>NC_080187.1:167067575-169595075 GCF_030028045.1 Hippopotamus amphibius kiboko | reverse complement strand
GTGCAGAGGTGATGGCCACCAGGTCATTGCCTGTGAAGCCAGATAAAACTGCTGGAAAGGCTGCAACGCCAGCAAGGTTAGCATGTCCTAATAGCCCTGCGGCTGCTGCAGCAGTTGGTAACACTTCAGCAGTGTTTGCATAAGGAGATCCGGTTGGATTGGAATTTGCCACTGGACCTGTAACATTGGCATAACTGATATTGAGACAGCTGCCACTCTGTGGATCCTCTTGTATCTTCTGGATGATAAGTTCAACAGCTTTTCGGTTTTGTTCAGGTTCTCCACTCACAGTGACAACCCTCTCTTGCAGGTTGATCCCATCAGGTTTCTGGGAAAGCTGCACCCAAGCCCCTGACTGCTCCATTATAGCCTTCACAGTAGCACCTCCCTTCCCTATTATCAGACCTGCTGTGCTGTTGGGAACTATAATCTTTACCTGTAATTAAAAAAAATACGTATAAATAATACTTATGTTTTGCACACATACATTATATTACTTTGCTATCCTAGAAAAAGTAAAATAGTAAATTGAAAATTAGTTTAAACATAATTTATGAAAGTACAACTATCGCAATTTCTAAAGTGACATCACATTTTAATACAATTATCTTGTAAAATTAGAATTTTCAAAGGAAAAGGCAATTTTCACTTTTAAATTATTGAACAAAAGTTTTCCTTGACTCTGTGAATTTTGCAGAAGTTATAATAAAGAGGAAATCATAACATTTCATCAATGACATTTTTATATAGCTCCAAAATCAAAATGCTGTTGATCCTTAGCTATAAGAAAATCTCTGCTCTAAAACATATAAAAACAAAGAGTGCAGGTTTATAAAGCAAAGTTAGTAAAGATAAAAGAAGGAAAGTTTTAGTGTGAGTCCTTTTAAAACATTAATTTCATGTTCCTTATCACCTAGTAAATTTTGTGTTCAATACTTTACTTGTTTCAGAGAAAGACGTCAATATATTTATTAGTAGTATTTTAGTTTTTCAACTAAACTGACAGCAACCTATAACTTTATTAAAAAAATCTTTAAATAATTAATAATATAAAAAATTTCAATTGCTTTTAGGTAGGTTAGAGGCTATTTGAGAAAAATATTACATGGATGTTCTACCTAAATTTGTAAAATGACTATTTTGATTAGGTAGATAATTCTCTTTTTGGCAGTAACTGCTATAGTTTTAAAAACGGAACTTACAACTATATTGCCAAAGGTTACTGAAAAATTACTGTAGTCACATGAATACTTACAATGATTCAATGTGACCATATGAAGTACAGGCATTTTAGTTACTTTGTATTGAAATATCCAGCCACAAAACCCAGCATGTTTTTATTTATTTAAACATAATCAAATACTAACATAAGAGGTATAAAATCTGTATGTTATTTTCATAATCCTTAAAATTAAAATACAGATATTAACATTTAAAATTATATTTTGGTAGCACAAAGATACATATGGCACTGTTTTATGACTCATCAGGTAGATAAAAATTTGTGAATGTTCTGTCACTGACAAAGCACTGAAGTAACTGCTTTCCTTGTCCCAGACATTTAAACGGGTAGGCTGAAATAATTTGTTGAAATTTGAGCAGAAATTTAGTTGAGATCGTCTATGAGGTGTCTCATTAGCTAGTTTTTAGCAAGTATTGCCATGCTGTCTTTAAAATACAGATTTGGGTGAGAATATTTTAAAAAAATAGAGCCACAATCTTTAGGAAGGTAGCAAGCAGTGAAAGTATAAATTCAAACTCTAGACTGGGTTACCTCATAAATATATTTACATATATTACACACACACACCCCACACAACTTTTCTTACCATACACATGACTTATAGTCACAGTAGAATCTTGTTTCATTATGATTTGTCTATATAATCATTTCATTTTATTGAAAAAATCTAAATTTTCTAAAAACATTTCTTCAGAATGTCAAATATATCCCTCATATTCCCCTGATTAAGTGTATTCAGTTTCAAGAAGTAGGCTGAGAGATAATTTTTTTAACATGTTAATTTGTTAATTTTGTTCACAGACTTTTTGGTAGAAAATTATTTGTCTGAAATGCTGAAATATGTTAAAGTGATATAATTAGTTAAACCATGATTACACTTACAGCAGTTATAAAGATGAATTAGAATCATCCTTATATTTTATCCTGTGCACACGAAATATTAAGAAAATTTAAAGGATTTAAAAATCTGAATGTTAAATATGATTATATTTTGATTATTTCTTCTCAAAATTAGAAAAATTTTTGCAATAAAATATTGTTGAAAACATTTATATACTGACAAACTGAGGTGTTTTAATGTAATTTTTCATGAAGAAAAGTATATTAATCAACCAAGACTTTCAAAAGAGCTGTTCTTAAATTATTTTAAATTTTAATATCACTGTTGTTTTGCTCAATGCAATGACTACCTGTATGATTATAACCCAGAAAGAGGATAGCACATGAAAGGTTAGTTATGGGAACTGTCCTATAGACTGTCAAGAAAAAGTAATGAAATATATAATTTCATAACATCCATTCTAAAATCAACTTAAGCTTCTATAAGGTGTGTGAAGATGTTAATTTCTACTACACTGCACACCAGTCTTATACTATATTTATTGCAGCCATAACTTTTTTTTTTTTAACTCTAGGACTAGTTCTATAGTTCTATCCTTCCAAAAGAACTTGCGAATGTGTACACAGTACTTATATGATTTACACAAGCACACTACCCTGTCCTTCCTTTTTAAATTTTTCCCTTTAATCATTTTTTTTATTTTAAATATTCAAAAATTCAGAAACAACATATATTTCAGAAATAGTACGTGAGCTTTTCATAAAAGTAAACATCTTCCAAAAGAGATGTATCTTTGCAAATTGAAGAATTACACCACATCATCTATCTTGATATTAAAGATGCCTTTACGTAGTAAGCATATTTCCTGGATTTTGGTTTTAACCATCTGAAATAATCTTATCTGAAATAATCTTATATGAAATAAGCCATACTTGCTGTTTTATCAAATACTGATGTAGCCTCCAAATTTTGTTGGTATAACTGACATTTGTCCACATATAACTAAATAAAGATGTGTTATGATTTAATAGAAGACATTAGTGACTGCATATTAATACTTGTAATATGTAGCATTTATTAACTTTAGATAGGAATAATTCTGCTTACAATGAATGATCTTAGAAATGAAATCAGAAAATTAATGAAAATGTAAATATAAGTTATTAAATTCCAAATTTAATAAATATAAATACGTAGTAGCCTAGCCAATGAATGTCACCCAACTTTTATTTCTGATACAATGACATGAAAACCTCTTAGATTTACACTTTTTTCCCTGAAAAATTAAAAGATACATCCATATTTATTTGCACACAATCTAATGTGGACACAGACAGGAAAGAGACCCTCTGAAAAGAAGTTAAGACAAAAAGAAAAATTAATTCATTTATATTATCTTAGAGGGAATAGTGTTCTCTTTCCATTTTATGTGTCAGATCAGAGCCAAAAAAGAAGTGAGACACACGTGTGGAAGCTTGGAGATGGTGAGCAACTGAACAGTGACTGGGTGGGCATTAGAGAAGAGGAGTGTGGAGAATTATGTGAGATAGCCTATTTGCTACCTTCTTAGATACAGGAATACAGCATTTATCTAAAGGAAAATCTGTGTATTGACAGTGTTTGTGTCCCCAATGAAAGGACAAATAGCAAGTTTTAATTGTATCTATGACTTCATTTTCATTGGTGAAGTCTGTTAACACACTGACTTACATAATATTCTTATCTCTAAAGAACTGAAAAAAAAAAAACTGGATTGTAAACAGCATCCAATGATTTGGTGTAACATGTGTCAGCTAAATCAGATATATTCCTGACAGCTGCAAATCAGTTTTCCCTTCAGAACTATTATAGTTGCTACCTCCCACCCAACCTTTTATGGAATGCTTACTGAGTGGCCCAGGCCCTGC
This sequence comes from Hippopotamus amphibius kiboko, assembly GCF_030028045.1. Taxonomy (NCBI): domain Eukaryota; kingdom Metazoa; phylum Chordata; class Mammalia; order Artiodactyla; family Hippopotamidae; genus Hippopotamus; species Hippopotamus amphibius. The sequence continues at coordinate 169,591,084 of NC_080187.1, read as the reverse complement.
GTTGGGAGCCAGAGAGAGAGAATATATATGACATTGTTCCTGCCTTTATGGAACTTCCAGATAAGTTATACAAAACAGATGTGTAAGTGTGTCAGTGCAGTCAAGTCTTAAAAGTGTGGGTACAGAAATATATAAAGGGTACAAATGAAACAAAAAGCCTAACTGGAAGAAGAGGGGTGAGAGAATCTTTGAGAGATAATGATCATATTTCATTTTTGTACTATTAGTACTCTATTCCTATCAGACATTCCCTATGAGGTTGCTCTGTTGTCTCTGTGTTGGAGAGTTCCTGTTCAAACCTAAACCCATTTTAGTAGTGCTGATCTGCTTAAATAATGGTATTATCTTTAATGAAAAAGAACTTTACTTAAACTTTCCATATTCCTAGACTTATAATTGTTATATCAAATAAACATGAGGTAAGATTAATGATATAATTATACCAATTTTAGTAGCATCAACTTTTCAGAAAAAAAAAAGCAATGAAGTGACTGTTTCTGTATTTGCAACCACAGAAGAACCTCTATGGGAATCCTATGAAAAGAGTTAAAAATAAAAAATAGGTAGGCTTTAATATTGATATATTTCTTATTTAAAATAAGCATTAAGAAAAAAAGCACTAACAAAAACACATTTATTCCTTTGCCAAATAAGAACTCCAACTCAGGACTTCCTAGGTGGTGCAGTGGTAAGAATCCACCTGCCAATGTAGGGGACATGGATTCAAACCCTGCTCTGGGAAGATCCCACGTACTATGGAGCAACTAAGCCCGTGCGCCGCAACTGAGCCTGTGCTCTAGAGCCCACGAGTCACAACTATTGAGCCCGTGTGCCACAACTATTGAAGCCCGCGTGCCTAGAGCCTATGCTCTGCAACAAGAGAAGCCTGTGCACCACAATGAAGAGTAGCCCCCACTTGCAGCAACTAGAGAAAGCCCATGTGCAGCAACGAAGACCCAATGTAGCCAATAAAATAAACAAATAAATAAATAAATTTATTTTAAAAAAAACTTCTAACTCATTACGGCCTTAAAAAAGAATGAGAGTGTCTGTAGGCATCATATTTCTTCATTATCATGGCAGGAAAATTATTGAGCTATTTCATAAAGCCATATCTTAAAATAAATGCAAAACAAGTTCCAGTACGATTTAAGATAGTTCAATGAATACTATGAACTATTTTATTTAGGTGCCACGTTATACACTACATATGCACCGAACGACATTTTTAAAGCAATTCCTATCAATTGTGGATACCTGCTATTTCATTCATTCGGTCCGCTGACATCAATCTTCCTTCCTTAAGACAAGAGACCCCAGTTTTCCTTCAGGAAATATGATCTCATTCTGAGTGCATGTACTTTAGGTAAGGCTGACAACCTTCCAATGCCTCTAGAAGTGGAACATGACCTAAGCCTGCATATCACTCTTTTCACACACCTAGCAGGTACTTATTTGGGATTGAGCACGTGACATAGGATGGTCCAATAAGAACTAGCCTTAAGAATCTATCTGTGAAATTGTTGGGATGGACGTAACCATGTGCCTGATCTAGCCGAACACAAGCTTGTATTACTAGTGCTATCTTGTCACTACATGGAAAGAGGAAGAAGCTGACTGAAAATAAAGTTAACTTAGATAAAAGGAGACTTCAGAAATGGAGAGAGAAGTTTCTGATACCACTTTGGCATCTGAATCTAACTATGTCTAAAGCCAGCACAGAATCAATGTAATTCTACCCTCCCCCCTCCCTTTTTTTTTGGTGAAGCCACTTTGAATTGGATTTTAATAACTTGTAATCGACAAAATAAGTTCTTGTTATATTGTGTACTATTTGCCTATCCACAGAAATACTGACATTTTACTGTATCTCTTGATGCTTTAACACTCAAGATGTTGTAACTCTGGTAAAGAGACATGAGTGGATTACTTAATGTATCTTTTACTGAGATATACTCTACATGATCAAACAGGATAAATCTCTTTCATTTGCCTAATGTATTATACTTTAGGCTATTGGGGCACCATTTATTAGTGTCCCCTGGAGATGCATGTGTCATTTGGGGGGATCCACACTGAACTGCTGACCAAAGTAAATTGAAAAAAGTGCATTTTTCTCTTGATTATAGATATTAAAATACATAAGTAATTGCCTTTCTAAAAAGTACTGCTTTGACAAAATATGTATGACAGAGCTACATGAATATAAATATCCAAAATGAATAAAAAAGCAGCTCTTCCAACTCTCTACTAGTCTGTTTAATCTACTTACTTTTGATAACCAAATTCAAGGCAGTACAGTTTTCATAAGCATGTCTTTATATCTATCGTAAAATACCATGCTGTTTTTTTCTCATATATCCTTACCCCCCACCTACTGCCAACGCCAGGTTTTAAACCTGGAAGCCATCTGTGCCTTCTCTTGCTACCTAGATCTCTACATCCTGTTATGCACTGTTGATTTTTTTTCCCCTGAAATGCTACTTGCCAGTCCTACTGCTTTAGCCTATCTAAAGTAACATGTGATGTAATAAAAAGAATCTAGAATTGACAGTTAGGACATATGGACCCTCACCCTGGCTCTGCTGTTTGACCTTTGTCAAATCACTTCTGTTTCATCATCTATAAAATCAGACAACTTGATAAGATTGTGGATGAGTTTTTATCTTAGCATTATTTAAAAAAACCCTACTCAACAGTCTTCAGTGATCCCCCTCCAACTACCCACTAAATTATCCAGACTGCTTATGTAGACATTCCAAATTCTCCACACCCTGTCCCCAACTTGTCTTCCCAGTTTCATTTTCTATGACAACTACCTTATGCTGAATCCAAATTCTACCTGCTAATTCTTGAATACACTCTCTATTGGTTGTTTTTCTATGTCTTTGCCTTTGTTTATCATTTGTTCCAAATGTCTAAAATTTGTCTATATTTCCCACACTGTTTTTCGCCTTAAACTCACATATTTTTGCTTGTTGAAATCTTATGCCTTCCAAGAGCAGCTTGAATGCAATGCAAAATACACAGATTTATGTAAGAATTAAATAATAAAGTATTTGAAAGATTCCATCATGGCCATGCAGGAGTGAGTGAGTGAGTGTGTGTGTGTGTGTGTGTGGGTGTGTGTGTGTGTGTGTGTGTATAAAATATGACACTGGGTTCTTAAGACAAAAATAACTTTATCATCTCTAAAATCTAAAATTCAAATTATACTGCAACCATACCTACATTTACAAAAAGACAAATGTACAGATATTTTAATCTTGTCATAAAATTACTGAAATCAGTAACACAGATTTGTCATTAAAAATCCAGTAAGATTATAATAATATGCACTATATGCCTTTTTCTTAATTTTTCATCAATGTATTATGTTTTTCCTATGTAATTTTGTAGCTTCTTACTCATGCAGCTATGGCTAGGCTTCTTTAGCCATAGAAAATGTGGCCAGATTGGTTCTAAAAGTCTAGAATACAAACGTATTAGTGTTTACTTGATTAAGTGATGAACTGGATCAATTAATAAGGTGACTCAATGACAGTTCTACTGAATCATAATCACAATTCATAATTCATGCAATCACCTCCCACACCTTGCCTTGCTTCAAGCAACTGTAGTTTTACCTTAAAATAATTGACTTTAAAAAGTTTTGTGGAGACTGTACTTCCATATTTATCTTCTTCCAATGGGCCATACTTTACTTTCCCCTCTGGCTGTAAGATATAGCAGAGAATGACACTATACCTCTTTTTTGTGTCTCTTTGGAACAAGACAGAAGATGAATGATAATCACCACAAAATTTCTAAAGGCAAATAAAGTTTAACTGAACTATTTTTTTTTTACTTAATACATTTTCACTTTTCCCTTGAAGCATTATTCCAAGTTTTTTTTTTCTCTTTTGGCGACTGCTGCATATTTTAAAAACATATATCACATTTCAGAGAGGGAAATACTTAGGAATAAGAAAAATAGGAGAAATCTATTCTTTACAGGTTAAGAAGGAAGTGGAAAAAAAGCACTTTGGACTATGTCTGTTATGTTGAGGTGATAAGCACTCTAGACATAATTATATCAAAAAAGAATACTACTAGAAGCAAGTAATTATGAAGAAACCATGAGGGCTGCAAATGATAAACTATTGTAGAGGAGCGCCTTATTTACAAATGCAAATCATCTGGGGTATTGTCTTCCTAATGCTTCTAAACCAGAGTTTACTCAGTTGAGGTTCAATTTCTGCAAGGCCCATTTGCTATTACCATCCATGTGTCAAATTATCAAAAAGCTCTTTGAAACTATTATTTTTAAACCCTCTCTTTTTGGCTCAGCTCTTTCAGGACATATATAATAAGATACATGTTCAGAGTTCTTAATTCTCATTAGTAAAAAAATATATTTGAAATATTTGGGCTTTTTATATGAAAACTAGTTTTTTCAACTTAATATTTTCAAGGTTGTAACAATCAATTTAAGTGAAATTCATTAAATCAATTTAAAAAGTGAAAAATAGCTATGAACATGAAAGTAGGGGCTGTGTTTACTGACGTAGATGACGGAAAGGTGTGAAAGAAAAGGACAGCTGGAATCAAGAATTCTATCTTGGATATGTCAAGTTTGAAATGTCTACCAGTTGTCCAAGTGAGGATGTCAAGTGACCAGCTATGGGTTTGAGAGTTAACACAGAGACAATATTTAAAGCTAGAGAAATGGATAAGGTAATCCAGTGGAACATAAAAGTAAACAGCAAAGAATTGTGTAGGACAAGAAAATATTTAACTTCTAAAATAGTCAAAGATATTCAGAGCAGAACAGCAAAAATAATCTCAAAAAAAAAAAAAAAAAAGGCAAACCAAATGAAAATGAGGGAATGGCTTAACTATTCATCTCTTCCTTTTAATCTCTTTTCTGTGGCAGTATATATCAGCTTTTGGAAATCACCTTGTAGAATACATTACGTTAGAAAATGAGCATAATCTTTAACTTAGTTTCTCTCCTGTGATCCATCTAGGAAATAATACAAAACATGGAAAATGTCATATACACAGAATAGTGTAAAGACACTATATGAAACTATAAAATAATGTGGAAAATTTTAAAAATATATAAATGTATATGTAGAATTTGAATTAAACAGTGTAAAATTATATACAAATAAAACTGAAATAAAGAAAATAACAGGGGCTGGGTTTCAGATGAGCTTTTTTTTCTTACCATATAAACCTTCTCTTATTTAAAATTTTAAAAATCAGTAAAACAGAAGGAAATAGAAAAATTATCCCCAAATTAGGCTGCTGAAAAAACAAATCCTGCAATAGCAGAATAAACAATTCATTTAAAATAAACTTAGTATATTTCTGGTATTCACTGAACAAGTATTTACCGAGTTCCAGGAACTGTTCAAGATGTTAGAGATACAGAATTAAATAAAAAGGGTAAGATCTCGCTTTCATGAAGCTTCTAGACACGTGGTATAATAAATACTAATAAACATTTAAATGTATATACAAAATGAGTTGATAAATGACAGAAAAGCAGATTTAGAAACTACTTTAAAATATTAAAATAAGAAAATTAAAAATCATAGTTTTAAATAAGAATCACGTAATTATACTAAATGCCTGTTTAGGAAAACCACAAAGTTAATCTAGGAATATAAAGCCATTTAAAAGTCTGAGTTTGTATGTGGGTTGATTTAATATTCTATAATGTAAGCAAACTAATTTGATAAGATATTATTGGAAGTAAATGTCTCAACTATGTTTAAAAACTGATCTCTAAACTTACGTAACTAGGTAACTAATTATTAAGAAAACTTTCACAATTTGGATTATTTCGCTTTTACAAATTTTTGGTTAAGCCATTTTTACATTAGCATTATTAATTAGTTAATGATAGGTTGATGTGCCATATTTTAACATGATTTAAAATATTACTGAAATCAATTACAGTTGCTTGTAGGTATTTTATATTTACTCATCAAGCTAATTTAACATTTTAATTTCACCAAGAGTTTTTCTGAAGGCAATATTTATTTTTTAAAAAATAATAGCTGTCTACATTTCAGAATCTTATTAGTAAAAGGAAGTTGATAATTTACTATCACAAATGATTGTCATTAAGAAATGAAAATGTCCTGAATTATTCTTATTATATTCCTACTTGGAATATGTAACACATATTCACTAATACATAAAAAGCTACAGGAGAATGTCTGCAATTTAACAAAATGTATTATTAGTCATGAACTAAATTCTCTTCCTATATTTAGACTGAAGTAATTCACTTCTAATACTTAATGAATCGCAAATAAAAATACATTACTTTTATAACTATTATGTGGCTAAAAGCATTTTAAAGTTAGTTAACAAAGCAGATCACTTCTTTTTTCAAAAATAAAGAGTAATTGAAGTACTGTATCACCTAATGGAAGGAAAAAAACAACAGCTAAACCAAAGGCAAATAAAATAAATTATAAGGTACTAGGTTCAGAAGAAAAGATGAAAAAGATCAACTGGAATATTCCCAAAGATTAAAAAATTTAAAAAAACGAAAAACAATTTTTATTCCACAGTGAACAGGTATTAAACTCCTCAATCTGGTAAAACTACTATTATCTAAGAGAATATGCAAAGATGTTCCTATTTCTAAGCATTTTTAAGATAAAATTAAAATGTTGAAAATAAACTTGATAAAGACCCAATTTTCCTATTTTATGTATTTTCCCTTTTATATGATTTTATTTGAAAGATAAAAAATTCTGTTCAAGGGTATGTACATACACACAGAGAGCAAGACTAGTGCACATTCTGGAGCAATGAGGCTTTAAGTGCTTTGGTTATATAATAAAGGCACATATAACGTTCTGTCTTGAGAACACACGCTTGTGCAAAAACTATCAGAGCTATGATTGAAGGGAGAATGGTGATGAAACAAACAAGCCACGTTTACCTACTAGGTAGTCCAGAAAGATGAAGAATATTGCCTATCTGCCTACTTACCAGCCAATGCTCAACAAGGCACTCTGCATTTTTATCAGTGCCTGAGCCATACATGGGATGTAAAATAAGGAACATTTCATATTTCATTAACTCTTTTCCCCTGAAGTGTACCATTTTCTTCTATCTGAAAACATGAAAAGCCCTAGGCTTTCCATAAATACAAATATGTCTTCATATGAAACCAAACCTTTAGAAGGGACTTTGGAAGGTCATATAACTGGTATTTACTAAATGATGTGTTATAATTCTAACCTGAAAATATTAATGGTGTGCTGCTTTTGGCAGTAATTCTTAACTTGACCTCAGGAAGATCCTCCGATGCCCATCACTGAGTGTGAAGGACGAACCATCTACAGCGTAGCACACTAGGAAAATTAGAAGTTTGCATTGGAATGGGTATGGTTTGGAAGTGGTCATTTAGCCCTCTGCCATAAATTTTGGCAAGAATATTGTTAAACAATCTTTAAAAATAGTAATGTAATCTGCATATATAAAGATCTTCAAGGTTAGAGAAACTCCAACTATATTTGGTAATAGTCAAAAGACTACTACTATCTGAAGAGACAATCATTCTTTGTATAATATTTCTTCACAGGTTTAAATTGTATTAGTCAGTAAACCTTTACTGTTCTCAGTGATAAAACTAACACCCTTCAACTTGTGTACAAATCAAGTATTTGTTATTTAATTTAATGTTAATCAAATAATATTCAGTGTGTTTTTTCATAAAAATAGTCTCAAAGTAAACTTTGTGAAGAGATAGTGTCATGTAATACACAATTATATAATCAGCATCATTTTTAATAAACTACTGTGCATTTTTCATATGGTACATGGTGCTTCCCAAATAACAAGAGGCTTCAGGAAACGTTTTTTCTGACTCTTCAAATATAGATGCCTAATTTCATCCTAAATCTGTTAAAAAAGAATCTACATAGGTAATTTTGATGGGCCGAATTGAGAACCTTCGATATATTAATAACAAAGAATACAGAAAATTTTACAAATATTACATAATCATTTAATTTGGGATGACTTTAACATCTGAAACAACTGCCATTTCCTCTGCTGTTTAATAAGTGTCTGCTCTAGTTCTGAAGCCTCTCGTGTGACCCTTCCTGAAACGCCTCAAAAAGCATCCCATGACTAGAAAACAAAGGAGTCAAGCAGTCCAAACACATATCTAATGTCAAGACAGTCCAAGCTTTCTCAATCTTTTGGAAAGTTCCCACTTTGTATTCCTTAAAACATAAATAATATTGCAACTGATGTCATTATCTTTTTCCATGTTGTTTTATATTCCCTTAGTCAACATTTTAAAAACAAAGTAGAAATATAAAAAGTTAATAACCTTCACATTCCTTATCATCATCCTGATGATACATGAACACGATATTTTTTGACTATTAAAAATAAGGCCATATGATCCAGTAATCCCACTCCTGGGCATATACCCAAAGAAAACCATAATCCCAAAAGAAACATGTACCATAATGTTTATTGCAGCACTATGTACAATAGCCAGGACATAGAAGCAACCGAAATGCCCATCAACAAATGAATGGATAAAGAAGATGTGGCATATATATACAAAGGAATATTACTCAGCTATAAAAAGGGATGAGATGGAGCTATATGTAATGAGGTGGATAGACAGAGTCTGTCATACAGAGTGAAGTAAGTCAGAAAGAGAAAGACAAATATTGTATGCTAACTCACATATACGGAATCTAAAAATGGTACTGATGAACTCAGTGACAAGAACAAGGATGCAGATACAGAGAATGGACTGGAGAACTCGAGGATTGGGAGGGGGTGGGGGGTGAAGGGGAAGCTGAGACGAAGTGAGAGAGTAGCACAGACATATATATACTACCAACTGTAAAGTAGATAGCCAGTGGGAAGTTGTTGTATAACAAAGGGAGTTCAACTCGAGGATGGAAGATGCCTTAGAGGACTGGGACAGGGAGGGTGGGGGGGAGTCGAGGGAGGGTGGGGGGGGAGTCGAGGGAGGGAGGGAATACGGGGATATGTGTATAAAAACAGATGATTGAACTTGGTGTACCCCCAAAAAATAATAAATAAATAAAATTAATAAAAAAAAATAAGGCCATATGTTTCTTAGCAACTTAAATTTTCTTTAGTTAATATATTACGAACAATATTCTAGGCCAATTTATGTGGCTCTAACTCATTATTTTTAATAGCTTCACCACATAATATTCTCAATATCATATTTATTTAGCCACTCTCCTGTTAAAGGTCAGGTGACTTTCCAACTTTTGCCACTGTAAATAATACTGCAAAATACATCTGCCTCTATATTTCTATGTATTGGTGCATTAAATTTTACTGGGTAGATTCTCAAAAGCTGTAATGTTACAGCATTTCTTACATCAACACTGTATGAGAATGATTATTTCCTATATCCTTGACAGCACTTTTAATTTATAAATACACACACACGCACAAACACATACAGGCCCACACACAGAGATATATTTTTGTGTTCCTGATATATGTGTATTACAGACACAAACAAATTTTTGTCTATCTGGTAAAAAAAATATAATCTTGTGATGCTGATTCAAATTTTCCTGATGCTGATAAGGTTCAACATACTTTCACATATTTACTGGGCATTTCCATTGCCTCTTTTGTAAACTGCCTTTTCATAATCTTGACCTATTTTTTTCTCCTGGGTTTTTTTTTTTTTTAATATCAATCTGGGGTTCTCTGTAATTAATTCATTGTCATATATGTTCAATGATTTTTCCAAGGATACTGTCACCTTTTGCTTATTCATGGTGTATTCTACTATACCAAAAGAGAAAATATTTATATATTTGAATATTTTAACCTATTCCCTTATGTTTTGGATTTTCTTCTTGCTTAAGAAAGTCATCCTCAACTTGGTTTCACACACCATAATTTCATCAAAAGGTCTTACAGTTTCCATCTTGAATGCATTAAGATTTATTTTTACATACTGTATTTTACATGTTTACATATTGTACAAAGTGGAGGTTAAATCTGTTTTCTTTCAGTCAAGTATGCCAACACCATTTATTGAATAAAACATCCTTTTCTAAAATAAATAAAATGACACTTAAATATTACTCTGGACCAGTGTTCTAAATGCTTCTCGTGTACTGATTCATTTAAGAATCATGACAACCTTATGAAGTAGGCACTGTTATTATCCATCTTACAAACAGAAAACACATGGTGAAGTTAAAGATGTTTCCTCAAATCAGAAAATTAGGAAGTGGCAAAGATTTGTTTTGAAGCTAGGAACTATGGCCTAAGAGTACAGTTCTCTTAATCCCTAAATTATACTACCTTTCTTAATGAATGATAGAATACAGTAAGTTTCCATATATACTTGGATCTATTGATATTTCTGAAATCTCTTTTATGTTTCATTGACCAATTATATTTGTTTGTGTTAATACTAAATTGTTTTTATTATTATAGCTTTATAGTAAATTTTAATACTGGGTGAAGTACTTAATCCCATACACAGATTATTATTTTCTTGGTAACTATTTTATTAATTGTCTCATGGTAATTCTCAGGCCTTTATATTTTCATATGGATATTAAAATCACTTTGCCTTGTTTTACTCTCCCATAAAACCAGAAAAAAGGGAATAAAATGGAAATTGCAATAGATTTACATTTTAATTTAAAAGGATTAATGTTTCTATATTAAATTTTCCCTTCCAAGGTTATTATGTCTATCTATTTATTAAGGGAATGTTTTATGTCCTTGTATGAAAACTCTGCGTTCTCTTACTATGGATTCTGTGTTTTGGTTCAATTTATTCCTGGGAATTTTTGGAGATTTTGATATGTATATGATACACTACGTTGAGCCATAAGAAACTGCACTCAAATATCAGCAAATTTACAAGGCTCACCCTAATAGTAATAAGTACATAGAATCTAATATGTATAATAAAGTCAGTAAATTCATTTAAAAAGAACATTTGAATTTCACTATTTTTCTAGGACTTTACTAAATACACTGTTAAATAGTCTAAAGAATACTATGCTGACATCACACACACATACAACACTGAAGGAAATAACGGTTAATTTTTATATTTTGTTGGAGAATTATGATAATATTTGAGATAAGAGTTTGACTGATATCCTCTGCAAAAAACAAACAAAAAACCAGAAAAACTTTCAAACTGCTCTGAGTACTATAAGGAGTGAAACAGAAGTCTAACAAAGTAGGCTATGTCCCTTTAACTTAACCTCTTTATAAAATCAATAGTATTCCTTTCCCTGTTGGTTTATATTTTTAGAGAACTTCTGTGCACGATTTCAAGTTTTAAAACATACAGACTGTAAACCTATTCTTCCAATTAATACTAGTCACTCAACATAAGATGTTATGGAAAAACCCAAACTTTTTGGCCAATCCAATATTTACTGAGAACCTATAATGCTCCAGGTTAGTGCTTCTGATATATCTGAGAATAAAACAAAGACCACTGTTTTCATGTAATTTATTTTCTAGGAAAGTGAGACTGACAGTACCCAATAAATATGATAATAAGCAAAGTATGTAGTATTCCATGAGACAAAGGACAAAAATACAGCAAGATAAAGGGAATCAGAAGTACTGGGAAAATGGGGAGGCCAGGTTGCAACATCAAATAGGGTGGCCAGGTATACCCTTCTCAATAGGGTATTGAGAGGTGAATTTTGAACAAAGACTGGATGACTATCTGAGGTAAGAGATTTTCATGTAGAGAGAGGCAAGAACATACCTAATGCCTGCAAGGAGACGCAAGCAGGTGAATATGCCCAGGGAAGAGTGAGGAAGGAGGCAAGTGGCAGGAAATTAACTGAAAGTGGTAACGTGGCAAGGGCCAGTTCTTATAAGTTAATGGGTGTCATGCTGGGGATACTGGCTTTTGCTGAGTGCAATGGAAAACTATCACAGGTGTAAGCAAAGAAATTTTTTAAAACTGACATATTTTAGAAGAGATAGTCTGCTCAGTGGAGAAGAGACTTTGGGGAGCAAAGGTAGAAAGTCAGGGAAACCTATACAGAGGCTATTGTAATAATTCAGGCTTGGACTAGGGTGGCAGTCGATGGAATGAGAAGTAGTCAACACTCACTCTATATATTTAATGGTAGAGTCAACATTGTTTCTTATAGGAAATGGATTTGGGGTATGAAATAAAAGAGATGAGGATGAATCCAAGATTTCTGATCCGAGGAAGTTGACGTACGGAATTGCTTCAACTGAGATGGTAAAGGCTATAGGTGGGGCAGGTCTGGGGTAGTTTTAGGAGTTTTGAATTAAAGATGTCCATTAGATATGCATGTGGAAATGCTGAGTGGGAAACTGGATATAGTCTGTAGTTTTACTCTGAGATCTAGATTAGAGATAAACGTGAACCCAAGTTATGTGGGATATTATACAATTTTAGAGGACATCTTTGTCCTCTACATTCAAAATTATAAACATAAACTTAGGCAGAGGGCCTTGCAATAAGCCCATGCAGGTGAGGAATCTTGAGGCTTAAGCTTCATTAGTTCATAGTAAATGTGCCTCTCATTGGAAACACACCTTCTGCATATGTCAGAATACAAAAGCCAAGGTATATGAGGAGAAAGAAAAATATATACGCAGAAAGTTTCAAATATTAAGACCTGGATCACTCCAACATTAAGAGGGATGATGGGAAGAACCAGCAAAGGATTTTGAGATGAAGCACAAGGTATGATACAGGAGGAAAACCAAGGCTGTGCAATCATACCCTGGAAGCCCAGCAATGAAAGTATACCAAGGAAATGAAAGTGACAAATTATAACAAATACTGTTGATAGGCCAAACATCATGTAGATTGAGAACAGACAACTGGACTTAACATGATCATCACTGATGTCCTAAGCAAACACAGTTTTGGTACAATGGTGGAGGCAAAAACCTGACAGGAGTGGATTTAAGAAAAAAACGGGAAGATAGGAATTGGAAAACAGAGAGTAAATACTTTTGTGAGTTTTGTTACAAAAGAGTATAAGAAATAGGGCATTAGCTGGTGAGGGACATGAGATTAAAAGAAATTTTGTTTTGTCTTTTAAGACAGGAGAAAAAACAGATGCTGATGGGAATGATCCTATAGAGATCAAAAACTTGACAGATAAAGGAGAGAGAATTGTTGAAGAGATGACCTTGAGTAAAGAAAAAACAATGAGCAACTGAAATTACTGGTTTTAGAAAGGAGCAGGGAAAGTTTATCTATGGTAATAGATGAGAGGTAGAATATGTGAAGTAGGAAGTAAGATTATCAGCCAGGAGTGAGATATTGGGGTGTTGTAGCAGGGACAATTCTTAGATGGGCCCATGATCTTTGCTCCCTTAGTGTTATGCCTTATATAGTTCCCTTCATTTAAGTGTGAGTAGAAATTGTAACTTGATTTCTAATCAACATAATATGGCAAAGGGATGGAATGTCACTACTCTGATTAAGTTACATTGTATGGCAAAGGAGGTGAGAAGTCACTCCTGTGTTTAGGTTCAGTAAGACTTCATCTTGCTAACACACACAGGAAGGAGAGAGATTTTCTGTTGGCTTTGCAAGAAGCAAACAGCCAAACTGTGAAATGCCTGTAGAGAGTGTCACACAGCGGGGAACTTGGGCAGCCTCTAGATTCTGAGAGCTTCCTCTTGCCAACAGCCAATGAGAAGTTGGGGTCCTCAGTCATACAGTTGCAAAAAACTGAATGCTGCCATCAACCTGCATGAACTTAAAATCAGATTAGTCTCCAGTCAAGCCTTTAGATAAGAATACACCCCAGCCAATACTTTGATTGCTGGCTTGTGACTCTTGAGCAGGGGACTCAGCTAACAGTGCCATTAACTCTTGACCCATAAAAACTATGAAATAATAAGGGTGTGCTGTTTAAGCCAATAAGTTTGTGGTAATCCATTACACAGCAACAGAAATCTTATAAAAGGAAAGGAGAAAGAAGAAAGGAGACAAGCATTTATGAAACAGTCATCTAAAGAGTAAAAATGTCACTGGGCTTATGCTCACTTGACAGAATTAAGGGTCTGTGGTCATGAAATCAAAGTTGGAACAGTGAGTTCTATTTGTGTTTTTCTGTAACTACAGCAAGGGTGCTATATATGAGTGACCCATTTTCATTTGTTTTGTATATTTTGATATATAATTTCAAATTTATTACTACATAAATATCTATAAAGCACATATTTCTGAAACTATTACTTTTAATCTTTTTCCTTTTACTGAACTTTGAGAAGAATCCCAGGGGAGCTAACAATCAGGAACCTAAAATTAAGATAATTTTTGGCACCACTGATTAACAAAACCATTTTGTTGAATCTTAAAATGATTGAAAAATGTAGTATCGGTAACTTAGAACTGATCAAATCCAACTGATTCTATTTTTTATCTTTTTTAAGTTTAAACACATTGATTAAGACTCTAATTCTATTTGTAACTTTATATTTGCTTCTTAAAGTTCCACAAGTAAAAAGTGTCAAACTTGCACCATGCAACATGAAATGCATGCAAAAAAAAAAAAAGTATAAGTTGTAAAACTACTAGCCCTAACCTTTCTTTCTTAATAGGGAAATAACAGCAATTTGATTTATAGGTTAGACAACAAGTAACTTCATACTCTCACTAGAGAAGAAAATAACTACAGAGCATTTTAAGCTATCCCAAAAAGCATAGACACTTCTGATTATAGAAATATTTTAGAGTTGAAAAAGCAGCAATATTAGTATCACAGAATCTTTTTTTAAAGATAAAACTCAGTTTATCTAAGCTGTTTTAAGCTATATTATTTACCACCTTAAAGAATAATCTTTCTTCTTCATTATCACTTTAAAGAAATTTCAGAAAAAATTAATTGAATAAACATAAGCTAGTATTTATAAGGTAAGTAGTACACTCTAGAATAGTACTATTCTAAGAACTGTTAATGAATTTATTATCTGAATTTCACAGAAGGGGAAACTGAGGCCCAATTTACTCAGCAAGTGGAAGAACAAAGATTTAATCATAGGCAATTAGGCTCCAGTCTTGTCTTTTATCCACAATTCTATAAAGCTTCTCATATGATAGTTCTTCAGTTTTCTAGCGGAAATTATTATAGACCCATAACATTGTAATTATAGTCTGTCAGTCTATTCTGTGAAAACAGTCTGACCTGTGGAAACATCAGGGTAGGAGAGTAAAATTCAGTATGTACTGAAACACTATAGTCATTTTTAAAAGAATAGAAAAGATTTTTAAGTGTTGAAACTGCAGATAAAACTTACTCTTTAATGTATCTTCTGTGCTTTTTATTTTTGGGTTTTCTAAATGTTAATAGTCCCTTAGTTTCTTTCATTACATTAGTCTGTAACACAGGCAAGGTATTTATTCTAAAGAAAACTCAGTCATAACTCATCTAGCTATAATTGATGAAATAACACAAATAGTTGTCTAGATTGCTTTATATTGGTTTATGAAAATTCACATGGAAAAAGTCTGCAGTTACTTTTAACAGCAGAAGATATTGGATTAGCTATAATACACACACAGTAATTTTAACACAAAACTGGAGACATATCTGCTAAATTGCTGGGTAAGAATAAAGTAAACTTATACCAAAAATGAAAGTTATATTCTCATAGATTTAAGAGTCTATTTTAAGTATGGAGAGTTTAAGACAATCACAACAGAACCCATTTTTCTATCTTGGTTACTCTTATAGATCTAAGTTAATATAGTGAAGCTGAATTAATTAGAACTATACACAAGAAACAACTGTGAGCTATCTAAACACTGAAAAAACAACAAAAAGCCAATTATCTTCTGTCCTACAACATTAACAGAATCTATTGGGAAATACCGTAGGGAATGAAATAATTACAAACTACTAATAACATAAAGATGAAGGATAACTACAATTTCTTCAATGAATTTAAGGATTTTGTTTTGTTCTTTTATATCTTGCTGCATGTTATCCAGGAGATATTATGCTTGTTTGTACAAGAACAGAAGAAAACAAAGTATAAATAAAATACATTTAACAAATATAACTAGAACAGTGAACAGGGTATAAAACCACAAATGACATTATTCCAAATTAGAAAAATATAATTAGAAAAATATCCAGAGGTGGATGTAGTGACATATCTAGAGGGTAAAAATATTATATTAGTAAACTTCAACAAATAACCTTTTTACAAAATCATTTTATAAAGATTCATGTTCACATAAAATAAATGAAAGAAAACACAAATCTAACTTCAAAGACAAAATTATTAAGATGGTTTTTCTCTCTAGATCCAGAATTTTTTACTTTTTATGTTGAGAAAAATCATTTGTTTTGTTTTCATTACTGTTGTAGTCATTTGTCTTATTTTTATTTGGAAGAGAGTGAAGTACCAGAGAAACGTTAAAAACATAAAGTCAGTTGTTTTCATAACAGTTTTCTATATCATATAATTAAAGCTCATATAAGAGATAAGGTATGAGTGAAAATGTATATACACTTTTCAACTTCATGCATCAATAATACAAGTTTGGTTCTCACTTCACGAATTACCATTATCTTCAAAGAGAAGTGCTGGATTTTATCACTAGAGATGTGTACTTTTCTAACCAATTTACTGGGGATAAAATGTGAGCATTATAAAGTATTTTTGTTTGAAGGGAACACTACTGCATAAAATAAAAATCAAGCTCGTAATGTAGAATAACATTCTAAATGTTAGTTTTGCTTCCAGTTATTCAAAAATTTTTCCTGAGGTTGCAAAAGTATTAGAATTGATAAATGAACAAAATAATTCTGATAGCCTTATATTAGATCATATTCAAAAGCCATATTTAATATAGTTAGCAAATATAGTTCAAAGTTAATAATTTATTAGTCAACTGTATGAAAAATATATTAAAAAGATAAGCTCTTGTTTAATATTTAAACAATCCCATAAGGCCTTGTATTAGTAAAAAAGTGGAAATATTAAAGAAAATAACATCTCTCACCTAAATGAAGCTCAACTCAGACAAAATGAAAATGTGTTTAATCATTTTAATAAATATATTTTTCAACATTTGTCATGTTAAAGTACAGTAAGGCTCTGAATTACATAGAATATTTTAGTGATTTCCTTAACTGTGCCAAAAATAACTACAGTTTTGAAGAATGTCCTACAAATATTCAGTACCAAAACAATCATGAAGTCAAACTAAGATATATTTCTAATTGCAAAGTCTGCCACTCTAGCAAAGAAAATGCTATTATTAAATTCTAAGAAAGTACCATTTCCTGGGTTGTTAAACAGCATTAAAATGACCAGAAATACCATTTTCCAGTTACTTTTAGATTGCTAGAAATGCTTTTCATCAAAAGTTTAAAACTGTTACACAGTAAGGCATATCTGAAATAAAAAACAAAGAAAAATGCATTCACATTTAAAGATATACCTTTGCTCAATAAGTCATATTTACACATTTATTTTTTACATGTATAATATTCTTAACTATATACCAAGAATCCGAGGGAGAAACAATAAGGGAGGTTATAAACACCAACTCAATAAATAACTCTCAGAGCTCCATAAAGTCATAATTTTAGGGGGAAAATCCAAAATTCTCATAGTCTACCATCTGAATATATTTTTGTTATCTAAAGCTAAAAATGCACATAAATTTTCAGGAATAATTGATATTTCTTTCTCAGGTTATTTGGAATCTGATCATGGTGCACATATGTGAATGAACGAATACATCCTTAACCCACCAGTATCTTTTTCTCCAGTGTGCAGGCAATCACCCGTGAAAAGTATGGTGTAGATGACAGGATGATACTGTACCTGATTAGCTCTGGAGGTGGTCATGGGATCAGATGGAGAGGACTTGGTGGTAGTTGGGGAAGATGGCAATGTCTGGGAATAAAGCAGTTCAGGAGCAAATCAACCTTTATAAGCCTTAAACTGATTATTTAAATAAAACAAAATAAAATAAAATGTAATATAACGAGAACAAAATCCTATGAACAAATTTTTCTCCTATTCATTCAAATTTAATGGAATTTAAGATCAATTAAGTAATTAATGCATGTAAGTACGCATGCATAAGCATGTAAAAATAAATTCATGACTTGAAATCATGATGGTGACTGATAAAAATTCACATGAGTATTAAAGGTATCCTGACCATATTCATGAATAGTAGTCTCTTTTCCTTCCCTCTTGTTTTCTTGGGCGAAAAGAGATCTCAAACAAAAATTCAAGAAATTTAATGAGTAAAACTGAAAGTCATTTTCCTATCAATGAATACAGTCGGGGATTGAAAGAAGTGGTGAAATGAAGTTTACTTTGGCATAAAAATATCCACCTACTTAATATGTTGAACATCACCAACAAGTTGATTCCACATGAATTTAGGGTTCCATACTTAAAAGCAATTAAATTTGCAGTTCTGAGTTCTTAATATTATCTTCTAAAACATTAATTTTTAATAAATTTAGAGCCCGTCTGAAAATGTAAACATTAACCTCATATTAATAAACAAGTAACTAACAGCATTTTAACAAATTGCCATTATATTTTATATCATTTGTGCTAAACACTAAAAATTTCTATAGATGAGGGGTATAATATAGCATCATCAGCCTGTGTTGAAAATAAGCACAAAAATATTAGGAATCAAATTTATTATTCACTTCATTTCTAAACATGTATACATAGTATATATAAAATATGTCATATGAGACCATAATATACTTAAGATATTTTTAAAATTTCTCATGTCTAAGAGAGTAACCTTAAAGTGTGTGTACGATGTTAAGATTTTATCTTTTTTAAAAAGGTATATTTTCACTCAGCAAATAGCATTGCTTAAGTAGCACCCTCAATAGATAATATTTCCTAATACATGAAATGGGGTAGTTTTATAATACAGGCAAAATTCTATATGGACATTATGTTTTATATTAATACCTATTCATCAAAATTACTCAGATATGAGCAAAAGCATAACTTTAAAGGTTCAGCAGTGTCAGGAAAACCAGATGAAATTACTTAATACAGTTATTTACACATTTAATATTTCAAAAGTCCTAATTAGGAGAGAATGAACCATTTAAGAGTAAAAGAAAGGATAAAAAATTCACAGGCTCATGCTTAACTCACTGCTCTCAAGTAACAAAGTAAGATTGATTCTAATATCAAGTCACATTTTAAACAGTCTAGTTCACTAGGGATTCCTGATTCTTTTTAAGTTAAAACCTAAGATACTTTGAGGAAAACTAGACTGAATGTTGAGTCATACCAAGATTTTTTGTTAAATCATATTTTAAAAGGGAAGAGTAGCTATATTCAGAAGTAAAACCTCTTCAAATCCTTTGTTTTCTATTTGTAATAAATTCACTTTATAAAGTCATTTCTCCAGAGGGACTTTCATTTTCAGTCATTAATAATTACCCTAATACTTCATCTTCCATGAAATACTATGCAGTGACATATGCTACTGACTTTGTGCTACTCTTGTACTATGAATTGCAGAGTAAAGGATTTATTTTCCAACCTTTGGCTACAATTGTTACTGTACAGATTTTCTGGGAGTAGTTAACATATATTTAAAAATATGTTCTTTACTAATCTCAGAGTAATTATGAGATTGCTGACCAAATAGATGTGGAGTAAATCTAGAGGCCATCTTTCCCAATATAGGTTAGAAGCCAAGTTCAGTAACCTACAGAAGCATGAGGTATGTGTGTTGGGCTCTTCTATTTCCATTAGGGTAAAATCAACTTGAAGTATCACAGGTTCATTATGACATCCATCTTGACTAGATATGAATTCTCTTGAAATATTGCAAAGAAATATGTGGGAAAAGTAGTAATATCAAGTGACTCAGAATTTGTGGTCACTAAGATTAATATTATCTTCTGTCAATTTATTCAATACCTTTCTTTTAACTTGGCATATAAGTGAAATATTGGAAATGTATTAATAATCGATATAACATATTCATCAACATTGTCCTTAATAATTCTGATGCTGTTTCTTGCTCACAGAAATAAAAACAATAATTTTAAACTTCTGGCCCAATATTAATATGTTTAAAATCATTAAGGCTTTGGTTATTAAATATATTCTGATAAGAAGTTAAGAGTTTAATATTTTAAATAAAACAGGTGAAAATTAAATAAGTTTGGGCTTTAAGGGATAAGATTGTTGAAATGTCACAGTTAATTGTATCTAAATATATTTTCTTTTTTAAATTCCTAAAAAAATAAACATGTAATAAACACATGATGAGTTTTCTAGTTATCTGTTAGTCATGTAGATACTCAAACACAAAAAGACTCCTTCCTTTACAAATTTAACCTATTGCAATAAAGAGAATACAGCAAATTTGCATTTCAGTTGATTTTTAAAATACTAGTTGTAAAAACTATTCTGATAAACAGATAAATGTAAATATAAAGTAATGCCTTTACTTTAAAAGGTTCTATTAATTAGATTAAAAAACAGCTTTGATAGTTGTTGTCAACCACACAAATAGAACAGAAAAATTCATAAGAAATACTTCAATGTACAATATGTTTGTTTCCCTAATATTTTATAAACACGTTTATTCCTATTTACTACACAGACTGAAAGTTTAAGTGGTTTCAAGTTAAAAAAATCATTTAGTAAAATTTAAGATATACATCTTGAAGATATAACTGAATATCCCTATAGCAACAATATACTAAAATGTTATAAATAACATTTATAAAGGATATATGCTGCTAAAAACTCCTTTTTTATATTTATCAAATAGTGATTATGAAGGGCACAGACATCTTTTAGTACAATTTTATCTTTCAAATGGAAAAGTATAATATTTTTATTTATATGACACAATTGTCTAAGAATTCTACTTTAAATGTTGAAGGCTGAATAACCTATTGCAGAAAAATCTGAAGTAGTTTATAATTTTAAAACAGTGGATCCTTTGGAATATAAAATAGTTTCTTAAAATTCAAGATTTAATGTCATTTAATTAAATGTAGATTTTACTAGGCTCTTGAGAACAAGAACTAAAATGTGATTACAAATTATGAAATGCATTCTTATTAACAAGTGACAGTTTTACTGGACCAGAGAATATTACTATAAATAAACTCCATAATAAATAAGCTTACCTTCAAGCAAATCTACAGTAATAGACTGTCAAGGTCTATTATAGGTATAGTGAAAACAGCAATGAACAACAAATTTCAATTTTAATTTGGAATGTATTACTAGTTAACTGAGTAACAGTACTTGAATAATCACCTTCCCAATCCCCTGCTTTGAGTTCTATTAAATAAATCTGCATAGTACTGTATAAAAAATAATGGATCAACTATTTAAATATGTAATTGTCATCTTTGGTTTTTCATCCTGACAAGTATCTAGGCTTCTCCTAATGTCTGAACTATCTGGAACCACTTAGCCCTAATACAAACTCATGCTGTCTAATTTCTAAAGGTCTTCTACAATTGATTCCTATTCCATAGCTTATTTTCCTCCTAATTACTACTCTACGCCTTTATCCTTCTCTTCAACTATTTAATCCCATGTATTTTATCTTCCTTTCAATTGATAGCTCTTATTACTTGAAAGAAATCATGATTTTCCAGAATGAGCTTCCTTATCTACTTTCAACCTGTTCAGTTTTCCAAACCACCTTTTTCTCTATTTTCTCATTCTTCTCACTGTAGACAAAATTGTGATCTCCCACTCAGACTTCCTACTCTTCATGGGCTAGGGTCTTAACAGCCTAAACTATTATCTTTCCACCACTTCTGAATCATTTTGTTCTCTTAATAATCTCATTTGTATTTGGCATCTCCAATTTCTCCACCTTTTCAAGCTCCTTTTTATTCTTTAACATTAACCATTTGCTCTTTAGTAGCAGAGATTATGTGAGTCTCTCTGATCTAACTTGCATTTTTCTCCTTTTATATCCAAAAATTCAAGTCAGCAGTTCCCACACTTCACACCTTCTTCTTTTTTTTTCTTTTTACCTAACCAGGCTCTTTACCTTTAGGAAATAATATTATTAAGTAACAACTTTTCTCTCAACATAGAATTGAAACTAACCTTTAGAATCTCCAACGATTTCCTATTAAAAAAATAGTTATTCTCAAATTTTTCTTTGGATATTTGATCCTTCTTAGCATCTTTCCTTATGTTGTACTTTCCTTATTTTCTCCCTTTATCTTTATGACTAATAAGGAGCACTTACTAGGAGCCAGGTATAGATCTCAGTTAATACCTTACAGAACAGATTACTATTACTTTCCCCCAGGTTATAGGTAAAGAAGTCGAGATATACAGAAGCAGAACAGCTTGTCCAAATGTACACAACTGGTAAATTAAAGAGGCAGGATTTGAACAACAGCAGTCCTATTCCAGATCCTATATACCTAACCACTGACTTATCTTTTTTTTTTAAAGTAACTGCTTCTTTATCTCTTTTTTTTTTTCTCTCTTACAATGAAGGTGTAAGGGAAATTATCACCTATACTGCAATTAAAGATCTATGTTTTCAGTTTTAAATTCTCACCTATGCGTCTATCAAAGAATATTTCAAGGAAAAAAACATACTACATATAACTTATTCAACTTGCCTGAAACAAACATATAAAAATATTATCTCACAGAGATGCTTGACTAAAATTCACTAATTGCTTCCTAGAATCCAACATTTTGCTAGGCTCAAAATCACATACAGTCATTTTCTATTCTTTCCTCATCATTTTAGAACTGGAATCAAACCAATCTCAAAGCCTTACAGATTTCACTTTGAAATACCTTTTAACTTCAAGCATTTGTCTCAACTTTCACCACCAAAGGAGATTAAGTGTTTATCATCTTATTCTTAAAATATTGCCTAGTCTCTTAACATCACCCTGATACAAGACTTTCTATTTCAAACAAGGTCCTCTTCTTGGAGATGCTTATTCCAGACTCTGACAAGTCCTAGAAGAGAGAATTCTATTGGATTTTGCTTTATCAGCTTTACTCAAACTTAGAGTCCACACAGTTCAGTGTTAAGATCAATTACCAGTTACATTTCCTTGGGTCAGTTACTCAGTTCCTCTAAGCATCAGCTTCTATAAGTATAACATGGACTCTATACCTGCCTCAGAGGAGTTCTGTGAGGATGAATGCCAGGTGATAATAAATGGGAAGTACATAGCACAATGGCTAGCACAGAAACAGAATAAGCACCATGTATATCACTATTACCGTTATTACTGATCCTTCGTTCTTGACCATAAAACTTTTTTCCTAACAAAGATTAACATCTCCTGAATTTGCGAGTATCACATAAAAGAAATTTTAAAAGATATTATTTTATAAACCTTCAAATCTAAAGATCTGCATAGTAGATTACTCAGTAATTATAATTCTCTTCCTCTCCTACCAAAAGCTGATCCTACAAGCACTATAGGAATTTGTGTGGAGTTTTAGCACAAAAGAGAACAAAGGGTAGAGGTGTCACTTTTTTTTTTTCTCCTTCCTTCCATAACCTTCCAGGGAAATTAAAGGGCTCTTTTGTAAAATATTAGGAAGAATCTATAGTCTATAGGATAACCTTTGGCCAGACACCCGAGACTCTCCATTATCTGGTCCCACATGACTTATCTAACATTAATTTCCTCTAAACTACAACACAAATATTCCACTTCTGTCAAGATAATCTCTTTGCTATTCAACGATTGATGTCTTTCTCCTCAAATCCATATTGCTTCATCTGCCTAAAATAACCTTTTTTCTCTTTCCTCCTCTAATCAGGCAATTCCTATACAATCTTCAAGGTCCAGTTCAAGTCTTCACCTATTTTACAAGACCAAGGGTCACTCTAGCCTATATTTCTTAAACAATCCTCCAAACTTTCATAGTACATTGTTTATACTGTAGTTTTGGCATATAAATACAGTTTTATATTTTTACTAGTTATTTTAAGCATTTATGATCTCTCATAAACTAGCTTGACAGAGCAAGGGCTACAATTTAATACATTTTGCAATTCACTAAGAAGGCATTTAACAAATTGATGACTGAATGAATGAATAATGAACAAATTATGTACTAATTTTGCCAATTTTTCATGATGAAAGTAAAATTCTTTGAGCTAAATGAGATTTTTGGTATCTTAATTTAATTTTTAAATACAAAATAATTATTTAAATGCCTATATTCACCACTTTCTTAATATAGCTGTTCTTAAAAATACATTTGAGCCAAAGAGAAAAAAATGTTGAAAATCTGTAATAGACAAAGGAAGTTCACAAATGCCGACTATCTTATTGATTTGCCGTTTCTAGCATGTTTTGGGGTTCATTATATTGACTCATTAGGTATAAAGAACCATACTTAGAGGGAGATTTGAGGGACTTCAAGAGGAGAAGTTTCAATAATCCCATGAGAAAAAAAGTAAAAAGTGCAAAATTCAAAACATAAAAGGTGGAAATGAAAATATGTACACCAAAAAATCTGGGCTAAGATGTGCCCCAGGAATGAGTGCAGAGCTTCTAGGCAAACAAAATCTAAATTATTTGAAGATCAGTGAATGTCTCTGCTATTTGCATGTCCTGAAAATAAGAAATAGAATGTTCTATGTTGCAATTAATATGTTTAATTTTGGTTTATTGGCTCTTGCTGCATATGTTTCTCAGTATTATTGACTTGTGAAATCAGCACAATGGTATTATGT
The DNA here is from genome assembly GCF_030028045.1 of Hippopotamus amphibius kiboko. NCBI lineage: Eukaryota > Metazoa > Chordata > Mammalia > Artiodactyla > Hippopotamidae > Hippopotamus > Hippopotamus amphibius. The sequence continues at coordinate 169,566,336 of NC_080187.1, read as the reverse complement.
ACCTCATGATAATGTTCTGATATTAAGGCTATGAAACAGAGGCTATATATTTTGATTATTCAATAAATATTATTATTGTCACTTTGAATATATAAAATATTGGAGTCCCTCTCATTTAGCAAATAAATACTTGATTTAAATAAAACAAACAAAAAAGCACATTTCAGAATAAAGAACTGAATAGTTCATAGCTAGTATCTAAAGTTGGATGTAAGGCTGTCATGCTAGATTTCACCATGCTTCTTTAAGAAAGACTTGTGAGACCAGTATGTACTGTTTTCCTAAGAACTTACATTTGGTTGAGAATTCATTCAGTCAATAAGGTTTCATTTGGGGAGAATATTCTGGTTCATGCAATTTATTCAGTAAACAACTGTATCTAGATCACATAATTCAGAAAGTAATATTTTATAAAAGTCATAATAATATATGGTATAAAATTATAAATTTAAAGCAAGTTTTATTTGTTTAGAACTCATTCCTATTTTAAGTCCAATTTAAATATTAATTATACTTTTTTAGTAAGTAACATCTTAAATTATCAATCATAAAAACAATAGATATGCAGTAACAAATATTAAGAAAATATAATTTCATATCCAACATTAATTCATTGCTATGCAGAAATTACATTTTCCAGCTCAAGCAATTTTTAAAACTCGAATTTTATTCTCTGCACAATCTTAAGTAGAAGAAAATGTTTAGAAAATGTTTTGAAGAAGTTATAAAAATTAACTTCAAAACTGAAGTCCAAAGGGACTGTAAATGTTATGTCATTAGTTAAGGGAAAGACTATCATTTTAAAAGAAAGCTCATTATTATTCTATGTACTAAAATCTAAAAAAATATATAAACATTATATGAAATATGTTTTTATCTATTTTTGTGTAAAATAATTTATTTTAGACACAATTACTTTATACTGGATTATCAACATGATTTCTTCAGAAATAAAATTATGGTAATTTAAATTTATATAATTGACTTACTATTTAGACAATGATTCAACAAAAAGTATTACATCGTGTAACAGGATACCTAGAAAGTTAGATCCCAAATTTAGAGCATAAATAACCCTGTTGATCTACAGTATCTTGGAAATATGTTCAATCTCTCTCCCAGGTTTTTCAAGTAAATTTTTCAAATTTTACATTTATAAGAAACTGTTTAAATATTAAATATATTACCCTGCTAGATTTAGTGTACTCTTTTAATAAATCTTTTACAATGATACTCTATTTCACATCATTAGATTACATGAAAATATTAAATAATCAATAATAATCTGAATTCCATGAATGTCTACAAAGCTTACAGATGAATGCAATATACAAAAATCAACCACCATTATTTTTTACCACTTATCCTGAATTTAATAACATTATCTGAACAAGGCAAATAAAAATAGAAATGAACCAAACATTTTAAAATTCTGGCTTTCATAAATCTGTACTGACACTGGGTAGATGACAACGTATAAATCTCATATTGCCACAGAGAAAATTAAAGTTTCAACAATGATTCATAGACTATTATTTGATGGTACTAGCTCTTTAGTATTATGAAAATAATAAAAATTCACTCATATCATTGTCCTGAATATACTGCCAGTGATATAGTATTCAAAGTATATTTTATGTTTTACTTTTTTAAAAAAATCAGGAAATTCACTGCCTTCCTTAAATGTTTGAACTTAAGAATGAAATTACGGAAGAAAGGGGAGAAGTAATAGGCTGGATTAAAGCAGAAAATCAATAGACTCTATACTTTAGTGCCAATTCTGCAAATTCTTAGCCCCAGGTGATTTTTAACCCAGAGGTCTTTAAACTCATACTTTTAGAATTTGGAGTCATGGTACCACTTTCAAGACATCAATTTTTAAATTATACTTTGTATTCACCTAGCATAGATAAAATAAACACTTCAAAATATAAATGGCTGTGAAGAATAAAAATACCTACTGATGTTTAGAAGTTTAAAATATTTACATTTTCCTGTGTATAAATTAAAAGATACTTCCTTGAAGTATCAAATTAAGCCATTTTGACACTGACAAAGAGTATAAAATGAATGATTTTATATGGAGTAACAACCACCTACTCAAGATTTAAACATGGAAGGCCTTTTTAAAATGGTAATTAAAAGAAAATTGAATCTTGGCCTATAATTTGAAAATATATTACCTAATTATTAATTTCTATGTTTGTATTTGATTAGACTGCTTTATATTTATCAATATATCGGTAAAATTATAATAGATTCATAACTAATATAAAATATTTTTTTCAATTCAGAAACATGAAATTAATAAGATTTTGAGCTACATTCAAATTTATTACAATGAACATAAATATTCTTTAAATTAAATATTCTGTGAACTAATGAATAATACATTTCTTTTGAAGGCACAGTCTATCAATAATATGATCACAAATTAAGAAGCTGATTATAAAAGGGCAAATGCAGAAAGAATCATAAACATAAAGTATCAAATAATTTTGAGGATTTAAAAGAGGTTAAGGGGAAGAATTCACCTTATTTAACACTAAAAAATGTCATTTTTTTTCCTACTTCATGTCAGCCATTATTCAATCTTAAAAACTCACATTGTCTTTTATCAAGTAGAATTTTTGTTACAGAAAATCCCACACATCAAAAATAAACATTGGCCCTTTATGACATATATATAAATACTACACAAGTTATACAGAACATAACAGCTGATTTGTAACAAAGAACTGTTTGCTAGGTACAAAAATTTACTTATACATATTTGTTGATAAAAAATGTTGAACATGACTAACAAAACAGGAGTTTATATGAATAATAACTATACTAAAGACTAAAAATATTATTAAGAATATGGTATTAGGAATTTTGAGAGTATAGTTTCAATGTTTATACTTTAAAAAGTGATATAATTTTAAATAGGTTAAACTATAAATTAATCAAGTTTGTGTCTATAATTTTTTTAAAGGGCATCATAAAAGAAATGAGTCACATAATTGCTCCTCAGTGTAACACTAATAAATCAGTAACTCAATCAACAAATAAATCAACTGATCAATCTAAAGAAAAGGCTCTGATAGTCCTTAAATAAATAAAAGACAATTCTGTTATGTTTTAAATTTTCTTAGAAAAAAACTTTATATGCTAAAACTTTAAGGCTTCTTTTATAAGAAATTCATACTATATTGTGGATATTTGTCTTTGATTTCCCAACTAAACACTCACTTGTTTGATGCGATCTGGGTTAACGGTGGTCTGGGGTTGTAGAATGCTGACCGGTTCTGTCTTGGCCACATTTTGGGGCATTTCTCTAATTTTTTCTGCAATGAATCCATGAACTGCATTCAGTGCTTCAACTGTTCCCTGGATCAAGCACACTCGTTCAGTAGTACCTGTGGATAAAAGATTAATGTTCAGAAAACTTCCCTTCTTAACTTAAATGTTTTTCAAAAAAGCCATGAAAAAGGATGATGTACTAATGCCAATAAAATAGTATAAAATGTAGAACTCTAAATCTCACAAAGCAGAACCAGCAGAACCAGAAATCCTGAGAAATTCTGAGTATATCATTCATTCACTGATATAACCAATACTTACTGGGCACTTATAAAAGAACTTAGGGTTAGAAATTGGTATCACATAGATGAAGATCTATGCACCCAACTTTCAAAGTCAGGGGTGAAAAACAAACATCAAGCCAGAGAATATAAGATACTGTGATATGAAAAATAATAGAGGTATCTACATGGACAGCACCCATAGATTGTACAGTAAAAAGAGCATTTAAATCAGTGAGGAGAACAAGTCTTGGAAAGTTTACATAGTTTAATTGCAGCAATAACACTATCTGACATTTTGCATTTGTTTATTTTTTACTTTTCTACTAGAATGCAAGCTCTAGGAGGACAGTTAATTAGTTTTCGTTTTGTGCTGTAGTCTTCCCAAAGCCTAGAGTAGTCCCTAGCACGTGATAGGTACATGACAAATATTTACTGGATAAATGAATCAACCCTGCTTTTATTGATTATGTAATCTTAATAAGATAGAATATCATAATTAAAAACAAAATTTTAAACTATTTTTAAATTTGAAATTGATGAATAATTGGTAAAGATACTATTAATACTGTTTCATATCTAGCGAATAAAATGTAGATATATGATGTGAGACAAGACTAAAATGAAATTGGTTGGGCCTAATACACAGGTCCTATAATCCATTTTTTGCTTTACAGATATACCTGAAGGCAATAAAAATAATGATTAGCTCTTCAGACTATTTTGAGCCTCACTGAAGCAGCCTGATATTAAACTGTAATCTTCTGCTGAGCAGCCCAACACAACAAACACATCAAAATCAAAAAGTCAAAAGAATGGTATTTTAACATTTATAAAATATTTACTTTTGAACTCATATGAAAACTTCCAAGTACTTAACACATATCCTTCTTATACCACAGTTTCAAAATTCTAAGCCACTCTATAAAATATTTTAAAAGTACATTTTGAAGGACAAAAGTGTGAAATTACACATATTAAAAAAATTGCAAGGAGTTTATACTGCTTTAAGGATTAATTGCCACATAAACCATTTTCCTAGCAGTTTTAAATTTTTTAAAGAATAGTAAAAGATTATCACTCTTACCTTTAGAAAAAAGATCACAAGAATTAGGAGCAGAAATAAATAATATTACGTGAATCCACCTAAATTAAATTTTCCTGTTTTAAACAATGAAGATGCAAGTTTATGAAAAGCTACATTTCCTAATTTGTACAAACTATCTCAATAAAGAGCAATACATTTCAATTGTAAGGATGGAGACAATCTGAAAAACATAATGTGAATTTGAAGGGTTAATATTTCCTGTTTCTCCTAATCAGCTTTTCTCACCCCTGAATATCTTAATGTATCTCTGTATCTATTCTTGGGTAAAATGATCTGGTTTATTAGGGATACTCTAGGGACTCTTTACAAGGTTGTATTAATTGTCCAATAAATGACCAGAAAGGATGAGAACTGATCAATGTAGCTCATGCAAAGTGTTCTCATTTAAGTCAGCGGACAATACAAAACACAGATCAGATTACATTCCTGCTTTTAGAGACAACAGAGTGCTCTTTTTGGGATGCCAAGACAGAAAAGGAAATCAGTCAAACCTCAACAGAGATTTTTTAAAAATAAAACAGGGTACTAAGTAACTAAAGGGACTAAACAATCCACATGGCTTTTAAAATTCAAATTCAATAGAATACACACTGTGTCAGACAACATGGTAACCCCAATACTCTTGGGACTAGCAAGCAGTAAATGGAAATCACTGAGCCATAAAGAACTGATTGTCTAAAACTGAATTTCACTAGCAAGTATGAAACAATTTGGAGATAGTTTATAGGTCTAAAGTTGCAGTAAATATTTTTTTAAGATTAAATTATACCACCATCATCAGAACTACTACAAAAAAAAAAAAAGGCAAAGATAAAAGGAAACTGTAATTCCACCAATGGGAACTGCTGCAATCCTCAGAAGAGATGCTGTCATATTCCACTGAACTCTAATAGCCTTTTCACTTAGATAACACAAAACTATAATTTTTAAGAGAAAGTCACAAAGATGGAAGACTGTCAGGTATATGACCAAACTGTGTAACAAAAATGAGCCTATAAATCATAAAAGTTGCTATTTTTTTGTCATTTTACAGGCTTTGCGGCTCCATTAGTGTCTAAACTGCAAGTTATTTTATTTAACTGTAGCATTTACTTCTCTTTGCAATAGACTAGCAACAAGAGCTGAAACAATTACATAAAAGTACATATTTACACTTTTTATAATGTAAAGATATAGGTGTATAAGATACCATTAATTGAAAATTTTACTTTTAAGGGAGAAATAAGAAAAACTGTAACAAAGTAGGGTCAAATACAGGCAGTGAAATTCGAAATGGCTTTAAGTTTCCACTTCACATGCAATATCATAAACTGAATATGCATGTTTCTAAAATTAGGTACAATTATAAGATTCCATAGCAAAATTATGAATCACATTTAATAAAATATATTCACTCTGTGCTACTGTAACCTTGCACAAGTCACTTAAGCTGTTCCTGCTCCTACCTAAGGCATTCTATCACCTGTGCAGTGGACCCCATCCCTTTAACTACCAAGTCTACTGTTTCTCCAGGTATCATAATTTTTCCTTTTCTATTAGATCATGCCTATCAGCAGAAAAACATGCTGTAATTTCTTCAATTTTTAAAGATCCCTCCTTCATGACAGAAACAGAAACTCATCCTTTGGTAAAGCAAATGAAATAACTGATTTAAGCAAAGGTCATAAAATCATTTCAATGGAAACATCCAGCAGTCACCAACTGACTTCACTCATCAGCATGAGCATGACAAAGAATGTGAAAATCACACATACGCCTCTTGACGTGATGCAATATGAAGCTGAGGGCACCAACTATAAAGTATTGTATCCCAAAATAGCTCAGCCTAAATCTAATCAAACACTCAGCACCACATAACCATTTACAAATAGTACTGAAAACAGGGAAATAAATTAAATGACACCACGAGGAAGCACAGATACGAAACAAGAACGTAAGACAGTCTGCAGGATAACTAATCTAGTTTCATCAATATATGAAAGACTGTTCTCTAGACTTAAGAGTCTTAAAAAATACAATGATGAAATGAGAATTAGAATTTGACGGGATCTAAATTCAAACAATTTTTATTTGAAACATAATTGTGGCAATCTCATAAGAACTGGGTATTAAATAGTATCAAAGAATTACTGTTAATTTTAATAGGTGTGATTATGGCATCAGGTTGTGTAAGAAAGTGCCTTTTTTCTCTTTTTTTTAGATGCATGTTGAAGTATATATAGCTAAAATGACTGGGGTTTGCTTCAAAATACTTTTGCAACAACAACAAATGAGTAAATGAAATACATATGCCAAAATCTTGGTATTATTAACAAATATGAAGGTTATAAGGAGGTTCATTCTTCTATGTATGTTTGAAATTTTTATAATAAAAGAAAAACATTTTAAAGCCCTCCCTGACCTAATAAATTCAATCTTCACGTTTTTACATTTGTCTGACCCAGCAGCAGCATTTGACATAGCTGACCACTCAGTTCTAAAAACACTTCATTTGGTTTTCAAGATACTATATACTCCTCATTTAGTTTAATTCATTCATTCATTTGACAAAAATCTGCTGATTCCCCAAGTAAAGGTTAAGTATTACACTAGATACAGCAATGACCAAACAGACAAACCTGCTTTCATGGAGTTCTTACTCTAGTTCATGCAGGCAGACAGTATACATAAAACAAATAAAATACACAGAGAAAATATGAGATGAAATTAGTACTATAGAAAAAATTTGAGGACAATACCAGGATAAGGAAAGACAAAAATAAAGTTTAAAAGAGATCTTGCCTGTTATGTTCACTACTGTATCCTCAGTGCCTGGAATAGTGCCTGGCACACTGCAGACACTCAAGTATTTTCTGAATAAATGAGTAACTTCCTGAGTCTAATTTTCTTACCTACGTATTAAAAACATGTGATTGATTTTAAGACCACTTTAAGACTATAAAATGTCTATAAAACCAGTAAGCCTCTCTGGGTTTAAGAGTCAATGTATGTAAAAATGAGATATATTTTGGGAAATGATTTTAAAAACTATAAGTTATTTATAATGTCAATAAAAAGAATACCTGATTTTAAAAAAGTTTTGAGAAAGGTAATAGGAGAAATAATGAATAGTTTAATAGTTTTTTTTTCTCCCCAGAACAGAAAAGAAAGTAGATAAACTCTAAAAATGTAATGCACCTAAAAGAATAAAATTACAGGAAAAAAAAAAAGAATGCTTTCTGCTGTTGTATAAAATACAGTCTAAAACTTTTTAGCTACCTGAGACCTATTTCAATCAGAATGAGTCTGATTTAGAATAATGGGCATATACTAACAATCTGATCCACATATTTCCAATGGTCAACTATAATGAAAATTAGCAAACATTTTGTTTGGATGTAAGAAAATGCATCAGTTTATACTCCTAATGAGAATATAATTCAGTATCTTATGATAAGAATGCAAATATATAACTTTTCAGGAAATATTAATGTCAATCCAAAGTAAGAAATTTGGTTGAATGAATGTCAGTCAAACATCTCAAAATGAAAAATTAATACCAAAAATCTAGTAGAATATTTATAATTCTATGACAATCTATAGACAATGTTGTTGGCCTCAGAAAGAACTAGGAAAATGGAAGTGCCAATTAACTTTGCAATAGGCAAAAACTGAGGTTTAAAACAAAACATGATATATAATTTTTAGAGTATGCTAACAGCTACTTATAGCACTGAGAAATTACTGCATCCGGATAGCTAATATTCTGAATGGATAGGGTTTATTTTTTTCAACATAGCATTTAGCTTCTACCATTTTAAGAAATAGCTCCCAATTTGTTATATATTTTTCAAGTATATTTAACATTTCCATAATGCTTGGGAAAAACTATATAGTTCTGGAAAGTAATAAAGTGGCAAATTCAGGATTTCTTTGGGTATGTATGTCTATTTATCCTTACACAAACAGTGCTCTATGATTGGTATTTGTTCTTTTAGTTTTCATATTCTTTTCCTTACTGCCACTTATCCCTGCTGTTTGTTGGTACACCTGATTCTAGCAGGCTCCTCTCTTTACTTCTACTTTGCTTCTTCTAGTCCTTAATGGCTGGATAACCAGTTAAACAAGGTTGTTGAAACTATATAAACTAGCAATACATAGATTCCTAGTGATAACCATAGGGGATGGTTGACCTCTGTGAAATCTATTCTGGCTTTTCCCCCCTTTATTTCTAAATCTAAGGCCAGTATCAAGAGACAAAATATTCCTCTATGCTTTCTTAAGGTTTGAATTTGCACGTGGGCCTTTATTTTTAAAACTAAAACAAACAGTATCATTTTTTAATGAATAAAGTAATTTATGGTAATTCTTATTCTCAATCCATAATCATGGTAATCTAATTATGTCAATGTCTTTGTGGTTTAAAGGAAAACATAAACATTAGTTCATAGCTTTCCTTTAGTTTAACTATTAAAAGTAAAATATAGGGACTTCCTAGGTGGTGCAGTGGTTAAGAATCAGCCTGCCAATGAAGAATGCAGAGGACATGGGTTCGATCCCTACTCCAGGAAGATCCCACATGCCACAGAGCAACTAAGCCTGTGCACCACAACTACTTAGCCTGCACTGTGGAGCCCGTAAGCCACAACTATTGAGCCTGTGTCCCACAACTACTGAAGCCCGTGCGCCTAGAGCCAGTGCTCTGCAATGAGAAGCCACCAGAATGAGGAACTGCGCACCACAAGGAAGAGTAGCCCCACTTGCCACAACTAGAGAAAACCTGTGTGTAGCAACAAAGACCCAAAGCAACCAATAAATAAATAAATAAATTTATAAAAAAATAAAAACTAAATAAAAGTAAAATATAGAGTGTCAATCATTAGTAATAATATGTATTACAAATTTCAGGTCAGAACAAAATGTAAATTATTTAAAAAGAGGAGAATAATAGTACATATATTACATAATTTATAATGCATATATTTAATACTTTATTAATGTAATTATGTATTATACAATATATTATATGATATCTCATTTAATGCTCACAATTACCAAGGAAGATAATATTTTCTTCAACTTATAGGTAAAGAGGTGAAAGCAGCTGAGCCAAGGAAACATAACTAACAAATGCAGAGAGAAGTAAGATTTTGTCAAATACCATATTCTTTCCAATATAACACATACCTTCTGAAAATGTAATGTTAGGCCAGCTACCAAATTACATCCTTTTAAGAAAGTCACATATATTTCAGTCTGATGATGGAAAAATAATTTTCACCCAAGCTTGATAATTTTTTTAAATGCACTGAGTCATACTATTAATATCACTTCCCAGATTTATTTCAAATCTGGCATAAAGTGAAAGAAAAGACTGACCCTTCTTACAGGGAACAGACCACCACAGGGGGTAGTTAATAATTGTGTGAGCTATTAGCAAATTTTTTAGAACAAATTTTCAGATCAACAAAAGCACTTAGGAAAACTGCCATAAAAAGTAAGTTCAATTTGTAATTGCAGCTTTCATACCATTGTACAGTTTTGCACGTTTGATAAAGCTTCCTCCTACCCTACAATTACTAAGGGAAAAATATACTATTTCAAGAAGAGGCTTTTTTAGAAAAGGAAATCATAGGAATTGACATCTCATGATACAAAGTAATAATTGCTTTTCCTCTTCTGGTGATTAACTCTCTACACAATCATGTCTCTAGTTTTAAACTGTAAAAATTTGTAGGGGACCATTATAACATGTTTTAGTCCCAAATCAATATAGTGAAGCTTGAGTATCTGTTTATAGAGCATACTTTAATATTAAAATATACTCAAGCCAAAGCATGAAAGTATACTTTTCAGAAAAATCTATAAGTACTCATATTCTTCAAAGAATTTAAGATGAAAGAATGAATGACAGAGTAGATGTCCAGCTCCTCACTCACTCAACCTCTGTCCTATGCATGCAAATGCAATACTCATTTACTTTTAAATAGCCATTCCCACAAAGTAACATCAGGGGTTTGGGAGAATCTAAGTTCTGAAGAACTGTGAGATTTGAAAGTAGACATATTTGAAAATTCTAAATAACAACTGTAACTCATTTCCAGTTTTTAACTTCTGAGGCCATGCAAAAGAGCCTACCAATAGTTATGATGACAACTAGTTGCTTATTCATCTTTAGCAAAGACTTATGATACATTCAGAATTATAGCACTCCTGGGATGGAGGACAAGATGGTGGAGTAGAAGGACCTTGAGCTCACCTCCTCTCACGACCACACCAAAACTACAACTAACTGCAGAACAACCATCGACAAAAAGACTAGAATCTACCAAAAAAGATATTCTAAATCTAAAGACATAAAGAAGAAAACCAACAAGATGGCAGGAAGGGCACACTTGTGATATACTTAAATCCAATATCCCCCTGATGGGTAGCCCACAAACTGGAAAAGAATTACATCACAGAAGTTCTCCCACAGGAGCGAGAGTTCTGAGCTCCACGTTAGGCTCCCAAGCCTGGGAGTCTGGCATCAGGAGGAGGAGTCACCAGAGCACTTGGCTTTAAAGGCCAGCAGGGCTTGAGTGTGGGAGCTCCACAGGCCTGGGGGAAACAGAGACTCCACTCTCGGAGGGCGTACACAAGGTCTCATGCACACTGGGACCGAGAGCAAAAGCAGTGATTTCACAGAAGCCTGCGCCAGACCTACCTGCTGGTCTTGAAGGGTCTCCTGAGGAGGTGGGGGGTGGCTGCAGCTCACTGTGGGATCAAGGACACTGGTGGCAGAGGTAGTGAGGAATATTCATTGGCATGAGCTCTCCTGGAAGCCACCATCTTGGCACCAATACCTGGCCCCACCCAACAGCCTGTATCCGTGCTGGGATGCCTCACGCCAAACAACCAACGGGGAGGAAACACAGCCCCACCTATCAGCAGACAGACTGTTGAAAGACTTCCTGAACCTAGTCACCTTAGGCAACCCCTTGACGTGGCCCTGCCCACCAGAGGGCCAAGACCCAGCTCCACCCATCAGTGGGCAGGCACTGGCTCCTTCCACCAGGAAGCCTGCACAAGCCTCTAGACCAGCCTCACCCACCAGGGCACAGACACCAGAAGCAAGAAAACTACAATCCAGCAGCCTGTGGAACCGCGTCCACAAATATAGATTAGAACCTACCCTGGGACCAGCTGGTCCCTCGCCCTTGGGTGATGAGAGGGGAGTGTATGCTGGGACACATAGGACATCCTTTAGAGCAGGCCACTTCTCTAAGGTTGAGAAATGTAACTAACCTTCCACATACATAAAAATACAAATAAGAAATTTAGACAAAATGAGACAGCAGAAGAATATGTTCCAGACAAAGGAACAGAATTATAGCAATCCTAGTGTGGTCAATATTATTACCTTTTAACTTCCATCATGGATACAGGAATAGAAAAACTGCCATGACTAAATTTTATTTAAAGTGTAATTACATTTTTATAAGTATATATAAAATAGACTTCCTGACTTTGCCTCCATCCCCAATCAGTATCAACATTTTTGACACTAATTTGTACTCTTAAATTTCTGCTATAAGAAAAATGGCACTTGGAATTTTTCTAACTATTCCTTACAGACTAGTAGGAACGCACTTGCAGGATTTTCTGAACCATGCTTAGAAGCTGGGGACATAGCCTGCAACAAACGTGATATCAAATCAAGCTCAGAAACTCAAAGTGTGACTAGTGGTAGCATGAATAGCTAATCGAAGTCATTCAAAAGTCAGGAGCAAAACATACCACTGGACATACAGCATGGAACCAAATCTGAAGATAGCTGCTGCTGTAAGCTGAGAACAAGATGAACATTTCTGGTGATAGCCCAACTCCTACCATATGACATGAGTTATCACCTTCAGAGCCAATACAGATTAATGCATTAGCCAACTTTAAGCAGTGACTTTATATTTTCTTAAGAAATAGATATTTAGAAAATGACTCCACCTTTATCAAGAGCCCATATCTGATATGAAAGCAAAGCCCACATCTGCATAGAGTTTAAGAGAGAGTGAATTATTCACTTCAATGAGTGATAACAATTGCCATACTGTTAATTACATGCACCATATCAAATGAACATGGAGGAAGCATGAAGAATCGTGACCCATTAAGTTGCAAGGGGAAGGAATATGGGAAGGTAAATTTGTAAAGTTTGGGAAAAAATGATAAAAATTTCAAGAGTATATGTAATCTTTTATTTCTAAAATTGTCTTCTTAAAATATTTAAGATGTATTAATTGTGGCAGTTTTATATATGCTGAGGTAATACAAAAAGACAAAATATTTTTAAATAACATAAAATTTGCCATTGAAACTATTTTTAATCATACAATTCAGCGGTATTAATTATATTCACAAAGTTGTACAAATATTACCACTGTCTATTTCCAAAATTATTTTATCACCCCAAAGAATCTGTAATCCTTAAGAACTAAATCACCATGTCTTCCCTACATCCCCTCATAACCTCTAATCTGTTTTTATGAATTTGCCTATTCTAAGTATTTCATTTAAGGGGAATCATACAATATTTGTTCTTTTGTATCTGACTTATTTCATTTAGCATAATATTTTCTTCATTCACATTGAAGCGTATACCAGAACTTCATTCCTTTCTGTGGCTGAATAATCTTCCACTGAGGATATATAAAACATGTTGTTTATCCACTTATCTATTTATGGACACGTGTTGTTTTTCACTTTTGGCTATTGTGAATAACACTGCAATGAACATTAGTGTACAAGTATCTGCTTAGGGCACTCTTTTCAGTTCTTTTGGACATATATTTAGGAGTAGAATTGCTGGGTCATACAGTAATTCTATATATAGCTTTTCCAGGAGCAGCTAAATTGTTCTCCACAGCAGCTGAACCATTTTACATTCCCACCATCAACGTGTGAGAGTTCCAACTTCTCTACCTCCTCAATAACACTTATTATTTCTTAATAACAGTCATTCTAATGAATGTGAAGTGGTATCTCATTATAGTTTTCATTTGCATTTCTCTAACAACTAATGATGTTGGGTATCCTTTCACTGCTTATTAGCCATTTGTATATTTTCTGTAGAGAAATGTCTATCATATCCTTTGCCCATGGTTTCTTTTGGTTGTTTGTCTTTTTGTTGTTGAATTTTAGGAGTTCTTTATATATTCTAGATATTAAAGCCTTATCATATATATGATTTGCAAATACCTTCAGATATATTGGTTTATTTCTGGACTCTCAATCATACTCCATTAATCTATACATCTATCTTTATGTAAGTACCACACTGTTTTGATTACTGCAGCTTTCTAGTAGTTTTTGAAGTCAATAAGTGTTAAGTCCTCAACTTTGTTCTTTTTCAAGACTGCTTTGTCTATTCAGGGTCCCCTGCATTTCCATATGAATTTGAGAACTGGGTTTTCCATTTTTACAAAAAAGGTGGTTGTAATTTTAATAGGGATTTAACTGCATCTGTAGATTGCTTTGGGCAGTACTGGCATCTTAACAATACTAAGTCTTCTTACACATGAACATGGGTTGCTTTCCCATTTATTTATGTCTTCTTTAGTCTTTCATCTCCTTAGTTAAATTTATTTCTAGGTTTGTTTTTTTTTTTTAGATGCTATTGCAAATGAAACTGCTTTCTTAACTTCCTTTGGGGATTGTTCCTTGCTGGTGTTCAGAAACACACTGATTTTTGTATGCTGATTTTGTACTCTACAACATTGCTGAATTTATTGGTTCCAGTAGCTTTCTTACAGATTCCTTGGGGTTTTCTACATATGGGATTATGTCATCTACAAACAGAGATAGTTTTACTTCTTCCTTTCCAATTTGGATATCGTTTAAAAAATTTCCCTGTTCAATTATTCTGGCTAGAACTACTAGCAAAGTGTTGAATAGCAATGGAGGAAGCAGGTATTCTTGTCTTGTTCTTGATCTTATTAGGGGCTTAAAGCTTTCAGTTTTTCATTACTGAGTGTGATGTTATCACGGATTCCATAAATGCTCTTTATCACATTGGGAAAAAGATGGCAATATTTTGTCAGGAAAGAATACACAAATCTACCACGAATACATCCTGCTAGTCTACACTCATTGTGTATTACAGTTTTCCTATGACCATGATGCTGAGAACAAGCAGCAAAGTATCTTATTTAAATAAATAGTCTCAGCATACCACAATATATTTATAGAGAAATGTGACTTTGGGGATAAAGGTGAGGCTCAGAAGTTCTTCAAAGTTCTCCAGGTGACTTGCTAAAGTTACTTTTGTATTCTATGATGTGAACAGACAACAGAGTATCTTATCACTTCATTTTTTTCAATATTGAGTATTAGATAATTATAAACTAAAGAACATCAACATATATTAGTTATAGAGGCTAAAAGTGATATATGAAAATAGATAACACATCTAATATCAGTTTGACTGCAGCTTAAAACTGGTAGCTACTGTTCAGATGACTTTCTGTGATATCACAAACTAATTTTAATTGACTTACCTATTACACTTAGTTTTAAAAATATGTCTCAGAAAATGGCAAAACTGTGTTTCTATATTAATTGTTTTATGATTTCAATTTTTTGTTTCACATAACCCTTTCTCTTATCTTTGTCTCTAACATTCTGGATTTTCAAAATATTATGCATAAGACCTATCAACTAGAAGAACCCCAGACTAGATGTTGCCACTAACAGAGGCTGATTGTTAGATATACTCATGTACTTTCATAGCAATATATAACTTTCCATTGGTTTAAACCTCCTGACCCTCTCGCTAGTCCTCTTGACTTACAATCCACTTGAAGACAGATCCTTGGACTCTTGGTCACCCACTGACCTCTGATCCATGTGAGGACAGATGACTGGCTGTCATCCTGTGGCCTCCTTTCCTTTAGAAGGAATCTCTGAGTCTTTGGTTTCCTGTTCACTCTCTGGCCTCCTGCCCTTACTCATTAACCTACCCATGTGAATAAGTCCTTGAGTATCTTGCTTATTAGTTCATCAGAGTCAACTGTTCCCCTGACCAGTGGCTACCACAACACCTCAGTATCTCACTACTCTTGTTCCTCCCTCATCAAAGACCAGTACATCATTTTTAGGAACAGAAAAGAAAGGTCAGTAGTATCATACCCTTAAAATAATAAGCTGGACCATAACTTTAGCTGTCCATCATCCACTCCTCATATTCCTATATATCTAAGTTAACAGCAGAAGTCTAAATCTCTTCAGTCACTATAATCAGATTCCTATGCTCATAGTCTTTTCTGTATCTCTGAATATGACTCAATTCCCTACCCTCTGTCCTAAATCTCTTCACTGTGCCCTCTGTTACCTCAGTTTCAACATACACTCCATATCCAAAACCCCTTTTCTAAATGTTCCTTTTAGTCTCACCCTCTGATAAAATCTGACTGTTTCCTACCTCTTTATGTGCCGTGGAGCCCTCTCAACTGGGGCAGTTTTTTTTCTCTCAAATCTCAGGTTACTTGGGCCACAAACTGTTTAGATATTTTCCTTGCTCCAAGTTGCCACTCCCTTGCTCTCTTTGCCATAACTTCTTTTTCTTTCAAAGTTTTTGGAAACAAAGGCTAATAGGAGTACAAGTATAGAGATAGACACTGAGTTAGATGCTAAAGTTTTCAGTCAATATGAATGATAGGGATATTGGTAAATTATAGCAATGAAGAAAAATAGCAAGTGGTATACTATTATGGCATTTTACCTTTCCTCGCCATGTAGTAGCCTCAGTTAATCATTTCCTTCTTATGGAAACACTTTCTTCCTCTGGCTTTCTTGTTGCTACTCTCTTCCTTGGATAAGTAATCCAGTTCCATGGTTGTAAATGCCATAAAAACATAATGTGAACTAGTTCACTCTCTTTCTACTGACACCTCCTAGTCTAAGTCATCATGTTTCTAAACAGGACCATAACAATAGCCTGCTTCACGTCTTGCACGTCTATAATCCACTCCTTGTTCAAACTAATTTCTTAAACACACGAATCGTATGTAATTTACCTGTTTAATACCAATGTACTACTGTATTCACATTTTAAAGTTAAATCCTTTACACTGGTTTTCAAAACCCATCACAATCTGGCCTCTGCTTTAGTTCTCAGTCCTCATCTCATATTACTCTCCTTCTCTTTTTCTTCACTCGAGGGAATTGGGTCTTTTTTAGTTCTTGGAAAATGCCAAGCTTGTTCTCACTTAGGCTTCCCATAGCAGCCCCTTTCTCATCATTAAGACCTTGGTTCAATGATACCACATCAGAGAAGTATTCCCTAACAACCGTGAAATAGCTTGCTCTCAATCACTATCTATCTTTATGTTCCTTTACTTCTCTCCATGATTCTATCACTTTCTGAAATTAAAGTTTGTTGTAATTTGTTTACTTCATTGTTTGTCTCTCTCCACTGGAACAAAAAGTCCAAGAGGGCAGAAATTTTGACTATTTTGTTCACCGCTGTATCCCCAGCCTAGTATTTAGCAAATTGTTCATAAAGAATTATTAATTTAATGAATTAAAACTACGGCCTTGGATGAGAAACATTCCAATGAGATTTTATTAATCTAAATCAATTACATTAAAATGTACTGTAAACATCAAAAAAAAAAAAGGAAAAATATATGCAGGGAGAAGTATTAAAAAATGAACTATCAATGACACCAAGTAAACCAAGGACCATTATTAGACTATTTTCTTTTACTAATAAGGATCATTATTAATATTTCCTGATGAAATCTACTACTGAATGTATGTATTATGAATTTCTATTTCAAAAGATTATGTTCTTTATAATCCTTTTAGAAACACCCAGGCAAGGAAGCTCAGCTCAGTGTCCTCCTATCCAATTATCTACTGATTATTCCTTGGAAAGTACACCCAACTCCACAGAATAATTTTACAAAGGGTTTTACCAGGGAAAAAGTAAATCAATTCTCCACTTTGGAGTAAGCGAGTACAGATGAAACTTCATAATTAGCGTTAATCACTGTAATGATAAAATATCAAATCCTGACCACAAATTAAGAATTTCTTACAATACTGCTGTATATCAAAGCATGACATTTTAGCTTTGGCATCTACTAAATGCCAATAACTACACACTGCTAAAGAAAAAATGTCTTTATCAATTAAATTATTTGACCAAATTCTGTTAGATTACATTATAACTAAATCAAAGTTTTAATGTATTGATCATGACCATTTTCATGTAAAAATTCTAAACTGTACGACTTTAAATAGAGTTCATCTCTATTTAATTCATAAAAAAGGAACTGCTAATATGGAATATTTCTAAAGGACCATGACAACATTATTTATTCACTCAACAAGTCTTTAACAGGCCCAAAGGAACCACGACTTTATAAACACCTATCAACTAAAACATTCTGGAAAAAAAAAAACAAATGGCACCTATTACTGTAACAGTAAAACAATTTTTCCTAGAGTAAAACTATCCCTAGCCTTTTCCTACTGTTAAGATTACAGATATTTGCATATGTTATAAGAGGGTACAGTATATAAACAAGCTGAAATATCACGGAAACATAAATGAACAAAACATAAATTTCATATTAAGAGTAAATTTGTCTGAATACTTTAAAAACAATCTTATTTCTGAATAAAACCTTTAAAAGAATCCGGAAAGGTTGACACTGGGAATATTACAAAATAATTTCTGTGAACTGATTTAAAAGGAATAAACATTTTGGGAATTTAACCTCCAGTCTTCTTACTAATTATCTGAGCATATTTAAAATTAGAGACCAACAATCTAAAACTGTTCATAAAGCAATGTGAACGTGTAGGATATAGCAAATTGATTTTTCTTCTTGAATTTCTAATAATGCAAGAGGGGAGAAAACCTCTACTGACAGGCAACTTTTAAGCTACCGGCTACTATGTATATGTAACTCTAAAAAGGAAAATAAAGTAATACAGAAACTTCATGGATAACATCAGTATGGAGCCTATTAAAAATTTTACAAGGACTTAGACTACTCTTAGTCTAGAGAAAACTCCTGTATTCCTAAGATACCATGTTAGCAGAAGAGGTATACACAACTCATCTATTCAAGTTTGTTGAAAATTTACTCTTTTATGAAAACCCAGGTAGGGCTTCCTTTCTATTGTATATTAAATAGCTACCGTGTGGAGAAACAAACTCAGTATGCGTTACTTACAGTGTTACAAAAATAGCAGAACACCATCTTACTAGCCGCAGTTAATTCCAACATGGTCTCAAAGTTCAGACCTACAATCCCCAAAGCCATCGTATTTGGTATTACTATAGTACTATGGTAATACTATATAATTACTATACCATGCAATTATCAATGTCTGCTTGGCTGTTTCTCCAGTAATTCCATCTATTTTCATGTAGGTCCATCTCTGTTTTTAACTATTTTCTTAGATACTCTAATTGTACCGAAACTTTTACCTCAGTAACCTATTTATCTTTCAAATCTCTGGCCAGGCATCCATTTCCCAAAGTTTTACCTGGTTTCCAGAGCTCTTCCTCTGTGTACCCATAGCACGCCGTACTTCCTTAGAACAGCAGTTATCATGGATTACTGCAGTTGTCTATGCACTAGCCTGTCCAGCTCTCAAGAATATGAGCTCTTTGTTTATATTGTCCATCCTTACAGCCACAGCATCCTGACATATGTGTGTCAAATATTTTAAAAAATATTTATTAATTAATAACTGACTCAGGATGCAAATACAGATGACAAATATTAGCTCAATAAAGCTTTACTGAATGGGTTATACTTAATCTGAGTTCTATATCACATGAAGCAAGTATTCATCAGCAGATGTGCAGTAAGAAAGATGCATTCCAGGAAGAGAGAACTACATGTGTAAAGGTAAGGAAGTCTGAGAGAAAAAAAGGTCTGTCAGGACTATAATGTCCCATGTAAATAGTTCCATACGGTTGGGAAAAAAAGTTCAAGGGAAATATGGAGAGAGATGAAGATGAAAAAGTAGTAAGAACCCAGATCATACAAAGTATTTATAAGAAAACAGATATTATTATGAGTTGAATAATATGACCATATTGGAAAAATTTTGAGGTTGCCACTTCAAGAAAATTTAGGAATTGAGAGAAGTAATTTTAAAAAGAAAAAACATAATCGTGTTATACAATCACCCTGTTTTAAGATAAGCTGAAGAAAAAGATGTAAAATTTTTTTTAAGTACTAAAACCCCCAAATGCTAGTCTAGCACTTCTCTAAGTATATTTTACATAACACTTGCCCTACAATATGCTTCATGAAAAAAAAGGAATCTCTGGTCAAATACTTTTGAGGGGAAATACTACATACAATACCCTCCTCTCTGAATGTGTCACAATGTATATTGGCATATTAAAAATATAAAGCCCTACAATAAACACCATTTAACATTTTCATAAATAAATTTAATTATTCATGACACCCTTTTGCACGCAAAACCTATTAGAATCCTGTCCAAGCACTTTTTTACAAAACATCCTCTCCAAAACAAAAATGTCATAAATCAAATTCATATTTAAACTACTTATCTTACAGTTTTTAAAAAGGTAGTAATTCACTATTATTTGCAGTACATAAAGCCAAGATTTTAAAAAAGAAAGATATAATAACACCTTAAGGTTGGAAATAATCTCCATTACCACTGTCTTGAGATTGTAAAATAGTATCATTCTCATTTTGCTAGTATATTTGTGGCCAGAGAAAATAAAGAGGCCATATAATGACACAGAATTGTACAAGTGCTAGGGATGAGGGGCTAGATGTGGATTTAATTGCATATGAATGGATATACAAATCCCATATGCAAATACATGTATGGGTACACACACAACATTAAAAGCTGATGTATGCCAACTATTATGACTGTCTTTTTAAAGAAAAATTCACTGGAAGTATGTTTAACTAAAAACAAACAAACAGATTTGATTTGAATTTAGACTAAAATAGGGAAAGAATGGTCAGATTTTTCTAGTTTCTTATTAACACAGGTAGGAAGTTAGGAAGTTAATTTTTAATTATTATTTTATTAAGAAAAAGATACAGGTATTATTGGTAAAGAATCAAGGGACTGGGCTTCCTAGGTGGCGCAGTGGTTAAGAATCCGCCTGCCAGTCCACAGGGGACACGGTTCGATCCCTGCTCCAGGAAAATCCCACATGCTGCGGAGCAACTAAGCCCCTGTGCCACAACTATTGAGCCTGAACTTTAGAGCCCGTGAGCCACAACTATTGAGACCATGTGCTGCAACTACTGAAGCCCGCGCGCCTAGAGCCCGTACTCGGCAACAAGAGAAGCCACGGCAATGAGGAGCCCGTGCACCACAATGAAGAGTAGCCCCCACTCACCACAACTAAAGAAAGCCCGCGCACAGCAAAAAAGACCCAACATAGCCAATAAAATAAATAAATTAATTAATTAAAAAAAAAGAATCAAGGGACTATCCTTTTTGTATTGAGAGTTCTTCATTTTCAACTTCAGCAAACTTCCAGCAAAACTGAAATTATATTTGGTACAATAGATTTTAAAGTTTAGCAGTTATTTGATCAGAATAAAATATTCATTAAGCCATTCTAAGACTATTCAGCTATTAAAATAAGCAAATCTTTATTGGAGTGCTTATTTATTATGAATTCAAAGGATTCAATCATCCTTTTCTCATGTTTTTGATTTGTGAAAATGAAAATAAAGGGAAAAATTCACATGGCTTATACATTTATATTATTAAGTGTTATAAGGGAAGTAGTTTCAGCAAGGGCTGAAAAATATGTGAAAACATCAGATTAAAACAAAATGAAAAAGTTAAAATAATTACATTAGCAGCTCAGAAAAACAGAATCAACTAAATCAATTTCTTCAATTCTGCTAATATGATGAAACTGGTTTGTTTTTACTGTTGTTCAACTTTAACAGAAATCAACTAGTTCCTGCTACCTTTTTTCTCTTTCATTATTTTGTAGTTCTTTTACAGAGCCTGATGCTGGACTGAATTTTATTTGCTTTACTAGTCATGGATATTATATGGACTGTGTTCCTTCCATCTTAGAACATGAGCCCTTCTATATTTGTAAGTTTCTTGCTAACATGTCATGGAATGTAAAACCTATGGGACTTTGGGACCTTAATTTAAACCTGTGGTGCTAAATCTTTAGCTGTTCATTTGCAAGTAATCATCCCAGCTATTAAAGCCATAGTAAAGTGAAAAAAAAATTAAACCCATTTTCTACTTTTTTCATTGTTTCTAAGTGCACAACAGTCAGAATTTCATAGTATTAGATTTTTTTTACTTGCTAAGAACATAGTTTCAAGAGAACAGGTATTTAGAATATGTCTTACATGAAAATATAAATTTTATTACAGGTTCACACATAACTGACTTTAAATATAATGTTTCCAGAAATTTTTAAAAACCCACTATGTACAGGTTAACTACACTGCAGAAACTGAAGAGTTAAGGATCTGCCAGCTCCTTCCAAAATTTATGATGTCACAAAGTTCAAATATAAACAATTACATTTCATAAATTAAATAGTTCTGACAACTATAACTTTCGTAGTAAACTTTAAAAAACCTCATCATCTCACCTTACTTGAAATATGATACATACAATAATAACACTGTCTTCAAGTTTTGGGCTATAGTTTTTATGATGACATTTTAGAATCACAAGATAAATTATTTAGTTCTCTGTAAAGTGCTATGCTAAACAATGTTCTTTCCAGCTGTATCTTCCCCTAATTGAGGATCAATCAAGAATTTAAGTCATATTTTTTTGTCACGTCTGCTTAGTTTCCCTTAGTTTCTCATAAACAATGTATAAAAGTCCCTGTTTCCATACAGGTGCTTCAAAACAGAGTTTAACTCATATATTTTATTACTTCTGTGGATACAAAACAAAGTTAGAAAGCTAAGAGCAAACTGGGAGAATGTGCAAGGTTGCAAATTGCTATATTGATAGCTAGTACTTATTCCATAAGATATGAGTAAGGGTTCTTAAAAACCCTTAAGAAAAAGATAAACATCAACCAGGAAAAAAAAAGAGAAAAGTATATAAATGGCCTTTTCACTCACTCTCTCATTTGCACACATAATCTCACATGCACACTATGGATCCTCGTGTCGTGATCACACCCAAGAAAGAAAGGAAAGCCAAAGGAAGGGAAGCAGTGAGGAAAGAATGACTTGAAAATCAAATGCAAAAATATTCCAGGTCATTGTATTCAAAAAAGCAAATAAAACCACGACCACCTACCACTATAAAGCTCTGACTGGCAAATAACTGTAAAGGTTTGGTATGGATATGTATAAATGGATACTGTAGTATAATCCTACTCTAATTACAGTTTGGTACATTTTTTTCTGGAGGGCCATTAGCAACAAGTATTGACCCAATAATCTCATTTAAAAAAACATTTAAAATTCACGTGAAACCACTGGAAAAGCATACAGATACAAATATTTTTTTCTAACACAAAAAAATTAAATCAAACTTAAGGTTCAACAAGAGGAGGTTGGTTAAATAAACTGTGATTCATCATGAGAAACCATAATTAAATTTGTGATGAAGACCTTTATTTACTGGCATGGAAAGAGGTTCATGATAAATTAAATGAAGAAAAAAAATCAGATAACAGAACAGTAGGGACAAACCAAAACATGGGGTCCCCTGAGCATATTTGGTACCTCTTTAATAACATGTTTTAAATAGCTGTTCAATGTGTAGTGAGGGTACATATCTCTTCATATTCAAATTAAAGAATTACGTAACGAGATTTTCTGAACCAGAACTTTCTGGAAGGCATAACCATTTGAAATCTAGATAAAAGTGTAAGTTATTCAATACTTAAAAAACAGTACTATACCACACATTACTCACTCATAGAATTTTAGTTGACTTTTCTAATGTTCAATTGAATTTTCTTATGTCAGGTGAATGTGAGTTACCTACCTCATGGTCCACAGCACAGCCTATAACTACACCATGCAGCTTACGTATGGACATTGCAAAAGTATAACAGATCTTTACTTCCATTAAATAGGTATCTCTTTTAATGGTAGTGGAACTGCTTTACATTTTTATACACAGTATTTATACACACATGGAAACCTGAGTTAACAAGAAACATATTTCCAGTTTTTTTCAGTGATATTTTCATATTAAACAAAGGTAAGTGTAGCTCAAGATAGGAGAGAGACTTCAACATCTGTCCTGGTCTTAACATCTTAGAAAGCTATCTTACTGAACCGGAGTTTCCAAAACATTCCTGAATAAGCAGGTCCTCTCCATCATGTGCACTGCTTGTTAGCATTACATTATGTTTTTGTAAAATCTTACTTATGCTATTCATTATTTGTTCAATTCCTTCCCTTCCTTAAGGGCAGTAACCTTGTATGACTTTTTACTGCTGTATTCCCAGTGCTTTGAAGTGTGCCCTATGCACAGTATTTGTCCAATAAATAACTGTTGAATGAACAAATGACAATGAATGGAATGCAAAAATTAAAACACAGCCCCAAACTCACAGAAAACAGAGACTAGTTCTTAAGCAGCAAACAGAAGGGTGGGTTGATAGAGCAGGAGATAGGGTAGTTCTTTGAAACATGTGCAGGAAGGGAAAAGGGAATTAATCCCCTGCATCTTCCTTTCCTCCACTTACACTAAGTAGTAGAAAAATGGGCTTCTCATCCCAGGTGGTAGCACTGACTACAGAAACTTTGACTTGAGAGTCAGGGACTGCTTGACTAGACACACACACAAAAACAGATAATTACAGACATACTGAAGAAAGGCCTGTAGAAAACCCTACTTTAGGCTCACAGGGAAGCTCATATATAAAGATAAGTACAGGGACTTCCCTGGTGGCATACTCATGCCAACGCACATGACACAGGTTTGATCTGGTCTGGTAAGATCCCACATGCCGTGGAGCAACTAAGCCCGTTGTGCATGGGTGCCAAAACTACTGTGCCCAGGCGCCACAATTACTGAGGCCTGCATGCCTACAGTCCGTGCTCCGCAACAAAAGAAGCCACCGCACTGTGCACCGCAATGATGAGCAGTCCCTGCTCACCACAACTAGAGAAAGCCCATGTGCAGCAACGAAGACCCAGCACAGCCAATAATAATAATAATAATGATAATAATAATAATAAATTTAAAAATAAAGTACAGAACCAAGATATCACTATACATTTGAGGAAAAATAACAGCTGAACAGTGTTTAAACTATACATAGTTTATGAATGAGATGAACAGTAAACAGAACAGATTTTTTAATTCACTTCTACCAAGCACAATGTCGTTTTATTAACAAAATATATAAAACACAAACATATATATGCATGAAGAAAGTAGGAAGTAATATACTATGTACCAAATTTTAAAAGTAATTATCTCTGAACAGTATGATTTGGTCTAATTTTTTATTTTTGCTCAACTGCATTTTTAAATGTTCTTATCATATTCATGTGTTCTCGAAATTCATAATACATATTAAAATGAAATGATACCACTGTAAATAATTAAAATATAGTGTTTCAAATATTTTTCTCCATTTTATAATTTATAATTCATTAAAAAAAACAGGACTCAAGTTTAAACAGATTTTTAAAAAATCTCATTTGTATTAAAATATTTAAAAATCTTAAAAATTAGTCACTCAGAAATTTAAAATTTTTTTTAAATAAGTTGTACATAAAAATACATGCCCATCTGAAACTTATTGCCCTAAGTAATCAAAGAATATTAGTAAATATTATAACCAAATGTATTATCAGAAAAAAATATGTTTAAGTAGATAGAATATTTATAGTACAGTAATTACAGGCTTCTATTGAGTGCCAAGTTATTTATCATTTCTCAGAAAACAAATATCATTCTTAGAAATCTCATTTTCAGGGCCAAGCTATGTTACCAGTATCTGCATAAATTACTCTTTCTTTTTTCTAGGTTATATAGACTTTTTGAGTTAGGCTAGATAATCTTTCAGGGTGCAAAAATTACTTTAGTAGACTTTTAGAAGAATAGTTTTATCTGGGGTTCATAAAAGGAAGCAAATTCAACATTGTAAGACAGACTTGGGGAACAAATTTGTTTTAAGAAATCCAGGAACTTTTCATGCTTAATGAAAAGTAAGGCCACATTGCTGGATTTAAATCACAGTTCTCTTCATCTTTCATGAGTCCCTTAGTCCTCAATGATAAAGAAAATCTTGACCAGTGCTGACCATGAACCTGAATGGCCTCTACAGACAGAGAGATAAACAACAGTCCTTTAAGGGCTGTGAACACATCATATTTGGTATCAGATATTTGATGCCAAATAAAATTAAAGTCTGGAATAATTTTATTTAATCATTCAACAGTTACCTAAAATTTTCTGAATTTCATTTCTGTACTGATCCAAACAAGCTAAATTATTCATATAAAAAGATTACTTGACATGTTGCAAAGAGCTCATTTGTATATATTAGTGATTTGAGATGCCTTAGAGTTCCAAGTTAATGTGATGAATCTCCAAACTAGCAGTTCACAATTTCTTAACTGAAGAGCATTCTGGTTGCTATGTGCTACAGTGAGTAGTGTGAGAGATGTGAAATTCCTTAAGCAATGATTTATCATAAGTTACATTTGTTTTATAATAAATAAATACTTAGCACAATTTCCGAAATTTAAGAAATCTACTTAATTAAAACTCAGATAAAGGGCACACTGACTTAATTAGGATGATAGCAAAAAAAAAAATACCTCAGTGGAACACATTTTATTAACTTGGAAAACAGATTCATGTCATAACTAGGCTCTAAATGGCATGCCTGATGATATCTGCAAATCTTGTCACAGTGGTTAACAATCTGAATTGGTAATGGAAGCATGTTTCCTACTACACAGCCTTTTGTTCCTGTTAGGCTGCTAGTTTTTATACAGTGTTATAGATAAGGAAAGCCAGCCCACCTTGATTCAAAATTGTAAACAGTGCTTTTTACAAAATTGTCCAAAATAAATTTTGAAAGAAATAAGTAAAAGAACAGATACTTGAAAAAAGTCTGATTAATTAATATGTTTCAGTATTTTTATTTAATGTCATGAATCCTATCCTTTGGAAACAGACATTTTAAAACAGCTTTGGTCAATTTCATACTAAAATCACTATGTTCTTTGTTTTGTCAGATCAAACTAGTATTCTAAATAACCGTGCAGCAGATTCAGCAACAGTATATTTTCTGCTGTTGTTCCCACTGTACTACAGCATGTTCATCCTGCTAATAACCTCTATACTAGAAGATCCTGAAACAAAACCAAAACATAAATGTGTACTACTTTAAAGTGATTACCAATTTATACCTTAAAAATCCACACAAAAGAGTTGTGATGAAAATCCATTCCTCTGAAGAAGAAACGAGGCTATTGAAAGGAATAAAATTCTGTCCTAAGCAAGACCAAGTCTTCAGCAAAACAAGGGTTCATCAAATAGAGGAGGAAAGAAAAGTCTTCTATTAACGTAAGTGATCACTAACATTTTCTGTTACTCATGTGGAACAATGTATTATATTTGGGAGTTCATATGCTTTTGGGTAAAAAAGAGTAACAGCTATTGTTCACACTAATTTAGTTAACTAATTAGTTAATTAATAACTAATATGGCACTGACTAGAAGAGACAGGTCATTGGTTTCTCTCACAAAGGTGAATATCACATTCTTTTATTAACTTTTTTCTAAAAGTAATATTTTAACTTTTTTTTATTGAGCATCAAGTGAAATATTCTTAAGGACTTAGTATATAATTTTCCTAATTTTTTTAGTTTTATTAATTTATTTATTTTATTGGCTGTGTTGGGTCTTTTTTGCTGTGCGCGGGCTTTCTTTTTAGTTGCAGTGAGTGGGGGCTACTCTTCGTGTGGTGTGTGGGCGCCTCATTGCTGTGGCTTCTCTTGTTGTGGAGCATGGGCTCTAGGCGCGTGGGCTTCAGTAGTTGCAGCACATGGGCTCAATAGTTGTGGCTCATGGGCTCTAAAGCACAGGCTCAATAGTTGTGGTGCATGGGCTTAGTTGCTCCGAGGCATGTGGGATCTTCCTGGAGCAGGGATCGAACCCATGTCCCCTGCATTGGCAGGTGGATTCTCAACCACTGCATGACCTAGGAAGCCCCAATTTTCCTAAATATTTTTTAAAAAGTCTTTACTTTCTTGAAAGTCAGAGAGTGAACATGTTCTTTATTCCAGTGAACTTACTAAGAAATAAAAGAAGGAACTGAGGTTAAATTCATCAATTTCCATAAATGCTTACAAAAATATGAAAAGATTTGTAGTTAGGAAGGCTCTAATTAATGATTTGATCTAAGAATAGAAAAATTCTATATCCTACTTGGGTTTGATGAGCACCAAGATTCAATAAACAAAAATTTTTATAACAAACACACAATTTATAAACACACACATACCTTACCTGTTTACTATATACACTTAGGCATATTTCACACTATAAATACTATATACTATACACACTTAAGGACACTTAAGTACATTCAACGTGATGGAAAAAAATGCCACAGAGATGATAAAAATTATAAAGTAGCAAAAGATTAGTAGGGTATTCAGTCACTAAAAATCATCTGTATATTACATACAAAATACAGGGGAATTGTAAGGGAACAATTTAATGAACAAATAAAATAAATGGAATGATGGTTTTTTAAAAATCTCTAAATTTTAAAAATTTAATCTTAAATTTTAAAATGAAAGACCAAAAGTTATAGGTGTATACATGTTTAAAGATACAAAAGTTGTCTATATTAACAAAGTTAGCCAATCTAGAATGGGATAAACAGCGAATTAGTATTATTTAATAGATAGAGTTAGTATTAAATTGAATGCATGGCAAAGAATAATGATGGCCTCATTTAAAGGTGGTTCTATAAATTTTATTTAAGGAAAGTACATCAAATAGTTATATTTATAACAATGCTATGGAGAAATTTTTTCTCTTTCTTTCAGATGTTTAAAAACATTTACTGAATACTTAGTATGTCTAGGGCATAATGCTTGGTGCTATAATGAAATAAACACAGTACTGTTTCTTTCTCTTGAAAGATTTTCATCTTTAAAGTATAAGATATCTCCAGAAAGAATTCATGCAGAATATGGCATTTAATTAGGCAGGACCTTAAAAGATGAGTAAGTTTTGAATACTCATTGATGTATCTTAAGAGAATAATAGGCAGAGAGCCTCAAACACTACATTAAAGATCCTGAATTTAGTGGTAGGCAATGCAGAAACAAATATTTGAGCAGGAGAATACAGCAATAACTGCTAAACGTGCATAAGATACATTGAGTGAGACTGCTTATAGGGAGATTAAGAAAGTATTCAACAATTCAGGTAAGAGTCAATGAAAATTATAGTTCCAGTGGGACTGAACAGATGCAAAATATATTCTAGAGGTAAAACTGTCAGAAGTTAGCAATTGATTGGATATTATAAGCAATGAAAAAGAAACTAAAAATTAACCTCAAAGTTCTAAATCTCTATGATGGGGATGACTGTAGTGCTATTGATAGTATAAGGCACAAGAAAGGAGGAAGAACTTAAGATGGAGAAATTAAGTAAGTAAGTAAGTAAATTTAGGAAGAACTTGAGGAGAAATTATAGTTGGATCTACTGTGAATGTGATACATTCTCTAGATGTGAAGATTAAAGATATATAGTTTTAATACTGGTGGTTTTAGTACTGCATACAGGCCTTCAGTAAGAGCATACAATATAGACAGAAGAGGATAGAATCAAAGCTAAATCTTTAGGAAACATGAACAAATAGAAGACTCAGGAGACAACGGGGAAAGAGGTAAAGCGGTTAGAACAGGAGCTCCAGGGATATTCACTGAAAGAGGGAAAATACAGAAAGAAGATTTACTGTTTGGGGCTTCATGTTTGATTCACTGAATATTATTTTATTCACTTCCTACTCTGGACCACATGAAAGAAATATAAGCTAAGTACATAATGGCTTCTGCCCTCAAATAGCTCATAATCCACTTAAGACCTAGTTAACTTCCCTCAGTAGTCTTGGTTGCTGTTTTTAGAATAAAATGAAGAGTTAAACAATAAAAGATAATAAGATTACCTGCTGTTTCCAGACATTATTTCCTGGATACAAAAAATATTCTGAAGGATCTCAATGAATAGTATGAAATGATATATGCAAACAAAAAGGAAGATTAAAATAACAGATAGAAGTTAAAAATTACAGAGACCAAAGACACATTTTCTCTTATAAAGCTCCCATGTACTTGGCAGAAAGCAAATAAAAAACACTGGGGAAAGTGGGTACTTTTAAAAAGTACAGATTAAGAATAAAGTGAAAAAATCTAAATCAAGAGTCAGCACGAAGAAGCGTTCCACTGCTTTATCTGAACATGAACAACAAACTAATGGCAAAATAAACCTGTGGACATAAAGGTTTTAAATATACTTCATTAAAAATCTTCTGTTTCTTGCTGCTCACTCAAATATAAAATAACAGACTACTTGTTAGAGTTATTATGAATTTACAATTGATCTTGAAAAACACAGGGGTTAGAGGCACTGACCCTCCACACAGTTGAAAATCCAAGCATAACTTGACAGTCAGTCCTCTGTATCTGCAGTTTTGCAACCATGAATTCAACCAACTGCGGATCATATAGTACTGTAGCACTTATTTATTGAAAAATATCCTCATACAAGTGGGCTATATTTTACTTTTAATTAATAAGACGACAGTTTTGACAGTTACATTTTTAGAATGAACATAATTTTCAAATAGCATTTCACATTAATACATAATTATAAATAGGACAAATCAGACTGGTTACCATTGGTTTAAAGATTCAATGAACAGATTATACATGAAAATACCATTTTCAGAATAAAAAGTCTAAAAGAAGATATCATACTATGTTACAAATGTACATTTAATTAACTTGATAATGTCATTCATAAGATCAAAGCCCCAAGAGACTAGCATCTAGTACAGTGCCTGGTATATGCTTTATAAATATTGTTGAATAAATCAATAAGTAAAGAAAATTTCTCATTAGAGTTTATTTTTATGTAACAAAATGGTTAATACCTAGAATTCTGTGCAATATGTATAGCTAAGCTGCCCAGGTGTACAAAAAAGTGTGCTAAATTAATATTCTTACTACTCAAAAAATGAGGTATTTTAAAGATTATTTGATGAAATAGTAGAAATTATACTTAGGGGAAAAATCATATCGACTTGGATACTTTTTTGGTCACATGAAATTCAATCAATAAGTAAAGCACACAATGATCTATTTTGATTACATCCTCAGGTACTCCTTAGATATTAATATAGTCAACCCAAGTTTAGAGATGGGATATTCATTTAAGGAAGAGTTTCCCAAAGGATACTGAAAGGTTTTTAAACAGAGAGAAGAAGAGGGAAAAAGGGGAGAGAAAGGGAGGAGAAGAGTCTCTTTTGAGGGAAAATTTCATAGTCTAGTAGACTATGAAGTTTGGGAAACAGGTGAAAACATTATTAAACGAAATTGTTCATTGGCTCCCTGAACATTTAGTTCAAAAATGCACACTATGAATTCTTGGGGGAAATAAATAAACCTAGCATTTTTCAAACTTGCCTAACTACAGAACACCTTTTCCTGAAAGATCTCATTCTGTTCCAACAACTGTTCCAAAGACTACATCCTGGGAAATACTGCTATATACTGTAAAGACACTTTTAAAAAGAAGACACCAAAGCTTAAATCTGAATACATACTTTGCTTCAAATCTGTCTCACTAGGAAGCTACTTATCCCAGAATTAAACAAAACATTTAGTTAAGACTTTTTTTGGAAACTGCTTTCAAGATCAAGTTTATGAACTAAAAACTAAGTCAGTCCTATTATTTAAATTATTTAGGAATGCTTTTCATACTTTGGCACAGAAGTACTAACTAACGTTGGGACACAGGGGAGAAGGCAAGTCTGAGGAAACGGTCTAAACCAGGGGTCAGCAGACTACTACTTGTAGGTCAGATCTACCCTACTGCCTATTTTTATGAATAAAGTTTTACTGAGAAAGATCACACTCATTTCTAGTTATCTTCAATACTATATATAACATGATACCAAAATATCTGTGATTTCTACTGGTAGTGATGTCATAAATCCACTAATGACAGATATTGTGGCTGTGGCCCATATTCATAATTGAGAGAAATCCTAAACTGCAGCTAGAGATTAAGGAAATACAGATGTAATTTTCCACAGACCAGAGATTAAGACCCTTTGCCTTAGAGGACTGTGAAAAGATAAATGACACTTTTAATTAGGATATCAGAAACGTCATGGAAAATGTAAAGCTACAAACTAAAATATACCTAACTTTCTTAATAAATGAAAAACTAAAATAAAAAGACTTAAAATTAAATATTTTCCTTACAATTCATGAGATAATCCATAGCCACCAGCACAAGTTCTAAGAATCCTCAAAGTAATTACTTGTACTGATTTTCTAAATAAAGCTAATTTTTATATTTAAAAATTAATTATTCCAATTGCAAATGACTAATTTTTGCTCAGAAGTCATGAAAAAGGTGCAGAAAACAATGCAAATTATGTTTGCCACCATATCTCATTCACCATAACTATTATCACATACACAAAATAAATATAGGTGACTAATATACTGTAAAATATGACATTAGGATTATGAACGTTTATACAGGAGGTATATTACATAGATAACATTTTTGAAAGTGAAATAAATAGCATGTGTTAGGAAATAACTGAATTCCCAATGTTTTAAATTATGCAATATTAATTGCATAAAAGGCATTATAGTCAAACTTCACCAAATTGCTTAATATCCATACTAAAGGCCTTAAAATATTATAAAGAACTATAGTATGAACACAATGAAGATGGCGCAATAACAAATGAATTTACATAATACCAAAGTTCTTAAAATCGTGGTTTTACTCTCTCTAGACATCTATGATCTATGACACAGAGAAATATGTGTATGTAGTTCTTAAAAGTGGATTTTATTTGAAGAGACATCAAATGTACTACTTTCATTTACATACTACACAGAAGATGAACAAGTATATTTTAAAATATAATCATCTCATGTTGAATACAAAAAGATTTGTATTTTCTCCTTTCAAGTTACTTTTATCCACACCTATACTTTCAAATACATAACAGATACTTTTTTAAATGACTGATACTTAATGTAATGGCTACTGGCCAGAAATGACTACTGGTTTCAACATCTAGGGAAGTATATACAAAAGTTAAACAATACAGATAAGGCTATACTTTCCAATTGTAAAATCAATAAAGGATTTTGGGAATTTTACATGGTGCTTTGTTGCACTTTGCCTCCTTTTTGTGTTTTAAAACAAAACAGGTGCAAATTTCTCCTGGTAAAGTCTAATGAAGGATATTCAGTTTTAAGATTTTATTTAAAGAATTTTTGTTAGAAAAATTACACCAAGTAATTTTCTAAAAATAAGGTAGTATTTTTAAAAGTCTTAAATGATACAATAGGTATTAAATTTAATTATTTGAAATGAAGCAGGGACACACCTGACTAACAAATTGGCAGTACTTTTTAAAAATTATTAACATATTAAAGTAGGAATCTGATTTTTGAAAATCATCTGCAGGCATGCATGAGAAAACCTGTCGTCATGGAAACAGCAAGTGTAAATGGCAATAAATCCAGAAGAAAATGTCAGTGCTTCTGAACAATGAATGAACACAAAAAGCTATTTGTGAAATAAAACAACATAATGTTGTTGAAAATGTTTTAAAATTTTCAATTCCACTCTATAAATTTTACTTAGTAAAAATACTGATAATATGCTATCACTGCATTGCTTTTAGCCAAAACAGTCTAACAATTTATTAATGTAATATTCAATACAGTATTTGTTTAATGTTTAAAAGACTGCTCTAAATTAACATTATTGTCAATCATTTATTTTTAAAAACATAAGAAAAATAGATTTAAATTTTAAAATTCATGGAATCAGGACCAGTTAAATAATAAATACCTAACCAAATTATATTATACCAAAATCTTAGAGCTAAAAATGTATATCATAAGTGTAAGTAAAGGCAACAATGTACATATCTGACCCTCACATTACCTGAATTTTGACAATATCAAAAATAACATCGTCATACATCCTCTGTTAAACACAGTTTTTCATGTACAATATGCATGAGGAAAAACTGATTGACATGTCCAGTTATGGCAAATGTGTATTCCCATAGATTAATACTTTATATAATTGAAACAAAATGTTTAGGTTAAGTAAAGGAATGTGATTCTCCAACAGATAATCATTAGCTTGTTAATATACTACTGAAGAGCTAAAATGTTTAAAAAGATGATATTATTTATTTATTAAATAGGTAATATTTAAGATTCTTTCTTTCATTATGAGTAAAGGAATGTGTGTAGTTCTTGGGACAGCTGACCCTGTCTTCTTCTCTCAAAGAATATGAAATCAAAATCAAAGCTTCCACAGAAATATATAAACAGGTTTACACTAGTATGTCCTTGCTATTTAAAAACTGCCTTAATATATTTCATTTTTATGAGTTTAAATCAAGTATATCAAAGCGCTCCGGCTGAAGAAAAATCTATTACTCAAAAATAAATAATAAATCTATTACTCAAAAATGAATTGGGACAAGAACATTATAAACTACCCCCATCTGCCTTAATTATCAATCCCCTATTATATTTGCCTGTATCTTCAAAAGCAAAGGCACATCCCAACACTATTTCTTTCATTTTCTTTTCATATTCATTCTACCCTAATTATCTTAATATGCTATGTCATTACTATTTTCATGTTTCTAATCTTTCTTACATCTAATAACGTTTCCTCTTTTTCTTACCAACTGTCTACTTATTCGTCTAACGTCTCTACAAAGTTCCAAATAATACTCCAAAAATGACCAACAGATAGCCTCCTCCACAAGAGGCCAGACAGCAGTATCAAACAGTATCAGCAGTATTTCCTCTTGTGGAACTGAAAACCACAGCCACAGAAAGATAGAGAAAATGAAAAAGCAGAGGACTTTGTACCAAATGAAGGGACAGGATAAAGCCCCAGAAAAACAACTAAATGAAGAGGCGATAAGCACCCTTCCAGAAAAATAATTCAGAATAATGAGGGTGAAGATGATCCAGGACTTTGAAAAAAGACTGGATACAAAGATCAAAAAGTTTACCAAAGACCTAGAAGAATTAAAGAACAAACAAACGGAGATATGCAACACAATAACTGAAATGAAAAATACACTAGAAGGAACCAAGAGCAGATTAACGGAGGCAGAAGGGCGAATAAGTGACCTGGAAGACAAAATGGTGATCATCACTGATGCAGAAAAGAATAAGGAAAAAAGAATGAAAAGAATTGAAGACAGCCTAAGAGACCTCTGGGACAATGTTAAACTCACCAACATTTGCATTATAGGGCTCCCAGATGGAGAAGAGAGAGAGAAAGGACTCGAGAAAATACTGGAAGAGATTATAGTTGAAAACTTCCCTAACATGGGAAAGGAAATAGCTACCCAAGTGCAGGAAGCACAGAGAGTCCCAGGCAGGAGAAACCCAAGGAGAAACACGCCAAGACATATAGTAGTCAAGTTGACAAAAATTAAAGACAGAGAAATGTTATTAAAAGCAACAAAGGAAAAACGACAAATAACATACAAGGGAACTCCCATAAGGGTAACAGCTGATTTCTCAGCAGAAACGCTGCAAGCCAGAAGGGAGTGGCATGATATATTTCAAGTGATGAAAGGGAAGAACCTACAACCAAGAATACTCTACCCAGCAAGGATCTCATTTAGATTCGCCAGAGAAATCAAAAGCTTTACAGAGAAGCAACACCTAAGAGAATTCAGCACCACCAAACCAGCCTTACAACAAATGCTAAAGGAACTTCTCTAAGCGGGAAACAGAATAGAAGAAAAGGACCTACAGAAACAAAAACAAAACAATTAAGAAAATGGTAATAGGAACATACATCTCAATAATTACCTTGAATGTAAATGGACTAAATGCAGCAACCAAAAGACACAGACTGGCTGAATGGATACAAAAACAAGACCCATACATATACGCTGTCTACAAGAGACCCACTTCAGATCTACGCACACAGAAAGCCTGAAACTGAGGGGATGGAAAAAGATATTCCATGCAAATGAAAATCAAAGAAAGCTGGAGTAGCAATAGTCACATCAGATAAAATAGACTTAATACTATCATCATAAATAATAAAATTATTAGTTTCCCAAATAACAAATATCATAAATAACAAATATTAAGAATCATTAATAACTGTTTTCTAAAGTGAGAGAAATAAATGTTGCTTTCTTTAAATATTGTTATGATCAAAATTGAATAACTGGGTTTTTCTTTGGAATTCTAAATTCTAACTGAAAACTACAGTCTGAAAGTTCTAAAATCTAGATACCTGACTAATTTCCAAATTAACAGAAAAAAAATTCAGAAGTAAGTTAAACAGTCAGGTTAAAAAAAAAAAACAAAACAACTTCTCCAAAATTAAATTTCTATAAGCAACAATTAGCCCCCCCCCAAAAAAAAAAGAATCTACAGAAAGAGATAAACTATAACACTTCATTGTTGTCCCTCAAAGGAAGACTAAATTCATTCCCAATTATGTAGAACCTAGAAATTTAAAGAAAAATCCCTACTGGGGTTGATCTTAGAAGTTGAAAAGATAACTTCAATGCTTATTTGGAAATCAGACATAATTTTATATTTTTGAAAAAGGACAAGATGAGAGTGTACCTTATGCTACCACATCTAA
The DNA here is from genome assembly GCF_030028045.1 of Hippopotamus amphibius kiboko. NCBI lineage: Eukaryota > Metazoa > Chordata > Mammalia > Artiodactyla > Hippopotamidae > Hippopotamus > Hippopotamus amphibius. The sequence goes on along the minus strand of NC_080187.1, from coordinate 169,529,769 downwards.
ATCTATAATAATTAGAATATTTTGGTATTTCTCCACCACCACCAGCAAGAGCAAAAATGGATCACCAGAAGAAACAAGGCTGGAAACATACTCTGGAAATAAAAGAATCATGTATGTGATAAGGTATTACAAACAGCTGGGAACTCAAATTATTGTTGTAAAAAACGAAATTGGGAAAGCAATTTTCAAAAGAAAAAAAAGTTGATTTGCTGCTTATACCAAAGGGACACACTACATTCTAGGTATCTTAAAGAACTGAAGTTTTACCTTTTTAGAAAGTAATTTGACAATATAAGTTAGGAGCTTTAACTTTTCTTATTATTTGGCAAACTAACCCTTCTTTTAAGAACCTATACAAAGAAATATTCAGAAATGCAAATATTTATGGGTGAAGGAGTTTATAAACATTGTAACAAAAACTCTGAACAATTCTAATTTTCAACAAGAGATAAGTGGTTAAAATTATGTTTGATAAAATATTATACAGCTTATGACATGTGAATGAAAAATGATAAATTCCTGTGAGAATCACAATTGTTCATAGAGAAAGGAATAAGAAGACAAAGTTTCCTATTAAGAAGACAGTTAAAACTTTACCAGTATTTGTGTTGGGATTACGGGAGATTTTTATTTTGCTTTCTATAGTTTTCTAAGTTGCCCAAATTTTCTACAAATAGGTACACTTATAAATAACTACAACAATTATGGTAAAAGCCTTTTAAAAGAATTGCCATTATTTTTACATATTAGCAGATGTCGGCTTATTTTACAGAGCTCTCTTTTGTTAATAACCACCTCTTTTACAGCCTTATGATATAACAAATTATTTGAAATTTCACTGTATTTCTTGGTTTAAAATAAACATACTGGTATAAAAAGATTCAATCTCATCTTTTCATTTGGAAATAAAGAACTATTGTTAAGAGTTCTCATTTGTAAGTACTAGATTACATTCTTTCAAGTCTGTTTAAAATCAAACATTTCATACTTCTATGGGGTTGTCCATGAAAATAAATATGGATGTTCACTATTGCAATAATTTTTATCAAAATTTTGTAATGGGTAAACTAACATGCAAGAAAACATTTCCCCCCTGTAGGATATTGCTTTCTTTTAACCCTAAATAATTTACTCAAGTCTTCTGATGTAAAATTAGTATTTTAAAAATATATTTAGAATATACTATATTTTATCCAACTAACTACAAATTGTAAAATTTTAAAAAGGTAAAGATATTGTCAATACCCAAGCAATTAGATAAGAACTTTTCAGTTATGTTTACAAATGAAGCAATCATATTACAATTTGTGAACTAAACTCCAAGTTAAATTCTAGAGGATATTAGGAGATAGCATGAGCAAAGGATGTGAGTGCCTACAGAGCAAATGAGGAGAAACAGTGAGAAGATCATCGTGGTAGCAAATAATGTGCATTAGAGAATAAATAAGACAAATTAAGCATAGGCATCAAGAGAATAGGGCCAGTTTATAAAAGGCTTTGAAATTAAGAAAATAATTTTTGGATCTGATGTATCAGTTCTTAGATAAGTGATGCCATTCAAGTTTGTTTTAGAAAAATTAGACTGCTGACACATATGTAAAAGGATTAGGAAAAACAAGGTCAAATAATTGGAGAATGAGGAATCTTAAGTAACTCCTGAAGTGATGAATTACAATAAAATGTGTCTTCCTGAATACGTATTATGAGTTGTTTTCCTAGTAATGCTAATGGACTTGCATGACTCAATTCCTCTCCCCCTGGATTCCTTGTGAATAATGAGAGGTATTGGTAAAAACCGCAGCCAGAGAATTATCCTATGGCTAGGAAAAACAAAAGCTATGTGACCTTGAGAGGAAAACCAGATAATGTTTTTTCATAGGAAAACATTTTCTAAAACAAGTAACAGACTGAGAAATGTTTTTTCTTAATTTATATTCCCATCAGTATAACTTGAATGAAGAAAATTATAGTAAGTAATCCATGAATTGAGGAAAAATGGGTAAAATTTCTCTTGATATATATAGGTAGTCAGTTCACATCATTTGCTGCAGTTATGGTCTACACAGTAAACATAAATACTGAATTAGTGAACACTGAACTAGAACTCCCAGGGCTAATACAGATTTAGTTTCCTGTGAGCCTCTGGTCACAACATTTTCACCAATTTCTAATATATAACTTGCTTTCATTGTGTTTCTGTTTAGGGACACTTTATTGAGTACATATTGTTTATTCATTAACATTGAACCCACTGCCAATGGCCATATGTCATTCCTGAATAAAGATTACCTATCACATGTATTTTCTCCATAAAGCATATCGCAACCTTCCTGTACTTAGGAACACTAGACAAGGTAAACAGCATTTCAGCACCATGCTTGGGGGCCATTTCAAACAACAAAATCACTAACAAAATGCACAAAAATGTGAAAAGTATGGCACTACACTGTGAGAGTACACTGGCTTAGAGTATGAGAGCTGAAACAAGAAGGCAAAGCACAGCCTTGTTTGACCTAGGCTGTGACCTAGGATGTGAGCGCCAGGTGACCCAAATTTTTCACCACTCCACCCAAGTCTTCCAACGATACTGAAAGCCCTGTGACTACTGATATTGGGCTTACAAATAGATTTCAGTGGGTGTGCAAGTTTACAAATATGGAATCTATGAATAATGAGAACTGAATATATTTAATGGATCAACTTGTATGATCTTAATTTAATTCCTACTCTTTAAATAACTAGATACGTAACAGGAGCAAGACACCAATTTTCTTATCTGAAAAACTGAAAAGCTCTCCAATTTTATCTCTATTGACTCTTCCAGCTCAAAAACTGTATAATTCTGTTATGTACAGATTACAACTAACTTCCTATAATGACATTTTCAAACATGCTATGACAAAAGTTAATGTTAGAACTCTCTGGTGTAGAACTCTAAAGTCTAACACTAGATTTGGTAAATTTTATGCATATCAAAAAATAAACAAACTAAACAAAGTTTGGTCCCAAGGTAGTTTTGAGGAAAGTAGTCAGATATATTAATTTTCTGAAGAATAGAATTTGAAAATCAATGCCCACTTGAGATAGTTCAGCATGAATATTTTCGTTCACAAGCTGAAAAATGTGTAAAGAAAAAGAGACATGCCTCCTAAACTTCCTAGCAGTGGCATTAGGTTTAAAACTGCCAAGTCTGTAAACAAGCCTACCTCAGAGGTACTGCAGATTTGATTCTAGACCACTGAAATAAAGCAAATATCTCAATAAAGCAAGTCACTAATTTTTTGGTTTCCCAGTGCATGTAAAAGTTATGTTTACACTATACTATAGTCTATTAAGTGTGCAACAGCATTATGTCTGAAAGAATAATGTGCATACCTTAATTTAAAAATATTTTATTGCTAAAAATGGTAACCATCATCTGAGCCTTCAGCTAGTTGTAATGTTTTGCAATAGTAACATCAAAGACCACTGATCACGGATTACCATAACAAATAAAACAATAATGAAAAAGCTTGAAATATTGTGAGAATTACCAAAATGGGACACAGAGACATGAAGTAAGCAAATGGTGTTGGCAAAATGGCAACCATCAGACTTTCTCAATACAGGTTGCTACAAACTCCAATTTGTTTAAAAGTAAAAAAAAGTATCTGAGAAGCACAATAAGAAGGGGTATGCCTGTATGCCTGTACGTTCACAGCTGCTGGGGCATTATGCTGGAGCTGTTCCCCTACAATTTGAACCCCTAATCTTTCATGTATTCAGATAACAAATCTCAAGAGCACAACCAATTCATCAGATATTTTACTTAATTGTCCTTACAGTGGCTCAGATAAAATATAACTCCCAGAAGGGAGGGTAATCAGGTGCACTTGGAGGACAGACCTCAGCCAAGCTCTTCAACCAAAGCCAATCCAGTTAAATATGTCATTAACCCAAGTGCAGCAAGAGGTGTTGGCAGTCACACATACCCCACTTTGACTGGCCAGCAGGGAGTCCAGAGCAATGTGATTTTTCATCACCACTCGGCTTCGAGAGTTTAGAATAATCAGCTATAATCCAAGAAACATGCAAAAGAGTCTGTCTTCCCTTAAGTAGCAAAGGGAGATCACAGGGTACCAACAATAATGAGATTAGGCTAAACGGAATCCTAGCAGTATCCAGAAAGTAAATCTTACTCTGCTGCCTGCTCACTCCTGAAGTCAGAAGCTTCTGGGCAGTTTCTGAGAATTCATAGACTAAGGCTCTTCAGTGGTTAACAGTCAAGTTGAAAGTGATGGCTGTAGTCTGAGTTATACTGTCCAGATGCTCTGTGGATAGGAGCTGAGAGAGATTAACATTTCCTCTCTACATTTCTGGCCTGCTGGGGTCTAAAGTGTTCTCTTTGCTACAGCCTAGCTTGTTGCTTTCCTTCCATTGCCACATGATTCAATCTCTGCAGCATGATCAGTCTTTTCTGCAATCACGTCACCCTTTTCCTGATTCTCCCTCTGTCTTACCCATATCATATGGTTTATTTTATTTTCCCAGATCTTTACTGGAGTTATGGTTTAGACTCAACCCTAGGTGGCTCACCAGAAAGGTGTCTAATGCATCAATACTCAGCAGTATCCTCAAGAGGAGGGAAGGATGCCTATGTATATAGTCTATTTGGCAAGACCAGACTAGGTCTGGTATCCCTAGCTATGTGCCTTAAAATCCCCCTTTCTACCTGGCTGTGAATCCGACTGCCTGGATGTATTTGCCAGGCTTCCTGGGCCTCATGTGTTGGAATCACTAGGCCTTGCTTTGAATTATAGATGAATACCATACCCTGGACACCGGTATATCTAGGTGGCTGTGGTGACTCACCTGGGCAGTGCAAGTCTGATTAGCTTGTTGATTCTACTGATGTTCATCTTCAAAGGGTCCTTCCCCATGGGCATCCACATACATCATGAGCAGGAAGTGTGGGTCCTGTACAATCTGCAGTCATATTGTTAATTTCCACAGAGAATGGGACTTGATCATCTAATTGTTACACTGCCAGGCCCCAGAGTCACTGAAAATGTAACAAACTTGGTGGGTATTTTTCCAGAGTAAGCACCACAGCTCATGACTACCCAATGAACAGAGGTCCCTTTCCATGCATGTTTTAAGTAATTTTCCTTAGGACTACACAGGTGCAATGACCTAGTACACCCCACGGGATTTTAACACACCTTACTCACCTGTGTACTAGACCTAGGCATCTTCAGGAACCTCAAAGGACTGAAGCCCCCTAGGGTGTCCAAGCTTCTAGTACAGGCTCTGAATCTGGTACAGCCACATTTTGAGGGTGACTAGCAACTTTTTCATGCAGCTGATATATCTCTGATTTTCATTAATGACATAAAATCTACGGTCTGTCACACATTTGCAAGAGCATACTGTCTTAAAAGTAGATTTGCCCATAAATTACTTTAGGTCTCTTAAAGGCAGCAGGTATTGCTGAAAAATAATGACAAGTTGCTTTTAGTTCTGCTCCTCTGTATTCTAAACTCAGGATAAACCTTAAACATACAATTTCATCACCCAATATTAGTGTTAGTTTCAGATACAATGTAGCTAATTACAAAGGAATATAAGAGTAACCCCTTACATGGTTCATTTATTAACAAAGTAAGCATATATATATATAATTTTCTAATATTACAAATATAACAAATTTAAATAATTTTCCATTTATTTAAGAATTTTCTAAATAGTCCTAGAGCTTTTAAACAAATACAGGTATTTTTGGTCTAGTTTTACAGTTATCTCACTTAAAATTTATGCCAAGAATTTTTTTATTTCCTCCTTTCAGAAGACATTGTGTTTATACAGGTTTCTAAGCAACACCAGCTTTGAAACTGTAAGAATGTTTGAATACAAAAGCAACTGATCCAAAGTTGTTATACTTTTGGAATTTAGTAACTGATGAAAAACAGAACCATGTTAGTCATCAATAAACCCCACCCATTTTGCAGAGTTAAAAATAAAAATCCATTCTCATATTTAACATCTCTCAAATCTGAGTTGTTACTAAGCACATTTGGGTTGATTTCTCAACTAATACTGTCAAAAGAGGTTAATCTCTCATATGTTAGTATATTACAAGGATTTCCATTGAGTACATAACAAATTAGCCAGAAAGTAGTTATTTAAAATTGAAGTTTAACTTAAAAAACAAACGACAAAGAACTGTCTAATATTTCCAATATATAATATAATGTAAACTAAAACTTCCAGATGAAAAGAACATGGTCTTATAATTTCAACTTTTTAATAACACTTTGGATTTTAGAAACTCAAGTTAAAGAATTTATATTATTGTGTATAATACTATCATATTCAAATTAATCCTGAGTTAGTATCCCGTTCCCTAAACAGATATATTAACATTTTTCTCCATAGGCTAGAGAGCAGAGTAAGAGTAGTGACAAAGATACTGGAGAAACAATGAGGGAGACAGAATTAGAAGATAAGGCTGAAAGACTTGTAAGAGGATCATACTACAATGACCTCAAGACAGCAAGCTTTAGACCACTTCATAGCAGAGGCTCGCCTACTGCATGTTAATCCAGTAATAAAAATATGAAATTACTCAAATGGAAGCCACAGAACTGTGTTTTTTAACAGTAAATCTCCTTGTTTTAAATATACATTCCCACTATTGATTTGTGTTGGTGTGTATAAGACATAGGCTTTCGTGAATTAACTACTATATTTTGACCCCAGGTGACTGTTAATCAGCTATACATTTACTGATAGATGCAAATCGTTAAGGTAGTATAGGAAGAAAGGAGGAAATGTGGACTTCTTATAAGCAAGGGTGATACTATAATGGGAGAATGCGATTTCATTTTCTAATAACTTCACAAACAGCTTTCAGACATGTTACTGTGATATGAAGCATGTCATAATCATTTAGTATAAGTGTGATAAGACAGAAGTGCTTTATAAAGACCTTCGCACATCTTTTCCTGGATCTTGTTTGTTTTTCTTCATTGTCAATACAGTAATGGGTCATTTGAATCTTAAAATAAGACACCAAATGCCTAAAGAAACTTCCTTTTTAAATGGGAAATGGAAGAAAAGTTAACAAAGTTATTTGTTGACCACAGAAAAAAGCCCTTGTAGGAACTGGTCACATCTGTTTTATTGTTTGCAGCTGAGACATCCAACAAAAAATAAGTTGGCTGGTAATAAAAGTACAATAATTGTTAATGTAAAACAGGCAGATGTTTTTCTCATTACATAGCACCAGACAGATGTATTTTGGTAAAAGAGTTGAAATTTTAACAAAATTAAGCTGGTCTTGGTCCTCAGAATTTGAATGTGTTACTTTGAAATCAAGTATGTGTTAACTCAGGCAAATATTTTTTCTTTCACAAAATACGTATGTGAAATGATTTTTTGTTGTTATTTTTGCATTATACTTTCAAGTATACATGGGGCTAACTGCAGTTAATTACATTTTGGGTAAAATATTTCTGATAACAAAATAATTACTAATCTACTACTCAGTTTGTAATACCCCTTCTACACTGTAAAATATTGATGATGTTTCTTTGTTTTACGTGTTTTTAAAATACTTCTTCTAAATTCAAATTTTCATCTTTTATGGAATGATTACTTGAGCTATGCCCTTGGATATCTTCTTGGCTCTACCATCTATGGAAAAACCATAGAAAACATTTTTACTTCATTGATTCCTTCTCATTTTACATGGGAAGAAAAGTGTACCAAACACACCTTGAAGAACTTACTGGATATTCTGGGACATTATTATTTTTCCAGAAGATGACCTATGTGACTGCTAGGTCCTGTTGGCAGCTTTGGTAAGTTAACTGAAAAAGGTCCTGTGATTTGACAGGAAGTATTGTGTTATCAAGCATTGTGTTATCAAGCAATAACACTATGGCTGTGCTAAGAGAAAAAATGTCAACATTACCAGATTATATACTCATCACAACATTCCCATCATACATGAAGGCAACCATCAGAGAAACTCGAAACAGCTTATCCAAAAAAACTAACAAATGAAATGAAGCTGCCACCAAAGTAAGTTTCTGAGTAGCTAGTTTGTTAGCCAAACAAGAAAAGCATTTCACAATGTTAAGTAAATTAAAACTTGTCCAGAGAAAATACACTTTTACCTAACGAGTTAATGCCAGTTGTTTACTCAAGAATTAATATGATTGATGAGTAAGTTTGCATTAACAGTTGTGTGGAAAACTACAAGCAAGGATATTTTCAAAAAAGTTGAGAAAACATGAATTCATAACTTGCAGTAGAATCTGCTAAGATGAGTTACAACTGACAGTGGTAAAAATATGTGTGGAACCAAAGAGAGTTGCACAAATTTACAAAGTTTGCAAAGATGTTAAAGCACTGAAAACCTATGGTTATTCATTGTATTATTAAATCAGCAAATAACTTGTAAATATATTTGAATCTATCATGTGCTATTGAACCAGTAGCTTCAACAGTAAACTTCATTCACTCTGACAGACTTACTCATTGTCAATTCTATGAATTTTTGTCAGAAATAAAAGATGAACAGCCTGATTTGCTCTACCACATAACAGTTCAATAATTTAGCAAGTGATAAAAGTTTATTGTGATTTATTGAGTTCAGGCCAAGATGGAAATTTTTCTGAATGAGAATAATGACTGTGACTCTCAACCACTGTTACTGACACTAAATAGCTTTGAAAATTAGTTTTTGCTGTAGACTTGACAATGTTTATAATAATTCAATTCAAGATACAGGGCAAAACAACACTAATATGCAAAACTTAAATTGCAATAAAGTCATTTATACAACAACTACGTTTCTGAATCACAAGTATATATTTCCCATGCTACCAACAATTAAAATAAGAAGTGAGAACTCAATCCCACACACATCTGCAGCAGGTGCATTTCCTGAGTCTAAACTATAGTTCCTGCAGCATTTTACATACTTCAATGTAGTGCAAAAAAAGATTTCTATATTTCAAAATCTACTTAACTGTGCATTTGAGGAGCTTCCACCTAATCTTCAACTGGCAATGATTAATGTAATATAATGAGACACTAAAAGCAAATTTTAAGAGAAAAACCTATTAGAATTCTATAAATGCCTCCTAAAAAATAGATATGCCCCCGAATTATGACATGCTCATAGATTAACATCAGTATTTTCCAGTACCTATCTGTGTGAAGACATTTCATTTTCAAGAATGAAATATGTAAAGTCTCATTCTAAATTGACATTAACAGATGGAAATTTACAACTGATTTAATAGGAACGCTGACTTTGAATCCTAGTTAAGAAAAATGTTATTTCCTTCTTTCCCCAAAGAGAATTTCATTATTTTTTTTTAGATCTCTACATTGTTCTCCACTGCTGCTGGTATTGTTACTAATAGTAGTACTGCTATAGTTTGAATTTTGTCAACACAAAATTGTGGAAATCTGTTTATTCTCTTGTTACATAATACCTACATAATACTGCTGATTTTATCTAAAATCTGTAATGGGTTAGAGAGCCTAAAATATTTGCTCTCTAACCCATTACAGAAAAAGTTTTCCAACCCCTGCTCTAACATGCCTACTTTCACTTATTAGGTTTTTCAATAAATATCCACACTACATCTTTGACTATTTATCTTTTAAGAAAAAAAGATAAAGATTAAATTGAAAAGAAAACATTCTTTCATACTATGTAATGTAAACAAACAAAACTAAATGCTCAGTCAAACTAAAAAAACAAACAAAAAACAAAAACCACATATTTTGAGATGTAGTTCATGAATCTGTTGTGCTTCTTTTGGTTTCATAAAAGGAATTAGTTAAATAGTCATAAAAATCATTAGGACTATAATATACATCACTTTTAACTTTTAATATACTTTTACATTGATACTAATTTTGCTAATATTACTTTGAGTTTATGGATAATTTATAATTTTCATATATGTTAGGATAACATGTCCAGTAAACTTATTGTAAGGCAAGCAATAAATATGTTATTTCAAAAAAGCTTTTCAAAAAAAAGTATTCATGATTGCCCATGCAATTAAAGGAGATCATTAAAATAATTTTTAAAAGACTGCTTCTTATAATTTATTTATTGGTACCCATTAGCAATTAAGCTCTCTATTGGGGGCAGGAGGGCGAGGCTGAAAAAAAACAACATAAAATACGACCACTATGTGTATTAAATACTAGAATCCAAACCTTTTTCATCTAAATATCATCCTCTCCAAATTCTCAAGGCAAGAATTCTGAATATAATAATAATAACATTAGCAATAACCATAACAACCACAAACATCTATTGAATATTCTGTGTCTGACAAATACAATAAGGTATTTGTATGTACAAATTCATTTGAGATACAACATTACCAATATTTATTAAATACCACCACTAGCAGGGAATTCATTAATTTACAAAGCATCTTTTCATTTTTTGCATGGGTATAGAAGCTAGAATAGCCTTTCTTACATAAACCAATACTAAATCTATGTTTAACTCCAAAAGAAAATCTGTCTCTTTTAGACTTCTCTTAACTAAATGTGCTTATTGATGAAACTTGTTTTCACACTACAGTCAACAATTAACTCAAGATGTATCATAAACTTAACAACTTATAAGAGAAAACAAGACATCTGCAAAAGTTACTTAAGATATAAAAAGCAAGAAACATAAAACATTCATAAATTGTACTTTATAAAAATTAAAATTTCCTGCTCCTTGAAGGACACAAATAAATAAAAAGGGAAGCCATAACATGGAAGAACATATTCACATATATCTGACAAAGGACTTGTATCCAGAATATGTAAAGAACTCTTGTAACTTAAAAAGAAGAAAACAAACAATCCAATACAAATGGGCAAAAGATTTGAAGATGGTTCACAAAAGAAAATACAGCAATGGTCAATAAGCACAAGAAAACCCATTAGGAAAATGTAAGTTAAAACTACAATGATATAAATTACACACAAATTATAATTGCTAAAATTTTAAAAGACTGATACCACCAAGTACTGGTAAAGACGTGGACCAACTAAAATGCTCATGCATTGGTGGAAGGAATGTAAAATGGCACAATCCCTCTGGAAAACAGTCTGCCAGTTTCTTGTAAAGTTTAATATTCCATGTGACCTAGATATTCTATTCCTAAGTGTTTAGTCACAAGAAATGAAAATGTGTATCCGCAGATAGACTTGAAAAATTTTCATAGCAATTTTATTCCTAATAGTTAAAAACTGAAAACAATTTAAAAATCCATCAATAGATGAATGAATTTTTTTTTAAAAACTACATACTCAGACCATGACCACTCCTCAACAACCCAAAGGAATAAATTACTTATACCTGCAATAACAAGAATGAATGTCAAGAACGTTATGCGGAGCAAAAGAAGCCAGACAAAAGGCTACATATTTTATTATTTCACTTAAATAAGACCCTAGAAAAGTCTAATTGACTCTACAGTAACAGAAAACAGATCAGCGATTGTCAGTGACAGGAGACGGTGAATAAGAAAGGAACACTGGCCTAAGGGGGGAAGTGGGGGATGGTCTGGCAAGCAGTATAATGGAATTTCTGGCATGATGGAAATGTACCATATCTTGACATGTGTGACGTGGTGGTAGTTACATGGGCTTACATTACTCCTGTATGTAAGGCAGGTGGACAGATACTTTGAAATCACCCTTATAAAACGTCTTAAAAGACTTTCAGATCTTTTGAGGGCAGAAAATATTTCATTTTGATATCCATATCTCATGTGCTTTGCACACTTTTGCTGAGAAACTTCTTCAAACAAACTTCAAACATTATGTTTAAACTCCCTCACTAAAAAATTATTTTTTTCACTTTTCCAGATATTTACTAAAAAATATCACTAAATAAAATACGATTTTTTTTAGATCACCCTTCATGCTATATAGTTCAGAAATCTTATTAGAATGTCTATTTCTTCTCTCCTGTATAACTACTGGATATACACTGAAGTAGATAACCTTGGTTTCTAATAAACTATCATTTGGATATTGATTTGCCTATTCCAACTTTTCACATTAATGACAGCCTATCTAGAATACGATAAAGCCTTTCAAATGAAATCAGAGCTTATTATTATGAAATAAAGATAAGGCAAACATTTCCTTCAACCCCAAATTCACTTGACAAAAGCTGGGAGTTGTCTTAACTTTTCTTTCATCTACTACATCCAACCAGTGAACAAGTGTTTGGTGTTTCTATTTTATTAGCATTGTTTCATCTATATTCCTTTCTTCTTTTCCATTTCTACTTATATCTCTAGGTTAGGAGGCACTTATATTTCTAACCATCCCCTGCCTTCAGTTAAGTCCTCCATGCTACCATCGGACTAATCTTTTCAAGATATGAATCTGTTGATGATATATCCAGAACTAACATCATTAACAGTCTACCAATGTTTATAAGAAAAGTACAAATTCAAGAACAATCTACAACAGCTTCTAATATCTACCTATTATTTCTTCCTGGCCAGACCTAAATTCTAGTTGTAATTTTCTACTTGCAATTCTCTCAAATCTGCCTGTATCCAACCATTTTTATGCTTTGGTTCCTGCTGCCCGTATTCATGATGGAATCCTTATCAGAAGTTCTGTTTAAGTGTTCATTTCTTCTTTTCTACTTCTTCTATCTTCCTCCTAGCAAAATTAACTTTCTTCTTACTACTATATGCTTCTTGAGATTAAGAATCTTATAGTCTTTATTTTTGCATATACAGTACCTAGCATAATGTTAAGACATAGCAAGCATGCAACAAATGTTCTTTTAAAATCTTAACTAGAATGGACAACTTGCCTGCCACAATGTAAATTTTCAAAACTGACTCAAAATTAAAAAATCAAGGAAATTTAAAAGTCTGTCAAAATTATATTCAAATAAGCTCTGAGTTCAGACTGATTTATGTGGTCTTGCAAAATTTAAAGTAAGAGACAATTATTAAGCTATAACTACTCCAGTCTATAGAGAAAAATAAAATGCCTTTAAATTCATTTTATTAACTAGCATAACTCTGATATTCCAAAACCCACAACACAAAAAAGAATCACATTTACAATTGTAAATGTTTTAAAAATCATAAAGTACTGGTAAGTTAAGCCCAGCAATGTACTGAAAAACTGATATACTATAGTCAAATATAACTTATCCAGAAATGCAAATGTGGGTTAATATTGGATCATATATAAATATAACACAAATATGTCAAAGGAGTAGGGGATGAGAGAAGATTATGAACAAATCACTTCCTGTGATTAGAAAAAATACGTATCCTAAAAGAAGACCAAATATGATAAATAAAATGAAAGTATTTTGGGTATTTGCATTAAAAATTGAAAGCAGCAAAAAGAAGTAGTTAAGAAGTATAAAGTTACTATTGTAAAAGAGAGAAAAAGTTGTGATTCCTTATCGATTTTATGACTATCTAGGAAATAAACTAAACACAACTATACTTAATATAGAAGTTGAGTAAAATAGACAAAAGTAAAATAGCATAGAAAATTAAGAATTTTCTTAATGTGATAGACTAAATTGTGGCCTCCTGAACAGTATCCACATCTTAACCCCTAGAACTATAAATGCCCCCTTAAATGGCAAGAGGAATTTGCGGATGGGATTAAATTAAGGAACTTGAGATGAGGAGAGTATCCTTGATTACACCTAGATGGTCCCCAAATATAATCAAAGGGTCCTCCTAACAGGGAGACAATGTCAAAGGAGGATGTAGATGTGATGACAGAAGCAAGATGCTGGAGTGATTCAACGAAGGGGGTCACAAGCCAAGGAAAGCAAGCAGGCTCCATAAACTAGAAAAGGCAAGGAAAGGGCTTCTCCTCTACAGCCTCCAAAGCAACCAGTCCTGTCAACACCTTGACTTTAGCCCAGTGAAACTGATTTTCGACTTCTGGCCTCCAGAACCATAAGAGAATAAACAAATTTGTGTTGTCTTGAGACACACAGTTTGTGGTAATTGTTATAGTAACCACCGAAATCCAATACTGTACAGGATTACAATAATCAGTTAAATAGATAAATGAAAAAAAGATTTGAAAAAGCAAGTAGGAATGATCTTAAATTAAACAACTAGGAATGATCTTAAATGAAATGTGTTCAACATCTATACAGAAAAAAAAAATTGCTAAGACAGAAAAGAAAAATAATGTCAGTCTGTGTGTGAAATCCTAGACATTATAAGAATATCTTACGTAAATACTTCAATAGTTTTAACACAATTTCACTAAAATGAAAAACAAGAATGCTTTATTTGGGAAGGGTACTTGACAAAATGATTCTAAGTTCATGAGGAAAAGAAACATAATAAATAATAAACCAAAATAGTTTTAAAAATAAGGGATAATAGAATCAGAGAATTATTACTCTAAGTAAAATAAGAATTAATGTAACAATGGAACAGAATAAATAACCATCCCTCGAAAACCCTGTAATATATAAGAATTTAGCATGAACCTAGAGCATATCATTAGTCAAAACTGATATGGCTGGCATAATGGGAAAACACATTGAGAAATTTTCTGCAAAAATATCTTAAATTCTATATAAATGAGCGAGTTGCAACAGCCAAAATTTAGATCAAACCATAAGTGAGCATATATACAACCTCAGAAGGAGAAAAGTTATTTTAAGCACAGACATGAAAGGAAAAGGGAAAGGCTGATAGAGATATTCTACCCCAGAGGGCATAACAGTAAACAAATCAGAGCAGATACCTGCCTCCATGATTTTTTTCATTCTCATTGGAAAGGACAGGTAATAAGTAATGAATAACTTCAGACAGTGATAAGTGCTATGAAGACCATAAAAGATTGGGGAAACACACACACAGACAAAAAATCCAGATGCAGTAACGTGATGGAATGTGAAAGGGGTGAGAGTGATGTTACATTAGAAAGTTGAGAACAGCACCTCTAAGGAGGTGACATTTGAGCTGACACATTAATGATGAGACACAGTCAACATATGAAGATTCAAGGAAGAGGGATCCAAAAAATGGATAACCACACATGCAAAAGACATGATGCAAGAAAAAGATTAGCCTGTTTGAGAAGTGGCTGAAGTGTCTTGAGCGTAAAGAGCAGAGGGGAGACTGAAATAAGATGTAATCAAAAAATCTCAAGGCCAAATCACACTGGGACCTTTAAATCATCACAGGAAGTTAATATGGCCTTTCAAAGCATTAAGGAAAATATCATCATCACCCAACAAACAAGGCTAGAAACACTTCACAACTGAAAAAATACAACTGATCAATCAATATTCACATTAAATTTTCAATCTACCTAGTAAATGAAGATAAGCAAATTAACATAGCAAGATACAATTTTTTACCTTTCAAATTGGCAAGCCATCACAAATAATTATTTATATACAATGGCAGTGAGGTGAGAATGACAAGATTGCTATTTATGCTAGCAAGAAAATGAGGAAAATAATCAAAAATAGAGATGTGATTTAAATAAATTATGGTACATTTCTGCCATGCAAAAGTGTGTGTCCACTGAATTATATCTTCAAAGAATGTTTTATGTTTAATTATGTCTGATACTGTTGATTACACCATTTCTAATCCATTCACAAATTCTAACACTGCTCCTCCAAAACATCATTTCTACTGCAAAAAGCCCTAAGCCACCATAATTTCTGAGACTACTGCAATAACTTCCTAATAATTATGTCTTTCTAGCCCCTCACACTTTCCCTTGTTAATCCTCTATACAGCAGGAAGAGTGATTTCCTCAGTGTTAATCATCATAACATTCAAGTGCCCAGTATATTCATATTTTAACTATAATAAAATTCTCCTTACTATGGCCCACATGACCTTGCCCCTATGTTTTCTCATAAACATCACTTTCTGCCACTCTCTCCCCCTAACAATGTTCAACAGACACAACATTTGTTTCTGTTCTCTGAACCTGCCAAACTCATTCAGATCCAAAGAGTTTTGTCCTTGCCATTCGTGATACCTGGAATGTGATTCTCTTCCTCTGAATCATTTACAGCTCAATTTAAATATCCCTTCTTTGAAGAGGTCTCCTCTTGCTATCCTAGCTAAAGCATACCCCTCCTCAACACTTTGTATTACATGTACTTAGTTCCTTCATAGTATTTATGCCTGTATGAAATTAGGTATTTATTTAATGTTATAGGTCTTCCTTTTCACTTATAAGAATATAAGCTCCACTAGAGCAGAGATTTTCAATATTCCCAGCATATAGGACCTAGAGAGCAGTACTACAAAATAAACATTTATTGAATGAATGAATGAAGAATAAGAATAGAATATTATATAAATAACAATGTTAATTATATTAAATTTACTAAGTGGCACACAAACCATCAATAGATATCATATAACATGTAGGGTATAAAAGCAACATATGCCAATGTTAATATAAATATGGGTGAAACTGGAAAATAGATTATAAAACATTTATAGGCTTCAAATTTTATTTTTATATAAACCACAAGAAAATTAAACTGACTTGAAAATTATCATTTCCAAAGAAATAACTGAGATACTGAAATAAAAGTGACTTTATAAAATTAAGAGCTCATGTATATATGTATGTGTGTAGACAGATGACAGACATACGTAAAGATATACACACACATACTACTAAAAGAAAGAGGAGAGGAATGAGAAGAAAATAGGATTATACTAATCAAAATTATAGACTGAAAAGAGTATTTTTAAGAGAACACATTTAAGAGGTCATCTTATTTCTATATAACACTAACATTCATTCAAATAATTTTAGGAAACGCCCTAAAAAACTAGAATAAGCCCATATTCAAATTCAATCTGAACTGAAATGATATCACCTTCATAATGAAAATTTTCATACACCAGTGATTATCTTCAAAGACTATAAGAAGAAAACGCAAAGGGGAAAAATAAGCTATCTATAAAGTTCTAGCACAGGAGGCACTAAAACAATTTTTTTTGAAGTTTTAAAAATACTTTTTATTTCAAAAACAACTAAAAATAAAAAATGAGAAACGACTACACATTATAATCTAAAAAATGAATATTGTCAATGACCAATATAAATAATGGCCCAAAATATAGTGAAAAATTCTCAATTTAAATATAGAAAAAGGGACCATTCAATTACCTCCTGGAGAACAGTGGGCTTCCTCCCAAGCCTCCACTAAAAAATATGATGTGAAATTGCTTCCACTGTTTTTCTATTAAGAATCTTCCAATTCAGTTTTCCTTTACTGACCCAATTCCCTGGTACTTAGGGCAAGGCCATTTTTTTGTTTTTGTTTTCTGTACATGCGTGATTGCTTATCTGTCTAGAACAGTCTTGAGTTACTTCATTTGATTGTATCACAGATGTGGCAGGAGCTTCACCTCTGGCATGAAGATGTCCACGGGTCATGTGGGAAGAGGATAAAAAGGCATAAGGTAAGCAATCCGTGCATGTCCTTGGATGTTACTCTTCTTAGGAGGCCACTGTATTTTACTAGGATAAATCAGGTCCACAGTGGGGCTGGGAGTTGAGTTGACTTTTGTAAGATTTCAAAAGAAGTCTGTGTCCCATCTGTATTACATATGTCTAAAAGGGCTAGAAAGGGCCTAATGTAAAAAGAGAACTAACCCATTAGTTGCCTTCTGCTAAAACTATTTTCTCAAAATTGCATGTAACTCCCTATTTTTAAAATGAGATCAAAGGGAAAAAAAAGACTGAACTCAGTGTATACGTTATAACAGGAGCCTACAAACTAGTATATATACTAGAATATAGCCAGGAAAATTTGTTTTCACATAATCAGTACCAAGCCAAGTGTTAATAGATTTCAGTTCAGAATTCATTTAAGGTACTTTCCTGGTAGTGTTAATACTAAAAGGAATATCATCTACTTTGAATAATGTGTGACTGATATTAAATGTGGGACTGATCTGTATTTTAGCAATCCATTCAATATTTTTAAGAGTTAAATACCAAAAATCAAGTATCTCACAATTAATTAGGTGAACTTAAAAAGGATTAACTGAGAATATTCTCTATGGAAATCACAAATGTAAATAATATGTGGTTTCTACTCTCAAGGAAAACGTAATATAAATAGAAAGACAAAACTAGCACACAAATCTTGGTAAGTGATAAGTAATGAACTAGAGTCTTATCAATAAATATAGAATGAAGCATACTGATGCAAGACATCTTAAAAACAAAACAATTTTAGAATCTGGAAATAAACAGGATGATATTCAAATCAAAGGGAGAGGAGAAAGCAATAATATTTTGACCCTGCATCACAGGTTTGTGATGAAGGAACAGCAAGAATGACTGAGGTTGGGAGGCAGAATGAGAATGGAGAACTAAAGCTTTGGTTTGGTTTCAGACATGCTAAATCTGTCATAACCTGCACCACAGTGGGAAAATGTGGAGTCAGAATTTCAAAAAGAAGCATGAAAAGTAAATATCAATTAATGGCCAATTTGCTTATTATTTGAATTTACATCTGCAACATGAGTAAGGTACTATGCAGTGGAGCACTATCTAAGATTAATTATAAAATAAAGAGGTAGGTTTCTGATGAATTTTAGAGCTCATTACTATTTAATTTTTAACATTTTACTTGACCTACTGAAACAGGGTTTCTATATTAAAGTCCTATACAAAGATGTGGCTATATATACAATGGAATATTACTCAGCTATAAAAAGGGATGAGATGGAGCTATATGTAATGAGGTGGATAGAACTACAATCTGTCATACATAGTGAAGTAAGTCAGAAAGAAAAGGACAAATATTGTATGCTAACTCACATATACGGAATCTAAAAATGGTACTGATGAACTCAGTGACAAGAACAAGGATGCAGATACAGAGAATGGACTGGAGAACTCGAGGTATGGGAGGGGGTGGGGGGTGAAGGGGAAGCTGAGACGAAGCGAGAGAGTAGCACAGACATATATATACTACCAACTGTAAAATAGTCAGTGGGAAGTTGTTGTATAACAAAGGGAGTCCAACTCGAGGATGGAAGATGCCTTAGAGGACTGGGGCGGGGAGGGTGGGGGGGACTCGAGGAGGGGGAGTCAAGGAAGGGAGGGAATACGGGGATATGTGTATAAAAACAGATGATTGAACCTGGTGTACCCCCAAAAAAATAAAAATAAAAATAAATAAATAAATAAATAAAATAAAGTCCTATACAAATCACAATTAAAAAATAGAGCCATTTAAAAAGAAAAGGAAAACCAGAATGACAAATTTTAGAACTATATTTCAGACAGTATATTTTGAAAAACTATATTTTTAAGTATCAATTTTCCTATTTGATGACTGGTGACTATACATACCAGATGCTTCCTAAAAACTCTCCTGAATTTTAGTTTTCCCGAGCATGCTCACAAAAACTTAGAAATATAGAAATCTGTTCTAATATCAAACTTCCATCATATAGCAATATTCACCTTAAACTAAGTGGAAAAATACTATTATTAATTTTACTAATTTTGAAAAATAAACAGAATGTTGGAATTACTACAATGGTTGGGAAAAGGGTAAAGTAGCAGAAATAAATACTTTCTTGATACCTAAAACTAAGACACACTTAGTCATAGTTTATACTTTGTTCCTTCTTACAGAAAAGTCTATTGGTATAAGAAATATGACTGCATACAAGTAATCATATATATTACAATTCCCTCCATCAACACTGCTTGAAATTCAACTGATTCTGAGGTTTGTCATATTTACCATTTCACCTAACATAAATATCAACATCCATTCACCAAGATTCCTAGGCTTGGAAGTGTTAATTGATAATATCATAAATCAAGTATTAAAGTGTCACCAGTTATATTCGTGAAAGTAAGTAAATATGGTAAAAATCTTTCTTTGAAATTTTAAATGAGATAATCCATATTTAGTAGCAATGTGGAAATAAGGAGCAAAAAATCACTGGGATATTTCACTGAAAACTGATTTATCTCCTCTCAAACTTTAATGATCTGATTTGAAGAGAACACATTTTTTTTTTCTATTTTAATTTTTGGTATACTATCTATACTCATTTGGAACTTTCCAGAAAAAAAAAAAAAGATTTTTAAACATAAAGGAAATTTTTCAATTATTTCTACCTACAATGCCCTTCTGACTTTGCAATTATCTAATTATCATATATTTACCTGACCATACATATTAAAGAATCCTACTTTTGGCTACATTTCAGCAATAAAGATTGCATTAAATTATGTTGAGGAATGGCAGAAATTCAATGCTGCATTACAAATTAAGTCAACTTTTGTACAGTAATCACTCAAAATAACAATACAATAAAGTTCGACTGAAACAACACTTTAAACCTCAACAAGTAACACTTAAATTTAATTTTCTGTTATAGGAATACTACTCTCTCATAAACAATGTTCTTGGTGCCAACAGCTTGATTTTTCACCATTTCTGATCACATTTTGTGATACAATCTGAAACCTTGAAGAATTAAAAAAAAGAAAAAAGAAAAAAAAATCCTATAATGAAAAGAAATTGTAATTTTTTTCTAACTTTCAACCTGAACCTGCTTGGATTACCCAGTTATCCTTATTTAATCATCACTGACTCCATCAACTATAATAAAACAAGGAAGAAAAATAAAGAAATGTAAGGGAAATGGAAGACGACCAACTGAGCCTAAACACAACTAAAACCTAAAATGCACTTGCCTAAGAATGAATGAAGGGCAATACCACTGGCTAAAAAAAATCAGAGACAAAGGAAGTAATTCTTGCACCCTCAAGTATTTTTGGACTAAGGATATAAATAAATAAAAACAGAAGTATTAATTACTTAGTAATATTATAAACTCCAATTTCAGTGTTCAGAAGAGATTAAATAATTCATAATATACTGAATATATAACAGAGAACAGTAGCAAGGGATTCACCAAGAAATAAGTGGTTGTCTCAAAAATGCTCACAATCTAGTAGGAACACAGACATATTTAAAGGTAAAACAATATTTAAACAAAGCATTAGTGGAACACACAACACACAAGAGAAAAGCATTTATTCTTACTGCCAAGGCCAATAAAGACTTCACCCAAACTGGGCATCGAAAACTGAGTAAGATTCCACCAGGAGGAAAAGGTAGAAAGAACATTCCAAACTCGCAGACTAGCCTAAGACAAGGCATAGAAATATAGAAATGGGTGAACATTCATAGAGATACCAGCTGCCCATAATGGCCTCATTGCAGGTGATTTAAAAGGATATTAAAATGGGAATGTTCTTGTTTTCTCCATTTCAGCTAAGGACGCAAAGCTGAGAACAATAGGTTCCAAGTACTAGAGCTGAGGTGATATATCATCTATGTGACACTTGGAAAGACTGTGGCCAATAACTGCTCACACATCCTTTGGTCTATAAAAAAATAAGCATCTACTGGAGGTGGGGAGTTTATAAACTGAGGAAGAAATAGAACAATGATTCACTCAGACTTTGGCCTATGCCATTTAGAATATAGGGCACTTAAGGAATGGTATAGCAACTGGACTTAGGTTCAAAAAAAAAAAAACTATAAGGAAAGAGGGCAAGATGACCTCAGTCTGGGCTATTACCTCAGAAATGGCCAAGCGTTCCATTCCAGAGTTTGTGGAGTAAAGAATTACATTTTCCCACAGGACAGATTAGGATCCCTGGGAAAGGAACTAGCCCTGAGCCATTTTTAAAGAAACACTACCCAAAGGACTACAAAAGGAACAAGATAACCTCAGAAGAAAGAGATTGTAGGTAGACCAGAAAGTCAGAGACTAAGGAAGGTAGTCAAAAGAGCCAAAGGAAGTATCAAATTACAACTGGGTCATCCTCAGACAGTAGGAACCTTTGATAAACCCTAAAAAGCAAGAGAGAGAATCCATTCAGATTTCCAACATACCTTTACTACCAATTAGTTGTTCCTTATTTCTAATCTCAAAACTTTGTAAGACCCAGGAGCTGCACAGTGAGTAGGGATGAAAAATAAGGCAAAAGAAATTAATACAAAAGTCTCCCAGTTGACATGTCCTGTTCCCTTTCCCCACTCAGATTTTTAAGACTGCTTTGAGTAAGGCTGACACAAGGGAGAAATTTTATGTTGGAAGACAGTTTGGAATTTTAATTTCTTAGCCTGTTTTTTTTTTTTTTTTTACTGCCTGAAAATTAAGTCTATTTTGCAATGCTAGAGAGTGGAGGAAAGAAGGAAAAAAGAGAAAACAAAGGAACAAGAGAGAGGGAAGAGCAAGAGGAAGAGAAAGAGAACGAAGAGCAAGAGCAGGGCAGAGCAAAGACAGGTACTTGAATAGCAAGAGAAAGAAAAAATAATATTCAGACTGGGATTTTAGGTCCAGTGACAGGAAAAAATAAAATAACTTTCTGCTTGCACCCTGGTGAGTCCATCTCTATTAATAAACCCATAGAGAGTGGTGCATAGTGGACAAAGTAGTCTGATTATAAGGCCATAATTTTGATTTGATTACTGTGAAGTCTGAAATCTATTCTATAAATACAGAGAATTAAAGTTATTTTTTTAAAGAAGTACCAATCATATAATCATATATATACTGTGAATTTGTTTAGGGAGAACTTACATCTATTTATAAAATGTTCACTCATATCCTCAGTTGCAGAAACTCTGTTAAGCACTGGGGAAAAGAAGTTAAAAGGCAGGTTCCACCTTCAATGAGTTTACAGAGGAAACAGACAAGTGCAAAGGCAGTTACATTATACATAATAACTGCTAGAACAGGAATAAGCAAAGCCTACGGGATCATATATAGGGTTACCTAACAAAAGTATAAAGAATGAAGCAGTAGGAAACACCTCAGTTGAGAAATTAAAGTTAGGTCTAAAGGATTAGGCTGAGTTATACAGATGATAGGAGCCTAGGAATAAAGGGGTATGTGAGTGGTTGGAAAGAATGTTGCAGACAGGCAAAGGCCTGAAGAAAGCATGGCAGATGCTGGGAACAATAAAATTTCAGTATCTATCAATCAACTAATCAATCAATCAATCAATACATGCAGTCTACAAAGAAAGAAAGAAATGTGAGGAGCCAGATCACATGCCCAGACAGGGAATTTGGATTTTATCAAAAGAACAATGGAGGCCACCGAAAGGTTTTAGTAACACTCATTTTTCATACACTGCATATCTAGTATATGCTAAGCACTCTTTCACATGTTTGACTGTTTTTTCCTCACAACAACCCTGTGAGGTAGGTGTAATGATTTCCAATTAACAAACTGAAAAAAAAAAAAAAAAACCCTTAAATTTGCTAAGCAAGTTATACTTGATTAAATAGCTACAAAGTAGCAATCAGGATTCCAACCATGCTTCATATATTAGGAAGATGATACACACACACACACACACACACATACACACAGATGCACCACAGATTTTGCCCGCAACAGATTAAAATCTCAGAGTTAAAAAATTTTTTTAAGTATTAATGATTGTTAACTCAGTATTAAAAAAGATTTGTGGCATTAAGAGCTCTTTAACCAAACTTATACATTTAAAATTTTCAACTAATTCAATTTATATTGAGAAATACCTGCAGAATTCATAAAAACAGGCAGGAATTATGTGTGTGTGTGTATAAAAAATAAGATACAACAAAGACTGAGGTAATTATATGAGGATTTCATCTCCATATATTTGACAGAGGTTATTTGGGATAAAGATCTTTTCTCACTTATTTCTAAAATGTATACATTCAAACTGCATATGTTGTTTTATGAACATAAACTATATTTTGGATGATAGAAAATACTGTCTGAATACTAAATTTTATTAAATGAACTCAAATTTAAAACATTTAGTATATAAAAAGAAGTGTCCACCGAATGTTAAACTGCAAAATTTTCTCCCCATTATTCACAATGAAACATTGGAAAGTTTATCTCCTTATAATATCACAAAAATTTGTTCAGACAAATCTGGTAAGGTAAATAATTTTTTAACAATCTATTTGGAAAGGATCTAAAAATGCTTCTAATTTAAATGATAGAATATATACTTTGTAAAACTGAGGAGAGTATCTGAGAACTTAAAAATACGTATTGAAACTAAAAATGTATGTTCTTTAAAATTAATTTAATATCTGCACTCTATACTTTTTTGTAGCTTATTTTCTCGCCAATTTCACTTATTTCTTCAGCTAGTCTTAGTATCCCTTCTTAAAATCTCTAATTGAAAGCTAGATGTTTGCTAAAACATTACTCCTGGAGGTCTAAGTACATATAATTAGTTATTTAGAAATTCCTATTATCTATTCATTTGATTCATTTTTCTTTTTTCAAATAGAAAATCATAATGGGGGAGGATGAAAAAATAAAGGTTTCATTAAGATTAATTACTCGGTTTATTATTTATTTCTAAATTCCAAAATTATTAGGAGAATATAAATTAAATAATAATCTTGACCACAATTCTGGCCTTCCCATGGGAAATAAACAATTAAATAAAGATATTAGGTATCTATAAGATACTTTATGCGATGGGGATAATTTCTAAATAATGTTTCAAATATACAACTGAACTGAAACACCAACATTATTTTTGATTACACAAGTACACGTTCATTAAATTCAAATAGTACACAAGTGTATTAAATGAAAATGATAGTTTCCATATAATTCCCTTTTCCAAATACCATACACTGGGAGTATATTAAAGTATAAGCTTCTTATGAATCTAAAAAGTTGTTAAACTTCACCATCCACAGAAGCTCTAATATATAACAATTAAATAGCCTGTGTAATTCAAACATATATACTCAGATATGCACCACAGGTTTAGTTTGTAGCTTTTCACCAAAGCATTAAAATAATATATAAAACATAGCCTATTCTGTCAAATATGATTACTTCAGTTAATAAGATGAATGGGATTAAGTAATACTTACACTGCATGTAGAAAATGCAAGGGACCCAATTTTAGCAAATCAAATATTTCACATATTGCTAAAATACCCTCTTTTGCTAGAGATACATAAGTATATTATGTCTAAACTATATTTTTAAAAATACTAACATTTACTTTTTTAATGCTTTGAACACTGAGTGAAGTATTAAGTCTATGCAAGTAAGGGGTAAAATATCCTCAAAAGTTAGTTTTTTGGTAATATTTAAGTACGTTCTTCTCTGAACGTAAATAAAGACTAGCTTTTTGTTAATCAACTTGATGCTCCCGGATGAGAATAATACTGTATTTATTCTCAAAAAACTTTATTTCAAAACTTTGGGGGTAACTCCACTACAAAATCAGAGATAGTTTAAAATCTTTGTAGGAAATCAGATCTCCTTTTTTTGGTTCTAAAATAGCATCACTCAGTATTTAATTAGTACAAATAATATTCTAACTAGAGCAAAATCACTTGCACCAAAATATCTTGGTTACATAACATAAGGTCCAATTCTGAATACATAGAATTCTACCACTGAGTTGAAAAAAAATATTTAAAGACAAGGTCTCCAGAAAATAATTTCTTCCACCCACCTCATTTTACAAGTAAACAAACTGTGGCCCAGAGAGGCTTTTATCTGCTTTCATTGGGAATCTATAGGTATAGAGACGTACACAAATATCATTTAAGTTATGACACATACTTTAAAGTTACCTAAAACAAATGACACTATGTTTTATAAGGTTTAGACTTTCTAAAGACTAAGAGACCCTAATTTCTTGCCATAGAAATGTCCATAGATGCACACACACACACACACACACAACACACACACAAAGATAACTAGTAAGTCATACTATTGACTAAAAGAAAGCAAAACAATGAAATATAACAATCCATATCATATTATTTAAAAACAGACACAGCAGTTCCTAATGTTATTTTTCTATCCTATAAGGCATAACCATGCCAATCTATTACAACAGCAGCACTCTTGCAAAATTGCTTTTACAAAAGGAAGAAAAAGGAAATTATTAAATAATTAAATGGGAGAGAGAGACTAAAATACGTTGAACGGGAAGTTCAAATATTTACTATTTCTTCTCTCCCTTGCTTTCTTTCAATATGTTACAAAATTCAAACTCTGTGTTTCTCAAACAAAAAATCAAAACTACATTTTACCAGAAACTGACTTTGTTGCAAAACTTTCACAAAAAGAGTGAAAGTATTAAGACTAAGGCATAGAACACAGCAGGCAAAGCTAATTAGAATGTTTCTGTTGAATTATAAGTTGATTTGCTACTTTAAGAACACAGCTCTAAAATCTTATATAATATTGATTTGGTTACTTGAAAAATACTTAAAAACAAATTGATTCTCTTAAGTTTCATTAAAAGTGAGGTATTTATAAAAGCATTTTAGTTACATTTGCTCTCAGAATAAAATAATTTCTTAGGAGGGCATCCATTTGTTTATTTAATCAGTACCAATCACAAATTAGATGACCTTAAAATAAAATTTAGAGCCAGGGAGAGCAGCACTAAGTTTAACTGACCTCAATACATTTTTAAACGATGCTTCCCGGTTTTTTGTAATTCTCTCCTATTGGGTTTTCCAGTCTAGGGCAGGTACACAAGAAACTTACAGTCTATGTGGTACTCCTAGTCAGTTTCACTCTGCAGATGGCACAGTGGAGAAATACCTTCGGTACAGGACCATGTACAATTTCTTCTACAGCTGTCAGCACCTAGGGGAAAGTGCGCTGTTAAACAGTTGCTGCGTTCCACCTCAGAAGTGGCTGCAATTCGGTGGTGGGTGAAGTGACTCCTGTACGTATATACAGGGATGAAAAGTACTATAGAAAATGAAAACATTTAACAACAAAAGTGGCTGTCTGAAACCCATGACACAGCAAAACAGGATACATCATTCAGTCACAAGAGCCCTACAGAGATAAGCTACAATTCACTTGAAAACTGAATGTTAAGAATGAGAAGGAAAAAACAGAAATACAGTTATTCAACTCACAATATAACTATAAACCATTGTTAAAACATATGTTAAAAAATTAAACCCAAATATTGTATACCAATTTATAACATTATTTCTATAGTGATACCTAAAACAAGGCAAGCGTATACAGTAAGATTCTCTACTCTGTTCAGCCAATCTAGTACTTCTGTTTTAGGTAACAATTTAAGGGGTTAAAAAAAATAGGTGAGATATCAAAACTGAATCATAAGTAACATGAAAATATTTTAAAAGAACTGCAGGAAAAATTCTGAAATTCTTAATTACTTTATATTAAAAAAATGTATAAAATAACCAGTCCTCAACAACTAGCAATGGTTATTTTTCATATAACGGAGCTTTAAAAGCGATCTCGTTACAAAATGGCAACGCTTCTCCAAAGGAGTTAGAATCTAAATACACCTTCACCCTTAGCCCATATAAACAACAAATAACTTAGTCCATTAATACAGAAAATTATTACTACAGCCTATTTTTACTACAAAACAACACCCTTTCTACATGATTTATCTTTGATGGAATCAGAAGATAAAATCCAAAAATTATTCTCTGAGAAATATCACTGAATCACTAGGCTGGAAGGTACTATCTTTCTAGGCACAGCTACTATACTTATGCTAATCTGAAGAGGTAACATTACATTATTTCAAAATAACACACTGAGGTTCCTCAAACAGATTGAGAAAGCTTTGATGTGAAGTTCAACAAATCTGACTATTAAAAAGTGTCCTATCCATCAAATTTATCTGAATCTCACTTGCCATAACAGAATATATTTATTTTGGCATATATTCAATGAAGTTAGAGATAGCTGACAATTTGCTTTCAGCTTTAATTCTTTCTATAATAGGGCATAATGTAAATGAATATTATTTCCTTTAAGTGAGAAGAGGTCGTAAAGGAAGAAAAAAGTGCAGAGTTTTCCAGTCTTTTTATTAAAAGAAGACACAGATAAGGGATTCCCAATCTGGGGTCTACTTATGGGAATTGGGAAACCCAGGAATTCTGCAGAACTGCAGGCTAAAATAAAGACATATAATACAGGTGGCATAAGTACATTTTTTTCCTAGGGGAAATGGGCTTTTGTCAGGTTCTCAAAAGGCTCTGCCATTTTCCCAAAAAAGTTTAAGGAACTACTGATAAATGATGTGAAGACACCCAATTGAATAAGCAGCAATCATTTAAATCTGAGCAGCTTATTATGTAAAATGAGTAACAGACACAGGGATGTTCCAAACATTAAATGAAATAACTCACATAAAGCACCTAATACTGATCTATTATTATCAGTAATAGTAATAATTGTTCAAAAGAACTATGTCAAAAAATAAACTTCCTTACAGGGTCCTGTCTTTGTTTACTGCTACATAACTAATATATTACTTTTACTTAGTTGTGTCTTCTACTTTTATTTAGATGTGTCTTCTAAAAGAGATCAACATCACATTCATTAATACATTTCTGCACTATTTTAGATACAAAAATGCTAAATACAGGTTTTGGAACACTGCTACATACTCCTGGAATCTACCCTTCCCCAAAAGCCACACTGGTCCCTTCTATGACACAGTACTTACTTGGAAAAGGTTCAGATATGAAAAACATTTGGCTTCAATTGTTTATACAAAATAATTTCACTTCCTTTATCAATCCCGCCTTTCAAACAAACAAAAATCTAAATTTGAAAAATCTATCAAGGAAACACATTTTCTGAAAAGGTTATACAAATAATATTTTTACTTTCATATATCATTTTCTTTACTCATTTCAGTTTAGTTTCCTGAAGATAAAAGATACAACAAACATTCATACATACACATCTTTTAAGAAGAATCTTTGTGTTACAATATGTAGATAGCCTTACCTTTAAACTGAATTCACAATATTACTAACAGCATTACAAAATCACGTGCATGGTGCTCTTCAAGATTTTGGTAACTTTTAAATACCCATCAAAAAATGACAAATGAACTGTTACCATGTATTAAAGATGCTCAGTGAAGGTATAAGTTTGCAAATATATTTGAAATAATAGCATACAGTACAACTATATAGCTGGTTCCCAATCATTTCAAATGTAAAGTACCTTTCCCAAAGTTATTTTATGTATTCACACACTAATAAAATATAGCAATAAGAAAAAACGGTATATGCTTTAAGACGACAAAGAAGTGGGAGAGAAGCATATTAAGTGTTCAGAGTACTGCAATGACAAGGATAAGAGTAGAATATAGAGTACACGGACGGGTCAGTGAGGAGAAAGAAAAGGCACTGGCCCAATTATGCTAAGGAGTTTTTGAATATTTTATTCCAGAGGGTGCCATTTTGAGAAGTATTTTATAAAAATCATTTCTAGCAGCAGCATGGAAGATGAACTAGAGGTGTAGATGGTTCAGCTGGGATGACAACAATGGCAACATATGGTTGGGAATAATAAAAGATCCGTAAAAAATTTTTAAAGTATACCACTCTGTAAAACACTAGCAGGATAAACATTGTAAGAAGGTATAATTATACTTAAGTTGTAAGTCAATATGCAAAAGTGCAAATATCCTATCAATTAAATATTAGCAGGGTAAACACTGTAAGATAAATCAAATCTATTTCTTAAGTTTGAGTATAGAGATTAGCATTTATTTATTAATTTATTCACTCAACAACAACCCAAAAAACTGTCTCCGATGGGTCAGGTCCCATTTTAGGCACTGGGCAAGCACTGAACAAAGGAGCCAGTGATGTCCTCTCTTGAAGATTATATGTTAATAGAAAAGACAAATAATAAACTATTAAATATATAATAAAATGTAAGAAAACGATTCACATATGAACTAAAAGTAAACTATGGCGAAAACGTGACAAGTACACTTTTAACAGTGTACAAAGAAAACCCAAGGAAGTAGCTTTATACGAATGAAGAATGAAGTGGCAAGAGTCCAAAGACTGACTATCTGGGGTAAGAATACTGCAGACAGATGGAACAGTAAGAGCAAAGCCCTGAAACAGGAACAAATGACCAAATTTCAACCTGGGATCAGATCATGTATGACCTTGCAGGCCATACTGTAAGGACTTCAGATTTTTTTTTAAACTGTTACACAAAGCCTCTGTAGTATTTTGACTGGGGGAGCAATATAACCTGTTCAATCTTTTAAAGGATCACACCAGCTGCTGTGGTAGAACTGATGGTAGCCAGCAAGAATGGAAGT
Source organism: Hippopotamus amphibius kiboko (assembly GCF_030028045.1). Taxonomy (NCBI): domain Eukaryota; kingdom Metazoa; phylum Chordata; class Mammalia; order Artiodactyla; family Hippopotamidae; genus Hippopotamus; species Hippopotamus amphibius. Next base: position 169,499,550 of record NC_080187.1, on the reverse strand, counting down.
ACTAGCAAGACTATGATAAATTTACATAACAGACTATCAGGTGGGACGTTTACCATTGCCAGGGACTGGCATTACAACCCAAGACTAAGAACAAAGAATCACCAATCAAGTATTTCACATTGAAAGACAGCCTAGGGACCTTCCCAGTGGCAGAGTGGTTAAGAATCTGCCTGCCAATGCAGGGGACACGGGTTCGATCCCTGGACCAGGAAGATCGCACATGCCGCGGAGCAACTAAGCCTGTGCACCACAACTGCTGAGCTTGTGCCCTAGGGCCTGGGAGCCACAACTACTGAGCCTACGCACCTAAAGCCTGTGCTCCGCAACAAGATAAACCACCACAATGAGAAGCCCGTGCACCACAACAAAGATAGCCCCCGCTTGCCATAACTAGAGAAAAGCCCACGCATAGCAACGAAGACCCAAGGAAGCCTAAAAATAAATAAATAAATAAATAAATAAATAAAATTTAAAAGACAAAAAACAAACACAGCCTAAACAAGTGAGAGCCAACTACCCCTCCACCATAATCGAAACATCCTTACCTTCCTCAGTTCTTCTTTACCCCAGAATTGCCCACCCCTGCCCATCGTGAGTGAGTCAATCATCAGAGTTTGCTTCACTGACAACGTAGTTGGACAATGCTATTTCCAAGAGTCCAAATCAAGTCAGGGGGTCGAAAGATTGGCAAGAATGGAAAACGGGTATCTCATCTCTCAGCTGGACTTCTGCTTGTGTTTAGACTTGCTTATCATCCTAGGCCCACACCCCCTAGCCACGCTTATATGAGGAAAGGGAAAAAAGGACGTGGACTGGAAAACAAGGTAGGCAGAACTGGAGACACTATTTATAACAGGAAAGAATGTGACTGTCAAAGTAGCTGGACTTGAGCCTCCAGACAATGGGGATCCCAGCAGCCAGAGGCTGTGGGCATAGTGGAGAAGCAGAAACTGAGAAAGAGTAGAGAAGACAAAGTGGATAGTGTGACACTGCAAAAATATCTCATCCCCAAAAAAGTTTTACACACATGCCACATTGAGAGTGGTATTTGCCTCTCTTTCCCCACAGAAGGCATAAGGTCTAGTCAGTGTTACACAGTGTTAAATAGGAAAAAAAAAGCCACCATTTAAGCAGGAGAATCTTTTCCCTTTCTATCTCTCTCCAGGCATCAGCACCCAGGAAGAGAAAGGAGAATATAAATGAAACAGCAGATCACTCAGTGGAGTGAGCAGACTAAATAACTAGATCCAACCCTTTCCACACTACAATCTCCTAGAACAGCCTAAGCAGCACTGAGAAGAAGGGGGAAATTTGAGTTTTAAATTGGGATATGAGGTTAAAATTCAAACTAGTCAGATTAAACTGACTTTACTAAAGTCAGATTAAACTGAGTTTCTGAAGTGTCCAGAAAGCATTGACATTTTCTTGAGATGAGTAAAGAAATAGACAAAAAACTGATTTGACCACTCATAAAGAAAGGTCAGACTGGAGAAAAATAAAATCATTTCACGTTTGCATTCCCACTTCAATCTCCATCTCGTCATACTGTAAAATGAAATGGTTAACACCAATGAGCTAGTAAGTGATTTTTTTACTTTTCATCTCTCTAAAATATTCTATGAATATCAGGCTGAATACTTGCATTATCATATTATTTTTCATTCTTAAGAACAACTACTAATTACATAACTAATAGTATTTTATAAGGAATTCTTTAGATTTCCTTGGTATAAATATCATAGAAATATTTTGAACTTTTGTAAATAATACTAGGTCTTACTACAAATACTAACAAGTATAAATACTTCATACATTTGTGGAGAATACTAGGTTGTATAGAAATTAAAAAGTAAAATCCCCTAAATAAGAGACCAAACTTAGAAGCTTGCAGAACAAAAAGGCTCCAGGAAAGGAAAAAGCAAAAAAGAAAAGAAAGAACAGGTTAAAATGTTTATTGTTTTAATGGAACATTTTTGGTATTCATATTGGAGTAACCTGAAACACAATTTTAAAGACTATTCTGCCTTGATTTATAGCTTAATAACTTTGGGTTTTCCCCTAAACTGAATCACGCTCTTTCCACTTATTTAATATTTAAATTAATGTTTAATGAGAATTCTCTAAAGACTTGGGTATATGTTTTTAAATAAATTAAGGTATCAGTATCTTACATGACTAAATAATACATAATGTTATCTCTGTTTAAACGTCACACTTTTAGAGAATACAGGATCCTATTACATTGATGCTTATAACTCCTTATGCAATGGTCCTATTCATTTTACAATCACTTATCATCCTAAATTATGCCATGTATATAACATATTTTATCAGTCCTTCTCAGAGATACAACATAATGAAAGTAATGTGACTCAAAATTACAAAACTAAGTTCTATACTTCTACCTTTTTTCTAGTCTATTTTTCCATAGGATATAAGAATATTATCATTTATAAGTAAATTGGGAAGTCTAAGGAAAGTCATACAAACTAAAAGTCATTCAATCTTACATGTGAATTCACTGTTAGTAAATAATGTCAGCTGGATTGTCAACACGCTATTGAAGGAGAAGAACAAAGCTGGGAGACTGACTCTAGAAGCCTGTAAGACTCACTATAAAGCAACAGTATTTAAAGACTGTGTGATATCAGTCAAATAGAAAAACTGATCAATGGAAGAGAATAGAGAGCCCAGAAACAAACTTATACAAATATAATCAACTGATCTTTGACAAAGAAGCAAACAAAATTCAGTGAAGAAAGGATAGCCTTTTCAACAAATGATGCTGGCCTAACTGGACATCCATAACCAAAAAAAAAAAAAAATTTAGACATGGACAATAAATCTTTTATAAAAATGAGCTCCAAATAGGGACTTCCCTGGTGGTGCAGTGGATTAGACTCCTTGCTCCCAACGCAGCAGGCCTGAGTTCAATTCCTGGTCGGGAAATTAGACCCCACATGCATGCCACAACTAAGAGTTTGCATGCCACAACTAAGGAGCTGGTGAGTCACAACTAAGGAGCCTGCCTGCCACAACTAACACCCAGCACAACCAAATAAATAAATTAATGAAAAAAAAAAGAGCTCAAAATAGAAAAAAGATGAAGCTATAAAACTCCTAGAATATAACATAGGAGAAAAATCTAGGTGACCTTGGAATTGACAATAATTCTTTACATACAACACCAAAAGCACAATACATGAAAGAAAAAAAGTCATCAGTTGGTCTTCATTAAAACTAAAAACTGCTTCGCATAAAAAAAAAAAAAACCTGTTAAGAGAATGAAAAGACAAGCAGACAAGCTATGGAAAGGGAGAAGATATTTTGGAAAACACATACATGAAGGACTAGTAATTTAAATATATAAAAAACTCAAATTCAACAACTAGAAAACAAACAATTAAAAAATGGGCAAAAGGTCTTAGCAGACACCTTACCAAAAAGATAAACTGTTGACATATAAGCATATGAAAAGATGCTGAACACAAATGTATATTAGTTTGTCAGGGCTACCATAACTAAGTACGACTGGATGAGTTAAATAATAGAAATTAATTGTCTCACAGTTTTGGAGGCCAGACTCTGAAATCAAGGTGTTGGCAGGGCTGGTTCCTTTTGAGGGCTGTAAGGGGAGGATCAGATTCCAGGCCTCAATCCTTGGCTTATAGATGGCAGTCCTCAAGTTCCCATGGCATTCTCCCACTATACATATCCATGTCCAAATTTCCCCTTTTTATAAGGACATTAGTCATATTGGATTAGGACCCACTGTCATAACCTCACTTTACCTTGATTAACTCTATAAAGACCACAACTCCATATAAGGTCATAAGGTCACACTGTGAGGCACTGGGGGGTTAGAAATTCAAGATATGAATTGGGGGGGGATATCACAGTATGTCATTGCAAATTAAAACAACAATGAGATACCACTTCACATCTATTAGAATCGCTAAAATCCAAAACACTCATAACACCAGATGTTAATGAGGATGTAGAGCAACAGGAACTCTCTTTCACTAGTGGAATGGAAAACAGCACAGCCATTTTGGAAAACAGTTTGGCAGTTTCTTTCAAACTAAACATACTCTTACCATATGATTCAGCAATCACACTCCTTGGCATTTACCCAAATGAGCTAAAAACTTATATCTACAAAAAAAACCTCCACACAAATGTTTATAGCAGCTTTATTCATAAGTGCCAAAACTTGGAAGCAATCAAGATGTTCTTCAACAGGTGAATGAATAAACAAACTGTGGTATATCCATACTATACAAAAAGAAATGAGGTATCATACCACAGAAAAACATGAAGAAAGCATAAATGCATTTTGCTTAAAAGCAAAATGAAAAAAGCCAATCTGAAAAGGCTACATACTCTATAATTTCAAGTATATGACATTCTGGAAAAGGCAAAACTGTAGAGACAGTTAAAAGATTAATGGTTGCCAGAGATGCATGGGGAGGAAAAGAGGGATGAGGTGGAACACCGGATATTTAGGGCAGTGAAGCTGTTATGTATGACACTGCAATGATGGATACAGGTCATTATACATTTGTAAAAACACTGAAAGTGAACCCTAATGTAAACTATGGACTTCAATTGTACCACAGGATGTTAATAGGAGAAACTGTGCTGGGGTGGGGGACAGGAGAAATAGGGACCAAAAAAAGGTACAACCTCAGTATCCATGGGAAATTCATCCCAGGATTCCCACAGATACCAAAATCCAAGGGTGTTCAAGTCCCTTATATAAAATCACATAGTACTGGCAATATACCCTATGCAATCCTCCCATACACATTAAACATCTCTGTATTACTCATAATACCTAATATAATATAAATTCTATGTAAATAGTTGCTAGCACATAAATTTGAGTTTTTTCATTTTGGAACTTTCTGGGATTTTTTTTTTTTCAAATATTTTCAATCCTTGGTTGGTTGAATCGGAGGCTGCAGAACCTGCAGAAGGGTCAATTGTATATGGCAACTCCCCTGGACTTTCTACTAAATTTTTCTGTAAGACTAAAACTGCTCTAAAAAGTGTAGTCTATTAATTTTAAAAAAGTAGTTGTTTTATTATTAAGGTCAAGAAGTAAAAAGTTTTGGATAATTATATGGAAACAGAAATAGGCCCCAAAAATCTAAGTGCAAATGGTGGCACATGATTTTTTTTCAGCAATAGTCATGAAAGTAAATTATAAAAAGATACATTATTATATGATTTTTTAAATATGGTGACTTGAGTGCAATGCAGGTAGAGAAGCAACGGTAATATTGTTACAATGGCTGATATGCAAATGAGTTTATCAAGGTAAAACTTTTTTATTGTTCATTTTTCCATTGACATTTTTCTATAAAGCTATTTTTTATAGCTTTACCAAAAACAAAAACAAAACACATTTTCAATCTGAGGCTTCTTTTTCAGGCTACCTGCACTTGAAATGGAACACAGAGACAGAGCATAACAAGAATTTCATACATTTAAAATAAGAAATAAATCTAAACATACAGCTACCCAAACTTGCTTTCATTACATGCAAGTAATATTTCAAGTTTCTAGGATCACAGGGCATATTAAATTATGCCATAAAACTCAATAAAATTATAATCTATATATAGGAAAGTTGTAACTAGGAAACGAGGTTTAAATAGGCCAACACATTTTGTTAGGTTTAACAATGTTCTATTGTAATTTCAGAAACCCAGATAATGCCATGGATATAACAGTATCAAGAGTTTAAGGTTATTATTATTATTTTTTTTAGCATTCATGCTATACTTACTTTAGTCATTCTAAAATTCCCTAGCTTACCTGATGATGTTAGAACGGAACCAGGTAATACCATTTCAGCAAACTGAAAAGAAAACTTCTGTCGAAGAGAATTCAAGGATAAGTTTTCCCTCCCTGCCTACATATCATGCATCCTACTTGGATGTAATAGAAAATTTATAGAAACAAGGAAATTTTAAATTAACTATGAGATGATTTTTACGAGAAGGAAATAGTTTTCTATCCTTTAAAGTTGAAAAAAAAAAGGTGGTTATTTTTCTAAAGTGGGTAGATCTATCCACACTCCTATGTAATCACTATTCTATTTATTTTCTAATATTCCTTAGTAATATTTATGACTCTAATGCATGATTTCTAAAAGGAGAAATAACCATCAATCTTAAGAAAACAGAATATATAAAATACCTTGGTAGCTCTGTAGGCATAGTTAGACATATAAAGTTTGCTTTGGAATCCAACAATTTGGATATTATTCTTACCCACATCATTTATTAAATATTCTACCAGTAACTCTGGGAAGGATACTAAATGACCATTTTTTAAAATATGGGATAACTATAAATTTTAATATCATTTTTATATGATGTAGACAGGCTTACATATGAGATTATCTTATTATCAATTGCTATTAATATTTCTAAATTTAAATATCCAAGAATGATATTCAAGAGAGGTCATATACCAAATTTATACTTTATAATGACACTAAAAATACATACAGGTTTTGTCATGACTCTAAGATCATCTCTCCACTTTAAGGCTGACATAAATGTACATGAATTTCTCAGAACTCCTTATGATGTCTATAAAATAATTTGTCATTTTAATACATGTCCTTAAATAATAACTTTATCAAATGAAAAAGAATGAGTATTATAGTTTCATCTACCACAAAGTTACAGAAATGTAATATTGAAATCATTCATTATGATACTTTAGTAAAATGAAAACTCTGTCAGATAGATAATAGAAATGCATCCTATCCCAAACCTTCTTTATTCTTTAACAGCAGCAGCTGACATAGGAGAATAATTTCCTGCTTCACTGTGCTGACAGTACATCGCCTAGATTCAGAAATTATATTCTCAGCAGGAAGGCACTAGATTTCTGTCTACACTGAAGAAATAGAAGGATAGAAAAATTACACAAGATAGAAATGATTATTATTATAAAAGAAAAATCAAACTGTATCAAAGAGGATTTATTTTTAATTGGTGACACTGAAAGTAGAATTTAGTTTATTTTAAATGTCAACTGTTTCGCCATAATATTTTTTAAAGAAATGAAAGTTTTATTTATGTATAATCTTGCAAACAGATCTTATATTTCTATTCGTCCCACAATTTTTAAACAAAGGAAAAATTTTAATAAGATCAACTAAAATTTATTAAGAAAGCAACCAATCTGGATTATAAAACAGATCATTATGGAAAGGTCTCCACAAAGAAAAGCAAATTTGATACAATGTTTGAAGCCATGTTTGAGCACTCAAAAAATACTGATATGCATGTTACACATCCATTGAAACATTTAGGGAAAAAACAGTAGGTACACAAAAGTAAGCAAATAAAAATGAGGTTATTACTAATTCCTCCCAAAAGAAAAAGTTATAAGAGAAAAGAAACAATCATAATAAATCTCTTTGCTCAGAAAGGAACAATATGTAGTTCTGATTTAATGCAACATACTTATTGGGTAAGTATGTTGAGAAAACGGAGTAATTATTGCATAAGCACACTGAGAGAATGAGATGGTAATAAACGTAAGAATAGTAAATCCCCAACTAATAACAGGAAGTAAACTGATAAGAGAAAAAACTGATAAATCAATAAAGAGCAGCTTAAAAGTGTTATTTAAAAACATGGAAATGCCATAAGAAACAGCTCCAAGAATGCAAAGTGAGTGCCTCTAGGGAGCAGGGCTGTGGAAGATGGTGAGCAGTGAAACAGGGGAGTGATTTACTTAGTTTCAAATCTTTTAATACTATTTTGCTTTTTAATTCTGTATGTATATTATGTAAGTTATAGGAATGAATTTAAGAAAGTAAATCAGATACATTTCCAACTTTTAATGTAAAATAATACATTGATATATAAAATAGTAATTGATTAATGTCAATTTCTAAATTTTAACATAGTAATTTCTCAATTATCCAGAAGCAGCATGGCTTCACGTAAGAAAACCTGGAGATGAATTGAAGTTTATACCTTCAAGTGGCAAAGCTTTCCTTTTTTAAAAGTTTATTTTTAATTGACCACACATATTCTTGAATGATTAAGTATCATTCCTTACCTTCTTGATAATTATGTTATTATTATAGATATCCATTATCATATTCACATCAGGACCTCTGAGGTATATAGAATGTTTTCTATCTTAAATTAAATGTTCCCAGGTCTGTCTGTCTTTGTAATTTTAAAAGAAGAGTAAAAAACAGAATGATCTGGTTTACTAAGGGTTCCAATTAATAAAACTGATCAGAACTTTTAAAAAATACTTAGAATGCAATAATCAAATTAGTATTAAAAAATAGCAAGCACATTGTGCTTACTATATGTCACTATTCTAAGCACTTCTCATACACACTTCAATTTCCCCATTTTACAGATGAGAAAACAAAGACACAGAGAGGCAAAGCTACTTGATGGGATTAGTTAGTGACTGAATTAAGATTTGAACACAGGCAATTTAACTCCAGAGCCTGAGATCTTTACTGCTATGTGCTAGTTAATACTATAAATCTATTGAACACAATATACTGTCTTTGATTATTTGGAAAACACTTTAGAATTTTGCAGGCTCTAAATACACAACTAAAAACTACTGTTATTAATATATTAGAGATATATGAACATGCATTCAAAATTAACAAAAGGACAGACACCAGAAGATGTTCACCTTATAAATTCAAAATAAAAAGCTCTCTCACAAAAAAATATATAAATTGGCAAAGCAGCATATAGGGCTCATGTAAATTAAATATTTTCATGCATGGTTTGGCATAGTTCTACTTTTCCTCTAAAAACAGTACCACTATTATATCTGGTTAATGTATAAAGTCAATTAAATATAAGCAATATAACACAGAGGAACAAGATAAACATTATCTTTTAAATGAATCACAATATGAAAAGTTTATTAAACTTACCAATCCAATAACATAATATTATATTATACTGCATCGATTTTAAGACACATATTCTTCCACATTTTTTTTTACTGGCACATAAAGTAATGATGTATTTTACAAACACTGGTACTTCAGGTTTAATGAAATACGGTAACAGTTTCATATCACTTATAACGTTTCAGGCACTATTCCACTTGCTTTATACATATCTACTAATTTAATCCTAACAAGTCAGTGAGGTAGGTACTATTACTATCTCCATTTTACACGAAAAAACTGAAACAGATTAAATAAATTGCTGGAACTAATGAGTGGGAAAGTGAGGATTCCAACTTCAGCAAGAAGTCTAGTTCCAGAGACTAAGCTCTTAAATATTATACAGTACAGCCACATCACTATACACAATCTGTCCCTTTCTCTGAGACCTGCTAACTCCCAGTGCTTTTTTTCTTTTCTGAAACGGCAACTGCTTTTAGCTAGAACATTTGATGTAAACAGAACCTACTGTTTCTTTGGTTGTATAAGAATAGAGAATAAAATTAAAAGTAGAGCTGCTTGGTTGCCAGTGAATAAGGAGCATAAATGGGACAATTAGTCAGCATTCATCCTTCAATTCTCTGCTCAGCTGCTTCTCACCCCTTCTCTTATAAACCCCTGGGATATGAAACCTCAAAACACTTTCAGTTCTGATGAAAGCTGTTTAAGTAGTGAATTGGCATACATGTGAAATGGAATAATTCTTCCCTAAAAACAAAGTACCAAAGTTTTCCACTACATAGACAATTTCAAATTCATGCCTAAAGAAATTACATACAATGCAACTTTAGTAAAGAAATGTTAAACAATTTTCTACAATTACCTTTACTAATAATTTATGTGAATCCAAGTCATTCCTCTTTGGTAAATAAGGAGAACCTCAAACACCACTAAAGTAAAAATCAAGAACCCATCGCTTAAATAATTCCATAACCACACTTTGTTTTACACTGAAACAATACCATTCATTGAGGGTTTAGTCTGTATTCTGATAAAGCTTTTACACACACCATCACTCATTACAGCCCCTTGAGATAGGTACTATCACATCCATGTTTTTACTGAAAAATTGTAAAACAGAGAGATCCTATAATGATATAACACAAACCATATGGCAAAGAACTTTTAATTATAAAAATATGTCCAGCAGGTAGTGTGATTTAGTGTTTCTGTAAGATAAAAATGTTTTCTTTTATATATACATAATGTTGTATGTCAGTTACACCTTAACAAAAAACTACATTACTGTGCAATTTGTATTTACATGAGATGAATTTAAGTCCTTTCGGAAAAGGTTATTTAAAGTCATAATATGACATAATGTCTTTAAAAATCCTCACGATGAAATTTGCTTGGAGGTGGCTGCATGACACATAAGATACGTACGATGATTTAAGGCAGGGACAGTATTTTCCTCACAACGGTAATTTTTTTTTAAGTTAAACCTTTAAGTGCTGTACCTGAATTTTAAATAGATTTATGGAAAACTTTCTACAATGTATCACACATATCCCTAACTTCTTCAAATGTAATGAATAAAGTTCAAACATTTCTTGGTGAATCGGTGCCATCACTGTGGGCATCAGTAACGACATTGAGTGGCAAGGGAGCTGAAGGTGTCGATGGTACAGCTCAGTGCTTTGTGGCCACCTAGAGGGGTGGGACAGGGAGGGTGGGAGGGAGGGGACATGGGGATATATGTATACATGGAGCTGATTCACTTTACTGTACAGCAGAAACCAGCACAACATATCTACTCCAATAAAGATATATGAAAAAAGCAAAACCAAAAACCCCACTGAAGAGCTACTTAAGTCAGCGGGAGTCCAGTAACTTTGTTAAAGAAGTCCATGCTGATAAAATTCCCTTTCCTTATGTCTTTCTCTGTTTTAAAAAAACCACAATAGCTGTTTGACTTTTGCTCTTCATCTATACTCACACTACCTAGACTCTTGCTTTTCTCTAAAGACAAAATGTTACCTTTTTAAATATCTAGGTAGCTATTTGACTCCTTCTCTACCCCTAAAACAAACTAGCAGAACTATTCTGTGACTGATGGTTTCTTTTTTTGTTTTCTTTTGCTTTGTTTTGTTTTACTGTTTTACAGTGCTGCCCTTGAAGTCTGTTAAGCACCCTTCCCACCCCTGAAGATTACAAAAACATTCTACTTCTGTTGCTCCACTGAATTCTCTCTCTTCTATTGCACCTGCTGTTGTTTTAGCAGAACAGTGCTTCCATGCCTGCTTTCGAAGTCCACCACTCTCTTCCCTTTACTTTTCTGCCCCTTTTTTCTTGTCTGTCTAGTCCCTTATTATTTCTTGGCTTCCATGTATAAAAGACCAAAAATTCAGTGTGACAGGAGGCCAAGAAATGGCAAGAGATTGGACAGACAAGAAAGAAAAAAGGTAGACCATGGTTCATACGTGTTTGTAACCTAGCATTGAGCACAGTTCCATAGTAAAGACCAAATATTGTGTGGAACTGAACTACTACATAATATGAGCAAATCACAACAAATGAGATTAAATGACTTGAAACCAGAACCACCATATTCTCTCTTTTGCTGGTTTCCTTTTTAAACGTCTTTAATCATTCATTGGTACAAAAAATGTGACAGAAGAAAAAAAAAAAAGCATGAGAATGTAAACTGAAGGTAGTTTTTAAAAAGACATAAAAATGGGCATTCATAGAAAAACACAATAACTTAGAATAATGATGTATGATAGTTCTAAGGGAATTTAAATGAGAAGAAAGAAAGAAAACAAGATACAATTAAAAAACAGGTAGAAACATGTTGCATGGTGAAAAAAGAGAGAAACAAAAATATAATTTGGAAAAAAAACTACATGAATTACATAAATGATGAAATATTCTTTCAGAGTTACTATAAAAACAAGACTAAAAACGCCATAAGGAATGTATAACAAAACAGCTTAGCAAAATCTTTAAAATGTAATGATTAAAGAATTTAAGCAGCACTTAAATTAAGGTTACTTAGAAACACAGTACATAACACCATTTACAATTTCTAAGAAAGTATCGTATCTACTTTGAAGGCTGTTAGTAGAACTATTTTATATTATCACAAGCTTCAAATTCCAGGTCTAATTCATTGTCATCAATATAAGAGTTACCACTAAAAATCAACTATATGCAGGGTACTATATACATGTGATTTCTAGTATGGGCCAATGATTACAACTCAGTACCTAGGGAAAGGGATTTAACTATTTTATGCTTTGGTGATCTATTTATAAGAATACACTCTCCTTATTAAGTCACTGGGCAGACTAAATAATATATACACAGTGTGTTGAATGTGGCTTTGCAAATAGTAAATGGTTAATAATGTTAGTTATTATCATTATTATTATTACACTACATTATTTCCCTTATCATCTATTATCTCACCACTTAGCTAATAAAGAAATTAATCTCATAATATGGCCAAGGCTATGGGAGCAAAAACTCTAATACTGTAGGTAAAGTAACAGATACTGAGAAACAGAACCCAACATATCCTTCTTTTTTACTTGGTATTTCTTACTGACACTGGCAACTTTTGTCATCAATAAAAATTATGAGAAGACAGAAGTCATCATAATAAGAGAAGAATAACTCAGTATGTTAAAGAAAAAAAATAAATTTGTATACTTTTAAAACATCTTCCCTAAGTGACCAATCCTTAGCCAAACATTCTATTTTTCTTTTCCCTTTCCAAAAACAAGCACCTAGGGATATATCTGACAGCACTTAGAAATACCTCTCACATAGGATGAGCTCAATAAATATCCAAAAAATGAAGAGAAAAAAAAAAGAATCCATTTCATTATCTATAAAAACGCTTGCTTTCAAGTCAACTCATTTTTCCCAATGAATTCACAAAAAGATGCCAAGTTACAACTCCCAAACTAATAAATACATTATGGTTTTTGTACTTTGGGTTTAAATTTTAAAATATTATTTAGACAAAACACAGTATAACCAACTTTGGAAGTAATTTATGCAGAAAGCTTTCAGACAAATTTATTTATAGTTTCTCTCATTTGTTCTATCCTTTGACATTTATGTCTTGCTCGATTTACACAGTGTGGTAGTGGTAAGAGTAACTCAATCTGGAGAACTGTTAATAAGATCACTTCTGTTTTGTTTCGCTATTCTATACCTGTTTCATTTCCACTCTTCTGCTTCATTAACTTTTCATTTTCTCAAATCTATTAAATCTGAAGTTGTTATCTCAAAATGCAAAACATCGCATAGCATTTTGAGGGATTTTTCTTCTTGCTCAAGATGAACTTTTTTTTATTTAATAGTTTTCCATTTGGTAATCAATAAAGCTCTCTGCACTGCTGCATCATTATAGAGAAAAGCCTAACAAATATTATGTTTATTTCTGCCTGTGTTTGAAACACCTGAAGAGTTTAATATTTACTATGTAATACATCTCAACTCAAAAAAGATATTGATAAGACTGCTAGAGGAGAAAGTCAAGGAAAAAGTGCAGTAAGGAGGGAACTGCTGCGATCTTAAAAACAACAGGGAGATAATATCAAGATAACAGGAGAGATTTAGGGTAAATAGAAATGGCACATTTTTTTTAGAGAATCCCAGTGCACTTACTACCTGTTTTTGACACATACTGCTAATTAGTATTTACAATGTAGTAACTGTTATTATACCTTCTATCTCAAAACCCCTTGCAGGCAATAATTCAGGATTCCATTTCTTTATATCTACCACCGTTAGCCAACAAAATAATTGCTATTTGGAACAAGTATTTGTAGATGAAGAATCTAAACCCACATGGAGGTGGTGCTGTACAATGTAGAGTATAGACTCTGGACTGAACATCAATCTTCTTCACTTACCAGCTGCATGATTTTGGTCAGGTTACCTCACTTCTGAAATGATCATCCCTCACCAAAACATAAACATTCTGATTAAATGGGGAGCAGTAACTCTGACTTATTTAAAAGCCTAAGTATATTATATATTTGTGTGCAGGTTAGTAAATCATATTTCTTGACAACAAACCAGACAATTAAGGTACTAACAAAGACAGAGAAGTGGATAAGAATGATGTATTTGAACCTTAAAGAATGTTTCCAATGTAACTTTTAAAAATAATGTGTTCCTACCAATCTTATTTGCCTTCTTTAATTTATCTGGAAAGTTTTGTTTATCATGGAAAGTAACTGGATAAGCCTCAGATCTAGAGATACAAATTATCAAAAACTTCAAAGTAGCAAATTTAAAGATGTAAAACTTGCCCATTATTGACAAATAATTATCACACCTAATTTCAACTGGAGTACACCTGAGAGCATGGCTTAAAGCAATTCTCTAACTGAAAAGAATGTTTCAGATTGTTCAAATCGTTACTTCTTCCACAGTATACTGTTTCTTCATGTTGATCTTTCCTTTCAGTATCACAAATGGAACAAGCCTAAATAATTTTGAGGTTCTGATTTAATACATACTTAAATAAGAATCCAATGTTTTTGTTACTTGATGATATCTATACCTTCCATTTCTGGTTCTTAAAGAATCTACGGAAGTAAATGTCAGAAATAATAACAGGAGGAAACCATTTTCTCCCTCATTTATATAAAGATACAAATTATTAAATATTTTTTTAAACTGAATTAACTGAAATACTCCATTTTCAATCCCTGTAGCTAGAGCACTGAAATCCTGTTACTGGCAAAACTGCAGTTGTCAAGATGAACCTCTCATCAAAAAAGATTAAAAAACAAAAGGGTGGCGCACTCCTCCTCTGGCTCCCGCCTCCTCGCTTCTCCTCATCATCGGCCCCTGTGAGCCAGTGGGCAGAGGGGGGTCGGGGGGGGGGCGCTGCGGGGAGGCGGGCAGGTCTAGGGAGCCAATGCGTGGCAGCTGGCAAAAACCCTTCCCTAGGTTCCTGGCACCGCAGCGGCAACTGAGCGCTGAGCGAAGGGCGCGAACCGCAGGTCATCCAGAGGCCCCCAGACATGGTTGCTACTAATATACTCTACCCACAGTGCTTCCTAATACCACGTGGACACCTACAAGGGCAATTAGTGCCACAACTTTGATTGACTTTGGTCTGGTCTCTAACAGATAGTTAAGCTGAGGCTTTGCAAAAGTGCTTCATCTTCAAGAAGATTCATACCAGAAGACCTCTGAGCCTGGGGTGCACACCTGGTGCCCAGCTGAGGTCCCGCAAACTGCATATCTGGGCCCCTGTGCATGCAACCAGTAAGGGATGGGTTCCTTAGGGAAAACCCCATCCCAAATTTAAGAGGAACTGGCCCAAGGGGAAGAATCAAGATGGCGGAGTAGGAAGACGTGCACTCACTCCCTCTTGCAAGAGCACGGCAATTACAACTAACTGCTGAACAACCATCAACAGAAAGACACTGGAACTCACCAAAAAAACCCACCTCATATCCACAGACAAAGGAGAAGCCGCAATGAGATGGTAGGAGTGGTGCAATCACGTTAAAATCAAATCCCATAAATGCTGGGTGGGTGACTCACAAGCTGGAGAACAGTTACACCACAGAAGTCCTGAAGGATCTGAGCCCCATGTCAGGCTTCCTAACCTGGCAGTCCAGCAACATGAGCAGGAATCCCCAGAGAATCAGACTTTGAAAGCCAGTGGGATTTGATTGCAGGACCTCCACGGGACTGGGAGAAATGGAGACTCCACTCTTGGAGGGCACACAAAAGAGTGTGCTCACCAGGACCCAGGGGGAAGGAGCAGTGACCCCACAGGAGATTGAACCAGACCTACATGCTGGTGTTGGAGGGTTGCCTGCAGAGGTGGGGGGCAGCTGTGGCTCACCGAGGAGACAGGGGCACTGGCAGCAGGGGTTCTGAGAAGTGCTCATTGGCGTGAGCCCTCCCAGAGTCCACCATTAGCTCCACCAAAGAGCCTGTAAGCTCCAGTGCTGGGTCGCCTCAGGTCAAACAACCACCAGGGTGGGAACACAGCCCCACCTATTGGCCGATAGGCAGATTAAAGTGTCACTGAGCTCCACCCACCACTGAGCTCCACCCACCCAGCCCAACCCACCATCAGTCCCTCCCATCAGGAAGCACCCACCAGCCTCCTAGACAGCTTCCTCCACAAGAGGGCAGACAGCAGAATCAAGCAGTATCAGCAGTATTTCATCTTGTGGAACTGACAATCACAACCACAGAAAGATAAAGTGAAAAGGCAAAAGACTTTGTACCAGATGAAGGGACAAGATAAAACCCCAGAAAAACAATTAAATGAAGAGGAGATAGGCACCCTTCCAGAAAAAGAATTCAGAGTAATCATGGTGAAGATGATCCAGGACTTTGAAAAAAGACTGGATGCAAAGATCAAAAAGTTTACCAAAGACCTAGAAGAATTAAAGAGCAAACAAACAGAGATATGCAACACAATAACTGAAATGAACAATACACTAGAAGGAACCAAGAGCAGATTAAATGAGGCAGAAGGGCGAATAAGTGACCTGGAAGACAAAATGGTGATCATCACTGATGTGGAAAAGAATAAAGAAAAAAGAATGAAAAGAACTGAAGACAGCCTAAGAGACCTCTGGGACAATCTTAAACGCACTAACATTCACATTATAGGGGTCCCAGAAGGAGAAGAGAGAGAGAAAGGACCTGAGAAAATACTGGAAGAGATTATAGTTGAAAACTTCCCTAACATGGGAAAGGAAATAGCTACCCAAGTGCAGGAAGCGCAGAGAGTCCCAGACAGGATAAATCCAAGGAGAAACACCCCAAGACATATAGTAGTCAAACTGACAAAAATTAAAGACAAAGAAAAGTTATTAAAAGCAACAAGGGAAAAATGACAAATAACATACAAGGGAACTCCCATCAGGTTAACAGCTGATTTCTCAGCAGAAACTCTACAAGCCAGAAGGGAGTGGCACGATATATTACAAGTGATGACAGGCAAGAACCTACAGCCAAGAATACTCTACCCAGCAAGGATCTCATTCAGATTTGCCAGAGAAATCAAAAGCTTTACAGACAAGCAACAGCTAAGAGAATTCAGCACCACCAAACCAGCCTTACAACAAATGCTAAAGGAACTTCTCTAAGTGGGAAACAGAAGAGAAGAAAAGGACCTACAGAAACAAAAACAATTAAGAAAATGGTAATAGGAACATACATCTCGATAATTACCTTGAATGTAAATGGACTAAATGCACCAACCAAAAGACACAGGCTGGCTGAATGGATACAAAAACAAGACCCATATATATGCTGCCTACAAGAGACCCACTTCAGACCTAGGGACACAAAAAGCCTGAAACTGAGGGGATGGACAAAGATATTCCATGCAAATGGAAATCAAAAGAAAGCTGGAGTAGTGATACTCATATCAGATAAAATAGACTTTAAAATAAAAAATGTTACAAGAGACAAGAAAGGACACTACATAAAGATCGAGGGATCAATTCAAGAAGAAGAGATAACAATTATAAATATATATGCACCCAATCTAGGAGCACCTCAATACATAAGGCAAATGCTAACAACTATGAAAGAGGAAATTGACAGTAACACAATCATAGTGGGGGACTTTAACACCCCACTTACACCAATGGACAGATCATCCCCCCAGAAAATTAATAAGGAAACACAAGCTTTAAATGACACAATAAATCTGCTGGATTTAATAGATATCTGTAGGACATTACATCCAAAAACAGCAGATTACACATTCTTCTCCAGTGCACATGGAACATTCTCCAGGATAGATCATATTTTGGGGTCATAAATCAAGCCTTGGTAAATTCAAGGAAATTGAAATCACAGCAAGCATCTTTTCTGACCACAATGCTATGAGATTAGAAATCAATTATAGGAAAAAAAACTGTAACAAACACAAACACATGGAGGCTAAACAATATGCTACTTACTAACCAACAGATCACTGAAGAAATCAAAGAGGAAATCAAAAAATACCTAGAGACAAATGACAATGAAAACACAATGATTCCAAACCTATGGGAATATAGAAAACTATAAGACACTAATGAAAGAAATCAAAGATGACACAAACAGATCGAGGGACATACCATGTTCTTGGATTGGAAGAATCAACATTGTGAAAATGACTTTATTACCGAAAGCAATTTACAGATTCAATGCAATCCCGATCAAATTACCAAAGGCGTTTTTCACAGAACTAGAACAAGAAATGTTACGATTTGTATGGAAATGCAAAAGACCCTGAATAGCCAAAGCAATCTTGAGAAGGAAAGACAGAGCTGATGGAATCAGGCTTCCCGACTTCAGGCTATACGATAAGGCTACAGTGATCAAGACAGTATGGTATGTAAAATAGATAGTCAGTGGGAAGTTGTTGTATGACAAAGGGAGTCCAACTCGAGGATGGAAGATGCCTTAGAGGACTGGGGCGGGGAGGGTGCGGGGGACTCGGGGGGGGGGGGGGGAGTCAAGGAAGGGAGGGAATACGGGGATATGTGTATAAAAACAGATGATTGAACTTGGTGTACCCCCCCCCAAAAAAAAACAGTATGGTACTGGCACAGAAACAGAAATATAGATCAATGGAACAGGATAGAAAGCCCAGAGATAAACTACTGTCAACTAATCTATGACAAAGGAGGCAAGGATATACAATGGAAAAAAGGCAGCCTCTTCGATAAGTGGTGCTGGGAAAACCGGACAGCTACATGGAAAAGAATGAAATTAGAACACTTCTTAACACCATACACAAAAATAAACTCAAAATGGATTAAAGATCTAAATGTAAGGCCAGATACTATAAAACTCCTAGAGGAAAACATAGGAAGAACACTCTTCGACATAAATAACAGCAAGATCTTTTTTGATCCACCCCCTAGAATAATGGAAATAAAAACAAAAATAAATAAGTGGGACTAATGAAACTTCAAAGCTTCTGCACAGAAAAGGAAACTGTAAGCAAGACGAAAAGACAACCCCCAGAATGGGAGAAAATATTTGCAAACGAATCAACAGACAAAGGATTAATCTCCAAAATATATATACAGTTTATCCAGCTCAATATCAGAAAAACAAACAACCCAATCAAAAAATGAGCAGAAGACCTAAATAGGCATTTCTCCAAAGAAGACATACGGATGGCCAAGAGGCGCATGAAAAGCTGCTCAACATCACTAATTCTTAGAGAAATGCAAATCAAAACTACAATGCGGTATCACCTCACACCGGTTAGAATGGGCATCATCAGAAAATCTACAAACAGTAAATGCTGGAGAGGGTGTGGAGAAAAAGGAACACTCTTACATTGCTGGTGGGAATGTAAATTGATACAGCCACTATGGAGGAAAGTATGGAGGTTCCTTGCAAAACTAAAAATAGAACTACCATATGACCCAGCAATCCCACTACTGGGCATATACCCAGAGAACACCATAATTTAAACAGACACATGCACTCCAATGTTCACTGCAGCACTATTTACAATAGCCAGGACATGGAAGCAACCTAAATGTCCATCAACAGATGAATGGATAAAGATGTGGTACATACATACAATGGAATATTACTCAGCTGTAGAAAGCAAAGAAACCGGGACATTTTTAGAGACATGGATGGACCTAGAGACTGTCATACAGAGTGAAGTGAGTCAGAAGGAGGAAAACAAATATTGTATATTAACACATATATGTGGACTATAGAAAAATGGTACAGATCAACCGGTTTGCAAGGCAGAAATAGAGACACAGATGTAGAGAACAAACATGTGGACACCAAGTGGGGAAAGCGGGGAGGGCTGGGGGGGGGAATGAATTGGGAGATTGGGATACCAAATTGTACACTCTAAATATATGCAGTTTATTGTAAAAAATTAAAAAATTTTTAAAAAAGTTAAAAAACAAAAGGGCTATCAATTATCTATATAATACATTTGTGTTATATATAACATGTATATAATACATATGTGCATATATTTAAAACCAATAGACAAAAGTTCCAGAGGCATTTTTTTCCTAAAACAAGGCATAAAGATGAACTACTCCAGTATGTCTACCATCTCCTGAATCAACTCTTTCAACTGTTCCGGAAGCATTGTTATTATACAGTAATGTGCTAAAACACAATCTCCCATAAGTTTTGTATTATGCAGACATTTCACCTTTTTAAAGTATTCTGAGCCAGCCTTCATTCTATTAAGTTCAATGTATTATCATTTATATTATCCCTTGTTTAATTTTCCCAAGTTCTGTGAAATGTTTCTTTTCAAAGATTATAAATACGTCTACAAAAGTATTTTTCCTGGCTTAATCTACTGCACACATATATCCGGAACTGGATGGGTTACAAAGTTTTTCTCTCTCCTCCTCTCTATCAACCTACAGACTCAACTCAGAGACTGTCTTTTGGGAGTACGCCTCACCTGTGGTACTGCAATAAGAGAGAATGATCTCTGTACACTGAGGGTGCCGAACAAGAGGAATCTGCCTTTTCACCCTTGGCTTAGATGAATTCTTAGATATCATACCATGCCCAAGTGACTAGAACACAGAAGGCCTGGAAGAGAGTTCACTAACGATATCTCATCATAGCAGGTTAACTGTGCAACAGGAGACCCCAGTAGAGCCCTTCACAGATTGAAAACATTCACCCCATGAGAAAGCCACCGTTTGGACACTTGCCACATAGAAGGCAGCATTAATGATCAGTCGATATAAATCACATAAGCAGAAAAACTCAATAGAATATTACGATCATAAGCCTAGTTGAGCTGAAGTTTTGCACATTTCTTTCCAACTAAACCCTAACCTAAAAGAGCCAGAACCAGAAATGGGGGAGGGTAGTGGTATCTCAGAATCAATCTATGCCTCTACTGAAATCTAAAGAGAGAGACAGAGAATAAGAAAGAACAGACCCTACCAACTTCAAGTTCCTAGGGCCGAAAGCCTGACTAGTGCTAGGACAGAGGAAGAACTTTAAATCATATATGAGATTCAAATTTCATATTACACTAGCCCAGAGGTTTTTTTAATGACCAAATAAGAATGGGATGTTATGAAATATGCCAAGATTCTACAACCCCAGTAGAATCTATACACAGCACAGTTGCAGGTTCAACAGCCTATCATGTGGAAAAACAGCAAGAACATAAAAAAGGAATGACTAATTCAATGATAACTACTTTTTTTAGTTTAGGTAATTTGAAAGTCACTGGTACCAGTAACTGAAAGAGACAACAAGAAAAAAGGCAGATTTATGAATTATGAAAATAAATACTTTTTGATATTCTGAGTTCTTCCATTCATTCATTAATAAATGTAATTCATTAATAATACATAGTAGGTTCACTATATGTATAGTCACTATATGTATAGTGAACCTACTATATAAAAGACCCTATTAGGAATACACTGTAAATAAGGGTAGTATGGTCTTTACTGTCATAGAGCTAATAGCCTACTGTGCTAGAGAAAATGTGCAACTGAAATAAGCAGAAGTACAGAATGCTTCCCGAGCACAAAAAAAGGTACCTTAACTAGATTTAAACAGACAATAAGAGACAGAGAATCTTACGATGTCAAGAAAGTCAAAGGAAGAAAAGCACCAAAAGAAGAGTGGTTATCAACATGGAGTGCTCCAGAAAAGTAAAAGGGGGGTGATGACTAGATGACTGAAAAGTTAGTTCAGTGAGTTAAGGAACTAAGAGGATACCAATGAACTTCAAGAGAGTTGGATAACTTCAACAAGAGTAGCAGAATGCTGAAAAAAATAGGAACTCAAGTGCACAGATTACCCTTTCAAGAAATTTGATGGTTATGGAAAGGGGAGAGAGGCAGAAACCATAAGGTTATTATCAAAATCAAAGAAAGGATTTAGTCTTTTGTAATTTAAGATAAATATGAACTGTATATATTTCTAAGTCAAGGAGAAGGATATACCGAAAAAATGAAAAGGTCGAAAAAAAGAGATAATAAAACAAGAGTCTGAAAACTGTAAAAAAAAAAAAAAAAAAGATAAATGATAGCCTCAACAAAGTAGGAGAAAATTCCCTCCCTAGAGATATAGGCAAGGATTAAGGTTGAGATTATGGGGTAATCTGAAGTATAAAAGAAGTTGATGGAGGCCCTTGAGGAGGATCTAAGTAAATTGTGAAGCACATTCATTTACAGAGTATGAAGGTACTGGGGTGAATTTCTAGGCTGACAAAGACAAAAAAAGAGTTTGAAAAGTAGGCACAGGACAGAAAGCTAAACAGAAATACACAAAAGGATAATAACAACAAGAGTTGGTTCACCCGGAAATATATGTTAGACTGAGAAGCAGAATCAATTGGCCCAATTTCAGTCTTTTATCTAGGGATGCTCAGCAACCCTGGAGCAAAAGTACATAAAATGGATGATAATAAAAGCATGAGGCTGAGTTATAGCAGATCTTACATTTATATTTTAACACTGACAGTTCAAGAAAACGAAGATAACACATTTTTAAAGATTTTCATGAACAGAAATGGATATCATAAAGTTGGAAAAAGTTAAACACTAATGACATGACTACTGTACAGTGTAATACATTCATTGCTACCTTGGAAATGTCATCCATTCTTAATTTAAAATCATTTAATTCTATTTGTTTCTATCTGTATCCTCTTTAGCAGGGTCTTAATGTAAAACATCTTATAGCAAACTGCTTTGGATTCCACCTTTAAACAAAGCCACATAAAATTAGTAGTTATTTAAATTAAAACTGAAAAATATTATGAGAAAATAATTACTTTAATAACTTCAAAATTTAAAACTACTCCAAACCTAATGGCTTTTTTATATTAAAAAGTCTTAACAATATTGTCAAATATCTTCTGGGTAAAATAATTCTCTAAAAACTGTATACACTCACTACCATTTAGGAGTTTAGGTCACTGATGTAGGTTTGAATATGTTGTCTCTGGAGATTTAGAAACTCCTTTTAACATTTTGTGTCATCCATTTTAAGATAAATAAAAATCCAAATTACTTGACAGACTAAATGGCCCTCCATAATCTAGCTCTTGCCTGACTCTTCAGCTTTATCCCTTATCATTAAGAAGAGGTTTCACCTTAAATATCTTTGTATCTTCTGTACATAGTAAAATGCCCAGTATATAATCCATACTTAATAAGTACTTGCTAGCTACATAGATGGATAAATAAATGTTGGAAAAAGTACAGATCTTTACCTTGGTTAACACTAAATTTAAAGAAAAACATGAACACTTACTCATCAGGAAACACATTAAAATTCCAATTTGTATTTCTTACTTACACATAAATTTTATTAAATATGACCACAGTCTAAATATGTTTTAATTGCTTATGTAGACAAATCTTAAAGCTATTTTATAAGGATGAAAATTAAAAGCATGATTGGAGCATGCTGAAACCAAGCACACAACACTTTCAAAATAAAACTTCAATACAAGAAACTTTAAAAACAAGTCAAATGTGAGAAAATTACCTTCATTCAAAGCAATTTTTCTGTCATAACAGGATATGGTAAAAAGACCATAAGCTTTGGAGTCAGATAAATCTGTATAAAATCTGTCTCTATCAGCTGTGTGAAATAGTATAATGTAGATTTTTCCAAAATAATATGTGAGCATGATATGCAAACCCAAATATCACATAAATGAGCACTGAAACTAAGGGATGATTTAAGAAACGTAAATAATAAGCATACCAAAATAAAATGTTTTAAGTCACAAACTTTAAGCCATAATTTTAAGCCAGAAAATTAAATTTAACTGTTAAACTTTAAAGTGAAACCAGATACAAACCCACATATTCTTATGCCTGTAATCCAGGAAGCCACAACTACCACAGTTTTCCTTTTTACACAACAGTGACTGAACAAACTTCCTCTACGATATCATTCATATATTGAGAAGTGTGCAGATTTATTTTCTCTAATTCTAGCAGATTACTTCCAGAGATCTTTTGACAGTAAGACATACTAATAAAATGTATGATTAAAAAAGTCAATAGTGTTATTACATAATTATTTGATTAAAAACATTATACTGGCTTTACAAAAAGTCAATTATTTTTTCTGCCTGTATGTAAAATTTCCATTAATAGCTGAGTACAGAATAAAAAAACATAAAATAGTAAAAACTAATTGATTTAAAGAGAGAAATGAAGTTAACTAGAATAATTCTTCATGGACCATAAAATGAGAAGATTCATAGTTGATAAGCCTAAAAGTATCTCAAAATATTTTATAGGAAAATATTTGCCACTTGGATAATTTTGTTCTAGGTATGTAATTTCTTTAATGTGTAATCCTCAAAAAAGAGGATTTAACAAAATTTTCCAAATTGTTCAGCATATATGTATTTATCATTCTCATGTACATACCTCCTAACATGGTTTACATTTTAAACTAATTGTGTTCTCAAGGATCAATGGATTTGATTTTTATGTAATCCAATGAACTGGTATTATTTAGAATTTTATTAATCCTACTGCTTCATATTTATTCTTTAAATATCAATTCTTGCAGGTATGAAAATATTTATCCTACTATAATGAACATATTGATACTTATACTCCTTACGATACAAACTGCTTCCTACAGACTTCCCTATAACATAAAGTTAAACACGAATCCAGCTTTCCGGTGCTTTATCTTTTGAAATTATAATTTGGGGGCTCAGTCTGGTCACCACAATAACTAGGACAGGCTTTCTGCTACTTTCCAGAAAGAGTTTTAACACACTGAATTCATAGCCAACCACATCTTCAGTTAATTCTTTACCTGTCTAAGCAGAGCAAAATGCATTTCTGCAACGTTTACTTTTTTAATATTTGCTTTCCGTTTTCATTTAAGGCACATATCTTAAACATAATCAGAAGCATGAGAGATTAGATGCAAATCTGACAGAGAGAAGGTAAGGATGCCTCCAAGATTTTTGGTCTTGGAAAACTGAAAGGATGAAGCTGCAATTAAGATGGAGAAGACTGTGGGAGAAACAGATTTTGAGATTTGAGAGAAAGATCAGAATATTTAAAATCATATCTAATTCTAACATTCTTATTAGACATACAGGTGATAGCAAGTGGACAGCTGCATCATTAGTCTAGCGTCCAGGTGAAAAGTCCAAAATGGATATAAACATTTGGTAGTCATCAAAGAACAGATGGTTATTTGAAGCCATGACACTGGATAAGATCACCAAGAGAGTAAACGTATATAGAAAAAAAGGATAGAGTGGTCCAAAGACTGAGCTCAGAGAAATGAGAACAAGTCAACAAAGGAAACTTGAGGCTGCAATCAGTTAGGCAGAGGTATGCTGGACACATAAAGAAATGTTTCAAAGAAGAGGCAGTAATCACTACGCCAAATGCTGCTGATTGTATACAGAGATAAGAACTGAGAATCCACCACTGAATTATCATCATTAAAGTCACCAGAGACTCTGACCAGAATAGTTTCACTGGAAGGATGGAGGTTAAAAATCCTAGTTGGAATAGCTTTTAAAGAAAATTGGGAGAAGAGGAACTACAGACAGCACAATTATGGACGGGCATTTTGAAGCATTTTACTGTTAATGGCCTGCTAATTGGAACAGGCAATGGGATAAAGAGAATATGCTTTTTTATTTTAACACTGGAGAAATCACAGTATGTTTGTAGGCTGGAAAAAAAATAGCTGGGGCGGGGGGAGGGGCAGGAACTGATAACCCAAGAAAGAATTTCCAAATGATAGCTGAGTACCTAAGAGGGAATGGAATCTAGAATAAAAGCAAAGGATTGGACTTTCCTAGGGGCAGGGGCAGTTTATCAGATAAATAAGAGAAAATACAGACCATATAGGTATTGATATAGTTGGGTTGCTAGATCTTGTGATGGAAGCTTGTGAAAATTCTTTTAATTACTTTTTTTTCTCAGTGAAATAGGACATAAAATCATCAACCAGTATGACCGAGGATGTTTTGTAATTAATAGTTAAATTCATTATATATTGTGCAGCCTGCTACCTTAGTTCCAAAGAAAAGTGAAAATGCTACATGAGTGAAAGAAGTTGGGTGTTTTTTTCAGCATTTACAGCCTATCTCAAATTGCTCTATTTCCCAAAACCATATCCTAATATAAACAGAGATAACCCTTAGTCATCTCTACCATAGAGAAATATACATTCCTCTTTTATGAACTGCCAACTTTCAATATTACTCTCATTCCAACTAGACTTCCTCATCTCTACAGGTTCTAAGTATCTAAAATAAGTCCATTGATCTAAAGATTAGGCCCATAATATTTAATCATTCTGGAATTAAACTACCTTTTGCAAAGTTTCTCATTTTTTTCCCTATACTATCTAGTATTTTTATATATTCAAAGATGTAAAGTTCTAAATACAAAGCTGAATTTACTCAATACTGTAACAGATATTCACTAATATTTTATATTTTCAACAAAATAACCCCCAAATCAATATGATCTTAATTACATTTATTGTCCTCAAGGGCACATTCACACAAAACAAAACCATATATACTGTTTTTCTTGCTATTACAGTTTTAGATGAATCTTAAATAATTAATATGTAAACAATATTTAATAGATAAGGAACTGAATACAGCATTAAGTTTATACACTAATTATAAAAAAAAATAGACATATCATTAAAAAAAGAATTTTACCATAATGGCAATCAAGAATTTTTGTGATGACTCATGGAAAATATGAATACTTGTTAAGGAATGTAAAGCAATAAATCACGACCCCTAAAAGACACTCTTAGTAAAACTATATCACTAAATTCTCTTAGATCTTTCATGGAAGTTGCATGAATTACAGTGTTTAAGGCCTTCACAAAAGCAATCATTTAATTTAAAAAACAAGCCTTATGAATCATCACCTATATTATTAAATATCTAGGTTTATCATTCAATACACTATGACTCTTTTCGACTAACAGAAAAAGAATTTTCAGAAGTCTTTGTATCTTGAAAAATATCATGAAAGCGAGTATTAAATATTCTACATGCTACCTGATTTATTCCTATTGAAGCTCTGATCAATATTTTTAAAGTACAATGATGAAGAAAGGAGGGACTAATGAATTATGTTAATTTTCAAGAGTCAAAAATACAAATAAACCCATATGCTTCATATGAGATTTAATCTGCTTAAATATTATAAAATCATGTCCCTAGTTATCTCAACTATAGGGGTAAAAAACAAATAAAACTCTGCATACACTCAGGGGTATCAGAGAACATATTTTTAGGCTATGCAAGTAAAAATATCCACATAGCTGAGACTGGAAGGACACCTTAGAACCTCCGTAAGTCCATTAACCAAAAGAGGTGATTTGCTAAAAACTCATTCCTACATATGATAACAAATATCATTTGTAAGTATCTACTAAAAAATATGAACCTATATAAAAAGGCATTCATAAAGTCTGAAAGATTACATACCAAGTTATTTACATTAATTATCCTAAAGGATGAGGCAGGGTTAACTAACTTTCTCTGCACTGCCTGCATTTTTATAACAATCAGTTATTATAAGAAAAAAATAATTCTGAAAAAAACCCTTACAGCAAGGTTTCCTTTTTACCACCCCATTAATGTAATTATTTCACATTAAAATCTTTGCTATAAACTCAGTATTATCAAATGTAACAAACACGGGAAGAAGATGAAAAAAGATAAGAGTCATACAATGCTTATTATATGTCAGGTATTATGTGACATGCTGTTACATTTTATCCTTTTGTGATACCTAGACCAACATCTTATAACTATGCAAGAGGTACAAATCACACACAGATGAGAAAATTAGAGGTCCAAGAAGATTAAATGATTTGACCAAAATCATACAACTGGTTAAATGGCAGAGCTTGGATTCAAACTCCACTCTGCCTGACACCACATGTTCTCTAGGAGTCTTGTAGTCCAATTCAAATCCCCAGGAAGCATTAAAAAGTACTGAATTGATTTGATAATTTCTTAATAAATTCCACATTGTAACATCCAAAGCATATTATCTTCATAAAAACTTTGATTACAGCACTATCATAGTGATTTGACTACACCTTACTAACCTTAAGTCTACAGTTTAACAAATCTCTAGAGCAGTGGTCATATATGATTGTAAATATGAAAGACAAATCTTACAATGCTAAACAAAAAATAATTGAATGATTTCATGTAAATAACTTCACAAACAAGGCAAAATTTCAAACTCTCTTAATGTCTAACAGCAATATGAAGATGAGAAATACATAGACAATATCAAGATTCTATGTTTACAGAGGTCTCTGGTCAGAACAGAAAAATTGTTTTTGTCTACCTTTTGCTTAATTATTATAGTTTCGCTTTCAAAGGCAAAACTGAAATTTGTAGAATTTCCAGATGAACAGGGAAAATTATCAATCCATAAAAAAAATCTAATTATTTCTCACTGATGAGTCAAATGTGGCAATTTGGTGAATCTCACCTAAATTTTGAATACTGTATTTTTGAAATCAAATTTATAAGCAGTCTGATGCAAAGAGTTATAGAATAACAGTAAACAAACAGGTTCATCATTAACTTTCTATATCACAAATCATTTTAATTTTCACTATCTTATTCTCCCTTAACTGTAAAACAGATATAAACATTCCTGCCTGTACTGATATTTTAAGTATAGAGATGTAAGATCTAATGTAAGTCATGATTAGTAAACTATTTATGTGTACTACTTACTTTCATTAAGTTTTAGTTATACAGTTTTAGACTTTTAAAAACAAGACTATCACTTTTTCCATTAATGGTCACAGAGATAGTTTAAGAATGTACATAAAGAAATTCAAAGCCTGTCTCTTTAGAACATACCAAATTTTGCTGTTACTTGAAATGTTTCCTAAACGCAAAATTTCTTCAAAATTTTCCTCAAAAGGAATTTTACTTGTTCTGCATATTTTAAGTAGTCAAAAAATGTGCATAATCCTTACTTATATTATTTACCCCTTTCATTTACCTAAATTATCCCCCTCACATTGCTCTTTCTACTTATTTTTAATACAATCTGCTCTAGTATTTGAAGGGTTTTCAGAAAAAATTGTGATAAAAGCAATATTTTTTTAAAAAATCAAAGGAAAAAAATTTTGTTCAAGAAACCTGTACTATGATTTCAGAGTTGAGTCATATTGTCATAAAGGGGCAATATTTACTGCAGTTTGCTTTAAATGGTTTTATACATGGTAAATAGACATAGAACCTCAAGGCTTTTCCTATTAATATATACATATATTTTCTAAGAACAAAAATACCATTTTTAATTTTTAATTACTTATTTTACTAAACCATTTTGGCTATACCAAATATATTAGCATTATTATTCCTTAACAAAAATACAATATATATGATTACAATTCACATTCATAATCATGTCAAACTATATGCTGCTTACTTGTAATTCTCATTAATTTTCACAAACTTTAGAGAATAAGTTAGTTACTAAGAGAGATCCCATGTAGATAATTTCACTGGCAAAAAGATTTTTGCAAGTGCTGAAAACAAGGATTTACAAAGCAAAGGGTCTGTCAGCATTCTAAGCCCACCAGCAAAAGTAGCATCCTGCCACTGTAAAATTACTAATCTTACTAATACAGTACATTAAACATGCCATTTGAGATATATGCCAACCTAAACTGCCACATATGGCATATCTAGCTTATAATCACAGTTTGTGTTTTCACATCTAGAGTCATTCTAGTTTTTAAACAAGATGTCAAATATACCAGTGTAGCTAAAAATACGATAAAGCTTTCAAAGGAACATACCTTCCCTTAAACAGAATAGCTACATACTTCAGAAGAAAGAATGTCAAACATTACTGTATAGAAAATATGGCTGGAAATTTGCAGTTGAGAATATATGTGTAAATGTAAAATAGAATATCATCTAAAAGGCAGAATTCATAAAAGACGTTAAATTTAAATAAATGTCACTTTGAAACAATTCACAAACCCAAAGTTTGTTCACAAATTTTCTCAGAAAGAATTCTACTGGTTCTGCAGTGTATGCAGTCATCTTACCTATATTATTAGTCCCTTAAAGAACAAGTTATGACCATACCATGATATGCATATCAATTTGAAGGCAATGAGACTCTGCTTATGGTTCCTTTTTATATTGAAGTCAATCTTGAGTTATACAATTGGTATTGTTGAATTATGAACAGCACTTAAATAAAGATTACACAGTGAATATTTTTATTTCAAATTCCCATCTGGTACTTAATTTCACTTCAGCTGTTTAATTTTTTAATATTTCTCTACACAACTAGCCAATAATTTCACAAATAAGTATAAATGCTAGACAGAGTTTTAATCTCATTTTCTAAATGGAAAACTGCCATATTTTTCACAGTCACTTTTAAAACTAATCTGGATTTGAAAGATTATCAATTGACATTTTTATATGAAATAAATATTTACCAATGATGGAGAATCCTGCTGAATCTCAATAACCAATTGAAATGCCAAACAAAAGCATTATACAACAGGGAATCCACTAACAATGAATAATGTTTCAATTTTCATTTTCATTGACATAACACACACCAATGTTTCTATTCCATTCCAAAACTTCAGTGTTTGAATACCACCAAAAAATTAAAATTCACACATTAAAAATGTATACATTGTGCAAATCACTAATTTTCATCAAATTAAAAATAAATGTTCATATACCAAGAGAGCTAGAAACTAGGCCTACATATTCGTATAATTTAATGAATGAGAACATTTTTATCAAGTATATGATTCTAAACAGCTATTAATCAAAGGCAAACTAGTAAAAGAAACCATCTGAATCACTAACTTTAAATGCACCTGTGTAGACAACAGGTTATATAAAAGTGAACAAATGTCAAAAACAGATTTCTATCTCCAGAGCTTTCCTGAATATGGCAAAATATTCCTGACATTTTTCATTCACTAGGTCCCACACTTTTTTTCTTCTACCCCAACACATAGTTGCTGATTAAGAGATAGCTTTCATATTTAACATCTCTTTTCTGTATCTCTAGTTGCCTCACCCTTCCCTTAGTCTTTTCCTTTCTTTCTAAACAAATTAGTATTCTCTTTAATTCTACCTACATAGCCGAGGCAGAAAGCCAGACTCCCCAATCTACTATTCAACTCTGCTTTTAGATAACTAGGGCAATCCTTCCTCCAAAGTACAAGTATCACTATTTATATTTATACAAATACATATATTGTAAGTTACAGTACCACTGTCATTCATTTTATAGACATAATAGATGTATTTTTTCTTTAAAATAATTCTTCCTAATAAATGTCTCCAAAATGAATATTTTTCAACCAAACTTTTTTCTTTTACATTTGTAATACATCTTCTCTTCTCTGTACAAATATCGATAGTATCTCCCAACTCCCACTCTCTCCCCACAGCAATATCTACTTTTTATCGCAGTAATAGCAAACTACTTTTGGACCCCTGAATACACCAGGAATTTTTCATAACTCCATGGCTACATACATTGTCTCTGCTTCAAATGACCTTCCACTCTTGTCCACCAAGCAAATTAAAATTCAACCCTCAAAAGTCTGTCAGTTCCTCTTTGAAGTCTTTTTGAAGTATACTCTCTTCTCTCAAGATCTTGCCACTGACAGAGGTAGTTTCCACTTCTAGACATAATTCTATCATTACACAATTATCAAATTTTATTACAACCAGGTATTTATCTTTATTGTTTCTTATTGTTCCCTTGCTTGAGAGTAAGATCTTCAGAAAACTGTATGTCTAGTTCTAACTCCAAAGGGAACACATAAATGTCCATCAGAATGTTAAAATCTGGCCATGGTGGCAGAGAAGCACAGGGGAAGCAGCCAAGTAAAGAAACACTTAGAGTTATTTTAACTCATTATTCTCCATCAGCCTTTTAAAAAGTGGATCGAATTTATAAAAATGTAAGGGACTAAGCATGAAACTAAACATATTTATCTATTAAATCTTAGAAGTTTCATTGGTTTATTGTAGCAAAAATCAAACACTGTATTAATATAATATTTCATACATTTCTCTAAATACTGTTTAAAAAATATTTAAAAGACTCTGAAGAAAACCAAACAACAGCTTTCCTAAAATTTTAATTTCAAATAAAGGATTCAAATTAGTCAAACTCAAAGCATATAAATTCCAGGCTACTACATAGCTGGTATACTTTTCTAGTGAGTAAATAAGAAAATTTAATAGTCCAGCTTCTAAAAGTCATAATGTATTTACACATGTTTACTTCCACATTATAGGTGGGGAAAGAGATATTAGAATATATTAAAAACAAAACATTTACTAATCATATTTTAAATACAGTAACCTTAATTTAGTGGTTAGTAATCTTTGATTTTCAAGGTATCTCAAGGAAAATCATCAGTATATTGTTCTTTACTGCACACGTAGCCATGTGGCAATAAGTAAACTATAATGTGATAAAACTATGAAATCTTCTAATATAGGTACTTTTTATTATTTTATTAATAAACAAATATTAGTTAAGCTCATGTTTCTTAAGACAGACTATTTTAAAACCGATCTTCATCTGGGAGATGGCTTTGAAGTACTCTCCATAATATTAGCTTTCAGTTTTCTTCACACAGGACAACATGCTAAATAGAAAACAAAATTCTACTCCTTCAGAAAAAGATCTGGCCCATATTTGTCTTAACACTTCTATGGTCATTCCTTGCTTGTGTGAATTCTGAACTCATTAGTTTACTTACTGAAATACAGATTTCTCTCTCTCTCTCCCCCCCACACACACACACACACACACACACGCCCCTAAGTAAACTAGAAATGTAATAAAAAACTAAAGATGAATTGCCTTCTGCATCCATGGTATTGGTATTACGCCATTAAAGTTAACTAGAAATAATATGGACAACTGAAGATTGCCTTATACACCCATCACATTCACTGATGAAGCCTCACTCATTCAATCACACATTCATTCATTTATATTTCAAATGCCACTGATGTTTAAAGCACTGGGCTATATGCGGAACATACAGCAGGCGTGAAGGATGACATATATTCCTTCATATCAATGAAGCTTTATTATTCAACCGAAGTAAGTAAAAACTATGACAAATTTTTTTAATTTAAATTTGTGAAGGAAACATAGCTTCAAAATTACATTAAGTGACTTTTATAATTGTGTTAGAAAGTAGTCCTTAAGCCTATAATGCAAAGAGCATCAGAATTCTGATTAACTGAGAAGTGGACCAATTTAAGGAAATGGATAGACAAAAAAGAGACAATAATTATGTTTTAAAGTTAGTCATTATTATACATCTTCATTTTTACTTAGACTGCCTTACAATTATCCTCATGCTTATTTCTTAATCATAATACTCCCTCTTTTTAAACCCAACTGCTATGAATACCTAGCCAAATATGCAATACTTAGGGAAATTTTATGTCATACAAATATGGAAAATACATATATCCCTGAAAACAGAATTTGACTTAGAAATTCTACATAATTTTTTTAGTAAGGTCAATACTCTGTTTAACCAAAAATGAAGAAATTAAAAAGTTGAGCTAAGAAATAAAGGCAGGAAGGAAAAAGAAGAAGAAGAAAAAAAAAAGAACTTTGCAAATGAAATGACAAAGCTGCAGAAATCAAACCACCCTGAAAATATTGCTATTTTCAAACAGTACAATTATAAAAATACAGAAAATGACCAGGTTATATTCCAGGCAATATAATCTATCATATCTTTGTTTTTTAAGGTATGGTAATGATAAAGAGTATCTGTCTTTGGCCTTTCAGTGTAGCAAATCAACAACAACAAAAATTATTGGAAAATAACTACTGTGCTTTCAACTTAGTTTAAAAAAGTGGGGGCATATTTATTTTAAAACTAAGGGAGAGAAGAAGTGAAGACATTTCCTCAGAGAGTCATATTCAAAAAGAGGAGGAAAAAAAAAAGAGTAAAACAAAACAAAAAGAAAATGAAGTACCTACTAAAATTGTACCACAAATTCAGAATACAATATTTAAAAGTTACAAGACAATGTTTGGCCTATATCACTTTTGGTATCTTGGTTTTCTCAACTGTTAAATGAAGATTCTGGAAGAAATCACACCTAGGAGCCATTTCTTTCATCTAGTTTCACAATTCCATGATTTTCCCAACCCCGTTAAATGGAACCACCCCCCCCCAAAAAAACAAGCCTCTTCAATACTCTTAAATGTCCTCACTATGTCACTGACAGAGACCAGAGACACCATATAATATAAAAAATATTTTTAAACAAAACTTAAGGAGACAGTAACAAAGTACAACATTTTAGGGTGAAGTAAAACATACCCATATTCCTTTACAAAGAAAAGATGCTTTGTAATAATTCTAAGTCATAATGACCACAGAACACCTGAACTCATAGGAAGCATCTGATAAATACATACAATAATTAACAAGAGAAAAACTTCCAGATAAATTTCATAGTGAAGAATGAAACTAGATGTTTTTTAATGTAATTTCCTGACTTAAAAAAATTAATTGCTCTTAGAAAAATAAAAACTCAGGAGTTATACAAAGAATAATTAAAGCCATGTATGTGAATGTATAGTCTACAAGTAGAAGCTCAATTATTCCCAACACTAACTCCTTCAGAAACAAGTATTTCAAGAATGAATATAATCAAAATTGAAAAGCTGCAATTATTCAAAAATATTTAGTATCATAAAACAGAAACATACACCAAATTCTCTACTATTCTGCATTAATAAAATGCACTACCCCATTCGTTCTATTCTGTCCTTCCCTCTATTTACTAAATCTTAAAATAAAATCACTAAGTACTAGAGCAGCAAATTATTAACAATTTAAATGAAGACAACTTTCTTCAAGATAAGAATGATTTCTAAAAACTGGATCGACTGAGAGTAGCATTTATTATATTTTAGAGAAAATGCAGGATTTGAAGTCTTATTTAATTGAGTTCATCGTGTGAAAATTTATCCTACAAATGAATTATGGGGCCTTCAATGTGTAACTGCAAAAATCTTTAAAAGAGAAACAAAAGTTATTCTTCAAAGTTGCAAAAAGTATGCTAAGTCTCACAAGGAAAGTAAGAAGCACTACAGTCTAAAACTTAAAAATTACTGAGTTCAGAATAAAATTCATTGGATGTTACAAATACACTGAACATCAGGAAGACATAAAATAGGTCTTGAAATAAGAAAAATATTAATTTTAAATATCAATTATTAAATGAGTATAAGAATGGTAAAAAATGTTTTATTTTCCACACCAAATAATCTTACCTGAATCATTTTGCTGTTAAAAAACTCAAGATACTGATTTCATTTTTCATCTGGTCCTGTCAACGATGCTATGACAGGCCCTGCAGGAAGCAGCAAAAGATCAATGATGGAGTGCAGATATTATGTGTTTTCATGATCAAGTTTGTCATGGAAAAGGATATCCACATAGTGGTTTGAAACTTCGCAAATGCTGAAAATATCTCAAAAAGTTTGTCAGTGTACATAATATTATTTTCTATTTTTTAGTCTTAAAATGTTTATTCTTATTCAACATCTTCTGTACCAAAATTATTAAATGTGAAATTTTAGAGTATTTTATATTGAGGAGAATTAATAAAACATCCCACAATGTCAAAAATGAAAAATCTTGATTGAAAAATGAAATATGTTTAAAAGTGGAGGAATGATTCCACTTCTAGAGATGATTCTTTTAATCTTATTTCCCACAATTACTATAATTGCCAATAAATTACCAATTATTAATAATCTAATTAAGATAAAATTTCAAAGCTTCTTCTTACAAACAGTAACTTCAGAATTAAATAGTTATTGGCCACTCTGGTAAAAATTCCTTCAAGAAAAGTATATAGGTTACAAAAAATCTGCAAACTCCAAAATTTAATTATTCTTGGGTAATTGACAAGTTACAGTCAATGGATATAAAAAAATTCAACTTAGTAAAACTAATAAAAAGTCAAAATAATAAAACTGCTTCACAAAGACTTCAAGTGATATTTTAAAATTCTGAATTATTTTAAAATAGTAGTGCACTTTGCCAGATTTAATTGTTTTCCATTTAAAGGCTGATTGATAAACAGGACTGTGATGAGACATCTACATTAACTAGGAATACTATCAGAACATACAAGAAACTTCTCTATGTGTCATGGAAACACACTGACAGTATTTCAAATAGATTAAGAAATTTAAAATGAAAGAAATGAATGAGAGACTTTTTTAGAGTTTTTATTTAATCGAATTTTAATTTACTTATAATAAATTGTGATAAAGAACCACTTCAACAGCACTCCTATATCAAGCTGAAGCATCCTAAAAACATTTTTACCATGCTATGTCTGTCTTGTTTTTAGGAACAGGAGAAAACACTCAGCAAAGTTTGCTTGTCAAAGTCCCTAACATACTAAAAAGATACAACTTAATTTCACATAGGTTCTTCCTCTTATAAAAATAAATAAATGTTAATCTAAGATAATAATAAAAGAACTACAAAGTACTTCCATTTATTTCTGCTCACTCATGTCCTGAAAATATACTTGTGGAATAGGGAATTTTAAATGCTTCTGACTTAAGGTTATTTTCTTTTTATTTCTATACCTAATGCCCCCATCTCCTTTTTATGTAGATTCTATCAGGTTCATGGAAATCATTTTAGTTTCAAAGATTTCCATATAAAAAAATTGAAAAGTTGATGCCGTATCTTTAAAGAATAGGTTGAAGAAAAGAGAAATTTCACCAACCCAAGCATCAGGAAGTATTGAAAAGCACTGCTTCATTTCTTGCCTGTTACGTTTTATACTGTGACACTTCAGTCTCTGAGGGTCAGGTTAATTAAGCTCCATAGCAGCTGCAGTGCAATGTGAGACACACACTGCTGCGGTTCCCACCAGTCCAGTCCAATTACCTGTAGTATTCCAGCACTGGACAAGTGACAACCAACCTCTTCTCTCTAGTCACTTGCTCCCACTGGCCTACTGATAAATGTTAGAACAAACTAACCTCTTTTTGGAAAAGACTGCAAAGCTGAATGCACCTGCTGCAGGCTGCAATGATGAGTCCCAGAGAGATGTTTGTCAGTCAGATCTCTGCAGATGTTGTTTAACTTTATGCTAGAGCTTCATCCAAAGATGGAAATGAGATGGCAATCAAGCACAAATCTCCCACCCTCTTCCCCCCAATTTTATTCTGAAAAGCTGCATTTGCTCATAAAAGTTATCCTTTAAAACATAGCTCCACTAAACTGCAAACAACTGAGACTACACTCTATGCTTAAAAAAAAAATTATTAGGTGCTGAATTTAGTTAACAAGTGGCATAACTGTCTTCAGCAAATGTTATTTGTAATATTTAAGAGCAAAAATTAATTCTCTTAAGCCAGAGCAAAACAAAACAGAAGAACAGAACTATAAAAAGACATGTTTCTAACTGGTGGTTTCTTGCTCGGTTTTTAGTGATACCACATACTCCTTAGAGTTCCCAAGACACAGATCGTTTTCCTCTTTGTATATTATACGAAACATCTTCAACACATAAATATTGAACTATTTCACCAATAATGTTCACTATTATTAAACTATTCCTGAAATCCTTTGGGGGTGATGTTTGTAAGGCAATGTTGTTAGGCATACTGTTATTACCTTACAATGTCACAAATTTTAAACAAGCTATTTTTCCAAAATCTAGTAGGCTTCAAATAGCAAACTTCAAAGTGACATTGTGCTATATATAATTCATGAAAACACTGACACTGTAAATTAATGATGTTCCATAATTTACTAAATCGATAATAGAAGATATAACATCAGGACGAAATAAAAAAATAATCAAAAAAAATGAATAGCTAAGACTTTTTAATGCTAATTCAATCTTTCTAAATAATTTCATACCACGAAACATTTGCTTTCATGGGTTAAGTATAAAAATTTTATCTTTCCGAAACTACAATTTTAATATAGATTGTGCTATGCCAGTAACACTCCTTGATGTGTTGAGATTTCCTGTTGCTTAAAATGAGAAATAAAGTATTAAAAATGCAGCAAATTTTCAGACAGACATTAATGTGTAAGTAAAAGCTTATGTCTCCTCCCACAACTGAGGATACAGAGAGACAAAACATAAAATAACCCACAACAATAGGTAGTATGACAAATATAAATATTACAACTTTAACATTTAAAGAAAAACACGTTATGTGTCAGCAACTCTTTCACAACACTAAAACCAAAGGTACAGCACAGTGTAATGACAGCTATCCTATTAAATTCAACAATATTGGAAATTATATTTATTTTCTACATTTTTACAATTATATTTACCTACTAATTTTGCCTTAAAATGTATGCCAGTAAGATGCTTTGCATCTTAGATCAACGAAAAGAATACAGACCGCAACTTTCAGAAGCTACGACAAAAGTATTCACATTGTACTACCAATATGATAATACTCTTCCTTTAACAATGTAAACAAAAGTAGTGATCTATTTTAAACGTCATAAACTCCTCTAATTTCCAAAAGAATGATCATTCGTATACAATCCCAATCCTAGAGGTTAAATTGGCTACTGAATTTTCCCCATGTCAAAATTAAGGCAGTGTGGGGTATTTCCTTCACTAAAAGAAAATTTCACTTACATTCTGCTTTTTCATGATTTTGATTTTTTATAAAAGCATCACCCAAGTTGGAAAGTGATAAAATTAAGATGCAATAAATCTAGGAATAATGAGTTCAAATTTTAAATTAAGGACCGAAAAAGGAAATAATTTATATTAAATGTGATCCATTTTTATAGCCACAAATATGAAAACAGTTTAAAACACACACAAATATATGCTAAGATTATAGAGAATTCCTGTTTGATATAATGAACATCTCCAGTGTCATACAATGGAATAAAATAGGTACACTATGAAGTGCTCTAAAATCTAAGGCATACATGAAAATATTTATTTTATATATCCTTTACTATTCCCAATGAATAATGTATTCAATAAATTTTTCCAGTTATCTACCCGAACTAGTCATTAAATAATTGTAACACATAAAATCAATCTATTTATTAACAAAAACCAAACACATCTTCAGATGCCAAATAAAGGAATAAAGGAATACTATCCTATCGCCATCCTGAAAATGCATACAGTAATATATTTCCCAAAATGCGAAAGCTGTTTTTTATTAAAAGACAGTAACTTTGGGTAACCTAATTATAAAAAGGATATATAAATAAATCAAATTAGGTTGCTTTAATCAAGTAAGAATAAAAGATTATATTCATAAACCACAGATAATAAGTTAGAATTCTATAAGATTTAGATTTTTAGGAATAGATAAATGAATTACACAGCACAGCAAAAAGTAAAATGAATCTACTTATACATCTTTTTTTCTGATTACAATAACTGATAAATGCACTTTTACAGTTCTCATCAAATTCCCCAAATTATTTTATTTAATATATGACATGCTAAAATACACAATGCAATATACAGTTTTATAAAGTCTAAATTCATACCAATTAATGTGCAAAAATGTTTTCTTCATCTCAACCATAAATATTAAAAAATTACTCAGAAAAGCAAGGTTGCTTAAGACATTTTAAAGATATAACCTGAGGGGGGAAAAAGGAAAACAAATATGATAAATATGAGGAGATTATACCGGCTATAATAAAAACAATGCACATATCATTTGATGAAATTTATTAAAATATCACCAAAGTGTGTCTGTACTCCACAATATATACCCTGAAAAAAGTTTTTCTCAAATACACCAGCATTTTAAGTAAACCTTCCAAACACAATTACATTCTGTTTTAAAACTTAGGTAATTTGAGAAAATCCATTAAGTTACACAACTGAAGTGCACTTTTCCCCAAATATTCTGTCTTACAAATAAACAAAAAAATGCTTCATGAAATAAACATTGGGCATATTCATTCTAATGGAATATGAGTCATAAGTACAAATATGAAACACACAAAAAAGGGCTTCTGAATTATTGCATAATCCTACAAGAAAGTCCTTATAACTAGGCAATATAAATCACAGCTTTATAATTTAGTTCATCTGAGATGAGCAAGGTAAGTACCCCTTAAGTATACCTGAGTAAGAGAAGTTGAAAGTAGCTCAGAGGCTGCTATGTTGAAGAATACCAGGACCTTAGATAATTCCACAGGCTTATGGTCAAGTATGAACAGAAAGACTATTAAAATTAAAGTCTATCAGAAGAAGAGAGATGTATGTGTCTGAACAGGTAATAACCTAGTTAAAACTGTATTTACATACAAAGTGTTCAGAATTATTAAAGCTTCCTATAAGTTACAGGGCTTTATTTTATCCTTAAAATTGATTCCATAGTTTGTGACTGGTTTCCACCTGTTACAGGCAGAGTATAAGCCTTCTTTTATCCAGACATTTCAACTCACATTTGATCAGGTTACGTCACTACACACACAAAATTTTATTCAATGCATTCCAGTTTTCCATTTTTTCCAATGTATATTCTTGCTCTATATGAATAACATGCCTCAGAACTATAAATAAAATAACCAATTTCAATGTAATAAGAAAAAATGCACAACTATGTGGACTAAAAACAAAAGATCTAATTCTAGTTGCACCCTTTCCAACCCACTGAAAATAAACTATATTCAAATGAAAAGGCATTTAATTCACTATTTGGAATATCCTTGATAAACACCAATTTTCTGTAACTTCCCTGCACATCTGATACCACCTCATGTATAATGCAAAAAAAGCTATTTCATTTTCATCTATTGACAGTGAATTTAATTTACCATTGCAGCTCTTTTCCTAGAACTATAACGTTATTAATTCTGCAATCAAGCTCTTTTGAATGCTTTTATTTGTACCAAGGATTTTCACAATTCCACACTGATTTTTTTCATCATAACATACCTTTTAAACATAAGAATGTGAATATGTTAGCAAACTTTCTTAATGCATAAGGAAAGTTTCACAGACAAGGAAAGCCATCTACAAAACTACACTCACAGAAAACAAACTTTCGAAGGACATCATATCTAATAGATCACACCTTAGTTTAACAAATATAATGTTTACCAAATATACTACATTTAAATTATATAACTAAATGATAGTTCCAACCATTCTAAAACCTTCTTATGCAGTATAATGGTCCATTTTCTACCACCAAGCGATTGGCTATGAAAAAGAAATCCTCCAAATGTTTTGCTTACATTCATGCCAGATGTCTTTGCTGTACTAAAGAACTCTTACTGAATTAGATCATTGAAAGCAAATCAGCTTTTCTTTCCTACTAAGAAAAAAAAGAAAAGCAGTGTTGGTTCCTTCAGCACTGAATAAATATTTTTTATGGCCATAAAGATGAAATAACCAAAAAAAAAATGGCAGAA
Source organism: Hippopotamus amphibius kiboko (assembly GCF_030028045.1). Taxonomy (NCBI): domain Eukaryota; kingdom Metazoa; phylum Chordata; class Mammalia; order Artiodactyla; family Hippopotamidae; genus Hippopotamus; species Hippopotamus amphibius. The sequence continues at coordinate 169,458,140 of NC_080187.1, read as the reverse complement.
GCTACATGTAGGTAAAAGCAAATCAATTAATGTTTTATCTAGGAGATACATTATTCAACTGTGGAGATTTTCCAATTAAACTTAAAATCCATATATTAAGTAGCAAAATGATTAAAAAAGATGAAGATAAATACGCAGAGCTATATAACAGTTGAAATTTACAAAACACACTGAAAAGTACAAAAAAAAAATTATACCACCTAGGAAACTTGCCACATTCCACTGGGTTACAGTATCTACAGTACCACACAAACTGTTAACATATTTTGATCAAATACACCTCTTAATACAGCTCTTAAGTAACACAAATTTTGAAGCATTATTTTACTTCTTACATAATTATATATTTCCTTGTCACAATTACATTAAAAACATAATATTTTAGAAATTTGAAGAGGCAGCACTTGTCCTCTTCACTCCAGGGCCAACAAACAAAGCAATGAAGCAGAAAGAGGTACATAATGGATTTAGAAAGTAAATGGTCCATTCTTTAAGAAGCCTTTCTACCCCCTCTTCTGAATTCACTCTAGACTAATTGTCATTACAATTATGTCTGAAAACTTCAGAAGAACCCTATTTCCTGATGCCAGCTGTCAAGGTTTCAATCTTTAAATTTTGAAGGTTTTTTCCCTAATTAGGAAGAAATATTTAGAAATATCCAGACGATTCATCTCAAAATTGGTCTACACCATAGACTGAATATCGATTATAGAAACAAAACATAATCAAGAGTGAAAACTTAAAATTTTTTCATGAATCATCTAATACATTAAATGTATAAATAAAGTCGACACTATTAAGAATTCTTTCAGTACAGCACACAACACAGGTAGATTTTTTCTTCCTTTCTTTGGGGATTTATCAAACAATCTCTTCACCATTGCACCTACCTGGGTAAAAATCTTTGGACTTAGACAGCTTGATGGTGGCTCCAGTTTCTTTTTGCAACTGAACAATTGTCTGTCCTCCCTTCCCAATTATAGATCCAGCAGCATAACTAGGTATGAGAACCTTTAGAAAATACTGGCCGTCTTCTGAAAAATGCAAAGAAATATACTTCGTTAACAGAATGATTTTAAACTTTGTATCCCCCCTCCACCCTCAAGAGAGAAAAACAGCGATTAAAACATTGGGCATATAGCTGCAGGAAATATGGGGTTAAATTTTTTTTTGAAGAACGAAAATAAGCCAATCACACTGAAAAATAAATATGTACGAAATATTTCCCATTCTGTAGAATTTATACTTTCAAACTTGGAATTAAAATCTAAACATGTTCTATTATTTTGCAGCACTGTAGAAACTGATGACTAAATTCCAGTTGTTATTTCAAACATGGAAGTCTTCCAATTCTATCTGTGGTTACTATGGTAAAACAAAATGAACTGACCCTTTAACAAAACTTCAGAGATTTACACCATGACAAACCTTAACATATCGCAAAATAAATAAATAAAAGGACAGTAAATAGTGATGAGCTATATTTGTTTGACATGAGCAAACACATAAGGACTACAATTAGCCATTGCCTTTATCCTACTTAAAGTATGCAAAACAACCATTCTGCTACCAAATAATCCACCCAAACTGTAGGGTGTATTCCAAGCCTTCAATAACTGCCAGGAAATAAAGTAATGTGGACTGGCAAATCTAACTAATCCTGGAGTATTTCTTTAGCACTCCTTAGTCTACTCTGATCTCGTTTAAGCTCATTAATTAAAGGACCTTAAGAAGAATTTTGCCAATACTAAAAAGCTTAGGAGTCATTTACATCAAATACACTTAAAAGTGACCAGATAATGTTCCTTCTCCAAAAGAATCACAATTATGAAAACGGAGGGGGGTGGATGAACCAAGAAAGACTGAAATGAAATGTATTAGAAAATAAAGCCAACTCCATAAACTTTAATTTCCGTCAAACTGATCATGCCTTAAATAGGAAACACCTCGGTAAATCCAGCTTTCTTATGTGAATGAACGTTCCAAATTTTTCGGGTGTGCCATTCGCAAGACCCCCATCCGTCTCTAATGTACATGCTGAGATAAATTCACCTCTGCCTCGATGCATTGGGTGCATTGTTAAGATGACTCCAGTGCAAATGAAGAAGCGATACCGGTCCCGTTATAACTCATCTTCCCAGGAAGCGCAGGATGTTAACTAATAAGTCACAGTACCAGACACCCCCACCCTCGTATGCACACCCCTGAAGACAAATCAATGAAATATTTGCACCGGCAATGTAAGTGCGGTAAGAGCATGCACTCTTCAAGATTTTGCGTACTACTTGTGGCCCAAACCAAGGGGATGAAGAGAGCAAAACTCTCCGGTGCCCCAATCATTTGCTCTCCGCTACCCAAGTGCCATTTATTTATTTATTTTATCAGACTGTTAAATGCAGCGCGCATCTTCGGGCGGCCATCACCTCGCTCGGGGTCATCCTCCTCCTCCTTAACGGACCCCCCGGCCCAGGTCTAGGATATTTAAATGGTCAGCCTTTCGACCGATTAAATGGAAAGATAGGTCTATTCCGAAAAACCGGTCGCCATTTTGATGAATGATAAACATAGAAATGGAAATGTGTCGGGGCCGGCGAGGTGCGGGGCAGGTGCAGGGGAGGGGGCGCGGGGCAGGGCGCGGGAGCCGCCGGGTTCGGGCTGGAGGTGTCCGGGCCGCGGGAGGGAGGGAGGGAGGGAAGGAGGGCGACGGGAGGGAGGGAGGGAGGCAGGGGCGGGCGGCGGGGGATGGGGCCAGCGGGGAGGTGGAAGCGATACCCACCGCCCGTATTGGTCCTCTTGGTGCTGCCGGCTTCAGGGGGGGCTTCCAGCGGCCTTTTCCGCGAGTCCGGCGGGTCCAGGTCTATGGGAACCCCAGTGTGGGTCCCGTTCTGCTGGATGGGAGCTGCCGCCATCATGTTTGCAGTTCCTGCCGCTTCTACCGGGAGAAGGTTCTCCCTTTTGTTTTGGCTTTTTCTTTTCTTTTTTTTTCTTTTTTTTTTTCTTTTTTTTTTTTTTTTTTTTTTTTTGCTTTTGGGGTTTCTTAAGGTTGTTTTGTTTTTGTTTTTGTTTTAATCAGATCAATAGAAATCTCTTTAGGAAAAAAAAAGCAATGTTGCTGGTTTGTTCTCACTGGGGAGGGGGCAGGGCTGAGGAGCAGCTGCAGTGCAGTGTCAGAAAGGAGACAGGGGAATGGAGGGGGTGTGAGAGACGGAGGGTGAAAGAAGGAGAAGAAAGGAGAGAGGGGGAGAGAGTGGAGAAGGGAGAGGGGCGAGTGAATGAGCGGGAGGAGGGGAGCGGGGAGGACGGGCAGAGGGAGTGGGAGAGCGCGAGGGCTGGCGGGGCGCAGGGAGAAGCCGAGGAGGAGGGGAGAGTGAGGGAAAGAGTGAATGAGCAGGAGGAGGGGAAAGCGGTGGATGCGAGAGAGGAGCGTGCGGCGGAGGAGGGCAGGAGCCGGGAAGGAGCGCGGCGGTCCCCGCGCCGCGCTAGCGCTGCGCTCGCTCCCGCTGCTGGTGCTGCCGCCGCCGCCGCTGCCGGAGCGGTTCTGCCGTTGCTTGGGCTGCTCGGCGCTGCTGCTGCTGCTGCTGCCGCCCGGTCTCGCTCATTATTTCTCCCGCTTGTTGGGGGGGCGGGGGGGGGCGGCGGGGAGGGAGGGGGATGGCTGCGATGGGAGGGTAGTGAGGGGTTGAGTTCGCAGACTCCCACACACTTCGCGCTCGGGTCCCTGCCTCTCAGCAGCGCCGCCGCCGCCGCCGCCTCCCGACGCCGAAGCCTCAGCCTGCGGGGGCGGGGGGAGGGGTGCCGGGAGGAGAGTGTGCGTGTCTGCGCGGGAGTGAGCGCGCGCGGGCTGAGAGCGTGCGCGGGGGCGCGCGCCGGGGGCGGGGGCGGGGGCCCGGGCGCTCCTGTGGGAAGGGAGGGGGTGAAAGGTCGCGGGTCCCCGGCAACACGGCTCAGGCAAACGTAAGCGGCTTGTCGCAGAAACCGAGGGGTCCAAGAAACGCGCTAGGCTGGAAGGCGGGAAGCAGAGATTACTGACAGCCGTGCCAGCCAATAATATGGAAACGTGAGAAAGGCTCTTCAGGCCCCTTCCCAATCAGGAAACCTGGGTATGAGAGGGAGTGAAGGGGCGGGGTGGGATCGCGGTCCAGCCGCGACTGGCGCGGCGACAATTTTGGCTAGTCTGAGAAGGGCATTCGAGTGACCGTTGACAACGGGTGGGATAGCGTCAAGGCTGAGGAAGGAACCTTAACCGTATGCTTCCAGGACTTCTAGCTGGGTACATCAGTTTTTATTTTTAAGAGTTAGGTAAAAGACATTAGTTAGCATCTCACTCAGGGGCGGTTCTACGGGGTGATTTCATCAAAAGAGTATTACTCGCACTGTGTGACTTCGTTAGGGAACTTAAAAAGTGTCACTCGCCGCCTTAAATCCTTTCGGAAACAAGCCAGGATATAAATAAATAAAGCTAGGTATGGGTATCCCCTTCACGAGGCGCCGAGAGGCGGACTAAAGACAGGCAACAGCTAGCTGAGTGTGTATCCAAAACTAAATACTGAATGAAATATGAATGTGCGAATAAAATTCAGTGCAGTGTGCACAGCTTGTGGTTATACAGATCTTGAATATATAACCAACCTGAACCTCAACCTAGAGCACTAGAGAAAATATATGTATATATATATATATATATGTATTTGGAGTAGACTCTGAAAATCTGAAAAGACTCCTTTTAAAGATGCGTAAACTGACTCAGTAAAGTATTTTGCTCAAGGTCATCCATCATGTTAGTAGTTTAATTAAATCGGTGTGCTAGGATGCAGTGATAGTAGTGGAAAAGGATGCGCTTTGGAATCGAAAATCTTGGTTTCAAGTCCTTGCGGGCGTATTCTAAAAGTCTGTCTCCTGCAATCCCTTAACATGTTGCTATGTGTATTAAATGCTTACCGTGTCCCAAGCAATCCACTTCACACGTGGTGCTCTTTACATGCGGTATATCATGTGCTTATTACTGTCTGCACTTTATGAGGCAGTTTGGGTTTAGAGATATTAATAATTTTCCCAAAGTCACAGTGGTGTAAACACTGTAGTAATAACTCAAACTGAGGTCGTCCTGATTACAAAGTCTGTCCTCTTGAATACTGCAGTACACTGGAGCGTCAGGTTCCCTTCCACTTAAAAAAGAGACCTCAACTCTACCTCCTGCAGTTCTTGAGTCAAATGAGATAATGTATACATGGCAATGTATTGTAAGATGTAAAAATGTATGAACATATTCACTAGATTTCTAGAACAAAGATGCTCCTTCCCTATACGTTTCTACAGCAGCACTTCTACATGAAAATGGCTTTAGTATTAAGCTAGCATGGAAAGAACTTCACTGTAATTCTGTGGTATTCTAAGAATACTTACATTGCTGAGGCAATAACCAAAGAGAATAGAGTAAAATTTAATTCCTGGTAGATAGAGAAGGGAATAGAAAAGAATACTAACCCTACTCTTAGTGTCCTTTATTGGAAGGAGCATCTAGGAGGCATTGGGATTTCTGGTGCTTTTAAGTAATGAAAGATAGATGACACTCTGCTGAATGAGGAAGAGAATATTCTCTGATGTTTTGTTTGGGAATAAAAATTCATCTGAAATATGAAAAACACGTTTGCCTCAAGTCAGGGAAGAAGATATGCTGAGAGCTGAAAGGAAGGGAAAGCAGGTAAGTTAGTACATATCGGAAAAGTCTGTGAACTAAAGTCCAGAATTTTGATCTGATGAATGATGTAATAGGAAACTGCAATATAGCCTTCATGACCAAAAATAAAGAGGATTTATACACGGAATTGAATTTTTTTTTAAAAAAAGAGGAAGCTGCGATGAGAGGAAAACGGGGTTTGGAGTAAGTCTGTAGTAGTCAAGATAGAAAAAAGGCTGATGCCAGACATGCAAAGTATTCTGTGAAAAATATGTGAGGACATATTTTTCATAAATGAAAAATTAGAAAAGGGCTGGGGTTTGCAACTAGATTGTTTAGAAACAGTAAAAGACGGGGGACAAAGATAATTTAAAAACAGAGATAGTACAAAGTTATATTACATTAAAGCCTGGGCAAAGTACTCAGTAGAATGTAGTTTTAAATTGGGGAAAGACTAAGTTTTAGAACTGGAAAATATGAGGTTCACAAATTTATAAAAATAAATAAAATATTTCTAAAATAGTTTAGAAAATATTTGTCATTGCCATGTGTAAGTTAGATTCAAAATGAGCCTTCTAATTTAAATTGCCTTATAGACATAAGCTTACTGAAATAGTCATGGCATTGTATTTTTATGGTATTTATGTGACCCTTCTCTTACTCCTTCTTTAGACTTAATATTTAATACTATTTACCACTACTTGGGGCCCAGAAGCAGAAGATATGATTTTTAATATGGATGGTATAGCTAATAGTAACCAAGCTATGATATGCCAGGAATTACGGAGACTCCTAAGTCTCTGACCTGGTCAAACATCTAAGGGTCAGTCAGCTCTGAGCTGATTTGGTCAGTGAAGTATATCAGAGAACACATTCTAATTAAGCCTCTGTTCCCTAGTATCTTTTGTTGTCTTTTTAAAAAAATTATACTTCTCCATTTCTCACTGCATGTAGCTCTACCATTGTAATTAAATAGACATTTTACCTATTGTCTTCTGCATTTTGTACCAGCTAATAAAACTGAAGAAATGAAATGGTAAAGAAGCTCCCAGTTTATTAATAAACTGCTATACAGCATGCTATATTATTATTACAGCATGCTATACATCTTATGCTACAAATAAACTGTTTGAATGAACTTTTCAAAAATGTAATAGAAACACTTGACCTTTAAATTATCTGAAAAGAAATAGTTTATTTTTTAATTAACCAAGCAATTGGCACTGCAAATTTAATATTTTTAACACCTTAAGACACAATAGAATTTGTGTGCTTTTCATTGCTAATTTAGTTGATAACGTATGAATATAAGCAACTATGGTAGAAAATGATATTAATCTGAAGAACGAAATCCCCAGTCTTTACTGGCTTTCATTTGGTATTCTTTTCCTTCCTAAATTTTAGTCTAACAAAATATAGTTTCAGTAATAATGATTGGCTTTCTAGAGAAAACACAAATAATTGATATCCACAAATATCCCAAACCTATTTCTTTGTCTCCATGCTCCTGCCTGTCCTACAATCAGTTCTGTACATGAATACTGTGTGTTTCTCTGCAGCCTATGCTTTGAGAAAATATTTTCTGTGTTTATGTTCTACTAGAAACAGATCCTGAGTTAAGGATTCAAGTGCAAGTAGTTTATTTTGGAAGTGATTTCAGGAATCACAGTAGGGTCTTGGTGAAGTGAGACAGGGAATAGAAGGGAGGCAATGAAGGGTGTGGATTCCCAGGCACATTATCACTGGTGAGCAAACAGAACTTAATCTCACTGGGATTTCTTTGAAAACCATTTAAAATAGCAGCCTCAGAATTATCCCGCCCAAAGAGTGAGAAAACAGGTATATATACACCAACTCCCTTTAGTCATTGGTCGAGGTCTATTTGTAGGGTGCATTTATTCAGTCCATGCTGGCCAATCTTCTAATTGCCAGAGCTGCATCTTTTTCTGAGGACTTTCTATGGAAGCTGGAGGCTGTTATGCCCTTCCACTGGCTGGAAATGCTGTGGAATATCCCCCACCATTACAGAAAATCAGGCCAGTGTGCTCTGAAATGATAGACAAGGAGACATAGGTAGGTCAGTAACAGTTTGTTACTCGTATCAAAATGAAATTAGGAAAAAGGAAAATGAGAAGCCTGTTACTGCAGAGTATTGTTGGGAAAGATCAAATAAATATGACAAGATTTGGAAACCTTAAAGTATTAAAGTTTTACAATTTTCACAATCCAAATATTGTAACCAAGCATAGACTATCAACAGCCCAACTAATTTTTTTTGTTTTTAAAAAAAACACATTTTTAGTTTTTTAGGCAGAGAGAATCAGTGTACCTATTATGATTCTTTTTCACTCAATGCAGTACAAAGAAAATAGGAGCAAATACATACCAAAAGGGTATATCACCTAATCCCATATCCCAGGTCTTATATAGTAAGTTCTATAAGTAGGCATTGATTAGAAATATTTTTCTAAAATTGCATTCCTTAGAAAATGATTTATTGAAATTTATCATCTCAAAAATTCACACAGCTTTTACGTTTATGTATTTAATAATATAAATTCACTTTTGGTGGATATGTTTATGAAACAGTCTATGAAAGCTCACACTGATTTATATAGAGATATAAATGTGTTTTGGCATTATTCCAAAAAGTCCCCAAACCTCAATATTCCAGTTGCAAATGTGTCATCCTAATAGATAATGAGATATTTTAATATTATTAAAAAATCCTAAATTCTTTATCAGTGGGTATATTATGAAATACATCTTTAGACAATAAATAACACTTTCCACAGAGTGACAAAAAGAGCCTTGTGATAATTGGAACATGGCTATGTAAGAGGTTAACCTTAGGGGAAGCTGGAGGAAGGCACTGGGGAACTTCTATCTTTGCAACTCTAAGACTAAAATTATTTCAAAATAAAAATTTAAAAACACACAAAAAGAAATTTGAACCAATAATCCAGTTCTGACTCTTAAACTTACTTTGTTACCTATAGTAACTCATTTACCTGCTCTGAGTTTGTTTCCTCAGCTATAAAATAGAATTTTATGGAAAATGCTCTGTAAGTCTCCAAAAACAAATTTCTATGTTAGTATGTTTGCTACCATTCATAGAATCATACAAAGAAAATTATCAAATTCAAAGTATGTATTGTGTGCCCTAAGATGCATTTTAAAATCAGTTAATAATACACATTTTGAAGATGTACTTTAGGTGCAATGCAAAGTAATATACCAAGGAAAAAATTTTGATCTGGTAAAGAATATATTTAACATATTTGTTCCCTATATTTTTGCATTTTAAAAGTAAAATCTATAGTTGAAAATATTTTCTTGAGACCATAAATCAAATTGTGAAGTTTCATTTTTTTAAGCCATTTGGATGTGAAAAATTCCTGGGGTGAAAACAGTAAATGATAAAGTTGTTAAGATAGAGGGAAAAAAAAGAGAATAAGAATGAAAAGAACTATAAAAGTAAACTAAAGAAACAATAGTTGAGTAGTATTTATCTGTTTTATCGACTAAGTTTAAATCACTTATCTGTTCTTCCATGAAATATCTTCAACTACACATACTTTATTCTGATAATGCCTAGACTGATCCTGAGTCTTCATTTGACCAAAATGTTCTTGGCTTGTGCTGGATGTCCCAGAGCAATTATCAATTACCCTCCGAATTTTCCCAACTTGGACAGTAAATTATATGGTCACCCTAATAATACTCAAGAGCTTTGACCTTTTGTTTTAGCCCTACCAATTATGAACCATAAAATCTTTTGTATTCATCAAATTCCTTTAAATGGCAACTTCCCCATGTGTAATAGAGATGTTTATCATAGGTCAATCACATATTACATTGTTGTGTAATAAATTAACACATTCTCATAGCCTCTACCCTCCATGATGTTTTATTCCCTATCTATACTTTTATTAGCTAGAGCTAAAGACCAAAGATTAAGAACAGAGATAGAAAGGAGTAGAACAGAATTTTAAAATGTATCTTTTCACATTTTAACGTGGGAACTATCACTTTGATAGGATTACCCCTTCATCACAAAGTACTGTATGTAGCAAGATGAAGTGAATTGAAGAAATAATAAATGAGACATCATAAATATAATAAAATACAACTTCAAATGATAAACCATTGGACCCATAGATAGCATCAGGGAATTGCTTGCATTATGGATTGTTCAGATTTCCTGTCTTTCTACTTCTTGCTGCTCAAATAAGCCATAGTCCTTGACTTCAAGGCAAGCTTTTAATGTTTCTGGAAAGCCTTCTTTCTATTTGCTATTTCCACTGTTTGTTATAGATCAAATAATTAAAAGTTCTCTTTGTTTTATAAAAGTGTTATTTGTGTCTATAAGTACAAAAAATTGACATCCTTATATATTAAAAAAATTACATTACCATACTCATCCCTAGATTCTGCCTTGCTATTTAATCTTTTGATTTCACTATGTAAGCGTTAATGAGGTAGGTCAGAAGTGTTTAACTGACATCATGTAATTCTAAATTATTTTATCCATGTGTCATTTCATATAACTAAGAGTAAATAATGCTTACTTATTAAAACCTACATTTTATATATGGATGTTTATGTGCATATGGTATAGAAAGTGGGTATGTGAGTGAGTAGGGGGGTGGGAGGGTGTTTATGAGATAGAAAAAGGGAGACAAGAAGAGGCTGGATATTGCAGCTCTGCCTAATGTCTGTAGTGGGGTAGAAAAATTAGTAAATGCAAAATTTGCCTTTACTTAGTCTTTTCTTCTAAAGGTTAAGTATTTGTGGTCTTTTAATTTTTTTATTTTACCTTCTTATTATGGAAAATTTGAAATGTATTCAAAAGGAGATAAAATAGTATAATGAATCCTGTGTACCATACACCTGCTTTCAAAACTATAAACTCATGACCAATATTGTTTCATTTATAACCTCTGCCTTGGGATAATTGGAAGCAAACTCTATCATATCAGTTTTATTCTGAGAATATTATAGACTTTTAAAAATATCTAAAATATCATCATTACATTGAAAATAATTGACACGAACTTCTTAATATTGTCAAATATCTGATCTGTGCCTAAATTTCTCAATGGTCTTAAAAAGCTTTTAACATTTTGTTCAAACCTCCATCCAAATAAATACATTGCTACTGGTTCATGTTTCTCAAATCTCTTTTAATATGTATCAGTCAGGTTTCTACCAGAGAAGCAGACCAGTAGGACGTATTTTTTTAATTTCTACACACACACACACACACACACGGGTATGTATACATGCACACACATATATAGATATAGGTACTATCTAGATATATAGTGATAATAAAGGAATTGGCTCTGGTTAAGCAAGCCCAAGTCCGCAAATGGGCAGTCAGGAAGGAAAGATACAGGTGGAAGAGAGAACAATTGCAGGTCCAACTGTGCTTGGAGTCTCAGATTTTCAGAGATCTGGTTGCTTTGATAACTACCACCTGCTTAAGTCAGGTCCACCCAGGATAATCTCCCTTTTGATTAACTCAGAATTGGAACTTTAATTGCATCTCAAAATTCCCTCACAGCAGAACCTAACTGTTGTTTGATTGAATAACTAGGAGATGTTGTATGTATGCTACAAAATGTCTGCTGCCTCCCTTTTGTTCTCCAGCTCTCAGAGGAGGATATCCCTTGTAGACCACTCTAACTAGAAACATACTAGACTATTGTCATATCACAAAGCCGTTACAGCCCACTGTTTGTCAACTTGGCACCCATACACATCTCTTTAAAGCATATTTAATTACCAAATAAGGACAACAGTAAAATAATACTTCTGACTAATATAATGAACTTAATGACATGACAGAATGAACTATCCCACGTAAAATTGAAAAATGCTAACCCTTTCCCCAGGAGAAGATACAAAATCTTTAGGTGATGTTCACACTTCTGATATCCTATAAATTAAATACTGAAGTATAAAGCTAACTGTCATACATGTTACATGATAAGAGGATGACAGAGGTAATAAAAATAGTTAATACATATACAAATATTCACGTGAAAATAATAAAGAAATACACATAATGATTATTGTCTTCCTTTCTGCAAATGGTCACATCATCATAGCTGGTATTTCTTCCACTACCTTCTTTCATTTCCCTCTTCCACTACCCTTTCCATATTTCCTTTGCCTTCAGCAAGCACCTCAGCTGGTTGTGGTTCTTTGTCAAGTGGGATGACCCAAACCTTAATGCCTAAAGGATCTGGGCTATTAGAAATCCTACCTGAATGGACTTGTCATAGTTTTCCACTGACTTTAATCAAAGTATCTAGGAATACAAACAGATGTCCTAGGGGGTCTCCTGTATTTCAGTCAGAATCCTCTTTGCCCTCATTGTGCAATAGCAACCTATTTTCCTTGATAGTCAGGATCAATCACTGCAGCCAGCATAGTAACTCCTTTCTTTTTTCTGCTGACTCAGAGGCTTGAAGAGCCCAAAGTGGCCAGACGGCAGCCACTTCAGTTCAATGGAATCTTTATTGTGTCCCTGGTGGATTCATTCCTTGTTTTGAAACTAAGACCTCTAGACCAACATACCCTAAAGTCATGGGAAAGGGAAAGAAACATTTTGCTAGTCAAGATCACTAGAGGTAATGTGAGAGGGATGACTCTCATTTTCAGCTCTTGGATTTACAGTGTAAGGATCTGCAAATCCTGGTGATGGAATAAATAGCACCATATGTTAGAGGCTGATTTAAAGCATTGACCACTTCCTGGAGGACATTGTCTCAATCTCACAAGGTATTGGCACTTAACTGGCACCATAACTGAGTCATCAAAAGGACAATCCACAGTCCTATTAAGTCAGCTGTTTCAGAATGATGATATAAGACCATGGAATACCATGAGTAGGAACTCACTGTCACACAGTATAAAATTTTCATAATGTAACAGGATCCTTTCTCAAGGTCCCCTTCTTGGATTTGTAAATTGATTCAGGTCTAGAATTTGATTCAGGGGCCATGACTCTAGCTTGGTGATACAGGTCAGACTTCCCATCCTAACTTAGAATTTTCCACTTATACAGATCAAATAAGAGTTAAGGAGGCTTCCCATCTCAAATGTTGAAGTTTTCATCTCTGAAAGTTAATTTTGGGTCTTTTTTTTATATCTTCCAAGAATCCACTTAATATGTTGAATAAGTCCTGTAGATTCTTGAATATATGGAAGACAGTTACAGTAATTATTTAAATATCTTTGTTGATTCTATCCTTTGTCATTTCTGATATGGTTTTGGTTGTTTGTGTCTTCTCTTCAGTGTGAATCGTATTGTTCCACTTTTCTACATGTCTGGTTATTTTTATGGTATGTCAGGCATTGTTAATTTTACCTCGTATGCTGGATATGTTTGTATTTCTACAAATATTCTTGACCTTTGTTCTTTAAGGTGGTTTTTGGAAACAGTCTGATGTTTGGGGGCCTTGCTTTTAAGCTTTATCAGGTGAGGTGAGATCACCATGTAATCCAGGACTAATCTTGCCCCACAATTGAGGCAAAACTGTGTTAGTACTCTAGCAGAGTGAATTATGAGGTTTTCCATTTTGAGTAGAGGGAAGAGGAAATATTTCCAGTTCTGAGTGAGCACCAGGCACTGTTACCTCCAGTCTTTAGGTAGTTTCCTCCAATGCATGCGCTGATTAGTACTCACCAGAAGGCTCATGGGGACTCTTTCAGATTTCCAAAGTTTTATCTCTGTGGAGCTCTTTTTTCTCAGCAATGTGAACTTTAGCCACCCTGTTTGGTGTTTCTCAAAAAGCTGAATATAGAATTCCTATATAACCCAGAAATTGTACTCATAGGTTACACACTTACCCCAAAGAATTGAAAACAGGTTTCAATAGATACTTTTATTTTTTTTCAATTTTTATTGGAGTACAGATGATTTGCAATGTTGTTTTAGGTGTACAGTAAAATGAAGCAGTTATACACATACATATATCCACTCTTTTTTATATTCCTTTCCCACATAGGTCGTTACAGAATATTGAGTAGAGTTCCCTGTGCTATACAGTAGGTCCTTATTAGTTATCTATTTTGTATACAGTAGTGTGTATATGTCAATCCCATCTCCCGATTTATCCCTCCCACTTCTTTCCCCTGGTAACCCTAAGTTCAGACAAATACCTTTATATGAATGCTAATAGCAGCATTCTTCACAGTAGCCAAACACTGGAAACAACTCAAATCTCCATCAAGTAATGAAGGAATAAAATATATGATATGGTCATACAATGGAATATTACTTAACCATAAAAAGAAGTGAAGTACTTATATATGCTACAATGCAAATCAACCTCAAAGATATTATACTAAAAATATAATAACCATGTTCTCATTTAACGTAAAGTATATAGCTTATATGTTTGATGAGAACATGTTTATTGTATTTATCTGGTTATTCTACAATGATAGAAGAAAGAATACACACACATACACCAGAGATGCACACTCACACACATACACCACACACACAGAGTATGCTTCTGTTAAGCTTTTAATTCCTGTCAAAATGTTATTTAACAGAAAAGTATATATTACAGTTCATTTCAGAAATTATGCATTTCACACTGGTTGTAGCCTTTATAGTCTTCTTTTAAAAAATGCATATTCAAATACTTTGTCCATTTTTTAATTGGTTTATCTTTTTGGTGTTGAGTAGTAGATGTTCTTTATATATTCTGGATACTAGCCCTTTATCAGATACATGATTTGCAAATATTTTCTCCCATTTTTGTAACTTGTCTTAATTTTATTGATACTGTGTTTTGATACATAAATTTTTAATTTTGGTGAAGTCCAACTTATCTATTTTTTTCTTGTTTCTTCTTTTGTTTTCATTTCTAAGAATTCATTGCAAAATTTAAAGTCATGAAGATTTACTCCTATGTTTTCTTCTAGGAGTTTTATGGTTTTAGCTCTTACATTTAGGCCATTGACCTATTTTGAGTTAAATTTGTATACGGTATAAGATAGGGTTCCAACTTCTTTCTTTTTTGTGTGGAAATCCAGTGGCCTAGCACAATATTAACTATGCTTGTCATATATCATGGAAGGTATCAGAAGCCAGAGAGTTATAGTTATAACTTCACAATGACCTAAATATTAGCAATACTCTATTTCTTTTTTTTTTTTAATTGTTGGAACATAGGTCCTTCTTAGTCTTTTTTTAAGAATTTATTTATTTATTTATTTATTGGCTGTGTTGGGTCTTCATTGCTGTGCGCGGCCTTTCTCTAGTTGTTGCAAGCAGGGATACTCTTTGTTGTGGTGCACAGGCTTCTCCTTGTGGTGGCTCCTCTTGTTGCGGAGCATGGGCTCTAGGCGCGCAGGCTTCAGTAGTTGCAGCACGTGGACTCAGTGGCTGTGGCTCACAGGCTGTAGAACGCAGGCTCAGTAGTTGTGGTACACGGGCTTAGTTGACCCGCAGTATGTGGGATCTTCCCAGACCAGAGATCGAACCCATGTCCCCTGCACTGGCAGGTGAATTCTTAACCACTGTGCAACCAGGGAACTCCAATACTCTATTTCTTAATTAAAATTTAGGTAAGTCTATTTATTGTGACCTGAGAAGGAGGTAAAGAAGGAAGACAAACATAAGGGAGGAGATGATAAGATTCTCTTTTCAGAGACTTCCTGGGTGGCACAGTGGTTAAGTATCTGCCTGCCAATGCAGGGGACACTGGCCAGAGCCCTGGTCGGGGAAGATCCTACATGCCGCAGAGCTACTAAACCTGTGCGCCACAACTACGGAGCCTGTGCTCTAGAGCCTGCGAGCCACGACTGTTGAGCCCATGTGCCGCAACTACTGAAGCCCCCATGCCCAGAACCCATGCTCCACAACAAGAGAGGCAACCGCAATGAGAAGCCCGTGCACCACAACAAAGAGTAGCCCCCCACTCGCTGTAACTAGAGAAAGCCCGTGTACAACAATGAAGACCCGACTCAGCCAATAAATAAATAAATAAATTTATATTAAGAAAAAAAGAAAGAAAGAAATGTTGGAGCTAGAAACATTTAAAAAACAAAAGATTCTCTTTTCAATTGAATATAGTTATCAATATCCCCATCAATAGTATGTTACAGAGCCTCCAAAATGCCTGGGTACTCACACACTAACTAGGATTATGGTATGTAATTTTCTATACTCTCTACATCCTCCATTCTCTAAAAGCCCTATTACCCCCATGACAGAAAAACCTGTGGCGCCTAAGGGGTAAATATTTTAACTGTTCCAAATTTTCTCATTATGCATTTTCACTTCTCTGCTCCACTAGCTCTTCTTATAATGCTAAGCCAAAATGAATGGTACCCCCACCACGCTAAGCTTCATGAGCACTGAGACTTCCTTTATGCCTTGGTGTTGGTCTAACAAAACATTTTGCCTGTTAAACTGAGGAAAAATTGGAAATTTTCTGATAAAGCTTATTTGGGTAGTAAGAACAGAAAAAACAGGAAGCATAGAAAAGTAACTGTTTAATCCATTCCCTGTATACTAACAACTGAAACTTTATGGAGACATCCATAAATTGGTTTAGTTAGCATATGTTTATGGAACACCAAGGCTTGCTTCCCTTTTTCTTACTTCAAATATGACAAGGTGGCATGTTTTCCAGGTGTTATTATCCAGGTATTATTATCTATCCAGGGGATAGATTTGGGATATCCCCACAGCTAGGTAATACATTTCTCAGTTTCATTTACAGGTTTATTTTCAGCTCTTCATCCCCAACTCCAGTCCCAAGCTATAACTTTTATGCTTCAACCAACCATGTGAGCTAAGATATGGACCCATAATGTCCTAACTAATACCAAGGATTTCAATTGCTTATTTTATTAATACCAACCTCCCACCCCACCCTTGATCCAATCATCACATGTCTTTATCTTTCACCTATTTGGCTTATCTTTTGCTGAATCATTTTTACTGACTGGCTGTGAAATTAGCTCTACTTTAAGTGAAACTCATTTCCTTTACCTGAATTTGTGTGTTAGGAGTTATTGAGCTATTATCTGGAGGAGAAGCTCCACCCAAGAGTTTCTGAGGCATGAGTGGCTCATCCAGAAGAAGGCGAGAGATGTCAAGTCTGAGAATTGAGAAGGGGGAAGTGATTCTACCTGAGAGACAGAATTATAAAATGTCAGAGTCTAGTTGCATGCAGCTAACCTTAACGCGGAATGGCTGAGTGATGTGAGAAAGGAACCACTTAGCATTGCAGCCTAGAAGGCAGGGTTCTAGGTCTTTGAGACCAGCCTGCACTCAGTGAGTGGCATCACCAGGGAAGGATTATTGAGCCTGTCAGTGAATCAGCAGAAGATGAACTGCAATAACAGCATGATGGAGCATAAGGAGATAATAACCACCATAAAGACCACCTCCCCGCTATTCCCTTTCTGGACAGGTACCAACTACATCTCTTCCAGATATTCAGATACTTCTAGGGAAGAAAATAACCCCATTTATTAAATACAATAAATATAATTTTTTTACAACACTAGATGGTGGCGATTTGGAATATGATTTGGTTTGTGTTTTGAACAAATAAAGCATGCTACTTAGTATGTGGAGCAAATTCATACTGGCTACATTAATATCCAGTTCTGGTCTCTCAAGCAACTCTGTGGTCCTAATAGAAAATGCCATAATTCCCTGCTGGAACCTGTCTGAATCCTGTCAGCTCTTCTGACAGTCAGAAGCAGAGTTTTCATCTTTTACACTTTCTAAAACTCTTTTTCTATTGAACTGCCCAGTAAATTCCTATTTTTTTGTCAATGAGAAATCTCTGATTTCTCAGCTTATTTGCAAAGCAGAGGTGAATGACAGACAGTAAGTTTAATTACTACTAAGGCTCAGGACACCAGCTCTGTCCAATGACACAGGCCTCTTTGAAAATGCTCCAGATGGTCACAAATGATACCCATCCAGAATTCTTTCGCCCTAAATTAACAGCTTGAAAACTGCTTTACCAACCATAAAAATATTAATGAATGTACATTAAGAGTAAGGCTATTTAGTTAGACCGCCTAGTAAAATTTACTCACGTCTGTATCTATATCAGTGGTACATTTTAACTTACTACATATGATATATTTTCTCATGTGCTGTCTTATAATTCTCCTCATAATCTCAGTTTGGAACATTAAATGTTACTTCTTAACTTTATGCTATTTGGATTATCAGTTCTGTGGTTAGTTACTTCTGTGATATTAGAAAAAATTCTCCTTTCTAGACCTTACTCATACATAGCATAAACGATTTTATTAAATAATTCTCAAGAATCCTTATAGTTCTGCCTTTCTGTAACATTAATTTGAAAACTATGAAATATGGTTAAGGACTCAAGGAAATATCTTCTTTAATTCTTCTCTAAGGAGTTAAATAGTTAAATTAAGTTTACAGCTATTACTTTTGGGGAGAATATTTACTTATAGTTTTTAACATATTGTTAATAGTCAAGGGAAGAAGAATAAAATGTACTGAAATATATATTTTTAAAAAATATGTAAAGGCTTAAGTGACTTTACATATTATGTGTAGCCCTGAATTCTTTAGATAGTTTTAAATAGTGAATGTATTTTTTCATGATGCAGACTCATATATGTCCCTGTGATTCAAGAAAATGAAAATTATTTTAAATAATTGAGCCTGATTTACATAGTTGGGAGGTTACAGACTAACTGCCTTGTTTTATTTTGCCAGCACTGTGTTTTTATTTTGGGGGCCAACATTTAAAAATAGTCTCCACGTTTTTTAAAAATATGTTTTCCAGTGTCTTTTTGAAAAAATCACATAATCTGGTCACTCTAGTCCCACACTTGCATGTAGTAATGACTTGCTAAAGCTAAACAGCAGTTGTCCTTTTAGGTAGGACATGAGCTCAGGGCATTGCCCTGATTCCGTCATTCACACTTTTACTGGACCACTTCACTTGTTATGTTACCTGCTTGGGATTTCAGCCAACATGTTTACTCCCATTTTTTAGGATTGTTAATACTGAATTCATTTAATATTTTATTTTATTTCCAAATGAACTTTTCCTCTATATTTATAACAAAGGATTTGGATTTCTTGTCACCCAAATTTAACATGGTTTTCCTCTAGCCTTCTAAAGTGAGTACATGTCAACTTTGAGTGGCATAATGTCCAAATATAGACAGGCATTGAGTTATATATTCTTCAGTGAAAATACAGAAAAAAAAAATTACTATTATAATTTTTCCATTTGAATCTGAATACCAATTCAATGGACATAATGTCTTCATTACAACCTCATAAGTACCATTAAATAATAGTTATAAATAGCTCTTTAGATATTCCACTTG
The DNA here is from genome assembly GCF_030028045.1 of Hippopotamus amphibius kiboko. Classification (NCBI taxonomy): domain Eukaryota; kingdom Metazoa; phylum Chordata; class Mammalia; order Artiodactyla; family Hippopotamidae; genus Hippopotamus; species Hippopotamus amphibius. The sequence continues at coordinate 169,439,092 of NC_080187.1, read as the reverse complement.
GACAAATAAAGATATTCAGATATCCAAACACTGAAAATAAAAGCTAAGCCAGGGCTTCCCTGGTGGCGCAGTGGTTAAGAATCCAACTCCCAATGCAGGGGACACGGGTTCAATCCCTGGTCCAGGGAGATCCCACATGCTTCGGAGCAACTAAGCCCATGCACCACAACTACTGAGCCCATGCGCCGAAGCTACTGAAGCCCGCTCACCTAGAGCCTGTGCTCCATAACAAGAGAAGCAGCTGCAGTGAGAAGCCCTATGCATTGCAAAGAAGAGTAGCTCCCACTCACCACAACTAGAGAAAGCCCTTGTGCAGCAACGAAGACCCAACACAGCTATCAATCAATCAATCAATCAATCTTTAAAAAAAAGCTAAGCCAAACACACACATATAATATAGGTTGTGGTTTTAAATGGAATACTTTTCTCAATAAAAATAAAAATCTTTTTATGAAATGGAAGAAAGCCTTTATATTAATATAAATTGACTAATATATAATTAAATTTACATTTATTTAAAAATTAATTATGGATAAAATTAAACCATTTGATGATATATAGATTTGAAATTGCAGGTTGTAAATAACAGCCTTGGTATCTGATTTATTTCTCTTTTTTTTTTTTGGTGGCAAACTATCAAGAAAATCTTGATTTACAAAGATAAGTTGCAACTGTAAATAATTTAAGAAAAAAACACATCTCTGCAAATTTTATAATTCTTTTTATAATAGAAAATTATAATGTTATAACTTTATAGTTTTATACATTATACTTCAAAAATCCCAGAAAAAGCTCTTTGCTAAAGCAACACCAAAAAAATTAATGACAACACAAATGAAAGTGTTGCCAGTCACCAATGTATTAAAATTTGGAGTGACACATTTTCTTAACGTGGCTTTGAAGTGATGAAAATATTTAAAAGCTCAAAAATTCAAATCAAATGGATACAGACTCCTTGATCTTGGGCAAAATACTGGAAGGCACACAGTCTGCAAAATATTGTTCAATAACCAATTAGTACAAGCAAAAATACTTAGAGGATTAGTAAACATTTTACTTTAAAACTAGTGATTACTTTTCCTTTTGTCCCCTCTCTTCTTACAAGGAATTTAATTCTGAAAGTGAAATCTGGAACCAATTGAAGCAGGAAATTATCTTGATGCTTAAGTCATGTTTGTGCTCTTCCCACTAGGAAGTCTCAGATGAATGATGGAATAGGAAATAACATGTTGTGTCCATGGAGGTAGAAGAAGGAAATAAAGATAGAAACATTAAGGTAGATACTCCAAGCTTTTTGGAGTTGCATTACCCAAAAGTTACAAAAATATTTTTTTGTTTTATATTACAACATGTATTTCGAATAGGCCTTCCGAATAGGCCACTTGGCATAGATCATTAGTGTTACTGGATTTCATTGTTTGTTTGTTTGTTCTATTTTATTCTGTTTTGAGAATTTCGTGGTGATGCTGGAGAACATCTTGAGATATTCCCAAACATCTGTGCAAATGTGAAAATCGCTTCCCTATAGTAATTTATAAGGCTGCTTCTTTCTTGCAGTTTAGCTCTGATAAAAATGCCATCAAAAAGTAACATTGGCTTGGCCAGTAGATATAGTACAGGCCAAGAAAATATGTTAGATATTCAAATTCATTTGCACTATGAGATTATGAAATCCAAGGTACCCAGAGCTTATGTCTGGCTAGGTCATCATTGCATTTCTCTTTCTCAGCACAATTCATGGCCAGAATACGTGTCTGATAAATATGTTTTAAATGAAACACTGCTACTATTTAATTAGCTATTGATTTTATCCTTTGTATGTAAGAACTCAGAAGTTTTGGGATGAACATTCACTGTAATAAAGACAGATGCAGACTATCTAGGAAGAGTCAAATTTGCAAGGTTTATGCTACATTTAAGCCAGCCACATTATGATGCGTAGCCCTTGTTTTACTATTTTTAGATGAGTGCTTCTCAATATCTTAAGGCTAAGTCTACATTCAGTGAATTGATAGATTTAGTGCTATTTTCTATGTTGTTCTATAGTCCATATAGAATAAGAAACTGTATTCACACAGATGCTACTCTTATGGTTAAAACAAGATGATGTTGTAAAATATTTTTTACAAATAGTGCACTTAGTGTACAATTTAAATGTCAAAAATAGCACTTACTGTTATTGAAAGAAATTCTAGGCTCAAGATGGAGCCGCATGTGCTCCTGCCCAGGGTGCTACATGGGCAAACAAAACTTAGATAACTTTCATTTCCCTGTAAATGCTCCTCTTGAACAGAAACACAGTTCATCCAGTCAGCCAATCCCTAGACACCAAGCCAACCCAAGTCCTTCTCACCCCAAAGAAGGTTATGTAGCCCCAGCCAAGCAGATATTTTCTATTTTTCTGGTCTTTGTTCTTTATCCTTTATTCTATAAAAGCTTCCTGCCTTATGCCCCATTTTGCAGTTCTCTGAAAGAAGACTGACCAACCAGCTCACAAAGTATTAAATAAAGTTTGTTTTGTTTATCTATTTTTATATACAGAAGTCTATATATGCTAATCCCAAACTCCTAATTTGTTCCTCCCTACCGCCCTTCCCCTTTGGTAATCATAAGTTTGTTTTCTATGTCTGTGAGTCTTTTTCTGTTTTGTAAATAAGTTCATTTGTATCATATTTTAGATTCCACATATAAGTGATATCATATGATATTTGTCTTTCTCTTTCTGACTTACTTCACTTAGTACGATAATCTCGTGTTCTTGCAAATGGCATTATTTCATTCTTTTTAATGGCTGAGTAGTATTCCATTGTATGTGTACATGCACGCACGCGCGCGCACACACACACACACACACACACACACACACACATGAGGGTGAGTCAAAAATTATCTGCACTCTGGTTATATTAAAACTTCTGTTGGCCACACTGTCTTAGTGCTTTCCATTCAAGGCTACTGTCTCCCCAGTCACTGCTGTGCAAGTGTGAACGTATTACATCAGTTCATTTGTAACTGTGTTGGAAGCAAAAATGGATGCCCCACTTGTGATTTGCATGAAAGAAAAGCCATGTGCAGCGATTGGTTTTTTGTGGTCTGAGGGTGTACCTGGTGCTGTTATTTGTTAAGACTGTGTGCAGTATGGAGAAAGTGTTTTATTGTGAAGAAGTGTATATGAATGGATAGAGAAGTTCAAGGAAAGTCATACAAGTGTTAGCCATCAAGAAGGAGCTGGATGCCCATCCACGTCCACAGCTGATGACAACATTGAGGGTACATGTGAAATGATTCTGTTGAATAAACGAGTGACAGTGGATTATGTGGCAAATCACTTGCAAATCAGCCATGGCTCTGCCTATGAAATAATCCATGACAGACTTAGGTTTTGAAAAGTTTGTGCTGAAGCCTAAACTTTGGATTAAATGCAGAGGACTGCTATCCAAGAGCATTGTGATCTTGCATGACAATGCATGTCCACACACTTATGCCCACACTGTAGACACTCTGAAAAAACTTCATTTTGAAGTGTTAAAGCATTCTCCCTATAGTCCTGATCTTGCTCTGTCTCCATCAGACTTTCACCTGTTTGGTCCCCTGAAAGCAGCCCTGCAAGGACGAAGATTAACTTCTAATGAAGAAGTGAAGACAGTAGTGCATTTGTAACTTGCAGCTTAGCCTAAAACATTTTTTAATGGGGGAATACGAAAGTTTGTTGACAGATGGGCAAAGTGTATTGAAAAACAAGGAGATTATGTCGAAAATGATGTATTTGTCTTTTCTAAAAGTTAATTAAAATAAATTCTACAGCCAGAGTGCAGATAATTTTTGACTTACCCTCGCATAAAACATTTAGAAGATAATGTACAATAGTGTCTTTATTTCTTTAGGTAGGAGAAGATTTCCTAAATATTGCATGAAAAACATAAACAATAAAATAAAGTATTAGATAAATTTGACTGGATTTAAAATATCTGTCATCAAAACACACTTTAAAGAGAGTGAAAATATAAGCCACAGAGTTTAAGAAAATATTTGCAACACATAAAGCCAATAAAAGATTAGCATCCAGATTATGTAAATTCTCCTCCAAATCACCATTTAAAAAACCCTGAATTACTCAATAGAGTAATGGACAAAATAATGAGTAATTTTACAAAAGAATTTTGTGTAAGTACAAAACACTTATAGTTATGAAAAGATGCTCAATCTCATTATTAATTAGGAAGATGCAAATTAAAACCACAGTGAGAGATCATATCCATAAGATTAAAAATATCTTAATATCTGATAATATCAAATTTGGGAGGAACTCTCTTTATCTACTCTTGTAGGTGTGCACATTGGAGCAATCACTTTGAAACAGTGTGGAGTCATTGTTAGAAAACATTCACATGTATTTCTTGTTCTTCTCCTGGGCATATGCTAAAATTGTACCACCCCCTTGAAATTAAGCTCTGTGACCCACATCATTTCAAAGTGGGAGGCTTCAAGACCTGGAAGTGATTGACCGAAGTTTTCCCCCTCTTTCATGGTGATTGGTAATATTCCGCAAGGGAGGATGATGTGGAAGACTCCTCACTCAAAACCATATTTAAAATGAACACAGAGCACAGGCAACTAATAAACGTTTGATGTTTAACCACTGAAATTTTGGATGTTGTTCTAGCCCATTATGACTGCTGTAGTATTACTAACTGAAGTTGAACATGCCTGCATTTATTAGCCAGCAATTTGAGTAGTTAGCATTTGCCCTGGTGACTGTGCACAAAGAAACCATTTAGAACAATGCTTTACAAGAGCATCGCAGTAGTATCAAAATACTGGAAAAAAATGGAATATCTATCAACTATAAAATATAAAATGTAATATATTCGTACAGTTGAATCCTATAGAGCAGAGAAAATTAATGAAACATAGCCAAATACATCAATATAGATAAATCTCGAAGTATATTGTTCAGTGTAAGAAGCAAGTCAGAATAGATAACAGTAAGATTCCATTTATGTTAAATGTGAAGTGTGAAGAGTACATGGAAGTTGTATATTGTGTTAGAATTCATGCACAGGTGATAAAAATATAAAGAAACCTAGGAAATTATTAATACAAAATTCAGGATAGTGGTTTTCTCTAGGTAGTGGAAGAGAAAGCAAAACATACTTGAGGAGGTGCAACAGAAGGCTTTTAGCTGGTGATATTCTATTTCCTAAACTGGGTAATGGATATAAGGGTGTTTATGTTATTATTATACTGTAATCTGTCCTTGTACATTTTATATACTCTTTCTATGTATTCTATATTTCTCAGGCAAAACTATTTTAAAACCATCAATAATAATCCTGATACAGAATGGCCTATAAAATGGCTTGAGTCATATTTTGATAAATGGCCTACAAAATTCCTTAAGAAAAGTCTGATTTTATAATCCAAGGACACAGATGGAGATGAAATTGATGATATCCTAATCTTGCTTTGATTTTTGTGAGATCTTGGGCAATTCATTTACTAGTTCTATTTCCATTTTTATGTTTATGGAATAGCACTGATATACCAGTTTATTTGAAGATTAATGTTTACAAAACATGTTGCACCTGGGGCTTCCTAGGTGGCGCAGTGGTTCAGAATCCGCCTGCCAATGCAGGGGACACGGGTTCAAGCCCTACCCCAGGAAGATACCACATGCTGTGGAGCAACTAAGTCCGTGTGCCACAACTATAGAGCCTGCACTCTAGAGCCCTCGAGCCACAACTACAGAGCCCATGTGCCACACCTACTGAAGCCCACGCACCTAGAGCCTGTGCTCCGCAACAAGAGAGGCCACAGCAATGAGAAGCCCGCACACCACAACAAAGAGTAGCCCCCGCTCGCCGCAACTAGAGAAAGCTCGCATGCAGCAATGAAGACCCAACACAGCCAATAAATAAATTAAAAAAAACATGTTGCACCTGAAAGAGTACCATATCCTGTATTAAAATATGATAGTACCATTGAAAATAATATATTAAAAATTCACCTAGGTTTCTGAGAAAATGGAGGTTCTTGAATGACTAATGGGAATATTGGCAACCAGATCATCACTGGCTTGGTTATAAGTGATGATACGAAACATTTAGCTTAATGGAAGAAAGAAAAAAATGATAGCAATTAGATAGATTTTTGAAAGCTGAAAGTTCAAACACATACCAAACTATGAAAACACTTTAATAGTGCCTTTTTGTAAGATGAAAAAAATCTGTCAGGGGCATACAAATCCATAGGAAGAGTGTTTTGAACAGAGTACAAAAATTCAACCTTCTTACTTAGGATGTTAGCACTAAATGTCAAAATGCCATGCTGCTGGCTTTTGGTGTTAACTTTTGAAGATGACAGGTAACCATCCATACAACATTAGTTTTTCCAATGGCTGTGAAAAAATGTTGTCATTGCCAAAAGCACAGCTAAATTACCAGTTTTCCATTTTTCTAAAGTGCAGGATGTCTAGTACAGCGCTTTCTTCAAAGGCAGGTCATTAAAGAGAGGAGATTAAGTCAGGCCTGAATGCAACAGGGGTTAGAAGACTGACTCCAATGTGGGTAAACACAGATACAATATCTGAGGCAACATTACAATATCAGGTGGGATCTGAGTTAACAACACCATCTCTGGGGTGTGATCAATGGGTAGAAGCACTCTAGCAGTAGTATCTAGAAAATGGCTATATTTAACATCAAGGAAAACCATCCATGTTCATACGAGCCCTAAGTCAAAGCCAAGCATGTAGTCATAGGGCCCTGTCTCTGTACAAAGAGAAGTTGAAGATTAACTGGGCAGGCTGGAAGGATTTGCTAGCAAGGAGCTGGAATGTAGAGCTGAACCTAACCTAGGCTACTAATCATACAGAAAAGATATAAAATGTGGCTATTTGCCACACTAAGGGATTCACACTAAGAGCATTTACTTTTAATCTAAACCCTTCTCAAATAGGAATGAATATTTGAATAGTCAGCCAAACTTATGTGATTTCCAACTTTTGTACCACACAGAGTTAAATTTTCAAGGTGAAGGACATCTGTACCTGCAATTGGCCAGACCAAAAGGAAGGGACTGGTTATAAAAATCATCCTCTTCACTCAGCTACTTCTATAGATAATTAAAAACCTTTTAGTTGTATCATTTTTTTTGCCGAAAATATAATTCCCCTGGGAGTGTTTATAACTTATATTTCAGAACTGTGGTGGGTGCTTTCTATTTGCTCTTCTAGTTTTATTTTAACTCCTTCAAAATCCTCTCTGTGTCCCAGAAGGCTGACACCTAGGGGTTAGTTCAGTGGACAATCTTGCCTTCTGGCTTTTAGATGGGAGAATGGGAACCTCCTACAATAGGTTAGAGGTCAGGAGCAGAATGACCTTTGGTATTCATTTCTAATGTTAGCTAATCTTCAAAGGTGTCGCCTAACATTTCCTCCCTTCCTTGTACATACATGCCACTCTTCATGTTAAGAGATGGAGCTTACTTCTGGTTTCCTTGAATCTGGACTGGCCTATGACTAGCTTTCACAAATAGAATGTAGCAGAAGGACATTTTGTGGTTTCCAAGCCCAGGCTTAAGAGAACTGGAAGCTTTTACTTGTTGCCTCCTGGAGCTCAGCCTCCAAGTTGTGAGAAGCTCAATGCAGATGGAGGAACCACAAAAATGAGAACCAAGGTACATTAAACACTAATTGATAGCCATGTGAGCGAGTCATTGCAGTAGCCATTCTCTCAAATATGGCACCCAATGAAGGTCACTTCCCATTATTCACATCCTTGTGTTCTCCTACATTTTATCAGTGTTCGTTTGTATGACCAACCGAATACCACAGAAGTGATAATATGTAACTCCCAAGATTAGATTATAACTGTACTATGGCTTTCATGTTGTGGCCTTCTTTCCAATCACTCACTTGAGAAGCCAGCTGCCAGTGTCATGACGACACTCAGGCAGCCTATGGAGAGGCCTTTGTGGTGAAGAGTTGAGGCCTGCCTACAAATACATGAAGTGGATTTACCAAATTTCATATGAGTGCAATTCAGCCAACATCTTGACTGAAACCTCAGGAGAGACCCTGAGTCAGAACCACCCAACTAAGCTGCTCCTAGATTCCTGACCCACAAAAACTGTGAGATAATACATCTTTGTTGTCTTAATCTGTTAAATTATATATTACACTTCACAGCTTAAGCTTTATATATTATGTGTGTGTATGTTATATGTTATATATTACACTGTGATAAATAACTAATGCATCTATCTTAAGCATTTACTGTTCAATTGAACCCCCAGATGATTGCAGCACTGGCTGACATGAGGAGCAGACGAGGTCACCTGACCCAATTTAACATATAGAATCATTAAAGACAATAAAATGATTGTTATTTTAAACCATTAAGTTTTGGAATTTTTTGTTTGTTTGTTTTGCAGCAATCAATAGCAAAATAGAAATTGGTACCTGGAAGTAAGATGCTGCTGTAACAAAAATCTAAAATGTGGCATCGGCTTTGGGTCTAGGCAGTGGGTGTACGCCAGAAGAGCCTCAAGGAGACAATTAATGGAGTCTGGTAAGGAAACAATTATTTGAGCCTGGAGCAACATTGAGTTTCTGCCCTATCACGTAGAGGCAGAATGTTTAACGATGCTGTAACTTGTGGCAATATGAAAGATAGAAAATATATCTAATAAACTTGTGTATTTGACCAGGGAGGTTTCTAGACAGAATGTTGTGTCAACTGGTTTCTTTTAGGTGTATATGAACATTAATAGGGAGAAATGAGCTAAAGAAGAAACCATTCCATTTTCAAGCAGGAACTAGAATACAGGTCAGCAAAGATTTTCTGTAATGGGCCAGATAGTAAATATTTTAACCTTTTCAGACTGCTGTATGGTGTCTGTAGCGACTGCTCAGCTTTGCAGTTGTAGCATGAAAGTAGACATGGATAATATGTAAGTGAATGGCCCTACCTGTTCTCCAATAAAAAAATTGACAAAAGCAGGCGAGAGCCTGTAATTGACCTATGGCCTATAGTCAATGAACCTCTGATCTAAAGAAACACTTTCAAATACGAATTTGCTGGGTTGGGGCAGAATTTATTCTCATATCCAACCCTTTTAGCACACAAAAGATTTTCAGAGTAAATTAAAACCTGAGGGCAAAGATCAAATCCAGGATGTTTCTAGAAAAATAGCTATAGCATGAAGATCAGTTCAAGAGTTCAGTTGAAAGACACTGTTCAACCCTTAGCAAGATTAAGAATTTGCTTGTTAGACTCTCTCAGCTAGACAGAAGAACTTTTAAGAATCATAAGGGCTTGCCTTGTTGACCTTCTCAGCTAGACAGTAGAGGTTCTAAGAATCTTAAGGGAGTTCCTTAGGCCCTTTTGGCAAGAAAAAAAGGGATTTCAAGAATCTTAAAGGTATTGTCCCTACAACACCCTGATTGTAAGGCCAAGGTAGAGAAGAATATGCCTTAAAAAGTGTGTCATAAAATATGGTGTATGTACATAGGAAGTTCAAAAATTTTAACAGAAACTTTAACAGCTTGGACTAAAAGGTACAGAGACAGTTCAAAGTGAAAAAGGACCTCTGTGTTATTAATATCCTATGAGCAGGACACAGGCTGAGAAAATTACTTAGGGGCAAACATATTCTGCTTCTTATGGAAAAGTAAGGATGTTATAGAAGGCCGAGCCATGGAGAACAATTCTCAGGGAGAAGAAATGGGCCCTAATCAAGGAACATTTGCTGTCTCTGGGACAGAGGAAATGGTGAAATATCCAGCTAGATTTCAGAATTGCTATGAACCAGTATCTCTTATGTGTTTCTTGTTTTATACATTTAGAGAAGAGATTCCTATTGTGGCTGTCATGCCCTTTCCTCGTTATTGTTTGATGGGTGCATACAGGGCAGATAATGATTTGGAGGACGGATGTTTTACTTTTTAGTTCACAAATGCTTCTGAGGAGCTTGAGGGGTCCACCCCATCTATATCTGGCTCTAGTATACTGTAGATGATAAGAGCCTTGGATATGACGTGGTGCCTTAAAGGAATGGGAATTTTGTGGGGGTCTTGGGAGGTTGTGAGTGTGCTTTGTTTGCGAATTATGGCCGGAGGGCAGAATCTGGAGTGCTTTCCCAAATTCCTCTCCTATCTGTATCATAAGGTCTTAGCCCCCAAGAAGGACATTTTCCTAAGATTCTGTCATAACTAGTAGTATTTGACAATATGATATGCTTTGAATAGACTTCAAAAAATGTTACCTTCAATGAAAGCAACTAATGTTTAATGGTAACATTCTTTTAGAGAACTCATTAGGTGGATAAGTTGGGAGTAGGAAAACCCTATAAAAATTATCAGTATAGGGACTTCCCTAGTGGTGCAGTGGTTGAGAATCCACCTGCCAATGCAGGGGACAGGGGTTCAGTCCCTGGTCTGGGAAGATCCCACATGCCATGGAGCAACTAAGCCTGTGCTCCACGGCTATTGAGCCTACACTCTGGAGCTCATGAGCCAACTACTGAGCCCTTGTGCCACAACTACTGAAGCTTGTGCACCTAGAGCCCTTGCTCTGGAACAAGAGGAGCCACTTCAATGAGAAACCTGTGCACCACAACAAAGAATAGCCACTGCTCACCACAACTAGAGAAAGCCTGCGTGCAGCACTGCAGCCAATAAATAAAACACATTTATTAAAAAAATTATCAATATATTTTTAAATTGTTCCATAAAAATTAAAAAAAATCACTGTCATATTTAGTGTCTCATCCTTTATTAACAAGCTAAAATCAAGTTGTTCTGTTACTTTAAAATGAATGAATATCAACAGTTTGGTATTAAATAAGTTATTTATTATCTACTATAAATGATAGGTTATTAAATTTATGCCAGTTAATGCTAGATATTTAATAAACTTTTGAGTAATTTTGCTAAGGTTTTTCTTAGATTTTAAAAATTTTTCCAGGTTTGCCTAGAACAGACTCTGTTCATGCCCATTGTCTAATTATTACTAATATTATTATTACCCTCTCTTATTCACAAATTTGTGCTTCTTTTGATGATAAGTTATACAGTTACCTAATCTCAAGTATTGGTTATATCTAAGACAAAATTATGCATACCTATTTCAGAAAAGAGTATTAGAAATGTTTAAATATTTTGAAGGCTAGGTTTTTTTGGGGGGGGACCAAATAATTGGATCAAAATATCTTTAAGTGCATTTTAAATCTTAAAAAGGTTAACATGAATCTTAAAAAGAATCTGTATAAATTTAGATCTAATTGGTTGAAATTGCACTTTCTCAAGTTGAAATAAGCTTAATAGTAAAATCATATTCCATAAATTGACTTATACAACTTTTGTCTATGGAATATTTTCCTATTACTTGTACGAAGACAAATGAGGTTTAAAACCACAGAGTAAATTAAAGGTTTTCTTGATCAGTAGTTACATAAATTAGAGGGAATGTCAGTTTTATATTAATATTTAATAATAAGTTAATGAAATTTTGATTGAAAGCCTGTTTGTTTACATATCATGTAAATTGATTTTGAAATAAAGTTTATAGATTTAGATGATGTTTACATTATGTCATTTCCTAAGTTTACATATGCCACATAAATTTTGGTGTGTACATGACAGATTGAATTGGGGGGAAATAGCAAAATAGTAGGATTCGTGATTAGGAAATTTTTCAAAATTAAATTTTAATCTTTTTTATTCTATCAGTTTTATTCTTTTGTAATTTAAAATAAAGAAAGATATCATATGTACTGGCATAAAAAAACTCTATGATGGTTGTTATCTCTTTTGTAACTCTGTTCTCCAGTCCTACCCCCTACTCAGATTCATCCTCTGATCTTCTTTGCCATGTGAGTCTTATCCCTGTGAACTGCACCACCCGGCCTCTCTTGCCCTGCATGTTAAAGACTGACATCGAAAACATAGAAAGAATTCTTAAAAACTCAACAATAAGAAAACAACTCATTTAAGAATGGGAAAAGAGCTAGGCACCTCACCCAAGAATATATACAGATGGCAAATAAGCATATCAAAGATGCTCCATATCATAGGTCATCAGGGTAATGCAAATTAAAACAGTGAAATACACAACACATTTATTAGAATGGCTAAATTCTAGAATACAGACAACACCAAATACTGGTCATGATGGAGAGCAACAGTGACTCTCACTCATTGCTGATAGGAATACAAAATGGTACAGCTACTTTGGAAGATATTTTGGCAGTTTTTCTGTTGTGTTTTGTTTTTTAACAAAGCTAAACATGGTCTTGCTACACATAGCATTTCCACTCCTAGGTATTTACTTAAGTGATTCGAAAACTTACGTCACAAAAAAAACTTCATGTGAATGTTTATAGTACCTTTATTTATAATTATTCCAAACTGGAAGCAGCAAAGATATCCCTAAATAGATGAATGAATAGACAAATGTTTAAAAAAAACAACCCAATCAAAAAATGGGCAGAAGATCTAAATAGACACTTCTCCAACGAACATATACAGGTGGCCAAAAGGCACATGAAAAGATGCTCAACATTGCTAATTATAAAAGAATGCAAATCAAAACCACAAGTTTTTTTTTTTTTTTTTTTTTGATGGACATTCTGACCTTATACTGGTCAGAATGTCCATCATCAAAAAATCTACAAATAATAAATTCTGGAGAGGATGTGGACAAAAAGGAACCCTCCTACACTGTTGTGGGAATGTAAATTGGTACAGCCACTATGGAGAACAGTATGGAGTTTCCTTAAAAAACTAAAAATAGAACTACCATATGATCCAACAGTCCCACTCCTGGGAATATATCTGGAGAAAACCATAATTCAAAAAGATACATGCACCCCAATGTTCACTGAACATTGTTCATTTTATATATATATATATATACATATATATATATATATATATAAAATGAAATATTATTCAGTCATAAAAAAGAAAGAATGCCATTTGTTGCAACATGGATGGATCTAAAGATTATTATACTAAGTAAGACAGAGAAAGAGAATGATAATATTGCTTATATACAGAATCTAAGAAAACTATACAAATCTACTTATTTACAAAACAGAAATAGACACACAGACTACAGAAAACAAACTTATGATAACCAAAGGGAAAAGGGACATGGGAGAAGGGATAAATTAGGAGGTTGGGATTAACATATACACAGTACTATATATAAAGTTGATAATCAATAAGGAACAACTGTATAGCAAAGAGAACTATACTCAATATTTTGTAATAACCTATAAAGGAAAAGAATCTGAAAAAGAATGGACATATGTATATGTGTAACTGAATCACTTTGCTGTACACTTGAAACTAACAACATTGTAAATCAACTATACTCCAATATAAACAAATAAATATAAATAAATGTTTTACCCTTGGGGAAAAAACAGGCTCTTGCCTTAAAAGCTCCTGAACTCCAGGAAAGCATTCAGCAAAGTCCTTTTATAGGAAAGGTGAGGGAGGGGCGTGGTTAGTTGTTGCAAACTTCTTGGTGCCAGATCCTTTGTTCTTGAGGTCCGATCAAGGTCAGGTCAAGATGTTCCTGTAAACCTCCATCAGAACAAAAGTTATTTTCTGTTCTGACAAGAAAGGGCAAGGTCCCAAGGCTCAGCTTTCACCCTCCGAGGTCCAGACCTGGTTAAGAGGAGGGAGTCCCTGCGTGGGCTGCTTACCCTGCCCGGGAGCTTTCATCCAGCACGCAATCTGGGTCCTCCTGTTAGTGACCAGGCCTGGCTGAGGAGATAGATCTCAGGGGGCGGTGCCCTCAGGGCCAGGTCTCCAGACCCTGCCCAGCCATCATCACTGAGGAAGCAAGGTACCCAGGACCCAGCTGGCCCTCAGGCTCCTCAAGCCACCGAAATGGGCGTCAGGTCCCCCAGAGTGAGACCCATGGAGACTGCTGCCGCCATTAGGCCATGGAGTTGGGGATGGGGAGGATGTCCACTGCTGCTTCAAGGCCTGGGCCCGGCCAGTGGGCAGCCATGGTGAGTGCTCTGGAGCTCTGCAGGACACAGCCCTCACCCTGTCCCCAGGCCCCCCAGCTCATCCATAGGTCTGGGCCCAGAGGGCTGGAAGGCCTGGAGGGCCCCAGAGAGAAGGCTGAGATTCACCTGATCCGCCTCTCACTGCACTCTTTGCTGGGATGACCACTGCGAGCCTGACTGCTGGCAGAGCGGGACCTCTAACTGCCAGGCTAATGTTGTGCGCTAATGGCAGCTTGCTAATGACTGTGCACCTGCACCACCCCATTACAGGATTATAATTCAAAGTAGAAAACAAATGCCCATGAATCTATGCTGATGTAAAAAATATGATTGAATAAATAAATAAATGGAAGCAAAGAGACAAATCTTCCTTGTAAAAGAATTACAAATAATTTCCATAGCACCCTGCCTTCTTGGAAGGGGAACATAAACCCCCACTCCTTAAGTGTGGAGTGTGTATAGTGACTGTCTTCTAAGAAGACAATATATAAAGGGGGGAAAGGAAGCAATGAGAAAATCTGACAAACTACCTCATCCAGGTGTGATCAAGGTCAACATCAACATCAATTTTAGTAGTACTAATTAAGTTAATAGCATAAGCAATTTACTCTAATTCCATGGTCTTCCTCCCTAAAATCCATAACTTCAGTTTCTCTGTGAAGGGGGAAAAAAAAGACAAATTCCAACTGAGGAACATTAAAAAAAATGCCTTACATGTATTATTCAAAACTGTCAAGGTCATCAAAAAACAGGAAAAAATCTGAAAAACTATCACAGCCAAGCAGAGCCTAAGGAGATATAACACCTAAACATCCTGCTGGAATCCTGGAACAAAAAAAGAATATAAGGTAATAACTAAGAAGACTTGAATAACGTATGGAGTTTATAGCGGTTTGACATTGGTTTATCATTTGTAAGAAATGTACAGTATCTGTCCAACTAATATCATGTTAGTTGGATGTTAATAATGGGGAGATTGTGTTCAAGGTAAAAATGAACTTTGTATTATCCTCTCAATTTTGTCTGTAAATTCAAGACTGTTATAAAAAATAAACTGTTTATCATAGAGGCTGGCACATAGTAGGCTGATAATAAAAGGTTAAAAAAGGTTAAGAAAGGAGGAGGATAAAAGAAAGATAAGAAAAGAAATATCAACAATTCAAAACATTTGCTGTTGAAGCACAGCTTCAATAAACTTATAAACAGGTCACGAAAAGTCTAAATGTTTAAGAAAGAAAAATGCCAATCAGATTTTTAAACTAACAATTTTTTAAACTTCTCAGTTGTAGAATTTACTTTTATTCCACAATTTTGACCATTCAAACTTTTAACTTGTACTCTGAATGCACCTAGAATACATGCTAGATATGTATGATATTTTACATAGTTAATTATTAAAGTAACTCTCCATAGCTCAAAAAAGTAACAAAGCTTTTAAAGAATGAAAGCCAGACTGTGAAGCCATATTTAGAACTTGCCATTACACCTCTGCCACACAGATTATCATCCAGATAAGCAAAAAGCAAACAAAATAATCTTTTAGAAAACGTAAATAACCCTATATATAGGAATTCAAATTGTTTTCCAGTTGCTCATCAACTTTGTCTTTTACTTTGTCTTTAAACTATTAGCTTTCACACTGCTACGTTACCCCATTATATTTAAATGTTATCTTCTATCAAATACTTTTCACAATTAATTCAAAATCTCCTTGTCAAATTATTTATTCTATAACTCAATTAATGAAAAATGTTTCAATTAAATTAATTGTATACTGAAAGAACACACCTAGAAATACTGAACTGCCATCTGCTACCTTGCATTGTGAAGATAAGCAGTTTTCTACTAAGACTCCTGGTGCCCAGCTCGCAGAAGGCAAAGATGAGTATGCTGGAGCCCAGGGGCTGCAGGAGAGGTGGGGGGTTTGCAGTTGCCCCTGGTGGACTGAAGCAACCTGTGCAACTGAGAGGTGGCCACGTTTGGACTACCTAATACCTCCTAGGAGAGCAGCTACTTCAAAACACACAAGTTCCCCACTGACTGCCCTTACTCCCGACTGGACTTTTGGTTCCCCCAAATCTACGATGTGGTGCCCGAACACCTACGAGAAGGGGGATGTGTGCACCTGCGTCCTCTACACCACCCCCATAGCCTGGTTGTGGAACTCAAAGTGGGGAGCTGCCCTCAGGGCAGTGGAATCCCACCCAGAACATCAGGACTATCCTCATTTCACTCCACAAGGCACCCAACACCTTTCCACCAGCCAACGTGGATGCCTCCGTGGGGTAGAGGAAGTGGAAATGTTACCAGCCAGGGCTCTTGGCCTTCCCCAAGCAATAGAAATTGACCAGAGGCCAGACAAGAAATTCAGGCAAGGGGGGAGAGAGAACAAAACAGTTTCCCTTGTTTGCTCGCTCCGGAGAGGAGGGGCAAGCTTGTTCCTTATATGAGGTGAGGGTAGGGGGTGTGTCCAAGGGTCCCACAGCAGGCGTGGCTTAGGTGGTTTGCCCACCTCTCTGGTGGTGGGCATGCTTAGGACCCTGCTTTTGCTCCGGATATCCTGCTTTTTTGCTCCCGTTACCCTGCTTTTTTGCTCCAGGCTCTTCAAAAGTGGTGGCTGGGTTTTTTGGTCTCTTTTGTATCTCTTAGGTCCAGAATTTGTCCCAACTGCACATGCACACAGTTATTTTTAGTCTCGTGAAGTTTCTTTGTATTTTGCTACTCGAGGAGAGGTGTGTCCTGGTGCAGGCATTGCAGCACTGCAGCAAAGGGTCCCAGGACCAAGCCTGTCTCAGAAAGAGGGCGAAGCTGAGGAGCAGAGCTGCAGGGAGCAGACGTCTTCTGGACGTGAGACCTGACCGCTGTGTGGAGCTGCCGCCATGCTGGTGAAGGACAGTATGAAGCCAGGCCTCGGAGCTTGGCGGGGCCGGGACCTCTTCCAGCACTACAGCTACGACGACTGTGAGGCCGAGGCCGACAGCTCCGGCCACAAGGAGTTCTGACGCGGAGTCCCTGCTGAATAAACTTACAGATTTTACGTCCCTAAGCCCGGGCTGTGTGGCCTCTTGGGGCACCTCCTGACACCGCACCAAGACTGCCTCACGAAAGGTTTGTGCTGCCGCTCTCCTTGGGCTGGTTCGTTTTAGCCCTCGCTTTTCTTTTTTCCTCTTTGTTCTGGGCTTTTCTCTGCTTGGTGGTGGAGGGGCTGCCCTCCTTGTGCCACTTGTGGTGGGCACCTGGCTCAGGGCCTCCTAGGTGGAGCAGGCCTGGGGTCAGTGGAGGCCTGAGGGACCTGGACCGTGGTGCTGTCTGCAGCTCCCTTTGGCTGGAGCCAGACTCGGGGCTCCCATCTCATGAGGGGAAGGATTAAATTGTGGCCCCCTCTTCTGTCTGCTTTGGTTTGTTTGCAATCTAAATAAAGCAACTTTATGAGGGAAAAAAAGTCACCTCCACCAATGGGGCTTTGGAGAGGGAGGATATGGGAGGATATGACCCGTGTTATTCAGATCTTATGGGCCAGGGTAAAGGAAATTACAGTTTATTTACAAGTATTCTTTATCTTGTTGATTAAACCGCAGCATACTAAATCTGTTGTTGCTTATTTTCATTCTCAGTCATTCTTCAGCAGGTAGAAAAGGAAACTTTTACCTTTTGTGGGGTATTTTTCTCATTAAAACAAAGGCCTGTCAATGTCTCCTCTCGAAGTCAGCTCTGATTATTCCTTTATATTTTTTCCCCTTTATCCATTTTTGTTTTTGTTTTTTTCTCCAGTTAACTGCCTTTCCTCATTCTAAAGTTAGCTCTTCTAAACTTGAATTTCTTATGGCAAAATACTTTCTGGCAATCTGCCAGTGTTTTCCAAATGATATGTGTCAGCTTTCAGGATTTTTCAGTTTGTTGGCTTCTCTTTGAATTCATCTTCCCTCCCCCTTTCAGTAGTTCCTGTATTACAAATTTCAGCTTGAATTTTTTTTTTTTTTTTTTTTTACTGTGGAGGGAGCCTTATTCCCTGCTTAGTAGATAAATTAGAGAATTCCTTCATCCCCAGAAGCAGCAAGATCAAGGTACAGTCACAGGAGTCTGATCATCACCTAAACTTGGGGGCAAACAAACTGAGCAGAAAGGAGCTTGCTGGTTCCATTAAATTTTATTCTTGCACACTCAATGAACCAAGAAGATGATTTAAAATTTACCCAACTAGGCTTTTTATTATTTGCAAAAGCTCTAGTTTAAAGTCTTGATTGAAGGTTCTTTAATTCGCCCACGAACCACAAAATAGAATTTTGTAGCCGTGGTAGCAGCAATAATGATAGCTCAGAAACTCTCAAATTGTTTTGATGATGAAGTCAACAACTTGGCATGTAGTCCATTACTACTAAACACCCAGGACTGCATTAGATTTGCTCCGTTTTTTCGTATAATCCTCAGACATGGCTAAGGTAGGTTATACTATCATAAGAATCCTAGTGTGTGTAATATTCAGTTTGTTCTATGCCATTGGTCTCATGGGATCTAAACCAGTTACTATATCCTTTTTTATAATTTATTCTAGCATTGAAGAACACATTTCCGTTAGACACTATGTTTTTTATCTCTGAAGAATGTTTTCTCTCATTCAGTATTCAGAGGCAGCATGGCGTGGTTCAAAAGCCACTCTACTGAGTATTAGAAAACCTGGGTTCTTTTGTGAGCCTTGTTTTATCTTGACTCATTTATTTTTATCATACTTTTGTATTCTTTAGGTTTCTTTTGTTGTAAGGAATAGAAGCCCCCCCCCCACCCCAAGCTAATGTTGGCATAAAATAATTTCTTAGGAGGGAGATATAAGGATAGCTTTCTTTAAAGGAAACCTGAGAAATCTAAAAGATAAGAATTAGGGCAACGTTTGGAATCTTGGTAGTAACAACAGACAGTCTCATCAGGTGCTGCTGCTGATCATCTTTGTTTCTTCTTCCCACCCCCACTATCACACATTCCAGAAAGGGTTTATCTTATTGGTCTAAATTGAAGAAAATGGAGGGAAACAGATGGTCTTGATTGATCTAACCAGACTGTATTTAATGAGAAAAGAGCATTTCCCTAGAAGCAAAATTCAGGTGTTGTTAATGGAAGAACAACAACAAAAAAAGATGTTGGCAAAATAACAGAATCCAAAAGGTTGTGGAAAAATTAACAAATTGTTCACTCAATCTTTATGTTTCCAAAGATATCACCCCATATTGCTATAATGAGTTTTGTATGGTATATTAGAGAGGCAGTATAATAATTCAACTTTGTAATTATGTTTAAAACTAGGGCCTCTTTCCAATGTTTCTTTCTCTGCTTTGTGCCGGCCTCTCACTCCATCTTTACTAGTCTGTTGTAGCTTCCTAACTGACTGCATGGCATCTGGTTTTACTTATCATCCTCCTAACTTCTCCTCCATCACTGTTAAAGTTATCTTTCTAGAATATAATTTTTTCTCTTGGAAACTGTCAGTAGCTTTAATATTGTGTATAAGATACTTAATACCTGTTCTTATCACTATGCTGGGCAGAGTTAGATGCCTGTACTACTTAGCTACTACTGCACTTTGTACTGATACATAGCTTATTTTGAGTTCTTGATTCACTGAATAATTATTGTTAAAAGAGGGGAAAACATCTATGTGAAACAATAAACAATAAATTTTCATATAAACACACATAATCCTGGCTGTCTTGCTACCTCTGTTTTCTAAAGGCAATTTATATCTGTTAAAAAAGATGCATATAGTTCCTTCTCACTATATGTGCTTAAAGGAAAAATACCAAAATTTCAAAACCTCTTCAGGTTCTTCTGTTCTGCTAAGGAGTTCATACCTAGGGTGAACAGTCTTTCATTTAATAGACCACTTCAATGAATCTGTATATATGCAGAACTGCCTTGAAGCCAATTTCTCTGCATAATAAAGTGACAAGCTATAGGGATTTTGAATATGCTGGTGGCAACACTTGGGGAGAGGGGTTTAGGAAGCCCGAGAAATAGTGTGAAGAGGAAAGATGAGAAAGATTTTGAGGGAAAGGAGGTCATGTAACATGGAACTCCTTTTCTGTAGGGGAACCTCTGTAAAAACAAACAGCCAGTGAGATTTCCCAAGGATGGGAATTGCCAAAGAGCTTGTTTAAGAGTAGGTGCATCCAGTATTTAAGTCATTTGCTCTTCTATGCATCTTCTTCCATTCTTCACTGATTACGTAGCAATCATTTCGTTTAGATGGGATTAACCTTTCTTCCTCCTCCAAGCCGTTATAGCAAATTGGTCTAAACAATCAGGTAATCCCATAATAACATTTAGACAGTGATTAATCTGAAAGTAATCTGGTCAACACTTTTTCTGACACTTTCGGAGGTACATGGGTTAGTTTAGGAAAGATCCATTCAGTAGAGTCTCAGGACTTTTTGTCTTATGGTTGTGAGAATTGCCCTGGCTGTCCTACTGTGTGTGAAGACATAGAGCACCAATTTCTGATGGTAGTTATCCTTTGACCACATGGGGAGGCATCCTTGGGAAGACTCTGACTGAGAATAACAGAGATGGAAAAATGGAAGGGAAAAGATAAGTCTTTGATGACTTGATTGAGTCATTAAGATCAAGTGACCTGTACGTTGATCTTGAAGCCTGTCAAGAATCTTGTCTTTCTAGCTAGATGACCCAAAGAATCTCAACTGTTAAATAAAACCAAACTCTTGATTCTCCATCTTCCAGATATACTTATCCTGTGGTCTTGCTAATTTTATTAAATGCACTTCTATCCTCCCAGTTCTCTTTCTCTTACCTACGTCTAATCCATTAGCAAATTTTGTCAGCTTTTCCATCAAGATATATCCAGAATTTCACCATTTCTTATTATTTCCATCACTGCTGCCCTGATCTAAACCCACATCATCTCTCTCCTGAATTGTAGCCATAGTTTCCCAAATGTCTCTCTGCTTCTACTCTTGCCATCCTATTCTCTATTCAGTAAACATAGTGATTCTCTGTAAATCTAAATCAGACCATGCCAATCTCCTGTCATAAACTTCCACTATGAATAAAACCCCAAGTCCTTACATTTACCTAAGAATCTCTCACTTACATGGACTCCAGTTATCTTTCAGACCTCATATACTACTTTTTTGGTCTGTCACTCTGTCCAAGACACACTGGCCTCCTTGCTTTACTTCAAACATGCCAAGTTCAGCATCTCTGCACTCGCTGTTACCTCTGCCTAGAATCCCAGTCTTTCAGATTCCACATAGCTCACTTCCTCAGTTCTTTGTGGTTTCTCATTAAATTCCACCTTTTCAATGCATTCTTCATTGACTCCCCATCTAAAAGAAGACTATATCTTGTGCCCTTTCCTGCTGTAATCTTCTCTCTAGTATGATCACTGCATATACATATTTATTTATTTACTTGCCTATCATCTGTCTCCCCCAAGAAAAATCATCTCCCTGAGAGCAGGGATATTTGACTATTTTTTAATTACTAATTCCCTAGTGCCTGGACTAATAGCTAAACTGTTTATTGAATGAATGGTTTAACATTGTTTGATATTTTTTTCTTTTATTGATTACTACCAAAAATCCTAAGAGCTCTGTTCTGATTTAATACCCATTCACTATACCCATCTCTTTAGGAAACTAAGTTAAATATTAAGGTCTTGAATTTATGGGTGCTTTGGGAAATCTGAGATAAACGATCTGTATTCCCCTATTAGAGTGATTTGGTCACAAAAGATGAAACGTAAGTATGAAAACTTATCTGTTGCTTTGCAACCTCCTCAGGAGCTTCCCAGGTATAATCTGAAACTGGTCTCCTTACTCAGAGGGAAGGGAGAGACCAAAGAAACAGGCAGACCACTTCAGATTGGTAGCGGGCCGGTTTAATAAGTAAGGGAACTTACTAACGGGGCTTGTCTTGGGTGGCCACAAAATGAATAGATTTTCATACTCTCCCACAAGAATCTTAGAAGTTTATATACAGGCCTTAACTGGGTTCAGTCACATATACCATCTAGATGGTTTTAACACTACATTGCTATCTCAAGGCTGTGCCCTTGGGCAGCTTCTAGCCTGGGAAAGGCAAGCAGAACACACATTCCAGGGACAGGGGAGGGAGTGAGGGGACCTCTAATTGTCCAGGTCTAGCTCACAGGTCAGTCGTCAGTTATATCCTTAGATGATCCACCCAACATCATAAAAAGAGGGAATTGGAGCAGAAGTTCGATAGGAGAAATATGAACCTTCAGAGTAGTCAGAAGATGGGAAAGAAGGCAATAATTTCCAACATATACATGATAGGAGCTTAAGTGAGTTCGTTTTAAATATTAAGGAAGTGTGGTAAGCCAAAGCTGAAGCAGTTGATATTTGAGTTATGTTATTTGCCTGTATGATTTTCTCTTTGTACTGTAGACTTTTTGGGAATAAGATCCTTTCATTTATCATTGCTTCGGTACTCAGAGAAGGTATTCCATAGATAGTTGTTGCATGAATGAAATAGCATTGGAGATCTTTAGAGTTGGTTATGACAGTAACTAGATGTTAGGCATGTTATTTACTCTGCCTTTTCTAGGCCTTAGTACCTTCATGTATTAAAATGAAAATGCTGGACTTCATAAGTTCTTTCCAACTATAAAATATTCTATAATTTTATCTGCTTATGTATGAGTGGAGACATGCACACACTTTCATCTAATGGAAATAAAGATATACTTCTTAAAAATTTCCTTTGCAAATATATTTTGGTTAATATAGCTGCCATCAATTTGGCTTATGAAATAGTGTTTTCAATGATCTTTTAGCTTGATAGATTAACTTTTATGTTCCTAAAGCCATTTCCTCTGAATGCTGCTGAATTCACACTTCACTAATGGCAAGGATCCGATTAGAACTAATTTCATAGTGATTCTTTGACATTTTCAAACATAGAAACGTGTGTGCTTTTCTGACTAAAAGTCAGAGCATGTCATAAATTCTAAAAGTTACTATTAAAATTGAGTCTAATATTGGATGATAGTTATGAAAGGCGAAAATCTTGCAAAACAAGTGTCTCTTAAGTTTCCCTGTCCCTCCATTTCTTTTACTCTCAGCTGCCATTGTCACTACACAGGGATCCACTGGAACTCTTTCTCCAGGCTTTGGTCTATCTCATCAGCCACTTTATCAGTTCCTCAATTTGGTAGAACTTAAAAGGAGAGTGGCTGATAATGTCTAATAGAGAGCATAGGCCAATAAGTCAGCCGACTGAGTGAGAGTCAAGGCAGAAACTTAAACCTGTTAATGGAATCAGCATAGGAGTCAGCACAGGGGACAGAGACTTCCTGTGACTTTCTGTGCCTTCCAAGTGACATAGACATTAGCGTTTTGTCCCCAAGTACCAAAGTAATGGATCTGAAAGGTAACAAGGAAGCTTGGGGGAGCAACACAGGATCTTGATATTTTTGACTGGACCACTAGGTTCCATCATTAGGAAGTAGTACTCAATTTCAGATCTGCTTAAATGATGGAGTTGGTGTTGCTAGAAGACTTTGTCCTTGGCTGTACTTAATTCAGAAACTACATGATAGTCTTGTTCTACAACAGGACTCAGTGGAAGAAGCCATAGAAAGTAAAGGCAGGAGGAGGGAGGAAGGGACTAAACAATGCCTTCATTTTTAGAGAAAGGAAGCACTTAGGGAAATCCAAGAAGGAACAGTAAGGATAAGAAAACCCAGATGAGAATCCATTGTTGAGGCTAAAGAATTAGGCGGTTAAATAAAGGATATAGTTAATTATACAGTGAATTTTCATCTTAGGGGTTAGAGTCTTAATTCATGACATAAGTTGAAAATGACATAAAGGTGCCATATTAGATATGGACACACCAGTTTTTCTATAAAACTTTAACACAAGTTTTTTTCCCCCAAATTGGAATAGATCTTTCCTTTCTTACTTCTTTCCTTTCCAGTGCCATAAGACATAGTTGAATTGCACGTAGGAACCATGTTGAATGTAAAAGAGTTTTCAACAGTGGACTCACACTCAGTCAGCGAGTAGCTTATACTATGAGAGACCTATTGAGATGACAGCAGGTTAAGTGTCCCATCCCATGACTGTTTTGGAGTAGAGGTTCATTGACTGGAATAGCACGTAAGTCACCTGCTTATGTTATCATTTTCTTTCCTTTGGTCAGGTGTGCATTACTGAAATTATAGAAGTACAGCGTTTTGTGATTTGACTGATTCTTTCATGCTGCAGAGAGGTCAGGAAGAATAGGGATTGGGAAAAGGCCATTTTAGTGCCCATTAAGGGGATTATAAGTGATAATTTGAGTGAAATTTACAGATGATATTGACAAATGGGAGTCAAATTTCAGAGCCGATCAAACGGAAGTTTCTGAATTTCTTAGAAAAAGAGGCAATTATTGATTGTTATTGTCAAGAGCAGTGTTTCTAAAACTTTGGTATGTGTAAAAGGTACCTGGAGGATTTTTCTAAAAATGCAGATTCTGGACCTCATTCCAGAAATTCTGATTCAATACTATCAATGTGGAGACAAGGAAAGAGAATTTTAAATAAGCAAAAGGTGTTTTGGATGCTAGTGTCTTCAGATCACATGTTGCAGTACTCAGGTCCTAGGGAGGAAAAGAGAAGGAAAGACAAAGACTGGGGTTAGCTTTGACAGGGTAAGAGATATATTTTTTCCTGAGGGGGTAAGAGAATATAAGTATTTGAGTATCAAGAAAGAGCTAAATTGAGGTGGAATTAAGATAGTAGTTAAATTTGAATGCTATAAAATTCTTTTTCAGGAGGCAAGGAAGGGGAGAGGAGAGAGGCCAGAAGAAGCTTGGGAAGCATGGAAAAATTTGAAATAGCTCTTAGAGCTGAGTGACTGTGACAAGGGTCTGAAGCTGTTTGGGATACCATGATTTCTTTGTTAAATGTTAAGTTGAATGTCATGAATTCCAAGGTCCTTTCATACGATAAGCAATTCTATGATTCTTTTGCAGAAGTAATCTCAGACTTTTGCCTGCATATCATCTCTGAGGAATATGATGTACCCTTATTTATAACAATTATTATAGCAGATGTTTTCCCTAATGAGGGGTGGATCCTCCAAAGATAGTATATTTTTATCTTAAGAAAAAATGGTTTTGACTACAATCTCTCTGGTAATGAACAATAAATTAAAGACAAAATGGCTGAACAGCAGTGATTATCACTTTAAATTTAAGCAGTATAAATTTTTGGAAAACTTGGTCTTCAAGATTCTATGACTTTCTCCTATTTCAGGAAGAAAATCAATTAGTAATTTGGAAGCCAAAGTCAAAGATTTACCTCTAAATACTATCTTTTTGTTTTCTCCTTACACTCTTGCATTTTCATTATAGGCGTTCTTTTTCCTGTCAAGTTATCCTTTAACTAGACTAGTTGGTCTTATTAACATTACCTGTGGATCTTGGGAAACTGTTTGTACAGTATATATGATATCCTTCTTTCACAGAGATGAAGAGATGCAGGCAAGCTTTTGGAGGACAGTAAGGCTAAAGAGATTGTAATCCATTCTACTTTTAGCTTACTATGGTAGGTGTCCCCTCTCAGATCTGAAGCCAAAGAGTAGGCTAAAATGTACAAATACAAAACTAATATTTAATGACTATTGTGAGTCAGGATACTGTTATCAAAAGAGAGTGCCCAGGAAGGTGCCCTTGGGCATAGAAGGTTAACTTTATGTCAACTTAGTTGGGTCATGGTACCCAATTTTTGATCAAATATCTGTCTAGATGTTGCTGTGGAGGCATTTTTAAACATGTGATTAACTTTTAAATCAGTAGACTGTGAGTAAAGTGGATGACTCTTCATAATGTGGCTGGGCCTTATCCAATCAGTTGAAGGCCTTAAGGGAAAAGACTGAGGTCCCCTGAAGAAAAAGAAATTTTGCTTCTAAACTACCTTTGAACTCAAGATTGCAAGGTCTGTTTTTGCCAGAATTTCCAGCCTGACTGCCTGCCCTGTGAATCTCAGACTTGCTAGCCCCCTTAATCACGAGCCAATTGCTTAAAATCTGACACTCATTCTCTGTATGTGTGTATTCTGTTTCTCTGAGGAGCTCTGGAGAACCCTAATACAGAAGGAAGTTGATGAAACTTAGGTTCTTTCTAATGGTTCAATGGCTTCACCTATTTGGAATGAAGAACATAGTTAAACTCAATGAACGGTATAGGCTCTCTACCCAAGAAAGTATGTATACATGCACATACCTATACAGTTTTGCATACATATGAAAGGTACCCAGGGATTAAGAATCCTTATTTTGGTTTAGATGTCAAACTGATTTGTTCCTAAGTAAAATACAATAAGACCTTCTAGGTTTACTCAGGTTGCAGGAAGGAATCAAAGGCCAGAAATATGGTGGGCAGACAAGAAATTTGATTTGTGTTCTTAATTTTCTGCAAGAGCCAAAGACCAAAAAAATGTTTCTGTTGATGTGCTTTTGAAGGACACTAAAACTACAGAAAGTACACATGCCCTGAGGTAGTTTGGTTTGCCAGTATAGGGACTGAAGCCAGAAAGTTAATGGGCAGAGAGGGCTCTTGTATGATTGTTGAATTGGCACAATGATTTTATCAGATACACTCAGAAACCCAACTACTGGAGTGAAAAGCAGAAAATAAGTAGAAAGGAGAGGATTCCAGACAGGCACTGATTTTTTAAAAAGTTAGTTATTTGGTGGTGCCAGGTCTTAGTTGTGGCTCACAGGCTCCTTAGTTGCAACAAGCAGTTGTGGTATGTGGCATCTAGTTCCCTGACCAGGGATCAAACCCTGGCCCCCTGCACTGGAAGCATGGAGTCTTAACCACTGCATTAACAGGAAAGTCCCCAGGCACTGATTTTTAATCACAAACTGTTTAAATTCCTACCAGAATCTAGAATATGTTTGTTACCTATTATTTTATGAAAAATTCTTCTTTCCAGATGGTTTCATGGATATTTTACACTGAATTTTAGAGAGTTGATGTTCAAAGTGCTAATTTCTCAAGTATTGATCTGTGACCCATAAATATGAGCAAAAAGTGGCTGCTAGGGACTAGTACAAGGAGGGCTCAAATTCTGCATAAGTTAGTGAAAATTAAATAGAATATAACTATAAAATAAAGCTGCACAAAATATCAAGGATATTATATGCTGAATTTAAAACATCAGAGACCATCAGTTAACTTGCTTTACCAGGTTAACTCATTTTTACATATATCAGAAAAAGCTTGTTCTGTCATCCCTATGCATATGTTTAAAACTTTTCATTGAATCATTGCAATATAATTTAATGCTACAATGGTACCAAAAAGATTCAGACCCTTGATGCCAAGAATTGTAAACTGTGAAAGGTAGAATACTATTATAGCATGTTTGTATCTTTTCATACTCAGTTAAGTGCCAGGCAAGGCTCAGGCATATCTACTGGTTCAGAATCGAATCATGGGGTGGTATTTTGTTGTGCAGTGGCAAATAATGATATAGCAAATTATGTGTAAAACATGGTGTGATGATTAATTTTATGATTAACTTGACTGGGCCACAGGGTGCCCGGATATTTAGTCAGATATTATCCTGGGTGTTTCTGTGAGGGTGTTTTTGGATGAGATTACACTTAATGAGCAGACTGAGTAAAGCAGATCCCGCTCTATAATGTGAGTGGGTCTCATTCAATCAGTTGAAAGCCTGGCTCAAACTGAAACATTAGCTCTTCCAGGATGTTTAACCAGCCTGCCTTCAGAATGGAACCTACACTGTTAGCTCTCCTGGGTCTCAAGCTTGCCAACTCACCCTGCAGTTATTTGGACTTGTCAGTCTCCATAATCACAGGAACTAGTTCCTTATAATCTGTCTCTATCTCTATCTATCTAAAAAGCCTCCTACTGATTCCAATTTTCTGGAGAACTCTAATACAGATAGTATTAAAATAGTTTTAGCACTTATTTTAAAGTTTGGATTCTTCTAAAACTGTTTATAATAGTGTTATAAGCTTTGCATAAGTTTTACATTTATAACTATTATTTTTTCAAAAGTATTAAAATTACTCTTAAAACTAAAATTATTGGTAAAAAAATGAAAAATTTGGAAAGAATACAGAGGTGAGATTGATCTGGTTTAAGATGAAATAAGATGTATTACATTAAGATTATTCAACTGATCACTGCCTCTTGCAAGAGCACCGGAATTACAACTAACTGCTGAACAATCATTGACAGAAAGACACTGGAACTCACCAAAAAAGACACCTCACATCCAGAGACAAAGGAGATGGTAGGAGGGGTGCAATTGTGTTTAAATCAAATCCCATAAATGCTGGGTGGGTGACTCACAAACTGGAGAACAGTTATACTGCAGAAGTCCACCCACTAAAGTGAGGGTTCTGAGCCCCACGTCAGGCTTCCCAACCTGGGAGTCCAGCAATGGGAGGAGGAATCCCCAGAGAATCAGATTTTGAAAGCCAGTGGGATTTGATTGTAGGACTTCTGCAGGACTGGGGAAATGGAGACTCCACTCTTGGAGGGCACACAAAAATGCGTGCTCACCAGGACCCAGGGGGAAGGAGCAGTGACCCCATAGGAGACCGAACCAGACCTACCTGCTGGTGTTGGAGGGTTGCCTGCAGAGGTGGGGGGCAGCTGTGACTCACCAAGGAGATGGACACTGGCGGCAGGGGTTTTGGGAAGTGCTCATTGGCGTGAGTCCTCCTAGAGTCCACCATTAGCCCCACCAAAGAGCCTGTAAGCTCCAGTGCTGGGTAGCCTCAGGCCAAGCAAGCAACAGGGTGCGAATGCAGCCCGACCCATTGGCAGACAAGCAGATTAAAGTTTTACTGAGCTCTGACCACCCAGCCCTACCCACCATCAGTCCCTCCCATCAGGAAGCACCCACCAGCCTCCTAGACAGCCTCCTCCACAAGAGGGCAGACAGCAGAATCAAGCAGTTTCAACAGTATTTCATCTTGTGGAACTGAAAATCACAGCCACAGAAAGAGAGAGAAAATGAAAAGGCAAAAGACTTTGTACCAGATGAAGGGACGAGATAAAACCCCAGAAAAACAACTAAATGAAGAGGAGATAGGCACTCTTCCAGAAAAAGAATTCAGAGTAATCATGGTGAAGATGATCCAGGACTTTGAAAAAAGACTGGATGCAAAGATCGAAAAGTTTACCAAAGACCTAGAAGAATTAAAGAGCAAACAAACAGAGATATGCAACACAATAACTGAAATGAACAATACACTAGAAGGAACCAAGAGCAGATTAACAGAGGCAGAAGGGCGAATAAGTGACCTGGAAGACAGAATGGTGATAATCACTGATGCAGAAAAGAATAAAGAAAAAGGAATGAAAAGAACTGAAGACAGCCTAAGAGACCTCTGGGACAATGTTAAACTCACCAACATTCACATTATAGGGGTCCCAGAAGGAGAAGAGAGAGAGAAAGGACCCAAGAAAATATTGGAAGAGATTATAGTTGAACACTTTCCTAACATGGGAAAGGAAACAGCTACCCAAGTGCAGGAAGCTCAGAGAGTCCCAGGCAGGATAATCCCAAGGAGAAACACGCCAAGACGTATAGTAGTCAAACTGACAAAAATTAAAGCCAGAGAAATGTTATTAAAAGCAACAAGGGAAAAACAACAAATAACATACAAGGGAACCCCCATCAGGTTAACAGCTGATTTCTCAGCAGAAGCTCTACAAGCCAGAAGGGAGTGGCACAATATATTTCAAGTGATGACAGGGAAGAACCTACAACCAAGAATACTCTACCCAGCAAGGATCTCATTCAGATTCGCCAGAGAAATCAAAAGCTTTACAGATAAGCAACAGCTAAGAGAATTCAGCACCACCAAACCAGCCCTACAACAAATGCCAGAGGAACTTCTCTAAGCAGGAAACAGAAAAGAAGAAAAGGACCTACAGAAACAAAAACAAAACAATTAAGAAAATGGTAATAGGAACATACATCTCGGTAATTACCTTGAATGTAAATGGACTAAATGCACCAACGAAAAGACACAGACTGGCTGAATGGATACAAACACAAGACCCGTATATATGCTGTCTACAAGAGACCCACTTCAGACCTAGGCACACATACAGACTGAAACTGAGGGGATGGAAAAAGATATTCCATGCAAAGGAAAATCAAAAGAAAGCTGGAGTAGCAATAGTCACATCAGATAAAATAGACTTTAAGATAAAAAATGTTACAAGAGACAAGAAAGGACATTACATAATGATCAAGGGATCAATCCAAGAAGAGGAGATAGCAATTATAAATATATATATTCACCCAATCTAGGAGCACCTCAATACATAAGGCAAATGCTAACAACTATGAAAGAGGAAATGCAAGTCAAAAATGGAGACACAGATGTAGAGAACAAACACATGGACAGCAAGTGGGGAAAGCAGGGAAGGTTGGGGGGGGGGGTGAATTGGGAGATTGGGATACCAAATTGTGCACTCTAAATATATGCTGTTTATATTCTGTTAACTGTATCTCAATAAAAGTTCTTTAAAAAAAAAGATTATTCAACTGATATCATCCACATTAACAAAAACAGAAAAATAAAATATTAGGCAAGAAATTCTTCTAGAAAATCACTAGAAATTTAAAGGCATAGAAATTTCTTGTCATAGAAAATATGACAAGAAAGTTAAAGAGAAATTATTTTTGTTTGGGATCATTTTTGTGGCAATTAAAATTACTCAAATCCTCAGTGTGTTTATGCAGTGAAATTCTAAAAAGAGTTCCACAATTTCTGCCAAGTTACAACATCATTCGAAACAAAACAAAGTGAGCATAAAAATAAGGCTTTCAAATTCTTTCAGAATAAATGAAACAGCTTAATGGTATCGAAAATGTATGCAAACACAATTTGAATCTGATGCTGAAAATGCACTTATTAAATGACTTTCTATTATATTGCAACAATTATATTAAATTAGTAGGGAGCTAGGAAAATACAATTAGTACATTGTCTGAAAATAAAGCTGAGAGAATACAAGAATGTGCATACAAGTTAGTGACTAATTAGCTTATAGGCTGATATACATGAAATCTTTACAATTCAATCAGATAGAAAAAAATGTTTTAGTGCTCCCCGTTTGCTTGTTTTTGTGCTGTATGTGAATATAAGGGCATTTATTACTTTGTAAATCACTTGACATAGAGAGAAGAAATTTGTTTTCAAATTTTGAGGAAAAATTTAACAAAAATTAGCATGTTATTTGAACTTTAAAAAATGACAAGTTAATATTTCATTATAAAGATTTAAATTTGTTTAAGAGCCCATTTATCCACACTCTTTAAAAATTAACACAACTTTAATTACATGCCATACTTCAAGCTAATTCATTTGTAAAGATCATCTTACTTAATATCCTATCAGGTAGACATGATTACTATTTCTAATTTACATCTCAAGTAAAAGGTTTAAAGAGGTCAAGGTGAAAATAGTAATTAAATAAGGGAGGCAGAACTGTAGTCCCAGGTCTTTCAGAATTCAAACATCATGCTCTTAGGTACTATTATATTATACCTTGTAATAATTCAACTTCGAAATAATTTCCTATGAATCCTCTTTCATGTTTGTGGATTATTCATGATCCAGTGTGTCATGAGATTGCAAGGCAGGCCATTCAAAGCTATTACATTTAGAAACTAATTTTCTGTGTGAATCAGGATTTTCTTATAATTGTTAACCAAAATAAAATTTAGGGATTAATTGAATATTGAGATTGAAGATACTATGAATCATCCATAACTGTAATTTAAAAATTTTCAGAGACAGTATCATTGTTTTATTTAATTGTTTTATATTAACTATTTTAAATTTATTGTTGTACTGAAGTTAACATTTTCGTTTCTTATTCTTTTCTTTACTAAAGTTCAGTTAATAATTGATTTATAAAAATCACAGATTTTATACAACTCTGTGTATACCAGTTTTTGTCATGAAAATAAGAACACAGAATACAAATTCATGACAAAAACTGGTATATAACCAAAAACCATCTCAAGTCCAGGTCTTCAGATTGAATCCTGGATTCTTATCAGTTAGCCATGCTGTTTACGGATAACATCATCTTAATACATCAAAAAATTTAAATAGTCAAAATTTTAAGAATCCAAAGTAGAGAAAATCAGTATTGTTTTCAAGAAAAAGTGAACTTCCAATCCATCAGTAAGAGTATGTGAATTATTCATTAGTTGGTAGTTTACTAAGTTATCAAAAACAAGGATTTTTCACATTGGTTTTTATTTATTTTAACTTCCTATCAAATGCATATATATACACACATATACACACATATATATACATGCATATATATACACATACTGTATTTCAATTTTGCTGCAAATAGCTAGCTAAAACTATAAAACATTTCCATATTAGACTATTTTTATGAAATTATCTTCACCCATCTATTATGATGCATGTGCCATTGTTTTTCTGTAGGACTAAATCAATCTCTACTTCAAAAATAGCTTTATTTGTATAATCTGTTCGTTCACAACAATAGTATTTGGAATTTTATACTTTTGAAATAAATTATTTTCTTGTCTTTCAATCACACAGAGCATAAAACACTTTATAAACTCTTAAAAAATTTTAATCAGTAGCAGGCTATCAAAATAAAACAGTTGTCAACTAGTAGTAGGTATCAAATTCAAACAATAAAATAAGTACAACAATTACTTGTTTTTATCTTCCTAATGCTGCATGGCCAATTTCACATTCATCTATGTCAGAATTGGCTGTGACCAAAATATGCAGAGCATCAATTTGCAATGGCTTGTAAATGTAGGCCTACATGTTGTGGAATTAATATTTTTCACGCACAACAAATCAGAACAAACATTTTCTTCAGTCATGTCAGACCTTGACACTCATTCACATGCCCTTCATAACCAAGACTGAGAAATTCACAGTTTGCGTAAAACAATGATTTGATAAATGACAGAAGCTCACAAGCACCAGTTTTAGATATCATTTTAGAGATTCCAAATTTATGATCTGTGTGAAAAACATATCTTGAAGTATACAAATTAGTGGATCCCAAATTACATTTTTTAGTGATGTAATGGTAGTGTATACATGTCCTTTGGAATAATATGGAAAATGAATAGTTTCCTCTTTCCCTACTTTAATAGTTAACAATTCAGACATTTGGTAATATTTACTATAGCTTAAGCTTTTATTAAGAACGAAAATTCAGTAAAGACACTTGCTTTGAGCAAGAAAAGAAGTGTGGGGAAAGAAGATATCTTGGGGCCAGATAGGCTTATTAGCTACATGACTTTTTGAGAAGTTTGCTAAACTTTGAGTGGCAGTCTTTTTCATCTGAAATATGAGAATATTAAGAGCTACTTCACATGTTTTTGTGGGGATTACATTTTAAATCAATGTAAAATTAACTGGTACAGTCTGCCTGACAGTAAGGTACTCAGTAAACATTTCTTCTCTGCCCTCATTTTATCAATGCTTTCTCTCAAAAATGATATAGAACTGCATTGTCCAATATGGCAACCACTAGCCAAATGATGCTGTTGAGCACTTGAAATGTGGCTACTCTGAACTGAGATGTGATACAAGTGTAAAATACACACCAAACTTTGAAGACTATCATGAAAAAAAGTGCAAGATATATTTAATAATTATTTATACTGTGGAAATGGTGCTATTTTAGATATATTAGCATACATAAATATATTATTAAACTAATTTCATCTGCTTTTTAATTTTTTATGTACAGAATTTTAAATTACATATGTACTTGTGTCTCACATTATATCTCTAATGAATAGTGCTGATCTAGAAATGAGAAGATTCAAGAAAGCCAAGATTCTTTTAAAATTCTTAATCCATAAAAGATTTTACTATGCTTTCATACTTTAGAATCCTTGTGGAGAGGAATCATATTTTACTACAATCTTGTAAAAAAGCAAATTATAACAGCTAGCAAACATTTTTGATTAGTCTCTTTAGAGTTAGAATGTGAAAAGGAATTTTTCCTGATTTGTCTACTATCATTTTAAAAATTGGAATAAAGTAGAAGAAATCATTGTAATCCCTATTCTCTCTGCCTTGTACATAATGACTGCACTGGGCATCACTCAAGCATTTTCCTTGCAGCTAATGGAGCCAAGTATCTCTCCGAACTACCTAAGGTTAATTGAGGTCTTGCCAGCCAAATTCCTTAACCTAGGGAGGGTCTTAGCCAGTTTCTCAGAAGGTAGAGAGAGTGGCCAGAAGAACCGCTATTACCTACTCTGATCAACTTCTCCACAGTGTGATAAAGCATGCTATCTAAAAGGCAAGTCTGATCATGTCTTTTCCCTTGAAATCTTTAATAACCCCATATAGGTTTTAAGAGAAAGTTAGAAGGCTACTTTCTTGACCAGAAGTTTCCATTGCTGCATACAAAGCTGTTTTCTCTCCTTGTTCCTATAAATGTATATAGCACTGCAGAGGTCGGTGTTCCACTTTGCTGCATGTCTCCTATAGGGCATGCAGTCTAGCCACACCCGGCCTAGGCACATTTCTCCTGGGTTAACAGAGCTTGGGAAAAATGTTTGCTTTGTTATTCCTATGCTTGCAAGTTTTTTTCCCCTGAAAATACTCTTATTCTTTGCATCTGTCCTTCTAGAATTAATATTACAGTGGACAGCCAGATAATAAATATTTTAAATATACAGAATATTAGTATCAACTGCTAAGGAAAAATGAATATTGGAATGGATATATGCATCATGGAGGTTTGGATATAAATGGAGTGGCCATGGAAGACCTCATGGTGAGAGTGACGTGTGAAATGCTATGAGGCAAATCTGTTTCTGTTTTGCTATATACTTTCATTTGTTTTATTTTTTAGATTCCACATAAAAGTGATGTCATACAGTACGTGTCTTTCTCTGTCTGACTTATCTTACTAAGCATAATGTTCTCTAGCTCCATCCATGTTGCTGCAAATGGCAGAATTTCATTCTTTTTTATGGCACAGTAGTATTCCTTTGTGTGTGCACATGTGTGTGTGTGTGTACACATACATACCACATCTTCTTTAGCCATTCAATTGTTGATGTACACTAGGTTGCTTCCATATCTCGGCTATTGTAAATAGTGCTGCTAAGAATATTGAGGTGAATGTATTTTTTGAAATTATCGTTTTTTTCCAGATACATACCCAAGAGAGGAATTACTGGATCATATGGTAGTTCTATTTTTAGTTTTTGAGGAACCTCTGTAATGTTTTCTGTAGTGGCTGCACTGATTTACATTGCCACCAACAGTGTACAAGGGTATCCTTTTCTCCACATCCTCACCAACATTTACTGTTGTAGACTTTTTGATGGTAGCCATTCTGAGAGGTTCACGAGATGGTGGCATTTCTCTAATAATTAGTGATGTTGAGCATATTTTCATATGCCTGTTAGCCATCCGTATGTCTTCTTTGGAAAAACATCTATTCAGATATTTTGCTCAGGTTTTGATTGCATTGTTTGTTTTTTGGTGTTGCATTGTATGAGCTGTTTATATATTCTGGATATTAACCCTTGGCAGTCATATCGTTTGCAAATGTTTTCTCCCATTTTGTAGGTTGTCTTTTTATCTTTTTTTTTTTTTAATTTTTTGGGGGGTACACCAAGTTCAATCATCTGTTTTTATACACATATCCCTGTATTCCCTCCCTTCCTTGACTCCACCCCCTCGAGTCCCCCCCACCCTCCCTGCCCCAGTCCTCTAAGGCATCTTCCATCCTCGAGTTGGGCTCCCTTTGTTATACAACTTCCCACTGACTATCTATTTTACAGTTGGTAGTACATATATGTCTGTGCTACTCTCTCGCTTCATCTCAGCTTCCCCTTTACCCCCCAACCCCTCCCATACCTTGAGTTCTCCAGTCCATTCTCTGTATCTGCGTTCTTGTTCTTGTCACTGAGTTCATCAGTACCATTTTTAGATTCCGTATATGTGAGTAAGCATACAATATTTGTCCTTCTCTTTCTGAGTTCACTCTGTATGACAGATTGTAGTTCTATCCACCTCATGACATATAGCTCCATCTCATCCCTTTTTATAGCTGAGTAATATTCCATTGTATATATATGCCACATCTTCTTTATCCATTCATTTGTTGATGGGCATTTAGGTTGCTTCCATGTCCTGGCTATTGTAAATAGTGCTGCAATAAACATTATGGTACATGTTTCTTTTGGGATTATGGTTTTCTTTGGGTATATGCCCAGGAGTGGGATTACTGGATCATATGGTAGTTCTATTTGTAGTTTTTTAAGGAACCTCCAAACTGTTTTCCATAGTGGCTGTACCAACTTACAGTCCCACCAACAGTGCAGGAGAGTTCCCTTTTCTCCACACCCTCTCCAACATTTGTTGTTTCCAGATTTTGTGATGATGGCCATTCTGATCGGTGTGAGGTGATACCTCATTGTGGCTTTGACTTGCATTTCTCTGATGATTAGTGATGTTGAGCATCTTTTCATGTGTTTGTTGGCTATCTGTATGTCTTCTTTGGAGAAATGTCTATTTAGGTCTTCCGCCCATTTGTGGATTGGGTTATTTGCTTTTTTGGTATTAAGCTTCATGAGCTGCTTGTATATTTTGGAGGTTAATCCTTTGTCCATTGTTTCATAGGCAATTATTTTTTCCCATTCTAAGGGTTGCCTTTTAGTCTTGTTTAGGGTTTCTTTTGCTGTGCAAAAGCTTTTAAGTTTCATGAGGTCCCATTTGTTTATTCTTGATTTTATTTCCATGATTCTTGGAGGTGGGTCAAAAAGATCTTGCTTTGATGTATGTCATAGAGTGTTCTGCCTATGTTTTCCTCTAGGAGTTTGATAGTGTCTGGCCTTACATGTAGGTCTTTAATCCATTTGGAGTTTCTTTTTGTGTATGGTGTTAGGAAGTGTTCTAATTTCATTCTTTTACATGTTGCTGTCCAATTTTCCCAGCACCATTTATTGAAGAGGCTGTCTTTTTTCCATTGTATACTCGTGCCTCCTTTGTCAAAGATAAGGTGCCCATATGTGTTTGGGCTTACTTCTGAGTTCTCTCTTCTATTCCATTGACCTTCCTTTCCATTTTTGTGCCAGTACCATACTGTCTTGATCACTATGGCCTTGTAGTATAGTTTGAAGTCAGGAAGCCTGATTCCACCAACTCCATGTTTCCTTCTCAAGATTGCTTTGGCTATTTGGGGTCTTTTGCGTTTCCATACAAATCGTAAGATTTCTTGTTCTAGTTCTGTGAAAAATGCCATTGGTAATTTGATTGGGATTGCATTGAATCTGTAAATTGCTTTGGGTAGTACAGTCATTTTCACAAAGTTGATTCTTCCAATCCAGGAACATGGTATGTCCCTCCATCTGTTTGTGTCATCTTTGATTTCTTTCATCAATGTCTTAAAGTTTTCTGCATACAGATCTTTTGCCTCCTTAGGCAGGTTTATTCCTAGGTATTTTATTCTTTTTGTTGCAATGGTGAATGGGAGAGTTTCCTTAATTTCTCTTTCTGCTCTTCCATTGTTAGTGTATAAGAATGCAAGAGATTTCTGTGCATTAATTTTGTATCCTGCTACTTTACTAAACTCATCAATTAGTGCTAGCAGTTTTCTGGTAGAGTCTTTAGGGTTTTCTATATATAATATCATGTCATCTGCAAAGAGTGACAATTTGACTTCTCCTTTTCCAATTTGGATTCCTTTGATTTCTTTTTCTTCTCTGATTGCTGTGGCTAAAACTTCCAAAACTATGTTGAATAATAGTGGTGAGAGTGGACACCCTTGTCTTGTTCCTGTTTGTAGAGGGAATTTTTCCAGTTTTTCCCCATTGAGAACGATGTTGGCTTTTGGTTTTTCATATATGGCTTTTATTATGTTGAGGTAATTTCCTTCTGTGCCCATTTTCTGGAGAGCTTTTATCATAAATGGATGTTGCACTTTGTCAAAAGCTTTTTCTGCATCTATTGAAATGATCATATGGTTTTTATCCTTCATTTTGTTGATATGATGTATCACATTGATTGATTTGCGTATATTGAAGAATCCTCGCATCCCAGGGATAAACCCCAGTTGATCATGGTGTATGATTTTTTTAATGTGCTGTTGGAGTCTGTTCACTAGTATTTTGTTGAGGATTTTTGCATCTATATTCATCAGTGATATTGGTCTGTAATTTCCTTTTTTTGTGACATCTTTGCCTGGTTTTGGTATCAGGGTGATGGTAGCCTCGTAGAATGAGTTTGGGAGTGTTCAGCCTTCTGCAATATTTTGGAAGAGTTTGAGAAGGATAGGTGTTAACTCTTCTCGAAATGTTTGATAGAATTCGCCTGTGAACCCATCTGGTCCTGGGCTTTTGTGTGTTGGGAGATTTTTAATCACTGCCTCAATTTCCGTACTTGTGATTGGTCTGTTCATGGTTTCTATTTCTTCCTGGTTCAGTCTTGGAAGATTGTATTTTTCTAAGAATGTATCCATTTCTTCCAGGTTATCCAATTGATTGGCATATAGTTGCTTGTAGTAGTCTCTCATGATGTTTTGTATTTCTGAGGTGTCCGTTGTGACTTCTCCTTTTTCATTTCTAATTCTGTTGATGTGCATCTTCTCCCTTTTTTTCTTGATGAGTCTGGCTAATGGTTTATCCATTTTGTTAATCTTCTCAAAGAACCAGCTTTTAGTTTCATTTATTTTTCTTATGGTTTCTTTCCTTTCTTTTTCATTTATTTCTGCTCTGATCTTTATGATTTCTTTCCTTCTTCTCACTTTGGGGTTTCTTTGTTCTTCTTTCTCTAGTTGTTTGAGGTGTAAGGTTAGGTTGTTTATTCGATCATTTTCTTGCTTCTTAAGGTAGGACTGTATTGCTATAAACTTCCCTCTTAGAACTGCTTTTGCTGCATCCCATAGGTTTTGGGTTGTTGTGTTTTCGTTGTCATTTGTTTCTAGATATTTTTTGATTTCCTCTTTGATTTCTTTAGTGATTCCTTGGTTGTTTAAGAGTGAATTGTTTAGCCTCCATGTGTTTGTATTTTTTGCAGGTTTTTTCCTGTAATTGATATCTAGTCTCATGGCGTTGTGGTCTGAGAAGATGCTTGATATGATTTCAATTTTCTTGAATTTGCCAAGGTTTGATTTGTGACCCAAGATGTGATCTATCCTGGAAAATGTTCCATGTGCACTTAAGAAGAAAGTGTAGTCTGTCGTTTTTGGATGGAATGTCCTATAAATATCAATGAAGTCGAGATGGTCTAATGTGTCCTTTAAAGCTTGTGTGTCTTTATTTATTTTCTGTTTGGATGATCTGTCCATTGATGTAAGTGGGTTGTTCAAGTCTCCCACTATTATTGTGTTACTGTCAATGTCCCCTTTTATAGCTGTTAGCATTTGCCTTATGTATTGAGGTGCTCCTATGTTGGGGGCATAGATATTTACCATTGTGATATGTTCTTCTTGAATGGATCCCTTGATCATTATGTAGTGTCCTTCCTTGTCTCTTTTAATAGTCTTTATTTTCAAGTCTAATTTGTCTGATATGAGTATGGCTACTCCAGCTTTCTTTTGACTTCCCTTTGCATGGAATATCTTTTTCCATCCCTTTACGTTCAGTCTCTATGTATCCCTTGGTGTGAAGTGGGTTTCTTGTAGGCAGCATATAGAAGGGTCTTGTTTTTGTATCCATTCAGCCAGTCTGTGTCTTTTGGTTGGAGCATTTAATCCATTTACATTTAAAGTGATTATTGACATGTGTGTTCCAATGACCATTTTCTGAATTGTTTTGGGTTTGTATTTGTAGGTGTTTTCCTTTTCTTGTGTTTCCTACTTAGAGAAGTTCCTTTAGCACTTGTTGTAAGGCTGGTTTGGTGGTGCTGAATTCTCTTAACTTTTGCTTGTCTGGAAAGCTTTGGATTTCTCCGTCGAATCTGAATGAGATTCTTGCTGTGTAGAGTATTCTTGGCTGTAGGTTTCTCTCTTTCAGGACTTTCGGTAGATCCTGCCATTCCCTTCTAGCCTGCAGAGTTTTTGTAGAAAGGTCAGCTGTTATCGTTATGGGTTTTCCCTTATATGTTGTTTGTTGCTTTTCTCTTGCTGCTTTTAATATTTTTTCTTTGTGTTTAATTGTCATTAGTTTGATTAATATGTGTCTCGGTGTATTTCTCCTTGGGTTTATTCTGTATGGGACTCTCTGTGCTTCTTGGACTTGGTTAATTATTTCCTTTAGCGTGTTGGGGAAGTTTTCCACTAGAACCTCTTCAAATATTTTCTCAGACCCTTTCTTGTTTTCTTCTTCTTCCAATATGCCTATAATTCAAATGTTGGTACGCTTAATGTTATCACTGAGGTCTCTGAGACTGTCTTCTATTCTTTTTATTCTTTTTTCTTTTTCCTGCTCTGTGGCATTTATTTCCCCCATTCTATCTTCCAACTCACTTATTCGTTCTTCTGCTTCAGTCATTCTGCTGGTTATAGCATCTAGAGTATTTTTAATTTCAGTTATTTTGTTATCCATTGCTGTTTGTTTTGCTGAGTTCTTATGAACTGTTTCTTGTACTTTCTCTATTCTGTTATTGAGATTTTGTA
Organism: Hippopotamus amphibius kiboko; assembly: GCF_030028045.1. Classification (NCBI taxonomy): domain Eukaryota; kingdom Metazoa; phylum Chordata; class Mammalia; order Artiodactyla; family Hippopotamidae; genus Hippopotamus; species Hippopotamus amphibius. The sequence goes on along the minus strand of NC_080187.1, from coordinate 169,398,448 downwards.
TCATTTTCACTATCATTACTCTAAATTCTTTTTCAGGCGTTTTTCCTATTTCCTCCTCATTTATTTGGTCTTGTGGGTTTTTTTCCTGCTCCTTTGCCTGCATGGGGTTTCTTTGTTTCCTCATGGTTGTCCAAACTTTTGAGGTTGCTTGTCCTGGCAATAGAAGTGTTGATAGAAGACTGTCCAAGCCTCACACTAATGTCCAAGTATTGGATTAAACAAATATTAAGTCTAGGAAACACATACATGTATAAGACACACAATTACTAAATCCATTAGGACACAAGGCTCTAGAAAGACCTAACAGAACCCCAGTGTGCTATCAGATATCCAAAGAGAAACCCAACAGAAATTGACAGCTGAAGCAGAACAAATCAGAGACAAAAGCAAAAGCAAACAAACAAACAAATAACACCTTACACATACAAACATTAATCCAGGGAGATTTTGTAAGCTAGGATCAAATATAGAAAAGAGCCAGAGTACCACCAGAGAAAATGGAGATTCTCAGAATGTAATTAGACAACTGTACTAAGAACTAAGATAAAGACAAAAGCCTAATATTAAATACTAAGGCAGTGCATCCTCTGGAGAATAGAGCAAGGAGTCTGAGCAGACCGATAGTGTTGCTTATAAGTATATTAAAATAAAATAAACTTAAAAAGGCTGGCATAAAGGGGAACAGAAGAGTGTAATGTGGTTGGAAATATGCAAATATAAAGAAAGGAATAGAAATGTATAAAAGATAGGGTTGAAAGGAAAATATGAGAGATATATTGTCTGTACTACCAAAAACTTAGGTAGATATAGAAGTATATAAAAAGGCAAAAAAAAAAAAAGAATAAAAAAATATCATTAAAAATTATGTTATAAAACTTGTAAATCCCTTAGGGCTAAGATCGTATTTAATAAAGAAAAAAAAAAAAAAAAAAGAGAGAGTGAAAAAGGAAAAAAAAAAATCCAGAACTGATCCCAGAATGGACCAGTTCAATAGGTATTGATACTACTATTTCTGTTTCCTTAGCGTCTCAGCTGTAAATGTCCTTCTCCTTGCCTTGGGTTTTTTTGCATTATTCTGTGACCAGCAGAGGTTCCTTTATTGTTCGTCTGTAAGCGTCGGTGTGTGGGGAGGGAGAGGGTACAATAGTGGCTCCTTCTCCTGGGAGTGAGTGAGCAGTGGCACACTGTTGTTTCAGTCGGGCTTGGAGGTGCCTGTTGCAGAGGGACGCCGGTGGCTCAGGTGTAAACAGAAAGTCTCAGAGTTGGGCCTCTCTCGGGTTTTTTTTTTTTGTTGCTGTTGTTTTTTTTTTTTTTTTTTCTCTCAGCAGCCTCCCTGCTGCTGGCGTTGCAAGGGGTTTTAATCTAGCCCCGCCCGAGTGCCTGAGGGTGCTTGTTATCCCTGAGCGCCTTAGGTGGCCCAGTGGTGTCTCTCCACTGCCTGTTGCAGAGGCGCCCAAAGAGAGAGAGAGGCTTTGCGTGTGGCTCCTCCCCCGCGCCCGTGAGCCTGCAGCCTCCAGCTGCCATCAAGGCCGGGGCAGCTCTCAGGGATGGGCACTCCTCTCCGCGGACCTCCTCCCTCCTGTCCTCTCGGTCCGTCACCCTACCGGCAACAATGTTTCTCACCCTGAACCAGCTCTCCGGTTCCCACGCTCCTGCTCCCAGACCCTCCGTTCAGCCGCGGATTGAGGTCTCGGTCCGGGAATGCTGAGCTGCACTGCGGACCCTCCGTATGTTTCTCACTCCCTCCCGTCTGCCACAGCTCCGCCACTTCACCCTCTTTGAGCCGTTGTAGGTGCCTCCCTACCAGCTATGTTGGGCTCCCCGCGGTCCTTTCTGGTGTCTGAGGCCGTCTGCTGGTGTTCAGCTGGTTCTCTGTGGGAATTACTGCATCCTTCCGTGCATTCCCAATGCATCTGTGGAGAGGGATGCACTCCACGTCTCTCTACTTTGCCACCATCTTTTTCATCTCTGTCTTTTTATCTTGTCATTGGTTTCCTTTGCTGTGCAAAAGTTTTTAATTTTAATTACGTCCCATTTTTTAAATTTCTGCTTTATTTCTTTGGCCTTAGGAGATGGATCCAAAAAAAATAATGCTACAATTATGTCAAAGAGTGTTCTGCTTAAGTTCTCTTCTAGGAGTTTTATGGCTTTAGAACTTACATTTATGTCTTTAATCCATTTTGAGTATATTTTTGTGTATGGTGTTAGAGAATGTTTTAATCTCATTCTTTTACCTGTAGCTGTCCAGTTTTCCCAGCACCACTTATCAAATATACTGTCTTTTCTCCATTGTATATTCCCGCCTTCTTTGTTTTAGATTAATAGACCATTAGTATGTGGGTTTATTTCTGGTCTCTCTGTTCTGTTCTGTGGATCTGTGTGTTTGTTTTTGTGCCAGTACCATACTGTTTTGATTACTGTAGCTGTGTTATATAGTCTGAATTCTGGGAGGATGATACTGCCAGCTTTGTTCAGTTTTCTCAAGATTACTCTGACAATTCGATGTCTTTTGTGAATCCATATGCATTTTAGGATTATTTGTTCTAGTTCTGTGAAAAATATCATGGGTATTTTGATAGGGACTGCATTAAATCTGTAGATTGCGTTGGGTAGTATGGCTATTTTAATGATATTAATTCTTCCAGTCCAAGAGTATAGGATACCTTTCCATTTATTTGCATCATCTCCAGTTTCCTTCATCAGTGGTTTATAGTTTTTAGACTATAGGTCTTTCACCTCCTTGGTTAAGCTTATTCCTAGTTATTTTATTTTTTTGAATGTGGGTTTTTTTTTTTCATTCAGTTTCTCATAGTTTATTATTATTGTATAGAAAAGCAACAGATTTCTGTGTATTAGTCTTTAATCTTGTAGCTGTCCTGAATTCATTTATTAGTTCTGATAAGTTTTGCGTGGAGACTTTAGGGATTTCTGTATAACATATCATATCATTGGCAAATAGTGACAGTTTTACTTCTTCCCTTTCAATTTGGATGCATTTTATTTCTTTTTCTTGTCTGCTAAGACTTCCAATACTGTGTTGAATAGAAGTGGCAGGAGTGGGCATCCTTGTCTTATTCCTGAATTTAAAGAAAACACTTTCAGCTTTTCACTGTTGAGTATGATGTTAGCTGTGGGTTTGTCATAAATGGTCTTTATTATGTTGAGATATGTTCCCTCTGTACCTACTTTAATGAGAGTTTTAATCATAAATAGATGTTGAATTTTGTCAAACACTTTTTCTGCATCTATTGAGATAATTGTGTGATCTTTATCCTTCCTTTCGTTAATGTGGTGGATCACATTGATTTGCGAATATTGAACCATCTTTGAGTATCTGGAATAAATACAACTTGATCATGGTGTATGATCTTTTTTATATATTGTTAGATTTGAGTTTGCTAATATTTTGTTGAAGAATTTTGCATCTGTATTCATCAAAGATATTGGCCTGTAATTTTTGTTGTTATTGTTGTCTTTGTCTGTTTTTGGTATAGGGGTAATGGTGGCTTTGTAGAATGAATTTCAGAGTGTTCCATCCTCTTTGATTTTTTGGAGAAGTTTGAGAAAGTTAGGTATTAGCTATTCTTTATATCTTTGGTAGAATTTTGTGATGCTGTCTGATTTTGAACTTTTGTTTGCTGAGAATTTTTCTAAATCACAAATTCAATTTTGTTATTAGTGATTGGTCTGTGCAAATTGTCTGTTTCTCCTTGATTCAGTCTTGGCAGGTTTATGTTTCTAGAAATTTGTCCATTTCTTCCAGGTTGTCCAGTTTGTTGGCATATAACTGTTCATAGTATTCTCTTATGATTTTTTGTGTCTCTGTGGTATTGGTAGTTATTTCTTCTCTTATTTTGTTTATTTAAATCCTGTTTCTTTTCTTCTTGATGAATCTGTCTAAAAGTTTATCAGTTTTGTTTATCTTTTCAAAAAAAAACAGCTCTTATTTTCACTGATATAGTCTATTGTATTTTCATCTCGATGTTATTTATTTCCTCTCTGATCTTTATTATTTCCTTTCTTCTGCTGACTTTGGGCTTTGTTTGTTCTTTTTCTTTAGGAGATAGGTTAGGTTGTTTATTTTAGATCTTCCTAATTTTTTGAGCAAGGCCTGTATTGCTGTAAACTTCCCTCTTAGGAACTTAAACTTTTGCTGCACCCCATTGATTTTGCAAAATTATGTTTCCATTTTAGTTAGTCTCAAGGTATTTTCTGATTTCCTCTGATTTCTTCATTGACCCATTGAGGTTTTAGTAACATGTTGCTTAGTCTCCACATGTTTATTCTTTTCCCGTTTTTCTTTCTGTAATTGATTTCTAGTTTCATACTGTTGTTGGAAGAAGTACTTGATATAATTTCTGTCCTCTTACATTTGTTGAGACTTATTTTGTGGCATAGATGTGATCTATCCTGGAGAATGTTCCATGTGCACTTGCAAAGAATGTGTATTTTGCTGCTTTTGGATGTAATGTACTTTAGATATCTATTAAGTCCAATGGTCTGTTGTGTCATTTAAGACCACTGTTGCATTATTGATTTTCTGTCTCCAATGATCTGTCTATTGATGTAAGCAGAGTGTTAAAAATTCCCTAATATTATTGTATTATTGTCAGTGTCTCCCTTTATGTCTGTTAGTGTTTGCTTTATATGTTTAGGTGTCCCTGTATTGGGTGCATATATTTTAACAAGTGTAATATACTCTTCTAGTAGTGATTCCTTTTTCATCATATGATGCCCTTCTTTGTCTTTTGTTATAGGCTTTGTTTTAAAGTCTACTTTGTCTGATATGAGTATTTCTACCCTTACTTTCTTGTAGTGTCATTTGTATGAAATATCTTTTTCCATTCCCTCAGTTTCAGTCTCTGAGTGTCTTTATTTCTGAAGTGAGTCTCTTGTAGGCAATGTATAGAAGGGTCTTTTTTTTTTTTAATCCAATCTGCCACCCTATGTCTTTTGATTGGAGCATTTTGTCCATTGATGTTTAAAGAAATTATTGATAGGTTAATACATATTGCTTTTTATTACTTGTTTTCCAGTTGCTTTGTAGTTCTTTTCTGTTCATTTTCTCTTCTCTTTGTTTCTTCTCTTCTGGTTTGATAATTTCCTTTAGCAGTATGCTTGTGTTCCTTGCTTTTTAGTTTTTGTATATCTATTATAGGTTTTTGATTTAGCATTACTAGGGTTTCATCTGTGTTGACCTCTAACTATGTCTACTTGTTTTAAACTGGTAGTCATTTAAGTTCAAACACATTCTAAAAAATTTACATTTTTAGTTCCCTTCCCCCATATTTTTGTGTTTTCAATGTCATATTGTACCTCTTCATGTTTATCCCTTAATTGTTTACAGTAGTTATAGTTGTTTTTACAATTTTTTGCTTTTAATATTTGTTCTGGCTTATGTGAATGGTTGATCCTCACTCCTTACTATATATTTGCCTTCACTAGTGGGATTTTCCCTTTTCTATGTATTCTTACTACTTTAGCATTTAGTGAAGATCCTTTAACATTTCTTTCATGGCAGCTTTAGCATTGATGACTCATTTTCAGCTGGTTTGAGAAGTTTGTTATCACTACCTTTATTCTAAATGATAACCTTTCTGGGTAGAGTCTCCCAGGTTATAGCCTTCTCCCTTTCAGCACTTTGAATATATCATGCTACTCCCTTCTGGCCTGCAAAGTTTCTCAGCTAATAGCCTTATGGGGATTCCCTTGTATATGACTCTGTTTTGTTGTTGTTGTTTGTTTGTTTGTTTTTCTCTTGCTGCCTTTAGACTTCTGTCTTTAACTTTTGTAATTTTAATTATGATATATCTTGATGTAGGTTTCTTTGGATTAGTCTTATTTGGTACCCTCTGAACTTCCTGTATGATATCCTCTGTGCTTCCTGTACTTGGATATCTGTTTCCTTCCTCAGGTTTGGAAAGTTTTCAGCCATAATTTCAGATTAATTTCATTCACCTTCTTTTTCTCTTCTCCTGGACCCCCTATAATGTGAATGTTGGCACACTTACTCATATCACAGAGATCTCCTAGACTGTTTTTAATTTTTTAAAATTTGCTTTTCTTTTGCTGTTCTGGTTTGGTAATTTTCATTATTATGTCTTTCAGATCACGTGTGCCTTCTTCTGTATCTCTTAGTCTTCTATTCATTCCTTCTAGTGTGTTTTTTATTTCACCTATTAAATTCTTCATTTCTGATTGGGTCTTTTTTATGTTTTATAGTTCCTTGTTAAAATCATCACTGTGTAGGTCTGTTCTTTTCCCTAATTCAGTTAACATTTTTATTGCCAATGCCTTGAATTTTCTATCTGTTAAGTTGTTTATTTCTATTTCATTATTTATTTTTCAGAAGTTTTCTCTTGCTCTTTGAACTGAGAACAGTTCCTCTGCCTTTTCATTTGCTTAGTTTTCTCTGCCTCTATGTGTTTAGGTGATACAGTGACTTATTGTTTTATTGCACTGGTGTTCTTATGTAGGAGCATCCCTATACAGACTGTGTGTACCCAGTACCATTGGTGGGATAGCTAGATTTGACATGGATGCAAGTCACTTCTTTCCTCAGTATCTGCTGGCACCTATCACCCTGGTAGGTGATGGGGTTAAAGATGGAGGGGCTAGAGCTAGAGCTGGTTGTGAGGGGGAGTTCTCCTCCACTCAGTGGCTGTCATTGCCCTATTGGGGGAGGGATCTGATCCCAAGTTTCTAAGGCAGAAGCCCTGAGGGTCAGGCTTGAGCTGGCACTCTTCCCAATAAGTGTGTCTTTTCCCCTCTCCCTACATCAGGAAACTTTTGCCTCAGAAGGGAGAGTGGTGAAATCAGTGGGGCCCATCTGGACTCCCTGCTCTCACTGGCAGAAGACAGAGATCTCAACTATCTCCAGTGCTCTGCCTGTGCAGGTATCCTTATTTATTTCTCTTGCTCCACTCAGAAGCAGCCTTGGTTATAAGTCCTCTTTAACACTGCCTGCAGCCTCCTCTGACCCCATCCTGTTGTGGAGCCACACCACAGAGCTGTCACAGCCCATGTGGACTCTTAGCATGTATCCAGAGGTGAGCTGTGGCAGAGCAGCAACTGTCAGAGATCTGGGCTGCCTCTGATGTGCTACTTTAATAAGTGTCAACAATGGCTGCTGCTGTCCCACCAAGGCTCTGCCGTAGGACCGTGTTGCTTCTGTGTCCCTTGGTGGAGTCTTCTTTCCTATCATGGCTGTCCCAGATGCAGTGCTGTGACATGGAGTGAGTAGGGCTAGAGCATTTGCATGGCTTGGGCTGGGGCATGCACTGAGGTGGTTGCAGGAAACCTGGCAGCTGCTAGAGCAGACTTTTCTCCTCTCTTCCTTGGGGGCAAGCCAGTGTGTGTGCTGCTCATTAGTGTAGTCCGGGCTTCCTACCACCCTCCTGTTATTCCTAGTGGTCCTCCAACCAGCCAAGGGGACTTGTCTCTTCTGTGTAGGACCCCAGGAGTATGGCATCCAGTCTGTGGCTCTCATCACTCACTCCTCAGGGCTGGTGTCCACCTTTTTTTTTTTTAAGGACTTTTACTGAGATATGATTAACATACAATAAACTCCCTATAGTTAAAGTGTACAATTTGATATGTTTTTTCTTTCTAGTAATGTATATATGGCAATCCCAATCTCTAGTTCATCTCACCCCACCCCCCACTTTCCCCCCTTGGTGTCCATATGTTTGTTCTCTATATCTGTGTCTCTATTTCTGCCTTGCAAACTGGTTGGTCTGTACCACTTTTCTAGATTCCACATATATGCGTTAATATACGATATTTGTTTTTCTCTTTCTGCCGATGTCCACTTATATATCCTTCCTTTCCTTTTGAGTCTCATCGCAGGGGCAGAGGTTCCAACCAATTGCTTTTTTCCACTCCTGCCTGATTATATGTGTGTCTTTCTTACAGCCTTGGGTTGAACTGGAGTCCTTCTACCAGTTTCCAGTTAGTTTTCAGTGAGAATTGTTCCATGTGTAGATGTATTTTTGATGTGTTTATTTTGAGGGCGGGGTAGATGAGCTCTATGTCCTCTTACTCCACCGTCTTAATTGATCTACGGTTGTTCTTTTTATTTTTGATATCCCTCATGTGTGCATATATGCATATGTACACTTGTATTTATGTGTTTGTTTGTGGTTTACTATAGTGGTAACCAGAAAGACCCTGAAGGGAGAAGGTGAAGAGCCTATATTCTTATTTTCAAAGTAAGTCAAGAAAGTTAGTAAGATTGTGCTATTCTACAGCTGATGTGAACGGAATCCCAAGGGCTGGAATTGGTGGTAGAAATTACCAAGTGGAGAAGGCTGAGTCCATGGGAGCTTCTGCAAAGAAAGTAGGAAATGAAGAACGTGGGGAGCTGGTAGAGACCTATGGAAGGTCTAAGAGCTGAGCTTTGGAGATACTCAAGTCCCCAAACCCAGGCTGTACTGACATTTTAGAAGATTCAATCTTGGCCCTACAATTGGTTTTTTTATACTCCTTCCCTCATTAAATCTATCTCTTCTGATTCTCCAATTAGTACTTTAATGCAGGTGATTCTTAAGTCTTTGTCTGTAAGCATAGTTTCTCCTGAATTCCAATCTAGTATCTTCATATACCTGCTGAGCAGTTCTTTTAGTATCTCTCTCATTGTGTTTTCTTGCTCCCAGCCTGAGAGCTTAAACTGTGTTCACAGGTGTCCATATATATTTGGAAAACTGGCAGGTCATGCCCTCTAGGGATATCTGTGAATGATAAATCAACTTTTGGTGTTTCCTAAAGACACACATAACAGAAAGTCAAACTCCACCAGGTTAGTTAAAAAAAAAATAGAAGATAAAGATCTCTACAGCCTAGGTGGTGAGCCACACTAATACAGATCAAGAAGGACAGCCTGCAAAAAACAGTGCCATCCATTACACCTAGGACAGGAGAGGAAGGGAAAGGAATCTTGAGGAGATTTTCTGATAGGAGAAAGGAGGGTTTGTTTTTTTAATTCAATGGTGTATGTATGTGTGTGGGCATGTGTTTTTCTCTAAAGGAGTTATCTCTATTTTTACATTGTTTCTGTCACCCTGTTTTAATTACAAATTGGCATCCTTTGGAGAAACATGAACTACTTTTAGATTAACACAGTTTCAAAGATACTGAAATCTCCCTCATTTGCATCGCTTTTGTCTTTCCCATTTAGATTTACTGATGCCCTTCAATTCTGTGGAAGTTACACTTATGTTATTTTTATTTCCATTGAACTGAGCTTGGAATTGCATATACTGTCAAGCTCATAAATCTAGAGCTCCAAACCTGACTTTCCTGCAGCCAAGATGAAGTCCGGTGATCCACGTGTATCACCTAGGTGCAAAACTGAGTAGGTTTTCCCTCAGATCTGATTGGCGATCTAATCCTGGGTTAGAAGGGATCCTTTAAGCTAAAGTCGCCTATCAGAGGAATCCCACATCTTCCAGGAACAGGTTTGCTTTAGTATCCCTGCCAGGTTCAGTGGTGGATTGGGGACAGCCCTTGGGAGAAATAGACTCAGCACAAATGCTGATGAATTTCAGCACAGAAGCTGGAGCCTTTGGTCAATTATACTCTCTGTAGTTGGTCTTTGAGGTACATTCTCTTGGCCTGCAGCTACCACTGCTTTTCTCTGCTCAATAAAGTCTTTTGCAATATTTTTCTTAGATACATTTGATGAGAACAGAGCCTAGGACAAAATCCTGTTCCACTAAAAATGTCCTTCCAGGTTGTTATGAACAATATATTTTTAGTGTCACCATGCAAACCATTAGCAAATTATAGTGGAATCGAATCATTTCTTTTTCTTGTCCATGAATATATCATCCAAGAATGTATCCAATGGATAATTTGTCTAAATTAGAATATGTGTCTAGAAATCACCCGGTACACAAATGGGCTAAATTTGTCAACAAAGAAATGAAATAAGATATGTATTACTTATGTTTAGTGAACCCATGTTAATTCCTACTGATCATTTGTTTCCTACTGATCAATTGTTCATGAACCGTGTTTTAATAATAATTTCTAAAGCTTTCTATGGGATTAATTTCAAACTCTCCAGTATATTATAGAATCCTTTGATTTTTAATTTAAAAAGGAATTATAACTTTTCCCCCATATCTGGTGTTTTGGTTTATCTTTCTGATTATTCACAATGCCTCAAGAAATAGTTCAATGGTATAGAAATTTTATTTGAAAGTTCCTTTTATAACTTGGGATATACTTTATTTGGGACAAAGATGTAAAGTCATTTAGCAAAAGAATTGCTTTCTTACAATCTCACATTTCTTGGGCTTCAGTTTCCTCTTACCGACATTATTTTTGCTATCCTTGACAGAGAAGATGGAAATAAAATAAAAGTTGAGTGGTATGGCTTTTTCTTTGTCGTGTTATAAAAACGTTATTCTGAAGCAACATGTTCACTTTTTTGAACATAACTTCAAAAACCTATTTTTTGTATCTTTAGTATTTTTGGCAAGACTCATTGCATTCTTATTATTGGACTGTTAAAAATCATTTTTATACCTTTTAGCCACTCTTAAATATTTTTTGTTATACTCCATTCTTCTCTGTTTCGTTCATGTTCTCTTTTATAGGTGAATTCAGCTACCTTTTGTCCCTTTCACAGTCCAGTGATTACTGTGGCCATAAATTATGAAATATGATCATCAATTGTATGCTTCTGGATTCTTATGGAAAAATGAGACAGAGAGAGAGACAGAGAGAGAGAGAGAGAGAGAGAGAAAGAGATATTTTTGTCATCAAAATACGTAATTTCAATTTATTTCTGAATGTCTATCTTCATCCTAGTTTTCCTTCATTAAAAATTATATTCTCTATGGAAATAATCTCAGATTTTTTTTGCCATGTTAAAAATGATCAGAAAGTTGTTTTTTTTTTTAATATATTTTTCAATTTATTTTATTGGCTGTGTTGGTCATTGCTGCACATGGACTTTAGTCGCGGTGAGCGGGGGCTACTCTTTGTTGTGGTGCACGGGCTCCTCATTGCGGTGGCCTCTCTTGTTGCAGAGCACAGGCTCTAGGTGCATGGGCCTCAGTAGTTGCGGCACATGGGCTCAGTAGTTGTGGCTCACGGGCTGTGGAGCGCAGGCTCAATAGTTGTGGCGTACATGCTTAGTTGCTCCGCGGCATGTTGTATCTTCCTGGGGCAGGGCTCGAACCTGTGTCCTCTGCGTTGGCAAGTGGATTCTTACCCACTGCGCCACCTAGGAAGGCCGATTAGAAAGTTTTTATATTTTTCCATATTTTATGTATTTTTTCAATACTGCAGATTTTGAGTATAGTTCTAAGGTTGAACTGGAAATGGTTTATTATCCAATGAAATGAAATTATTAAATTACAGATGGTGTAGAGACAGTATTTATATGATAGTAATGAAACTGAAAAACTATATAGAATTCTATGTTGCTCAGGAAGGTCTGGACACAGAAGAATGGAGGCACATTGAAGAGGATTTAGACATACATCTGCTATTTCCATTATATGGGTAAGAAGTCAAGGATCAGAAAATTTAGACACTGATTTGTCCGTGAAAGTTGGGTAGCCTTTAAACTCTTCAGGAATTTGTTTCCTGGAAGTCAGCAGCCAGCCTTGGGAACATTTCTTAATTCCATCATTTGCACATTTGTTCCTTTTTTTCTTCCCACAGTTCCCAAGGATTTAGTCTACTTATTAATTTTTCTCTAGATATCACTATATGTGTCTCTACCAGGGTACTTCCCATTGGAAAATAAGAGTTCTTGAATCAGGACTGCGGTAAAGTGAATGGCACTTAAGTAAGTCACATAAACTTTCCAAATATTTTTCTGGATTTGGAGTATAAAATGTGTTGGTAAGAATATTGTGATTTATAAATCACTTTAAACACACATAAGCTATTTTTATTGAATTACCCAGGGAGTATAGTCTCTACCTGAACCAAGTTCCTAGCATACAGAAATGCTGAAGGGGATTTTTATACTTAAAATTGTGGAAAACCAATCTGTTCAGAAAGCCTGAAACTTGTATTGGCTCAGGTAGCAGTAAAGTTATGAGAATGAAAAAATAAAGAGGAGGGATGATTAAATAATTTACCTGCTGATTAGAGTAATTGATGGACATGGAAAATAATAACCCAATGTTTTTTTTTTTAAAAAACTGTAGGTAGTTTGCCTTTTTTTCCCTCTCTCTCTTTCTTTATCCTGCCTTGATCTTCCTTTGTAAACAATGGTAATTTGCTTAACATAGAGAAAATGCCAACAAATACCCAGTGGGAATCATTGAGAAAGGATAAAATGTATTTTATTTATATTATGATTTAATCACATAAGAATCTAAAGCTCCAGAGATGAATATGCTGCACATGAAATGGCTGCACCCCTGAAATATTAGCTGTCGTTAATTTCATTTTTTTAACAAAATAGTAGTCATTCAGTTATGTCTCATTTTCAAATAGCACTTTTCACATACCATTCTTTGGTCCAGAAGTTAAATTGATGTATTACATGTAAATTGTGAAACTAAGTCAAAATTATTATTTAACACTTACTAAACACACTTAGTATAATATGTAGTGCTATTTACAGGATCATAAAAATGAAATCTTATCTACAGTCCAACAAAATTTCGTATGAGACAACATACTCTTCTGCACTATGGGTAGACAAAAAATAAAACCCCAAACACATTAAATCTACTTAGATTTTTTTAAAAGCTCATTAATGTACTCTTAAACTAGAGTCGTATGAGAGTTAAAATTCAGCATTAAAGAAAGTGCTCTGTTGTAAGTTTTATCCTCGTGAAGTTCATTAAATCTCCTTAATGCATCTGTTGTAAGTCCTCTACATCAGGCAGAAATTAGTATAAAGAGTTTTAAATCATGTTCATCCTCTCAAAATGGTTTGAAATATGCTTATATACAGTTACTAGTACAATCAAGTATTTTTATTGTAATAAGTAATTGAAAAATTCCCATTATAAATCATCTAAAAAATTCTTGCTGAAAACAGAACTTACCATGAGCTTGAGAATGTACTTTTGCTTTTCCAGTTCTTAGTCCTATATTTTGATTTAGGTTTTTAATCAGATCTATTTCAGTAGATCAAACTTACCCTAGCCATGCCCAAGGTTATGCAATTTAACAGAGGACAGCATTTTGTACTCAGCAAGTTTTACAGAGTAGAACGAAAACATGTTTGTAGATTAATGATGTAGTATTCTTTATGATTAAATTTTCACATGAAGAGATGCAGCATCAAGTACTGGAAATAACACTGGGCTGAAGTTAGGAGAACTGAATTGGAGCTCATTTGTGGGTTGAGTAACCTTGGGAAAAGTCACTTGCTCTCTATGAGGCTGTTTTTCTCCTCAGTCCAGGGGATGGTAAAATCCAACTCATAGCATCATTGAGAGGTAACTTTGCAAAACCTACAGTTCAGTGTCAGATTTCTCTAGTTAGTCAATAAATATTTATTTTTTATTTTTATAAGAAACAGAGAGGGTTTTATCCTCTAATAAGATATGTTCAAAACCTTAATTATCATGTAACTTTAGTATTTATCTGTTTAATATTTAGCAATTTAACATTAAGAGGTCTAACTTTTTTCATTAAATGAGAATATGAATTTAGTTTTGGACAGACTGCTGCGTTTATTTGACATAATGATCCTGATTTTATTGTTTTACTTGGTGAGAAAAAATGTGTATGGCCGCTTTATATATACACAGTCAGGTTTAGTACATAAATAAAAAAATCTGCAGGTTTACAGAACCTCTAAAATTTTACATGTTCATTGTTTCAGCTGAGAAAAAAATGTTAACTTGGAATTTTCTTCTTTTTAGCAAATCTAAGGCAGTTCAACAAGTCTGTAACTGTAAATATCTACCTTTGGGGTGCTTGGGGAATTGATAGAAATCATATGGGAAAATCTAACTTGAAGTTACCTCCAGGTTTCATTTCCCTAGCTGCTGGAAGAGGAATGCATCTGGGAAGCAGTGTATTTAAGCTCCAGGAGATTACGATGTGGGTATGAGCCAAGATATTGTTGGTTGCTGCTTGATGAGGTGACTTATTTGTGGAGTGGGACCAGCAACTGTGTTGGAAGTTAGGTGATCTCAGCCCGAGGCTCTGTGCTATAATGGTAGACATGTGCAAGAAGATTAATGGGAAACCAGGCTTAACAGAGTGTTGAAGTGTTAAAGAGGGAACTCAAAAGACCTTGTCCATCTGGATTGACCTTCAGGTTGAAAGTAGGTAGAGCCAAGTGTACTACATGATATTTGCCTTAGAGTGCTCCTCGGTCACATGGAAATAGGATTTTTTTTTCCTGATTTGAACTCTTCAACATGAAATGTTAACAAAAACATCTAGCCTAGGGTTTAAAAATATATTCAACACAGAAAGTCTTGAAAATATTTAATGCTTCAAATAATTTTCCTCAGCCTTTGAGATATCTTGCAGTAAAAATGTCTTTCTGCTGAAGCATTTTCTAAAATATTAGTTTCCACTTTTACTTTTTGCTCCCAGGACAACTATTCCTTTGAACCAAAACATCTCCTTTATTTTATTTTTTCCTTTTTTATTTTTTCCTGGTTCTGAAATAACCCGTCCTGAAGACATAAACAACTTGCCTTGATGGCTAGCCAAGACTCTGTCCTGCCACAGAGCTCCTCCAATTCTTTCATTTCTTACCCCAAGGAGCAGTAAACATGAATCCTGACCCACCAGTGCAGCCCCAGAACTGAGAAGAGATACACTGCAGCTAAACAGTAGGTAGAAATAAAAACAATGCCTCAATTCGATAATATTAAATGTGCTGGGAAGACAGTCTCCAAGAGAAAGGATAAATAACCTACATAATGAAGAATTAGTTAGCAGTGTTATGTAAATATTGTAGCAGCATCAATGAGGAGGTAAGCAGAAGTATTTTAAGACACTATATTATACAATACACTGTGCACTGTTTCCTGGTGATAAGGTTTTTAAAGCATCTTTATAAGCTCTTCTTCTCTGTTGTGACAGGATTATTTTTGCACCTTTGGAAAGCAAGTGAAAGAGGAAGCTTGGAAAAAATCCTGCCTAACAAAGCAGCCATACTCACATAGCTTAAACTATAAGAGAGAACTGATTTAAGATACAAGAATAGATTTAAGATGTAAGATTAAAACATAAGTATAAATGATATTCTCATTTTTTTCAGTGCTGTGTATTCTTGTCAGTGCAGTGAAACGCTAAAATGTTGAAGGATGAAATTGTTTTTGATTATTATTCCACTGAATTTTAAATAGTCACTGAAGCAGATATTTTATGTAATAACACCCAGAAACAATAATGCACGTACAGTAATGGATATATTTGGGTGAGTGGATAATGTAATGTACAGATTATCCAAAAGGAAATCACACTAGCTTAAAGAAATGTTTTAGCTATGGCATCAATAAATTGACCCCCCAGTACTCTTCAGAAAAAGTTGACAGTACATCTTCTCCTCCCTCCACCCCTGAAAACCTCAGTTTTATAATGACAAGATATTTAAATAATTTGGAATTATCTAGACTTAAATTTTTCTTCGGAGTATCGATTCTTGATTTGACAATGCTGTACAAATTACTGCAGTTCACAAATTCTGTCTTATTTTAGACATTTAAGAAACACTAAAATTTTGATTTAGTGAAATGATAAAAAGGTAGATGCTAGAAAAAGCAAAGAAATGGAAATACTTAGGTAATCAAAAAATGAATAGTTTGATGCAGTTAATCAGCCCCTCTATATAACTAACTTTTGATTGTCTAGCTGTGTTTGTATCATTCTAGACTCTGTACAGAGAATGTTTAATTGAAGGATGCCTTCTTCCCTATATTCTTCCTGTTGCCATCAGTTGTTGTGTACTGAAGAAAGGCAAACACATTTTCGTGCTAGTTATATTTTAGTTAAGAGGCCACCAGAACAGGGATATGTCTGGGAACAGATGTCAGAAGCCCAAATGCACTGAATGAAAGTAGATAAACACAGATATGAGGAAAATCTTTAGGTTGAAATCAGGTTAAAACTGAGAACAAGCAAAAATACAGAAATACAGGCACAGGCTAGAATCTCTGAGTTTCTTCCAGGTAACCAAAGAAGTTGAACTGGGGGGCAGGTGAGAACTGACTGTACTTAGCAGTGGGAATCTAGAAATGAATCAAACCTCTGGGGACCTAGGAGAACAAGGGCAAGGCAAGAGCTTACAGAAAAAATTCTTCCATTTTGGAAAAATCCTTCTTCAGATGATATTTATAATTCCAGACTCAAGAGCTGTTGAATTTGGTTTATCAATGTCTAAGATATGTCAGGTTAGTCCCTCAGTGTATGCTTCCTAGTTGATTGCAGTTGGTATTCTCTGTTATTCCATTGTGACTAAAAGCACTGCAAAAGACTGTACACAATGAAGAGCATTAGCTTTCTAAAACCTCCCATCCCTTCACACCATCAAGCTGTTTACCAGACCTGATTACAGTATAAATATGTGAATAGTTAATACACTGCAGGAAAATTAGGAGGGAAAGAGATTGGTGGATATTTGTGATGTGGGCTAGGGGTGGTATAATTGGAACTGAGATGTCACTGAGCCACCGGAGTTTATACTTTTACTGAGATAGAATATGGGAATGGAACTGTGAACAAAGTCTACAAGTTTGTTGTCTTGAGTTATGAATTAGGATCTTGGAGACGTTTATGAGAACTGTTCTTAAAATCCTTGGAAACAACTGAATATAAGGTTAATTTTTTTTTTTTTTTTTGCATGTGTCGCGTTTTAGTTGCGGCATGGAGTATCTTTGTTGAGGCATGCAGGATCTTTTGTGGCAGCTTGCAGGCTTCTCTCTAGTTATGGCATTCAGGTTTTCTCTCTCTAGTTGTGTGTGCAGTCTCCAGGGTGCATGGGCTCTGTGGTTGTGGCACAGGGGTTCCAGTGTGAGTGGGCTCTGTAGTTTGTGGCATGGAGGCTCTCTAGTTGAGGCATGCGAGCTCAGTAGTTGTGGCTCGTGGGCTTAGTTGCCCCACAGCATGTGGGATTTTAGTTCCCTGACCAAGGATCAAACCCGCATCCCCTGCATTGGAAGGCGGATTCTTTACCACTGGACCACCAGGGAAGTGCCAAAGGTTAATTTTACTTTTATAACTCCTCTTGTCATGTTCACTGAGATCTAATTGAACAGACCAGTCACTATCAGAAGAAGCCTGTTACAATCAACATTTTTATGGGAAAAAAAAAAAAAAAAACAACTCCAGGGAAGTCAATATGAAAATGGCTCCTCTAGGGATCTCTGGTGGTCCAGTGGCTAAGACTCCACGCTCCCAATTGAGGGGGTCCTGGTTTGATCCCTGGTCAAGGAACTAGATCCTGCATGCTGCAACCAAAGATCCTGCATGCCACAACTAAAAATATCCTGCATGCTGTGCTGAAGAGCCCACACACAGCAACTAAGATCTGGTGTGACCAAATAAATAAATAAATATTAAAAAAAAAAAAGAAAATGGCTACTCTAAAGAAGATGAAGGTTCTGTTAAAATCTATTTACTGTAATGTTGAGTTTTGAATTGCTACACAAGGCAAGGAATGTTAATTAATTTGAGCCAACTTCCACATCTCTAAGATATCCAGTTGTGGAAGAAATGGTTTCAAAAACCTGAATTATCCATGTAATGGATGGTAACTATTTAACATTTCACTTCAGGTTTCATCTCAGAAATAAAATGAAACCATTTTGTTTTATGTTATTTACATGAACAACATTTTTAACACAATTTACTGTTAATACTTTGAAATCTAACCCATGGTTGATTGTCATATAAACCAATTAGTCAAAGCTCTACAGAATGATTATAGCCTCAAAAGGAAAAAATATTTTTAAAAAATCTAAACAGACAAGTGCAGAATGAACTGCACCTTGACAGGAGAAAGTATTATATTTAATAATAAAAGATAATGGCAGCCACATTTAGCTTTCAAGCAACTAGTTCCTGAAGCACTTAGTGTCATCTGATTCGCTAAGCTACTCTGCATCTTTATTATCACATTCCAGATTATCCTTAGAAATAACTTCTTTCTGAATTTGCGAATTAAAATATAATTTTAGTCCTGAGATGTTTGGTTTTAAAGCAGCTTTTTCTCTATTAAGTATATTAATCAAAATTAACCAAATTAAATATGTTAATCAAACTGTTCTCTTCCCAGTTTCCCTCACTACTTCTTTTTTTCTTTCTCTGCTTTCCTTCTTTGGGGACACTTTCCTTTCTATGCCAAATGAGATTATGATGGCGCTTCCACAGATTTTTGCTTAGAGATAGGCTCTTGATGCAAGCTGGGTCAATCAGATTCCTTCATTGGGATTTTATGCAGAGGCTCTGAGAAATAAATGTTCTTCCTCTGGTGTGGCTAACCCAGAATTTGTGAGCTTAGAGTGAATTGCAGGCCATGACCATCTCCTACTACTTGGAAGAATGAAATCTGCATTAGGAAAAAGTGAGGGAAAAAAAGGCACAGATAAACAAAGATGGGGAGAGCAAAAGAAGGCATGAGAGAGAAAGAAGGAGAAAGAAATCATTAAGGCTGAGGACAAAGGAAGGAGAAAGAGGGAGACCTAATCTAGTATCTGGACTTACCCCTGTTCTTCTCAGCAAACAGTGTAAATCTGACAGCTCCTTTTGTTTTCCTTAAATTAATTTGAATTGAGAGTCTGTCATTTGAAATTTGAAGTGTCCCAACTAATATACTTCTCAGATAGATATTTCCCTAGTATGAAGTGTGCCTAAGTTTTATCAACTTTCCAAGTTTTTGATCTTTAATTAAAAAACTCTTAAGTGAACTGGTTGGCTTAAATTCAAGATCTGTGCTTTTCAGAAATTAATTTGATACTGTTGATAGTATCCCAAATTTAACCCCTTTAAAGTCATTATTGTTGAATTTTTGGAATTGACTAATTTTTGGAATTGAACCAATCTAAATATATTAAATTAATTATCTTCATTCAAATGGTTTCTGTGGTCTTCAAAATTCATTAAAAGCCTTGTAATATCAATCTTTGCAAAGAATAAATTAAAAATCAGATGTTTAGAATTCTAAATATAGTGCTATTAAAAAAAACGCAAGAAAACTAACCCCTCCAAAAATCTTGTCTATCCAATGTTGCAGCTCAATTTTAATTTTTATTATTTAAATGTGCCTCTATGTATCTGGCAAATGAAATCATATATATATATTTGGAAATCAAGTACTTTTAAAAATATATTTTACTTCTAGACCATTTTTTCATTCTATAGCAAAATTGAGGAGAAGGTACAGAGATTTCTCATATATCTGCTGCCCCCATAAATACCCAGCCTTCCTTACTATCAAGTTCCTGCCCCAGAGTGGTACATTTGTTAAAATCGATGAAGCTAAACTGACATATCACTGTCACTCAAAATCCATAGTTTGCATTATGGTTCACTCTTGGGTGTTGTACATTCTATGGGTTTGCCAAATGTATAATTGCAGTATTGTCTATTATAGTATCATACAGAGTAGTTTCTCTTATTATTTTTTAAATTAAAAATATGTTTTGCATTTAAATTTGTAATACAATTTTAAAGGTTACTTTCCATTTACAGTTATTACAAAATATTTGCTATATTCCCCATGTTGTACAATACATCCTTGAGCCTATCTTACACCTAGAAATTTGTACCTGCCTCTCTCCCACCCATATTTTGCCCCTCACCGCCCCACTGATAACCACTTATTCTTTATATGTGTCTGCTTATTTTTGTTATATTCACTAGTTTGATACATTTCTAAAGTTCCACATATGAATGATATCATTCAACATTTGTCTTTCTCTGTCTGACTTAATTCACTTAGTAGCATAATGCCCTCCAACTCCATCCATGTTGCTACAAATGGCAAAATTTTGTTCTTTTTCATGGCTGAGTAGTATTCCATCTTCTTTATCCATTCATTTGTTGATGGATACTTAGGCTGCTTCCATATGTTGGCAACTGTAAGTAATGCAGATGTGAACATTGAGGTACATGTCTCTTCTCAAATTAGTGGTTTCAGGTTTTTTTTTTTTTTTTTTGGTGAGGGGTTGTACCCAGGAGTGGAATTGTTGGGTCCTACGGTAGTTCTACTTTTAGTTTGTTGAGAAACTTCCATATTGTTTTCCACGGTGACTGCACCAATTTACATTTCCAGTAACAGTATACAAGGGTTCCCTTTTCTCTATATCCTCACCAACATTTGCTATTTGTTTTCTTTTTGATGACAACCATTCTGACAGGTGTGAGGTGATATCTCATTGTGCTTTTGATTAAGCATTTCCCTAACGAGTAGCAGTTATGAGCATCTTTTCATGTGCCTGTTAGCCGTGTGCATTTCCTTTTTGGAAAAATGTCCATTCAATTCTTCTGCCCATTTTAAAATTGGGTTGTTTGCTTTTTTGATCTTGAGTTGAATGAGCTATTTATATATGTTGGATATTAATCCCTTATTGATCATATCATTTGCAACATTAGGTAAGATGTGATGGAAAAACCCAAATAAACTTTTTGGCCAACCCAATACTTTCCCCCATTCAGTAGGCTGTCTTTTTGTTTTGTTGATAGTTTCCTTTGCTGTGCAGAAGCTTCTAAGTTCAATTAGGTCCCCTTTGTTTATTTTTGTTTTCATTTCCTTTACTTTAGGAGACAGATGCAAAAAACATATTGCTGCGATTTATGTCAAAGAGTGTTTTGCCTGTATTTTCCTCTAGGAGTTTAATGGTATTTAGTTTTACGTTTAGGTCTTTAATCCATTTTGAGTTTATTTTTGTACAAGGTGTTAGAGAATGTTCTAATTTCATTCTTTTACATTTAGCTGTCAAGTTTTCCCAGAACCACTTATTGAAGAGACTGTGTTTTCTCCATTGTATATTCTTGCCTCCTTTGTTGTAGATTAATTGACCGTAAGTGTATGGATTTAATTCCAGGCTATCTGTTCCATTCTGTTGATCTATGTATGTATTTTTTTGTTAGAACCATACTGTTTAAATGACTGTAGCCTTGTCTGAAGTCAAGGAGTGTGATTCCTCCAATTCTGTTCTTTCTCAAGATTGTTTTGGCTATTCGGGATCTTTCGTGTTTCCATGCAAATTTTAAGATTATTTATTCTAGTTCTGTGAAAAATGCCATTTGTAATTTGAGAGGGATTGTATTGAATCTGTAGATTGCTTGGGACCATATGATCATTTTGACAATATTATTCTTCCAATCCAAGAACATGGTATATCTTTCCATTTGTTTGTATCGTCTATAATTTCTTTTGTCAGTGTCTTATGGTTTTTGGAGTACAGGTCTTTTGCCTCCTTAGGTAAGCTTATTCTTATGTATTTTATTCTTTTTGATGTGATGGTACGTGGAATTGTTTCCTTAATTTCTCTTTCTGACCTTTCATTGTTAGTGTGTAGAAATGCCACAGATTTCTGTGTATTGATTTTGTATCCTGCAGTTTTACCAAATTCATTGATGATCTCTAGTAGTTTTCTGGTGGCATCTTTAGGATTTTCTATGATTAGTATCATGTTGTCTGCAAACAGTGACAGTTTTACTCTTCCTTTACAATTTGGATTCTTTTTATTTCTTTTTCTTCTCTGATTGCCATGGCTAGGCCTTCCAAAACTATGTTGAATAAAAGTGGTGAGAATGGACATCCTTGTCTTGTTCCTACTCTTAGAAGAAATGCTTTCATCTTTTCACCACTGAGTATGATGTTAGCTGTGACTTTATCACATATGGCCTTTATTATGTTGAAGTATGTTCCCTCTGTGCCCACTTTGTGGACAGTTTTTATTGTAAATGGATGTTGAATTTTGTCTAAAGCTTTTTCTGTATCTATTGAGATGATCATATGGTTCTTATTCTTCAATTTGTTAATGGAGTTTATTACATTGATTTATTTTTAGATATTGAAAAATACTTGCATCCCTTTAATAAATCCCACTTGATCATGGTATATGATCTTTTTAATATATTGTTAGATTCAGTTTGCTAGTATTCTGTTGAGGATTTTTGCATTTATGTTCATCATTGATATTGACTTGTAATTTTCTTTTTTTGTGATATCTTTGGTTTTGGTATCAAGGTGATGCTGGACTCATAGAATGAGTTTGGAAGTATTCCCTCCTATGTAATTTTTTTGAAATAGTTTCAGAAGGATAGGTGTTAACTCTTCTCTATATGTTTGGTAGAATTCACTTGTGAAGTGATCTGATCCTGGACTTTTGTTTGTTGGGAGTTTTTAAATTACTGATGCAATTTCATGAATGGTAATTGCTCAATTCAAGTTTTTTTATTCCTTCCCTGTTCAGTCTTGGGAGATTGTATCAATACCTTTCTAAGAATTTGCCTAATTCTTTTAAGTTATCCATTTTACTGGTTTATAGTTGTTTGTAGTAGTCTCATGATGCTTTGTATTTCTGCGATGTCTGTTGTAACTTCTCCATTTTCATTTCTGCTTTTATTGATCTGGGCCTGCTCCCTTTCTTTCTTGATGAGTTTGGCTAAATGACTGACTATTTTGTTTATATTGTCAAAGAACCAGCTTTTAGTTTCATTGATATTTTTAATTCTATTTTTAGTCTCTATTCCATTTATTTATGCTCTGATCTTTATGATTTTTTTCCCACCTACTAACTTTGGGTTCCGTTTGTTTTTCTTTCTCTAGTTGTTTTAGGTATAAGGTTATGTTGTTTATTTGAGATGTTTCTTGTTTCCTGAGGTAAGCTTGTATGACTATAAACTTCCCTCTTAGAACTGCTTTGGCTGCATCCCATACATTTTGGATCATGGAGTTTTCATTTTCATTTGTTTCTAGATATTTTAAAATTTCTTTTTAGTTTCTTCAGTTTCTTCCATTTATTGTTTAATAGCATATTGTTTAGATTCCACATGTTTGTGTTTTTTGGAACTTTTTTCTTGTAGTTGATTTTTAGTCTCATAACATTGTGGTTGGAAGTACGCTTGATAAAATTTCAATTTTCTTAAATTTACTGAGAATTGTTTTGTGACCTAGCCTGTGATCTGTCCTGGAGAATGTTCCATGTGTGCTTGAAAAGAACATGTATTCTGCTGCTTTCTGATGGAATGATCTATAAATGTCAGTTAAGGCCATTTAGTCTAAAATGTTTTTAAAGCCTGTGTTTCCTTTTTCATTTTCTGTCTGGATGATCTGTCCATTGATGTAAATGGGGTGATAAAGTCCCCACTATGATCATGTTACTGTTGATTTCTCCTTTTATGTCTGTTAATAGCTTTCTTAACTATTGAGGTGCTCTTATGTTGGATGCATATATATTTACAATTGTTATGTCTTCTTTTTGGGTTGATTCCTTGATCATTAAATAGTGTCCTTCCTTGTCTCTTATAACAGTCTTTATTTTAAAATCTATTTTGTCTGATACAAGTATTGCTATTCCAGCTTTCTTTTGATTTCCATTGCCTGGAATACCTTTTCCCATTCCCACTTTCAGGCTGTGTATGTCTCTAGATGTGCAGTGAGTGTCATAGGCAGCATATATAGGGGTCTTGTCTTTGTATCCATTCAGCCACTCTCTATCTTTTTGTTGGAGTATTTAGTCCGTTTACATTTAAAGTAATTATTGTTATGTATGTTCTTATTGCCATTTTGTTAATTGTTTTGAATTTGTATTTGTAGGTCTTTTTTTCCCTCTTTTTTTATTCTTTAGTTCTCTTATGATTTGATGTCTATTTTTAGTATTATGTTTGGAGTCCTTTCTCTTTTTTGTGTGTATATCTATCACAGATCTTTGGTTTGTGGTTACTATGAAATTTTTGTGTAGCTATGTATATATACATGTGTGTGTATATATATATATATATATATATATATATATATACACACACAGATACATGCTTGTTTTAAGTTGCTGATCTCTTACTTTTAAATGCTTTTTAAAAGCCTGCACTTGTATTCTCCTCCCCTTATGATTACTGTTTTTGATATCATATTTTACGTCTGATTGCTTTCTGTATTCTTTAACTGCTTTTTGTGCATATAGATGATCTTACTACTTTTGTCTTTTAACCTCCTTGCTAGCTTTGTGTGTGGATGATTTTCTACCTTTGCTGTATGTTTGACTTTACCAGTGTTAAATTTTTATTTTGTAATTTTCTTGTTTCTAGTTGTGGCCTTTTTTTCATTTCACTTAGAGAAGTTATTTTAACTTTTTTTTTTGCAAAGCTTGGTTTGGTGATGCTGAACTCTTTTAGCTTTTGCTTGTCTGTAATGCTTTTGAGTTCTCCATGAAATCTGAATGAGAGCCTTGCTGTGTGTTATTGGTTGTAGGTTTTTCCCTTTCATCACTTTAAATATATGATGCCATTCCCTTATGACCTACAGAGTTTCTGGTGAAAAATTGGCTGAGAGCCTTATGCAAGTTCCCTTATATGTTATTTGTTGCTTTGCACTTACTGCTTTTAATATTCTCTTTTTACCTTTAATTTTTGTCATTTTAATTACAGTGTGTCTTGGTGTGTTCCTCTTGGGGATCATCCTGTATGGGATTCAGCACTTTATGGACTTGGGTGACTGTTTCCTTTTCAAGGTTAGGAAAGTTTTTAGCTAATAATAGTAATAATATTATTATAATATATTATTATAATTATAACAATGTAATTATAAATATAATTATATTTGTCTTCAAATATTTTTTCGGTTCCTTTTTCTCTTCTCCCTCAGAGACCTTTATAATCCAAATATTAGTGTGCTTGAAGTTGTCTCAGAGGCCTCTTAAACTGTCCTCATTTCTTTTTATTCTTTTTTCTTTTCAGCAGCAGTGATTTCCACTACTCTTGTCTTTCTTCTCACTGATCCTGACTAAATGATAGGAATTGTTCCTTCTAGTGTATTTTACATTTCACTTATTATATTTTTCATCTCTGTTTAGTTATTCTTTAAATTTTCTAACTCTTTGTTAAAAACTTCTAACTTCTCCCTCTGTGCACCCATTCTTCTCCCAAGTTCTTTGATCATCTTTACAGTAATTACTCTGAACTCTTTTTTGGGTAGATTGCTTATCTTTACTTCACTCCATTCTTTTTCTGGGATTTTATCTTGTTCCTTTGTCTGGAATATATTCCTTTGCCACCTCATTTTACCTAAGTTGTTGTTTGTATTTTTATGTATGTGGTCGGTTAGTTACATTTCTCAACCTTGGAGAAGTGGCCTTCTGTAGAAGACTTCTTATGTGTCTCAGCAGTGCACACCACTCTCATCACCCAAGGTATATGCTCTAGGGGTTCCCCTAAGAGGGTTGTATATGTCCTTCTGTTGTGGTGGGACGACTAGGTGGGCAGTTTTGTAGGCTTGGTTGGCCCCTAGCCTGATTGTTTGCCAGGTCCTACCTTGTGCAAATGCTGCTGGCTGCTGTTTAACAGGGCCTGGCCATGAGGCAGCTGGTTGCAGAACTCTAGAGGGGGCCCAGGGCTAGTGCTGGCCCACTGAGGGGAGGATTCAGGGCCCCTGAGCTCCTGGAGTTGTTGCTCACCTACTAGCAGGTGAAGCCAGGTCTTGGTGTTTGTGTCAGACTGCTGGCAAGCACAGCTGTTTCCTGGAGTCTGTCTGTGGGGCTCAGGGATCTCAGAACTCATTTCAAATCATTTGTGGTGGTGGGCTGATTCCTGACACATTTGGATTTGGGTCCGAAGCCTGTGTTGGCCTGCTAGTGGGCATGGCCAGGACCCAGCTGGTTTCAGAGTATGGTTTGTCCTGCTGTGGGTGGGCTGGATCCACAGGCTGCAGATGTGTAATTTTCTGGTGTGTGGTATCTGTCCCCTGGTGGGTGAAGCTGGTCTAGAGACTAGTGCAGGCTTCCTGGAAGGAAGGGCCAGTGCCTGTCCACTGGTGCATAGAGCTGGGTCTTGAATCTCTGGTGGGTGAGCTGTGTCTAGGGGCAGTCTAGAGGCTGCTGTGTGCTCAGGAAGTCTTTAGGCAGCCTGTCTGCTGATGGATGGGGCTGTGTCCCCACCCAGTTTGTTGTCTGACCTGAGGAGTTCCAGCACTGGTGCCTACAGGCTGTTGGGTGAGGCCAGGCTTGGTGCTAGTAAACCAGGCTGGCAGCTGCCAACAGTAGTGTTCACACAGTCAGTTGTTCCTCAAGGGCTACCACCACTGTCTGTGTCCCCAGCGTGAGCCACAGGCACCCCACCCCTATCCTCTCCAGGAGACTCTCCAAGATTAGGAGGTAGATCCTGCCCAGGCTTGTATCAAATTACTACTTTTTTGGGACTTCCCTGGCAGTCCGGTTGTTAAGACTCCATGCTTCCAGTGTGGGTTTGATCCCTGGTTGGGGAGCTAAGATCGCACATGCTGTGCCATGTGCCCCCCCCCCCCCCAAAAAAAAAAGGGAACAAATTACTGCTTTTTCTCTGGGCCCTGGCTGTGTGCACCATTTAAGAGTGAAGTCTTTGTTTCCCCCAGTCATGTGGGGCTCGCGAAATTAAACCCTGCTGGCCTTCAAAGCCAAATGCTGTGGGGGCTTGTCTTCCCACTGCAGGACCTCTGGGCTGTGGAGCATGAAGTAGCGCTCAGATCTCTCACTCCTGTGAGAGGACCTCTGCATATAATTATTCTCCAGTTTGTGGGTTGCCTACCTGAGGGTATGGGATTTGAGTATATTACAAGTCCACCTCTCCTATCCATCTTGCTGTGATTCCTTCTTTATGTCTTTAGTTGTAGAAGAGCTTTTCTGGTATGTTCCAGTCTTTTTCATGGATGGTTCTTCTGCAGATAGTTGTGATTTGGGGGTGCTCGTGAGAGGAGGTGAAGTCAGGGTCTTTCTACTCTACCATCTTGGCCGCTCTCCCAGAGTAGCCTCATTGCCCTAAAAATCCTCTGTGCTCTACCTATTCATCCCTCCCTCCCTCCTAATCCCTGGCAACTATTGATCCTTTTACTATCTCCATAGTTTTGCCTTTTCCAGAATGTCATATAGTTGGAATCATACAGCATATAGTATAGCCTTTTCAGTTGGCTCCTTTCACTTAGTAATAGATACATTTAAGTTTTCTCTATGTCTTTTTGGAGCTGGATAGCTCATTTCTTTTTAGTGCTGAATAATATTTCATTGTCTGGATATACCACAGTTTATTTATCCATGCAATTACTGAAGTGAATCTTGATTGTTTCCAGATTTTGATAATTAGGAATAAAACTGCTATAAACATTCACATGCAGGTTTTTGTGTGGACACACATTTTCAACTTTCTTTAGTAAATACTAATAAGGACAATAGTTGGATCATATGGTAAGAGTATGTCAGTTTTGTAAGAAACTGCTAATTTGTCTTCCGAAGTGACAATACCATTTTATATTCTCACCAGCATGGAATGAAAATTCCTGTTATTTCACATCTTACCAGCATTTGGTGTTGGGTTTTGGATTTTTCCCATTCTAATAATAAGTGCATAGTGGTATATCATTGTTTTAAGTTCCCTAAAGAGATGTGATGCTGTGCATTCTTGTCACATGCTTATTTGCCATTAGTATATCTTCTTTGGTGGAGTGTCTGTTTAGATCTCTTGCCTTAATTTTTTTTTTTTTTATAGTTGAGTTCAGATACTTTTTAGCAGTAAAATGCAGCAATTCATTCTTGGAATGTATTATTTCTAAACAGAACTATACAAAATGCAATATAGTCTAACCAGGAACATTGACCCTTAGTAGGAAAAAAATCTTTATCTATTGCCAAGTCCTGTAAATATTCTTTTTCTGCTAAGAGTTCTATGTGAATTTGTCCTATTAAGCAATAATGACTCTAATATCAATTACTTATGTAGGTGCTTTATTGTTTTCAAAGCATGTCTGCATAGGGTTGCTATGAAATTACATGAGGCAGCCTGTTTTTATCAGCAATTATTCTCCCTTTAAAAAAAATAGAGAAGCAGAGGTTCAAAGGTTATACTGTTAACTCAAAGTTCAAAAGTTGGTGTGCAGAGATAGGACTTCAGATCAGGTCTCTAACTCAGAATCTAAATGCTAGGAGAAATTTAAAGAAGTTTACTTTTCTCAAGGAAGGAGAGAGTATATTTTGTGAGGACTATGTAAGTTTTATGTTAATGCTGTGAGCAGACTTTCTTCACTAAAAATGCAATGGTAAATTTGAAAATCACCAAAACAGTACTCACCATTTACTAAAAATATGTGATTTTTATTTTCTACACTAAGGAATCTTGCCTTAGTTTTCAAGGTGAGGCTCGTGAATATCTGCACAACATTGTCTACCCAGTATGCCAATTATTTAATCAAGTCTTTCCTAGCTTCTTTAAAAAGTCTGCTTTATCACAAACTTCGTTTCTCAAAATATTTGAATTTCTTCAGTGGCATATCAATCTGTTTATTGACTCCTAGTTCAACCTCACGTGGTTCTAATTATTATAAATTGAAAATGCATATTAAAAGAATGATATGTGAGCATATTATATAGAACTATGACATTAGTAGTCTGTAGAATAAAGAGGTAATTTCCAAATCCTTCTGGTATTTGCCTCTATACAAAATAATGTGTTTCTGTGACTATTTCTTTATTATAAAATTTTAGATAGTGTCTGTTGGCTTACTGCTATGTATTTATTACACTTCTTAAGCAAAATGACAATACTGACATTTCAATATTTATTTTGCTTAATATTTTAGTCCATGAATCCTAAGCATGTTTTTGAAAAATAAAACTGGTAAAAGTGTTTAGACTTTATAAAATAAGATTAACCAGTGAAAGTAAAACACTTTAAGTATAAATATCCATATATATTTTATGAAATGTATCTCTGTTCACTTTGTTCCTATGACTTTGATTTCAGCACTCTCTTCCCTTCTTCTCCAATGATGTCCTTAGAGTTAATTTGATGTGGCTGGAATTTGGGGGAGAATTTCAGCAGCTTCAGTTGTGTTGAACTGCCCCTGGTAGAACTTTGTACATCTCCACCTCAGGGAAAGCCCTCTGCTTTATACAGTAGCTCTAGATAGCAGCAGTTTTGATTTCTCTTTCAGATAACCCAGGAAGATTGGTGTTACCTGTGGTCTAAATCCTTTCCTTCTCACTCTGGAGATTACTTCTCTCTAGAGGGAGGGCTTCACT
The DNA here is from genome assembly GCF_030028045.1 of Hippopotamus amphibius kiboko. Lineage (NCBI taxonomy): Eukaryota > Metazoa > Chordata > Mammalia > Artiodactyla > Hippopotamidae > Hippopotamus > Hippopotamus amphibius. The sequence continues at coordinate 169,369,295 of NC_080187.1, read as the reverse complement.
TAGCATGTCCATGTGCAGCCTTTTTAGTAAAGGAAGATAGGGGTGTGGTCAGGGGAGTTACAGGACCTAAGTAGTAAAAAAGGACTGGAGTGGGTAAGAGAGTGTCAGGAATGGTGGGTGGAAAGGTAGGAAAGAGAGCCAGAGGGAGGACTGTTCAGAAAGCTGAGAAGGGTAAATAAAGCTGCTGATCAATGAATGCAATAATGTATCTTGTGCTCTGCACAGTGTATGGAAATCCAAAACTTGATTTTGTTATTACCATACTATGAAGATGAGGAATTAGGTTTTTAAATAAATCTCCTTTCTACCAATACATGCTTTTCCCCTCATTTTCCATTTAGAATTTTTGTAGAGTCAACATTCAGAATGTACATTATTATGACCATGAATGTTATTCATGGCTAAGTCATATAGTGTATTATACTATATACATTGTCTTGTGTAACTTTTCCCCTAGAGTTAATGTTTTCTATTACTGTTTTTTAAAATTTCTATGTATGTTTTCTATTGTTCCTTTAAGACCAGCAGGAGAGGGAGAGTAAGTCAGCTAGCAAGACAGAATCTTACAAAATGTAATGACAGGAGTGACATCCCAACATCTTTGCTATATTCTTTTGGTGAAAAGCAGGTTACAGGTCCCACCCAAACTCAAGGGGAGGGAATTACACAAAGGTATAAATACCAGAAGGCAGGGATCATGGGGACCACCGTAAAGTCTGCCACATAATAATCTCTTTGTTTTGTTCTTTTTTTCAGGCACACATTCAACCTGTACTAATCAATAGAACGAACACTTCTTTTACCCTGTTAAATACATTAGTCCTCCTACTGTTTCCTTTTTTGAGAAAGACTTCCTGGAACTTTGTGTCTTTTGCTCCAATTTGGACTGTTGTTTTCTGGACCTGCTGTACAACCAGTATCCTTTGGATACTCATTTACCATCTTACATTTGATTCCCTTTGCCTAACTTGGTTTGCATCATCTTTTTCCTGGACCCTATGCCTTTCTCTATTTTTCTACTGTGTCTTAGGAATCTTGTTTGGGGAAATTATCCTGCTAGGAATTTTGACATCAACTCTCTATTTCTATCTCTGCCCCTACCCCTACCACTTGTATTCCTTAAAGGCTGTTGAGCATTGGAGAATTTATGCTTCTGAGCTACTGGGAATATAGACAAAATTTTGTGCAGCAAAATGCATTGCGCTGCAAACGGGAAAAAAAAGAATGGGTAGGTACATAAACTTTGCTATTTTATATCTTGCATGACTAAACATGATAATTTTGACTTCTGTTTAATGTGATAGGTCAGCTAGGTAACTAATAATAGGTTAGGAGTAATTTTGCCTTAGAATTTTGAAGGTATTGCTCCACTGTCTTCCATCTTCAATATTGCTGATGCTGAGACTGATTTTATTCTGAAGGCTGAGACTCTGTATGTGACCTTGTTATCTCTACAAGCTTTTAGTATCTTTTCTATTTCTTTTTTATTTTGAAATTTTACAACACTGAGCTTTATGCATCTTTTGTCATTGTTTTTTTCTTCTCATTATTTTTTAGCTCAGAAACTTCATTTTTTCAGTTCTAAATCATTTTCTTGTATTGTTTCTTTGAAAATTCTTTTTCCTTTGTTTTATCTGTTCTCTTCGTGGAACTCCTATGAGAGGGAGGTTAGATCTCCTGAATTGACCTTCTGTGTTTCTTATAATTGCTTTCTTATTTTCCATTTCTTTTTCTTTTTGTTTAAAAACAAAAATCTCTCTCCTTTTTTGTTTTCCAAGAGATAAGCTTGACTTTATCTTCTAGTTCTTCTACTAAATTTTAAAATTTCCTTTTTTGAGAGTGGTAATTTCTAGCAGCTCTTACTTTATTGATCTCTTATATATTCTTCTCATATCCTCCTGATACTGTTTTCTTGATTCAATGTTTTTATGATCTCTCTTATGTCATTAATTGCTTATATTTTTAAAGTTTATTTCTTCCTTAAAGTTCCTCTTGCCTTTTGTTTACTTTAGTCTGTTTTTTCATGATAGAGTTTTTCCTTGAATATCTAATGATACTAAACTGATAATTTTAATTTTAAGAGTAAGGTACTAAAAAGGTTTTTTTTTTCAGCTCTTTATTGGAAAATAATTGCTTTACACTTTTGTACCACCTTTTGAGGTACACCAAGTCAATCAGCTGTATTTACACATATATCCCCATATGCCCTCCCTCCCACAACTTCCTCCCACTCTCCCTGTCCTGGCCCTCTAAGGCATCACCCATCATCGAGTTGATCTCCCTTTGTTATACAGCAACTTCCCACTAGTTATCTATTTTATAGTTGGTAGCGTAAATATGTCTATGCTACTCTCTCACTTCATCCCAGCTTCCCCTTCGCCCCCCGCTTCCCCACCCCGTGTCCTCTAGTCCATTCTCTGCATCTGCATCCTTATTCTTGCCCTGTCACTGGGTTCATCAGTACCGTTTTTTTTTTTTTTTTTTAGATTCTGTGTATATGAGTTAACATACAGTATTTGTTTTTCTCTTTCTGGCTTACTTCACTCTGTATGACACACTCTAGTTCTATCCACCTCATTACATATAGCTGCATTTCATTCCATTTTATGGCTGAGTAATATTCCATTGTATATATGTCCCACATCCATGTTCTTGGATTGGAAGAATCAACATTGTGAAAATGACTGTACTACCCAAAGCAATTTACAGATTCAATGCAATCCCTATCAAATTACCAACAGCATTTTTCACAGAACTAGAACATCTTATGATTTGTATGGAAACCCAAAAGACCCCGAATAGCCAAAGCAGTCTTCAGAAGGAAAGACGGAGTTGGTGGAATTAGGCTTCCTGACTTCAGACTATACTACAAGGCCATAGTGATCAAGACAGTATGGTACTGGCACAAAAATAGAAAGGAAGATCAATGGAACAGAATAGAGAACTCAGAGGTAAACCAAAGCACATATAGACACCTTATCTTTGACAAAAGAGGCACGAATATACAATGGAAAAAAGACAGCCTCTTCAATAAGTGGTGCTGGGACAATGGGACAGCCACATGTAAAAGAATGAAATTAGAACACTTCTAACACCATACACAAAAATAAACTCCAAATGGATTAAAGACCTACATGTAAGGCCAGACACTATAAAACTCCTAGAGGAAAACATAGGCAGAACACTCTATGACATACATCAAAGCAAGATCCTTTGTGACCCACCTCCTAGAAATAATGGAAATAAAATCAAGAATAAACAAATGGGACTTAATGAAACTTAAAAGCTTTTGCATAGCGAAAGAAACCATAAACAAGACAGGAAGACAACCCTCAGAATGGGAGAAAATACTTGCCAACGAAGCAACAGACAAAGGATTAATCTCCAAAATATACAAGCAGCTCATGCAGCTTAATACCAAAAAAGCAAATAACCCAATCCACAAATGGGTGGAAGACCTAAATAGACATTTCTCCAAAGAAGATATACAGATGGCCAACAAACACATGAAAAGGTGCTCAACATCACTAATCGTTAGACAAATGCAAGTCCAAGCCACAATGAGGTATCACCTCACACCGGTCAGAATAGCCATCATCAAAAAATCTAGAAACATTAAATGTTGGCGAGGGTGTGGAGAAAAGGGAACTCTCCTGCACTGTTGGTGGGAATGTAAGATGGTACAGCCACTATGGAAAACAGTTTGGAGGTTCCTTAAAAAACTAGAAATAGAACTACCATATGATCCAGTAATCCCACTACTGGGCATATACCCAGAGAAAACCATAATCCATGAAACATGTACCGTAATGTTCATTGCAGCACTGTTTACAATAGCCAGGACATGGAAGCAACCTAAATGCCCATCAACAAATAAATGGATAAAGAAGTAGATTGGGACCCCACAGTGGGGTCTCTTGTTCAGAATGCAGGATTCCATGAATTCCTTTGCTTTGAGTATGGCCACACATTAGCCTGCAATTTCCCCCTCTGTCTCTAGGTCCATAGCTCTGTTGTTCAAACTCTCTATAGGTTAACCTGATGTGTTCCTCCTAGGTGAGGAAGAAGCAGTTTCAGAAAGATGGAGGGGATGTAGTTTCAAACTTTTGATGCAAATCACACCTCTTCGTTTCAAACTCACCCTTTACTCTGGCTTTTAAAGTCATGGTGCTTCAAAATAGTGGTGCTTTTCTAGGAGTTTGCTATCAAAATGAGATTTTCTATCAAAAAAAAAAAGAATCAAGTTGATTTTCATTGGTATCATCCTTTCACAGACAGTTTTAATCTTTTTTCCTCACCTATAAATGTATCATAACTTTTTATATGTGGTTAATAAACCAAGAGGCTTATTCTTCTCACCACAAACGCCCTTGGAAATTAAATTAAAAAATAAGGCAGAGTCGACTGTTACATTTTAGCTACCTGTCCTATCTAAATTCCTCTGGGTATGTGTGGATTCATTTTAGAATTTAGACAAGTGCGTAAGTACTTATTGTCCAGATTTAATGGTATTTTAATTCAATAAGAGTAATTTTTCATATAGTGTTCAGATTTTTTTTAAGAGCTCTTAAATAGTCCTTATCCTGAATAAATGCGTTAGCTGAAGTGCATCAATAGAATTGTGGTGCTAGATGATACCATCATGTACCATCATGTCACAATCCTTTATTTCATTTTTAATTTTAATTACTTAAAATTTACTACCTGGTCACTTAATACCTAAATTTCACCAGAAAAAGACACGAGACAAGTAGCTTTAAAATCACTGGAGTAAGAAAAAGGAATAAGCAAATCATCCAGTGTCTGTGACGTGTCAGTGTAGGATATACAGCTGTTGGTCAATGTGAATTGAGAGTTACAGGCTTCCATAAACTCAGGAACCAGCATTTCTCACCTATTTCACCTGCAGTAATCCTTGCCCAAAATAATTTGATGCAATACCGAGGAGCTTCCTCAGAGGATCCAGCCATAGTTAGTTGTTTCTTGTCTAGTTAAAGGCTTGGGCATGCTCTCTTCAGAACAATCTCATTAATCTTTTATGTCATGGAGTTTTCAATTCCTGTGAAAGTGCTCACATACACAGTATTTTGTTATAACAGTGCAATGAATACTATGATTTTACTTTGTTCAATATGGGTATCTATATATTTTGAATCACTCTTTTAAGGCTTATTTTGCTTAGATGGTTTTACAGCTAATGTACAAAGCTAATAGTTTTAAAAAAACAACAGTTCTTTTAATAATCACTAAATTATTAATAATTAGTGCTCTCCTAATACTATTAATAATAATGCTATTATTAATAATTTTCAGACCTATTTAAATATAAAATTTGTCATGTATAGCTTTTAATTTATCTTTATTTTCTAATATCCAAGTAAGCAGGCAAAGTAATATCCAGTTTGGAACTTGAGGTAGATAGGGAGTCAATAAAATTCAAGATATCACTTGGAGTAGATAGGGAGTCGATAAAATTCAAGATTTCAATTGATCTTGAAGAGATAAGTAAGATTAAACCAGATACAGCCAATGGAATGTGAAACTATTTAAAAGACCTTTGGACAGACATTGCTTGTTTTCTATCCAACAACTATTCTCCCATTGCTTAATAATAGAATCCAATATAATTAAATACTTATCTTTCAACCTACCTTGCCATTAGGGGTGTTGATGTGACATTCAGAAGTTTCTGTGTTTGGGAGAAGAGATTTCTGAGGAAGTGCTTTGAACGGGACAGGTCTGCTTGCTTTTTTGGCCCTTTTTGTCTTTTGCCCTTTATTTGTCCACTTTCTTCCTGCTTAGAAAATACATATCCTGGGAGTTGGAGTAGCCATCTTTTGGTATTAGAAGAGACCCTAGGACCAGGAATAGTTTTTAAAAAAATTTTTAATGTGTTTTTAAACACTTCTCTGAATGGATTACAGAATGGCAAACATATCCCTTCACTTAAAAAATACTACTCTCTTTATAGCACAGAGTAATTCTCTTATAAACATCATTATTACAAGTCATGAACACTTTCTTGAACAGTGGAATCAACCCTGGATTTCCTTTTTATGTTCCTCAGTTACATGAGAAAAATCATTTTATATTTCGTTAAGTCACCCTAATCAGATTTTCATTAAATACTGCTGAATGTAATTCCCAACTGAGATGTCCTCCATAGTCTCTGAGGAGACTTCTTTGCATGTTGCTTACATTCTAAACTGCTGAGTGGCAAAGATTTCTTTGCCAATCTAGGTCTCAGTGAAATGTCTGTAGTAATATCTGTGTCTCTTGTAAGAATAGTGGTTTCAATCCCTTTCCTCTTACTGAAAACTTGGAATTAGTTGAGAGTCCTAAGTGGTTACATAAGAAAAGTGACCTTCCTGCCATAATGCTTTTTATTTTCTCTAGTATGTGGATAATCAGAGCTCTAGATGGAGAATTTCTTCTTGCATTGTGAAAAATCTCAGGGGGTATGTATGCAAGAGGACATATATGTCTCACCCCTTGCTAAATTAGGGCAACCACCCAGCATCACTTTTCCAGTCCTTAGCACTGTCTTCTAATTGCAGGCCTCAAGAATATTCATTTCATTTCAGTTATGGCATATGATTAAACTGATGTTTAAAAACCAGCTAATTATGCATGAATTATAAGGTATATAACAATTTAATATTGTGATCAATCTCCTTAAGTTGTATTACCTTTCTTAGGCACACTTCAAGTAAAAATCTCACAGACTTTAAAGATGATATTTTTTCAGAGTAAGAGATACATGAATAATAACCCAGTTGTACCAAGCTTAGCACTGTGAATGGATTCCAGGAAATGGCAGTGTTAAATGAGCAGTGCTGTCACAGTCAACTTGGCACGGTCCCTATGGAGTTGCATCCCCCAACATCATTTATTCAAAGTAATTGACATACAGTAAGGTGTTTATTGGTTGACGACGTTATATTTCTATATGCTTTAGAATTGTTCTAATGGTAGATCTTGTTAGGGTTAGCCTATGATTTACCTCTGTCTGAGAATTCACTTGCTAGACTCATAGTAAAACTAGCATTTTGATGCAACCCATACTGTAACCCATGATTACTTCTTCTTTGTAAAATAATCAAAGTTTCTTCAGATAATACGAGGTAATGACACGAAAAGGGACCTTTTTGGGGTAAACAAAACAAAGAGATTAGAAACTGCTAGGAAAATTGAGGGAAGCACAGTAAAGGGGCTAAACGTTTATTTGCATGAGAGTAAGTTCTGCCATACCAGCTGATCAGTGTTGTAAAGAATCGTAACTATGTAGCTGTGCTAAATAAAATATTGTTGTGGTTGTTCAAATTCACTTAATTCTTTAAAAAACCTTTTCTTATCCATTTTGCTTTCTAAGACCCTTTAAAAAATTCCAAATGTGTGCACTTCAATTTAACTTATGTTCAGTGTATCTGACTGTATTTTCACGCGTTAAATTAATTTTACCTTTAAAAACAGTTTTGATTCCTCTTCCAGTCATGACAGAATAACTGGTAGAAAAATTACTCTTCTGCTATAAACAACCACAAAACTGAATAAAATATATAATGCGCCTGTATTCTGGGATCGGACCAAAGGCTATGAAGATCTTTGAAAGAAGGGAAACATGCAAAGTGCACCCTGGTTTCATTGTGTCTTTCTGCCTTGGAAACTTTCACTATTGCAGATCAGGGAAAGGTTTCCCTAGCAGAGCCATAGGACCGCTGAGCCAAATATGTGGAGATCAGAGATGGGATGGCTCAAGTGGCTGGAATTTGTTAGAAGAAGAGGAGCTTTATGGAGGGAAGCTCCAGAAATCTGTATGGGGGTCAATAAGGGGACACTGCTGCCTCTGTGCAGGGCAAGACTACAAGGCCTACCAGAGAGCACCTGCTGCAGGGCTGATAACTAAAGGGAGGTATCAGAGGTCACACAGTGCTGGGGATGTTTGTGTTCAGGACCAGGTAGGGCAGGGAGGCCTTGATGAATAACTCAGCCATTTAGCTGGTTCTCCAGGGAGGCCATGTTTTAGGAATAAGCACTGGAAAATTAAAGTAAGGGCCAACTTCTAGCACCAAGGACAATACCAAAATAAACCCTCTGTAATAAAGCATAAAACAAACTCTAACGGATCAAGAAGCCTTGCCAGTGGTTTAACTGGCAGCCAGATCAGAACTCAATACCCTTTAAAGGGGACAATATAAAACAAACATTCAATTCAAATTCATGAGGAAGGTAGCTGTGGAACCAGCAGGAATCAGGGCTTGAACAAAGAGGAAGGTGACTGTCTAGGGAAGCGTTGAAGAGACATGACAGCCAGGCGCAATGTGTGATTTTGTACTGAACCATTTCACAGAGGATGTTATTGGAACAATTGATGAAATTTGAATGGGGCTTCTGGGTGAAGGACATATGGCAGTTCTTGCAACTTTTCTGTAAATTTTTTAAGTTTAAAAAAAAGTAAAATAAAGACAGGGAAATTGACATTTTTTGAAAAAAATGAAACCATACCTTTTTTGATAGTATCAATACTAGATTGGATGCAGAACAATGCAATAAATTATGCCAACCATCAAGTTTTCTTCTTGTCTCATGCCAACATGTAAAATAGCATAATGCACTGTGTGCATTTATTCTGGATGAGCTTGCATTTTAATCCTTAGGTCTTAGAAATATATCAGTGTTGTACAGGTGTGAGAACCCTAATACATACAGATATAAATATTTGCTCTAAATAACAGGTTAATAAAGGGACTTATCTGGCGGTCCAGTGGTTAAGACTCTGCACTTCCACATCAGGGGCATGGGTTCCATCCCTGCTCAAGGAACTAAATCCTGCGTGCCACATGTTATGGCCAAAATTTTTTTAAAAAATAGGTTAATAAAACCAATAATTCGTTCAGGATTAGAACTTGGAAATCATATAAACTTATAACCAAAATGAAGGCATAATGACCAACAAGATGGAAAATGAACATGTATCCTCCAAATTCACAGTGGATTGATACACGGCATATTGATGCATTGTAAGCAAAGCTGGCAAATGCCAAGGAAGTTTTTCTTAGAGGTTTCTAAGCCCTTGGGAGGTGTTCCAAAATTTGACTCAAGTCACAGGCAGGAAGTGCAAGCTCTCGAAAACTACTTGCTGCTGCTCCAAGGACCACTTTAGGTTATTGGGGCTTATCCAGAATATTCTCCTGAAGTTACCTATGAGATACACGGTGCCCTTCCTGTGCAGCTTTCTCCTGCGCAGATCTTCTTATGCCACATGACAATGTAGAGGGAATGGTGGTGGCCTGGGTGGTGTATATGTGTATGGGCAGGGGCTTCTAAGGATGTGGGGGAACACTGTAATTTGATTAGAATCACTGAGGAATGATCTGCCTTTTCTGGCACGTAGCAGATAGAAGCTGTGTGTCCAGAGGCCTGAAGTCTTCCCAGGGTGACTTCTTAATCCATGTGTATGTTGAAACCTACTACACTTCAAAAAAAAATCATATGTGAACTGCCACTAGTACTGTTCAAAGGGCTCTGGGATGTTAATTTCCTGACTGAGTAGATGGTGGTGTCATTCCTTGAAAGAGTGCTTAAAGAATTAGAGCAGGTTTCCGTAATGACTGTGGTTAAGGTGATTAAAAAATATGGAATTGAGTTCAATTATAGGTATTGTGAGAACAGATACCTCTGTGATTCCGTGTGTGTGTGCACGCGCCTGTATGTGAATAGCAAACACAGTGGACTAATTTTGTATTACTTAACGTCAGTTGATGGAGATAACTGAAGCATTGGTTTAAAGCTCAGTAAAGTCTAGCTCCTTATTGAATATTTTCCTGATAGTGTTAAACTAAAAGCTGTGAGCAGTAAGTGGAAGGAGTCAACTAGGAAATAAACCCCAAACTAGGTTAACAACATAACATGACACCTACTTGAGTCTAAACTGTCCATAGGAGTAGACAGCTATATGGAGAGATTATACGGAGAGGAACAGATGTGTGGAGAGTGGGGCATAAATTCTGTGTATGTCATAATGTATTACTTAATATAGTTCTCTAACCTCACCCCCAAGTATTTATGTCTTAGTCCTAGAGGTTCAGGTAAAGCTGAAAGGCTGTATATATTTCACATTATAGTGAGTACTGAGAGCACATGTGTAACTTAGAGCAAGGGTGTAAGGGATCCATTCACCTTGGCAGAGAACATAGTCCTGCCCTGGATTGCTTTTGGTGCTTGCTGGCTGTGCCAATAGCTTCTGCGGTGAGGTGGAGAGAAGCTCCAGAAGACATGGTGGCAGCAGCAAAACCCAACTGGTGCAGGTATCACTTCCCTTGAGATTGGCAGGAGACACGCTGGCAGTGCCAGACATCACACACAGTGTGGACAATGGCATAGTGACTTGGATAGGCATAAGCAATACTGTCACACCATCACCACTGATCACCGCAGGAGTCTGAGCCAGAGAGGGAAAAATCACCAATACGACATGGTGAGAAGAGATAGTTAATAAGCACATGCTGTCTCTTTCCTGATGATAATTTTCTGGTGATTCTAATGAGGTTCGTGGCTTTTCCTAGTTTTCTTCTACAGATAAAATTTCACTTGCCATATTACTAGGCACAAGAAGTCACATAAAGTTGAAGACAGTTGGCACCCTCTTATTCTTTGGATATTAAATATTAAGCTAAGAGGGTGAATCAAAAATTATCTGCACTCATTATATTTAAACTTCTGTTGGCCACACTGTCTTATCAGTGCTTTCTCTTCAAGGCTACTGTCTCCCCAGTCACTGCTGTGCAGGTGTGAACATGTTACATCAGTTCATTTGTAATTGCGAGCAAAAATGGGTGCCCCACTTCTGCTTTTCATGAAAGAAGAGCAGCGTGCAGTGATTCGTTCTTTGTGGTCTGAGGGTGTGCACATCTGCACACTTCTGCCCACGCTGTTGACACTCTGCACAAACTTCGTTCTGAGGCGTTAAAGCATCCTCCCTATAGTCCTGATCTTGCTCCATTGGACTTTCACCTGTTTGGTCCCCTGAAAGCAGCCCTACAAGGATGAAGATTCACTTCTTATGAAGAAGTGAAGACAGTGGTATATTTGTGGCTCAAAGCTCAGCCTAAAACATTTTTTAAATGAGGGAACACAAAAGCTTGTTGACAGAGGGACAAAGTGTATTGAAAAGCAAAGAGATTATGTTGGAAAATGGTGTATTTTTCTTTTGTAAAAGTTAATTAAAATAAGTTCTACAGGCAGAGTGTGGATAATTTTTGACTCACCCTCGTAGTTTGTGATTGAAGCCACAGAAGAAACAATTTCTTTAAGAAATGACATCACACACATCAGACTTGCTGACATTTCTTCTAATACCCTGAAGTAGGAGGAATTTACAACTGTGTCATTTTCCTTCCAGTATACACATAGATGACACTACTATTATTTTTCTGTGCTGCTGCCTTGGTTTTCTTGACTTCTGTGTACATTAAAGCTATCAAAAGTAATGTTTTAATACCTGAGTCACTTTTAGAAATGTCAGTGGCCATAGATACTTTCAAAATGGTGAGAATTTTCTTCACTGAGGAAGCCTGTGGCTAGGAGAAAAAAACCAACTTAGTTTATTGTGCCCCAGTGAAGCATAAACAGGCATGGCTATCCATCTGGATTTCCTGCTTTAGAGAAGTCACATTATTATGACTTCTCATTGCTTTTGACGTGAGGGTGCACTGGTGTCAAAGACCTAGCCAGCAGTCTTGAAAAGAATCTCGTTTACTGTTAAGAAAGATACCAACTTCCTCAGAGTCAGGTTTTAAAATCATTGTCTTTTCAAGAAGTTTTGTCACAAATCCAAGCATTACAAAGTTTTTGAGTACTAAGAATTTTGCTGCCTTTTAAAGTGTTGACTAAACTTTAAAGCAGAAGTTTCACTTCTTTTGAGAGACTAAGAAAGCCCAGTCACAGGAAAGGTTGACAGGGAGAAATGCGTTTATGGATTGGCTGACTTGGCAGATATTTTGCTCCAATGAATAAGGCAAATCTTCTGATTTAAGGCCCTTCCATTGCCTGTGAATGCTGTTGAAAATAAGGAGCTCTTTTGGCCAAGTTTTTATTCTGTGAGTGGAGGATGGGAGCTGACAAATATACACACATTCCAATTGCAGGCAAAGTGCTTCTTAAGCCCGGAGTTGAGGATGACAGTCTTGTCATCTTATCCATTGGCAGAAATCTTTGGATATATCAAAGTAGTGAAAAACTTTTTGAAAGTTAACTTTGCGACCATGACCTTAACATTGAAATATGGATTTATTTAATTTTCTTGCTGAAATAGACAGGATCAGTGATGTAGTACTTGCCAAAGGTGACCTTATTGACTGGAGGAAATGATGTGACTAGAATTTCTCCAGAGGGTCTAGGAGAATGTTTGTTTCTCCACACAATCCTATCCTTGACTGGCAAAGAGAGTAATGGTTATTCTAATTTTGTGTAATATGGCAATACCACCTTATACAGTGAGCTAGATTTTTTTTTACTACCTCTTGCCCCAGATGACAGCAGTCACAAATCTACTGTATATCCAAAATACTGCTATGGTAAAGTAAGTTCAAACTTTTAAATCAGGTTTCTCATTGAAATTTACTATTGAGCTAGGTTAGTTTTCTTTTTATTTCCACAATGCCATTCATTTCTGTTTTATTTTAGGTAACTTTTAATTTTTTTCTGAAAAATGGGTGAGAATTAAAAAATTAAAAAAGAAAGGGTACTTTTTTAAAGAAAAAAATAAATGTATCCTATCTATATGAAGAAAATCAGTTCCTAGTGAAATAAAATAAAATATATGTAAAAGTTGTATATGTGTTCTCATGTTCACTAGTAAAGGACTCTGGCTTTTGTGAATTTTACAAAGGCATCTAGTGACCCCCACAAAAATGAAAAACTCAACTAAATGATATCTAAGACATTTTCAGCTTTAATATCCTGTGATTCTGTTTTAGAATATGGAGTTAGAACCAGATTTCAATAGGACTTAATCTTTATTTGGTCTAATACCAAAACAAATAAGTATTGTTATTTCCAGGGCTGCTGTAACAAAATACCACAGGCTGGGTGCCTTAAACAACAGATTTTATTTTCTCACAGTTTGGAGGCTAGCTAGTCCAAGATCAAAGTGTCAGAAGGTTTGGTTTCATTCTGAGTCCTCTCTACTTGGCTTGCTGTGTCCTCACATGGTCTTTCCTCTAGTTACATGGTCTTGGTATCTCTCTGTGTGTCTTAATTTCTTCTTCTTATGACACCAGTAACATTGGATTAAGGACCATCCTGAAGACCTCATTTTAATTTAATCATTTCTTTAAGGACCTTATCTACAAATGCAGTTACATTCTGAGGTATTGGGGGTTATGACCTTAACATATGAACTTTGTGGGGACACAGTTCAGCCCATAATTCGTATCTTCTCAGTGCAAGGTGGGGATAGCTTTGGTAGAGAGAGGAAAGAATTGAGGTTAGTCTCCAATCATGGACTTTCTTGGATAGGAAAGAAGAGAAGTTCATGTATGATATTAATAAGGATGCTAGAGATATAAAACGAGGTCCAAGAAAGCTATAGGAGTGAAGAAAATACAGACCTTCAAGAAGGAGGGTTTAATTAGCCGTGTAAAATGATGAGAAGTCAGGTATGCTAAGTGTAACAATTGTCCATTCTTTGAGAAATGTCATAATAAAAAGCGTATTTTTAGGCAGTATTATAGAAATTTCGAAACAACTTAGCTTTCCCTTTTTTGTCTATTATTATGGGGGAAACAATCACACTCAAATTTCATAACTTTCTTAGTTTCTCTCTCATTTACTTCCCTCAGTATAACTACTCTTTGGACACCCTTTTAAAAAATGTTCTCCCTAATTTCCTCCAACATCTTTAGTTCTTTGCTTTTTATCCTTATACACTTGCCTCTTTCTTCCTGACCCTCTATCATAACATTCCAAAGGAACCCATTTGGCAAGAGACAACCCTCTTTAGAGGGAAGGTAAGAGAAAAGAGATGGCAGAACCAGAAAGATTTGGTTGGGGAGGAAGAAAGCCTGAAAATAATTACAAATTAATTGTTCAGGATTTTTCACACGAGGAATATAGATTTTGGAAATGTGGGATTTGTTGCTGATCTTCCCAAGAATGGTTTTCATGAATGGGATCAGAGGCTCGTTAGAATGGGTAGAGTCATATCGGAGCTGAAACAGTGAAAAAGAGCACAAGCTACTCTTTTAATATGTTAACTGCAGAGGGATGTACAAATAGAGCAATAGCCATAGGGAAGCTAGAGGTACTGTAGGTTACAAGTTTTTTTTGATTAGAAAAATTTGAGCAGATTTGCATTCTGAAGGAAAGAGTCCATTGAGAAAGGAGAGAATGTAGGTTTGGGTAGGAAAAAGAAGACTTGATGAATCACTGTCCCTAAGAAAGGGATTTGACAAGATATAGCTAACATGGGAAGATCTTTAATACAGATACATTATAAGCAGGACATTGAGACACTGATTGAGTGTATTTTTCAGGGAAGTAGGAAGAAAGGTTTCTCCAGAGGTAGGAGTAGTAGAAGTCTCAAGAAGAGTGGTGAAGGTTTGGAATATTTGGGGAGACCAATAGGAATGGTAATCAAAACTTTTGGCTTTGAAGAATTTTAGTTTTGAAAGTAGAAAAGGAAATGACCCCCACAATTTTAGTGCAAGAATTGCTTTTCTGGTCCTATAACTTGCAGAAAATGATTGTCAGATAAGAACTATGAGGAAGAAGAACTACATTTTCATCACGAAGATGTATTTTCAGTGTACAGCTTCTTAAACTGTTTCAATTTGAAAAGCAAGGAGGTATCCTAAGGCTCAGGAGATCTTTTTTCCCTCTTTTTCCTTTGTTGAAAACTACTAAATGTAGTAACATTAGCTGCCATAACAATTGTGAGAACTTCTCATTTCCTTCAAGTGTAGGCAAATGGAGAATGTGTGCTGTATTTTATTTTTATGGTCCTACTTTCAGAGAGTGTCAGCTGTTTTTAGATTGACAATAAAAATCCTTATTGCTGGGAGAATTATATTTCACAAGTTTCTTCTCTCAGTTTTTCCATTTTTCTTTGTAGAGCTGTTTGGCAAGGATACACCACACACACACACGCATGCACGCATGCATGCACACACACAGTGAGAGAGAGAGAGAAGGAATGTTTGAGTAGCTCCACTGGAATTTAAGCATCTAATGTCAACATTGGAGAGTTGGATGCAGGCTGTAGATGCAGACAAATTAATTTTTTATTCTTTTTATTTATTCCTCAGTGATGCAAGAAATATGGCTAAAGAATTGTTTGCTTCATAACTACTGATATCAGAGACACTTGTAAAACTCTCAAGCATGGATGTGATTTTTGATATACAATTTCTGTCTGTCTTGTCAAAAAGGATAGTATTGGATATATAAGTCTTTACCCGTTTGCAGCAAAATAGATGGACCTAGAGCCCATTTTAGGCTTTTTTGGAATCTCAGGCAATATACCTGAAATTACTAATGCGCTACATCATTCCTCCATTAATTGATCTAAACATCAGCACCTGTTTCTTGAATGCCTGCTAAATACAAGGTCTTATGCTGGGGTCTTGCGGACATAGAGATGAATGCATGCAACTGGTTCCTCTTCTCATGGTACTTAAAATCAGCGGCCATTTCCTCCAAAGGATAGCTATTCATATCATATGTGTATACTCAGATTTGATATGTAGTTAACCTGGGGAAGCAAATCAAAAGAGTCCTCTATGTGTCAACAAAGAAGCAGCTCAGGTGAAGGATTAGGGCTATAATAATTAACAGAGCTACACTTACAAAATTGCATGCAATAAGCAAGATGCTGTTCTTGGTACTTTATATACATGGATTCCCTCACGAATACTTTGAGGTAGGTATTACCATTCTTATTTTACAAATGAGTTAAATAAGTTGTCAAAAGTAAATTCTAATGATAAAGAGAGATTGCATCCAGGTACTCTGATTTCAGACACTGTGCTCTCTGTGGCTTCATTCTATATTATTTTGACATATGAAACGCATAAAATTATTGAATGAAAATATTTACAAGTAGCAGGACAGTGGTTCTCAACTGAGGGAGATTTTATTCTCTACAGGACATTTGGCAATGTTTGGAGACATTTTTGGTTGTCATAACTGGAGGAGTGCCACTTATCTGGTGGGTAGAGGCCAAGGATGCTTCTAAACATTCTAAAATTCACAAGCAGCCCCATAACACGGAATTAAATGGCCCAAAATGTAAGTAGTGTCAAGGGTGAGAAAGTCTGCCTGAAAGTAAAACTTGGAAACTAGGCCCCAGAGAGGAAACATGACACTGCTTTGAATATATCTCTATCCTTAATATAATTTCTACTTAGAATGAACTCCTCAGAATAAGGTTGTTGGGTCAAAGTATATTTACATTTAACATCTCACTCTGGTTGTCATGTTGTTCTTCACAAAGATGTTCATATTTTGCACTATCACCAATTCCGCCTTACAGTATCTGTTCTCCACAACCTTAGCTACTCTGGATGTTGGCAATATTTTCACCTTTGTCATTCTGATTATAACAATGGTATCTCACAATTACTTGCTGTTACACTTGTTTGAAGTATAAGGTTATATTTTGAAAATATAAGGTGATATACTTATGACAATTATTATTTTTAACTTTAGCTGATAATGAGACTAATCTTAGATTAGAGTGTTTGGGATAGAATTGTTTTTTGTTTCTTTGCAGATTACTTTCAAATGCGTGTATCCTAGCAGTTTCCTTTTCATCCTTTCCAGGGATTCAAAAACATATTTGTTTCCTTCTGTATGTGGCACACAAGTTCAAGGTCTTTTCCAAAATGTATTTTCACATCGCCTCATGGTGTCATAGCGCCACATGATTAGGTTGTATTCCTGTAGAGATAATGTCATACAATCTGTACTCTGATCTGTGGGAAAATCAGATATTGCTTGTTTAAGTACCCTTTTTTTATTTGTTAGCCTATAAAAGCATAAAATAAAATGTTCATTTCAGCTTTAACAATATCTAATTAGTGACATTTCCTTCACCAAAGTTTCTTTCTTTTTTATTGACTCTAGTCAAACTGTTTTATACATCCTACAAAATCTCATCTTTTTTTATTTCTTTGAAACTTCATTATCTTTTTGATGACACAGTAATTTTCTTTTCATCCTTTATCTCCATTTAGCTGACATCCTCACTTTGTCTTTCTTTACAACTATGCAAGTTCTTATCCATTTGTTTTGGTAACTTTTAATGGGAAATTCTGTTTCTGTGAAGTATATGCTATTACTTTTAGAAGTACTTAAGTTCTCTAAAGGGTAGGTGAGCAGATTAGACAAAAAATTGTGTAAGTGTGCCTGAAAAATTCCTCATGGGAATCAACTAGGGAGGATTTGGGGTGAATAGTGACAAATTATATTAAACTGACATCCTATTTTTCATTACTGTCTTTCCAAGAAAGGTTCAGGGAATCTGTTATATACTCTTTAATTTGAGATTCAGGAATATTCGTGCATACTGAAGTAAAGCAGGCAGTATAAGTAAACAGGAAAAAAAAGAGGAACAAAAATGGAAAAACTCAGAACTCAGGACAGCATATTGGTTTCACAAACAGTAATTAAGCATCTTTGCAAATAATTTTTCAGAAATTTGAGACCCATGAAAAACACATTTGATCTGTACAATTAGCTTTTTGGTTTACTATGCACCTTGCTCTTGTGGAAAGCATATTGGATTGGGAGCTAGGAAAATAGTAGAAGTCATCAGTCATCTGTATTGTTTCTTCCAGAGGTGCAGTTCTGTGATAGTCCTCTTTTTCACTGTTTGATCCTTCTCTTTTCCTCTAAATGGGTTATATCATTTTCACACGAGAAGGCAATCATATTTGTTGGTTCAGTTTGCAAATATAATTATAATCTTGCAGAAATATACAATTCTTATTAAATTTAAACCAAAGGAGAATAGAATGGAAAGGAGAAATAGGGGCAACATCTGTTTTGTTTATGCTGGCACAGTTAATATATTTCGGAAGCCTCAAATCTTTTGGAATAAAGATGGTCACCTACTAAATGAAGTGGGAGGGAGGAAGCATGATTGAAAGCAGTTATGGTTTGAAACCAGATGGAGGAATGTTTACTGAGACTGTCACCACCAATGATGAAATATGGTAGAGGAATGGTAGCATGGTTGTTAAGAGTTTAAATTCTAAAGTTGGAAAGACCTTGTTTTGAACATAGTTCTTTCATTTACTTGTTGAATTCACCTGTGTCAGCCTTGCCATTCTCACTTGCAAAATGCAAATAATAGTAGCATTTATCTCATCAGGTATTGAGAAAATAAAATTAAATAGCACATGTAAACTGTTTAACATGGTGACTGGTAGATAATAATACTACTGATAACAAGCATTTATTCATTGATAAATGTCAGTCATTTTTTTAAGAGCTTTCAATGTTAGTTTCTCAGTAAATGCTTAATGTCAGTGCTTCTAATTCTCTATACTTATTTTTAGGAAATAACTGTGTATAATAATTGTGTATAATAATTTATTACAGTGGCTCCCAAACTTTCATCTTTTCATATATATTAAAGGTATATTTATATGTATATATACATATATACGAATCAAGTGTATGTATGTATATGTATGTGTATGTGTATATTTATGTCTATATGTATATTTGCAAAAAATTAAAGGAGATCTGAAGTTCCCTAAAATATCAATAATATAAATGCTATTGTACATCAGTTCTTTAGTGTATTAATTTTCATATTTGACTATCTTTATATAATATTTAACATCCTGAAGTAGATTTAAAGCAAGCATCTTTAAATGTTCTTATATGCTAACAATTTTTACTATCTTATCACATTCAGCTTCCCTCTTAATGTCTTTTAGGTCAAGGTTGTATTTTACGGTTTTATTTTTGAATCAAGACATAGAAGTACTCTTGAACAGAAATGTAATGTTTATATAACTACTTAACTGAACTCACTAGTTTTTATAATATTATCTCCCTTAATCATACCACCTCTGTGAAATAGGTGTTATTATCATTATTCATGTTTATGAGAAGAAAAACTGAGGCTTAGGTATCACAGATAATTTGCCACAATATGAGATGGGCAAGTAGTGAAGTCAGTATTTGAACAAAGAATTGTTTAATTTTAAATCTCATTATTTTATCACTACCAGTGATCCTTTAATATTTCCATTGAAACATCCCCAAAGCAGAGAATACTGTTCCCTGAAGATCCAGGAGCATGATCTGAAGAAGTGTAGTACTTCTATATCTTTAAATTATGCAAATTTTGTATTCTATTCATAGTATTTGCATGTTAATTTTAAATAAAAACAGTTATTTTCCTTACCTACCGTTATGGGCTGAATTGTGTCCCCTCAAAATTCATATGTTGAAGTTCTAATCTCCACTACTTCAGAATGTGACTGTATTTGAAGATATGGTCTTTAAAAAGGTAATTAAGGTTAAGTGAGGTCATTGAGGTGGGCCTTAATTCAATAGGATTTGATGTCCTTATAACAGCGGTCCCCAACCTTTTTGGCACCAGGGACCAATTTCACGGAAGGCAATTTTTCCAGGGACTAGGGGTAGGGATGGTTTTGGGATGATTCAAGCATATTACATTTATTGTGTGCTTTATTTCTATTATTATTACATTGTAATATATAATGAAATAATTATACAACTCACCATAATGCAGAATCACTGGGAGCCCCGAGCTTGTTTTCACTTGCTACTCACTGATAGGGTTTTTATATGAGTCTGCAAGCAATTGATTTATTATGGTATCTATGCAGTCAGACCTCTCTGCTAATGATAATCTGTATTTGCAGCCTCTCCGCAGTGCTAGCATCACTGCCTCACTCCACGTCAGATCATCAGGCATTAGATTCTCATAAGGAGCGTGCAACCTAGATCCCTCACATGTGTAGTTCACATTAGGGTTCGCGCTTCTATGAGAATCTAATGCCGCCACTGATCTGACAGGAGGCGGAGTTCAGGCGGTCACGTGAGCAATGGGGAGTGGCTGTAAATACAGATGAAGCGTCACTCACTAGCGCACCCTAACCTCCTGCTGTGTGGACCAGTTCCTAACAGGCCACAGATGGGTACTGGTCTGTGGCCTGGGGGTTGAAGACCCCTGCCTTATAAGAAGAGGAGATTAGGAGATAGATGCACAGAGGGATGATCATGTGACAATATTGGAATAATATATTGGCCATCTCCAAGCCAAAGAGAGGGGTACTTAGAAGGAACTAACTCTGGTGATAGCTTGATCTCAGAATTCTAGCTTACAGGATTGTGAGGAAATAAATTTCTGTTAAGTCACCCAGTGTGTGGTATTTTGTTATGACAGCCCTAGCACGTATATGTGGATATACAAGGGTGAGTCAAAAATTACCCATGCTCCATTTATATTAAAACTTCTGTAAATTCTACAGCCAGAGTGCGGATAAGTTTTGACTCACCCTCATATAATCTATCTACCATCTGGTAAAATGATACTCAAGAAAGAGATGTATTTGGAGTAGCTTCATGTATCTTCAGTTACACCATCACATTCTTCCAGGAGATTGAGATAGAAAGAACTATATACCTTATTGCCTTCCTTGGAATCAAGACTTAGGGTGGAAACAAAAGGACAACAGTATTTTGGGGTACTGTTCAAAATACATGTTAGGTTAGCTATCTATACTGAGTTGCTGTTGATAGTAACAAATTCCTGGTTTAGAATTTCAGGCTATCATCATCAGGGCTCAATTTACTTTTAAACAAATGCTTTGATGCCTGTTTAAAACTTAAGCACATGCCTAGTGCTGCTGTCAGCCCCTTTGGATCAGACCAAAGCCATAAAACTTAGGTGATAGGGAGGACAATGCAATATCTCTAATGCAGAAAGGATTCTTATGCCTATGCATAGAATTCCAGAGCCTTTATTCATTTAAGTTAAAAACAATTTGTACAAGCATTGGTATGCTTATTTTAATTACTGCCAAACAATCAGTGCAGAACATTTCATTCAGTAACTTATTTTTTTTCACTCTAACTTCAGAGGCCTTATGTACTGGCCTCTTGTCAAAGAAGCCTGAATATAGTAGTGATATATAAAAAAAAATCCAGTAAGTGGAAAAGATATTGAATGTGAAACATAGCACTGTATTGGAATAATATTCAGTGTTATTAAAATGAGTCAAATGTTAGATCAACAATGTGAGAGATATTTTACTTGGATATTTTTAGGAAGTACTCACAGAATATAAATGTAAATTGGTCAGTACTTCTCCATAACAGTGTGAAAAACTAACTTTCTTGCAGACTTGGGAAATTATTCAAAATATAAATATCACAATTCATCTATTGACTTTGCATCCTAGGAAATATCAAGAAGAATTGTCTGATATGAATGTAGACCTTGGGCTTGCTAAAAATCAATATTTATCTCTCAGGTCAATTTATTGATATTCATCTCAATGAGAAGTCAGTATGTGTATAATATCACTGTGGACTAGATTTCAACATAGAAATGTTATAATCTTGAATTCACTGTTTCTTCCCTGAGAATCTTATCTTATACTAACTTTATATGGTTTGTATAAAGTGCAAAAGAAAAACATTTAGATGTGTTAAATATTTTATATTTGTTTCTCATACCATTTAGTAAAAGCAAAAAATATCGCCTATAAATTGTTTAAAATGACAACATCCAAAGTAAACTCTCACCAACTTAATTTTTCATAGTGAAATATTTATGGGGTGCATAGAAATTATTTGAAGCTATGAATTATAATTAAAGATTTTGCAAAGAAATGATGTCATGATTTTAAAATCAGTACCTGCAAAGAATAGTGGTAAGTACAGGTAAAAAAAACTCCTAAAATACTTCTTTTGTATGGCAATCATAAAATGATAATTATTGTACTGTAGAAAAATGCATATCACATATGAATATAGAATTCAAGCTAATGTTATAAGCTTATGAAAAGGAGCAGATTTCCAGTACATCTACCACACATTTGTTGTTTAGCTAATCATTTTTACTTTGAAGGTAATATCTGCTTTCATTAGAGCAATTGGTTCTTGTCTTTATATTTGTTTCCCTAAGTATACTTAAATTGCATATATTTTTCTTTTTATAGTAGGGAAAAATTATCTTGCATATTTTATATACTCTTTTTGCAGTTAATATGTGTCTTCCTTAAACTATACATGATGATAATACATAATTCTTCTTTGGAGAAATGTCTGTTTAGGTCTTTTGCCCATTTTTAGATTTTGTTGACTTTTTAAATGGAATTTACTACTTTTTATTTGATTAACTTGTTTGTCCATAGAAAGAGTCTTAGACTCCAAGCAAGGATTTGTCTGTTTCTCAGAACAGAAATTCTGATAAGTATATAACGTGTAAGCACTTAAAGTAGTAACATTTGAACTGACTAGGAATAAATACATTGTGGATGACAACTTTTGGAAAATTAAATAATATTTGTGCTTTCAAAATTTGGGGAATTTTATAGCTCCACTTATCTGTTGGTTCTTCAGAGAGTCCTTCCTCTGCCGCCATGTTGGAATAATTATTCACATTATACTATTTTCTTGCTCCTTGCTATTTTATTTCAATGAAATTATCACAATTAGTAGTCAGATATTTATATTTTTTATTCAGTATTTTCCTTCTAAACTAGAGTTTTGAGCTTTTGAGCTGTGCAAAACTTTGTGCTTTTGTATGCTCAAAGAGATTAAGAATCATGTATACAGGCTTATCTCAGAGGTATTGCAATGTTCTGATTCCAGACCACTTCAATAAAGTGAATATCGCAATAAAGCAAATCACATGAATTTTTTGGTTTTCTAGTGCACATAAAAGTTATGTTTACAATATACTTTAGTCTAAGTGTGCAGTAGCATTGTCTAACAAAACAATGCATATACCTTAATTTAAAAATACTTTGTTGCTAAAAACTGCTAACCATCATCTGAGCCTTCAGCAAGTCCTAATCTTTTTGCAGTAGTTACATCAAAGGTCACTGACCACAGATCACCATAGCAAACATAATAATAATGAAAAAGTTTGAAATATTGCAACAATTAACAAAATGTGACATAGAGACATGGAGTGTATAGATGCTGTTGGAAAAATGGTGCCAATAGACTTGCTTGATGCAGGGTTGCCACAGACCTTCAATTTGTGAAAAATGCAATATCTACAAATCACAACAAATTGAAGCAAAATAAAATGAGGTATGCCGGTATTTTGTTCATCAGTGTAATTCCAGGCCATAGTTGAGTATCTGGCATATAGTGAATATTTAATGAACATTTGTTGAAGGAATTAATGATTATAGTGAAGTAGAAGAAAGATGAAGATAAAAAAGGAGGAGGCAGAGCAGAAAGTAGAGAAAGGGGAGCTGAAGAAGGAAGGCAGCTAGAGGAGGAGGAAAATGGCTCTAGTTTTGTGGGTTCCTTATTGTGTACTATTATTTCATCCTCACAACAAACCTATCAGATCAGTCTCATTGAAGAAAAAGAGGCACATAAGATTATTTAACCTGCTTGTGCTTATGAACACATCAAAGGTGGTCAAGTTGGATTTTAAATCCAGGCAGTATGAGCACAGTGTAACCAGTTGTGTCCCATTCTGAGTAGAAAGGTTGTGGATTTTCCCTAGGTGTTCATCTCATTTAGAACAGCATCTTTTTCTAAGACATTAGATATTTTTACATAAAAGTAGTGACATAATGTTGTGCAGTTCACTGAGTCATGTGTAGCACTGGATTTTTCAGACACTACATAGATTCACTTTACTTTCTTAATGAAAAGGTATTTCCTAAGGAAACCTAGTTGCAGTGGCAGTAATTGTTCTTCTAGGGTTCCATTTATCTTCTGGGTCTGTGAGGTTTCTGAGGTTTCAAAATTGTTGTGTGAACCACTGATAGGATATAAAATCATTAAATCCATGTAATATTTTAAAACATAGGGTTGATCTATGAGTTGGTAGTAAAGAAGGATGCCAACATGCTGCCTTCAACTTTCTTCCCTTCCAATAAACTGATTTGTTTCTGGGCTCCCACATAACTTGTCCTTTCTTTAAAGAAAAAGTGCTCCTAGTTTCTAAGTCCTTTGCTCAATTGTTAATTGGGTTATTTGGCTTTTTGCAGTTAAGTTTTATGAATTCTTTCTGTATCTTGGATATTAACTCCTTATCAGACATATGGTTTGCAAATATTTTTCCCATTCTCTAGGTTGTATTTTCATTTTTTTGATGGTTTATTTTGCTGTACGGAAGCTTTTAAATCTGATGTAAACCTACTTGCTTATTTTTTATTTTGTTTCTTGTGCCTTAGGCATCATATCCAAAAGATCATTATCAAGATCCATGTCAAGGAGCTCAATTCCTGTTTTTTTTTGTTTTGTTTTGTTTTTTGAGGAGTTTTATGTGTTACATTTAAGTCTTTAATCCATTTTGAGTTAATTTCTGTGTGTGATATAAATAAGGATGCAGTTTCATTTTTCTGCCTGTGGTTATGCAGTTTTCCTCATTTCAGGTCTTACATTTAAGTTTTTAATCCATTTTGAGTTAAGTTCTGTGTGTGAAGTAAGATAAGGATCCAAATTCATGTTTCTGCCCGTGATTATCCAGTTTTCCTCAAAACACTCATTCAAGAGACAATTTTTTCCACATTGAGTATTTTTGGCTCCCTTATCAAATAGTAGTTGCTCATATTTGTGTGGGTTTCTTTTTGGGCTCTTGATTCTGTTCCATTGGTGTATTTGTCTTTTGATGCCAATACCATACTGTTTTGATGACTATAGCTTTATTGTATAGCTTGAAATCAGGAAAGGTGATGCTTCCTGCTTTGATCTTCTTTTTCAGGATTTCTTGGTTATTTGGTGTCTTTTTTGGTTCCATATAAATTTTAAAAGTTTTTTTCCTACTTTTGTAAAAAATGCCATTGGAATATTGATAGGGATTCCACTGAATTTATAGATGGCTTTTGGTAGTATTGACATTTTAACAGTATTAAATATTCCAGTTCATGAATACAGGATGCATTTCCATTTATTTGTGTCTTCTTCATTTTCTTTCATCAATGTCTTGTAGTTTTCAGAGCAGGGATCTTTCTCTTCCTTAGTTAAATTTTTCCTTTTTTTATTGTTTTTGATGCTATTGTAAATGGGATCAATTTTTTAATTTATTTTTCATAATTTTTTGTTTGTGTATAGAAATGGTACTGGTTTTTGAATGTTAATTTGGTATCCTGCAACTTTATTAAATTCATTGATTAGATCTAAGAGTTTTTTGGTTGAAGCCTTAGGATTTTCTACATATAAAATCATGTCTCTTCAAATAGAGTTTTACTACTTCCTTTCCAGTTCTGATATATTTTATTTCTTTTTCTTGCCCAATTACTCTAGCTAGACTTCTGGTACTAAGTTGAATAAGAATGGTGAGAGTGGACACCCTTGTCTTGTTCCTGATCTCATAGGAAAAGCTTTCAAACTTTCACCCTTGAGTATGGTGTTAGCTATGGGTGTGTCATCTATGCCCTTTATTATGTTGAAATATGTTCCTTCTATGCCTGACTTGTTAAGTTTTTATCATTAATGGATGTTGAATTTTGCCAAATGCTTTTTCTGCGTCTGTTGAGATGATCATGATTTTTTTTTTCACTTTAATAATGTGATGTTTCACAATGATTGATTTGCATATGTTGAGTCATCCTTGCATCCCAGGGATAATTCCCACTTGATCTTGGTTAATGATCCTTTTAATTTGCTGCTGAATTTGGTGTGCCAGTATTTTATTCAGAAGTTTTGCATCTGTACTCATCAGAGATATTGGCATATAGTTTTCTTTTCTAGTAGTGTCCTTTTTTGGTTTTGGTTTCAGAATAAAGCTGGCCTTGTTAAATGAGTATGGGAGTGTTTCTTCCTCTTTGAATTTTTTGGAAGAGTTTGAGAAGGATTGGTGTTAATTCTTCTTTAATGTTTGGTAAAATTCACCAGTGTAGTCATCTAGTCCTGGAATTTTCTTCCTAGGACATTTTTGATCACTGATTCAATCTCCTTACTATTAATTGGTCTAGTCAGATTTTCTATTTTTTCCTGATTTGGTTTTGGTAAATTGTGTGCTTCTACGAATTTTTCCATTTCTTCTGGCTGTTCAGTTTATTGGCATATAGTTGTTCATAGTAGCTGCTTATGTGATTCTTTGAATTTCTGTAGTTTCCATTATAATGTCATCTTTTTTAATTTATACTTTTGTTACTTCCATCCTCTCTTGTTTTCTTGGCTAGACTGGCTAAAGATTTGCCAATTTTACCTTTTCAAAAAATCAACTCTTAACTTGCTTAATTTTTCTATTGTTTTTCTGTTTTCTGTTTTATTTATGTTTGCTCTAATATCTGTTAATTTCCTTTTTTTCCTGCAAACTGTGGGTTCAGTTTGCTCTTTTTTTCTGGCCCTTTAAGGCATAAAGTTAGGTTGTTTGCAGTAAGTCCCCTACAGATGAACAAGTTCCATTCTGAGAGCATATTCATAAGTTCAATTTGTAAGTCCAACAAAGTTAGCCTAGGTACCCAATTAACCCAGTTGCCTATAAAATACTGTACTGTAATAAGTTCATAACACTTTTCACACAAATAATACCTAACAAACAGAAAAACACAAAAAATAAATAAAATGTTATTAATCTTACAGTACAGTACCTTGAAAAGTACAGTATTACAATACAACAACTGGCATACAATGGCTGGTATTGAGCGAACAGGCAAGAAGAGTTACTGACTGGAGGAGGAGAGGAGGTGGAAGATGGTAGTGCTAAAGGATCATCAGCAATAGGAGACAGAGGGCAAGCTGCAGTTTTACTCATGCCTGACATTGATGAAATGCATGTTTGTATGTTTGAAAGTTCGCAACTAGGAGGTTTGTATGTAGGGAGCATAATGTATTTGGGATCTTTGTTCCTTCTTAATGTGGGTGTTTATTGCTATGAACTCCCCCCTTACAACTGCTTTTGCTACATCTCACAAGTTTTGGTATGTTGTGTTTCCATTTTTGTTTGTCTCAAGAAACTTTTTATTTCCAGTTTAACTTTTCTTTGATCCATTGATCTTCAGAAGTTTAGTTTCTATTTTTTGTGAATTTTCCAGTTTTCCTCTTGTATTGATTTCTAGTTTCATGCCAGTATTATCAGAGGAGATATATGGTATGAGTTCAGTCTTCTTGAATTTTCTAAGACTTGTTTTGTGGCTTAACATATGGTCTATTGTAGAAAATGTTGCATATGTGCTTGATAATAATATGTATTCTGTAGTGGTTGGATAGGATGTTCTGTATATGTCTGTAAGGACCACTTGGTGTATAGCATTATTTGAAATCAGTTTCCTTATTGATTCTCAGTCTGGATGATATATTCATTACTGAAAGTAAGATATTAAAGTCCCCAACTATTATTGTATTACTGTTTATTTCTCCTTTTAGCTCTGTTAGTTTTTGTTTTCTATATTTAAGTGATCTAGTGTTGGGCACATAAATATTTACCATTGGTATACCTTCTTGATATATTGACTTTTTTGTCATTGGGCAATGACTTTCTTTGTCTTTTTTTTTAACCATTAATAATAGTAACTTGAATAATTTAATCTGTTTACATTTAAAGTAATTATTGATGGATAAGGACTGAGTGTTTCCATTTTGTTAGTTTTCTGATTGTTTTGTAGATTCATTGTTTCTTTTATCTTGTCTGTGTGTGTTTTGTTATTTTTTGGTATTAGTATGCTTTGACTTTTTTTATTGTGTTCTTCCCCCCCCCCCCCAAGGGTAAAACATTGATTTATTTATTTATTTTTATTTATTTATTTATTTTTATTGGAGTATATTTGACTTACAGTGTTGTGTGTTTCTGCTGTATAGCAAAGTGAGTCAGTTGTACGTATATATATATATATATATATATATATATATATATATATATACCCACTCTTTTTTAGATTTTATCCCCATATAGGTCATTACAGAGTATTGAATGGATACTGTGCTATACAGTAGGTTCTTAATAGTTATCTATTTTATATATGTAGCAGTGTGTATATGTTAATCCCAATCTCCCAATTTATCCCTTCCCCCACTTCCTTCCTTGGTACCATAAGTTGGTTTTCTACACCTGTGACTCTATGTTTTGTAAATAGGTTCATTTGTACTATTTTTGTTAGATTCCCTATATAAATGATATCAGATGACATTTGTCATTCTCTATCTCACTTCTCTCAGTATGACAATTTGGAGGTCCATCCATGTCACTGCAAATGGCATTATTTCTTTTTTATGGCTGAGTAATATTCCATTGTATATATGTACTACATCTTTTTTATCCAGTCCTCCATCAGTGAACACTTAGGTTGTTTCCATGTCCTGGCTATTGTAAATAGTGCTGCAATGAACATTGGGTTGCATGTATCCTTTCGAATTATGGTTTTCTCAGGGTATATGCCTAGTAGTGGGATTGCTGGATCATATGGTAGCTCAATTTTTAGTTTTAGGGTTCTCTTAGTGGTATCTTGTTCTTGAATACTTGTTAGTTGTTCTTGTGAAGAAGAATGAAGTCAGGAACAACCTATGTTGCCATCTTGGTGACATCATTCTAATTTCTTATTCTTGATTTTAAAGTCAGTCTTTTTCAGCTTGTTATCTTTCTTCTCATGCCTTGTATGTATGTATGACTTTCTGCTTCCTTCAATTAAGCTTCAGATATGTAATCTGTCCTTTTATTTCTGGTCTCTGTCTTTTTATTGTTTAATACACTGTTTTTCCTAAGAAATATCCTGCCTTGGCTTCTGGGCAATAGCTATTAACTTTTTTTTTTTCCTGAAATTCTAATCTTAATTCCAAAGAATTTTCATGATATCTCAAAGCCAGAGTAAACTCAATCCAGTATAGCTGGTACTTCATCTTCCCAGTCACCCATAAAAGGAACTTCAGTTATCTTTGTGTCTTTAATTGTCCTCACCCTTACCACTGAAAAATTACTAAGTTCTATTTGTTCTACCTGCACAACAGTGCTTCATCAGTTTGTCATTTAATTTCATTGTGCCTCTTATACTGCGGGCAGTGACAGCATTCCACACCCAGAGTATTCCACTAGCTTTCCAGTTGGTATCTCTGTTTTTGGCCTTTTAACGAGTATTCTACCTTTTATGCTGATTCCAGAATTAGCTTCTTAAAATGTAGATTATAGTGCATATTGCTTTTGAAATAAAAAACTTAGATAATTGTCTGTTACCTATAGAATACAGTCAGATTTCCTAAAATGACATTCATAGTGTGCTATAACTGATTTCAGTGTGCTTGTTCAGACCACCTCACAAAGCATTCTTCCATTAAGCTTAACTTTTAGCCATTTTTCCAAGTGTATTGTGTGCTTTCATGCCCTCATACTTTTGGTCCTGATGAACTTTGAATACCTTTTCCCTACTTTCTTTCGTGTCACTGAAAACCCATTAATTCTCAAAGGGTTAGATGGTTTATTCCACCTTGCATTATGCTTGGTTGTCTGTATCCATTTTTATTTTGTGAATACTTCTAAAGGAGAAATAATTTTATTTCCAATTGTGTTCTTCACTTCATCCCTTACCACACACCTAACACATAGACTTTTTCTTTTTCTCTCTTTTGTTAGTACATAGTGTTCAGTAAAAAATTCTGGAATGTTACTATGAAGTTATGAGACTTCATAGATTCATGAAGGTTAGTTTGGCATTTTAATGTCTCACTCTTTTCAAACAGGAATTATCTTACATAGTACAAGTATAGCTTGGCAAAAAAAGACAGAGTTAGTCAAAAAAGGCTCTGTTCATCACTCCCCTTTCAAGAGCTGGTAAGTGCTTGATACGCACATGTAAACTGGCTTCCACTGCTCCAGAGTTCATCACCTAGATCCTTCACCAAGACTATTTCTTTCAGAATGTACAGCCTGCAGCTGATAATTCTTGATGAACTTAACTACCTGAATCACTAAACTTAGCAAATGGTGGCCAGTGCTGCTTGTTCTTTGTTAGTGAATAGTAAAAGTAGCGGGAGTAGGGTGTTTGGAAAAATAGTGGAAAGTATATTGAACAGAATATTTACCAAATGTCAGAAAAAATTTTGTAAACATAAAGCTAAAAGTGAATAAAACTCAAATATCCTTATAGAGCCAACACAACTCTTATTGATAAAAATATATGTATCACCTCAAAATAAGTTTATCTAAAAAGCATTTCAAATTTGTAATTTAATTTTCAAATATTTTATTAAAACAATAAGTAGAAAAATTTGAAAATATGAATAAAAATGAAAACTTTGTTTAATCATAAGAAAGTAACATGCTTTATATATCTGTACTTATGCATTTTTTAAACATAAATGGGATCTTACATTGAATTTACTTTTTATATGTATTTTATGTATAATATTTTAACATCTTACAACAATTAAATGCAATATTATTTCTAATCATTGTATATTATCTATTTACTGTACTCTATTTAGTGAATCCATGAATGGTCAGTATCTAGAATTTCTCTCAAGTAAATTGTCTTGTAAAAATTTTGGCCAAGAATTTAATAGAGTATATTTAGGAGGACAAGAGCAGCAGGGAGAGGGAAAGAATTTGAGAGGGCACACTAAACCTCACATCCTCCCAGGGCATATTTCTAGCTCCAATATTGCTGACTCACACACCAAAAAAGGGAAAAAATATAATATAAATATATTCAGCCTGAACATTCAGCTGGTTTAAAGTCCTTTGATGACTCAAAGCACAGTTCCAGACATCAGAAATGAAATTTCAGTCTGTGCCAGTTAAATGTTAAGTAACTGTATTTCATTATTAATACCAATAATATTTTATTCATTACAAATACCAAAGAGATCAGAGTTCATTCATTCTTTCATTCATTAAACACAGCTATGATAGCCTTGCTGTGTCCCTAGAATGGGAGGAAAAGAGAGAAATGAATATCATAATTTTTAGTGTGTGAAGTAGGAAATGGAGGCAATTTGGGTGTTCAAGTCTAAAGTAACTTATAGTTTCTCTTTTAGTGCCCAACTGATTAGAATTGCTTTAGCTGGGTCTGCTGTTTATCTAAATAGGCTCTCCTACTTCCTGTGTTCCAAACTGCCTTGTAGATCCAGCCTCCATACTTTTGGTCTTGTTTCTTTGCAGAAAAGAGACCACATTTTAGCAATGAAGGCTCAACTACTTGTTAAATTTTCCTTTGGTCCCTTCCTAAGAGTTTTCTAAACTACATTCCAAGGTTTGCTCTTTACATGGAATAGATATTTTTTGCAGTGGAAATAGAACAACTTCCATGCTTTAAAAAAATCAAACAACCCGTGGAAATTCCTATTTAAATAATTTTAAGAGGTTTCACTATAGTAGGATTTAAATATATTAATGTGGCAGTAACATGGGGGATCCTCAGGCCCTCTGTTTTGCATACTCCTGGAACTTTATTCTACTCATTTGTAGAATTATCCAAGTTATAATTTAAATAATTATTCGTTTAATTTGTGTATCCCCCTAGGTTGTAAGCTCCTTGAAGGCAGGTACCATGTTCATCTTCTTCATTTCTGTTTCCAGAATGAAACATAGTTTATGGTACAAAGTAGGAGCTACAGAATATGGGTTGAATGAATAAATAACTGAATGGCTATTCAAGAGCAGGATAGAATATTTAGTATTTCCCAGATGTATCTGACCAAGGAACCCTTTTGTGGCATATGTATTAATATTTCATTCTATTTATTTTTCTACTTGGATTTCCTGTAGGCACTTCAAGTGCATGACATCCAGATTTAGATCATCTTGTGTACTGTATTTACTTGTCCTCTTTTGTTTCCTATGTCAGAAATGTCACCATTGTCTCAGGTATTTAAATCAAAACCTGGCAGTCATCCCTAACTTTTTTCAGTCTCATCCACATTTCATCATCTCCCAAGGCTTTTTGCTATCTCTGAATTTACTTTTTCCAACCCTATTTTAAGACCTTAGTCTAAGACAAGAACATGTGTCTCACAATAGCCTCATAACTGTTTTTCCTTGCTGCTCTACAATCACTTATCACATAATGACTGTCAGGTTTTGTCATATTAATTTCTTGTTTAAAATATTTTTATGACTTTAAAAAAGTTTTATAAATTTGTTTATCTCTTGATTTCACCATTTTACTCCTTGAGTCACTTTCCACTCTAGTTCTGTTGAAAATTTCTGGTTCCCCAATGCCAGCATGTTCTTTTTAGCTTTTAACTAACTATCCTTTTTTCTTTTTTTCTAACTATACTGGCAGACTGTGGAAGCAAGTCCTCTTCTTTCCCATTACAGTTGAATATCTTACATCTGTACAGGATCTAGCAGAGCCTGTATCCTCCTCAGGGCCTTCACTTTTGCTGTTTCCCCTGCCGACAGTGCTCTGTCCCAGATATCCTTCAAGCTCTCTCTTTCACCTCCTTCTGGTATTTACTCAAATATTAACTTCTTAGGTTCTTGACCAGGTTATGATACCCCAGCCCCTGTCCTTGCCTATCTTCCTTTATTATTTTATTTTGTCTCTGTTATGGACTGAATGTTGTGTTCCCTCCAAAATTCATATGTTGAAATCCTAGCCTCCAGTGTGATGGTATTAGATTATAGGGCTTTAGGGAGTTAATAAGGTCATGAGGGTAGAGACCTTATGAATGGTATTAGTGCCCTTAGGAGAAGAGACATGGGAGAGATGATTTCTTTCTCTGCCATGTGAAGATACAGTAAGAAAATGGCCATCTATAAATGAGGAAGAAGACCATTACCATGGACCAGATCATGCTGGCACTCTGATCTCAGACTTCTGGCCTCCTGAACAATGAGAAAGAAATATTTTTGTTTAAGCCATCTAGTCTATGGTATTCTGTTATAGAAGCTGGATAATCTCTCTGGAGCTCAGCTGATCTGGAGGGAGCTGAGCTGTTAGGTGCCAGAGTAGCCAACTATGACAACACGTCAAAGTGAAAGTCACAGTCAAATCTTTAACCACTTAATGCTGTAGCATAACCAAGAAGCTACACTGGAGAAAGCTTGGACTCCCCGAGTTCCATCCCCATGGAAAATGCACTGGTCTAGGGTCAGATAAATCAGCACAGGTGTGGGGGTGTTTCACTGCTGTGGGAACCCTGAACAAAAATTCCTGCAATTCTATGGACCTGAGGGGTAGATGGGCTGAGGGAGAAAATGATTAAGACTGGAAAAGTGTTGAGTAGTGATTCAGAGTGAATAAAAGTGTCTTTGAAGTCCCCTACCTCCCTTTCCCATGAGGAGTTGTAGGCAGAGGAGCCTGGAGAAAGCCTGGGCAGCAGGCTCCCAATAAAAAAAGCCTTGGAATGAAGGCGCCTGAGCTAGGAATGGGAATATGCAGAAGAGAATGGCTGGCCAAAGGGGCCTGAGACCTTGACTACCACTGCTTTCTGATTGCAATGCATTGACTGTATACCAAGTCTGGGGTGTGGAGGGCAGATTTCCCCCATGAGACCTGCCAGATAAAGCCTTTATAATTGCCTGTGGCCTGGCCTGAAAAATGACACACAGGTTTTTAAACAAGAGCCAGACTCCTTGACCTCCCTAGAAGTTACCACTTTTAACATGCTGTATGTTACAACTATATATTTTTCTGTATATTTTAATTACAATGTAAACTTCATGAGGGCAGGGGAATTTTCTTGTTTGCTGTTGTATTGCTAATATGTAGAAAAGTACGTGGCACATGTAATTAACAAATTGTGGTTCAGTGAAAGAATTGTGTCATTAATATCTGAATTTTTTTTCACAATTAAGTTCTAAATTTCCTTGAGGATTGAGACCTTGACACACATTTCTTTAACGTGTATCCTACTTCTCATCTAAAATAGTCTAGTTGTTAAAAATATTCTTCTCTAGATTTGTTTGTAATTTTTAACCTGCATCTTAAGGTAACACTTTAGAATTATAATGGCTGAGTTTAATCCCCACTTTATTTTAAATTTGAAATATTTTAAATGTTAAATTTTTCTTTTCCTTTTAGCCATTTATCATATGATAGTGGAGTTATGCTTGGTTATTTTTATGTGTCTACTTTGCTAGGGCATGGTACCTAAATATTTGGTCAAACATTAAACTACATGTTGCTTGAAGATATTTTTTAGATGATATTAACATTTAAATCTGTAGACTTTGAGTAAAACAGATTGCCTTTCATAAAGTGGGTGGGCCTTATCCAGTCAGTTGAAGGTCTTAAGAAAAAGACTGACCTCCACCAAGGAAGAGGGAATTCTACCAGCAGACTTCCTTCAGACTTGAACTGCAGCATCACTTCTGCACTGGGTCTCCAGTCTGCCAATTTACTCTGCAGATTTTTCCAGTTCCCACAATTATGTGACTGCATGAGCCAGTTTCTTAAAATCTCTTCATCTCTTTCTGTATATGTAGATTAGATATAAATATAGATATACAGATATATGAGGGTGAGTCAAAAATTATCTGCACTCAGGCTTTAGAATTTATTTTACTTAACTTTTAGAAAAGACAAATACATCATTTTTTGACATAATCTCTGCTTTTCAATGCACTTTGTCCATCTGTCAACAAGCTTTCATATTCCCTCATTAAAAAATGTTCTAGGCTGAGCTGCGAGCCACAAATGCACTGCTCTCTTCACTTCTTCATCAGAAGCAAATCTTCATCCTCACAGGGCTGCTTTCAGGAGATCAAATGGGTAAAAGTCCGATGGAGAAAGGTCAGGCCTATAGGGATGATGCTTTAACACATCAAAATGAAGTTTTTGCAGTGTGGACAGTGTTAACAGAAGTGTGCAGACATGCACACCCTCAGACCACAATGAATGAATCACTGCATGCTGCTCTTCTTTCATGCAAGTCACAAGTAGGGCATCATTTTTGCTTGCACTGCAGTTACAACTCAACTGATGTAACATGTTTACACTTGCACAGCAGTGACTGGGGAGACAGTAGTCTTGAACGGAAAGTG
Source organism: Hippopotamus amphibius kiboko (assembly GCF_030028045.1). NCBI lineage: Eukaryota > Metazoa > Chordata > Mammalia > Artiodactyla > Hippopotamidae > Hippopotamus > Hippopotamus amphibius. The sequence goes on along the minus strand of NC_080187.1, from coordinate 169,334,194 downwards.
CTGATAAGAGAGTGCGGTCAACAGAAGTTTTAATATAACCAGAGTGTGGGTAATTTTTGACTCAATATAGATATAGACATAGATAGAGATATAGATACATACATCCTATTCATTCTTTTCCTCTGGAGAACTTTGACTAACACAGGAGTCTTGTTGTTGTTGTTGTTGTTTCTTGTTTGTTTGTTTTTTGGCCTTTTTTTGGGCTGCATTGGGTCTTCATTGCTGCGGGTGGGATTCCTCTAGCTGTGGAGAGCAGGGGCTACTTTTCAGTGTGGTGTGTGGGATTCTCAATGTGGTGGCTTCTCTTGTCACAGAGCACGGGCTCTAGGTGCGCACTCTTCAGTAGTTGCTGCGTGTGGGCTCAGTAGCTGTGGTGCGCAGGCTCTAGAGTGCAGGCTCAGTAGTTGTGGCGCACAGGCTTAGGTGCTCTGTGGCATATGAGATCTTCCTGGACCAGGGATCGAACCTATGTCCCCTGCATTGGCAGGTGGATTCTTAACCACTGTGCCACCATGGAAGTCCCTATTGTTGTTTTTTTATCATACAGTTTATTTTCCTCCAGAACCACTACTATTTATCAGTGTTCCACTTAATTAACGTATGGCTCCTTAACAAACACAGTGCTCACTTATGTTCTTATCAATGTAAGGTACAGGGATATCATTGAATCCCTTGCTAAATACTGTGTTTATGTAAATATGTGTGCACTTATTTACTGGCTCATATTAAATCTCATTAATTAAAAAATTGTCAAACTTTAGCATCTGTTTTGTTCCAGAAATTGTCTTAGAAACTGTGAATATTGAACTAAAAGGTATAGTGCCATTCCTCAAAAGACATGGATATTTCTTTCCTATTGACAATCTTTGCTGTGAGGTTTACTTTTTAAACTGAAGCAGTATACTTGAGATGTATCTTCTAGAATTCCTTCTTGCTCAATTTGATCCATTATTCCAAACCTTAAAATGAAAAAAAAAATACTGATTTTTGAATCATTATTCTGTTATTCAATATTTGGCCATTTCTCCAAATTTATGCACATCTTTTCTGTGTATACATCCATTTTTTTAAACTCAAAATAAGGCTCAGAACAGGTTAAAAAATAAGCCATATAATAATCATGGTTTGAGAATAATTGTTCACCTAACACATATGCACATAATTTACAAATATCCTCTCTACATCTATCTTGTCCAAAAAGACATCAACAAAATACTGCATTAAATGCCTCATCATAGTGCAGATACAGTATGTCTATATAATTTAATTACTTGGATATAATTTATTCTTAGTGAACTTAAAGTGGCTCTTGGTGATTTCCACTTCCTTTTCTAGGTGTTCATGAGCCATCTGTCTAATTATATGTCTAGGAATTTTGCTGAGAATTGATGCAATGCTTCATGATGTATAATTTCAATATGTACCTTAAATTTTATATACATATCAGAAAAACATTGACCTCTATATCATTTTCTACCACACTTCCCATTCATCATGCTCATACAGATACTTGTTACACTGGTGATGTAATTATATGCAGAATGAGGGTTGCCCTGTGGTACCCAAGCCCAGGGATGCACTTGTACTTGCGAACCATGTATTAGTCCATTTGAAGAGAACCAAGTTCTTCCATTTCTTCATGTTATCTGTTTTCCTCTTCACATGACCTTTTCCCTTTCCCTTTCCCTTCCCTTTTTTCTTATTCCTCTTTTTTTTTTTTTTTTTGGCAGAGATTATTTCTATGTTTCCTAGTTTACAACTAGATAACAGCTACTACCAGTAACTCTCAAGCTTATATCCTGTTTACTTCAGAAAGTAACTTATTTTAAGATGAAATTTCTTATCCTATATTCCATGTAGAAAGAAAGGGTTGTTTCACATGGTTAAGGTTTGAATGTCTGGATTAATCAGTTGTTTCAGAAGGTAGAGTTATATTGCATGAACCTGACTACCTATTAATCATGTGAATAGTTGGAATTACAGTTTCCAGAGCTAGAGGTGATATACAGACAATTTAGTAGGTATCCATTAAACATGGTGTCTCATTTAGGTATCCTAAGGTGAAACTGAGGACAGCCTGGACAGATGAAGCCTGGAATTGGAAAGATTCCAATTCCACCGGGGCTACTCCCAGTCATTCCTGGGCTGTCTGGTCTCTCATCTATACTTCCTCTATGCGCATGTCTCATGGCCTTGATGTTCTCAGAATACTCGCATACTTTGGCTACCCATGGCCTTTGCTCCTCAGTGACATCAGAGTGCAAAATGGCTTGGACCTGCTAAAATGCTGACCCTAGCCAGGCTTAAAATTACTGTTGCTGAGTCTCTTCATTTCATTTCTTTTCTTTTCTTTTTTAACCTTGTGGCATTTATTTATTTATTTATTTTTAAGCTCTTTATTGGAATATAATTGCTTTACACTCTTGTACCAGCTTATGAGGTACACCAAAGTCAATCAGCTGTATTTATACACATATCCCCATATTCCCACCCTCCCGTGACTCCCCCCCACCCTCCATGTCCTGGTCCTCTAAGGCATCAACCCATCATCGAGTTGATCTCCTTTTGTTGTACAGCAACTTCCCACTAGCTATCTATTTTACAGTTGGTAGTGTAAATATGTCTATGCTACTCTCTCACTTCGTCCCAGCTTCCCCTTCGCCTCCCTGCCCCCCCCAACCTCGTGTCCTCCCGTCCATTCTCTGTATCTGCATCCTTATTCTTGTCTTGTCACTGGGTTTATCAGTACCATTTTTTTTTTTTTTTTTTTTTTTTTTAGATTCTGTATATGTGAGTTAGCTTACAATATTTGTTTTTCTTTTTCTGGCTTACTTGACTCTGTATGACAGAATCTAGTTCTATCCACCTCATTACATATAGTTCCGTTTGGTTCCTTTTTATAGCTAATATTCCATTGAATATATATGCCACATCTTTATCCATTCATTTGTTGATGGGCATTTAGGTTGCTTCCATGTCCTGGCTATTGTAAATAGTGCTGCAATGAACATTACGGTACATGTTTCTTTTTGGATTGTGGTTTTCTCTGGGTATATGCCCAGTAGTGGGGTTACTGGATCATATGGTAGTTCTCTTTTTAGTTTTTTAAGGAACCTCCAAACTGTTTTCCATAGTGGCTGTACCATCTTACATTCCCACCAACAGTGCAGGAGAGTTCCCTTTTCTCCACGCCCTCTTCAGCATTTGCTGTTTCTATATTTTTTGATGATGGCCATTCTGACTGCTGTGAGGTGATACCTCATTGTGGCTTTGACTTGCATTTGTCTAATGATTAGTGATGTTGAGCATCTTTGTATGTGTTTGTTAGCCATCTGTATGTCTTCTTTGGAGAAATGTCTATTTAGGTCTTCCGCCCATTTGTGGATTGGGTTATTTGCTTTTTTGGTATTAAGCTGCATGAGCTGCTTGTATATTTTGGAGATTAATCCTTTGTCTGTTGCTTTGTTAGCAAGTATTTTCTCCCATTCTGAGGGTTGCCTTCTTGTCTTGTTTATGGTTTCTTTCATTGTGCAAAAGGTTTTAAGTTTCATGAGGTCCCATTTGTTTATTCTTGATTTTATTTCCATTATTTCTAGGAGGTGGGTCACAAAGGATCTTGCTTTGATGTATGTCATAGAGTGTTCTGCCTATGTTTTCCTCTAGGAGTTGTATAGTGTCTGGCCTTCCATTTAGGTCTTTAATCCATTTGGAGTTTATTTTTGTGTATGGTGTAGGAAGTGTTCTAATCTCATTCTTTTACATGTGGCTGTCCAATTGTCCCAGCACCACTTATTGAAGAGGCTGTCTTTTTTCCATTGTATATTCTTGCCTCCTTTGTCAAAGATAATGTGCCCATATGTGCTTGGGCTTACCTCTGAGTTCTCTATTCTGTTCCATTCATCCTCCTTTCTATTTTTGTGCTAGTACCATACTGTCTTGATCACTGTGGCCTTGTAGTATAGTTTGAAGTCAGGAAGCCTAATTCCACCACTCCATTTTTCCTTCTCAAGATTTCTTTGGCTATTTGGGGTCTTTTGGGTTTCCACACAAATTGTAAGATGTCTTGGTTTAGTTCTGTGAAAAATGCTGTTGGTAATTTGATAGGGATTGCGTTGAATATGTAGATTGCTTTGGGTAGTACAGTCATTTTCACAATGTTGATTCTTCCAATCCAGGAACATGGTATGTCCTTCCATCTGTTTGTGTCGTCTTTGATTTCTTTCATCAATGTCTTAAAGTTTTCTGCATACAGATCTTTTGCCTCCTTAGGCAGGTTTATTCCTAGGTATTTTATTCTTTTTGTTGCAATGGTAAATGGGAGAGTTTCCTTAATTTCTCTTTCTGCTCTTCCGTTGTTAGTGTATAGGAATGCAAGAGATTTCTGCACATTATTTTTGTATCCTGCTACTTTACTGAACTCATCCATTAGTGCTAGCAGTTTTCTGGTAGAGTCTTTAGGGTTTTCTATGTATATTATCATGCCGTCTGCAAAGGGTGGCAATTTTACTTCTTTTCCAATTTGGATTCCTTTTATTTCTTTTTCTCTGATTGCTATGGCTAAAATTTCCAAAACTGTGTTGAATAATAGTGGTGAGAGTGGACACCCTTGTCTTGTTCCTGTTCTTAGAGGGAATTCTTTCAGTTTTTCACCATTTAGAACGATGTTGACTTTTGGTTTCTCATATATGGCTTTTATTATGTTGAGGTAATTTAGTTCTATGCCCATTTTCTGGAGAGCTTTTATCATAAATGATGCTGAATTTTGTCAAAAGCTTTTTCTGCATCTATTGAGATTATTATATGGCTTTTATCCTTCAATTTGTTGATATGATGTGTCACACTGATTGATTTGCGTATGTTGAAGAATCCTTGCATCCCAGGGATAAACCCCACTTGATCATGGTGTATGATCTTTTTAATGTGCTGTTGGATTCTGTTAGCAAGTATTTTGTTGAGGATTTTTGCATCTATATTTATCAGTGATATTGGTCTGTAGTTTTCTTTTTTTGTGACATGTTTGCCTGGTTTTGGTATCAGGGTGATGGTGGCCTCATAGAATGAGTTTGGGTGTGTTCCTCCTTCTGCTATATTTTGGAAGAGTTTGAGAAGGATAGGTGTTAGCTCTTCTCTGAATGTTTGATAGAATTCGCCTGTGAAGCCATCTGGCTCTAGGCTTTTGTGTGTTGGGAGATTTTTAATCACAGTCTCATTTTCCATACTTGTGATTGGTCTGTTCATGGTTTCTATTTCTTCCTGGTTCAGTCTTGGAAGATTGTATTTTTCTAAGAATGTATCCATTTCTTCCAGGTTATCCAATTGATTGGCATATAGTTGCTTGTAGTAGTCTCTCATGATGTTTTGTATTTCTGTGGTGTCCATTGTTACTTGTCCTTTTTCATTTCTAATTCTATTGATTTGCATCTTCTCCCTTTTTTTCCTGATGAGTCTGGCTAATGGTTTATCAATTTTGTTTATCTTCTCAGAGAACCAGCTTTTAATTTCATTGCTCTTTGCTGTTCTTTCCTTCCTTCCTTTTTCATTTATTTCTGCTCTGATCTTTATGATTTCTTTCCATCTGCTCACTTCGGGGTTTTTTTGTTCTTCTTTCTCTAATTGTTTTAGGTGTAAGGTTAGGTTGTTTATTTGAGATTTTTCTTATTTCTTAAGGTAGGACTGTATTAGTATAAACGTCCCTCTTTGAACTGCTTTTGCTGCGTCCCATAGGTTTTGGGTTGTTGTGTTTTCATTGTCGTTTGTTTCTAGATATTCTTTGATTTCCTCTTTGATTTCTGTAACTTTTTCTTGGTTGTTTAATAGTGTATTGTTTAGCCTCCATGTGTTTGTATTTTTTACAGTTTTTTTTTCCTGTAATTGATATCTAGTCTCATGGCATTGTGGTCAGAGAAGATGCTTGATTTGATTTCAATTTTCTTGAATTTACCAAGGCTTCATTTGTGTCCCAAGATGTGATCTATCCTGGAAAATGTTCCATGTGCACTTGAGAAGAAAGTATATTCTGCAGTTTTTGGATGGAATGTCCTGTAAATGTCAGTTAAGTTGAGATGGTCTAATGTGTCATTTAAAGCTTGTGTGTCCTTATTTATTTTCTGTTTGGATGATCTGTCCATTGATGTAAGTGGGGTGTTCAAGTCTCCCACTATTATTGTGTTACTGCCGATGTCCCCTTTTATGGCTGTTTAGCATTTGCCTTATGTATTGAGGTGCTCCTATGTTGGGGGCATAGATATTTACCATTGTGATGTGTTCTTCTTGGATGGATCCCTTGATCATTATGTAGTGTCCTTCCTTGTCTCTTTTAATAGTCTTTACTTTCAAGTCTAATTTGTGTGATATGAGTATTGCTACTCCAGCTTTCTTTTGACTTCCCTTTGCATGGAATATCTTTTTCCATCCCTTTACTTTCAGTCTATATGTATCCCTTGGTCTGAAGTGGGTTTCTTGTAGGCAGCATATAGAAGGGTCTTGTTTTTGTATCCATTCATCCAGTCTGTGTCTTTTGGTTGGAGCATTTAATCCATTTACATTTAAAGTGATTATTGACATGTGTGTTCTGATTACCATTTTCTTAATTATTTTGGGTTGTTTTTGTAGGTTTTTTCTTCTCTTGTGTTTCCTTCTTAGAGAAGTTCCTTTAGCACTTGTTGTAAGGCTGGTTTGGTGGTGCTGAATTCTCTTAACTTTTGCTTGTCTGGAAAGCTTTTGATTTCTCTCTCAAATCTGAATGAGATTCTTGCTGGGTAGAGTATTCTTGGCTGTAGGTTTCTCTCTTTCAGGACTTTCGGTAGATCCTGCCATTCCCTTCTGGCCTGCAGAGTTTCTGCAGAAAGGTCAGCTGTTATCCTTTTGGGTCTTCCCTTATATGTTATTTGTTGCTTTTCTCTTGCTGCTTTTAATATTTTTTCTTTGTGTTTAATTTTCGTTAGTTTGATTACTATATGCCTTGGTGTATTTCTCCTTGGGTGTATGCTGTATGCAACCCTCTGCACTTCTTGGACTTGATTAATTATTTCCTTTCCCATGTTGGGAAAGTTTTCCACTATAACCTCTTCAAACATTTTCTCAGACCTTTGCTTATTTTCTTCTTCTTTTGTGGTGCCTATGATTAGAATGTTGGTGTGCTTAATGTTGTCACCAAGGTCTCTGAGACTGACTTCCATTCTTTTTATTCTTTTTTCTCTTTCCTGCTCTGTGGCAGTTATTTCCCCCATTCTATCTTCTAACTCACTTATTTGTTCTTCTGCCTCAGTTATTCTGCTGTTTATACCATCTAGAGTATTTTTAATTTCAGTTATTTTGTTGTCCAGTAGTGTTTCTTTGCTCTTTAGTTCTTCTGAGTCCTTATTAACTGTTTCTTGTATTTTCTGTATTTTGTTATCAAGATTTTGGATCATCTTTAGTAACATTACTCTGAATTCTTTTTCAGGCAATTTTCCTATTTCCTTTTCATTTATTTGCTCTTGTGGGTTTTTTTCCTGCTCCTTTGCCTGCATGGTGTTTCTTTGTTTTCTTATGGTAGTCCAAACTTCAGAGGTTGCTTGTCCTGGCAATAAAGGGATTTAAAGAAGACTGTCCAAGCCCCAGACTAATGGCAGAGTTTTGAGTCAAATACTAAGTCAAGGAAGCACATATACGTATAAGACACACAAATACGGAATCCAATAGAACATAAGGCACTAGAAAAGACCTGCCAGAAGAACCCCAGTGTGCTATCAGACATTCAAAGAGAAAACCAACAGAAATTCACAACCAAAACAAAAACAAGGGCAAAAACAAACAAACAAATAACACCACACACACAAACACAAATCCAGGGAGATATTGAAAGCTAGGATGAAATATAATAAAGGGCTAGAGTACCACCAGACAGACTGAAGATTCTCAGAATGAAATCAGACAATTATACTAAGATCTAAGATAAAGACAAAAACCTAATAATAAATACCAAAGCAGTGTGTCATGTGGAGAATAAAGCAAGGAGACAGAGCAGACCAATAATATTGCTTATAAGTATAATTAAGATATAATAAACTAAAAAAGGATAGAAGACAGGGCAACAGAAGAGCATAGTGTGACTGGAAATATGAAAATAAAAAGAAATAGAAATGTATAAAAAATAGAGATGAAAAGAAGGTAGCAGAGATACAGTCAGCACTACAAAAAACTTATCTAGAAATAGAAATTTATAAAAAGGCTAAAAATAAAAACAATAAAAAGTAGAATAAAAAATATGTTATAAAATGTGTAGATCTCTTAGGACTAAGATTGTAATTAAACAAACAAGCAAACAAAGAAACAAAACAACAGAAAAACTAGAACTGACCCCTGAATGGACCAGTTCAATAGAATTAATACTAACATTTCTGTTTCCTTGGGGTCTCAGCTGTAAATATCATTCTACTCACCTTGGGCTTTTTGTATTATTCTGCGACCAGCAAAGCTTCCTTTATTGTTTGTCTGTAAGCTCTGGTGTGTGGGGAGAGAGAGGGTACAGTAGTGGCTCCTTCCCCTGGGAGTGAGTGAGCAGTGGCCCCCTGCCTGGGTCACAGCGGCTTGGGTGGCTCGGGCCGAGAGCGCAACTCTAACTGCGGCTCCTGCCCCCTGCTACTACTCTGCCAGGCGCACTGCCTGGGTCACAGTGGCTCAGTTGGCCATGGCAGTGCCTGTTGCAGAGGGATGCTGGTGGCTCAGGTGTAAACAGAATGTCTCAGAGTTGGGCCACTCTGTGGGCTTTCGGTTCTTGGCTGCAGGCACTCTAGGGCAGCCCCACCCGGGGGCCTTTGTTATCCCTGAGTGTGTTAGCTAGGCCCACAGGGGTCCTTTCTCTATCCTTTGCAGGCACCAAGAGAGAGGCTGCACCCTTGGCTCCTCCCGCCTGCTTGTGAGTCATCAGTATCCAGCCACCGCTATGGCCTCGCAGCTTTCTGCTGTAGGCACTCTCCGCTGCGGATTTCTTCCCTCCTGCCCTCTCGGTCCATCTCCCCACTGCCAACAATGTTTCTCACCCTGAACCAGTTCTCTGGTTCCCACACTCCAGCTCCCAGACCCCCTGTTCAGCTGTGAATCGACATCTCAGTCCGGGTGCAGACTGAGCCGTGGTGCAGACCCGCTGTGTGTTTCTCACTCTTTCCCATCTGCCACAGCTCAGCTGCTTCACCCTCTTTGAACAGTCCTAAATGCCTCCCTTCTGACCCAGGGAAATTCCCTGTTGAAGAAGAGTTTTCCCCGTCAGATAAGGGACGTTTCCCTGAATTCATCAATCTCCCCTCTTTTTCATATCCCCCCACACGAGGGTATGGGACTCGTCCCTTTCCTTTCTTCTCCTCCTCTTTCTCCTTTTTTTTTTCCCTGTGTCCTACCCAGTTATGTCAGGATGTTTGAAGTCCTTTCTGGTGTCCAAGGTCATTTGCTGGTGTTCAGCTGGTCCTCTGTGGGAATTATTGTGTCTTTTGGTGTATTCCTGATGCATCTGTGGGGAGGGATGCATTCCACATCCTTCTACTTTGCTGTCATCTTTTCCTCCCCCCTATTTATTTTCTTATATAGAGAGAATCTGCTTGGTTACTACTTGCCAGTGAATTGGCTGCAGGTTTTCTTTTCTTTTTTTTTTTTTTTTTTTTGTTTTTGTTAGATACCCACTGCTGAGAATGGGACAGTCAGGCAAGCATATTTGACATGTTTTTGCTTATATGGAATATAATTTATCTATTCATGGACATTTAAACATACCTTTTATTGTAGGAGTAATGATCTAGTGTCTTTTATTTCCATTTCGTTTACCCTTACCAAATATATGATGATATATTTTCATCACAGAGATTGTGAGCACCCATGTTTACTTTTTTTCATTAATATGAAATGATCAGCATGAAATACTGAAATTAATCATTTCTCTTTTAAAAAAATAGACTGCATGTAGCTGAGAGATATTTTTTATTATCTTTAGTTGTATTAATGACTCTACACTGAACTTTATATTTCTGGACACTCTCAATCTCCTTGAGCCTCCTGATGAGTAAAAATAGTTACAGAAACACCTCCATGTGAACAACTTAGCATCTTGTTTCCACATAAAATATGTTCAAAATATAATTCTTTCCTTTTCTCTCTGTTATAGTATATGTAGGAAAATATAGCTATATTAGTTTCCTTTATATAGCTTTCCTTTTTGTGTCTACTTTGTTGTAGCCATTTATCAGAATTTGTTTTTCAAGGGCTCCAATCCTTTTAAAAGACTGAGGGTCATGGATTCATTCAGATCTTCTCTCTAAAAGTTTTGAAATCTGCTTTTCTGAAGTCCAAGGTACCTGTCAGACTGTGCTGAGTGTTTTCTTTCTTGGCTATTTCAAGCACTAAGATGACAAGTTGACTTTCTCCCAAGGTTCCTGTCAGTTGAATTTCATGAACCAGTTCTTTCTTTTTGGTCAGAATTAAGTTCAGAGAAATAGTCCCTCATTGCTTCATCACATAGCTGAGAGGAGAAATTTTCAGCAAAATGAGACTTCTAACAGATGTCTGGTTCATTGACATCTCAGCTATAACCTGCCTAATGTAGTTCATTCTCACATCAAAATTATTTATGTCTCTCTCCTTTAATTCTCAGTATGGTATAGTGCATTGTTTCTCAAGCTGATCTAAAGATGCGATTTCATGGTTCATGAGTACTCTACAGAAATTTTAAATTTTGTGTTTTATTTTACTTTTAAATGTTCTTTTCTTTTTAATTTATTTTTTATTGAAGAATAGTTGATTTACAATGCTGTGTTAATTTCTGCTGTACAGCAGTGTGACTCAGTTATACCCATATATACATTCTGTTTTCTGTTCTTTTCCATTATGGTTTATCTTAATAATAGTCTAAAAGTTAGGGCTTCCTAGGTGGTGCAGTGGTTAAGAATCCATCTGACAATGCAGGGGACAAGGGTTCGAGCCCTGGTCCAGAAAGATCCCGCATGCCACGGAGCAACTAAGCCAGTGTGTCACAATTATTGAGCCTTCACTTTAGAGCCCGTGAGCCACAGCTATTGAGCCCATGTGCTGCAACTACTGAAGCCCACGCGCCTAGAGCCCGTGCTCTGCAACAAGAGAAGCCATGGCAGTGAGGAGCCCGCGCACTAGAACAAAGAATAGCCCTTGCTCACCTCAACTACAGAAAGTCCGCTTGCAGCAATGAAGACCCAACACAGCCAATAAATAAATAAATAAATAATTTAAAAGTTAGTGTAGTTGCATTCTGGATTATGATTTCATTTCCTGGATTTGAATACATATTTATGATTTCATAGATGTCACATGATCATGTAAAGTGATAACTATTTAATATTATTGTGCTGATAAAATAAGTAGGGCTGCCTCTAAGATGGTATCTCTTACTGTCTAAATGAAAACAATAATCATATATACGTTGTTTTAAAAATTATTTTGTCTGTTATAAACATGATTTATCTTTTTGCAAAGTAAATATGCAACTAAATGACAGTTTCATGAATAAAAATTTAGTTTCCTTTTTCAGTAGATTAAAACATTGATTTGACACCATGAAAAAATTGATTTGACATTGTTCAGTTTTCGCTGGTTAATGAGAACAGAGATGGACTTAGCATGTAAGTAATATATTCTCATGAAATGAAGGCCATGCTATTCCATGGGAATAAAGGTACTTAAGAATTTGAAGAGAAAAAGTGGAGGAAGAAGTGAATCATTGCATAGCACACACAAAATAACCTAAAGCATAACAATATATTTCATATCTACCTTGAGTTATTTAAAGGAAATAAATATTCCACTAAATAATGTTGAATGTTGATGGTGATATTAGGCATTGTTTTAATTTAGGCTCAACTTTATAAAATTTAACTCTTTAATTCTGCTAGAATTGGAATAGGTGTTGGAGCTTAAATGGTGAGGATAGGGATTCTTTATCTCTGTCCTAGTGGAGCATTTTTGGCAAATTCAGGGACATCGTTCAAGCCTGTGACTACTGCCATGGTACTTTTTACCCCATGATATAGTGCTGTCTCCTGAGATGACACGTGAATGAAACAACATCTTTCCATTCCCCTACCACCATTTGTATAGCTGCTCTGCATTAGGCCCTCTAATATCAAGTTCGTGGTTAATAGTTAAAAGTTTGAAATAGAAAATAATACCTCTGAGTATAGGTTTACTTAATAAAAAGTTTTCAAGCAGCCCAGCTGTCTGTACTGGTGGTCTCAGAATTGTATGTGAGAGAATGGGGGAAGAAGGTGAGGTAAAGGTGGTGAAGTAAAATATGTTTCCGGAAGAGAAAGCAGAATAGGAAGGAGAAAAAGAAGGAAAAGAGGAAGATGAGGAGAGAAAGAAGGAACAACGTGAAAAATATAAAGAGAGGATGCAAATTCAATATGAAATTGGGATCAATAATAATCTAAAGTAATTGTAAAATTGCATTGTTAATTAAACCAAAATGGAATATATGCTTTATTATTTCTATTTTATTTTCTTCCAACTCCTTTTTGTTTTTCCTCATATTTGAATAATATGTTCCAGTAACTCATTTTTCAAAATATTTAGACTATGAGATAATCATTACACTTTATTGTGTGTACAGATACAGGTTAAAATTCTAAGATTCACATTTTTACTGGTGATAAAGCTAAATGAAAAGTCAAAAATTTTAGGCCTAAGTATGGGAAATTTATTGTCAGAAAAGCAGTTTTCAAAATATAAACTCGTGATTCTGATAACTAATATACTTTGAAATATTATTTAACCTCACAAGTAATCATGATAAAATTTAAAATAAGATATATTTAATCTAAGGCAGTGGAGAATATAAAAGTAGAAAAAAAATGGTAAATTTAGAAGAAGTTAACTGAAATAAAATAATATAATAATAAATAAGAATGAGATAAATGTTCTTATTAAAACATAATTACACTTTAAATCAAATATTTTCTTTAAAGATTGTGCTGTTTGCTGGAGATATTTAAAAAATGAAGTGATTAAATGCATAAATACATTATGCAAGCAAATGTCTAATTAAAAACACAAAATTATGTTAGTAATAATAATATCAAATAAATTAGGCCTTTTTATTTGGCTAAAGTTTAAATCAAAGGGGTACTGAAGATTTGTTTTAAGGTAGCCTGATAAGGGATTAATATGTAAAAGCTAAAATAAAACCCAAACCGGAACATCTATGATAAATGTAAAAGATGCGTTTTATAAAGATAGCAACAAAAATCCTATAATACTGAGCAAGAAATATAAATACTCTATTACAAGTGGTTTCTTAGATCTTTGGAGAAAATCATGACTTGGGGAGAGTTAACTATTGGAAAATAAAATTAATTTAGATCTGTTTTTAATGTGCTCACAATGTAAATTGAATTTAGGATGAATTATTGATCTAAAGTGGTCAAATAATTAGGGATTCACAGCCCACAATATTGAACTCTAGCAGATTCATAATAAGCATTATTTTAAAAGTCCTATGCTTTTTTTCATGAAAACCTAACAGTTTTTTCTAGACTTATTTGTTCATGGAATATTTTTCCAGAAAATAATGTTTTGTTAACTTGGCATGTAATTAAAACTATGTTGATATAACCTCGGCAAATGCTCTGCTGCAAATGAAGATCACTATTTTTTTTCTGTAAAAGCAAGCTAATGCTATGAAATTAGATAAAATATATATAAATTTTGGAGTTAATATTGCCAAAATCATTATTCATTTGCCAATAATAGGTTCCCTACCTGAGAAGACCAGCAGGATCAATTCAGAATTTGTTGGACCTAATAAGTGAGTTCTGTGAAATGGCCTTTTATAAAATCAGTATGCAAAATCAGTTTCATTTCTATATACCAACAAGAAACAATTAGAAAATTTGAGAAACATACTCTATTTATGATATCACTGGAATTAAACTTCATGAGAAATTTTTGTAGGACCTGTATATTAAAACAAAGGAAAAATACACAAAACTGTATTTAAAGACATTATAAACAAAACTTCACTGTAGGTAGCAACGTGAGTGGCAATAAATTTTGAGAATCCTATTCTATTTCTTTCAATCCCACTTTCTTAGTTCAAATAAAATCTCTCTAACATGAGGCGTTTAAGGAAAAGATACTCCCTCATTAAGGTGAGATCAACTTCCTGCAAGTTTCTTTCACCAGAAAAGGAGGAGGAGTAAGGTTCAAATTATATATTTAATTACTTTATGCCTCTTCGGGATAAAAGTTAAAAAATTCAAACCATTATATATCTTGGCTAAGTTGTGCTGTCTAGTAAAATTTGTCCTTGATTTACAATATATTTTGAAGCAGAATATTAATTATACTTCCTGAAATTTCTATGCACAATATGATTTTTATCAAAATGACAAAATTCCTAGTATATTGCAGAGGAAATTTCATAATAAATAGTCATTACTGCCTTATCATTTCTTATTTCACCAAAGTTAACTCAAAAATTCCTTATAATTAGTCAAAATTCAAAGGTAATTTTTTGTTGGTAACTGGACAAAATGATTATATTTTGAAGATATTTTGAAGAATAATCACAGTAGAATACCTAATGAAACACTGAACATTCAAATTAATAAAAATTTATGCAAACAGAATAGATATATCAGTGAAAATATTAGTGCATCATATAGAACCTTGTATACAAAGAACTTACTAATAATATTGATTTCTTAAGCAGTATAAAAGGAAAGAATATACAGTAAATGGTATTTTGCCAACTTGCTAGCCATTTGGGAAACAGCACTTTTTAATGCCTCTTATCTTTGTCATAAACATTAAAGTTAAATAAGTACAGGGGCTTCCTAGGTGGCGAAGTGGTTAAGAATCTGCCTGCCAATGCAGGGGACACGGGTTTGATCCCTGCTCCAGGAAGATCCCACATGCTGTGGAGCAACTAAGCCCGTGTGCCACAACTATTGAGCCTGTGCTTTAGAGCCCGTGAGCCACAACTATTGAGCCCATGTGCTGTAACTACTGAAACCCATGCACCTAGAACCCTTGCTCTGCAACAAGAGAAGCCATGGCAATGAGGAGCCTGTGCACCACAATGAAGAGTAGCCCCCACTCACCACAACTAAAGAGAGCCCGTGCACAGCAAAAAAGACCCAACACAGCCAATAAATTAATTTAAAAAGAAGTTAAATAAATACAAATGATTTTCAGTAAGAGCACAGTCCATGATATAATGTTGTCATGAGCACACAGGTTGTGTGTTCATTTATTTTATAATTGGCAGTATGTTTTGTAGAGAACATGTATCAAATAAATACATGTGTGCACAGTGTGTGGCATGTGGAGGCTTTGATAGGGTACATTCTTGTACAATTTTATATTGAAGTCATCTGCAAACCTGCATCTAAATATACAGAGGCAAGACTTCCCTGGTGGCACAGTGGTTAAGAATCCACCTGCCAATGCAAGGGACATGGGTTTGAGCCCTTGTCCAGGAAGATCCCAAATGCCACCGAGCAACAAAGCCTGTGCACCACAACTACTGAGCCTGCATGCCGCAACTACTAAAGCCCATGTGCCCAGGAGTCCATGCTCCACAACAAGAGAAGCCACCACAGTGAGAAGCCTGCACACCACAATGAACAGTAGCCCCCGCTCTCTGCAACTAGAGAAAGCTGGTGTGCAGCAATGAAGACCCAAAGCAGCCAAAAAAGTAAAAAAATAAATAAACAATATTTTATTAAATAAATAAATAATAAATATATAGATATAAACCGTAAGCTTCCTAATCAAGGACCCCATCATCAGAACTTCATTTACATGTTTTATTTGAATGTTGCACAATAAACAGACTTACTTAGCCACAAGTCTACCACTGGTGTTCCAATGATTTAAAACTTTACTGTATATAACAGATTTTATGTTTAATTAGAAAAGTAATTAAAATTTCACAAGCTTCCATATTCTCATACATGTCAAATAATAAAAACTTGATCATTGGAATTAAGTAAGATTGCATATATCATATACACTGGCATATAGTAGGCACTTGAACATGAATTTTCTCTATCTCCCTCTTTTCTGAATGACCTGCCCACCCCCAACAAATGCCTACTATAAAGTAACAGGTTAATCTGAGACTGTTCCATGCAAGTAATGGATTTTAAACT
The DNA here is from genome assembly GCF_030028045.1 of Hippopotamus amphibius kiboko. NCBI lineage: Eukaryota > Metazoa > Chordata > Mammalia > Artiodactyla > Hippopotamidae > Hippopotamus > Hippopotamus amphibius. The sequence goes on along the minus strand of NC_080187.1, from coordinate 169,318,043 downwards.
TTGATATGTGACAAATGGAAGTTAACTAGTTATATATATTTTTCCTTTTAGATAAACCTACTAGAACAACTATCCAAAAGAATCCATACAAGTATAATTTATGCAGTGAAACATAAGTGGAGAGCCCCAAATCTAACACCCAGTTGCTTATCTGTAGCTCTGGCCCTGACCCTGAATGTTCTAGGTTACTGAGATGAATATGGCATGTACCATATTGAAAATTCAAAAGTTAGAAAACTTGCATTTGCATTTTGGTGTACTCAATTATTTTAAAATCCAGAACTATGCAGTATGTCAAATTTCTATTGACAAAAGTCAATGCAAGGCCTTGTTTCAGTCCGCAAATGCTGTTCTCTTTTCCTGTAGTATTCTTCCAGCACAAGCTGTCTTCTCAACTTACCTGCCTAAATTCTACTCAAAATTAAGTTTTTAATTTATACATCACTTCCCTGAGAAGTACGTATTTTGTGATTCTGTCAAACCTAGATAATATACTCACTCCATGTACTTCATATAATCTTGAGCTTCCTCATCCAAGACATTTCTCAAATTGTACTGAAGTTACTTTCCTTATGTACGTGAACTGCATATTGAATAGTAAGCTCCTTGGGAGTAGGGAACTGCTGTATTATTTACCATTGTCTCCTTATTGCTATGCTTAGATTATGTACAATGTAGACATTCAATTATTATCTACATTTTTGAATTGAGACTCATTAGGAAAAGGATGCCTATGGAATTAAATCCAATATAAAATCTGGGAAGAGAAAGGTGTAAATCGAGATTATAAACTCAAATCAGCATTTGGAAGCCTATTTTGGCTTTTAAACTAACCTAATACATTCAATCTTCGAGTGAGGATTCAAAAAAAACTAAGTTATGCTTTACAAAAAATATTCACTACTACTTAAATGTTTAATAGACAATTTATTTTTTCCTTGATTGATTGATTTTTATATTCTTAAATTTTAAACTTTTTATTGAAATATAGTTGACATACAATATTATGTTAGGTTCAGTTGTACTATATAATGATCTAAAATTTGCACACATGAAATGATCACCATGATAAGTCTAAACTATCTGTCCCTGTACAAAGTTATTATGATATTATTAATATATTCCTTTTACTGTATATTACATCCCTGTGAATTAATTTACTATATAACTGGAAGTTTGTACCTTTTAATCCCCTTTAACTATTTCGCTTCCTACTCCCCACCCCCCCTTTGACAAGCACCCATTTGTTCTCTGAATCTGAGTCTGTTTTTGTTTTGTTTTGTTTGTTAATTCGTTTCATTTTTTAATGAGTGCATGTGGTATTTGTCTTACTCTGACTTATTTCACTGAGCTTAAAATCCTCTAGATCCATCCATGTTGTCACAAATGGCAAGATTTTAATTTTTTTATGGCTAATACTCCACTTTGTGTACGAATGTGTGTTTGGGGGGGTGCACATGTATATATGTATACATATATACCACATCTTCTATATCCACTTGTCTATTGATGGACACTTAGGTCGCTTCCTTATCTTGGCTATTGTAAATAATGACACAGGGAACATTCGAGTACGTAAATCTTTTTTTTTTAAGGAACTCTTATTGAGATATAATTGACATACAATAAACTGCATATATTTAAAGTGTACAATTTGGTTTTTTTTCTTATTAGTAATGTATATATGGCAATCCCAATCTCCCAGTTTATCCCACCCCAACCCTCCTTGCCCCCGCTTTCCCCCCTTGGTGTCCATATGTTTGTTCTCTACATCTGTCTCTATTTTTGCCAAAATACATATATCTTTTCAAATTAGTGTTTTTGTTTCTTTGGGTAAATACCCAGAAGTGAAATTTCTGGGTCATATGGAAGTTCTATTTTTAATTTTTTGAGAAGCCTCTATACTGTTTTCCATAGTGGCTGCACCAATTTACAATCACACCAACACTGTGTGAGGGTTGCCTTTTCTTCATGTACTCAGTAATGCATGTTATTTGTTGTCTTTTTGATGACAGCCATTCTGACAGGTGTGAGATGGTATCTCATTGTGTTTTTAATTTGCATTTCCCTGATGATTAGTGATGTGCATCTTTTAATGTTGACTATGTGTATATCTTCTTTGGAAAAAATGTCTATTCAAGTCCTCTGCCCCATTTTTTAAATTGATTGTTTGTTTTTTGATGTTGCATTGTGTGAGTTCTTTGTATAGTTTGGATATTAACCCCTTATGGATATATCATTTGATAATATCTTATCCCATTCAGTAGGAGAAGTATTTTGTTGATAGTTTCCTTTCCTGTGCCAAGGATTTTTAGTTTGATGTAGTCCCATATGTTTATTTTGGCTTTTGTTTCCCTAGCTTGAGGAGACATTGAAAAATATTGCTAAGTCTAATTTCAAAGGGCATACTGCATATATTTTCTTCTTGAAGTTTTATAGTCTTATACTTAAGTCTTTAATCCTTTTGAGTTTATTTTTGTATATGATATGAGAAAATGTTCTGATTTCATTCTTTTACATGTGGCTATAAGGTTTTCACATCACCACTTATTGAAAAGACTGTCTTACCCTGTTATATATTCTTGCCTCCTTTGTCATAGATTTATTGGCCATAAGTGTAGGTTTATTTCTGGGCTCTCTATTCTGTTCCATTGCTCTATGTGTCTGTTTTTGTCCAGTACCATACTGTTTTGATGAGTGTAGCTTTGTGGTATAGTCTGAAGCCAGGGAGTGTGATTCCTCCAGCTCTGTTCTTTTTTCCCAAGATTGTTTTTATTATTCATGGTCTTTTTATGTTTCCAAACAGAGTTTAAATTTCTTTGTTCTAGATCTGTGAAACATGTTATTGATATTTTGATATGCATTGCATTAAATCTGTAGATTGACTGGGGAAGTATAGTTGTTTTAACAGTATTAATATCCAGTCCATGAGCATAGTAAATTAGTCCATTTGTTTGTATTGTCTTCACTTTCTTTCATCGGTGTCATGGTTTTCTGAGTGCAACTCTTTTACTTCCTTGGTTAGGTTTATTCCTTGGTATTTCATTCTGTCTGATAAAATTGTAAATGGGGTTATTTTCTTAATTTCTATTTTGATAGTTCATTGTTAGTGTATAGAAATGCAACAGGTTTCTATATGTTAATTTTGTATCCTACAACTTTACTGAATTCATTTATTAGTTCATATAGTTTCTTAGTGATGTCTTTAGGATTTTTTATATATAATATCCTGTCATCTGCATGTAAGTGACAGTTTTACTTCTTTCTTGCCAATTTGGATTCTGTTTTTCCTTTCTTGTCTGATTTCTGTGGCTAAGACTTCTGATACTATGTTGAAGAAAACTGGTAACAGTAGGCATACTTTTCTTGCTCTTGATCTTAGAGGAAATGCATTCAGATTTTCACTGTTGAGTATGATGTTGGCTGTAGGTTGGTCATATAAAGCCTGTATTATGTTGAGGTATGTTCCCTCTATAACCACTGAGAATTGAGAGTTTTTATCATAAATGGATGTTGAATTTTGTCAGAAGCTTTTTCTGCATCTATTGAGATGATCATATCATTTTTATTTTTCAGTTTGTTAATATAGTGTATCACATTGGTTGATTTGCAGGTATAGAACCATCGTTGCATCCCTGGGAGCAATCCCACTTGGTCATAGTGTATGACCCTTTTAATGTACTGTTGAATTGATTTGCTAATATTTTGTTGAGGATTTTTGCATCTACATTCATCAGTGATATTGACCTATAATTTACTCATTTGTGGTGTTGTGTCATTTTCTAGTGATGGTATCAGGGAGATGCTGGCTTCACAGAATGCATTTTGGAAACATTTCTTCTTCTCTAATTTTTTTGAATAGTTTAAGCAGGATAAGTGTTAATTCTTCTTTAAATGTTTGGTAGAATTTGCTGTGAAGCCATCTGTTCCTGGACTTTTGTTCTTTTAAGGTTTTTCTTTTAAATTACTGATTTAGTTTTATTACTGGTAACTGATCTGTTCATATTTTCTATGTCTTCCTTATTCAGTCTTGAGAGATTTATATTTCTAGGGATTTATCCATTTCTTCTAGGTGGTCCATTCTATTGGCATATAATTGTTTGTTGTAATCTGTTATGATCCTTTGTATTTCTGTGGTAGTGGTTGTAACTTTTTTTAAATTTATGATTTTACTTATTTGGAGCTGTTTTCTTTTTTGCTCAATGCATCTGGCTAAAGGTTTATCAATTTTGTTTATCTTTTCAAAGAATCAGCTCTTAGTCTCATTGATCTTTTCTTTTCTTTTTTTTTTTTTAGTTTCTATTTCATTTATTTCTGCCATGATCTTTATTATTTCTTTCCTTCTACTAACTTTGGGCTTTGTTGTTCTTTTTCGAATTCCTTCATGTATAAAATCAGGTTGTTTGTTTGAGAATGTTGTTTTTTTTTTCCTGAGGTAGGCCTGTATCTCTATGACCAAGTGGTTATTTAGTAGTATAATGTTTAGCCACCACATGTTTGTGTGCAGTTTTTGTTGTTGTTTTTGTTTTTTTGTAGTCAATTTCTGGTCTCATAGTGTTGTGGTTGGAAAAGAAGCTGGATATAATTTCATTCTTCTTAAATTTATAGAGCCTTTTTTGTGGCCTAGCATGTGATGTATACTGGAGAATGTTTCATGAGTACTTGAAAATGTGTATTCTGTTAATTTTTGATAGAATGTTCTACATATATTCATTAAATCAATAAATCTGGTTAATATATTGTTTAAGGCCAGTGTTTCTTTGTTGATTTTCTGTCTAGATGGACTGTCCATTTATGTGAGATATTAAAGTCCCCTACTATATTGTGCTACTGTCAATTTCTTCCTTAATGTTTATTAATATTTGCTTTATGTGTTTAGGTGTTCCTGTGATTACTTTATCATTATGTAATATCATTCTGTGTCTGCTGTTGTAGTCTTTATTTTAAAGTCTGTTTTATCTGATACAAACATTGGTGCCCTAGCTTTCTTTTTGTTTCTGTTTGCATATAATACCTTTATTTATGCCTTCATTTTCAGTCAGTGTGTGTCTTTAGATCTGAAATAAGTCTCTTTTAGGCATCATGCATATGGGTCTTATTTTTGTATACATTTGGTCACTCTGTCTTTTGATTGGAGCATTTAGTCCACTTACGCTTAAAGTGATTATTGCTAGATATGTACTTATCACCATTGTGTTCATTGTTTTGGGGTTCTTTTTGTAGGTATTTTTCCCCCTTCTTTTTCTTTTGCTCTCTTCACCTGTGTGATTTGATGACTATATTTAGTGTTATGTTTGGATTCCTTTCTCTTTGTTTGTGTGTGTGTGTGTGTGTATCTGTTATAGGTTTTTGGTTTGTGGTTAACAATAAGATACATATATAACTTTCTCTCTCCCTCTCTCTTGTAATTATTTTAAGTTGTTAATCTCTTAAGTCTGAATGCATTCTAACAACCCTGCATTTTTAGTTTCCCTTTCCCTTCACGTTTAATATTCTTGACATCATGTTTTACATCTTCTTATTTTGTATATCCTTTAAGTACTTATTGTGGATACAGATGATTTTACTACTTTTGTCTTTTAACCTTCTATGAGCTTTATGTTTTTGATCTACCACCTTTACTGCATGTTTGCCTTACCACTGGGATTTTTCTTTCACTATTTTTGTATTTTTGGTTGTGGTCTTTTCTTTTTCACTTCAAGAACTCCTTTTTACATTTCTAGTAAATTCAATTTAGTAGTGCTGAACTCCTTTAGCTTTTGTTTGTCTGTAAAACTCAACATCTCTCCTTCTGATCTAAATGATAACCTCGCTGGGTGGAGTTCTTTGTTGTAGGTTTTTTCTTTACATCACATTGAATATATCATGCCGCTCCTTTCTGGGCTGTAAAATTTCTGCTGAAAAGTCAACTGATGTTCTTATGGGAGTTCCCTTTGATGTAACTATTTGCTTTCATCTTGCTGCTTTTAAGATTCTTTATTTCTCTTTAATTTTTGCCATTTTAAGTGTAATGTATCTTAGTGTGAGCCTCTTTGGGTTCATCTTGTTTGAGAGTCTCTGTGCTTCTTAGACCTGTATGTCTACTCCCTTTCCCAGGTTAGGGAATTTTTTGGCTATTATTTCTTTAAATAAGTTCTATGCCCTTTCTCACTCTCTTCTCTTGGAGCCCTTATAAGGCAAATATTAGTACATTTGGTGGTGTCCTAGAGATCTCTTAAACTATCTTGGTTTAAAAATTTTTTTTTTCTGTTCACCTTGGGTGATTTCCATACTGTGTCTTCCAGCTTGCTGATTCATTCCTCCCTATTATTTAGTCTACTGTTGATTCCTTCTAGTGTATTTTTTATTTCAGTTATTGTTTTCTTCAGCTCTGTTTGGTTCTTCTTTATATTTACTAACTCTGTTAAACTTCTCACTGTGTTCATCCACTCTTCTCCAGAATTCATTGAGCATCTTTATGATCACTACTATTGAGCTCTTTGTCAGATTCCTTATCTGCACTTCATTTAGTTCTTTTTCTGAGGTGTTATCTTGTTCCTTCATTTGTAACATATTCCTCTGTCCTTTCATTTTGACTAGTTCTTTGTGTTTGTTTGTATATATTGATTAGGTTGCTAATGTTTCCTGATCTTGGAGTAATGTCCTTATTTAGGAGATGTCCTTTGAGACCCAGCAGCGCACTCCTGTCTGATCATTAAAGCTCCATGCCCTAGGGTGCCCCCGCTGGGGACTGTGTGGACATCCTGATCCCTGGCCTGGTTGGCTGCCAGGCCCTGTGTTATGTGGTGGCTGCTGGCCCACTTTTAGGTAGGGTTACACATTCCAGGGAGTCCCAGGACTGGTGTCAGTCCACTGGTGGTTGGGGATGAGTCCCAGGGTGGCTGCCTGTGGGAATCAGGACATCCTGGGACTGGTGCCAGTTCACTGATGAGACAGGTAAGCCACTGGCATTTATAGGCTAGAGGGAGGACTACAGAAAGATGTTTTGCAGTACTAATGTCCTTGTGGTAGACTGACCTTACTAAAATGGCAATTGCCAGTATCTGTGTACTTAGGGAGACTTACCTCATGTCTCTCCAGGAAACTCTCCAAGATCAATAAGATGTCTAACCTAGGCTCCTTTCAAATTACTGCCTCTGTGCTGGGACTCAGAGCATGTGAAATTTTGCATGCACCCTTTTAGACCAGGGTCTCTGTTTCCTACAGCCCTCTGGCTTTCCTATGTATAAGCCTTGTTGGTTTTCAAAATGAGAAATTCTCAGGGCACATCTTCCCAGTGCAGGATTGCCAAGCTGGAGAGTCAATGTGAGGCTCAGACCCCTGCCTCTTTGGGAAGATCCTTGGCAATTGTGATTATCTGTCCTTTTGTGGGTTACCTAATTGGGGGAGTGTCATTCTTGACTATGTCCAACTATGTCCATATGTTCAACCTCCTACCCATCTCATTGGTTTCTTCTTTGTATCTTTAGTTGTGCGAAATCGTTTTTGCTAGTCTTCAAGTTGTTCTCATAGTTAACCTGTAAATAGTTGTAATTTTGGTGTGGCTCTAGGAGGAGGTGAACTTAGGGTCTTCCTACTCTCCCACCTTGACCACACCCTACCATGTGTATGAATGGATAGTTTTATCACCAATGAAATTATCAACTTGTGATACTTAAAAGTAAATCCTAGACCAGTATTCCATTCCTTATAAACTCTCTGGAGACTCCAGAAGTATTTTTTTCAGTTTTTCATACTTTTAGTCATAGAAGGTAGCACAGCAGACTGAAACAAAACAAACCGGTGATGCACAAAGGTGTAGTATAATCTGTCATGAAGCTGTGTGTTAGAAACAGCAGTGTTGAAAGGCTAACTGCAATTGCTCAGATCTTTGGTGAGCAAAACCTTGTTTTTAAAAGAGATTTGGTTGCTTGCAGAGCAAACGAGTTTTAGCTTTTCAAAACTTCAGTATATTTGATTTCTAATCTGGGAAACAAATACTACTGTATTCAAACACACTTTAGCAATTCAATGATTGCAACAATTCATGAAGGAATATTAAGGGGTATTAGAAGAACACCCTGTGTTACCACTGGCTTTAGGTCTATGGATTAGCATTCTCAGTCACTTGTGTTTTATTCATGTAGGGAATAAAACTGTTGAAATACTGAGTTAATTTAACAAGGCTTTTTTGTAATACAGTTGGTATACAGTTTTAGACAATTGAATAAAATTTCTTATGAGTACTGCATTTGTCTTTTTGCAGTTGCCCTTCCAGGGCAATTTAAATTTGTGAAGTTAGGTGGTAAAATTACAAGTTGATTTTTTTGTGTTTAGCCAGGGTCTACACCCATCATTTTATTCTTCCATACTTAAGAAAGTTGTCATTAAAATATTTTGAGGCAAGATGATGAAATTGATGAATATAGAGTTGGAGGAAACTCTATTAAAAGCTAAATATTTATAGTTTTAACATCAATTAAAGAAGGAAATGACTAAGTGGCCAGGCAAGTTCAGTATCTCTCAAATGCAATTTCATGTGTGTTAGATAGCCTATTAATCATGAGATATATATTACTAAGTCATTATCTATAAAACATCATCCTGTTTTCACTGATCACACGTTTATTGACATTCAACATTTACTAACTTTGTGTTTTACAGAGAAAGATAATATGTGGCTGTTGGAAGAAAAATAAATGCAACAGAAGATTTCTTTATATCTTTAGAAGCTTGTAATCTAATTAGGAACATTTTAAGTACCGAAACTGATTTTTTGTAATTTAAATTGTTATTAGTGTGGATTATTGCAGATTACCCTAGTGCTCTGCTGCTTAACAGCTGAGGAGAAGATAAGTAGAAGAGAAACAGTCAGGTGGGATAAAGAATGAAAAGCTTCTTGAAGAAGATGAGATTTACACTATGTATAGTAGATAATATACTTTTCATTGCAAGTAACAGAAAATTCAAGTCCAACTGGCTTTTCAAACAAAGGGGATTTATTGGTTCCTATAACAGAAGAATTCAAAGGTATATCTGGCTTTCAAAATTGATTGATCCCGAAGTACATGATGTTATCAGGGTCTGGTTCTGTTTCTTCGCAATCTTTTGGCTCTGCCCTCCTCAGCATGTTGGCATTATATTCAGGAACCTCCCTCTTTTGATGCCTGAAGCAATGATTTCAGAGTTCTAGACCTTCTATACTCATCTCCCTCTCCAGAGTATGTTATCCTTGGATGAGGTCTGGAATTCTTGGGGCACCTCTGAGTCTCTGAACCAGTAATTGTGACTAGGGTTGGGGGATGGAATGCATATGCTCTGTCATTGCGTTGGGAGACAAATTAAATTCTTCAGAAGCACCTGCATCTCAAATGGAAATGAGAAGCTATTAGGAAGGGGAAAGGGGGAGTATGTGCTGAAAAGGTCACCAACAAACATTGGCTGGTCTTGAATTTTAAAGAAATAAAGAATATAGACTTGCGGAGAAGATATGGTAGGATCCCAAATAAAAGGAATGATGTGACAGTCAGCATCATGAAGATTACCTCAGCTAGCATGTAAGAAATTAGTGAGATATTGATGAATTACACAATAGGAAGTTTTTTGATGATCTTGAAGACTGCCTTAAGGATGTTGATTTTAGAAGCTATATCCTGTGATGGGTACCTTACTGCATGAGTTTCCCCAGCTGAAACTGATCATTCCCCATCTCTAGCTTCCCTCCATGGGTATGGCTGATAGAAAAGAACGATTTCAAAGATATAAGCAAAATTATCAGCATGAGAAAAGCTATAGTCTTAGGGGAGGTTGAAGTTACCTGAATAACGGTGTCAGGGACTAAGAAATTAAGTATATCTTTTTGTGGTATAAATTGTGACTGTACTGATAGTTTTCTTTTCAACTTACCCAACTTCCACTGGAGAAGATGGCTTGGAACTGATTTCATCTTGGCATAGCTATGTATGGTTTGGGTTGTTGATGTTTCATAGTTAGTGGTATTTTAAAAACTGAAAAATACAGAATTTGCTGGTGTTAGAGTCTGTATTCCAGTACAGTTATATTCTTAAAACCAAATAAGAGTATATTCCTATAAATGGTAGATGGGCTTTCATTGAAAAGAATATACATTCTCCCTATCATCTAAGAGGGTCTCTTGAAACAGGGATAAGTTCTGAGACAACTTAAATCCTGTTGAAAGGGAAAAAAGGGTCTTCTTATTGCATCACTGTTATTATTTCATTCTGGATTTGGAAGTGTAGACATGCTCAGAGTAATCTTAGTGTTGGGAGTAAGCTGGTTCTTAATTCATTGTGACGGAATTGGAGATGGACGGGGAGAAGGCCTGGTAAAGTCTGCTGAAGAAGGCTCTTAGCCTGTTGACTCTGAGAGTAGTGACATCCAGTAGTCCTTATAGGTAATTCTATATGTTGTACTTATGTTGCATTTTACGCAAATATTTAGTCACATATACGTATTTTAAATAGTTTGGTCTTTGCTCAGTTATAGGGAATTGGAATAGGCTTATATAAGGCCTGAAATGGAGTAATGCAAAGGATTGTTTCAACTTTGACATTGATGTCAGAGCAGTGGTAATAGTAGTGGTCTCCTATTGAGAAGCACTATGAAAAACAGAGCCATAGTCTTAGGAGGTTCAGCAGCAACAATGTCAGTAGTAGGGCTACCTGGTGGGGAGGCTAGAAGGAAAGAAATATCTCTGAGTACAATAAGACACTTTCAGAAATATACCAGACTATAAGTAAGCGGACTCTCATAAATTGCTGGAGACATTTTGATGGGGATTAATTAAACAAGAATGTAAATTTATATTGTACTCAAAGACTGGGGAGTTTGCAAGAATATTTTGACCAATATTATTAGGAGCCAGGGTAATAACGACATAAGAATGGTATTAGAGGAACATAATACAGTACTATTAGCCATGTATAGAGTCAACCAGAGGACAAAATAAACTAGCTATCAAGGGGATCAGTGGAAGAATAAATGAGAAATATATCATTTTAATGAATTTTAAATTACTATGTTTCAAAGAATTTTCAAGTTTTAAGGTTGACTGAAATGTGTGTTGTGAGTGGTGTGAGCTAATAATAGTTAAAAAGTCAACTCTGGAGAAGAAAGAGAAATGAGACGATAGGCTCTGAGATTCTAGTTTTCTTTTTCATTTGTTGCCCAACATTTCAGTCTATATCTGAAGTGACATCAAGTTTTCCCTTCTAAGACCACTGCCATGATTCTCAAACACCCATTTCATATGGTCTTCACTTTGTTTAGAAGCAAACCTTGATCAGAAAAACAAAACTGAATGCTGACTGTGTTTGTAACTCCTTTACAATGTAGAAATAGTTTTAAGAGACATATAGAGTATCCAACACCATTTCTATGCCCATTTGTATTTTTATGGATAAGATAATTTGGTAATAATAAATCATATTTCAAAATTCCAAGTTATGTGTGTCTATTAATATGAAACAAAAACTTAAATAAAGCAGTATATATTTCCTCTGGAATTACTGTATTAGACTCTTAAAAAGGTTGGGTTATTTTTTTTTACATGTGTGTAAAGTGTGTCTTATCTGTTATTTATTTAATTAAGTATTGTGCAGAACTAGAGGGAGGACTTAAGAGGTGGGTGGTGTTGCTATAATGAGAAGACAGCAGTTTGACATTGGTCATACCTAAGGTTTAATAACAACAGTTACATTTTGTCAAATTTTGAATCACTTTAATTTATAGCTGCTCATGTGCTTTGTTAGCTAAATAATATTTAGCTCCAATTTCAGGGATCATTTTCAGTTTTAATGATGATAATCATGCTGTGATTTAATGTTGATCATTAAATCTCCAGTCCAGGGATCCTGCACCAGGAAGATGATTCCCCAGAGCATTTGACTTTGAAGGCCGTGGACTTATTTTCAGGAGTCCCCGAGGGCTGGAGGAAATAAAGACTTTACTCTTAAAGGGCACACACAAAATCTTGCATGATCTAGAATCCAGGACAGAAGCAGTAATTTGATAGGAGCCTGGGTCAGACCTACCTCCTGATCCTGGAGAGTCTCCTGGAGAGACAGAAGTCAACTGCAGCTCACACTGGGGAGCAGCTATTTTGGGGGGCTTTTTCTGCCCTGTGGATACTAGTGCTGACAAGTGCCATATTGGAATCTTCTCTCTTGCTTATTAGCCTCAGGAACCAGCCCTGTTCTGGTCTAATATTCTATAGGTACCAATGCTGGAATGCCTCAGGCCAGGCAACTAACTGGGCATAGACACAGGCCTACCCACCAGCAGATAGTCTGCCTTAAGATCTCCTGAGCCCACAGCCACCTCTGCATACGGCTTTTCCTGGGTTCTGCAGTCAGCCACCTCTTGACCCAGTCCCACCAACCAGTGGCTGTCAGCTTACACACAAGGCAGGACTTGCAACCAAAAGGAGTGGGGGCCAACCAAGCCTACCAGACTGCTCACAACAGAAAGACCCATGCAACCCTTATAGCGGAAACCCCTAGAGCATGTATCTGTGGTAACAAGAGGGGATTGCACTGCTGGGACACAACTGATATTTTCTAAAAAAAAGGCCAGGTTTTCAAGGTTGAGAAACATAACCAAGCTACCAGATAGACAAAAATAAAAACAGAAACTCAGGCAAAATGAGGTAACAGAGGAACATATTCCTAATGAAGGAATAAGGTAAAATCCCAGAAGAAGAACAGCGTGAAGTGGACATGGGCAATCTATCCCAGAAGGAGTTCAGCATAGTTATTGTAAAGATGACCAAAGTACTCGCAAGAAGAATGGGTGCACAGAGTGAGACGTTAGAAGTTTTTAATAAAGAGTCAGAAAATATATAAAGAATGACCAAACAGAGATGAAGTATACAACAACTAAGTGAAAAATATACTAGAAGGAATCAACAGTAGACTAAATGTACAGAGGAATGGGTCAGCAAGTTGGAAGACGGAGTAGCAGAAATTACTGATGCTGAACAGAAAAAGAAAAAAGAATGAAAAAGAAGAATGAAAAAAAATGAGGACAGTATGAGACCTTTGGGACACTATCAAGTGTACCAATACATGCAATATAGGAGTCCCAAGAGAAGAAGAGATAGAGATGGGGAAAATAACTTATTTAAAGAAATAATAGCTAAAAATTCCCTAACCTGTGAAAGGGGACAGAAACATAGGTCCAGGAAGCATAGAGTTTCCTAAATAAGATGAACCAAAAGAGGTTCACACCAAGACATATAATTAAAAAGGCAAAAATTAAAGATAAAGAGAGAACATTTAAAAGCAGCACAGGAAAAGCCATAGGTTACATACAAGGGAACTCTCACCAGGCTATTAGACTGACTTTTCAGAAGAAACTCTGCAAGCAGAAAGGTGTGGCACAATTACTTCAAGTAACAAAAGCGAAAAACCTGCAGCTATAAATAGTCTACCTGACAAGGCTCTCCTTCAGATTTAATGCTGGGACCAAAACCTTCATAGAGTAGCAAAAGCTAAAAGAGTTCAGCACCACCATACCAGCTTTAAAAGAAATGTTATAGGAACATTTCTAAACAAAAAAGAAAAGGACACATGAGAAACATGAAAATCATGAAAGGAAAAAGTTCATTGGTAGAGGCAAACATACAGTAGAGGAAGGAAATAACCTGTGTGTAAAGCTAGTAGGAAGGTTAAAAGACAAAAGTAGTAAAATTACCTATACTCACAATAAGCAGTTAAAGGATACAGAAAACAATTAGAAGTAAAATATGATACCAAAAACAATACTCGTGAGGGCAGGAAAGTACAAATGCCGCGTTGTTGAAATGAATATAAAGTTAAGAGATCAGCAATTTAAAACCACCACATATATAATAGATTGCTATATAAAAACCTCATGGTAACCATGAACCAAAAAAAAAAAAAAAATCTGTAAGAGATACACACCCAAAAAAGAAGGAATCCAAACATTAACACTAGAGTTAGTCATCAGATCACAATAGAAGAGAACAAAAGAAGAAAGGAACAAAAAGCTCTACAAAACAACCCCAAAACAATGAACAAAATGGCCATAAGAACACATATATCTTTAGCCAATGCCTCTCAAGATTCAAAAGTTTGCAAAATTTCCTCTTGTGGAGGGGAGAAATAAAGTTCTAAATAGAAAAAAAAAAAAAAAAGAACACATATATCATTGATTACTTTAAATGTAAATGGACTAAATGCTCCAATCAAAAGACATAGATTGGCTGCATGGATACAGAAATAAGACCTGTGTGTATGCTACCTACAAGAGACTCACTTCCGATCTATAAATGCACACAGTCTGAAAGTGAGGGAATGGAGAAAGTTATTCCATGGAATGGAAATTAAAAAAAAAGGTATAGTAGCAATACTTATATTAGACAAAATAGACTTTAAAACAAAAACTGTTAAAGGAACAAAGGAGGGCATTATAATGACCAAGAGATAAATCTAAGAGGATATAACAATTATAAATATATATGCATCTAAATGTATGCAGCAAATATTAACAGATAAAGGGACAAATCGACAGTGCCACAATAATAGTGTACATGGAAAATTCTCTAGGATAGATCATATGTTAAGGCACAAAACAAGCCTTGGTAAATTTAAGAAAATTGAAATCATATCAGGCATCTTTTCAGACCACAATGTTATGATACCAGAAATCAACTGCAAGAAAAATACTGCAAAAAACACAAACATGTGGCAGCTAAACCAGATTCTACTAAACAACCAATAAACCACTAAAATGAAAGAGGAAATCAAAAAATTTCTGGAGGCAAATGAAAACAAAAACATAATGAACTAAAATCTCTTGGATGCAGCAAAAGCAGTTCTAGGAAGGAAGTTTATAGCAATACAAGCTTACCTTAGTAAACAAGAAAAACCTCAAATAAACAACATAACTTCTCATATAAAAGAACTAGAGAAAGATGAACAAACAAAACCCAAAGTTAGTAGATGGAAAAAAAATCATAAAAATCAGAGCAGAAATAAATGAGATAGAAACTATAAAACAATAGAAAGGTTCAATGAAACTAAAAGCTGTTTCTTTGAAAAGATAGAGAAAATTGGAAAACGTTTGGCCAGACTCATTAAGAAAAAAAAAAAAAGGGAAAGAGCCCAAATGAGTAAAAGCAGAAATGAAAAATAAGTTAAAACTGACACTATAGGAATACTAAGGACTATAAGAGACTACTACAAATAAGTATATGCCAATAAAATGGACAACCTAGAAGAAATGAACAAATTCCTAGAAATATAAATCTCCCAAGACTGAATAAGGAAGAAATAGAAATTATTAATAGACTGATTACCAGTAATGAAATTGAATCAATAGTTTAAAAACTACCAACAAACAAAAGTCCAAATCCAGAGGGCCTCACAGGTGAATTCTACTAAGCATTTAGAGAAGAGTTAACACCTATCCTTTTTAAACTATTCAAGAAAAATTGCAGAGAAAGGAACACTTCCAAACACATTCTAAAAAAACACTGTCACCCTAATATCACAACCAAACAGATATCACAGAAAAAGAAAATTACAAGCCAATATCACCGATGAACATAGATTCAGAAATCCTCAACAAAATATCAACAAATCAAATCCAAAAATACATGGAAAGGATCATACACCATGGTCAAGTAGGTCAAGTATTTCATGTATGCGAGGATTTTTTAAGATCTTCACATCAATCAGTGTGATAAACCACATCAATAAATTGAAGAATAAAAACCATATGATCATCTCAAAAGATGCAGAAAAGCTTGTGGCAAAATTCAACATCCATTTATGATTAAAAAAAACAAAACTCTCTGGCAAGTGGTTATAAAGGGAACATACCTCAATATAATAAAAGACATGCATGGCAAGTCTATAGCTAACGTTATACTCAGTGATGAAAACTGAAAACATTTCTTCTAAGATCAGGAACAAGTCAAGGATCTCACTCTTGCCACTTTAATTCAACATAGTATTGGACATCCTAGCTACAGCAATCGTAGAAGAAAAATAAATAAAAGGAATCCAAATTTGAAAGGAAAAATTAAAACTGTAAGTGTTTGCAGGTGCCATGGTACTATATATTGAAAATTCTAAAGACACCACTAAAAATCCATTAGAGCTCATCAATGAATTTTGTAAAGTTGAAGGATACAAAATTAATATACAGAAATCTGTTGCATTTCTATATGCTAACAGCAAACTATCAGAAAGATAAATTAAGGAAACAATGTCATTTACAATTTCATTGAAGAGAATAAAATACCTAGGAAAAAACCTACCGAAGGAGGTAAAAGAACTGTATTTGGAAACTTATAAGACACTGATCAAAGAAACTGAAGACTAGACAAAAATTGCAATATATAACGTGCTTATGGATTGGAAGATTTAATATTGTTAAAATACCCTAATACCCGTGATAATCTGCAGATTCCATGCACTCCCTATCAAAATACTAATGGCATTTTTCATAGAACTAGAACAAATAATTTTAATATTTGTTTGGAAATACAATAGACCCTAAGTAGTCAAAACAATCTTGATAAAGAAGAACAAAACTGGAAGAATCATGCTCCCTAACTTCAGGTTATATTACAGAGTTACAGTACAAAAGTTACTATACAAGTATAGTATTGGCACAAAAATAGACACATAGAGCAATGGGGAAGAATAGAGAGCCCAGAAATAAACCAGCATACTATGGCCAATTAATCTGTGACATAGGAGGAAAGAATATACAATGGAGAAAAACAGTCCCTTCAATAAGTGGATTTGGGAAAACTGGACAGCTCTATGTAAAACAGTGAGACTAGAATGTTTTCTAACATCATATACAAAAAGAAACTCAAAATGGATTAAAGAGTTAAGTATAAGACCAAAAACCATAAAACTCCTAGAAGACAACTTAGGCGAAACACTCTTTGACATAAATCATCACAGTATCTTTTGGATCTGTCTCCTAAAGCAAAGGAAATAAAAAATTAAACAAATGAAACCTAATTACAATTAAAAGCTTTTGCAGCATAATAGAAACCATTGACAAGACAAAAAGACAACCTACTGAAGGGGAGAAAATAATTGCAAATGGCATGACCAGTAAGGGGTTAATAGCCAATATATATAAACAGCTCATACAATCCAACATCAAAAAAAAAAAAAACCTGCCAAATAAAAAATGGGCAGAGGACCTGGAGAGACATTTTTCTGAAGAAGACATGCAGATGGCCAACAGGCACATGAAAAGATGCTCAGTGTCAGTAATCATCAGATTAATGCACATTAAAACCACAAAGAGGTATCACCTCACGACTGGGAGAATGGCTGTCATCAAAAAGACCAAAATAACAAATGTTGGCCAGGATGTAGAGATAAAGGAATCTTGGTACGCTGTTGGTGGTAATGTAAATTGGTGTGGCCACTGTAGAAAACAGTATAGAGGTCCTCAAAAAACTAAAAATAGAACTACCATATGACCCAGCAATTCTACTTCTGTGTATTTATAAAGAAAGAAAGAAAGCACTAATTCAGAAAGATACATGCACCCCAGTGTTCTTAGCAGCACTATTTAAATAGCCTAGATGTTGAAGCAGCCTATTGCCCATCAATAGACAAATGGGTAAAGAAGTGGTATACACACAGTCACACACACACACACACACACACACACACACACACACACACGAATACTGCTTAGCAGTAAAAAGTGAAATTTTGCTATTTGCAACAACATGGATGGACTTGGAGGTTATTATGCTAAGTCAAATAAGTCAGAGAAAGGTAAATATTATATGATCTAACTTATATGTGGAATCTAAAAAAAAAAACTAGTGAATATGACAAAAAAGTAACAGACTAACAGATATACAGAACAAAGCAGTGGGGAGAAGGAAGGGGGAGGGGCAACACAGGGATGTGGGATTAAAAGGTAGAAACTACCATATATAAAATAAATAAGCTGTAAGAATACATAATACAACACAGGGAATATAGCGTATATTTTATAACTATAACTGGAATAAACCTTTAAAAGGTGTGAATCACTGTGTTGTACACCTGAAACATATAATATTATACATCAGCTGGACCTCAATAAGAAAAAAATTGTGTTTAATTAAAGTGACTTTTCAATAATTTAGTCACAATAGAAAATTAAAATATATTTCCAATTAGGAGAAATTTTTTTGTTCCTGTTACAAAAGGTTTTTATTTAGTTAATATAAAGATACTTAAAATATTAGCCTGAAGTTCTTAAGAATTTTAAGTAAGACTCTTTCAAATTTTGCTTCTTTAGAAGAATTCAGATGTTTTTTGTTAAACTATCTTTATTAAAAATATAATCTTAAGTTCTTAAAGTCGTTGAAAGATGTTAGATAAGTTGGTGGTTTCCTGTTTTCTCTAATGATAAATCTAAGTATGATAAAAGATTTTTCAAGCTATTTAAACTTTAAATTTTGCATATGTTTTTGAACAGCTTGACAATATTTTACACTCATAAAGAACTCTTTAAAAAACAAATTTGTGAAGATATCTTTTGCTATATCCTTTTGCAGCTTACCATATTTGAGAGATGTTTGGTAGGAAAAAGTCAATAAAAGCAAACTGTTTACAAGTTTCAGTACAAATTTCCCATAACACTTGGTAGTATAGTTCCTTATTTAGAGGTGAAGCTGTTCTCTTCTCCTCTCCATTTCTCCCATCTTCCTTTCCTCTCCTCACTTCCCCTCCACTCCTCTCTCTTCTCTCCTTTCCTCTCTTCTCCTCTCTTCTTTTCTTCCTCTTCCTATTAATAGAAAATAACTCCATTGTTATTAGGAAATAAAAGTGTCAGTCACAGTGTTGTAGTGTGGAGGTGTCTTAGATATCTAACAGTTTTTTAGCTCTTGCCATGTAGAAATGATGAGACACATGGGTGGCAATTTCCTTGAAGGCATGGGGCCTGTCTTCATTTATTATATTCCTGTGCTAACACAGTAGAACATAATAGGCACTTTCATTATAAACTCCAGTAAAATAACCATATAAAAATGATCCTGAACCTCACTTCTGATTGCTAGTAAATTTCAGGATTCTTTGACTCCTTTTATAACATTGGTTGCTTTTATATATAGTCTTTTCCTTGACCATTCAATTTAGTTATGATATCAGTTATTTCTAGTCCTTTTCTATTAATATTTTAGGTCTTTTAAAAAAATATAACCATGCAGTTTCCTGGACCTTGGCATCTGGAAATAAATTTCATAATTTTGAAGTGATTTTTTGTTTTCCTTTAAAAAGTTCAATTTTAAGTGACGTCTAATTTCTTTCTATAGCAAAAGACCAGTTAAGTTGTCTATGGGACTACATTACTAAAAAGGTTCTTTAAGTATCGTATTTTCTTTTATATCGATTGTGGATGAGAGAGTGGGCAAGCATTGGTAACACTAGCCTTGGATGGCTTAAAGGAAGGTGAGAGCTGCAGTCTTGTAGATCCTCTTTGGTCAGGGAGATAAATCCTTTCTGTATTAAGTTGCTAAGTATCGTGACTGACATTAGTTATCCTAATGAGCTCTCATCAGATTTTGGCAAAGGTTTTTATGTTCCTAATTCTCACATGATTCCAGATGAGAGCTTGATTATTTAAAAATTATAATACAAACTTATTTCCATAGATAGCTGATAATGAATAGATGATTTATGTTCTAAAGCCTATTTTGTTCTTTGCTTTGCTGGAACAAACATCCAGTCAATAAATTAATGCAACGATAATAATGTACTTCTTTTACTTATATTTAAAAAATTCTTTTATAGTAAGGAATAAGTTGGATAAATATCAGCTTACAAATTAATATGTTGACACATTCATTACTTGCCTTTATATGAAATCAGTTTTCCAGTGATCTAGAAAATTTTGGCAAATGCTTAACAATCTGAATGCAAGATTGTTGATCTGATTTCATATTTAAAATATTAGAAACATTTTCACTTTCTTGTTTTATTTAAAATATGTGTGTTCATAATTTTTTCAGAAGTTGTAGGTTTGTATATGGTTTGATTTAAAGGTTGTCAAGTTATGTCCATTTGCTATTTCTATAGCTGGAAATTCCTGGTATAATGATAGTAATGATTGAGGCATTTTCCCCTCAGAGCCAGAGTGAACACACAGTTATTTCGGAAGGCCCTTCAGATGCAAGGATTGTCAAATACTTGGATTTCAAATTTTGGGTCACTGGTATTGAAAACATTTAGAGAACATGAATGACTCAGAAAGTCTTAGAATGTAGGGTAAGTGCTGAAGCAGGAACAGTTTTCATAATTCAAAATCAGGATGTGTTAAAATTATCATGGTCAATATAATTGTAAATATGAGATTTGTGGAGATCTTAATTATGAGAACAAGGTCACAGAAGCAAGGACTGAAAATTCAGCTATGAAATGTTGGGAATGTGGGAGTCACCTGATTTTCCTTTATCTAAGCAATAGCCAACACATGCATCTCCAAAGACTCAGTTAAATTTTCATTGATAACTTAGATTTATTGGCACTGCAGATAAAAAATTGAGAGAATTATCATGTGAAATTATAAATATTGGCTGTACCATGTTAAGGCGGGGAGAATGACATAATAACAGAGCCATAAGAACATACATGGTATTATGCAGAACTTTTACATACATTCTTATACACTTGAAAAAGGATTTACCTTTTCCAAGAGGTTGAAAATTATGCACAGAATATCATCTTTATTTTATCTGTGCTAACTAGCAACCAGGCCTTCTCAGAATTTATTCTAATGGATTATATTTTTGTAGTTTAAAAAAAAAATCTCTGAAACAGCATTTTAACGCACTGAGGACGGTAATTATTTCTTGGTTGATGTGGTGGAAAAGAACTAAGTTGCAAATTTAGTTTTGCTTGGTTCATGTCATATTTTGATAATATGGTACAAGGAGGTACAAGATAGAAAAAGGAAGAAAATGTGTAAAGGTTTCTGCCCCAATTTTTAAAGGTTTCTAATAGCATGTGCTTATGTTTTGAGGTAGTGTATTAGTGTTTGTTGGTGGGTGCATGGATATAGTCAGGGAGGGAATATTGCCATACAAGTTAGGTAATAGGATTTCTATTTGGGGTGCAGGTGATGGCTCCTTACAAAATGTAGAGCAAAAGTAAACCTCAACTAGAGCCATAATTCTAATAGAATAGGTTATTTTTCTAATTGAGTAATATCAGGAAACAGCAATAAATGTTTTAGACTGATAACTATTCTCTTTCAATCTATGCTCTCTTTAGACATAGGTTATCATAAAGTCTAAAGATGTCACCATTTATACTTCCTTCAATATACTGTGCACTTTGATTCCTTCTTCCTGTTCCATCTGCCTTTCTTCTTGTCTCTATTTAATGGTCAGTTATACATATTTCAATTTTATTTTTCTTAAATAAAGTCATCCCTGATCCAGCTTCAGGCAAAATTAACCACAGAGCCATAAATATTTGGTTATTTAAAAAATTATTTGCTTTCATGTCTGTCTTCACTTTTAGATTATATTTATCATAAGGGCAGAATCATGCCATTTTCTAACTCCAATCCCTCTTTTAAAAATCTATTGAATTGAATAATTAAAGTTTAATAGTTTTGTATTATTTTGTAACTCACACATAAATTGCTAATTTATTACTATTTGTTTCTTGATATTGTTTTAATATTTTTCTGTAGCAAATTCCATATTTCCAATGTTCAGTTAAAGCTTTTTTATTTCTGAATTTTTCTTCCTACATCTTTCCTCAAGCGTTTGCCTTAAATTCCAAAAGATAAGAAATTTCCTTTGATAATCCACTAAAAATGAAATCTTTTTTTTTTTTGCTGAGAACCTGTAAAAATCCTTTTATTCATACATACTCTGTATTTCCCATAAGAATTCAATGTTAAGAAAGACTATTGGCTTGTCTTTTACTTATGTTTGTACACCAGAAAAGGGAAGACACTTTCCCTCTATTTCATAGTTTCATGATCTAATCTCAGCTATAGTATCCAAGCCAGTTTGTCAGCAGCCCGCTGTTTAAACCTAATACTCTTGCTTCCCATTCATCTTAGTTAAAATAGAATTATTGACAGAAATGATTTCTGGAGGGAAATTAAGAATGATGATTAATGTGGTACCCCTTACAGTTACTAAATAGCATTCCTATCTTTATTTTGGGGGGGAGGTGTAGTAATTCCACCCAATTTAAATGAATTGGTATAAAATTTGGCACAGGGACTTTCAACTCAGAGACCTTATTAAATGTAAGGATGATACCATATTACCTTTAAGTAGCACCTGTTGAAAATTAACACCTAATAGGCGTTAATTACTTAATAGTTTTCCTCAAATGGGAAACTGCCTTATCTTTTTAATTCAATTCACTTTGCCTAGAAGAATTTGATGTATATTATTCAGTCTCTGGCTCTAAGTAGAGGCAAAAATATTTATTCGTTAGAAAGTAAGCACCTTGGATGTTAAGCAATCCTGTTACATGGCAGGAACAATTTTCCCTCTGTGGACTTTTCTTTCAAACACCTGCTAGCATTTTATTTTGGGTGTATATGTCACATAATGAATGCTTTAGCTTCAAACCTGCTAGGGTTAAAAGACTAAATATAACCAAATGTATTAATCTTTTAAATTAATTTTATATTTGAAATAATCCATACATATCATTTAAAAGGTCAGATAGTACTCCAAGGCTTGTAACAAAGCAGTAGCATTCTCCTAGCCTATAGTTTCCTTTCAAATTCCCTTCCCACGGCTGATATTCAGTGGGTACAAACTAACGTGGCCTTACTAGTTGTTTATGACAGAGAGTACTGGATTAATTTGGTGTCTATG
This sequence comes from Hippopotamus amphibius kiboko, assembly GCF_030028045.1. Classification (NCBI taxonomy): domain Eukaryota; kingdom Metazoa; phylum Chordata; class Mammalia; order Artiodactyla; family Hippopotamidae; genus Hippopotamus; species Hippopotamus amphibius. Next base: position 169,295,194 of record NC_080187.1, on the reverse strand, counting down.
TTACCAGTTAATGTTTGTTAAATTTTGAAATTCAACCTTGCTGCTATCTATCCCTGGTTCTCATTCTCCAGAAGCAATTACTTTCGTTTCTTTTCTGAAGAATTAGAGATAAATAATAGAGAACCACACAAAGCCATTGTTTACTCCAGAAAAAGGATACAACATTAGACAAGAAAGAAAATGAAATTTCAGTAAACTTTGGTCAGCAAATAACATTATTCATATAGTCATAACATTAATCATACAGTCATAACATTATTCATATAGGTATAATACTGTTAAATCTGAATATTGATTGATCTAAGAACTAAGATATTACATATTGGGATGAAAATTAGGTGGGAAGAAGGGGAAATGGTGTGTTAATGGTGAGCATGTGGTGAGACAACACAAAATTCACTTAATAGAATCTAAAATTGATAAAGTAGCGCTATAAATATATAACAAATTACTTGGAAATATGAAAGCAAATAGCAGAAGAAACATCTAAAGAACTTATTTCCTCTTTTCTTACTTGGAAATATTCTTTTACTGATTACCCTAGAAATTGGAGTTCACATAATACTTAATACATTAATGACCAAATACATTCCACTACCTTTGTTCTCCTCACAGACAATATAAGAAATGTGGATCATTTTATTTTCATTTAACACCCCATTGTCAGATTTACATTTTATTGATTTTGTGTATTTTAATTCTAACTTTTAACCACAAAAACACATTCATCATTGTTTTATATGGCCATTGTTCATTTTTTCACTTGCTTTTGTCTTCGTTTCTGGGGTTATTGTCCTTCTTATAGTACCTCCTTCAGAATTTCTTCTGATGAAGCAAGCATGCCTTGGCTTGGGTGGAAGACAGTGTCATGCTGGGCAATAAGAATCTTGTATGAAGAAGGAATCTTACATGGAAGCATTTTAAAATAAAATGGATGAAGAGCTTTCCTGGTTGAATCTGGCTAGACACCTAGGATCTTAGTCTGTGATCTCTGATTTTGTTTTGACTTCAGTTTTCTCATCTGTAATTTGAAGCTACAGAACAAAATGGTCGTTTTCTAGTCTACAGTTCTCAATCTCTTTTCTCTGATCGTGTAATCTATCCATTTGCCATTATTCACAAGCAGAATGAAGTGTTATTTTTTTCCTGTTGTTCATATATAACTTCTTTATCAATCGTCTTTCCAAAGCAACAGCCACAGGGTAAAACAGAAGGGAGTAAATTATCAGATTTAGGATGTAACATTTTGCCAGTGACTTTTGCCCTTATTCCAGTCTTTATTATTTGTACTGTTAGAAGGAGGGTGGTGGTGAAACTTGGGTCTTAGAGCCCCTGTATTTCATTGGGCCCCAAGGTTTTCAGGAGCTTACCTAATATGTCCCAAACAATACCTGTGTGTCCCTCAACCCCAAGGGGCAGCATTCACATTGTTTTATGTGAATAGTGCTCTCTGGAACGCCAGGAACTTCAAAAAACTATATCCTGGCTTTTGCTACAGTTCGAATTATAGCCCTTGGGGTTGTACAATATGGCATTCCTGTTCTCAGGTGAGAATCCACCTACCCAAAGAAAAAACCTTCCACAAATCCTTTTCTTAATGATGCCAACAAAGAAATCTTCAAGAGGAGAAAGATGGTAAAGAAGGAACAATGTTTATAGGGGAAGAGAAGCTAAAAATTTTTGATTCCTGCTTATAGTTCTGGATATGAGAGCTGATTTCAAGCAATCATGGTGCAAGCTTAAGTATAGAAAGGTAATCTCTTAAAGGCATTATAGCAGTATCCATAACATTGGGCATATATATTACCTGTTGCATTTGTCTTTTCAGTTTTGTGAATTCACCTAATCCCCAAAGGTAAAAAAATAAAATACAAAAAAATCACTCGCCCTCCCTTTCCACCTCCTGCCAAATAATTTTTCTTTTGCTTTGTCAGAACACATACACCCAAAAGCATTGTTGATGCATCTGTGTCCTCATAGTAGATGATGTAACACACCCCTTTTTTCTAATAATTTCACCGAGGGGCATTTTTTGAAGGATGGAGAAGCATTTTCACAATCATTCTGTTTTAATTTTATCTTTTTAAAAAATAGTTTATCTTATATAGTAAAGTTAGAAAAGCAGTTATCCAGGAAGTCTATATTAATGATACCCTTCTTCCTTTTTTTTCTACCTATAGATTTCTTCAAAATTATGGGCTTTTAAAAGTATATATGGTAATTATATGTCATTGATATGACTCCATTTTTTTCTGAAAAACTTTAATAATCTCCTATAGAAAGAGGAGAAAGAATCTGATGTGATATATTATTAGGGAAAAGTAACTTTCAGATTCTTCCAAAGTTAGTATTCCCAGCTTTTAGTCCTTGTGGGGGAGTAAGGCAGCTACTTTTCTACCAGCTCTTACTGTTGCCAGCTACATTTGTATCCTTTTCCATCCTTTATGGTACCTCATCTGATTTATCATTTATTTATTTATGGGACAGTTTCAGTTCTTTAAGTTTGTGTGATATATTTTGTCAACTGCTTCTTATGACTCTATACTTATCCATTTTCATGTGGACAGTTACGTGTAGTTAAAAATCTCACTCAATGCCTAGTAAACTTAAAAATAGAAAAAAAAAAAAAACTCTTGTTCTGGCTAATAGTGGTAAATAAATAAAGTGAAATAGACATAGTGCATGATGTATATGTATTTAATTTGGGGGTAAGACAATATATGTTTTGAAAATGCAAGTGATGAAATGTTCTCTGTTAGCTATCTCCATTAGTTAATTTGAAATGCACAGAGTTAAGTGCATGTACAGGTATCTAGATATCCTTCATAACCTTCCCACTGTCTAAAGAATATTTTTAGTGACTTCTGAGTCAAACTAATCATGTAACCCTTTAGTAATTAAGTGTGTAGCGGAAATAACACTGGAATATCTTTTAAACTCATTAGCATTGTCCTTTTTCCAGTAACTCTCATATTTATATATATTGTTTGAATGTTATATATAATCCTTTCATAACCCGCTTATGAAATTTCACTTCTTTACTCTTATAGAAATTAGTACAGTCATATTACAGATGACTGTCATTTAATGACCACTAATCTAAATTACATCTCTATATATGTTTTAAATATTTTCAAATATAAACTATACATACATTATAGTTTTCAATATTGTTTATAAAGAGGCATTAAAAATATTTTGTTTCATAGTGTAACAAATATTTTTAACTATCTTCTGATAATTTATTTCCCCCTTCTCAGTTTCCAGTAGGCCTCAATTTTGATTCAGAGGTCCTTGTAGTTTTAGAGAACTCACTTCTACACTAGATGCTAGGAGTGGAGTATGTAGGCTTAAAATAAGTATCTCATTCCATACTCCTCACCTAATTCAGGGATAGTATGTGATTTAATCTGTTCCAATTACAATAAATAACAGGAATTCTGTTGAGAAGACTGTGATTAAGATACTTGCTCTCATTATTACTAATATTTTAAACAAGTAATACACAAAATTATCTATTCTGATAGGTAGGGTGAATCGTAATGAGGGCCAGTACCACATGTATTAGCTTGCATTAGATTATGATGTATAACAAACATCTCTCAAAGTCAGTTATTATAACAACAAAGTTGTTATATAACAAAGTTATATTAATTGTTCTCATTACATGTCAGCTTCAGGCCACTGGTGGTCAGTGACAACTCTGCTCTTTTTTCATGTGTCAATTTTTTCACATTGAGGATTTAGGTGGAAGAAGCAGTCCCTGTCTGGGCCATGTGGTTCTCATGGTATAAATAAGATAGCTAATAAATGACCCCAGCCACTCAAGTGCTCAAAGCTTTTTCTCCATAATACTTTACATTCACTCACCTTCCATTAGCCAGAGCAAATCATAGCTAAGCCCAAGATTAATTGGGCAGGGTAATTAGGATGTTAATGAAGAAAGTCAGTTTGCCTTTTTGTCTAGTGGGTATAACTTTCTGGAATTTTGTACCTAGCAAGAGATAATGATCATTAAAAAGTAAACTACAGTTAAACGTTATTAAAATTAAGATTTTAGTTTTAATTATTGGGAGAAAAATGCCATTTTAAATCATGATTTTCATTGCTTTTAGTGAGAGAAATATTCAGTAAGGAGTCCTGAAACATTCAGTGGAACTTCTCTAAAATTTACCGAATGTTTCTCCAGATGTCTATAAGTATCAAATTAAACTTGCAAATTATTTTGCTTTATGTGGGGTTTTTTTGCCCTAAGATTTATTTATTTATTTATTTATTTATTTATTTATTGGCTGCATTGAGTCTTCATTGCTGTGCATGGGCTTTCTCTAGTTGTGGTGAGTGGGGGCTACTCTTCGTTGTGGTGCACAGGCTTCTCATTGTGGTGGCTTCTCTAGTTGAGGAACATGGGCTCTAGGCGTGTGGGCTTCAGTAGTTGCAGCACGTGGACTCAGTAGTTGTGACGTATGGGCTTAGTTGCTCTGCGGCCTGTGGAATCTTCCTGGACCAGGGCTTGAACCCATGTCCCTTGCATTGGGACCACTGCACCACCAGAGAAGTCCCATGTGGGGTTTTTAATTGAGGAATCATTCATGTTCTCCTTTCTTCAAAATTCCTGACATTTGGGAGTTGATAATTGTATAGAGGAAAACTTCCTTTCAGTAAAGTTTTGTACTCTCTTTCCAGTACAGCAGTGTCTTTGCTGCTTCCAACATGTGTATGAGTGGCACCTATCTTAAATAATGCCTCCATGTTTCTTTATTATCAAGTTAGGTAAACAAAAAATTTACTATTTTAGTTAATCATGTTTTTCGTTTTAAAATGAAATTGTATTGCAAATCTAAAGTTCTCAGGCCTATGCTACTACAGACTTAATCTCTTGCTTGTTTAATAACTTCCTGAAGCAAATTCACCAACTATGTATCTGAAAATTATGACTGAGATTTTGTTATACAAATTAATGACAGAAGCAGTGAAGATGTTTTTATTAATTTATGTATTAGTTCAAAAAGATGACAATTTATATAATCAAATGGCAGAGGGTTTGGAAATAGAAGGAAAGAAAGTCACGGAATGAGCCAGGAAGTGGACATAGATGGAAATTGATTCTGCTTAATTTATCATGAAAAAGGTGTCAGATGGCTCACGTAATCAACATGAAGGGTGAGAACCAGTACTGCGCATGATCTCAGGAAGTCTGCACAGCCAAGGTCTTGCTACAGGAAGTGTTTGCTTAGGATATCACCACTGTCCTAATTAGCACTGGGCATGTGACACTGCTGGCCCTGATGCCATTGGACAATTAGCTCATATGCTGCTGGAGTCCACGTCTTTGAATATTTGCTTTACTCCATACTACTTGCCTCTCAGCTCCTTGGTAGCTGCTTCATGGGCCCTCTAACTAACCCATTAACTTTGTATTATTCCCGCATGTTAATTTTTCTGGGTAGCAGCTACTAAATGGCTGCATTGTATCATGTGCCTAATTCTAGCTGCTAAAGCATGTCAAGAGAGACACATTTTCACGTATTGTGATATGTTGACATAACTGGTATTCAAGAAAATACACACAAAACAATGATCTATCACATTTTTGCTTGTCAGACTGGCAAATATTAAAAAGATTGATAACATTCAGTGTAAGTAAGAGTGTGAGGAAACCAGCACTCTTATAGTAAATTGGTACTTCCTACAGGGAAGTTTGTTAATGAGCATAAATTACTAAAATATGAGTGTGTTTTAACACAGAAATTCTTTTCTAGGAATTTTTCATAGGGATAACATCAAATAAATGTGGAATGATATATGTCAGAGGACATTCATTGTAATGTTTAGAATAGAGTTAGAAATAAACTAAATGCCAGATAAAGAATGAGAGAGAAAGAGAGAAAAATGTTTAGAACTTTATTCCAAGAAAATATATACCAGCTACTTTCAGTTTATGGGACTTTGGATGAATTTTATTTTCTTCTTTCTTTGTTTTCTTATTGCTTAAATTCCCTGTATCCATATATGTTATTTTCATAATTAGAAAAATAATCTTCCCATTTTATATAGAATTTTGGAAGAGATCATTAAAAGAAATAATCCTGCATTCTAAATCTTGTTTACATTTCTGAGTATTTTTCTTCTCTAAAATGAGATAAGGATAGAAAATGAATTGTTTCCATTAATCCTGCAGTTTCAAGATATTTATTCTATGGAATACTTCAGATCCGAATATATCTTCTTTAGAAATAAAGGTATAATGGAATGAGATAGAATTGACTGTGGTGGTATTTCGTTGGAAGGTGACTCAGTTATTTCCAAAGGACATTGTATAATGGTGTGAAATTAGATATGTTGGTTAGGTGGGGAACACTTGGTGCCTCTTGGGAATGCGACTTTTATGAACTTTTGAAGGTGACATTAAATGGCTATAGAAATCTGAAAGCCAATGTCAACGGCAATGTTTATTTTCAGAGAAGCTACCAGGGAAAGAATGAGGGTAAAACGCAAGATTCTAAAAGAATTTTAAGAGTGATTAAGTGACAAGAGAGGAAATCCAAACAGCTAGCAAACATATAATAAGATTCTCAACCTTATTAGTAATCAGGAAAATGTGATTTTTGATCACGATGAGCTATCATAATGTATGCATCAGATTAGCAGAAATTAAGTTGACAGAAATACCAAATGTTGATAAGAATAAAACAGTGGGCATTTGGTGGATTGTAATCTGGTGCAACCAATGTGGAATATGGGTTTGGCATTATTTAGGAAAATTAAAGATGTGCATATCTTATGACTTAGCAACCCCATTCTTGTTTATATGTTTTAAAAAAAAGCTTGTATGTATGCATCACATATTCATAGTAGCTTTTTAAATAATAACCCCAAATTGGAAACAACTCGAGCATTCATCAGAATTGTAATATTTTGATATAGTCATAAAATAGAATAATATATGATACATCTAATATGGATGAACATATACATAATAATAATAAAACAAGAAAGTCAAAAGGATAGGTGCAGTATCATTTAAATTTTATGCGATTGAGAAGCTGGAAGAATCAAACTATTATTTAGGGTTTCATAAATTGCAAAACAAGAATGAATTATTCATAGGAAGCAGAATAAGGCTTATCTCTAGTTGGACGGTAGAAAGATATATTTAGGGAAGTACAAACAGACAATATTCTATTTTTAAAACTCAAGGTGGTTATAATTGTTTTCATAATTCACCTATAAGTTTTATATACATTTTGAAATATATTTTAAAATTAAAATTAGAAACATTTAAAATAAAGCTATGGAGGAATATACAAATTTTAAAATTTAAAATTTACTTCTCTCATTTTTTTCTTTATCTGGTACTGGTGGTTCCTAGTAGATTTAGAAGGGTTGTGAGTGGGGGTGAAGAAAAGTTTAAATTAGAGGAGAAAGTTACAGTTAAAATACTCCCAAGGGCTTCCACAAGTTAGTTGAGAAATCTGTAGCAATGTGACATTGTTCATTTCTTCTATATCCTTACTGAATTTCTGTCTATATGTCACTGAATGAGAAGTGTTGAAAGCTCTGTTATTGTGGATTTATCTATTTGTTTTCATTCTGTCAGTTTTTGCTTCATGTATTTTGTAGTTCAGTTGTTGGGCACATAAATATTTAGGACTGATATAACTTCTTGATGGTAAAACTTTTATCATTATAGAATGCTCCTCTTTATCCTGGGTAAATGTTTTACTCTAAAGATTACTTTGTCTGATTGTAATACAGCCAATCAAATTACTGTTATTCAGTGTTTGATAGCACAGTGTATCCTTTTCCATTCTTTTACTTTTAACCCACCTATGTTGTAATGTTTGGGCTGAGTTTTTTAGATAGCATATAGATGGGTCATGTTTGTTTATCCATTTTGATAGTCTGCCTTTTAATTGCATGTTTAGATCATTTAAATGTAATGTGATTTTTGATGTGTTTGGACTTAGGGCTGTCACTTTATTATTTGTTTTATGTATGTTCCTCCTGTTTTTCATTTCTCTATTTTCCCTTTCTTGACTTCTTTTGGGTTATTTGAATATTTTTAGCATTCATTTTCATTTAATTATTTTTATTTTTTATTTTTAGTGGTTGCTCTGGTGATTACAAGATACTAAGCTTTTCACAGTTTACTTAGAATCAATATTTTACTATTTCAGTTGGAATGTAGAGATGTTACTACCTTATTGTTTCCCATTTATGTTGTAGTTTGCTTATAGACTATATCTATGTAAATTGAGAATATCTTTATTTCACCTTCTTTCCTGAAGGATATTTTCACTGGATGTGGAATTATGGGTTGACACTTCTTTTCTTTCAGAACTTTAAAATTTTTTTGCCATTTTCTTTTGGCATGCATGGTTTTTGATGAGAAGCCTCCATAGTTCCCATCTTTTGAGTCATTGTTCTATAGTTAATGTGTTGTTTTCTGTGGCTGCTTTCAAGACTTTTTTTTGGCCTTTAGTGTTCGGTAGTTTGATTATGATACACATGGACGTGGATTTCTGTGGGTTTAAGGCTTACTCAGCTTCTTGAATTTATAGATTCCTTTTGCTTAACTTGAGATGTTTTGGGGCATTATGTCTTCAAATATTTTTGCAGCTCTGCACTTTCTCCTTTCTTGTTGTAACTCTGATGACACACATGGTAAACTTTTATTTTTATTGTCCCATAGTCTCTGTAGCTCTTCTCATTTTTAAGAAAACTTTTTTTCTCTGTAGTGTTCAGATTAAATAATTTCTGTTGCTCTATCTTCAAGTTACTGACTCTCATCTTTTATTGCCATTCTGCTATTGAGTCCCTTCATTGAGTTTTTCACCTAGTTATTGTATTTTTCAATTCTCAAATTTCCATTTGGTTCTTCTTTATATCTTCTATTTCTTTGCTGAGACATTATATTTTAAAATTCACTTTAAGAGTATTCAAGATTGCTAATTCACACTTTTTATAATGGCTGCTTTGAAGTCTTTATCAGATTATTCCAACATCTGTGTCATCTTGATGTTGGCATCTGTGTTTGTCTTTTCCCATATGAGTTGCAGTTTTCTTGATCTTCATATGCCAATTAATTTTGGATTGTATCCTGGATATTTTGAGTATTATTTAATGAGACTGTGGTCTTGTTTAATCCTATTGAGATATTGATCCTTATGTTTTAGCAGAAAATCAGCCTGCTTATGTTCAGGCCACAAGTTCTACCAACCTTCTGTGGGCCATGTTTCTAATACCAGTTCAGTTTCTGAAGCTTTTGTAGTACTTTTGGATTTTTCCTGGCTATGTACCACCCAGTGCTCTGTTTGGAACCTGGCTATTGGTCTGCTCATTAATTCAGTTCTCAAAATCTTTGATATGCTAATTAGGTACAGATCTACAGCTCTACAGCTGGGAATGAGCTCCAAAGTTTATAAACAACCATTTTGGGTTGTTTCTTTGGGTATTTTGCTCTCTGTCATCACCCTGGAACTTTCCAATTTTCTAGGGCTTTCCCTTTAAGGCCTTGGGCCAGAAACTTGGTAGTCTAGTGACTCTATTCTGTTGCAGCCTTCCATTTTTGAGCCTGCATCTAAGGACCAAGTGATGTGAAGATAGAGAAAGGAAAAAAGTAGTGGGAGTTGTCTCACCCACTTTGAACCACAGCGCCACCCTAGAATAAGGTTCTCTTCCCTCAGAATTTTGACTTTTTTGGGTTCCTGTGGCTACAACTGTCACCCCTACCATGGGTCTGTTGGGGGCTGGAGTTTGAAAGAACAGAGGAAAGAAAAAATAGGGGGGATTTCTGCATTGTTTCTGAGCATTAGTATTTCTGTTTCCTGTTCTTTGAGTCAGAAATGAAAGTTTTTTTTCCTGGAGTACTATTTGTACTACAGTGCTCACATTTGGGCATCTTACTGTATTAATATTTCTGAGCAGGGGATCTCAGAAGAAAAAAAGAGGTAAATTTATCACTAGTTTGCTTGCCCTTATAAATTTGGTGTTCTCTGCTCTACCTGCTATTATCTGCTTTTTAGAGTTCTCAAAAATCTGTTCTATGTTTTCTGCCCAAGTTTTCTACTTGTGTTCAGTGATGCAGGGAGAAGTGTACTTAGTCCACCTTACCTGGAACATAAACTCTCAAACAATAAATTGATTATTTTGTAATTCAAAATTAATTCTTTTTTTAAAAAACTGTAGAACTTCTTAGAGTTATTGATAATACTAGAGAGAGGGAAACTGAAGATCTGGTGTAATTAAAAAAAACAGTTCAGACCTCATTTTATCAAAATGACATCCATTCGGATCCACTTTGATCAAGTAAGCACTGGATCATGTGGGGGAGAAGGGGAGCAAAATATACTCTAGTGGTAAGCCCCTTCTTAACTTAAACAAACTTATTAAATACTAGTGAGGGAGAGTACAACTGTGTCTGAACGTTGAAGCCAAGGGTTGGCAAATGTGGAGTTTGTTTCTGTAGTAGTTTCTGTGTATTAGCTAGGGTTCTCCAGAGAAACAAAATAAATTGGATGTGTGTTGTATGTGTGTATGTATATATATGTGTATATGTTACATATACACATATATGTTACATATACACATATATATTACATATATATATGCAGGGAGATAGAGAAGGAGGGTACACACATGCACAAAAGAGCGAGAGCAAGATTTTTAAGGAATTAGTTTACATGATTGTTGTGGCTGGTAAGTCCAAAATCTACCACGTAGGCGCAAAACTCAGGGAAGAGTTGTTTCAGCTCAAGTCTGAAGGCAGACTATAGACAGAATTCATTCTTCCTCTGGGGATGGCAGTGTTTTTCTTTTGAAGCCCTCAATTGATTGGTCATATGAGGCTCACCCATATTTTGGAGGTAGTCTGCTTTACTAAAATTCTACTGATTTAAAAGTTCTCATCTTCAAACAATATATAAACTAACGTTTGACCAAAAATCTGGGTACTATGTCCTAGCCAAGTTGACATATAAAATTAACCATTACATCCTGGAAGGTGATAATAGATAATACTTTAATTCCTTGGATAATTGTCCATTTTCTGAATGACTTTACCTTAGAGACAGTCAATTGACAATCAAAGATACAGTTGGCAATCAAAGACTGATTTTTAAGGAAAATGCAATTTCTCATGGTTCTTCATTGTCATCTTAGATTAATTTTACTGTGATTGTACTTAAATACCTTTCAATTTATGACTGAATACACATGACAGAGTTTAGTTCTTTGAAAATTATATATTCATACATGAAATTAGATAGAAACAAAACCACACTCCAATAAAATTGATAATGGATGATGCTGTTTGGCTGAAACTAAGTGTAAACTAAATAAAAATTCAAGACTGTTACTGTGATCAATCTATTTCTGCATTCTTCTTTAATGATACTTCTTAGTATTAGAGTTAGTATTACTGATACTGCAATTATGACTGGAATTTCTAGGTCCTTCTCAATGTTCTGAGTCAGTTTATCTGGAATGCAGCCTAGTTATATGCATTTCAAATATTTTCCTCAGAAAATCTAATATTGGTAGTCTAAGAGTCTAAAGTATAAATTCTACAGGAATGGGTAAAAAACATATATAACGTTTAGGCAAATTATCAGAATCACCTGAAATATTTTTTAAAAGTATCATCAATGCCACATGCCATCCATACTAAATCAGAATCTCCAGTGGTGAGCTCCAGAGAAGTTCTTTTTTTTTCTTTTCTTTTTAAGCTCCTTAAAGGATATTGTGCTCATCTAGATTTGAAAATAACTGTTCTAGGTTAACTTTCTTAAAAATTAGTAGTTTCATTTAAGAGCTTGTCAATAACTGGGTAATGAAAAATTATTGCTTGCGATCACTAGGGGTGCCTGAATAAGGGTATTTTTTATATTTAATTAAGTGGGAGAATTAATACATTATAGATTTAATATACTATACCAATACAAATTTTAAGTAGGTTAAACATTTACTTATACACAATTATATCACAATGTATTGGAAAAAATGTTTTTCTTTAATACTGAGGTAGTAGGGAAGGCTTATCAAGGCATAATATGAAACTCAGAAATGATTTTTATAAGTTAAAAATTTAACTATATGACAAAAATTCTATATGACAACAAAAACACAGAAATGAAGCAAGAATACATTCAGACTTGGGGCAGTGTATCAAACTTATGACCTCCATAATTCAAACAGCCCTTAAAAATCATTAAAAAAAAAAGGCACCCCAATAGGAAAACATGAAAAAGACAGAATCTGACAACTAATAGAAGAAATTTAAAGGACTGCCAAGCATTAAAACACAAATTCACTAATAAAGTTTAAAAATGTAAATAAATTGAGATAAGCTTTTTTTGTGTCATAATGACATAATTTAAAAGCTTGGTAATGTTCATTTTGGGGTAAGATGTATGCAAATGGACATATATATTATACCTCAACCAATGTTAAATTCAGTATAATTCAGTATCTTTTTTAGGGTAATCTGGAGTATCTAATCTGAAAATTTTCATCATCTTTCACCAATAATTCTACTTTAAGGAATGAATCCTACAGAAATTCTCTCATTATTGGCCCCCAAATTTGTACATTACTATAAATATAAATTGTAGATATTTTATAACAGCAAAAATTGTAAGTAAAGTAGGTTAATCAAAGAGGGACTCATTAAACAAATTGTGGTACAAGTATAAGACAGCATATAATGCAAGTGTTAAAAAGAATGAGGTGGCTTGAAATGTTTGGATATATAAAAAAAATAGGCCAATTATAATTTAAGTCAAAAAAAGATTGCAGGACAACATTTACACTATTCACCTACTTTTCAAAAATATATAAAAATATAAAGTTAGAGTTAGGTGGATAGATCTATCTGGATAGATAAATGTGTACCAAAATATTAAACATTTTTACCTCTGGAGAGTAGGATTGCGATAGGAGTACTTCCATTTCTACTTTATCCATTTCTGTATTAAGTTTTTATAGCACACATGTTAGTTTCATAAGAAGATACAAGGCGGACAAATAGAAGAGAAAAAGATTAATGGCTTGCTGCCATCTGAGAGTGCCACAAAGTTGTCTTCTACCTTTATACTGTTGAAAAAGGTTATCAATTATTTGGGTGAAGTCATATATGACAAGCTTATCATATTTTCAGATGGAAAATAATTGGGAGGAATAGTTAATAACATAGTTGATTGAGTCAAGTTTCACCCTCCCTAGAACTGAACATTGGGTTGAAACTAACAATAAAAAATTAACAATGACAAATATAATTTACTCTATTTAGGCATAAAGAATTGGTTAATTTAGTTTAAGATATGGGGATATCTGGCTTCTATTTCATATGAAAAAATGATTTATTTTCCATGACTTCAGTATGAACTGAAGATGTGATACCCTTGCAATTTTAGATTATCGAGATCTCGGGAGTTTTTGTAGTGCTCTGTGTTGGCCTATCTGGATTATCTTGTTCTATTAAGAGTACTATTATTTTTGATGAAACGTTGCAAGTGGTGTGCATACAGAAGGCAGGGATCAGGATGGTGAAGAATCTATAAACTCTGCCACAAATTTAGAGCTCTTCAACTTAGAGAAGAGAGAGTTAAGGGGAGACAGGATGGTTGTATTCAAATATTTGGAAGCTGTCTTTTGACAGTATTTTCTTTTTTTGATTCTGAGAGCAGAAATGGTACAGATTAGAGAACCAACAATGTGAGCTCACCTTGTGTAGCAAACTCCCAATTCCTGGATATCTGAGCAAAAACTAGATAATGTATACAGACACTGTGCAATGTATTCTTTACTTGGGGAGCAGTGTTGAATTAGGTATTTTTTAATATTAAAAAAACCCCTCCAATATTGGATTCTATGACAATGATTATAGACTGTGTTCTTGTATAAGTAGAATAGGTAGTTAAACTTGTAAGAATCTTAAATCCATATATTTTGCAGAAATATTAGGAATGTATATCAGAAAATAATAATTATACTTCTACCAAATGATGGGTTTAAAATGATTCATCCCTGAACTTTTCAAAAATAAAGAATAAAGTAGTTGGAACAAAGTTCAGAGTTGTTTTAATTTATGTACATATCTGGTAGAATGAATCATAATATTTGAAGAATAAGCTCTGCGTAGATGGGGACTCTGTGTATAAAGGATATATAGCATAGTTCTTTGGACACAGTAGGTGCTCAGTAAAGATTTTTTAGGGAATGAAAAAGGAGGAGGGACCTCATTATCAAAATCAGGAATGGAGTGACAGAAGGATGGGATAGATTTGGTGATAAGAGGAGAGAGATATGCTGGGAAGGCCAAGATTAGAAATCTTGGCACATCTGTAGTATTAGGTAAATAATTTATACCAGAATAAGGAAAATTTAGGCACTAATATTTTTTAAAAAATACATGTAAACTGTTAAATTCAGTCCATCATGGAAAATGCAGGCAGATTGTGAGGATTAGCCCAAAATTCAATTTAAATCCAAATTAAGAATATCTACATAGCAGGGAAGAGAGGAGATTTTAACTGTGAAGATTTATTGTTATGTTATGTACTGTTATGGCTCTCATCCAAAGGATATTCAAATTAAGGGTTAGGAAATCCAATCCATGACTGTTCAGAAGTATGAGGTAAAGACTAAGGCAACTGGCAACCAGGAATCTGCTATTAAAATTAAGGCAGGACAATAGGCAAGAGGATTTAATGCTAAACACTGACCTAGGGCTTCTTATACTGGGCATTGTTCTAAAAAGACAGGGGCAGGGCAACTGAATATTCAGGGGACAGTTAGTAATTCTAGTGTAAATTTAGGGGGCTGTAGGGGCAGGGAATCAGAGTATTATGACATTATTTTAAGTGTGAGGATTGTGATACTGAGTATCAGTGGTTGGCTTGGCAGTAGTGGCTCCTGGATTTGTTTTGTTTTGTTTTCAATGTGCAGAATCTTAGAGCACCTCATTATAAGCTTTTTGATAGTTTTTAGAAATTGTAGATATAGTCTTTAAATATAAAAGAGTTTTCATTTAGTTTCACCCAGTCTAGTTTCTATAGAGTACCTGGTAACAAATTTATTACTCCAATGGTAACTAAGATCTTTCCAATTAAATACTGAAAAAAGTAGAACAGTTTAGTTGTCGGGAGAAAATGCGAAAGCATTTATGTCCTCTTCCTAATCCTAATAAAATCATGCTTTAATAATAAGAGAAAGTAGATCATTGGGAATTTTTCTTGAAGGAACTAAGTTATACACTATTTAGAGTCAAAATATATTAAAAATATACTTGAATACTCACAGTAAGTAGTGATTTATGGTACATCTTTGTTTGAAGGAATATATCCAAAGTGTAGTATTTCCAATTGAGACCATAATTAACCATTGCAGTAGAAAAAAAACAAAACACTAAAAAAGGTTGTAGCAAAATGATTGAATATTAAGAAGAGAAAACTTTTAGAAACAAAACTCCCAAATATGTGTCCTGCTTAGCATCGCCTATATTAAATTACTATGACTCCTTGATACTCGAAGTACGGTCCATGGACCAGCAGAATTGGAATCACCTGGGAACTTGTAAAATGCAGAATCTCAGACCCCACACTGGACCTACTGAATCAGGGTCTGCATTTTAATGTGATCCTTAGGTGTGTGCAGATTTGACTTTAAGAAATACTGCTGTAAACAGTTCATGCTTCTGTGAGATCCTCCCATTCACAGCTGGTCATTGTCTTCTTTGGGAGCTCTGGATAGAAAACAAACCTTGCGACTTGAGATTCACTTTTGTATCCCCAGTTCTAATACCATAGTTGGTATGTAGTAGAGCCCACTAAATGGCGTTTGAATGAGTGAATGTGTGGGAAGACATTCAGGAGCCTTTCTGAAACCTTGAAAATGTTAAAGTATGTGGGCCGAGCGATGGGATTCAGAATGTCCTGCTTGAGCAGTGGAGGAGCTGAGGGTGCGGGGTGTGGAGACTAATATCACCCTGTTTGGCCCTGAAGGATGGCTGGTTAGCCAAAGACAGGTAAGATTCCTCAAAGGAGGAACAACCTAAGACAGGCACAGCCGCAGAGGGGCCAACAGGGGTGATGCATAGAGCCTTCCTTATATCACCGTGTTTGGCCCTGGAGGATGACTGGTTAGCCAGAGACGGGTAAGATTCCTCAAGGGAGGAACCACCTAAGACAGGCACAGTCGCAGAGGGGCCAACAGGGGTTGGGGCACAGACCCCCAATATCTGAGAGAGGTCTCCTGCCCCCAGGGCTCTTTTGCTCTCCATGCCCAGCTCAAATCCACACCTGCTCAACTCGGACCCAGGAAGCAAACAAAGATCATTGCCTCAGTCATGTGAGGCCTTTGATTGTTTATGGGTGTAACCTGAGAATGTTAGCCCACGAACTCAATAAAAGCCACGTGGGGTGAGTCAGCAGGGCTCTTGATCCCAGAGGTCTTGAGCCCCCCCCCCCCCCCCCCCCCGCCTTTTCTCTTCAGTCTGTGTCTGTGTTTTCTTCAAGCTTGCGGCACCCGTCACTCACCTCGAGCCGCCAAGCTGGTCTCGGCATGAATGAATAAGTGAGCCTTTCTTTGGAGAACCTAGACTCTATAGCATCTCTAGCACCTTCAGAAAGCTGTAGACTCTCATTGTATTGAGGCTCATGTTATACTCTCCATTCAGATATCCAAATAGGGGTAATTCATGACTGCTTGTTACTGTCACAGTGCCAGCCATGGAGGACACAGTGATGGGAAATGTGCAGTCTTCACCATTATTACAACTGCATCTTGAAAAAACTGTTCCTAATCTCTGGACTTAATTCTGTGGCTTTTCTTTGCCAGATGTTAATCTCTCAGTATGAGTCCTCATTTTCCTACTGTTGATCTGACAGTGTTGTCAGTGTTTGCCTTTATGGAAAATACTCCCCTTCCTTTGTGTGTTGTGGCTGCATGTTTAGGAATGCTGTTTATAGTTCTGTAGAATGGGCTGTTTTGCCCCAGTCAACCTAGGGATGAAAATGAAAGGGATAGGGAGGCAAATGGTGTAAGTCCTTAACTGCCTTAAAGTGAACACTTCCCTCATGGCTGGGATTCCTTCTCACAAACAATTCTATTTCCTGACCATATCATGTATTGGATATTTTGTGTGGAATCCTTTTTACTCCCTTTAAACTCCTTATGGTCTTCATTTCAATCATTTTTCTCCTTCTTCTAGGACTTCCCCATATCTACCAGAATATAAATATTCTCAGTTTTTTCCACTTTAGGAAAAAACACATCCTTCTCATTTTCCTTCCTGGAACATCTTTTTACTTTTGCCCCATTTTGAGAAGTTTGACTTTGATGGAAAAGAAACTATAATATAGCCTATGCCCATCTACACTTCTTCATTGCTTACTCAGTCCTCTGCTCATGTCAGTCTGAGGTCTGCTTTCACGCACTCCTGAAATATTCACTATGGAAACACATGGCCTCTAGGATGCTAGATTTGGTAGACCCTTCACAGCTTTTTAAAATACCTTTAAAGTGTCCTTCAGTTTACATCTATAATACAACTGCTTTCATTCTGTTCTCAGAATTCCTTTAATCAAATTATACAAATAGTCTCAAACTGTTTTCCTGCTACTATTCTTGTCACCTCCAGTCTGTCCTGCAAACTCTTGCCAGAGTAATTTTTGAAAACATGTTTGATCATTTCAGTACTCATTACAAATCTTTGATGCTTTAAGGATAAAATTTAAGCCCTTCTGGTCAATATGGTCTTTAATATCTGGCCCTTTCCTTATATCTTTAATCTTATCTCCCTCTATACCATAGTATACAGCACCACAAGTGTGCCAAGCTGTCAATTCTATACATTTCTATATTCTGTTTACACTGTCTAGAGTGTCCCTCTTCTCTTTTTATGCCTGGTTAACTCCTATGTATTGCTGAGGATTCAGGTAAACTTTTACCTCTTTTGAGAAATCTTAATCTCCATCTGTCTGTATAATCCATGTAAGAAGTGCTTCTCTAGGCTTCCAAGGTGTTTTGTGCATACTTCCATTACAGCATTTATTTCTGTGTATTTGTTTGTTTAAAGTTTGTTTTTGTTTTTTGGTTTTTTTTTTTTGGCCACGCCATGCAGCTTGCAGGATCTTAGTTCTCCCACCAGGGATTGAACCTGTGTCCCCTGCATTGGGAGCTCAGAGTCTTAACTACTGGACCACCAGGGAACTCCCTGTTTGAGATTTTTTCAGTAGAGGGAAGAGATCACACTTTTTGGTTTCTGTGTTCTTCAGTCAGTTCTTAGGACTTGGTCATAAATAGCAGGAACAGGCACAAGCACAGAGAGGAATATGGTGCAATTATTTAAATGAATGAATAAAACAAAGGATGAGTTTATTGCCCTCTAACATGAAATTATGACTAGTTTATTATTTATTATGTTTCTAGAGAATGATCATAGTAAAGATTGATTTGTCAGTGTTCTAGTTTATTAAGACAAACTTTTGTTCTCAACTCCAAGCTCTTTTCTATATGTGCCACTTCTTAAACTGCCCCCAAAATTTATGGTGCTCTGCTGTTTAATAACCTACAGGAATTCTTAGTTGCTGCATGGTTTTCAGCTTCTGTTGTTACTATTTGCACATTGTTTAATCAAATCTTTCTCATATTATGCTACAGCATGAGCCTCTGACACAAAAACAGAATTTATTTGGATGTGTGGTATATCACTTAGGATCAGGTTCAGCAACATTTAACTAAAGCTCAATAGTGTCCTACGAGGTTTAAAATGAGAGAAGTGTATTTCTCCCTCATGTTAAAGAGCTTAAGACAGATACGGTCGTTCCACAAAATCATTAGGGACCTAGACTCTTCAGTTCATGACTTCCTCATTCCTAGGCATGGCCCTAAGCAGTTACTAGAGTACTAGCTATCACAGGCATCTTCATCCGGGAGGATGAAGGCAGGATACAAGAAGACAAGAAGGGCATGGTCACTGCCTCAAGAAATCCCCCTGGAAGACCCATAGTATGTTTTCAATATCTCATTGGCTAGAACGTAACATGAAATGCAAAAAAGTTCTGTCCAATTTGGTAAAAATCCTACTAATTGTGTGGCTTGAGGAAGTTACTTTCTTTAAGATCCACTTTATTCATTTCTAAAATATGAATAACAATGCCCATCTTATAGAAATTTTGTGAATATAAGTATATATTTGAAGGTCTAGTATAGTTACAGACACATGGCAGCCTGTCAATACATAGTAGTTCATGTTATTGTTATTGTTGTTGTTATTGTAGAGGAGACTGTTGAGATCCAGAGATATATGTAGCTCCTCCAAAGCCCCAAAGCTAGTAATGATTAAACCTGTACTCACATCCAGACCTGACTCTGAGATCTCTGTTCTTACAAATACAGTGAAATTTGGAAGGGACTAGAACTGAGAGTTCCTATTTTCCAGTTCAACCCACTTTTTCCTGAATTGTGATATCCTTTTGATCTGAGTTTTTAGGATCACTGAAGATAGCATGAAAGCAGAAAGATCTGGTGTCTATGGTTTGATTTATTCAAATACTTGCCTTGCTTTCCACTTCTTTTTGTGGAGACTTGGCTGAAATCAACAGCATTAATTGAGTGTGTAATTCTGGAACCATCTAAGAAAGCTAAAATCATTTAAAATTAGTTGGGGTTTAGTAACTAGGTTGAACTTTGCCTTTGTAAAGCAGTTTCCAGCTGACTCACTGCAGCTGCAACAATTGACATCATTTTGTGCCTTTCCTGCAAAGACTAATTTGGCAAGCAGCACTCCCAGTGGAGTGGGTTTCAGAGCCTCAGTGAATTTCAGGGCTGGAATGGACTTTAACGGTCACGAAATCCAAACCTTAATGTAATGACTGAATTGGATTACATCAACCTCACCAAGTGGTTTTCTAACCCGCACTTGCATAAGTCCAGTGACAAAAAATGGTGAAGATGTCCATGTGGGGTGAGTTGTATAACCCATGCTATATATGAATGGCTCTGACTTCCTTATATTGAGCTGAATCATATACTCTTATCCTTAGCCAACGGTACTAGTTCTATCCTTAGTACAAACATAGTCCTTTTGGGAACCATATAGCCTTTCAAATGTTTAAAGACCACTGCTTCACCTCATTCTTAGAAATTTGTCAGTGCTAAATACCTCTGATTCCTTTAACTTTTTCTCATTCAGCATGGCTTAAATTCCCTTCACAACTCCTGAGCTCACAGCTAAATCAGTTTTAGTTTGGCTAGATTCCTCTTATCTCAGGAACGAATGAAATTCTGCAGTCATAGATTGAGGGAATTGTGTAATCAAACTGTCCTGGTAACGTAAGAAGGGAGTTTCTTGAAAAATTATAGAGATTGGTGAGAAGTTAGGAAATGATTAAACTGTTGGGGCTTTGTTCGCTCTCCTACAACCAAACCAATGTGGCATATTAATCTCATGCTATGAAAAAGCTCAAAAGCATGGCGAAGTCATGGTGTTCTTTAAGCACATGGTTATTTGGTTTATTTATCATGATAGTTTAGACTCTGTCTGCTTTAGTTTATTCATGTGGATTCTTCATTTTAGTGCTATATGAATGGATGGGTAGACAACTTAGGAAGACATAATGGTTGTCCTTCAATACACATAGATTTAGAGCAAAATAACAAAAAAAAAAATCATTGTTTCTGAATCTGACAAAGTTCCAGGTTCTGTATGGAATTAAAACAGCAGTTTCAAGTCATGCAGTAACATACATTTGCCTTTAGTAATGTTAGAAATCTTGCTCTGCTCTTGAGGAAAGAAACCTTACTTAAATTAGGACTTGGTAACATTCCTGTCTGTGACTAAATAGCTGTATATTATTTGAAAAAAAAAAACTCACCATATCTGTTTAAGAAATATGGAAAAATGAACCCTTCATTGTGTAACAAGTATGTAGTGAGGATAAAATTATAAATATATTTCTTTAATTCAACTAAAATTTATGGAAGGATTTTCAAATTTTATACCATGTTCTGAGAACAAGATTCAGTAGGAGAAAAATTAAACAAGGCCTGTGTTCTCATATAGCTTATATTTTTATAATAAGACTTTGGATCAGTTTTATGGGCCTTGCAATAGAAGCTAATTTAAAACAGTTTTTGAGTACTTAAATTTTTTTCTTTTGTATTGATGTTGTCATTTCTTTCTAGTACACATTAAAAAAAATCCCTTGTTTTAAACTAGACTTTACTCCAAATCAAAAAAAAAAAAAAAAAATCACACAATAGCTTTTCTATATAAAGAAGAAACAAAAATTTTACTCAAGTAATACAAATTATTTTGCCTTGTTTTACAGTCATTCACGGTGTTTACCTGATACTATTTACTTAATATTGCATCTTTCTCATATTCATTCCAGAAGAGATATGCTAACATACTTAAAATATATCATAATTTAAAGAGATACAGGGCAACAGTGACTATGAAAGTCTTGTGGGTTTGGAGGTATAATATTGCCAATATTGACCCCCCTTTTTTTTTTTTTTTACTTAAAATCTTGGAATAATTCTTATTAAGGAAGAGCCATAAGTAAATTATTTCCATTTTTTCTTTTAGATTTCCTGGTACATATAACGCACAATCTTTAACTTATGGACTTTGTATATATCCTTTGTAAAAATAAAATTTTGTATTTGGAAATGAAACTTCATTTTTATTGAATCATGTTTTTTGTATATTTACGACTTTGAGAGTTTTGATAGTTTTTTTACTACAACAGTGTATCATCTACTTGAGCTTACGTAATTTCTGAAAATCATTTACTGGTTAGAGATATCCTGGAATGGAGGTTTTTATTTGGTTAAAGTATATCATCTTAATTCTTAAATATTTTCTTTAACACAACTAAAAGAACATTAGTGTTACTTTCATATTGTATCTGACAGGATAATATTTTAATATATTAACATTGTGTTTTACCCAAGAATTTATGCTACCTAGAACGATGCATACATTCCCCTTTGTCCTGTGTGGGGTTATGAGACACCCACTGCCTAGAAGAGAGTCACTATAGAATTTGAGCATCTGAAGCCTCTTTATAGATTTAAAAACACGGTACTTTTGACCTTCAGATACTTAAGTTCAAGAATTCTGGGCAATGAAGTTCATGCCGTAAACAATAAATTTAATAAAAATCACTATCAATTCAGAGAAAATTCCATCTTGTTCCCTTCCTCCCAGATCAAATAAAAATTCCATTGCCTATTGGAGAATAGAAGGGAGCAGCACTTAGGGGGGTGTGTGTGTGTGTTTAGAAAAGGGACATTTCCCTTGATCCTCATCTTCACACTAGCCAAACTACCAAAATGGTTTTAGTCTCAATCTTTTTCCTTTACCACACGTAATGTGACAATAGACAGTGGAGTAGATGTGAATACTTGGTGGTCTAGGGAAGTCAGCCTGAGGCAGCCTTAGAATTTCAAATGGTTTCTGTATGCCCAAGAAGGATCAGACATAGCTAAGAGAAAGCACAACTCAAGAAGCCTTGTCTTCAGGAATGTGAGATCTACATGAGTGCGTTGGACAAGAAATGAATGAAGACAGTGTGAAATCAGGAATAGAGGCCTGTCAGCAACTTGTGTGGATTGAAGATTTAGTACAGGCTAGGATAAAAGCTATCAATAACAAACATGTATTGTTTACTTGACAGATGCTAAGTATTCTAAGCATTTTCTGTGTACTGTCTTACAGATACGTCACAACAACATTATTAAGTAGGTTGTACTTTATTATTTCCATTTTACCAAAGAGGAAACTGAAGTATGAAGAAATTAAGCCACTTGCCTTCACTCTTAACCATTACATCTACTGCTTACTCATGAGTGGATGTACACCTTGGCGAGTATATGATAACAACCTAGGATTAGACGTTTCTCAACAAAACCCAGATTTATATGATTAAACTTCATAGAGCATTGACTCAAGACAGTGTGGCTCTGAAATGATGGAAGCTGTCTATATAGAAATTATTAAGTTTTGGAAAATTAAAGTTGTATTTCTTGCATGCCTGATTTTGTGACCAAAGTTTCATATCTATTATATATTGGTGCAAAAATGAGGCAGAAACACTAGCAAAAGAAACCAAAACTAGCAACCTAGTAACAAATCACAAACTTCAAGATCTCCTTCGGTATTTCTTGAAAGAGAACATCTTTCAATGTACTCTTTAGAGATTGCTCCCAGAATATAGTGAAGTTTCTACAGCAGTTTCCTATATAAAAAGGCATTCACAGAATTGTCTTGATTATTGTTATTCACAGTGCTCTCTTTCACCCAGAACAATCTCTTTAACTATACCTTCATATAAACTTGAATTTTGAATACTACCTGTTAAGTGAACTGAAGATTAAATGTCACTGAAATTAAAAATCCAATTTAATATTAGATAATCATTTGGTTACAGTTATCAATCCGTTTTTTCTAGATTTGATATAGGCTTGTTTCATTTATAAACCTTAGTCATTTAATTTATTTTAGATTTAAAAAGAAATTTATTACTGTTCAGAAGGTTGAGGATTATATAGGGCTGGTCATTGAAAGTTTTAATATCAGATGACTTCTGGGTTTTGCTAAACTTTAAGAATCTTAAAGATATGAGTGTATTTTGACATGATAGAGTTTACTTTTCTTTTTTTTACTTGAAAATACATATATTATGTTTTAGAGGGAAGCTTGAGATTATACAGTAATTTACCTGTATGATTATTCAGATTTTAAAGAACAAGGAACATACACATAAGAGCAAATGAACAAGGTAAATTTCTATTTTTTAATTAACAAGGGCAAAAAAAAGAATGAAACACGAGCTCTATATAAATCAACGTTTTAGTGTTTAAAAAAATAGTCGTTTTTAGCAGTATTAGTGAAACAAAGACTTTGAGAATATAATTATGTTTTCAAAGTTAAAGAAGCATTTATTAAAAGAAGTATTTGAGGTGTTAGATATTATAATCCAGACTTTTTGACTTTCTGAATTATCAGTCAATTTCAGGGTAAGTAAAAATATAGAGTCAGTTTCAGAATGTTCAGACTAATGAAGGGAACACAGCCCAAATGAATCATTCCATCATTCTATTGAATGAGTGCCTTAATTGAGTGCCTGTTATATGGTAGGCTAGTCAAGGACACAAACTGAAATGGTAAATAGTGGTCAGAAATTTATCAGAAAATCAAAGCTTTTTATTGTTAATGGTTAGTGATGTATAGGGCTGGTGTTTAAGTTTGTTTCTAGAAATACATTCATAGGTTGTGTCTTTCAGGCTTCTAAATAATATTCAGCACTTTAAGTTTACTAAATTGCCTTTAGGAATCATTTGTAGGAATCATTGTTTCTTTCTGAAGCTCTTTTGGAGTGGCTTGGGCACTGGAAGAGTCCACCTCATTATGTCAGAAAACCACAGGGCAATTTTATTGTTACAAGATCCAAATCAAAGCCCCACTTTATCAATTTTGGCATCACTTTGCTGTAGCATCAGTATCATTCTTGAAATAATTTGAGGATTAGTAAAAAGAGAAACATTTGATATTTACACAAATGTGAATGACAATGTTCTACTGTCACCTTAGAAATATTTTGCTTCTTAGTAGTTTTGCAATGTAAACAAACATTACAAAATATTGATATTTTTTCTAGTAAAATTTCCTGTGGTAGAATTTCATATATTCGACTCTCTTCATGTCTATTTGAATAAAAATAGGGCATATTAAGTGTAATTATATCATTTTAAACTGATTATATACATTCTTGAGAAGGTCAGAACTGTTTTTGCTCTGGCTCAAGGTTATGTACATATGCCTTCACAGAGAATAAACACCCACCTTGGAGGTTATTTAAATAAACTTTTTTCCCTCTCTTATTATAGCAAATTGAGAAAATGAGCAAGAATAGAGTGTCTTTCTTGTACAGTAATGCAAGACTCTACAGACCCCAGTTCATCATAGACAACAACGGCATTTTGCCAGTAAGATTATTTCTAATAAAGAAAGAAGCAAACAAGTGAAGATATCTAGACTGTTGGGATTGGACATATTATTAGTAAATTTGTAACATCTGTGGACTATGAGATTTCCCCTGATGTGGCATAATTTACAAATTAAAATATTTGCTTTTGTTTGTTAGGAGATTTATATTGGATTTTGCCAGCTCACTTTACCAAGATCATCTAGATTTTTCTGCCCAGGTCCATTCAAATAACAAAAATAAATAGATAGAGGATTTTTATTTCCTATAACAGAATAGTGTGAGGAAATATGTTGGCAGGCAGCATGATGTAATGAGGTTATGTGGCTCTATTTCCTGATATCAGGCTGGCTACAATATTACAGGTGGGGATGTCAGTGATGGACAAGGTATGAGTGTGTATGTATACACACAGGAATGTGTGTGATGGACAAGGTATGGGTGTGTATGTATACACACAGGAATGTGTGTGATGGACAAGGTATGAGTGTGTATGTATACACACAGGAATGTGTGTGATGGACAAGGTATGGGTGTGTATGTATACACACAGGAATGTGTGTGATGTACCTCCTCCCCCACCGACATACACTTCTGAAAGGACGTGGATTATAAAATTTCTGTAATATTATCTTTCCATCTCTATATTTGTCAGTCTCAGTCTAGGCCAACAGGCAATATCGTTTTTGGTAAAGTCTTCCATATTGCTGTAAAATAAGGGGAGAAATGTTATCTATCTCACAATGTAAACAGT
Organism: Hippopotamus amphibius kiboko; assembly: GCF_030028045.1. NCBI lineage: Eukaryota > Metazoa > Chordata > Mammalia > Artiodactyla > Hippopotamidae > Hippopotamus > Hippopotamus amphibius. The sequence goes on along the minus strand of NC_080187.1, from coordinate 169,269,442 downwards.
TTCATACAATTGCTGTGCATTTTCCTTTGTCAACAATACATTACAAAATCAAATACTTTTCTATAGGACATAGTAGAATAAAAATGTAAAATTTTGTGACATGTAAAAGAGAAAAATCACTGGCAGGGTTGTCTGTAGCTAAATTTCAAGTTTTGTTGTAGTTATTGTAGGAGGCAAAGAAATATACAACCCTATTGATAAGGTCCATTTTCATTTGTTTATTCAATAAATATTTTATAGTATTTGTTATGTCCTTGTCAATGTATTAAATATTGAAACATATACAGAGGCAAATAATATACTAAAGGACAGTCCCTACCCTATAGTGGAGGAAGCAGGCAAATAAAAAAATGATATGTGATACTGCTATGCTGCACATGTGTGCTGTGGAAATATGGAGGCAGGAGTATTTATTCTCTATGACAAAGATTTCTGATCACTAAAGTGACATTCGAGTGAGCGCTTGGAGAATGCATTATATATACTCTAAAGCATGTTGGGAAAGTTATTTTCTTATATAGATGGACAACTTCATTTTTTAGAAAAAGCACTGAATGTGAATATGCACAGTATATTAGGGAATGACAAACAGTTAAAAGAGATGAGTGTTCCAGAGGAAAATGTCTATTGGTGCTGTGTTTTGTTTTGTTTTGTTTTCTTCTGGGATCATCTACCTGTGGATAGCATCCTTTTTTAGAAAACTATTTTGGTGACTGCTGTATTTCTCCATTTCTGGGTCCTACTTTTAAATTAATGATACTATTAACTTATTTAGGGGAAAGCACATCTATTAATTAATAGTCTTAAGGAATTAGCGTATTTTATAAGGATTTTATTTTATATTCTAGTGTTTTAAAATACTAGAGAGAGAGTGACTTTAAAGATCAGTTAAAAATAGAACATTTTGATAACTGCCATTTACTTGGACTCAATAGGTAGAAACTTATTGGATTCAATACGAGTAGTGCAAATGGGGCATGAAGGCTTCAGTATATATGTAGAATTGGAGATGCTTTCACTTTCCATTTGATGAAATTGAATTTCTCAAAGTGGACTCTATATCTTTTTAATTCAAAGATTTTCAGCAAGTAGGAGGAAGATGTCCTGTAATTTATGAAGATAGTTTTTTTATTATTATTTTTTTATTAGCTCTCAGCTCTAGCAACTGCTTTTTTTTCCCAGCCATCTTTCTGCTTGTGATCCATATAAGGCAAGCTGCCCTTCATTTTCATCTTCCTTAGCACAGCTGGTGCTTACACTACTCAACATCCATTGAGTCACTTCCTGCTGATAAATGTCTATATGTAATCACGATTGTCACCTATGTATGTGATACAAAACTGTCCTCTCTTTTTAAACCAAGATAGCATTTGTATGAGCCTCTAATCTTATGTACCACTTTCTCCTCTTTCAGAACCAAGCTGGCAATTCTCATCTTGAATAGCTTTAAAATTGCTCATAGCAATCAATGACAACTGAGGCATCACTAAAGAATTTCTTTTATCTCCAAGCTCCAATTTAGATCTGTCATTAAGCTTGAGTAAGCTTGAACTGTCAGAGCATTTTCCCTCATCACATGCTCTAAGCACAAAATGTCAACTTCAAAATCAAATTTGTTCTGTCTCTTACTATACTTTGTAATGGTTTCGTGTGAACAATAAACTTTGCTGAAATAGTACTGTCAATCTTTAGTAATTCAGATAACGGTGGTTTTAAAAAATAGTGGGATGCTGCCAAAACTCAAGTATGATATGTGGTAAATCATTCCCTCACATCAGTTGGTTTTGTTGTGGTTTAAAGGGGAAGCATTATGATATGGGGGGACGAACACGTGACAGTGAGTAAGGAGATATGCAATTTGTTTCCTTCTTTTGCTTTAAAGATTGTGTAATCTTTGGCAAGTCATTTTCCTACTCTAACCCTTAGTTTCTATGTCAGTAACATGAGGTGGGTTTTTGAAATGAATTCTAAGGTCCCGCCCATTTCTAACATAGACCTTTTAGTAAATTTGACCTTCCATCGTGTGGTATTCTTCAAGAAATGGATTAGAAACAGTTATCATTAAGAACTGGAAGTCAGAAATTAATTAGCAAGTTTATAATCCAAACCTGATTGCAAAAATGCTTCATCTTTTGGACCAAATCAATGTTTTGTTTGGGTTCTGTTGGGGAATGGTAGCTGTCTTTTAAAGATCACAGCTTCTATCTTGGAGATCTTTTCCACTGACAGATCCTTCAGCCTCACCCACATATTTAAATGTACTTTGATCTTTCTTTGTTTTGCAGATTTCATTATGAAACAGTCTGTGTGAACATTAGAGGTGCCAGACTGAAACTAAAGACCACAAAAATCTGGCAGAACTACACATGCAAAGTATTCAGCAGCTCAAATATATTTATAGAGTCCTTGTTCAAAATTAGAGTGATTGTTTTTAATAATTTCTTCACGAGCTCCAAATTAGGTTGTTTTATTTCTTCTCTTACCCATAGAGGAAAGAAGGTTGTTTCTTAATACCATTTTCTTTCCTTATAAGTACTATAGTTTTCAAATTAAATTATTTAGTCTCATCTATCTTCCTGTAAAGATGTAGCCATAATGGAAGTATAATCTAGGTCATTATTGCATGAGGCACTAGAGTGAGAAAAGAATTTGGTGATCTTTTTAACCCTTAAAAAGTAACATCTTAATGCAGGTATTCTAGCAGATAATCACTAAATCAAAGTTACCATTCTGTGATTTTTTCCTTTCCTTTTCAGTACCAAGTCTTGACTGTGGCATTCCTGTACTTTAGCCCAGAATCTTTATTTCTTAGTGTACTTGGAGCTCTCTCATCACTCACCTCTCATTGATATCACTCATTGATATTTCTTAGCTTGACTGATTAATTGAAGTTAGACTCTGCTGTGAATCTTCTTTGCAATTTTGGTCACATTTCCTTGCTCCTGATCAGAACATGTGTAGTTCCTTAGGGAGTCATTTGTTGATGGCCAACCAGTCTTTTAGGCTTTTTCATCCTAATGTGTTGATGGCTAACAGCAGTTCAGGAATGAGCCATCTCTGATAAAAACACCATTTCAATAGCAAGGCCTTAACCAGGTGGATTGAGGATCGAAGGCACGTGGCAGAGAAATTTAGGCATACATTTATGGTAAGTTCCAGCTTTCCGTGATCCTCTGTAATCTTTTGACACAGATGGATGCCTGCTTATCTTTTCTCATACTTACTCGTGTTACAAAAATGATATTTCTTTTGTAGATAAGCACCATACAGTTCCCTTAGAGGCATACCCACTTACAGTGTGACTTTTAGACTTGTGAGGCAGTTGTTAACCTGCAAAATTGTTTTGGTATCAAAAGGAAAGTACCAAATAGTTTTTTCTTTCTCTAATGTATCAACATGCTTTCAGATTTAGGGACTGGACATAGGCAGATATTACCCTACAGATCTTTTATGTTTATACATTTATATGCTATCACTTTCTCCTTGTAAGTGAATCATAATACTTCACGAAAATAGTGTCTAACTTTTAATACATTTCTTAATATATATGATGCTAGGTTATATTTGCTTAATATTTAATACTGTGTAATGCTAGGTTATGATTGCTTAATATTTAATGCATTTATGATTCCTTTTTCTGTATACTGCATAATATAATGAAGATGAATTATATTTGCTGTATCTTATATGCCAAATAATTTACTGTATTTCATCATTCTAAGGTGACATCAGTTGTTAGATGCACCGTTATTATGTATCATTAGTAAAAAAAGAAAAAATTGTTCAGTTGTGAAATGCCACTGAATGTAAGTTTTATACAAATGTAGAAATGTTAAAATATGAGAGTCAGGGGAATGTGGTAATAGGACTACCCTAAACAGTAATGAAACTTCTGTCTAAAACATTTGAAATACTTTTAAACATATGATTTTCACAAAATCTTTATAGTATACATCAGGACAAAACTGTTTCCTTTTTAGGGATGCTGGGGAAATTAAGCAGGCTTGTGAAATAGAAACATAAAAACCTTTCAATCTGCATTACTGGTATGAACTAGAAGCCTTCCAAACTGCATTTTTTACATTCTCTTAATTTCTGTATGTGGAGCATTGGAGATGTTTGAAATTGGATTCTATACTGGAAATATGTTCATATTCACACTTGGTGACACTGAGGCAGGCATACTTTAATATTTAACATGTAACTGAGAACTTACTTCATTTGGATTTATATCTTATATAGTAACATTCACATTAACATTCCAATCAGGATTCTTTCCTTGGCCTTTCACTATACTATATATTACAATATATTAACTTTGAGAAGTTACTAGTAAGATACTAGTGGTATTAGTATTATTGGTTTGCAGTGAATGATTCTACTGTTCTGATTTATTAGCACATTCATACATCGCTCCAAAACTAGAGACAAGAAGAATTCAGTGACACAGAACAAATCTTTGTAAAGGGTATCTAAATAGGGGGAGAAACAGTGTTTATCTACATGGGGAATTTCTGAAATGTGTCCTATTAAAATAGTTAATTCCCCTTCTGAATAAATGATATTTGATTTTCATATTAGCATACTAGTTTGAACAGCTGCACAAAACTGCTCGCATGAAAATAAAAAAATAAAGTTTCAGATCCATATTTTGCTTTCAGATTAACAGGTGCAGAAGATCCCAGGATATATACTTCTGCTTGGAGGAAGCATTTTGTTTGGGATACATAAATGCATACAGTATTAGTCAACACTTTTATAAGTATAAGGTTTTTCACATGTTAGATTAAAACGATTAAGAGGGAAAAAAGTAGCCCTTCTGGCTGGGCAATATGTAACAAGCAAGTCATGGGACAAATTAGCTTACCGGACAGGTGAGCCAGTGCTATCAGAGCAGAATTTCATATTTCTATATGTATGAGTGTCTTTTAAAGAAAAGTTGATTCTTGAAGCTGATTGTTGAAGAGAATAAAGCTCTAGTGAATATTGTTTGTCTTTCCTGTGTAAAGAAGGGCAGTAGAACCATTTAGGGTGTATGAGGATTTGGCTCTAAAGTTAAGAATTTCTTCTTGAATTTAGCTATTGATTCTTGGCTTCTGTAAAATGGTAACAGTACTGTATATGTAATTTGTTACTAAGGTCCATTGTTTAGAGTGTATAAGAACAGCTACAACAGTATAACAATAGTATCTCTATTATATATAATACAACGAAGTACATTTTAAATATAACTTATAAAATGAGTTAAATAGATTGCTTTAAAGATGTAAATTAGTTCTATTCTATGTTCATCTATAAATACTTACATTTTGTCATTATTTAAGGTGTGTTTAAAAGTTTATGAATTATACAAAGCTTTGGTTTCATTCTGGTTGCTTTTTTGTGCTTTGCTTCTTAAAAGTTAGTGAAGGGGACCAAGAAAAACACAAAACGATCTCCTGAATCAGTTGACTCTTCTGCCCGTCTCTGCCTAACAATCTGATAAGTGTTTGGGGTAATACTCTTTTCTTCCTGTGTTACCTCACCTTGTTTCTCTATGCTTGGAAGTATTCTTAGATAATTTATTCTTTCATTGTCTCATTCACTCATTCATCTTTTCATCAAATATTTATCAGATGGTGTTATATGTCAGCCACTGTGCTTGCCTCCAAGGATACAGAGATGAACAATGCAAACACCGACCCTGCTCTCATGGGCTTTCTGTTTTGTGGAAAAGAGAGTCAACTAAATAGTTTAATCCAGAGTAGGTGAAACATGCAATGATAGGAGATTGTGCTATGCTGTGGGAGCACATAACACAAGAGACTCCTAACTAAGCTTGGAGAAGTTGGGAAAAGCTTTAGTTTTTGTTCACATCCCCAAATTATTTTGATCTTCAGTAAGCTTATATTTGGTTAGACATTTATGATTATATTAGTTTCCTACAGTTGCTATGACAAGTTGCCACTAATTTATTGGCTTAAAGCAGCAGAACTGTATTCACTTGTAGTTCTGGAGGCCAGAAGTTCAAAATGAGTGCCCCCAAACTGGGCCAAAACTGAAGTATCAACAAGGTCATGCTTCCTAGGCAGGCTCTAAAGGAGAGTTTCTTTCCTTGCTTTTCTAGCTTTTAGAGATGCACTCCCTGTATTCTTTGGCCCATGATCCCTTCTTCCATCTTTAAAACCATGGTAACATGATAGTATGTGGACAGGATTTGAACCTCTGAATCTCCTACTTGTCTCGTACAGCAGTTTGTAGCCCTCCATGCCCATCTTAACCTGAGTCTCATGTACACAGATATATCATTTCATGAAAAAAAAAAAAGAATTAATTACTCAGTTGGCTTTGAAATACTTATGTGTCCAGCTCTCTGGAGAACAAAGTTGTACTTATAGAAAGCTGTGAAGAAGAGCAGGTCTTATTATGAAGACTACCTTGGCCTGAACAATGGTCAGGCCTTAGCAGCCTGCTGTTTAGTTCCCTCCTCCTGGGCTGTTTCTCTACGGTTGTGGTTGTGGAGAACAATTCGTCTTCCAATAAGGAAGGGAAACTACCAGCCACAACGAGTTCAAAGAAGGAGAGTATTTCAAGAGAAAAGTTATTCAAGGGAGCCAAGGGTATGTTACTTGGGTCCAGCTATCTTTAAAATTTCTCTATTTTTTTTTCCCACAGAAGCTGCACCTTCTAGTAGCAAAGCCTGATAATGTTGATTCTATTCAGTGTTGTTCTTTTTTTCCCCCTAAACCTAGGGGAAGAGTGGAATGAGGTGTGGGGAGAGAAAGTATTAAGGACTTCCAAATGATAGATTATGTAGTCAAAACTTGTGAAAACCTAGAGGTAAAATAGAATATAAAGAAATTGCAGCTCAAATTACATGAAGGAAACCCCAATTTTTGAGTAGCAGGTGATAGCTTAAAAAATTAGAGTGCAGATAATGCCTGAAGAAAGAGAGGTAAGTGAAACAATAATTATTGAGTCCCATTATCTTTCAGAAAATCTGCTGGATTCTTTTCCTTCAATGGTTCTGTTTGGGTAGTGAATTCTCTTTACTGTAGAAAAAATTGAGGCTGCGAAAAATAAATTGATTTTCCAAGGTAATTCAGGTAGTGAATGGCAGCGCTTGTATTTAAAGTCTAGTTTGTCTGAATCCAAAATCCATTGCCTTTTTGATATCCCACCCCCTTTCCAGGGTGTCTGAATTTGTTATTTCATCACAGAATTACATGGAAGAGACTGGAAGGATAACTTAAAATGTCAAATCATTCTCTTATAAAGGATTTTGCCACAGCTGTGGAAATAAGGCCTTAGGGTGTATGTTAGAATGTGAACCAGATCCATGGAAAATACATCTTGACTCTGCTCTTTCTTCTTTCCCTGCTGAGTTTCTAGTAGAAAATGAATGTCTATTGCTTTTCTGTTTATATTCATGGTGTTTTATTTCTGTAGGATTATCTCGTAAGTAATGTTTCTCTCAAATTTGGGATAGATTTTAATAGGGTTTGTTCCAAAAGGTTTTGCTCTTGTAACTAACATGACCTGAGTAGGTATAAGTTAAATTAGTTTAGCTGCTGCCAGAATGTGATCAGCTCTTAATGAGTGGTCTACAGATTTTCTTTTTTAACTGAAAGATTGATTCTTTCATTCTCTTTCTGAAAATTAGAACGGCTCTTCTAATTTCATTTGCATGTTGAGATTTTCTATTATGATTTGTATTCAATTTAGCACACTAAAATATGAAGTGAATCTGTTCATTTAATCTGCTGATCCCTGAGCCAGTATCTCTGCAGTAAGAGATATCGTACCTTCATGTGTGCATGTGCTTGAGAGCAATTGTTTGATTATAGTTCTTATTAATATAAATCAAAATCTACAGAGAAAGCCTCTTCTATTCCTGCAATTCATATTTATATAAGTAGAAAAGTAATGGATTTTGAAAAAGGTCCAATAGGTTTGAGCTTCTAGAATTATCCCAAGAGTATAAGACAGGATTGAACTATTTCAAGGTGTTTTGGAGTGGGTGTTGATAAAGTATTTCCATGTTTGCTGAGTGCCTCTGAGCTGGTACATTCATACTAATAAAGGCAGAAGCCAGGAATAGTTATAATACGCTTAATTAACTCTAAGCTTATTTAATACCATGGTCCAGATGAACTCTAGATAGGGAAGCATAATACATATAGCTCATTAAAAAATAATTTGGACTTCTCTAATCTATATTTGCATAAAGTTCAGGTCCTTGTCCTGAAGATATTAATTATTTTCTAATATTATTGTTGAAAAACGGATGCCAATGAAAAAATGGTAATTAGAGGAATACTGGCTAACATAATTCAATTTCACATAGCATACTCATGCCAATTATACCATGAGATTTCTTTGTCTTGAGGAAACACCCTTTTCAAAGAGGGTTTTAATAAAAATAAAAAATGTGTATAAATTATCCTGGCTGGGCATCATTAAAAAAACACTAAACAAAATTAACCTATTTGTCTCTGTTTGTATAAATTGGAAAGGTACTTGCTAGAACCTTTGTGTTTTCATAGGGAAAAGGTTATTTTTACTTTAGTCATATTTTAGAACTCATTTTCTTAAGGGTAGTATGTGTTATTTTGAGAAAATATATGCAGAAAATTAAAAGAATCTGATTAACTCTTACATTTGATGAAATCTCATTTGACATACTTCTGGAATTTTATGGTGAATTGCTAACAGTGAACAATTCTAGAAAATCAGCATTCTAGCAAAGAAGCTATAATAGCATCCTAAATAAGAAACAGCAACTTGAGCTGAATGTGCTATGGGAATCTTTTTCTTCTAATTTTAAGCATAGTGTATTTAAAAAACCTTTTTCTCTACCTATTTCATATGTACACATCAGGTCTATTTTATGTAAAGGCACAGGTCAGTGGTCCTATCCAAAATTCTTAATATGCATAAACAAAACAGGAAAGATAGAGAAGCAGACAGGGAAGAGATTACAGAGGAGTCGCAACGGGGAAGCCAACACTCAACGTTTACCACCCTCCTCCATTCTAGACCCTGTGCTATGTGTGTCTACCATTGAACCTGATTGCACTGGATAAAGAGTCTACTTTGACCCTGTTGCTATCTGCCAGGATATGAATGGCACAATAAGCCAGGGGGGCTTGCACTGTGTCCCACTCCAAATATTCACGTACTCGCTACATTGCTGGGGCTTTTCTGGATTATGCGTCTTAATTCACCTCTTGTTTTTTAGATTATGTTTAATCAGGGAAAACTCCTTAAAAACAACAAACAGTATTCTGTTTCGTATCTCCCTCAATTTCTTATTGTGGAAACTGCAACTCCTCTCAAAGTTTCCACAACTATTTCGGGACATCTCCCATAACATTTTTCTTTTTCTTGCTCTGGTTCTTGCTCTGTATTTCTAAGGTAATATATACTGCTAAAATAGTGCCCACACAGTACTTCACAGGAACTTTAAGGCTACTGATATTGTGATGGTCTCTTGAAGATAGTCACTAAACTGAATTGTAATCAAGGCTATGCTGAACTGAAGCTGCTCTGATGTGGCAAAACTAAAGTTATGATTGATGCTGAGAAAGCTCCATGTGGCCATTCTGCTCTGTGCCTAAGAGACAGAGAAACCTTTGTGGTGTGCTTTGACAGCATGTGCCCCAGACTGTAGCTACTTCACGCTCCCAACATCTCATGGAGATCTTGGTGAAGACAGCTTTTATTTTCTCTTGAAGCCAATTTCCCTAGAATACAGATGTGAGGCTAAGACTGAGCTAAAGAATAAAGCACTTGTTCGTAACTCTCTCCTCCTTCCAACTTGAAATAGCATTCTCAGATTGAGCTGCCATGCCTCATTCTTTAGGATGAGGTGGAGACACCAATGAAATAAATGCCTGGTGGGCTCAACTAGTTCTCTAGGAGGTTTCGGGAACATCTGAATTGTTCTTTGAGCACAGTTTATGGCTAAGCTGAGAACAAGCTCCTCCTTTCTCTCCTAATGTGAAGTTCATGTGTAATAAAGCTGATGTATCAGAACAGATCCACTAGTTGTTTGCCAGTTCCATTTAACTAATATTATCAGGAAATGGGCCTAGGTCATGTAAAATTGGGCTGTTTGAGTATGTTCTCATAAAATATCTTCAGTGCATGTTCTCTAGAGACATTTCACTTTAGCTTAGGACATTTTTGCCATTTTTAGGTTAGGTAGAGGATCCATATGCAACTTCCGGAGAGCACTATAAGGTATGGACAGACTAAAGTTTAGTTATCTGAGGGTTAATACTGCAACAAGTTACAGGAAGATGTCTAAGTGCTAAGATAGAGGTACAGTGTCTAAGGTCAGAGTTTTGTGTACTTAGTCTTGAAGATAGGACGCAAAGAGTTAGGGGTACCATTCTGACTAATATGAGGTTTCTGAGACAAGCAGGGAGGTTGTTCTCTGTGAAGCTCAGATAAGCAACTAATCATTATAGCAAAGGGTAGCTTATTAATAGTAACAGATAGGATTTTTCTGGACAGTGACACGTGTGAGACGGTCAATAGTGAGGGACATGAGCCAATGCACGTCAGGCACAGAGGGAAGCTGCAGGCGAGGTCTCCTTGACAACAATTGAAAGGAGGTCCTTTATCTAGAGTGCTGAAAGCTTTCGTTTGTGTGATTTTTGTTTTTCTTTCCGCCAAACACAAACTTACCTGATGAAAATGTTACATGGACCTTTAAAAAAATAATAAATTTTATGAATTTTGGAGAAAGAGACAAATCAACCTCAGGCTAAGCATGTGCATTTTCCACACGCAGGGATCAAATTTAGTCATGTAAGAATGAAAATATATTTACCAGATGGGGCTTTTAGAAGCTGGAGTGCCCAGGAGAGAAGTTTCTTCTACCATGAAGGAAAACGTGAGGCAGATAATAATTTTATTGCAGCTAAAAATTTAAATCTCTTTCTATATTTACCCCAAAGAAGAAATATACCCCTGTCTTTTGTACACTTTGAATTGGTGCTAGGAATATCTCAAAGCTTGACTGGAAAATAACATAAAATGTATAAAAATATCCACTGTGTGCTTAGTATTGTGTTAACACCATGGGAATAGAGAAGGTATGGGAAATATTTTTTAACAAGTATCTGTGCTTACATTCAAATTTTGGAGACTTGGGGTTGTGTCATCCAAAGATGGCCAAACCTATATCTCCCATCCTATGTGCTCTTCTGCAGTGTGACTTTGCAACTCTCTCATCAAGATGTGGAGTCTCTCATCAAGATGAGTGATGGGAGGTTTTCAAAGCAGGAAATGTCAATCAATTGAAGTCTGAGAGCTACAGAAGACTGTTTGGAAAAAGCATATTAGAGACTGCCCATCTCGTTTCATTTGTGTTTTGATTTGAACACTGCTCTTTTATGGTTATGTTGATTACACTAGTGAGCTAAGAGAATGTTCGCATACCCAAGACAGATTATATTATTTTAAGAAGTCACATTTTTCTGATAGGCTAAGTACTACTTGGGATTATTGACCTATGATGTAGTAAAATCAGAGTTAACATGAAGAGGTAAAACAGATGAATATGATTCTCATGGTTAAAAGCCCAGGGAAATATAGATTTGTAAATTCTTCCCATCACAGACACATATATCTTCTTTTTGCTTTCCCATGACATTATTAAGGTACTTCCAGGTGGTAACAAACAAACCAACAAACATGTTAGGATCTCCATTCATGATGTGAGTTAATTATAGGTTTTTAGGAAAAGAAGGGAAGCCCAAGAAGCTGCTTTAGTAACCAAATATCCAGGCCTAAAGCAGTTCTTAAAGTGTCCCCCAGAACTTTTAGTTGTCCTGTTAGAGGTGAGAATCCATTGCCCCCTTTTCTAGTTACTCTGCTTTTCCATTTATTTCTCTGCTTTCATTTGTGTCCATTTCTTGTTTTCCTGTTTTTACCTCCTGGCTTCTGTTTACTTATGATATCCACTTTCTCATGGTCTTGCTTATTTATTTATTTCTGTTAAGTGTTGTAAATTTCTTTACTGTCTGATCCTTTTCTAATTGGGTTGGATAGTCAGGGCCAATTTTAGTGTGACCTTAATAAGTTCAGAATACTCAAGATACCATCTACTCTGCTGGCCAGCTTCTGACAATTCATTCAGCAGGAAACTGGGGATATGGACAAAACTCAGGGTCATGGTCAGCTCTCCAGAACTCCACTATGTAGTTCATTGTTAATTATTCTCAGCTGGTATATTCTGACCTTAAAATATGATAACAGAGTATCTATTATGTGGCGGGAAAGGTAGGAGGCAAAAAGACCCTTCAGAGAGGTCAAATTCTGAAGCCACAAGTCACCTTTCTTCTGCTTTGCTTAGTTTGGCCATTCTTACACAGAGGCCCTGAATGGTATCTGAATGTATACCATTTAAATGAAGGTGCATGGTTTGTTGAAGTCAATAAATATTTAATGTGGTATACTGTATCCATTAAAATTTATTTTAAATCTCTCACCTTCTTTTATGTGTATTTCCTGGTTGTTAACAATATAATTGAGAGATCAAAAGGATTATCTCTGAGGGTAGAAAAAATTTTTTAATGATTGGCCAGTACTTTTTTTTTTTTTCTTTAATTTTTTTTTATTTTTTGGGGGGGACACCAGGTTCAGTCATCTGTTTTTATACACATATCCCCGTATTCCCTCCCTTCCTTGACTCCCCCCCCTCGAGTCCCCCCCACCCTCCCCGCCCCAGTCCTCTAAGGCATCTTCCATCCTCGAGTTGGCCAGTACTTCTTAAGCAAGAATATTCTTATCATAGCACTTGGCTTATCTGTTGTAAATTGTGCATTTGAAAGAAGCAGGCCATAGCAGGGTAGACCTGACATTCTTTTTTTTTTTTTTTTGGTTCATCAGGTATAAGAAAATGAAGGACAGTATGGACACTTCCATGCTGTCACTATTGACAAATTCAGTACCATCTGGAGAACTGGCTTTGGCAGTTACTCTGTAAGACTGGCTAAACAAAGTACATCTGGAGACAGCTCTAAGAAGAAATTACTGATTGAAAAGGAGTGAGTGGCATATTTCCTGGAATATTTTTTTTTAATAGGGTTGAGTAGGATTCAAACTTAGTCTATTTTCTTCAGTCTGTTTTATTTAATATCAGGAGAGTATATTACACGCATCCTGAGCACAGTACAGGTATAATAATGTTTCCTTTTCACCTGGAAACTTTTCCTATCACCTGCCTCTGAGCGTATTCCCACATCAAATCTGTTACATGTTAGAATCTGGGGTTAAAAAGATGAAACAGAAGTCATCTATTTAAAGTGAGAATAGTCTAAAAAAACTGGAGACAGATGTAAACCAATAAGTGCATCGATGAGCTACACCTGTTATGATGAAGCTCTACCACGAATGTAGTGGAGGTATAAAGGATATAGAGAGAAAGGAACCCAAATTCATTCAGGAGGAATTTCAGACAGGAGATAGTTTTTGAACTGAGACCGGACAGATACATAGCCTCCACTGATTGAGAACTTATTAAACACCATGTACCAAACTAAATGTTTAATCTACTGTTCTCATCATGCCCCATCAAAAGTTTTAGGAGCTGGTGTTATATTTTTACACAAATACATAGATTATTATTCTGATAAAGTAATTATCTTGAGTTTAGTTCATGTACCCAAATTCACATAGCTAGTAAGAGATGTAGTCAGGATTTAAACTTGACTCTAATGTCATGAGCAAGTTATTTTATAAATTTATTTAATTATGCTATTTCTCTCTCTGATGATACGATTAACAATAACTATCATTTGTATGCTACTGAAAGGATTTCAAAGTGTTTAGCCAGTGTTTCATTTGATTCCATTGAATACTGATATAGGCAGAATGGATATTACACTCCCCTATCCACCCTATTCCTCTCATGTAAATGAGGAAAGGAAAGCTGGAATAGTTTAAATGATGTGCACAAAGTCCTAGAATTAATAGTTGACAAAGTAGGGGCCAGAATCCTGATGTCATGGCTCAGACCCCTTTCCGTAATAGCCTGATGACTGTTGAAATTAAATCTTAAAAGTTAAAAAATATTACAAATACTTTTCTCCTTTCTCTTTAGAACCTAGGTTATATTATCAAAGATGGATACAAAGAACTTGAGATCTGTCAGTTTCTCCTTACTGGTCAAGAGAAAAATAGGTTGGATGGTTTTTAATCGCAAACACTTGCTATTGGTGTCGGTGTATACACACGTTGGGGGAAAAGGGGCTATAGTGATATATAGGTGACCAAGTAATCCAAAGTGGGATAATTTTAAGAGTCAGAGGGGATGCCCACTGGACATGATACTGAGAAATAACAAGCATAATTGCGACAGTCTTGGGCAAACTGAAACATATGGGATTCTAGGTTTGTGAATTAGGGTTCATTAAGAAGTCCTAATGATTTTTAGGGGTTGCTAAACCATAGGTTAGTAATTAGCATTTAACTTTGTCTTTGCTCCCAAGATCCCACATCTATATCTCCTGGAGAGAGATTCCATGTGTAACTATTGGTTATTGCTCAGGTTCATACCTTGCCTTTTCTCTTCTCTCAAGTAGGTTATGAAAGAATGTGTTTCCAGCAGTGACCCTTCATTTTTATAGTATAAAACAATGCCATCAATTTGATCATTATGCTGCTGATTTAACGTGTACTTTTATTGATTACCCAATTTCCTTGTACCTTTGCAAATTTATTTTATTTTCTGGATAACCAAGGACCTTAAAGGCTTTTTCTAATCTGTTCTCCAAAAAAAAAAAAAAATGAATCTCAGTTTTTTCAATATCCCTATTTTAACTTGTGGGTCTCTGGGTTCTTAAAGATGAGAAACTAATTGTTATAGGTTGAATCGTGTCCCCCCACCAAATTCAGATGTTAAAGCCCCAATCCTCAGTACCTCAGAATGTGAACTATATTTGCAGGGAAGGTCCTTAAAGAGGTGATTAAGTGAATATGAGGTCTTTAGCTAGGCCCTAATTCGATCTGACTAGCATCCTTATAAGAAGAGAAAATTTGGACACATGGAAAGACACTGGAAATTTGTGTGTGTATACAGGAAAGACCATGTGAGTATACAGTGAGATGGCAGCCATCTGCAAACCAAGAGAGGTTTCAAAATGAAACCAACCGTACCAATACCTTGGTCTTGGACTTCTAGCCTCCAAAACTGTGAGAAAATAATTCCTGCTGTTTAAGTCATCCACTCTGTGGTACTCTGTTATAGCAGCCTAGCAAACCAATCATTCATTATTACTTTTTTTTTTTTTTTTACCAATTTGTGTACTTTCTTTTCATTTCTGTAGATCCACAGCCTCCTTCCTAGCCTAGTTGTTACTACAGCAGTTCTTGCTGTTTCACCCCATGTTTATCCTTGCAATGTCATTAAAGTATTCCTAGCTAGAGTGAAGCATTCAACAGATTCATATATTGTATATTAAACAAGTTGTCCTTGAATTCTTATTATGGTCCAGGCACTTTTCAAGCACTATGGCAGATCCCAAGATGTAATCTGACTCTTTTTTTTTAAAGAACTTTTATTGAGGTATAATTGACATACAATAAACTGTATATATTTAAAGTCTACAATTTGATATTTTGTTTCTTATTAGTAATGTATAGACGGCAATCCCAATCTCCCAATTCATCCCATCTCAACCCCTCACTTTCCCCCCTTGGTGTCCATATGTTTGTTCTCTATATCTGTGTCTCTGTTTCTGCCTTGCAAACCAGTTGATCTGTACCATTTTTCTAGATTCCGCATATATGCATTAATATGCAATATTTGTTTTTCTCTTTCTGACTCACTTCACTCTGTATGACACTCTCTAGGTCCATCCATGTCTCTATAAATGTCCCAATTTCGTTCCTTTTTAAGGCTGAATAATATTCCATTGTATATATGTACCACATCTTCTTTATCCATTCATCTATTGATGGACATTTAAGTTGCTTCCATGACCTGGCTATTGTAAATAGTGCTGCAGTGAACATTGGGGTGTCTGTGTCTTTTTGAATTATGGTTTTCTCTGAATATATGTCTAGTAGTGGGATTGCTGGGTCATATGGTAATTTTATTTTTAGTTTTTAAGGAACCGCCATACTGTTCTCCATAGTGGCTGTATCAGTTGACATTCCCACCAGCAGTGCAGGAGTGTTCCCTTTTCTCCACACCCTCTCCAGCATTTACTGTTTATAGATTTTCTGATGATGCCCATTCTCACTGGTGTGAGGCGGTACCTCATTGTAGTTTTGATTTGCATTTCTCTAAGAATTAGTGATGTTGAGCAGCTTTTCATGTGCCTCTTGGCCATTGTATGTCTTTGGAGAAATGCTTATTTAGATATTCTGCCCGCTTTTTGATTGTGTTGTTGTTGTGTTTTTTTTTTTTTTTTTATTGAGCTGCTTGAAGTATTTATTTTGGAGATTGATCCTTTGTCTGTTCTTTCGTTTGCAAATATTTTCTCCCATTCTGAGGGCTGTCGCTTCATCTTGTTTATAGTTTCCTTTTCTGTGCAGAAGCTTTGAAGTTTCATTAGGTCCCACTTGTTTATTTTTGTTTTTATCTCCATTACTCTAGGAGGTGGGTCAAAAAAGATCTTGCTGTGATTTATGTCAAAGAGTGTTCTTCCTATGTTTTCCTCTAGGAGTTTTATAGTGTCTGGCCTTACATTTAGGTCTTTAATCCATTTTGAGTTTAGTTTTGTGTATGGTATTAGGGAGTGTTCTGATTTCATTCTTTTACATGCAGCTGTCCAGTTTTCCCAGCATCACTTATTGAAGAGGCTATCTTTTCTAATTTGACTTTCAAGTCATTAAAAATAACTATCTAGAGGTTAGTTAAGTATAAGTATTACAGCTGTTTTTTTGACACCCATTACTTAGCAAATGATAGTAATTTCTTTATGGCAACTATATTTTAAGAGGGAAAAATAAAAGCCCATGTATCAATATTTAAAACAATTTTTTTTTAAAAATTAGATTTTAAAATTACTCTGAAATGCATTTTCTATAAATATAGAAATTACTAACTTTATTTAATGATTCTTGTGTATAAAAATTAGTCTCTAGATAGTTTGTTTTATATTTTAAAAATTCAAAATTGGAGCTTCTGTTTCAAGTATTTTCAAATGGTAGGTGCCCCTTAAGTGTTGTTGCAAAGTATGAGCATTCAGCTGTCCATTGGCATAGCTATGATACCAAAACTTTGATGGGGTTATCAATATCTCAGTGAAAACAGTTGTTGTAGGAATATTTTTTCCCATTTAGCTCAAGATGGTAAAATGAGCCTCACAGCTATCTGGTTTGGTAAGTTTCAGGGATACAATGATTGTTTATTGTACTCTTCTGTTGTGTTCTGCAACAGGCAAAGTATGAGCTAATCATTTGGTAGTCTAGTAGCACTTTAGCAATCGCTGGATAAAAGTGACTTTCTAAGTTAATGTTCTTGCTTATTAACAAATGTCAGAAATTGAGATAAGGAGGGAGCTTGAGGTTGGAATTTTCCTCCCATAGGAACACATCTCTTAGCTCTTATGGGTTTAGCACACTTTTAATTTTTTAATGAAGGCTTTTCATGTGCCTGTGCTACTTAATAGTCCAAATTAAGGTCTATTCTCCTCCTGATATGCACATGTAACTCCCATTATGCACCATCAAGAGGAGTGTGGTAGAAAAGCCTCTATCTGCATGGAACAGCACATGCCTTAAGCACAGAAGGTCAACAATAACTCTTTGACTAAGCTAAGGCTACTTAATGAGAGCTTCAGTGCTTCAGTAAAAGTGTTTTACATTTTAGTCAAAGCACCAGAGTTGGATAATGATAAGTTTCAATATGTTCTCAGTCAAAAATAATTTCATAGTTATTCTAATGTCATCCTCTACTTCCAAAGAAACAGCACATGCAATCCGTGACGTGAGGGTTACCTCAGGATTTTCAGAAAAGCACAGATTTAAGCTTTAATGGCTAATATAAATTGGTTAACTGCCACAGTATTTCCATTTAGACCCAAATGACCTGAATTCATTGGTTTCTAAAGGCTGGTGGTCTACCACTAGGAGGGAGAGATTAAAAAAATCTGGAAGTTATTTAGCTATCTTAGCTAATACTTGATTAAATGAAAAAAAAAAAAAAACTAGGGATAAGAATTATTTATTTAAGGGAGAAAAATTCAGCAATATATTGCAATTTCTAGGATTGAACAAAGGAATGTGTTTGGACAAAATACTACTTGAGAAAATTTGGTCCTTAGTAAACTTTCCAGACAATATTTTCTTTTGCCTCCCAGAGCCAATAACAAGAAATATTTCTCTGCTTAATATTCTACCCATTTAATGGTGTTAGTATGATCCTGAGAGAACTGCTTCTATATATTATTGTGAACATGGAAAGCATCTGAATCTTTCATACAAATAAATCACACACCTTTTTTAAGAGCAATTAAGGAAGATATGTAAATGTCTACCTGTCTCTTAAGAAATGTTGAACTGATGTAGTCTCTAGACTGGAGTTAATCTTGGAAAAAACTGGTGAAGGTGACAACTTAATGATATATTTGAGAGACTCTAAGCTAAATATTTAGAAATCAAATTACATTCTCACAAGTATCACCATTGGTGCTTCATTGTTCTAAGTTAAGGCACTGTTCCTGAGTGCTAAAAAGGCCAAAAGTGAAAGAGAGCCAGGAGATTGCAAAGCACATACCTTTGATTTTATAATGTGGAAGTTGGAGGCTCACTGGCTTATAATGAGTTATCACCTATTAATACCTTACTGTGATGTTTATCAGATCCTTTACCAAAGATAACTGGCTGTAAATCTTTTGTTAGTGCAAAGGTTGTTTAGAAGTCAAAAGAAACAGCTACTGCCTTGGGATGTGTTCCTATGAAACAAACTACCACAAAACTTGAGTGTAAATCTATAACCATTTTATTATGTTCATGGAATGATTCAGCGACAGGGGGTGATTCAAAGGTCTGAAGGCTGAAGGAGTTTGGGCTGGAGGATCTCCTTTCAAGATTCTTCACTGACATGCCTGGCACCAAGACTGGGATGACAGAAGAATTGGCTCAGCTAGGAATGTTGATTGGTAAGATCTACTTGACTCCACTCCAGCGTGGCAGTCTTGTAAGAGATTTGTTACAGGGTTGCTCAAGGCTCTAAGAGCAAGTGCTCCAGTAAAGAAGATGGAAATTACATAAAGTTTTTTTAAATGACCTAGCTTTGGAAGTCACATAGAGTATTATATTGGTCAAAGTTGGCACAATCTTGCCCAGATGCAAGGGGTGAGATCATGTATTCTGCTTATCAATGGGAAGAGTGTCAAATAATTTATGGATATTTTTTTAAAAGTGCATCAGAGTGGAGTGAAGTGGAGAAAGAAGACAGTGAGGATAGTTCAAACTCCAGATGAGCAGCAATATTAATCATAAGCTTTCTGTATTGTTGTATCTAATTAAACATTTTTCATTTAGAAGAAATAAAATAAGAAAATGAAATATTAAAGAGATTAGATCACTGTATTTAAAATTTTGTTGTATTTTTTTGTTAAATAATGTTTTCTCCCATGGCTTATGTACAAATCTAAGATCTGGTATCTTTATGACACCCAGAGTTAATGACTAGAAAATGAACATTTAGAAGGAAAAAGAGTGAATATTTACTCCATCATGATTTTTTAAAAACTAAAACTCAGGATATTTTGCCTAAATGTTTAACATTGATGTAAGTGAAAGTTGGACAGATACAATTTTTGCCTGTTGGGCTTGAAATGGTCTTTTTAGAATTGTCTTTCCACTTCTTTCTGCTATAAAATGAAAGGTTACAAATCTTACACTTAAGACAAAGTAAATCGGCATAGGTATTTAAAGAGAATGACTGATGAATGGGACAAAAGAATCAATTTAATTAGTCAGCATGAATTCTTTAACCTAGTCGAGATTCCTTTTATTACTTACTTGAGTGAGTTTGGTTGCTCCATTGGCAGTATCTGCTGAACTAAGCAGGTTTCCTGAAGTAGGAGATTTGGACCTGTAGCAAGTCATTTAAATGGTCAGGAAAGGCTTGAATAAAATTGGCAGGTTAAATTTTTATAGTTCATATTAGCTAGGCCAACGCCCTTGAAACTGAAATGGGTCACATGTTCTTTGAGGGAAAGTTAAACTAGGATGCTGTGGGTAGCCATCTTTTGTTGTAAATAGGAAGAAGCAGTGAGAGGTAAGGATGGAATTGGAGATAGAGGAGAAGAGGTGGAGAGACAGAGAGGCAGAAACTGCCAGAAGTGTAGCAGGTATGCAGAGAACTTTGAGGTGAATAACAACTTGGGTCCACAGAAAGGTAAACAGGAGACCCTGCCACTTCATGGCTTTCCAGTCCCTAGCTTTTGTCATTTATTAAGTGTGGAAAGGAAGGTATCTGGTAACCCTCATTTTAGTGAAACACTCATACACTAAAAATTTATTTACTTCATTTTAAACGATTTAAACTTGCTTGAATTTGTATTCTTTGTACCAAAATAGTACCAATACTTACCTCTTATATGGAAAGCAATATACTGAATATTGTGGATTGAGATTTGGTTAACAAATATGAATTAGATACTGATCTTTTCCTAATGGAGACCACAAACTGATAAAGGAAATAAGCTATATGGCAGGTCCCCCTTATCCATGGTTTTATTTTCTGTGATTTCAGTTAACTACATGGTCAGCCATGGTCTGAAAGTATTAAATGGAAAATTCCAGAAATGAATAATTCATAAATTTTAAATTGTATGCTCTTCTGAGTACTGTCATGAAATCTCCCACCTTCCCATTCTGTATGGCCTGGGATCCCTGACCATTGACATTATCTGCTCTTGACATCCAGTCATTGACACTGTCATGATGTTTTTGATGATCCAGGATCACTTGAAGGAGATGGTTCTCCGTCTAACCTATCATCAGAAGGTCAATAGTAGCCTAATGCTACGTCATAATGCCTAAGTCATTCACCTCATTTCATCTCATCACATAGGCATTTTATCATCTCAGATCATCACAAAAAGAAGTCTGAGTACAGGGTAGTGAGAATTAAGATGGCGGAGTAGGAGGACGTGTGCTTGTTCCCTCTTGCAAGAGCACCGGAATTACAACTAAGTGCTGAACAATCATTGACAGAAAGACACTGAAACTCACCAAAAAAAA
This sequence comes from Hippopotamus amphibius kiboko, assembly GCF_030028045.1. NCBI lineage: Eukaryota > Metazoa > Chordata > Mammalia > Artiodactyla > Hippopotamidae > Hippopotamus > Hippopotamus amphibius. The sequence continues at coordinate 169,248,244 of NC_080187.1, read as the reverse complement.
ACACCCCACATCCAGACAAAGGAGAAGCCGCAATGAGATGGTAGGAGGGGCGCAATCGCGTTAAAATCAAATCCCATAAATGCTGGGTGGGTGACTCACAAGCTGGAGAACAGTTTTACTGCAGAAACCCCTGAGGGTTCTGAGCCCCACATCAGGCTTCCCAACCTGGGAGTCCAGCAATGGGAGGAGGAATCCCCAGAGAATCAGACTCTGAAAGCCAGTGGGATTTGATTGCAGGACCTCGACAGGACTGGGGGAAACAGAGACTCCACTCTTGGAGGGCATAGTAAAAAGGGTGCTCACCAGGAACCAGGGGGAAGGAGCAGTGACTCTATAGCAGACAGAACCAGACCTACCTGCTGGTGTTGGAGGGTTGCCTGCAGAGGTGGGGGGGCAGCTGTGGCTCGCCAGGGAGGCAGGGGCACTGGCGGCGGGGGTTCTGGGAGGTGCTCGTTGGCTTGAGCCCTCCTGGAGTCCACCATTAGCCCCACCAAAGAGCCTGTAAGCTCCAGTGCTGGATCACCTCAGGCCAAAAGACCACCAGGGTGGAAACACAGCCCCACCCGTTGGCAGAAAAGCAGATTAAAGTGTCACTGAGCTCCACCCACTAAATTGTATTAAAGTTTTACTGAGCTCTGCCCACCCAGCCCTACCCACCATCGTCCCTCCCATCAGGAAGCACCCACAAGCCTCCTAGACAGCTTCCTCCACAAGAGGGCAGACAGCAGAATCAAGCAGTTTCAACAGTATTTCATCTTGTGGAACTGAAAATCACAGCCACAGAAAGATAGAGAAAATGAAAAGGCAAAAGACTTTGTACCAGATGAAGGGACAAGATAAAACCCCGGAAAAACAACTAGATGAAGAGGAGATAGGCACTCTTCCAGAAAAAGAATTCGGAGTAATCATGGTGAAGATGATCCAGGACTTTGAAAAGAGACTGCATGCAAAGATCGGAAAGTTTACCAAAGACCTAGAAGAATTAAAGAACAAACAAACAGAGATATGCAACACAATAACGGAAATGAAAAATACACTAGAAGGAACCAAGAGCAGATTAAGTGAGGCAGAAGAGCGAATAAGTGAGCTGGAAGACAGAATGGTGATCATCACTGATGCAGAAAAGAATAAAGAAAAAAAGAATGAAAAGAACTGAAGACAGCCTAAGAGACCTCTGGGACAACATTAAATGCACCAACATTTGCATTATAGGGGTCCCAGAAGGAGAAGAGAGAGAGAAATGACCTGAGAAAATACTGGAAGAGATTATAGTTGAAAACTTCCCTAACATGGGAAAGGAAACAGCTACCCAAGTGCAGGAAGCTCAGAGAGTCCCAGGCAGGATAAACCCAAGGAGAAACATGCCAAGATATATAGTAGTCAAATGGACAAACATTAAAGACAGAGAAAAGTTATTAAAAGCAACAAGGGAAAAACAACAAATAACATACAAGGGAACCCCCATCAGGTTAACAGCTGATTTCTCAGCAGAAACTCTACAAGCCACAAGGGAGTGGCATGATATATTTCAAGTGATGACAGGGAAGAACCTACAACCAAGAATACTCTACCCAGCAAGGATCTCATTCAGATTCGCCAGAGAAATCAAAAGCTTTACAGATAAGCAACAGCTAAGAGAATTCAGCACCACCGAACCAGCCCTACAACAAATGCAAAAGGAGCTTCTCTAGCAGGAAACAGAAGAGAAGAAAAGGACCTAAAGAAGCAAAAACAAAACAATTAAGAAAATGGTAATAGAAACATACATCTCGATAATTACCTTGAATGTAAATGGACTAAATGCACCAAGCAAAAGACACAGATTGGCTGAATGGATACAAAAACAAGACCCATATATATACTGCCTACAAGAGACCCACTCCAGACCTAGGGACACGTACAGACTGAAAGTGAGGGGATGGACAAAGATATTCCATGCAAATGAAAATCAAAGCTGGAGTAGTGATACTCATATCAGATAAAATAGACTTTAAAATAAAAAATGTTACAAGAGACAAGAAAGGACATTACATAAAGATCAAGGGATCAATCCAAGAAGAGGAGATAACAATTATAAATATATATGCACCCAATCTAGGAGCACCTCAATACATAAGGCAAATGCTAACAACTATGAAAGAGGAAATCGACAGTAACACAATCATAGTGGGGGACTTTAACACTCCACTTACACCAATGGACAGATTATCCACACAGAAAATTAATAAGGAAACACAAGCTTTAAATGACACAATAAATCAGCTTGATTTAATAAATATCTATAGGACATTACATCGCAAAACAGCAGATTACACATTCTTCTCCAGTGCACATGGAACATTCTCCAGGATAGATCACATTTTGGGTCATAAATCAAGCCTTGGTAAATTCAAGAAAAATGAAATCGTATCAAGCATCTTTTCTGACAACAATGCTATGAGATTAGAAATCAATTACAGGAAAAAAACTGTAACAAACACAAACACCTGGAGACTAAACAATATGCTACTAAATACCCAACAGCTCACTGAAGAAATCAAAGAGGAAATTAAAAAATACCTAGAGATAAATGACAATGAAAACACAATGATCCAAAACCTATGGGATGCAGCAAAGGCAGTTCTAAGAGTGAAGTGTATAGCGATACAATCCTACCTCAAGAAACAAGAAAAATCCCAAATAAACAATCTAACCTTACACCTCAAGAAACTAGAGAAAGAAGAGCAAACAAAACCCAAAGTGAGTAGACGGAGAGAAATCATAAAGATCAGAGCAGAAATAAATGAAATAGAAGCAAAGAAAACAATAACAAAAATCGATAAAACCAAAAGCTGGTTCTTTGAAAAGATAAATAAAATTGATAAACCTCTAGCAAGACTCATCAAGAAAAAGAGGGAGAGATCTCAAATCAATAAAATTAGAAATGAAACATGAGAAGTTATAATGGACACCGCAGAAATATAAAGCACCATAAGAGATTACTACAAGAAACTATATGCCAATAAAATGGGCAACCTGGATTAAATGGACAGATTCTTAGAAAGGTATAACCTTCCAAGACTGAATCAGGACGACATAGAAAATATGACACTACAAAACTGCTAGAGGAAAACATAGGAAGAACACTCTTCAATGTAAATAACAGCAAGACCTTTTCTGATCCACCCCCTAGAATAATGGAAATAAAAACAAAAATAAATAAGTGGGACCTTATGAAACTTTAAAGCTTCTGCACCGCAAAGGAAACTATAAGCAAGACAAAAAGACAACCCCCAGAATGGGAGAAAATATTTGCAAACGAATCAACAAAGGATTAATCTCCAAAATATATAAACAGTTCATCCAGCTCAATATCAAAAAAACAACCCAATCAAAAAATGGGCAGAAGACCTAAATAGGCATTTCTCCAAAGAAGACATACGGAAAGCCAAGAGGCACATGAAAAGCTGCTCAACATCACTAATTCTTAGAGAAATGCAAATCAAAACTACAATGAGGTATCACCTCACACTGGTGAGAATGGGTCTCATCAGAAAATCTACAAACAGTAAATGCTGGAGAGGGTGTGGAGAAAAGGGAACGCTTTTACATTGCTGGTGGGAATGTAAATTGATACAGCCACTATGGAGGAAAGTATGGAGGTTCCTTGCAAAACTAAAAGTAGAACTACCATATGACCCAGCAATCCCACTACTAGGCATATACCCAGAGAACACCATAATTCAAAAAGACACATGCACTCCAATGTTCATTGCAGCGCTATTTACAACAGCCAGGACATGGAAGCAACCTAAATGTCCATCAACAGATGAATGAATAAAGAAGATGTGGTATATACATACAATGGAATATTACTCAGCTGTAGAAAGCAATGAAACTGGGACATTTGTAGAGATATGGATGGACCTAGAGAGTGTCATACAGAGTGAAGTGAGTTAGAAAAACAAATATCATATATTAACACATTTATGTGGACTATAGAAAAATGGTACAAATCAACCGGTTTGCAAGGCAGAAATAGAGACACAGATGTAGAGAACAAACATATGGACACCATGTGGGGAAAGCAGGGAGGGTTGGAGGAGGACAGAATTGGTAGATTGGAATACCAAATTGTACACTCTAAATATATGCAGTTTATTGTAAAACATAAAAAATAAAATATTAAAAAAAATAAGCTGTGGTATATCCTCACAGTGGAAAGGTATGCAGCTGTAAAAGAGAAGACAATTCTGTATATTATGTGTATAGAATCACCAAGTGTATTCCTATAAAAAAGCAAGGTGCATAAGTGTATGTAATATACCATCATGTGTGTAAAAAATGTGTGTATGAGGGAGAACTATGTAATAGTATTTGTATGTACATAAATAAATCTTAGGAAGAGTAAAAAAAAAAAAAGAAGGGTGAGTACAATGTAATAAGGTATTTTGAGAGCAAGAGACCACATTATTCTAACTTTTATCATAGTATATTCTTATACTTTTCCTAGTTTATTATTGTTATTGTTAATCACTTACTGTGCCTAATTTATAAATTAAACTTTATCATAGGTATGTGTGCATAGGGGAAAAAACTATATATAAGTTTATGTACTATCCACAGTTTTCAGCATCCACTGAGGGTCTCAGGTAGGGGGTCTACTATACACAAATTACTGCACTACAGTGTATATAACATATTAAAATCGCTTAAACAGGGGAAGAGTCACTCATTCAACACTGATTTAGACAACTGAGATATGTTTGTGATCAAAACATATTAAAATACCTGTTACTGTAGGTCTTATATCCTAGTGGGAAGAGATGGCTAACTGCACATAATGTAACAAATTAGATACCACATTAGAAGGTGACAAGGACCATGGATAAAAAAATAGAACTGGTAGAAATGATCATGAGTGTAGGGTGAGGAGAGTTGCAATTTTAAATGGGGGGAGGGGGTGGTCAGAACAGGCATCAGGAAAAAGTTTGTATTTATGTAAAGACTTGATAGAGTGAGAAAGTTAATCATGAGAATATTGTGAAGAAGAATATTTCAGGCAGCTAAAGCAGTTACTGAAAATGCCCCAAAGTGGAGTGTGCCTGGTGTATGTGAGGAGTAGTGAAGAGATGAGTGTAGCTTCAGGAGAACGTACAAGGGAAAAAAGGAGTAAACACTTAGGTTAGAGAGGTAATGAAAATGACAATTCACATAGGTCTTTGCATACCACTGTGTACTGATAAGAAAAAACCTTAGTGATCAGTTAAGAGGATGTTATAAAAAATCCACACAGGGAAATACTGGTGGATTAGACCAGGTGATAGCAATGGAATTATTGAGACATAGTTTAATTCTGGGTAAAGTCTGATGGTAGAACCAAAAGGATTTTCTGATGGATTGGAAGGGTTTGTGAGAGGAAAGAGACATTTTAATCATTTGGTCTGAGCAACTGCAAGGATGGTGTTCTTAGCTCTGAGAGGGAAGAGAATTTTGGGTGGAAGATCAGGAGTTCAATTTTGGACATGTTATGTTTGAAAAGTCTTTCAAACTTTCTGGTGGAGCTCTCAAGTAGGCAGTTGATTACATAGGTCTGGTACATTGAAGAGAAGACTGAATAGGATAAGTCCATTTAGGAGACCTTGGAAAATAAATGGTATTTAAAGGCATGAGGTTGGATGACTCACCAAAGAAGCAGATAAGGAAGAAGAGATGATCAGAAATTAGGAGGTCGATCCAAGGAGAGCTGCTGCATGTGCAAAATAAAGAGATTGTTTTATATAAAATAAAGAGATATTATTTTGAGTAGGGAAAACTTCATGGATGAAATAATATTTGAATTGAGTCTTAAGGACAGGAGGGATTTTGAGTGCATAATGGGGAGGGAGGATTTTCACATTATAGTAAAAAGGAATAGGATGAGCAATGTGTGAATGAATAACAGCAAGTATTTTACTTTGTTAGCAATATATATCAAGGTTTAGCAGTAGGTTACACAGATAACAGACACTATTACACTGCATAGTAGAGAACTATGTAAGGACTTTGCACACAGAGTGACGTGGTGAAATGGTGCTTTAAGAAGACTAATCTACAGTATAGTGTAGGTTAGATTGAAAGGGGTTGAGTTTGGTTTTAGAGAAATGGGTTAGAGATTAAGAAGTAATTAAGTGACATCTAAGAATGTATACATAAAATACACACATTATGTACACTGTACACACTATATAGTGTAATTCAGTCATGCTTCCTCACAGTGATGGTTAGTTTTATGTATCAATTTGACTGGGTCATGAGGTACCCAGATGTTTGGTCAGACATCATTCTGATTGTTTCTCTGAGGGTTCTGAATGAGATCATAGGTCATGGAAGAAGATAAAGAAAAAATATATTTGAGTTGATGGCTAAGTTATTGATAAACTTCAAGAGAACAGTTTAAATTCTATGGCCAGAATTATAAGGGAATAAAAAGTAAATGACATGAAAGAAAAGGAAAGTGAAAGTTAAATTAGAGTAGTCTTTAGAGGAATTTGACTTTAAATAACGTTGGAGGTATTCACAAAGAAGCACTCATTGAATCCCAGTAATTCTATTTTATTTTATTTTACTTTGTTTTTTTATATTTTAACTTTATTTTATGTTATGTTATTTTATTGTGGTAAGAACACAACGTGATTGACACTTAAAATCTTAAGTGTACAATACAGTATAGGTACAATGTTATAAAACAGATTTCTAGAACTTGCTGAAATTCTATCTAATCTGTGCTAAAATATCTGGAATAGTTTAGGACTTTTTGATTTCTTGGTGTATAAGTGCTTTTCTTTTAAGAGGCCTGTTTCTCTGAGTTTCAATCAGTTGTCCTTCTCTTCAGTCAGTTTACAGGATAGCACTGTAAAATGCATCTGAAGAGACAAACTGTACAAAGAGTTAGTTATGGAAAGTATTGATGAACATGTTATTTGTTTCTAAAGCTTATCTACCAAAATGAATATTAATCCAAGGTCTTGCAACACAGCATACTGGCACATCTATCTCCTGGTGTATCAAATCATATTTATCTTTGAAATACTGTTCATAAGACTTTACTTGACTCAATGCAACTGTCTTTCTAAAAATTTTCAGCTGTATTGTAATATAATTTGCCATATTAAATTATAAAATATTAAAGTGTATGATGTGGTGATTAGATATACATATATATTATGAAAAGATTCCTCTAGATCAAAGCAACTGTCTTTTAAAAAAAATTTTATTTTATATTGGAGTATAGTTGATTAATAACATTGTGTTAGTTTCAGGTGTACAGTGATTCAGTTATACATATACCTATATCTATTCTTTTTCAAATCTTTTCCCATTTAGGATATTACAGAGTATTGAGCAGAGTTCCCTGTGCTATACAGTAGGTCCTTGTTGGTTACCTATTTTATATACATCAGTGTGTACATGGCAATTCCACACTCCCAATCTATCCCTCCTCCCGACTGTTCCCCCTGTAACCATAGGTTTGTTCTCTAAGTCTGTGAGTCTGTTTCTGTTTTGTAAATAAGTTCATTTTTATCATTTTTAAAGATTCTGCATATAAGCAATATCATGTGATATTTGTCTTTGTCTCACTTACTTCACTTAGTATGATAATCTCCATGTCCACCCATGTTGCTGCAAGTGGCATTATTTCATTCCTTTTAATGGCTGAGTAGTATTCCACTGTATATTTGTACCACTTTATCCATTCCTCTGTTGATGGACTTTTAGGTTGCTTCCATGTCTTAGCTATTGTAAAGAGTGCTTCAGTGAACACTGGGGTGCATGTATTCTTTTGAACAATGTTTCTCTCTGGATGCCTGCCCAGGAGTGGGATTAAAGAATTATATGGTAGCTCTATTTTTAGTTTCTTAAGGAAACTAAAGGTACTGTTCTCCATAGTGGGTGTACCAATTTATATTCCTACCAGTAGTATAGGAGGGTTTATTTTGTCCAAGCCCTCTCCAGCATTTGTTGTTTGTAGACTTTTTGATGATGACCATTCTGATTGGTGTGAGATGGCATCTCACACTAGTTTTGATTTGTATTTCTCTAATAATTAATAAAGCTGAACATCCTATCATGTGCCTGTTGGCCATCTATATGTCTTCTTTGGAGAAATATCTGTGTAGGTCTTCTGCTCATTTTTTCATTTTTATTCTTTTGATATTGAGCTGTATGATCTGTTTGTATATTTTGGAAATTAATCGCTTGTCACTTGCATCATTTGCCAATATTTGCTCTCATTCTGTGGGTTGTCTTTTTGTTTTGCTTATGGTTTCCTTAGCTGTGCAAAAGCTTTTGAGTTTATTTAGGTCCCATTTGTTTTTTTTTTTATTTCCATTACTCTAGGAGATGGATCAAAAAAGATATTGCTGTGATTCATTTCAAAGAGTGTTCTTCCTATATTTTCCTCTATGAGTTTTATAGTATCCAGTCTTACATTTAGGTGTTTGTTTAATCCATTTTGAGTTTATTTTTGTGTATGGTGGTAAAGAATGTTCTAATTTCAATTTTTTACATGTAGCTGTCCAGATTTCCCAGAACCATTTATTAAAGAGACTGTCTTTTCTCCATTGTATAGTCCTGCCTCCTTTGTTGTGGATTAATTGACCATAGGTGTGTGGGTTTATTTCTGGGCCTTCTATCCTGTTCCATTGATGTATATTTCTCTTTTTCTGTCAGTATCATACTGTTTGGTGACTGTAGCTTAGTAGTATAATCTGAAGTCAGGGAGCCTCATTCCTCCAGCTCCATTTTTCTTTCTCAAAATTGCTTTGACTATTCAGGGGTCTTTTGTGTCTCTATATAAATTTTATGATTTTTTTGCTCTAGTTCTCTGAAAAATGCCATTGGTAATTTGATAGGGATTGCATTGAATCTATAGATTACCTTGGGTAGCACAGTCACTTTAAAAATACTGATTCTTCAAATCCAAGAACATAGTATATCTTTCCATCTGTTTAATTCATCTTCAGTTTCTTTCATCAGCATCTTATAGGTTTTGGAGTACAGGTCTTTGCCTCCTTAGGTAAGTTTATTCCCAGCTATTTTATACTTTTTGATATGATGGTGAATGGGATTGTTTCTTTAATTTCTTTTTCTAATCTTTCATTTTTAGTGTATGGAAATGCAACAGATTTCTGTGTATTAATTTTGTATTCTGCAACTTTACCAAGTTCATTGATGAGCTCTAGTAGTTTTCTGGTAGCATCTTTAGGATTGTCTATGAATAGTATCGTGTCATCTGCAAACAGCAACAGTTTTACTCCTTCTTTTCTAATTTGGATTCCCTTATTATTTTTTTCTTCTTTGATTGCCATGGCTAGGACTTCCAAAACTATGTTGAATAAAAGTGGTGAGAGTGGACATCCTTTTCTTGTTCCTCATCTTAGAGGAAATGCCTTCAGCTTTTCACAGTTGAGTATGATGTTACCTGTGGGTTTGTCATATATGGCCTTTATTTATGTTGAGGTATGTTCCGTCTGTGCCCACTTTCTGGAGAGTTTTTATCATAAATTGGTGTTGAATTTTGTCAAAAGCCTTTTCTGCATCTATTGAGATGATCATGTGGTTTTAATTTTTCAGTTTGTTAATGTGGTGTATCACACTGATTCATTTGTGGATATTGAAAAATTCTTGCATCCCTGGGGTAAATCCCAGTTGATCATAGTGTCTGATCCTTTTAATGTATTGTTGGATTTGGTTTGCTAGTATTCTGTTGAGAATTTTTGCATCATCTTTCATCTGTGATATTGGTCTATAATTTTCTTTTTTTGTGGTATCTTTGTTTTGTTTTGGTATCAGGGTGATGATGGCCTCATAGAATGAGTTTGGGAGTGTTCCTGCCTCTGTGATTTTTTGAAATAGTTTCAGAATGATAGGTGTTAACTTTTTTATAATTGTTTGATAGAATTTGCCTGTGAAGCCATTTTTGTTTGTTGGGAGTTTTTAAATCACAGTTTCAATTTCATTACTTGTGATTGGTCTATTCGTATTTTATGTTTCTTCCTGGTCCAGTTTTGGGAATTGTACCTTTCTGAGAATTTATCCATTTCTTCTAGGTTGTCTATTTCATTGACAAATAGTTGCTTACATTTTGTAGTCTCTTATGATCCTTTGTATTTCTGTAGTGTCCATTGCAACTTCTGTTTCATTTCTAATTTTATTGATTTGAGCCCTCTCCCTCTTTTTCTTGATAAATCTGGCTAAACGTTTATCAGTTTTGTTTATCTTTTTAAAGAACCAGTTTAGTTTCATTGATCTTTTCTATTGCTTTCTTCATATCTGTTTCATGCTTTCTTTCCTTCTACTAACTTTGGGTTTCATTTGTTCTTCTTTCTCTATTCAGAGCAACTGTCTTGATAGTATTATCCCTAAACTTTTTTTGTTATGTGAGAGAATATAATCATATTCTCAAGGATTGAAGTGAATTATCAAAGTATAATGGAGACGGGGACCAATAGATAACTCAAATTCTACAAGGTAACCTATCATCAATCTACCCTCATGGAGAAGGGTAGATTGAATATAAATTCTTTCAGATTTTAACTATTCTAAGTTATTAATAAAAACAAGTCTGTAACAACAAATGTTGCAAATATATTTTAGAAATCCATATAAGTTGTCCCTATCATTTCAGTATTTCCTGGAAAGAATTCAGATTCAGATAACATTCAATGATTATTTAGATTTATAAAACAGATCAGGAATTCATTGACATAAAGAAAATCTCACTTCTCAGATTCAATTATACTCATGGAAGCAAGTGTAAATCTATTAAATATATACCTTAATATATTAAGCAGAATGTAGAAGCAATGAACTGAATTACTTATAGCAACATGGAAGAATCTTAAAAACATAGTATGAAGTTAAAAAAATAGAAATGGAAAAAAATGTAAAACATTTAGGTAAAGATAAAGCACATGTATGTATACAGACAGACAAAAATGCCATTTACTTTTTACAAAATGCATACACATCCACAATATAATGGGTGCAGATAAGGTTCAAAAATTTTAAAAATATTAAAGGCACCATTAATAGCGATTTAATAATTGTATCAGTACCACCTGCTTCTGCCATGGAGAGTTGCCAATCCTAGCTCTCTTATGGAAACTTTCTGTCTACTGACACTCCCTTGGCTATTTTCTCCTGTCCCCATCTCCTGTCTTTGACCTGCATATCCACTGCCATTGATTATTTAATTCATTAGTTAAGTGTGTGACTAGCAATTACATCACCCTATTTAACTGATGTGTGTGTTGTTTAGAAGTTTTCTTTATCAAGCATAGGTCATACTATTTTCAGCTATTCATGTATGATGTAATTGAGCATTTCTTCTAGCAGTTAAACATCAAGTTTTTAGTCAGGAAAATGACTTTCTATGGTAATACAGTTTCTGTAAGAATATCAGTTTAAACTGCAGCTTTTGAGGTATCTTCTCATGAACATAAATTCTCATAAATCCAGTGGATATCCATAGATTTAAGAGGGCTAAAATAAAAAAAAAAAATTAAAAAAAGAGGGCTAAAATAATTAAGTTGATAAAGTCTTTAATATTTGCTTGCTTATTCTATTAGAATAAAAACTAAGATTATTCATAAGGATTCACATTAAATGTATATATTTTTCCAAAGCATTTTTCAGTAATAATGACTTGAGAACTCACTGAATGTATTTCTAGAACTCACTTGTATAAACCATTATATACAAATAGTTTGCCAAAAATAACCTAATTATAAAAGAGAATTTCCTTCTCACTCTCACCACTTCATTCAACATAGTATTGGAAGTTCTAGCCACATAAATGAGACAAAAAAAAATTAAAGTTATCCCGATTGGAAGGGAAGAGGTAAAATTATCGTTATATGCAGATGACATGACACTATGTATAGAAAACCTTTAAGACTCCATACAAAACTACTAGAATTGATAAATTGAGCAAGGTAGTGGGATACAAGATTAACACACAGAAATCTGTTGCACTTTTTTACACTAACAATGAAATATCAGAAAGGAAAAGTTAAAAAAAAACAAAATACTGTTTAAAATTGCGTCAAAAACATAAAATACTTAGAAATAAACCTGACCAAGGAGGTGAAAGACTTCTATACTGAGAACTGTAAATACTGATAAAGGAAACTGCATATGATTCAAAGAAATGGAAAAATATCCCATGCTATTGGATTGGGAGAATTAAGATAGTTAAAATGGGTATACTGCCAAAAGAAATCTACAGATTTAATGTGATTCCTATCAAATTACCCATGACATTTTTCACAGAACTAGAACAAATAATCCTAAAATTTATGTGGAACAACAAAAGACCCAGAATTGCTGAGTAAATCCTGAGGAAAAAGAACAAAGCTGGAGGCATAACCCTCCCAGACTTCAGCAAATGCTACAAAGCTACAGTAATTAAAACAGTGTGGTACTGGCACCGAAACAGACATACAGATTAGTGAAACAGAATGTAGATCCCCCCCAAAAACCCACACACCTATGGTCAATTAATCATCAACAAAGAAGGCAAGAATATACAATGTGGAAGAGACAGTCTCTTTGGAAAGTGGTGTTGGGGAAGCTGGACAGCCACGTGTAAATCAGTAAACAGTCCCTCATACCATACAGAGAAATAAACTCAAAATAGCTTAAAGACTTAAATATAAGATAGGACACCATTAAATTCCTGCAAGAGAACATTGATAAAACATTCTCTGACATAAATCATATCAGTGTTTACTTTGGTCAGTCTCCAAAGGCAATAGAAATAAAAGCAAAAATAAACAAATGGACCTAATCAAATTTATAAGCTTTTGCACAACAAAGGGAACCAGGAACAAAATGAAAAGACAACCTATAGAAGGAAGAAAATATTTGCAGATGATGTGACTGAAAAGGGCTTAATTTCCAATATATGCAAACAGCTTATACAACTCAATAACAACAACAACAACAACAACAAAACAAAGAGCCAAATCAAAAAGTGGGAGGAAGACCTAAATAGACATTTCTCTAAAGAAGAGTTACAGATGGCCAATAGGCACATGAAAAGATGCTCAACATTACTAATTGTTAGAGAAATGCAAGTCAAAACTACAAAACGATATCACTGCATACCAATCAGAATGGCCATCATTAAAAAGTCTACAAATAATAGTTGCTGGAGAGGATGTGAAGAAGAGGGAACCCTCCTACATTGTTGGTGGGAATGTAAATTTGTTCAGCCACTATGGAGACAAGCATGGGGGTTCCTAAAAAAGCTAAAAATAGAGTTGCCACGTGACCCAGCAGTCCCACTCCTGGGCATATATCTAGAATAAACAAAAACTCTAATTAAAAAAGATACATGTACCCCAGTGTACGTAGCAGCACTATTTATAATATCCAAGACATGGAAGCAACCTCAATGTCCATTAGCAGATGAATGCATAAAGAAGATGTAGAGTATATATTGAATGGAAAACTACTCAGTCAAAAAAAAGAATGAAATAATGCCATTTGCAGCAACATGGATGGACCTAGAGATTATCATACTAAGTGAAATAAGTCAGATGGAGAAAAACAAATATCATATGATATCACTTATATGTGGAATCTAAAATATGATACAAGTGAACTTGTTTACGAAACAGAAACAGACTCATAGACATAGGAAACAAATGTGTGGCTACCAAAAGAGAAAGGCTAGGTAAGAGGGATAAATTGGGAGTTCAAGATTAGCAGATAGAAACTACTATAAGTAAAATAGATAAGCAACAAGGCCCTATTGTATAGCACAGACAACTATATTCTATATCCTGTAATAACCTGTAATGAAAAAAAATATGAAAATGTATGTATACATGCACACAGAAGAATATAAATAACTGAATCACTTTGCTGTACACCAGAAACCAATACAACATTGTAAATCAAATATACTTCAATTTTAAAAATTATTTTTTTAAAAAAGAGAATTTCCTAAACTCAAAAGCAAAGAAAGAGCAATCATGATGATATCTAGTAATTCTGTCGTTCATTTCATAATAAAAAAATTCATATTCTTGCTATGCCAAGATTTGATAAGATCACTCTATTTTTTTTTTTTTACTGAAGTCATATGAAAAATTTTTATTGAACTTATAGCAAATAGGAAAGCTAAAAAAGCTAAATATGTCAGCCAGAGGGTGACAGTGCTCATTGAGATTGCTCAAGTTTAGAGTGCATCCTCACTTCATGGGACATGGGAAGAATGTAACACTTCCTCAGCTTCTAGTTTAGATCATAAATATGGGAGCTTCTTCCTGACATTTTTATTTAACATTAGGAAATAGCTTCAAAAAGGAAAAAAAAAGAAATATCTTCCAGGTGATACTTAAAAATTTTAATGGCCCTAAAAAATGAAAGGTTGAACAATAAATATTTGCTTATATTTACTTTGATGAATGAATAGAAATAATATTTAATTTACTGCAGTTTATTTAGAAATTAAATGTTTATGTAAGATTTACCATTTTTTTATGCTATAAACATTTTTAAAGCCATGTTTTTCTTTCTTTCTTTCTCTTTCTTCCTTTCTTTTCTCTTTCTTCCTCCCTTCCTTCCTTCCATCCATCCATCCATTTATTTATTGGCTGTGTTGGGTCTTTGTTGCTGCACATGGGCTTTCTCTAGTTGCTGTGAGCGGGGGCTCCTCATTCTAGTGACTTTCCTTGTTGTGGAGCACAGGCTCTACGTGTGTGGGCTTCAATAGTTGTGGCACACGGGCTTAGTTGCTCTGTGGCATGTGGAATCTTTCCAGAGCAGGGCTCGAACTTGTGTCCCCTGCATTGGCAGGCAGATTCTTAACCACTGCGCCACCTAGAAAGTCCAAAGCCATGTTTTTCAAGGTTGATGATGAACTTGATAAATGGACTCAACAAAGGATTTCAATGTGACCTATATTTGGGAAATATTACACAGAATGTTATTTTTCAAATGTATTAGATTAAAAAAAAAACTTTAAAATCAAAGCAAACATTAGAGCACTAGTATAGAGCTTAAGAGCACTGATCTAGATTAGTTGGACTCTAGATACCCTGGTAGAGTTAGAATACATATCCTGGCTCCACCATTCACTGACTGTTTCACCTTTGGCTAGGCTCTCTGTTGCCTTTCTTTCTTTATCAGTAAATACAGGTATACCTCATTTTATTGCACTTCCTTTATTATGCTCTGCAGATATTTCCTTTTTTACAAACTGAAGTTTTGTGGCAAACCTACATTGAGTCTGTTGGTGCCATTTTTCCAACAGCATTTACTCACTTCCTGTCTCTGTGCCACATTTTGGTGATTCTCACAACATTTCAAAAATTTCATTATTATTATATTTGTTATGGTGATCTGTGATCAGTGATCTTTGATGTTACTGTTGTAATTATTTTGGGGAGCCACAAACCATGCCTATGTAGATAGTGGACTTGATTGTTGAAATGATGGCAAAGGATTTAGAATATTACATAAACTTAGTTGAAGAAGCAGAAGCAAGGTTTGAGAGGATTGATTCCAATTTTGATAGAATTTCTACTGTAAGTAAAATGCTATCAAACTGCACTGTATGCTACAGAGAAATCACTCATGAACAGTCAATTGATGTGGCATACCTCCTTGTTGTCTTATTTTAAGAAAATTGCTAGAGGCCATTGCAACCTTCAACAACTCCCATTCTGATCAATCAGAAGCCCATTAACATCGAGGCATGACCCTCCACCAGAAAAAAAGATTAAGACTCACTGAAGGCTCAGATGATGGTTAGCAATTTTCAGCAATAAAGTATTTTTTACTAAGTATGTACATTGTGTTTTTAGACATATTGCTATTGCACACTTAATATACTACAGTATGGTATAAACATAACTTTTATAAGCACTGAGAAACCAAAAAATTTGTGTGGCTTATTTTATTGTGATATTTGCTTTATTGCAGTGGTCTGTAACTGAACCTGCAATATCCCTATAGTATGCCTGTATTATTATTGACACGTGTGAATTTTGGTAAAATTCTTAGCACGTTACCTGACACATGATAAGCAATACATCATGTATCATGCAATATGTATGATGAATAAAAAATCATTCACAAAAATACCTTTAACCTCTTGTGATTGATTCCAATATTCTCTATTCAGTTTCATTTTCCTATGACCAATGCTGGTCATGATGAACTAAATTGTTATAATGAACCATGGTACACAATTTGAAAAATACCAGCACACAGTATTCCCTTCTTGAAAAATCGTGATGTACATAAACTGGTTAAGCATGTGGAGATATTGTACAGAGAAAAGAAAGCTATTTGTTATTTCTTAGACAGTATTTCCAAAGTTTACTTGTTTATAGAAATGTTTTCATTTAAACCAGTTATAGTAGATTGAAATCTAAGATGAAACACCAAGATTTCCTAACCTAGTTCCTGGGATTGTGAATGTGATGAGACAGCACACCTGATTATATTACCTTACATTGAAAAAGGGATTTTTCAGATGTAATTAAGGTTACTAATCAGTAGACTTTGAGTTAATCAAAAGGGAGATTATAGGGATGGGCTTAGCCTAATCGTGTGAGCCCTCCAGAAGCAGAGTTTTCTCCTGATGGTGGCAGAAGGAAAGTCAGAGATATTCAGAGTATAATAAGGATGTGATATGCTGTTGTGTTACCAGCTTTGAAAATGGAGGGGACCATTGTTCAAGAACTAAAGTGTGGCCTCTAGTTGCTGAGAGTAACTCCCCACCAACAGCCAGTAAGGAAATGGGAACTTCATTCCTACAACATCAAGAAATTGAATTCTGCCAATGACCTGAGTCAGCTTGGAAATGGATTCTTCCCTAGAGCTTCCAGATAAAAGCGCAGCCTGGCTGATAGCTTGATTTCAGCCTTGTGAAATACTGAGGCAGATAAGCTTACCATGTCTGCCTAGACTTCTGATCTACAGAACTGTGAGGTAATATTTTGAGCTTCTAAATTCGTGGTAATTAGTTGCATAGCAATAGAAAACTAATATACCAGGGACTTCCTAGGTGGTGCAGTGGTTAAGAATCTGCCTGCCAATGCAGGGGACACAGGTTTGAGCCCTGCCCCAGGAAGATACCACATGCCGTGGAGCAACTAAGCCCATGCACAACAATTATTGAGCCTGTGCTCTAGAGCCCGTGAGCCACAACTACTGAGCTCATGTGCTACAATACTGAAGCTCATGCACCTAGAGCCCATGCTCCACAACAAGAGAAGCCACCACAATGAGGAACACACTAACCACAACAAAGAGTAGCCCCTGCTCACCACAAGTAGAGGAAGCCCATATGCAGCAACAAAGACCCAACACAGCCAATAAAAAAATAAATCCAACAAATAAATAAATAAATTTATTTTAAAGAAAAGAAAACCAATATACTGGAACACAATTATAAATCAAAATAAACAAAGAAACAATAAGCAAGTAACTATAATGTAACCATGGAAGGAAAGGTGTGTGGAAGAATTTTATGTTCATTTTAAATTTGGTTATGCCTTAGTAGTACAAGTAAGAAAAAATGTCAGTTTGTGGATGGTTAACATTTTTTAGTATGAACACTAGGCTATTAAAACAGCATCACACAAAAAGTAGCAGCAGTAGGGCAAGGCAAAAACAAATCTTTTTTGTGGGCTTATGCTGTTTGTTGTGTCTGGAAAGATTTTTCCTCTATTCTATCACCTAAAGAAGAAAACCCATACCCGTTACCTATCATACCCTCACTTATCTCCCTCCCAGCTCTAAGCAACCGCTGTCACTATAGATTTCCCTATTATGGACCTTCATATGAATAGAATCATATAGTATGTGTGACTTTTGTGACTGGCTTCTTTCACATAAACATAATGTTTTCAAGATTCATCTATGTTGTTACATGAATCAGTACTGTGTTCCTTTTTACAGCAGAATAATATTTCATTGTATGGATATACCAGATTTTTTTTATCCCTTTATTTGCTGGTGGACATTTGTGTCATTTCTATCCTTTTTTCTATTATGAATAAGGCTGCTATAAACACTTTTGTACAAGTTTTCATATGGACATATGTTTTTATTTCTCTTGGGTATATACCTAGGAGTAGAATTTCTGGGTCATATGGTAACTGTATGTTTAATCCATTGAGGAACTACCTGACTGTTTTCCAAAGCAGCTGCACCATTTTACATGTCCAAACAACGTAGAAGTGTTCCAGTTTTTCCATATTCTGCTCGACACTTATTATTAACTGACTTTAAATTTTATCCATCTCTTTAGGCCTGGTTCATATGCCATCACTTCCACATAGTCATTTCTGGTTCAGCAAAGCATAGTAATTTCTTCTGTTGACTTCCAAAGGATTATATCTGTTTGTTTCTCAGGGCTCACATCATGTTCCTCTTTGTATTATTGTTAGTATGAGTCTTACCTGCCTTCCAGTTTAAGCGTCTTTATAGCAGGATTTGTGTTTAATTCACTAATTTCATCCTTTCAAAGCACAGCTGTTCTAGGTAGCTTGAACATAAGAGAAATTCTGGAAGTATTTGCTGAGGGTTTTAGATTAAAAATGAACCCGTTGACCTAGTTTAATGTAATGTATGACAATTTCTTCCAGTGCCAGCCTAGAGAGCTTGTTTGGCTTAGTCACACATGCACAGAGTTATCCATTTTCAAATTTTGTGCTCTCACTTGTTAATCATGTGCTCTTAATAAGATTTCTTAAACTTGCTGAGATGTTTCTCTATCTATAAATGTAAATTTTAGTATTGTATAAGGTTACTATGAAGCATAAATGTGATGATTTACGTGAAGCAACTAGTATAGTTCCTGGCACATATTTGATGCTCATTACATGGTATTAAAACTCTTTAGTGATGTTAATATTTGTGCTGCTAAATACAAAATGTAGTAATCCCTTCCCACAGCAAATTTCCTTTAATAAAAGTATAATTATGGATTTAACTCAAGTTACATTTTATTAAATTGCAATAAGTTTTGGATTGAATAAAATGTGAATTGCAGGTCATTTCAAATTGTAGAATCAAAAGCATTTAGTCTGGTTTGACCATGCCAGATAGCCTGCCATAAGATGGATTGCACAACTCTGTGTCTTTTGCTTCTATTTTGTTGCTCATCTTGAAGTACACCCTGTTCAGGCTAATAGATATCATAAAACACATTACTTTTGTTTTGTGCATATTTACGTCTGGTGCTTTAAATTCTGTGTGGTAATATTGAATGATATAAAATGTTATAAAATTTCAGTAACTCTGAATCTGTATTAAATGGGTGTGAAAGTAGAGAGGTATGATCATCAAGAGTAGAAATAAATGGATAATGATAATACTTCAAGAGAATAAGTGTGGTGTTTTAGAAGACAAAAATTAAAGCATATATGCACTTTCAGGGTGCTGTTAGACATGGAAAATGTGGTTGCTGTTAGGCGTTCAGTTGCAAGTTTTAGTTGTGCTAAGAGGTCAGTGATAAGTGTATTCTTTTATTATTTATTTGAGTATAGAATATAGAAGTTTTTACAGATTTTTTCTAATTTCTGTACAATACCTTAATATTTCATCTATGAGTTCAAATCATATTTTTAAAAAAATTTCCTGTTGTGTGAGAGGAATTATAATGTGGAGAGGCTACATTGTACTGGATAAGATATACTGAAAACCAAAAAAACAGAATTTTATTCAGATTCTACTAGTTGCCAATTATGAAAATCTCTTTGAGACCCAGTTTCCTATGTACAGAACAGATAATAATATTTGTGTTTAGCTCAATTTGTCTATAACACTAGCTGAAAAATACTCAGATGATTCCACCTTGCAAACTCTGAAGGGCTCTTTAACACAAGGAGGTATTAACATTAAGTGCTAGGGAAGTGGTCCCTGAAATCGTTCCCCTCCCTGTCTATGTGAAAATCTACCAGTGAGTTTTTAAACATTACAGTATTCCTTACGAAGAATCCTTCTCCCCAGGGTTTACTACCTAAGTTGTCTTTCTGTGGAAGATGCTTAGCAAAATCATGACTCTTCCTTAGTAACTTTCCATTTTGATGCAAGTATGGTCATAAGTCCTCCATCTTCTGGTTTCAGTCATTTTACCTCCATATTAGACATGTAGTTCTCTGTTATAATCATCATATTAGTTAAGGTTTCATTCAAGAAAATGAAGCTAAACAGAAAGGAGACTTAATACAGGGAATTGGATGTTTACAGGAATTAGGTGTTTACATGAGGAAATTATGTATTGACAGAAACATTATAAGGAGGTTGCCATTGCACTTTTAGTTACACAATCACAACACCATAGCTGTGATAAAGACAGAGTAAAACCCTGCTATTGCCACACCTACTATTAGTGACGAGGCAGCAGAACATTCAGCCTGTCTGAGGCAAAAACACTCCTGTCAGTGCTTGCCTGCTGGCCACTGCTACCTCCCAAATACAATGCGAGTGCAAGCAATTCACTTGTAGAAACCAATTTCCAGAGAAGTCTAAGTTGTATGTCCAAGAGGAGAGTAAAATGAAGCATGGAAAAGCAAATTCAAGTAACCACCACAATTTCTATGTAGTTAGGTTCATTTCTCCAGTTGTTCCTCAGTGGCCTTGAAACGTCTTACCTTCAAACCCCATGTCCTTACATGCTGTAGTCCTGCCTTGGTCTTTTAAGAATTATGTGAGCAGACAGACACAGAGAACAGACTTATGGTTGCCAAGGGGAAGGGGGGTGGGGGGGGGATGAAGTGGAAATTTGGGGTTAGCAGAGGCAAACTATTACATGTGGAATGGATAAGTAGCCAGGGCCTACTGTATAGCACAGGGAGCTATATTCAGTACCCTGTAATAAGCCACAATGGAAAAGAATATGAAAAATTATATATATAGATACACACACACACAAAACTGAATCACTTTGCTGTACATCAGAAATGAACACAACATTGTAAATCAACTATACTTCAATAAAAGAGATTAAAAATAAAGAATTGAAGACATCCATGTTTTCTGCCCATGAGAAGTTAATGATCTTGTTTTGGAGACAAGATTTTCAATCATTAAACAATTTAAAAATCAGAAAAAAAAGGAATTATGTGAGGACAGACACATGGGCCCCACCTTATGACACATTATCATCAACTAAGTTATAATTCCTTTATCTCCTCTCAGTCGGGTTGGTATCATTTTGCAAAAGCAATAGAAAGGAATTCTTGGATATATGTATTCTGAAGAAGGATGTTACCCTTATATGAGAAACTGAAAAACTTACTCTAAGGTATGTTTCATCAATCAAGTGAAAAATAAGAATACATACTTACGAATGTGGAAGATGGGTCCTCAGGTTTTTTTAATTTACCATGTGAATTAAGATATATATTTATCTAAGTACAGTGTTTTGTCAGCAGGCACTGTGTGTACTGTCAATTTAATTCCCCTGTCACTGTGATACTGATAGAATCTTTAGTTGGCAGGGTAAATTAATATACATATTCTTGCACATTTTGGGGCATTTACAAAGTGTCTTCACATTCTAGGACACAATTCAGACCTTTTAAAATGCGAGAAGAGTTAAAAAAAATACTATTGCAGTCATGGAAAGACATCTCCGATCTCCTGCTGTGGGGAGCATAGTTGAAGACACTTCGAACTGCCACCTCTCTGGCTTCACCACCATTTCTAGAATAAAGTGATACTTCTCTAGAATATTCTCAGCCAGTGATTGAGCATAGCAGGAATGTCAGTGTTGGCCATTCTGATGGGATATTGGACTCCTCTAGTGGGCAAGTCTGGCTTGGGAACTCGCTATCTTTCTGGCTGAAATTTTCTTAATGCTGTACTGCAGTCAGGCTACCTCCCAAACCCTCCTCCTTGCCTCTCTCCCTTCAGAGATGTCAGAACTACATTGCAGTTTGAGACTTTTTCTGCCTACTCTTGCTTCCTCCCTTTTATTCTTTGGAGGTGTTTCTTCAAGAAGTCTCCTGAAAGACTGATCACATCTTGGTGTGTGCTTCTTAGATGACCTGAACAATACAGTGACTTTAAAGATCACAATTACAAATTGTTTTGAAGATGGTGAACATGGGATTTCCATCTCCACTGAGAATAGAAGTGGGAGAAATTAATTAAATCTAAACAATCGAAGGTACTCCAAGAGTCATTTTTAAGTGTAAATTCGTGTAGATCCTGAAATGGAATAATATTGGAAGACAAGTTAGAAATACATTTTTCAGAGAATTTTAAGAAGAGAGTCTATATATATATGTGTATATATATATATATATATATATATATATATATATATATATACATAGTGACCAAATCTATGAACATTCTCCCTGAGTAATGGAACGCTTTTTGCTGCAGCCATGAAATTGTGCTGTTGAACTGATACTAATTCTCCACCCTAATGCTGGTTTGGAACAGGTTAGCTGCATTATGGGTTATATACACTCAGGGTTCCTAATCATCATTTATTATGTGTGCTTGTAAGTAAATGCATTTTGGGTTTCAAATATGGAAGGGAAGTTGATTGTAATATAGAAGCCACCTTAGTTTACGCTTATTTGTCCTATAAATAAGAAAAAGTTACCTTTGCTCTAGAGGGCAGTCGTTTCAAGTTTGTGGTATTCTTAGGTTAGCAAACCTTCTTCTCCTTTCCCCACTGACTCTCCAGCTTTGCCCTTCATTAATTAACCTGTTGCTGTGGTATGGAGCCCTGGCACGTTTGCCTCCTCCCTAGGATCTGGCCCTGCATTACAGCTTGCTTAACAGGGCACTTTCCCTTTTTCCAGAGGTCTACATTCTAGGGTCTAGGGTCTAGGGTCTACCTTCTGAATTTTTCTGTAAAGAGATGAAAGCATGCCAATAAAATGTAACAGGAACAAAGAAAAAATCAACTATTCACATTCAGTATTTCACACTAAACTGTTATCTTTCTGCACTAATAATATTACAGTTTGTGAGCTTGTTCAGGATATGTGATTATTTTTCAAATATTTGGCAACTCATTCTTTCCATAAAAATATCAGTAGCTTAGATGGGAAATATTTTAAATAGTTTTGTATTTTTTGTGAAATCACTAGAGTCATCAAACATTTTAATTTGTAAAATTTTCTGTTATATGATAATGTGCATTTTGGGCTTTTTCATTATACTTAATATAATTTGAGAGATACATTATATTTGGGTGTTTTTACTAATTTCTTAGTTTCTGTTGAAGCTCATCCTGGATGTATAAGATTCTAAATGTGGTTCCCTTCAGTCTGAGTTTTATGAACTTCTAGGAGCCTCAGCTTCGATACCTATTTTCTTAGGAAGGCTATAGTTGTATAAATGTATTAAGCTTGATTCTTCTCTGAAAGCAAATATGACAACACTTATTATTCCCAGTTTGATAATAAAACCTTTAATCATAATCTCCAGATAAAGGACTTTTCCTCTCACGGTTCTAAATAAGAGAAAATCTGCTTCCCTGTTCACTTAACATTTGGTGGTGATGTAATAAATAAAACATCAGCTGATGAGTGATTGTGTCTTTCTTTACTTTTTCTTTCTACAGGTTGAGTTTCACATGGATGCGGGGACGCTGTGCCGCAACAACATGACGTCCTGATTAAGTAAATCCGCTGAGACTGCTTTAAAGAACATTCATGTCATGGAGTTCCCAGGTCAAGACATTCTATTTTTGGTATTCCTAGCCTAAGTGCTGATGAAAATGGGGGTCCTTTCTTGCTTCCTTGGTGATTTTTGGTAGACACAATTGAATTCCAGGTACCACGGAAACTTTGTTTATTGGTTTGTTATTTTTCTTAATGGGATTTATATTCAAAGCGAAATCAAGGAAACATCTAAAAGGTCTTTTGAGATGAGGGCAAAGCAGTATGAAAACAGAGGTTATGAGTCTCATCCTTCTTATAGTAGAGTTTAGAGAGCTCCAATAGTAGACACGTCTTGTATTGGAACAGTTAGTACGTTATTTATATATGCAGAAATAATATATTGATTAATTTTCTTCCCCGATCTGTACATACAGTTTTTCTGCTAATATATATTAGCGCCAAAATCATAAATTTGAACACTCAATTCTAAAATTTTCTTGACTTCGATATAGTTATTAGCAATCTTCTGCTGTGGCAGGTGAGGGCACTGTGAGGGAAAGCTGGCAAACATCTGAACCGATGGCGTCTCCCGTACTATGACTGACTCGTAACCCAGAGGGTAAGATCTTGATTCCCCTTGGCAAGTAGAGGAAAAGGTCTTTGAGTTTTCATATCCGTTTCAGTTTCTGCTGTCATTTAGACTGCTGCTGCAAAATAACAAATAATAGAGGAAACTGTACAATTAGTCTTGTGTAGTAAAATCATTGTTGGCTTGCCAGATAATGTCTCTCCATTTGAGTCTTGCTCTTTTTATGACTATCTGTGTGACCATGGGCAAAACCTGTCACTTTTTATAGTCATAGCCTTTTCATCTGTAAAATGAAGTGCTCCTATCAGATGACCCTCAGCCTTAATTCTAGGTTTGTGATTCTGTGGATTTTTAATAAATTAACTAACTTTTAAATGTCTGATGAATGGCAGAGAGGAACTCTACCTGCTTTGGTTAACCAAAATTGAGCAAGTTGATTATGAACCCGATACCCATTTAAAAGTAATGTGATTTTTCTCCTGTGTCTGGAATGTTTATAAATAAAACCAGAGGCTGGGGCTTCCTAGGTGGCACAGTGGTTAAGAATTCGCCTGCCAGTGCAGGGGACATAGGTTTGATCCCTGCTCCAGGAAGATCCCACATGCCTCGGAGCAACTAAGCCCGTGTGACACATAAAAAAAAAAAAAAAAAGATTTAATAAAATCCATCATTTAAAAAAAAAAAAAACCAGAGGCTGATGAACTGCTTTTTTTGATTCAAGATCAAAAGTTGTTTTTCCTCTTTTTCTGATTTTCTGTCTCCTCTCAGGTGGCATGGCTGTGGATTGAATGAAATATTAAGAACCCTTCCCATTTTATGATTTTATGAAATATTATTTGATAATTCCACATATTGAAATTGGCATTGAAATAGATGGGAACTTTTCCTGATTTCTCTTCCTGTTTTCTCTTGCATCTCTCTTTCTCCTAGGAAAATAATATTTCTTTGCTAGATGACCACATCCTTCTGTAGTACAGAATAATTAAAATATTCAAAAGCAAAGTGTCACTTGCTGTCAAGGCATCTTAAGAATGTTCAACCACATTTTAGTTGAATTTGAAGGTTTATAAAAATTTTCTCTCACTTCTCATGTAACACTAAAATATTAATGCTGAGCAGGTTGTGAATGTATTAGTTTTAGTAGGAGTACTTTCAGATGCTAAGTAATCTTACAAATGATTGATAAAAAACCATGTCATATCTATGAGAATTTGAGAATCTTGTAATCTGTCTTCCTGTTGTAAGTGTATACTAGGTGGCTAGAAAAAATTTTTTTTTTACTATTATTAGAACTTTTAAAGTGAAAAACATACCTGTCTCAGGATATTTATATCTTTATCTGGGAAATATAAAAGAAATCAGTGATGCTTGTGTTGCTGAGCTCATCATATATCTTTAATACTTATATATTTCAAATTATATATACATTCTCCCAGGGTTAGGAGATCCTTTCTAGAGTTAGGGTAACAAAGCCTAAGGGGACAGGGGGAGCCATTTAGGAGAATGAGGCAGTTAAGCAATTATATAACATTTTAAAAACATTCACTATTTCCCACCATTTAATTTTCGCTTCTCAAAGACTGTTTTTCTCATATAAGTGATTAGAATAGTTGATCATCATACTCCCCTCCTCTCTGTCTTTTTTCTCTATGAAATTATATCTTCTCTTAGAAAACATTTTCTGGAAAGAATTAATGCTTATATTGAATTATATGCAAATTTAGCAATATAGGATTGGGATTTTTTGTCTTGCTTTGTGTTTGTTTTTTGGCTGTGCTGCACGTCGTGCAGGATCTGAGTTCCTGACCAGGGATCGAACCTGTGCCCCCGTCAGTGGCAGCAAGGAGCCTTTCCCACCAGACTGCCAGGGAACTCCCTGGGATTTTTTTATTAAGTATAGTTGATTTACAATGTTGTGTTAGTTTCAGGTGTACAGCAAAGTGATTCAATTAGTACATACACTTTATATGTACATATATATATGATCCAGTTAATATATATATAAGAATCTGAAAAAGTCTGTCTTTATCAGATTCTTTTCCATTATAGATTACAACAAGATATTGAATATAGTTCCCGGTGCTATTCAATAGATCCTTATTATTTACCTATTTTGTATATAGTAGTGTGTTTCTGTTAATTCCAAACCCCAGATTGGGATGTTTTATTTAAAAGAATTAAGATAAAATAATTTTCAAAATATAATTTTGTTAAAGTATTATCACCTCCAATTGTATCTTGCAAATCGTGTTCATATCATCACTCCCATATATTCATGATAAGAAGTAAAGCAAATTAAAGAAAACAAAACAAAAACAAAAACCAAAAACTAGGGGAGAAGACTATCATGAAACAACAATAACAAAATCTCAAATCTGTATTGGTGGGAGAGAAGTCAGGTTGGAAAAGGGGGTGAATAAACACAATTTATAGTTAATCCAAAAGTCTCGTTAAAGTTCATAATATCAGTCTCTAGAAATAAAAAAACAATTGCCAGAATTTGTTAACAAGCGCTAACACCAACCAAATGAAAAGATGCAATTCTCCCTCCTGCTAGTCTCCCTGCCCTGCAAATACAGTTAACAATAAAACGGAAAGTAACAGAAGCAAGAGAAGTGGTGAAGCCCTTGGAAAACCCGCTAAATGGGTTATCACTCTCTGACAGTTGTTTACTGGACTGTGTCTGCAGTGTGCTAAGATTTTTCCCTTGCTTTTTAGTAGGTTAGGCACTGTATGATGTTTGTCTCTGGCAGAACATCTCGCATCTGAAAGGAATTCTAGAGATCGAATGATAGCATGATAGCTTCATTATCTGCGCATCTTAATAGTCCTGGCAAATAACAAATAACATTTCTTTCTCCCAGAGAAGGAAGAGAAATACAGATAGAAGGAAGCTTAAGTGAATGAGTTATGTAACATAGTCTCAGAATCTTTTCCAAATAGAGTATTAAAGAGTCGGCAGTCTTAGAAAAAGAAAATGAGAGTTCTGATGAGGAAACCTGGATTTGTTTCTCAGTGCTGACTATGGGGATATGTATCCTTGAGGAACTTACTGAACCTCCTTGTGTTTACTAAACAGTAAAGTGAAAGGATAAGATTAAATGATTTCAGAGCTCCTTTTCAGCTCGGGTAGTCTCTGACATGATAGTGGTACCTAAGACTTAGGACTTAGTATGTTTCACAGCCTGTGGGACACTATCACTTTTAAGTGTTTTACATGGATTTTATAATCATCAAACAACTATGTGAAGCAGGCACTATTATTAATTGGATTTTATGAGCTTAGGGACTTAAGTATCTTAAACAATGTCACGTGCTTTGGAGTAGCAGAGGTGAAGTTTTAAATGAGGCCATCTGACTCCACAGTCTACCAGCATGAGTGAGGACCATGCTCTCCATCCTCCCCTTGACATTATTCGCAAGCCAATCAAGACAGGAAGTCATGTGTGTTGGTCCTGCACTCTTTCCAACTTCCTTGTCTCTGAGTAAATGGTTATTTGCCCATCAGTTTGTCTTGTGTTACAGTAAAATATACTTTCTCTTCAGTTACCATTTTCTGTCTGTGCTCGCTCTCTAGATATAATCAAGAGAGTGGTACATCTTCTAATGGAATATTTCTACTGAGTATTTTCCAGAGACTGCCCATGCAGTCATTTGAACAGGAATCAGAGGGAAGGTTCATAGAAATTATAAAAGAAACAGTCAAGGCAGAGTCTTTCGTAGCAAAATTATAGGAATGTCTCCTTAGGTCAAAGTCAAAGTAAGGATGAATTAACTCCCAAAACAATTTTGAAAAGGTGAATTCAATGATATTGCAGTTGTTGGACCAGGTGTTAAAATGTTATTGGGTGTTAATTTAATTTTCATCCTGTCAACACTCATCTGAACTGTAACAGCTGCTAAACACGGTTCCACAAGAGCAAACCATCCTCACAGAGGAAGCAGATGCCTAATCAATAGGGCCAGTAGAAATGTATGGCTCAGCTAAGCAACCTGCACAAGGGGGAATGAATCCCATAGGGCTCTGTCTTACCTGAATGGAAAAGAGCTTTAAAGATAGTGTGACTATTCAAGCAGTAAGAACAGGAAACTGAAAGTCCTGGCTTGGCTTCCTATTGCCTCTTCTCTTTCTCTCTTTCTTTCTCTCCTGCTTTCTTTAATTCTGTATGACCTTGGATTGGACAGTTCCTTAGTTTCTCTGTCCTCCTAAGCTTCCAGAGATATTGAGGATATTGCTTCAAGTCTATTTTTATGTGTACTGCTATTATCATCTCACAGGCCGTACACAGTTCAAGGTAAAAATCAACTGCTTTTTAACAAAAAGTACCTTCCTTTAGGTTTTAACATTAAAGAGATAATAGTGATGAAGTAGTAGTAGTTAATAGCTGTCCTTCATTGCATTTTAGGGTAGATAGGAACAGATTGCTTATAACAGGGAAAGGCATTTTGGATTTGAATAATTTCTTGACTACTTACTAATGTAGTAGGATATGTAATTTCCCCTTCTGTAGATCTTCAAACAGAAGGGTAGATTGCTATGTCTATGCCAAATGTAATTTTATCCTAGAAACTGGGGTTCGACTATATAACCTCTTAAGATTGATTATGCCATGCATTTAATAATTTTTCTGTAAATTAGTATGCCTCATCCAAAAAATCACCTTTGTTTATGCATCTCAGACTTAGCTATAAATCCTTCTGGGATTATGTGGTATTGTTCCAGGGATTCTCTAAACTCTTTTAAACTCGAGAGTTATGACACCCTGGAGTGTCAATATTATTAGAAAGTTTGGGACTTTTTTTTTAATAAATGAAAGCAACTGGATTTAAGGGAGTAGAATGCAAATTTTATGTGGATATTAAAGAGATACATCTTTTGAACAGTTTGAATGTTGAGATAGGCTTCTTTGGCTTATATGCAAACACTTGGCAATTGTTCTTCTTTTGGGGATCATGAGGGAAAGGTTCACTGTGGCTACTTGTCTAGTATGTTCTCCTGGAGGAGAAATCTTCCATTTTCCTGGGTTTGTTAAATGTCAAATAAAGCAAAAAAACAGAAAACAAAGTAACACCTGTCTTCTACCTAGAATTTTACAGTGCTTGTACAATATTATTCCTTTTCTTCTGCTTTCTATTCCTATAGAAAGTAAAAGCTTTAAGGAAGTATATTGTGGGTGTTCGAACAGTGGCTGTGTGACATGACGGGAAAAAAAAGGTTAATTTGAAGGAAATAAAATAATTGTGGCATTTGGGATAATGACTTGGACTTTTTAACTTTTTTGGAGATATGGTGAATTATTATTGAGGAGGATTCAAAAGACCATCAGGGCACACTGAAAATTTTGTATCATGAAATTCTAATCCACAAAATAAATGCAAATAAGGTAGATATGAGGAACTGAGCCAGGCTTTTAATAGAACAATAATTTTGAAATAGCTCTTTGGAGCTCTTAGTTAAAAAACAAAAGGTAAAAGCAAGAATCCTATTTATTAGCATTTAATTGAAACTGAGAACAAGAGCCATTATTGGTTATGTTTAGTATGACAACATACTAAATGGTTCCCATTTTGTGTTAGTTATTTGAAAAGCCTAAAGTTTAGTGCAGAAATATAATGTGAGGAATTATTTCTTTCCTTCCTCTCTCCTCTCCCCACCTCATCTTCCTTCTTTCCCTCTACCTTCATTTTTCCTACTGGTAGGAAATGGATGTAGGTGGAACATTTTGATGAATGGATTTTGTACAATTTCAGTGAAGAAATATGTACTTCCAGGTTAAATTGAGTTTCTCAGTGGGTTAACACATTATCATAGTCATTTATAAACTGTAATCTTATGGCTGTGAATGAATTTCATTATATAATTTATATAAAATAGATCATAGATTAATGAATGTTATTATTTCCTTACTTTCACTAATTAGATTATTACTAAATGAGATCAGCTAAATTCTGAAGCTTTTAATGGAAAATTGATGTAGCTTTTGTGAGCCCTAGAAATCTTATTTCTTTGTTCTGTCACAGTTATATATACAGATTCATTATCAAAACTTGATATTTAAATCAAATTAAAGGTTATTTTTAGTGGGATGATCAGCCTTATAAAATATATGAAAACAAATTTTAGGACAAAGTTCATAGAGAAATGGTTTCATCTTTTCTCTTACAACTAGAAGGCTTTCTAAAGAGAAAACTGCTTATAAGCTATTTACTTTCTTTACAGTGACTTCAGTACAAAAATGAACAATTGCAGGTGCCACTTTATTTTGACCATGCTGTCTAGTAACTAGTGTGGTTGTTTGAGAGAGTAGGAGGTTATTGGGGGGGAGGGGTAAATTGGCAGATTGGGATTGACATATACACACTACTATGTATAAAATAGATAACTGATAAGGAGCTACTGTATAGCACAGGGAACTCTACTCAGTACTCTGTAATACCTATATGGGAAAAGAATCTAAAAAAGTGTGGATATATGTATATGTGTAACAGATTCATTTTGCTGTACACCTGAAACCAGTACAACACTGTAAATCAACTATACTCCAATAAAAATTTAAAAATAAAAATAAAAAAGTAAATACCATCATTGAGGGAGAAAAAAAATGTCACTTTCATTCATTGTGCATTTAAATCTGATGCTCTTCACTCAAAGTCTCTGCCACACAAATGCTGCAACTCCTTGTTTACTGACAAGCCAAAAGAGCGGAATAAAACTTCTGGAGGAAACACTTGCACCTAACTCCTCAATGAGGAAATCCTGAGATTCGGTGATTGTTTACTGTTTCATCATTTATGCAAATGTATGTCTGATCTGAGAAGATGCAAGTTGGATCACAGACTGTGTGCTGGAAAGTATAGTGTTATTCAGTCAGGAACTGCAGTAATTATTTTGCTGGGCCAAAGGCAAAGCAGGCATTTTTTCCCCAAGGCTGGCTACCATGGGCTATATCAGAGGTTCTGATACACAGAAGACATTTAATAAATGTTTATTTGAATAGATGGTTAATAAACAAATAACTAATATTAACTTAAAAAAATAAGTGACAAAGGAGGAGATAGGGAGAATGCTAACACATCCTGTGAAAACACCTATAAGATTTAGATATGTTTTAAATTTTAATTGGTTGGTTCATATTTTACTCAAGAACTTAGTGGGCAAGATATTTACATCCATGACTTCACTTATTTTCATATATATCATTTATATAGGGTTGTGGGCTTATTGTAAATTTCTGATATACAGTTATAATAATAATACTTCTGCTACTGTTATCATACAGATTAATGCTCATTGGCCTTTTCAGAGTACCTCAAAGAGTTCAAATACACCACTTAGTAAATGCACTGATTTATACTCATCCTTTAAGTCTATGCTTAAATTTTAGAGTGGCTTGTATTTCTTGTAGAATGGAGTGGGTCTCCACTTTCCTAACACCTTTATTGAATTGTTTAGTGTTTGTTGTCTTCCCCAGTGTACCTCTGTGCGTTTCACAGTACCTGTACATGATATATGTTGAATTAAATTGAATATAAATTCTCACATAATTCTTTGTATTTGTTTGAAAGAGCTTATTCAAATTTGCTAGTTGAGAGAAGCCAACGCGAAGAGATTAAGATTCGTTCATGATCTCATGATCTCTTCAATGTCTGGAATCCTCATTCACTGAGTTTTATTCTAATACTCTTCTTAAGGTAATACTATAATCCTTAAACTTAAATGTTGCCTATGACTAATGAAACCTGAAAGCTAAGGCATACATCTAAGCACAAGCCTAGAATTCAAAAGTGTTGGATCTTGCACTAATCCTGCTACTGATAAGTTCAAAAAAGTTACTTAATTATGAAAATAAATTATCTCTGCAAAATTCTTTTCTTGCTTCATAACTCTAATAACATTATACTGAAGTTGTTTTAAAGTGTATTTTTAAAAGATGTTGTGCAAACATATATATATATATTTTTTTTTGTTTTGTTTTTCTTTTTTTTCTCTTTCGTGTTTCATCCAAAGTGAAAGCTTCATGGGAAGAGGGACTTTAAGTTGTTCACTGCCCTCCCATCTTGGAGCAGCACTGGTGCCCAGTTAGCACTGGATATGTCAGTGAGTGAATGAACCATACTCGTGGGTGATTTACAGTGGCTCCTCAGCTGAGCATTTGTCTCGGGGAACTCTGTGACCAACCTTAAGTGACCCTGCTGTGAGCTCTGAACCATACTTTATGGTAATTGTTCTGGCAGTATCTTCATTCTGGTTTTGGCTTTGATTGTTTCTTCATTTTTGTCTTTTATCTAAACGAATTAACTGTGCGATTTTCTTGTGGATAGACATTAATGTAAGATCTTCCACTGTCATTGTAGGATTTTAAGGTTGCAGCATTTGTTGTTGCTTATAAGGAGTGGTTTTTGTAGGACAGACCAAGCAGAGATGATGACTTGCTAAGATACTGTGCTCAAATTCAGAAATCTATACTCAGGTGAGTTTTCTTGTTTAGGCCATCTATTGGTGAGGTTTACCTCAGCAGTGGATGACTGAAATGATAGAGATATACCATGCTTCAAATAAACTAATAATATAATTTACTAAATGATCTCTGGGAAAGATCTACTATTTCGTGGAACAGAAGCACTTAATATAAATGAAATAGCTTACTCTAAGCCGTAATTGCTACTTATTAGTGTAATCTAATTTTGATTTTAAATTCCAAGCCTAAGTATCTCACTCACCTTTGATCTTTTTATAGTATCAGATGGCCCTTGGTTTTCCTAAAAATTAAGACTTCTTTTCATGTACAGATATTGAAGATTTACTTTCCTAAGTAGGTAGGCCAAATGACTGAAGAATCAATTTCTGTGTTTTAAAAAATAGAAACTACTGTAAGAATAATGTAGCTACAGTGTGTTTCCAAGAAATGATTTTGGAGTAGATTTTATTGAACAAAATAAAGTCAAAACATGTGCCTGTTCTGTAAATTTTGGCCTGTAGTAGTAGAATTTGTGTTGGTTTTCAGATGCAAGGAAGAAGAAAAAAAATAACTTCCTGCTATGCTATGGTAATAATAAGTTCCTAGAAGGGACTCAGGCTGAAAATAATTTATTATAACTGCCCTTGATTTCTAAAGACATTTCTGAGTTGCATTTAGAACATAGCCATTGATTACAAAGTGCGATTTAAGAAGGCAAAAGAGGCCAATTTTCCTGCAAACAAATTAAGAGATGCATATTGACTGCAGGGAAGTATGTCATCACTAAGAAATCGAAAGCAATGGGACTTTAGGAAATCAATCAGCAGTCCAATCAAATTAGCTTTTTTTCTCATACTCGGTTGCTGGAACCCTATGTGGAATGTACATATTTTCAGCAGATATAAACTTTTTGTTTTTATAGCAGCTCCACATCAATAAAATGAATATAGATAGGTTACAAGTTCTACCTCATTCGTATTGCATATTTTCAGAATCCTAAAAAAGCAAACAAACAAACTCAGAAGTCCCCTGAAATCCTGCATAAATGTACATCCTTCTCTGCTTAGTTTTGTCCCAGTGACCCACTTTTCTTAGCAGTCTAGTTTGGGTCCCTTTTGGGAAGGTATGACTCTATAATCTGAAACCAATAACCAGCTTGCCACATTTATTTTAATGTTTTGGGAAATGAGAAAAAAAACTGTCTTTTCAATAATTAAAAAAACAGTAGCACTACATTCTGCTAAGTTCTACATGAGACTGTATGCCATAAGAGCTCAGGTTCATTTTTTTTTCCTGAAATAATGATAGAAAATAATTTTTAAAATAAAAGTTCAAATACTGTGATTAGTCATATCTCAAGGATGTCATGATTCTTTTGTGCATATGTATCCGCTCACAGGGCAGTATGGAACTCGATGCTGATTGTTTGTTTTTAAGGTAATAAACCAGAGAGTTTGTGATTAACAAGTGCACAAAATGCCCCACATTTCTTAACTTCGACATGATAATACACACTTTTTTCAGACATCTTTAAAAAATATTTTTAGAGTTAAAACATATCCCCAAGATATATCAAACTAGGATATATTAGGTGGTTGATAAAATGGGACTGAGATGTATAGTAAGTCAGTCTAAAATACTTAATGTCAATTTGTTTCATTAAGTACTACGTGCAGTGCTTTGTGCTAGCTAAAGTATCAAATGCGTTTGACAGTTTTTACTCTCAAAGAAAGCATGCTCTAATACTGTGTTCAGTTAGTCAAAATACCCTTATAAACCAGTAGTGGCATAGATAGTATGTTTCTTACTAGAAAATGCCCATTTCCGTTCTATAACTAATCTAGGAAAATAAAAATAAAAATATTTTAAAATATATTTAGTTTTTCTTTATTTTATAAGATATTATCATGGATATTAAAAACAGTAACATATTGTGGATTTTATAATTACAAAAGCAATATGTGCCAAGAGTGGAAAATTTGGATAGCATGGATTAGCTCAAAAAAAGCAAATAAAAGGCATTCATGATTCTGCCACTCAGTAATGAGCACTGCAATTGCAACATAGAAGGAAGCCCTGACTGCTGTTGACAAAATATATTTACAATATTTTCTTCAGTTTTGTTTTGAGATTACAGAATAAACGCATGCTGTAGCCTCCTTTCCTATCTCAAAACCTTAGCAATGGCAGATATAAAAATAAATGTGTGTATATATGTGTATGTATATGTGTGTGTGTGTGTATGTATACATATATATATATATACACATCTCTCTCTCATTTCTGGAGCAGAGGCTGAGACCCTGCCACACATCCCTGTGCTCTGCATCCATGCCTTTTTTGGACATGAAAGGTTGATTGAGGCAAAAAAATAAAAAATAATACACACACACACACACACATACACACACACATTGGTGAACAGTGGGCAAAAACTATAATTATTCCCTTGAAGAAATTTAATGGCATCATATTGAAGAAGGAAACATAACATAGAAATGCATGAGAGGGGCTAGTTATGAAAGTTGGGGATTGCTCAAAGACCATCCCTCAAACCAGATAGTGAATAGCCTTCTTCACTCCCATCCTGGGAGATTTATTTGCTCCCAGGCGGCAGCAGTAAGGGTTTGGACTAATGTTTTTCTAGCTACAAATATACATAACCTCTTTTACATATCCAGTATATTTTCAAGGTAAAAATCATCATTGTAATATACATACCATTTTGTAACTTACCTAACAATGTATTTATTGTAAAAAAAAAAACTTCCAGTGCCTAAAAAATTATAGTCATCAGTTGCAGTACAGTTAATTCATGTATTTAAATAATTGCATTTTTTACTATTTTAAACAATGCTGCATTGAACATCCTTATAGAAAAATCCTTAATTTAATTTATTTGATTTTTTATCAATATTGCCATTAATAAATTTTACTATCATTTTGTAAGATAAACATAACAAAAATAATAGTAATATTTTTTATTAAATTTGCTTTAAATCTATAAATTAATTTGGAGAAAAATGTTAAATCTTTACAATATTGAAACTTGCCATGCATATGCGGTGATATCTTTTACTTTATTCAGGTACTTATATTATTCAATACTTTTGCAATTTTCTTAATTTTAATCCTGGACAAAATTGTTGCATAAGTATTTTCATATTTTTCATTGTTATGATTTTCTTTCAGTTTTCTAAGATAAATAGAAAAGTTGTTTTGCTTATTTATTTTTAAATGATCTTTCTCAATTCTCTAATTCAAAAAATTTTATTTGACTATATTAATTACAATTCTTCATGTACTTTCAGAGTGTCTTCTGATTGTGAAGTTTTTTTCCCCCCATCAGGCATCCTGACTCAAGCTCTATACATTTGCAATATCTGATTTTTAACCGCACACTGTTCATCCTATTGACCCAGAGTGAAAATTGATACTCTTATCTGAAGGACTGTTCCCTTGAGTGTATTTAAACCAGACCAATCTCTGTGTTTAATCTGGGTTCATCAGGAACCATTAGCCTTGATTGGTTTGTTTTTCTCCCCCTCCATCTCAGGACTTGATTCATTGAGTTAACAAGTATTCTCCCCAGAGGATGACTGCCACAAGCGTCTTTCAAGTAATTCCAATATCTTACTTAGAGAAATTGAACTGATCTTTTTTTCCTTTTTAGTTTTATTTGAAGAACCAATGTAATGAATTCTGTATTTGTTCAAATCTTTGAAGATCTGTGAGCACAAAGCAGTCTCTCAAATCTCTGTCATGTTAGCATGCGATTTATTACCATCTCCATTCTTCATTGCCGAATTATGCAGGCCAGTTA
Organism: Hippopotamus amphibius kiboko; assembly: GCF_030028045.1. Taxonomy (NCBI): domain Eukaryota; kingdom Metazoa; phylum Chordata; class Mammalia; order Artiodactyla; family Hippopotamidae; genus Hippopotamus; species Hippopotamus amphibius. The sequence continues at coordinate 169,211,755 of NC_080187.1, read as the reverse complement.
AAAATAACAAGCATCACATATTGAAGATTCATACATTGGTATTCAATAAATTCTCATTAATTATGATTTGACTAACTTGAGATTCATGTTATTTCAGAAAAGAACTAGGTATATGTTTATCTTTGCAAAATATCAGGAAAATAAAGTAGTAAGCATTTTAGCAGTGTGAATAAAACTGGAAGAATTACTAAGAACAGACTATATTTCTTTTAAAATATTCTGGACTAACACATTACTCAGAAAATAAAGCAATCTGTTTTTGAAACCCGAGCAAATTACAAGCTGTGAGCCCCATTGCAGCTTTTGAGTGCTTAAGTTGCTTTGCTAATATGTGGAATGCATCTCTAAGTATAGTTAAACTCTCATTCAAATTTTGCTACTATAATTCTGAGGTAGAAAAACCATTGTATTATCATGCAAAACATATAGTTCTAGCTCTAATTTTCAATATCTGTGACTTACGACCTCAAGTAAGTAATTTACCTTTTCTGAATCTAATTGCTTATCACTTAAATGAAAAAAAATTTTTTGCATACCTCACAGAGTTACGTGTGATAGTTGAATGAGCTTGAGTCTGAAAACCACCTTGAAAATTATAAATCAACAAAATTCTAACTACTCATTACTATGTACTATATTACTTTTATTATAAATTCACAAGATGATTTTGTCCTCAATTTTTGGATTCTGTATGGCAGGGAGCACAATGGCTTGTGCTAGCTTGTCTGTAAAATCATAATTGGTAGGAGACAGCTTTGATAATTGCCTTGGCTACAATATTCTGAATAATTCTCAGTTTCACTGAAAATATTTGAATGAGTGAGTTATTCATGAATAAATAGCACTGATATCATGGAAAAATAATAAGATTCCTCATTTAAGCTCTCAAGCACTTTCCGTTCTTCAAATTAAACACATCAATTGCATTTAAGAGTAAATTCTGATAGGCCCACATTTACTCATATTATTATAGCACAAATTTTTCTTGTGACTGGTTTTTAAGTAGCAGTGTTTTTCCCATATAAACAAAAGGAAAATCCTATATGAAGAAAACTCTGACCACATCCTTATAAGAAAATTTATAACATAATATAAAGGTTAATACTAAGCCGTCATTCATTAAATGATTAATTTTGGAAAACTAACCTGATTATTATTGAAGACTAATATCGAAAAAATTTTAAGTATTAACTATTAAGTCTTCTTGTAGACTGAGACACTTTTCATTCCAGATAGCTAAATAAGAAGTGCCTATTGTTTAGGGGAGGACAGGCTTCATTTAAGAGAACAGAGGATTCTTACCCCTTCCTCTTTCACTTGAGTTGATTCTAAACTAATGGGTACAAAGTTGAATCCCCTCATAATTTTAGGGATCTGAAATTAAGTATGATCTGTGCTGCCAAGGTTCTGTGTGTCTTCTTGGCAGAAGAGAATATAGAAATGAAATGGCTAAATGGGTTCTCCAGGCACCAAGACTTACAGTATAGACAGATGAGTTTTTTTCTTTTTGATGATACTAGTTTAGCATTGTGAATCAAAAAAATTGGAGGAGACTTGCAGCAGCATATGTGGCATGGATCATATGATCAGATCGCATGAGAATTTGACCCCTCAGATGATGCCCATGTAAGGATTTTAATCTAGAAACTAGACTGGACAACACACTTTAGTGGATGTCACTGTAGGCAGATGGTGGAGAACAAGATACCATCTCCCATGATACCTCTCACAAAAGTTAACTATTTTATTTAGACACAATACCAGGAAGAAAGAGAAAGGTAGGAGGAATCCTTAAGTTTACCTTGAATTAGCAAAATAATGTTTTGTTTTTTTTTTTTTCCCTCCTGGGCAGAATGGGATTTAGATCGAAACTAGGTTGAGTTGTAGAAAATAAAGAAAATTACTGTTTTGTATAGTTGAGTTTGTAAATATGGCACCTACAACATTATATTGATTGAATTCTCTTCCTAATATAGAACTCATCATAGTAACTCATTTTTATGTTTTTAAAAGACAAAACAGAGGAAGATAAGGAAACTGGCAAATGGTATCAAGTTTTCTCCTTATTTTCCTTTGGCATATGCTAAATTTATCTGCAAGGGCTAAGTTGGGGGTGGGGGGAGTCCCAATTCCTTCTACTGTCATGTTTGCCTGCCAAGAACAGTTCATTTCCTTTCTGCCTATTTATCCACTTGAAAATGATTTTTGGAAATTTGTTACTCTATTTCAAATGGGTAGAAAGAAACTTTTTTAAAATTAAAATCCTTTCTAGATAATGAATTTTTAGTTCTAGGTAGTGGTTTTTTGATTATACAATATCTTTAACCAATGGTGGCTCCTAAATTCCTCTCAAGAAGCTTATATGAAGCAGTCTTTCTGGAATATGGGGAAGTGGCTGCATTTGCAGAAATGGCACACTGACATATCTTGTATTATTTGGATAGAGAAAATGGAAAAATTAACAGGGTTTACTCATCATCCCCCATCCAGTGGCACCCCCTTCTGCTTGTTGCTTGTATACCATATTTAATCACTAGTGTATTCTGCTTCAAAATTGGTCAAGGATTAGTTAGAGAGGATGATTGACAGTGGTTTTATGTTGAGAAGTAGACTGACCAAAGGAAAATGTCCATAGAAAGTTCTTGGATACGGTAGATCTGAGTTTATGTCTGGAGGACTCAAAACAAAAATGCAAACCTTTGATCTTTCATTTTTATGTCCAAGCTGTCTTAAATTATATCACAAGAAGATCTGTCTTTAACTGCTCTTCAGTGTAGTGTGCATTCCCTAATCCAGCTCTAATACCCCATTCTTCACTTAAATAAAACACTAACATAACAGCCTATTTAATCTTAAAATGGCAAAATAGCATTCCCCTATTTCTGTAGTGCTTGTTTTATGTAACTCTAAATCTTGGGCAGAAATATATTATAAGACCTGGAAACTATATGACTTAATGAAGGTGATTTAATTCTTCAATGAAAATACTAAGTATTTTGGTCCATGTAATAGAAAGCTCACCAGCCTATTCATTTAATAAATATCTATTAAGTACATGCTATGAAAAGGATACTTGTTCTTGACATAAAGATGTAGTAGTAAAAAACATCAACTCTCTCTCTTTCAATATCTAGTAGAGTGAATAGACAGCAGGTAATAAGCTAAAAAATATCCAAAATCATGATAAGTATTATGAAAAAAAATAGGATTTTCTGATATAGTGTCCGAGGTTTAAAAATATATAAAAACACTACTTTCCCTCCTGTGTAGTAAGCAATCTAGTTCCCAGACTTGGGTCTGTAAATACTACCCCTTGCTAAAAGGAGAAAGTTAATAGGCTAAGCTGCTAGGGAGTGGTGGTCAGAAACACATAGACTGGATAATGATGCCACTTATTAAGACAGGAAAGACGAGTCAGAGGATTGCTTGGACAGGGCCCTGGAAATCAAAGGTACATTTTGGATGTAGTATGTGTGAGATGTTTGTTAGACATCCAGTTCGAGTTAGCAAGTGGCTCCGGTGTATGTATGAACCTTGAGTTCACAGGGTAGTGCTATAGATGGCATTATTTGTTCACAGGAATTTGTCCTCCTTTGTCCTTTTTCCCTATAGGCAGTATATACTTCTCACTCTATTACTTTGGGTTTGGCCACATAAATGTCTTTGGCCAATAGACTGTAAAAGGACTTGAAAGTTGCTATGTCTGAACAAAGGTTCTAAATGTGCTAGCATGTTTTAATTTGGTCCCTTTCTCCTGCCCTCAGACATGAGAGTCGCATGTCCCAGTGATTCTCTGATCTTTAAACCTGGGATCTGAGGTGAGAGACACTGAGGTGCCCTTATTCAAGCCTGTAAGAGTTGTAGCACTTGAGAGGGACACAAGAAATAAATGTTGCTAAAAGCTACTGAGATAATATGGTTGCTATCCCAGAAAAGTTGACTGATACAGTCAGGGATAGAGATGTAAATTTGGAAGTCATTGGCATATTAGTTGTATTTAAAGCCTAGTACTATATGAGATGATCTAAGGAAAGTGATGGTGTCCAATTGTTTTTTATGTTGAGAAATGGGCTCACCAAAGCAAAACAAATAACCCAATAAAATTGACATTCTTGGAAATTTATAGCTAAAATGACATTTATTTTTTTGGTTTCTATAATGTTTAGCTTAATTCCATTTCAAAAATTGGCAAGTAGATATTTTAAACCAACATTTGAAAAGTTTTATTCTTGATGTATCTGCAAATCAAACATTTGAAATGCCCTACTCAATTATACATCACCGTGAGATAGAAATTCCTGGTAATTTTTCAAGTTTTAACAATGAAGTTGAAATTGGAGAAAATTATCGCTTGAAATGAGTTGATCTCTCCTCGCCTAAAATTAGGTCACTAGCTTTAAAATATAATAAATATGATTTTAGATCATATTGTTTCATAGTAAAAATTTCTATCATGAAATGTACTAGGCTTTGTTTTAATTAAATGAAATAAGGCATTTGTAACTTAATGATAAATGTCTCTTTAAAGTGCGTACGAAATTATGCTGGTGGTAATTTGTTAAATTATTATGGAAATTTCACACTTCCACAATAATGTTTAATTTGCATTTGATTTAGGGTAAGTGTCCTGTCATAAACTACCCACTCCATCTTCACATCCACTTTCTTTTTTTCAGCAGTTCCATGGACATCTACACACAGATATTTTCCCTAATGCTGAGGACACCAAAAAAAATTATAGTCAGGGTGGGGTGGTGGGGTTAGTAGAAAATGGTTCTAGAACCAAACACGTTTCTTTTCAAATTTCATGTTAAATTTTTTTGTTACATTATAATTTTTCCTTTGAGTGGCTTGTCAACTATGGTTTTAAATTTTATTATTATTAATTAGTTTGTCTTTCTAAGACACTCCCTCCCCTTAATCATTTTTATAACCAGCTTGGAGTTTCTTTTGTATGCTTGTTTCTATGCAGTTTGTTAAAGTCCCAGACATAATACTGAAATGTGGTCTTATACTACTATAATCCACCCTATCTGAATATATTTGACTAGTGGTAGGGTTTGCTTCAATCTCTTGTTATCACGTAAAAATTTTGTCTTAAGTCATTTCATTGAGGTAAGGAGGGTTTTGGGAGTGACCTCATGAATTGTATATCTTCAGCCATTTAACTTGTTAATAACACAATAACTGCCATTTTTAAGCTCTTAATATGTTTTTGGTATCATTCTAAAAATATTACATGGCATATTTAATCCTCATACAATGCTGTGAGGTAGTTTCTGGTAATAGTCCCATTCAATAGATGAAGGAACAGGTTAAACAACTTGTCCTATGGTTTGCAGTTAGTAAACTGTGGAGCCATGATTCAAAGTCTTCTCTATCTAATGCTAAAGCCTGCATGCTTAACTCTTATTGTACATAGTCCTTATTAGTCAGAGTAGGCTAACAGCTCACTCAATCTCTAAACTCAGCAGTTTAACAAAGTAAAATTTATTTCTTGCTCGTGTCTCAGTTCAGTCAGATTGTTGGCGTGCAACCTTGCAGGCTCCTTCTGCCTAGAGGCTTTGTTCTGCCCTAGAAATGTACAGTTCAGTATGATAGTCATTAGCCATGTGGCTATTAAATTTAAAAGGCTTAAAATAAAATAATTCAGTTCCTCAGCTGTAGTAGCCACAATTAGCTAGTGACTATTGGGGAGTGCCAATATAGAACATTTTCATCATCACAAAAATTGTGCAGGCACCCTTGTCTGGAACCTCTGGTTCTTCCTTTGAGACTTCTGCTTCAAGCCTCACAGGGGATCATCAGGGAGATTTTTGTGAGCCAAGCTGCGGTCTAGTACATTACTTTGTTCCAGTTGCCGTTGGCCAGAACTCAGACAAATGGATGCACCTAAAGGCAACGCAGTTGAGCTGTATGTCCAAGCACAGGAGGAAGATGGTTGGGGAGCCATTAGCCAGGTTCTGCCTCAGTGTCGCTCTAAAACTCTATCTTTTCTAAGCATTTGCTGAGTACTTATTGTATATCAGTCTCTAAGCAGCTGGAGGTCATTGTAAAACCCTCACAAGAAAGTGGAGGGAAGGTTAGATTAGTGTTCAGCTAATTGTATTGCCTCTCTCCTTACTACCTCGGAAGGAATAGTTTCCTTTCACATTTCCTTGATGTTGGGCCTGGCATATGATTTGCTTTGGCCAATCAAATGTAAGCTAAAGTGACATTGTCATCGTGTAGACCTGTGTTTTAAGAAGCAGAACATTTTACTGCTTCATCTCCAGAAGCTTCAGAGCTCCACTATGAGGAAAACGTGCCTCAAGGCAGCACTGCCCATGCAACCCAGGCCCCAGAATGAGGCATGTGGAGCTAACCTAGACTTAACACAGATGCGCTCCCCAAGCCCACCTGCAAACCCACAGACCTGTGAGTGAGAAAATAATGCTTATTATTCTATACCTATGTGAGTTTTGTGGCCTTTGTTATGCAGCAAAAGCTAATATAAATTTTTGAAGTAGAAGCTATTGTGAAAGAACTGAGATCCAGAATGGTTGTGTTCTACATCACATGGCTATTGAATAGCAAAACTGAGATTCAAATTAAGGCTCTCTGATTCCAAAATACATATCTTTAACTATTATGCCATGCTACATCCAAGTAAGCATATTTTTTTCATGTACAAAGATACATTATTTAGAAAATGCCACTCTACTCTTTAAGCTTTTCCTATCTGTAAGATTAATTTATACGTGTGTATCTGTACACATACATACATGCAGCAATGAACAATATTTTGATGTTTTCTAAAGAACATGATTTCTTCAGGTGAATTGCTAGACTATAATTTCCAATAATTTTCTCTTTTTGAAAAGTGACCTCTTGGATAGGTGATCTTAACAGACAATGCTGTGGCAAATCTGAATGAATAAACTGCAGGAAATCAGACTTCCTCCAAGTTAGGTCTGGATAATGATCTCAGAGAAGTGGCACCTTCTGGCAGGAGCTCAGGAGAGATGCTTTTAAGAATCTTTATTTTTCCATTTGTGCCGAGGGGCTTTGTTATTACTTAAGCAGCATAGGGCTGTGGAATGAGAGGTGAGCTCTTGCTAAGCTGCCAAGAATACTTGTGGACATGGAATAGATGAAAAAATAAATAAATGACCAAGATGCAAGGCAGTCTTATGGTTGAGAGTGTTAATGCAGTTGAGAAGTGTTGGCTATTGAACTAGTTTGTTGCACAGTTAGGATATGCAAAACATGTTCAAAGTATATAAAAAGAGGTTTTAAGGACTCTAAAGTTCTTTTATTTTCCTTTGTGTGATTTTTTTCTCTTCAGATGTTTTTGTTGTTATAGGTTAATGCTATACAACCCTGTAATCATTGTAGCTAATATGAATTTAATTAAATGAAAATTGAATATTACCCTAATGTGATTACAACTTTGCTATTCAAAGTGTGGCCCATGAACCAGCAGCACTGACATCTCTAAGAAAATGAGTAGAAATGTAAAATTACGGCCCTATCCAAAACCAACTGAGTGAAAATATTTATTTTAACAAGATTTCAAGGTTTGATGAAAGAAAATTAAAAGTTATTATTCAGAAGTCACTAAATTTCAATTCTGTTATTAACCAGGTTGATATTTTCTTTACACAATAGTCAGGAAATGAATTATTTACTAAGGTCGAATGCAAAATAAGATGTGATGAAATGCAAAAATATTAACTATCGTATCATGTAATGTATACTTGACTACCAGTTAATGTCCAGAGCAGTATGAAGAGAGTGTTTTTTATAATGGTCAAAATAGGGAAGAAATTATAGCTATTCCTTTCTTTTTTTTCAGTTTACAGTCCTATCCTCAACTTAGCATACTGTTTTCTCTTAAGTAGTATTAAATACATACATAAGGAAAATATTATAAACTTTATTTGACTAAAACCTTTAGCTAAAGCATTATTAACAAATAAAATGAATAGCTATGGAAATTAGGATAAAATTAACATGAATATCAATAATGTGCTAATTGTCTTTCCTTTCTGTTGACTTTAGGAAGATTTGGGTCATAATATATTTATAAGAATGTGACTTAGTTCTGCTATTCGATGCCTAATTCCATATCTTTATAATAAGACAAAAACATATTTATTCAAGTAATCTTCAATTTAAGGTTCATGTAAATTTACATAAATTATGATAGGGCTTATGTTTGTTGAAATATCTGTAATGAATATGCAGGTAAAATGTTTAAAATTGTAGAGCTTATAATGAGGTCCTTGAAATATTTTCTTTTAGTGAGGGTTTTTATAAGACAAGTTGGCATGTCCCTGCTGAAATGGCTTTTAATTTATTTTTAATTGATTTCAGTTGAGTCAAACAATCATCTGTCAAATAATAACGTCCTAATTTATACTGTTGTCTTTTTTCTCTTATTTTTATGGGGCTGTATTAAGGACAGGAGTCATTTTATTGCAAAATATGTTTGTGGCACAAAGCTCTGTTTTGATTCAATGTCCAGACTCCTTGTGGTTCTTCACCATTGCTTCTTCTGATATATTCTTGTTTCTGTGTTTTCGTTTCTATGATCATTGATATTCAATGAACTTAAAGAGGCTACTTCTATACGGGTGCACTGGGAAATAAAAGTTTTTTCAAAATAAGAATGTACATGGAAGCTTAACAACTTTTTAGAACCAATCACTATTTGATGCTGTTTGTCCCGACTTTGAAACTGCCTGCAACAGTCTTGTTCAAAAACATCTGCTTAGTGTTGGAGGCCATCTTCAGTGCCATCACTGTAGTGCCTCCCGATGCCATGATTTCAAGTACACTGAGAAAATCTCTGTGTTTTTAGGAGGCTTTTCTACGGCTTATTAGTAGATAGAAGTTTTTTTTTCTTTGGATGATTTGACATTTGTCTATTTAAATGAGAGACTTTATATCATTAAGAATGAATCTTAACAATGACAAGTATAATTCTTAATATTCACATATGTACCACTGAAAATATTTTGAAATTTGTGAAACATTGACTTCTGATCTGGATAACATTTTTTCTTAGAAAAAAATGTGTAGCATAACTTCAGAGTTGAATTAATTGAAGAAGCTAAATGCTAGTAGTGGGTTGAATGGTGGATACTAAAGCCAATGACAGATGTCATTGGAAAGGTAGGGAAGATGTGAGACACGCAGAGATAGAAGGGAGAAATCAATGTGAAAATGGAGGTAGAGATTGGAATCATCTGTTTAAAAGCCAAGAAATGCCTAGAATAACTAGCAACATCAAAAATTGGAAGAGGCAAGGAAGGACACTTCCCTAGAGTCTTAGGGGGTAATATAAACTTGAAAACCCTTTGATTTTGGATTTCTGGGCTCTGGAACTGTGAGAGAATAAATTTCTGTTGTTTCAAGCTACCAAAGATGTGGCAGTTTGTCATGTCGGTCCTAGGAAATTAATATACTGCTGTATCAAATAATTCCAAAACCTAATGACTTAGCAAAATATATGTTTATAGCTTATTTGTATCATAGTTTACTGCATTGGCAGATGACACTCTGCTTCATTCAGTCATTCACAGACCCATATTCTGCCGATTGTGGAACTCTACCATTCTCAAGAAATGACTCCTAATGTATCTGCAAAAGAAAAGAAAGAGCATAGAGATTCATGTTGATATTTTTTTGGCCATGTATAGAAGTGGCACACATTACTTCTTTTCACATTCCTTGGGCAGGATTCAATCATATGACCCCCACCCCAACCAAAAGTATGTGTGAAAAATGCAGTCTTCCTGTGTGCCAAGAAAGATGGTGCATTTGGTGACTACATAGCATTTTTTTCTGCCACAGTTTGTCCTTCCAGTGTCAGATATCTGTTTCATTCTTTCTCCTAAACATAGAAAATATTAATGACCTCTTCAATTAGGCAGACAACCCAAAGTTAATCCACTTATTGCTTCCAGTTGAGAGTCAGTCTCTTAATCTCTCTATTTCTGTCTGTTTATCTAGCAAATTGTTTAAGATGATTTTTTACCTTAATTGACTTTTTTGATTAACTTCTAGATACTCTAGATAAAAATTTCAGCCCTGGTATTCTTGTGAAATGTAATTTTAGGCAAATTACTTATCTTCTGTGAACCTATGTTCTAGTTTGTAAAATAGAGATAATTAATGGTTGGTTCCATTAATTAATGGCTTTAGTTATTATGAAGCTTAAATTAGATAAGGCATGAAAAATACCAGCATGTAGTTTGTGATTTGTTGGTAGATTGTCAGTATATTTGCCTTGCTTTTCAAACCCTAGATTTTACAATTTACTGACAGAGACCTTTATAGGTGTATTTTTGTAACATTTCTGAAACTCTTCATAATCGGATGGGGCATCTACTTATTTTAGGCCAGTGAAATATCTACTGTCTGTTTAAACCAAGTAGATGCATTGCCACAGGAAATTTAGCTCTACGTCTCTACAAACTTTTGGATATAGTGCTGAACAGATTTAGATCAGATTCTATATCATGCTGTTTATTATGTCCCATGAACATCTATGGATCCACAACATTATTTCAAAATGATAACGTCCCTGATTTCGAGGTATCTCAAATGGGAAATTTCATGGATAACATATGAAAGAACACAGTTATATAAACCCTAGAAAGTCATCATATACTTTTCATGAAGCATTTATTTATGTATATATTTTAAATTTTAATTTTATTTTTCTTTATTCAGTTATTATTTATCACGAGCACTGATAAGCAAGTGCTCCAGGCACCAATCCGGGAGTGGTTGTACTGTAAGGTGGAAATGTACCAGGGAGAAAACAATCAGCGGCAGAGAGATTAGCTTTCTCTCATCATGGGAATCTTTGTTAAGGAAGGGGATTTCAAAAGCCTTTGAACAAGAGAGAGGAAGAGTGGCATGAGGGAGTAACAGAAATGGTGAGTAGGATTTCCTGAATGCTGTGAGTGGACAACTGGGGAGATGGGGGGAGTCTGTGAATACAGTGCAGTCCCACAGTGTTTATGTAAAGTTTATTTTGCCTCAAATAAATGTAAAGTGGAAATTAAATTCTAACCAGTTAGGCATACAGCAACTTGTTTTGTTACTCTGTAGAGGTGTAGAAGACCTTCTTATGCAACTGCAAAACTGAAGAGACTATATTTTCCCTGTCTATAGGCTGACTTTTACACACAAAAAAGCAGAGAAAGTATTCAGGCTATTGTGAAGTTAATTCAGACGTTCACAAAATCAATTAATAGATTTTGACAGTCTTTGGAGTGGCATATTTGAGATCAGAAAGTCTTTATTCAGAAAGATTACAACTCAGAATGGCTAAATTCTTTTCAAAATTTCATGATTCTGTGTCATTTTAGGCTAACCAATTGTGTTTAAAATTTGATAATGGCCAATTCTTCCACTCTTGGAAGCAGAGATATTACAGTTTGTTTAAAAGTTGTTGCCTTATTAACAAATGCTAATTATAAGTAATGGAAATCAAATTACTTTCCATTTCTCAAATAGCTGCGCTGTATTTGCAAAGAATTTTAAAGAAAATGAATTAATCTGTTTGTTTTAATTATAATTTGTTTTCATAAAATCCAACTGACAGGTGATACTTACACTTGCTTGAATTACATCCACGGGTAATATTTTTATGTTTGTAGTTGTATAAATTATTTTAGCTCAATGGTAGTATTTAGGCATAAAATAAAACATATAAATATTTAAAAAACATACTGAAGTTGTTTTTGCCCTAAATAGATTTTTACCTGATGGGCATGCATGTAACATCTGTGATAGCTAATATAAAATCCAAATTAGCTTGAATACTCCCCAATACACTTCCTGAAGAGTTTACATTTTCCTCTAGCAAACTAGGTTGCTACATTTAGCAAATAAGTATACAGAATGGCATTATATTTTCCTATATTTTCCCCATACCACTGTTTCCTCAATTATAATAAGATATGTTTTTACTTTTTTTGAGTGGTAGTAACAACAAAAAATGAAGGTCGTTTTTCAGGTCAACTTACCATAAAGTTACCAAGGAACAGATAAGCATCTTTCTAGCTTTAAAAATAGAGCCCCTCATTGGACACACTATGAATGCTTCTAGATATGGTTTCAGGTGAAAAGCGGTGGGAGAAGTGTAGCTATCAAGGGCAAGTTTCATGAGGGCATATTACATACTTAGGACCACTTATCTGAAAGGTTCCTTTTTTTTTTTTTTTTTTTCCATTTAATGTCCTTGAAAGTACTGTCTGATGCAAAGAAAAAAATGAAGTCTTAGGTTATAGGAGTTACAGAGGAGGTCTGGTGAAAGATTGTGGGATAAGTTATTTAATTTCCTTGAAGTTCAAATAGGTGTTTTTGTCAATCAACATTTAATGATTAACCATTTTCTATACTAAACTGCAAGATACTTAGGAAGATTCTGTTTCCATCAGGGTAGCCCAGTTGATTTCTAATTCTAGTACTATAAGATAAAATCTCAATTCTGCCATTTATTAGCTTATGATCTTGGGTGAGCCTTGATTTCCTTATCTGTAACACTAGACTGGACTATCTACTCTTAACCAAACAGAATTAACATTTCTCACTGAATTGGAGTCTCAACATGAGTGAGTTTTTAGATGAATTACATCAACATTTATATCAACCTTCTCATCTTTTGATTTCTTTTTATCTTTTTATATCCTTGTTTCATCTACTCACTTCAGGGTTTAACTGTGATCAGATGTTTGGATATAGAATTAATAAAAATATTGTGAGATTTACTGTTCTCATAGAATAGATGTTTGGCATACAATTTAATAGCCCTAATTACTTTTAAAAACCTCATCCTTCTTCATCTTCTCCTCCTTCTCCTTTCTCTCCTTTTCCTTTTCTAAACTCTGGTATTCCTAAGTAAGGGTTTACCAGAAGGTCAGTCATTTTTACTATGTTTGCTAAATGTTTTATTTACTTACACATTTTTATAAGTTTACCCTGACTAATGGGAAAAGGAACTCAAGTGGAGACCATGCTATTGAAGTTTACTCTTTTAGTTATTAAGTCTTTCTTTTGAAAACATTTCACTTTTGATCTTTGGATACATTTCAAAAGAATGCCACATAAGAAAAATTGGAAAAGATTAGCTGGAAAGGCACGTAATGTATAAATGCATTACATGCAGACTGGATATAGCGTAATAGTGTGTAGTACTTTTATTCCAGATGTATATGCTGTTGCTTAGTAATCTAGACATAAATAATTTTTGGAATACTTACAATTGCCAAATAAAATACTTTCTTTGACATTCTTTATTTCTAAAGTTGTTTCATTATTTTAACCAGATGTCATTTTTTCCTAAGAATACCACTTTTCAATTTCAGATAACTACTGACAAAAACCTCATTATTTCTTAGAAGTTAGTTGGTCTCACTCTCCCTGAAGTTTTCTTCTGGTCCCTGCAGTGAACATCAGGAATATGTTTTTTGCAAGGACAAGAAATTGATCCCTTCAGTCCGTGTTGTGGCTGACTGCAGTGTCCTTACACATTGGGTCAGCTAGACACACTCCACTATCCTCTATCTGTCTTAACACAAGGTTTTAAGAACTCATCTCTGAACAGCATTCATCATTCCCTGGAAGAAGGAACAAATAATGTTTAAGGATAAAAATGAAGTCATTATGGGAGTTGGATTACTTTGATGAATGAAAACAAACAAAAAAATCTCTGGAAGAGAGAACTTAGTATTTTTGTTTGTTTGTTTCCAAGTTTCTATGACATTCAAGAAATAGAAGTATCGCAGCCACCTGCTGGTGATAATTGCCCTCCAAATAAATGTCTTCCTTTGCCTCCTTAAAGGCATAGATTACCGAGGGTTTTATTATTAATATAAATCAATTTAATTAGATATAACAATGATAAAGTTAGAATCAAGTTTTCCTTTCACATGCTTTTTTAGGTCTTTACCAGTTATCAGAATCTTATCTTATTTGAGACAAAAAATAATTAATTATATGAATGTTTCATTAGGAAAAAAAAGACAGTCTGTTATCATATTTGGATCTCTTTACGAATGTGAAATTAAATAGAAAGCTGAAATTATAATCTTGGGATTCTGCCAAAATTTTACTTGAGAAAAAATATTTGGGACCTGGGTTATCCACACTGCTATTATTTTCACACTCATTCCACAATTATTCTCTATCCACATCATTTTTCTTGAATTAACATATATTTAAAGACATTCTGTTTTACCTAGAGTTAAATATTTCTTTCTTAATAGCTATCTTGCAAAGATATAGAACCATGAACTTAGTCATTTACTTGAAAGCTGTCTCTGAAAATAGGCATTTTAAAATACAATAGGCTACCAGTTTTCAAAAATTTACAAATGCCTGGCCATTAGGATATTCCCATTACTGGAAAAAAAATGTTCTTGAAAGCTATTGAGGTTTTATCAGTTTCTGTCTGACAAGAAATAGCTTGGATTGGCTACGAATGGATTGGGCCCATAACCTAGATAAACATCGGATAATATGTGAATCCTTAAGACACTTTTTGAGTTACGATAAAACATGTCAAGGTGTGAAGGGAGCCTATCTCAGTAGCCTTCGAACCACAGAGTATTAGTTTTGAAAGATTAATCTTAATAGATTTTGAATCAATTTATGCCATTCGCACATACAATGAGACAGCAAGGTGCTTCTCTCTATTCTATTTATATTCCCTGAAGGTTAACTTTCAAAATGTACGTGTACTTTGCATTTGGAGAGCTGTCAGGTGATTTTTAAGACTAGAAAACAGATTAGATTTTGAGATTCAATTTCCTATCCCACAGAGAATTTACATTTAAGCTTTACATTAAAAATGAAAGAAATTTCAAAATTTTACTTAATATTTTTGAAAGATAACACAGAAATTACACTAGTTAAAACACAGAAGATAATACTTTAAAGTTTTAAATATATTTCAATGCAGTTTATGTTTCTTAATTACATTGGGTGTACAATTTAAAATACATGGTTTTAAAGTCATGAAAAATATTTTGAGGCACATATTTTCATGGAAATTCTTGAACTAGTTTCTATGTTTTATGCATGAATACTTGCAGTGGCAAGCCAAAATGGCTTATTGGAAAGGATGCATTTCCTGTAAGCACCTAAGCATTTGGGTGATCTATGCTTTTGGTACAGCTCTAGCTTAACTAGATGTGAGAGGGTTAGATATTTTAGGAAGTATAATCATTAGCATAATGTAGGTTCTTCTGAAGCAAGGGGCATGTAGGTGATCTAAATGCAATCAAGGTCATGAAGCAGCAGCTGATATTCAAGTCAGCGTAACATTCTCTTTGATTTAGGCCACCTTGAGAGAAGGAATTTTTCCCTAAATATGTGTAACCATGCTAAGCCCATTACGAGATTATATAAGGAAAGTGATCATTATACTAGCAAATGTGCCTTTGTAGAGCCTATCCTGTGAATGTTTGTGATTTCACACATATGCAATTAAGATGGCAAATAAGCTAGTCTAAAGAAAAGACAAGTTCACAGTTGTGGTATGAAGTCAATCTTCTTAGTTTATGAAATTCATTTCTGAGCAATGTTCCTTAATGATGATGGGTTAGATGTGTTGTCTTTTTTAAGAGAGAGGCAGTGATAAGATGGCAACAGTGTGATTTGTAAAATTTTCTTTCTGGAGCTTTTATAGTTAATAAGTAAACCTAATTATAACCCACCAACAATAAATTATGACAATATAAAGTTGATAACTGCTAAAACTCAGCAAGTTTGCAATGTTTTCCAGCAGCTATTTCCGGGCTACTTTATGAAGCGTGTGAAGCAAAGATCAGTCAATCAAATCAGGATGACATTCATTTATAAGACTCTTGGGGGAGACTAAAGGTATGATTTAAAGTGTAGTTCAGTTATAAACCTGATTCAGAGAAATGACATGGGTATGTCTGGTCATTTTTGCTACTTGTCTTCTAGGTTAGACATGGTTTTACATGTAAGTTCAAAGGTGCAACTCACCATTTAAGAACTGTTAACATAAAATTACAAGAAAAAATAGAAAAATCCTAGTTCTGTACTTCTACCTTCTAACATTGTCATGAGAAAAAAGTATAATTTATGCCATTACCTTTAGATAATACTGCATGATGATCAACATGGATATATATTTAAGAGGGGATTTCAACTGTCCTCTAAAGACTCTCAGGTTTACAAATATTTGCTTTATAGAAAGCTTATATGTAGGCTAGTCCTTTAAATATATATATGTATATATCTGTTTACCTGAAAGATCTAATCTGTAGTTCCATACAATTTTATTTCTAGGCCCCTATCAATTCTTTTAACGTTTTCTCATAGATCCTCTTCCCTAATCATTTTTATTGCTCTACTCTGGATACATTCCAAGGTTTCCACACTCTCTTAGTAGTGGAATCACATGCACCAATAGTGATCTTTTTATGAGCAAAGCTGAATGGAATCTCACTTGTTTTTCCCTCTGTTTCAAGGACTCTGTGGGACTGTCAAGGAGAAAATAAATATTTGTTACTTCTGGTAATGACAAAAGTATGTGTGACTCAGCAACACATGGGGAGCAGATGTGTTGAATAAGAGCCCACTCCTGTGCATCAGACCTGTCTCTGAGTAAGGCTATAAATAGAGAGAAATTAGAGGAGAATAAGCTGCATCCTTGATTCTGTTTGATCACAGTGAAACTGGAAATATTAAAGTTTGGGGTTTGGATGTAATGATGATTCTGCTCTATATAGATGGCTAGTCAACCCATATTTAAATGAGCCATGCAGCTGGAAAACAACCGTTGCCTCACTCCCACAACCCTACACAAAGGCGTTCTGAATGAAGAGGATCCTTTGGATGTTGAAACACACAGAAGTTCAAAAGGTGGATATCTGGCTATAGAAATTGCTAGATTTGCCTTATTAAGTTGACCATCTCTGCCTTTTCCGTTCCAGCAAGTGAGAGCTGAAATTTTACCTTCCCCAGCTTCAGGAAATTGGTCTTGCTGTCTCATTTTTCATGGCGGGGGCGGGGGGTGGCAGACTGAGCTCCCAGTCAACCAAGCTGACCAAATGAAAAAGGCATTTTCTACTGGATAGAAATGTGCCCTAGCAAGTTGGCTCCATCTTTTCCCAGGAAAAAAATGCTCCATTAGGGGATTGACAAGAAAGCTAGATTTGGATTAATAACTCTAAGAATTAAAATACGGAGAGTTTACTAAAGGGCTGCTTCTTAGACAATAAGCATCCTTTTTGCAGGTGTTGGTTCCCTAAAAATAATACACTTGTGATTTTGCAATATGACTTTTTTCAAGCTCATATTAATACATCAGTACTTACATGAGGGGATTTTTTTAAACTTTTTATTTTATATTGGAGTATAGTTTATTAACAATGTTGTGATAGTTTCAGGTCTACAGCACCGTGATTCAGTTGTACATATACACGTATCATTAGGGGATTTTTTCATAACACTTGTAAAATTCAATGGAAAATATCTGCTCCCATCTCTTATTAATTTGCTGGATATATGCTCTTTAAATATAAGAACTTACTGAAAAGAAAACAGGGCAATATGTGAGGTCATATGACAAAATCCTATTATATTGTTTATCACCTTGAAGTCTAGGAGCCAGATTTGGTCATCTTTGTATTTGATAGAACATTACTACATTGCATATAACATAAGGTGTGCTCAGTGTATACTTGTCAGACTACATTAGCAATTCTCTCACAGCTAGCCACTATTACAATGAAATTTTGAAGCTTTCTCCCCAAACCTAATTCAGGAGTGTTCTCTCTCTCTCTATCTCTTGGTCACTTCATGAGGAAATTCTGTTTAGTTAGCCTAACAGGAAAAAAAATTGAGAAGCCTAAATATTAAAAATGGTATTTTTCTGTTTATTTAAGCAGATTGCAGAATTTATCTTTATCAATAAATTAAAATTTTAACCCGGGGCCTGATATCATACAGCATATATTTACTTCAAAGTTGAAAATAGAACAATAGCTAAATGAAATAACCGTGGTGACTATATTATGATGGAACATAGTCACTTTCTGAAAGCAATCAGTAGCTGAGACATTGCTTTGATATCTGTGCTGCAATGAAAATTGATAAGAATTTTTTTTTATATTGTGCCATTTAGAAAATGCTGATTAACTCTCATATTATTTCAGTAGGAGTCTCAGCTACAGGGCAGAATTGATTAGAATGGTATTCTTTCCTTTTGCTCTCTCCTCTCTACTTTTTCTTTTTCACTTGGTTACCAAGACTGCTTATTCACTGAAAATTGCTAACACCTTGACCTCTTGTTTGAGAATGCCTTACTGATAGACATGAGAAGGACAGATAATTTACAGAATGACCTAACTAAACTGCATTGCAAGGAAATCTGGCAGTCATCTTTGTCAACAGCAGATACCTGAGTTATTATCCTTGGAAGAGGAATTTTTGCTTCTCGGGCCCATGGGTGACAGGCAATTTACAAGCTCTTTATTCAAATGCCGTAAAGTTAAGGTCTGTAAACCTTTAGTTAAGTACAGTCAAGAATAATTTTATTTTCATTTTTTCCAGGGAAATCAAAACCAAAAAAAAGAAAAAAACTTAAAAAAAAAAAGCTTTCCCTCTTATGTTTTACTGGTTTTACAGTCCCCAATTTAATAGTCTTTTCTAATATCTTGAGTAAACTTTCAACCTCTGGTATCACTCCTCTTTACTCTCTCTTTCTCTTTTTATCTTAGGCACTAAAATCTCCCAAATGAATATTTCTGTCCCCTAATCTAGTGTACCATCCCACTGGCCTTACTTAGAAATTTCCTTTCTTTTTTTTTTTTCACTATATGGAAAAGGAATGGACCTCTCATTGTATAGTATAATACAAAATAATTATCCATGTACAAATTAATTACTTACAGTATAGAAACACACTCCACTTTAATTATTGTTCATTGGCATAAAATGCCTGGTCCAAATCAAAAGTTTTACTTGCAATTTTAATGGCTATTTATTTTTCTCTTAAGAATGGATTCCCCTGTTTTTTTCACTGCTTAATGTTTAACTAAGTTGTATTTTAAGGGGTTGATATGTTACTGAACCTTCCTGGTATATACACATGTGCTTTCTTATCCTCTAATGTCCTGTGGTGTGTAATGTGTATTGTCACCAATTCCCCATTTGTCACCTGTCTTGTCCTAAACCAAGTCTTGCCCATGTTAAAAATTCTATAACTGCCATCATCTTGGAAATGTCATGACATTCATGGATCAATAAAATCCTTTCCCAGAGAGGATGAGAAATATATGAAATGAGCTTACTAAATTCAAAGAGTTTCTTTTAAAGGTTTGGTGGATGAGTAAGAGATTTGTATGAGAGTGATTTCAGGGAGGGAGTATTGGATGAGAGCAGGATGAAACTGACAAGGCAGGTTATAGTAGTGCTAAAATGGGGGAGAGAGGGAGTTCAATTTGAGATGCCTAGGAGGTTTTTTCATCTTAGGGATTATTTTCTTTAAAGGAATGCAGGTGAAAGGACTATGAGGTACTGAGGCTTCCCAGTGGCCACCACATCTCTGCAGTGTACTAGGCCATACCAAGATATAATGAGGTGCTTTGTATGCGCTGTGTGTGAGAGTGGAAATAAGCTCACCAAGTGACTTTTTTTGGGTGATGACTTACAGTCAGGGGGTGGTTTTGTGAATTTGAGGGAACATAAGGATGCTGGAAGGAGCACTGTGTGCCCAGGGAATTGAATAGGAAACAAAATAGGATTTTGTTTTCTGTGCCCTCAATGTCACCCTAGAGCGAATAAGGAAAGGGAACAATTGTATGATAAAGGCTGTGACATCAGAAGGATGAGCAAAGTAATTTTACAGTTATAGTTAGGAAATCATTAAAGTCTGATGTTTAATAGGTAGCTGAAATGAAGAAGGTAAGCAGAATGTCAAGGTCCTTTTAAAGAGCTTAAAGATTACAAAACAAATCAATGGTTCTGGCAGCTTCTCAGACACTTGCAGGCTAAAAAATTCACAGAGCAACAAGGTGTATGGGGTTTATCTTTTCCTTTTCTTAAACAAAAGCAAATTTGAACAAAAAGGGTACAGTGTGTGTAGCAACAAAGCTGCCAGATATGCATGATGAGACCTTTAAAATTTACCCATTTTATGAAATCAAATTTAAATAATTTGGTTTATTACTTTCTATGGATTTCAATAGGAACAATTCAGATAGTTATGCTTTTTCAGAGGAGTAAAAAAGAGTCAAGGTCAATGAAAGACACAAGACAGTCCCAAAATCCAACAAGATTTTCTCTGAGAGGCGAAATTAATATTCTATAATTAAAGGTTGCAAAACACATGCTCTCCTGCTAATATATTGTTGATTAATGATGTATTACAAATTAATTTCTAGATTTTGGGGAAGAATTTAGAAAATTAATAATTGGATTAAAGTTAACTTTCAATTTTCCAAGATAACTTAAATGTAGTTAGAAATTTTGCTTTTCTGTCATCCAGTAAGTGGAAGTATTTTTAATCTCAGAAGAGAGTGTATTGTAAGAAATAAGAGCAATTTCCTATCCTTTTGCTTCTTCATTAAAAATAAAACTTTATGAAATTTTGTTAGCATTTTTAATTCTACTTGAATCAATAATATACATTATCAATGAAAATATTCTTGCAATGTTATATAAGGCAGAAGAGCTTAACTTTGATAGGTATTGTGGTATATTTTGCTTCTTAATTTGGTTAAGCTGGGAAATACATTTCCAGAATCCTCTTCTGCATATTGCACTGGTCCAGAGTTGGTAAAATAGGAACCTCTGCAAAGTTGGGAAGTAAATGCAAAACAGCAGCCCTGACTCTCTGAAGATCATTTTGTGGTCAGATGTCATTGCATACAGATACAAAGATAGCAGTAGGTTGTAGTTTGTCTCCTCTTTCCTCTTTCAGGTGCCCAGCTCTTCTCAACTACTGTCCTGTTGACCAAGAGTGGGCTCAGGTTTACCACTAAATGTTGAGCTGTGGACTCACTGAGATGGCAGCTAAACAAAATTAACAACCTTCCATAGATCTCCCCATGAGGTATTCTTTGGTGGGTTCACTCTTAAATTTAGAAGTGCTTGGCTTAGTAGGTTGATGATGGGTAACTCTTTCTCTGAACCTCCATATCCAGTATCCAGTCTTTACTTCCCTAGTTCCTTCCACAATTAAGCATGATATAATTACCATAATATAATTAAACTCATTGGTAATTCTATTCCTCTGACTGGTACAGACATTAGTACTATTGTTTCTGTTGGAAGTAACTACGTAGATTGCATTATTGCTTCCAGTTATTTACCTCTTCCTGTATCCAAACCCTTTTCCTGTACACAAAGTCACTTTTATAAAGTGACTTTATAATTACTCCCAGTAGAGACAGAACATTTCCCCTACCTCATGTTGGGATTGGCCAGGCGTTTTATTAAGTGAAATGTGGTGGTCATGAAAGTGTACAGTTCCAGCCTTAGATGTTAAGAGGCCTGTGTGTTACTGTTCATCCTTATTGCCATCGCCATGAATAAAACATACTCTGGAAATATTCTCTGGTCCTGAAGGGTCAGTACAGATATTCTGCAGACACACAGCCTGAAGCAACTGACTGGGAAATCTCTGAGAATGATAATAAATGCAACTGAACTTTTGTGTTGTTTGTTATGTGGCAATAGCTAACTGATACAATAAAGAGGAAAATAGGTAGTGAATTCATTAATTATTTTTTACAGATTTAAGACAGTTGATCTTTGTGGCAGATTGTGTTTTCAAAAATGGCCATAGCAGTATTTCTGATCCTTTAGGCTTTTTCAGAATTTTGCCATGCCTTCGCCAAGGTTTGGGATATTTTTCTCCTTCCATGAAAATGGGTGGCTACCACTATAAATACTGAGTAGTATGGGCCTCAAGGGATGCTTTGTGATGTCCAAAGCTAGGTCATAAAAAATGGCATGGCTTCTACCTAGTTCTCTCTCTCTTTCTCTGTTTCTCAGGACATTTACTCTTTCAATTTAGTCACCATGTTCTGAGGAAGCCCCAACCACATGGAGAGGCCATTGTAGGTGTTCTGAACAACAGCACTAGCTAAAGTCTCAGCCCACAGCCAGCATCAACGATTAAGCATGTGCATACATGAGCCTTCAGGTGATTTCCTCTCCCAGCCCTGAGGCTTCCAGCTGAAGCCACATATAGGCACAGAGAGAAGACATCCTTGTGGTGCTCTCTTTGGCTTCCTGACCTACGGAATTCATGAGCATAATAGTTACGCCACAAAGTTTTGGGGCACTTTGTCACACAGCCATAATAACTGAAACAATAAGAAACTATAGACATTATTAGTATCAACAGTCTAGACTTGAAGATGTGGTTGTTTATGGGATGGCTTTGGTGGGAAGACTGATGTTTTTCCACTTACAATAAAGCAAGTAGTGTTAATTAACAGCTTTTCATAACTTTTTCCTACTTACTTACATAGAAATATTATACTACTACATTTCATAGCATAAATACACCTAAATTACTGTCCAAACTATTTCAGGAAATTCATGCTATATTTTGTAATATGTATTGAGTTGAATTTTTTTGACAGTGAGCATCCAATAGAAAAGCCAGTCAGTCAATTGCAACATAATCTCATACTTTCATTAGAAACTTACTAGGAATTATAGCTGCAAGAAATAATTTTTTTTATTTTATTTTTTATTTTTGGGGGGTACACCAGGTTCAATCTTCTGTTTTTATACACATATCCCCGTATTCCCTCCCTTCCTTGACTCCCCCTCCCTCGAGAGAGTAGCACAGACATATATATACTACCAACTGTAAAATAGTCAGTGGGAAGTTGTTGTATAACAAAGGGAGTCCAACTCGAGGATGGAAGATGCCTTAGAGGACTGGGGTGGGAGGGTGGGGGGACTCGAGGGAGAAATAATTTTTTTTGTGTGTAACATCTATCCTTTTTTGTTTCTTAGCATTAGCACATCATTAAATCTCATATTGACATACTTTTTGTTTAAATCTTTAATTTTTTTATTCATTTCAAAATAATTTTTCAGCAAGTGTTTTACTATATTAAATACTGGGGAGAACCCTGATATAGGCAACACTTCCTGCTTTCCAGGGATTTTTCTAACAAAAGAGAACAATAGAATCATACTTAACTTTAATTCAAAGCTCAGCTGATAAAGAACTACAAATTCATTTCCATAGGGCTTTATTTAAAATTAATTTATTTAATAAACCTGTACTAAATATCATTTTTCTGGTATCGTACTTGGATCATGTAATTTCTGAGGTAGAAAAGCAATGCTAATCACAGAACAAAAAGACTTTATGAACTAGATATTATTAGGTCTGTTATAAACAGTGAAAGATAAATGTGTATTATTTCAGTTATATGTGCGATCTAAAAAAACAAAGATAATTTTTTTTCTAATTTTGAGATGGCCATTTTCAGATTTTTGAATGGGAGCACTATGGTTAAACAGTATTTATCAGCCTGATTTGACAGAGTGTGTACAATAGTTTGGAATGGAAGAAACTGAGACTTGAAAGAGTTGAAAGGCCTAAGTCTAGGTGGCAATGAGAGGAAAGGGCATTTTAAGTGCAGAGAATTCATTGGCAAGCATTAAAAGTATATAAGGGATTTGGGGACATTTTCGATTTGAGGGGTTTATTTGACTACTGTAGCAAAAAGCACATCCAGAGGACAATGAGAGATCATATTTAAAAGTTAGTTTAGGATAGGCCATTAAGAACCTTGAATGAAGTGCTACAAACTTTGAAATTTATTTATTAGAAAGTTGAAATGGAATTATTGAAGGCTTTTCAGTAGGAGAATGACATGATCAATTGATGTGTTTGGGTTCATGGCATACGATGGCTAAAAGAGCATTAAAATGTGTATTGAGTGCAAAAAGCACATCCAAACGCAATAGTATATTAATGAAATTGAATTATCTGAGGGATAAGGATTTCTTTATTATCACTCCATTTGTGTGGAACTGACCACCAAATGTATTTCTATTGCATGTGTGTATATATGCACGTTATTATGTATCACTCCTCACTTTCCAAAGATATTTTTGAAAATAATGTGCTCAATATTTTTGTTTTTCAAATCTGAATATATGTAGCCTTTTGATTAATGTGCAGATATCACTTTCGTTTCCAGTTTTCATTTATACCTCCATATTTGAATTTCTCCATCCATTTCAAACAAAGTACCATGTGGTTCTTAATTGCTACACACCAAGGTCCTCTTACAGACAGTCTTGCTTACAAATTTTATGATCTTTAACTGCATTCTACCTAGAAGCGGATGTTCGGACATCATTCTGCATGGACAAAATATGTGGAGGTTAGCATCGCTTCAAAGTTAGTTAGTCTCAACTTGTAATCCAGGTACTTGTTTGGGGTAAATTGAAGCCTACTATTATTTTTTAAACTAATGAAGTGAAGAATTTAGGTAATACTAATCTAAATGCTCACAACTCTACACACTGGCAATTCTGTCCTTTTACACATATACCATTTCTCCCAAAGGGTAGACAGCTCTGAATCACAGACAATTATTGTCTTTAAATTTTGTTGAATTTGTTTCTATTCATCTCTATCACGTGTCTTCCTTGAACTACTCAAGTGCTACACTCCTGAATGTATACATTGAGTATAGATTTTACAGTACCCAGGAAGGCCCAGCAATACTTCAACTGGAGCATCTTTCTTGACACGAATTTGCTCTCATTCATGTAGGAACATATGCTTTTGACCAATATCAGTAGGATTGGCATGTGAGTTCTTGTGGTGGTAAGAGTATTAATGACTTTACAACTTAAATGACATTCAATGTAAAGATAATAGGATTATTGATAATTTCTGGGAAGCATTTAATAGATTTTTTTGTAGATCTTAACCAAGATTTTATAGATACAAGATTGTATATTTTATAATTGTATTATAATAATATGAGTAAAATTTGCATACGTTAATAACCATAAACACTTTAAATCATAACTTTTCTGTGACATGGAGTTCTTTCTTCTATGGATTTGAGCTTTTCTCCTGAGTTGTTGGAGAGTTGGGAGAAAGATTTGCAAGTGCTGGCGTTATGCACCATCGTCCCCCCCCTACTGCTTTCACCACTAAGTTACTTAAATTCTACTCACCTGAAAAGATTTGGTTTAGATACCAAAATACTAGTTCTTCCATCAAGTCTTCCCCCATCAGAAGGAATCTGTTTTTCCTTTGAATTCTCAAAGGACATTTCTGCGTCTTTTCAATTTACGCCCTATTAAGAGGTATTTTCTCATTTTCTTCAGTACTAGACTTTCCATAAAGCAGCTATTAAATACATATTATTTAATTATTGCCTAGAGATCAGCAGTACTTAGAGGGAGTAAACCTGATTTGAAGAGTTCATTTTGCAGTTGATTTGGATGGACTAGTTTTTCCCTGTTGTACCTTGAGAAAACTGAACAAGTGGGGCAATGCCCAATAGAACATTTTAACTTCTTTTCATTCATATTGTCATTTATTTTTTATCTCTTTTTAAAGTTATAAATATTTTCAATAATTACAAAAGCATAAAGAATAATGTAATAAAAATACCTGTGTATTGCATATTGTCTGTATATTGTCAGATCTTAACATTAACAATATTTGCATTGGCTAGGATTTTAAATAAATAAATGTTAAGTGTGGCCATATTAGACATTTTTTCTCTTTTTTACCGGCTAGTTTTTGCTAGGTTTCTTGTGGTCCCCCATCATATGTAGGCACAGTTTAGAAGTTAGCTAATGAATCCAGAAGAATTTGAAATCAGGTTTTGTAGCTCACTTTCCTGTGTTTCCTTGTTTTCTAGAAATTTGCTCTTCAGGTTGTAGTCAGTTTGGTTGTCTCAAACTCCAACCTGTATTTCCTTATCCCAGAGAGATCACTTTTTTCTGTTAAGGTGATATTTTCTCCCATTTTAGTGAATGGGTATATATCCTTAGAAAAAAATTCAGGGTAAATGTTGACCTCCTATCATTCCTGTGTTCTATCAGGGTTAACAGTCCCTTCAATTCCTGCCCCATAAGGGCTCTTCAAGGCTTTGAACAGTTATATCTTATATATCATATAGCTTTAATAATTGTGCAAGATCGATTCCAATACTATCTATTTATTCTATAGAGGCCAAAATTCAATGCCAAATAGCATCTATTTTAAAATTATATTTTCTATTACTTGTTACTAATTTATAGGAATTCAGTATATGAACTTAGTCATGAGTTAATTGTTTATAGGAAAAATGAGGAACTTTCTTATTAATTCTAATATGTTGCCTTTATATCCTCTTGTATTTATGTGTGTGTGTGTGTGTGTGTGTGTAGGTAACCGTTTTTTTCTATAAATAATGGCAGTTCTATGGTTTGTTTATAATCCTTTTATTTGAAGTGTACTTTCCTTTCCTAAAAATTTCCTAGGATTTCTCCTTTTAATATTGAATAGATGAATACTACGACAGGCTTATTTTTCCATCTTATTTCTGATCTTAAAGGGAATGCTTATAACATTTAGAGTTATGATATCTCCTTGTTTTCCAGTAGTTATTATTATAGCACACTTACTAGTATTGCTTCTTTTAATACTTGAGATATTTTGAGTAATACTTGAGATTAATACTTGAGATTTAAAATTACATATCCCAGGACTTCTTCTCCTGAGGAAGATGTAGCAGATCATGACAGGCCAATGATCTCTGTTCTACAGCTAGAAAAAAACTGGAGAAACGGAAAGAATCCTGATCTTATGGGATGATAGAGCTTTGAGAGCAGTGAAGATAAAGTGGATGTGTAAAGACTGGAGCACCTTTCCAGAGTGAGGTGATGATCACTAGCCATTGCTTTCTTTGTGGCAATTTGGGACTTTTGAAAGTACAATGAAATTTTTACTTAGTCTGGCCAGGGAGCCTCTACTTGAGGAAAGAAAAATCAGGAAGCTTTTAGGTATCAAGTAGGGATGGAACAACAATTGATAAATTTAAGGGGCCTTAGATACACAAGTTTTAACAACATAATGTTTTATGGATTTGGTGAATGCACAAAGAATAGAAGAGTCAGGCCAAAAGATGGCATGAAATATTTTGCATTAGCTAGTGGGGAACACGAACTAATGCACTTTGGGAAAGTGGGTGGCTTCAGGTACATTGCTGGACTCTTCTTCATGACTTTTGCCAGATTTTGAAACTTTGTGGGGAACGTGAATTTTGGGAACTCTAAAAGGCAGAGCTTAATCATCCAAATATTTTTAGGATTAAGGAAACAGACACTCACCAATCTCTCGATTGAAACATGGGAAGTTCATGCCAGAAGAATAGAATGAATCAGAGGTAGACTCAGTCTGATTAAACCTGCAGTCATGCCCTTTGCCAGCTTAATTCCTTGATTATATTGGTATAACCAGCTCTTGACACCACCTTACAAAAACAGAAGGCATTCTCTCTGATGGACTATAACATCATCTGCTGCCTTTTAGTTATTTTATAGATAATGTATGAAAAATAATACAAAATTACCAGAATTCAAAGAGGAAAGAAAACATATTGATAATAGAAAGGAAACTCAGACACTAGAAGTAGACTTCCACATGTTCCAAATATTGGAGTTGGCAGACAAGAAATTTAATTGTGACTGAAATATTAAAAAATAAGAAACACATGAACAAAAATCAATAAAAGATAATTTCAATAAAGTAAAAAATCTATAGAAATAATCAAACGGAAAGTCCATAGCTGAATAATATTGTACAGAACTAAAAAATTTCAAAAGATGAGTTTAGTAACATTGTACAAAGCAGAATACAGCATGAGTTCATTTGAAGATAGGTCAATAGAAAATACAGAAATTTGAAAAATACAGAAAATACAGAGAGCAGAAAATTGAGCATTTTCAAGAGTTGAACAAATATACCAACCCATCCATTCAAAAAGCTTAGCAAATCCCAGGCAGGACAAATACAAAGAAAACCACACCAAGGCTCATCATAGTAAAACTGTTAAGAATCAAAGGGAAAAAAAAGGACACATTGCTTTCAAATGAATACCATAACTGACTTCTCAGAAGAAATGATGAAAGCCTGAAAAAAATTGGACAGTATTTCTAGAAAAGTACTGCCATGTAGAAAACAAACATAAGGACACCAGGGGGGGTGGGGGTGTGGGTGGGATGAACTGGGTGATTGGGATTGCCATATATACATTACTAATAAGAAAAAAATATCAAATTTTACACTTTACATACATGCAGTTTATTGAATGCCAATTATAGCTCAATGAAATTCTTTTTTTAAAAAAAGAAAATAACTGTCAGCTAAGATTTCTGTGTCCAAAAATACGTTCTTCAAAAATAGGGTGAAATACATTTTGAGACAGACAAAGCTGAGACAGTTTGTCACCAGCAGACTTCCACTAAAAGACAAACTAAAAGGAAAGGGAAAATGATCCCCAGGTGGTAGTGTGGAAGACCTATAAGGAATAAAGAACATCAGACAAGATAAATATATAGGCAAGTATAAAATATTATAGACTCTCTAAAACAATGATTATAATATCTTCTAGGCTTAAATTATATGTAGAACTAAAAAATATGACTATAATATAAAAGAAAAAAAGGTAATTGTAATTTAAAAGTCCTATGCTTCTAGGTGGTATCAAGAAAGTAGTAAGAATAAAAACTTTATTAGATTGGATTGTCAGTAATGCATGTTGTAATATCTAGCAAAACAATGAAAGAATAAATAATCTACGTGCTATTTCAAAGAAGCAAAAGAACTAAGAAAAATATTTGATTTTATTCAGAAGTTAAGAAAGAAAAAGAGAACATAAGGTAGATGGACTAACTAGAAAAAATAGCAGTAGGGTAGATAGAAACCAAGCTAATTATAT
Organism: Hippopotamus amphibius kiboko; assembly: GCF_030028045.1. Taxonomy (NCBI): domain Eukaryota; kingdom Metazoa; phylum Chordata; class Mammalia; order Artiodactyla; family Hippopotamidae; genus Hippopotamus; species Hippopotamus amphibius. The sequence goes on along the minus strand of NC_080187.1, from coordinate 169,182,788 downwards.
TTTAGGTAAATACTCGAAATATTCTAATTAAAATTATTCATATTTTATTTTAAAACACCAACAACTATATTCTTCTTATAAGAGAAATATTTCAAGTGTAAGAACACAGAGAGGTTAAAAATCAACTAATTGAAAAATATACAATGCAAATCCTAAACAGAAGTAACCTGGTTTAGCTATACTAATGTTAGACAAAATAAACTGTAAGGCTGGAGGTACTAGAAATAAGGAGGGACACTTCATAACAATAAAGGGGCTAATCCAACAAGAAGACATCACAGTCTTAGGTCTGTATGCAACCAAAAACAGAGCTTCAAAACATACCAAACAGATACTGACAAAACTGAAAGGAGAGGTAAACAAATCTACTATATGGTAGGAAGTAAACAAATCCACACCTTGTCAATGGCTGGTAATCAGACCAAAAACATTTAAGCACATATGAGATTTGATCAACACAGTGAATTGCTTGTCCTAATTTATATATATATATATATAAATACATAAATTTATAAATAAATATATATGTATTTAAAAAGTTGAAACTAATGATGACAGGATTCACAAGTTTTTCAGGCTTTCATGATACATTATTTTACATTTATGCAAATCATCCATTTTCTGTCAGAAAAGAAAGCTTCAACAAAACTTAAAAGATTGAGGTAATATAAATTATGTTCTATAACCATGATAGTATTAAACTAGAATTAATAATAAAAATATAACTAGAGAAACTCCCTGGAAATAACACAATACATTTGAAACTAATCCATGAGTCAAAGAAGATTTCGGAACCAAAATTGTAAATTATGTTGAACTGAATATGAATGATGATACAGCATATTAAATCTTGTAAGATGTACATAAAACAGATATCAGAGTTAAATTTACTACATTACAGCTAGCACTTCAAAATTAAAGAAAGTGAAAGGAAAGGAATAATAAACATAGCAGAGGACAATAAAAGAAAAAACAAATGTATGATACAGTTTTATCAACACATATAAAAGCTAGATCTTTGAAAACATTAATAAAATTGATCTAACAAGACTGAGAAAAAGAGTAAAAACATAAATTACCAATATCAAGAATTAAAGAGGACATAACCCTAATTCTTACTGACATCAAAGACAATAAAAGAATATTATGAATAGCTATACCCTAGTAAATTTGACAATTACTTATTAAAATTCCAGAAGAAATAAAAACACATCTGTATAGTCTGATATCTATGAAAGAATTATATCTGTTATTAAAAAGTCTTTTATGTCTTCTCTGGCAGTCCAGTGGTTAAGACTCCACACTTCTACTGCAAGGGCCCTGGGTTTGATCCCTGGTCAGAAAACTAAGATCCTGCATGTTGCGTGGCACAGCTTAAAAAAAAAAAAGAAAAGAAAAAAAAAACCTTTCAATATTTTCAGGACTAACTGGCTTTCTTTTATCTACTTAAGGAGAGGGATAGAATCCATTTTGCACTAGCTAAGAGATTAGAATGAGATTGAGACCATACTAACTTGATTCAAAAGTGTGACAGATAGATTGTGAGAAGAAAATTTTAGGGCTATCATCTCTATAGATAACATGATTGTATGCGTGTGGAGAAATTCCTAAATACTCTGTAATCAAACTACTACAAATGGTAAGTGAATTTACCAAGTTTGCTCAATACAAGTTAATGTAAAAAAATTCAATTTATTTATATATTCTAGCAACAAATAAAAACTAAAAAATCAGAATATGGTAGCATTTACCATAATAAATACATCAGATGCCTGAAGATGAATATAACAAAAATATGCAAGAGTTATACATTGAAAACTATGAAACATTAATTGAGAAAAAATTAAGACATAAGGAAATAAAGGATAGAGCATGTTCATGTATTGGAAGACTCATTACTGTACTCATTTTTAATTCTACCATAAATCCCTTCAAATCCAACACAATCCCTATTCTAGTGAAACTGACAAGCTGATTCTAAAAGTTACATGCAAATGCAAGTTGAAAAAATAACCATCAAAAACTTGAAAAAAGAATAATAAAAAAAATAGGACTTACACTATTGAAATACAAAGACATTGTAAATCTATAATCATTTTAAAAGTATGTTATGGGGCAAAATAATAGTAAAAATATTTGATGAAATAGTAGAGTGCTTCGAATCAGGCTTGTGCATATACAATTGCCTGATTTATGACAAAATTGACTTTCAGCTTCATTGATGATATGACAGTCTTTTAAATAAGTGGTGCCATGTCAATTGGTACGCATATAGGAAATAATACATCTCAATATATCTCTGTCTATCTCACACCAGACACAAAAGTTAATTCCCTATAGATTGCTGATATAAATGCAATCAGTAAAACAAAGCTTTTAGAGGAAAGTGTAGAACACTTTTGTGGTTTTACTGTAAGCCAAGGTTTCTTCAGCAAGACACAAAAAGCAGTACCCATAAAAAATGGATAAATTGTAAAATGATATAATTAAGAACTTCTATTGATTTAAAAATACCATTAGGAGAGTTAAAAACCAACCCACATAGTGGGAGAAATTAACAATAGGATATATGACAAATCTATTCAGAATAGATTTATTAAAAGCTGCAGTAAGAAAAACAGCTCATTTGAAAAACAGGTAAAAAGACTTGAGATGTTTTATAAAAGAAGATGTCCACATGAAGGTTATATTTGGAACTTCAGAATGAGAATTTATCAAGGGAATGGAAGATAAAATTCCCATCCATTACAATGGGAAAAAGTGGATTAAAAACTATCAAGTATTGGAGAAGAGGGACAACTGGAACTCTCATACCCTGCTTATGAAAATGGAAATTAGTATAACCACTTTGGAAAACTGGCTGCGTCTGCTAAAGTTCAGTATGTCCATACATTATGGCTCAGCCATTCCTCCTATGTATATATCCAAAGAAATACATACATATAATTCCTCCAAAATATGCACTGTAATGTTCATACCATCACTCATAATCATAGTAAACCTGTGAACTACTTAAGTACTCTTTGACAGTAGAATTGATAAGTAAACAACACGATAGAACACATACAGCAATGACAATGAAAGGACTACGACTACACGCAATATTAAAACAAATTCCCATTTGATCAATTTGGTCACCCTATAAGTGTTTCAGATTAATTTTGATGTTACTTGTAGGCTAGTTATAGATACCTTTTATCAGATTGAAATATTCCAATTTATTCCCAATTGTTTAAATTAGGGGGGTATGTTATATTTTTAAAACAATTTTATTGTATTATAAGGTACATACAGAAAAGCACGTTAATCATAGCTATGCAGCTCAAATAATTTACACAAAGTTAAAACAAATGTGTAATCAACCCCTGATCAAGAAGCATAACATAATCTGGGTTCCAATAGCCCACCTCATGCCCTTTTTTTTCACTACCCACTATCCACATCTGCCAAGGATCACTGCTGTCTCACCTCTAACATTGTATGCTACTTTAGTCTATTTTTGAAATTTATATAAAAGAAATAATGCCATATTTATTTGTTTATGACTTCTTTTTCTGAATGTTATGTCTAAGAGATGCATCCATGTTGTTTTATATATTGCTAGTAGTTTATATGTGATAAAAATCACATTTTTTTCTAATACCTATCCTTGAATTGCTAGGATGCTCCTAATTCAGTTTACTATACTTTTGTACATTGGAAAAATCAGTTTTCTAATCTTAAGAATTATTTCTTCTTTCTTAAGAAATCACATCTACCTATATTCTTTCTCCTTCTTCCCTTATGTGGTTTTCACATAACGTAATTTCATGCCAGTTGCATAAAGTGAATTCCCTCTTATTTGAGTCTCAGGGACATACTTTTTAAGGGAGAGCTTATCTGTTAATTTGTGAATTTAGAGAGCATGTGTATAAAGCTGTTTTATGCAGGTGAGAGAGAGAGAACGTACGCTTAGATTAGTATAGACTAGTGGTTCCAGTGGTTCTCAATCAAGGAGCCATTGTTTCCCCAAGGGGACATTAAGGCAGTGTCTGGATACACAATTGTCATAGCTCTAAGGGTGCTACAGGCATCTAGTGGATGGAGACCAACTATGCTGCTAAATATCCAACATGTACAGGGAAGCCTCCGACAAGAAATAATTACTTGGTCCAAATGTCAATAGTACCAAGAATGAGAAACACTGATGTAAAACCAATTTGATTAACAGTGTTTATAAGTGTTTTAATTAGCTATGTTTGCAAGATTTATTTTTCTACAAATGTAACTCTATTAAATGTTCATATTCATTGGCTTCTGTTCTTAGTTTTCTCTTACTGTTTTTAATCTCTGCTATAATTGTAGCTCTGTTTGCTATTTATTGTTAATATTATCTGTTTGTGAGTATTTGCATTGGCTTATACCATGTGCCAAAGGTATGTTAAACAGACTGGTGCTGTCTTTTATATTAATTTTGTAGCTTAACATTTGTGGGGTCATACAGTTTGATAGTTTGATTTAGAACTTTAAATCCATGTTAGGCTCAGGCATATTTTGAATTCTTAGATAAAACTCTTTCTTCATCCAAAGTCCAAGGGGAAACAGAAGTTTACTTGTGATCTCTCTTTACCCGTGTGTGTGTGTGTATCTCCACCATTTTACTCAGGGTGAGCTCTCAGCTTTGTGAGGGACTGTTGATGATAATCCCTTTTCTCCTTCAGACACAGAGCATTATCCTCATCTGAGCATTAAAATCCAAGATCCTTCATTTGTTAAGGAAAGAAATGAATGGCTTCTCACTCCATCCCAGCCAAATTATCAGCTTGTGTATTTCCTTCTTTACTTTTTACTTCTTTACTTCTTTTACTTTTCCAACTTTGGTCCCTGAGGTTTTCTCATTATTATAATTTAATTATTGGCTACTAGATAAAGAAGTCAATATGGAAGAAATTGTGAAAGCTAATTCCCATTAACGCTTTTTTAGAAAAGAAAAAGTTTATTTCTTTTAAGTCATGCGTAATTTAATTTTATAACATAACCAGTTTCCAGTTTAGTCTCTTGGTCTGTGGAAGATAATAAAATTTTCAAAGATAGGGCTGAATCTAAAGCAAATCAGGATACTTTCTCCTTTGTTTTACCCAGGCATTTTCCCTTCCTTTGAAAACATTTACCCTGAATAAACCAGATTAAAATGTACATGATTTCAGTCATAATGGGAAAAGAAATGTTACGTATTTTGGGGAGCTTTGTAGTACAATATTGGATTTTCTTCACACACTAACTTTATTCAGTAATTCTCCACTATGCTTTACTTTCCTAATTCATAATGATATACATAAAAAACATAGGGCCATTATAAAGAAACTACTTGTTTAAAAATGGCAGGTTGCATTTAAGGTAATATGTGAATTTCTACTCCTTAAGGGAAGTATTTTCAAGAGTTCAGTCCTTAAGTTAAAGGAAAAAATTTAAGAGTTTAAGTGAGGAGGAAGGAAGTAGGAATAGGAAAATAAGGCTAAGGGGCATACCCCTTCAAGAAGAAAGCAAAACCCTTAAAGGCAACCCTCTTAGATTAACTTGGATGGTGTCTTAATTGCCTGGACTCTATACACTTGAGGTTGGTTATCTAAAGTTTTTCCATATTGGGCTTGTTGTCCATCAGACACCTGCCTACATTCCCATATGATGTGGTTCTTAAATATTTCTTAGGTTTCTTCTCCTCTCAGTCCTTCCATAACTGGTATCTGGACCTAATGTCCAGGACAGTGTCTAGCACACTAAGCGTGCTCTTTAAATTTCAGAGACAGAAGGAGAGCAGAAAAGAAAGCCTCCATTTTCAGTGTACTCTGGAGGGAAAACATTCTACAAGTGCCCATCTGTGGATTTTCCCAGGTGTGCACAACACTGTATACTTTTAGACAATGAGGACTTGGCAGTAGGTTTCCACTTTAGAGATCCAGAGTTCTTGTTTATTACGATTGTCTCCTCCTGGGCTTGTCTGCCTCTTCCTTCTTCTAAGCATGACAGTGATATCAGCTGAATTTCACTCCAACCCTTCTCCTGAAATTGGAAGCTTTGTATTTCCCCCTTGGCTCCCAGGATCAGATTTAAATGCTGTTTCAGCCTCTTGCTGCACAGGGAACTTAAAGGATATATTCTGTCAGCCTTTGCCATGGAGGACAAGGCCTATCAAACATGTGGTAGAAAACCTAAGGGGGTTGCCTGTTCACTGGAATTGGCCAATGCAGTGAGCAGCTTGCTTCAGCCCTTATTGCAAAGATGTTAATTCAGGCTTAGTTATGCTAAAACCTCGAAAGTCCTGCCCTTTAAAAATTAAATCTGTTCTTTCACACAATTATTGGCTGAATATAAATTATACTGAGATCCTAACTAAAGATTTGCCACAGCTGTGAGAATAGTTAAGCACAAATTAGCTAGCTTAGCCTGAAAAACTGCCCATGGCATGGGGGAAGTAGAACTTTGTTCACATGTGTTTTGCTTTGCAGCACGTCAAATTGCTGTCATGGCAAAGAACTGTTTCCTGAATAATTTTTCAGAGTTCTGGGCGACTGTCCTTTGGAAGTGATCCACTTGCAAATAGGCTTATCAGAAAGATTTTGGGGGTCCAAACCCGTAACCTATAATGATGATCTAGGGTTATTTGTATGTTTGAAAACTTACTGTTTGGCTCTCCTCCTATGTTTGAATTGGTGTTAACAATTTAATAATATATTAAGTTAATCATATGAAGTTAATATTCAACTGTTTTTGGCCTACAAAAATGGCATTTTTACATAGTGCAAGCTAAGAGTTTTGACTTCTAACACCAACTTAAATAATTTCTATTTTAGTGTTCTAGATATTTAAATCACTAATTTATCAATCAGTTCATGAATCTGAACAGTGGGGAAACTGGCTTATCTTGAGTTCCCCTTTGAAGCCCTAGAGCTTTGGGCTGCATTTTTGCTTCGACTGATGGAATCCTTCAGAGAGGAAAGGAGTCTTTATGCTCTTTTCTTTATGTTTACCAAGGCAAACATCCTGAGGGTTAGGGACTCCATGTTTTTCCCTTTCCCTTTCTTTGGCTTCTCTGTTTCATGAAAAGTCCTCAATCTGTTCTCTCTTCTTAATTGATAATCTTGTATCAGATAAGAAAAAAATTCTTCTTCAAAGTTTTACCTGGACAGAGTTCTGAAGAGGAACCTAAGCTTCTCTTCCCATAAGTCCTAGAAGCTGGAATAAGCTCAAGAAGCTGCTTCGGGCTTCTGAGCCAGTCTTCTTCCCTGGCAAGAGCTGCCATTGAGTCAGACAGAGCCCTCCTTTTTACTAAGGATGTGATTGTGAATAGGTTACCTAACCTATTTGAGCACCAGTTTCATCATTGGTAAAATGGGGTTAAATACCGCCTACCTCACAGGACTAACATAATGATTAAATTTGCAATATATAAGCCATGAAACGTTGTTCTCTGTTCATAATATATGCTCAGTAAACATTCCCTCCTTTTTATCTCTCTAGGTTCTTTAAACTCAAGACAGATTTCAAGAGGAGGGTTATGCAGCTGCAAACTTTCTTTCTTCTTCCTTTTCCATAGCTGAGAGGGGTAATTAAAGAGGAAATTTCAGGTTTTATGTTCTTCACTCCTTCCACTAAAAGGATCATTCTCCTAGTAGTAGGACTCTGTTCTAAGATGGTTGTATTTTGTGGCTTTGTTGTCTTCCAGGGACTTCCCTGAAAATTTTGGCGTAGGCTGTAGAGTGTGAGGAGAAAGGAAATGAGAACATGACTTTAAAAACAGAAGTTCAGTATTCAGAAATGAGTGTTTGTGATTGTGCATACCACCTATATGAAAGCACTTTGCAGTATAACAAGATATCCTATAAATTGAATCTGGTAGTTATAAGTAACATTATTAACATTCCCCAAATGTTAATGACTTCAAGTGAAGATTTGTATTTATATGGTTTTCCATGGTATTCATCTTGAAAGTCTTCTTGCGGATTGTTAAGGACAAAGAAAGATGAAAAACTTCTGAAACTTCTGTAGGATGTATGAGACGTGGGAATGTTTTTTTAAAGTAATTTAGCATTTTTTTTGAATATCTACTAAGATCCCTGCACCATGCTGGGAGCACATAGTCTCCCTTGCTGTTCCTTGCCCTGGTCTACAGTTCCTGACTCAAACCCTACTGAAAAAGCTCTGAAAGACCTCTGTCAGCTTTCTGGAAAGTCTCTGCTCAGAAACAGAAGGCTCTGTGTGTTGTATCTCTAGGGAACAGACGTGTGATAGTTTATGGCTGAACTGGGTGCAAACAGCCATAGAACTTAGTGAACTGCCAACTGGAAATAGCTCCTTCCTAATTCAAATGCTCTTCTTTATTTGATTCCCTTCAACTTCCAGTATTACTTTGGGAAAATTCTATTCTCTTTGGAAACACAAGGTTAGACAGGAGCCTGGGGACACAAAATGTAGGGAGTGAAATGCCAGCGAATCCAGAACATTTATTATCCAGATCATTTTTTTTTTTGTAGGCTTTTGTATACTCAGCCCACGAGAAGGGCTGAAGAGAAGTAAATTTTCAATTCAAGGTTTGAGAATACATTTTACACATGTTATATATAACATTTCCGGAGGTGGGATTTAAACTCTCTTAGATTTCTATAATTAGTGTTATGGTAATGCAGTGGAGGGCTTCTGTGTAGTTTCAGGTGTTTAGTTTTATTTTCTTTGATTTATTTTTTTCTGACAATGTTAGATTCTTGTTAAAAGTTTTCTTGTTGAATGAACTTTGGTATAGAATTATTGTTTTCTACCAAGACTTCCCCTAGAAAATATAGCAATTGCGTCACTGTAGGAGTATGATAACCAAGATATACCTACTAATTTGTTGATGGCCAATTTTTAAAAGATTCTATAATATAGATTCCATTATTGCTACTGGATATGAGACTTTGTCCCTTATATTTTTCATAAATGGAGGACATCCATTTTCGTTGAATGCAATTAATTGATGAACATTTTTAACTAAAATGTATGGCATAGAAATAAAATTCTTAGATAAAATCACGTGTATATTTTCAAGCAAAATCCTTTATTTCAAAAGAGTTGTAGTCTGGCCAAAAGTTAGTTCAAACAATTGCGCTATTATCTAAATAGCCAATCTATTTTTTAGATTGATCGCTTTATGTTTACAATGTACAAGTATCCCTTCAGAGGTATTTTCGTAGTTGCTCTGCAGAAACTTTTGTTACCATTTCTGATCCCATTTTTTTAATGGTGCATTAAATATATACTGAGGCTTTTAGGTTAGCTAATGGTTGCACAGTAAATTTGTGAAAGACACGTACTAGAATATGCAAGCAGATCTTTTATGCATATCTTTTACGTGAGAATGTTAATTTATTCTATGTCTTGCTTTTCAGGTTATTTATAATTTTACCTATTGAGTGCTCGCTTCGGCAGCACATACATAATTTTACATATTGAATAAAGTGAAGATCATTGGCCACTGTAAACAGTTTTTGTAAAACTGTATCTGTCTTCAATGTCTCTAGAGCTTTCAGATGTGTAAGAGTGGTATACTTAGGAATGGGGGCACAGAGGGTCAAGGTGATGATTTGTGGAATGGTTTTCTTGTGAGAGAAGGGACAGAAAGGGGGGCATTTTACCATCAGATTGTCAGTGGATGTAAATGAAAGCAAATTTTGTATTTGATATTGACAGATATTTGGGAATAGTGAATCACAGAACTTTAGTGAAGCAAAGAGACATAAAAAATAAAGAGAAATAACAGGGAGAAATGGACAGATATGTGTGGTTTCCTGACCTCTTCTCTACTTTGTTATGGTTGCTTACAATGATTTTATTAAATTCCATTGAGAAATGAAGATAGAAAAAAATTAGGTCATTTAGTAATCTAATAATACTCAATTTATTTTGGTATATAGTATTCTAGATCTAGGTCTTGAAACAATTCTCAGTGGATATTCTACATACACCCTTAAACCTTCATCATTCAGCAAGTCTTTGTGAAGCTAAGCCCCCAGACAGAATCACAAAAGTGTATACCAAAAATCTGTGTTGGATTGATGAAACAGGACCTCTCTAGTCATGATGAATTTCATTTAGAATAAGAATTCCCCTGAAGAGCTCAGTTTCAGCATCTAGGTAACAGAATCCTATTTAAACTAAAGAGTACTTGAAAAGGTTCTATTAAGCATGAGATTTATAAATAAAACAAAGAATGAGATGGAAATAGATGATTACTTTATACGAAATAGTCTATATTGGTGATTCTAGTGTTAACTACTGGGCTCTCGTTAATGGGGTATTTAACCAAGTGTAGACGGAATCCCTAGCCAAGTGTAGACAGAACAGTACTATTTTTGAATCTGGTTTATTCTTTTGTTAGCCTCTGATATGAATTGCTTTTCTTCAATAGAAATGCTAAATCCATGGAGAGAGCCTTATACCTTTAAGTTCAGCCATTATGGGATTTTTGCCTCACCGACACAGATTTCATCCATGCTATTGAATAGTTCTAGTTTACCTAATGCTATTTACTGTTTCATTAATGAACACAATGCAGAAAAGTTTAGAAGTCTGGAGGATCATCTCTGCTTATCTGAAATAGACTAATGCTTACTGTAATCAGACCTTCTAAAAGAACTTAATGCCATGGCTGTCTTCTGAAGCAGGAGAGTTTTAAGAGACTTTCCTAACTTTTAATGACAGAAAAGACCTTCTAGGTGTTGTGTAACTCTAAAATTCTTCTATTTGTTCATGTATACATTGTGCTATGGTTATTTCTTGTCTCTCAGCTTAAGCTATCACTCAAGCAACTGGAGCCAGGGTTAAAAACTCTTTCATCGCAGCATAGTAGTCTCCTATTCAGCTTTCACATTGAACTATCTTATTCACGCTTAATTTCAAAAATATTAACTATTTACCTATGTGCTATTTGATGGCAAAAGTAAATTAAGGGGGAGTAACATTAACTCTACAATATAGCACTGGCATTAAAAAAAATTAAGCATCATACTGAGATGTATTAAAAAATGTACAGCAGAAACAGACCAGAGTTTGGTTGTAGTCCCAATAGAGAAGCATGTGTTTGAATTTCACAGGATTTATATGTTTTAAACTCAATGCTTAGTTTCACAAGTGAAGTGACAGTGAACACTGGTAAAGTACAAGAGATAAGCCATACAGTCATTTGGTTTAGAAAATAGCACTGTGAGTAAAATAAATCCGTAAATAGAGTTAGGATTTCTAAATTTAGATTGTTTTATTTCCTAATACTTAGGCAATAATGAGAGACCCATAGAAGACATATCTTGACAGAGAAATGTCTATTTCTATACTAGAACTTTCACAGATACTCGTAATTCTGGAAAAATTTTGTGTGATTTTCTCTAAGTGGAAGGAAGGTTGGACAAATCAGTAGTTTCAAATAACTGTGGATGGAATGCGAATATCCTTAGCTGCTCTAAGTGAAACTGAAAGAGCGGCCAGAGACGCACCTCTTGCTGGCTCTGGTCCTTGGTCAACATGCCAATTCCCACCTACTCCTGAGAAAAAGCAGTTTGTAACATCTGTAAAAACCGGAGTAATGCTAATTGCTGTGTTCAGAATGAGTTCTTAGTGAAGAGTTAATGGTTAGGAAATGGGACCATTAACTCAATGCAAATTATATGGAGGGCCTGTGTCCTGGGTGGCATTTATTTACTTAGGCAATGATTATCTAACCATTGCTTTTACAAATGATTAAACCTCCATACAGAAAGAATTGTTACAAATTTTCCTGCCAAGGACTTTTTATTATGAGTATTTCCAATAACATGAAGGAGGGCTTAAGATCTAGGAGCACGTTTTGAAATCACTTTTATAAATTAATTTTATAAATGTTCACTGACTATACGTTCTGTTCTGTCAGTGGCTCAAATGATTCTTATATCCTGAAAGATTCACTATTTTAGATTATATTTTTTCATTATTTTGTGTTTTAAAACAGCTATTAAGTGAACTCAATTATTTTCTTTTAGTGTGCATTTGAAAAGAAAATTGTTGGTTGTCTCTTTAAGTAAAGTAAACATATGCAACACTAACGATGTCAGTATTATTTACGATTTGTAGGTTTCTACTCTGGACTGAGTGTTGTTTAATAGCGTTCTGAGATCATGATTTCTGCTGCACATCATCACTGTAATCATTCATATTTAGTAAGTGCTTCTAGAGTAATAGGATATCTATCCATCCATCCATCCATCCATCCGTCCATCCATCTATCTCTGTGTCTATGCTCTCTGAAACCAGAGTGTAGGTAATCTCGAATAAGACACAAGTGATTAAAGATATCATCCCAAAGAAAGATAGGTAATAGCACATTGATCGATACTATGGTCAGCCTTAATAACACAACTCCCTCTGAGGTCTTTGAGGTCTGTGGACACATGATCATAAAATTTTAACTTTCTGTACTCTCAGTTTCCCAATGGAATGAAAATAGCTTTGAAAAATCATTGCACTTTTTTCCCTAAAGAATAGACTTACTCAAGAAACAGAATAAGCATTTAGAAAATTAAAAAATTGTGTTCCTTAAAAGTTAAAAAGTAGGTAACAGTATGAGATAATAAAAAGTACACAATGCATGAAACCGAATCAAAATTATTAAATTAAAAAAATGTGAGCAATGACTAATAGTCATGATGATGCTGAAAATGATAAACCAGTTAAGAAGATGAAAAGCTAGAGAAGGAGATGCCTAACTCAAAGAGAAGAGATGTAACGTGGAGGACAGAACCAGCAGAGTGAAAAAACACGACTGATGAAGGAAAGGTCATAATTAAATAAATAATTATAGTATACTATGCTAAACTTAGAAAGACTTGAATCTTTGGATTGAAAAGGTTTACTGAACATAAGTCAATATTCACTTAAGAAATTTATATTTATACATATGCTGAATTTTTGTTTTACACTTAAAAGTAAATTTAAAAGATTCTGTAAGAATCCAGTTAGGATACAAAATAGGTTCAGACAAAAGGAAAAAGAATCACACTGATTTCTTATTTTTCATATAAAAGATATTGGATTAACATTCAGAGAGTTTCTTCAGGTCTAGGACTCTATATCTGTGAGTGAGGACAAGAAAAGTGTATTCTAAGATTTCTCACATTAAATTCCTAAAGAATGCATTAAAATAAAAGCATAAAAATAATGATCTTGCAGAAGATATTGAAGCCAATTAAATAAATGTCTGTCACAAATTAATGCAATTTTCCAAAGAAATTCTGAGCTAGAAACAGGTGATTCCATAAAAAGGATAGTGGGTCAGTGGGAGAGGTCTGTGAGGATTGGCATACTAAATATTGGGTTCTATGCTTGGAAGTTAATAGATTATGGCTTTTTTATTATCCCTGATAACCAGACAAAATAATGTGAACTAAATACAAACATGAATACATTAATATAAAAATATGTCTTTCAAATAACTAGGAAACAAAGCAAAGAGAATACACGTTGAAAAGTTTATAAAACATAATATAATGAATAATCACATATTTACAGAAATTTCATACATGAGTAAATATAAATTAAATATAAACATTTATTAACTTATTCCACAGAAAGATTTAGGTGTTGGATGGTAGATAATTATAGATTTTTCATGTTTTTATTTTACATAGTTTCAACAATGACTATCAATTATATGATACAAAACAAATAATAGTGATTTGTTTTTACTAACATAAAATTTAAACTAATTTAATATACATACAATGACGTTAGTTAATATTTTAGAGAATTTTAGCTAATAGAGTGTTTTCTTTTTTCCTTTCTTTTTTTTACAGACAATAAACAGCATATATTTAGAGTGTACAATTTGGTATCCCAATCTCCCAATTCATTCCCCCCCAACCCTCCCCGCTTTCCCCACTTGGTGTCCATGTGTTTGTTCTCTACACTTGTGTCTCTATTTCTGCCTTGCATTTTCTCTTTCATAGTTGTTAGCATTTGCCTTATGTATTGAGGTTCTCCTATATTGGGTGCATATATATTTATAATTGTTATCTCCTCTTCTTGGATGGATCCCTTGATCTGTATGTAATGTCCTTTCTTGTCTCTTGTAACATTTTTTATTTTAAAGTCTATTTGATCTGATATGAGTATTGCTACTCCAGCTTTCTTTTGATTTTCCTTTGCATGGAATATCTTTTTCCATCCCCTCACTTTCAGTCTGTATGTGTGCCTAGGTCTGAAGTGGGTCTCTTGGAGACAGCATATATATGGGTCTTGTTTTTGTATCCATTCAGCCAGTCTGTGTCTTCTGGTTGGTGCATTTAGTCCATTTACATTCAAGGTAATTGTCGATATGTATGTTCCTATTACCATTTTCTTAATTGTTTTGTTGTTGTCTTTGTAGGTCCTTTTCTTCTCTTATGTTTCCTGCTTAGAGAAGTTCCTTTAGCATTTGTTGTAAGGCTGATTTGGTGGTGCTGAATTCTCTTAGCTGTTGCTTATCTGTAAAGCTTTTGATTTCTCTGGCGAATCTGAATGAGATCCTTGCTGGATAGAGTATTCTTGGTTGTAGGTTCTTCCCTCTCATCACTTGAAATATATCATGCCACTCCCTTCTGGCTTGCAGAGTTTCCGCTGAGAAATCAGCTGTTAACCTGATGGGAGTTCCCTTGTATGTTATTTGTTGTTTTTCCCTTGTTGCTTTTAATAACATTTCTCTGTCTTTAATTTTTGTCATTTTGACTACTATATGTCTTGGCGTGTTTCTCCTTGGATTTATCCTGCCTGGGGCTCTCTGAGCTTCCTGGACTTGGGTAGCTATTTCCTTTCCCATATTAGGGAAGTTTTCAACAATAATCTCTTCCAATATTTTCTCAGGTCCTTTCTCTCTCTCTTCTCCTTCTGGGACCCCTATAATGCGAATGTTGGTGCGTTTAACATTGTCCCAGAGGTCTCTTAGGCTGTCTTCAGTTCTTTTCATTCTTTTTTCTTTATTCTTTTCTACATCAGTGATGATCACCATTCTGTCTTCCAGGTCACTTATTCGCCCTTCTGCCTCAGTTCATCTGCTGTTGGTTCCTTCTAGTGTATTTTTCATTTCCATTATTGTGTTGTATATCTCTGTTTGTTTGCTCTTTAATTCTTCTAGGTCTTTGGTAAACTTTTCGATCTTTGCATCCAGTCTTTTTTCAAAGTCCTGGATCATCTTCACCATCATTATTCTGAATTCTTTTTCTGGAAGGGTGCCTATCTCCTCTTCATTTAGTTGTTTTTCTGGGTCTTTATCCTGTCCCTTCATCTGGTACAAAGTCCTCTGCTTTTTCATTTTCTCTATCTTTCTGTGGCTGTGGTTTTCAGTTCCACAAGACGGAATGCTGCTGATACTTCTTGATTCCGCTGTCTGCCCTCTTGTGGAGGAAGCTATCTAGGAGCCGCCTCTGTGCTTCCTAATGGGAGGGACTCAGAGTATTTTCAGTGACAAACTTGAAGAAAGAAATGAAACCTGGTTATTTTTAATTACTTAGTTTCAATCAGTTACGTTTTTTAATATATAATGAAAATGACATTTATTGAAGAAAGAAAGATTTACCTGTGTATTTATCGTATATCCAAGTTAACACAGAATGGGAATTGAGAGTTGTTAATGTGTTATGGAAATAGCCAAGGTGAGTCTTAAAATAGTACTATAATATAAATGCATGTATGCAACATTATCTTAAAGAGGCAAAGACCTCCAAAATCTCAGCGGTCATATTCAAGAAAATGTTCAAAAAAGGTCAAAATTAGATTTCATTTGGTTTTAAGTCTTCCCTTGGAAAAGTACATAAGTACAGTAATGAACATTTTTGGAATGAGCTCATCTGATATTACTTAACTTTAATAATTTTATCCACAGATTAATAATTGAATGAGAGAGGATGCACAGAATTTGCTCTGCTGTTACATTTTCGACATGAAAAATTAGGGAAGAGATAACAGATGTCTTTGAACTTTTGACAAGAGGGAGTTTACTTCCAATTATGGGCTGATTTAAGGCCTGTTGAAAGCTGATTTGTCACCTGGTTGATGGTTTTTTACTAAATAGTAGGAGCTTATCTTAGGAGAAAAGCTAATCTTATGTATTCTCTGTAATTGAAATTGGGTTGAGAAATCAGAATACCTTTGTATTAAGAAGTTATATTGCAGTAGAAACTAATATTACATCCCAGTCTTTATAAAAGTACTTTTTAATAGCAAAAGTTCATGGGGTAAACATTTTTTATCCCAGATTTTCCTCAGAAGAGTTAAATAGGACAAATAATATGAGGTAAGTGTGCCAGGACCTATTTTGGTCCATGGAAATTGCATTTGTCACCCACTTTTCCCTTTCCAATACCCACCCACCACAGGCTGACTCAATAGGTGGAGCAGGTGTCAGGAATTCCAGTGAGCTCATGAAATGTTGAATGTTGTTCCCATTGCAAGTCACTACTGAGCTTTTATTCTGCAATCCCAGTGGAAACTCAACATTCTGTGTTGACTTAAGATTTATTGACTTATACAAGAATTTAAACAAAACTTATCTTGTATTTATTTATTCCTGTTCTAATTGTTAAGGTAAATGAATCAAAGGTTAAGAGAAATGATGATACTTTTGGACCAAAGTTCAGGTACAGAAAGTCTCTTGCAATTTATCTCTGTTACATTGATTAAACATACACTCTCCAGTTACTAAGCTTAGTAGATTCTAAAATTAGAAGCTATTTTCTTTATAATTATATCATATATAAAGTTAGTCTTTCCCATGTAAAATTCTAGAGAAGGATTGGGGAAAGTCTTTGGATATCTACATATATTTGTTTATAACAAGTTGTGCGTGAATTCCAACAGTTTGAAAACCATTGATTCTTATTCTACAAATGAATGTTCTCTTTCTTTATTTAGTCTCCTGTGCTAATGAATTATTTTCTCTTATGTGAGTTAAGCATTATTATGAAAGTTTATTGTATAATTAAGATTATAAAAATAGGGAGGGAGGGATAGATTGGGAGTTTGGGATTGACATGTATACACTGCTATATTATCTATAAAATAAATAGTCAACAAGGACCTACTGTACAGCACAGGGAACACTGTTCAACATTCAGTAATAACCTAAATGGGAAAATAATTTGAAAAAGAATAGACACGTGTATATGTATATCTGAATCACTTTGCTGTACACCTGAAACTAACACAACATTGTTAATCAGCTATGCTCCAATATAAAATAAAAATTTTTTAAAAAGAAAAGAAAATGAAATCACAAGTACAGTAAGTCCCCTACATACAAACGAGTTTTGTTCTCAGAGCACGTTTGTAAGTCCAGTTTGTTCCCAAGTCCAACAAAGTTAGCCTAGGTACACAACTAACACAATTGACTATGTAGTACTGTACTGTAATAGGTTTATAATACTTTTTGCACAAATAATACATAAAAAATAAACACAAAAAATAAAGAAAAAAATTTGAATCTTACAGTACAGTACCTTGAAAAGTGCAGCACCTTGAAAAGTACAGCAGTACAGTCCAACAGCTGGCATGCAGGGGCTGACATCGAGTGAACGGGCAAGAAGAGTTACTGACTGGAGGAGAGAGACGAGGTAGGAGATGGTAGAGCTGAAAGATTGTCAGCAGTAGGAGATGGAGGGCAAGCTACAGTCTCACTCTCACCTGACATTGATGGAATGCATGTTCGCATCTTTGAAAGTGTGCAACTTGAAGGTTGGTATGTAACCATATGTATAGGTAATGCATTTTCCCTGCTCATCCTTAAACTTAATTTTAGCCCTTGATTTAAGCCTCTGTGTTGTTAACTAAAGTTACTAAGTTTACATTGACTGTAGAAACTGGTATAATGGAGGAAACCTGGGTTCTGGAGGGAGGCTCCATTCGTTTTAAGCCTACCTCTCCAACTCCATCACATCTTAGTAGAATATATCATTGAAAAAATTAGGAAAACCTAAAAGGTTCAGATTCTTCACCTATAAATGGGGAAAATATAAATAATGCATAGGGATATTTTGAGGATTTAATAAGGTAATATATTTTAAATGCCTGATGTAGTGTTTAGTTCATGGTTGGTGTAAAACAGTCCCCTCTGCTTCTGATCATCCTTTGTTTAAAGTTCTAACCAGCTGTGAAATAAATGTTCCAAAGCAGGCACAAAAAGAAGAAACCTAGACAAAAAAATTCATAGACCAAAAAAGAAAATCAGTGTCTGAATGGTCAACTACAGTTGTAGTAGCCGAGATAGATACTGTCTTTCTCACTCTTTTGCAATGACTTTGGGAGAATTATTAACCACCCATAAATATATTCAGTTTTAAAATGAGCGTTCTATGGCATCTAGGGTTTATGTCAATGTCCAAACTCATCAAATTGAATATATTAATATGAGCAAGTTTTGCATGTAAATAATACCTCAGTAAAACTTAAAAAACCCAATAAATAATTATTTGAGAGTACTTGAAAAATTTTGTGAAACAAGTTATCCAGATTATCGAGCTTAAGTTTTAACTCATTTTATAGTACCAAATTTTACTAGATTTCATAATTCTCTCAATATTTATCAAAGTAGAGCAATGCCTAGTGTTAAAATGCATGCAAAATACTCTTGAAAATTATGTTTAGTGAGGTAATTTAAAATTTTTAAATTTATTTTTTAATCTAATTACTCTCCCAACCAAAATTAATACATATACATGGCAAAAAATTCCAATTGCCTAAAATGATATACGGTTAAAAGCTACATTTCCTTGTCTTCTTTCCAGATATAACCAAGCTAATGATTTCCTGTGTAAATCCTCAAAATATTTTTCTGTGTATATACTGTGCATTTGCCTCGTGGTGATTTTTGATGCTAGTATGAATACTGATCCCTGTACTTTTAAGAAGGTCTACACCTTTTTTTAAGAAGACCTACACCTTTTTCATCCACTGCTGTATAACTAATGCCAGATGGTACCTTGACAATATCTGAGGTGATGCTGTGTGACAGTACCTATTGTGACAATCAGAATTTATGCTTCAAAGATTTTATGACTTACAGAAGATGCCAAATTTCCATTTAACCAAAAATATTATGTTCACTCTAAATGCAGTGTTGAAATATTCAAGTTTACTTTGATTTACTTCTAGTTGGGAATACAGCCTGGAATTTGGGGAATTTATGTTTTCTGTAGCAAAATGATGTGTGATTGCAGGTGAAATTATGTAATTTCTATGAGTAGAACAAAGGTGTAGGATCTGAATCTAAGCTATTCCACTCACTTTTCTGTAAAAAAGTGCTCTCACCTTGGGTTAGAGCATATTTTCCTTCAAGTGGTAGGGTCTTTTGTACACCTCTACTTCTACCCTTGGTAATCTGAGAGTCTATCTTCTGAAGCTGAAAAACCACACTTTGTGTAAGGAGAAATTGCGAGAGGTCATTTTACCACTGGCATCCAGATGGCTTTGAAATTTTGAAGAAACTCGGTATGGAGGCTGTTTGGAATTAAGGACAGATTTGAAACCATATGGGACTGTTTTAGTCCAGAAAAGTTAAAATTTATAAAGATGAATGATTAAAAATAAACCCACTCTTGGGCAGTGGCTAAGGGAGGAGTAATCCCTCAAAGTTCGGAATACTGGCTTCTTGGCTTCTTGTTATAAAAATGTGAATACCTTCCCTCCTCCCCTCTTTTCCCCTTTCTTGGCCTCCTGTGACCTTCCATCACTTTGTTTCAGCTTGCTTTTTCTGAATGAAGACTTTATAATTTTATTGTTTACTGTCTGTGAGGCAGGGACCATTACTGTCAGGTCTGTTGAAAGCTGCAGTGAAAAGGGTCAGTGTAGTCATTTGTTTTTTATGGAACCTCCTCTCTGTGCTGGCAAAGCCCTAAATCATACCCTTATTCTATTAGACAAAGTGATAGACGAAATGGGTATTTAAAACAGGGGGAATAAAACATCACTCAAAATCCCTAACAGAATTATCTATTTTACTCTCACCTTTAATCACAAGTAGAATTATTCTTTATTAACAAATACAGTGAATCTAAGCTTTTAGCTGAGCATTTAGTGGAACATCTACCCAGTAAGCTTTGCTTATGTTGCAGACAGCTACCCTGAGGAGTGATTTGAATTTAAATGTGATTCCCTTATTAGTTTCTGCTAACTGCAAATATCCCAGGCACTTAATTAAGTGGCTGAGTAATGTATGAATGCTCACTTCTGCTTGTCATGCAGAACAAAGTGATGTATTTATATTCCATGCACAATATGAAATTTAATGACACGGGCAACAGTAATTTAGAAAACCTTTGTTTTTATTGTCCTTGTTTTTTGCTTAAGCAATTTCTCCGCTTTGTCATAGTTTGGCCAGGACAATGATATAAGACCTTGTCCAAATGTTAGCTGCTGGCAGGTGACATTTCCTAATAAACCAGAGGTTCTTCTGTGCCTTCTAATGACTTACAATTTTGGTGGGTTTTCATTAACTATGTTATTTTGGTTTTGTTCCTTACTCTAATTTTTAATTTAATAGCAGAGAACAATTACTTTACGTGGCAGTTTAGCCATTGCAACACAAAGGAAAAGGTAGCTTCTGCTAGGATCTGAGTTAATATATCGGGTTGCAAAGTAAACAAATAAAAAAGCAACCAGTACTGATTGTTTAACACTAGATCATGAGAAGCAAAATATTGAGGCCAAGTCTCCTGATAAGTGTTTCAGGGAACCCTTTTTATGTGTGTAGTTTTTCTAAAATTACTATTGTTTTTTACTTCAGGAATCCAAAATCCAAGGGATTTTTGCTTGGCATTCAACAGTAGTCCCAAAGCCAGAATCCTGTTTTCCCTCTATCCCAATTTCTCTGGATCTCCCTAAACTCACATAATACTTCAAATACCTCCAAATTATATGTTTATGTTTTGTCATTTTAAACTGAGCTGTGCATACATATGGTCATTTTGACAGTGGTTTGACTAGTCAGGTGGTGCAAAGTAGAAGGAATTCATGTTCTCTCTATTTCACCTCCTTTGCTCCATGGGTGGTTGGGAGGCTCCTTTAATTAGAGTCTTGGCTCTCTCTGTCTGTTCTGGAAATCCTAACCTCAATTAGTCTACTGGCTTTATTTAGACAGTTTCATTTGTTTCCTAATGGAGTTACTTGGGTGGTGAATTGGGTCAACGTTGTAGCATTATTACTTCCTGGTATAAAATGTATTTTGTATCCTGTATTCTGTAGCAGAGAAAGTGCAGTATTCATCTGAACTATAATTCCTCACTGGATGGGGGAACTGTGTGTAGATTATGTACCCCTGCTTTTACATACCTGCATTATCTCGTTCCTCTCAGCTTCAGTCACATGCTACCCATGCCCATCCTAACCAAGGCAAAATGATGTCAGGCTGCTGGGAGAACGCTGCCACACAGTTCCTGTCAGAGAAGCCCTACTGCCTGTTAAATTCTTGGCAGTGCTGTTCCTTGGTGTCTCAATAATCAGAAACTGCTGTTCTGTGTAAAATAATTCTTCCATTCTGCGAAATTCATAGTCTATTATTTAAAAATATTTCAGTCTTACATTTCTTCTTCTTTCTTATCAAACCCCCAATTTTAGGTGTGCTGACAAGTCACTGAGCAAGGGAGTGGGGAAACATAGGCAGCAAAAATGCCAGGAGTTGTTTTGATCTCCTAACTTCTGTGCACCTGCATTTGATGGGCTTGCTCTCGCTAGCTCTGAAATCAAATCGGTCTCAGCCCCTTCAGCCACTCTGACCTCACCATATGCCCCTGACTGGAGAGAAGCCCAGCTTGGCCGCTTGTGGTCAGAGTCCACATAGGTTGAGGGAGGGACCCCGGAAGGTGGCTGACAGTATTCCTTTAGCCAGCAATCCCTTCCGGGAGAAGAAGGGTGCTCTCTTGTACCTACTTTTGTGTTACAGACTGTATTCAAACCCCAGCTAAAAGTGACCAATGTCAGAGATGGCCATTTACCTTTACCCTCCAGCTGTAGGGGTCAGCTGGTGGATCTCATCTATTGTGGCAGAGAAATGCTCTCCTTTTTGTTTTTTCTGTTCTCTCTTTTTCATTTGTATAAAGAGTAGAATCTTTCCGAATTCCATTAATCAGCAGTGACAGGCCCCGTTTGACTGCTCACTTCTCCAGTGAGGCTTCCAGCTTTTAAGCATCAGCATTAGTGAGGCTCTCTTCTGGGTGGGCCAGTTTGTTTCTCAGTGACATGAGAGCATTGCCTGGGGTGTACACTGGGTGAGGCTTGTCAGTCGAGATATGATTTTGCTCTTTTGATGGATTTTTCAACTATTTACTACAAACTGAAGAGACTAGAAATATATATCCTGCTCTGTCCCTCCTCCTACCCACATTAAATTCTTTTTTATTTGGACATCTGAGCATACCATAAGAGCAGAATATCAGGGTTGGAAAGAAGCTTAAATGTTCAGTCTGTACATCCATCTGGTGCTTAAATTCTAGCCATAGTACCTTCCTGAATGTAATCTAGCGTAGGTTTGAATGCTTTCAGGACCAGGAGACTTATATTCTTCAGAAGCATACAATTCTGTCTTTGGATAATGCGGTAAATAGGGTGACCATACTTCAACATACATATGCATGCACGCGTGTGTACACACACACACAAAGCCCTTGCCACTAAATCATAGATGTAAAATGAACACTTACTAATTCTTGCTAAAGTCTAGTTCCAGCTTCTCATTCAAACCTATCAAGACATTTTTTATTCTAATCTGATATCTAAGATATTTATTCTCTCCTTCTGATTTGACCTCTGCAAGTGTAATTGGCATGTGTATACCAAGAGGCAGTATAGACTAGTACTTAAGTGGCTGTTGGAGGTGAGAAGAGTCTGGGTTCCAAGCCTAGCACTGCTGCTGCATAACCAGCTGTTGAGTCTTGGAGGTAGTTCCCAGAACTCTCTGACCCTAAGTTTCTTTTTTTCAATGGTAAAGTTTCTATTTATTTCCTCCAAACTTAGTGTAACATTTTAATTTTTAACAAAAAGATATACAGGATAAGTTTTGAATTATTTTCCAAATATAATTGTTACAACATCAGAATCAAGTACTCATTTTTAAAAAACCACTGTATTAAGGTAGGATTGACTTGTAAAAAGCTGTACATGTTTAATGTGTACAACTTGATGAGTTTGGGAATAAATATACACATGTGAAACCATCACCACCATCAAGGCCATAGACATATCAATCACCTCCCAAAGTTTCCTACCATTTCCTTTATTATTGTTGTTAGTATTATTATTTTATAGAGCCTAAGTGTTTTATATATAAGAAATGGAAATGATGATAGTACTGTTTCAAAGAGTGGTATTCAGGAGTATAGGGGATAATACAGATGAGATGCTTTGCAAAGTGTCTTTCACATAACTGGGACTTAATAACTGCCATTATTACTTCCTAATCTATATTCAAATTAAGGGCCAAAGTATTTATTAGGAGTGAAGCAAGGCCAGGTTCTTTTAATATATGTCTAGATAGTTCTCAGGTTGGTGTGAATCAATTTAGTAAAATATCTGAGTATAATTTTTTTAACCTTTTTTTTAAAATTATTTTTGGGGGGGGGTACACCAAGTTCAATCATCTGTTTTTATACACATATCCCTGTATTCCCTCCCTCCCTTGACTCCCCCCCCCGAGTCCCCCCCACCCTCCCCACCCCAGTCCTCTAAGGCATCTTCCATCCTCAAGTTGGACTCCCTTTGTTATACAACAACTTCCCACTGACTATCTATTTTACAGTTGGTAGTATATATATGTCTGTGCTACTCTCTCGCTTCGTCTCAGTTTCCCCTTCACCCCCGCCCCCTCCCATACCTTGAGTTCTCCAGTCCATTCTCTGTATCTGCATCCTTGTTCTTGTCACTGAGTTCATCAGTACCATTTTTAGATTCCGTATATGTGAGTTAGCATACAATATTTGTCCTTCTCTTTCTGACTTACTTCACTCTGTATGACAGACTGTAGGTCTATCCACCTCATTACATATAGCTCCATCTCATCCCTTTTTATAGCTGAGTAATATTCCATTGTATATATATGCCACATCTTCTGTATCCATTCATTTGTTGATGGGCATTTAGGTTGCTTCCATGTCCTGGCTATTGTAAATAGTGCTGCAATAAACATTATGGTACATGTTTCTTTTGGGATTATGGTTTTCTTTGGGTATATGCCCAGTAGTGGGATTACTGGATCATATGGAAGTTCTATTTGTAGTTTTTGAAGGAACCTCCAAATTGTTTTCCATAGTGGCTGTACCAACTTACATTCCCACCAACAGTGCAGGAGAGTTCCCTTTTCTCCACACCCTCTCCAACATTTGTTGTTTCCAGATTTTGTGATGATAATTTTTTAATATTTAGGAGCATAGCTAGTTGCGCTAGCATCCAGGTAATTTTTCTCCATCTTTCTCACATGGTTATCCCTAAAAGAGGTTTTCAATCTGCAATAAAGATATACAAGTAGAGAAAACCGAAGAAGGTTCAAGACAGTGGTGTAGAAAGAACCTGAACTCACCTCCTCCCATAGACACAACAGATCTACAACTACGTATAGAAGAACTACCTCTGAAAGGGACCTGAAAACTGGATGAACGGTTATTTACAATAAAGGTTAAAAAGCAGCATCGAGACAGTTAGGAGAAACAGAGATATGTTAGTGCCAAGGGAAAAAACCACACCCCAGCTGCAGGGATCCACAAGTAGGAAGGATCACAAAGGTATGATTATTCTCCCTGAGGAGTAAGGGATTTGAGCTGCACATCAGGCACCTCAGTCCTTAAATACTGCATGGGAAAGATGAGCCCCCAAAACGCCTGCCAATGGAAACCAGTGGAAAATACTTCCAGGAAAACTATAGAACTACAGGGAACAGAAGAAACACTCTTATTAAAGGGCATGCATGCAGACTCACTTCGCCTAAAACAGTTCAGAATATCAAATAGAAAAGCTCACGGACCATATGTGAGGGGGACCCTCTTACTAATCCTGAAGCATCTTCCAGAGAGGCAGGAACCAGTTGGGATGCTCACAGGGATGCAGACAGTGGTGGGAGCAATTTTTTCAATCTCCTACCTTGCTAATACCAGCTCTGGTGGGCATCATTTTGAAAATCTCCATCTAAACTATCAACATCAGTGGGCACACCCTTCCAAGACCTGCACCTACCCCTAAGCAATAGCCTGACCTCACAGCAGGCCTGGTGATAACCCTGCCTACCAGCACCTGACAGCCACAGTGGCTGGGCTATGCTGCAGTTTTGGGGGCCAGTCCCACCCCAGCACCCCACAGCTGCTGTGGTGGGTCCCATAGTTGTTCCAGGGGTCAGCCATGCCCACCAGTACACTGCAGTAGCAGCCGTGGCCCCACCACAACAGGAGGGCACACATAGCTCATGTAGGTGACACCCCTTGAGCATCTGACTCTGGTGGTCAGGTGGGATTGCACTTCTGAGCCCTACAGGACATCTTCTGCAAAAGGCCACTTTTTCAAGACTGGGAGATGTAGCTGATTTACCTAATACATAAAAACAAACACAGAAAATTAGACAAAATACGGAGACAAGGGAATATATTCCAATCAAAGTAAGACAAAACTTTAGAAAAAGAAGTAAACAAAATGGAGATAAGCAATCTACCAGATAAAGATGTTTGATGGTAATAAATATGCTTACCAAACTGGGGAGAACAATGGATTAAAACAGTAAGAACTTCAACAAAGAGATGGAAAATACAAGAAAATACCAAACAGAAGTTATAACTGAAGTGAAAAATACACTGGAGGGGGTTCAATAGTATATTGGATGAGGTAGAAGAATGAATCAGTAGAATGAAAGACAAAGCAATGGAACTCTTCCAACAGAAGAGCAAATGAAAGAAGAATTTTAAAAAAGTGAAGATAACTCAAAGGACTGTTGGGAGAACATCAAGCAGAATAACATTTGCATTGTAAGGGTCTCAGAAGGAGAAGAGAGAAAGAGCCAGAAAAATTATTCAAAGAAATAATGGCTAAAAACTTTCCTAATCTGATGAAGGAAACAGATATTCATTTCCAGGAAGCCCAGAGAGTTCTGAGTAAGATGAACCCAAAGAGACACAAACCAAAACACATTCTAAATTGGTAAAAGTTAAGGATAAAGAGAGAATCCTAAAAACAGCAAGAGAAAAGTAACTTGTTATATACAAGGGAAACCCCATAAAGCTCTCAGCAGATTTTTCAGCAGAAACCTTACAGACCAGAAGGGAGTAGCACCACATAGTCAAAGGGCTGAAAGAGAAACAAACAAACAAAAAAAAACCCCAAACTTTCAACCTAGAATTCTCTACCTTGTAAAGTTATCATTCAGAATTGAAGGAGAGATTACGATTTTCCCAGATAAGCAAAAGCTAAAGTTTACCACCACGAAACTGGTGTATTAAAAAAAATGTTAAAAGGACTTCTTTAAGCTGAAAAGAAATGTCACAAATTAATAATAAGAAAACAAGACTACATCAAAGTAAAAAGTTTTTGCACAACAAAGGAAACCATCTTCAAAACAAAAAGGCAACCTACTGAATGGAAGAAGATACTTGCAATTCATATATCCAAAAGGAGATTAATATCCAGAATGCATAGAGAACTCATACAACTCAACAACAGCAGTAACAACATAAAAACAAACAACCAGATTTAAAAATGGACATAGGGTCTGAATAAACATTTTTTTAAAAAAAGACATACAGGTGGCCAAAAGGCATATGAAAAGATGTTCAACATCTCTAATCATCAGGGAAATACAAATTAAAACCACAATGAGGTATCACCTCATGCCTGTTAGAATGGCTATTATTGAAAAAAATAAAACAAGAAATAACAAATGTAGGAGAGGATGTGGAGAAAAGGGAATTCTTGTGCACTGTTGATGAGAATGTAAATTGGTCAATTTCCAATACATGGAAAACAGTATATAGATACCTCAGAAAGTTAAGAACAGAACTACCATATCACTCAGCTATTCCACTTCTAGGTGCTTATTCTAAGAGCACAGATACACTAATTCAAGAAGATATATGCACCTCTGTGTTCATTGAAGTATTATTTACAGTAGCCAAGATATGGAAACAATCTAAGCATCCATCTATAGATGAGTGGATACAACAGATGCACACACACACACATATATATATGTAATGGAATATTACTCAGCCATAAAATAGAATGAAATTCAGCCATTTGTGACAACATGGATGGACCTTGAAGGTATTATGCTTAGTGAAAGAAATCAGACAGGGAAAGACAGATGCTATATGATTTCACTCATATTGGAATCTATGAATAAATGGGCAGATAAATAAGTAAATACATAATAAAAGCTCATAAATACAGAGACTAGATTAGTGGTTACCAGAGAGTAGAGGGGTCAGAGAGTGGGTGAAGTGGATGAAGGGGGTCAACTGTATGGCGATGGATGGTAATTGGACTTGGTGGTGATCACTCCACAGTGTATATATATGTTGAACTATCTTTATGTACACCTGAAACTTATATAATAAAAAACATTAAAGATATACTGTTTGTTAATATATGTTCTCTGCGAAGCTAGCTTATTAGGACTCACCTCTTTTTTTAAATATAAGTTTTCCTTTTCTTAAGTTTCCTGTAGCATTTACCAAGAAGTACTTCACACAGTATCTGTTTTTCATTTTTGAAAATGGTAAATCTATTGCCAATCTTCATTTTTCTGTCATCTGCAGTATCCTTCTTTGGTCACCTGCCGTGCCAATAATTTGTTTTGCAAGTGCTCTTTTTACTCTGATAGGCATCCCTTAAGCATCTCTTCCATGAATATTGTTTTAGGATTCCGATGATTGAGAGTTGTTCAACTAATTTGGCATTGTGAAATGATGAGAGGACAGCTACAGCAATTTTATCTCAAGACCGACTCTGTGTCTCTTTAAAATCTGAGATTCAGAGAAGTGATTCAGTAAAATAAATGTTTAGAAATGGAACATATGTTTATGGTAACTCAGGACACACAAGTTCAAGTACTATTTGTGAAGTATGTTCATTAACGATTGGAATACAAAACAAAGTAAATGTATTTAGCACTATATGCCAGGTGTTGCTTCAGCTCATTTCATAAATGATATTTTATTTGCTTTTCAAAATAACCTCATCATGTAGAGTGACATTGTTGACATTTTATTCAAGAACAAAATGAAGTTCAGAGAGACTGAAGGAACTTGCCCAAGACACCTATGTTTGTAAGTAGGTGGCAGAGTCTAGATTCAAATTAAGGTCTTACAGAATTCACCTGACTGTTAGAGACTTTAGAAAAGTGTGTTCATTTTGTAAATGAATCAAATACTGTATACACATAGAAATCTGGCATTTCATAAATTAGTATCTATAGTTTCATGTTTATTAAATGCTCTAGGTGGAAGCTTACTGAATATGAAAGATTGAAGGTAGAAGCTACTTAGAATCTAATATAAATATACCATCAATTTAGGGAGGCAGTTCTCTTTTCCTAGCTTTTTTGAGATAACTCTGGCTTGGGAAATTAAAATAGTGGTGGTGGTGGTAGTGGTAATAATGGTCGTAAATATTTTAGAAGCAAACAATGTATACCAGAGTGTACTGGTTTAAATACAATTTTGATTTACTGAAACCAGCCAGACTAAATACGCTAATAAGATTGGTTAGCCTTGTGCTGATTCATAAAGTAAATGACATTAGTTTATCCTAACATTTATCTTCTTTGGATAACTTTAGAGAACAGGTCAAATTCAGAATGATGAATGGCTTAGGACTTAGTACAAAAGGAATTTTGTGTAAGAAGGCTTCACTAATCTAAACTTTTTGAATATTGGAGAGAGAAATATGTTAAAAGGCTGTCCCACCTGCTAGTTCAAGTGTACTTTATACCCCTGACAAGTTTCTGCAAGAGTCTCAACTAATCACACGTTAGCTAAGAAAAAGCAACGCTGGCAACTCTGCTTCCCCCCCATCCCCTCATGATGCAACACTCCATTTCTAGGAGCATCTCTGGGTGTAATCCAACTGTCTAGCCTTATCTAACATTTATGTCCATGTATTATAATACACCCGATTGAAATTGCTAATGTGTATCCAGAGTTAGCAAATTAGCATGACTCTAAAGTATATTTACATTTGATGATGCAGAAATAACTTTATATCACTATATAGAAACAAAAGTTTGCTCCCCAAGATGTGGAAGTGGCTGAAGATTTTTAAATGAGTGCGATTGTTCTCCTTGCAAAGTAAAAGTATCTCTCAAGTTGTAAATTCAGTCAAGTTCCAAATTAAGGGCTCAGTGTTATCAAAAGATGAAGTGAGTTACATTAAAATTTGGAAGAGCTGATTTGAGCAACCATCCCTTCAAGTCAGGCCGTGGTTAGAAGCACTCAAAAGCAGGAGCTAGGAGAAGTTTTTATAGAGCAGACAGGGAAGTTGTAGCTTAAGCAGTTGCCTTATTTGGGAAAGCCTAGTTAGCTGTTTGTGACTGGTTGTTCTTCAGATTTGTCTTCTCACATACAAATGCATTGACTCTGGCATAGATTTCAATTTGCTTACATAGGCTACGAAGGCATTAGAACCACTCCAGTCGAACGGTCTCCTTGTTAAATTACTTTAACAGTGTAAGTCTCTAGAAAACAGAGGAGGAAAGCCTCATTTCTGCTTTTCATAGCTCTCTTCTTTCATTA
Organism: Hippopotamus amphibius kiboko; assembly: GCF_030028045.1. NCBI lineage: Eukaryota > Metazoa > Chordata > Mammalia > Artiodactyla > Hippopotamidae > Hippopotamus > Hippopotamus amphibius. The sequence goes on along the minus strand of NC_080187.1, from coordinate 169,153,029 downwards.
AGAACAATGGGATGAGGCCAGTCAACTTACACATTTTACTGAACATGTGTCCTTCATAAGCACTTCGCAGTTGCTTAAACTCTAGTTAAACAGAAATATGCTATAGAAGTATCCTAGCCGCTGCCCCTGTCAGAGTTTCTGTCCTTTTGTGGCCCATGCCATGGCTAAAGAGCTGAGCTAAAGGAAAGCTTCATCTTCCAAATGGAATTTGGAGTTCTGATCCAGTGATTTCATTGCCTACTTTAATTCTGACTGATGTCAGAAACACCCATGAACGTTTCTTTTCAAAACTTAATCAGATCCCTAATTCTTTGGGTTTTATTCTTATACTCTGTATTTTTAAGAAGCATTTCAGGTAATTTTGTGAGTAGCCACCTTTTCAACCACTAGTCTAGTCAAGGTTGGAAGACAGCATCCCCTTCTCTAACTCATGCTCTGTCTCTTTCTCTCTATAAATACTTTAAAACACTTATTGTATACCAGGTATGATTATGTGAAGACCAATAAGACCCTCTCCTGTCTTCAGAGAGGTTATGGTCTCTTTTACCATGTTTATTGTCGTCTTCTGGAACAGTTTATTTTCTGCCCTTGTGAGTAAAATTTCCTTATTCTGTACCAAGTGTGACCAGTTAGACGTCATTTTTTATGTAAATCAAGTTCTACCATATTCTAGTTGCTCTGTTACCAAAAACAAAAGCTCTGTTTTACATTTTTAAGAGCTATTTCTCAGCCCTTTTATCGTTTTTCAGTTCTCTTCATGACTCTTGTAGCTTCATAGCTGATAAGTAGATCCAATATGTATATTTATAATCTTATTATTTTTTAAAAATTTATTGAAGTATAGTTGATACACAATGTTCCGTTACTTTCAGGTGTACAGCAAAGTGATTCAGTTATACATACATGTATATGTATTTTTTTTCGGATTCTTTTCCCATATAGGTTATTACAAAATACTGAGTTTAGTTCCCTGTGCTATCTAGTAGGTCCTTAGCTTAGGTCTTTGTTGGTTATCTATTTTATATATAGTAACATTTATATGTTAATCCCAAAATCCTAATTTATCCCTCCCCCTTTTCCCTTTGGTAACCAAAAGTTAGTTTTCTATGTCTGTGGGTCTATTTCTGTTTTATAAATGAGTTCATTTATATCATTTTCTTTTAGATTCCACATATGTGATATCATATGATATTTGTCTTTGTCTGGCTTACTTCACTTAATGTGGTAATCTTTAGGTCCACCTGTATTGCTGCAGATAGCATTATTACATTCTTTTTTTATGGCTGAGTAATATTCCATTGTATACATGTACCACATCTTCTTCATCCATTTCTCTTTTGATGGTTGCTTCCATATCTTGGCTGTTGTAAATAGTGCTGCAGTGAACATTGGGGTGCATGCGTTTTTTCTAATTATGATTTTTATCTGGATAAATACCCAGGAGTGGGATTGCTGGATCATATGGTAGCTCTATTTTTAGTTTTTCAAGAAACCTTCATATTGTTCTCTATGATGGCTGCACCAGTTAACATTCCCACCAATAGTGTTGGAGGGTTCCTTTTTTTCCACACCCTTTCCAGGATTTATTATTCATAAACTTTTTAATGATGTCCATTCTGACTCGTATGAGGTGGTACATCATTGTAGTTTTGATTTACATTTCTCTAATAATTAATGATGTCAAGCATCTTTTCATGTGCCTGTTGGCCATCTGTATGTCTTCTTTGGAGAAATATACGAGTATATTTAGATTTTCTGCCCATTTCTTGATTTTTTTTAATTGAGCTGTATGAGCTGTTTGTATATTTTTAAAGCAGGTCAAAGCACAAGCAGTTAGAGCAGTGTTAGTAATTACCTTCATCTAACTCACTTCATAGTTGCTTTATACTTATTTACTATGGTTATCTTTTCCCAGAGTATTTCTTTGTTGTCCATTATGCAATCAAAATCTGGGAGGGTTAGGGGGGAATGAACTGGGAGATTGGGATTGCCATATATACATTACTAATAAGAAAAGAAAACAAATTGTACACTCTAAATATATGCAGTTTATTGTATGTTAACTGTACCTCAATAAAAGTTCTTAAAACAAAATCTTATTGTAAGCCAACACCCATTTGTCACATACCACAGGTTGACTGCTATCATTAACTTGAATGTTCACTATCTGCCATGTACTCAATTAGGCATCTTGCTAGTGAGTGGAAGAAGGAGTTGATGAGATGATGCATGTATGGCATGGATTAGAGTACCTCAAAAGGAAATAGAGGTTATGGATTATAACACTAATAACAGTAATAAAGAATTCTATTTTATACTTCACAGTATGTTTAAAATATTACTTAGTACCTGTATTATAGTCAGGCAAATTGACTATCAGAGAGTGTTATTTGTCTGTTGACTCATAGCTGAAAATTGCTCCTCTGAAAGTTGAACCCAGGTCTCAGGAATTCCAAAGCCTGAGTTGCAAAATGATATATCATCCTGCCATAGGACTAACAATTATGACAGGTATCTGCTTTTAGATTCCTTGAGTTTTTGTCAGCTTTTTAATACCTAGAATTACTTTCACACATCATTGCATTTTATTTAAAAAAGAAAAAACGGGCAACTTAGGATCCAACCATGATTGTACCTATCCTAACAAATAAAGTAGTAATTTCATAAAGAAATAGAGAAGGTCATATAAAAATGAGAGATATTTTATCTTTAATACTGTTTATTTAATCACTCATTCATTCCTCTCCTTATTTTAAAATATTTCTCAAGTTCTTACTGTGTAAAATAAACAATGTTATACAATGAAGTAAATAAGGTTATTTTTTCGTTGGAATTAGGGAAACCAAAACTATCTTTCCTTAACTTTTACTATGCTTACTATCAGATTATACTGGAAACATTTAGCACTTACTTGATTTCCAGGTGTTATATGGATAAAATATACACATCTTTAGATTTATGACCTCCTCTCAACTACCTTGTTAACTTTTCACAAAGTGAGTAGATGCCTGTATATGTTTTTTTTTTTATGATTAAACTATCTGCTTAGTTTTTTTTTTTTTTTGAGTGTAAAATTTGGTATTTTTTTTCTCATTAGTAAAGTATATATGGCAATCACAATCTCCCAATTCATTCCTCCCCAACCCTCCCCACTTTCCCCACTTGGTATCCATATGTTTGTTCTCTATATCTATGTCTCTTATTTCTGCCTTGCAAACTGGTTAAACCATTTTTCTATATTCCTCATATCTGTGTTTATATATAATATTTGTTTTTCTTTTTCTGACTGACTTCACTCTGTATGACAGTCTCTAGGTCCATCCATATCTCTGCAAATGTCCCAGTTTCATTCATTTTTACAGTTGAGTAATAGTCCATTGTATATATGTACCACATCTTTTTTCTCCATTCCTCTGTTGATGGACATTTAGGTTGCTTCCATGTCGTGGTCATTGTAAATAGTGCTGCAATGAACATTGGAGTGCATGTGTCTTTTTGAATTATGGTGTTCTCTGGGTATATGCCCAGTAGTGGGATTGCTGGGTCATATGGTAAGTCTATTTTTAGTTTTTCAAGGACCCTCCATACTGTTCTCCATAGTAGCTGTATCAGTTTACATTCCCACCAACAGTGCAAGAGTGTTCCCTTTTCTCCACACCCTCTCCAGCATTTACTGTTTTTAGATTTTCTGATGATGCCCATTCTGACCGGTGTGAGGTGATACTTCATTGTAGTTTTATGTATTTCTCTAAGAATTAGTGATGTTGAGCAGCTTTTCATGTGCCTCTTTGCCATCCATATGTCTTCTTTGCAGAAATGCCTATTTAGGTCTTCTGCTCATTTTTTGATTGGGTTGTTTGTTTCTTTAATATTGAGCTGGATGAACTGTTTATATATTTTGGAGATTAATCCTTTGTCTGTTGATTCGTTTGCAAATCTTTTCTCCCATTCTGAGGGTTGTCTTTTCATCTTGCTTATAGTAGATGCCTATATATGTTTTAAAATAATTTGAAATGGTTAAGAATGGCCAAAAAATATTCCTCTCTGAAAACTTTTAGAAAAGGGCAACAGAGCTATCTTCTTTTGATCGTTAAAGAGCAAACCTGCCTGCAAATAGAAGGTGAAATAAAAAGCTTTACTGATATCCTTTCCAGCCTTGGTATTGTACTACTGAACCTATTCATGACACTCATTCCTGAAGCTCAGCAGACAATCACACATACAGGTCTGCCTGAAAACAGAGATAGTAAACGTATTATGACCTAAATATCCACTTTCCCTCATGGTCAAGTACAGACACACACACATATGCACACATCCACATGTTCTCTCTCTCCATAGATCGCCACCCCCCCGCCCCACCATGTACTATAAAGTAATTTGCAACACAGCTCTGCAAAGATTGATAGAACTCACACTCTGCATAGATTTTAATGGAACATTTTGTGTGTAGTTAAATGTTTCTTCTTAACCAATCACGAACACCACAATATAGTCTCTAATTCATAAGTCCTCCTCAGGGAGAGTTGTGTCCTGGAAAGAATTCATTTTTACTGTGAATCTGTTTTCTGGTCTATCTTATCAAGGTGTGGCTGGCTAGAACAGAACTAATTGATACTTCTTGTGACTATTTTCATTCCTGATGTAAAACACCAGATATAATATTGAACAATTTTGTTCTTGCTGATTTACTATCACCCATGTTTAAGAGGTGGTATATTTGGTGTGCCTTTAGAAACAAAACTGTGGATCAGTAGCGTTTATTTTATTCCCTAAGAACTGAAAGATGTCTGAATATTGACTTGTAAATAGGTGTTTTACAATTTCCTGTCACCCCCACCTGCCCCTCCCATTTATCTCTCTTCCTCCTTCTTCCTCTCTCCCCTCTTTCTATCCCCCCCCCAACAGTTGAATTCTGAGTTCCTTCAGAGATTAAATACTTAACTAAAAAAATTAATGTCGTTATCTTGAGGGAGACTTTATTTGTCAAAATTTGCCTCAGTTTAGAATATCAAAATCTCAAGGTTATTATTGAAAGAACATTTCCATAATTATTAACTACCTCTCCCAAATTAAATAAAAATAAAAACATAGCTTTTCATCCAACAAAAGAGCACCTTTGTGCTCAAAGACTGCCCTGTTTTCATTCAGGTTTCCAAAAACACTTCTGAAAGATGTGGTTCTAAATTTTATTTTCTCAGAATATATGTATTCTCACTTTTCCTTGTTTAAAAATAACGGGGGCGGGGGGGGAATTGAAATGTAAGCTTTTCCACTCTCTGTTTCTAACATGGTAGAGAAATAAATATAAACTTTAAGGTTATCTTTTAAATAATCAGATTAGTTTTCTTTATAATAATATTTTTATTTAGTTTTCCTGTTTAATTGATAGCCGAAAGGTAATCATGTAGGGATTGTCTAACTAGATTTCTTGCTTTTTGTTCTCCTGGAAATGGGAGTATGAATGAAGAGTTTCTCCTGGTAATTTCTCACTGGATTTTCGAGTTCTCATGAAGGAATATTCTATATTCATTTTTATTTGGCTTAGTAATAGTTTAGTATAACTTTTCCCTAGCCCTCCAGACAGTGCAGCAGTTTTCTCATACTATTTTCAATGATTGTTTTCCATAATTAAATTCATGTTTCTCTTCTCCTGTGGAGAGATTTTGTAAAATAAGAAGCCGCCTCCATAAATATTTATCATTTTTATTTCATGTTAGCAAACATGAATTTATGCATTTGAATATGCTTCATTCTGTCTATTTTACCTCTTGTATCATCATTTTTTGTGCTTTTTCACACACTATTTTATACATTTAATAAATGACTTTTGGTTATGTTTTAGAGTTTTACAAAATTAAATCTAAATACCCTAATATCTAGAACTCTACCTATCTAGGTTCATGTGTACCTCCTCTCCAAATGTAAAATATTGCTCTGTAGTGGGGTACTTCTGAAAACTGCAGTTGTATCTGGACCCAGGGCTGAAGTCCATTCTCTCCTTCTGACCATGTCATTTCATCATCCAAAAGCACTTTCAAGGCTTCCTGCTTTGAGGAGACATCTCTTCCCATTCTAGCTCTTATTCTGTCCTCCTCCTTTGCATCTCTTTTGCACCAAGACTCTGAAGTATAAATTTTAGTTATTTTGTATTGTTAGTATAGCTCTTCAAGCAGATAGTATGATTCTGAAGGATTGAATCTCTTACTATGCTTCTTTGATCAGGGAAGCAGGTGCAATGGAATGTAAACACACATATTGATTGGGGTGTTGCTACTTTTTAAAATTCAGAACAGTGTATCACAGTGGTCCCCAACCTTTTTGGCACCAGGGACCAGTTTCCTGGAAGATAATTTTTCCACAGATGGGGGAAGGGGATGATTTCCGGATGGTTCAGGGCATTAATTTATTATGGTCTCCGTGCAGTCAAACCTCTCTGCTAATGATAATCTATATTTGCAGCCGCACCCCAGCACTGATCTTACAGAAGGCAGAACTCAGGCGGTAATGTGAATGACTGGGAGCGGCTGTAAATACAGGTGAAACTTCTCTCGCTTGCCCGCTGCTCACCTCCTGCTGTGCGGCCCCATTCCTAACAGGCCAGGGACCAATACCAGCCCATGGCCCAGGGGTTGGGGACCCCAGTGTATCATATAGCTAGATATGTAGACACTTTTGTTAATTCTGCATTATAAAAATTATTTAGAATATAATTCCTTCAAGCTCATAGAGTAGGAATAATTGTGCCATAGAGAAATTAATCTTTAAAATTCCTTTCTTTGATTACTGTCATGCTTTTTATAATACCTATTTACTCCTAAATTGTGTATTGAAATTTTATATTTTTTATTAGTACTCATATATCTAAATCAGTTGTTATTTTAAAAAGGAGTTGTTGCCTGGTGAGTCATTATATATAAATAGAACAATTATTCTTTACATAAAATAAAACTTACCGTATGCCAGCTGTAAGTTAAATATGCCATACCGTAATAACTCTTGAGAGTCTTCATTACTTAGATTCAGGAGTTTGATGGAGGAAGTTGAAATCCTGCTATGAATAATAAAATGCATATATTTGTTCTTTCTTCTGTCCACGTCTCCACACAAAATGTAATTTAAACTTCATCAGTTGGAGCTAGGACATAGTTTCTGGGAACTTTTAGTGTCATGTATGTCAGATTAAGTTTCATTGAAAAGGTTCTAAATTAGATAACCATTCTTAACTTCACTCAAACTCAGACTCTCTGAAAATTTCTTCAAAAATCAGCAGTTTCCTTGCAGTCACATGGTATTCTATATGTGTGCGAGTGTATAATGAAAGATAGTACAGATCTAATTTCCTAACTGCTTAAAACATTGTAATTCTAAGTAGTAACAATAAGAATATTTTATTTTGAAAACAATTATATTCTGGATCTTAACATTTAATGAGAATAAACACTCCCTGGATCAGAGTAAGTTCTCAGTTTATGTAGGCTATTATTATTTAAGTTACCTAGCTCCAAGCTGAATGGAGCAGAAGATGATTTATAGGTGCAGACTTTCCCAATCTTACTCAGACACCAAAGGGAAGGAAGCCTTACATGTATAGAATTTTTGAACTCTAATTAAAAGTTCACTTTCCCAGATTATTTTACTTATAAATATTATGGTACTGTGCAAAGTTCACTTACCTGATATTGGAAAGACTTCTTATGGTTTTGGCTCCATGCTAGCATTAAGCTCATAACCAAATCTCTTTAAGCTCATAACCAAATCTCTTTAAGCTTCAGGTTTATAACTGTACAATAAAGATGCTGGGTTAAAGAAAATTTTTAAAGGTCACTTTTTAAAATAAATTTATTTATTCATTTATCTCTTTATTGGCTGCATTGGGTCTTCGTTGCTTCTTGCTGGCTTTCTCTAGTTGCGGTGAGCAGAGGCTACGCTTTGTTGCGGTGCGTGGGCTTCTCGTTGCAGTGGCTTCTCTGGTTGCGGAGCACAGGCTCTAGGTGCACGGGCTTCAGTAGTTGTGGCACATGGGCTCAATAGTTGTGGCTCACAGGCTGTAGAGCTCAGGCTTAGCAATTGTGGCACACAGGCTTAGTTGCTCCGCAGCATGTGGGATCCTCCCGGACCAGGGATCAAACCTGTTCCCTGCATTAGCAGGCAGATTCTTAACACTGCACCACCAGGGAAGCCCTAAAGGTCACTTTTAAAATTCTGTCAGAGAACATGTGTTTAGTGACAATTGAAATGATCTGCTATAGATAGAAATTGTAATTCTAAAGTGTCTTCCTACTATTCACTTCTCCCATAGATGGATTAAGGAAAACATGATTTTCCTTGAACAAGTTGGGGAAGATATATACCTTGGTGCAGATGTATCTTGGAGTAGTAGAATTGGAGTTGATGAAGAGTACTAGGTAAAATATCCAGTCTAGGAGTTTGTGTAGTTCATTCTCTACTTGCGATTTCTACTTATTGTGCTATTGCTTTATTGATGCTATTAACATACCTTGCAGTTAAGCTCTTACAGAAGATTGAAGGGCAGTATGTAACTTTAAACTTAGCACGCTTGATTCATTTATTCATTTAATCAAAGTATGTTTACTGAGTGCCTTTATGTAAACTTCCTGGCATTCCCTAGCTTGTTCACTGATTAGCTTTCTCATGTCAGGCAAATCATTTAATTTCTTTCAATCTATTTTCCCATTTTTGAAATAAAGATAATATTCTGAAGATTAAATAAGATTATATATATACACACACACATATATATATAAAACTTTGAGCCTAGAAGATAGTAAGCATTCAATAATAAATGTTAGAATTGCTGGCTCTTGTTGCTAGAACTCAAACGTATACATATAAAATGATATCATAGGCCAAGGGCTTAAGGGTAACTTATCTTTGGAAAAGCAATTTTAATAAAATTTGATAAGTGTACAAAATATTTCCACATTTTCTAGGTCATACATTGTCACCAGAATGTGATATAGATAGTAAAACATTTTATTACAAAAATTGTTGCGTTAGTATAGTTCTCAGTCTCCTCAAATTGTGTATAAAATATTGTGCTTTAAAAGACATCTCTATATTCCCTCCCTCCCTCTAAGGTATCATCCAGGGAATACGGGGATATGTATATAAATACAGATGATTGAACTTGGTGTACCTCAAAAAATTTAAAAAAAAATAAATAAATAAAAGACATCTCTAGGTGGTAACTGCAACTGTGAGTATATGATTAACATAGAATGATAAGTGACATTCCTTATTCATTTCAACATAAGTTATTATTATTCATTTTCTAAATAGGTTACTATGACTTTTGCTTCACATTCAAGGGCAGGATATCTTTATACAATAACAACAATATCAATACTAATAGTATGCTAACAAGTAAAATCAGCATTGTTGGTATCTGTCTTGTGAAGATGTTTGACTTTCAGTAAGAAATGTTTATCAAGTTTGCAGAAAGTCCTAGTTCAAGATGAGGTACTAATTCTTTATAGTTTTAGCTTATTTTATCATGTTATTACTCAAGACAGATTAATTCACATCTCTGGGCCTTAAATATAGAATGAAAAATTAACATTATTTTATCTCCCAAACTCTTTTTCATTTCAAAACAATATGCTTTTATAAATTGAGTCAATTGTCCCAATACGATTCTATTTAATAATAAGAATGAAACAATCATGTGAGACCAAAAAGGTAAAATAGAAACAAAAGACCCTAAGGCCTATCAACACTACCGGAATTATATGTGTGTGTGTGTGTGTGTTTGTATATATTTTTGGCTACATCAGGTCTTAGTTGCAACACGTGGGATCCTTGTTTAGGCATGCAGGGTCTTTCGTTGTGGCGTGTGGGCTTCTCTCTAGTTGTGGCATGTGTGTTTTCTCTCTCTAGTTGTGGCACATGGGCTTAGTTGCCCCATGGCATGTGGGATCTTAGTTCTTTGACCAGGGATCGAGCCTGTGTCCCCTGTACTGGAAGGCGGATTCTTTACCACTGGACCACCAGGGAAGTCCCACTATAGGAATTATAAACAATGGATTAGCAAGAGTAATATAGAGAAAAATTTTTGGATAATGGCAGCTATATATATTTGTAAATCAGTGTTCTCTGTTCTGGAAAAAAAATTTCAACACTATACTGGAATGAGTGGAAAATAATTTGGTGGGAAAATAGGAGGCAAAAAGACTATTCTAATGTACCCTCAGTTAAATCTATTTCGTAGAGACCATTATATCATTTAAAAAAAATAGGACATTTTCTGCTTTTTATTTTATTTCCCAATAGCAAACACGATAAGATTAAAGCAAGAATAGAATATATTTTAAATACATAAAGTTTGAGATGCAGTGAGGAGAAATTATAACAACAAAAATGTTGGATTGTTGGCTGACGCTGTGACAGAGTTTACTGAAATTTCTTCTAGATACTAAGCTTCTACAGTATTGGATTTACAGGGTTATTAGTCAAAGGAACATCTCTGTTCATTTTCTGTTGACGGAATCTCTTTCTTACTTTTTATTATGGAAATGTTCAATCATACAAATGTAGAGAGCATAGTTTAATGAGACTTCATATATACAGTGTAATAGAATATTGGTTTGTTAAAACAAGAAGGCATTTTGGTATATTAACTCTTCATTCCACAAATTCAAAGTGAATCCAGATTTTAAATTGTACCTAAGTAAAATCAGCCAGTGAAGCCAGGCCAATATAAGCACCAGTAAATATTTTTATCATAGAATATTCTCATGTTACAGGACATAGATTACACTGAAATGTATTGAGAACTGCTATTTACTATTATTTGTTAACATTTATTATCATCACTCATTTCCTTGCTAGTCACCAAAGAGGATGAGTAAAAGATACAACAACTGGAGGTTTCTTAAATAGAGCTTAGAGGGTGAAAAAGTATATAGAGAAATATAAAAGAATTTTGCTTCTGGGAAGATAAACATAGTTTTTCCTATTCCTTTCTCTGAGTAGAACTAAAACCCCTGTACATTTATTTAAAAAATATATAAGGAGACTCTGAAATGTGGAGATAAAGAAGGAAGACTGACTAGGGAACATGGAATCCAGGATAGGTTCTCTGTTTTCTTTTGCCTCATGTATTCTGGACTTGGAACAGAAGGAGCTGGCAAATTGCAAACATCAGTGAGTGTAGACAAAAGTGCCCTAACAAAAGCGTGTTCTCTCTAGCCAAAGGATCAGGAAAGGGACAACCTAGAAAGACATAAGTTTTTGGCAATATCTGCTCTACTCCAGGCAAACCCATGGAACAACCATGGCCTCCTCCCCCACAATCCTGTGTAACAAAGGCCAAGTGGGAGCCTAGACTTCCAGTCGCATGAGCCTGTAAAGAGGCACCCAACAGCCCACCAGGGTGGTGTCAGACAAGGTCAAGAGGATGATGGGATGTTAATCCCTGCTGCTCGGTAATGAGGCTCTCCATCCTCCTTGGTATCAGTGAAGACTTCAGGTGGTAAGCTTGGACATCCACATCACCCAGCAGTAAGGAGAGTGACCCTCACTGAGGTGGGGTCAGAAGAGGCCTAATGGTGAGTCAATCTTTTACTATCACCCATTGCTAACAAGGCCATCCCTACCCAAGCATCAATGGAGATAACCTGAGGGGCTGAAAAATCCCACCCTCACCCAAGAGTAAAGAGGAACACCCTTTTTCAGGTGTTAGTGAATGCAGAGTGGGGGAATTGGACTCCTATTTCCACCTGGTACTGTACTAGTCAGATGCCTCCCTGCCTTCCTTATTTGGGAACAATATACAAGAAAGTCGGTTTTATAAGGTTTATTTAAGATACAGAGTCTCATAACATAATACCAAAATGCCTAGGCTTCAATTAGAAAGTCATTCCTTGTAGCAAGAACCAGGAATATCTCGAATTGAATGGAAAAAAAAAAAAAGCTAAATCAATAGATGTCAACCCTGCGAAGACAGACATTAAAATTATCTGACAAAGATTTTAAAGCAACCATGATAAAAATGTATCAATGAGCAATTGAAAAGACACTAGAAACAAATGAAAAAATAGAACACCTCAGCAAAGAAATAGAAAGTTTCAACATTAACAATAAAATATAAAGAAGAATAAAATGGAAATTTTAGAATTGAAAAATAAAATAAATGAAATGAAAAGCTCAACGGGAGACTGGAAGGGACAGAGGAAAGAAACAGTGAATTGGATGATAGAAAAATAAAAATGACCCAGTTTTGAAGCTCAGAGAAAATGGACTGAACAACACTTGAACGTAGCATGAGGAACATTAGGAACCATGAAAAAAAGAAGAAATCATTCTATCTGAATGCCAGAAAGAAAGAAGTAGACGTGGTTAAAAAACAACGTAAAGAAATAATGAAAAGTTGAAAAGTTTCCACAGTGGGCGAGAGATATATACTTCCTGATTCAAAGAGCTGAGCAAACCCCAAACAAGGAAATCCCAAATAAATCTATGCTATGACATATCACAAACTTCCGAAAGCTAAACACAAAGAAAAATGAAAGCAGCGAGAGAAAAATAAGACCTTACCTATAGGGGAAGTCAATTAGAATGGCAATTAGAAGAGGATGAAGGGAATGTAAAAGGAGGTAGGTTTTCTATACTTTATATGAACTGGTGAATTGACGATATCTGTAAATTGCGGTACATGATGTATACGTAAAGTAATGCCTAGCACAATCACTAGGAAAGCTGTACAAGTTGACACCCTCAAAAACACCATTCCATCAAACAAAATAGAATTCTTAAAAATGTCCAAGTAGTCTAGGGGAAGACAGGAAAAAGAAAACAAGGAAATTAAAACATGGTAAAGAAACAAATAAAATGAATAAAATGGTTAATTTAAGCCCTAACGTACTAATAATTAAATTGAATGTAAATTGTCTAAATACACCAATTTAAAGACAAATCAGAAGAGTGGATTAAAAAATATGACATAACTATGCTATCTAAAAGAAACACTTCAAATATGATGATACGGGTAGATTTAAAATAAAAGGACAGGTAAGATACATATGCAAATATTAAGGAAAGTAACAGTGGCTTTATTAATGTCAAATAAAGTAGACTTCAGAGTAAAGAAAATTAACAGACATTAAGTGATGATAATAAATTTCAGTCTACCAAGAGGCCATAGGAATCCCAAGTGTGTATGTACCAAACAACAGAACTGCAAAATATGTGAAGCAATAAGTGATAGAACTGAAAGGAGAAACAGATAAATCCACAGTTATAGTTGGAGACTTCAGTACTTCTCTAAACTATTGATAGATAGAAAATCAGAAGGGAATTAAAGAAATTTAGAAGCGCTTTACCAATCTAGTCAGCAATAGCAAGAAATAAACCATTGACACACAGAACTTGACAGAATCTCCTGGGAATTTTACTGAGTGGAAGAAGTCAGTTCCAAAACTAAGATTCCATTTCTATAACATTTTTGAACCTACAAAGTTTTAAAAATGGTGCACATATCAAGTGTTCAAGAACGTGTAGGGGCAGGAGGGAAGTAGACCTGGCTATAAAAGGACAACATGAAGGATTCTTGTGGTAATGAAAATGTTGTATATTTGACTATATTGTTAATGTCGTATTCTGGTTGTGATATTGTGCTACAGTTTGCAAGATGTTACTATGGGAGAAAATAGGGTAAGTGATACAACATAATCTTCCTGTATTATATCTTAGGATTGCAAGTGAACCTATAGTTACCTCAACATAAAAGGTAAATTTGAAAAGGAAAAGGTATATAGACAAACTAAAGGAATATAAATAGTTTTCTGTAAGACAAAGATAGGTTGATATGATAGAGTAGTCATCCAAAGAAGAGGAGTATGAAATGTCTTTATTAAAAATAAAAACACATTGAAGATTTGTCTCCTGCATTGTGAAAAACCAAACTAGGGAGAGTATATTTTTATATATGGTTCCTTCTTAGTTGTTTTAGAAATTCACATTGGAGAATTGGAAATCAAGGCAGAATGCTTCTCTTTTAATCTTCATTATTTTCACCATAATGATTCTAAATTACCTTATTTTATAGTCAATTCAAGAAGATCTTGGGACTTCCTAGGTGGCGTAGTGGTTGAGAATCTGCCTGCCAATGCAGGGGACACGGGTTCGAGCCCTGCTCTGGGAAGATCCCTCATGCTGCAGAATAACTAAGCCTGTGCACCACAACTGTTGAGCCTGTGTACTGCAACTATTGAAGCCCACGCACCTAGAGCCCATGCTCCACAGCAAGAGAAGCCACCACAATGAGGAACCTGTGCACCACAATGAAAAGTAGCCCCCACTCTCAGCAACTAGAGAAAGCCCATGTGCAGCTACAAAGACCCAACGCAGCCAATAAATAAATTAATTTATTTAAAAAATCCCTTACATCAAATTATTAAAAAAAAAAAGATCTGCAGTAATGAATTTTCAAAAGTGTTTCCTGTAAGTTCTTCCCCCTTTCATGAACATGTCGTGCCTCCAATCAAGAGATGATGCCTCATCTTTCTGCCCTTTGGCTCTGAAGTAGTTCTCAGCCTGCTTCATCAATAGACTCTGACAGAAGAGATCCTGTGTCAGTTTGGGCTTAGTGTTTAATCAACAAGTTTTCTGTTTTTCCCGTTCTTGAAATGCTCTTTCTGGAGGAAGGAAGCCAACTAGTAGGATTCTGTCTGGGTATACTTGTAAGCTAGCCTAAGCTGAGCAAATTAGGAAGCTATGTGGAGATGGGGAGATGGCCAACCAATATACAAGTGTTCCAGTCATCCCAGCAACAGCATCCCACATGTAAGTGAAGAAGTCGTCTTGGACATACAGCCAAGTCAGATCTTCAAAGGACTCCAGCTCCAGCCATCATCTTGCGGCAAAGGCATGCATGAAATGCATAAGTGCGAACTTCCTTAGGTGAACCAAAGAGACAGTACGTTATTGTTTTAACCCAGTGGATTCTCAAGTAGTTTGTTACATGGAGAGAGATCTAAAACACACTCTCAGTTAAACAAGGACAGTTTGAAAATGCTGTTCACTGTTGAGAACTCAAGTTGCTTGTGGTTAAGCCAAATATCTCTGGCTTAATTTTCTGCTGGTGTAAGAAAGAACTAGTCATTAACAGCAACATACTATATATGTGTGTGTGTGTGTGTGTGTGTGTGTACATGTATATGTATTGATATGTGCATATGTATACATATAGCAACATACATATTTGGGAATTTTTAGTCAATTTTATGCAACTCTATCACTGTGCTGAATAATCCTGGATTCTACGATCTTTCCAAAAGATGGTACTTCTATCTCTTTCATAATCTGAAGTTGTTTTTAAATTTTAAGTGCAAAATATTAACTGATCATGTTAATTACATAATTTACAAATAGATAAATGTCTTGTATTTATATTAATAGAATATTTAAGTCAAAGTTGAGTGAAAGAAAAGGCAGTTATTTTTTAAAAAATTGAAACTGCATTTATACCTTTATTCTGAAGTTATAACAGTGTGTTTGATTGAACTGAGTTTTTGGACTTTAATTCAGCCCTTAGATACCATGAGAGAATTATTATGTGAACTATTATTTGCTACTTTTTCACTCCTCTTGTTTTTGGAGTCAGGGAGTTAGGTGCCATCAATAATTGGATGCTTAAAATAAAGGCATAAGTTTATGTTAAACTAATAATATTTCACCTTCATAAGAGAAAACTTAATATGTATTATTATTCTAAAATGATTCTACAGACTAATTTATTTAGCACAATTTTATTCTTATTTGATCACATATTTAAAGTTTTCAAAACAAAATTATCTATAAAATATTTATATAAATCATTACAGAAAATGTGGATTATTCAGAAAAGTTTAAAGAAGAAAATCATTTCCCATATTTTCAATATCTAGAGACAGATGAAATTAGATAATGCTTTGGCAATTTTCCTAGAAGTGTTACATAATGGTGACTTTATGGCATTTATAAGATTATATGATGCTATTAAAAACAGAGTTCTGGGAATTCCCTGGTGATCTAGTGGTTACAACTTGGTGCTTTCACTACCAGGGCCTGGTTCAGTCCCTGGTTGGGGAACTAAGATGCTGTAAGCTGTGTGGCACAGCCAAAAATAAATACTTTTTTTTAAATTTAAAAAACCCAGCTTTCTTATTATAAAACAATGCATGTTTATTTGAAAAACTTTGGAAAGCAAAGAAAGATGCAAAGTAAAATATTAATCACTTAGAATCCACTTCCCAGAGATAGTATTCATATCTTGGTATATTTCTTTAGATATTTCATCTGTACATTTTAATATGAAGATGATAATTCTGTATAAAGTAATTTAAACCACAATAACTCTAAGTCCTAGATGTACGTTGACATGGGAAAAAATTCTGGGAAGAAATAATTTCTTCCACTGAGTGGTACATTAGTTTTTTAACGACTTAGTTCATACATTATAGTTTATGGATGTTTTAAATATGCAGAATATTTTAAAATTCTTTGGTGTAATTTGTTTTTATTTTTCTAGTTGATGTCTTTTATTTGAGACCTCCCTCCTGTTCTCATATAGACTTTTTAATGCTATAAATTTCATCCACAGTATTGATTTAGTAGCGTTGCACAGATTTTTATATGCTGTATTTTCATTTCTACTCATTTTAATACACATTATTTACTTTAGAGTTCCTCTTTGACACAGGGGTTATATAAAAATGGGTTACTTATAATAATGGATTTAGGATTTGCCAGAGATTTTTTTTACTTGAATCCATGTAAGCTGAGACTTGCTTTTGCCCCAGAACATGGTCTATTTTGGTATTTATTTGGTATGCACTTGAAAAAGTATGTGTTTTGCTGTTGCTGGGTGGTGTTTTATAAATGTCTATTAGTTCAAGTTGGTTCATAGTGTTAAAGTCTTCTGTATTATTATTGATTTTATGTCTTCTTATACTGTCAATTATTAAGTGAGGGGTATAGAAATGTTCAATTAATAATTGCGGATTTGTCCATTCCTCCTTACAATTCTATCAGGTTTTGCTTCATGTGTTTTATTTATTTATTATTTTTTTTATTTATTATTTTTTTGGGGTACACCAAGTTCAATCATCTGTTTTTATACACATATCCCCGTATTCCCTCCCTTCCTTGACTCCCCCCCTCCTCGAGTCCCCCCCACCCTCCCTGCCCCAGTCCTCTAAGGCATCTTCCATCCTCGAGTTGGACTCCCTTTGTTATACAACAACTTCCCACTGACTATCTATTTTACAGTTGGTAGTATATATATGTCTGTGCTACTCTCTCGCTTCGTCTCAGTTTCCCCTTCACCCCCCGCCCCATCCCATACCTCGAGTTCTCCAGTCCATTCTCTGAATCTGCATCCTTGTTCTTGTCACTGAGTTCATCAGTACCATTTTTAGATTCCGTATATGTGAGTTAGCATACAATATTTGTCTTTCTCTTTCTGACTTACTTCACTCTGTATGACAGATTGTAGTTCTATCCACCTCATTACATATAGCTCCATCTCATCCCTTTTTATAGCTGAGGAATATTCCATTGTGTATATATGCCACATCTTCTTTATCCATTCATTTGTTGATGGGCATTTAGGTTGCTTCCATGTCCTGGCTATTGTAAATAGTGCTGCAATAAACATGATGGTACAAGTTTCTTTTGGGATTATGGTTTTCTTTGGGTATATGCCCAGGAGTGGGATTACTGGATCATATGGTAGTTCTATTTGTAGTTTTTTAAGGAACCTCCAAATTGTTTTCCATAGTGGCTGTACCAACTTACATTCCCACCAACAGTGCAGGAGAGTTCCCTTTTCTCCACACCCTCTCCAACATTTGTTGTTTCCAGATTTTGTGATGATGGCCATTCTGGTCGGTGTGAGGTGATACCTCATTGTGACTTTGACTTGCATTTCTCTGATGATTAGTGATGTTGAGCATCTTTTCATGTGTTTGTTGGCCATCTGTATGTCTTCTTTGGAGAAATGTCTATTTAGGTCTTCTGCCCATTTGTGGATTGGGTTATTTGCTTTTTTGGTATTAAGCTTCAACTTCATGTGTTTTAAAACTTTGTTATTAGATGCATAAAGGTTTATGATTCTTATGTCCTCTTAAAAATTCTCCTTTATCATTATTAAATGATCTTCCTTATACATGGTAACATTTTTTGCCCTGAAATTTACTTAGTCTGCTATTAATGTAGCTACCCTGGTTTCTTTTGGTTAGTGTTAGATAGGTGTTACGGACTAAATTATAAGTTCATATGTTAAATTGAATATATTCCATAAATTTATATGTTAAAATCCTAAATCCCAATTATTCAGAACGTGTCTGTATTTGTAGATAGGATCTTTAAAGAAGTAATTAAGTTAAAATGAGGTCATTGGGGTGGACTGTAACCCAGTATGACTGGTGTCCTCATAAGAAGAGGAAATTTGGACATACATGGGTACAGAAGTAGGACCATAAAGATACAAAGAGAAGATGAGCATCCACAAGCTAAGGAGAGAGACCTCAGAAGTAATCAACCCTGACAGCACCTTGATCTTGGACTGCTAGACTCCGAAACTGATGTTTCTCATTTTTAAGCCATTTGGTCTGTAACTAATATGCAAGGTGTATCATTTTCTAACCTTTAACTTTGACCTATTTGTCTGTTTATATTTTGGTAGATAACATACAGTTGAATTTTGCTTTTTTTTTATCAAATCTGACAATCTCTGCCGTTTATTGGATGTTTAGCTCATCTGCCTTTATGTGATTATTCATATGGTTAGGCTTAAGTCTGTCATGCTGCTAATTTTATACTTGTCCCTCTTTTTGGGTTGTTTTTCCTTTCCTCTTCTCTTTGCCTTCTTCTGGATTGAGAATTTTCTTATGATTTCATTTTTTTCTTTGTTGGCTTGTTAAATATGACTTTTGTTATTTTAGTGGTTGCTTTAGAGTTTACAGTATACATCTTTAACTTGTCAGAGTCTAGCTCCAAGTGCTGTGACTTCCCAGAGTGTAAGGACCTTATAAAAATAAACTTCCATTTGACCTTCTTGCCATTATATTTTTGTCATAAATATTCCTTTTCACATCTTATAAGATCACAGTATATTTTAAGTTTTTGTCAGTGATGTCTTAAAGATTTCTACATAACAAGTAAAATTCTTATATATTTACGTAAGCACTTGCCATTTTCAGTGCTCTTCATTGCTTTGTGTAGATTCATTTTTTTAATCTGTTATCGTTATCCTTCATCTGAGGTACTTTCTCTTAGTGTGGTTCCTTTGAGAGGAATTATTTCACCTTTTATAACCCAAAAGAAGGAGGCAGTTTTTCATTTTCATTTTTGAAAGATTTTTTTCTTGTTGTTGAGTATAGATTTCTTTAATATTTTGAGGAGTTTCTATCTTTTTGATTGCATTGTTTTTGGCAAGAAATCTGCTGCCATCCTTAGCATTGTCCTTTTATATGGTTCTCTGGCTGCTTTTAAGATTTTCTCCTTTTTTTGTGGTAAAATATACATAGTATAAAATTAACCATTTTAACCAATTTTATTTTTGTTTATTTTTTCCATTATGCTTTCTTATAGGATATTGAATATAATCCCCTGTGCTCTACAGTAAGACCTTGCTGTTTACCTATTTTATATGTGCTAATTCCAAACTCCTAATTTATCCCTCCCCTAACCCCTTTTCTCTTTGGTAGCCATAAATTTGTCTTCTACATCTGTGAGTCTGTTTCTTTTTTATAAATAAGTTCATTTGTATCATATTTTAGATTCCACATATAAATGATATTATATGTTACTTGTCTTTCTCTTTCTCACTTACTTTACTTAGTGTGATAATCTCTAGATCCAATCCATGTTTCTGCAAACGGCATTATTTAATTCTTTCGTATGGTTGAGTAGTATTCCACTGTGTATAATATACCACATCTTCTTTGTTCATTCATCTGTTAACGGACATTTAGTTTGCTTCCATGTCTTGGCTATTATATATAATGCTGCTGTGAACATTGGAGTACATGTATCTTTACAAATTCTAGTTTCCCCTAGATATAAGTCCTGGAGTGCGATTGCTAGATCATATGATGACTCTATTTTCAGTTTTCTAAGGAACCTCCATGCTGTTTTCCGTAGTGTCTGCACCAATTTACATTCCCACCAACAATGCGATCTATCCTATAGAATGTTCCATATGCACTTGAAAAGAATGTGTATTCTTTTTTTTTTTTTTCTGAATATAATTTTCTGAAAATATCAGTTAAGCCTAACTGTTCCATTGTGTCATTTAGGATTTCTATTGCTTCATTGATTTTCTGTCTGGAATATCTGTCCATTTATGCCAGGGGACATCTATAATATGTATCTACCTTCTACTATTATTGTGTTCCTATCAATTTCTTCCTTTATGTCTCAATTTTTGTTCTACGTTTTTAGGTGCTCCTACATTGGGTATATATATGTTAACGAGTGTAATATCCTCTTCTTGCATTGATCCTTTTATCATCATATAGTGTCCTTTATCTATCTTTATGGCATTTGTTTTAAAATCTATTTTGCCTGATATGAGTGTGCTACCCCCAATTTCTTGTCATTTCCATTTGCATAAAATATCTTTTTCCATCCCCTCACTTTCAATTTATGTGTGTCCTTTGCCCTTAAGTGGGTCATTTGTAGGCGGCATATGGGAAGCTCTTGTTTTCTTATCTAATCTGCCATTGACATCTAAGGTAATTATTGACAGATATGTATTTAATACCTTTTTAAACCTTGTTTTTCAGGTGATTTTGTGTTTCTTCTTTGTTTCTTTCTATTTATTTCTGTTTTTCTTTTTGTGGTTTGATGGGTTTCTTTTGTTTTGTGCTTATGTTCTCTTCTTTTTGGTTTCTGTGAATCTGCTGTATGTTTTTGATCTGTGGTTGCCTTGTTTTTCTAGTATGGTAACCCATTACTATATCTACTTGCTTTAGACTGGTAGTCTTATAGGCTCAAACACATCCCCCCCCGCCAATATACATTTTCTTCCTCCCCTCCCCTATACTTTATGACTTTGATGTCATCTTTTAAACCTTCATATTTATCCTGTTGCTGTTTGTTATAGGTATCATTGCTTGTACAAGAATCTTTATTGTTATTATTATCTGTGTACTGGCTTAAGTAACTGACTCTCCAATTATGCTTTTCTGTCCTATAAATTCTTGCTTGTTTTCTGTTTAGAGAAGACCTTTCAATGTTTCCTTTAGGATGGATTTAGTATAACTGTATTGCTTGTCTGAAAAATTCTTTATATCTCCTTCTGTTCTAAATGTTAATCTTGCTGGGTAGGGTATCCCAGCTTGCAGGGTTTTCCCTTTCAGGACTTTGAATATATACTGTCACTCCCTTCTGGCCTGTAGTGTTTCTATAGGGAAATCATCTGACAGCCTTATGAGAGTTCCCTTATAAATAATTCTATGTTTTCCTCTTGCTCCCTTTAGAATCCTCTCTTTTAATTAACTTTTGTCATTTTAATTATAATATGTCTTGGTGTGGGTCTGTTTGAGTTCACCTTGTTTGGGATCCTCTGTGCTTCCTATATGTGGATATCTGTTTCCTTCCTTAGGACTGGGAAGTTTTCAGCCATAATTTCTTCAAAAACTTTGGATTTTCTTTTCTCTTTCTTCTCCTCCTGGGAGCCCATGTATATATTAGCATGCTTTATATTATCCCATATATCTCTTTTTTAATTAATTTATTTATTGGCTATGTTGGGTCTTCGTTGCTGCAAGCGAGCTTTCTCTAGTTGCGGCGAGCAGGGGCTACTCTTTGTTGTGGTGTGTGGGCTTCTCATTACAGTGGCTTCTCTTGTTGCAGAGCACAGGCTCTAGGTGCGTGGGCTTCAGTAGTTGATGCACACGGGCTCAATAGTTGTGGCATATGGGCTTAGTTGCTCCGTGGCATGTGGAATCTTCCTGGAGCAGGGATTGCACCCGTGTCCCCTGCATTGGCAGGTGGATTATAACCACTGCACCACCTAGGAAGTCCCCTATCCCATATGTCTCTTATATTGCTTTCATTTTTTTCTTTTGTCTTTCTGTCTGCTTTTCTGCTTGGGTGATTTCCCTTATTCTATCTCCTAGGAAACTTATTCATTCTTCTGCATTATTCAGTTTACTATTTATTGCCTCTACCTCAGCTTTCATCTAGGTAAATGTGTTTTCTAATTTTAATTGGCTCTTCATAGTTTCTACTTCTGTTTTACAGTAACCTGCATTTCTATCAATAGCATTTCTTAATTCCTTCAGTATTTTTATTACCTCCTTTTTGAACTTGGGATGGTAGACTGGAGAGGTCTGTTTCCCTGTTTGTTCTTTCAGGGGAGTTCTCTTGATCTATTAGTTGGGAGTGGTTCCTCTTCTTCTTCATTTTATTTATACTTCTCTGACTCTATAAGTTTAGGAGAAACTGTTATCTACTGTGGTCTGAAGCGCTGTTTTTATGTGAGAGCATCCCTGTATAGCCTGATGAGTCATATTTTTTGGTGTGAGGTCTGTTTTTAGTATGGATGCCTGCCGCATCTTCCCTCAGCATGTTCTGGCCATTGTCCCTGTGATGGGGGTGTGTGATTGGTGGTGTGGTGACCAGAGAGAGCTTGCACTGAATGTTGAGCAGGGGCCGCCTCTTTGCTCTGTGATTGTCTCAGCCCTGTCTGGGGCAGGGTCTGCTCCCGAGTTGTTGGAATAGAAGCCCCCAGATCTGTTTCTGGGCTGTGGTGTAAGGGGAGCAGAACTTGGGTGCTTTTGCTGGGAAAGGAGCCACTGAATAGTCCTCTGCAGGAGTTGTCCACCTGGAGGTGCACTCTGTGGTGTTGCCTGCCACCCATTGTGTGTGTTCACAAAGTACACTGTTGTTGGCACTGCCCTCAGCCCTACCTCAGCTGTGGGAGTACAAGCAATCAACCCGGGTGTCCCTTAGCCACTGTACTCACAAAACCACCAGCACAGCTTTGGTGGCACAGATCTGCTGAAGTCAGGCACTGGGACCACGTTAGTCATGCACCTGGACCTGCTAGGAACTATGGAGTCAGCCTGGACCCTGGCCCTGCCTCCCCGTGCACTCCCCTGCAAAGCCTGCAGTTGCTAATGCAAGACCAGCCCCAGCCACCAAAGCAAGAATAATCCGCTCAGATGGAAACGAGGCTGCTTTGGCAGGGCCCCACTCCCCCTTCGTGCATACGTTTACAGTGGAGTTTTTATGATGGACCAGGGCTTGGCCTGTGTACACCCCTAGTTGCAGCTCAGACCACACTTCAGCCCCTTTAGGTTGTTTCTGTGCAACCAACTCCAGTCATCTCCCTGGGTCTGTCCACTGAAGCCCATGTTTGAGCATCCAGCCCCCGCAAACACCAGCAGACACAAGTCCTCGGCTAGGGAGTGCAGGGAAGTGGCCAGGTCCCTCTGTATTCGTCTCTCTCTGTTCTCTCTGTTCTGCCTGCTGCAGTCAGGCTGCTGCATTCTCCTCTGAGCCTCTGAAGCTCTCTTTCTGTCCCAGATGATCTCTTAGCTGGTGAAGGCAGTTCCCAATGTGAGGAGAATTTTCCTCTTTCACAGTTCCCTCCCAGGAGTGCAGGTCCCATCCCAATTCCTTTTTCTCTTTTCTTTCATCATACTCAGTTTCATGATGATCTTTCTTGAGATTTTGACTGTATGACATCTCCTGCCAGCACTTAGTAGGTATTCTTTGAGAATTGTTCCACATGTAGATGTATTTTTGATGTATTTGTGGGAGAAGATATGCTCCATGTCCTTCTATTCCACCTTCTTGCTCTCCAATTTTAAGTGTATAGTTTTTAACATTTAGTATATTTACATTGTTGTGCGACCGTCACCAAATCCATCTCTAGAATATTTACATCCTCTGCAACAAAAAATCTGTACACATTAAACACTGACTCTCCATTTCTCCCTCCCTCCAGCTCCTGAAACGTACCATTCTACTTTCTGTCTCTAGATATTTGACTACCCCAGAAGCCCCATTTAGGGTGAGTCATACAATATTTGTTCTTTAGTGACTGGTTTACTTCATTTAGCATAATGTCTTCAAGGTTCATTCGCGTGTCAAAATTTCCCTCCTTTATAAGGTTGAATAGTATTAGTTTCAATATGTTGTGTTTTCATTTTTGTTTCATTTTAATTTGTAAGGATTTTGGCTATTTTAATTCTTTTTTTTTAATTCTAATATCTAATATCTTTTTTTTTCCCCTGTCCCTGTCATTATCTCCTCCTTTGGGGAATTCAGTTGTAATCTGAAGATATCACACAGCTCACTAATATTCTTTTTTAAAAATATTTCTTCATGCTCTCTGTTTCATTTGAGATGGTGTCTATTGCTGTGATTCAAGTTCAACAATCTTTTCTTCTGTAATGTTAATATATGCATTGTATTCTGTTTTTAATTCCAGGTGTTGTACTGTTCATTTCTAGATATTTTCTTTTTGTAGTTTATTCCAACTTCCATACCTCGATTTAACTTTTAGATCATATAGAATGTAATTATAATAGTTGTTTTAATGTGTTCATCTACTAATTCTAATACTTGTATCAGTTCTGGTCTGTTTTGATGGATTGGTTTATTTTGTGGTAGATCAATATTTTCTTGTCATTCAGCATAGCTGGTTATTGTTGACTGGATGCTAGGTATTTTGTGGTCTCTGTCTTACTTCAGGACTTTTTACTGGACACTTAATTGAAATATCTGTGTACATGGACACATTCACCAGTGCTTGTCTTCAGTGTAGGGTAACCTGGTCAGGCTCGTTTACTGAGAAGCCTTCACAATCATTATCTTAATGCTTTTTTTTTTAGATTCATTTATTTATTTATTGGCTGCATTGGGTCTTCATTGTGGTGTGTGGGCTTCTCAGCGTGGTGGCTTCTCTTGTTGTGGAGCACAGGCTCTAGGCGCTCGGGCTTCAGTAGTTGTGGCACGTGGGTTCAATAGCTGTGCTTCTCAGGCTCTAGAGTGCAGGCTCAGTAGTTGTGGCACACAGGCTTAGTTGCTCTGCAGCATGTGGGATCTTCCCAGACCAGTGATCAAACTGTGTCCTCTGCATTGGCAGGTGGATTCTTTTTTTTTTTTGGGGGGGGTTTTGATATCACATTTTATTTTTATTTTTATTTTTATTTTTTTTGTGCTTTATGATTCACAATTTATTTTCTTTTTTTTCCTTTTTTTAATTATTTTTTTGGGGGTACACCAAGTTCAATCATCTGTTTTTATACACATATCCCCGTATTCCCTCCCTTCCTTGACTCCCCCCCTCCTCAAGTCCCCCCCACCCTCCCCGCCCCAGTCCTCTCAGGCATCTTCCATCCTCGAGTTGGACTCCCTTTGTTATACAACAACTTCCCACTGACTATTTATTTTACAGTTGGTAGTATATATATGTCTGTGCTACTCTCTCGCTTCGTCTCAGTTTCCCCTTAACCACTCTGCCACCAGGGAAGTCCCATTATTTTAATTCTTATCTCTTCTTTTGGTCACATTTCTCAGAAAATATCTTAGTATCCTTCATGGAAAGATAATAAGCCTTGTTATTGCATTCTAGAAGCCAAAAGGAGGACAAGTGATGGAAATATCAGAATTCTGGGTGAAGACTTTAAATTCCTTGTTTTCAGCATGGTTATCTTTGCCTTTAACTGCTGGATATCTACCAGTGCAGAGAGACTCTATTTTGCTATCTCTACAGAATGAATCTTCTGCCTTCTCCCTGATGGATAAAGGCAGTCATAAAACTGTACACATTGGTTGAGCATGTCTGGGGCTGTTCAACTTCTCTTTAATGAGATTTTCACATAAATCTTGTGTTTCAAACCCATTGTCATCCCCACTTTCATAAACATCTGTTGCTGAATACCAGAGCTTTCTCCACTGACGCCTTAAGACCAGGTTCCTCAGGACCAGTAAGTTAGTTACATTCTACATTCTAGCTCTTGAAATTCTGTAAAGAGATTGCTCTTTACAATCTCTCCTGTTCTTTGACCTTGCACATTGATGTTTTGTGTTTAAAAGTACAGTACTTGACTTGGGTCTTCCCTGGTGGCACAGTGGTTAAGAATCTGCTGCCAGTGCAGGGGACGCAGGTTCGTTCTATCCGTGGTCTTGGAAAGAGCCCACATGCTGTGGAACAACTAAGCCTGTGCATCACAGCTACTGGGCCTGCACTCTGCAACCCGCAAGCCACAACTACTGAAGCCCGCATGCTCTAGGGCCTGAGTGCCACAACTACTGAGCCTGCATGCTGCAGCTTCTGAAGCCTGCGTGTCTAGAGCCTGTGCTCCATAACAAGAGAAGCCACCGCATTGAGAAGCTCACGCACTGCAGCGAAGAGTAGCCTCTGCTTGCCACAACTAGAGAAAGCCTGTGCACAGCAACAAAGACCTATTGCATCCAAAAATAAAGATAAATTTTAAAAAATTGAAAAAGATGTACTTGGCTTTCATATTATTGGGATTTGGGGAAGTATTGAAGTAAACGAGTTCAGCACTTCTCTAATGGATTTTCTCCTTCAAATTTTCTCTTGATATTAACTTTAAAAATAAAAATGTTTACAAAATATGCCTAACTTTAATTTCCATTTGTTTTATCTGAAGTTTGTAGTGAGTATTGTCTGTCTTTATTTTCAGGGTATCTGTAGGTCAGGGAGTTGTATTTTTCTTTATCTTACTGTATGCTGTGATGGTACAGCAATAATTCTTGGACTAGCTCTGTGTGTTCTGTTCCCTGTTGTCTCTGCCTCTATTTTCTCTCTTATTGTTCATTCTTATTTCCATTCTTTCTTTGGGTATCTAAGAATTTTTCAAATCATCATTGACTTATCTGATTTACTTTTCTAAAATGTAAATTATCGCTTCTGGTGTTAATTTTAATTTTATTATTGAATACTGAGGTTCAGCACAGTGTGTTATGTTTTTCATCATTGTCTGTTCTCTTCTTGACTTCCTGCTCCTGTTTCTGCAACTTTTTTGTTATATTCTATTAAGAAGAGCTCCTGTATTTTCTATGCAGTATATAGATGTGGTTTGTTTGGGACATAGTGTTTTCTTGTTGTGGTGGCCTTTCTTTTGTTTTATTGTTGGCCAGCGTGTGAGGACAGAAAGAAAGGAAGGAAGGGATGGAGGGAGGGAGGGAGGAAGGAAAGAAAGAAGGAATTCTGAAAAATTCCCGTATTACCCAAATCTGAGACCTGTTGAATGAACTCCTGTTTGACAACATTTAGATGGTGCTGATTAGTGTCTATCTCCTTGAAAATAGCCTACATTGTCCAGTATTCCAGTATTTGCCACCCTTTACTGCATTTTGAAATCTTGATGTAGCTATACTGGTCCCTGTAGATATGGAGGTAGCTGAATTTGTCCATGTAGACTACTGAATTGTCATATATATTTTTTTACTATAACATGGATATTTTTTCTTTTGGTGCCAACAGTTGAATGAGTACTGTGCTGTGTTCTTCCTCAGATTCTTCCAGTATTTTCTTTCTTTTGTTTTGCAGTATTTTTTATATATTCCTAGATGTTATTTCTTACCCTTACTTTTTCTTGATTGAGAGGGGTGTTTTTTAAATCATTGTCTGTCCATAGGCAGGGTATGTGGCTCTTCTCTTGGTTCTGTTCACTAACCCTTGGGAGATGCTAGAGTTCCTTTCTCTGCTCTAGAGTTGGAGGGCATAGTGATGAGCACTGTTTCTTGACCAGTTTCTAGGACCCAGCAGGCGCTACTTGACAAGTTTTCTCCTAGTCCGATATCTTCTCATGAGCTGATTTGTCCTCTGATATTCTGGACTCTGGTCCATGAAAAAGCATAACCTCCAAAATGCATCTAGGAGTCTTCCTGTTCCTCACCTCCATCTAAAGTGCTTTATGCCTGTGGGTAATGAATATGAGGATTAATGTGTCCACATCCACCATACTGTGTTCTTGTTCCTTTCTTGAAGATTTAGTCTTTAAATGGATGAAAAAACATGAAGCCAAGGTGACTGAGAATAATGCTTTGGTCACTTCATAAAATTTCTCTCTCGTAGTAGAAGGAGGAATAGATGAGTGATTTTCTATATAAAACTAACAAGAACAAATTGAGGGAATATATAAACTGCAAAAAGAAAATGAATACTCCTACCTTCTTTTATCTTGTTTAAGTTACTTAATTTTATAAGCATGTTGGACACTTTGCTTTTCTCAGTACAGGTTCTTAGGGTTGGTAAAACTTGCAAATATTGAAAACTTTTTTTGTCATCACAATTTTGGTAGTACATGATTTTATTTATTTATTTACTTATTTATTTGGTTAGTTTGTTATACATTTATTGATTGTTGATACTTCATAAGTAGCTTAGAATGTTAAGACGTGTCTGAGACTAACTAGTTAGCCCTTTTTTTAGAAAAATATTTTTATGTTCTCAATATGGTTTCTTATTTCATCTTTAGTCATAGTATACCTGGATTTATCCAGTTTAAAATTGTATATAAAGAGAATATATCTATCAAAGATACAATTTCATGCTGTGTTGGGATTAATTCCTGTTATTTTTCTATAATTGTTTGAAATCTTCCAATTATATAAGGTTTATAAATACACAGTATTTGGAGTACTGTTTCTTATTCTCATGTTTAGAATTAATTTGAAAATTAAAGAAAAAGTATTATGACCAGAATATTTCCTACCTTAGGGTCTGAGCATGAGCAGGAATGGAATTCATTCCAGGGCTAACTTGGGAGATATGTAAGCTTTGTGTTAGTACTTCCTGCTGCTGGGTTTATGATGTAGACAAGAAAAGCCTTGCAGAGATTAATGAGGGATGATCCCTGGCAGCTATTCTGAAAGAAATGATTTTGCTTATTTACATTCAACAAGACCAAATCAATCAGCAAACAGAAGTAGGGACTCAGCCTTTCCCTGTGTTTAAATGTCTGTATTTCAGTGTTATTTGCTGAAATGACCATTCACATGGAACTGGACAAACAAAACAAAACAAAACAAAAACCGTTACATAATCACAGAGATAAGAACTATATTTGGCTGATTTCTTTTGTTCCTTTTAGGTGACTATTATAAGGAATGCTTATTATATTTAAAGGGAAAAATAGCTGTGATGAACAATTACTAGGCAAATATAAATTGAGTGCTTAATTTCTCTCTGGAACATTAAAGACACAAACCAACAGGTGTTGATTCAATTCCTAAGAGCATCAGTTTATGAAAAAATAATATATGTATTTTTACCAGAGTGTTCTCACCATTAAAATTGCAGATGCCTCAACTTGTCTTTAAAATCTTGAGCAAAGAGAGAGAACCGTATTTGGGAAGAGGGAGAAAGAACATGGCCACTCACAAGAAATATGATTTTTTGGTCTCGTTTGTAACCAGGTATGGCCCTGGCACTAAATTCTGACCAGTTATTTGAAATTTCCAGAATATGCCTTCGGAGAGAAAAAAGTGCACCATTTTCCTTCCTTGCTCCTTTCTCCTCATCGCGATGTAGGATGGTTGGAGTTCAAAGTGCCACCTGGAACAGGAGGTGGAAGGCATGTGTTGATGGTCATGGAGCACAAAGTATATGAATGATTGGTTAATTCTTGAATTCTCTTTGATTTCACTTATACGTGAGAGAAATAAATTTCTCTCTCATTTTTTCCAGTTTTTTTGTCACTTGCATCCAAATCTGCTTCTGACTGAATGCTGAGTTCTTCACTTTTCATCCTATTTTTCAAACCTCATCTTATTTTCTTTACAAAAGTCCAGGTAATTAGATGTCCAGTGTTCCTTTTAGTAAGCATTATGCTTTTTCAGGTTTGACCTTTTGTTTAATCTATTTTACCTGCACAGTAGGAGATGTTACCTGTTCTAAATGTTTGAAACTCTCTTCCCCTCAAATACATTTCAGCTTTCTTAGATCACCCTAGGGTAAGTCCTATAATATCATCCTATGGACTTTTTCATAAACATATTTGATAATAAGCTCCTTGAGGGGTGGAATCAGTTAATTGCAACAAGCATATATTGAGCACCCATTATGTGTCAGGCATTATACTAGAGATGACTGAGATAGGAGGATTGATGGAGACAATGTCCTCGCTCACAAAGATTTCATAATTTAGTGAAAGAAAGGTATTTTTGAAAGTAATACTAAAACATGAGCACAGCATAATGAACAAACTACATTGTAGAATTACAAATGAGGAGGAGATTAATTCTTCTGGGGATGGAGTGGGAAGAAAGCCCCAAATGATTTATCCAAGAGGATGATATTTGGACTGGCCTCAAAGGATCAGTAATGTGTTTATTTAAAAGGCAGCATCGGGGAAACCGCATGAAAAAGCCAAAAGTGGAGAAGCAGTCTCTGCATCTGGAGAGAGCTCTGGATATCCAGCTGGAGGCAGGTGCTGGCTTTGTGGTGAAGAGAGTTGGAAGAAATGAATGCTACTCTTCATTAGAAAAGGAAGTATTGAGAGTGGGTGTGAACATGGGACAAAAGGACAAATGCTTGTCATTGTGATGTTTATAGACTTTCATTTTCCATAAAGAAGAAATATCTGATGAAGAGATGATAAATAGATTAAGTGGAGGATGTTTGATGAGGACAGACCAAAGGACATGGATCTAACACATTGGCAAGTGTGGCAACAAATGAGACAGTTGGAAATGGGTCACTGTAAAAGAGATTTTGAATGAAACATAAGGAAGAGGAAAGACTGCTTTGACTAGCCTCTATTTTCTTGATAAGTTGGAGATAATACTAAGTTACTAAGAAAAAGTTGCTACATGATTGTGAACTTGGAAATTAAAATTTATCATAGCTCCTGTGGAGAGGAATGGAAGGGGCTTATGTGAGTGTGTAGTTAAAGTGAAAGGCTAAAGTATTCGTGTCTAGATTCAGAAAGAGACCAAGAGCTAACTTAATGGACTGAAGAAATAACTATTGGTTAAGAAACTAGACATTTCATCAGAACAGATGTGGTGCTAATTTGGTACTTCCTTGCTTTCTTTCATAGTACATAGCAAAATGCCTTCTATTAAGTGAGTCCTCATAAATGCTTATTGCATTAACATACCGTAATTCATCCTAAATTATCTTGTTATTCTTACAGTTTCATTTAAACTTAGTGAGTTCTTGGGGAAAAAACAGGAAAATGTTCTGCCGAAGAGCTGTGGGACATGGTGGCACAGGGCAGATTTATCTCCATTTACAGGTGTTCAATAAGATCTCATGGACTGAATTTACCCAAAGTAACCCCCACTGTATCTTTCTAATAAGGTTGATATAGTTGACTATATTTCTTTTTTAGCCATTTTTTTCTTTTTTGACAAATGAGCAGAATATATATTTTTTACTTACTTTGTGAACAAAGATGAGCTATACAAAGGAAAACATAGATACGGAGAAGCATGCAGTCAAGTTCAGCATTAGATAAACAGCCTAGAGGCCCAGAGATTTGTCACAGTATCTGAGGCTTCTCTGAGATCACAGCATTTCTTCTTATTAGAAAAGATCTAGCATTTATAGAAAGTGCCATTTAAAGGACTGTGTAGCTCAGAGGGGAAAAAAAGCAATATTCCGGTAGGCTGCCTTTTGAAACAGTAAACACCTTTTATGTCATTTAATAATAGCTTGGATAGATTTGAAGAACTATGTTTCAAGCACTCTGAAAACAAGGAATATAAGTTTGATGAACTCTTTCAGTCATTTGAATCTTAAATCAACCAGTCACAGCATCTTAAAGCAGCTTATTTGATTCATTTAAGCTTGTGGTTACACTAGGAATAAAACTGCCAGGCCTATTGTTGTTTCATCTACAGTTGACGTGGAAGATTAATATACACTACTGTTTTCTCCTTTCTAGGGCATGTAGCAAACCAATATGTGATTTTATGCACACACACACACACACACACACAAAGCTTATGTTTTTCCTATTTATAATGGCCAATATAAGCCATTTCAAAATAAAACAGAGATCGTGACCCCAGCAGAACTCAGGACCAGAGACTGGCAAGTTTTTGTTTGGGTCACAAATGGTTGAACAATTTTAGTGTATGCCTAGAATATGTGATTTAACTCTTAATCTGTAGAGTCTGGTCAGATAGAAATTTCTTTGCAAGTTTTAAAAAATTCATTTCTCATATTTTTATTAATTTGAGAAATTATTTCTGCTAAATTGCTCTGAGTGAAGGTTGAAAATTATATTCAGCTAACCTATCTTCCAATGGTTATATGTTGCTGCATAATAAACAGGCCATCTCCTCCGTCCCCATCTCAGCCTGCCCTTCATTTTTTTCTTATTTTTATACATTTTTGAAATAATCTTATTCATAATATAGAATCTTTGCCTGAGAAATCCTAAGTATATGAATCAAGCTTCATGCAATGGTAATGTGATACATTAATCATTTCATAGGCTATATTCAGTATTTTTAATATATTTTGCATTAAGATAAACAAACTAATTTTATTTGAAAATATTCAGATTGGTCTTTAAATTCAGGCTGGAGGTGAAAGTCTGGCTGCATGAGATTGCCATTAGGCTTTCAGGTTAACTGCTGTCACCAGGAATGCTGAGATATTATTTAGCTCATAACCTTATTGGATCAAGCTGAATTCTAAAAAACAATCTGGGAAATAAGTAGGTGGAATTTTGCTTTATTTAAGAGGATTATAGATATATTTGAAATGTCCTTTTAACAAAATAGGTCAATGATTAATATTCAATTCCTTCACCTCATTTCCTTCACCATAATGTTAACTAGAGATAATTCATTTTTATTTGTATGGGCAGAATACATAATATCTTATACGTTGGTCTTGAATTTGATTCTTTTGGTTCTTTTTCTTTTCTTTTTTCTATCAAACCAACATCCAACAACTAAAAGAATAAGACTCTTGTCCAATTACAGTCGAGTTAAGAAGGGCTGAATTACAATAAATAAGACCTTCATATTAGTATCTCACCTAGAAAAAATAGAAATGCATGAATCTGATTCTGGGAGATAATAAAGATAAGGTAGGGTGTTTGTATATGTTCATTTTTTTTCAAACACAAGTGATTAATAAATTTTTAAGTGTATTTCTACATCAGTATGTGTTTTCATGGGGCTGGGAAAGGTTTTGAAATGATACCTGATATATTGTTGTAGAGAACATGACCACACCTAAGTTATCATACAGTGTCTTGGATAAGAGTTCAGTGGGCTCTGAAATGAGATTTCCTGGATTTGAATCTCAGTTCTGTCACTCATTAACTGCGGGCCTGAATAACCATTTAATATTTTTGAACCTTATCTCACCATCTATGAAAAGGACATAATTCTAGGGAAGTTGTGAAGACTACGTAAAATAATCCATTTAAATTGTCTGGCCTACAGTATACATGCAGTAAATAATACCTTTTATTTTCATTGGGATAATATATCTTTTATAAATGCCTTAGTAAAGTAGGATCCCTACTTTATTTCCTCAAGCTAAAATCCTTTTTGATGTCTAGCTTAAATTATTTTTACACAGTTTAGGTCAATATCCTTCATATGTCAAGATTAAAATAAGACCACTTTTTATATATGATTATTTTTTCATCTTTCTATATAGAAGTTATCACTACTTCTTACATTGTAGTTTTTATTATTCTATTTCAGTGTCCCTCACAAAACTTGGCAATGCATTATACATGAAACTGGAGCTCTAAAAGCCTATACTTTCCAGGCCAAAGATGAAGCAAAATAAACCTGCTTCCACTTCACAGAGAAGTAGAATAATATATCATAGAAATTGTAATCACAAGCCTATTAATTTACAAATATTCAGTCAAAATTAGTGTTACTTGAATGTAAATTTTTGAACCATAAATTCAGTTTAAAATAAGCCCAGACTAATAGTACTCTCAGGTCTATGGAAGAAGCAACATGAATCATCTCTAAAGGAATGCAGTTCATCCTTGGCCTTAAGTTATTTCCATGAAAAAATTTCGGGGGAATATTACAAAATCATAGAAAAAAATCACACACGTCAACAAGGCACAGTGAGTTAGAAATTAGCAAAAACAGTAGATAGCAGAATCAAACTCATAAATCTTCAAATTTTCAAATAATCAATGCAGATTATAAACCAACAATAGTTATTACATTTAAAGAGATAAAAAGTCATTCAAAAATATTTATAGAAAAATAAATTATACAGTGTTATCTGAAAATACAATAAATGAAGTAAAGAACCCAGTGTGCATATTTAAGGGCATGTTGGACACAGACAAAGAGAGGATTAATGAATTGGAAGACAGATCAGGAGAAATTATTTCAAAAGAAGTATAGAGAAGTAAAGGTCAGAAAGAAATACGAGAAAGGATAAGAAACATGGAGGATAGAGTGAAACGTTTAAGCAGTTATACAGAATGAGAAGGCAGTAAAAATGTGGCGGTAAATAATATTTGATCACATATTGCCTAAAAATGTCCCCAAACTGATAGAAGTCACTGATGAGTAGGTATAAGAGTCCAGAAGATCTCAAGCCAAAGAAATATAAAGAAATTCATACCTAGACATATTGTTGTAAAAATACAGGTACAAAATATCCAGATAGGGGAAAAATGCAGATGACCTTTAAAGGAGAAGCAGCTGATTTCTCAACAATAATGTAAGCTAGAAGACAGTGAAATAATTTCTGTAATGTTCTGATACAGAATAATTTTCAGTGTAGTTCTGTATACCCAGCAAAAGTATCTTAAAAGGATGAAAGTAAAATAATCAGCCCCCTCCCCCCAAATTAAACAGCTATTTTCTTGTTGAGTTAATGTTTATCTACACTTTTGACAGGTGCATATTTTTTATTATAAGTGTACTTAAAGTCTACCTGATTTAAATTATGATATCACTCAAAGATATGGAAATCTCTCTTTAATCATCATCAAAATTAGTGGGATACAATTGTGGTCATTGTAGGTTGAATTAGTTAATATTCTTCTAAAAAGAAATAAGATTCTAGAGCAGAATTCAAAAGATTTGTTACTTGTCCTGACACCTACATATCCCCATGGAATGTTTCTCTGGTTCTTCTGGTTGGTTTGATAAGCTGTTTTAGGAATGATGACAATGAGATAAAGATCATATACTTATCTCCAGTATAGGCCAGTAAGCTTAGTGTTCTTTAATGATCATGGACCATCACTCAATAATACCCAGACCATATTGTTAAACAGAGAGCAAAGAATGAGAGTATAAATAAATCAGAATGGACATGTAACCACCATAGAAAAATTTACTCTACAGGGATGATTGTGCTGACAGTAAAGAATCATTCATAATTCGTTAGATCAAGGGATTAAGTGGAAAAAACAACACCAGAGTATACCTTAGAAGACCAAGCTCTTTGTGATATTAAATCCATATGACTTTGGACACATTTATCCTCAGTGTTCACATTCAGTGATCCAAAATGGAATATTGTAAATAGAAAATGTTCAACAGCACCTTCAGATTCTCTCAGATAAGTACTTTAATTGCTACACAAAATATTAAATTTATCTTACAGAGTTTGAAAGTGCATCAAAGACAGTAATGAGGAAAGAGGAAAAATCTATGAGTTTCAGAAATTTCCTCTGAGACTTGTAAAATATGTATTAGCAGTGAGCAATTTAAGCACCATGAATTTTATTACCAACCCAAAAGTTATCCTGAGCCTTATATTTTAGCTGATTTACATTCATGCTGTCTTCAGGGGAC
Source organism: Hippopotamus amphibius kiboko (assembly GCF_030028045.1). NCBI lineage: Eukaryota > Metazoa > Chordata > Mammalia > Artiodactyla > Hippopotamidae > Hippopotamus > Hippopotamus amphibius. The sequence goes on along the minus strand of NC_080187.1, from coordinate 169,117,275 downwards.
AGTAATGAGTTCAGTCTTGCTTATATCTTGGTCTAGGTTGTATGGCGCATGCAAGAAAAGTTGCTTAGTTAAAGTAATATAAGCAGAACACTAAATTATTATTTTATAATTTGCTCTCTACTTCTAAAGAAAAATAGTTGGCCAAATGTAATATTTTTATAGAGTTTTCTGAAGCTGATATCTTCCTGTTAAACTTTTCTTACTTTTTAACTGTGGTCTGTGCTTCTTCTAGATTATCTTAACAATTATCCTTTTGCTTATCTTTTATTTTCCCACATAATCAAAAGAGTACCAAATGGTAAATTTGTATCAATTCATTTTTATTTGATCTATATCTGTCTCTATCTATCTATCATTTATCTATCATCTGTCATCCATCTACCTTAAGATTATATCTTCATAATACTATTGCTTAAAGAAAAAAGCATACCAAACATGCACTTTGGCATTATATAGTGAAAAGTTTAGTTTCTTGGTGGATGTATCATATACATTCTATAAATTTTTCACTTATTTCTAGGAAGAATATCAAGCCAAAACAAGAACCTCAATATTACACAAAGCAAACAGTCCCAGTTTTCTCTTTATGTTTAATACCTGTTACATTCACATGCAAAACAAAAACAAAAACAACATAAGAAGTCCTGCAAAACTGGCTTTGTTTTCTTACAAAAGAGTAGACAATGAATACTGTTGGGATTATATAGCGCTTCCAGTTTGCGGTTGTTCAACTGTCGTTTTTTTTTACTCAAACATCTTAGATTAATAATTTAACTTTCTCATATCAGATCCCATAGCAAATGATGTGATTCATTCTGTGATGTGTCTCCCGTCGTTTTAGAATCCCAACTAAAATTTTCTTCAGTATTTTGCCTTGGACTTCCATGACTACTCATGTAATATTATTCTAAATATCGAGTGGTTAGGCCAGTAGGTAGGCCCAAGAGAAGCCATTTATCATATTTATTTATCGCAATGCAGAAGCTAAAACTAAGTAAATAATTAATAATAATACAGAATTTTCTTTTAAATTCTGATACAGCATGATTTGGAATTTTATCAAAGATGTTTGAAAACAACAGATAGAATCTGCAGTGTTTAAAATTCAGTTTTTCTAAAACCTGTATCTTTTGAGATACGTCTTTCAGTCTGATTTTCCAATTGATTTGCTGCTGTTCCCCAAACCAGAATTTATGATTCTGGCTACAGCTTTATCCAAGAGCTTAAATAATAATGTCATATGATCCAACAAAAGTAGTAGAAAATGTTGTGTACAATGATTTATTGAAATCTCCCCTGTAACTGGTGATCAACATTGAAGTGTTAATGTTATTTGAATGCTTACCATGTGCTATATATTCTAGGAAACACTTTATATGCGTTATCTCATTTAATATCAATAATCCTAATAGTACCATTAATATCTCCTTTGTGCTAATGAGGAAAATGCTATTTAAAGTGGTTAAAGACCTTGCCCAAGGATAATGTATCAGCTACTTAGTACTAGAGACTCAATTTGAATTTGTCTGATTTCAGAGTTTATGTTTTTATCCTGTATACTATTCTCTTAACAAGCTGTTGAGTATGCTGGAATAGGTTTACATATTAAATCTGACTAAGACAACGCAGGTTTTTAAGGTCATTTAATAGCAAGTAAAGCCATTATTTCTAAAAGCATGTTCTCTTGTTCTCCTCTGAAATTATATAGTGTTCACCACATCTCGAATCATAACATCTTTGGTTGGCCTCTTAGAAATTGTCAGCACCTTTGCCACATGGTTGGAGGACAGCTATCAGTTTGTCACCATATAATGTATTCTCCCTATTTGGTTGGGAGCATAGAGCAGGTGTTTGGAAATCCTGCTGTCATCCATTCTCCACACATGACTGGTCCGTGTTCAGCTGAATTATGGCGAATATCGCCTGAGAACTGCTGTAGTGGCTACACTCCAAGTCGTGATTATAATCTTGCCTATAATTTGATATTCAGCAGAGCACCTGGATGAAATTATTAAAACCACTCAAGAGATCAGATATGCTCATATCATCTCTAAATCTTATCATCTTATAATACTTTGTACATCAACATAGTTCTGAAGAAGTTAAAATTGACTTGAGATTGGAACACAGTTGAAATACCTATTTGATGGTTTGTTGTTAAACACTGTGGTTTTTATATGTAACTTCTTATGTTTTTAATCTGCTGCATCAGAGTTGGGAAACTCACTTAAGTTGAAATTGACTACAAAGTTTTATATAAACAGACATTTAAGAGACCATTTTCATTAATTCAGAATATTTACATTAAACTCACAAAGGTCCTAGTAACTCTGAAAAATAATTCCCTTTAAAATTTCTTTAAAAAAATATGAACACTTAATAAATACCTTGATTGAAATATATTTATTACATCTTTCCTTTGTCATATACCTATTGTACACAGCAGATAAGACTATACGTAGTTTCTGGAAACATCATGCCAATTTATAGATATTTAGATCAATAGCAAAAATCAAGATGTAGATGGATTTTGATATATTTCAGAGGCAAGTGTGCCTTGAAATGAAATTTGTTGTGTGAAGAAAGCATACTTAACTTATACAAGAGGGAAGCTCTTTTTGTTTCCAAAGCTCAGGTTTGAATTTGATTCTGTTCATTTATTTCCCAGCAGGTGTCTCTATATAGCAGCTTTACTCAGAAAGAACAAGAAGACAAAAACTAATTGTACAAAAAGGAAAATAATGAAGCAAGTAGAGAAGTGAACTGGTTATAGAGTATGTTGAGAATATAAAGTCAAAATACTTTAAAGATATGTGCTATCCATAAGTAGTTACATAGAATATTTTGGTTTATTTCTTGATTTTGTTTAAGCAACTTTTTCAAAAGAGACCTAGGGGAAGCGTTTAAAGCAGTTCATATTTTGTACAACATAAATACAAATACAGACATACTATAACAAGGTATTAATTGACATTTTGGCATCTTGATCGGATAACTTCATCATTGTGAATGAAATATAAAAGAGGTAAGGCTGAAATATTTGCTATGATCGTAAACAGTTATTTAAAATTGATAGAGAGTAGTATAGAAATTAAAAAGTGGAAAGAGGATGTAATGTAATAGCATACAAAGATGTAATTTTTCTAGTTTTTCTTAATCAATGGAATACAGAAGTTACTTTGTTCTACTTAGAATGAGATGAGAAAGGATGAACATTTTTAGTCCTTAATTAGCAATATTTAAGCTTTTTTAACCAAATAAAATCTATGCTTTGATGGGTCTCAGTTAAATTTCTATTCTAATCTAGGTGGAATGAAAAAATTTTACTTTACATGTAAAATTAATTAAGCACTATCCTACCTTTTTATTGTAATAGCAGATTTAATGCACCACAACATTTCAAGATGAATAATTAATGATATCAATACATACTTAAAATTTTAAATATTGTTAACTAGTTTCTAAACTAAACTTAAATTTTAGCAGGCAGTTTCTATTGGCCAGCAAGTAAATATTCACCCAGTTAAAAAATGTATGAAAATAGTAAATACACAATGTATCATTAAAGGAACATAAATATAAAACATTAATTCCATAAAAAGGTTAAAAACACATAAAATTTGTAGCTGGATTGATATCAGAGACAAAGTTTTATATATTTTTATATCTATTAGAGTTTTTAGTATGTGGGTAGAAATTTTAATACCTTGGAACCAAGTATGTTACAAAAATATGTGAGTATTTTGGACAATTAGACAAAAGCTGTGGAATAATTATACTCAATTAGGTCCTAATTATCCTTTCACTCTGCTTTTTTTTAAATTGTTACTGATTTAAAAAATAGATATGTTAATCTATAAGGCCACTAAAGATATCTTGCAGGCTGCTACTGTACTTTCATAATGGGATAGAACTTTTCTAAATCTTTCTACTTAGATAATCTACTTAGAATCTCTTTGATAATTATCAGATAATATCTTCTGATTTAAGATATTAGAATGAAAATTCATTTGCCACTTTTTACTTCCAAAGTCTCTTTTGAGTGATGAAAACAAAATTACAAAAGCAAATTGATAATGAGAAGCCAGAAAGTAATGAGCAGATTGAGAAATCTGAGAATTCTTAGGAAAGGAGAATGAATACAGTTTTGCTTTGTTTTGTTCTGATTCCATATGCTAAGGTATATTCCAAGAACAAACATGGTTTTGTCCAAGGGAACCAAGGAGACACTTGAAGTTCTGAGTCAACAAATTAAAAGGAGTGGGTCATAAGGCAGCAATAATGGAGTCTGTGAGAAGAAGGGATTTCATTTGTCTCGTTCACTGCTATAACTCCTGAATCTAGAATTGTGCTTCATACATAAATCATTTAATACATCAAACAGAATTTTAATCCTGCGAGGTAAAGGAGAGCCACGTTTCTTTTGTGGTTATTTTTTTCTCTTGAAACCTGACCAAGATGGAGAGTACGATAATCTTAACTTTATTGTACTCTCAGGCTCCATTTTCCCCTCTAGGAATCTTCCCAAGGCATAGGACCAGCTAGAGTTGGCTTCTAGGGCCTCATAAGAACAAATTGTTAATTTTTGAGGAATTTTGCAAGGTGGTTTTTAATACAGCCATTATTAAAAATTCTATAATATAAACTTCACTTAAATAAATTATATTAAAAACAGAGTAAATAAATACTCAAAACTTATTATTCCCTAATTATCTTACTATATTTTACTGTTATTTATGCTTTTGAGGTTATTTACATCTATCTGTATAGAGAAAAACTATATAATGGTGTGGTATTGGGTATTTCTTCCCAATTCTGTGTTCAGTGATTTAAATTCTACACTATAGAATTTTAAAAAATGCTTTAAATTACCCCCCCCGACACACACCCATCAGGAGACCTAACTATTAAAACACAAATCTTCTCCATATTTGCTTCTGGAAAGAGAAGGGGTTAGAGAGAAGGATATTTCCCTCTGTGTTTGATTTTTTCTGTAGTTTAATATTTTTTTCATATAAGTATATATCATGGATTTAGTAAGTTAAACTATAATAGGTGTGAATATACAAATGAATGAGTATCAGAGAAGATAGACAATTAATTCTTAAGCAAGTAGCAAGGAAATTAATTCTGTCTCTCTTTCTCTTTTTTCACACATTTTCCCAATCATAGTTGACCCTTGAACAACATGGGATTTGAACTGCTAGGGTCCACTTAAACTTGGATTTTCTTTAGTAGTAAATACTACAGTACTACACAATTGGCTGATGGTTGAATTTGTGAATGTGAAATCTTGGAGCCAGAGGGCTGACTATAGATTTTTGACTGCAGGGTTAGCACGTCTAAATCCCTCCCGTGTTATTCAGGGTTAATGGATACCTCCTCTTGACTTCACTGGCCTGGAGCCCTCTGTTTCCACACCACTGTTGCAAAAATCAGTTGCTAAGAAAACATTATTTACTCTAAGCTAAATTCCTCTTATTCCACTGTACCTTCACTCATTTTTAGTCCACTGCATTGGGGTAGAATGTTGAGGATTGATGGGAAAGGAAGGAAGAGATCTAGTTCTCCTCTTAAATTTGTCACTAATTGATTAGATTTTTCAGACTTCAAAAGATCACTTACATTTCTGGATACTTAAGAGCTTGTCTTTAAAGTAAATGCAACAAAATAAAATACCTCAAAATACACTTAAGCAAGGAGGTAAAAGGTCAATACTCTGAAAAGTATAAAACATTGATGAGGGAAACTGAAGATGACATAAAGAAATGGAAAGATATACCAGGATCTTGGATTGGAAGAATGAATATTGTTAACATTGACATACTACCAAAACAATCTATAGATTTAATGCAATCCCTATCAAAATACCCATGACATTTTTCATAGAACTAGAATAAAAAAAATACATAAAATTTAAATGGAACCTCAAAAGACCCCAAATTGCCAAAGTAATCTTGAGAAGAAAAGAATAAAGCTGGAGATAAAGTCTCCCTAAATTCAGACTACAGTACAAAGCTTCAGTAATGAAAACAGTATGGTACTTATACAAAAACAGACACATAAATCAATGGAACAGAATAGAGAGCACAGAAATAAACCCACATACCTATGGTCAATTAATCTATGACAAAGGAGACAAGAATATACAATGGAAGAAAGAGAATCTTTTTAACAAGCAGCGCTAGGAAAACTGGACAGCTATATGTAAAATAATGACCTTAGAAAATTTCCTCTCACCAAATGAAAAATAGACTCAAAATGGATTAAAGATCTAAATGTAAGACTTGAAACTATGAAATTCCCAGAAGAGAATATAGGCAGAACACACTTTGATATAAGTTGTGGCAATATTCTTGGATCTGCCATCTAAAGCAAAAGAAATAAAAGCAAAAATAAACAAATGGGACCTAATTAGAATTAAAAGCTTTTGCAGAGCAAAGAAGACAATCAATAAGACAAAGACATCCTACTGAATGGGAGAAAATATTTCTCAATGATATGATTGCTAAGGGGTTAATATCAAAAATATAAAAACAGTGCATATGACTCAATATTAAAAGGCAAACAACTCAGTCAAAAAAATGGGCAGAAAACTTGAATAGACATTTTTCCAGAGGAGACATGCAATGGCTAACAGGCACATGAAAAACTGCTCAGCATCACTATTAGAGAAATTTAAATCAAAACCACAATGAGATATCACCTCACACCTTTCATAATGGCTATCATCTAAATGTCTACAAGTAACAAGTGTTAGAAAGGATGTGGAGAAAAGGGAACCCTCATACACTATTGGTGGGAATGTACATTGGTGCAGCCACTGTGGAAAACAGTGTGGAGGTTCCTCAGAAATTCTGAAAATAGAACTACCATATGACCCAGCAATTCCACTCCTGGGTGTGTGTGTGTGTGTGTGTGTGTGTGTGTGTGTATGTATATATACATATATATGTATGTATATGTATGTGTATGTATGTATATGTATATCTGGAAAAAACAAAATACTAATTTTAAAAGATGCATGCACTCCCAGTGTTTATAGCAGCACTATATAAAATAGTCAGGATATGGAGGCAGCACAATTTTCCATCAATAGATGAATAAAGGTGATGTGAGATTTATATATATATATATATATAAAACTCCGCCATAAAAAAGAATAAAATTCTGCCATTTGTGGTGATGTGAGTGAACCTAGAGAATATTATACTAAGTGAAATAAATCAGATAAAAACAATTATGTATGGTATCACTTATTTGTGGAATCTAAAATATAAAACAAATATATGTAGCAAAAGAGAAACAGACACACAGATATAGAAAACAAACTAGTGGTTAACAGTGGGGAGAGGGAAAGGAGAGGGGTATTATAGAGGTATGGGATTAAAAAATACAAACTACTATGTATAAAATAGATAAGCAACAAGGATATATTCTACGGCACAAGGAATTATGGCCATTACTTAGTAATAACTTTTAATGGAGTATAACCCATAAAAGTAGTGAATCGCTATGCTGTATACTTGAAACTAACATAATATTGTAAATCAACTATACTTCAATTTTAAAAAAGTGAATTCTATAACTTGGTAAAAAATAAAAAATAAAGGCAACTGATTAGATGACTCTCAATTCTAACAGCTCTAAAATTTTAAATTTATTGGAAAATATGAAACAATATTCTCTTTACTTCTAAAATCTATTATATTTAAGTGGATGAAAAAATACTATTTTTGCAGAAAACAAGTCTTGGAAAAAAAAGATTGCAGTGCCTGAAGTTTAATTTTTTTCTGGGTTAACCTATTAAAATAGTGTTTTCTGTAGCACAGACACATATATTTGTGTACTGAAAGGTTTTATTTATTTATTTATTTATTTATATATTTATTTTTATCTCTGGCTGCGTTGAGTCTTTGTTTCAGCACGTGACATCTTTCGTTGTGATGTGTGGGCTTGTCTCTAGTTGTGGCCTGCGGGTTTTCTCTTCTCTAGTTGAGGTGCTCGGGCTTAATTTCCCCGTGGCATGTGGGATCTTAGTTCCCCCACCAGGGATCAACCTGCTTTCCCTGCATTGCAGGATGGATTCTTTACCACTGGACCACCAGGGAAGTCCAGGAAAGGTTTTAAATAATGTTTACTTATATACTTTTATTGGATTTGAATGAGCAGATTGGTGTACTTTACTTTTCAAAGAATGTACTCAGTTTACAATTCTTCCTTCCTTACACTAAATCTCATTTCTGACAAGTGGTTGGTTCTGTTAGCTTGACGTGAGACATAAAAATATGGATAGATTATTTTTATGGAAATTATCTAAAAAGATTAAAATTCTCCTCTCAGGTAGACATTTGTACTTTTCATGACACTTTGTAGAAATAATTAGATTATTTGCCTGTAAGCCCCTGTTCTCACTGGATGGTCCTGTTTGAAACGTTTTTAAAGGATGGCATAAATACAACAACAGTACAAAAGAAAATTTTGATAGATTTTATTACATCAAGAAAATACTCTGCTTGTGAACACACCTAAGAAAATGAAAAGACAAGTCACTGTCTGAGGGAAAACATGTGTAAAACATATACATGACAAAAGACTGGTATCCATAATGTATAAAAACCCCAAAACCCTTAATGAGGATTATTTAATAAGAATATTTGTAAAAAAAAATAACCAAAGGATTTGACAGACATTTCACCAAAGAATGCATGGATGACAAATAAGCACATTAATAAGATGCTCAAAATAAGTAGTCATTGGGAAAATTTACGGACTGAAACCATAAGATACAATTATGCCCCTATTAAGATGACTAACACAATACCAAGGGCTAGCAAGGATGCAAAGCTACTGGAACTTTCATATACAGCTGGAAGAATAAAAATGGCATAACCATTTTAGAAAATAGTTTGGAAGTTTCTTATAAAGTTAAACATAAACTTATCACATCACTCAGCATTTCTACTCCTAGGTATTTACTCAAGAGAAATGAAAACTTAGGGTCACATAAAAGCCTGTATGCAAATGTTTGTAATGGTCTTATTTTTCTTAAAATTTGGGAAAACCTAAATGTCCGTTAATTGAACATATAAATAAATTGTGACATATCTATACAATGGAATATTACTCAGAAGTAAAAAAGGACCAAACTAAGGATAAAGCAAGAAGGATGAATCTCAAATGCATATGCCAAGTGACAGAAGCCAGATAGAAAAAAAATTACAGTATGATTCTATCCAGATGGCATTCTGGAAATGTAAATTATAGGAACAGAAAACACATCAGGGCTGCCATGAGCTAGGTTAGTAGGAGGGGTTGATCATCAAGAGGAGTTGTTTCAGGGGGATGAAATTATTTTATATCTTGATCAAAATTCATACAGTTGTACATCAAAAAGAGTGGTTTATTCTATGTAAATTTAAAATGAATAAAATAGTAACAATAACAATCATAAAAATCTGGATGAGAAACAAGGGAAAAAATGAGAAGCAGATGCAAATGACTGTAAGCTCTCATACCTCTGAGACACCCCCAGCTCAGCACCGTGCTGATGCCCAGCATTCCCTGAAGGGACCACTTTCTTTGGTATGGAGGAACTCGCGAACACACATGTATCAGGTGTGTACCAAACGCGTGGAGTGAGTGAGTTGTGCTGCTAGGGAGGACACTGGGCGATGAGGAGGGTGGCTGCTGTGGCTGCATCCTTGCTGCTTCTGCACACCCTGACTGGCCAGGACAGGTGTGGGGAGCACCCACATCTAAAAAGGACAGCCCATATAAAGATAACCATGAAGGGGACGTCCCTGGCAGTCCAGTGGTTAAGAATCCGCCTTCCAAAGCAGGGGACTCGGGTTTGATGTCTGGTCAGGGAACTAACTTATGGCATAAGTGCAAATTATCTGTTGGAAATTCAGATCTCAGCTTAAGTGTTATTTCCTCAGAAAGAGTTCCTTGACCATTGAGTGTAAAGTGTCTACATGTCATTTTTTATTACAGCACTCTAATTTAATTCTCTACCTTGTACTTATTTGTAACTTAATGTTTTCTCATTTGCTTATTTTTAAAATTATTTTTATTATCTGTATTCCTATTTTAGAAGGTAAGCTTCATAAAAGCAAGGACCTCTTCTATCCTGTTCATAACTGTGAACCTGGGACCTAGGATACCATCTGGTATAAAGGATCAATCAGTATACATCTGGTATAAAGGATCAATGAGTGTGTATATATATATATACATATATATATATGTATGTTTATATATGTATATACATATATAGGTTAAATGAGTGACTGGGAATAAAGTCAGTCTTTAAACTTCAAGGCAAGAGAGCCAAATTTTTTAATGGGATGACCATATCATGTAATAAATATTGGTCAAAATAAAATAAAAATAGAAGGTCCAAAAAGCACTAAGTATTTAATAAATATTAATTTAATATTAATTGGTTAATGAAATTATAAGGGATAACATTAAAATATTTAAATAGTAATTAGGAAAAAATAAAATGTATAAAAATTTAAAAGCTGAAAGTCAATAAGAAAAACAAAGTTCAATTTAAAACCATCTATAAGGTGAAAGAAAGAAAAGGCTGTGTTTTTTTTTGCATAATTTGGGCAACAGCCACATCATATAGTTTGCACATACTTAGAAAGAAAAGCAGCTAGCCTCAAGATTATCACCAAGAAAGGACTATAGTTTAGGACACCAATCAGCTCTCCAAATTAAAATGAAATGTCATCATATGGACTTGGTTTTATATCTCTCATTTAAGGATAAGTGGCAACGTAGGGCTACCCAATATGGAGTTACTCATTTATTTATTACTTGATAGATCACATCTTGGTACATAAATCAAGCCTCAGTAAATTCAAGAAAATTGAAATTGTATCAAGCATCTTCTCTGACCACAATGCCATGAGACTAGATATCAATCACCTGAAAAAAACTAAGAAATACAAACACATGGAGGCTAAACAATACACTATTAAACAACCAAGAAGTCACTGAAGAAATCAAAGAGGAAATCAAAAAATACCTAGAAACAAATGACAATGAAACACGACAACCCAAAACTGCAGCAAAAGCAGTTGTAAGAGGGAATTTTATAGCAATGCAATCCTACCTCAAGAAACAAGAAAAATTTCAAATAAACAACCTAAGCTTACACCTAAAACAATTAGAGAAAGAAGAACAAAAACACCCCAAAATGAGCAGAAGGAAAGAAATCATAAAGATCAGGTCACAAATAAATGAAAAAGAAATGAAAGAAACAATAGCAAAGATAAATAAAATTATTACTTGTGAAATTTTAAAAGGGGGACTAAGAAATGTTGGGTTTAGGTTTTAAGTATGCAAATGTAAGCTTGCTTGCTTGAGAAAATCTAGTTTTCTATACATGGATTTTTTTTTCCTCAATGACCTGTCTCTGTTGGTCTAATTATGATATCATTGTAGAGAGCCGATTGATATTTTGACCCCTCAACTTTCAATGTCACAGCAAAGACTGGCTGTTAGATGCAATACCTGAGCGATTGCTCTCTAGCAGTCCTGGTTAGTGAGTTGGGATTGTAGTGATCTTGAAAGAATACTGTTATAACTATACTATTTCCAGTATTCCCACTATTACTTTTTCCTAAGGATGAGGCTGTCCAGGATTAGGAGTTAGATCAGGGGTTAGTTAATATAAATATTGTCACTTAGCTGAATATGGAGATTGACTTATTTTAGGGATTTTTCTATCTTTTAAGATATAAATGAAACCAAAGGCAATCTCAACCAAAGGCACCTTGCACTGATATTAGAATATGGTCAGCTTTAAGTCCACCTTAAAAAGTCATTTGTTTGGTCATCTCTTTATCCTTTCACTTATCCAGAGGCATTTATAGGATGTTTGTGATGTAACTGGTCCTGTTCTGGGTACTTGTTCCCTGTTTAAGACATATACTGGCCACTAGGGTCTTTGGATACACATATCACCACTCTTGCCATGTACTTATTATGCTCTTGATGTGACACTTTTGACAAGGCTCTGAATGTCTATTCTTAAAAGATAATAATTTTGCAACAAGAGAAAATAACATGCAATGCTTTGCAAAATATTAGGTCAATCTTTTTCTATATAAAAAATAAAATGAGAGTTTAGGGGTGGGGACGAAGAGCTCTCCTGCAAGAAAGTAGAGATGCCGGACTGTTTGAAAGGGGAAATCTCACTAGCAGAGATTTAGAAAGTATATGGGTACTATCTGAATATAGGTTGACATTATTTTAGAGTAGAAAATAAAGGAGGTAGTTTCTTTAAGAAAGAGTTTGGTTTGTGTCTAGTGGTGTTTTAAAACATCAAGCTTAATAAGAGAGAATCAAAACTAGGCCTAAGAGTAGGAAGTTGTCTGTGTTTTGGCAATATTCTAAGAATAATATCCAAAGATCTCATGATATCTCTACAAAAGAAAAGGCAAGAAAAAGACAATGCCTCAAGTATAATTCTTTATTTCTCTTTGTGTAAGAACTACTAAAGACGTGGGAGAGTTTAGAACACAGGCAAGTCTCTTCGGACACTGAACAAAAATTTAGAATTAAAAGTAAAATTTATAAAAGATTTTGAACCGATAAACAAGGAACTTGTTTAAATTTTTTTAAAAAAGCAAAATAAAACAAACCAAAAAAAGGGAATAATGTTCATTACATTCATTCAGCAAAGAAACCAAAACAATGACTCACGCTTTGTGAGAAAAATATTTATTTTATAGTTAAAAAAAATAAAGAATTAAAATAAAAATTACTTGGGGGACAAAAACTAAAAATAAAAATAATATTCAAGAAAGAAATGACACCTAAGAATGCTTTTAATAGGCTTTCAAATTGTTAAAATTACATAGAGAAATTAGAAAATTTGGGGCTGTTTAATGAGCAGCATATACACATTGTTATCACCACTATACATAATGTGAGCTAAGTTGTTCTTTTCTCTTAATGTCATTGACCTCATTCCATAATATTAGCAATTATTACAATAGCAAGCATTAATGAAGTACTTTGTATATATGTATATATAATATAACTATGTTCTTTTATGAATAGCATGCCAAATATTCAAATAGCAAAGCCACCTTGGCAATTATTTGTTTACATTTGTGTTTCTTAACTAAAAATCAGAAGCTTTGGGACATTAATGGATGATGTACTATATATTAGATCATCAATGATGACTAATAAGCACAAGTTCAATTGAAGTGAATAAGATGGAATAATAACAAAATATGTGCCTGGCATATGTATGTATAAAGGAATTTATGTGTAAGTTCTCCTAAAAACTAGGCATTTAGCTTAACTTCCCATTTTATTTTTCTCTTTTCCTGGCTTTTTCTGTGCTAAACTATTCTTTTATTCTCCATAAAACTAAGAAAACATGTGCATCAGCATATCCTACAACCAGTGGATACTGAGTTAATTTATTGGCACATTTCATACAAAATTAATAAGAAGAGAAGAAAAATAAGAAGCTGAGTGTGTTAAATTTTCCTATTATGACTACTTGATTTTTTGTAGGCCTAGTCATATATCTCTTGGCCATAAAGCAGGGCATAAGGGCATGTATTTATAGCTATTAAATATTTATATTTTAAAAAGAGAAAGTACTTCATAAAACCACTGTCAGAAATTTTAGAATTTGAAAGTTAAAAAAAGGAAACCTTAAGAAGCAACAGTTTTTGTTCATGGTTTCAGTCTCCCAGGAGATAAATTGGATATAGTGTGGACCTATAGAAAGAATATTGAAATAAATTTGCAGGCATAGGTAGGAGTTCTAAACCTGCCATGAACTATGGCAAGTCCTCAGTTAAGATATTTCACTTCTGTAAGATTCATAAGAATGATTGTATCTACTCTGGGTATCTAAACTGGTTATTATGAATAACAATAATATAAATGAAAACATTTTGTACGCTCTAAAGTATTATAGTATATTCAGTGTAAATCATGTGGTAAAGGTGATTACACAGCTTTGCTAAGAGACTGGACTTTCTGATCCAGCTACAGCATTTGCGATTATCTACTCAGAGAAGCTAGAGGCAGTGTAATTAAGGGGGTATATATCATTCTTGTGGTCAGGGAGGGAAGCAGGAAGTCAAGGCCACAGAAGACATAGGAAACATCATTTCCAGAGTGTGAGACAAAACTGTTAACAGCAAATTATTTATAGAGTCAAAAGCCAAAAGAAACAGGAAAAAGGCAAGAAATCTATCACCTATGGGGATGAATGGTTTTGAAGGAGGCTCTTGACAATTGGAGGGCACAAAAGGCACTTTACTGTGCTTATTTTATGACCCTGAGTCTGGAGTCTGATGAATTAAAGGGGTAATCCTGTTCTGGGTGACATTTAAGAGAGAATACCTCTAGGCAACAACTTTTCATATTAACCCTCATAAGGTTGGTGCCATTCTGTCCTTTACAGCATGAACAAGAGATATTATTACAAAGAAATGAAAGGGTATACCAACCTTTACATAGTTAATGGTTATGGTAATGTGGCCTATGAAACCTGTATTTTTTTGTTTTCAGCCTCTTTGGGATGGCATGGTCATATAGAGTTGCCCATAAGGTTAAAAATTATCTATATCCCACAGTTGTTCATTTAAAAGCTTATTCTTCAATGTTATAAGTCAATTAATTTATTCTTTTACTGCACCTGTTATAGTAAATCATAAAATCATCAAAAAAAAACCAAACTCCTCTTTTTTCAGAATTCAATAACTATAAACTTAAACCACACAGGAGAGTTTTATATTTTAATGCAATAAAAAGCATGTTCACAGTGAGAGCTCTTATAAAGTTATTGTATTTTTTATCAATCATGTGAAAAACATTAAAGAAAATACATTAAATGAGGTAAAGAATTACATCCTACCTAGGTCCTGAAGACTATATAAAGGCTATAGTTGCTGCTCTCATACCAAAAGAACATTTAAAAATGTCAGGTCAACTAGGAAAAACAAAGCACAGAGCAATGCTAAGTTACTTCATGAACAATACTGAGAAATTGTTAGAGGTAGATGAAATCAAACTCAATACATTTTTAATCCATTTTATAATATTCAAGGTCACTGGAAACCACAAAGTTACGTATAGAATCAGGGTGATTTCATAAGTCATTCATGAATATCTATATATTCACATTACTTTATTTTGTAATTTATTGCTTAGTTAACCATATTTTGTTAGTAAGGACATCTTATCTATTCCATATAAACTGGAATAAAATATATTGGTATAAATAGGAAAGGAAATGATTTTTCCACTCTTTTGGTTGTCATTTTAAGTATCTTACTCTAATTTTGAAAAAAAAAGAAGAAAGGGAATTTGAGGACAAGGTTTACTCAGCTTGAGTGCTGGTCATGTTTCACTGGTGGTTTTATAACAGTATGGTCTGAAAGGTCATCTAGCAATGTTAAAGTAGATTTTCCTTAAAATAACATAGCCATCAAATACAATGTTTACTTTATGAAATTTTTATCTATTAATGAATCCTTACCTAAGCATAATTATGTCCTCTCATCTCTTCCCTTCATTACTGAACAGAGTGAAATAACTATCTTTATAAACAGGTCAAAAAGTTTTATTAAACTATACATATCCAAAAAAGTATAAACAAAATTCACAGAAGAAAAATACTAATTTTACTTATAACCACTGCTGTTGCCTGATTTGTTCTTCATCTCAACCCTAATGTTGTTTTTTGCTTACTGTGTGAGACAATGAATATTCTCATTGTTCTTGACCAATTGAATATGCTGAGGCTAATGAAAATTAATCATATATTTTAGGTATGAAGAGAAGACCTTCTACCATATCTGTTATTAACTCTAGCTATTTTTTTCCAATAGTTTTCAGAATATTTTCGGCAAAAAATTAATCACATTTAGTCTTCATCTTAACTCCAAGAAAAATTTGAAATTCCAAAATATTATCATTTATTTGAAGAGCCTTATTGAATTAACCATTCTGTCTCTCCTCCTCTTCGCTGTATTAACAACAGAAAAAAGTAAAATAACACCAATTTATTTTTCATTTTTGCACAGATTCATCTAAAATTTTATTATTAGAAATTAACATAAAAGTGAACTTTTTGTGTAAAATTATGAATTTTTACTTGTGTATGTTTGTCTAATAACCTCCACTTTCAGGATATATAATATTTCCATTACTATCAAAAATTGCTGTGTACTAATCCTTTGTAGCCACACACTTGCTCTTTCCTGAGCATTGACAACCATTGATCTATTCTCCATCACCTATGTTGACTTTTCAGAAATATCATATAGTAAATGAAATGATATAGTACGTAACATTTTGAGATTGGCCCTGGCTGAGTACAGTGTCTTAGAGGTTTATCTAAGTTGTTGATTTGATCAATAGTTCATTCTTTTTTATTGCTAAGTAAGATTCGCAGTAGGGATATACTGCCATTTGTTTATGCATTCACTCATTGAAGCATATTTAGGTTATTTCCAGGTATTGGTAATTACAAATAGAGTTGCAAAAAAAAATTTGTGTATAGGTTTTGCAGTAAGTGTAATTTAGTTTCTCTAGGGTAGATATGTAAGTGTAGGATATCTGAGTCATATGATGTATGTTGAACTTTATGAGAAAGTGATCAACTAGTTTTGGAAGTACTCACCATTTTGCATTTCCAGCAGCAATTTATGAGAGTTCCAGTCTTCCTCATCCTCATAATTGTTTGGTACTGTCAGTGTTTTTTTTATTTTAACCATTCTTATAGATGTCTGGTGGAATCTCCTTTCAGTTTTTTTTTTTCATTTCACCAATAATTTTGAGAGGCTGTTCTGATGTTGAACATCTTTTCATGTGTTTCTTTTCCATCAGTACATCCTCTTAGTGATGTGTGTATTCAAGTCTCTGCCCATTTTAAAGTTGGGTTATTTGTAGAGAGTTCTTAATACACTCTGGGTAAAAGCTCTGGTCAGATATGTGTTTTGCAAATATATTTCTCCAACTCTGTAGCTTTTTTAAAATTATCTTGATAGTACCTTACTTTAAAAAAGTTTTTAATTTTGATGAATTCTAATTTATCTTTTTTTGTTTTATGGAATACGTTTTTTATGTCATGTCTAATAGCTCTTTGCCTAACCACAGATCATGATGAATTTCTCCTATACTTTCTTCTAAAAGTTTTATAGTATTACATTTTATATTTAGATCTATGATCCATTTTGAGTTGCTTTTCATATATTGAGAGAGCTTTTGGTTGAGGTTCATTATTGTTTGCATATGATTGTCCAATTGTTCCTACACCATTTGTTGAGAAAACTCTCCATTCTCCATTGAATTGCCTTTGCACCTTTGTAGAAATCAATTGACCATATTTCTGTAGATCTATTTCTTGATTCTCTTTTTTTTTTCATTGATCTATGTGTCTGTCCTTTCTCCAGTACCACAGTATCTTGATGTCTGTGGTATTATGTTAAATCCTAAAGTGAGTGTCATTCCCCTCACTTCACTCTTTTTTTCAGTAGTTTTTTCTTTCCATTTCCTGTACACTTTCAAGGAAATTTTAGAGTTGGCTTCACAGATGAATTTCCTTTGAGTATCTAGTCTAACTTTTTTTCCTTCCTAAATTTTTAGGTTCTACATTAAGTTAATTGACTAAAGAAACGGGCTAAAAACACATAATGCAATTTCAACAAGGAGATAGGAAAATTATTTTTTTACTAATGAGATGTAAGTTAAATCATGTTAATAAACAATAGTAATATGTCAAAGTGACTTTAAAGACTGCACTTATGTATTAAAATTTATCCTCTGAGATACACTACAGTTTCCTGAAAATGAAAGAATTGTTTTTAAAAAAGAAAATTATGAAACACTTCTATAATTTAAAAAAATGTTAAAACAAAATAAACGTTCTAAAACTGTGTAAAAGTACTGTGAGCCCATAGGGAGCTTATGTGTAAGAAAGGGAGGAGCTTCCAGTAAATAGGCTGACGGAAAAGTACTAGCCATTGATTCTGCCAAATCAAACAGTCATGTGATGTCCAAGAGCAGCTTTGGAAACATTGCTCCCATTATTACATTGGAGCCCTTGAGTAACTTGCAGAGGGGACATGATGTTTCTCGTCATCGCCCCCTGGAGACCTCTAAATGGAACAACAACTGCTTTCTTTGGAGAAGATTATTAATGGAAGAGAAGGGTATTTAAGACAATAAAAAACACAAATAAAATGACTAAGTTACTTCATATTTTCTGTGTTGTTTCACCTTCTAGCTGTCATTCTGCTTGGTTCATGAGATGGTTTACTAGATAGATGATCACATCTAGAGTATAAATATTTAAAAGAAATATGCAAATGAATCTTCTCTGGAGAACCGAAAGTAGCAAAAGGAGTAAGTTCGTAGATACTTTAAATTTCTCAGGTTTAATAAAGCCCCTATTATATTCTTTCCTAATATATCACATCCTCACACAAATTGTTCTTAAATCCTGTGTAGGTATAATTTTTTGATTAGTAATTTTTTTTTTCTATACCATGTAGGAAACACAGTTTTTTTCCTCCTTCAGCTGGCACCACTGTACATGTACGAAATCTTCAGACAACAGCAAACTTTATCCCTGTTTTTCTAACCCTTTCCTCTTTTATTTTCAGGGATTAGTTGGAAAGAAACACATAACCAGCTAGATTACATCGCTAGATGCTGAGTTTCTAACAATAGTGCAAATTTTTGATGAAACACATAGCGAATATCAACATGGCAAACTCTGAATTGCTACCTGGCACCCTTCCACCAAAAAAGGATTTCTGCCTTCTTTTCTAACTGATTCATTTCTAGTTCACAAACAATCTAGCATTGAAATATTTGAGGCACCGACTCCTCTGAGGTCAATGGAAAAGAAAGGAATGAGACCACACCATATAAAAGAATATTGTGTCACCTTCTCAACAAATAAAAAGTTTGGTCTCAATTTCGTGCTGAAGTATGAAGTATAGTCTCTGAAGAGACAGCCAGTTTGGTTTGTTATAGTAGGATTTGTAACTGTGGAAGTGGAAAAGTTTTTCCAATCTGTGAAAGATATTGTGAAACAGTTACTGTGAAGAAGCTGGAATAATACCAACCAGTAGCTATAAAAATAAGAGGGACGAGGCTTAATTTGAGAAGTTTTATACTTTTTATAAGAACTGCTCCATTATTCTTAATACAGACAAAGGTTGAGTCAAGTTTGTGATGCAGTAAATGAAAAGTTAACAGTTCAGCTCATCACTTCAAGCGAATCCATATAGATTCACTGTATTCGTTTCTCTCCCTGTTCTCCCTTGCCCTGCACTTCTTCATTTTGATTAGCTCGTTCCCTTAACTGGTGAAGCAAGCATTTGTCCTTCAGGTCCAATAAGTCCTAACTGTCATTAATCACAAGTTTCTTTGGTAAGTGTTTTAAAAAGTCTAATCAGGAAAGAAGAGCACTAAGGAGAAAATACACGGCATTTTTCAGTAAAGAATTCAGTGAAAGGTCAAGAACTATGGTAGCTGAGTTTTGAAATCTTAGATAATATAAGATCAACAACTATATATATCATAATTTTACTTTAGGATATATTTATAGATTTGAAAAATCAGTTATATCCCCTGTTGTGTATATTGAATTATTAAGTTCATTGATTGTATAAATTGAATTCTGTCCCCCTTTGTGCGTGTTGCACACCATTTTTAACAATAGTAAAATATGTATGAGGAACATTAAACAGGCAGTAGTTTTGGAGAAGAAATCAAATATCAGATATTCCAAGAAATAAAATGCCAAGCTCAAATTAACATATACAGTTTTTTCTGTATCTTCACAGATTAGTATTTACTAGCTGGAATTGTACTAGTGCCTAAATCTTAGAGGATGAAAATTTTACTCTAAGGGAGGCAGAGTGTAATTGGAATCACGGGCTGTTAGAGTTAGGAGTACCTCTACTTTAGTTGGGACCTGTAATATATGAATACCCTCTATAACATCTGTGGTTAATAGTGGAAGAGATATAACAGATATTGGAATATCTAAATATATTTACATATTTCTAATGAAGACATATTTCTGCCCCCTTAACAAGACAACCCACATCAGCTGCTTTTTTTCCCATTTCATTTAAACCATCATTTATTGGGCCCTTTTACACATCAGGTAATTATTAGGCTACGTTGATGCAAAGAAGAATAAAACTGTTTCTATGGACTCTCAATTATTGAGAGAAAGGAGTAAAAAGAGAGAGGAACATATAGCAATATTTTATTGCAATGATCTAAATGTCATTGATGTATTGAATAGTATACTGTGAAAAATAGATGAATTATAGTTAAGCTAATAAGTGAGAAGTGTTGGAAGATTCCCTGGAGGAGGTGACATGTGAGTTGAGTCTTAAAAGACAAGGTGTTGATTACCAGGAGAAGAAAGAATGGCATGGATGTGTCTATTTTAGGCAGAGGGGAGAGTTTGGGCAAAAAATGTAATCGTGGCTTAGCACAGTATGTTCAGTGCTTTTTAGGTAATTGTTGCTAAAGTGCAAGGCACACAGGAGAAAATAAAGCTCACGAAGCAGAGTGGGGGCTGTAAGGCCATGTAAGTTGTGTACATGTTAAAAATTTTAGATTTTTAGATAAACAGGAAACTGAAGGATTTTAGGGAGATGAGTGGTATTAGCTCTATGTTTTATATAAATCAATCTGTTGGCAGTGTGAGGGTAGATTTGAGGGGTCTGGGATATGAAATCAAGAGTATATTCAAATATTCTAAGCTAAAGAGGATGAAGGCCTAAATTGGCAGAGTGGACGCAAAAATAAAAGTGGTTGTTCATATGTAGCACATAATTACTAGGTAAACTTGTAAATTAGGTGTAGGGGTTAAAAAAATAAATGAATAAAGGACCCAAGATTTCTAGCTAGATGTTAGGATTGTTGGTGGAACTGTAAATTGACATATGGAATTTAGGAAAGAACAGTTTTGGAAGGAATATAAATTTCATTTTAGACATCTGACTTTAAAAGACCCCTGAGATATCAAAGTGGAGAGGTTCAGAAGTTAGGTATATGTACATGTTTAATATTCTTAAGAGAGATCATGGTTAATGCTATAACTTTTGAAATCATAAGAACATATAGGGAAGAGTTAACGTCATAAAAGTGGTAGAGATAATTCAAGGAGAAATTTAGTATAAGGAAAGGAGTTGAGTGTGCCAGTTTTTAGGCCATGAAAGAAATAGTTAAGACCAACATTACTTAGAAGTAAATTATAATTTGATGTTATGGAAATGATGGGAGTAGAAAGTTTTAAGCAATAGGAAATGATCTATAAAATTAAAAACAGCAGAGGAAATCAGTTAACAAAAATTAAGACCGAAAATGTCTGTTGAATAAGGAGTCAGTGTGTGTGGATTAGGAGTAACTTTCATGGTGGCATAAAGGAGATCACAATGGATTGTAGGGGAAATGGCCTGAGAAAGGGGAGCTGTAAAATCAGAACACATTGTGAGATACTTAGCGTAAGAAGGATGTATAATGTATGGTCACTGATGCAAAGGGAATGTAATCCATTTGTAAGTTACCTCGTTTTTCTGCTACCTAATATCCAGGGTTTTATAATTTGAGTTCTATTATTTGGTGCAAGAGTTTTTCCATAAAATGAAACCCTTTTCCACTGAGTGGGAAATGCAATGAGTATAAATCACAAGTGCCATAATATGTATTTTATTTTACCCTTTTGTGAAAGTTGGTTTTGATATTTCTGATAGAAGGGATTGAAAAGTAGTTTTCAAAACCTTGACTTTGTGTTTTTGAACCACTTTGAGTCATCGTTTTAAAAAATTTCAGGCTGTGGGACCAAACTTACTTTTGCTGGATTTTAATTAAATTATATATCTAAAATCCAAAAACTATAGCTAGGTGTATCTGACATTTCTGTTGGTTAATGTAAAGGCAATGTGTTTGATTTCTTTAAAATTTCTTATTTTCAATTCAACAAATATACTCTTGGTAGCAATAATTAAGTCCAAAGTAACACATTTCCTTCTTACTTACTCTAACTTTTAAAAGATGAAACACTTTGTAGACTCACCAAGTATGATACCTTTACCTACTTTACTTTTTTCTTGCACAATTCTATTCCTAAACCTTACCTAATTCCTTCCAAACATTAAATTTAACCTTAACATTTTCCAGTCTGCTTTAATTGGAACAGTCTATTATTACTGTTATATAACATTGCTTCTATTTACCTATACTTATTTAAAAATTTTTTTAAAAGAGACTTCTTGATACATAAACTAACAATGCAATGAAAAACGGTCAACTTTTCACTTTATAGCTTGTCCTTTATTTATTTATTTTTTGGTCTTGTGAAGAAAAACCAAAAAACCTTCCTAGCTTATCTGGTTTAATGTTTATGCTTAGAAAGGAAAGGATTGACTACAAAGGGAAATGAGGGCATTGGGGGTGGGATGGGGATGGAAATGTTCTGTGACTCCACTGTGGTGGCATTACGCATTTGTAAAATGCATCAACTGTCCCTCAAAAAAGGATGCATTTTATTGTATGCAAAATTTTACCTCAGGAAACCTGAATTCTAATAATTCCCCTTAAGTTCAGATAATTCATTTGGATATTGAAAAATATGTGTAAAATATTGAGAGAGAAATGATCCTACCAAATACTAAACATATGATAAAACTGCAGTGGAAGCATGGATGTGGCACATGAATGGACAGAAAGAGCAATTGGCTAGATAGACACAGAACTACCTAATGCATAAATACATAGCAATGCATAAGAATTTAGTTCAAAATAAAAGAACAAAAGCAAATGTGCCAGAGTCAATTTCCCTCTGTTAGAATCCCAGCTCCAAGATTTACCTTTTGTATGATATGAATTGATAAAATCAAACTGTCTGTCCTTCAGTTTTATCTCCAGTTAAAAAAATATTCTTTCTTCGCAGTGGTCATATAAAGGTTAAATGAGTTAATTCATGTAAAGCAGAGAGGTCTATACCCATGAGATCCATGTATAGATTTCAGGGCCTGGAATTTGATGGAAAAATTACATCTTCATTTTGACCAAGCTATACCTAAAATGTACTGTTTCCTCTGATCATGAATGTAGGCAGCAAATTACAGTAGTATGAACAGGAGGTATGTTATCACTATTAGAAATTACAGATTTTTTTTTTGTACCGCATTACAGTTTTTGCAAATATCTCAAAATCTTTTTTACACCCATCATTAGCCAAAAGTATGGTTTTTATTAGACCCAACACCAGGTCACATGTCACTGAATGCACTGGTGGAATGTCAGGCAACTCTGTACCTAGTAGTAATTCATCCAGCAAGTGATAAAGTCAGGTGGTCTCATATCAGTGACCTAGTCACCTACGTTGTTTTGCAGTTCTCTGCCTACAATCGTTTGTTGATTAACACAGAAAGGAGCTGAGTCACTTTTATTGTTTGTTCAAGTTTTCAAAATGGAGCAGTTCAAATGAGAATTCTTAACCCTGGTAAGGTGGTGTGTCCTTTTTTAATATAAGCATTCATATAAACTATATAAACTTGTACACTGTTGCTCTGGATTTGTGATTCCTCTTCATTCCAGCACATGCTGATTTTCTTCTTCCTTTTAAACTTGGTTGGCATTAATTTTTTATCATTTGATTTTATGCAATAGGAAAGGGCTGAAATATTAACTCAGTCTCCCATATTATTGGATCTAGAAGAGCTTTCCTCCTTTTATAATGCAAACAATTTTTTTTACTGAATTTCAGGTTTGTGGATTTTCATCCAGTTAGACATTTTTTAAACATACAATTTCATGAGTGCCTTGCCTTCATTTAGGTCTGTTTCTTTTGAAATATGTTTCCCTTTCCACTGCCTTCCTCTGGTCATGAAGGGCTAACCTTTATGTGCTACTTATCTCTTTGCTCAGAAAAAGATAAATTCACAGGTGATATCAACTCAGAAATGAGGTATATTTTGTTATTTCTATAAATCTTGACTATGGGAAACTAAAACTTCTAGAACTGTTATTCTTAATTTTGTAAATCTAATGTTATTCTAAAGAAAGTATTATTTGCCTAGAAGGCTCTTAATGAATCTGATCCACTACCTCACAAGCCTAGATTCTGGAATATTCATGTGTCTGGTAAACTTAACAGGCACCCACTCTTCCCTACCAGTATTCCCTGACAGATCCTGGCAAAGCAAGATTTCAATTCTCTGAGTAACCTTAAATTTCATGCCTTGTGGAAACAGACTGTTATTGTGAGAATGTTCTGAATCATCCCTAATCCATGGATCACGAGAAGATACTTTTTCTTTCTCTCTTAAGCATTTTTTCCTGAAAAAATATGCGTTTTTGTTTCTGCCCTCCTCTGCTGTTTTCATCTAAAATTTTCTAATCTATGAATTATATTCTAAGAATATCGTAAATATGTAAATAGGTTTATAGACTATCTCAGCATCCTTGGTTGTCAGGAATAAAATAGCACTGACAGATTTAGCACCCCACACAGGCAAAAGCATCCTTTAGTACCAAGGAAGGATTTTACCATATGGCACCCCACTAGGCTGTGGAACTCAAAAGGTCCTCCAAAGTACTTATTGTGATTCATATACCATGAGAAATTAACTGATGTATTATTCATCAGTTTTTAATACTTTTTAATAAGAGACCTACTCACTGCTGTGTCTTTCTCTAGGCCTGGATCTCCTAACTTAGGATATAAACTTCCTAATAAGTACTATTAAATATATTTTCTCTATTCCAAAAAGAAAATAAAATAGATGTCCTGAACCAATTAAGGGGATGTTATGAGTAGAGCTGAAAGATATGTATAAGATGAATAGAATAGAGATTACACCAGAATGTTAACAGAGAGAAGACAAAAGGTAAAGAGCAGAGAGGTCACTGAACAAATATTTTAATAATGCTTTATTTGAAATTCCATCAGTTACACATTGTTACCTTTACCATGCTGCAGAAACTCAGGATGAATAATGTGAACAGTATTATTTATAATACAAAAAACCTCAGCACCTCTAGGGCACACGTCAGCCACCAAGCACTTTGCCTGGTATTGCCTGATTTCTTGACTTTAAAATGTTGCTTTTCTTTGGCAGGAGACTATGCGCAGAATCAAACTAAAATGTGCGTAACAAAGACGGTTTCTGATAGTTCAGAACAGTGAACTTCTTAATAAGAGTAACATTTACTCAGTGACTCTGTGCACAGGGACCATATTAAGTGATTTACATGTTTTTAGTCGTGTCATCCTCACACTAAACCCTGAGGTAAATACCGTTAATTTTTTATGCAAGAAAAAAAATAAAATGTACAGAGTTGAAATAACTAGACCAATATCATCCACGTAGTAAGTATGCCTTTGGGATTTAAATGTGAGTGCCACTGTTCTATTGCCTCTTTAGCTTAACAATAGTTAATTTAATTTCAGTCTTTTGTGGAAAAGTAAGGCGCAGTGACACACTGAAGCCGTGTCAAAAAGTACAGTAGACTCTCTATTCAATAAATACCTGAGCCTGTGCATTATTGAAATAGAATGCCCTGGTTCAGGCTAGACACTCTCTCCTTGTGAAAAGAGTGCTCATTTGTAAGGCGAGAGGGCAGGGTTTGAGGATTCAGGTGTACAGAGCATGCCTATATAGTTGTTTTGAACCCTAAAGAGCCTAATCTTTATTCTAATCCAACCAGTTTTCAGAACACTGCTTTCCAAGTTGGTTGTTCACTTCACTGATTGGCAGGGGAAGCCACAGAAAAGCACAACGGAAAGCCTGCTCAAGTCTTGTTTGTCTTATGTGACTCAACACGACCTAACCAGGACCCTTCAAACACTGATGCTTTTATTACTTACCCCTGGCAAGTCTAATTACTTATTGCAGTTCAGGGGGTGGTGGGAAGGCATAGATACAGGGAAATACTTCTTCCCAGTTTTTAAAGTGGAAGTTTTCTATTCTTTGAGAATCAGTACAGGCCTATGAGTTTTAGCCATAATTTATATTTTCAAAGTCTTTAACACTGGGAAATGCAGATAATGGTGAATAAAACTAGGTGGCATAATGTTCCTAATGGGAAACTTGTGTTCATATTTGCAGTCCTCTGAGGATCTCTGCCACATCTTTTCTGCATCATTAGGCTTCCATGGCTATTAGGTGTGAGAGTTGGTGCCATCACAGTTCTATGCTGCCGAGCAGCTTTTTTCGCCGTTATACTATATATGTCGGGGGAGGGGGAGGGAGGGAGCAGGTGGACCCAACAAATAAAGCTTAAGACTCATCACATTAAGCCTCAATGACTGCAGGGCAAAGTGTGAAAAATATTTGGAACCCTGAATTTTAGCTTTGAATTGTCATTAAATGCAATTTGATCATTTTTTAAAAATCTGATGATATCTTCAGTAAACTGGAGGCGAAAGGAAGGTAAGAAAAGTACTGACCTTTAATATACAGAAAATCTTGACAACTCTTACTTTCATTTATACATCCAGAATCTAACTCCTTCTTACCTTCCTATTTTTAGAACCCTGGATGAAGGTCTTATTACCTGTGACTTGAAATACTGAACCCCATAAAGCAACCAGATTGAGTCTAATGAAGTGTAAATTTGACCTGGACATTCCCCTCCTCAAAGTTGCAATAAGTGCTAATTCAAAAAGGTATATGCCCCCCTAGGTTCATTGCAGCATTATTTACAATAGCCAAGATATGGAAGCAACTGAAGTGTTCATTGATAGATGATTGATTAAAGAAGATGCGTGTTGGGGGGGGGGGGCATGATGGAATATTACTCAACCGTAAAGAAGAATGAAATCTTGCCTTTTGCAACCACATGGATGGACCTAGAGAGTATTATGTTAAGTGAAATATGTCAGACAGAGAAAGACAAATAGTATATGATCTCACTAATATGTGGAATCTAAAAAAAGCAAACAAAGCAAATGAACAAATAAAACAGAAGCAGATTCATAGATACAGAAAATGAACTGGTGGTTGCCAGTAAGGAGAGTGGGGGAATGGTCAAAATAGGTGAAGAGGATTAAGAGGCACAAACTTCCAGTTAGAAAATAAGTCATGGGGATGTACTGTACAGAATAGGGAATAGAATCAATAATATTGTAATAAGCTTAAGTGGTGACAGAAGGTAACTAGACTTACTGTAATGTTTATAAATATCAAATTACTGTTGTATACCTGAAACTAATATAGCATTGTATGTCAATTATACTTCAAACAAAAAAAAAACAAAAAAGAAAGAAAGAAAGAAAGAAAGAAAGAAAGAAAGAAAGAAAGAAAGAAAGAAAGAAAGAAAGAAAGAAAGAAAGAAAGAAAGAAAAAAGGAAAACTATAGTGGTGCTGCATATCAATCAGAAAAATGTCAAAGTCCTTTATTACTTGTCTGACTTCACTGCCTATTCCACTTCCCCTTAGTCTCTGCTCCAGCTGCTTTGGCCTCCTGATTGTTTGTTCCTCAAGTGTTTCAGCTTGCTCCACCTCAGAGCTTTTTAACCTTGCTTATCCTTCTGCCAGAACCCTTTTCTCTCAGATACCTTCAATGGTGTGGACTCTTTCAATTCAGAACAGGGGCCTCTCCCCTTCACTTGCTATCCCTGTTGTGTATATATGGGTACACACATATTTACATTCTCAAAAAAATTTTAACTAGCTTGAGTTCATAGTATTAAAATTGAAGTAGATAAATTATATTACCAATATGAAATATCATAGAATTATTGTCATCTTTATGATCAGTAAATTGGATGGGAAGTAATTAGTATATATAATTTTTCCATATTAAGTGTGATATTATGTTCAAATGTAAATAAAAATATTTCATGGGAAGAAATATTTTTATTTAGTTTTTATTTCCAGGTTGAGGGGTTAGAGTGACTTTTCCTCCACATCTTTCTGAGTTTTAAAGGTTTATGTTATAATAAACACATATTTTGTTTATTTTTGTCACATTAACAATTTATTAGCTTTTACTTTAATCAATAAAATGGTCGTTTTTTTAATTAATTTTATTTATTATTTTTTGGGGGTACACCAAGTTCAATCATCTGTTTCTATACACATATCCCCATATTCCCTCCCTCCCTTGACTCCCCCCCACCCTCCCTCGAGTCCCCCCACCCTCCCTGTCCCAGTCCCCCAAGGCATCTTCCATCCTCGAGTTGAACTCCCTTTGTTATACAACAACTTCCCACTGACTATCTATTTTACAGTTGGTAGTATATATATGTCTGTGCTACTCTCTCGCTTCGTCTCAGTTTCCCCTTCACCCCCCGCCCCCTCCCATACCTCGAGTTCTCCAGTCCATTCTCTGCACCTGCGTCCTTGTTCTTGTCACTGAGTTCATCAGTACCCTTTTTAGATTCTGTATATGTGAGTTAGCATACAATATTTGTCTTTCTCTTTCTGACTTACTTCACTCTGTATGACAGACTCTAGGTCTATCCACCTCATTACATATAGCTCCATCTCATCCCTTTTTATAGCTGAGTAATATTCCATTGTATATATATGCCACATCTTCTTTATCCATTCGTTTGTTGATGGGCATTTAGGTTGCTTCCATGTCCTGGCTATTGTAAATAGTGCTGCAATAAACATTATGGTACATGTTTCTTTTGGGATTATGGTTTTCTTTGGGTATATGCCCAGGAGTGGGATTACTGGATCATATGGTAGTTCTATTTGTAGTTTTTTAAGGAACCTCCAAATTGTTTTCCATAGTGGCTGTACCAACTTACATTCCCACCAACAGTGCAGGAGAGTTCCCTTTTCTCCACACGCTCTCCAACATTTGTTGTTTCCAGATTTTGTAATGATGGCCATTCTGATTGGTGTGAGGTGATACCTCATTGTGGCTTTGACTTGCATTTCTCTGATGATTAGTGATGTTGAGCATCTTTTCATGTGTTTGTTGGCCATCTGTATGTCTTCTTTGGAGAAATGTCTATTTAGATCTTCCGCCCATTTGTGGATTGGGTTATTTGCTTTTTTGGTATTAAGCTGCATGAGCTGCTTGTATATTTTGGAGGTTAATCCTTTGTCCGTTGTTTCATAGGCAATTATTTTTTCCCATTCTGAGGGTTGCCTTTTAGTCTTGTTTATGGTTTCTTTCGCTATGCAAAAGCTTTTAAGTTTCATGAGGACCCATTTGTTTATTCTTGATTTTATTTCCATGATTCTAGGAGGTGGGTCAAAAAGGATCTTGCTTTGGTGTATGTCATAGAGTGTTCTGCCTATGTTTTCCTCTAGGAAAAATGGTCGTATTTTAAAATTCAAATTGTACAGAAAGTTTATATAAAAATAAATAGCAATCCCTTGTTCTACTCTACCCCTCACTTAAGGTTGCTCCCTAGGAGTCCTGATTGACTTTTTTATCCCCCATTTATTCAACTATGGTTGATTTGCAATATTGTGTTAGTTTCAGGTGTACAGAAAAGTGATTCAGTTATATATATATATATATATATATATATATTCAGTTATATATATATGTGTGTTTCAGATTATTTTTCACTATAGGTTATTATACAAAATATTGAATATAGTTCTCTGTGTTATACAGTAAATCCTGTTGCTAATCTATTTTATGTATGGAAGTTTGTCTCTGTTAATCCCATGTTCCTAATTTATCCCTCCCCTCCACCCCTTTCACTTTTGATAACCATAAATTTGTCTTCTATGTCTGTGAGTTTGTTTCTGTTTTGTATACAGATTCATTTGCATTATTTTTTAGATTCTGTGTTTAAGTGATATCATAAAATATTTGTCTTTGTCTGACTTACTTCACTAACTATACAGTAAATCTTCTACACATGAACCTTCAAGTTGCTAACTTTCAAAGATGCAAACATGTCTAATCATGTAATTTAGTTCATGTGTCTGGCATGAACTACTGTACTTTTTAAGGTGCTGTACTGTAACCCTAAAATTTTTTCTTTATTTTTATGTTTGTTTTTTATGCATTATTTGTGTGAAAAGTATTATAAACCTATTACCATACAGTACTATATAGCCAATTGTGTTAGTTGGGTACCTAGGCTAGCTTTGTTGGACTTATGAACAAATTGGACTTATGAATACCCTCTCAGAATGGAATTCGTTCGTATGTAGGAGATGTACTGTAATATTTTCTAGGTCCATCCATGATGCTGCAAATGGCAATATTTCATTTATTTATGGCTAAGTAATATTCTATTGTGTGTGTGTGTGTGTGTGTGTGTGTGTATGTGTGTGTGTGTACCACATCTTCTTAAGCCAGTCATCTCTTGATGGGCACTTGGGTTGTTTCTGTGTCTTGGCTATTGTAAATAGTGCTGCTATGAACACTGGGGTGCATTTATCTTTTGAATTAGAATTTTTGTCTTTTCTGGATATATACCCAGGACTGGAATTGCTGGATTATATTGTAGCTTTATTTTTGTTTTTCAAGTTAACTCTGTATTGTTTTCCATAACGGCTGCACCAATATACATTCTCACCAACACTGAAGGAGGGTTCCTTTTTTTCCACACCGTCTCGAACATTTATTATTGTTACACATTTTGATGATAGGGATTCTGATTGGTGTAAGGCCATACCTAATTGTCATCTTGATTTGCATTTCTGTAATAATTAATGATGTTGAACATCTTTTCATGTATCTGTTGGTCATCCAAATGTCTTCTTTGGAGAAATGTCTATTTAGGTCTTCTGTCCATTTCTTGATTGAACTGTTTGTGTCTTCAATATTGAGTTGTATGAGTAGTTTTTATATTTTTTATACTAGCCCCTTAATGATAGCATCACTTGCAAATATTTTCTACCATTCCGTAGGTTGTCTTTTTGTCTTGTTAATGTTTCCCTTTGCTATGCAAAGGGTTTTAAGTTTGCTTAGGTTCCAATTGTTTATTTTTCCCTTTATTTCTTTTGCCTTGGGAGACTGATTTAAGAAAATATTGCTATGGGACTTCCTGGGTGGCACAGTGGTTAAATATCCACCTGCCAATGTGGGGGACATGGGTTTGAGCCCCAGTCTGGGAAGATACCACATGCCACTGAGCAACTAAGCCCGTGCCACAACTATTGAGGCTGCGTTCTAGAGCCCATGAGCCACAGCTGTTGAGCCTGTGTGCTGCAGCTGCTACTGAAGCCTGTGCTCCTAGAGCCAGGGCTCCACAACAAGAGAAGCCACCACAGTGAGGAGCCTGTGCACCACAATTAAGAGTAGCCTCCACTTGCCACAGCTAGAGAAAGCCTGCGTGCAGCATCAAAGACCCAATGCAGCCAATAAATAAATAAATTTATTAAAAAAAATTGCTATGATTTATGTCAGAGAATGTTCTACATATGTTCTTTTCTAGGAGTTTTATGGTTTCAGGTCTTACATTTAGGTCTTGAAATCATTTTAAGTTTATTTCTGTATATGGTGTGAGGGAGTGTTCTAATTTCATTGATTTACATGTAGCTGTCCAGCTTTCCCAACACCAGTTGTTAAATAGGCTTTTTCTCCATTATATATTCTTGCCTCATTTGTCATAGATTAATTAATTGTAGGTGTGTGGGTTTATTTCTAGGCCCTCTATTCTCTTCCATTGTTCTATATAGCTGTTTTGGGCCAATACTATGCTGTTTCAATTACTGTAGCTTTGTAGTGTGGTCTGAAGTTGGAGGGCCTAGCTTCCAGCTTTGTTCTTTTTCCTCAGGATTACTTTGGCAATTCTGGGTTCCATATAAATTTTAGTATTATTTGTTCTAGTTCTGTTAAAAATGTCTGGGGATTTTGATAGGGATTGCATTAAATGTGTAGATTGCTTTGGGTAGTATTGCCATTTTAAGAATATTGATTCTTCCACTCCAAGAGCATGGGATATCTTTTCATTGCTTTGAATCATCTTCAATTTCTTTTATCAGTGTCTTACAATTTTTAATGTTTAGTTCTGCCACATCCTTAGCTGACTTTATTCCTAGGCATTTTATTTTAAATGGGATTTAAAAAAAAATTCTCTTTGCGTAAAGAAATGCAACAGATTTCCATATATTAATTTTGTATTCTTCACCCTTGCTGAATTCATGTATTCTAATAGCTTTTGTTTGGAGACTTTAGGATGCTCTGTATAGAGTATCATGTCATCAGCAAATAGTGACAGTTTTACTTCTTCATTTCCAAGTTGGATACTTTTATTTATTTTTCTTGTCTGATAGCTAGGACTTCCAATACTATGTTAAATAGTTGTGGTGAGAGTGGGCATCCTTGTCTTCTTCCTGAAATTGGCAGCACGGCTTTCAGCTTTTCACCATTGAGTATCACGTTGGCTGAGGGTTTGTTGTAAATGGCTTTTATTATGTTGAGATATGTCCCCTTTATATTCCATTCACTGAGATTTTTATTCATGAATGGAGGTGAAATTTTGTGAAATACGTTTTCTGTACCTGCTGAGATGATCATATGGTTTTTATCTCTCCTTTTGTTAGTATGCTGTATTACATTGATTGATTTGTGTATGTTGAACCATCCTTGAGACCCTGGAATTAATCCAGCTTGATCATGATGTATGATCCTTTTTATGTATTGTTGGATTCGTAGTTTACTAATATTTTGTTGAGGACTTTTGCATCTATATTCACTAAAGACATTGGCCTGTAATTTTCTCTTTTGGTAGTGTCTCTATCTGGTTTTGGTATCAGGGTGATGGTGGCTTCATAGAATGAATTTGGGAGTATTCCCTCCTCCTCAATTTTTTGGAATAGTTTGAGAAGGATAGGCTCTTCTTTGTATGTTTGGTAGAATTCCCCAGTGAAGCCATCTGATCCTGGACTTTGGTTGGCAGGGAGTCTTTTTTTTTAAACTGTGGATTCTATTTCACTTCCAGTGATCAGCCTGTTTAAATTATCTATTTCTTGTTGACTCAATTGTGTCAGGCTCTAAGTTTCTAGAAACTCATCCATTTCTTCTAGGTTGTCCAATTTGTTGGCATATTATTGTTCATAGTATTTTCTTATGATTTTTGTATTTCTGTGGTAGTAGTTTTATTTTTTTCTTTCACTTTGTACTTTGTTTATTTAGGTCCTTTCTTTTTTCTTGTTGATTAGCCTGGTTAGAGATTTGTCAATTTTGTTTATTTTTTTCATGATTAAAAATCTCACCAAATTGAGTATAAAAGGAACATACCTCAACATAATAAAAGCCATTTTTTCTATTTTTTAATCTCTATTTTATTTATTTTCTCTCTGATCTTTATTATTTCCTTCCCTCTAACACACTTTGGCTTTTGTTTGCTTTTCTTTTCTAATTATTTTAGGTGGTAGGTTAGGTAGCTTATTTGAGATTTTTCTTATTTCTTGAGGAAGGCCTGTATCACTCCAAGCTTCCCTTTTAGAATAGCTTTTTCTGCATCCCATAGATTCTGTAAGGTCATATTTTCATTGTCGTTTGTTGTGAAGTATTTTCTGATTTCTTTAATTTCATTGTTGATCCATTGGTTTTTAGTATCATGTTGTTTAGTCTCTATGTGCTCTTTCTTTTCCCATTTTTCTTTCTATGGTTGATTTTTAATTGTATACCATTTGATCAGAGAAGATGGTTAAAATGATTTCTGTCTGGCTTTTTTTGTGACCTAGTTTCCTACAGAGTGACCATGTGCATTTAAAAAGAATATGTATTCTGTTTTGTTTGTTGTTTGTTTTGTTTTGTTTTAATATAGTGTTGTGTAGATAGCAATTAAGTCCAGCTGGTCTGTTATGTCATTTAGGACCTTCCTTGCCTCATTGATTTTCTGTTTGGATGTCCATTAATGTCAGTCAGGTGTTAAAGTCTCCTGCTATTACTGCATTCCTGTCAGTTTCTACTCTTGTGTCTTTTGGTTTTTGTTTTATATATTTAGGTGCTCCTATATTGGGTGCATTTATGTTAATAAGTGTAATATCCTCTTATTGTATTGATCTCATTAATCATTGTATAATGTCCTTCATTGTCTTTCTTTACAGACTTTATTTTAGTGTATTTTGTCTGATATAAGTATTGCCACCCCTGCTTTTTTGTCATTACCATTTGCACAAAATCCCTCACTTTCAGTCTGTGTGTGTCTTTTGCCCTGAAGCAAGTCTGTAGGCAGTGTATTGTAGGTTGTAGATTCTTGTTTTTTTTATACAGCCTCGCACTCTATGTCTTTTGATCAGCACATTTAGTCCATTAATATTTAAAGTACTTATTGATAAGTATGTACTTAGTGCTATTTTAAACAATGTTTTCCAGTCATTTTTGTAATTTGTTTGCTCATTTCTTCTTCTTTCTGTTTTCCTATTGTGATTCAATGATTTTCTTTTGTAGTATGTTGAGTTCTTTTCTTTGAATTTTTGTGACTCTATTGTAAGTTTTTGATTTGTGGTTACCATGGAGTTTAAGTATGTTGACCCATAACTATATCTACTTGCTTTAAACTGATAGTCATACAAGTTCAAACACATTCTAAAATATTTACATTTTTATACTCCCTTCACCCATATTTTGTGACTTTGATGTCCTATTTTACATCCCCATGTTTATCTTTTTGCTGTTAATTTTATAATAACTTTTACCAATTTTTAAAAAATCTATGTACTGGCTTATTTTAAGTTATTTTTAATCCTTTTATGTATTTGCCTTTCATGCTGTGATTTTCCCTTTCCTATACATCCTTGTTTCTTTTCTATTTATCAAAGACCCTTTAATATTCCTTTTAGGGTAGATTTAGTATTGCTGAACTCTTTTAGTTTTGCTTGTCTGAGAAATTCTTTCTCTCTCCTTCTATTCTAAATGATAATCTTGCTGGGTAGAGTATCTTAGGTTGCAGGTATTTCCCTTTTGTGACTTTGAATATATCATGCCACTCCCTTCTGGCCTGCAAAGTGTCTGGAGAGAAATCAGCTGATAGACTTATGGGGGTTCCTTATAACCAACTTCTTATTTGTCTCTTGCTGCCTTTAGAATCCTTTCATCTTTCACTTTTTCCATTTTAATCATGATGTGTCTTGGCATAGGTCTGTTTGGGTACATATTATTTGGGACCCTCTGTGCTTTCTGTACCTTGATATCACTTTCCTTCTTTAGGTTTGGGAAATTTTCTTCCATAAATTTCTTCAAAAACACTTTTGATTCCCTTTTCTCTCTCTTGTACTGCTGGAACCCCTATTATGTGTAGGTTAGCATGCTTTATGTTATCCCCATAGATCTCATATGTTGCTTTCACCTTTTTTTACATTTGTTTTTCTTTTTGATGTTCCGATTGGGTGATTCCCCTTATTCCATCTTCCAGATCACTTATTCATTCTTCTCTGTCATTTATTCTGCTGTTCATTGCTTCTAGATTGGTTTTTATCTCAGCAATTGAATTGTCTAATTTTAATTGGTTCATCTTTATGGTTTCCAGTTCCTTGTTACAGTTATCTGCACTTCTGTCAATAATCTTTCATAATTCCTTTAGCATTTTTATTATCTCCTTTTTTGAATTCAGGGTGTAGTAGACTGGTGAGGTTTGTTTCATTATTTGTTCTTTAGAGGATTTTTCTCTTGTTCTTTTAATTCAGGGTAGTTTCTCTGCTTTTTCATTTTATTTCACTTTCTCTCTGTCTCTATGAATTTGAGAGAAACAATTATATATTGTGGTCTTGAAGGGGTTTTTTATGTGGGAACATCTCTGTGGAGACTGAGTGTGTCCAATATTTTTGGTGTGAGGGCTGGTTTTGGTATGGATGACAGGCACATCTTTCCTTACAGCATGCTGGCCTTTATCTCCTTGATACGGGGTGTGATTGGTATTGTGGTGTCCAGACCCTGCCCTGGATGTGAGAGCTCTTTGTTCTGTGGCTGTCACCACCCAGTTGAGGGCAGGGTTTGTTCCCTAGCTGTTGGAGTAGATAGGGTCATGCTTGATCAGTCTCTGTTGCCTTTGAGTTCATGCCCTGCCCCAAAGAAGGTGCCTGAAGCAAGTGAGGGCTATGCAGTTACAGAGAACCTATGCACTGCCTGTGGAAGTGTCTGTGGTTCCACCCAGAAGCAGCCCAAGGTTGTGTCCCTTTCTCCCTTGTGTTCATCCCAGGTCTGATGCAAGGCTCTGATGTGGTGTAGGCTGGCACTCTCGGCCAGGGCACTGTGGCTGCAGGAATTGAGGTGGATGTTCTGCCACTTGGAATCTGGGCTGCCTTTGTGGTAGACCTCTGTCTTGACCTGTCCACCCTAGATCTGGTGCCACGCTGCTGGGGTGTGGCATGGGTGGAGCTGGAGATGAATTACTGTAAACTCCTGCCCAGGGCCTATGCACCCAAGACTCAGCACCCAGCTCCCGCATGTTCTTGTGGTGCTGCTCAGTGCCTGTGCCAACAATGTCTGCCATGGCTGAACCTGCCCTCACCTTGCGCATGCTGACAGTGGGCTCCATGGCCAGAGCTGCTCTGTGTGTGTGTGTGTGTGTGTGTGTGTGTGTGTGTGTGTAATGACAGTGGGCTCTGTGATTCCCCCCTCCTCAACCCCACCCCAGGCACTCCAGACTATCTTTGAGCAGCTAGATGGAGTCCTCTCTCAGGGCCTGTCTGCCTTATTTTCAGTGCTTAGACGCTGTGAGTTCTTGTGGTGCCACCCTGTGCACACACTGATAATGTCTGCTCAGTTCATTTCGCCACCCCCGTGTTTGCACTGACAATGGTCTTTGTAGTTCTGCCCGGATTGCACTCCAGGCCCCTCAGTCTGTGCTCTGTGCAGCTAGACTGAATCTCTGCCCTGATATCATGCCAGTCTGTGATGTAGAGTGAGTGAGGCCAGGACATTCACCCCTTTGCTAGAGGACATGAAAACTTATTTGATTTATTCTTCTGATGCTTTTGTAAAATAGTTTGGGCTAAGAGCAAAGGTAGCAGCTGTTTTCTTAGCTCCCTGCTGCCACCATGGACAGTAAGCAGTTGAAACAGGTAGATGTGAGTAACTATCAAAAAGATATGTTGAATGAATTCAGAAAGGTATCATATTATGTATTTGTCCAACAGGAAGCTACGTGACCTCATGAAGGTCATTTCAGCTCTGAGTTCATTAGCTCTCTGAGAATTGTAACATTTGCAACGTGATGTATATAGGGCTTCTGCAGAAAAAGTGTCATGAGGGACAATAGAGTAGAATAGATCATTACCAAGACAGAGTATAAAAAGGAATCCTGAGGTTGAACTAAATGGGTGGCAGAAGGAGGTTGTGGCATTATTATATTTTGGTTCTCACCAGGATCCAAAACACAGTAAGAGATTAGAGAATCATTTTTTGATGTAATAACATTTCAGCGTTAAGTCTATAGGAATGCTGATGCCACTTTAATGTAGGGGTAGCCTAGGTCCAGGGATTTTCCAGTCCGGGGAATTTTATTACAGAGAGAGTTCAGAGTGGTGTGCAGGACTGAGAAATTATGTGAAGGAGAGAGATAAAGTTCAAAAGACAAACTTCTGACAGTCATGAAAAACTATAAGGAGTTTATATAAGTAGAAAATCAATCAAAGGATATGTCTAACTCATTAATCAGAATTAAAGTAGCAAATGAATGATTACTTAGAGATTTTTGAAAGAGAAGAATTTTCACCTCTGGGGACCTTTTGAGGTTTAAAGTTATTTCAAACAGAACTATTTATTTAGGAAGTGATAAGTTCCAACTTTTCAGAGGGCCACTGGCAGACATGTCTGGTAAAAGCAATTATTCTGACAGAGCATCGCTTTATTCTTATTCATTTTATTCACCATTTATCTCTTGGGGGAATTGTTTAAATATTTAATGCTTATTCAGGTTTATTATGCAGTAGACCAAAGACTGCTAAGTATCTAAAGGAACTACAGTACCCTATAATCTGATGGTCTGGAAGTTCGTTTTCGTACCCAGGAATTCTTCTTGCTGCTCTGCAAACTCATGGTTTATTTTATTATGCTTCATCAAAATAAGCAAGCAACTGTAAGCATAAGTCACTAGGTTGTTCTTTTCTTCTTAACAATGATTATAAACTAATTCTTAAGGAAAGTGACTTAACGAAATTATTTCTTCCAGCCTTCGTGGTCCATCTAGTTTCCAAAACTCTTAAAAACTGTTCAAGCTTTTTCAAAGCCTGCTTCAAATTGGAGACCAATATCAAATATAATACTCCTTTAAAAACCTGGTGACTATTTACTACACATGATATTTCTTCTAAGTAGTAGAGAATGTTTTACTTTGTTTCGGTTTGTTTTTATTATGATCTCTTTATTTGCCTTTTACCCCATATCTCAAAAAAAAACTTAAGAAAATAAATGATGAGCCTAGGAATTTAATTGATATTGAAATTACCTTTATTCATCTATTCCATATCTAAAATATGAAAGATTCAAAGCCCAAATAATCATATGTATTAAAAATTCTTTTTTTTTTTTTTGAAATCTCCAGTCTTCTGTTTGGTGAACTCCATGCTTCCAATTTCAAGGAAAACCTATTTTTTCCTATCAATTATAGTATTTTTTTTAAAAGGAGTTGTGATACTGTATGATAGAAAGATGCCGAAATTCCTGGATTTGAAAACATTTGAAGGAAGACAGTCTATGATTAAGGTCTACTGTGTAACAAGCTTAGTGTTATCACTGGATGGTCTACAACCTGACCTTTTAGCTGTTGATACTACTTGTTTCCTTGATTCTTCCTTCTCCCAGCTGATAACTTTCAATAAAAGTCACTTTTTCCCAGATCTAGGATCTTATCTCTATTATTTGCCATTCTACTAAACCTTGGAGTTTTTTGCCCATGCTTTTAAAACTTGGAACTCTTAACTTAAAATTCTGCAATGTTTATTCATTCTTTATTATTTCAGGTTAGCTATTGGTATGGAATTATTGAAAAAACCTCAGATTGTAATGAGAGATCAGGGTTAAAATTGTGGATCTGAAATTTACCAGCTGTTTGAACTTGGACAAGTTTCTTAACCTTGCTGAATTTCAATTTTAATCTGTAAAATGGAAAATTCAGTAAATATCTCATAATGTTGTGGGTAGCAAGTGAAAGAATGTGTATACAGGACTAAGGATAGGTTTGGTAGTGTTAAGACTAAAAATGCAATTCCCCTTCTCCTCTCAACACTGGTTTCCTTTTCTCAACTAAAACTGGATTTCACTTTTTCAGCAGCTACTACAACATACATGCAATCGAATATGACTATGCAGCCTGAATTTTTATTGTTGTTCTCAATGTTTTAAATAATCTACAACTTTTCAAATTCTGTGAAATGAGTTTACTTATAATGGTAAACTCCTAATTTCAATTGATCTGCTCATTTTTGGTCATCTTTTTTAAAGTTCCCTCAGAAGTCTGCATTGACAAGATTATTTACCCGGGAATAGTATCAACTAGTAAAATAAAGCAGTTATAAGGAAAATGAGTACTAGGAGATTATTATTAAGTCAAGATATAAATAAATGAAAACATATGTATATATGTACATACACTGAAAAGTAGAGAGCAAAGCCCCAATGAAAGGACACAATGAAAAGCAAGTACTTGGTACCTAGTCATCTAATTAGAAAGCACTGTTTTTATACCTCCTTACTTTGCAAATATAAGACTGTTTCACTAAGGATTATCAAAAGGCTGTTAATATACAGGACAGACTCTTTGGGGTAGGGACACATATATATGCAGAACAGATTGAAGGAAATGATGATAGAAACAGCTTTTGCCTCCTGTCTACTGCTGCAGAGACATCTTAATAGAGGTGGAAGAAATACTTTTCTTTTTTAAAGCCATTTTAAGAGATGGTTATAGACCTCAGGGAAGAACAGGGAGGCAGGTCAGGAAATATTTATGCAGAGGAGGGATGCCTATAAAAACTGTAGAACATTGATCACAAGGGATTGCAGAATTAACCTGACACCAACTCAGATTGAGGCAGGGCAACAATGGCCACCAGCAGTGTGCCTTTTTAAGACAGCACAGGCCAGTGGCTGGTAAAGCTACCGTTGGAACAGAAAACAGTCTTTGTCTGAAGAATTTGATCATATACCATGCAAACTTCACTTTTAAATGTTAATGAGAATTTTAAGGAGCCTTAAGAGTCATAACCTGATTCTTTCCCTTGCCTAAGTTACTGTCTGGTAGTAAGTCGGCACTGAGAGGCTCATTCACTCTTGGAGACTAATAGGACACTGAAGTAGTATTGTGCTAAGTGTCCCCCAGTGGGTTGAAAACCTAAATGTGCTTCCCTGAGTGTAAGATGCTAGCAGCAAAGACTATAGCACTAGGAAAATAAAAATCCCATTGAACACATGTATATGTTTTCTTTGACTCAGCTTTATAGTAGTAAGGTCAGACAGAAAAAATTGTGAAATTTGAATTCAATAACTTTGTCCCATCATCAGTTCAACATCTGATTCTCTAAGGATGGTAGCTTCCTCGCTTGCTATACAAACAAACTTTGGGCTAGCTGTTACATCTAATGGGAGCTGATAAAAAATTCACCTTAAGGATTTAATGACAAACGGTTTAATTTACCCCTTCTTTCCTAAAGGGAAACTTCAGACATCAGTGATAGGCTGCTGGGAAAATATTTTTGAAAATTGCCCTGAACCACTCTGCACAAGTATCCACCTAAAGTCTTGTCAGGTGCTTGCAAACTTGAATCACTTGCCAGAGCAGCATCCTATTGAGACTGGTTGGGAGGTACTTTAAAGGAGAAGAATTCAAATTTGAGTTTGACTGTATCCTTAAAGGAAAAGAAAGTTTGACACAGAATGAAAAGCAATCTTGAGATACTCCTCCTCCAAAGTGGGCCAGTAATAAATACATTTATTAAACCTATATAATTGAACAGAAGTTTGATAAATGTCATGAACAGAACCACAGTTTCTTATTTTATCATTTAATTGGAAAGGAGGGAAATAGGAACAACTCTTGATAAAGTTAATATGGTCTGATTAATTACGAGAAGTGCCTTAACTCAGGTAAACATTACAGTAACTCTAAAGCATAGGTTCTTGAACACTCTTTCTTCCTTGGCCCTTGTATCTTTTATACCAGAACCTGTTTATATGCTTCTGTGTAGTTCAGAACCATCAGTAGACCATGACAATAACTAAGTCTCAGATTGCTTAAGTTATACCAACTGTCTGGAAATATATATTATTCCCAGGAGTCACAATGTGAGCAAATATAAATGTATTTAAAACATACAAACGCACACATGCGCGCACACACACACACACAAGCACACACACACACAAAGGGAAGGTCACTGTACCAAAGTATCCTGTTCTGGTTAACTCTGGCTGCATGACAAAGAATCTTAAAACCTGCAACTTAAATCTATGATCCTTTGTTTAGCTTTTGAGCCTGCAATATGGGCGGGACTTCCTGGGGGAATGCTACTCTTTGTTCTATATGGTTAGGCAGTCCACTTGCAATAGAGTTCACTCATATGGTTGGCAAAGTGGCACTTCTTTTCGCTGGGAGCTCAGCTGGGCCTAAAGGTCAAGGATGTCAGTTCATTCCCACCTGATTCTCTCTGTGGGCTCCCTGGCTTACTCTTGGCATGGTGGCTTGGTCCCAAAAGTAAGCATCCCACAAGACAGGAAGTAAATGCTGCCGACTTACTGAAGCTTGAGTTCAGAATCCAATAATACTACTTTATATTTTGAAGTAATTGATCAAGCAGAGACAGATTCTGGGTTCAAAAAGAAAAAACATATGCTCTACCTCCTGATGGGAATGGGGTCAAGGATTTGAGATCTGTATTTTAAATGTTACATAGTTTTTTGTTTGTTTTGGCCACACTGCACGGCTTAGTTCCCTGACCAGGGATTGAAGCCCGGGGCCATAGCAGTGAAAGCACTGAGTCCTAACCACTAGACCACCAGGGAATGCCCATTAAAATATTTCAGAGTTCTTTTAAAATCTCCCTTGATAAATCTACTACTTGATATACAAGAGGATTCAATGTACAGCAGTTTTTCAGAAACTAGTGTTTAAAATCTAATATAACTCCTTTAGAAAAATATTTGTATTACTCTTTATTTCTCATTACTGGTACTGCATTATTCCTCAAAACCATCAGAACCACTCTTGTGATTTCCACTTTATTTACCAAAACAGAGGTTAATTCATTATACTAGGATAAATCACCTAGTCTGGAAAGTGACTTCACTCTGGCAAACTGCTTTAACAATATTTCATATTCTGTTGCAATAACCTAAAAGAGTTAATGCAACCCCCTGAAAGGCTAACAAACAGGTACCATCAGAAAGGGACTTAAGTGCTGAAAGAATTGAATTCATTATGTAAAATGGTGCATGAACTCTCTCTTTAACTCTGGGAGTTAAGTCTACTGTACAGATTACTGCAGATGAATTTAAAATCTTGGCCAAATAACAAAGAAATAAAGGAAAAAAACACACACAGATGCCCCAAATTTAACATACAACATAAGCATATCTATTTCGTTAGTCCCATTTATAGGTTTTCCAATAAATTGAAAATAAACAAAACCTTCTGGCTTTGCATGTCTGTGGGGAGTTTGGGACTTTAGGTACACATATTTAAGAATCTTTTGCATAAATCTGCATATGTTTACATGCGATGACAGACATACTGCCGCTTCCCAAATGTAGCTAGGATAATTTAATCTTCTACAACATTTTGCATAGCATATGTAGGTGTAATATGCTCAGAAACATTACCTGAATATATGCAGAGTACACTTAGCTCATGCTTACATAGTTCTCATAGCAAAAGATGTAGTTTAGAACGAGAGATTTTGCATTTTTACTTCTGCACATTTAAAGAACTCAAATTAAACCATGTTATCCATAAAATGAGCTTCTTAAAATTTAAATTAAAAATACTTCTAGATTTGTTTATTGTACATTCTTTAAACTAATTCATATTTCTTTAGATATCTTCTTGTTTTCTCTTTACAGTTATTACATTTGTTTTTAAAATTATTCAACATTGTGAGTTGGGGATCATTGAAAGTTTCTGTAACAGGGATTATAAGAGCATTTACTCCAAAACAGTAAAACAGTAAGCAGTAAAAATAATAATAATAAAAAAATGGTGACCTAAGCATAAATTATCTGTTACTATACGACACTGATACATCTTTAAAAAGAGAAATATTTTAAAATTTACAAAATTTATTGAATCATACAGACACTGCTTTTACTTTTGTGTTGTCAGAAACATGCCTTCTCTTTCTATAACTCTTGATTTCATTGGCTGGCCCTTTGTTGCAAATTCCTTAATTTGTATAAATGTTTTATTTATCCAGGAATTACGTCTATTGTAGAATATTATAAAAAATATAAATAAGTAAAAAACAGAAAACACTTATAATCCTATCATCTGAAGCACTGTTAACAGTCCCTCTAGATTTTTTTCCATTATCGTACTTCATTTGTCTAAAATATCATGTAGATTTTTTCCACTAAAGAGTATATTATTAACTATTTTTTCACGTGTTCTAAATATTCTATAACATCTTGATTATCTAATTATCACCTTTTTGAAAGCAACTCACTTGGATCCTCTCTTTTATGTATATCTTTAGAGATGATCTCCAAATGAACATGTATCTTTTTGAACAAAGCATTTAAACAAATTCATATCATTTTCCAGAAAAGAATTGAAAATGGCTCTTCATCTGTTCACCAGTTGCTCCTTTCCAGTCATCCTCCCCTCTTACATGATGGGAGGCTATAATAATGTGTTCCTCATTCATTTGTGTAATTAATCTCCATTTATATCATGATTTTTGGAATAGCACCTATGCTGAGAATGGAATGACCACTGCTGCAGTGTATTTTTCCATGTTCACAAACATAGAGTTGCATTTTTTAGGTGTATTATTTAAAGACTAATGAGGCTCATATTCACACACGGTGAAGATAAAAAGTCAAAAGCTCCTATCATCTTATTTTATATATTATATCCTAAACTCTCAAGTAGTTAACACAGATTTTTTTAATATCTAAAACATCTGGGCTTCCCTGGTGGCACAGTGGTTAAGAATCCGCCTGCCAATGCAGGGGACAGGGGTTTGATTCCCAGTCCAGAAATCTGTGAGTTTGCGATTCTGCTGCATTTTTCCTTGAGCTTTTTTCCTGGGAGCCTGTTTGCCCCTGACAGGCTTTTTCAGGGCTTGCTTGGCAGTGGCTGCATTGGGGGAATCACAAGACGAGGTTGGGGTTTTGGGAGGTTCTGCTGCTTCAGATTTTTGGTTTGGAAAAGGTGCCAGGGACCCTCTCCTGGCGTCTTTGATCTTCTGTTCCTCGACCTTCACGGAGCCTTCCACATGCTGCGGAGCAACTAAGCCCGTGTGCCACAACTACTGAGCCTGTGCTCTAGAGCCCACGAGCCACAACTATTGAGCCTGTGTGCCACAACTACTGAAGTCAGCGCACGTACAGCCCGTGCTCCGCAACAAGAGTAGCCACCACAAAGAGAAGCCCTAGCAACGCAACGAAGAATAAACAAAAGCAGCTTATAGTATAGTTCCATTGTTATTTAAAATAATTTAAAAGGCATATGTGTGTTTGCTTTAAGTATATTCATTTTCTGTGTATCTGGTTCCAGTTAACTGATTTGTTCCCTATACTTTTTATTGAATATAATACAAGATGATTCAAAAAAAAAAGAGTAGCCCTCGCTTGCTGCAGCTAGAAAAAGCCCGCGTGCAGCAACAAAGACCCAACACAGCCAATAAATAAATTAACTAAAAAGTAATAATAAAACATCTTGTTAGCTTATGGCCTGCTTAAAATGCCTCATCTAGCTCTGTTACGTCTGGAACTAAAAGGAAATTTTCAGTGTGGCACAATAGTTCTTCCACTACCTACTCCTGCCTCGCTTTCCAGCTTCTTGTTCCATCATTCTCTAACCCACAACTTCTCCATTC
The DNA here is from genome assembly GCF_030028045.1 of Hippopotamus amphibius kiboko. NCBI lineage: Eukaryota > Metazoa > Chordata > Mammalia > Artiodactyla > Hippopotamidae > Hippopotamus > Hippopotamus amphibius. Next base: position 169,072,333 of record NC_080187.1, on the reverse strand, counting down.
ATGTAGAGACAGCTGAAGTAAACAGGCCATTCTTTCTGCGTGGAATGTCTTTCCTTCTGCTTTTACTTGGCTAGCTGTTTTCTTTACTGCTGAGACTTAGCTCATGCTTGTTCTCCCTAAGAAGCCATCCTTGACCTCCGCTGTATTCTGAATGAGGTTCCCTTTCTCTGTGAGCTGCATTGCTGCGTTTTAATGTTCCACTTGTTCCTTCAGGTGTGAGCTCCTTGAGGACAGAAATGAAGGAAGGAAATTAGTTTGCTTGTGTCTTTAAAAACAGTATGTTCAGATATGTTGTTACGTAGGTGGCCATACATATGGCCCTTTAGGGGCTCTCTTTGATTTCTTCTGAGAATAAATTGTGCACGTACAAATACATTCTGTCCCTCTACATATTGGAGAGCATATGTATGCCAGAACCCAGTGACTAGCCTGCTGTTGGTTATAATCTAGCCATATGCATGCTCTGTGTTATATAAGGAGTCCTCAGATTTTTTTTGTTGTTGTTTGTTTGTTTTGTCTGTGCCTGAAATCTGTAAGTGAAAATATCCGTATGTGACACCTAACAGTGTCCCTAATTCATTCATATACTCCCATCTATGTCATAACTACCAGGTACCAGGCGCAATATAAGCATTGAGGCCACAAAGAACTGTCATTGCTTATGCAGAACGATGTCATGGCAGAACTAACTATTTGGCAATAGTTTGTCTTTAGATTTCTTAGGTGTGCCTTGACTCTACCACATTCTTTCCTTTGTTGACTATTTTTACTGCCGTGTTACTAAACTGTGAGATCCTGGGGACTATGGAATATAATGAAAAACATGATTCCTGCCCTTGAGCTGCCTTCAAAAGAAATAGGGGTGGGAGTGCAAAAGGATAATGTATATATGGGACACAAGAGATATATAAACATTTTAGAGATTCTAGTAATGTAAGCAATAATATTCACTAATATCTAATACCTGTCGCATAGAGTCATGAGAATTAAATGAGCTAATATATGTAGAGCACTTGGATGGTGCCTGGACAGATGAAGTACTTTGTGTTTGCTGTTATTGCTATTTACTAATCATGTGCTAGATGCTGTTATAAGCATTTTATATATAGGAACCTTTTATAATTCTCATTCACATTCTTACCTTACCATATGAAATTTTTGTATTATCATCACCATCCCCATGACATAAAGGTATGAATTGAGACTCGAGACATAAATAACTTAGCATTGTAAAGTTATCTAGAGTTCAGGTCCCTTCTCTCTCAATTTACTTCTCTTTCCACTGCAGAGAGCTGCCTCAGATTTCTCTAGCAGTTAGCATCCCTTTGATTCTGCTACTCTAAAGTTAACCCTAAAATGATTTTTACTTCATATTTATTGGAAGTACTAAGTGCCTCTTGGTTGCAGATAGATAGAGGGCAATGGTGTCAGTGAGACCGAAGAAAAATGGTAGAACATTTTCCTTTTAATTTTCTACTTACTTAATTTTTTAACATCATATGGCTCTAGTAAAGGTGACACAGAGTTCACTGTTCAAGGTAATGGTTATTTTAAAATACTTTACTCAAGTCTCCTCTAACTCAGCATACAATTAATTTTAGATTTTGTATTGATAATTTTCCTCAGCAAAGATAAATTAACTCTTCAAATCAAAGCTGTAGAAGTTGAGTATTGACTGTAGTCAATAATAAGGCCTCTTTAATTTCTCCCAGCAGCAACTAAAGAGTTCTAAATTTTCAAATCTATGCTTCTGTTGATGGGGAGTTCAGTTATTTTTAAACATAAATACAAATCTATAACTAGCTATTGAAGACAAATTTTAAAACAACTTTATTATTATCAGTGTTTTTCTAGTCACGTTTTCCTACTGGAAAGCTCCCTTAAAGGTTAGTTTAAATGCAATTTTAAGTGTTAAATTTCATATTACTTTTTAAAAAACTATCGTCACCATGCTGTACATTATGTCCTCATGACTTAATTATTTTATAACTTGAAACTTGTACTTTTGACCCCCTCATATTGCTTCATATTACCTTCACATTACCTTGAGGGTCTCTCAATGGCTTAATTATTTACATTTCTGTTCCCTCCAAATTATAAACCAATTGAGAAATGAATATAAGAGTCAAATGGAGACCAAACTACTATCATTATTGCCAGTAAAATCTGAATCTGACATATGGCTTAGATTTAAAGCTAAATCTGGTTTAGCTCTGAATTGATTTTACTCACTTAGTCATTGCATAGGAACCCAGCAACTCAATCCCATCTCTTGAAGGGGTAGGGTCTGTCCCTATGGGCATAAACTGGCGGAAGAGGAGATGGTGCAGTACTTTCAGGTAGGCAAATTCCAAGGGAGGCTGAGCTATGCATGTTCAAAGACCCTTTTCCTATAGCCTCACATTAGATCATCTCTTTGCTCCTCTCTTTGAGAGGGTAGGGGAGGACTGAGTAAGTGATGGGTTTGGGAGGTTGGAGAGTGGAAGAGAAAACAGAAGCTGTCTCCCAATATTTCTTAGGAACTCTTATTTTACAGTCTGAGGTAAGAACATGGGCAAATAATAGGACAGTTCCTTTTATACATTTATATATTTGTCAATTCTGAAAAGACTTAAAAATGATAAAGCAAAGCGTTATGTTATATGATAATAATAACCTAGTGAGAAAGACAGGCTTTTTAAGAACCCATGACAGTGACGCCTATTAAATACAATAAATGCAATGAAAAAAAAAGAAGCACAGGATACTATGAGAAATTGTGGAGAGGTCCTCACTCAGCTTAGGGGCATGGAAAGATTCCCAGAAGAGAAGCTATAATACCTGACTTGTCAGTGTAGGAGACCACCAGGTAATGAAGAGTTGAAATAATCATGATGGTCTGTGGGAGAAGGGGTTTATAGCATCTTAGACTCAGAGAAGATTTGATATTCAAAGGCATCTAAGAACAGAGACTGTTCAGAGAAAACAAACAACAACAAAAAAACGCTTAGTTTAACATACAGTTCAGTGTTGGGACATGATGAGAATGAAATTCGAGAGGCAGATAGGAGCCAGATCATGTAGGAGCTATACATTGTGTTGAGAAATTCATATTTTATTGGAAATGTAGTGGGGAATCATCTCTAGATTTAATGAGGAAAATGATACAGTCATACCTGAGATCTCTTGGTATTTGTGTGGAGAACACAGTGTTGGAATGTGGTCAGGGAGCCAGAGAAGCTTTAAAAGTTTATGGAAATCAGATGAGAACAAGTGAAGGTGGGGAAGGAGCATTTTGTAAAAATATCAAGATGGTACGATTTATAGATAAGTAGAAAGGTATTTAGGTAGATATGGTAAATTATTGAGTATGGGCTTAAGGCAGGGAGAGGACATTAATCACCAAGATATGTGATACTTTGTACTTGGCTCTAACATAATTCTCTGTTTCTTATATGTTTACGCTCTATAATCTCATAAATATAATATTACCAACATTTTCCCAGAGTACAAAGAACTAAGAGATTTTAAAGATAAAACATAATGAAATTTGCTAATTAAAGTCTCTCTACATCTGTATTTGCAAATGTCAATGTGGATGAGTAGGAGAGAATATAAAAATATAACAAAAGAATATAACAAAACATATAATTTTGCCTTAGTCTCAAAATCCTAAAACTGTTGTGACAGATAAGAATGTTTTAGCAGCTGGTAAAAAAATCTAACCATTAGGAGAGGTATTTTTGTTTCAGCAGTAGGATTTATATTTACAGCGTTTCCATTACACACAACCTAATAAATTCCTATTTTTCCAAAGGTTACATTCTAAAGACAATTGCTGAATTTTTACCTTGAGCACCTGTATGTCTATGTGTGTGTGCATACATATGAAATTTACCTTCAGCTTATGTTTTAATATAAATACATTAAAATACTTCTTCTTATTCAAATGATGGGAACATTTTAATTCATTTACATTCTTGTTCTTAGTTCCCTCTGAAGAGAAAAAAATAAGACAAAACAAAACAAACACAAACAAAAAACCTTGTCCAAGTATGTCATTGTACGATTCGGTGCTCACCAGATTTATTTGCCTTTCGGGCCACTCTTTCTCTGCTGCTTCCACATCCCTGCTCTGCAAACTTCCTCTGACCTTCTTCATCAATATGATAAAATAAAGCTGCACGGAGTACTAAGGAGAACAGTTGCACTTCACTGAGCCCAAGGGGTGGCAGGCTTTGGGAAAGTATCTGAGAAGAGATGATGAATGCAGAACACCGTGTAGAGAAGAGTCGTGGAGGGCATAGTGGTCCGCAGGAACCTGCACTGATCTTCCAGCAGTGACGTCTGTATGCTCATATTGAGCTGAATAGATTTCTTCCTTGAGAATATATAATGGAGAATAATGCAGAGAAGGAAGGACTTGGGAGCTGTTGTCACTGAACATTTTATTCCATGTAGCTTGTGAATAGCAAGAACCTGTTCAGAACCCAGTAGAAGAATACAACACATCTGTGGAGAGGATCAGAGATTAGCAATGGAGAGAAAGTTCTTTCTGTGTTCTCTAGAGCACTCATACCTGATCTCAGCCCATTTTTAAGGTTCAGCTGCATTCGCGCATTTGAGTTTTATAAGGCCCTAAATATTCTTAGAATATACACACTATAGCTCAGTATGTTTTCTATTACTCCCAAATGAAAGAGTTCTGCGTAACACAGATATAACCCAAAAATTTTCTTTAGGAGTTGTTGATTGGGCTGCCTGAAAGGACAAAAACAAACAACAAAAATCCCATAACATGTTCTACCATAGTGTGATGTCTCTTCTTTAAAATTCTTTCCTACATTTTTGTCGTTTGAAAATACTTTCACTAATGTACTATAACTTGCAAGCTATAACATTCTTCAAAAATAACACAGGGCAAAGTGGTTATGTGAAAGAATGCAGTCAGTAGTTTTAGAAGAGATAGGAATAGGATCTCAATAAAATCATTGTGAATCCAACTTGTCCAATAAAGGTGTAATTACTCAACCAAAGTACAATTTACAAGAGTGGGAGGTAAATTTACAAGAAGTGAAGGAAGGAACAGTGGTGAAAAATAGACTAGTACCCAGGCCATTCCATGGAATTTATGGAAATATTGCAACAACAGGATCCTCTGCCTGGGGTGGATGTAGACAAGACAAACATGGAGAAGAAATTTGAGCAGTTTTGGAAGCTAGAGGTTCTGGATAATCTCCCTAATTGAAATATACTCAGTTTTCCTCAATTTTAGTTTCCAAGGTAACAATGATGGATCCACCAAACTAATTGCTATCAATGGGGATTAAATGCAAGGGATAATTATGATAATTTCCAGGGCAATACTAGTGACTACAGTCACTTACATATAGAACATTTTAACCCAGAATCATTTTGTTAGAGTGGTGAAAGTTTCAGGTATCACGGAAAACTGGTGAGGGGGGTTTATGGGATCTTATACATTGTGGCAAATGTGATGTGAATTTCTTGAGCACTGGACAGTGATTATGGTTCTGAGATGACAGGATCAGGAACAAAAACCAAAATAGCAAAGCAGGACTGTCCCTATAAGAACAATATGCCACCAGTGCTGAGCATTATTCATTGCAGCTTACCCTTCCACACATTTGATAAAAGAAACTGGATGCCACTTTTACCACCATCCGTTCCTGTTGCCCAGAGATACGTGCAAAGAGCATGGGGGCAGAGCAGATTCCTTAGCTCACGTCTAAAGTTTGGAGTAGATTCATGTGATTGGAGGAGCCAAAGACACACTCCCTAGACAAAAGAGAGGCTGTGAATATAAAAATCTACTACTTTCAGATTTTCGGGTGAGAGGTGGGCTATGCCTCCCACCCAGAATCCTAAAATGGGAAATTACCCAAACATAGAAGATTTAGAATAAGAGCAGCCAAAAAGGAAAAAAAAAAAAAAGTCTACTTCAAGTATCCCCTGCAGATGGATTTAGAAGGTTTATGTAAACAAGATGTTGTCGTGCATCAGCCCCAGTCCCTGTTTCTGTAGCTAACACTGAATAAATTGAGTCTTTCTCTACCAGCTCATTTGCACTTCTCCTTATTGCACAATGATTATGCAGCTACTCATCCATCCCTGCTTCCCTCCTTCACCCCACTCTCCAACCACCACCACCACCAACATGACTCAAACAATTTTCCAGGTTGCAAACACTTGACAGATGCATGCAGTACTTGTTTTCTTTAGAGTTAAATCAGGGAACTTCCCTGGTGATCCAGTGGTTAAGACAGTGTGCTTCCACTGCAGGGGGTGAGAGTTCCATACCTGTTTGGGGGGAACTAAGATCCCGCAAGATGTGCAGCGTGACCAAAAAAAAAAAAAAAAAGACTTAAATCAATTCTCAGAAACAAGAGGTTATTGACTAGAATTTCAGTACAAAATAGAGTTATACTATTTTAAGTACAAGATTTACATGGGAGAAAAATTCCATAAGGAAATGGGGAAGACACAAAAGAAACAAGAATTATCAGAAACATTTAAGATGATCAATTATGAAAATCATCCAACTGACTTTTCGAATCCCAGTTTCATCACTTAAAATTGTATGACTTTGGGTCATTTACTTAACCTTTTCTTACTTCAGTTTCTTCATTATTACCTAACTCAGGGGATTGTTATAAGGCTTAAAATAATATATATTTTTGACTTCTTTGATATTCTCTTTGAATAAAGATTGTTTACAAAAGATGCAGAGCAGGTGTATAGTATATCACTGTATATAAAATGGAGGGAATAAATTATAGTTATTTTACTGTATATACATAAATAAATTCTGAAATAATGCAAAAAACTCTGCCAGCAATAATTACTGTGGCGGTATGAGGAGTAACTGGGCAGCGGGGAGACAGCAATGAGTGTATTTTGTTTGATTTTTATATTTGAAGCATGTATTACCTATTTATAAACTGTATATTAAATTTAAAAAGAAAATTAAAAATATGAAGGAAATAAAAATGTGTAGAAAATTAAAACAGTAACTAGGAAAATTCTGAAAAGTAGGAATATGAGAAAGAATCTAACATATTAAAATACAAAGTATTGAAAATTAAAATGACGTGATAATGGTACAACAACAGAGAGACTTATCAAAGAAAAAGATTAGATATTCCAAGATAGACACAAATACATAATGAGGATTATGTATATTTTAAAGTTAGTATCAGGACTTCCCTGGTGGCACAGTGGTTAAGAATCCACCTGCCCATATAGGGGACACGGGTTCGATCGCTGGTCCGGGAAGATCCCACATGCCGCAGACCAACTAAGCCCATGTGCCACAACTGCTGAGCCTGAGCTCTAGAGCCCATGAGCCACAACTATTGAGCCCACATGCTACAACTACTGAAGCCTGCACACCTAGAAGCCCTTGCTCCGCAACAAGAGAAGCCACCTCCATGAGAAGCCCATGCACCGCAATGAAGAGTAGCCCCCACTTGCCGCAACTAGGGAAAGCCCATGTGCAGCAGCGAAGACCCAATACAGCCAGAGAAAAGAATTGGATCTCCTATTTAAAAAGATAATAATAGGACGTCCCTGGTGGCACCTAGAGCCTGTGCTCCACAACAGGAAAAGGCACAGCAATGAGAAGCTTCTGCACCACAACAAAGAGTAGCCCCCGCTCACCTCAGCTAGAGAAAAGCCTGCACGCAGCAACGAAGACCTAATGCAGCCATGAATTAAATTAATTAATAAATAATAATAATAATAATAAAGTTAGTATCTAAAATCGGCTGGGGAAAAGATAGACTAGTAAGTGGCATTAAAACAACTAGGAAGACATCTGAAAATAATAAAATTGAAAACTGAACAATGTTTATTAGGATATATTTCAAATAGGTAAAATATTTAAATATAAGAAATAAAGTATACAAGTGCTAGGAGAAAACATGAGATTCATTAATAAATTGCGGATGGAAAGAACTTTTGGACTTGATTAAAAATCTGCAGGACATACAGGAAACGATTGTTAAACAGAAGAGACAGAGAGACAGACAGGCAGACAGAGACAGGGAAACAGACAGAGATGGAGACAATAAGAGAAAAGAAAATTGAAATCATAGCACTGAGAAATTGCCCAATATTTAACAATACTCTGATTGTTAAACTATGGGAGAATAGGCACTTATATACAGCACTGACAGTATACAATTATATAATTCTAATGGTGAGTAAATTGACAAAATATATTAAAATTACAGAAAATATATTAAAATTATATATTGTTTGACTGATTACTTCTATTTCTGGGAATCTATACTAGAGTTCTACTTACCTCTGTACAAAATTGCAAATATACATGCGAATTTATTCCAGGATTGTTTATATTAGTTTGAACTGTATGAAATGTACATTTCATGTGGCTGAAAAGTGTTTGAATGTTGGCAGTTTGATATGGTTGAGCATGTAATAGCAAAAGATTGAAAAAAAGTATTCATTGATAGGATGTGGTTCAATAAATTATGTTGCATTAAGTTAAAGTAATAGCATGAAAATAATTAAGTTAATCTGCTCATAAAACTAGGGAAAGTTTGCCAATGTATGTTGTTATGTGGGGGAAAAAAGGTATTTTAACAATGTGCATACTGTATCTTGTGTAAAGATGAGGGAAATTGAGTAAATATTATATTTAAGTGCATAAGCATACAAAACTTTAAAATTATAGCAGTGGTTAGCTTATGCAAGGAGGCGGCTCAGAACTTCTGCATGTGGAAGTGAGTGAGATATGTGTGCACCTGGGAAATGGATGGCCCTCTTGGCGGGGGGCGACTACGTGGATCCTGCCCAGAGGTGTGTCAGTGAGGGAATTTGCACGATATACGTTTTAGTATGTTTTCACATTTGAACTCCGTGATGCTTTACCTATGCACAAATTAAATATATCCAATATTTTCTGTATAAGACAGGGAGTTCTTCATCATTCTTGTGGGCCTGGTGATTCTTATTCATGTCTTTCTCAAAGCATAGCTAATAAAATATTCTGATGTATAGTTATCTTATAGGCGTTATGGATATTTAATGGGTTAAAATAAAGTAAAATAAGTTTAGTAAGTATTTCTTTAACTTTTCAGAAGATGTTTCAAGCAGCCTACTTTGGAACAGTGGCAGAAATAAGGATTTGGAGTCTCTGCTCTGCCACATAGGTACCTCCTGTGTGGTCTTCATAAAGTCATTTAACATCTCTAAACCTATATTTCTCTCACCTCCAAAACTGGAATAATAGTTTAAAACACTTTTTATAAATCAAAAGTATTTGTAAAATGTTGGCATATCAAAATTTTTGTAAAGTAAACTTTTAATATTTTTGTTTCAAAGCATAAATATTCATAGTAACAGAAATGACTAGTTTTGTTCTGTGGATGAGTCCAAACAAGTTATGCTACGTGAACTGCTGTATACGTACACAGAGATTCTTACAGACCCACAGGGAATGGGATCACTGAGTAGAAAGTAGGGGAAATATGAGTGTCATATAGCGTGTAATGGAGCACAGCACACTCAGGGCTGGGACAGATGTTCTGCTTGTATACGTACCACCACCCCACCACTACCAACAGCAACAGCAACACAAGAGTAGCTTTTATTTATTGTGACTATTTGCTGGATTTCGTGTGGCACACTCCACTTAATTGTTACAGAATTCCCATTTTACAGTTGCCAAAAGTTGTGCAGCCAATTAAAGCAGCAGCTCTGGGTCTTCTTGATCACAGAGGTCATATATCCTTAGCAATATCCATTTAGTTTCAAATTTTAGTGGGTATTAAAATACATCAGAAGTGTAGACTTCTGACCTTGCTCCAGAGATTCTGGTTTACTGAGCCCGAGCTACCTGCACTGTAGCAACTTTTCCGGTGGCTCTGATGCTGTTGTCCAGTAGGTACTGTAAGTAATACCATGTTATTTCCAACTGCCTCTTAGCTCTCACCCCTGGCAAAGAATCTGCAAGTGACACTTGTAGGCAGGTTAATGTGTTCGCAAGAAAGATGGCAACCATGGTGCTCTTTGCTGACTGGTATGGTTTTTCATGCTATATTGGCTTGTTAAAATCATATCCATCTTTCAAGGCCTACGTCCAATGTTATTTCCTCTGTGAAGTTTTCCTTAATCCTCCACTGATAGTTCTGTCTCTTCTCCCCTCTTGATATCTCATGGCACTCCCCATTTATTTTGGTTCTCAGTAGACCTTCTACTTTATTTGTGGGCATACTCACATACTACTTGCATACCACTAGATACTGGAGACTGTTTTCAGAACTATATTCTGTATAAGCTAGGAGTCCTGGGAATTGTTCATAGGTACTAAGGGAAAAAAAAGTTTTCTGTGGTCAATAAGTATGGAAATTGCTGGTTTAAACAATTTTAATTAGTTATTTTTTCTGTGGAACTTTCCAGAGCCATTAATATATCATGTAGCGTTTGTTTAATTTCCTTGACCCTGTTTCATATATTTCATTATTATTATCATTTATTTATATTTTAGAGTGTCTGTTAACATCTTCTTGAGTGCTGATGTTCTGCTGAACACAGTTTAGGAAATTGCTAGAAAACACAGTGAAGAGTCAGTCAGCTTTTTTCTGGCATAAGGAAAGAGTTGTTTCATAAGAAGTTAAACATAGGTAGATTAAGTTGTATATATTCATTTTAATGGTAGTATGTAATTTCAATTTATGGATAAGTTTTATATTATTTAATAATATCATATGTTATATCTATTAAATAGAAATTAGGCTGGTCCCTGTAGACTATCCTTTCTTTATATTAGGGCTACTTTTCAGAATGAGAAAAAATGTTCTTTTGACCATAGTACTGCATCTAGTTTCTACAGTCAAATGTGAGCATTCATTTTACCCAAAAGCAATACTCAGGAAGTCCTGTAGTCTTCATGCTTATTTTGAGCCTCTTTTATTTGGATGAGTGTTCTCAAATATTTCTAGACTACCAAGTCAAAGGAAGACTATGCCGGATATATTTTTTAAAATTTTAATTAGATTATCCTTTCATTATTAATTAAATGGTGATGCACATACTGTATTTTCAAAGGTTTTTTTAAATTTTGTTTTTTAGTCCATGTGGATGAGAGTAATCACAGAATCGTTCTTTTAAACACTGACAGTGTCCCCTCTGTCCTTTAATTCTCAATTGTTTACACATTTTCTTTGTGGTTGTAGTTAATTTATGTCTCCACAAAATGACTACCCAAGATGTAAAAACTTATATAAGCTGATAGTTTCCTATTAACTACATGGATAAAGAGAATATATTAATTTTGGTTGCTAGGACAATATTGTGCTAATGGTGTATGGCCCAAATTCAAGAGTTTCTGAAATGGATATTAATATTGCAGTCCACAGTAAATATTGTGAACAAAAAACCAGGCCATTTTGAAAAATAAGTGATCAAGAAAAATGCTGATTTCCTTCAAATTCAGAAGAACACTACGATTGTGTAGATTTTTTGAGCAGATTTTATTGCAGGCCAGAGACATGAGGATATTGGCCCAAGGTTAACAAATATGGTCGTGAAAGAGCCGGAACTCAAAGGCTAATTCCCTGTCCGCTGCTCTTTCTATTACATGTCTTCTGTCATCTTTCTTAATACTTTGCCTTTAGACAGTTTATCAAATTTTGTTCTGTAAATTCTCTTAGGGCTGCATTATGCCAAAGGCTGAGTTGCTGTCATTTTCTTTCTCTGCTTATCTTGGTTACCAAGGAAAATAAAAATAAAACAGTCGGTGTTTACTTACCACCTACTTTGGACCCCATCAGTGCTGGAGGATAGAGTGGGTATGTAAGTCCTACTCATGCCCACAGGTTTCTCCGATGGCAGCACAAATACAGGTCAAATAGAATATTGTAAAACAAGTAATTATTTTTAAATTATTATGAAGGAATTACAGTCTTACTTTCAGTTACATTCATTCTGATGTTTTTAAAATCAGCAACATTAGTGGGAAAAATGGGTGAAAGGTGTTAAAGAGTACAAACTTCCAGTTATAAAATAAATCATGGGGATGTAATGTGTAGTATGGTGACTATAGTTAATAATACTGTATTGCATGTTTGAAAGTTGCTAAGAGAGTAGATCTTAAAAGGTTTTATTACAAGAAAAAAAAACTTTTGTAACTGTGTATGGTGATGGATGTTAACTAGCTTATTATGGTGATCATTTTGCAATATATACAGTCATTGAATTATTACATAAGCATACTGGAAACTAACATAATGCTGTATTCAGTTATATCTAAGTAAAATAAAAGCAGCACCATTTAATAATGTTCTGAAACATGAACTTTCCCTTATATATCCAACTGTATACCTGACATCATTACTTGAATTCTTAATAGACATCACAAAATTAACATGTCCAAAACTCAAATGTGCATCAACTCGTCCATTTCCCAATGTCCCTTACTTCAGTAAATAATACCACCATTCATTTAGATACTTGGGCCAAAAATCTTGGAGTCATTCTCGATTCTTCTCTCTTTCCTCATATCTCACATCCAAATCATCTCTGTTGGCTCTACGTTAAAAATTTATGACGAATCTTCGTATCACCCTTTTTATTATCCTCCAAGTTCATTGTCCATACTATTGCAATAGCACCCTAACTAGTCTCTGCTTCTACTCTTTTGTTACCATAGTCTATTCACCACATGTCAGCTACCTTAAAACTAAAAATGGATTATTACATTCTTGTTCTCAAACATTTTCCCAGCACACTCAGAATAAAATACAAATTTCAAACTATTTTTCTTGGCCTGGTGCTCTGGCGCACTAACCACACTGGTGCTCTGGTTGGATTTTTGAACCTGCCTGGCATACTAATACCTCAAGGCCTTTGCTCTTGCTAGTCCCTCTGCTTGGGGTGATCTTTGCCCAGATATTTGTAGTACTTTCTCCTTTACTTTATTCTCTTATTTGTTCAAATATATGTTCTTTCAAAATAATTTCCCTGACCGCCCTACCTGATATAATACTTTGTGTATTCACTAGCCAGTTATCCTGCTTTATTTTGGTTTTTTGTCTCTTAGTGTAGCTTAACATTATAATACGTATCATATTGGTGATTGTCTGCCCCCCTAAATTGAATGTTAGCTGCATAATCGCAATTGTTTACTGTTGTATTTCAAGCATCCAGTATAGTGCATGGCTCATAGATGATATTTTGCAATGTGAGCAAAACCAGATACACACAAATATCAAATTGTAGTTGTATAAAGAACACTTGATTGAGTCAAGGAGATCTGGAAAGTCTTCCCTGAGGAGGAATATCTCTGAGCCTAGATCTAAAGGTAGCAGTGAAAATTAGGTAGGTGAAGAGAGGAATGGAAGTCTTTTAAGTAGTGCAGGGGCATGCAAAGTATGAGAATCTAAAGCAAGAAGGCCTTGTTGCTGGAGCAAGAGAAAACAGAAGTAGGCATGGGCAGAGAAGTGTTACCTCAAGGAGAGATGGAGTGGTAAGTAGGACCTTGATCATGTAAGGCTTTGTTGTCTGTGTTGATCATATGCTGTTTTTATCTTAACAACAAAAGAAAGCCTTTTTGGTGTTTTAAGCAGGGTGATGTCATGTCAGATATATGTTTTTAAAAAGGTGTCTATAATTATAGTGTGAAGTTTGAAAGAGGGAAAAGTGGTGATTGAAATTTTCTGGAAGAGAGAGCATCAATAATTTACTAAGGTGGGGTTGGTGGAAGCTATGTTCTCCTTAGGTCTGGGTAATAAATGGGTGCATTACCTGTAGAGAATTTTGAAAGAAAATGTAACCAATTAAAAGTCAGACCATTTTTATTATCGTTATGTGCCAATAATTCTAAATGTTGTTGATTAAAATATTCTATTCATTTGATATGCCATTGGAAATTATAATAGCTTGGACCAGAAATTCATTCAAAAATATTATTGGGGACTTCTCTGGTGGTGCAGTGGTTAAGGGTCCTCCTTCCAGTGTAGGGGATGCGGGTTCAATCCCTGGTTGGGGAACTAAGATCCCACATGCTGCAGGGCAACTAAGCCTGCGCTGCAACTACTGAGCACATGAACCACAACTAGAGAGCCTGCATGCCACAACTACAGAGCCCACATGCTCTGGAGCCCATGCACCACAACTAGAGAGAAGCCTGCTCACTGCAACAAAAGATCCCGCATGCCTCAACAAAGATCCCGTGTGCCACCATTAAGACGCAATGCAGTCAAGAAAGAAAAAAATTATCGAGTACCATATGTGTGTCAGGTGCTGTTAAAGACATAGGAATGCATTAGTGAACAAAATGATAAATCTTCCCACCCACAAAGAGCCTACATTTTTGCAAGGAAGAGATTGACATTATTAAATACATATTTAGCATATGGTAAGTTCTCTTGATGTGCCCAAGAGGAAATAATTAAGCAGTTGACTCTAAGGGTCAGGAGCTCAGAGGAAATAGCTGGTCATAAGATACATACTATACAAAATATAAGATATTTTGAAGGTCCTCTGTTGGTAGATAACTCCCTAATCATGAGTACACAAAGAAGGAGCTTAGGAAGGGAGTATGAAGTGGGAAAAGACCAGTCTAAATCCTAGCACTGAGATGCCCTAGTATTTAATATCCAGGTAGAGAAAGATGATCCTTTAAAGGAGACAGAAGAAATAGTCAGTTAGACATAAGAGCATATTAAGGACTAATATAGACATTATAAGATGATAAAAGATCAATAGCTCAAAGAAAGTTGGTCATAGCACTGGTGCTATAAGGATATGCTGCTTCTTACTTAGAAAATTTTGAAATAGCCTGTACTGAATGTTTATATTTTCCCATTAAAAAGATGGATAGGACTGTGGGATAGCTAGGGTAATGTCCCCAGTACAGTAATTTTTCTATCACTCTCTTGCTAAAACATCCCTCAGTGACTTCTTTCTCATGAAATGGAGAAGAAGGTTCAAAGGCCTGTGCTCCATGATTTGGCCTCAATTTTTCAACTGTAACCTCATCTAGGAGGTGAACCTAGATGAAGCTTCTGCCACCCTACATGAACCTTCTGCTCCCAACCATCTCACCATTTAAGTGTCCCTTCAAGAGTTTGGAAAATTCATATTTTTCCTTTGCTTATAGCATTTTATTTTTCTGGAATGCCTTCCTCATTCAATCAATGTTAGACCAATTTTTGTTATTTCTCTTCTAGAAAGTCTTCCCATTTTTACTCTGTGAATTATAATAATTTATCAATACTGTGATGAAGGATGGAGGCTGTTTATTATGTGTTCATGTTCCCTGCAATATCTAGCTCACGTCTCTATTTGTTTAATATTAAATGATTATTGAATGGCTATTATGAGCCAGACACTGGAAAGAGCCAAACAAATTGCTGGTTGAACAACTGTAGTTTCTTCTCTTTTAAGTGCTAGAATGAGCCTGTTTGACAGAGTACAGAGCTCTGGTGTTCAGGGTGATGTGCAAAGGCGGAGACAGTAAGCATCTATGGCTAATCTCATGCTTTTTTTGTTTCTTCCATGGCTCACATCAGTTTCCACAGTATCACTGTATGAAAGAAAAGAACAATTCCTTCTTTCCTTTGAAAGTGATGAAACCTTAATATTTAAAAGCCTCTCTGTGCAAACTGTTGGTATGAAATATCACAACATCATGTCTGATAGTTCAATTTAAATATTAATGAAAACCTTAAGCTTTATCTGGAATAGTTAATTTGGAATTTCAATTCTTATTCACATCCTCGTGCAAAAAAAGGGAGAGAGAAGAAAAGGGGAGCCTGTGTGCTTTAAAGGATTTGTGAATAAGATTCCCCAGCAGACACACTGTTTGCAGACAAAGCAGCACAGATGTTACTTGTCTGTCACAGGGAATGCCAGCCTATAATGAGGCTCACTTGACTTGGGGTGTGTGTGTGTGTTTGTGTGTGTGTGTGTATGAACGTGAGTATGACAAAGCTAACTCACTGCAAAGCCCAATAGTGAGTGCCAGCCAGCCTGCCATATACACGCCATGTTCTGGAGGAGAACACCAGGGACAGAGAGAGCAGGGAAATGAGGCTCTGGTCTGTGAAATCCAGTTTAAAATAGGGCAAAACAAGGGTGGGTTTAAGATGATCCAGAATCTGTGATTCTATGTTCTGATTGATAAGTGACATCAAAATTTAATTATATGACATAAAATAGTAAACATTCACAAAGTATAATTTTATGTAATACGTAAGAAAATTGTTAGGTAAATGGCCATTTGGAAAATGTGTTTCTGTGTCCCTGTGGATTCAGGGCATAGGAACAGACTACTGCTTTTCAATCTTTTTGTGAATGCCCCCAAGAAAATATTCTTGAATTTAGCTCATTGTGTTGTATGAATGGTGATTGATCTTGTCAGGAGAAAGCCAACCACACTTAGCCCCTTGCAAAGCAAACAGCACGGCCAATATCTTAGTCAACTTCTTTTTGCCGCTGCTTCAGCTGTCAAATTCACTGGTGCAATGCAGCATTCAAGGTAATTTCCATTTAGTGGTGAAAGCTGTCTTCTCCAATTTCTTGGCTTCTTTGTCTTTTTACTTGCCCCCTATCCATCTAATACCATTCCGGTGTCATTGGCACACTTACATTGGCCTCACCTCGCTGATTTCCTTCCACCTGCGTGACATGCCTAGAGCCCCAGTACTGCTGATGCATTATCCAAACAGGGCTTTGTTGCGTGGTGACATTCCAGAGCAGAGCTCAGCCCTCCGGCATCTGCCGATGTGTAGGAACTCTCCTCTCCAGCAATTATTCAGTTTGATTACACACGATGATAAGCTATTAAGAGGCACTCATGCACAGCCCTTTATTTACCAATGGTTGAAATCTCCCTGTTTGCTTCCACTGTGTAAGAAACTAATTGTGGTGAAGTAAACAAAAGGGAAGGGCAGTCACCTGTGGTGGGAACAGTACTGCAAGGTAGTGCATTTGAGTCTCCCAGAGAGAAATGATGTCAACCGACCTCTTGGATCCACTTCCCAAACTAACACCTGTAAGTTGAGCACCTGAGAAAGAAAGACATCTAGTGGTTATGATCATATAATCTAGCCTTTTTAACCCCTATTTCTGTTTTTAATCATTTGTATATACATTCTCTTAGGGCATCAATAAAATGCAGATTAGGATTTCGAAGAATGTCTACAACAAAGAAAGTTCTTTGTAACAACAGCTATCCAAAATTGCATGATTCCATTTTTAATTTGTAGACTGCTGCTTTATTAATTAGGTTACAAATGTGTTTTCTGTGTAATAATTCACAGCAAATAGTTTTGCATAGAAATTCCTATTTTACTATCATTCTCTAACTCTTACAAAAGTGCCTAATAGAAGACTTATGTGTTGAGTGCATATAAGTACCAGTTGTTTGTGAGTCTTTTTGCACTGTTAGATCTAAACAAGAAATTGTAAAACAGAAGTCTTTCATTCTGAAAAAAATATATGTAACAAGGCATCTTTAATTCCCTCAAATGCAATCACCTTAGATAATCACACACATCCAGTCTAGAGAACTCCATCTTGTCTCTAATGCCCTTTTTTCTCCTTTCTACAATTCCATTGCTCCTACCCCCAACACACACATTTTGGAGTCTGGAGGAAGAAAGATGATATTAATTTGTCTATCAGGTAGTGTTGGAAAGTAAATGGCTTTCCTTTGAGGGTTTCTTTCCTTCTTTTCACTGCATTGAATTTAGAGCCCTTCCTCCTCTGCTTTTTCCCCCACTTGTTAATGCACTGCCTCCTCCCAGGGCAGCATCAATAAAGAGACCTAGAGATCCTGTTTTGAGTTTGTTTACTCTCCGCCACAACTGGGAGTATAATTTTTAGCAGTATACAATGAAATCTTGCTGTTGCAGGGGAAAAAAAGATGAAAACTGTGATGCCCTGTGGAATTCACAGCAATAAGAATGGACTGCACCCATGTTAATATATACTACACCTATTTATGTATTTATAAACTATTCTCTTATGTTCATATGGGTAGTTGGTTCAATAGTATGCACAGTCCATGTAAGGATAACTGTGGGGATGACAATACTAATCTATTTTCATACACACCCACATTTTGCACATAGGTACTAAGCTGGCATGTCTATTTTCTTTTATGCATGTGTTTTTCAATGATTCATCTCTGAAAGTCAGCAAGTGAGATAAATGTTTTAGGTATAAATACAACCAACTCCTAGGAGCCCAGTTAGAACTCTGGAAAAAAAATTCACTAAAAACGCAATCTTCCCTAAGTAAGACCATCAAATCACAACTACTTTTGAGTGGATACAGAAAGATAAGAAATCTAGTTAGTATGCACAGAATGTTCGATGTGCCTACATGATGTTTTTAGTCTGAATTGTCTACCTCCTCAAACAAGTATCTAGAACATCCAAACATTTCCCAGAGAATTATAGTTAAATTGTTATTATTTTGGAAATGCAAACATGAAATTAGAAAATCATTTCTGGAAATCTATAAAACATTAAAATATGGGTATTGCAGAATCCTATACTTAGAAATCTTTTGGGAAACTTAAGAAATATCAAAATTATCCTATGTTTCAAATTTATGATGATAATGAAATGGTTACTATTTATTTTCTGGTTGCTTTTAAACCAGGATAAAGAAAATATTCTATTGTCCAAATCTCCCCCTTTCCCAATGTGGTTTTAGTGTCACATGTTCATAAATATTATTCACAGAGGATGGAATTTTTGATCTCTAAATGTTTATTTTTTTCCATTAAAAATTACCCCAAATTCATTTTGAAATGCTTTTAAAATTACTTAGAATAAATACAGCTTTAAAATGAATTAACAACTTTAAGCATTATAAGAAAAAATTATAAGTTTACAAGTCTTACATTAAATAAAAGTCGCAGAAACAAGCCAACCAAGACATTCTCCAGGTATTTTAAGAAAGATGCCAATATTTAGCGATATAAACCTACATATATAAACATAAAGCAGTGCTTTTGTGTTGGTTTTCTCATGAGAACTCCAATTTCTTCAGTTTCTGAACCATAAAATATTCTTCTGTTTTATTTGAAACAGAAATTTCCCTTGATGGTGACATTTGATAAAAACCAACTGCCATCCCCCAGTCTAATAGGATGTTGACTCATACTTTCTGAGTCCTAAAACAGACAATCTTTCCAAGTTCCAAGGAGCTCATAATATACTGGAAATCTTAAGTTGTTTGGTTTTCGAGGCTATTACAGTTTTTCAAGATACATAATCAGAGGGAATATTCTCTTATGGTTTTGTGTGTAGATCACTCCAGCAGTGCTACTGTAAAGCAGCTAAAACCAGAAGAGGATAGCAAGTTCCACTTTGTCAAAAAGCCATTGGCATTGGTGTTGGTATCAGTCTCCTTATTACAATGACCACTCTATTAATACTCTTCTGTGGTGAAAACATTTAGTACTGTGGTGAATAGGATAATTATCAGTTATAAAACATGCAGAAGAAAATTTGGAAATGATTCTCTCCAGTTTACCCTTTGGTATTTTCTGCTATAACAATTTTTGTTCATTAAAATAAGACTCAATCATGACTGCCACACTTATTTTTAAATATACCTGTAAAGAGAGCCTGCCTTTTCCTATGCAATGTTTCTTTTCCCAACCATGCTCTTCCCCTGTCGGTGCACTTGACAAAACCTCCTCATTCTTCAAGAAGACCCAGCTGTTAGTGGCCTATTGCATACAACAATTTTCTCTCTGTGCAAATTTTCTCTCTTCCTCTCAAGTGCTCTCATAGACCTTTGTCCCCAGTTCCTGTAGAACCCTGACTCCGTTGTATAGGGCCATCTCTGTCTTACTCTGTGTTCCTGACTGTACTATGTGTTTTGTGAGGGCAGGGGTTATGTCTTCTTAGCCACAGAGCCTCAAACCATATCTGATATACGATAAAACTCTGCAGGGAGATACAGGCAACGTGCTAAGGAAGTTTTTATATAAATGTATACGGCACAAAGAATTTACCGCTATATTTCTTCTCATTGCTTTCAAGTTCTTGTTTCATTTTGTTTGTTTTCTGGGGTGGGGGGTAGGGATTGGGATAAATTGCAAGCAAATGCAGGACAGGAACTTTGCCTTATTTGTGTCTTCTCAGAGCCCCCAGTACAGGCATTCTCTGTGGTGAGCAGGCAGTGAGTGTTGTAATGTCATTCATCTTTAAAGCAGGTCATGGTCTCAACTGAAAATAACTCAGTCTTGTCAATTATAAGTGTTATAATAAGGATAATCTTGATAAGTAAATTCACTGTCTGATGTTAGAAAAATAATTAAACGTTATTACAAGTGCTTTTGCTGTAGATAATCCACAACTGAAGCAAAGCAGATGCATATGCTAACTAAAGAACTGTCTCTTTATTGTAGTCAAGACATTCATTTATTCATTCATATGTCCATTAATTTATTTTCTTATTCATTCAACAATTATTTATTATTTATGGGTTACCTATTGTGTGTACACAGCGCTAGTTTTCATGTGGTTTGCAGTGTGGTGCTGAAGACAAATGTTAAAGAGATAATCACACAAATAATGATAAAAATACAACTGAAAAAAGTGCTGGTTGCTACTAGAGAAAATGTAAGGGAACCCTAATCTTGTCAAGCATTGGAGGGGTGGTTGGGAGATTGGAATAGATCAAGGAAAAAATTATTGAGGAAATGAGTCCAGGAGCAGAAGGAAAAATTAGCGGTCACAGGACTGAAGGGAAGGAAGAAAGAACAGGTGAGCCTTTGAGGCAGAGGAAATGATAATGTAATGTTCTGATGCATGAAGTACATTTTACATGAGGCAAGAACAAGGTGAGTGGGGCATGACAAAGGAGGAGTCAGGTATAAATTGAGAATTAGAGAGCAATCAAAGGAAAATAAATGACATGCATGAAGTTGTCAGTTTTTTCTTTCAAATTAACATTTTATTTTTAGTATTCTGAAAATATTTGAGGCAAGTATCAAGAAATTTTTAATTTTCAGCCCTAAAATCTTTAAATTTTTTTTGGTAATTAGTTTTTCCTTTATATGGGTTGCCAATAACTTATTGTTAAGGCATTTGGAATTGCAAAATCTGGGATCTAATTATGGGAGTTTGTGACTATTAGAGTAGGTCTGGTTCTCATGAATGGAAACAGGAGATTGGGTGTGATGAAAATTTAAGGACGTGGAACCAGGCCTAAATCATGGTTACCCCCAGTGCACTCAATTTTCGAGCCCAACAAAACAAAACAAAACAACCAAACAGGGACTTCTCTGGTGATGCAGTGGTTAAGAATCCGCCTGCCAATGTAGGGGACTCGGGTTCGATCCCTGGTCTGGGAAGATCTCACGTGCCATGGAGTAACTAAGCCTGTGTGCCACATCTACTGAGCCTGTGCTCTAGAGCCCGTGCTCCACAACAAGAGAAGCCACCGCAGTGAGAAGCCCGTGTACCGCAACAAAGAGTAGCCCCCACTCACCACAACTAGAGAAAGCCCGTGCACTGCAACGAAGACTCAATGCAGCCAAAAAAAAAAGCATTTTAGATTTGCTATTACAAAAAAAAAAGAAAAGAAATGGCTCAACAGGCACTGGGCAAGTGGTGATGAGGAACTGACCCTACCACAAGGACTAAATAGTAGGGCTTACAAAATAGGAGCTTTACCAATAAACTCCTGTCCCTAGCCTCTCTGTTTAAATCACATAGGTGAAAAGCTGCTGTCTTTTGCTTTAGAGAAATGCACAGCCTATGTGCATCAACAGAGTCTAAAGCAAGATACATCACCATGACAACCGTAACTCCAATCTCGAGCTAGAAAAGGGACATTCTATGATGTTCAGAATTTTATTGAGTTGGTGGTCTTGTGCAATTCCCAGGGATCTGGTAGTAGAGACAGGGTAGGAGTAAGAAGTTATTATATACTGTTTACCATACTGTTATGTAGGTTAGTAGGCAGCATCTCTGCGCAGCTCATTTCCTCTACCATATCCTGCCATTATTCGGAGATAGGTATCTGTCTGATAAGCATGGCTTTGGCATTGTGGGGAGGAAGTTTCCATGTGGTTTTGACTGTTATCCTGAATTGATTGTAGATGGCTTTTTAGATTGCTAGGCATTATCATGTATTTTCTTTTCAATGTGATTCTTGGAACACTTCACATAATTCCAGATTTTCATCGGTTCATGTTCGTATGTATATTAGTTTATAAATAATACACTATAGGAGGTTTAGAATACCTAGAAGCCCGTTGTGGCATATCCCCATGCCATATTAATGCATTTGCTCTGTTTGATGGATTAATATGGAGATGATCAATATAGGATTGATATTTATAAGTGATAAGTTACTAGGAATCTTATAGAAAAAGAATGAAAGAATTAGGAGCTACACTACTAATTACACAGCCTTCTAATTTTTTTTTTCCATATCTTTTGTCAAGTTCAAACAAAAAATTTGTGAAAAAGGAATTTTTCACTTTGAATTAGTGAGTTTCATGTATTATGAGATTCACAACTAGGAAAGCAGTATTATTTTAAACATTTTTTTACATTAATAGAAACTATAAAATCTTTTTTATAGGAGAGCTTCAAGTTAAAAATATGACATTTTTATATATTCATGAAAACTATTTAAAATCTGGAAATTCTACCCATGTGTTCGAAATAGTAAGGGAGGATATTAACATCTTTTATAGTCACAACAATTTGAGCATATACAGTTTTGTTTCCTTTGCTTCTCACATATGCATAGACATAACATATCTCCAATAGCAATGATTTAATCTCTCAGCAAGTCTGTTGAGGGGAGAAAGGAAGGTTGACGTGAACAAATAACTTCTGAGTGAAAGATGAGGAAAGAAAAATCACTTTCAAATATTTTTCATGACTAGAAGGCTCCCCTTTTGTTTACATTCAATTTGCACTTGACTCCTCATTAACATATGCCCTTATTCATCTTTTCATTAGCAGGGATTCGTAGCAACCTAGGAATAGACAGACAGACATTGTAAGCTTTCTTGCCCATTGGGGTGGGGTGAAGGACAAAGTAGTCTTGTTTGTATAACTTTGGGCTTTTTGATGTTACTAGGGAGTAATAGAGCACCCTCACAGAGAGCAACCCTGATTATAGACATAGGGATGATGAATGAGCAATTCATCCAGAGCTTCCTTTGGATGGGCAAACAGTCTTAGACCTGTGTGCACACTACTCTCCAGGCAGCTGGAGAATAGGTCAAGTCCATGTCATTCTGTCCCTGAAAGTACTTTCTGTTCTAGGCATAGGGTCTTTTCAAGGCAGCAAGAAGTATCACACAGATGACTCAGCGTCATGCACAGGTGCTGGTTGGATTCAGTCCTCGGACCTGGGATTATAGCCTATTCAGATCATCAGTGAGATGTTAAAGAATTCCAGTCCAGGATCAAAAACAAAGCAAACATTCTCCTTTTCTTTTTCAGTTGGTTTTCCTTGATCCTTTTTAAGTACAATTTCTGTATTTGTTTTCCTAACGTTTATAGTCAAATTAAACTTAGATCAAATTGCCTTAGATCCTGACTTATTAAATTTTCATTTCTCTTTTGGGATATAACTAAACTATCTTTTTTTAAGCTTTACTCACTTCATCTACAAAAATGGGGATAAGCTCATCTGATTCACAGTGATATTTCCGGGATTAAAGAGATAACACATGGAAAACTATTGCAAAATCTTTGGGACATAAGAAATCAGTTCTCCTCCAAACACATAAATCAGAAATTTAGCTCTCCTGAGCATTTTGTTCTCATTCTTCAACTGTTTCTGGTAGATGAACTATTAAAGATAAAAATATAAAACCTAAACTTAACTAATACATCTCTATGAAAAACTGGAAACTCCATGAAGGAATTTGAGATGAGGATTTTATGGTCTGCTCTGGCAGTTTCCTAGTTCTATATTTATGGGCCTGCCTCAGATTGGTGAGGGATGTACGTCTTCACAATAAGACAACAGAAATTGGAGAAGTTAGAAACAAAGTGAAATCTCCAATTCTTTATCACTAGGTAACTTACCTATTGGAGTCTCTCGCTATCCCTGTGGGGTTAAGCTAGATTGTCCTGATTCCTTTTGAGTTATTAAAGAGAAACACAATTGGAAGTTGAAGTGGTACTTACAAATTCCTTCATAGTGATGCATAATCATTTAAAAGTGGAACCAAGTGCTTTTCCATGTGTAAACTCAGCTTGTTTTAGAAATCAGTAGGGGAAAAAAAAAAAGAAAAAAACAAAGTAAATACTCTGATTAGATAGAAGTTGGAGTGTTTTTTATATCTTAAATTTTTTTTTGCATAATTAGACATTTTTCAGACAATCAAACCTGTGTAATATGTGGCAGAGTGTGGTCAAAAGTCTCTATCTCAAGAATTATCTTGAAGAAATGTAGCTAGAAATGTGATTTTAAGGGAAGGATAATCCTTTGACTGCTGCTATTATGTAAGCTTAATGCTGGCTAAAATTCTACAATATCAGAAAACCCAGAATAACTTTATTTCCTCTAAACAGTCTTTAGGGATCTTGTAACACTAAATGAAATTTCATCTGTAAATATCTTATTGTAATAAAGACTGTAACAACATAATTTTGGTCACCATTATTTCAGGATCTAGTTTAACATATCCAAGTTGAAGGAGCTTGTAATGTACATAATCAAAGTATCACCAACTTATATAGTAAGAGATTGTAGAAACAAATCTTGTATTCATGTTCTAATGATTACGCAAATATACTTTTATGGGTCAAATTCTAATTTTGTAGTAAATCTTAAAGCTTTTGTTACAATTAGATTTTAAGTAACTGCCAAGGTTGACTATGGTCATAAAATTATAAATCTTAGAGACAATATTCTGGTACTTTACCAAGCATTGCAATGAAACAAATCATTTTAATAATTTCCAAGAATACGTCATTATTTTTATTTCCTCTTTAATAATATTCTCAGTTCCTGAGTACATATTTTGGAGGGATAACGTTAGAGTGTACACTCTAAGACCTACTTTGGGGTTGGCTTAGAGTGGAAGCTGATTGAAATTTAATTGCTTCAGCTTCTCATAACATACAAAGGCTAAGAAAGTGAAAATTGAGAAAAGAAAACATTCTGAAAATAAAGTCTTACTTATTGACCTCTTATAATATCTTCCTAAAATTTTAACTGTCAAGGAATAACTAGCCAATGAAATGAATATGACATTAGCTAGCTGCTTCACTGATGTGTAAATTACTATTATCTTAGCAAGTTATTTATTATTCATTCAACCAACATTCACTGACCATTATAAGATGCACAATATCTTTGTTAAATATTGAGCCATTTGAAGTAACGTAGTTTTATAGAGCAAGGATAACCTCAAAACTTACGTAGAAATGTATACAAACTATCAATAATTCAAATCAAAATCAAAATATTTGATAATGACACAGGCGTTC
The DNA here is from genome assembly GCF_030028045.1 of Hippopotamus amphibius kiboko. Classification (NCBI taxonomy): domain Eukaryota; kingdom Metazoa; phylum Chordata; class Mammalia; order Artiodactyla; family Hippopotamidae; genus Hippopotamus; species Hippopotamus amphibius. The sequence continues at coordinate 169,046,870 of NC_080187.1, read as the reverse complement.
AGAAAGAGGGGAGAGCAGTTTATGAAGGAAAACCAATTACAGACGTGCGGTATAAGCAGGAGTTGAGCACGGGCATGATTTGTATAGACAGACAGAAGAAGAAGATAAAAAGCATTCCGAAATAACATAACATAAATAGCAGTCTGAGATCGAGAAAGAGTGTGTTGTATTTAAGAGAGAGTCAGGAAACTATAATGGTCTCAATGGATTATTTACAGTAATATGAAATGAGGTTAGATAGAGTTTTGAAAGCCAAGCTGAGGTTTTAGAATTTATACAATGAGCACTAAGAAATTATGAGAAGTTTTAAAGGAAATGCTACCCTGCTGATGTTAGTGGAAACTGGTTTAGATTTCTGAAAATTTTCATATCCTTTGACCCAAAATTGCTACCTCTAGGAGTTTATCCTGAGGGGGGAAAATTAGAGGTGATTTAAAAATGAGTATTCTACAATACTATTAATTATATTTAGAAACTGAATTTTGCCTAAATGTTCAAATAATAGGGATACAGTTAAATGAATTCGGATATCTCTTGGAACATGAAATGCTCATTAAACCCCATGTTTTAAAAGAATTGTCTACCATATGAAAATGTAATGCTATTTAATAAATTAGATGGGTTAAAAACAGCTACTGGTGGTATAGAAAAATACACAAAAATATTAACACTGTTTACCAATGGATGAGGAAAGTTCTGGGTGATTATTTTCTCTTGTCATTTTCAGGACAAACTTTGTGCGTGGAAAATCTATCATTCTATAGTACATAATACTTTTCAAAAAATAAATAACCATAAAAACATTTGTGACAAGATATTGGTATAAAGACTTCTATATTTAAGAAAGACCAATGTATGAGAATGTAGAGATGAAATACAGGAGGGGAGGAGGCATATACAGCTGTATATACTTGGGAGGATGTTTGGAATGCAAAGAATAGATAGGTGAAAGAAACATGATCAGGGTTTTATATTTGGTTGGATATAAAGTATGAAGGGGAAATATTGTCAAAATTTCAAGCCTAAAAATTGAAATGGAAATCTGTACTTTCAATAATGAAATCAATGATAATTTCGGTATTGAATTATTAGATTTTACAGCTATGATAGGTACCCAAATATGGGATTTCAAAAAAGTAGCAGCTGAAAATATGCATTTAAGGATCAAGTAGTATTTTAAGCTGTTAGAGATGACTAGTTAGAAAATGAAAAGAAAGCAGAAAAGAACAAAGGCCTAAACTTGAGCCTTGGAGGATAATTAAAATCCAGAAATGGAGGAGCATAAGATAGCAAATAACCTAGAGAAAAATGGTCAGTGAGCAGGAGGTTGGAGAAAGAAGTAATCCACCATGTCACTGAAAAACAAAAAAGAGGTAGTCTTTCAATGTGATAGTTGTTAGTGTTGTTAAACAGTGTAGTTCTGAAAAAATGCATGGCAAAATCATCAAAATAGAACATTAATAAAGGGATAGACATAGCAGAGATTGGTGTGCATCCTTAGTAACTGCAGACTTCAAGTTAGATTAGAAACTGTTGTTTAGAAATTTGATACAGCATGGAGAAGCTGTGAATATTTGAAAACTGTGTTTTGCTACCTACCTATAGTCCATGTACACAATGGCATCCATGGATGAACTACATAAAGCTTTCTCTATTGGTTTTATTTGAAGCAAGTAACAGATATAATCAAGAATTTCACAAAGTAAAATTATTTTGGGAATACTGAGACATACAAAGTTAAGCAGGTTTCTTTAAAAGAAAGACTTCATGTAGCTTTTACTATTTTTCTATGCACTGTGGATTTCCAAAGAGGGGCTCTAGAACAAAATTATTTCCAAGATTAATTGAGGATAGAACTCATTTTCATAGAGGCCGTCTAGACTAGTTTTCCATGGACTTCATAGTGGGAAATGATGACAGACTACTATAGCAAGGGGTTGGCTCTGCCCACCCCCCCCAAGAATACCCTGTTCTACAACTTCACTTTTGATCCCTTTAAGCTCGGAACAACACATGCTAATTTACTGTGCATTTATGGGATATCCTTCTGATCCCTCTTCACAGTTTTTATTTGGAGCTACCTAGCAAAATATTGTTCAGAAGGTAACTGCAGCTGATATAAGACCAAATAGATGCTGCTTTAAAAATAAAATAAAATAAAACATGACTTTTGCTCTCTGACTATATTTAGCATTTCAGCGCTTTAAGAAGAGCTATCATTTGGCTATAGTAAATATTTTAGCAATAATTTGGAGAAAATTAATTTCAAGACTAACTTATTAACCTCATATTCAATATTCCCTTTCTAATTATCCAGAAAATATGGGCTGTTTTTTCAGTAATACATCAGAATTAGATGAACTTTCTCTTCTCCCTCCACTCCCTGTTTTTGTTCTCGAAGCATAACTTCGTTAAAAAGACTTCTAGAACTTCTAGGCTGAAAACTCCCACAGTACTCTGTGCCTACTGCTATCAAATTATTTACCAGTCTTCGTTGTAGCTGTCTGCTCTCTGGTCTTTCTTTCAACTGAATGTGCTTTGAACCATTAAATGCACAGTGCCTAGGATCTAGTCATTGCTTAATAATTGTTGAACAAATTAGTGAATTAATGAATGGATCTTTTATGCATTTTGAATTTTACTGTTTCATATAAAGTGGCTAAAAGAGGTTATAAAAAGATGAAATGATTCAGAAATACAATATGCATTTTTTACTTCTTGAACCATTTCTTCTGGAATTTTCTCTAACTAGTAAGTGGTCCAGAATTCAAGGATTTTTATTTAAAGGTTTAATTTACAAATGTGAAACAAGAAATTTCTCCCAATACTTCATCTCCCTTCATCCTTTTTCCTAATTACTTTCTTTTCCTTCATCTGTTGAAATGAACAGATGGGCTGTTCCAAAGTTTTTGCAAATCTACTTGCTGAACATTCTTACAGACTAAGCAACAATTGAAAATGAAATCCAACAGTTGTTTTACTGCTTTCTCATCAACTGGAGCAATCAAAGGATTCCACGGGAGCATTTCTGCCACTAGAAATTGTGATAGTGTCATTTTCCATTTCCTTTTACTTTCATAAATGATAATAGATGATTTCTTCTTGTTTTTCTCTCTCCTCTTTCTTGTCTTCTTCTACATATGCCAATGATTTCAAACTCTTTTAGCTGCAGAAACTTTCTTTAAAAATATCTTATGTATGTTTCTAGTTACAGAAAAAGTAGAACTTCTCTGGATGGCAACTGGGGAAGTGTAGTAGAGGGTGAACTCCCCCACCTTTTTGTTTTAAGCCTCTACAGTGGCCTCTGCGATGTATCCATGGAAGAATACTGCAGGACTGAAAGAATGGACTCTATAATTGACATTTTAATTTAAAATCTCCTCTTCTAAAAAAAAAAAGGTTAACCTGATCTAAATCACACAGCTTCCAAAGAGAACTCAAATGTGGGTTTTCTAATTGTGAGTTCAATGTTTGTCCTTTCCTCTACTACACCATGGCTATTTTCAGAATAAAAAGAATATGATTAAAAACAAATAAATAAAGTCTCCTCTTCTATAGAAGTGCTTGCTGGGTCCCATAGTTATGGCTAATTCTTCAATAGTAATATTCAGGTGATTATTATTTATTATTCAATAACCTGAAAACACAGAATCACACTTCAGCTTGTTTGCTTGTTTTTTGGAGGATCTATAAGCTGTGTTTTTTTTCTGAAAATAAATATATGATTTTAGAAGAGGAATAATAGAGATCTAGATGATTTAGAGCATTAATACAAATGAAATATAAATAAATTTCTAGTGTAGTAATCTGAAACTTTTCCAGAACAATAACAACTAAAAATTGTCAACCTCTGACAGCTGTTTAATAGCTGACAGAAAATGTGGTAGGACTCCATCTAGTTCACATTATGCAGGTGTCCACATTAAAAAAAAAATCATAATTGGCACTAATTAAGACCACTGCTGGCAGCTTCAGCAAAAAGGCCAGACACTAAGTGGGCAGGAAGATCCGCCTGGCCTCTCAGCCCCAGACTTCCCGGCAGGTCACTGCTGAATCGCATTAACAAAGCTAAGTTATTCTTGCTCTTCTTATTCTGTAGAAAGAGAAACTCAATTTACGATTACTAGCAAAATAAGCAATTCCAGTACATTTATTACTATACATTTATTACGTATATTGGAAGTTTCAGACTCAGGACTATCTTTGGTAATAACAACGGGTTTACTGTTAGGTATCCGGTTTGTCCCCTACGAGAAGGCAATGTAGCCAGTCACTGGCACAAGTTCTGCACAATTGACATCCACACAGCTGAGGGGAGAGGCCATTCTTATTAAGTGTGTGATGGACCCGTACCAACTGATAACCATGAACTTTGTTTTTAGGACTTGATGCACATCCCTTTCTTATGGCCTTTGTATTTCAATGTAATGCGTAAGTAATATTTGCCACCGGCTACAACTGTGATTTTTATCTTGTTTGCTCATGCAAATAAAGTTAGCGATTAAACTTATTGTCTTGGAATTCCCATCCTAAAGAGTATTTTTGTATTTTCCGTGATGATAAAATTGTAAGCAAGGAAGATTCTCCTCTGTTGGGGAAGAGAGTAAGACTGTGTCTATGTAGGTCAATCAATGTGAAAAAAAGGTGCTTGGGGTTGGTTTTCAGTAAGTATACTTACGAATTATTCAGTCTAACAGACCCACATTCAGTTTTGCATTCAGATGCAGGCCTGGGTTGAGGATGGGAGGAAAACAAAGCTCTGAAGTGGGGTACCTAATCATATGAAGGTTTGCAATTTTGTTAGGAATAATAGGGAAGCAATATTGAGAGAGCTGTGGGGTTAATGAACACGGATGTGGCTTTCATGTGCAAATTTCTTTTGATTAGATGAAGCAACAATTCCCAGAGTTGGGACTGGTGTCCACACACCCAGGCCTGCATCTGCATGTAAATGGCTTCATTAGAGGCCGATCTGTGTGCACTGATGAACTGTACAAGGCGCTCAAAGAGTCTCCGCTTCATGGGCTGCTTTCTTGCTGTGTGTTTCCTGTTCAGAAAATAAGTGGTATATTTCTCCTTTCTGCCAAGCTGTTGAAAAAAGGGATCGTTTGAGAACACAAAGGGGTGAGGGCAGCTGACTATTAACACATCTGTCCTCTTTTTCTTATTCTTACAGACTGCAGATTGGAAACATCTCCTTTTATATTTCCAAGTAAAATTCAACTTCCTCAAATTAACCTGGCAGTTAGCAATGTTAGTATTTTTGTAGTTTGCCATTTATTCAGTGCTGACAGGAGAATGGCCCTTGTGTTGGACAAGAATATCACTGAATATACAAAGAACTTGCGTATCTGCTCATTCTACCTAGATTGAACCAGACCTCTAAAACTCCCTGTGTTTTTACTTTATGATTCAGGACTTACTGCTATGGAGAGGTCTCCTTTGTGAGAGAAAAGGATGCAAGATGTTCTCAATATTTGATTAACGAAATCCTGAAGCATCATTAGTTTGGAATATTTCTAGGGAATTTTCATCAATAGTCAGTTAATTTATTAATTGAACTAATTTGCTCTCAGCTATAATCCATTTGTTTTAGATGAAGGTCATAGGTTTCTGGTTTGAAGCAGTGCTAACTTTGTGAGCTCTGAAGTAATAAGGACTGATATTATGTAATAGAGATAGTTGCCATATTATTTCTATTTAAAAATTTTTAGTGCACAAATTTTAATAACTTTATTGGGGTTTAATTTACAGACTATAACATACATGTATTTTAAGTGCAGTGAAGAATTTTGCCCAATCTGTACACAATAATCAAGATATAGAACGTCCTATAACCCCAACAAATTTCCTTGTGCCCCCTCCTACTCAACCTTCCCTCATCCCCCAGCCTTTGATGACCATTGATCTGCTTTTGATCAATATATTAGGTTTGTCTTTTTTGCAGTTTTAAACAAATGGCATATATTGTGCACCTGACCTTTTTTCTCAACATCATGTTTTAAATATTCATCCATATCACTCTATGCGTTTGTAGCCTGTTGCTTTTTATTGCTGAGTTATATTCACAAGGATAAGCCACAATTTGTGTATTCATTTACCTGTTGTTGTCCTTTTGGGCTGTTTCTAGTTTCCAGTTATAATCAATACAGCTGCTATAAACATTTGTGTACAAAGCTTTGTTTGGATTTTCATTTCTTTTGAGTAAATGCCTGAAGGTGTAACTGCTGGTTCATGTGGTAGGTTATGCTAAACTTTATTAGAAACTTCCGAACTGTTTGCTAATGTAGCTGAACCATTTTGCATTCTCACTAACAATGTTTGAGTTCCACTGTTCCACATCCTAGCCAATATTTGATATTAACAATCCTTTTAATTTTATCTCTTCTAATGGTTGTGAAGTGGTATTTCAATGTAATTTAAATTTTTCATTTCCCTGAGGATTAGTGATGTTGAGCATCTTTTCCTGTGTACATTGGCCATTAGTATATCTTCTTTTGTGAAGTTTGTTTCTATTTTTAATATTTTTCCAACTTTCAATATTTTTGTATTCTTCTTATTGACACATATGTGTTCTTTAAATATTCTGGATACAAGCTAATTTTCAGGTGTACATATCATAATATTTTTCCTAGTTTTGTACAGTTTAATTTTCCAAATCATCTTTCAAAGAGAAGTTTTTTAATTTCACAGAGCTGAATTTATTAATTGCTTCTTTTATGTTATTGCTTTTTATGAACTCTCTAATAAATATTTGTTTTCCCCAAGGTCACAAAGATTTTCTTCTAAAAAATTTAAAATTTTAACTTTATGTTTAGGTCTAGATCTATTTCATTTTTCTGTGTAAGGTAAGATTTGAGTTTATTTTTCCTATACCGATATTTAGTTATTCTATCACTACTTTTTTTTTTTTTGGAAAAACTGTCTTTTCACCATTGAATTGCCTTGGCAACATCAAAAATCAGGTAAATACATATTTGTTGACTTATTTCTGGAGTCTTTCTTCTGTTCCATTGATCTGTATCTACTCAGTATCACACTGTCTTGATTGTTGTACCGTTAGGGTGAGTCTTGAAATCGAGCAGTGTACCTCTCTGACTTTCGTTCTTCTTTGTCAAAATTTTAAAATTACTCTTGATTCTTTAAATTTTTAAATAAATTTTAGAGTCAGCTTATTCATTTCTACCCAAAAAAACCTGCTCAAATTTTGATTATAATTGTATAGAATCTAGAGTTCACTTTTGGGATAATTGATATCTTGACCATATTGAATATTCTGATATGTCGACATGGTTTATCTCTCCACTTATTTAGATCTTAAATTTTTGTGAACAATCTTTTATAGTTTTCCGTGTGCAGGTCTTACAAAAACTTTGCTAATGTACCCATAGTAGTTTATAGTTTTGGATGCTGTTGTAGATGTTATTTTTTTTTATTTTGACTTCTGTTTTTTTCTAGGATATAGAAATAAATTCATTTTTGTATATTAATCTACCATTCTGCAAACTGAATAAACTGATTTACTAGTTCTCCTTTTATTGAAAGTGTTTTGTGTATTTTATTCTATTATATGATTTTCAAATGGTTTTCCTAAACCAGATGCTGTACTAAGCAAGGAACAAACATTGCTTCATTTCAATACTTAGAACGACTCTTGAGATAGGTTCTGTTATTGTATTTAACAGCTTTATTGAGGTATACTTGATGTACAAATAAATGCATGTATTTAATGTGTGCAATTTTGTGAGTTTGGACATATGCAAACACTTGTGATACCATCTGCACAATCAAGGTAATAAACATACCTAATACTTCTCAGAGTTTCCTTGTGTGTCATTTTTTTAAACAAATTTTGAAGTGCACAATATCATATTGTTTAACTTTAGGCACTGCTTTGTGGTACAGCAGGTCTCTAGAACTTCTTTATCTGGCATAAATAAAACTTCATGCCCGTTGAATAACACCTCTCCATTTCTCTCATTCCCCAGCCCCCAGCACCTCTATTGTTTTCTCTGCTTCTGTGTTTTAGATATAGGTAGAATCATGCAGTATTTATCCTTCTGTGACTGTGACTTTTATTTCACTTAGCATAAGAAGTGTTAGTGAGGTTGTATAGAAATTGGAACCTTTGTACACTGTTGGTGGGAATGTAAAATGGTGCAGTAACTATTGAAAACAGTATGGAGTTTCTTCAAAAACTTAAAAATTGAACTACCATATGTTCTAGCAATTCCATCTGGGTATATATCCAAAATAATTGAAATCAGGATCTCAAAGAGATATCTGTGCTGTCATGTTCATTGTTGCACTATTCACAATAGCCAAGATATTGAAACAACCCAAGTGTCTGTCAAGAGGAAAGTGGATAAAAAAATGTGGTATATACATAAAATGGAATATTAGTCAATGTTAAAAAAGAGGAAAGTTTTGCCATTTGCAACATCATTTAGTAGTTCTTAAATGATGCTTTTACTCTTAAATCAAACTTACATTCTTGAAATAAACCTCATGATGTAATAATACACATTACAGTACACATTGCTGGTTTTCATTTGCTTAAATTTTGTGAAGGCTTTTTGTATTTGTATCTGTGAAGGTGTTGATGGGAAGTTTTATTTTCTTGTAATGTCTTTGATTTTAGAATCATGATTATGCTTTCCTTATAGAATTCACTGAGTTTTTCTTTCTCCTCAATTATCTGATAGAGTTTGTGGAAGAGTAATGCTTTCTTAAATATTTGAGGAAATTGACTAGAACAGACAATTTGGACTTGTCTTTTCTTTGTGGGAAAGTTTTTAACCAAAACTCAATTTCTTTACTAGATAAAGGAATTCTCAGAGTTTCAATTTCTTTCTGAATCACTTTGGTAATAAGCCTTTTAAGGAATTAGCCTATTTCATCTGAGGTTTCAAATTTATTGACATAGATTTTTTTAATTTATTTATATATTTATTTATGTATTTATCTATTTTATTGGTTATATTGGGTATTTTTTTGCTGTGCACGGGCTTTCTTCATTTGTGTTGAGTGGGGACTACTCTTTGTTGTGGTGCACAGGTTCCTCATTGCCATGGCTTCTCTTGTTGCAGAGCACAGGCTCTAGGTGCGTGGGCTTCAGTAGTTGCAGCACATGGGCTCAATAGCTGTGGCTCACAGATTCTAAAGCACAGGCTCAATAGTTGTGGTGCACGGGCTTAATTGCTCCGCGGCATGTGGGATCTTCCTGGAGCAGGGATCAAACCCGTGTCCCCTGCATTGGCAGGCGGATTCTTAACCACTGCGCCACCTAGGAAGCCCATATTGACATAGATTTTGTATAATTTGTGTTATCCTTTTAATACCTGTAAGAGGTGTAAAATCCTATCTTTCATTTCCAATATTGCTATTTTTGTCTTATCTCTTTCTTTTTTTTTTTTTTTTTTGATAACTCTAATGAGATTTGCCAGTGTTATTGGTCTTTGCAAGTTTTCATTGTTTTTCTCCATTCTTTGTCTATTTTCTCTTATATTTGTTTCCTCTTATATCTTCAATATTATCTACCTTTTACTTACTATGTGTTTGATTTGCTCTTCCTTTTTAGTTTATTCATGTGAAAACTTAGATCATTGATCTGAGACCCTTTTTTTCTAATCTAAGCATTTAAAATTAAGGTGATATTTTTCCTATATAGACTGCTTAAGCATCATCCCACACATCTTGAGATACTGTGTTTTCATCTTCATTCAGTACAAAATATTTTCTAATGTTTTTTGCAATTTCTTCTTTGAACCAATTTAGACTTTGAATAAGTTATTTAGACTTGTGTTTTAAAATATCCAGTTACTAGGGTTTTTCTATATATTTTTCTGTTATTGAGTTCTATTTTAATTTCAGTTTAGTCAGAAAATGTGCTCTTATGATTTCAATCCATTTAAATTTATTGAGATTTGTTTCTGGTCTGTCTTTATGAATGTTTCATATGTTCTTGGAACTAATGTGTATTCTGGTGATGTAAAGTAGAATATTCTATAATATCAATTAGCTCAAGTTGTAGACAGTGTTGTTCAGGCTTCTATATTGTTTCTTTTCTTCTGTCAAGAGTGTTATGGTCTCTTCCTCCACAAGAGGACAGACGGCAGTATCAAGCAGTATCAGCAGTATTTCGTCTTGTGGAACTGAAAACCACAGCCACAGAAAGATAGAGAAAATGAAAAAGCAGAGGACTTTGTACCAGATGAAGGGACAGGATAAAATCCCAGAAAAACAACTAAATGAAGAGGAGATAGGCACCCTTTCAGAAAAATAATTCAGAATACTGATGGTGAAGATGATCCAGGACTTTGAAAAAAAGACTGGATACAAAGATTGAAAAGTTTACCAAAGACCTAGAAGAATTAAAGAGCAAATAAACAGAGATATGCAACACAATAACAGAAATGAAAAATACACTAGAAGGAACCAATAGCAGATTAACTGAGGCAGAAGACAAACAAGTGACCTGGAAGACAGAGTGGTGATAATGACTGATGCGGAAAAGAATAACGAAAAAAGAATGAAAAGAACTGAAGACAGTCTAAGAGACCTCTGGGACAATGTTAAATGCACCAACACTCGCATTACAGGGATCCCAGAAGGAGACGAGAGAGAGAAAGGACCTGAGAAAATACTGGAAGAGATTATAGTTGAAAGCTTCCTAACATGGAAGAGGAAGTGGCTACCCAAGTCCAGGAAGCACAGAGAGTCCCAGGCAGGATAAACCCAAGAAGAAACACGCCAAGACGTATAGTAGTCAAATTGACAAAAATTATAGGTAGAGAAATGTTATTAAAAGCAACAAGGGAAACACGACAAATAACATACAAGGGAACTCCCATAAGGGTAACAGCTGATTTCTCAGCAGAAACCCTGCAAGCCAGAAGAGAGTGGCACGATATATTTAAAGTGATGAAAGGGAAGAAGCTACAACCAAGAATACTCTACCCAGCAAGGATCTCATTCAAATTCGACAGAGAAATCAAAAGCTTTACAGACAAGCAACAGCTAAGAGAATTCAGCACCACCAAACCAGCCCTACAACAAATGCTAAAGGAACTTCTCTAAGCAGAAACAGAAGAAAAGGACCTACAAAAACAACAACAAAACAATTAAGAAAATGGTAATAGGAACATACATCTCAATAATTACCTTGAATGTAAATGGACTAAATGTACCAAGCAAAAGATACAGACTGGCTGAATGGATACAAAAACAAGACCTATATATATGCTGTTTACTAGAGACCCACTTTAGACCTAGGGACACACACAGACTGAAACTGAGGAGATGGACAAAGATATTCCATGCAAATGGAAATCAAAAGAAAGCTGGAGTAGCAATACTCATATCAGATCAAATAGACTTTAAAATAAAAAATGTTACAAGAGACAAGAAAGGACATTACATACAGATCAAGGGATCCATCCAAGAAGAGGAGATAACAATTATAAATATATATGCACCCAATATAGGAGCATCTCAGTACATAAGGCAAATGCTAACAACTATGAAAGAGGAAATGCAAGGGAGAAATAGAGACACAGATGTAGAGAACAAACATATGGACACCAAGTGGGGAAAGCAGAGAGGGTTGGGGGGGAATTAAAAAAAAAAAAGTGTTATGGTCTCCAACTGCAATGTAGATGTTTATTTCTCCTTTTAGTAAAGTGTCTTGAAGATTTGTTACTGGGTACATATACTCTTAGAACTTTCACATTGTCTTAATGAGTTGACCCTTCAATCCTTTTTAATCCCTCATAATATCCCTTGTTTTGAAGTCTACTGTGCCAGATATTTGCAGAATGCCTCCAACTTTCTTGTGATTAATGTTTGCAAGGTCTATCTCTTTTCCAGATTTTACTTTTAAACTATCTATTTCTTTGTATTTTGCATAAATTGAGGAATTCTTATTTTGCATTAATTGAGTAATTTTTGGTTTTCCCATTTGAACTCATTGATTGGTTTACTTGTATCTCTTTAGGGCTTTTTTTTTTTAGAAGTTGCTCTACATTTTACAACATATTCATTTTAACTTACAACCGTCTACTTTCAAATGATATTATACCACTTTACATATAAGAACAGTTTTCTTTTATAATTTAAGCAAGTGAATTGACATTCTCATAAGAAAAATTTAATATAAGGTGACATTCAGGTTTTGTGTGACAGGTCCAGAATGTTGGATTTGAAATTCGTATCTCAACCTATTACTGCTTGCCTATTTTTCATAGAAAGCACATTACTGCTATCCTGAAGATATATGCTTTTGGTCTCAAGGGTACTAGGATAAGAAAGCAAGGATGTAATGACAAACTTTTCAAGGAACAGAAGACAATTAGACAATAAGGTTAGAAACATGGGCTTGTGTTTTTTTTATATCAACGTTTCTACAGAGCACAGCACAGGGTCAGAACAGGTTCACCTATAGTTCTGAATATATATTTGGTTGTAAGATGAATATATGACTTAAAAGATGGTTAGCATAATACTATTACATTGTCCAGAGTGCCTTTGCTACATCTTTTTGGGCAGGGTTTCTTCTTATTATAGTTTCTTGTATCTGAAAATACGTCTATGAGGAGGGAGGTTAAATTTCTTGGGTAAAGGGTTGTAAAATCTTTTCATATAAAGCTATCAAATATACTCCTTTGAATTTAGGTTATTTATTTTTCTATGATGCTGGAAGGCATCATGAGCCTGAGTGATTTTTGGAAGGTATGATAAGTCAGAGTGGTCTCTGTCTCTTTTTTTGCTTTTTCCTAAGACCCTGGGAAAGCCATGACTAATGAGGAGGGATAGAGTATTTGGAAAAATTTTGGAGATAGAAGAAATTTCAAAGGCAAGAAGACAAATTAGAATATTGTAAAGAAAATTGTCTTGTGCTGTATGTTTATGTATTTTCTTATCCAAGATGTTACTTTTTTCTAAAATTAGATGCTATTTTTGATACAGTTTTGTGAAGCCTGTCTTGTTCTATTTTTGATTAGTTGCTGTTAAATTTAATATTGAACTTTTTACTTTTGTGAGAAAAAAACATATTTCCAAGACTTGTTTTTGTTAACATTCACAAATTATGAATTAAGGTATTATTTCCAAGAGCTGTGATCATCAGTTATTTCCACTGTTAGAAGGAGAAAGGTAACATATTTATTACTTAATGTATCTAAATAATTATTTTTATGTTCAGTTCTTCTCTGGTACAGAAGTAAAACTATCCATTTTCTTTCTAAATTCTTTAAAGATTATTTGTCCTTATCAATTTACTTTTAATTCAATACATGTGCTTTAATAAATGCCATTATTTTTGTCTATTTTAAAATGGAATTATCATAAGGAAAAGTTCTTTTTAACATTTTAAAAAGTAAATTTAACTCAGAAGTATTTCTTTTCAGGGTCTCATTGATGGCTGTGTATTCAGTAACATTTCCTCAGAGTATTTATTCACACCAGAGGAGCTCTTTTGAGGAAATAGATCAAGTCACATAGAAATTTTCTTTCCTCTCTGTGACTGCAAGCTGCCAGTGACCCTTCAGAATTCTGGGCCTCAGTGAATCACCACTCGAGAGATAGGTAAGCATTCTTCTGGAACTTCATTAAGGCATATTAATTTCATTTGAAATATTTATAAGAAATTAAAATCTATTGTATTCTTTGATTTTCATATCTTATAATTTTAGTAAATCATTCAATTTATTTAAAATCTATCATGAACAAGATCCTAGGGTGATGAAAGGAGGAAGGAAACATGGTTTCTGTCCATGTGAGGCTTAATTTGAATAAGGGAGCTGCTATAGGCTGAATGTGTGTGTGCCCCCCAAATTCACATGTTGAAATCTTAATCCCCATTATGGTGATATTTGGAGATGGGACCTTTGGGATGCAATTAGGTCATGAGGGGGGATTCCTCATAATGGGATCAGTGCCCTTAAAGAAAGAGACGTATGAGAGCTCTTTCTCCCCTTCTCTTTTGATCATCTGAGGATACAATGAGAAAGTGGCCATCTACAAGCCAGGAGGTGGGCTCTCACCAGACACCAAATCTGCTAGTGCCTTGATCTTGGACTTCCCAGCCTCCAGAACTATGAGAGATAAATGTTTGTTGATTAAACCACCCAATCTATGGTATTTATTATAGTAGCCCAAAACGACTAAGCTACATAGCCCGAAATGGCAGGAACGAAGACATAACGTGGGGAGTGCAATGTTTTTTGAAGAGATGTGGAAGAGAGGAAAGAACCATTGGATGGTACATTGAGCAGAATCCTAATGACAGCGGCGTTTTGATTGACACTTTGGCTGGAAGAACAGTTTATGAGTTATGGCGTTACGAACACAAGCATGCTGGTAGAAATGCAACTAGTATTCTAGCAGTGCCGCATAGTTGTGTTCATTTTGGTGATATTACGTATCTGAAGTAGAGAAGTAGGGGTTAAAGCCGAAAAGCTGTACTCACCAAATATTGGTTCCAGAAGGTGATTGCAAGATGGTGTTGTCTGACCTCATTTTATACGTGGGGAAAATGGGGGACACAGTTGTTTGGTGCCCAGTGTGTAGCTCAGATTTTCTTGAATTGCATTTTGCGTCTTCAGAGAGGGCTATCTAAGGGTCACACTCCAGAGAGCCCTAGTCACCTTGCCATGTGTTCACATGTGATTTGGTGAAAAACGGTAATCACTGACGATTTTTGAGGAGGGAAGTAACATGACCAGAGTCATGCTGAGGAAAAGTCCTCTGACAGCTCTCTGGAAGAGGGATTACAGTGGAGAGAGCCTGCGGATGGGAAATAAGTTATGAGTTGATTTAACGGTCCAGGAGAGTGAAAAAGAGTCTACGCTATAATGACAATAGTAATAAGAAACGTGAGATGGAATGTGTATTTATATAGATGCACTCTTTGCTTAGTGTTACCAGTTGAATGTCCGTATCCCACGAAAATCAAATCGATGTGTTGGGACTCAAATCCCTAAGGTGACGGTATTTGGAGTTGGGGCCTTTGGAAGATAATTAGGTCACAAAGGTAGAGCCCTCAGGAATGAGGTTAGTGACCTTATTTGAACTGATATGAGAGAGATTTTCTTTCTCTCTCTCTACTGTGTGAGGATACAGCAAGAAAGCTGCTCTCTGCAAATTAGGTAGAGGGTCCTCACCAGATACCAAATTTGCAGGTACCTTGATCTTGGACTTCCCAGTCTCCAGAACTATTAGAAATACATGTTTGTTGTTTAAGCCACCCAGTCTATAGTAATTTGTTGTAGCAGCCTGAGCTGACAGAGACACTTAGGGTAGAAGTTGCTGCATTTATTGTCTCACTGAGTATGGGATACCAGAGTGAAGGACCAGTGGATGATGAATCGGAAATTTGGATTCGTTTTGATTTTGACCAAGGCAACATTATTAACATCAATAGGCCAATTCACTGACTTAATAAGAAACATGCTCACACACACACACACACACACACACACACACACTCACAGGCAAACACAAAATCACTCTGAAAAGCTTTATTTCTCTTATGGAGAAAGCATCTCTCAAGAAGCTGGATCAACTAGACAAGCTAGAAATTGTGACATGGAAACAATTCCTCTGGAGCCATCATCCCTGAGGACTAGCCGTGTAGTGGAGATATATCAGACAGTAGGTCAGGCACTCAGAGGATGAAAGCCTGCCCTTCTCTCTCCCAGGGTGTAGCACATAACAAAAGGAATGAGTGAAAAGGAACCTAGGGTGTATTCAAATGTGCTGGATTATAATTATTTTAAAAAATTAGAGCTAAAAGTACCCATAGCCAAACCTCATATTTTATATAATGGAAAGCAAAATGAATAAACATATGTATTTTATGTAAAATGACTGAATTTGACAAGTTGGTCTATAGAGTGAAAAAACTTGTTCTAGAACCTGTGTATCCTGATTCTCTCCCTAATTCTCTTTTTACTGTTTTAAGGATTTTGGCTAGAGACACACCAAAGGCAAAACTGTAAAGAAAAATTATATGCAACGTTAAAAACACATGAAAGGTCTAGGATAGGATTGAGAAGTTATGTTAGCTACTTGTGCACTAATTTCTCAAGCTACATTGTGAAACATGTAACACCCATATCTATGGTTCAATTGACTATTCTCATTTACTCATTCTAGTAACCTCTAGTTATTTTTGCTAAAGTTCCTATGCTCCTACTTTAAAGCGAGAAAATAAGGCATCACTATGGTCAAAGCAGCTGTGTGTCCTCCTCACCCTTCCTATCTGGGAGGCCAAAACTTACAAAGGCTGGCTTTGCAGAAGGCTTTTCACTTCCTACTTGTATAACCTTAGGCAAGTTACTTGACACTCCCTGCCCTATTTTCTTCAATTATAAAATTGATATGGTAATAATAAGGCCAAATTATGGGGTTGCTTCAAGACTAAAAGGAGCAATACATGTAAAGTACTTAGAGGAACATCTGGCATATAATGTGTTCATTTTTTTCCTCAAAGTTAGCAAGTGTTCTGACTAGAACAAAGCATGGTTCTCTCATAGTCAACTATAGGCTATTTATTTATAGCTTTATGCATTTTGTAGTTTCTTCATGAAACCCTTTTACCACTTTTATGCATACTCTTTCATCATTTTTCTGCTCATAGCCAAGACTATACGACAGGAAACAGGTGCAAAAAGAGAGAGTAAAACCATATTTGCCATAATTACTTACGTCCCTTTTCAAGGTTTTGTAAATGACGGAGGAAGGAAGCAGGTAAATTGAAAATATTCCAAAGGCACGTTGTTGCATATTGGTATATATCAGTATATATATAATACAATTGAGACACATATTCTTACTTTTCTTTCTTTTTCCATGGACTTTTGAGCCCAGATAACTGAGTAAATATTCACTATTCCAAATTATAATAAAAGTTGAATGTCTGATGTAATTGTGAAAAGAACTGGCGAGCTAGGCCTTTTCTGTGATTCATAATCCAAACTATGCGCTGAATCAGGATTGATGCTTCTTGCGTGACTTCCTAAGAATTTATTTGTATAATAGCTACTTCATGAGGATGTGCCAGTTGTAATGATGAATGAATGGTACCTCCATTGAAGGAAGCTGCAATAGTGTCCATTCACTGTAGGCAATGGTATACTGTGCATACCATCTAAGCTTACCTATGACTTACATCTAATTCAGTATTACTGAGGCAAAACCTGGTAAACCAGATAAGGGGGCTTAATAGTAGATTAATTGTATAAGGGATGCAAGCTAGTAGATGATATCTTTTTTGTGTTCTCGTGTTCTTTGGGAGAGAATAATGAACGTGCAGACTTGAATTCCCTAGTGGTATCTTGACCATAGCCAAGAAACACAACTTGTGGCAAGAAATAATTGAAAATGGTGAAAAAATAAAAAACATAAAAAAGTGAATTTTCTGGCTCCTGGATTAGGACTGTGGAGGCATACCGGTAGAACCAGGCAGATTATGTTTTTGGTTTTCAAAAACTCATGTTTTCATGGGTTTAATTATTCAGGAGAGAAAAAATAATGGTTTAGGAGAAGACCAAGCCATACAGATAAAAGTTACTTTTTTTTTGTAGGGGGAAGGTTTACTAACAATTGCATCCTTTCAAGGTGGATATGGGCAGAACTAGGAGTTTCTATGTATTGGGGGCAGCTGAGCAGAAGTTTAGCTGTTGGTAACACACATACACATACACACACACAGCATCCCTATCTCAAAAGCAAACAATGAACAAAAAACACATCTGTTAAAAAGGACCAGTGTTTCTATATCTTTTGTCTTTCTTAGCACATCTTCCTCCCTCCCACAGCCCCTCCCTCTTTCCCTTCCTCCCATCTTCCTTCCCACCTTCCCTTCCTTCCCTTCCTTTCCTTCCTTCCTTGCGTTTTCATAATCAGGTTGGAAACTACTCTTTCTAGACTGAAAAACTTTCACTACTGTAATCATTCCACATGCATCGTCTCAGTTCCTTAGTTTCAGACCATCTGCTGCCCTCTTGTGGCCATGTAATCCACCTACCTATGCCCCAGCTCTAAGCACTCAATGGTTTCTGTCAGTTGAAGGAAGCGGTTTTGTCAGTCAGAAGGAGCTGACATCTCAAAGTATAACTTCCTTTTTCTCTGGCTGTATCACACCGTTGTCTTTTAATGCAATTTGGCTCTAAAACACATAAAAACTATACTTCAGTGAGCATTTTAAAGACAACATACCATAAGTACATCATGAAGTGACTTGTCTTCTGAGGAGATTTGTAAATAATGCCTTTCACCTTCTTATGCTGTGTCTTGGATAGTCCATTTTCTATTAGCAGATAATGTCCAAATGTAGAAATAAAAATCACTTGCCACACAGTAAAATATATAAAGTTGTAATAATACTTCAGGAAGACATTCAGGTAAATTCCTGATCAAAGTGATTTGATTAAACCATATCTTTATATAATACTTATTACAACTATAGCAAAAAGGAATTGTTTCAGGTAGAATTATTAATTATGTCTTTCTAATAGGGTTTGGAAATTTGGTTTTCTAAGAGATTCTTAATTTCAATACCAAGTAATACATGAACCAATACATTCATCTCTGAAGTCATTACACTTCATTTCATAGCCTTCTCTTTTATATCAAGATTCCAATGTTCTTTTTGGGTCAAAAGAATAAAGCCAAAGCTAAAGCACAGATAAAGAATCCTTTTATTAAATTTGACATGCATGTCCCTGATATTCCTCATTGCACTGTCTTTTATTTTCAGCTTCTCATTACCATTTTAAATTAGGAGCAGAGATATTTAACTTATTCAATATAATGATTTAATGAAAACTAAAGAGCTAATTCAGAGTAGCACTATATACTCAGCTACTCTGAATGCTCAGCAAAGCTGACAATTCCATTTAAGGGGAACATTTTTTTTCTTTATTTGGACTGTTGTTTAAAGACTGTATTAGGTAATTCAAATGTTACTATTAAAATAATTCCGAATTAAAGTATTCAAGAACATGAGGAAATGGAAACAAAGATTGAATGTTAGAATCTGGTGCTACTGCAGTGTTGACATGTGAGATTGTCACTGTGAAACACTCAAGAGTCAGGTCACTGTTGTGTTTAGAGACCAGCAAACAAGAACAAAAAATCTTGTTTGAAAATATATTATATATGATTTTTAAAAAACTGATGTCTCTATGGGAAAAATCAGAAACTTTGCAATTCCTCATACTTATTATATGGTTTAGTACTGGTCATGGTTTTACTGTGTATTGGGTGCATTCTCTTTATAAAATTTAGAGTCTCTAAATGTCTTAAACTAGCTCTCAGCATCATCATATCATATAATTAAACTGATTCTTTGGAGACAGAGAAAACAGAATAATGATTGAATGAGCAAAATATGGGCTACTGCAAATATTTCTAAGCTAATGGCTATGATGTACTTTCAGTATGAATTACCAGTTATTGGTCACTGCGTACAACTCTTTATCAAAGATATGTGTCCTTTCTTTATAAGCCTAACTATCCTCATATCTGGATGGGAAAGATAACTATGATAGTATCTGAAAGTATGATTTTTTATATATATATATAAATATATATATACATGTGTGTATATATGTGTGTGTGTGTGTGTGTGTGTGTATGTAATGTAAAGGTTTCCTTCAGAACTTGAGTGAAGAGGGAAGACATTTTTCGTCTGGATTAAATTTGATTATTCACTTGCCATTTTAAACTCTCCTATGACTTCTCTTCTTTACCATCAGAGCGTAATCTAACCCAGAGAATAGAGCCAAAGGGATTGTCTTAGGTTGTTTTAGAGAAAAGAGTAACTTCCCTAGTTATATACTTTAAACACAGGGCGTTCTTCTTTATTAAATAAATGTTAAGTCTAACCTTATGTGTGCAAAAAATAAATTTTTCCCATCTGAAAGATGGTTAGTCTGTGCATAGTACATAAAATCTGCTCCAAATGTTTAAACAAAATAAACAAGATATCTACTTCCTTCTAGAAGATCATACTAGTTCATTACTTTAGCATTCAGTTTCACCAACGGAAAACCAAGTCTATCCATAACCTAAAAGAAAATATTTCCTTTGCAAAGTGCTTGTCTTGAAGAAACAAACAAACAAACAAACAAAAAGACATTAAGCTGGAAAAATTCTGGCCTGCAAACTCCATTCTCCCCTCAGTAGGCACCCCTGGTTCAAATATATGTGTGATACCAGAGTGTCAAGCCAGACCTGTTCTGTGATTCACAATCCAAACTCTGCACCGAATCAGGAATGGTGCTTCTTGCGTGACTTCCCAAGGATTTGTATTTATAAAATGAGCTATAGCTATTTTTCCTCCACTGCAAAAAAAAGATGTTATTTCATACTGCCTTTCCTCAGGGTTTCATGGGAAAAGAAAACAAGCAATTAAAAACAATCACATGTGTAAAGAAGCATGTTATATGACTTGTCTCAAAGGTTAAGCAAGAACCTGAATCATTGAATGTGCTTGCATTATAAAATTAGAACTTCTGAGCCCATTGTGTTGCTCAGTTTTCAAATTCATAAAATAAGAATGATACTTGACTTTCATTACAAGTTTAGTGTGATTATTTGGAAATAAAAAAATTTGAATGATGAAGTCCTTCAAATGCAAAAATTTCAAAATGGCAATATTGTCAAGCACTTTATCAGGCAAATTAGAAAGACAATGTCTCAAAGCCAAGATTTTGAAAAAGCAATTAATTTGGATTAATTAGAAATGTATACCAGTAAAAATATTATTCATTATACAGTATGCATTGGTGATTAGTTATTATTAGATTTTTATTGAGCATGTATTTACTAAGCAATAATATTATATTTTATCCTCAACGATGCTATTTTCTATGAACGAACCATGATTTTTTATCTGAAAGATACAGCTGTAACTGTGCTATTTTGGGAAAATAAATTAAGATCACCTCCCTGTGTCCTCCCTCTCCCTCCCTCTCTCCTTCCTTCCCTTTCTTTCTTGCTCCTTCCCTCCTTTTCCTTCTTCTTTCCTTCTCTCGCCTCATCTCTAGACCTTTCTTTTCCTTTCCTTTCTCTATTCCATGAAATGCCCATGTGCACGGGCATGATGAATGCCTCACCCTGTGAATAAACTGGCAGCGTTGACCTACAGCTGTATGCAGACCACATCTTTCTCCCAAAGCTGCAAGGCACACATTTAAACTCAGATCTCAGAGACTGCAGACACCTAGATTGCAGTACAAATTGGTATGACCAAACAGACCCAGCAACCATCCATCTTCATTCTTCCTGCCACCCTGTAAACTGAAACCTTTTGTAGCAAGAGGTAACTAAAATTCTGAAGTCGGCTTGCAATAAAGGGAAGCAACAACTTTAAGATTGGACTGAAATATCTGACAGCTCTCTGAAACAAAACAAAAACAAAATATACCCAGGTTTCAGTTACGCTCTATTTGGTTTCTTTTCTTGTTAAATAAGCGCTGGCATATAACTCATTAGACACCTTGTGGGCAGCCCCACAAAGATGTGGGCAGTTCAATTTAGAGTAAGTGGGAGGTGTATAATTCAGCATTTACGCTTCTGGATAAATCAGGTTTCAGCATATGAGATTTTTGCTATATACTTCAAATATTCTTATTTCCCTAGCTGCTGGCTCAAATTTGAATTTAAACAGGCATATAAACAATACATGAGGAAAAAAAAACAGGTTTTTCTATAACAATTTCCATTAATAATGAAACCTTGTTTGAGGCAGTAAACTATAGAACTTGTTGCCCTGATTCATTCCTTTACTGTGGATGTGGACAGGAGAACTGTGTCCGGGAGGTTCAAACCAGAAGATCATCTGTTTCGTCCATTCCCAGGTGGTTCTAAAATATTTGTACTTACTCTTGGAGACTTTAACTGTTATTCAGAGAATGCATTTTTAGTAGAGAGGGCTTCAGCAGATTCTTTTTCCCTGGTATCTCATCATTTCTGCCTTGCCCATGGCCTTTTGTAACACAATGTGCCCAAACCCAGGGATCACATGTCTCCAAGAGTAAACTGACCTAAGTCTGTTAGATGAGCAGACAGGGAAATAGAGGTGGTTGCAAATTTTTCTTCTATCAAGAATACCTGAAACAAGCAAACAGAAACTAGAGTGTCTCTTCTTTGAGAATCACTTCTTCTCCCTTGAAGGCGATCAGAACGTTGTGGAATGTGATTTTCACAGTTATCAAAATTGAGGTTCACCATTAAGTATAAACAAGCAAAATAAAACAGCAACATATGATTATTTGCCAACTAAATTGCCAAAGATTTACGAATGAATAACTAATTCACTCAATGCTAGTAATGTTATGATGGTACTAACATTGCTGCTTATAGTAGCAATTGGCAAAAAACAGTAGAAACCATTCTCCTATCTGAACATATATCCCTGGTGACGTGACTTTGCAATTCCTCTCATCAAGAGGTGGAGTATATTTGCCCTCCTCTTGAATCTGGGCTGGTCTTATGATTTGCTTTGACCAACAGAATGTGGTAGAAGTGATGTTTGTGCCAAACGTCAACTTATTTTTATGTCTGCAGAGACAATCCTGGAAGGCTTTCTTTCTTTTTCTGCCCTTGGCATGGTAGAGAGTCACCTGTCACTCCTTCAGATCACTCATCATTACCTTACTGAGTGATGGAGTCTGTTATTAAACCCATTCTCATCCTTCTGATTCAGGTTAAGAATATTAGTTTCTCCTATTTTCTCTCTGAGAGACCAATTTCTACGGGTTAATTCCAGGTATAACTTACATTTCGAATAAACATTTTGACCGAACCCTATAGTTTGTGCAGGGCCAGTGAGTAAGGCTGGGGTAAGTAAGGCAAGTGAGACCCTTATCTCAGCCACAAAATGTAAGGAGGCATCAAAAACACATTTATCAGGAAAAATTATAGTGTAATGCAATACTTTAAAAAACTGAAATTAATGCAAAAATTGAACAAAATAGCAAAATTTTAGGTAAAGACAGGATGAATGCGAGACCACATAGCATAATCTTTGGAGTATAAGTATGTCTAAATTCCATGTCTTAATTTTACCACTTTGTGTATAAGGCCTTGGGGAATTTATCTTCTCCAAATCTGTTTTCTCATCTCTATAATATAATTACTATTTTCATTGGTCATTTAAAAAATTAAATAAGATGAGCCATCAAAGTGATTACCATGTCCTTATCACATTACTACTCAGTAAATGTTATTGATTTCTCATTCTTTTTTCTAGGTGTGTTTTGTTTTGTTTTTTCCTTTCAAAGCTTATCATTCACTGAACAAATCTTTTTTGAGTACCTATCAATGTTCTTGGGATTGCTCTTGGCAGTGTTTTTGAAATTATGAGTATAACGGTGAGCAAAAACAGGCGTGGGCCTTGGGATCAAGGAGCTTACATTCCCATGGGAAAGATAGACATTAATCAAATAATCACAAACTTACATTTCAAAACACAATGTAATAAGTAGAAAATGGAAGGATTATACGTATTTAGGCAATACTTCCTATGTAAGTGCCAGTCTGAGACACATACACTAATAAACAAGTGAAATGGAGAGAAAATAGCATTCCTAGATAGAGAATAGTTCTTAGCAAATGGATGAATAAAAGAGTGCTTGAAGACATTGGGAGAGGTCAACAATGTCAGTTGCTCAAAAAATGTCCATTGAATTTAGTGGCAGAGATGTCACTGGTCACCTTAGGGGAGAGCTATGACTCTGTGTTTGACTTAAGTGAAGAAAGAAAGGGGGATGACAAATGGACCTTGAAATAGCAGTACTTCTATTACAGAGAGCATTCTTCCCCCCATGGTTCTGAATAGAGATAGGATAGAGAACACAAGGAAAGTTTTCCTTTCGTTGATTGCTTGCTGATGAAAGAGACTTGATAATATTTAAAAATCACAGCAGGAAGTTTTCATACCAGAGGGGGGTATTAAATACACAGTTGAGAGGGAAAGTAATCGATTCAGTCAAATGCTTATGAGGGCAGAAGGGAATGTTTCAAATCACCATCTGTAGATAGGTGGAGAGGTAATAAATCCCCACTTGTGATGCAGAGAAGGCTAGGATGGTTGCAGATACAGGTGATTTGTGTTGGGTAGTGCAGAGACAGAGAACAAATTTCCATCACAAAATCAGAGGTTTGCCTTTCTTATTATCACTAACCTGTGATCATGTAGTGAGTTCAGTTTCAGCCCCAAGTATGAGAATGAGATCTTCTGTATACCATTCTGCCAAGTGACCAGGGGCTTCCTTTGGTCTTCAAGTCATCCAGTGTGGAACTGGAGAAAAGACTCCCCATGAAGTAGTCATGGTGGCAAAGGAAACATTTCTGTCATTTGTAATTGTATTCATTTTCTATCGCTGCTGTAATAATTTACTACAAATTTAGTGGCTTAAATAAGACAAATGTATTATTTTACTGTTCTGTAGATTAGAATACTAACACAGATCTCACTAGGATGAGATCAAGATATTGGTGGCTTTCATTCCTTTTTTGGAGGCTCTAGGAGAGAATCTATTTCCTTGCCTTTTCCAGCTTCTAGAGGCTACCTGCTCTCCTTGCCTCATGATTCCGTTTCTCTATCTTCAAAAACCAGCAATATTGGCCAGGGTTGGGACTTCCCTGGTGGCACAGTGGATGAGACTCCGTGTTCCCAATACAGGGATCCCAGGTTCGATCCCTGGTCAGGGAACTAGATCCCACATGCATGCCACAACTAAGAATTCGCATGTCACAACTAAGGAGCCCGTCTGCCACAACTAAGACCTGGTGCAACCAAATAAATAAATATTTTTAAAAATGAAAATAAAAACCATTCACTTAAAAAAATTAATATATATAAATTGGCCAGTGTCCTTCTAACATTGCCATCTCTCTGGCTCTTTCTTTTAATTTTCTCACCTATCCTTAAAGACTCTTATGATCACTTTGGGCCCACCTGACTATCTCAGGATAATCTCCGTATTTTAAAGTCAGTTGGTGAGTAACTTTAATTGTGTCTGAACCTTAGTTCCCCTTTTCTCATGTAATCTAACTTATTCACAGGTTCTGGGGATTAATATTTGAAATTTTTTTTTTTTTTTGATGGTGTGGTGATTCTACTTATCACAGTAATGTAATGGTAGATTGTCTGAGACTTTGGGTTTAAACTGTGCAGTATTTCTTTCATGAGGTCTCTTGAGACAAGTTCTGTGAAGACAGGCTGGTCAACTATCACAAACTCAGATCCAATATTTCTAGGCATTTAAATGGCAACAATTGCAGGGTCTTTAGGATCACTTAACTAGCACTTCTGAGTAGAAAACCTCTCAGTCCACTCTTCTGACTTGAGATCCTAGTCTTTTTCTCCACTACTTTCAGAACTTCCAGCCCCTCTATATTACTCTACAAGAACTCTCTGCCTTCTCTGGCAGTCTTCATAGATTACAAATCAGACTAAATGGTACTTAAATGATTAGAAAAACTGCCTTCCTCTTTCTTGAAACCTGTGAGAGCTCTGTCTTTTGAAACCCAATGATTTGGGTGTCCACAACTTACAAAGGAATAAATAGGGGTAGGACATTGGCATTCTGATTCTGTCCTGGGGAAGTCATCATCCCTTACACCCATATCCAGAATGGGCTGAATAGAATGGGCTGAATGACTTCTGAAACAGCAAAGACAAACAAATAAAACAAAAACAAAAAACAAAAACCCAAACCTAATCTGATCCATCTTTTGTTAAATGTCTTTCTTCTCTTTTTGACACGTATAAAGACTTTTTGAGGAAAGATTACAGATAGCAGGAGGCTACTCAAAATCATATTCAGGCTAAAATGGTCTATTTTTTTTAATGCCAAAGACTAATTATAGTAATTGATGCAATGCTGTGCTTTAAACTTACAATTCTTTTCTTGGAAACAGAACATTTGGCAAATATTCCAACCTCTCATGGAGTGTTAGACTAAATTATCCTTAGAAATCACTGATACAGTACATTGAGGGAGAAGGGACATTTGCTCATCTACCTATTAAGCCACAGGCCTTGGAATAATGTCCCCAACATCCTGTGAAGCAGGACAGAAGGCTTGATATGCTTGACTTTTAAATTAAAAAGATTCTTTAGAAGGAGAGACTATGTAATGGAAAGCAGTTAGAGTTGAGAATAGGCCATAAAGATGAGCTGTTGGCTTCTGGAAGCAACATCTGGAGACTGTCAGTACTCAGGGTTTGTATATGCTTCTGTTTAGAGTTTAGAGAAGCAAACATGGCCAACAGAAATCTTTGGTGGAACTGCTACCCAGAGCCAAAAGACAAAGTTCATTTATGGCTCTAATGTATTAAACATTAATTTCTAATATCAAAGAATTATTCATTCAAAACATTGTTTAGGTTCCTATGTTGATTTAGTCTTTGTGGCAAGTGCCTAGAGATAAAAGAAAGACTGAAACGTGTTTGAAGGATAAATATAGAAAGCTAAAACAGCATTGTTGTGAGATGAGTTTTGGTGAGTTTTTAAAAACACCAGGAGACATTTGTCAGGCAGATAAATGGGGATGGAGATGACCATCCTCCCGTGATTGGAGGGGTTAATTCCAAGCAGAGTAACTGACATTGGGAAAGGCAAGGCGCAGGGATGCAGTACACCCATGTGCAAGGAATTATAACAATGGCTGTTACATACGATTCAAGCAGAAGTAGGGGCAGTAAGTACTGAAAACGAAAAGATGGCAACTACCAGCATGTAGAGGGTCTTCTAAGGCTTGCAACAGAATTTTAAAATAATTATTTGTGAATCAATTTTACAACTTTGACTTATGCACATAGTCCATGGACAGTTTGCTTTGATACTTTCTTTA
Source organism: Hippopotamus amphibius kiboko (assembly GCF_030028045.1). NCBI lineage: Eukaryota > Metazoa > Chordata > Mammalia > Artiodactyla > Hippopotamidae > Hippopotamus > Hippopotamus amphibius. The sequence goes on along the minus strand of NC_080187.1, from coordinate 169,020,000 downwards.
AGGCAAACCAGCTTTTTAATTGCATAAAATTATTTTTAAAATGTTATATTAGTCTCATAAATAAAAAATTAGTACCTCTTGCTATAAATTATAAATGGGAAGTAAGGTCTCAAAACTTCTTTAAAAAATCATCATTAAAGGCTAATCAAAAAAGAAAGGCTAATCAGATACAATTATCTGACAATTAGAGCCTTAGGATTGATTGTAGGTGTCATTCATGGAATTAGCTTAGGATGGTAAGAGAAGCCAATATGGTGGAGAAAATAATGAAGTCAACTTTTGGTATGATGCCTTTGAAAGGCTAATGTTTGTGTACTTAAAAAGAAATTCAGAATCAAAAAACAGGCCTAGAAGTTTATTTCAGGGTCACAACAAGTTACAGGAGGAGGTTGACATTCCAAGAGTGGAGGACCATAAAGATTTGTGAAATTATAAGCAGTCAGTGGGCAGATTCATCTAAATGATCAGTATTACCTAGACTAGAAAAGACTAAGGATACTGATTTTTCTTTTTTGCTTTCCTTCTTTTTTTTACCCCTGTATTCCAATTCAACATTAACCAAAATTATCTTCCATTATCTACAGGCAGAATTGATAAGAAAGATAATTGTTTTTCTTTGGGGTATGCCTTTCTAAGGTCATACTTCTGCTTCAAGGTGATAACTTTCTTTTCTCCCTTCCTTTTTTCCTTGATGTCCCAATTTCCATGGCTGGACTCTCTCTGACCTGGGACTTTCATGGTCCTTACCTACATGTTGAAGCTGCCCTACATGTGCTGTTCCTACCCCCACAGATTCCTGTAGGAACTGCCTCGTATCACATTTGAAACGGCCTTTGCCTGTACTACGTATCTTTAAGGCCTCATTCCCTCTAATAATAAGTTGATGCTAGATGGAATAAATATTTGAGAGTCACGGTAATATGATCATATGTTAGTATAAAAGGCATAGCTTACATAAGCAAAAGCAAGAATATTTTAACAATGACTTTCTGGAGGCAGTATTTTTACCCTTCTGATCCAGCCTATCATTGACATTAAATGCCAGTGAATTTCAAAACAAATGTGTAAGAAGTCATGTTCTGCTCTTCCAGTCTGTGGTGACAGAGAATTTCAGCCCAATTTGATACTTATTTGAGTTGTAAGATTTTTCTCTTTGACTAAGATAGTGGTTAGTGAGTATGCTGGATCTGCTTGTGATGCCCTTTGACGACTTGGGATTTGCAACAAAGCAATGGCAATGGAAAGAACGCTTGCTAGATTGAGGAGGATAATTCAAGGGATGAATTTTCCAGGCTAAAGTCAAGATTGTCAGGGAATGTAGAAGCAGTACCCTTAAGCAGTCCAGAGGGCTTACACATGCAAGACACAACAGTATTCAATAAAACAGACAACTCTTTTTTTTTTTTAATTTTAATTTAAAGAAATTTTTTGGCTGTGTTGGGCCTTTGTTGCTGCACACGGGCTTTCTCTAGTTGCAGCGAGCGGGGGCGGCTCTTTGATGCGGCTTGCAGGCTTCTCAGTCCCATGGCTTCTCTTATTGCAGAGCACAGGCTCTAGGCACACAGGCTTCACTAGATGTCGTGTGAGGGCTCAGTAGTTGTGGCTCATGGGCTCTAGAGCACAGGCTTAATAGTTGTGGCACGTGGGCTTAGTTGCTCCACAGCATGTGGGATCTTGCCAGACCAGGGATTGAACCCGTGTCCCTTGCATTGGCAGGTGGATTCTTAACCACTGCACCACCAGGGAAGTCCCAGAGCAGACAACTCTTATGGTAATAGAAGAGCTTGATGCTGGTGGGATTAGGCCAGATAAGAGTACAGTAGTATATGAACTCTCCTATGTACTGTGTCCCTTCTATACCCTGCACTATTTTAATTTTGCATTTGATTTGCCCTCCTTTTTAGGTTACATTGTAAGTGTTCTAAAACTTTTCCTTTTTAGACAATCTTTATCTTACATTCTAAGATACTCTTTCCAAAGGCACAACAAAGATACCTTTTTTGGTATTTCCCCTGCAGCATTTGGCCCAGTGCTTTGCACATAGACTATACCCAATAAATTATGGTAGTTGGATGATTTAAGTATCTTTCTTTGTAAAGTACTAAAAAGTCTTACCCAACACATTAAGTAGAGATATAAATGTGAGGGAATTAATTTGACAGTAGCCAAAGCCTATAATAGACAATGTGCTTAAAAAAAGTGATGCTATTGAGTTTATTTATTTATTTATTTATTTTATTTATTTATTTATTATTTATTTATTTGACTGCATTAGGTCTTCACTGCTGCACAGGGGCTTTCTCCAGTTGTGGCGAGAGGGAGCCACTCTTTGTTGTGGTGTGCGGGGCCTCTCACTGTGGTGGTCTCTCCTGTTGTAGAGCACAGGTTCCAGGAGCATGGGCTTCAGCAGTTGCAGCACTGGGCCTAATAGTTGTGGCTCATGGGCTTAATTGCTCTGCAGCATGTAGGATCCTCCCGGACCAGAGATTAAACCCATCTCCCCTGCACTGGCAGGCAGATTCTCAACCGCTGCAGCACCAGGGAAGTGCCTGATACTATTGAGTTTAGAATAAATTGGGAGAAATAACTCACCTTTGTGGTGGATTAAGACGGTTCTACTAATGAGACAAGCTAATGTTGATGATGTTCTTCTAGAGTGTGATTGGATGAAAGTAATACAGTTGGTCAATAAATCAGTTTTGAACAAGGAAAAATAACCATAAAAATTTAGTACAACATAAATTAAATATATCTGTTATTGAAAAAGATTAGTTCTGAGATTATGATTAATATAGTCAATTACCTGATTTCAGGTTTTTTTAATCTCTATTGTTCTTAGATTGGCCAATGAATTTAATAAAATATATACTTTTATCCCAAGCAATGAAACTGCAACACGATATCAAGAGTAAAAATGCAGGGTCATAGTTAAGAAAAATAGTGAGAATCTCCAAAGACAAGAGACCCAGAGGCTAGTTTCCCCTCTGTTACCAAGTTCTCTGTGCTTTGAGGCAAACCGTCTTTGGCCTGGGGGCTTTTGGATCTGTCTTCAGTAATAAGGGAAAAAGATTTATTGAGCTCCAAATTTATTCCAGGCAGTTTTGAGGCAGGTAGCCATAAACTTGAAATTTTATTTAACTTTAGAAGTTCCTTTCCATATCTAGATTTTAGTATTTTACTACCTATAGCTGTGGTTTGTAATATTCTAACCTACTAAAGCTGTGTTTCAAAAAAACGTGACACAGAGTCACAATATATAAACCAGATCAAAGCAGTGAGTCAGGACTGGAGGACTTATTCTCCATCTGTCTGATAATCCCTACCAAACTCCCTCTTATACTAGTCTCAGAGAACTCTATGGTATAGTCAACTACGATTTAATATGTATTTGATTGACCTAGACTACAATCATCAATATTAGCTTAACAGAGAAAAAAAGAGTAAATAAACTAGATGTACTATGTGAAGACATACATCTTTCCATTGCTCCAGATCTATCAGTGTTTTCACTTTGACTACATCTGTCCTCAACCTCTTTTTCTACCCTCAAGGTAGTCCTGAATTTGGCCTTACTTTCCCTGGGTTAATCGAATTTCCTACTAATCCTCAGCCCTATATTGAAATATTTAGACGATCTTCTCTGCCTTAAAAAGTCAGCACTGCTATTCCTGCTACAATACATCCGATTAGATGAATCCATTGTTTTATGAATATCATGTCCGTCTCTTCCTAATTCTTTTTCAGGATCAAGTATCAGTCCCTTCTTGACTGACTTCTTCCAACTCTATTTAAAGTTTTAATGAATTAAGTACTAAATTGTATATTGTTTTGTCTTACTTGCTATTATTTTATGCAAAGCTCTTTTGACTCCTGGACTATTGTCTGGATGGCCATGTATAATCAACTGAGAAAAATGCTTAATTCTTTCTAATCTTTTTAAACAAATTTGCCTACATAATCAAAATCCTTTAGAACTGCCAGAGTTTACATAGTGCTCAAGGCTTGGTGGTGCCTCCGTTTTTGAATTGTTTTGCTTTTTAAAACTTTTCCAACTGACCCCAAATTGTGAAGGGCATGACATAACTTAGAAGTGTCTACTTTAGCACTGTTTACATTATCTTTTGCCTTCAATGCCATATTCTTTACTTCTTTCTGGAATATAGACTAAGCTATGGAATCTCTGTGTTTCTAGCATAGTCCAGTTTCCTTCACACTTTGCACACATCATACCAAATCTTAGAGAAAATCTGGGCCTCCAAATCCTGTTTGATTGAAGGTAGTGTTAACATCCAAGAGAATCAGATTTGATGCATGGGTCCTAAGAGTGGAAATTTCTAGTTGATGCTAGTGTTCTGAAATCAGAAAGAAAACAGTTGGGGACAAATGTACCTAAAAAGTTTGGAGAAATTGGCTGAGACTTTAAGAATTGGAAGCTGGCAAGGGATGAGCAAATGTCTAGTTCTCTAAACACTAGCAAGGTTTTAACCTCAGAAGAAGGGCTTGAGTAAAAACCAGTAATGAGGGCAGGAATTTATATATTTGGACTAGGAAAGGGAAGCAAGAGATGTAAAAGGGGCTGTGGATTTAGGGGCAAAAAGAAATCCAGGACTCAGACCCAGGACCTTCAAGGCTGAGCTTATAGTGGAATAACTAATTTAAATCACCAGGAACAGTGTCTTCTTTATATAGTTCCTGCATAATAATCAGAGCTTCTCTGAGCATGTAGTAAGTTCTTGATGATTGATGATATGTGTTTGCATTTTTAGAACCTTAAATTAAACCAGCCAATATTATTTTTAATTTTTATCATTTCTATTATGTTTATCTTTTAATAGGATATTTGTATTTTCATCTTAAACTTAGAAAATAGCATCATTATTTTATTTTTTCTCCTACAAAACACAATTTTTTTTCCTCTGTGTTTAGCAAATAATATGGATAATAATTTCAGCACATTTTTCATCCACTAAAGCCTATGCACTGAATGTAATAGAATAAAATCCTATAGGCAATGAAGTGAATTTATTTTTTTACATGCAAGGATCAGTGATGCTAAAATAAGTCTAGAATAAGAGCTTCAGCAATAGATGTGTCACATTTAAATTTATTAAGAAAGAAATCTTTAGGTAGTGAGCAGACAATGACTCTGCAGCAAATTTAAGTAATAATATTTTAATCTCCGTGTCTTATTTATTTTGAAAAATGTGTGATTTAATACTGAAAACACATCTTCTGTAGGAAATAAATGATATTTTTAATGCAGCAGAACTTGGTTGCTTGGTTATTTAATACTTGAATATATTTAAAATGCCTACACCCTTTACAAGTCACCTTCTGCTATAAAAATAATAAAATTATTATACACAATATCAAAAAGATTTAGAATTGTTCTTGGGAGAGCACATAACTATACATCATGGACAAATCGTGAACTAAATGCCAAAGAAATTAATGTTAGATAGCAGATTTCCAAGTTGAGCTACAAATACAAATTCAAGGGACAATTTTAAATTCCTAACCTGAGACAAAAGATAAAATATTCCAAATAAACGCCTCAAATGTTGTAATGGGTACAGTGGTTCTACACCTCCAGGGATAATTTAAAATGCATTCACATCTTGCTGAGATATGTATCATATATAAGAAAAATAAGCCAAAATACCTTACTTACCAAAAAATGCCTTTTGTGACAGATATATAACTAATGTGAAAATTCAAGGTCTCAAGAAGGTTTTGCTTAGTAATGAGATGGTTTGATACCACCTATTGAAAAAAAATATAAAAGATAGGAAAAGAAATTGCCTCAGGGTTTGAAGTCTGAGGTTATTCAGAAAAAATGTGTATATGATGGGCAAAATTTTTGTTAATTGTGGTACAGAGCTGAGAATTGACATTGTAATTTTAATATTATTGACAACAAAAATTACTTTGTATATTGGTTTTGACATAGATGTGGTACACGTGTTGAAATTTTAACATGCAATAAAAAAGTTTTTTTTTTTTTATATAAGAAGCGATTGTAAGCATAAAGCAAAATCTTGTGCATTTACATTTAAGGGTGGTGGTCCTGTGGGTAATTCTGGCCTTGTTTAGGACTATCAGAGAAAACCCTGTGGGCTAAAAACAAGCAATGAACAAAAGAAAGACTATAAACAATATGGAGAGATAGACCTTATGTTCTTGTTCAGCCTTTTTGATCAGATTATGGAAAGTGAATCTTTTTGTGAACTGTATAGATGAAGAGCTTTGGAAAGGAACTGTGAAGACTTGGTTATAGCTCTTGGGACCTTTCTTTGTTCATTTGATAAACAAAGGTAACACATCATAAGACTGTCCTATCTAAAACACAGAGGCTGAAAAGAAAAGGAAGAAAAGAATTGCCAGGGCTTGATCAGCTTTTTTGTTGACTCTCTTTCCCAATCATAAATTCCTTTTAAGAAACACATATTAAAGTCATTTGAAAACTGTTACGAGCTAAAATTAAGATGTGATTATTGCTATTGATGTTACATGGGCAATGAATGCAAAATATCCGAGTGTCTTCAAAACCACAGTGTTTAGGAGCACTAAGTGGCAGATGCTTGGGTTCATTATTGTCCTCAGGAAACAAATAGTGTTTGGATCTTGTTTCAACTCATATTTTCTGATGATTAATTATTAAAAGTTATATTTGTTACTAATGTAAGGTGTTAAAAATAGAAAAACTGTGTTTAGGGAATATAGGAACTCTTTGTACTATCTTTTCAATTTTTTGATGAGCCTAAACCTTTTCTATAAAGTCTATTATAAAAAGTGATGATAAAATACATTTTTAATAGCAAAAGATTTGAATAGATACCTCATCAAAGAAGATACACAGGTGACAAACAAGAATATGAAAAGATGTTCATCATAATTTCACATCAGGGAGTTGAAAAGTAAATCAGCAATGAGATGTCACTACACAGTTATTAAAATGACTAAAATTAGAAACACTGATAATACAAATGCTGACAAGAAGCAGAACAACAGGAACTCTTATTTTTTACTAGTGGAATTCAAGATAGTACAGCTTCTTGGTATTTACCCAAAAGAGTTGACAACTTAAGTCTACACAAGTATCTGCAAACAAAAGTTTATAGTAGCTTTTCGTAATTGACAGCATTTGGAAACATTGAGTAGGTAAATGGACAAACTGTGACACATTCATACAGTGAAATATTCTTCAGCAATAAAAGAAATCAAGCCAGAAAAAGATATGCAGGGAACTTGAATGCATACTGCTAAGTGCATTTCTTCTTCTTCTTTTTTTTTAGCTACATAATGTGTGATTCTAACTATGTAATATTCTGGAAAAAGCAAAACTATGGAGACAGTAAAAAGATCAGTGGTTGTCAGGAGTTCATGGGGAGGGAGCGAGAAATGAAAAGCACAAGGGATTTTTAAAGCAGTGAAATTGCTCTGTATTATACTATAATGTCATTATGTGTATGTCAAAACCCATAGAATATACATAAATAGTGAGCTCAAACGTAAACTATGAACTTTATTTAATAATGTATCAATATTATCTCATCGAATGTACCAAGTGTATCACTCTAATGCAAGGTGTCAGTAAGAGAGGAAACCGTATGTGTGTAGGGGCAGGGGGTATTGGGGAACCCTGAACTTACTGTCCAATTTTTCTATAACCCTGAAATTTCTCTAAAAGTAGTCTATTAACTTTAAAAATGTGATGTTTGTTACTAATAATTTTTCCCACTATCAATTTCCTCTTCAGATATCATTGAATTCACAGTTGCACAATGAACCACTCGTCTGAGAGCTATTATCAAGTCTTAAGTGGAAGCTTTGGCTGAATGTATTAAATATAACAGGATATGAATTGCTGTGAAAATATTCTAAGTTATGGAGAAATATTTCTTAAATTAACAAAAGTTAAAGGAATTTTATTTCTCCCTTTTACACATCTCTCAAAATTATCAATTTCAAGGAAAAGTATAACAATGTAAATGCAGTTTGTTTTAGCATACTGGCTTTTGAATCATGCCTGTCTTATGTGAAGGTGAAGAGATCTTCATTATATATCTAGAAATCATACAGTATGCACTATTGGTATTTTTATGTGTAAACATGTTGATGAAACCATTTGTACTTCTAATTATCATCTAGAGTCTATAAATAAACCTAATTCCCTCTACACCTAATTAGAAATTTTATGTATTGGTATGAAACTGTTTTATATGTTATAAAGAGATTATTTCAATATGAGCAGATTTTATAAGAATACATTAGAGGAATGAAAACACCCAGCTAACAAGTGCAGTATGCACAGATATGTTTATGAGATGACAATTTACTATCTTGAAAATTTTCAAAAGCTTGATAGTATAGAGCATGAGGTTTTTAGAAATATAGAATAATGAATATTTGTTGAAGCTTAAGGTTCTTCAGTATAGACTTCATAGAAAAAGCAGCTGTCCAGCAAGATCCTGACATGTGAACAGTAACGATGCAAAATAAAGTTAAAAACAGTAGTATTAAATCAATAGTAGTATTAAAGTGGTAATTAGTAGTTAACATTCATTGTTCACTTTCCAGCGTTTCAGCTAAGCACTTTACAGGCATTATCTTTCTGCATTGTCCCACTGTGGTATGAAGCAGGTTAATAGTCACTTGTTTTACAGTTGAGGACATAGGCAAGATGTGAACTTTCAGGCACAGACAAGAGGTTAAACTATTTGCTCAAGACCCTATAGTTAGTTAAGTGAAGGCCTCAGAGCTGGTACCCTGGAGTGTCCTAACTGCTGTGTTTTCAGAGGAGGGGTGAGCCATTCCAGAGTGCATGGGAAGAACTCATAGAAATAAGCTTCTAGTTTCAATAAAGTAGATACAGAGGACTGAGTGCATTCCTGTTTTTTTTTAAAATACATCTTTATTGGAGTATAATTGCTTTACAATGTTGTGTAGGTTTCTGCTATACAAGAAAGTGAATCAGCCCTGTTAGAGATAAGTGTTGTTATGAAGGAGAGCAAGTGTGACTTAAATGAGCCTTAGAAGACAGTGTTAGCATCTGAAAGCTATGACCCCTTCAACGTTCCCCTTAGGCCTCTTAGCCTGGTTAGCATGTGTGTTCTCTTTTCTTCTTTCTCCTTCAGCTCTTAGGAGTGCAGCAAATGAAAGGAGAGATAGACAAGAGTTCTTAAAAGCCTTTCTAAACTCCTTCTCTTCCCTCATAGATTCCGTCTTTACCTCTGTCCTGAACTCTGTTCAGATCTACATTCAAATGCATTGACTTGTTTCTCAGATGACACCATTTCTTCTGGCCTTTTTGGAATGATTGGGAAGCACATCCAAGCTCAAAGAGTAAGAGTATCAGAGTCACACCATAGGAGAATGATACGTTAACATTTACTGAAATTGCTAGAACTTCTGAGGGTGCTACATGAATAATTTTATCTAATTCTTTTACCTCTGATTATCCTTCATTTAATACTTGAACTATGAGGGTGAGTCAAAAATTATCCACGCTCTGGTTATATTAAAACTTCTGTTGGCCACACTCTTATCAGCGCTTTTCCATTCAAAGCTGCGGTCTCCCCAGTCACTGCTGTGCGTGTGTGAACGTGTTATATCAGTTCATTTGTAACTGTGGTGCAAGCAAAAATGGATGCCCCACTTGTGATTTGCATGAAAGAAGTGTAGCGTGCAGTAATTCGGTTTTTGTGGTCTGAGGGTGTGCACGTTTGCACACTTCTGCCCACACTGTCGACACTCTGCAAAAACTTCGTTTTGAGGTGTTAAAGCATCCTCCCTATAGTTCTGATCTTGCTCTATTGGACTTTCACCTGTTTGGTCCCCTGAAAGCAGCCCTACAAGGATGAAAATTCACTTCTTATGAAGAAGTGAAGATAGTGGTACATTTGTGGTTCGCAGCTCAGTCTAAAACATTTTTCAATGAGGGAATATGAGAGCTTGTTGATGGATGGACAAAGTGTATTGAAAAGCAAGGTGATTATGTCAAAAAATGATGTATTTGTCTTTTCTAAAAGTTAATTAAAATAAATTCCACAGCCAGAGTGCGGATAATTTTTGACACCCTCATAAATAAGATACAGAATGGTCTATTCTCTTGCTGAAGTCACACAGCTAGTAAGTAAAACTAGGAATCAAAAATAGGTAGCTTAACTCAATAATTCACATACTTAACAGATAAATGAAACGGTCCCGTGCTAGCACTGTATTTTCTTTTTCATTTCCCCCCCTTTTTTTTTTAACCTCTTACATTCCACTTGTCTGCAAAAGCCTGCTCTATTATGCCTGCCAGTGCTGAATCAGTTAAACTAGTGTTATCAAGTCTCCTAACTATGAATGTAGAAGAAAAACCTTAGGAGAGAACTTGCATTAGTTTTATCGATCTGCTTTTGCAGAATTGAAAACAAAAAGCCATCTTGAAGCACATCAATAGAATTATGGTTTCCCCTGTGAGAATTTACTGCATTGGCGTTCTGATTTGTTCTCTTCTAAGGAAGGAGCACAGAAAGAATGATTAGGTGCTAAAATAGGCTGGCCCTGATGAATTCCTGACAGCTCCACATATCTTTCTAGTGTTTTGTTTTCCTCAGCTCATGCTAGCATTACTCATTCTGCACTTGAACAAATTATAAAAGCTTTATTCAAATTTACTTTTTTCTCCTTCAAAGACTGAGGCCCTAGGACATCAAAGCAGCATACAAATTGTAAATCATTAAGTGAGGTTCTTGGATTAATATATATTTTAGGGCATAGCTTTTATTTTTCTCCTCTACCTTAGGTCTATCTCTGTTCATGGGAAAACTGGCTGTAGCTATTATCTCTCCTAGTTATGCACTGACAACATTGAGTCTGTAAGGGTGAAACGCTACTGCTTGAAGAAAGACTTTCTGAGATTAAAATTACATAGGGTAATATGTACCCTTAATATGCACATATGTGTAATATATGGGGATTAATCGTATAATTCATATATATGTGATATGTGTGTGCATAAATATACACACGGGTTGACACACACATACACGTACACATAAATAAGCATGTACATACACAGGCATGCAAGATTTCAGAGCCTAATCTCATACCTGCCACAAGTCAGATGTCTTTGCACAAATCAGTTTTAGTCACTTTTTTCCTGAGAAACACGTCTTAGGAAGGGTAACAAGTACAGTTTCCACACTTTGAAATCAATCAGATCCTCTCTAAAAGGTACTGTTTTCAAAAAGATTTGAAGAAGAGAGAGCCCCTATATTAAAAGCAACAATAGCAACAACAAAAACACTGTATCCTGACTGTTTGGCTCTATCGTGGTCGATTCTATCAAGGGCGTCTTGCAGTTTGTTAGACTTCTTTGAGGAAGAAAACTTAGAAGACTTGTTTGCAGGCAGCCTGGTGCCTGTTCAGTCACTTGGCTTCAGTGATTTCCTCCTCACATGCTGCTGCACAGCTTGTCCAGCACTCACTGCTACCTTGGGGCGTTGTTTTCCTAGTTAGATTCTGCAAGTCATCACTTCCACTGGGAACAAAACATGAGGCTGAGGGGCAACGCAGCCACTGACTGAGGACCGCAGACATTCGACAAGCAGAGTGCTCCTGTTCCCACTTGATGATGCAAAATATACCAAAGAGAAGTGAAAGAAACACGGTTGCTTGGTTAGAAAGTATTGAGAGGACATGAGACTTGGGAAGTTTTGTAACACAGAATGTCTTTAAAGTTTTGGCTTTCTATATGAAATATATTTAATCCTTGTTATCAAGTCCACTGCTCCATTGTAAGCATTAGAATACAATTGGAAATCTTTCCTTGCTTAACATTTTCTCTACTCAAAAGCGCTTTATTGACTACAATCAGAGAATATTTTTGAGAAGAGGCTGTGAAACTACAAGTCCTTCTGAGTTGACCTTTTTGGTGAAGCAGTGATCTGATGCCACTGGTTGAGAGTAAAACGGTTATGCTTTGTGCTTTTAAAATGGGTTATAAACGACATGAGGTTGGTTTTATTAAATTACCTTTTCTTTTTTAACAAACACCATCTGTTTGGGCTTGCCAAGTCTCCCACAGGAAAAAAAAAAAAAAAAAGAAAAGAAACTAATGATATCCTGAAATAGAAAAGAGAGTATAACTTCTTCCTTCATAATTGACCCTGGTAATTTACTGAGGTTAGGTTAAGCTGGTTCAGAAACACAGCTTGTAAATCACAGTGTTAATTTAATTATTAGTGCAAATGTTGGCACAGATTTTTAAAAATTATTTGAAAAGCCATTTTATGTATATATTCTTACTTAATTTTCCTAACAGAGATGAAGAATAATGACTTTAACATTCTGTCCTCCCGTTTTATAGATTAGGAAATAGAGGCAGAAATGTTGCAGCTTTTTCAAAGGGGATATGGTGAGCAAACGATAGAGCTAAGTCTCAAATTCAAATTTTCAGGCTCCCAATCCCATATTATGTCCACTAGGTTCTAGGCAAGCAAAAATGACATGAGCTTCACTGGACATCATAAAGATGAGACCTTGGATGACCTGAAGGGTGGAGTTGGAGTAAGAAGCATCAACTGCTCCACAAGTGTGGGCCGTGCAGCATTTTTGCACTTCACTAGGGGAAGGTAGGAAAGGTGAGGGGATAATGGCTAAGCAGGCTGCCTCCAAATAGAAAGTTGCTGAGGCTGCTTGATGGAAGTAGCTCAGCCATTTTGGAATGTTGGACCAGTAGCCTGGATAATGGGAGACACGAGAGAGTCAGCAAATATAAAAACCACAGCTGCTCAGGATTTTGATGAGATGACTTCTTTCAGCATCATCAATTATTGGGGATGACCAGACTTCAATTCTGGAAGAAATGAGGCTGAAACTAAATGAAAATAAGAGCAGGCAAAAGAACAGTTCAGATGAAAAGACCAACCCGTGGTGCTATCATGATCTTGGTGACTGCTTGCTGAATGTGTATTACTTTTCTTTTAACTTTGTAAGTGGAGTCAAGTAACTGTCAAAGGCTCTGCCCCAGGTGCTTACAACAACAGAGTTATCAGTGAGCAGAGTTCAAAATTGCTGGCATGGAGGGTTTCTGTTTCCGGGTTTGAAAAACCTGATGGAGGCACAGTGAGGGCAGCCTCAGGCCAGGAATTCTCTCCCTGTGTGGGACTATTGGAGCTCTGCTTTGCCTTGAGATAGGACTAGAGGTTTCAAAGATCCATTGGCACCCAAGCTGACATTGTGCTGGTTCCTAATCTCTCTAAATTAAAAATATGGCAATATTTGAAATTAAATTCTCCTTCGCCTTTCTGAGTGCTGCTCCTAGAAAAATTCAAACATGACAAAGATTGAAGCGCTGGGTGACCAGGGTGTGGGACATTCGCAGGAAAGATGCATTTTGTCTGGGTCTGCTGAACATCCTCCACTGGCTGTGGTTCTGATTCTCTAGGGCATCCATAAAGTAATCTTTCTTTAAGTCCTTTGCTCCTCTTTCTAAATTCTTTAATGAGCAACACAGAACACTATAATAGTGCTTGAAATAGCTCCGGAGGAAGTCAAATGGTTTATGTGAGTACAACCTCAGCTTCAAGGACAAAAGTATATTAATTAATAGGAACGTATTTCAAAGTTCACTTCCAAAGCTTGCCATTTCATTATTGCCTTGGCCAAAGTACAAAGTGATGATGGTCTTTATTATTTAACTCCAACGGAGCTGCCATAAAGTTTCTGATGTTCTTATTAAGAAAAGAAGTAGATTATCCTGCAGTTTTTTTCAATCCACTCCTTTGAAAGACAAAGTGCTAGTCTTCTTTTCTGCTGTTCATTCTCTGGTCCTTTTCCTCCATCCCCATTCTCCCTTCTTATTTTTCCCCCTCAGGCTCTTTGCCCTTCCCCACTCTGGTTTCTCTCCCTTGGACCTTTCTTTTCTTCTTTATGTCTTTGTGATATCCACTCTGCATCATTTAGGCTCTAGGAAAGAAAATGCCATGTTTTTAAATAATTATAATATAAACTGGAAAATGGTAAGGCACAAAAGAAAAGCACATAGAATGCAATACCTGTTCAGAGAAGAGAGCAATTCCCTTTAGCCTGGTGACGGGGAAAGGAAAGGTGAGTAAATTTTGATAGGTGGAGATTCCCTGAGTTGAGTCTTAAAGCATGAGTAGAATTTGACCATGTGGTCACATCAAGGCAAAGGAACTGTATGAACAAAGGCACAGAGTTGGGAAAAGATTCAGCAGTTGCATTAATTCAGTTTGTTTAGTTGAGTATTAAGTAAGTAGGAAAAATGGGAAATGAGGATGTAAGTCAGAATCGGATAATGAATAATTTTAAATACTACACTGAGTAATTCAAAATTTATTCATTAAGTAAGGGAAATGAATTTTTTGTTGAGAAGATCGGTTCTGTGGTGCATAAAGATTGATATGGCCATGATGTGTAGGATGGTTTGAAAGTGACTATTGTAATAGCTCTTTTTAGATTAACAAGGTCATCTTTTCCGTTTAATGGTTGTTATGCAACAACCATTGGGTTGGGTTTCCTGGAAAGCACAGAAGTTTATTAGGGAGTGTTATTGGGATCAACACCTGGAAGGAAAGGGAAGGGAGCACAATTGAATAGAGAAGTTTCCAAAAAGATCTCAGCTGACACCAAGGGGAGCTCTAAAGCTGGCATGGCTGTTTAGAATTAGGCTAGGCATTGAATATGGCTGCCCTGGGAAGGGGCTATGGCCTCAGGCAAGGTGACAAGGCAGTGTAGGTAATTCCTGAAAAGCTTGGCAGAGTGCTATCTGAACAGTACTCCCCATAGCTGAAGGAATAATTCCTTCCGTACTGCTGGGAAACCTGGACGGCACATCATGGAATTTATTACAATTGACTTGTTTATCTCTTAATGTCTAAGGTTTGTCCCAGTAGAATTTTGAATATTCCTTTCTCAGTGCACTTATCACATTTGATATTTATTATAGACTTATTTATTTTTCTTTGCAACTAGAAGGTAATCTTTGTGTGAACAAGAATTGTATTCTTTATATCTTCGTGTTCATAGCACCTGGGATTATAGGAAATAGTTGTTCAAGAGATAGTTTCTGAATAAAAGAATAAAAGAATTAACTGCTTTAATTATTTAGAGATTCCTGGCCTGTTAAATAAAAAGATAATTCTTTCACCATTTTTAATCTTTTTAGGGGAAGTTTTGGTTTAGTCAGGCTATCTTGAAATCTACACTGGTGTCTATCATGCACTTCCTAATCTCTGAAACTGGTACTAATTTTTTAAAGTTGTTAACCATTGTTGCCAATGTACAATATATGCACTTTTGTTCTAAGATACCGCTAAATAGTTAAGCTTATCAAATGAATCCACAAAATGCAAGAAGTGTCCTCTGTTGGAAATTATTTGAAGCCACAAAAGAGGCAAGTTATGATTCCTGTATTCTTGAGTTTACAATATTCTTGATAACTCTTATAAAGTTTAATCGACTCAGGAATAACCACAAAACCATGTACAGTGAGTATTAAGTAAGGCTGAATAATTAAGGAAGAAGGAAGCATAGAAAGAAGGAATGATCTAAATGAAGATAGTTTATGGAGAAAAGACGTGGCATTTGAAAACAGGGCCTTGAAATTAACTCTTCTTGCAAAGAAGGATGGAGTCTGTGTCTCCTCCCCATGAACCTGGGCAGATCTGTAACTACTTTGACCGAAGAAAGTATAGCTGAAGCAACCATTATGTGACTTTTGAGGCTGGGTCAGAAAAGTTTATACAACTTCTACCTGGATGTCTTGAAACACTAGCCCTGCAGAGATTCCGTTTCAGGAAACTATCAGAACTCAGTTATCATGCTGTCAAGAGTCCAAATGACGCAGAGAGGCCATGTGCCAGTGCTCGAGTCAACAGTCCCAGTTGAGGCACACTTACGAATGAAGGAGACATCTTGGAAGTGGTACCTCCAGACAGCTGTTATACAGCCTTCCATCATTTGACTTTCCAGCTGAGTCCCCAGACGTTGTAAAGCAATAAGTTAATTCTATTGTACTTTTCCAGATTTCTAACCTACTGATTTTGTAAGGTTAATTAAATGGTTATTGTTTTATGCCATTAAATTTATGGTAACTTGTTAAACAGTAAAGATAAAGGTAACAAAAGGCTTTTTGAGGAATAGTATTTTTTAAAAAGTTGTCTATTCTCATTGTGTTCTCGAACACTGTTAAGCTGCTTCACCACTTTTGGAAATGCCACACATTTTAAAATTTCTGTTGTTCAGAGGAGTAGGTGATTGCAATGGGTTGACTTACTCAGTAAAACTTCCTCATATTGGTAGACAACAAAAGTGACAATTACTACAATTCATCATAAATGTAATGATATATTTTGAGAGCTTCCTTTGTGTCAAGTATTATGTAGGTGCATTATGTAAATTATTAATTTAATTTTGATCCCTATCTTATTCCTCTAAGGTAGGAACTATTATTATATTTTACACATGAATATAATGAGGTTTAAATACCACAGAAGTAATTAGCCTGAGGACTCTCATTCTTCCCATTCAGAGAGAGCTGGGAAGTGAATCTAGGTTGGGTTGACAACAAAATCCAAAGTCTTAACTACAATGAATTAGGGTTTTATTCTTGAGATAAATTAGAAAAATATACAAGAGGAATATAGTGTGAGATGGCTTTTGGTAGTACTTCCCCAGTATTGGAAGATAATGAGTGTGTCATAATATCTTAGTAACTTTTTATACACTAATGTGAAATATGGTGCAAAAAACTCTGGCTTGAATTCTCCACAATATTTAGAGTAAAAGGAGGATCTTGAATTACTATATGTGCTGCATAAATTCAAGAAGATGATCTGAAAAGAATTCAACCAAGCAGTGGCCCTTGAAAATAAAGATTTCTTATAAAGTAAAATGAATTATTGTCCTTGCCCATTGCACTAAAACTCTAATATGACAGTAACCAGAAAGCTGAGAAAAAGAATCATTTCAAGTAGGCCCTGTTTTGTGGCTCTGGCCCCACAGATTGATTTTATATGCAGGTTTAGCACTCAGCAGCTGCCAAAAGGCATCAGTGCAATAGCCCATTCAGAGGAAAACAAAATTTGAAAAGAGGACAGCCGGCAAGGACATGCTGTAAAAGGCAAAGGACAGATATGAAAAAGATCTCCTGGCCCATGCTCTCAATCTGGACATTTACAATATCTAAGAATAGAAGAGAAGACAGAGGAAAGGCTAATATCAAATTTAAACATGAAATAGAGATCAGCTGCTCATTAAATCTTATGCCTTTCCATGAGAACAGGGGCTGAAGGGAACTAGCTGAAATTATATCACTTAAAGTGCAGATGATGAGATTCTAGGAACTAAATATATACGAGAAGTGATGAGATCCCACGATGATTTGAACAAAGCTCTGTTTTAGAGATGGCTTGAGTCTGTAGGAGGGAAGCAGTAGATGATTAGGATGATCACGGTGGATAATTTTAATGCCTTTGTCTTGTGTTAAGATGTTATAAGGTTATGGCATTTAGGTGTTCAAGAATTATGAAGTACCAGTATTGAGAGGATGCTGTGATCTTGGAATCCTTGTGCACTTGGAATCTGATGGGGATTTCACAGTGTGAATCATGAAATTCAGCATTCATGTATGAATTTATGTCTGAATTTACGTCTGCTAACTTCTCAAGGTAACTCTTTATATAGCTCCAGGAAAGGACAACATTTTTTAAAAAAATGGAATCTGCCATGAGATAAACATAGATTTAGATGCAAGATTTTGGAAGTAATGGAAAATTGAGTACATAAGTATTCACACTTTCTATAATTCAGAAGGAGTATGCTCATTTTTATTGTTAGTTTTATTTAACAAGGCATCAGTAATAGCTTTAAGAAGAACTAATCCAAAGCAACTGAAGCTCAGGATAATAGAGGACTTAGTGTGTAACTGAGCAGAGTATTGGTGCACTGACCAGGGCCATGTGATGCTGGAGCAGGGACCACTTTCTGTGATAGGTCTGATGTTCACAATGTGGCATCCTGGTGGTATACTAAAGTGGCATTAGGAAGGGGACTGTGGAGCCTCTGATATGGCTTGAATCCCACCGTGCTCTGCAGGTTTCAGTAAAGCTTGACAAAACATGCTGTCTGCATGCAGGTTCAGATGTGCTTAAAGATCTAAATACTCTGAGCTCTTCAGTGACTCTGTCGCACGGTGGAGTGGGAATTACAGATTTCCTTTTAGTGATTTCTTGTTTGGAATTTTTTTTTAATAATATCTGTATGCTTGCTGACAACCAGATCAAAATTAGCTTAGAAGGCCAATAAGGTGTCTCAATATTTGACCCAATACAGCATATTTATTGAATAATTATAGCACTTTCCAAAGAAGGTGAACAACATGGATTTTGGGTGGTAAATTAAAAGATGATACTAACTTCAAACAATAGATTATATTTGCAGGTTAGTGGTAGGGGAAGCCTCCAGCAGAAATATTGAGCTCAACACATCTCTATTTTTATTGCAATCCTAGATCAAGGCAAGAGAAAACTCTGATAGCAGAGCAACACATTCTAAGACTGAGTTTATCAAATATGTGCCTATCTGGTTACTAGTAATGGCCCTTTTAAACATTTGACCACAGGTGAAATGTCCAGGTAGATTTCCCCCCAAGGCTTTCTTAATTTTAGTTAGCAGCAAGCAAAGCACAAGTATTCTTGTCCAGTGTCTGGCAACTCTGTAAAGTGATAAGCTGAATGATTTAGAGGACCTTCATGAGTGACATTTTATTCTTGTCTTTATTAATACTACAAATACTTGGTATATTAATCCCTATTCTACTGAATTTAATGTTTCAATTTATTGTAACTTACTATGCACAGTGTTTCAGCTGATTTTAGCATTCAAGCAAGCTCTTTTGTGCAAATTGGACAGGGAAGCCATTTTTAACACCCTTCTAGATTTCTTTTGGAAAGAGCTGAGTTCATAGGGAATTCACTTCAAGTAGCCACTTCAGTTACCCCTTGTTTGTACTCAGTGCTTTGGAACTGGGCTTAATAACATTTCCTTAAAAACTTAAGAGTTCATGATTTAACTTAGTAATCTTTCCTCTGTGTTAAAATTCTAATAGGCAAGATACTTTTTCTAAAAACCTTTGCCTTCAATTTCAGTCCTTTTGTCTTTTTCTTTCTATCCTTAGAAATAGAGAAAAAAATGTCCACCACCATTTATAGAAAAGCTCATACTCTACCTGAAAAGAGAATACACTTTGGAAGCTGTAGAAGCTGAGATTGACCTCTGTTCTAAAACTATTTCTCAACCCATGTACATTCTTGCTTTCCATATATTCATTTCCATGCTTGTATTATAAGACTCTTGACAAAATAGAGCCCACTTAAAGGGTCAATAAATATTGAAGAATGTGTTTAGACAATACATTTATTCACATTCGTATCCTTAAATGAAGAATACTACAAAAGTCTCAGTCTTGAAGGCAACTATATGCTGACTAGGAGTATGTCACTCTGAGATGATATGGCGTGAGAATTCTCAGCTCAGACTTCAGGACTGTCTGTACACTCAGCAACTGCACAGTTATGTTCTTTCTTACTACATGTCTTCACTTATTCTTGTCCACAATTTTCTCATCATTTTCTTTTTATCTACACAAATCCCACCCAAGCCAAAAAGCCTGTCTCTAGTTCATCTCCTACTAGAGTTCTTTTCTAATTCGCAAAGTATCTGTTAACTTTCTCCTTCCTTGAAATTTTGCCAGTAAACCCTTAATTATGCAAGGTGTTATGTTGTTCTCTTAAGGTATTTCTTTCATATGAATCTCCAAATAAACTCACTCTTTGAGAGTTGACTATGTCTTAAACTTCTCTTGTATATTGACAGCAACTAGCAAAATGTTAAGCACATTATAATAGGTTCTTATGAACCCTTGTTGATTGAGTCACACAACCTTCTTCTTTCCTGAGTCCCACAGTTGATTTTTGCAGTTAAATATTGAGACAGACAGCACTACTGTCACTTGGTGTTTCAGAAACTCCTAGGCAGAATTCAGATTCTGGGACTCCTTAAGACCAACTTGCAGTTAGGATTTGGAGGATAGATACTAGTAACCTCAATTTGTAGCTCTCTGTTTTTAACAAGCAAACAAAAAACCAAAAAGTACCACTATCTTTTCAGACTTTCATACCCAAATTTTGACTGCAAAATGTTAGCAGACCAAAGTTTCTAAACAATTTGATAGAATGATCTTAAAATTTCCATCATTATATTAGCATCAGTAATCTTTGAGAATTATATTCTCTTCAATATGATAATTCTGTTAACCTCCAAATTCTTCTTTTGCACCTTGTAACTGAAAGACTCTAAAGAATCATATTACTAGGTAAAAATCCTGGTGCCAGGAAAGTTCATGTAAAATAATTTTTTTCGTTCCATATTTTTATTGCAATTAATTGGTATCTGGAGAAAGCTGAAGTACTCAATAAGGTTGTCCCATCCAATTTTATAAACACTAGATTAGAAATTTTTGTTTTAATACTTCATGTTTTAATAACTGAGTGTAAACTTCAGAAGGGCAGGGCTCTCAGGTTTTATACTGACCTATCTCCAGTGTTTAATCAATCCCAGAAATAATACAAACATGTTTCATAAATGTTTACTTAGATTTCTTTGAGATTCCAATTATATTCCCACTTTGTGATTTTGTTAGGCAAAGACAAAATCAAGAAATCTTGGGAGACAATGACCACATATTCCCTCCTGCTTTAAGATGATTTCAACTATATTTGTTACTTCAGTTCTCTGCCAGTCTTGGATATTGCCTTTGAACAACTGATAGTTTTTAAAATAATGTAATTTTGAGATTATTTCAAATCTTATGCAAACCTGATTTTACACTTTATAATAAAAGTTAAAGGTTTTTTTTTTCTTACCCTTATTGCAGTGTATAATCTTCTACCAATTTTACTTTCTTTTGCAACACCTGTGCTATAAACCGATGCCTATAAAGGCCAACATATTGCCTAATGAAGGCCAACATATTCCAAGTATTATTCAGTAATGAAATCACAGCCATTAACAGATGCTTTCAATATTCGTTATAGAACTGCATAGAACTTAGCAGCTGCCTTTAACTTGTTCCTCTTCAGAATGAATAACTGAATTTTAAAGGCAATATATATTTTTCCTCTGCTTTAAATTCTGATTTGAGTAGGAAATTCATCACACCCAGGAGGAGAATTTCACAGTGTCAACGGAGGACTATCAACACTCCCCGTATTCTCCGTTACCCATTATGCCCAAGACATGTCAAATTAAAAAAAATGTACTCCAAATAAAAGGAGTGCACTTACCATGCAGCTATAGTTTCAAGCACACTTTCTAGAACTTCTCTTACAACTAGGTTGCTCTGCCTAAGTTCTTATTTAGAAATTCTGGAGTTTCCACCTGAAAGTATGTACAAGGATTGTGCAGTTAATGATTTGTAGTAATATTAATAATAATAATAGTAATAATTAACTACTTACCTTGTGCTAAGCATTATGCAAAGCAGCTGGCATATATAATCACATTTTAAATTTTACAGTGACCTTTAGAGATAGATATTATTTTCCCATCTTTAACTGTGTAAACTGAGACTTAGAAAGGTAAAGTATAACTTGGCTTAGGTCATAGAATTATTGTGTTATAACTAGCAGCTGGAATTGGAAGCCTGTCTGTCTTAAAATAAATCTGTGCATCCTGTTCAGCAATACTATATTGCCTCTCTCTGTTCTGGGCAGTTATTTTACACATCACCAACAAGGGGATGCAACAAATACATGCTGCTCAATTACTTGATTGGAGAAGGAAATTGGATAGACAAATATTGTTAGAAGAGATATTTAATAGTTTTATCTCTCAAAAAAGAAACATCATCCAACATATAATTAAAGGTGATTTGAATAGTAGCATAGATTAAGAGATTTTAGAGACTGGAAAATAATTATAGTTATTCATTCAATCAGTAGGTAGTTTGAGTGCCTTTTAGGTGCAACCACTGAAACAAGGCACTGGACATACAGTAGGATATGCTCAAAGCAGAGATTTCTTTAGTCAAAATTATAAAGAAGTCATGTAAAGCAGCACATCACAGATTTAAGTATAGGGACTGATGGAAATACTGCCTTAAAGCTTTTATTGCAGTTTCACATATTATGGAATTATGTATTGCTAATGAGGGACAACACATTGAATAGACCATATAATGTCACTGAACTTATTGTGTCTCACAATGTAATATCAGTATATAATTTGTTACATGTATTTATGTGTGTTTTCAGATTTTATGGCCTATCTCCATGTTCAAAAATTTTGTTAAACCCACTTATTAATTCTAATAATTTGACTGTAGATTCTTTTGTAAATTTTACATGATGTTTTCTGATACAATGACAGTTTTAAGTCTTACATTAGAGATCTTGTATCTTTTATTCTTGTACTTCTGCAGTGACCTGGACATTCAGTACAATGTTCAATGAAAGGGATGAGAGTAGACATTGTTGTCTCATTACTGATTTCATAAAGGAGAACTTTTAACATTTCACTATTAACGAGAACGTTTGCTGTGGTATGTTTGTAGATACCACTTGCCAGATCAAGAAAAAGTTCCTCTCTATTCCTAGTCTGCTGAGTTTTAATCATGGACCATTTTTAATTTTATCATTTGTATCATTTTCTGTGTATTACATCCATTGTATTTTTGTTCCCTACTTTGTTAATGTAAATGACCAGCAATCAGTGTTACATATTTGAAACAAAATGGACTTTTTTGTGGTTTAAATTCTTGTTAATTTTCTGGGATTCAGTTTGCTAATATTCAGTTTAGTTAAAAAATTAATTGAAATATATTTAACATACAAATTGTATAAAATTAAGGTGTACACCATATTGATTTAATACATTTGTATATTTATAATGCGATTGCTATTGTAGTGATAATTAGTGCCTCTATCACAGCACATAATTATCGTTTTTTTCTCGTGGTTGGAATAATTAAGATCTACTCTCTCAGCAAGTTTGATGATTATAATATGATATTGTTGCCTATACTTCACTATGCTGCGCATTAGATATGTAGGACTTATTAACTACTCATTGCAAGCCTGTACCCTTCAACATCTCTTCTATCTCCTCACCCTCCTCCCCCAGCCCCTGGTAACCACCACTTTACTCTCTATTTTTTATGAGTCTGACTTCTTTTAGCATCCAAATAGCAGTTTTATTATACAGTATTTGTCTTTCTCTGACTTATCTCATTTAGCATAATGTCCCCAAGGTCAGTCTATGTTGTTGCAAATATCAGGTTGTTCTTCTTTCTCATAGCTGAATAATATTCCACCATGTATATATATATATATAATATATATATATCTGCAGACAAATTGTTTTCCATATCTTGACTATTGTGACTAATGCTGCAGTAAACATTAGAGTGCTTATATCTCTTCAATATTATGTTTTCATTTCCTTTGGGTACATAATCAGAAGTAGAATTGCTAGATCATATGGTGTTTCTATTTTCAATTTTTTGAGGAAGCTCCAAGTTTACATTTCCACCAGTGGTATACAGGTTTCCCTTTTCTCCCTATTCTTGCCAACACTTGTTATCTCTTGTCTTCTTGATGATACCCATTCTAACAGGTATATGGTGGTATTTCATTGTGGTTTAGATTTGCATTTCCCTGATGATTAGTCATGGTGAGCATCTTTTCATGTACCTGTTGGCCAATTGTGGAAATTCAACCACAATAATCAGAGCAGAAATAAATGAAATAGTGATTAAAAGATATTAGAAACTAATAATAGACTAAAAGATAATTAATGAAGCTGAGTAGGTTTTTTGAAAAGATAAACAAAACAGGCAAACATTTATCTAGACTTACCAAGGGAAAATGAAAGGACTCAAATAAATAAAATTAGAAATGTAAGAGGAGACATTACAACTGATACCACAAATATACAGAGGATTTTAAGAGACTACTATGAACACTTGTATGCCAACAAGATGGACAACCTAGAAGAAATGGAAAAAATCCTAGAAACATATAACCTGTCAAGACTGAATCATGAAGAAATAGAAAATCTGAACAGACCGGTTTGAATTAGTAATCAAAAATGTTTTAACAAAGAAAACTCTAGGACCAGATGGCTTCAAACATTTAAGGAAGTACTACAAATCCTTCTCAAACGCTTCTAAAGAAGAGGAGAAAAGTCTTCCAAACCCATTTTATGAGGCCAGCATTACCCTGATACCAAAACCAGACAAGGATACTAAGGAGAAAAAAAATTGTAGACCAGTATTGCTGATAAAGATAGATGCAAATATCCTCAACAAAATATTAGGAAATCAAATTTAACAATATTTTAAAAGGATTGTACGCCATGATGAAGAGGAATTTATTCCAGGGATGCAATAATGGTTCTATAGCTGCAAATCAAGCAGTGTAATACAACACATTAACAAAATGAAGGGTAAAAATCATATGATCATCTCAATAGATGCAGAAAAAACATTTGATGAAATTCAACATCTGTTTTTGATAAAACTTCTCAATAAATTGCATATAGAGAGAACATACCTAAACTTAATAAAGGCTATGCATAACAAGCCCACAGCTACCATCATACTCAAAGATGAAAAGCCAAAAGCTTTTTCTCTGAGATCTGGAACAAGAAAAGATTGCCCACTCTTACCATTTTTATTCAACATAGTACTGGAAGACCTAGCCAGATCAACTAGGCAAGAAAAAAAATAGAAGGCACCCAAATCAGATAAGAAGTATAATTCTCTCTATTTGCATGTGATATGATATTATGGGTAGAAAATCCTAAAGATCCCAGAGAGGGGGAAGAAACTGTTAGAGCCAGTAAACAAATTTAATAAGTTGCAGGATACAAATTTTGTCAATAGACAAAAATAAGTTCTGTTTCGATACATCAACAATGATCTATCAAAAAGACAAATTAAGAAAACAGACCATTTACATTACGTAAAAAAGAATGAAATACTTAGAAGTAAATTTAATCAAAAAGGTTGAGATCTGTTCACTAAAGACTATAATCAATGAAATAAATTAAAGAAGCCACAAATAAACAAAAAGATATCTTATGTTCATGGATTGAATGGATTAGTAATATTAAAATCCCCACACCACCCAGTGTGATCTACAGATTCTGTGCTACCTCTATCAAAATTTCTATGGGATTTTTTTTTTCACAGAAATAGAAAAGAAAAAATATGTAATGCTAAAACTTGTATAGGATGACAAAAGACCTTGAATAACCAAGCCATCTTGAGAAAAAAGAACAAAACTGGAGGCATCACACGTCCTGATTTAAAACTATATTACAAAACTATAATAACCAAAACAGTATAGTTTTGGAATAGGGACAGACACGTAGATCAGTGAAACAGAATAGAGAGCCAAGAAATAAACCCATGCATATATAGTGAGTTAATTTAAGACAAAGGAAACAAGAATATACAATGGGGAAAGGAGAGTAAATTGTGTTGGGAAAACTGGACAGCCACAAGCAAGAGAATGAGATGGGACCCCCATGTTGTACCAGGCACAAATAACAAGTATCAACTCAGTATGGATTAAAAACTTGAACATAAAACCTGAAAACTTAAGAATCCTAGAAGAAAACATACAGGGGATAAGCTCCTTGGCATCCGTCTCAGCAGTAATTTTTTGGATTTGAAACCAACAACAATGGCAACAAAAGCAAAAATAAGCAAGTGGTACTACATTAAATAAAGCTCTCTGGGGACTTTCCTGGTGCTTCACCAGTTAAGACTCCATGCTTCCAATGCAGGGAGCCTGGGTTCGATCCCTGGTCATGGAACTAATATCCCACATGCCATGCAGCACATCCAAAAAAAAAAAAAAGGCTTTTGCAAAGGACACCATCAACAATATGAAAAGGCATCCTACAGAATGGGAGTAAATATTCCCAAGTCTTATATCTGGCAAGGGGTTAACATCCAAACTATATGAAAAACCCATACAACTCAATAGCCAAAAAATTTTTAAATAGGCAGAATAACTGAATAGACATTTTTCAAAAGACATACAAATGGCCAACAGGTACATGAAAAGATGCTCAATAGTACTAATCATCAGGAAAATTCAAATCAAAACCACAATGAGATATCATCTCACACTTGTTAGAATGGCTGTCATCAAAAAGAGAAGAGATAAGTGCTGGCAAGGATGTGGATTATAGGGAACCCTTTTGCACTGTTGGTGGGAATGAAAATTGGTTGAGCCACTGTGGAAACAGCATGGAGGTTCCTCAAAAAATAAAATATGGTTACAATATTATCCAGAAATCCCGCTTCTAATATATATATACAAAGGAAATTAAAACAGGACCTCAAAGAGATATCTGCAGTCCCATGTTCATTGCAGCATTATTCACAATAGCCAAGATATGAAAACAACCTAAATATTCACCAATGGATGAATGGGTCAAGAAGATGTAATATATATTACATATATTATACATATATAATACACACACACATACACACACACACACACAAGGGAGAGTCAAAAATGATCCACACTTTGGCTGTAGAATTTATTTTAATTAACTTTCAGAAAAGAAAAATACATCATTTTTTGACATAATTGCCTTGCTTTTCAGTACACTTTGTCCATCTGTCAACAGCTTTTATAATCCCTCATTAAAAAATGTTTTAGTCTGAGCTGCAAGCCACAAATACACTGCTGTCTTCACTTCTTCATCAGAAGTGAATCTTCACCCTCAGAGGGCTGCTTTCAGGGGGCCAAACAGGGGAAAGTTCGATGGAGCAAGAACAGAACTATAGGGAGGATGCTTTAACATCTCAAAATGAAGTTTTTGCAGAGTGTCAACAGTGTGTGGATGTGCATTGTCATGCAAGACCACAACATCCTTGGATAGCAGTCCCCTGTGTTTAATCTGAAGTTTAGGCATCAGCTCTTCAGTCAGCGTCTTTATCCATTCATACACACTTCTTTGTGACAAAACACTTTTTCCATACTGTGCACAAAGTCTTCGTTAAATAACGTCACCAGGTACACCCTCAGACCACAAAAAACAAATCACTGCATGCTGCTCTTCTTTCGTGGAAATCACAAGTGGGGCATCCATTTTTGCTCGCACCACAATTACAAATGAACTGATGTAACACTTTCACAACTACATGGCAGTGACTGGGGAGACAGTAGCCTTGAACGGAAAGTGCTGATAAGATAGTATGGCCAACAGAAGTTTTAATATAACCAGGGTGTGGATAATTTTTGACTCACCCTCGTATAATGGAATAATATTCATCCAGATGAAAGAAATCATCCTTCTGTAAAGATTATATATATTGATATAAAGACTGTATAAGGTAGATTAAGAATAATAAACTAAGTATGAACTTACAATAGTAACCAAAATCATTAATAGCTAGAGAAAAATACAGGAAAATAAATTGCAGAGTTTGACACTGGGAGCCTCAAAATTAATTAAGGGAAGTTTTTAAACATTTAAATAACTGAAGAGACATACTGTGTTCATACATTGGACAACTCAATTTTATAAAGATGTTAATTTTTCTGAAATTTGTATATGTTTTCACTGTAATTCCAATCATGTACATTTATCAACTCTGCATTTTATATGCATCTAAATTTGCCTTCTCATCACTCCCTGCTCTGCTGGTACATCTTAGTTGAGTCCACCATCATAATTTACTTGAACTGTTGAATTGACACCTCAGCTGAGCTTGTTGTTCTGCTTTTGTTCCTCCATAGTATAGTCTCATCACAGGATCTACAGTGACATGTCTCTCCCTGTACAAAACACTCCGGTGTTTGCCAAATTGTTCAGAGTAAACACCAGCACTCATAAGAACCCTCACTGTCTCTCTTGATCTACCCCATCCCTGCTACCTCAGATCTCATGTCCTGCTACCCTCTCCCTGTCTCACTACAGCAGCCCAAATGGTCCTTCCCCTGTATCCTGAACATTCTTGGCACACTCCATATCAAGGTCTTTGCTCTTGCAAAGTGCTCTACCCTTTGCCTAGATGGTTCTTCCCCAGTTAGCCACAGCTTGCACCTTACCTCCTTCAGGCTCACTTGATAACAGCATTTAAAAATGCAACTGTCAACAGCAGGATCTAGAACAGAACCTGATACACAGTAGCATGCATTCATTAATGTATTCAGTATATGATTGTTGAAGGTATCTGATATACCTGTGCTATGGCTTGAAGGATGTCAATACTGAAAAGATTCAATCTTTGCTTCAAAGAAAGTGTCAAGTGGGGATATAAGCCTTATAACTAACATTTATATAGGAGTTGCAATTTACAAAATATCTACAATTTACATGCTTGTTACATTTGAGCCTCCCAAACAACACTGTGTTGTGGAGACAGCAGGTGTTTCACAAATGTAAACTTGGAGGGGTTAAATAATTTGCCCTAGCGGGAAAGCTATGTCTCAAAGCCTGGCTTTCTGACTTTGAAATTTTTTTTTTCCTTTGGTCACACAAGACTGCATTCTCTTTGAACTTTGGGGAATATGACAGGAGAGTAAAATAAAGTCTATCCCTGTAATAAATTTGAAATCTTTGTGGGTCATAGCTGTGGCATGAGAAACAAAAGGAATCCCATGACACTGTTTCCTCAGGTTAGTTTATAATCTGTAAAATGGAAGTCATGCATACACAATTACCTAAGGGGACATGGAGAAGATTAATGAGGCCAAGTTTATGAAAAATCTTTAAATTATATAAGGAAAAGCATTATCTTCAGAAAAGGAACTCAATAATCCATATTTTTATATACAAGCTTAGCATATGGTTTTATGAAAGGAAATCCATGACTGTTTAATTCTAACTTTGAAACCTACTATTATTTGAAAGTAGTGTGTGATTTGATTTCTAAATATTGCTTAATTTCTTGAATAAAAAAGGAAAGACAAACATATTTTCCAGTGGAGTTCAAATTTGTAGACCATCCATCCTACGATTAGGAGACTAAAAAAATTGAGGACCTCTAAATTTTTGAACTCTGTGTGGCAGCTGAACTTTTGAAGAAAAAAAAAATAACAGTATCAGGAAGAAAAATTGAAACAAAATTGAACAAAATAATTCAAAGAGAACTATTTTATTTCTGACTTCAACTGGAGAAATTGTAAAGTTAAAAAAGATTATTAATATATGAGAAATGGCATTTAGTTAATAAAAACTATGAAGTGACTAAGAAATTAGTCTCCACAGGAACATTAATTTCATCGTGACTATGCTTTTTTTGTAAGTAGATTTGTAAAACAGTGATAAAAGCAGTATTTATATAAAAAAGAAAAATATTTTCTAAACTAGAATGCTGCATAAAGTACTAGGGAAACATTTACTGAAGTAATGCTTAACAGGGTTTAAAATAATAGTAATCAGACAAGCATTGGCTTTTAAGCTTACTAAGATATGTGTGCTTTGTAAAAAAAAATTGATTTAGGTACATATTTAGAATTGACACATCATATATAGCCACTACAGTTTTTTTTTAATATATGGCTCTTAATTAATTAACTAATTAATTGGCTGCATTGGGTCTCCATTCCTTTGCGCAGGTTTTCTCTAGTTGTGGTGAGCAGAGGCTACTCTTCATTGTGGTGGTTTTTCTTGTTGTCAAGCATGGGCTCTAGGGCACATGGGCTTCAGTAGTTGTGGCACATGGGCTCAGTAGTTGTAGCTCGCAGGCTCTAGAGCACAGGCTCAGTAGTTGTGGTGCATAGGCTTAGTTGCTCCACGGCATGTGGAATCTTCCCACACTAGATATCCAACCTGTGTTCCCTGCATTGGCAGGTGGATTCTTAACCACTGCACCACCAGGGAAGCCCCTACCCGCTACAGTTTACTTTTGTAAAATGTATGGAAAATTAAGATAATACAAAGAAGATTACAGAATAAATGTTAAATGTTATAAAAAAATTTTTTTACAAATTTAAGTTAGCTTTTGAGGGCATTTTATAATATTACTGAATCAAAGTTAATTTACCTATCCTATAGGAGTTTTGTCAGATTTACTGTTTGTGAAATATTGCTAGTCATTTTCCACTTTGATACATTTGTTTAAAATAAAGTTCAATAATATTTAATGTTCTAAAATAATATTTTAGAAATTATAGTCGTATATTCAGAATGCACTTTTCCCCCAATATTTCATGTTACTATATTTTTTGTGACAGATAACCATGCAATACAATTTAAATTAAATAGGTTTGTGGTCATTTGAAATGGCAAAGAAGGAACTTGTGACAAAGTAAAATGTGAATGTTAAGTTTATGTGTCAATGTGGCTAAGCTATGGTGCCCAGTTGTTTGGTTAAAGACCAGTCTAGATGTTGCTGTGAAATCATTATTTAGACATGATTAATATTTAAATCAGTAGTTTTTGAATAAAGTAGGTTACCCTCCATAATGTGTGTAGGCCTCATCCAGTCAGTTAGAGGACTTAAAAGACTGAGGTCGCTCAAAAAGGAAAGAATTCTGTCTCCAGACTGCCTTCAAACTCAAGATTGAAACATTAACTCTTACCAGAATTTCTAGCTGCAAATTTCAAACTTGCCAGCCCCTACAATCGTATGAACCAATTCCTTAATCACATCCACAATCACACATATTTATATACACAAATGCATACATCCTATTGGTTCTGTTCGGAGAACTCTGATACAGGGTCTATACCCATACACCACTCCCCCCCCCAAAAAAAAAAGAAAATAACAACCCTAAATTATATAGAAACCATCCTAGTATAAGAATAAACAACAAAATTTTAGACAGAATTAAAGAAATAGTGGGGAAAGGCACATGGCTGTTGGCCTCCTGAATTTTGTTTTTAACTGGAGTAAAGGCTTTGATATAATTTGCCTTGAAATTTTACTTGAAAAATTAATTGGATTTGGCTGGGATGAAAATAACCACATTATCAGTGCTAAAAACTGGCTTAAGACCATGACTTAAAGCAGAAAAAAAAAAAATCAAAATTGATTCAATGGGTTAAACATAAAGAATTAGGAGAACATTTAGAACAGAAAAGAGATTGAAAGTCAATGGTATTTTTATGAATAAGATTTGATATTACCTCCCAGTAAAGAAGGTGATAAATCTTTTCAACATGATTTCAGAGATAGATGGTTGGAATTCTGGAAATATTTACGCAAAATGGAAGGCGGTGTTCTAAGCAGAGTGGATGCGGACTGGATTTTTATGACTTGAAGCTACTATAAGAGAACAGCTTTGATTAACTAAATATTCCTTAATCCTCCACACAAAGAGAAACATAAAAGTCTATAGACAGAGCACTTGAGAAATACTTAGGGGAGGATGAAACAAGTTCTCTAGGTTTCTGCCATGGCATCTCAATATCATTATTTTTGTTCATTCTTGATGATAATCAGTCAAGCATGAACTTGAGGAATATTTCACTTCTATAGCCAATCAAATAAAGTAATAATTAAGGTCACCGAATGAACTTTACAATACTGTAAAAATTATGGTGACCAGATCAGTGAACACTAGAAAATGTGATCAGGCTATAAATAAAGGATTTTGTTTCATCATAAGCACACACATTTTTCAGAACTGTTTCTGGCTATAAATGCTTTGGAATGGGTTAGAGGTTAGACAAGAGAGTCTTAAAATTTTTATTTCTCATAATTGTGCTGGTCATTTGCCTATTTGGTTGGTCTATTTTTCCAATTACCTTGCTTTGCTCTGTATCATAGATGATTGTGTCTATAGACTTCTGGTTACATTCAGAAGTTGTAGGCATTGGTGGGTATGAAAAGGGGGTAAATCAGTGTATTTCACCCTCTCTTGCTCTGTCTACAGTAGCATTTCTAGTAGTGATTATGTGTCCATACTGGTTCCAGGTTCTGATAGAAAGCCACTGTTCCATGGTTCCGGCTC
This sequence comes from Hippopotamus amphibius kiboko, assembly GCF_030028045.1. NCBI lineage: Eukaryota > Metazoa > Chordata > Mammalia > Artiodactyla > Hippopotamidae > Hippopotamus > Hippopotamus amphibius. The sequence continues at coordinate 168,987,994 of NC_080187.1, read as the reverse complement.
CTGCCTGCAAAGCTGTTGATTCCAATGCCTATTAGACAATCCTTGCTGTGGTTACACTACTTCTTACCGTCCCTGTTGCTTAGGGATAGTTGATGTCTTCCTGCTGTTGTTTCATGGTTCTCACTTTGGCTATTTAACCTGTCTATCACTTGCTTAATCAATCCTCTATGTTAAATTTCCTCAGTATGAAAGAACTAAATCGATATTTTGTCTTATCTCATACAGTTCTTAAAAGTGGTCACAAAATTCTCTTCTAGGAGAACAGAATTTCTCCTAAGTCAATTTAGGTATGGTCCCAGATGAAGGCAGAAAATTGAACTTTCTGACTTCTCAACAATCTTTCCAAAAATTGTCATAATATGTTACACTTTGGGTTGTCAAGTGCAATCCAGAGAACTCATATTCTTATTGTTGTTCATGACGCTTTGCATTCTATCACTTCTAAAACAAATGCTTTGACATCAGTAGCCCCCAAATACTTTTCTATTATTTCAGTTTTGAATAGCAGATTTAAAAATTATTGTTGACAAATAATCACAACTGGAACCTTTCTATTTCTGCTATGGAGCTTATCTATTTTAAAACTAATTGCGTTTTTGGTGTAACTAGTTACTTTGGAAATATCCCTATTCTGAGTGTGAATGCCGGTGTTTAGGAGAAAATTTATAGACATTCTATCTTCCAACTGAGTTCTTTTAAACAATATTTCACTAGAAACCGAGTGAATACCTTCAAGATTCCTTATTGCACTGCCCTTGAGATCTTTCCCACGGGTTCACCTTGAACATAAGATTGGAAAACAACTACATCCTAACAACTAAGTCACGTGAATTATCACAGATTATTTTAATGGTTTACTTGGAGGACTTATCTACAGAAAGGCTTTGTGTGTGTGTGTGAAGTTCCCAGATTTATTCTCTTGATCTGTATGTGGCTCTTTATCCACATTTATTTATTTATTTATTTATTTATTTATTTTTTAAAGATTTTTTTTTTTTGATGTGGAGCATTTTTTTAAAAGTCTTTACTGAATTTGTTACAATAATGCTTCTGTTTTATGTTTTGGTGTTTTGGCTGCGAGGCGTGTGGCATCCTAGCTCCCCAAGCAGGGATCGAACCTGCACCCCCTGCATTGGAAGGCAAAGTCTTAATCACTGGACTGCCAGGGAAGTCCCTTTACCCATATTTTAAACATTAGTATATCCCACAGTATCTTCAAAAGTGTCAGAAACCTGGCCACTGTGCTGAACTGGACTTGGAGTGTAACCTGGTTAGACCCTAGGGAGAGAATGAATATTAAAAGCAGCATGCACTAAAAAAGAAGTCCACTGGGAGAAGAGCAACATTCTGTTCCGCTTGGATCTGAGCTCAGTGACCCAGATGCAGCTGGGTGGCCTAGGAGCTCCCAAAACAATTTTCTAACTTCCAGAGTGAATGGTAGCTGGGACTTTAAACTCAGAAAATCATAGTTTACATATGCAGAAAATGCTGAAATGTTGGCAGGTAACATAAGGAATATATGTGTACTGAATGTAATTAAACATGTGTTTGAAGTTTTAAATTTAAAACAAATTACAGTAAGAAAAGCAAGCAAGCATATATATGTATGTATATATGCATATATGTCTGTGTATATATATCCTAATGCATTCATATCAATTTAACTTTGAGTTGATCTCAATATATTCTCAGTATTTAAGAATTTTCTCCATCTGTTTATGACATATACTCAGATTGTACTACCAAATATAGTATGTTTCAGAAAGCCGTTGTTGACTCAATGTGAAATTCAAAGGAAATGATTTATTTTCATGTTTTTCTCCAAATGGCCAGAGTCCTTCTTTTCGTATTTATTGACTCTTTATTCAGCACCAGAATTCTTCTCAAAAAAGTAGCTGAGAATCTCCAGACTTTTATTTAAAAAAAAAAGTCCTTCAGATATGATATTTATTTTATAACACAAAAAGAATCAATAAGAGCTCTTTAGGATTAGAAGATTCACCAAATACTGGAGGGATTTAAAGGAAAGACTTTGTTCCATTCTGCTGCTAGGAGGTCAGATTCAATTTGATGCCACACTTTTGTTTTCCTTGTTGTGGTTATCTTAAAGCTTTAGCATAGTTCTCACTCAGAAGTAGAATTCCAAACAGCAAAGGAGTAAAGGAAAAAAAAAAGTTTCAAAAGGGTTCTAAAGGTTTCTATGAAGAAAGATTTCTCAAAAAATAAAAATAAAAAATAAAATGTGAAACTAGGGTAAGGAAATCTTAGAAGTTTGGTTTTTGAGATATAAGCACCACAGGAAAACCTATTTTGTCAATCTTGATCTAAATTTAACAGGCAGTAAGCAGGTGGTAAAGCATTTTGTCAACTACCTGTGGGTAATGAGGCTTCTCTTGACTACACGTGAGTTTTCAGATCTCTAATTATATGCCAGAAGTTTCATACCTAAATTGGAACTAATATCTGTTATTTTACTTGTTATCAGTGATAGTTCGGTAACTAAACCTTAAGGAGGAATTTACCTACGTTTAAAAAAATGAAATACAATTGTTAAAGTATTTTTTTTTAATTTATAAAAACCAAGTAGCACAGAATCAGATAATTTGCTTGTTACAGGGGTTTATGTAGTGTTTTATTGACCTCTTAGGAATTATATTTAGTGTGATATGAAGAGAATTGAACAACGCTGCTTAGGTTTGATGTTTAAAACTATATTTTCATAACAGCCATATGGCATGATTGTCCCTAGGGAAGTAGTTCTCTCTCCAATTCCTTTATGAATTGCTATAGTTTAGTGATTATGAAATAAATAATATTATAGTTCTCGGTACATTCAGCAAAAGTCAAGATGTCCTGTTGACTTGAACAACAACGTAGTCGTATCTAGATTTATTATTTGTCAGGGTCAAGCTTGCTCTACACAGCAGCAATGTTCTGAGATCTTCCTGTAATGATAGCAAAATGTACCAACAGAGTTATTCTGCTTCATTTGCCTGTAATCTCACGTGTCCAAAATGAAAGTTGTTCTCTTTCTCTAAATAAACACTGCACAGTGGCTGACAACATGGCTCTAAAGCCACACTCTCTGAATTTGAATCCTGGACCTGCCAATAGCTAAACCGGTGAGCTTGGGCAAATTACTTAGCCTCTTGAAGATTCAGATTCCTCATCAGGAAACCTGGGTTAATGATACAAGCCACCTCCTAGCATTGTTATGAAGATTAAATAAGTTGATATATTCAAACCAGGCAATATGCAGGCGGTAAAGCATTGCTACTCAGGTGCTAAAGATTGCTACCCAGTGAATCATGGCAGCACTATCCACCTTGTCTTTCAAGCTAGGAATCTTAGGGTCATTCTGTCTTCCTCCCTTATCTAACCATGATCACATTGTAACAATTCTTTTCTTTTTTAATCTATCAGACTTGTCTTTTTCTCTTCTTTCATCATTGACTTTGAACTTGAGCTCTTACAATGATGTCCCTGCTCTGTGTTTTACATTCTATTAAAGTATTCACGAATTTTTCAAGCTTAAATCTGTTCACTGGTTTCCTGTTGATTGCTGCAGTGGTTGTCAGATTATTTGAAAAAGCTTTATATCTTTAGTCAAAGGAAAATTTTCATGGGAGTACAATATGTACAAAAAGATAAGCACTGAAATACCCTAGTAGCAGTGGGAAGTGGGGGTGGGAATCTTCCCATTCACTCTGCATATTACCTTCTCTTGGTCTTATACTAGCCTTTAGGTCTTAAAATCTTTGCACCTCTTCACATCCCCGTCATCACTACTCCCCCTTTGTCAAATACTCTCAGCTGTGGACTCATAGAACTCATAGTTTTTTTGTATAATTTATTCTATTTTAAAAATTCTAATATTTTATAATATTTCTACTATTTTGTGACGTTTACTTACTGCTATTTACGTTCCTATTGTCTTTCTTTAACTGGGCTCTATTTAAGAACACGCATTGAGTTTTCATGTGGTTTTTAAAACTGCCAGCAAACAATTATGTATACAACAGACGTTTACTAATATGCAAACAATAGATCAGTTATATTTTCTATTCTCTCCTCACTTAGGTCAAGAGCTACCCTGTCTCTTTTCTATGCCTCATATCTGCCCCCTGTGTTTCTTGACCACCAAATGCCTTCCCAGAGTGGTAAACTATATTGTATGTCCTTCATTCTTGGAGGCTGAATTCCTAGAACTACTTCAGTATGACTTTAAACAGTTTAGTGCCTGGTGTATTAGTTTTTTATGGCTGCTGTGACATTACTACAAGCTTAGTGACTGAAGACAACACAAATGTGTTATCTTGCAGCTCTGTAGGTTAGAAACTCAACATGGGTCTCTGGGCTAAACTCAAGTTGTCAGAAGGGCTATATTGCTTTGTTGTACAGGGAACAGTCTATTTCTATACATTTGTAGCTTCTAGAGGCTACCTACATTCCTTGGCTCATGGCTCCTTTTCTTCATTTTGAAAGCCATCATTGATTGGTAGGTGAATCCTTCTCACATCTCATCACTCTGATCTTCTACTTCTCTACAGTAAATGACCCTTATGATTACACTGGGCCCACCTCGATAATCCAGGAAATCCTCCCTATCTCAAACACTTTAAGCATAACTACAAATCTCCTTTTGTAATATAGGTGACATACTCATAGCTTCTAGCGATTAGGACATGGATATCTTTGGGGGCTATTATTCTGCCTACAGCACCTGGGATATTTGCCAAAATGATGTTGATGAAAATACTTTGCTCTTGCGTAATATGTGTACCATTTTCAAATTTTCTTCTTGTTTCATTTTCTAAACAATATTTTGCAAGGGGTATGTCTCACATAATTTTCTTTATTGTCTTATACACTTTAATTTATATATCCAGTATATATCTGAGTATCCACTATATTGTAACTTGAAGAAATTTCCAGACAACCTATAGCTCATAGTTTGTTTTCATTAGCTAGTCAAATTAGTGAATGAAGAAACAAGTTCAAACCAATATTTAAAATAATTGAAGCTACAGCTAGTCCTCAGAGATTCCGAATTATGAATCAGACTTCTTTCCAATTTATCCCAGTGCTGACAATGTACCAGTGGACCACATTTCTTCTTCTGTTGTTATAGTGACTATAAGAGGCATGTTTATAAATACACAGGAAAATATGTAGTGGTATAAGTTACGTGCCATTATTATGGTAATTTTAATGTAAATTTCTCAGGGTTGAAAATTTTAACAGAAATAAATGAAAGCATTTGACAAGAAAAGGTATAGAAAAATTCTCAACACGAAAGTCATTTGTATATTGTTTCAGAATAAGTCCTTATTTTTGACAGCATCATAAGCACTGAAGTAGTATGCATTTAGACATAAAAAATATCTGATGTAAGCACATAAATAATCAAGAAAATTGAGCGTTCAGAAGTTTTTTCTGTTTTATCTAATAATTTGCTGATGTTGAATAAATGAATAATTTCATGTTGGGAAAACTTGGGATGTTAAGGGAGAATGTAGATTTGGAAAAGCTGACAATTAAGAAGCAGGAAGCCTTTATGTTAAAGATATTATTTTTCACATAATCTTTGTGTGTACACACCCCAGAATTCTGGGCTAAAGAGGCATAATTTGAGGTGTGAAAATTCTGGGGAAGGTCTAGATTAGAATCTCAAAACCTTTGGTATTGGTGACTTGAATGTCATTTGGTGGAACCAGCTGGTGACTTTTATTTACTCTTCATCTGATATTTTTTTTAATTTTTAAATTAATGTTTTAATTTTATTGAAGTATAGTTGATTTATTATATTCTATTAGTTTCGGGTGTACAACATAGTGATTCAGCATTTTTATAGTTTATACTCCATTGAAAGTTATTACAAGATAATGGCTATAATTTCCTGTGTTATCCAATGTATCCTTGCTGCTTGTCTATTTTATACATAGTAGTTTGTATATCTTAAACCCATAACCCATAATGTACCCCTTTCTGCTTTCCTTTCCCCACTTGTATTCACTAGTTTGTTTTCTGTTTCTGTGAGTCTGTTTCTGTTTTGCTATGTATCATCATTTGTATTATTTTTTAGATTCCACATTTAAGTAATATCATGCAGTATTTGTCTTTCTCTGTCTAGCTTATTTCACTAAGCATAATATTTTCTAGGTCTATCCATGTTACTGCAAAAGGCAGAATTCATTCTTTTTTATGATTAATATTCATATATATATATATATACACATCATTTTCTTTACCCATTCATCTGTTCATGGACACATGGATGACTTCCATATCTTGGCTGTCGTAAATAGTGGTGCTGTGAACATTGGGTGTATATATCTTTTCAAATTAGTGTTTTTGGTTTTTCTGGATATATACCCAAGAGTGGAATTGCTGGGTCATATGGTAGTTCTATTTTTAATTTTTTGAGGAAGCTCAATACTGTTTTACATTCCCACCAACAGTGTAGGAGGGTTCACTTTTCTCCACATCATGCCAACATTTGTTATTTGTGGACTTTTTTTATGATAGCCATTCAACAGATGTGAGGTGATATTGTTGTTTTGATTTGCATTTCTATAATAATTAGCATATTGAGCTTATTTTCATATGGTTGTTAGCCATCTGTATGTCTTCTTTGGAAAAATATCTGTTCAGGTCTTCTGTTCATTTTTTTGACTGAGCTGTGTTTTTTGTTTGTTTATTTTTGTTTTTATTTTGATATTGAGTTGTATGAACTGTTTATATATTTTGGATATTAACCACTTGTCATTCATATCATTTATAAATATTTTTCCCAATCAGTAGGTTGTCTTTTTATTTTGTCAGTGGTTTTCTTTGCTGCACAAAAGCTTTTAAGTTTAATTTGGTCTTATTTGTTTATTTTTGCTCTTATTTCTTTTGCCCTAGGAGACAGGTTATAGGTACAATTTATGTTATACTGTTCTACCTATGCTCTCTTCTAGAATTTTTATGGTTTCAGGTCTAACATTTAGGTCTTTAATCCATTTTGAGTTTATTTTGTATATGGTGAAAGGAAATTTTCTAATCGCATTGTTTTACATGTAGCTGTCCAATATTCCCAGCATCACTTGTTGAAGAGACTGTTTCTTCTCCATTGTATATTTTTGCCTCCTTTGTGGTACATTAATAGACTATAGATGCGTGGGTTTATTTCTTGGCTCTCTATTCTGTTACCGTAGCTTTGCAATGTAGTCTGACGTTTTGGAGGGTGATACCTCCAGGTTTGTTCCTTGTTCCAAAGACTGCTTTGGCAATTCAAGTTTTTTGTTTGTTTGTTTTTTTGTTTTTTTTGGCATTGTTCTGTATGGATTTTAGGATTACTTTAAATTTTAGGATTATTGTTCTAGTTCTGTTAAAAATGTCATGGGTATTTTGAAGGGACTGCATTAAATCTGTAGATTTCTTTGGGTTATATGACCATTTTAAAATATTGATTCTTTCAATCCAAGAGCACGGGATATATTTCCATTTCTTTGTATTATTGAAATTTCAATTTCCTCCATGAACGTATTATAGTTTTCAGAGTATAGGTCTTTGACCTTCTTGGTTAAATTTATTCCGGGTATTTTATTCTTTTTGATGTGATCTTAAACATGATTTTTTTTTTTAACTTTCTTTTTCTGGGAGTTAATTACTAGTGTATAGAAAAGCAACAGATTTTTGTATATTGATCTTATATCCTGAAAGTTTGATGAATTCATTTATTAGTTCTAATACTATCTGTGTGGAGATTTTAGGATTTTCTATATAAAGTATTATGTCATCTGAAAAATAGTGACAGTTTTACTTCTTCCCTGCCAATTTGGATGCCTTTTATTTATTTTTCTTGTCTGAATGCTGTGGCTAGGACTTCCAGTACTATGTTAAATAGAAGTGGTGAGAGTGGGCATCCTTGTCTTATTCCTGAATTTAGAGGGAAGGCTTTCAGTTTTTCAACATTGACCATGAGAACTTTTTCTACCTCTATGAATTTAAGTGCAACAGTCACCAATTGTAGTCTTGAAGGGGTGTTCTTACGTGGGAACATCCCTATACAGACTGCATGCGCCCAGTGCCTTTGGTGGGAGAGTTGGATTTGACATGGATGCAAATCACATCTTTCCTCAGAGTGGTTGGAGGTCTCCCCTTGGTAGGGGGTGTAGCTGGAGAGAGAGAGGCTAGAGCTGGCACTGGGTGTGAGCCGGGACTTCCCCTCTATTCATTGCCAATCACCACCTTATCAGAGGTGGGATCTGATCTCAAACTGTTGAAGCAGAAGCCCTGAGGACTGGGCCCAAGCCCACTAAGTGTGTGTTTTTCTCTCTTCCTGCACTGGGACCCTAGTTTTCGAGTGAGGGGGTACTGAAGCGAGTGGGGCCCATGTGGAATCTTAACTTGTTTGGCCACAGTGTTATGATGTGCTGCCTATCTAGGCATCTGTGGGTCTATGCAGAATCAGTCTTGAGGGCAAGTTCCCTTCTTCTCTTACAGCCAGTCACTGCCCCAGCCTCCTCCACTCCCACCCTGTTATGGAATTACTCTGCATGGCAGGTGGGGCTGCATGAGCTCTTGGCATGTGTTGGGGGTGAGTTGTGGTGGAGTGGCTGCCATCAGAGGGCTGTTTTTGATGTGGTTCTTCTGTAAGCGCCAGCAGTGGCCACCGCTGCCCTACCCACGCTCCATCCTGGGACCAGGTCACCTCTGTGGCCCACAGTTGGGTCTTTCCCCTAGTTGTGGCCACCCTAGATCCAGTGCCACACCTTCATGGAGTGAGTGGAGCCAGAGCATTCTCTCTGCTCAGGCTAGGATGTGTAGTGAGGGGGTTATAGGAAACCTGGCAGGGCAGCCAGGTGCTTGAGCACATTTCTTTCCTCCATGCCGGGGGGCAAACTAGAAGGCAAGAGCTCCTTGCAAATGGATTTCAGTCTCCTTCTAGCCCTTGTGGTAGTCTCAGGGGTCCTCCAACCAGACAAGGGAGCTTGTCTCCCCCATGTAGAACCCCAGGACTGGAGCTCTCAACCTGTGGCTTGGACTGCTCACTTCCCAGGGCACGTATCCTCCTGTGTAATCTCCCTTTTCCTCAGAGTCCCCTCCCAAGGGCACAGGTCCTATTGTGATCACTTTTATCCCCTTCCTACCCAGTTACATGTGGATCTTTCTTACAGCCTTGGTTGTAGAGGAATCCTTCTGCAAGTTTCCAGTTAGTTTTCAGTTAGAATTGTTCCACATGTAGGTGTATTTTTGATGTATTTGTGGTGGGAGGTGAGTTCCACATCCTCTCATTCCTCCATCTTGATCTGAACCCCTGTCTTCATCTCGTTTTTAATCACACGGAACAGTCACACCATGGAGAGGTGTGTGCTTTTTCAGCAGACAAATAAGACTAGCCTTCATTCTAGGAAGAATTCTCTCTGGAACTCCATTTAACCTTGTATTTTTCATCAGGATGATATGAAGACCTATTAGGGCCTAGGGTACAACAAATTGGGCGTAATGACCTCAGGCTCTGATGCTTACAGCGAAGACATGCCTCTGTGTTAGTCTGTTGGGAAGGATAAAATGTCTTTGATGTTTAAAAGGAAAGAAAGAAAGAAGAGAAAAGAAAAAAAAAAATTCCTCTTACTTTTGCATGGTATGTCACCAAGACAAGTGATAGGATATCTCCAATCTTCCACACAAACATTCTTTGCCTGACTTTTATTGACTTTTCACCTTCAAGGTTATTAAACTCAGTGTAACTTGCTACCTAATTCTGCCGCTGCAGAAGAGTTCATTCTTGGTCAGGTTTTTTGAGTCCCTAAAACTCTTGGGAGATTTTATATCTAATAAGAATACCCATTAAATATGTTTAATGAAAGTTGACAGCTAAGTATGATATATAAAGCACAGTTGTTTTCCCTCCTAAGGAAATGATCCAAGATTGACATAAAGTAGATCTTCAGGGTTAATCTTCAGGAAAATTCTAAAAGACTACCAGATGACTCCACCAATGCTAGGATGTCATAAGGATATGATTTTCATAGAATAACCATAGTTGAAATGCCATTGTCTTAATAAATTTAGAACAAACCAAAGCATTGAAAGCCTCTTTCTTTTTATTTTTCACTTGTGCCTGGAGATGGCGTATAAATCTGCACAGGTCTCTGCAGATCATTTTTAAGAGAAATTTAACATGGAGGGACACATATCAAGCAGAATTTAAGAGCAGGAATGCAACTTTTATGAACTTAATAATGTCATCATTTGTTTGAAACCAAGTTGTTCATTTTCTATTGCATAGATTTCATTCTGACCTTAATAAGAAAATAACATATTCCTCTGTGTATGTGTGTATTCTTTACTGAAGCTGTAACTAATATTAAAAAAACATAAATCAAGGTTGTTTTGACAGATAAACAACACAATTTTGTAACAGGATAGAGACTAAAAAGAAAAAAAAGAAAGACTGAATAGCTGATAAAAGATGAGTTGAACTAGGAGGATTGATGTTAGAGCTGAAGGCAGCATTAGAGATTAGATGCTCATTGGCTTTTCAGCAAGCCTGGTGACTCATTCTACATAAATGAAGTTTGTGATATGTAATGAAAAGCTTTCTATCTTCACTGCAAGCAAATTAGCGGGTATTTTGTGGCAGGAATGTTAATGTTATCTTGCATTTGTTTCTGAGCAGGAACACATTAACAGAGCAGGTTTGAAAAGAATTTCACTTTTATAACATCAGGTGCCGAAGGTATTAGAACAAGGTCACCTCTGTAAAGTAATGAGGGAAAATTAGGTTATAAACATGCAGTGCCTAAAAATATATTCAGTCTGCTCTGCAGAGTGAATGCAATATAGAGTTGCCCCAAATTGCTAATTTTCTTTTACTTCAAATTGTACTCAGGTCACAAACTGAATCCAAAGAGTTAAATAATAAAGCAAGACAGGGTAGAGGAGGATCACTGGGGCTCATAACAGGCAACCAAGCCAAATCAGTAGTGTTCAAATATCTGTACATATACACAAATCAGTTCTTAATTTATAAGTCAGGGCATTTGGAATGTTTTATGCAATAAAGCTCGGAGGTCCACATTTCTGTTTGGGAGAAAGTAGAGAAAGGCGAATGAAAGACAAAGGCAAAACATCGCTTATTTTTGGTGACTGTTAAAGTGGAGCAGTTGCTGGGAATACTCTCATGATTAAGAGCTAGAAGATAAAATGACAAAGTTCTCGAAAAGTGGAGTAATGGGGATGTGAAGGATTCTGTTCCTTTTATGAACACTACATACAAGAGACAAGTAGAAGTAATGTGTGTGTGTAGAATTATCACCAGACCTGGGTTATCAGCTCTTGGGCAGGATATCATCTTATATGATGGACCATTAAGGCACCAGTGGCCTGACTTTTGATATTTGCGTAATCGTACTTGTAGATCTTCCTGGACTAGAAAGAGACAAGCTGACATAGCTTCTCACCTTGCCCTAAATATCATTGACCCACATGCCTAACCTCCTATCTTCTGGGCTATAGTTTTGCCTTATTATTTATGTCTGCAACTAAATTAAAGCTTGTTGTGATTCACTTCATTTTTCCCAAATATGGGTGATTAAAATATAAGAAAGCAACCTGACCTCGATCTACAAAAATTCTTCAGAATATAACAATTTAATTACTTAAGCAATTACCTGTAAGCAGAAAGGTGAAAGGAAGAGTGTTTTGAATAGCAGTTGATAAAATTTTTGTTGAATTAAAAATTTGTTTTAGTAAGAATTTAGCTGTAAGTGAAAATGAATTGATGGCTATGATATCCACTCCTTAAAAAATTCATGGACCAGAATCAGTGACTGGTTCATAATGGTTGTATCCAACATGGAACTTAGTGTGTCTGGAATTTAGACAATTAAATTTCTTGGCTTAATAAAGGATTACGTCATCTCATCCAAACTTTTTATTTTACAGGTAAAAAATATGAGACTTGGAAAGATGAAATGACTCACCCAAATTCATAAGGTAATTACTGACAGTTATAAAAGACTTGAATCTAGATCTTTAGATTTATTTCTGTTTATTTTATTGACTAATGCAGCATGCTTTTCAAGCCTTCGTATCAGTAATGTTCAGGCACTACTGCAGGCCAGTTACATTTAGAATCTCTGGGGAAAAGGTGCACCATGAAAATTTTTATAACTCTTCTCATGATGTAATACAGAGCCAGGACTGAGAGGACGGAGAAACACTGGGCCATTTGGAGATTCCATTAGAAAATGTTACAGTTTCTTTAGCCCAGGACTAAAGTGCTGTTTGACCCAAGGTAATATTGAGAGGAAAAACTTATCATGGTCTATTTAATGATTAGCATAGAAAGTGCCCTGTGTATGTCTCCAGTGTTTCTGTCATGTCTTCAGTTAACAGCAGGACATGTATCAAGGAAAGAGCCAGTGTTAAGGTAACATAGATCTCATTTCTGAAGCAATCTTTAAAATGAGAGGTCTGGCAAGATGAAACCTGGAAAATAAATCAATGCTTGTCTAAAGGTTATAGAGTAACTTGGGAACTATTTGAGCTCTAGTGATAACAGATCAGAAGATTAAAAAATAACCCTGAGGGTGTGCTTTAGGAACCATTCCCTCTGAAGATACATGGGAGATTTATGATTGAGTTGAAATCATTTTTGATTTGAAATAACTCCAGCTCAGAAAAAACATTAAAGTAGAAATGGCGGGAAGAACATTGTCACAGAGAATATGTTCTTTATTCACATTCCAAAGGCTAACCATTTACCACTGAAAGAATAGGAACCACTTAATTAGTATGACAATTAATGGGTAGGCTAGCAACCAAAAAAGTACTTACTATACCTAGGACAAGTTGAGGGATGGGATCAGACCAAGAAGATCAAGTAGTCCTGGAACTCGAAGGCTTAGACATGACTCAAATATGACAAATGTTTGAAAAGCTGCATAGAAAAAGAAAAGATAATCTACAGTCTACTGTTATAATAGATGACCAATTATAAGGCACTTATAAAGTCAAATGAATGTTTAGAAAATAAGTACTTTTTGGGGTTCAGAAGCAAAGAGAACAAATGTTCCCAAATGACCATCTTTAGTTAAAATCTGTATACCTTATAACATGGAGAATATAGGTCTTTATTTTTCCATTACCTGGGGATTTTTTTGTTTGTTTGTTTTGGTTTTTTGTTTGTTTGTTTGTTTGTTTGTTTTATTGTTCAGTACTTCCCACTTAATGTAGGTCTTAATGCTGGGGGTGGGGGAGAGAAAGAACATTAAGTATTGAAATGAGCCTTTTGACCTAGCCTTCCCTAACTTTATATAAGAGAAAACATGCACATGGTTGCTTCTCAATCATACTTACCAGTATAATTTCCTTGCTCTCTCTTGTTTGATTGAAAACTTCTTTTGTCTATATGAGATGATGCATGCTAACTAATCTTATTGTGGTAGTCATTCCACAATGTATGTAAGTCATACCATTATGTTGTACACCTTAAATTTGTACAGTGATATATGTCAATTATATCTCAATAAAACTAGGAGAAGACAAATAAAAACTTTCTTTAAAAGAGGTGTAAATTATTGCAAATAATTATAAATCTGATTATATTTTAAAGGTAGTTATTATTTAAAAGTTTCAGAATTTTGTCTTTTAAAGAGAATTCCTAGAAAAGATAATTGTGAATTGAAAGAAATATGATGTGATAGTATATTTACAGGCACTGTAATATATGGCTGTTTAGTTGCTTATTCATTTATTCAGCCAGTCTATAAAAGCGGATTGAAAACAATAAATAAGTACTACTATGGGCCAGGTGTTGTGATGACTGTAGGGCAAAGATGAAACTTGATCTGTCACTGAATGGAGCAATAATATTGTGATTGGGAATAATATTGGCCTAGAACTAAGTAAAATGCAAAACATAGTGTCAGTGTCATAGGAGAGGTAAAAATATTAAACCTGGTCCTCTTTCAGTGTTGTTTATTAGAGAGAATGGGAACCATTCAGTTTTGTATGTCAAGTATATAGGAAGTACAATGTCCCACTGTACCTCAAATTCAATTCTTGGCCATTAGCAAGTTGTCCATAATTCACATTCAATTGTTTTTTATGTTCTTATGACTTGACTCCATTTCATATGTTTCTGCTCAAGTTAGACTTAGGTTCATCTCTCGCCTGCACCAACATAAGTATAGTAAGTAACCTCCTAAATAGTCTCCTACATACGCTTCAGTGAAAGTAATCTTTTCAAAATGCAAATCTGGTCATATCACCGCCCAACTTAAATTTCATGAGGGTAGTTTCTGCCTCTGCAGTTCATTATATCTCTAGCAGCTAACATATTGTCAGACACAAAATAGATGCTCAGTAAATGATTTCAATGGACAAGTAAATGAATTGTAAAGTTGGGAGAAATATCTTGATGTAAGAGTTCGCAAATAAAATTAAACTTTAACCTAAATGAGACACTATTCTGCCTATCATAGAGGGTGTTGATCACACAGAAAGTTTCCAGAATTTAGATTAGCTGACGAAATACTATTAACAATTCATAATGTGTCCTAAGCATATACGCTTATTTTATGAATATGTGAATATGTAGATAAATCTGTGTGTATGTAGATAAATCTAAATATACATGCACTTTTTCATCCAAAGTCCACCTACAGAGAAATAGATGAAAATTATGTCACAAAGAATGTTATTGATACTGTAGTAAACCTGTAGTGAAACAAGAAAGAAGTTTTCCTATTTATAGTGTAGAAGTCATTTACAGTTTTGGCCATTTATTGTATATTTCCCCATTCCCTCCCAAAGAGCACCCCAATTTCCCTCAGTGAACAACCCTTATGCTACTTTCAGCCCTTGCTGATTTGATGGCTGTTGACTCCTTTCACGTTTCTGGAATTAGACACTGCATTCTCCTGGCCAGAGTAATTGTTTCAGGGAGGGGCGACTGACCCAGTGAGAGCCAGTGAGTTGCAATTAGATATCCACTGGGACTACAGACCTTGGATTTAGAGGATATAAAGCTGAAGCCATTGCATCCATTTTGGCACCACAAAGGGAATTTCTATCAAAGAACGGAGACAATGTAAAGAATGCAGAACTAAGTGTTTGAGAGAGATCAAGTTCTGGTAATATTATGTGAGCTCCAAGACCTTGGTAAGTCTGAACCAGAACTATTCTGTACATGAGCTGGTAAAATCCTTTTTGAATTAACTTGTTTAGGTTGATTTTCTGCCACTGGTAAACATGAGATACTTATAGTATCATGTAGCTTCCATATTCCCTAGGTGGCTGGGATGTAATAGTTCATACCAGGCAATTGGCTTCATCCTTGAAATGTGATAGATTGTATTCCGGCCTGGGACAGAATTTCTTAGTGAGTCAGATAGGCTATAGAAGTGTAGGCTGTAACCACAGAAACTAGCCTCTGCCTTACAGACTGTTCAGTGGCAGTTATTTACTTTTTCTGGTAATAGATTGCATGTTACTAAGAAATGTCTCATTGAGGCAGGTTAATAACAAAACAGGGAAGGACAAAGCAAAAATAAGAAAATGCAAGCCCCAGGGAATAAATAACTTGTGGCCTCTTTCACAGGACCCTGCCAGGGGCAGCACAAACATCTGGGTCAACGAGATAAGGAAAAAAAAAAAAAAACAACAAAAACAAAAAACTAAGGTATGCACTCTGGCTTCTGTACATTGCTTCTGCAGAGATAAACCTAGCTATAGGCTCCCAAAAGTGCGGGAACTAGTCTATAAAAGGAGAAGCTCCCCTTTAGTTAGGGGCTCAGTCTTTAGTTGTGAATCCACTGGGCCTGTACCAGTAAAATAAACATTGCTTCCTGCATTACAAGCCTCGGCGTCCTGCCTACCTCTACCGATTCCTCCACCATCATGGCCAAAGAAACTTCCAAAGTGAGCACCTGTGCAAGACAAAAAAAGTGACAAAAATTCCAGACTGACAAACAGTAATTCGCCTTAACCGGTAACGTTGATTTTATGACTTTTACTGAGTGAAAACTCAAACTAGGGCCTCTGTGCACATTCAGCCCGGTGAACATTCAACTCTGAGAAACAGATACCGATTTTAGAGTAAAGGATTTTAATATTTTATTATGTGGGACTTCCCTGGTGGTGCAGTGGTTAAGAATCCGCCTGCCAATGTACAGATCAAGGGTTCAATCCCTGGTTTTGGAAGATCCCACATGCCGCGGAGCAACTAAGCCTGTGCTCCACAACTACTGAGCCTGCGCTCGAGAGCCCGCGTGCCACAACTGCTGAGCCCATGTGCCACAACTACTGAAGCCTGAGTGCCTAGAACCTGCGCTCTGCAACAAGAGAAGCCACAGCAAAAAGAGAAGCCACTGTAGTGAAAAGCCCGTGCACTGCAACACACAGTAGCCCCCGTTCACCACAACTAGCAAAAGCCTGCACACAGCAATGAAGACCCAATGCAGCCAAAAAATAAGTAAATAAGTAAATAAATATAAGTACATAAATAATAAATAATCTTAAAAAATAAAAAATAAATATTTTATTACGTACTTTAGGTAAAAATTCAGTTCCCCTTTTTATTCTCTAATTCATTCTTCCTTTTATTATTTTACCTTGCTCCTGCAGAGATAGAGGTGTCAGCTGGGCAGTCCATACTGTAACACGAGGACCAATGGAAGGTAAGAAATGGTCTGACAGCTGCTGAGCTAATCCTAGTCAGCTGTCTTTGACACTCAAAATGGTGAAAAGATCAGCAGTTACATCACCATATCCACCTGTAAGTCGTTGTTTATGTGTGAAATGGTGTCTAAAGAGGGCCCCTTGATCAAAGGAATTTAGAACATGGATGGATGAGGAAGAAGCCAAGACTGGTGAAATAGTAGAACGCAGCAGTTTGCCTGATTGTTAGCTGCTCCATCATGATGCAGTGCTTTCCTAGAGATGCTCCTGCCAATATAGGCTTCAGACTGCTGTCAGCATGAGGTTTGCAAACCATATATCTGATCGTATATCTAATCCTTAATCAAAGTATTGGGGATAAGTGAAATGATAGACATTCTTGCTGTCCTCATGGGTCTTATTCTCAAAATATAAATGAAAATCGAAAATAACCTGAACCAAGGCCAAGTGTGAAATACAGGAAACATATAAAATCAGAAAAGTGGATGTTTCAATTGGGGAATTTTTCATGAAAGAGATTAGATCTAAACTGTGACGAAGAGTGGGGAATAAATACATTGAGAAGAGAGAAAAGAATTTCTGGTTGAACGCTGGCATAAACAAAGCTCAGGGGAAAACAAGTAAAATGTTTGTCAAATGGGGAAGGTAAAGAAAAGAATTTGTGAAATAATACCTCTTTACCAACTATATAAAGTATCTTTTGGAAAGAATCACATAAGTATTTTTCTGTTATAATTTATCCTTATAGTGATAATTTCTTTTAACTAAATTACCTGAAGGAATATATGTTTTTAATTCACACTTGGATATTTTTAGAAATTAAAAAAGTATGGAGTTAGCTTATCATTTTTGATGATCTGTAAAACTTACGAGACCCAGAGGAATTCCAATTATTCTATTAAATTACTCTGTAATTGAACTAACATCTCCACTCTCAATAAAACAGGTTCTAATGTCCAAAGCAGTGTGTGAGCTATTGCTGAGTGTCTTAATGGCTCCTGTGTTTGCCTACATACTCTCATACTAGCCTCCAACTAATTACTTTGTAAAGCACTTTGGGATAATTTGGTTGTGAATAGTATTGTGTAAAGCAAACACATTTCTCAAACATTGGCTCATGTTGGGAGCTGAAGAGCTACAAGTACTTTTTTTTTTTTTTTGCCTTAGCGGTAGATATTTTATGTTGGGCATGAATGCATTTTTAGATCTTCTTTTAAAGTGATGTGTTTTCAGGTATAGGGTACAAAGTCCTTTCTAAGGAGGACAGAGAATTTTAGAGAACAAAGCATATTAAACCTACAAAAGCAAAAAAATTTTCACCTTATATAAAGTAATTAGCGGACCCATTCCTGCTGACATTGCCATTACGCAAAGTGTTTATTTTGTTAAGTGTTTTGTTAATGAATACGAAGTATTTTACAAATAATATTCATGAAATAATTGTCTTTTTAATATTTATTGATTCACGTGCAGCATGCTCTTAAGGAAAAGTCTTTCATCACAAAATAAATGTCAAAGTAAATTTTCTGCAAGTTATTTAAAAATTAATAGCTAGTAAACTGTGTCTCATCCTGTGCCTTCTTCAAAAATCAGTGACACTTTTATTCCAGATTTATGCCCATCTCTTCACTGACAATCTTCTTTTCCAAGTGCTGGAAATGGGATTTAGAATGTGTGTCTAGAATTGGCTGTTGTGCACATACACAAAGAAATACTTGTGTTCTTACAGCTGTATAGCTTCTATGGAACCCCCTCTGGTTCCATGTTAATTGTAGTCTGAGCCAGTCTTTTCTGTATGACATCTCCTGAAAAGATGATGAAGATTCTTATCAGTGATGAAGGTCCTTTTACCCCTCTTCCATTACTAATATTCAGTACTATGACCTGTATTTCGATTTCCTATGAAAAATGATGATTCATAATTTGCGAGAAATATGTGGCATGTTTCTTTATCCATATCTGAAAGGACGGAGAATTATTTAATACTTAAAATTTTTAGATATTCGTAAGTTCACCATGATTTATTGACACAAACTTGGTAATATTATCTTCCTACAAACAAAGCTAGATTTTGAGTACTGAAGAAACTAGCGCAGAATATAAATTGTGTTCTTTAAGTGGAATGGCCATTACTTATGTTCAGTGATGGAAATGCATATGCACAGACACGTCTCCCTCATTGGATGACAGATTTGAGAATATTCATGCCCTGTGAGTCCATTTGGAGATGGAATTAACATTTTTGTCCCTTTGATAAACCACTAACTGCCTTAAATGAAGTTTAATGATCCTTAGTGAGTTATTAGTGGATTGTTCCATGGTGTAATGGTTAGATTAGTGAAATCTCACAACAGTATAGTAACTGTTTCCAAAGGAATCTGGAAATTGATGCATCTCTGTGGAAGGAAGTGATTTCTTTATTCTTCCCAATGTGTCCCATTATGTTCTTTTCCTTTTTAATGTACTTAGCATTATTAAGAGAATATAAGAGTATTATCTGAATTTCAAATGGACTACTCCATGCAAATTGTTTCAAAATATGTGCTTATGTTATTCTGGAGAATAATTATACAAAATTCTTGAGAGTCTTGTGTACTTGATGTTAAAACTCCTTAAGTTTAAAATTTTAAAATGCAGTTTTATTTTATGAGTTTTTACATTTGTGGAGGTAAGGGAATTCTCAATGATATTACTCCTGAAGCGATATATATTTGGGTAGATTACAAATATATGATAACTAGTATTGAGAGCCATTTATTGACTTCAAATCGCATACAAACCAAGTGCTGACATCAGTGTCTGAGCTAGGTACATGATCGGAGATTAAAGTGTCATCATGCGCCACTGAAGTCATATGTCGCCATGAGCAGCAGTCAAGGAGATTCACTTGTGATGTTTGTGGTTCTCTTTGAATATCTTGATTTGGAAATGTGAAATTTCAGGGGATATTTTATTTCTGTATATTGTTACAAGTTTGGCTATTGATAAATAATAAAACATACTATAAGTTAGAGAGGACAATCAAAGGCAATGAATTAAAAGAAAAAGTTCAAGGATTCTCTTCATTCATTATCCAATAGCCTAGCGACTGAACTACAGTGCTGAGAGGCAAGTTGGGATTTTAACTCAGTATGCCAATATGGAAAATGTCCAGACCGTGATCACGAAACAGCTGTTTTCCTCCATAACAGGGTGAATTATAGTACATAGTGGAGCCAAGAAACCTCTTAGCATTTGTGCAAAAGGTTCTTTTGCCAGCCAGGGAGCAAGCATCAACAAGCATTGGCTTTGGAAGAGTTGGCATCTATTTTACTATTTCTCCATGATGAAAGTCTTTCCTATGAGAAGTTTTGTTAAATAGTTTCTTAAGAATTTAAGAAGATGATGAGGAAGAGAACATCATAAGTGAAAACAGGGGTGGCATTTTCAGAAAATGTCGACAAAATAGCAGTTTTGGGCATCCTTATTTATGTGATCTACATGCAGTTCTCAAAGATAATAACATCATTAGTGCCTGAGATATTTTATATACATTATAATAATCAAATCTGAAAACTAGAAAACCAATTGAAGACATTGACATCAAAGTCAGAAAATTTGGAGACTGGATGAAGTTATACTTAATCTCTGAGAAGGAGACTCAATGACCTTCCATAAAATATTAATAAGATGCAGAGGTCATACCAATTATACTCCAGAAAATTAAAAGAAATCACAGTCAAATCAAATCAAAGTTTTGGTTATTAATTGCAGAAAATTTCTAACAATGGGGAAAATGGAGACACTTTGCATGGAGAAAATATTCTTCCTGTAGAAAAATCTGTGAATGAAAGCTAAGAATATGACTTCAACATGGAGAGAAATCAAAGATAAGCATTATACCTCTTCTTTTGGTGAAGTCTACATTAAGAGTTCCTGAAGCAGGGGTGATGGGTTGTATTTTTATTTATTTATTTATTTATTTATTTATTTATTTATCTATCTATCTATCATGTTCTTTTTTTCTTTTCGATCTTTATTGGAGTATAATAGCTTTACACTGTTATGCCAGTTTCCGCTGTACAACAAAGCGAATCAGCTGTATTTATACAAATATCCCCATATCCCCTCCCTTTTGAGCCTCCCTCCCATCCTCCCTATCCCACCTCTCTAGGTCATCAGCAATCATTGAGTTGATCTCCCTGTGTTAGTCAGTTGCTTCCCACTAGCTATCTGTTTTACATTTGGTAATATATAAATGTCAGTACTACTCTGTCACTTTGTTCCAGCTTTTCCTTCCTCACCTCCCCAAGTCCTCAAGTCTGTTCTCTACATCTGCATCTTTATTATTCCTCTGCCACTGAGTTCATCAATACCATTTTTTAAAATTCCATATATATGTATTAGCATACGGTATTTTTTTTCTCTTTCTGACTTACTTCACTCTGTATGACATACTCTAGGTCCATCTACCTCACTACAAATAACTCAATTTCATTCCTTTTTATGGCTGAGTAATATTCCATTGGATATATGTGCCACATCTTCTTTATCCATTTAAGTTGTTTCCATGTCCTGGCTATTGTAAATAGTGCTGCAATGAACATTGGGGTACATGTGTCTTTTTGAATTATGGTGTTCTCTGGGTATATGCCCAGTAGTGGGATTGCTGGGTCATATGGTAGTCCTGTTTTTAGTTTTTTAAGAAACCTCCATACTCTTTTCCATAGTGGCTGTACCAATTTACATTCCCACCAACAGTGCAGGAGGGTTCCCTTTTCTCCACAGCCTCTCCAGCATTTATTGTTTGTAGATTTTTTGATGATAGCCAGTCAGACTGGTGTGAGGTGATTCCTCATTGTGGTTTTGATTTGCATTTCTCTAATGATTAGTGATGTTGAGCATCTTTTCATGTGTTTGTTGGATATCTGTATGTCTTCTTTGGAGAAATGTCTGTTTAGTCTTCCACCTATTTTTGGATGGGATTGTTTTTTTATTGAGCTGCACGGGCTGCTTATATATTTTGGAGATTAATCCTTTGTCAGTTGCTTCATTGGCAAATATTTTCTCCCACTCCAAGGGTTGTATTTTTGTCATATTTATGGTTTCCTTTGCTGTGCAAAATCTTTTAAGTTTCATTAGGTCCCAGTTGTTTTTTTGTTTTGTTTTTATTTCCTTTACTCTAGAAGGTGGGTCAAGAAAGATCTTGCTTTGATTTATGTCATAGAGTGTTCTGCCTGTGTTTTCCTCTAAGAGTTTTATAGTGCCAGACCTTACATTTAGGTCTTTGATCCATTTTGAGTTTATTTTTGTGTATGGTGCTAGGGACTGTTCTAAATTTATTCTTTTACATGTAGCTGTCCAGTTTTCCAAGCACCACCTATTGAAGAGGCTATCTTTTCTCCATTGTATATATTCTTGCCTCCTTTGTTGAAGATAAGGTGACCATATGTACATGGGCTTTCTATCCTGTTCCATTGATCTACATTTCTGTTTTTGTGCCAGTACCATACTGTCTTGATTACTGTAGCTTTGTAGTATAGTCTGAAGTCAGGGAGCTTGATTCCTCCAGCTCTGTTTTTTCTTCTCAAGGTTGCTTTGCCTATTTGGGGTCTTTTGTGTTTCCATATAAATTGTATAATTTTTTGTTCTAATTCTGTGAAAAATGCCATTGGTAATTTGATAGGGATTGCATTGAATCTGTAGATTGTTTTGGGTAGAACAGTCATTTTCACAATGTTGATTCTTCCAATCCAAGAACACAGAATATCTCTCCGTTTGTGTTATATTTGATTTCTTTCATCAGTGACTTATAATTTTATGCATAAAGGTTTTTTTGCCTCCTTAGGTAGGTTTATGCCTAGATATTTTATTCTTTTTGTTCCAAAGGTAAATGGGAGTGTTTCCTTAATTTCTCTTTCTGATTTTTCATTGTTGGTGTATAGGAATGCAAGAGATTTCTATGCATTAATTTTGTATCCTGCAACTTTACCAAATTCTTTGATTAACTCTAACAGTTTTCTGGTAGCATCTTTAGGGTTTTCTATATATATGATGTGATGGGTTGTATTTTTATATCCCTAGTCACAATGACTGGTGTTACTTGAACTGACATTCCTAAGTTTATATATTCATTCTTATAACTTTTCAATCTGTGATATTGACACAAAATCTCAAGGCAAATACTCTAACAAAGATAGAATTGATGTCACCAACATTTTTTTGAATAAATCTTTTACCCCTAAACTTGTAGCTCTTTGGGCCACCTGTGAAATTTTTCAAAAGTATAAATGTCTGATTCTTATCCTCTGAACATTCTAATTCAGAAATTTGGGGATAGGATGATTTCTCTTTATTTTAAAAAGAGTCACAGAATTTTAAGAACTATAGCATAAAATGATCCCTGAATTGCAAAGATCACATATTTGCCTTTGAAAACTCAAAAGGATGTGTTTTGCATGCCCTGCAAGAGCATGTTGCAACCCCATGACAACTGCAAACAGCTGGTGTTCATTTTATCACACATTTACCTTTAGTCAAAACAAGTCTTGACATTCATGCTTGGTTCATCTGACAACCTGTTGACTTTAATCTCTTAGCTCAGTAACTAGTAATTTGCCTATCCTCACTGGTTACTCTAATTTCCACACATTTGTGAATTTTCCAGTTTTCTTCATGTAATAAATTTCTAGTTTCATACCATTGTGATTGGAAAAGATGCTTGATATTATTTCATTCCTCTTAAATTTATTTCAGTCCACTTGTTTTGTGGCCTGATATATGATAGATCCTGGAAAATATTCTATGCACACTTGAAAAAAATGTGTATTCTATTGTTTTAGGATGGAATGTTCTGTATATATTTGTTAAGTTAATCTAGTCTAATTTATCATTTAAGGCCAACATTTGCTCCTTGATTTTCTGTCTGGATGATCTATCTGTTGATGTAAGTGGAGTAAAGTCCCCTACTATTAATATATTGCCATATATTTCTCCCTTTAGGTCTACTAATAAGTGTTCTGTATATTTAGGTGCTCCTATGTTGGGTGCAAAAGTATTTACAAATGGCATATCCTCTTGTTGGATTGAGCCCTTTATCAGTATGTAACTCCATCTTTGTCATTTATTACAGCCTTTGTTTTAAAGTCTATTTTGTCTGATCTGAGTGTATAGCTATACAATCTTTCCTTTGGTTTACATTTGTATGAAATATCTTATTCCATCCCTTCACTTTTAGTCCTTACTTGTAATATGAGTCTCCTGTAGGCAGCATATAGACAGTTCTTGTTTTTTATCCATTCAGTCACTCTGTCTTTTGATTGGAGAATTTAGTCCATTTATATGTAAAGTAATTATTGATAGATATATATTTATTGCCATTTTGTTAATTGTTTTCTGGCTGCTTTTGTAATTCCTCTCTGTTCCTCTCTTCTCTTACTCTCTTCTTTTGTGGTTTGATGACTTTCTTTAGTGATATGCTTATATTCCTTTCCTTTATCTTTTGTGTATTTATGTACTTTTTTGCTTTGTGGTTATCATGAAGCTTATATATAATTTATAACAGCCTATTTTAAATTGATAACAACTTGTTTGATCCCATTATAAAGGTCAACATTTTTACTCCCACATACATTTTGTTTTTGATGTCATATTTTACATCTTTTTATGCTTTGTATTCCTTAACTAATTATTTTAATCATAGTTATTTTTACTACTTTTGTCTTTTATAGCTTTATGTGTTTAATCTGCTACCTTTAACTATATTTACTTTTCAGTGGGATTTATTCTTTCATATGTTTTCTTATTACTAATTGTCACCCTTACTTTTCAGCTTAAAGAAGTCCTTTAACATTCCTTGCACAGCCAGTTTAGCAGTAACAAACTCCTTTAGCTTTCTCTTGTCAGGAAAATTCTTTATCTCTCTTTCAATTCTTAATGATAACTTTGCCAGATGAAATATTCTTGGTTGGAAGTTTGTTTCTTTTTTTTAAGCACTTTGAATATATCATGCCACTCCCTTCTGGTCTGCAAAGTTTCTGCTCAAAAATCAGCTCATACTCTTATGGATTTCCCTTGTATATAATTAGTTGTTTTTCTCTCACTGCTTTTAATATTTTACCCTTATCTTTAACTTTTGACATTCTAATGGGTCTTGGTGTGAATCTCTTTGTGTTCATCGTTTTTGGAAATCCTTGAGTTTCCTGGTTCTGGATCAGGTTAGGGAAGTTTTCAGCCATTATTTCTTCAAATAAATCTCTGTCCCTGTCTCTTTCTTCTCTTTCTGGGAGCCCTATAATTTGAATGTTAGGTCTGTTTGATGAAGTTCCATAAGCCCCTTAAGCTATCTTCCCTTTTTTTCATTCTTTTATCTTTTTGCTGCTTTGATTAAGTTCAATTGCCTTGTCTTCGAGGTGACTGGTTCTTTCTTCTGCTGCATCTAATCTGTTAAAGCCCTATAGTGTATTTTTCAGTTCAGTTATTTTATTCTTCAGCTCTGTGAAAAATTCTATTTGGTACTTATATTTTCCTTCTCTTTGTTGAAATTCTCACTGTGTTCATCCATTCTTCTTCCCAGTTCAGTGAGCATCTTTATGATAATTACTTTACACTCTTTATCAGGTAAATTTCTTATCTCCATTTCTGAGGTATTATCTTGTTCTTTCACTTGGAACATATTCTTCCGTTTCTTTATTCTGCTTGACTCTCTCTGTTGGTTTATATAGAGCAGATGAAACAACCATTTCTCCCAGTCTTGGAGTGGACTAATGAAGGAGATGAACATTGTCATTCAATCTTGCCGAAGCTCTTTGTTGTCTCTCAAACCTTAATGCTTGCCTAAGCAGTCTATTATATTTTTTCATAGCTCCCAGTAGTTGAGGATGAGCCAAAACCTGTCAGTGTCCCTAATTGGAGAATTTCAGCATCTAGATTCAGGCTGATTGAAAACCAGACCCTTAGGCAGCAGCTTTTAAAAGTATTTGAATATATACAGTCCTATGGGACCACAGCATAAGCCCCTCTGGCCAACAGAGCCAGGCAATCTGGTGGCATCACCTGGGAAGCAGTTGTAAAAATCAGGGCTCCAGATGAGTGTATAAGCTCTTTTCTGGGAAAAACCATCCAGCTGTAGCAAGGTAGAAGGAGAGTGCCAAGTTGGTGTCCATTGCCTACATTCCTTGAGAGTATCTCTGTAACCTAAATGTATACCAAACATGAAGCCTATCCTTCAGACTGAAGCTTTTGGATTATTATCAAAAAGACAAGAAACAATAAGTGTTGACATGGATGTGGAGAAAAGGGAATCCTTGGGCACTCTTGTTGGGAAAGTAAATTAGTGCAGTCACTGTGGGAAAAGTATGGAGTTTCCTCAAATAATTAAAAATATTAAAAATAGAGTAGCCATATAATTCAGCAGTTTTACTTCTGGGTATTTATCCAAAGTAAGGAAAAAAAACTAATATATCAAAAAGATATGCACCCCTATGTTCATTGCAGCATTATTTATAATAGCCAAAATATGGAAACAACCTGTGTCCAACTGTAAATGAATGAATAAAGAAATTGTGATATACATGTACATATATATATACACACATATATAATATTCCACAATATTCTATAATATATATTGTGTAACATGTGTAGTATCACATAGATACTATATATATATATATAATGGATCTTGAGGGCATTATGCTAAGTGAAATAAGCCACACAAATATTGTGTGATCTCTTTTATATGTGGAGTCCTTAAAACAAACAAACAAAACAACAATAACAAAACCCAAGCTCACAGATGCAAAGAACAGATTGGTGGTTGCCAAAAGCAAGGTTAGAGGGATGTGAAAAATGGGTAAAGGGAGTCAAAATAAAAAGTAAAAATCTTCTATAAACTTCAGTGGGGTTCAGACACATGTACTGTGAAAAAGAGCTTGGGCCAACTTTGCAATAATTACAAAGCTCTGTTCTACAGTAATCATCTTCAAACCATTTAAAGAACTACCCACTATACGAAATACATTTTACTTCCAGAGCACACACACATACACATGAAATCAGAAACAAAATTTTGCTGAACAATGTTTATCCCTACTATGTATGATGTAGCCTGTTTGTTATTTTTTCCTATTTCACTAAAAAAATTTGGGAGGTTGTAACCCATTCATGAGTTGGGACCTCTATCTCAATAAATACTTTTACAAGATACAGGAAAAAAAAAAGAAATTAAAGGCAAAGCTTTTCATCTATTATTCATATCTGGAAGCTCAAAATGTTACCTAGTTTGGAAATAGGATCTTTGAAAATATAGTTAGTAAAGGAACTCAATATGAAATCATCCTGGATTTAGGGTGGGCCCAAATTTGAAAACTAGTATCCTTACAAGAAGAGGAAAGGACACAGACATGGAGGAGAAGATGAGATGAAGACAGCAGTAGAGACTGAGGTGATGTGTCTACAAGCTAAGGAACTTCAGGACCTACCAAAAGTTGGTAGTAACAAGGAAGGATTCTTCCCTAGAATCTGCAGAAGGAAAATGACCCTGCTGACTTCTTGCTTTCAGATTTCTGGCCTTCAGAACTGTGAGAGAATACATTTCTGTTGTGTTAAGTCATCTAGTTTGTGATGCCTTGTTACAGC
The DNA here is from genome assembly GCF_030028045.1 of Hippopotamus amphibius kiboko. Classification (NCBI taxonomy): domain Eukaryota; kingdom Metazoa; phylum Chordata; class Mammalia; order Artiodactyla; family Hippopotamidae; genus Hippopotamus; species Hippopotamus amphibius. The sequence goes on along the minus strand of NC_080187.1, from coordinate 168,960,700 downwards.
AGCCCTAGAAAACTAGTACAGTGAGTGCTCAGTAAATATTCGTTGAATGGTTGTAAATGAATGAATAACTTCTGCAGCCTTTATGTTCACTGCAAAGACTAACCTACTCCGTGGGGATAGTTCTGGGAGGAATTTATAATACTTAAAATACTTTACTTTTCAAGCAGTAGGTTGTGGTCTGTTAGCAGATATTTCAATGGGTTTTGCTCAGTATTTTAAAATACAGTACAATAAAATATTATATAGTTCAATATAACAGGAAATATCAATGTGTCACACATATTTAAGGTAAATGTGCAAAAATTTTGTCACAGTTGTGTGTGTGTGTACTGTGTTGCAGTGTCAAATTTATCTTGCTTTGGGCTACAGTAAAGCTGAAATACTTGAAAGCCAATTGTCCAGCCACGCCTTATTCACATGTTTAGTCAAGCCAGAAGGTTTTCGAGTATTGAAATATACAAAATATATCATTTTTTGTTGTTGTTGTTACAGCATTGCAAATTTACTGTCTTTATAAATTATCAGGAATACATATTAGAAAAGAAAGGAGTATAACTTTATTTGGGAATGAAATAATTTGTACATAGGAATAAGAATCTTTAAAAAAAACTACAAGAAATAATGAGTTTACAAGGTTGCAGGATACAAGGTCAACATACAAAGGTATATTGTATTTTTATATCCTAGCAACAAACAGTTGAGAATTGAATTTTTCAAAAATATCATTTAAAATAGCATCTAAAAGCATAAAATATGTAGGGATAAATCCAGAATACATATCAAGACCTGTTCACTGAAAACTAAAAGCACTGCTAAGGGATATTTTCAAAGACCTAAATAAATGAAGTGATATGTCATGTTCATGAATTGAAAGAATGTATAAGATGTCAATATTCTCCAAATTGATCTAGAAATCAGTACAATCCCACTCAAACTTCCAGCAGACTTTTTGATAGATATTGACAACCTGCTATTCTAAAATGTATTTTCAAATGCAGCAAATTTACAGTAGCCCTCAAACTCCTTCACTGGATTTCTACTAGCACTCTCTTCATGGTCATTCCAACCCACCACCCACTTCTGAAGCCACATGTTCTGGATTTTGTTTTAGTGACATTCTATTTCCAAGTAGCAGAATCTGTTCCAGTTATCTGTTTCTGCATAAGAAGCAACCCCATAACTTAGTGTCTCCAAGCAATAATAGCATTTGTTTTACTTGTGAATCTACAATTTGAACAGGGCTCACTAGGGCTGAGCTGGGACAGCTTATCTCTGTTTTATTCTAGAGAACTGGTTTAGCTGAGACTAAACATCTACATGTATCTTGGGCTGTTTCATAATATGGTGTGTGTGTCTCAGTGATGAGGATCTTGAAATGGCGAGAAAGAATCAGGCAAAAGTTGTATTACTAGCTATGACTGGATCATGAAAGTCACACATCATTACTTCTGTCCTTTGCTAAACATTGAGGCAGTCACAAAGTTCAGGGAAGGGTAAATCACCTCCATCTATTGATGAGAAAATGGCACATTTCTGGAAAAGTATGTGGGCTTGGAAATATTGTTGTAGCCATTTTTGGAAAATACAATTTGCCATATTCTTATCGTGCCCATTATCTCATCCCTTACCCGTAAATGGTAACCACGGTGATTTTCTTGGTTTTTTTAGTTTTGCACTCTTGTTTCTTTTTGCTTAGTTTACCACGTATATGTACTCTCTCTTTCTGAAAATATATTATTTACTTCTTTAAGGTTTTAAATTTTATATATTTTAAATTATGCTTGATATATTCTGACATTTGCTTTAGTAATTTAATATTTTTTCTTTTGAGAACACTTCAGGTTGTTGATGTAGCTATAATTTATCCATTTTTACAGCTCTAAGGTATTTATTTATGCCGGTAACAAAGTTTACCTGTTGTATTATTGATGAAAATTTGGGTAATTTTAATTTTTTGCTTTTATGAATAACACCTGCATGCATATTCTCGTACGTGTCTCCTAGGTACATATGCAAGCATTTTTCTAGGGTATATATCTATGAGTGAAATTGTTGTATCATACTTACAGGCCTTCAAATGATGTCAGTTCATATAACTATCAATAGTGTTAAGAGTCTTTCTTTAGATCCATGCTTGCCAATCTGGTAGATGTGAGTGGTATCTCATAGTAGTTGTATTCTCTGCTTAATGATACTTTTGAGTATCTTTCTACATACTTTCTCTTAGTCTGTGTATGAGTGTCTTTTCACTTTCTTTACTATGGTCTTGATATATACAGTTACATAATTCTGATTCCAATTTAACAATTAATCACTCTTTTTTATAGTTTGTGTTTGTGTTGCCTTTAAAAACTTTTTCCTATACCAACCTCTTAAGGATATTATCACATTGTAGCTTCTCAATGTTTTAAAATCTTCTTCCTTACACTTACCAATTTATCTGATGGGAATTGATTTTTTAAAAAATATTATATTAGGAAAGTATGGTAGTTAATTTTATGTGTCAACTTGACTGGGCTAAAGGATCCCCAGATAGCTGGTAAAACATTATTTCTGGATGTATCTGTGAGGGTTTCTGGAAGATATTAGCATTTGATTCAGTAGACTGAGTAAAGAGATACACCCTCACCAATGTGTACAGGCATAATCCAATCTTTTGAGGCCTAGGTTGGAAAAAAAAAAAAAATGAAGGAAGGGCAAATTTCCTCTCTCTTCTTGAGCTGGAACATTCATGTTTTCCTGCCATTGGATATTGATGCTACTGGTTCTAGGGCCTTTGGACTTCGGGACTTGTACCAGTAGCCCCCTGGTTCTCAGGCCTTCGGACTTGGACTGAATTATACCACCAGCTTTCCTCATTCTTCAGCTTGTAGAAGGCAACTGTTTAACCCAATTCCTATAATAAATACCACCCACCCCCGGTCTGTGTGTGTGTGTGTGTGTGTATGTGTGTGTACACACATACAATATTGGTTTTGTTTCTCAGGAGAACCCTGACTAAATACAGAAAGCATTAAAGCATTTCAGTTTTCTCCCCTATGTGTTCTTCAAATGAATTCATAGAACAGCTTTGGGTACAGTATTTTTCTATACATCCATTAGATTAAATTTGTTAATTTTTATCATTCAAATCATCTATAAACTTACAGGTTACTTGACTGATTAAAAATGCATTAAAGTGTCTCTCTCTAAAAATCAATTTCTCATTTTGTGGTTTTAGTTTGGTTACTTTTTCGTTATACCTTTCAAATGAATTTAACCTTTCATCTAAATTGTACATGCTATGGAAAGCACTTCTCTCTCTCTATAACATCTTTTTTTCTTACCCTAACTCATGACTATAAATATCACCTCTTTGCAGATGACTCTGTCATCTGTATTCTAAACTCTGACTTCCCCCCAGAGATATACTGCTACATTTTCAACAACTTGCTAGATGTTTTCATCAGTACTTTCCATTAGAATTTCAAATACATTCTACCCCCAAATTAAATAATCATGTCCTTCTTAAATCTGCTTCTCTTTCTGTTTTGCCTGTTTCTTTTATAGTGTCATTTCATGCAAGACACCCATGCTTCAAAGTGACTTTTTCACTCTCCCTTGTCTTATATGTGTATGTGCAATTTAGTTGTCAAGCGCTATAGATTCTGCCTCTACAGTGTAATCGCGGTTAGTCCACACACACTGCAGCAACAGTCGAAGGTCCTCAATACTCTCTTTGATCATTATAAATGAGGTCGATTTCCTCAATTCCAGTATCAACTCCATCCTATCTTTTTCATACATTAGTCTTGCAGATAAAACTTTCTGAACAAATATTCATATATAATCTCTTTTAAACTGCTTAATAACAGAGAGATTAAAAATATGGCTTTGGAACCTGATGTTCTTCTTGTACTGAATGTCTTTGTTTTGTATTCTTTCCAGATCCACTCTATATTCATTTCTACCTTGTCTTAGCTGCTGCAAGAAGCTGAAGTGTCACAAACTACATTCATATTCCTCTTGCTCTTCAGCTTCTTGCAGATTGTTGAATTTTCTCTGCCTTGTCGTTGCAGTGTTGGACTGGCTGTGTTTTACTGCCAAAAGCCATAGTTACCATCAATATGATCTTCTCCATGTAATGCTCTCTTCCAGATTCTGGTAACAGTTTCTTTTGCACATTCCTTCAGGTAGAATTACGCATCATCCCCCTTTTACATACTATCACTGGGCATTGCACTGTGCCTACTGATTTTCCTACATGATATCTTTATAGATAATCTCTTTATTAAACTCTCCTGTATTATACTAATTTTATTGCACCATCTTTTTCCTGACTGGAAAATTGTCTTCAAGTCCTGACCTTGCTACTTGCTACTGGATAAACTTGGAAAATTTATTTAATGTTGTCGTGTCTAGTTTTGGTCATCTGAAATGTGGAGGAAATAATAGTATCTACAGAAGTCACTGTGGCATACATAATGCTTAATGCATAATTTATTATTATTTATAAAATAAAATTGAAACTCTAAAACTTGGAATTAAAGACATGTTAGAGGGAGGGGAAAGGCAAAACCAGATCAATAGAGGACTGTGAATGGGCTTTTGCTCTTTGCCTGTTTCTGTATTCTGTCTTCCCGCTCCTCTGCAGTAGATCACTTCCACAAATAAACACTTTATATCTGAACCCTTATTTCAGATTCTTTTCACAAAGAAATTCTAAACTGACACAAAGCTACTGGGATTAATTTTGTGGTATTGTGGTCAAAAGATTTTTTGGTTATGAGGTAAAGATCAAGCTCTAGTCACTAGTACATAGTGTCTGAGAATTGCTGAAGCTAATATTTTAAACTGTTCTGCAAAAAGCATTTCTTGTTCCTTAAAGTTTTATCACCAACATTTTATCGACATTTATCACCAACTTTTGGGGCCAGGAGAAAATTAAAACTGTGTGTATCTCTATGTAGTGGTATTGACTAGGTAAAGGTAGTAGAGATATAAAACTCAGTGGGTAACTACACAATAAATGGTGGAATATTTTGATCTTAGGTGTTATGTTTAATTTTATTGATACAAATACAGCTGTTTCATTTGGAAATATCTAATTTGTGGTGGTATCAAACTGGTTTTATATGATTGCATTTATTATGTGGCAAACTTTTGCCATTACTGTATGAATTTTTATATATACTAAAAAGCAGAGGGCTCTAAATCACAGCAAAAAAAATCCATAATAATAAAAATTACTTTTCTCAGAATTTATACCTCATTTTTTGCTAGTTTTGACCAGATTACACTCTACTATACATTCAATGTAATTTAACAAATATTTATAGAGTAACAGTGCAGTGTAACTGAATGCTCATTCTTTAACAATTCTTTATTTCTAAACTCAATAGTTGGTTGTGGAAGACTGAGCATCTGATTTAAAAATACCACTGAATATAGGAAAAACATAAAGCTCTAATAGGGCCGGGGCCAGTTTTCTTAAAACCTGACGATGCAATAAGAAGAGAATATCACTGGGATACAGAAAAAAAAATATGTCAGGTAGATCTCAAGGACCTGAATTTTCCACTCTCAACCCGAATGGTATAAAACAGTCTGGGATTGTCCACTGTGGCAAATATCCCATTCTACATAGACTGACCATTCTTCATCAAACTATTAATGTACCTCTACAAGCAACTAGACAAGAATTGAGAAGCTATATTTATTTATTCATTTGTATCCTTTTCTAGTGTATTTTTTTCACTGGATGTTTGCTGGTTCAATAAAAATTCAGAGTGAAAACGATAAGTAGTCTTTCCTACTAGTCTTTAGAGTAGTGATACCTCTGGAGAAGGAGAGGAAAATATGATGGTTGGGAGAAGAATGACTCAATAGTATCCATAACATTTTTTTTAAATCTGAAACAAATATGATAAAAATTAATGCTTAAAAAATTATTGTTTGGTATATAGGAATAAGAATTAAGATATAAGCTAATTATATGACAAATGGATCCCAAATACTGAAGCTAAAACAAGATGAAGGCTTATTTTCATTACACTGCATGATATTGCAGAGGTAGACAGTTCTGCTTCACAAAGTCGAGAGGGAATCTGGCTTCCTTCTATTTCAGGCTCTGCCATTCAGATGGGTGTTTACTGCATTGCATAGTTGGAGCTGGCACATCACAGCACTTCCATCTCTAGCCTACGAGAAGGGAACTAGGGAGGCAGTGGAAAGCTGGCAATTCTCTTTTTGGGAAATGATGTGGAGGTTGTACATATCACTTCTACTCATATTCTGTTTGTAAAGACTGAGTCCTTGTTCACGTGCAGTACAAGAAGTCTGTGAAATACGGTATAAGCCCCCTACCTACGAACGCGCTCCGTTCTGAGAGTGCCTTCACAAGTCCAATTTGTTCGCAAGTCCGACAAAGTTAGCCTAGGTTCCCAACTAACACAATCGGCTGTATGGTACTGTACTGTAACAGGTTTGTAATACTTTTCACACAAATAATACATAAAAAATAAACACAAAAAATAAATAAAACATTTTTAATCTTACAGTACAGTACCTTGAAAAGTACAGTAGTATAGTACAACAGTTGGCATACAGGGCTGGCATCGAGTGAACAGGCAAGAAATAAAGATACTGTACTACTGTACTCTATACAGTACTTTACAGTAAAGTACACAAAGGCACAACCACTTGTAGAGGATGCATGCACATGACAATGTACACCAGACACATGAAGTGACTTATATGACTGGACATGCAAATGCATGTTCGCATCTTTGAAAGTTCTCAATGTGAAGGTTCGTATGTAGGGGACTTACTGTTTGATCTTTAACTGGGCAGCGATGTTCACTGCTAAAGCTCTGAGAACATGGGTTCGTTTCTACTACAAAATGGAAAGAGGTCAGAATGAAACTTAGGGGGACGTTAGTTACTGCCAAAATTCATGTCCCTTACATTATGTGCTGTGTTACTCGTTTCTCTCCATTTTCCCTAGGTTTGAAATTTAAAACTTAAAAATAAAAGAAAAATAATTTGTTAATCACTTAGGGAGTTGAATGAATTTAGTAAGGACAAATCTTGCCATGTAATATACTTTGTGGTGGCTTCTTTAGTAAAGTAATCAAAGAGGTGAACAGTGTAGACATAATGTATCTGGATTTCTGTAAGGCACAAAACAGATTCTATTGCAATATATTTTTAAAAATATAGGAGTCTGTAGACTAATTGAATTATAGATTGGCATATTAACAATTAATTAATCATCATTCCTAGGTATATTGTTCATAGATGGTGAATCTAAAGGGCAATTATTGATAGTATCTTACAGAGTTTCATCTTGAATTATGCAAAAAATGTTGCAAGAGGTAAAGGTGAGGTGGGGAGAGGAAAGTGAATAAGGCCTGCTGTGTAGGCACTGCTGAACTATAAATGTGTAATTTAATTTATTAAACTTTATCATTAAAGATAGACACGTTGTTATAATTTGCAGATGAAAGTGATTATATAACAAGCATGAAAGATGTTTATCAGATATTTGCAAGACAAAGTTTAAGATAGCCAAAATATTGAATGCATAATCAGAATTATGAACTGAAAGTAGTATATGAATACAGTAGAGAATTATATAAGACACTACATTTATATAAAAATCCTTATGTAAAAAAATGCAAATGGGTTTTGAGATATTTATTGTGTGAACAAAAGTGCAAAGTTTAAAATCAGCCGATAACTCAGTTAGCAGTGAGCTGTGGTTGCCAACATCAACTAAAGCTATTGCAGATCTTATCAGTAGAAACCCTGATACCATCCAGAACCTGGGAGGTAGTATCTTCGTAATATGCTGTGTTAGTCACGTAGTTGTGCCTGTTGTGTTCATTTTGAGAGTCTGCACATTAAGAGACACATTAACTGCGTGCGGGGAGTCTGGAGAAATACTGGGAAATTGAGCTATATGTAGAATGATACAAGGGACTGAGAATATTTAGTATGATAAATGCTTGTCATCTTAAAATTTTGATGGATTTTGCTGGGCAATATAGAGTGTATTATCTGTATACTATGTCATAAAGATGTCTGAATTAAAACCATTGGTTTATAGGTAAGTGGATAATAACTCATGTAAGGAACACACTTCTAACAACTTTAACAATTACGGCTGTTCAGAAGTGTAATGTTCCTTCCTGTCAAGAAACAAATTCAGAGAATAGATTCATCTCTAAAGTGTATATGAATTTACAGAGAGATGGGGATGGTAGTAGGTATGTGCCCTTTTTAACTTTAAATTATATGAGCTATTTCTGTTTCATTCCATTTTTCTGTTACCTAACATTGTTCACTGTTATCATGAAATAATGATACATGTTCATATATAGTATATATGATATATAATAAGTGTACATTAGCCCTCTAGACAATTGTATTTTGGATAATTTTGTAGAAGGGAATAATGGACAAGGATGATTACAGGAAATACTATTGCATTTTTCCAACAAAATTTGAAGACATGTAAGCAGAATTTTTTTCTTTTTTTTTTTTCCTATACATTTTTGATATGGGAAGAATTCTCAGGTAGCCCATTCCATGGGCCTAAACTAGGGCATTTGTAAATGTGAGGAAGGTATTTTTTTTGTTGCACGATGACAAAAAGATAGCACTAGAATTTACTGGGTAGGTTTCAGGGGTGCCAATTACCCTGTTCCGAATGCTAATAGCGCCACACAATCCATTAAGAAACATTGTAGGGGATGTTCCACCTCGGAAACTGACTTCTGCTTCATTTAGTCATTTAGGAACAATAAGTTGTCTACTTTTGTGCCAGTTATGTGTGCTTATAAGCAAGCAAGCCCATAGCCAGTGCCCAGGACAGATGCGGTGAGGGTGGGGAGGATTCAGGAGCAGAACTATATAAATAGCCTTTGCCAATGTCAAAGCTGAGTTTCTTCACATCCAGTGGAAAGTGTCTTTCATGTGGATGGATTTGTTAATAGCTCTGTGCTTCCTTGGGGAATTTTGGGAGTACTTGGAAATGTGTACTTTCACCTGGTAATATGCTGCATCATCTCCTTTTCTATTCAATGACATTTCTAAACTTTTTTTTAAACTTACTTTATTGAAGTGTAGTTGATTTACAATGTTGTGTTAATTTCTGGTGTACAGGAAAGTGATTCAATTATATATATGTGTGTATATATATATACATAGTTTTTCATATTCTTTTCCATTATGATTTATCATAGGATATTGAATGTAGTTCCCTGTGATATACAGTAGGTCCTTGTTGTTTATCCATTCTATATATAATAGTTTGCATCTGGTAACCCCAACTCCCAGTCCATCCCTCACCCACTCCCCCCCCCACCTTGGCAACCCACTTCGCCTCTGCCTTGGCAACCACAGTCTGATCTCTATGTCTGTGAATCTGTGTTTTGTAGACATGTTCATTTGTGTCATATTTTAGATTCCACTTATAGATGATATATGGCATTTATCTTTCTCTTACTGACTTACTTCACTTAGTATGATAATCTCTAGGTCCATCCATGTTGCTGCAAATGGCATCATTTCATTCTTTTTTATGACTGAGTAGTATTCCATTGTATATATGTACCACATCTTCTTTATCCATTCATCTGTTGATGGACATTTAAGTTCTTTCTGTGTCTTGGCTATTGTGAATAGTGCTGCTTTAAACATTGGGGTGCATGTATCTTTTTGAATTATAGTTTTGTCTGAATATATACCCAGGAGTGGGATTGCAGGATTATATGGGAACTCTATTTTTAGTTTTTTGAGGACCCACCATACTGTTTTCCCAGTGGCTGCACCAATTCACATTCCCACCAACAGTGTAGGAGGATTCTCTTTTCTTCACATCCTCTCTAGCATTTGTTATTTTCAGGACCTCTCTAAAATTCTTTATCATTTTCCCAAAAAATATATATTCCTTAATTATGTCTTCTGATGTCTTTCCATGATTACATCATTGTCCCTCTGGATAACCTGAATTACTCAGGATAAGAACTAACAGAATGAATGTAAAGACATTTTATTTATTTACTTATTTTTTATAAATTTATTTTTATTTATTTATTTTATTGGTTGTGTTGGGTCTTCATTGCTGCACACAGGCTTTCTCTAGTTGTGGTGAGTGGGGGCTACTTTTCATTGTGGTGCATGGTCTCCTCATTGTGGTGGCCTCTCTTATTGTGGAGCATGGGCTCTAGGCATGTAGGCTCCAGTAGTTGCAGCACATGGGCTCAATAGTTGTGGTGCATGGGCTTAGTTGCTCCACAGCATGTGGTATCTTCCTGGGGCAGGGATCAAACCTGTGTCCCCTGCATTGGCAGGTGGATTCTTAACCACTGCGCCACCTAGGAAGTCCCTATAAAGACATTTTAAAAGGCAAATCTTTCTGTGAAAGATAAGTAAAATCTGTGAAACTATTATTGGAAATATTAACTTAATAAATTCCAATTATTCATTCTACCTTGTTGTTCACTTGAATAGAGAACAAGGCTGAGATTCAGAAGAAATGTGTTTTATCACTATCAATTTGATCTCTGGAAAATTATTTTAATACTTCCTTGACTCAGTCATATAATTGTAAGGTAGAGATAATAATTGTTAAAATGTCTTTTGATTTTTATAAAAACAATATTTATGATGGAATGTTTGAAAATGCCATACAAAAAGTAATACTTTGTTATTAAAAACATAGTTCTAGGTTGTTCAGAATAACCTAACAGAATTTTGGCAGTTTCGTTTTCTTATTTCAAGATGTCAAATGTGTAAATAAAACGCCCCACAATTATGGGATTATTCTATAATGATTTCAGATATTGTTGTAAAAAAAAGACCTGTCTTTAATAATGCACAAAAACTTGCATAGTAAAAGAAAGTAAAGAATAGTACATATTAAACCTGCTAACCTTGGGCTTTACCCCCTTATAAGCAACACACACAGGTACACACATGTACGCACAGTTCGTGACACTTTAAAACTGTCATTGAAATTCAGATTATAATAGTAAACAGTGCAAAATAAACCAATGAAATTCATTCAGAGCACAGAAAAAAACTGATAAACAAAACACCAGGCTCCAGCATTGTCAAAAGTGTACTGCTGAGTTAAGAAGTCAGGCAAGAAAATCAATTTTCTCTAATACATGAATTTAATGAATAAACATTCAATATGAAGACAGAAGAAAAATAACACAGCATTTCTAAACCAAGCTAAAAATGTTGATATAAAGGGAGGAACAGTGTTCATCTGCATGTTTTTACTTATTTATTCAATAGACATTTATTAAGCAACTACTAAGATTAGAAATAGCATTGGGTGTTTGAAATTCAGAGCTGCCTCTAATGTGCAGCTTCTGTTTTATTAGAAGTGTAAACATATGAGCAAATACAATGTGACAAAGTTTTTGATAAAGAATAAGGTGTTTAGAAAACAATTTTAAGGGGCACCTAATCCAGGTTGGGAGATCTGGGGAATGATTCTTGGAAGAGGTGACATCTATATTAAGCTGTGAAAGCTAAGAATGCATTAGTCAGGTGAAGTGGTATGAACAGCAAGCAGGAAAAATAACAAGTGCACAGGCAGGAGGTGAGAGCCAGGGCTGGTTTATGATGCAAGTTTGAAATAATTCAATTTCTAAAGCATAGGATGGAAGTGTCCATAGATCATGATGTGTGCCTTTTGAAGTACTGTGATGGTGATGACGAGGAAGGCACCTAAGGATCTTTAGCAGGGAATTAATATTGTTAGATAAAGCACTGGTCACCATCTTGGTATAGCTGACATAAGGATTTTCCAGGTGTTGCATGCAAATCTTATTTAGAATAAGACTAATAGTAAATAGAGGAGTTGAAATCTCTATTTTGGTACTACCTATGTCTTGATCAAAAGTATAGCATAAAGTTGGAAACCAAGGTCTTCATGTGTACTGGGACTGCTAACACAAACCATAAGTGATGGGAAAAGTTTTACTTTGAATTCCTAATCCTTTTTTCTAGGCCATCTCACTGCCAGAAAAACTTGCAATTCCACATGTGAAATTTTGTGACGTCATAACTATTCTATCAATCTGTAGCAGTAAGATTAATGTGACAATGATTGGGTTAGCTATAGTCACAAATATACATCTCAGAACTGAGGGGCAACGTGTTTACTGAGATAGGTGTAGAATATTGATAATCTTACAACTGGCTGGGTGTTATTAGGTGTACAAATATAACCTACTCCTTCTTCCTATCATGGAGAATACAGGGTAAAGCCTAGGTGTGCCTGTTTTGGAGCTAGTAACCTACAGTGATTAGGGTTTTGCAAATATTGCTTTGTCTGAGTAAAAATTTCTGGTCACTGTGTTTGTGACAAGATCCTTGAAGTTCAGAGCTAATTGCTAAAACATCATACATACCTCACATGAGAGAAATTATATTTGAAGACAGTTTTTAAGAGCTAGAAATAGACCAAAGAAAAAGCAAAACAAAAACAGTCTGTAAATTCGCCTCAGCCTTACTAAATTCTGTACAAGTCTGTGTTTTCTCTCACATCAAGACCTTTCAGTGCGTCCACTGTGCCTGGCCAATTTGTCTTTATCTCCTCTTTCTCCTGTCTGCTTAATTACTCCAAAAAAGTTTTGTCTTATTCTCCAGGACACAGTAGGATGTCCTTTTTTTTTTTTTTTTTATCCCCATCTTCTCATAGGACTTATTTCTCTTATCTCTTTAGACCATGAGTTTCTTAAGAAGCTTGTTTATTGTGAAAGAAAGAATAGCCAGAACATGTGAGTACTGCCGGCAGTGTTCCTCCTTTCCATGTTATTTATCAGACAGATCACAACTTGTCAATGTCTAAAACATGTGATGAGAGACCCAAATGCCATACAGTATAACTACTATTTCAGTAGTTTTAAGGAACATTTTGTGCTTTGAAAGATACAGGCAACATGACATGCAGTAAATCATAGTTAACCAGAATATTTAAAGGAAACGATATTAATTGTTGGAATTTCTGGTTCTTCTTCCATCCCCAAAAGATACACATCCCCCCAAAAAAACAACCCCACTATTTTTATGTAAAACCTTACTACAAATGATTTGAATTTTTTTTTGTCATCTCTTCTGATTCAATCTGTACAGGACAGGAATGCTGTGATATGGAGTGAAGCATTCTTTGTTCACCACATAGTAAGTTTCATGGTCTGTACTTCAGAGGTTCGGCTCAATCACACTGAACCTAAGACATACACTGAATGCTTCCTTTTAAGGGGGGCATTATTTATTTTGTTGCCATTTGTTTGCTTGTTTAACTTTAGCTGTCACCATTCTCCACATAATTTTGAATATTAATCTACAGTTTTTAAGTATATTTGTTGCTGTGCTATACTGATTTGATACTCAAAATAATAATAACATAGTTTGCCTGTCTACAGAAGGAACTTAAGGATAGGGTGATAGTCATATTCCAGAACTGCTCACGGTAATCCCCTAACTAAACAGATAGTTTATTTTCAGAGCTCTCTGAATGTTGAGGTAAATCTCCAATAAATTTGAAAACTGGATTTTCTTGATCAGAAGGGTATGCTTGGGAAAGTGTGTTGTGAAATAAAAGAGATTATACCTCCTATTTAGAAAGGACAACTTTTGAATCAGCTACAGAATCTTCTCCAAGAACTTCCTGCCTAGAGAGTGCTGACATAGAGCACAGAACATCTGCATACTTGCTATGTGAGATTTTCTGGTCTCCCCGTGTGACTTTACTTCTGTGTTTGCAAGCATTTTGGAGCAAGTTGAGTACTTTTTCATGGAAATGTAGTTTATTTAAAATCATCAGCACTGGTGTTGTAACATCTCATATCATCTTATAACCCTTATATGCATATTTTGCCTTATTTTTAATTCCAACCGGTAGAATCCAGATCTTCCTATCACACTACCACTTAACTGTCAATATTTAACTTAAAAATGGGCAAAAATAAGTGAAAAAAAGAAAGAAAGCATTTAGATCAAATCAAACCAATCTTAAAGTCATAAAAATGGCGGTAGGGTTTTTGAGAACAAATTTTTTTTTTCCTTTGCAGACAATGCCTGATAGCTTAAAAATGTTCCTAGATAGAGACGCCTCGTCCATCCCTACCCTTTTGGAAAGATTGCCCTAGTTACTTTGATATGTGGAAATTTGGGGAGCTTATCCACAGTTGATAGAATTTTCTTCCTGTAGTATTTCTCACATATACATGTGTTAAATGATGCAGTGCCTTATGTCAAAAGATAATAATACAGATTTAGTGCTGAGCAGAGATATAATTTAAATAAGCAATCAAATTTAGTATTTTTTTTAAGGAAAAGAGAATCATGGCTCTATCCTAAAACTAGTTCCTCTTGAAAAATGTGAGCTTTTTCACTTTACTCACATAAACAAATTTTATCATTCATAATAAAATATGCAGAAAATATATGATGAGACCTGGTCCATTTTGATAGAACAATAAATAACCTAACATTGTGCAATAAAAAAAAATGAGGAGAGTTCATCAGAAAGCGGTAGTTTCAATGGCATATTGTGGAGAAAAACAAACTTGTTTTCTAAAGCTACTCCACATGCTACAGACTAATTTATTACATTATTATTTCCCTCTAGAATTTAAAATAGTGTGGTTGGAAAAGATTTTATACTTATCAGAAGTTCTAAATCCTTAAATTTTCAGTGCTTTGCATTTTCAATTCTTTATGTACTAAGAGGAATAAAATGTTCCAGGCTCTCTCCTTATTTTTATTTCTGTTCAGAGATGCTGCAGGAGCTGTCACAAAGAGGATTATCCAAACATGTGCTGAATTTTAAGCATGTATATGGATAAAGAGATATAAGATTCAAGAGGAAAGAACAATACCCCTTGTATGGGATGTGTTTTTATCACTATAACTGATTCCATGCAATCATTATTATGCAGATGAGTTGGAAGCAGCTAAATATTGTGAGCTTCTAGCACAACATAATTAAATAAACACATTGTCCTTTGTGTTTCCAGGAAAGTGGCTGTAGAACTGCAGCCTTTGGCGGTCCTCCAGGGCTGGTGGGCATCTGTGAATGGATATTTTTCTTCTCTGATGAATGAAAACTACATTTGACAAATTGTCTCACACGCTGAAGTGTGAGGGGGAGAAAGATATGGGTCAATATGCATTAATCCAGATTAGTTCTTTGTAAAATATCGATATGTTATCTCAACAATATTTTGTAAAATACCCCAGCTGTATAATGAGGCACATGTTTGTGACTGTCACACCATATCCTAGGAAATGGCAAGAACACAGGACAAGGGTGAGTCTGGATCAAAGTCATTTAATTGTGTCTGAAAGTGCAGCAATGGGGACAAAGTTTGAAGTTAGATAAAAAGAGATGAAAGTGGGGCTGTGTTGGAAGTAGGAGGCAGGCTGTAAAGTAGGGACAACTTTGTGGGGAGAGAATGGATTGAATTCTAGAGAGATATGACCAAAATGTGTGTCAGTCTTCAGACAAGAGGAAAGAGAACATTCTAAATAATAACCATAAAGCCTCATGAATACAAAGTTGTTTCTCAGTGATTTATGTGAGGACATCCAAATGCAACATAAATCAAATAAGAATAACCCTGAATACATGGAAATGGTAAATTCTCCACCCACTCTTCAATTGTCTTACAAATCTGACCACTTTGCCATGACTTAGGAGCGAGATTCTCGACCTTGGTGGTATTGACATTTTGGGCCAGATAATTCTTTCTTGTGAGGGCTGTCCTGTGTGTTGTTGGATGTTTAGTAGCATCCATGGTGTCTACCCACTAAATGACAGTAGCACAACCCCTAGTTGTGATAACAAAAACTGTCTGCAGACACTGGTGAATTTGGAGGACAACTGTATTTCCTGTTGAGAACCATCAATTTACAGTCTCTGTATGCCTCAAATACTACACCATTCCTAAAACAGAAAAGCTTAAGGGATTGCATATTAGCATTATTGGTTTTAGCATCAATCCTGCTTCCTCATAGACTACTCTTGAGCCTGTGTTCAACTTCATGAAAAAAAGATTCCAACCTGTGCTTTATTTGTTAAAAAAGCAAACTTCTTTAGTATCTCTTTTGCCTATGTCTCTACACTGTTAATCTGAAAACTATGCCACCATTCTGGTAAAGAAATCACTCCTTTACTCTTACCAGTTGTTAATTCTGCTTTTTTTTCCGAGAATATAGTAGCTTTTCCCTTCCTCATACTCCAGTCTAATAGTTGTCATTTAGATATTCAAGATAAATTTAGCTGTTGTTGCTGTTTTCTTTACCTAAAATCCAAAGTAGGACATATGTTTCACAGTATGACTGTGAGTAGAGTTCTGTGCTTTCTCAATGAGAAAAAGAGAGATTTATTGTCAAGAACAAAGTGAAGAATGAGAACATCTATATCAACCTGACCAAGGCAAAGTCATAGTGCACTCAAGGCAGAGAATGCATTAGGTTACAAATGTTCCCTTTTGGAACTAGAAACACAATTATGAGCAAATTTATTAAGACAAATGTATGGGAAGTATTTTGTCATACAGTTTTCTTGTGGTAACTCTAGAGCTTCTTGTTAGAAGGACTAGTGGAGAACCGTATATATATTATCACAATGAGCTCTTAATATTATCTGTAATTGCTTCTTCTGTCCATTGAATCTACATCTTCTGAAAGAGTACCTCCTGGTATAAGTGGATTTTTAGAGCGTTTGTTAACTAATTTGAAGGAGAATGGGTACAAGAAGAGATTTGTTTCATATCTTTCATTGGGTTGATAGTTGTTTGCTTTGTGTAAAACACCCAGTAGGCTTCAAAACAGCCACTGATATCATCTTATTTCCCCTGTATGTTCTACTCCTATCTCCCTCTCTACTTTTCCCTCCGTGATGACCAAACTTTGCACTCAATAAATTAGATCTAATCAGACGTTTACTCTTCTCACCTTCCCATTACAAAACTGTCAACTCACCTGCATCTGTAATCACCTGCATCGTCTTATTTTCCCTCAGTTACTTTGGATGAAGTATCTCTCTTCCAATTAAGCGTGTCAGGTGTGACCTGGATTCCACCTTCTCAAAAATGTGACCTCTGTAATTAGCTACTTCTCTCCTATTCCTCTGGGGAGGCAAAGACAGCCTGAACTAAGAGTATCTGTAGAATCACAAAGAGTGAATAGATGAAAGATGTGGTGGAGGAACATCAATAGGAATTATTAATTGATCTCATTTGAAAAATAAAGGAGAAGAATATAGTGAAGATTACAGCACATTTTCTAAGTAAGTAGAGAGATGCCATGGATTGAACCTGAACAAATAAGAGGTAAAACATCAATCTTATGATATTTGATTGAGTCACACACACAGAAAAATTACTTTCTGTCTTTCCCAGGTGGAGAAAGCCCTTGTGTCTTTCTATGCACTTATGAGCTTTCTATTACATCCATGAATTCTCCAATGACGTTCTTTCTAAAAGGATCCTTTACCACTCATACCTTTGGCAGAACCTTTTTCATATTCTATTTAAAATTGTGCTCTATGCATAAGAGTGGTTCATATGTTCACCTTGATAATGGAATCTCTTTATGATGGTGGTGGTTCTATTTTCTTATACTGTGTTATAATAATTGTAAGGACCTTGGAGCAAGAAATATTTTTAAAAAATCTAAAATGAACACATTATGACTGTGATTGTTTCACATATTCTAGGGATTATTAATTCTTCCAACATATAGTTTGATAATATTTATTACCTCTCCATTGAGTTACTGTATCAAAATATTAGACTTGTTTTCCATTTTTCTAGAGCTTTGTTTTTAGACAGAATTTATTTACCAGTACATAAATTTTATTTAAAAAATTCAGTGTTATAACTGACTAAATCTACTAGGTTCTTCTGTGAAATTGAGAGATAGCCATGATCTCTATTTCAATTTGAAGCATGTCAGCAGAATTTAAATCTATTGGTTTTTACCAGTTGTCAATATCTATTGGTTTAATAAAGTTGAAGATATAGCATTGCTTCTATACACACAAATGCTAACACACACACACACAGTGATTACAAATTTTTATAAACTGACTGTCACAAAATGATAGGATTTACAAGATTAATCTCATGAGATCACATCTTCATAAATATAATAATTCGTGTTTAGACACTTCTTTTTGTATCAGCTGTACATCATGGGCTTGGAAGAAGGCAGTTAAAAAGGACCAATGAAAGGTACCGTTAGAGGTAAGCCAATAATTAATATGGTAATAAGTTAGTGGAGTAAAAGAAAATTAAAAATCAGTATCCACTCCTATTTGACCAGTCTCTATGAGCATATACCAATTTCTTTTTTTTTTTTTTAATTGGAGTAAAATTGCTTTAGAATGTTGTGTTAGTTTCTGCTGTACAATGAAGTGAATCAGCTATATGTATACATATATCCCCTCCCTCTTTGACCTCCCTCTCCTACCCCAAATCTCACCCATCTAGGTCATCATGGAGTACTGAGCTGAGCTTCCTGTGCTATATAGCATGTTCCCACTAACTATCTGTTTTACACATGGTAGTGTATTTATGTCAAACCTAATCTCCCAATTCATCCCACCCTCCCCTTTCCCCCACTGTGTCCACGGATCTCTGCCTCTGTGTTTCTATTTCTGCCCTGCAAATAGGTTCATCTGTACCATTTTTCTAGATTCCATATATATGTGTTAGTATATGGTATTTGTTTTTTTCTTTCTGACTTACTTTACTCTGTATGACAGACGCTAGGTCCATCCACCTTACTACAAATAACTCAATTTCATTTTTTTGTTTGTTTTTATGGCTGAGTAATATTCCATTGTATATATGTGCCACATCTTCTTTATCCATTCATCTGTTGAGGGACATTTAGATTGCTTCCATGTCCTGGCTATTGTAAATAGTGCTTCAGTGAACATTGTGGTATATGTATCTTCTTGAATTATGGTTTTCTTAGGGTATATGCCCGATAG
Source organism: Hippopotamus amphibius kiboko (assembly GCF_030028045.1). Lineage (NCBI taxonomy): Eukaryota > Metazoa > Chordata > Mammalia > Artiodactyla > Hippopotamidae > Hippopotamus > Hippopotamus amphibius. The sequence continues at coordinate 168,941,688 of NC_080187.1, read as the reverse complement.
TGGTATTGCTGGGTCATATGATAGTTCTATTCTTAGTTTTTAAGGAATATCCCTACTGTTCTCCATAGTGACTATATCAATTTATATTCCCACCACCAGTGCAAGAGGGTTCCCTTTTCTCTGCACCCTCTCCAGCATTTATTGTTTGTAGATTTTTTGATGATGGCCATTCTGATTGGTGTAAGGTGATACCTTATTGTAGTTTTGATTTTCATTTCTCTGATAATTAGTGATGTTGAGCATCTTTTCATGTGCCTCTTGGCCATCTATATGTCTTCTTGGTGAAATTTCTATTTAGGTCTTCTGCCTATTTTTTGATTGAGTTGTTTGGGTTTTTTTTTTTATATTGAGCTGTGTAAGCTCTTTGTATATTTTGGAGATTAATCCTTTGTCCATTGTTTCATTTGCAAATATTTTCTCCCATTCTGTGGGCTGTCTTTTCGTCTTGTTTATGGTTTCCTTTGCTGTGCAAAAGCTTTTATGTTTAATTAGGTCCATTTGCTTATTTTTGTTTATATTTTCATTACTGTAGGAGGTGGGTCAGTATTGGCTTCAAATTATGTACCATTTTTCCCATGAGCACAAATATCAAATTATTGGTTGAAGGCTTGATTTGAAATACATTGCTATTTTATCTCAAATGAACTTAAACTCAACTTTTAAAAGTTTGTATAATCAAACATATTCTGAATCTACATTCTAAAACACTTCAGGTAATTAAACACTTTAATAAAGACCCCAAGATGTGGTGAATACACTGTTTCTTACATTTCCTTACCCTGTGACATCCCTGTATGCTGTTCTTAGTCTGAAACCTGAATATAAAAATGTGAATAATTCCCTTTGTAAAAATCATAGAGGAATTGAGATGACTTGAGATTACCAGAATTATTAAAGGAATGTGATTAGCCTTTAGGCTTATCTCGAGTAGGGGTGATCACCTCATGACTCACAAAGTTTTCTAGGCTTTAAACTGCTTCTTAACTCTTCCTCCAGTGTTTTCATTTCTCCCTCACTTGTATGCTCAGGAAATTTTATATATATGTATGTATATATGTACATATATATATATATATATATATATATATATATATATGAAATTGAAGTCCTGAATAAAGCCAGTTTTAAAAAATTAATTTTAATTATCTTCTTTGAAAGACTCACAAGAACCAAGCAATTATCTTCATCTTTGTAAAACTATGTTATGTCTTACATTTTGGCTCTTGGTTTGGCATAAAAAGTTCCTGAAATAAATGTTCTCCTAAACATGAATCTCTTGGTATTTTCCTTAAATACAATGAATTATAACAATAATTTTGAATTATGTCACAACCCCAAATTTTCCAGTAATAAAATATATGTTAGTTATATCCACAGAAGATTCTGCTATAATAATATGTTAAAAAGAATTATGTTCTTTGAAAATGTATTTATTAAAATAGGTCAACATTTTCTTTTTGTATTTCTTTTGTAATTACTATGAGGCTGTGGTTCTTAGCACTGATTATTATGAGAGTATTTCTTACACCCCCAACCCCCCATATACAAGGTATCAAGAATAGAAATTCTGTTCATTTTCATTGTCTCAGTCATCCTGTTAAAATGACATGAATTGCCCTTACAGTTTTCCAAGCAAGGATTGTCAGGTACACTTGTTGGTCTCAGCAAAGCAGCAAAAGAGTTTGCATGAAGCAGTGATCTGGCAATTAGAAGATCCAGATTTTGTTTCTGCCTTCATCACTTGTTCATTTTGTCACTTGAGCATTACTCCTTCTCTATGAGCCTGAGCCTTTCCATCCACAAAGTATCTTGTTTAGTACAATGTATCCAGGGCACCCTCAGAAAATATTAAATGATGATAAATGGTAAAGATAACTTGCCTCTTACCTCTTGACTACAGAATGTGCTGTGTGATTGAATGAACAAAAGACTTTGAAATTAATTCATGGGGCTTTTTTTTTTTTCCCTAGCAGTATTCAGTGCATTATTCTCTGTTTAATTATGAGTTGGACATAGTGGAAAATATACTCAGAGACAGTAGATATCTATATCTTTCCCGGATGTACTTTCTACCTAAAGCAGTTCTTCATTTTCTTCTGCTCTGTATCCTACTGTTCCTACAGATTTATGGAGAATAGCAAATACAAAGTTAAATATAACTTTTCCTATGCTGTAAGGTTATTCTAAAGTTGTCTTTCTCTAATAATAATATTCTTTGGACTTTTATATAATTTTTATTTTATTTCTCTCCAGATGTACTTTATTTGCCGCACATGTTTTAGAAGTGGTTTTGTTTGTTTGTTTGTTTTGGCATTGCTCTTATAGCACACAAAAAATAATATTCTAATTGTCCTGAAAAAGATAATGCATCTTCCAAAACAAGAACTAAGTTCATACTTACTGAATACGGTTGGTTGGCTTCTTCGGAAGAAGTAAAATCATTTCAAAGGTTGCTGGGCAAGCCCTTAACCTGAGCACCTCTCTGAAATTCAACCCACATTTTAAAATAAATGTACTTAAACTTTGAAAATATTTAAATCTCTATTAAATTAAGCACCTATAGAATTTTTTAAATAGTTCTGTTACTATGCTTTATTTTATGTGAAGCAGTTCTTTCAGCCTTACTTTATACTCTCAAGATGAGTTCCACCTTTTTAATTTATCTCGACTTTCCTTCAAATAGGAATTTATTATTTTCATAACAGTAGGAGAGAGCCATTCTTTTAAAATGCAGCAATCTGTTATTTATTGAAATAAACATATATTTCTGATACTCTTTCTCAGTATCTAAGAGAAAGAATTGCTGTCACTCTATGTCTCTGCCCTTTTCTTTGTGTTTGTTTTTAATTATGCTAACTTTGGCATATAATGTTTTCCCATTTTAAAATTAGTTTTGATATTTCTTTATTTACTGATAATACTTGTACACAGAAATAGCTCATTACAAGCATATTCATTAGATAGTGAAAAGATCTGAAAGTTTTCCTGGAAAGTTAATAGTTGAAACTCAAAAATAGATCCTGCACATAACAAGCATTTTTCCTATTTCTACCATACCTGAGAGAAGATTTCACTTTATATGCATACAACAAAGTCTACTGTATGCATTAAACCAACTTTATGACAACAGGGAATCTTTGTAGGCCTAAAAAGTCAATATAATATTTATAAGAAAAAATAGCTAGTGAGACCATGCAGTCCCTAGTTATCATTCCATGTTATAGGTGATGGCTTCAGCTATTTTCGAGTTGCAAAATACAATTTATCACTGTAAAATCTTTATCATCACAAAGCCAAGCTCTTTCCATATTAATACAAGTTATTGCTCTGTAAGGAGGTAATGCCCATCTCCACTCAGAGCTCAAACAGTTAACGTTCAGCACTTGGGACCAATTTGGCTGACATGAAAGAGCCCCTGGAGTGGTAATGGCTCTTTTCTGGTGATCTGTATATCACTGCACTTAAGTTCTAGAATGCGAGGAGTGCTTCAGATTTGAATTTATTTTGTTACTGGGCTTAATGCACCCACTTGAATATTTAGATGAATCACTTTTCTGTCAAGCAGATTTGTCTTTTGAATATCAAGCACTTAAAAAAAACGCTGATAAACAGGCAATGGATAAAATTATGTTCTGCTTGATCAGAGTTTTTATTTTTTCCACTTATTCTGGAAGCACTAAGATCTGAATCATTCTTCAAATCCTTTTTGGACTGGAACAAATATAGGTAAATATGAAATTGACTTTGATTTTACATGGCTGGGTATTCATGGCTGTCATATATGACCATGCAGCTCAGCATTACATAACTTTAAGGAGCACTGGTCACTTCTAGTCCTTGTGAAGGATGCCCCCTGTATCTGGATGGTGCGCAATTGGCACAACAGTACAGGGAGGCACTACCACAGATAGATGTTGAGCAAGTGAGGAGTTTGATTAAATCATCATTCTAAAATTGCATGGCTGCTTAAATGAGTAAATCAGAGCCTTACCTGCTTTGAGCTGCCTTCTTGATGGCATCTGATCTTATACTATAAGAGCCAGAATTGACTTAAGAGTTCCTCTAGTTCCAGCTCCTTACCATACAGGAGTAAACTCAAGGCCCTACTCACCAAGGGGTTAAAACTAAGACCCGTAGGTGGCTAGTAACTGTTAAAGCTAGATCTAAAATCCAGTCTATAGACTTATTTTCCAGTGATCTCTTTGCAACACTCTATGCTAACTCTCATTATCTTATTAATATGTTGACAGCCACCTCTCCCCTGATCGTAAGAGACATCACAGGGAGGTGACCTTACAATAATAGAGTTGTGGTTTTAGCCTCTCTTGAAGTCCATTCTGCTATAGGGATTCCACAGTTTTGATCTTGGCTTGTTAGCCTCATTAGCACTGATTCTCAACACCTGTGCCTTTGGTTAGTTGGGGCCCTGGGGTGTATGACTTCTCTGTACCAGAGCCCACCCCCAATAATCATTTCTCCCATGACCAAAGGAGTATGAAGAACTAAAAACAGTGAGTCTGGAATCATGTATGTTGAACAGGTTATTATACAATTCTGTTTACATACATATCTTACAATATTTTATGCAATAGAGATTTTGGACAATAGGCGAAGGAATGGCAAATGAAGTTAATCCTCCTTTTTTCCTAGTGAGGTTGATGGGGTTTTGTTTCCATTCTTAATGAGATGGTGATGTACATGTTTTATAGAACCACTTGCTCTGTGCCCTTTTTGCGTGGCTGCAGACGTGCAGACCTGAACTGAAGGCATGCCTGAGTCTAGAGCAGATGTGTGCAGCTGGGCAAATCTCTCTGCCATTGCTTTTCCTTGGAATGATAATCCACATGCCGCGATTTCAAATGAGTTTAATACACATGTTCTTGATTAATGGAAAATGGCAGAGTGTAGGAGACTGAAACAGTTCGTGCCTTGCTTGATTAATTAATAAGGGACTCTCTTTTCCCAGCTTCAACTCATTATGCTAATGAAGTGTCATCAATTAAGGCTTTCCCTTGATTATTGAATCTGTCAGGTAGTGCTCAGTGAAAATACTGCATTCCTTTGCTGTCTGGGTGGAACTACCATTACAGCTTTTTCTGGACTGCTCTTTCCATTAGCTGCTGTATGTTCTATTTGCTCATTATTGTGTCTTTTTCTGGACCTTAAGAGAGGTGACTATGGGAAGCTTGGAATGAACTGGAAAATGTTCTCTCTGGAAATATGGGTCAAGAAAGTGTGTTAACAGAAAGATACACACCATTCTTCATTCAGAACTCATTTGTAATTATTCATGATATAGTAAAATTAATCAAAAGGCTATGTTGAACTTTCTGAAGTAAGTCTTTAGCATTGTCATTAGCTTAGATAAGCAGTTCAGAGATAACTTGTCATTAACCATTTCCACCTTTCTATTCAAATTAAATTTTAAGAGAAAGGGTTTTTTTTTTTCACTAAGGGAAATATCCTGAGAACAAAAGAGTACCTATTACACGCTTTATTCTCTTTAGGTAATGTTCTAATTTGTTTACAAATATTACTTAGATTTGGATCCACTTAAAGATGACAAAAATGTAAAAAGAGAAAGGTACAACTAAGTACAGCCTCTAGATTAGGTTGAGGAAACAAACGTTTTTGTACATCTTAGTGGCTTTTGCTCCTCAGCATTGAAGATGCGGCTTTTGATATGGACCAATTTTGCACATTCGTGTTATTTAATTCACTCATTAGGGAACACCTTACTCTAAGGTTAGGTAGTCCCCATTAATGAGGAACTGCTAAGCCATTTTTAAAGGTTGTAAGTAGAAGGAGATTTGAGTGAGACATTCACAGTCACCCATCTTATCTACTTTTGACAACTGACATCTTGGGGGGAGCAAAAATAATGAATTTGTTTAATTTTCTCACTTCATTTCACCTAAAGTAAAAAATAGTTTATAATTCTATGGTACATCTCTGGCCTTTTTTTTTTTTTCAACTAGTGGTATCATCTGATTAATTAATTCATTGATTTATCAGTTTCCCTAACTACAGAATGAGGAGATAGTATTCATTCATGGATATTTTTCTGGAGATTTTGAATACAAATAAATGGAGAAGTAAATGGGATACTCTACTACTTGCTTTAATGGAACGCACTTTTATTCTGGTGGTGTAAGTTTTAAAATTAGAGGAAGACATCTGATAGAGCTCATTGCTGGGTATATTGACAGTTACCTGCATCAGGTAATACTGAAGTGTATTCCTCTTTTCAGAGAGCACTCCTTTTCTCTGCTTTCAGGAATAATACTTCCAGTTCATTGGAACCCTAGATGTGCTGTCTTTAGGTCATATGTTTAACTCTTTCTCTGAGTCCCAAACCCTGTTAAGCACTAAAGAAGACTGATCCAGGAAGAGAGCTAAGTGTGCTGCTGAGCAGAGGCAATATTGATTACCTCCGTATGGAAACCTGTATTATCTTCTCAGAAGCATCTTGGTGAGAAATAAACCTACATCTGAGGATGAACGAGTGGGGGGTTGGTAATCATCGGCATTCAGGCCTGAAATTGTAGCAGTGCCACTCCTTTAGAGGACCAGCCCCAGGCAGCAGATTCCCTGCTTGCGGCCGCCCTCGGGGCCAGTATTCCATTTGATAGCCATACTTGCGTTTGTGCTATATAGCGTGGAGAAATGGTAAATATGCTTCTGAAACAGAAAGTGGTGGAAGATCAGATTACCCAGGTAAAGAAAAATTCCTTTAAGCCTTACCAGCTGCAATGCATATGCACTCACTGTCATCATTTTGATCTTCTCTTTGTTTTGTTTTTGATACTGAAGTCATGATAACCGGGTAGGATGAACTGGGATGAATTTTTTTTTTTTTAAGAATCAAATTACTCTCCGTAAGTTTCTTCTTTTTAACAAATAAAACTTTACTTTCATTGTGGAAAACAACTTATGTTCAATTTTTCGCCAAAGTGTACATGCTCCTGCTGTCATTAAATTTGAAGTTGTAAGCCTGTTATATTTATAACACTGCAGTGCTGGTTGAGTGAGAGAAATAGATGAGTATCGTAGATTTGAGGATATGAGATATGATTCTGTCATTCATAACTAAAGTCATGCTGCGTGTATAACATAATCTCATTGTGTCCTGCCTGGTTTGAAATACAGAATGTGTGTAGAAAGGGATGCCATATTTATATAATTGATTAATTTTAATTATTTTTAGAAAAATAGACTTCAGGGCCAGAATATGTATGAAGAGTGCAGATCAACAGATGAAAAGAAACAGTATTTTTCAGATGGACAATATTATGTGTTGAGTCGGTAACCAGCTGTCATCCGAAAGGAAATTGGATATAATCAGTTTAACAAGTATGTATCGTAAGTCAGCACTTTGCCCTGGTTGATGTCAAATGGTCACTTATTCTTCTAATAAATTTCATTCTTGGTGGGAATTTAGTGTTTTATGAGACACAGCATGAAGTAGTTGAATAGACAGATCCTGGAGCCAAGCAGCCTGGGTGTGCCTCCTAGCTCACCCCCTTGCCAGCTGTGTGAACATGCGCATTCTGTTTCACATCTCCATGCTTCACTTTCCTCTACCATAACTAAACTAATGCCTGCCGTATTCAGTTGTTGTGAGGATTAAATGAGTTAATATATATAAAGCTTCTATAAGCATGTTAGCACTAATTAAATGCTACAGAAAATTTGCTATTATAGTATAGGGCAATATATTATATTGGCAGTTTTTACTGAATTTTAGGATCAGATAGATGGGTGTTTATATTCTGTCTCTATGGATACTTTTATTATTTTTGTTTGTTTTTGGATCTTGGGTAGGTAATAAGACTATTGAGCCTCAATTTTCTTATCTATAAAATAGGCACAATGATAGGTTCTACCTTATGTTTTGTGACGATTAAAGTTCTGATACACAATCAATGCTTAATAAATATAATCCTAGTCTTTAATTTTTATTTACACATAGAATACTGTTGCCACGTTAATATAGTTTATTGTCCTTGACCAAATTCAGGATATGTTAAAATCCCTTTGTTACAGGTGTAAAGGCTAGAGATGGGTAATATAATATACTACACATTTAGTATTAAAAATACGTTGTTGAGGACTTCTCTGGCCGTCCAGTGGTTAAGAATGTGTGTTACCACTGCAGGGGGCATGGGTTTGATCACTGGTTGGGGAACTAAGATCCCACATGCCTGCATGATGCAGGCAAAAAAAAAAGTGAAAATAAATACTTAAAATATTAAAAAAAAAATACATTGTTGGACATCCATTTTACAGTTCAGTGTTATTCTCCCTTACCAGGAGCAAATCCTGAACTAGATCAAAAACAAAAGTGAAAAGAAACATGACAATCCTAATAGGAATGAATTATGTAACACAGAAAATCCTTCCTACTTTTAAAAGATATTTTTTAAAGGAAAGTAATATTTGCCTTTTGACTGACAATTATATCTAAGTCAGAGAGTGATCAGAAATTAGAGCTTTATTAAAACTTGATTTACTACATTTTGTGCTTTTTTTTTGCCAAGTACACATTACTCCATAAAACAAAATATAAAACCTCCTAGCTTAATTTTACATTTATCATCACCAGCAACAAAACATGTATAAGCAAAGTAATAGTGATTAGGGGAATCTATTCAAGGAACTGAAGGAAGAAGTGTTTCCTCTCTATAAAATGCAAATTGTGAAATGACTAAAATTCAATAGTGATTGTTGCTCTGTCCTTTGAATATGTTATACTTTTCTTTTCCCTTGCCTACTTTTATATTTTCATGTTATACTTGGTTCCTCATGAATTATGCAACCACTTTTGAGAATTTCAGAAGTGAGTTGACTATGTCCTGCCCACCTGCCCTTTTTATCCCTGAGCACACAAACTAAGGCTATATTCTTGACTTCCCCTGCAGATTGCTGTGACAAGGTGATCAAGCATTCTCCAGTAGTATATGAAATAAAGTGATATGCACATTTCCAGGTCCATCCTATAAAAATCACTCAAGAGCACTCCTTTGTGCTTTTTTCCTTTCCTTCCACACTAAATAGAAACTCCTAGAGTACCACTGCTCTACCCCCATGCCTGGTCATTGACTTGGAATATTCCTACACATTTGCTAGAGAATGATACTCTCTTGAATATGTTTAATTTAGTTCCATGTTCATCCTACCTCGTAGAAAAGAATGATGATTTTGAAATGGATTGATGCTGTAAAAAATTAAAGTGTGTTAAAACATAAACTTTTGCTCTAACAATAGAAAAGCAAATAGAGGTCATGTAGTCGATGGTGAGAAAAATATATACAGCAAGAGGCGGAGTGGAGATATGGGCTGTGTCGTGGCAAAGCATTTTGAAAACACTCACCTGCAATTACTTGGAAGGTAAACTAAGTGTCTACTGGACCTGGAGCTCTAGGAGAAGTGATGAGAAAAAGTCAGAATGTTAATAAATGTGTGACTGTTATTTGCTGCACTGAACCATGTATTATGGGAAATAGCTGAGTCCAGGCAAGAATAAGCTGCTTTTAAACAGAGATTGAAAGGAATAGAGAAGCCAGATTAAAACCATTATAGGTTTGGAAAATGAAACTACTCTGAACCCTTTACAATTGGAGATACGACTGAAAAAAACTCTAAGAACCAAAGATATACTCAAGGGGCTTCAGCTTGTGCAAAAATCAGCTTGAAAGGGATTGTCTTCTCATTCACTCCTGTTGTTTCAGATGGCCTTAAAGAGATATCAGTGAGTGAGAGAGAGAGAAAGAGTGAGCAGGATGAGGGGAGGGTAGAAGAAAGCAAGGAAGGAAGCAAGGAAGGAAGGAAGCAAGGAAGGAGTAGCATGTGTGGAGGAAGAGAACAAAGAAATAAAGCCAACTTAATAGAGCTGACTTAAAAACTATAGCTAGGAAAAAAACTCTGGCTTAACTAGAATGTGAAAATGACTGGAACATGGAACTTATCAGAAGCAAATTCATTTTTCGTGGAATTGTATTACCTCGGGAACCCCAAGCCCATAAAATCATTAACAGTTTGGGAATGTCAGTGATATGGATATGGGGATTTTATCATTATTCTTGCAACTTTTCTGTAAGTCTGATACTGTATTAAAATGAAAAGTCACCACGAAGCCTTCATCTGCCAACGAGAGACGGTTGTGTGGTCATCAACCAGAGGATGCCAGGAATTTCACCAGCAGGAAAATAGCTGTCCAAACTGAAGTTTCCAAGTAGGTCATTCTTCACCCCACTCACTTCAGATGTGGCCATAGAAGATGTGATTTTGTGATTTATAATAAGAAATATATATTTCTGGCACAGAGCCCCTAAGATGATAGGAATTTCCTAACTAATGAGAGAGATAAAGATGTCTTTTGTTATGCCAAGGAGGTGACTTTTGGACCACACCTAAGGATGAGGGCGGATTGCCTGGGGAGTAAATCATGTGATTAGAGGGTTGGAACTTTCACCCCAACCCGTGACTTCCAGGGAGGGAAGAGGAGCTGGAGATTGAGTTCAATCACCAAAGGTCACTGACAATCAGCCATACCCGTGTAAGGAAGCATCTGTAAAAGCCCAAAAGGATAGGGTTCTGAGAGCTGCTGGGCTGGGAATATGATCCCCTGGGAAATTTTGGAAACTGCAAACTGATGTTAGAGACTTTGCCCTCAGTTTTGATTTTCAAACAATTTTGGGGTGGAGATGCTTCCCGTACCCTGTAAACTTGGAAATTCCAAGGACCACAGGACATAACTTTTCATTGTGCTGATCTCTTACATATTTGGGTCCAGTTGTTTTTTAGCCTATCCTACACTAACTAATACAAAGGATAAAATCTATAACATCTAATTGGAACTGTAAAGATCTAAGAAATATGAGGGCGAGTCAAAAATTATCTGGCACGCTGGCTGTACATTAATTAAAGGTAGATTAATCTAACTTTATCTAGTGTAGGGGATAATTTAAAAATCTCAATTTACCTCCAAAATGATTCAAAATTTATATAGTAAAAGAGATAAAATTAGGCTAAAACACTTTTAAAAATGATAGGTTGTCTATATTTTGTAACACTCTGCTGATAATGCTTAAAACCCATCTTGAGTTTGTCTTTGGCCTAATTTAAAAAAAGAAAAGAAAAGCTGAAATATACCCCCAAATTAATTTATGACTATATATAGAATCAGCAGAAAACACTATTACTACTTGTCATTTTGCAATTGTATTGGAGGATACTGAAGTGTTAGAAAGAAGTCTGTTATGATGTCATTTGAAAATAAGTTCCTTTTTACTATTGAATCTTCATATCCCTGGAAGCATAATTGTGTTTCCGTGATTCAGAATGTATATTAGCAAAAAGTTTTGCAAATCAAAACAGCAGTACAGAGTTTATCATTCATATTTGTTCCAGCTTTTCCATTATAAATCTCCTTATAGAAAATCAATAACATGGAAAGGAGATAGGTGTACCCAAATATTAGATATTTTTCTAATATGGAAATAAAAATATTTAACATTAATAGTTTCATTTCAGCATCATACACTTTTGTAATTTCAATTGCTGATATTTTAAAATTTTCTTTGTTTTCATGTAAACTCTTACATTTCCCATTGTATTTTTAGGTGATATAAATTGGAATCCCAGGTGCCAATTTTTTTTTAACCTCATTTTCTTTTTGTTGATACATCTAGGAAATTGAAAAGTAAAATAGGAAACATAATGTTCTAATAAAAAAACAACAGGCTTCTTGTGCTGAGGTAAGTGCAAGCAGTAATTCTGCATTGCAGTTATTACTACAGAATCAATAAGTATGGAACTAGAAAACAAATGTATCTTGCTGAAAGTTTAATCAACCAGCAATCTCTGGTAGTGCCCTTCTGTGTAATAGTGTCATTTTTATGAAGAATTTATTAACTTACATTTTATTTTTGAGTCACTGCATTCAAGAGCACTATCATTATTTAATAATTATACTCTGCTAATTTCTGTATAAATCATGTTCTAAAGGTACATCTAGGAATGAGAGAAGTATAGAATAGAGAAAGGGCCAGATTTCACCAAAAAAATATATTTATTAAATGTTACAACTAGAGCTGTTACTCTTATAAATAATTAACAGGTGATAACTTATGTAATAAAATGCATGTTCTTGAAGTTTATAACATGTTCTTTTTTAAAAAATAATAAAACTAATACATACTCATCCTAGGAGGGCAAAAAGAAGTAAATAAAATTACCCATAATTCTGCCAAGGAATAATCAACTTTCTGTCTAACTCATTTCTTTCTATCTGTCTATCTATCATCTATCTATATCATCTTTCTTATCTATTCTCTCAGACTTTCTAAGCTTGTGTGTATATATTTTTTTGTTTTTATTTTTACCAAATCGGATTATACAGTTTTATTTTCTTCTTTATGCATTTCACATATATTGTGAGCATTTTTTCATATCATTAAATATTCTTATGAAACATAATTTTAGATAGATTTATAGAATTCTTTATATAGAAGTACTATGTAGTCATCTATTTACCTGTAGTCAAACATTTACTCTTTCCAATTGTGTCTTTTACTAATGTCTTTTCTATAAACATCTTTTTCTCACAACTCTGTGGCCCGATTTTTACTCTTTATTATTGTTGATTCTTAGAGATGAGATTCTTTGGTCACAAAGTAACAGCCTCTTTTTAAAGGCTCTTGCAGTGTATTAGGAACCTTACATTGGGGGCAGGATGGAGGAAGCTGGGAGACAAACACTGCCAAAATGATTTCAAACTGGATCAACTAATTTAATTCCAACCTACGAATGCCTAAGACGTGTTCACTATACCCTAGGCAACATTAAGTATTATTCTCATTATCAGAATGTTTGATAATTCATCATCTAAACTGTACCTTATTACTATTTAATTGAATTTTAACTCATAGATTATATTCAATATATATTCATATGTTTATCTGTCATTTGTATTTCTTATTTACAGTTTATATTTTTTACGTTAATAGTATAAACCAGAATGATGTTTAGGAATAGAAGTCATACTGGAGCTTTTTTTCCCCTTTGCTTCTGAATTTAATGGAGCTGCCCTAATTCTTTAGGTGTGAGGTGTGGTATTGACTAAAATCATGAGATTTTAAACATAGGCTTTAACTGAAGAGCAAAGGGGAAATAATGTGCTTATATTACCTGTTTTTCTTTTAGTTGTTTGTTCTGCTATTTCACTGCCTCATTTGTTTCAAAATAAACTGTTTCAAATAATAATTTATATAGAAATTAAAATTGCCTTCTGTAATGTACAACTGTGTGTAACAAACTACCATCAGGAATGTTTTTCCTCACTAAAAATATGTCTTTGGTTTTATAAAATAATGGGAGGGGACGGGGGGTGAAGGGGAAACTGAGACGAAGCGAGAGAGTAGCACAGACATATATATACTACCAACTGTAAAATAGTCAGTGGGAAGTTGTTGTATAGCAAAGGGAGCCCAACTCGAGGATGGAAGATGCCTTAGAGGACTGGGGCGGGGAGGGTGGGGGGGACTCGAGGGGGGGGGAGTCAAGGAAGGGAGGGAATACGGGGATATGTGTATAAAAACAGATGATTGAACCTGGTGTACCCCCCAAAAAATAAAAAAAAATTAAATAAAATACAGCCTAATGAAAATAGGCACTCAAATATTTGTTCGCATGAAAAATAATGGCATCCTAAACTCATTCTTACTTTGGATAGATTGAGTATATTGATTATATTAAAGCCTTTGGGGAATGAATAATGGGAAAGAAAGCCCTCTTTAACTGGAGACCAATAGTATATGCATCTGTAATCATTTTTTTAATTATTAGCTTATTTCTATTGGAGTATAGTTGATTGTCAATGTTGTGTTAGTTTCAGGTGTACAGTGAAGTGATTCAGTTATACATACATATATAGCTATTTTTTTCAGATTTTTCTCTTATGGTGATTACAAAATATCAATTATTGTTACCTGTGCTATGCAGTAGTTGGTCATCTTGTTGGTCATCTATTTTATCTACAGTAGTGTGTAATTTAAACGAGAGAAGTGCCAGCTGAGCATTCATTCATCAAGTATTTTGTTACCAACATGTGCAAGTTATCAAATAAAAGGACTGACAATGCATGCCCAATAAATTTGCTTACAGACACAGAAATAAGTAATTGATACACATAATAATACTACAAAGCAGAATGGCAAGTGTCATAGAAATAATTCCAAGTAAAATTAGAGCTGAAACAAAGAAAAGTCAACAATGTTTAACATATCTTCCCATCCACAGTTGAGCCTTGAACTACTACAGTCCCACTTGACACCTAGATAGTAACTTCCTTGGAGATTCTGAACCTCAAACACCCAGCATAGCTGCTCCTGGATTCCTGACCCATAGAAACTGTGAGATAGTAAATGTTTATTGTTTTAAGCCACTAAAGTTGGGGTAACTAGTTACATATCAATAGAAAACCAATACAATAACTGTATAGAGAAGTTAAAAATTATAAAATATAAATATTTTACTGATTAATGGGCTTATGGATATTTTCATCACTTAGTTGTTCTTGTTTTTCCCTAAAATTAAACCAGTTATCTGAATAATAGAAATTATTTTTAAAAATAAAATTGTTTTATATAATCAAAAAAAAATTATTGAAGTTACACCTTAATAAACTAGAATGTGGATTTAATTATTCATCTACAGGATGCACCGTTTAAAATTTCATTACCAGTTTTAAAGGTCTGGATATGCAAATTGATTTTTTAAATATTAAAGAGGGTAATTCTTAATCTTCCTAAAATAAACTATTTTTAAGAATTTTAGAAATATAGTTTACATGCAAACATATTATGTGCTAAGTTCAGCTATTTCTTGTCTGTTTAATAAGCAAGTCTGACAAAAGAAGCCTCACTCAGCAACACTGTTAGCGGCTAGTTTGGTGTATGCTATCGATTGTGTTTCTAGATCAATTATACTTTTTATAAAAAACAGAAAACATGATGAACACATCCAGGTGTTATCTTCTTCAATATTGTAATTCTGAAAGTTTCTATGCTGACTCTAATAATACTACCAGTATTTAAAACCTTTAAAAATCGTCTCCTTTGGAACTATCCTCACTTGTTCTAAAATACACTTTTGAATAACTTATTAGCTGCAATTATATTTTGATTTTGTACATCACAAAACTTTGGAGCCAAGTAGTTGTATTAGGATGTATAAGTATTGTTCAAATACCGTTATACAAAAGATACCACATGAGCAAAAGACTTTTTGATGAGAAATACTGTCATTGGATATTCACATGCACGTCATTAATTTTTATCAAATATAATCTTTCAAATTCCTCAGAATTTTAACATAAAGATCTTGACTGATCATTTAGCTTTTTATCACCTTTTTGGGTGATATAATTAACAAGTAGAAATGTGATATATTTCAGGTATACAACTTGATGATTTGATATTTGTACGTATTGTGGAAGATCAACATAATCAAGCTGATTAGAATATCCATCACTTCACATAGTTACCCTGTAGCAGATTTCAAGAACACAATATAGTATTGTCTTTATGTAATTTAGTAATTTGGTGGCAACATTAAAATATACTAAGTTTAAAAATGGTGAAATTAATTACCAGTTAATTACCAATTACCTGCTCAGACACATAAGCAGAACTAAAGATTTGAAAAGCGGCCTTAGGGAGGTGCAGATTGGAAATTTCTCATAATTCAATAAATCTCTTGCTTCTTAGGTTGGATACCCTTGCATAATGATTACTCATCTGGAAGATAAAGCTATGGTATTATGACAGGGAAGAACACGTATTTAGAGTGTTGTATTTGTATTTTACCCACCTTGATGCTAATAAAAATGTTAATACTAATATGTAAAAAAAATTTCAAGTGATCTCAGTGACCACTGATGGTCTTCATAATACTAGAGTAGTGGAGTCTTCAGTGAGAAAAGCAATTGGCCAATTATTTCCCTTAACCAACCATTACAATATTAGTATCTTCCAGGACTCAGTCATAGTTTCTTTCTCTCTCTCTCTCTCTTTTTTTTCCCTTTTTATCTTCCATGCTTTACAGGAAACTGTTTATCCATTACTACAAATACAATCTTCACCTAACATTACTGACTTTAGAGTTCATCTCCAGAGTTAACTTTTCTTGTGAACTCCAGACTTCTGAATCAAACTTTCTATTGAATATCTTCACAAGAATGTTCCACAAGCACCTTCATAAGTGTGTCTAAAACTCAGCACCTTCTTGTTTTTTTTTTGGAATTGCTTTCTGTTGCCATTGCCTCTGCCACAGTCTTGACACTTGTCATTATCCGTTATCCAAAATTTCTCTCTGGGATTGTTGTACTTGTCTCCTAACTGGTTGCCCTGCTTCTTGCTCTCTAATCAGTTTAATATCTACACTTACTTATGTCTCTGACACGCAAATACATTTGTGCCATTTCTGTGCTTTAATTGCTTAAGTGGCCCCTTAGGTCAATTTGACAAATTAGAAATTCATGACGTGTCGTAGAGGACTGTCTCGACTAGGCACTCTGCACTCCCACTTTAGCAAAACTGTTGCTCTGCCCTAAACTTGCCAGCTTTCTCATTCTACTTTGCTTTTGTGCATGCCTTTCTCCATGCCTGAAAAGCTCTCCAATGCTTTTCTGACAAGGGATCCAGTATTTTTTTTATGTCTCAGTCGAAACTCATTAGGGAAGTCGTCTCTGACTCCTCATGGTAAAAGTATGCTCTCCTTCCACGCAGCAAGGGTGCCATTAATTGCACTAGAGCAACTACTAACTTAAGTTTTGATTTCTCAATTTTCCTCTCTAGATTTAAGCTGTCTTGAAGTAAAAGGTCACGTTTTCTTATATTTGCACCAGTAAGCATTGTGTTTAGCCTGTGGCAGAATGGACTACAGTGATATCCAATCTCTTTGGGGCCCCAGTGGAGTTGGATATGTTCACATAGGTGATGGGCTCTGATTCACTCATACAGATTCAATTTGAGAAAGTACCCGTTTATCTGCTTTGTATATTGATCTGTAGCACAATATCTTTGAGAAGAAAGTATTAAAATTTTCAAATTAATAGAAAGGGAACAAGATTTGGAGGGAAACAAATTTTGCTATAGATCCTTCCCTAGCATGATGTAATTAGTTATCCTTGGGCAAGTTACTGAATAGTCTTTAAAGAAAGACTCACCATCTGTACGCTGCATAACTGTGAAAAGTAAATTGAAGATAGTTTTTTTTTAATTCTTAGAATGATTCTGTTTATTTTTCTTTTGAAGATAATGTTTTTATCATAAACTCATAGTTTGTGTAGCTTATTCATTCTTGCATTAAATGATATTTTAAAACAGAACCAACCTTACAATTTGGATGAATAAATTTACACATAGCAGATCTGCACTAAGAATCATACCATGGAATTTTTCATTATTTTTTTCAATGGAGAGCTCTAAGAAAATAATTATTCTCTCTGAACACTTGGGTAAGCAAATTTGAACGGTATACTTACTATATAATTTTCAGTGCCATTTAAAATGTACTAACGTACAAAATTCTGTGAATCGCTAATATGGGCCATTGCATGAAGTATTTTTCAAAGAGATATCACTAAAGAATTTTTCCTACTTATTTTTCATTGAACGTCTTTTCACATTTCACAGAACATTATTTTTCTGTGACTCAGTCATTAAGATTGAGTTTGGCCAGTCATATTTAACCTCATAATTTATCTTTCAGTGAGATATAAAATACAATATTTCCACTATGAGTAATATAGAAACAGAAAGGAGTTTAAGTAATATTTCTGGTCATTTTCCTACCACTGCACAGTAAAACTTCCTGTGATAATGAAAATGGTCTGTAAAGTGTGCTGTCCTATACTGAAGCCACTAGCATCATGCAGCTATTAAGAACTTGAAATGTGTGTATTGTAGTTGAAAAACTGAAGTTTTATTTCATTCAATTTTAATTGATTTGTTTAAATTTAAATAGGCAAATGTGGCTGGTGACTTTTTATTAGACACCTCAGTTCTAAGTAATTATTCTGTTGTGGACAATTACCACAAGTTACCTGTCATTAAATGATATGGATTAATTTTCCTCACTTTAACCTGAAAGTTGAATCATGCCCCAGTTTTTCTTAGTAACTTTTTATAGTTCTATCATTCATCAATTTGATGAAAGTCATTTTGAATCCAGTTTAATTTCCTGCCACTGCCACTTCGTGGAACAAATAGTTCTTTAAGTTTATTATCCACTGTGAATAAGGGCTTCCTGATTGTTATTCTAAGATAACCTTGCCCAATTTCAGTGTTTTACCTCTTATCCACTATATCAGGGGTAGGCAAAAAATCCATTGGTAATTTATCTGTTATATTCATGTCTACATAGATTTGGATACTATTTCTTCTATACCTTCACTTTTGTGAATTAAAAGTTTACCATCATGTGAATGTATTACGTGAGGGTATATAACATGCTAGAAGTACATTGTTTTATATTGATTTGGGGCACTGACTTTGGTTTGTGTCTACCAGTGTCATTTTTTAATGCACACAAATTTGTTAAATATTTTGGTTGTAGCAGGACAGGTTAATATCTTGGGGGTGGGAGAAGGATGGCAAATAAAAGCAAATAGCAATAGCAATTAAATCTCCTGTCATTATCTCTCTTTTTTCTGGGTTATAGATAATTACACATAATTTTAATTTCATGCTTTTATAATCTTTTCTTTGAACTTTCTTACTCTAGATTGTAGCTTTCACTTTCCTGCTTATTTGTGCTTAACTGTGAGACTTTATAATTATTTCATCAGTGACTTCACTTATCAAAAAAGTTTGATGTTATCCAGCAACTTTAAGATTTCAAATCCTAATAGACTTTAGGGATTGAAAGGTTTATGATATACCCTGATCTCCATATGCAATCTCAAATAAAAACAAAGAAAAATATTAAGTGGATCTGCCAAAGATCAAATTTATTGTGATTTTTTCACAATCATTCAATAACCCTTTAAAAGACCTTTGAAAGCATTCTTGTAAATAATTTAAAAAGTCTTAGTGGGTTACATTGACCCCTTTCCCTATGATCATTTCTTCTCTCTAATAACTATAATAAATTAATCCAACATAGTTTACTCAGATTTTGCCAAGGACTGTATATGTTGTTTTTTGTCAGACCTGAAACTAATTCTAAAACTCACCTGTGTCTGTTTCTCCTCTTTTTCTAGGCATATCCCCAACCCCTTGGAGTTAGGCACCAACAAGTGAGTCATTATGTTCAAGATGTTTGGGAGTTCATGTCTTGCTTGATCTTGCAGTTACCTCTAAACTTTGAATTATTGGTATATTTTGCTACTGGGTCATATCTCTGATACTTAGGGTCTCACTTAAATCTCCTGCCCTGTGTGTCATCTCAGTTAAAAATAAGGAGTTAAATGCCATGCTCTAGTTATATTCAGCTTTAATGGCTCATGACAAACAATTTTCAAAAACTGGTTTTATCATCTCACAATCTTACCAACAGTCCATGAGAGTTCCACTTGCCCTACATGCTCAGCAAACCTTGGTTTGGTCAGAAGAATTGCTCAGTATAATCAGGTTGCAGTGGTGTGGCATTTTGGTTATAATTTATATATTTGTAAGTCTGTCTGTGATTTGGATACACTTTTTTGATAATTGCCTAAGCCCTTTTCCTTTTTTTTTTTCTTTAATTATGTTGTCTGTCTTTTTACAATTAATTTTCTAGATTTTAAAAAACATATATGAATGTATATCTATGGTGGGATGCAAATATTGAAAGTATCTTCTCCTAGTTTGTGAAATCCTTTTCTACATCTTAATGGTATCTTTTGATAATTTTGAAAGAACTCCAATTACAGAACACTTTTACCTTATAGTTAGTGTTTTCAGTGCCTTTTAAAGAAATTTTCAACTACTTCCAAATCATAAATATTTTCTTCTGTAATAAATTATTCTTTCCTAACATATATATCTAAGTCCTGCTTTAGCTTTATCACAGTTTTAGATATAACTTAGTTTCCATTATCATTCATTCCATAGCATATCATTCCAACTTGAGTATTATAGTAATTCGGGGGTTTAACATAGGCATTAGAAGCCACATGGATGTGGGAAGAGATGGGGGAGTAAAAGCACAGAAGGGTTGCAGTTGGGGTATAGAAGAAGCAGCCACTAAATGGCTTCCATTGGAATATCTAGATTATTGGAGAAACTGAAGCTTGAAGGAAATAAAAAAAGGCTTCACATTTAGCTGTTGAATTAGGACTTTAAAGAGAAGCTCATAGAGAGGTCTGTGAATACTGCTATGAAGATAAAGTGAAGCTTGTGTGAGCATCTGCAAAAAGTAAGGTTTCTGCCACATTTTCCTTTTGTCCTCAATAAGCACTATAGCTGGTAAGGATTCTTTGACTGGTAAAGAGACCCCAAACCAACTTTCATTTTTATAGTGTCTGAGCCATTAACAGTTCTTTTGGGGCCATTAGCACTTCTATTTGTGTTGGTTGTTGCAGTTTTACATTGAATTTACCACATGACATCAGAGTACAAGAAAACTCTTCAGAAAACGTGTTCCAGACACATTCCTCCCTGCCTACATAATGTAGTGGCAACCCAATTTCCTCTTGGTATTCTCCATTCAGTATAGAGAGAGACTCAGCTGGGGGCCTCTAGCCACCAGCACTCCCACCAAGTGAGGACATGAGTGCTTTAGTCCAGAAGGAGATGGGAGCATCAAGGTAAAAGGTGTTATTATTGGCTATTACTACTAGTTACCATTACAAATACCTATCTAGGTTAAGATTCTTTTTCAAGAACAAATTTTGTCCCTTCTCAATGTAAAGGATCCAGTAATTTCAACATGCCATCAGGTGGCTGAAATATTGCCTACTTTTTTTTTTTCTTTAAGAACTTTTATTGAGATACTTGACATACAATTAACTGCATATACTTAAAGTGTACAATTTGATTTTTTTTTTCTTATTAGTAATGTATTTATGGCAATCCCAATCTCCCAATTCATTCCCCCTCGACCCCTCCTCCTCCCCCTGCTTTCCCCACTTGTTGTCCATATGTTTGTTCTCTACATCTTTGTCTCTCTTTCTGCCTTCAATTGCCTACTCTTGATCCCATGTGGGGAGGTCAGCATTGATGTTTACTTAAAACAGAGTATGATGAGAATTCTATATTGAATTACTCAATGAAGGGAACTCTCCTTTATTAAGCTTGTTCATAACCTCCCTTTTTTGCCAACCATGAAATTTTATACTTGAGTCTATTAAGCAAGAAGCAGAGTACTTGGTGAAAGAGATAGTCTGTCATCTATAGAGGAAACCCTCTTCTGCAGTGCTGCCTTTTGATGAATGTTCATATGGGAAACAAATATTTTCACAGACTGTGCCTGTTTTGAGCAGTATACCATATGCTTCTATTCTAGGCGTTCAATGTTGCAAACATATTCTATCCTTTTTCTTGACTAATTTTTTAAAGGTGTTAAACACTATCATAAATCAGTATATCTATATTTTTATTTAATTACCCTTACACCAAAAGTGAATAATCAGAAATATCACCTCATATTTTGTGCCCTTGTAGGATCTCCCTTCACCCTTGTCTTTCTTATTCCTGTAAAAGGTATAGGGTGGCAGCATATTAAGTGTAATAATCTTTAAATCCAGCCTGATGTTTTTCACTGCATAGACTTGTCATTAAGAACTCTTCATGGGGGGCTTCCCTGGTGGCGCAATGGTTAAGAATCCACCTGCCAATGCAGGGGACCTGGGTTTGAGCCCTGCTCTACGAAGATCCCACATGCCTCGGAGAAACTAAGCCTGTGCGCCACAACTGTTGAGCCTGTGTGCTGCAACTGCTGAGCCCCACGCGCCTAGAGCCTGTGCTCTGCAACAAGAGAAGCCACAGCAATGAGGAAACCTTGCACCACAATGAAGAGTAGCCCCACCTGCTACAGCTGGAGAAAGCCCGTGTGCAGCAATGAACACCCAAAGCAGCCAATGATCAAATTAAATAAATAAATACATTTATTACAAAAAAAGAAAAAAGAACTCTTCATGGCACTTCCCTGGTGGCACAGTGGTTAAGAATCACCTGCCAATGCCAGGGACACAGGTTCGAGCCCTGGTCCAAGAAGATCCTACATGCTGTGGAGCAACAAAGTGCCACAACCACTGAACCCACGAGCCACAACTACTGAAGCCCATGTGCCTAGATCCCATGCTCTGCAACAAGAGAAGCCACTTCAATGAGAAGTCCACACACCACAACGAAGAGTAGCCCCCACTTGCTGCAACTAGAGAAAGTCTGTGCACAGCATTGAAGACCCAGCATAGACAAAAATAAAGTAATTAATTAATTTAAAAAAATTCGTCATGGAGCAATCAGTATAAGATGAAGGCAAGGTGGTAACATCATAGCGTCTAAGCCAATTGTAATTAGCTATGGCTTCTGGAGCTACTCAAGTTTAATCTCATTTTCACCATGTTCCATAATAATGGATTATTTCTATATAGCCAGTTTTATATCCTGGTGGAACTGAAATCTATTAGCTCACGATAGCTCATTTTTCAAATAAGAAACAAAAAAAATCAATTTATCATAAAATAGTGATATTTCAATATGTAAATACTCAGGCACAACTTTCCTGGAAGATAGAAGTAAAAACACTCTGTGTGTGTCTGCTATAAATCTAAACTAGCACAGTTGAATTGTGGTGATGACTCAAAAATTATGAGCAAAATTTCCATTGCTGGAGAAATTTTCTGAAATAATAAACAACTTGGTACACTCAGAACAAAATAATGTACTGGTTTCTCATGATTATTTTTGTGTGTGTGATTTTAAAAAAATGTAATTAGGTTTTGTAGCTAGTTTTTAACCTACAGTTGAATCTTGAAGGCTGAAAAGGAGTTCAAATGATAGACAATATTAGATTTGGGAGAAGTGTAAGAAAGAAGAAAAAGCAGGTATCAAGAAACAAGTTTGCTTGAGAAACTAATACTTTCAGGGCAGTGTACTGAAGCCTGTTGTTTACCAACCTAATTCTTTTGATACAGAAATCTCTGTTCCTTGGCCACGTGTTAATAAAACATCATACTATCTGGGGTCCAAGGAGCAGATAAATTATGACTTTAAGTCATTTGTGATGATTAAATTTTTCTTGCCAAACATTAGTTTAAGGTAGGCAGTGGGACCATTATTAGCCAATGATACAGTATTTGAAATTTTCTCAAGCTGGAATTTTCCACTGGTCTAAAGGTAATCAAGAAGAAATATCCTTTCTTCATTTGTTGGATGTCGTTGGCTCTGTATGAAGAAATATCCTTTCTTCATTTGTTGGACGTCGTTGGCTCTGTATGAAGAAATATCCTTTCTTCATTTGTTAGATGTTGTCGGCTCTGTATGAAATTGCAGTAGCCATCATGTGATCGTGAAGAACATGTCAAAAAAATATGGAAAAAACATAAACCCTTCATCCTGACAGTGAGTGTGAATTAACCAACAGTGTAATATTCCTGATGTCCGAACCTCTTGTTTCTTGAGATAATATATCTACTTATCATTTAAGCCATTTTATTTGGAATTTCTGTATCTTGCATCTGATGTCACTCTGATATAGCAAGAGTTGGAGTTGTTTTAGCATTACACTTATCTTCAGTGTCTAAACTAGAACCTCTAACATCAAAAAGTGCTCAAAAATGTATTTAATTTAACCAATAAATGAAATATTTTCACTACTGAACCTAAGCAATCACGCTATTTTATTGATAGGTATATGAAAAAGGCATTTTTATTTCTCTTGTTACCAGAAACACTCAATAATCCATAGGGAAAAGAAGAGGGTGGCCTATTCTATTTAATATCTCTAAGATTAAACACTTTTCTGGCATAAAGGTGATTGAAAAATCATTTCTACATTCTTTACAGTGCATATGTAATGCTATTTTAAGAGTGTTATTAATGAAGATGACATATTAGGATTTTATCTAGGGATTTGCATAGCATTAGATTACATTCCTGGTGATAGTTAAGATTGATTCTCCAGCTTTTCAAGAGGCTTTCTTTAAAAAAAATAAAGGGCTTCCTAGGTGGTGCAGTGGTTAAGAATCCGCCTACCAATGCAGAGGTCACGGGTTTGATCCCAGCTCCAGGAAGATCCCACATGCGCGTGTGCCAAAAAAATAAATAAATAAATAAAAATAAAATAAAAAGTCTACATTTCTAGCTGAATTTTATTTTGTGTTGAAAAACAGATCTTAGTGGGCTACTTTGAAAATTATCTTGGGTGGAATTATATTAATTTTCTGGCTGGTGGGCTAATCTAAAGAAATCTTGGAGAAAACATGGTTATAAAGAATAAATGAGTAAGAGATTTATAAGACTATACTTGGGACTGTCTTTGCTCTTGCCTACTGGAGGATGATCAGTAAGTGTTTTTATCAAAGTAATTAGATGAATATTTACTCTAAATACTGAAAATTATCATTGGGTCTTCTGTTTATGTGAAATGCTAAGCAAAGCATGGAAAAAATCAAGAAATAACTCAACATTTGCCTCAAAGAATCCTTTCACAAAGTAATTTGAAGAATGGGCCTATTCTAAGTAATAACAGAGGGTGCCTGTGGCATAAGGAAATTTTTTTCTGTATTGTATGATTCAGTTCTATGTTTATTCAGAAGTGTTAAAGCAATAAAGATAAAAACATGTTTTCATGCTATAATTACTAATGACATGTGTTAAGTGCCAACCCCCTGTCAGATTTGGCATTGTCCCTTATGCTGGACGAATGCAGCATATTTTTTGGATGCATTTCATGTACTTCGTATTGGATATGATATTAATATTCCCCAAAGCACTTGGAAAGAGGTAATTTGTATGATGATTAGGAAAAAGCATAAGGATCTATCAGGACACAGATTTTCCAAAGGACTTTTATTTTTGGAGTAAGTGTGAATCAGGCACAAAATTTTAAATGCATGCTTCTTTAAAACTTAGAGAATCATCTATGAGAGAAACAATTTCAACACCAACAGCATGATTGGCCATTTCTTCTCAGGAGACTGAACAGTGCAAGATATTAATGGGCTTTCTAAAAAAATTATTTTTAAAGGTCAATGAGCCATCTTTGTGTTGGAAATGAGGGAGACAGTATCTTGTGCATCTTTTATTTATTTATTTATTTTTAAATAATTTATCATTGTTTTCTTGCATCCTGCTAAAATCTCCTGTATCTCTCTATTTCTCCAGTTAAGAAAGTAAATAGTAAACAAAAATATTAACTGAGTTTTCATAAAACACATAGGATATGTGAGGTTTTTACTTGTTTTTTTGTTTTGTTTTGTTTTAAGAGTTAAGAGCTTGTAACACTTTGTATGACCTTGTGTGACTGCTAATTGCCAAGTCAATATAAAATAAAGTTGACTCACCAAACTGGCATTGCCTATATATCTCTATATTATCATTGCCAGTTATTAGTTCTAACAGGAGGTTGAGAAATCTATTTTTAATTGACATTATTATATTTAATATCATAATTAAAGAATATTTTATGTATAGCTAAACTTCTCATTTATATCGTAAACAAATACTATGTAAAATATAAATATATACAACTTTCATATATACATATATATGTGTATGTATATATATGTGTGTATGTATATACACATATATATATAAAATCTCAACCACTCTTGCCCATTTCTTCATTTCTTAATTTTTCATTTGGAAAGAAAATGCTTAGAACTGAAAAAATTTGAATTAATCAAGTTCCTTCTTTCATTTCATATAATGATCTGAAATTCAATCTTAAAACTGCAAAGATATATCAGTACATATCATGTAGATAATAAATGATAAGGGAAGCCAATAAATTTGACAGATAGATGAAATGTACACATTTCTTAAAAATACAACACATAAAAACTGACACAAGATGAAATAGAAAATCAGGAGAGTTCAATATCTATAATAACAATTGAATTCATTATCGAGAAGTTTTCCGCAAAGAACTCCAGGCCTAGATGCTTTTACTGATGAAAAGTGCCAGATATTTAAGGAATAAATAATGTCAATTTTATATACTTTTTTTTAGAAAATAGAGAAGGGAACACTTTCCAACTTATTTTATGAGGCCAGTGGAACCCTGATATCAAAACATGACAAACATTTGAAAATTTAGTACTATACCAAAAAAGTAGAAGGTAGGAGTCGAGGACTGTCTTCTGTCAGTAAAATAGTAACTAAAACCAAGTTTACTAAAAATGCATTTCCATGACCTATGACATGATTAAAATTATTTTTAAAATCTCATGACATTTTGTTATTCAACGTGTCAAATTTTGGTAAAGAAGAAAAGTGGAGGTTTTGATAACCCTGTATAAAAGTGAAACTTCTTTGTGTTCTTAGTTCTTCTGCTGTTTTAAATGAACATTGAGCATTTGCAACTCTGTCATCTCAGGAAAAAAGGCCAAGATATATATAAACCAATCACCATAGAATGTCATTATTTTTATATTTTAAAGTGTATAATTAGGAGCTACTTATCTGGAAGTTATTACTAAGCAGCTTCACAATTCAGAGAATAATTTCCACCTTGAAATATGTAAAAAGCCTAACTAGCAGGACAGGACCATTTAGTGTAATTAAGGAGAGTGAAGGAAAGATGTATATACCCAGAAGTGCAATTGCTGAATTCTATGGTAGTTCTGTTTTTAATTTTTGAGAAACTTCCATACTGTCTTCCATACTGGCTGTACCACTTTACATTTCCACCAACAGTGCACAACATTGTTTTCTACAACCTCAACAGCACTTATTATCTCTTCTCTTTTGATGATAACCATTCTAACAGGTGTGAAGTGATATCTCATTCTGGTTTTGATTTGCATTTCCCTAATGATTAGTGATGTTGAACACATTTTCATATCCTGTTGGTAATTTGTATATCTTCTTTGGGAAAATGTCTACTGAGTTCATTTGTTCATTTTAAATCAGATTTTTTTTTTGGTTTGGCTATTGAGTTTTATGAATTCTTTATAAATTTTGGGTATTATACCTTTATGCAATACATGGTTTGCAATTTTTTTTTCCTATTCTGTAGGTTACCTTTTCATTTTGTTGATGGTTTCCTTTGCTGTCCAGAAGCTTTTTAGTTTGATGTAGTTTTATTTGTTTAGTTCTCTGGAGTATATTTTAAACATAATATTAACTGGAATGTTCTTCTGGGATATTCTCTAGGCCTATACATTTGTGAGATAGTGATTACTTTGATCACAATGAACCAAGTCACCAATAAATGATGAAATTTTGTTAGAACATTTTATTTAACGTAGAGGAACTACTTATTTTAGAAAGATTTGTCTCCAATTAACCATTATTTTTATTCTTTCAAAACTTAGGCAGACGTTAAAAATTTGATGCATATACTTACATGACAGTTTCTGGCAGTGAGAAATGATGTGTTTGGTTTTTGTCAATCAATGTGTGTCATGTGCTTCCGTGTATACAGTTATTTGTTTTGGCAATGTTAACTATCTTTAATTATCCTAATGATACTTGGGATAGTAATTTATTAAAAAATCAACTAAAATATCCTATATAATAGTTTCTAGCTTGGAAAGTTAACTGAGCAACTTGTTGAATGTCAGACTATATTTATACTGATTTAAATTTCCAAGATTACAAATAATTTTACAAATAGATACATGTTAATTTTAACTTCACAAAGAAAATTCCATATTAATCTTACACTCTAATGGGTAGTAACTCAAAGAAAATAGTTTCAAATTGTTTCCATGTGCTTCTCCTCTGATCAAAATTCCCCAGTATTTGCAGAGAAATTTTCAAAGTCTCTACAAAATTTTTAAGCCTCGCCACCACATTCTAGCCCCACCCTTCTCAATTATTTTAATTTCCATGTCTTTAAAACATTTAGAACAAATTTTATATATGTATACATATATACATATATAAAAACATAGATATAATTATATATATGTATATAATTATAGCTGATGCTATTCCTATTGGGTACCATCCAAATTTTCAAATTGTTCTTTTATGATTTCATAAACAATTCCCTGACTACTACAACCCACATTGATCTAATATTATTCAAACTTCTATGATTATTTCTTAATTAATTATAGACTATTTTATTAGAATCAAGATAAATATGACCTACTTGCAGTTAAAATGTACTTCAAATAAAATGTTTTATTATAATACAGTATACAGAAAAGAGTGTGCAGTATATGGTAACATAAAGAATAATGATTCAAAAAGCACTCATGAACCCACACATTTATTTAAGGGAAGAGAATATTACAATTATCTTTGAAATCCACTAGGTAACCTTCCCCAAGTGTACCAAGAGGTAATTACTCTGAAATTTTGTATTTTTTCGTTTCCTTTCTTTACTTTGCAGCCCTTCAGCTTTACTGTTTCCAGTCTTAGAGGTAAAGCGTTTGGTGTTTCACCATTAAGAATGATTTTAGCTCTAGATATTTTTTGTAGATGGCCTTTATGAGGTTGAAGAAATTCACTTCTATCCTTATTTTACTGAGATGTTTTATCAGGAAACAATGTGTTGGATTTAGTTAAATGGTTTTTCTTTGTCTATAAAGATGATTATGTGGTTTTCCCTTACTATTTTGTTAATATAGTGAATTACATTGTTTTGCATGTGAAATCAAAGTTGCAGTCTAATCAACATTATTGAGATATAATTTACATACAATAGTAGGCACTTGCTTTAAGTAAACAATTCAATGCATTTTTAAGTGTATTCCTGCCTTGTAATTACAACCCCAATCAGGTTTTAGAATATTTCTGTTACCCCAGAAGTTCCTTCCTGACTCTTTGCAGTTATCCCCTGACAGCCAACCTTTGCCCAGTGCAATGTGAACTTTGGTCTGATTCTTGTTACTATTGACTCATTTTATCTGTCCTAATGTGAATGGAACCATACAATTTATACTCTTGTGTCTTGTTTCTTTCACTCCACGTACCGTTTTTGGGGTTGCTTTGGTTATCTATAGTCCATTTCTTGTTGCTGAATATTATTTTATTATATGGTTACACCACAATTTATCATTTTACCTGCTGATGGACATTTGGGTTGTTTTCATTTGGGGGTAATAATTGTTGAAATTGTTATGTACATTGTTGGACGAGTCTTTGCATGGCGATACATTTCATTATTCCTGGGGAGATACTTAGGAGTGGAATTTCTAGGTTGTATGTGATTTGTGTGTTAAGTAGATGTTAAACTTTATAATAAACTAACATACTTTTTAAAAATGGTTACATTTAATGTTTCCAGCAGCAGTGTATGAAAGTCTCACTTGCTTCATATCTGTACTGGTTATTGTCAGTCATTTAAATTCTAGATATTCTAATGAGTATATAGAGGAATTGTATCATGATTTTAATTTGGATTTCTCTGATATCCAAGAATGGTGAGGATTTTAATATCTACTTATTGGATATATATATATATGTAGTTTTGTGAACTATCTGTTTAAATGTCACATTTCTCACATTGGGCACTTTGTCTCATTATTTAGTTAAAATGTTCTTTATGTGTTCTGGTTACATACCCTTTATCAGGCATTTGTATTTAAATATTTTCTGCCAGTCTGTGGATTGCATTTTGATTATTTCAGTGTGTTTTGAAGCACATTTTTAATCAATTCCAAATTAGCATTTTTTCTTGTGAGTTGTGTGCTCTTAAAAGTATTGTCCTACCACAAGATCAAGAAGAATTTGTCCTGTTTCCTTCTATATATTTATTTTATTTGCCACTCCTAGAATTCCATTTGGTTCTTTTTATTATTTCTATTTCTTTGCTAAGTTTTTCCATTTTTTTGAATGAAATTTTTATTAACTGAATAAATGGTCTTTTATTTCATTGGGAATATAATAGCCACTTCTATATTCTTTCTGTTAGTACTAATATCTGGCATCTCTTGGATTTGGATTCAGTTGATTTCCTTTTCTCTCTCTTTTTTTTTTGTCATTTTTATTGGAGTGTAGTTGCTTTACAATGTTGTGTTAGTTTCTAATGTACAGCAATGTAAATCAGCTATACCTATACATATATTCCCCTTTTTTTGGATTTCCTTCCCATTTAGGTCACCAGAGAGCACTGAGTAGAGTTCCGTGTGCTATACAGTAGTTCTCAGTAGTTATCTATTTTATACATGGTATACATAGTATCTATTTTATACATACATAGTGTATATGTGTCAATCCCAATCTCCCAATGCTTCCCACTCTCTCCATCCCTCTTGGTATCCATACGTTTGTTCTCTATATCTGTGTCTCTATTTTTGCTTTGTAAATAAGATCGTCTATACCAATTTTTTCAGTTTCTCTAATAATGTGTTCCAGTTTCTTGATTCTTGGTATGTCATGACCTTTTGGATTGTATCCTGCACATTATGAATATTACATTGTGTGGATTCTTAATTCTGTTATTATCCTCTGATGACTATTATTTTGTTTCTTGTAGTAAGTGATTTTCTTAGCTGTGCTTGACCTTTAAATTTTGTTTATGGGAAGCAAGTCTGGTCCTAGTTCAGATCTGTATTTCTTAGTTACCTCTTCTTTAATCTGTTCCACACATGTGTGGTTGTGGAATCAGTCAAAGACATGGGTAGACAATTTGAAGATTCTGCTCTCTGGCTCTTTCCCATTCATGATTCCCCTATGATCTTATAGTTTCTGGCCTCCAGGCTTCATTTTTTATTTTTCCCAGGCCAGAAGAACTGTGGTCTTTTGCAGGCATGCACCCTGCTCCCAATATACATGTCTTGCAGACATACTTAAGGCTGAAAGTTGTCAAAACTGTAACCTAACTGTACAGCTACCTATATGCCATTCTCCAAGAAAGTATGCCCTCCTAACCATAGTCTCTTTGCTTCTCTCCACACTGCAGGATGAATAAACAGTTGCTTTTTGCATTATGTTCATGCTTTATATTGTTTTCTGCTTTGGGGGTCATCTGAGAGGGTCTTAGTGCATCATATCCAGAAGTGATAATCTGATTATTTTTGAATACATTAAAAAAAACAAATTGATGAAAGAAATCAAAGATGACACAAACAGATGGAGAGATATCCCATGTTCTTAGATTAGAAGAATCAACATTATGAAAATGACTATACTACCAAAGCAATTTACAGATTCAATGTAATCTCTATCAAATTACCAATGGCATCTTTCACAGAACTAGAACAAGAAATTTTATGATTTGTATGGAAACACAAAAGACCCCAAATAGCCAAAGCAATCTTGAGAAGGAAACACGGAGTTGGTGGAATCAGACTTCCTGACTTCAAACTATACTACAAGGCTGCAGTGATCAAGACAGTATGGTACTGGCACAAAAGCAGAAATATAGACCAGTGGACCAGGATAGAAAGCCCAGAGATAAACTATGGTCAACTAATCTATGACAAAGGAGCCAAGGATATACAGTGGAGAATAAGCAGCATCTTCAATAAGTGGTGCTGGGGAAAACTGGACAGCTACATGTAAAAGCATGAAATTAGAACACTCAGCACCATACACAAAAATAAACTCAAAATGGATTAAAGACCTAAATGTAAGGCCAGACACTATAAAACTCCTAGAGTAAAATATAGGAAGAACACTCTTCAACATAAATCACAGCGAGATCTTTTTTGATCCACCCCCTAGAGTAATGGAAATAAAAACAAAAATAAATAAGTGGGACCTAATGAAACTTCAAAGCTTCTGCACAGCAAAGGAAACTATAAGCAAGATGAAAAGACAATCCTCAGAATGGGAGAAAATATTTGCAAACGAATCAGCAGACAGAGGATTAATCTCCAAAAGATATAAACAGTTCATACACCTCAATATCAAAAAAACAAACAACCCAATCAAAAAATGGGCAGAAGACCTAACTAGGCATTTCTCCAGAGAAGACATACGGATGGCCAAGAGGCACATGAAAAGCTGCTCAACATCACTAATTCTTAGAGAAATGCAAATCAAAACTACAATGAGGTATCACCTCACACCAGTGAGAATGGGCATCATCAGAAAATCTACAAACAGGAAATGCTGGAGAGGCTGTGGAGAAAAGGGAACGCTCTTGCACTGTTGGTGGGAATGTCAGTTGATACAGCCACTATGGAGAACAGTATGGAGGTTCCTTGCAAAACGAAAAATAGAGTTTACCATATGACCCAGCAATCCCACTACTGGGCATATACCCAGAGAACACCATAATTCAAAAAGACACATGCACCCCAATGTTCACTGCAGCACTGTTTACAATAGCCAGGTCATAGAAGCAACCTAAATGTCCATCAACAGATGAATGGATAAAGAAGATGTGGTACATACATACAATGGAATGTTACTCAGCTGTAAAAAGCAGTGAAACTGGAACATTTGTGGAGACATGGATGGACCTAGAGACTGTCATGCAGAGTGAAATGTGTCAGAAAGAGAAAAGCAAATATCGTATATTAAGACATATGTGAAATACAGAAAAATGGTACAAATCAACCAGTTTGCAAGGCAGAAATAGAGACACAGATGTAGAGAACAAACAGATGGACACCAAGTGGGGAAAGCGGGGAGGGTTGGGGGGGGGATGAATTGGGAGATTGGGATACCAAATTGTACACTCCAAATATATGCAGTTTATTGTATGTTAACTGTATCTCAATAAAAGTTCTTAAAAAAAAAAAAAACGAAAAAAACAAATTGACATTATGAACTTACTAATTCCAGTAATCTACCTAAAAAATTTTGAGGATCTTGTATAGAGAATTATATGATGTGGATTAAAGTTGTACTTATTCCCATTTATATTTACACCTTTAAATTTTTTAAATATTTCTTCAATGAATAAGTACTTCAATAAAATTTTGAATAAAAGCAGAGTGAACATTCTTGTTCTACATCCTCCCATTGAATATAATGCTTGCTGTATTTTTTCAAGATATCTTTTATAAGATTAAGAAAGATCCTGCAATTCTTAGTTTGCTATGTTTTTTTAAAAATTGTGTGTATATTGAATTTTATCAAATTTCTGGATTAATTACTGATATAAGTTTTATTTTTTGTTCACATTATAAGATATACTGTTTAGATATCTAATTCTATTCTTGCATTCATCATATAAAGTTTAATATTCCTTTATGTAACTCGTGTTAATTTGTTATTAGATTATGTATGGTATTTGCATATGAACGTATAAGTGAGATTTGCCTATAATTTTGTTCCTTGTTAGGTTTTGGTAGCAAGGTTTTACTAGCCTCATAAAAATGAGTGGAGAAGTCTATGTCTTTTACATATAATGGTGTTTGTGGAATTGAAATTACTCTTTGACTATTTGGCCATTGCAATTTAATTTTTTTTTCTATTTGGCAGATTATTTATTCATTTACTAATCATAACTGAAAGTTTGTACCCTTTGACCAGTATCTCCCTATTTTCCCCACCCTCTACTCCCTGATAATCACCATTCTACTTTTTGTTTCTATGTTTTTTTCAGATTCCACAGATAAGTAAGATCACACAGTATTTGTCTGGTTTATTTCACTTAGCCTAATGTCCTCTAGGTACATCCAAGTCATTGCAAATGGCAGGATGTTCTTCTTTCTCATGGCTGAATAATATTCATAGTGTATACATACACTATATCTTCTTTACCATTCATCTGTCAATGGACACATTTTGTCTATTATGAACAATGCTGCAGTGAACATGGGGGTGCAGATATCTCTTTGAAATAGTGATTTCATTTCCTTTGTTTGAATCCCAGATGTGGGATTGCTGGATCATATAGTAACTTTATTTTTAATTCTTTGTGAAACCTTCATACTGTTTTCCATACTGGCTGTATCAACTTGCATTCCCATCAACAGTATACCAGAATTCCTTTTTCTCTACATCTTCACCAACACTTATTATCTCTTGTCTTTTGATAATAGACATTCTAACCGATGTGAAGTGATATCTCACTATGGTTTTGATTTGCATTTGCCTGATGGCTTCAATAAAGCTTGAAGAAAAGAAAAAGCTATATATTATTGTGAGCTTTTTGCCAGGCCAACAGCTGGGGAAAATGTAAACAAAACAAACATTGCATGTGCTCTTAGGGGGTTACAATCTATATGTCTGTTGTAGAATAAAATTTAAGGTAGTTGATCATTAGAACATAAAAATTACTCATAGATATTTTGAATGAAAGAATAAACCCTTAAAAATAAAGTGAATGAATTTTTCCTGAAGATATGTTGCATTTTTTTTTATTTTTGTCTGAGTCACATATGGATTCACCCAACTTTTACAGGGTCACACAGTCTAGTGGATGTAGAACCAATTTGTGATGGGGTGCTTTCACCCACTGAGACAGGAATGTAATCATTCTCTCTTCTCTTATGGAATTATACTAGATAACTATAGACTGGGGTGAAAAGAGTAGAAGATGTTACTTTTACTAAAGAAGAAAAGATGTGTGGATAATTTCTTTTCCTGGGCCTTTGTCAGATTTGTGATTATGCTGATTATCTGGTCCTCAGATGTAACATTTTCTTCTGCGGGTGTGAATTTTCATCATTTTATTATGGATCAGTCATCATCTTATTTAGAGAATGATACAATATGCCTTTATTCTTATTAAAGTTATCCTGAAGTCTGAACAGTTTTGTAATCACGAAACCATCTGATGTTATTTAAATCTTTATTGTTGTTGTTGATTTTAAGGTGGTTGTAATTCCACTTATTGATCCTTCTGAATTGGTTTTCATGGTAAGAGGTAAGTACAGTTATATTTACATAAGCAATCTTCTTTTTTCATAAAACATATTTCTAATGACGATAGACATCTTTATTAGCTCTTTCTTTACATTCCTTTCATTTTCCAGTTGCCATTCTCTTTCATTTTACATGTTAAATTGTATGAATAATTAAAGTTGGACTTTTACATTTCTTTTCTAGGCATGATTCCATTGTTTTATTTTATGAATATTCTTAGTGGTAAATATGAGTAAACATCCTTAGAGTCTAAAATTAAAATCAGACAAACCCTATTCATCTTGAGCTCTAATGAAACATCGAACTCCAGCAATTTGCTCTCTCATAGTAGCAGCCTGCCATATATCAGGTGTGTTTTATGTTGCTTTCTGCCTTTTCAACTCTGATGACTTTGTGTTTTGACAAATAGCCAAACTGTGTGTTTATGTTTTAAGCAAATGATGTACTCTTTGTAAAAGCCACTTAAAAATTGACAGGTGTTGGGTCACATAATGATTTCTACCCAAAGTATAAACACAGTGCAACTGTTTACATATAGTCAAACCATTTGATTCTATATAAACCTCTTGAAAACACTGTGAAGTATTCCAAAAGCAATATTATCTCATTTGAACTCACCAAACTGCTTTAAATACTAAACTGTTTGAGTATTAAAATTGACATTCACTCTTTGTATTTTACTAATTACAAATGAAGTAAATTTAAATTTTGTTGAAATGTCATAAAATTACCTGCTGTAATATCTGTACATGAAAATTAGTACAGACCTCCAATGGGGCCGTGAAATATTTTTTTTAATTTATTTTTATTTAGTTTATTTTTAATGTATTTATTTTTAATATCTTACAATTTTATTTGTCAATTATACCTCAATAGAGCTGAAAAATGCTAGATTAAACGAATGCTATTTTAATGGAAATTGCTGCATATAATTGACAGGTTTTGTTAAGAAACTGGAGGTCAAAATTCAGCAAAA
Source organism: Hippopotamus amphibius kiboko (assembly GCF_030028045.1). Classification (NCBI taxonomy): domain Eukaryota; kingdom Metazoa; phylum Chordata; class Mammalia; order Artiodactyla; family Hippopotamidae; genus Hippopotamus; species Hippopotamus amphibius. The sequence goes on along the minus strand of NC_080187.1, from coordinate 168,905,838 downwards.
AGAAGGATTAAGAAAACTATTAAAGGAGATTATACAAGTTATCTATCAGTTCCCCGTAGCTGAAAGAGATTAAAAGGGAAGGAGAAACAGAAATACATAATAAATACAATACTAAAAATAGTTTATTTTTGTCCTGAGGAATACCTATAGGGGCTGTGAAATATTGAAGACCACTCGATACACAGGGGAGATTAATAATCTCATCTGAATTTGAAACAATTGTAAAGATATGGAACATTTTCAGGGATAGAAGCAGATGATTTGAGTGACAAATCATATATAACATATAACTTTTAAAAATACTTAGTAAAGATCAATTATGGCAGTCTTAGCAGCAAGATTCATCAGTTATATCTAATGAACTGAAATATAATCATCAACCTCAATTTTTATTTTCTAAAAGACTTTTTTTTTTCACTCCAAATGTTGCACATTCTATGAGTTTTGACAAATGTATGATGGGTATCCACCCTTATAGTATCATACAGAATAGTTTTTCTGCCCTGAAAATCCTCTGTGCTCTCCCTATTCATCCCTCCTTCCCTCAACCCCTGGCAACCACTAAGTTTTACTTTCTACTTAGTTTTGACTTTTCCAGAATGTCATATACACAGAATGTAGCTTTCTATGATTGACTTCTTTTACTCAGTAGTAAACATTTAAGATTCTTCCACATCTTTTCATGGCTTAAAAACTCATTTTTTTAGTACTAAATATTCATTGTCTGAATGTATCGCAATTTGTTTTTGAGTTCACTTACTGAAGGACATCTTGGTTTGTCCAAGTTTGGGCAGTTATTAATAAAGCTACTATAAACATTTTTGTGTAAGTTTTTATGTATATATAAATTTTCAACTCTTTTGAGCAAATAAACACCAAGGAGTTCAGTTGCTGGCTCGCATGAAAAGACTATGTTGAGCTTTGTAAGAAACAGCCAGAATGTCTTCCAGAGTAGCTCTACCATTTTGCATTTCCACCAGCAATGAATGAGAGTTTCCATTGCTTCACATCCTCACCAGCCTTTGGTGTTGTCAGTATTCTAGATTTTGGCCATTCTAATAAGTATTGTAGTGCTTTGTCATTGATGTTTTAATTTGCATTTCCCTGATGGCACATGGTGGGGAACATCTTTTCATATAATTATTTGCCATCTTTGTATCTTCTTTGGTGAGATGTCTGCTAATGTCTTTGACCATTTTTCAGTCAGGTTGTTTGTAATTTCCACCATCCCCAAAGGCTTCAGATTGTCCCTTAACTGTCTCTCAGTTCTCCCTTCCCCTTCCCTTTCTGCCCTAGACAACTATTCATCTGGTTGCTAACACTATAGATTAGTTTTATTTATTCTAGATAGTTGCATAAATGAAATCTTAATATTGTGATTTGTGTCTGGCTATTTTTGCTTAACATAATGTTTTGAAGATTCATCCATGTTTTTTTGCGTGCACTAAATGTTTGTTCCTTTTAATTGTTGAGTTGTATAAATATACCACAACTTGGTTTTCCTTGCTTCTCTTTTGTTTCATAGGTTTTTAAAATCAATTTCCTCATTTCTCTTTGGTATTTTAGAGTGAACATGTGTTAAGCTTTATCTCTACTCTTTCAGAAATTTCAAAACTTTGTATCCAATTTCTTATGCCAAAATATTTGAATTTATTCTTGATTCTTCTTGTTCTTTTGCTCTTTTGATAATTATTGTGTGTAGACCAAATCCTTTAATTCTATCCTAACCACGTGCTCTATTTCTCCATAACCACTGATGCCATCCTAATTTTATCTACCAGTATTTCTTGGCCAAGATTTTGTAACTTTTGCATAGCCAGTCTCCTCAACTATAGCCTAAGGGTCTCTAATCAATTTTTCCCCATCTACCAGTGTGTGTTTTTAAACAGAAAATCCTTCCCTGCTTACATCCCTTCAATTACTTTTTTCAATTATAAATAAAGTGGCTGTGATGAATAAAGTGTACTTAACTTTGAGTAGCTCAGTGACCTACTGGACTTTCATCCTTCTTCACTAAACTTTAGCTCCAATAACCTTCATTTAGTACCTTCCTGACTCAGGGCCTTTGAACAAGTTTCTTTTCATTTTTGTATGTATAATTCCTATTCCTATTTCAAATTTCCGCTAAAAATTACATCATCAGGGAGACTTTTCTTGAGTTCACTGGTTAGATGAACCTCTCTTATTAAAGGTCAGATATCATCCTGCATCCTGCTTTTTTTCAGTCCTGCCTTTTGACCATTATTCAATTATTAATTCATTTGCTTAATGTCAATGTGTTTATATAAATGCCTTTATAAGGCGAGATGCCACATTCATTTCATTCATTGCTGTATTCAGAGCACTTAATAAAGTACTTGAGTATTTTAGTTTCTTAACACTGTTTATTGGCTGAACCATGATGGAAATGAGTATTTGCAATCGAGTATATCAGTGATCTGAGAGAACATGGGGCAAGAGAAAGCAGGCAAGACCTGGGAAATATGGAGAGACATACAGAGAGAACAGAATTTACTGAGGTGGAGAAGAAAATGTTCTTCTGCCTTAAAAAACAACAACAAAAATTATACTCATTTGTTACTACAATCAGAGGAGAAGATACTCCAAAGCCACTACGTCCAAGCACCCCCAAAATCCTTGCCCTAACAAAAGTAAACTAATATTTTATGATAGTTAAAGAACAATGATATAGGACTTTAATATTAGAAAATCATGAAGTAGTAATTCACATCCTAAACAGAACAAAGACATTATCATATTTTGGACCCTGAAACTAGAAGGAACCAGCACACTGGCTATTTTTGACCTTTGTCTCTAATAAGTTTTAACTTGAGAAGCATCTAAGTTTTTACTCTGGTACTTTTTTACTGTGTGATTTAGGATAGTTATTTTAACCTCTCCCAGCCTCAGTTTCTTGCTTTGTATAAGATAATATTTATTTCATAGCACTGTTATGAGGATTAGAAGAGGTAATACATCATCATTAAGCCCACACCATAGGGATTTTCACCTATGGGCTGGGAAACCCAAGGCTATTGTATTTCTGTAATGTTCCTACTTTGTCATCATCACTGCCATTATCACTAGAAGAACTTTGGCTAAAGGTAAGGGAATTGCATTCTTTCCCAGTAATGGAAAGAAGAACCTTTGGGCAAATGCATTAACTTCAAATTCAATGCTATGATCTCAAAAAATGAAATACTGTTTTACTCACCTTGTCAACAGGAAAGGGTTCTTGTGAGTAAATGTACATGAAGTAAGTGAGTCAATGAATGTGAAGGCAATTTGAACATTGTAAGTTATCATTAAGATTAGACCATAACTTGGAGACGCTGATTTGAAGCAAAATTCAAATGAGGACAAGTTTATACATTTGATTCCTTTATACAAAAGTTTTGTTCAGTGGCCTAGAAGGGTGTTACCTCGTGGGGACTAGCCAGTGTTTGTTTTCTCTAGATTACCGAGCAAAGGTGATAATTAAAAAATGCATAGTATATGCATGTGTATCAACCAAATATACAACCATTTTGAGTGAAAACAGTATTCTAATTAGAGGTCTGAGAATATTTAGTCTCCATGCCTTTCATGTGCTTATTTGATCATCCACATTATTTTGTGTGAGTTTTCTTATGTTGTCATGTCTACTCATTTCCAGTGTTTGTCAGTTCACCTTTGGCCTGTAACTACTGCTTTGTCATCTTCCTGACTGATACCTTTGAAAATATGTCAACGGTTATTGTGTTTTACATTTTAACAAACTGCTCAGCATAGCATAACATTTCGATTCCCTGGACATAGAGTTTTTCCTTGTGGAAAAGAAAAAAAAAGTTAAAAAAAAAGTCTGGTTTAGTTAAGACCTTTACAGAATTTAGTCAGTTTCACACATCTTTATTCGTTAGAGACAATGTAACATGGTGGAAAAACACAGACCTTGAAGTCAATGAAACCTAGGTTTGAGTGCTAACTCTGTCACTTAATGGTTTTGTGACCTTGAGGAAGTTATCTATGTGTTTTAAGCTTCTGATCCTTTTTCGGTAGTATGAGGATAATAAAAGCCACTTTACCCGTGGATATTATAGGAATAAATGAGATAACATAAGACACAAACAGTGCCACACAAGAAACAAGACTATGCAGAGAACAAAAGAAGTAGATTCTGTCTCATCTTCACTCTAAGTTGAAAGCACACAGAAAGGAATGGGACCTAATTTCACCCCCCTCACCACACTCATTTAGTTGTAGTGTAATTAAATGCAAGCATAATGGGGACTGTCTGTTTAGTTCTGGGGATGAGGGAATGACGTATCACTTTACAGGCCACAGCTGAACCTACAGTGCAGCGAGAGAGGCGTTAACTGTTAATGCATACAAGTTATCTGAATGTAAACCAGTCAGTTGGACTGCTTGATCTATGTAAATTAATTTTTATATAGAGATTATTTGGGCATGTGAGGTCTTGGAGTTTGAATCTGCAATGTAAAAGACATTGGCTACTTCCCCCCGCCGAACGGGAAGAGCCTAGGCACTTTTAGAGCTGCATCCTGTTATGACAAGACCCACCTGCTCATTGCAATTATGCGGATGTTAGGAAAATCCCTCCCTGTTGTGAGGGGAGCAGTGAAAATGTTGCCAAAATCTTGGCTCTCTGTGCACCGATGACCAGAGACAGAGATTTGGAGAATAAGAAATAGAGACGTTTTTATTTTCTTTGCTAGGCAAAGGGAAGACCCAGTAGGCTAGCACCTCAAGAATTATGGCCCCCTATTCTGGGAATTGGAGAAGATTTTATACATGGGCTTGCAGTCCGGGGTATATGATAAAGATCAAAGTAGTGAAGGTCTTGCATTTCTTTTCTTCTGCACATTCATGGCCAAAGCTAGCATCAGGCAGCTCAGCAACTGGGTCTGGTGTCCCTGAAATTATGGGCCTGTGACCTTCTTTCTGAAATGAAGAGTGCTACAAGGGATTGTAGGGGGAGAAGAGATGCCAGTTGCAAAAGGTAATTTGAATGGAGTCAGAGAGTAATCAGCTTTGCGAAGGACAAGTCTGGCTACAAGTGTTTGTTAGTAATAACAGCTAAAGGATAACCAAGATTGCTTAACTCTTTCAGGCCTGTTTGTGTTGTTTCCCCAACCTGTTCATTGTTTATCAGAAAATTCTCATTTCTATATTTGTTGCAACAAAAAGAAACCCATTCTTTAGATTAGCATTGGTCGGGGCCAGGGCTATAGATACTTTTGGAGGACACTATGTTTGAAACTTCTTATACAGTGAGGCTTTTACCTCCTGTTCCAGAAGGCTTCTGGAAGTGAGAATATCAATATCCACTCTATTTATCAAGCACTTAGGAGTGTGCCAGGGGCTGTGCTAAATATGTTTCATGAATTTTATGATTTATAAAACTCATGTGTCATTATTACACCATTTTTGCAGAAGTATAAACTGAAGCTCAGATAAACTCAATACTTTACTGAATGTTCACATAGTGAAAAACTGGTGAAGCCAAAATTTGAACTCAAACAAGCTTACATGAGATTCGTTTGTCTTGTGCATGGCTGGCCTGGAAGGAATCAAGAGGCCATGAAAGGAAAGTCACCATAAGGAAGAACAAAAATAGACTGACTATGTATAAAATAAATAAGCTACAAAGATATATTGTACACCACAGAGAATACAGCCAATATTTTATAACTTTAAATGAAGTATAATCTATAAAATATTGAATCGCCATGTTGTCCACCTGAAACAAATATAATATTATAAATCAAACTATACTTCAGTTTTAAAAAAGTGGACTGGGATCAACATCAGGACTTAACTGTTTCTGGACACATCTTAAGTGACAATTTAAATAAATTATGGAACATTTATGTAACAGAGTAACATACCAAATCTATATGATTTGATATGGAGCAATATGTAAACTATGTTTTCCAAGAAAAGAATTCAAGATGGTGTTTCATGTTGGAATTTCTACAAAGCAATATTTGTGTAGCACAGAATATTTCTGAAAGTTCATACGTGAAACTGACGTCGTTCTCTGTGTGGAGCAGTACTGAGTAGACGATAGTGATGAGCTGGGGCACTGACTTCTCAGGTTATTTTTTATACATCAAATAGTTCAGTTTAAACTAGTTTAGCAAATAAAACTGTATTTTAAGATTGAGAGAGCACTGTAAACCTTATCTCAAAGTGGTCTACATTTTCCCAAATACCTTTGTGTTTTATGTCTGAAAGAAGAGTGATGCAGGTAGAGGAAATATTGATTTATGCATAGTGCTCTCCCCTTAGTATTCTAGATAATCTCCGGGTTTATTCTATCTTTGTCAGCAGAAAGTATGATTAGCATTTAGTGAAGGTATTATTTTTCATCTAGAAATTGAAAATGTGAATTCTTTAAAAAAAGGAAAGGACAGAGCATTCACCTCTTTTACTCAAGCAATTTACACTTTCAAAGTGGTGAAGAGGCCAGATTGATAGCACTGAACTGGTACATCAAAATAATTAAGCTTTAATCTCTGATTCAAAGACTTCAGTGTAGGGGTCATGAGGAATCAAGAAGACTTTTTCTTTTTAATCAGTATAAGATGATTAGTAACTTTGGTTGTGGAATGATCATTTTCCAAGTACAGCAATGCAATGTTGTAGTAAAATAGGGGAAAAGATTAAGGAGTTTAATTTACTTGGCATGTTATAACTATGTTTATTAAAATACTAAGAATTACAGCAAAACTTTATTATTTGTTAATATTACTTCTGCCTCAATGGGGGTTATATTGAGAAAGTAATATTCTAGACATAAAGGCCACTGCCAAGCTGTATTTTTTAAAAATATATTTTTCTACTTTCTTGTAGAATAACCCCCTGGGTACTTAAAATGAAATCTATTTCTTTGTTGGAATGAAATTCCTCCCCCTCCCTCAATAAGCTGTCCATCTCTGGTTTATTGTTGCAATGTTGCTCAAATAAAAGGACAGGTTCAGAATACTGATATATTAATCAGCATGCCTTATACCATAAGAAACAGGATAAAGGGGGCTGTGAATTATTTCTCAACAAATGTTTTGTTTGCATAATGCCATACTTGGGATCTTCCTTCTGGTTTTATCATGAAATTAATTGAATTCAGTAAATACATGCAAAAAATTGCATTAAATGTAGAAAATCCATGTCAAAAAAAAAAAATACCTTCCCCAAAATAGAATTGAAGCTTTTATAAAGAGGTCAATGATTTTAACTTACCAGGTCTTATAATTTTTGCTTGTTTTAGTAGTCAGAGAGTCTTTTTCAGAATCAATAGGTAATCTTTGGTTTCCAAGAATGAAAGTTGACAGAAAGTTGGTTTCAATAGGGTTGAAATGTGCAAAACAAATACCAAGAAACTATGGGCAGTTTTCTAAGCCTTTCTTATGACAGTGGTACATTATTTAATAATATCTTATAATGGAAACCAGCTTTGCTATGAGAAAAAATATATATTTAGAAAGGACAAGAATATATTTATCAGAGCCTGAATAATATTTGGTAGGGTTTCTTAAAAGTTTAAGGAAAAAAATATATTAAAAAGTTGGATAAAGATGTATGCTATGCTTCCAAACAGCAGCTTGTCTTACGAGCCTACTCCTGCAATCTCTGTCCTTCGTGGTAGGATCCATAATGTTTGTGCTGTACTGAGAATTTTATGTCATATACAAAGTTTATGAGACACTTATCTTTTAGTGGACTGATTACTATTTGTTGGAACTTTCAGACCTCTTCAAGTAACCACATGAAATACTTTTCAGACTGAAAAGAAGCATACAGCACAAACTGACAAAAATAAGACTTGAGATATGATTGTATAAGGAATGTTGCTTAAGTTGTCTGTTTGCTTTACTTACAGATTCATAAATAATTGTGATTTGGAGTCTTAACAGATCCAGAAATAAACTTTAAACAAACAAAAAATGGTTTATCTTCACATATTATGAAAATGCCCAAAGGATTGTATAAATATTACTAAATTCACATCATTAAATAAGATCAATTTACTATAAACCATCTATCATCTTAACTCAATATAATTCTTCTGAATACATTTATAAAATGTAAATACGACATAGTGTGTGTGTGTGTGTGTGTGTGTGTGTATTTATGTATATATATATATAACTCCATAATACCTTCTCAGGGATAACCATTTTCCCTTTTTAATTTTATTGATTACTTCAGTGTCTCTAAATAATATGGTCATATTACTGTTTCTCTTTATAAATTAAATATAAACATCTATTGACTCATTATTGCGGTATTTCCTCAGCAGTTTTCCTGCATTCCAGTTTTATCATTGATAATGTTTAATAATTTAAGTAGTCTACTTTAAAATTTCCCTGATAATTTTTATTGACACATTTTAAATTTACATACAGTAAAATTCACTCATTTTTTTACCAAACTCAGATTTGGCTGCTCACTGTTCAAAAGCCAGCACTTGAAAGAGAAGTTCTGGTAGGAACGGAAAGATTGCTTTAATCTGGAGGCTGACAACCTGGGGAGAAGGCAGACTTGTGTCCTGTCCCAGAACCAACTCTGAAGATTCTGCTTGTCCGTGAACAGGGAAAAAGGGAAAGTTTTTAAAGGGAAAAGGGGAAAGTAATCTCAGTTAATCCTTGAATTAGGGGGCCAGATTCTCTTCCATTTCCCACTGTGTGCAGGCTTGTTGACTTTAGATACTGTCTTTTTCACACCACATACCCGTGAGATTGCTGAAGGGGAAACTGGGAAAAAGATCTAGTCATGTGTTCATTACTTATTCTTCATTTCTACTTCTTTAACCTAAGAAAAGAATCAACAGGTTAGGCAAGGCATTGTGTAATCAAAAGATTTGAAAGTTGTGCTTGGGCTGGAGATTAGTTAAGCACGGGGTCATCTGGTATAAAGGTTAGTTAAAATATAGCTTTGCTAAAGTGACAAGACAAAAAGGGGCCTCCTGCATAGAGCTGCTGCCTGCAAAGAGCTGCTTACAGATCCCCACTGTCAGACATTATTCCATTTCTGTGGGATTATGGGCAAAGGTCTCACTTCTGTATACTTCTTTATGCTGACACAGGGCACCATATTCTTAAAGTGGAAGATGTAGACATAGGTCTGTAGCATCTCTTTGCTAGCAATTTTAGTTACCCGCTTATATATGCTGGCAGAACAAGCTACAATTATTTTGATGCCCACAAAGATACAGATTATTATGAGCAATAATGTTAATTATTCCCATTCTCGAGGCCAGTTCTTGGAATTGTGCTAGCCATAGATTCAGTACTGCTCAAGATGGAGCAGCTTATGTCATGGCTGTAGTCTGATCATCACGAAATTAGCTTTTTCTTTGGGTGACAGTTATACTATCTGTAAAACAACTCAGGAATGTGCATCAGACGCTGAAAGATTCTCTGACTCTATTGTCCAGATCATTAACTGTTTTGAGCATACTCTTTTGTGACTCAGCGGGGGTCTGAGAGACCTCAGCTTTTCTATAAACAAGAGGCAGGGGACATGGAGGAGCCTTCGTACTTGGGAGGGCCCTGCAGGGTTCTACTTGGTTTCAGTCTTGATATATAGTATTCCTTAGTTTTGACAAATGCACAGAGTTGTGTAACTACCACAGTGAGCAGGGTATGGGGCAATGCCATCATCCAGAATATTCCTCATTGCTGCCCTTGGTAATCAACCCCTTTCCTCATCCCTAAAACCTGGCATCTACCATTCAGTTTCATTCTCTGCAGTTTTGCCTTTTCCAGTATGTCATGCAAATGAAATCATGAAACACATAGCTTTTTGAACCTGGCATCTTTCCCTTCTTATACTGCACTTGAAATATGTATATATTGTTGTTTATATCAATCATTTGTTCCTTCTTATTGCTGAGTAATATTGCATTGTATGAATTTACAAGTTTGTTTATCCTTTCACCAGCTGAAGAGCATTTAGTTTGTTCCCAGGTTTTAGATCACATGAATAAAACTACTATGAACATTCATGTACAGGATTTTTTTTAAACATAAGTTTTATTTCTCTTGGGTAAATACCTAGGAGGGAGATTGTTGGGTCATATGGTAAGAATATGTCAAATTAAACATAAACATTTTCTGTTTTTATAAGAAAATGCCAGACTCTTGCTGTAGCACTTTTGCATTGCTATCAGAAATGTATGAAATTTATGGTTGCTCTGCAAACTTACCAGCACATGTGGCTTTATCAGATTGCTGTTGTAGTTGTTCTTTGCTTAGATGTACAGTGATATCTCTTTTTGGTTTTAATTCACATTACCCCTAATGACTAATGATACCGAACATTTTTACATATACCTATTTGCCACTGGTATATCTTCTTTGGTGAAGTGGGTTTGTTATCTCTATTTTTCAAATATTTTTATTATTTTTTATTGAGTTTTCTTATTTTTGAGTTTTAAAAGTTCTTTATATTCTGTGGATCCAAGTTCCCTGCAAGATATCATCTTTGCAAATATTTTTTCCTGATCTGTAGCTTGTTTTTAAATTCTTTTAACATTATTATTCACAGAAAAAAAATATTTTTAATTATGATGAAGTCTAATCTAACAATATTTTCTTTGGGGATCATCCTTTCGATATTATATATAAGAACCCTTTGCCTGTTCCAAGGGTCACCAAAAATGATAACCTCTGTTTTCCTTTACAAGTTTTAGAGTTTTACATTTTATAGGTTTATGGTCTGTTTTGAGTTAATTATTATATAAGATGAGAGGTCTGGTCAAAGCTTTTTTTTTTTTTTTCTTTTTTTGCATGTGGATATGCAAATATTCCAGCAACTTTTGTTAAAAAGCTTGTTTTAAACATTGGCTTGCATTTGCATATTTGACAAAAATCATTTGACCATAGATGTGTTTCACTATTTCTGGATATTCTGTCCCATTGATCTACATGTCCATCTTCTCACTGATACCAGACTGTTGTGATTATTACAGCTTTATATCAGATAATGTGAATCTTCCAGCTTCACTTTTTTTTCAAAACTGTTTTTGTTTTTCTAATTCCCTTCCCTTTCCATATGAAGTGTAGAGTCATCGTGTCAATATTTACAATAATCCTGTTGTGGTTTTAGTTTGGATTATATTAAATCTCTAGGTCAATTTGAAAAAAAATAACATTTTAAGAATATCCAGTCTTATATGATCCATGAACATGGTATAGCTCTCTTTTTATTTAGGTCTTCTTTGCTTTCTTTATTGATGTTTTGCAGTTTTCAGCATGTGGATCCTGTACATAATTTGTTAAATTTGTACCTATTTTATTATTTTAGGGAGCTATTCTAAATGGCACTGCATGTAGAAATACAATTGATTTTTATATATTGATTTTGTATCTGGTGACATTGCTATACTCGCCTATTAGTTCTAAGAACTTATGTTGTGTAGTCTAAAGGATTTATAGCATAGACAATCATGTTATCTGAGAATAGAGACACTTGAAAAAATTCCTGAGAGAAGTACAAGCCCACACTAAAAGCCAAGACTACAGCCAATGCCACTACAATGCATTGGCTGGAGAGCTAGTGTAGCATTAAGTGGATTGATACTGACAAACACCACTGGACAATGTATGTCACCGATGACATTACTGCCACTGGACAATGGATACTGTATCACCACCAGTGGAATGACCTGTAGCGTTGGCTGTTACTGTGTTCCACCAAGAGTAACATATTAACACATTTCCCAAATGAAACAGGAGGTTCATATGCTGGAAGAGAAAAAAAAAAAAAGATGGATAAATGTACACTACATTTTTCTAATTTCTTTGTAAGCTTCATTGTTGTCATCCTAGAATTCTCTTTATTACACTCGTAGATTATGCCTGCTCTTTCATTGAGACTACATCATATACATTCTTAGGTACTTCTAATGTTTGGCTGAGGCACATCTTCAAATATTTCTCACATTACACATGACTGATACTGATTTCCTCTACCTTTCTGTAAGTCAATTTCCCCCAAATTTTTCTCCTTTGGATGGGAGGGCTAACTCCCAGCATTTCCAATAACGACATGTGAATAGGGAGCAGATAGAAAAGCTAGCTTTTAGTCTCGTTTCCAAAAATGAATAAATAAGATTGGATTAAATAAAAAGTGGAAAATAGCTGGCATGCTAACACCAACACTAGAATCCCTAGTCCTCCCTGACACATTGTTCGGTTTCTTTTGAGAGTTCTTTAGTTATGTCTGGGAGTAACCAGTGTCTCTGCCAATGCAGGGGTTGCATGTGAACAATGTGCATGTGGTAGCGGAGTCCTGCAATTACATAGAAAGGCTTTAAATTATTTAAATCATTTCTGTCCCATTCAGACTTCTGTGCAATGTAACCGCTGTTACTAGGTTTGTACCCCGAGTCTTTTTCCCACTAAAGAGCATTGCTGCCATGTATATTGTTTTCACTTGCTCCTTTTTATGGACTGTGGCTTTCTTTATTTTGTCTGTTATTAAGATTGTATCTACGGATATTCCTGTTCACAATGCTTGTATGTGTTTGTTTTATTTTTAAAAAATGTATCTTTTATTTCAGTGGGCTTTTGGTAAGGAAGAGGAAAAGACATATGTGCTGAGCTCACTGTCTGAACCAGAAACACATAGAGGAGTTCTAATATCAACTTATAACCACTCATAGTAAGGAATTATTAAAACTTCTTGGCCAAGTTTGGCAAATGAATAATCTCTGGGAGTGAACTTTCCTAAACTTCTCTGTTTTATTTTTATTTTTTTTCTGTGTCTCTCATTTTTCAAGTTTCCCACATGTCAGAACTAGCATGTTGATTATGTTCATTCCTCTTCTCAGGATTCCTGTAACTATGCATAAATGTTTAATATTCTTCCTGGTTATCATTTTTAATGTTCTCATTTTAAATAACAAATTTGCTTGTTAATTATCTCAGAATATTTCCACTGATATGGAATGAAGCAGTGACATCAATCAAACTACTTAGGGCAGAAAGTTAACTTAGGGCAGAAAGACAAACTTGGAGCTTGCATTATTAACCATTATTGTATGTGGTTTTCCTTTAAATCATTTTAATGTTTTAAAAGAGTTAATTTTTCTGCCAAGTTACCTGTCTTACAATCATATCATAGTTTAAGGACGGGGAGAGCACTCTTCAATACACAGACTCCTATATTTTTAGAGCTAGAAAGTACAATGTTGTAGCTCTAGCTCAGCCTCACTTTCTCACACATTCTAAACCAAATCCTAGAACTTAAATGATATGTTGATAAGTTCAACTCTTAAAGAACTATTACAAGGTTCCTCATTCTCATACCCATTGTTTTCCTAAAACTTCTATTTTCTTTCCTTCCGTTGAAATACCACCACTTCCAAAACAGTCTATACTCTTTTAGCCTCACCTGTCCATTACTGTATTCTGTATTGATGTGCAAATGCCAGATCTATTAACCATCTCAGGGAAGGTGACCGAATTCAGGTGCATAGCACATGCAGTTTGACCAGTAGTATGTAAAATGCTAATTTACATTTACATAAAATATTCCTGATCCAGTGGTTTTCTGAGCAACATTAGAATCTGTCACATTTACGTTTTAGACTTTATGAATATGTTATTTGCAAATGTTTGAGCAATAAGATAATAAAATTATAAAATACTTTCAGGATCCTCAAAGCACTATGTATATATAATAATTACAACATTATAAAATTATAATAAGCAATCATCCACTAAGATAAATTTAGGGAGAAAAAGTTTAGAATAGTGTTACATAAATGTAAAGAGGATTAATTGTAAATTCAAAAAAAAGACTGCAAACATTATTAAATGCAAAAACAAACACAAATCGAGCTGAACATGTTTGTCTTTGGGAAAGAAATTATAAAAATGTTTAGCAGTAAAATGAAACTGCTTATAAGTCATTTCTAAATAATAATACACCCTGGATGATTTTATTGGTTTTGTAACTTTAAAGCTGTGACCCAGTGCCTTGTATGTACTTTCTTGTAAAGTTATAATCTAATTTTGAAGTGACCAAATATTAAAGAGCTGCTGTGAATCTGCTGCTGCCTCCAAATGTTATTTTTGATGTTTAAAACTCTTCTAATGAAAATTGCATGCACTAACTATCAATAGAAAAAGATTAAATACTATAGTGCAGTGAAGTGAAGCAGAGACTGGTTCTTCTCCCTGTTAAGGTTATGATTGGATTATTGTGAACTTAATATTTGTTCCAAGAGAAAGTGATTTCTTTCTTTAAATATATATTATGATAATTGAATAGGCAAGGTTATTCCTGGAAGTTAAGGGGCATTTTAAAACCATTAGAAATAGTTGTATATTGTATCTTTCCTCTACTTTAAATGCCCCTTTCCCTCAAACCCAACTCTGCTGTTGTTTTATGAAAACAGTACACAATGCTTTAGGGAAAAGGAATAGTTTTCTCAAGCGCAGAAACTTATTGGAATATTTTCTTGTACCTTTACTTTCTATTTAGGCGTGTGTGTGTGTGTTTGTGTGTGGTGTCTGAGTTATTGACAAAAGAAGAGGAACATCTAAGGTCTGGTTAACGTACTTAATTAGCTCATTACCGTCATTCACAGACTATAAGAAAACTGCTTTATGGTTCTTTATTGTCTCTGTCCCACTCATTCTTCTACTTTCTAGCATCCCTTTCAAGAATGCCACATTTCAGTATTCCACTCTGGCCACTCTTTAATTTTCCCCTGGGAAATACCTCTCCATGCTATAAAACCACACTTTTGCCCTATATTTTCCTTTTTGTGTCTACCGTTTTTATTCCTTAAGGCAAATTTCAGTTTTTAAAAGTTCAGATTCTTACCAAACTCACTCACACTAACATGTGAATGTGAATAACGACTATATTGTCATGTTTAGGAATATTAATCTAATAAAAGTCTACTTATGTGTTCAAATAAATACAGATGATGAAATTTCAGGCAAGATGCGTATGGCAGGTGAGTATGGCTCCCAGTAAAATTGTAGCCCCTGATTGCCAGACTGTGAATATGTTATTTAATGTGTCAAAAAGAACTTTGTAGATGTAGTTAAGTTTCTTAATCAGTTGAATTTAAAATGGGAAGATTATCCAGGATTATCTAGCAGCAGAGGCCCAATATAATCACATGATCCCTTAAATGCACAAGGCAAGGCAGAAAGGGAATTTAGAGAAGCTCAAAGCACAAGAAGAATTCAATGCTCCTCTGCTTGAATTTGAAGAGAGTAATGTGTCTAGAAAACAGGGACTCTAGTTCTACAACCACAAGAAGCTGAATTCTGTTAACAATCTTGGAAGAAGCTAATATCGTGCCCCAGAAGAGAATCGTAGCCCTGACAGATATCCTAATACCTTAATACTACTGCATCATTCATACATTGAAAAATACTGCTTGTTAAAATATAAGCCATTTAAAAAATAAATCAATTAAAGCTGCTGTCTTTAAAACATTTTAGAGTAACAGAAGAGATAAACTACGTGCTAAATATATGGAATGGCTGAAAGACTTTTTTTTTCCCCATAAAACAAGTATGACTAAATTGCTCTGAGACTCCAGAAAAGTGAATTATTACTTAAAGTCGGAATATGTTGGACGGCTTCTTGGAGTAATTGGCACTAGGCTGAGCTGATTCAAATTTCACCATTTTATTTTATTAATGTGTACAGGTGCATATGGCTGTATAACATTATTAGCACTGAGTTGGTAAAATGAGACATTTCAATATATTAGTATTCCATAATATTTTGCACTAAAAATATTACAATAAAAAGTAATTTTATTAACTAAATAAGATTATTTAAAAAGGAAAACTGGTTCATGGTATCTTCCTAAGATTTCTTTTTTTAAATGGATTGATATCCTCTTTAAGAGATATAGCACAATCAAATTATTATTTAGTAATTGGAATTTAACTGCATACAATAGTGCTGATTTAAGCCATGCACAGAAGAAGGTACATTAGCAAATTCATGATTTCTAAATTCCCTTTTTTTAATAGAGCAAATTTGCACCACACCTCAGGTCGAAAGACAAGCACAGCCAGGTGAATCTCCTGCATGGTCTCCCCTACATTTCTAACTCCCACTTTATCTGCCATATAAGATAGGCATAGATACCTTTGTTTAATCTTTTTAAAATTTGTCCCTAACATGTTTTCATGTGCCAGCATTCATATATGTGTCTTTTGTTTTCCGATATCCTGGCCAATGTGTTTATTCAATTCTGTTACATAAAACGAAACATCTAAATGTTGAGCATTTGTGCCAACTTGTGATAGCTAATCTGTATTTATTTTTCTGCATCCTCATATACTCTTTCAGAACTGTTTCACTTGTCTATTTAGCTGGAGACTTACGAACAAACTCTGAAGGAGACCAATGTTTGCAGAACAGAGGGTTTCATACTACCTATTTCCCTGGCTGCATATTTTCAAATTTTATGCTTCATCTGCTAAGATCTCTTTCAACACAAACCCCGACTGTGCAGCTGTGTAAATCATGCGTTCCTGTGACCAGGTGTGCCAGGGATGACTGTGGAGATACCCCTGTTGAAGTAATCCTCTCACTAGAAGAGATACTGATAACATTGATTTTCAGTTGTTGACAGGCTGGATGGCTTACAAGCCAACTAGTTTAAGATTGTTCCAAAATGTTTTCATTCAAAGCATGATGACTAACAGTGTTATAAAGTTTGGGAACAGTAGGAGCACCTTCTCTGTGTTAAAACTTACTGGAAAGCATTATCCTTTGCAGACTCAGGAATCCTTATCATGTAGGCTGCTTCTACTCTGCTAAGATTTTCTTGTAATTCCTTCTACTGATGCTGAAAAAAATAATGATACATATCATAGTTTTTTGTCTAACAAACATCAATGACTCAACATAATCAAAAGAAGACATTCATTTTTTAATCTGTCTATCGTCTATCTATCTGTCTATCTATCTACCTATCATGGAGCTACTGGGAGGCCATCAGTCATTATGCAAGTTGTGTTATTTATTTTTCATTTAGTTTTAAAACATGACTCTTGAGAGATGGCTACCTTGGATGTGCCTGTGGTGAGAACATCACTGACTTTTATTGTAATAGGGTGATTTATGTTAGTGTTCTCTTTCACTGAAGGTCTAATATGAAAAGTGGTGTTAGGGGAATATTTTAAATTGTTGTCACAGATCAGTATATATTATTCCATCAGTTTGATGTTTAGACATATATTACATATTTTCCTTTCAAAAGAGCTGAAGAGTAATAATGTCATTTGTTTTCTAGGTGTTCTTATCCTATGATAATAGCATCCTTGCTTATGTCTCTTTTGTAATGTTTACTCTGAAAGTCCTCAGACGTTAAAGAGAAATAACGGTTTTCAGTGGGAGTTTTTTGGTTGTAATTTAAAAATAACAAACTGACACTAACAAATAGTGAAGTGTTAAGTCAGTTGAATAGGAAAAGAAATTTAAAACCTTTCATATTGGTAATACAAGCCAGGAAATAAACTCATAAATTAAAATTTGTGTTGCTTGGATTCTGATTTTACTCAGAAAGTCACTGAATTGCTTTTGAAATTGCAACTTTTAGCAACTATTAAGCAGGAGTAATAGCATCTTTTTCTAATCCATGTCAGAGACCAATTGTTATGTGGATTGATGCAGTAATTTCTAACAAGATATTTGGTGTATATAAAATGGGCTAGGTGAATACAAGATACTGCTATTGTTTGTCATGAAATTGTGAGATTTTTTTTTTAGTTTAATTGTATTCAATTTCTTTTAAATCCCTCCTTTTTCATTTTTCTTAAGTTAGCTGCTTGCTGTCTCCTTGATTCAATATTAGCCTAGATTCTTCTACTGATGTCTATTTCTAGTTTTCACCACCATCTCTTGAAACAATCCTCACGCTATAAGCATCAAAGTGTTGCATCCAGAGGCATAGGAAAACTTTTGCCTTCAGTTTTAATACAATGACAAGCATACGAAATTTCAATCATGTCCAACAATGTACTGTATAGAAACTCACAGTTAAACTTGTATTAAAAGAAGCTGTAGTTTCTGAAGGTATAATCTCTCTTAAATTTAATTTTGAGAAATATGTCTGGTGTAATGGCCAAGGCCTGCATTTTCAGCTTCATATTTATCAACCTATGTCTTACTTTGCCTGTTTATTCTCTTGGCTATAGTTCATGTTGACAAATAATAAATTTTCCTATTTTAATGTTTTGTTCTTGTTCATGTCTAAAACTGGAAATTACAGACCACTTCCACTGGAAATTACAATCCACATCTAGGATTCTGTACATTGTAATTGATATAGGTATGTTAAACAATTTATTGTTTTCTATATCTGGGTATTTATTTGTACACTAGTTTTGAGAGTTGGTTAGGGGAGACTGCAATTTATTACGTATGTTCTTTTAGTGAACAACTAAGAGGTAATCTCATTTGTTCTTTCAAAAATATTTATTAAGTGCTTTTTGTGTATCTTTTACATTTAAGAAAATAATTTTATAATATACACAGTAATATTTATACTTTATAAAAGGATTTATTGTTATAGTAACCACGTCTTGACCGTGGTTTTTTTAAAATCCAAAAATAAGGAAATTGCTTGTCAGGCAGAATATTAAAAAATTCTGTTGGTGATGTGGGTTCCCACTTAAACCTATCTCAGAAAGAATTTATTCACAGTTTTTATAAGACAAATTTCTCCAGTGTTCTCCTGATTCATTCTCCTCCTACCATAATACTATAACTGCTTATTTGCAAGGGATGCAATTATTGTGGAGGTGCTGATGTTACTGGTGTTTCTTTGTGGAGGGAGAGATTAAGAGGAAATACTTTTTTACAACATTTGCTCTTTCTTATAAAAGATTCCTGTGTATCATTTTATTAATTAAAATAGATGACATACAGTTTGCTAAACCATGTGATGCACTAAAAATCTCAAGTTATCAAGAATAAACATTAACGGTGATATGATTGTATCATTGTTTTGCCATCATTTACATTCACTTTATAGCCTAGACTTATTTGCTTAACATATATAATTAGACAAGAATAAAAGAAGCAGAGAATTGAGGCATTCAAAGTTACCCTATGCTAAAGAGCCTATTCTGAGACTGGAACAAAGCAGCCCATTTGAGTTTTCTACCTAAATTTGTATATATTAATATTTAACATGGACATGGCATATAATAAATATCATGCTTCCTTATGATAATAAGGATGACGATGACAAGGACGGTTTCTTAGCACTTGGTCATGATAATATTTGGAAAGTACCTTAGAGTTCACTTACTCCAACCTCTCAGACACTGCAAACTGTCTGACATCTCGGATATTTTTTTTCTTGGACATTTCTGTAAATAGGAACTCACTATTTGCAGAGAAAGAAAAAACATTTTTTTTAAATATGTATTGTAACAAAAGGCATGCTCTTGAATCTTCCCATCACTTAAAAAAAATTCTTCCCATTGGAAAAAATTTACATTTATTATATATGCATAAAAGTGATTAAACTAAAAAGAACTTAAACTGCTAGGGTAATATTTGTCTGTCTTGTACATTTTCTGTTTTGCATTAGACCCAAAATACAGTGAAGAATGATTCTCAATGATTCGGTAATGATACCACTTTTTTTTTCTTTTTCACTTCTCTGTTATATAACTAACCATGGCATAGATCTGTAAACTAAGTACCAAGGTGATCTTTTACTATGTTCTTCTCTATCTCAGAATGGTCTGTTATTCATGTTTGTTTTGCTCTTTTGAGTGTAATGTTCATTTGGAGAAGACTCAGTAACTTGATCCTTTCTTTTTCTTGTACTGAAAAAAGCTAAGGTATGCCTTTTGTTTTCCTGACATTTCAAATACTTGTTGACTTATTCTGTAACATAAAAAGTCATTCCAGCTTCTGATTTTGTGCCTTGGATGACATGATATGATTTCAGAAGTTTTAGATACTCCCTAAGATGGGTGTGATCCTGGTACTGCTTGCTTGGAGCTACTTTTCTTTTTTCTATGATGTGTTTCTGTTTGTCAATAATTTGATACAGATTTTTATTGTAAAGTTCAGTTTGAAATGGCTAGCTACAGCCTGGCAAGATAGGTGCCTTGATTTTATGCACACATCTTAGTTGCCAAAGCAGAAATTACATGAGAAGAGAGCAAAATGTAGAGACCCCATTTGTGGCTGCTCACTGCCACACCTAAACATGCTTCAATTTTCTCTTCCTGCACAGATACAGGAATCACATTAGGTACCAGAAGGTTGAGCCTCAGCCCCGTTTCTTCCTTTTTATGGATGGCGATATTTCCTTGTCTGTATCTTCATCTGCAAGCAATTTCAAGCCTCACTGTTTTTCGTTAATTTCACTTATTAAAATAACCGTGTTTGGGCCTTGGTTTGCAACTCTTTAATGTTTATTTTAAGCATGTAAAAATTTCTCAGTCATGTCTGCTAAGGAGCAAAGATGGTCCAAGATTATGTAAAATCTGTACTTTCTTTTTCTTTTTTTTCCCATCAGAATATTCTTTTTAGCCTTTCATGTATAATCTCATCTATTACATTAGGATCTCTCCATTCTCTATAATAAACCAATGAACAGAACATTGTCCCTTAAACCTGTTCACTTCCTGTATCAGAGTGACCAGGTTGTGTTTATAGCACACATCATCAGTATCTACCTCCGACAGGGATGACCTATGCAGCAAATACCGTGAAGGACAATGGAATAATCATCTCACTGTTTCCCTATGAGTAACATCAAAGCCGCAGTCTTTTTTGGCTTCTGGAATTCCCAGGGAACATTTTTTCCTAAATCTTGTCATAGCAACTTACTTATTTACTTCAGCTGTTTACTAGAGGCTCTTTGGCACACTGCTTTTACACGGCTCTGGTCATTTTTTTCCCTTCCCTGCTCACTGTTAACCCCATATGTCTGAGAGGTTTGCAGCAATTTGCTTAGCCAGATATTATCAGTCAGGATTCTTTAACATATACAGAACACAAAAAGAATAAAGACTGAACTACAGTCCTTTCTTTCTTTGTGCCAAATGAACACTAAATTAAGGTTCTATTACCCAGGTCATGGCACTTACTATTTCTTATTCCCAAGTTCCGTGAAGATAAGAAGAGTTAGTGAAACTATATAATTCCCAGGTATGTGGTATAATGGGAGTTCAGATGCTTTGGGTATGTATGCCTGAATTTAACTTGTTGGTGCCATTTATGAATTGTGTGGTCAAAGGAAACAATTGATAGTAATACTTGTGTCGTAAATAATGGAATTAATCAGAATAATAATTTCAAAGTATGTAGTGACTGGCTCAGGGAATACATTTAGAAAACAGTATAATTATCCTTCCTCTCCCCTGTAGCTCAGTATATTCCTGGATATTCACTTATTCATGTATTTGAGAGTTGACTATATGCCCTCCACCATTGCCGTATTCCTTCCACGGGAGGATATATGTATATTTAAAGTGATTGTATATTGTGAGAAATCCTATTATAGAGGCATATGATACTGATACACGTGGAAGTACTGTTGACCCTTGAACAACGGGGTGGCAGAGTTTGGGACACTGACCTTCTGTGCATCGAAAATCCAGGTATAACTTATAGTTAGCCCTCCACATCCATGGTTACTCCTTCTGTGCAGTTTCACAACTAAAGATTCAACCAAATGCTGATTGTGTAGTACTCTAGTATTTACTGTTGAAAAAAATCCACGTATAAGTAGATCCATACCATTCAAACCCATGCTGTTCAAATTTCAATAGTATATACATATTCTACTTTGCAATACTTTACTAATTGACCATTATATTGGCTTCTGAAGGATAGATATGGTTTTTTAAAGCCAGTCTGAGAGTTGATATCCTAATGTTGAATCTTCACAGCTTAATACCACATTTTGCTTCTAACCATTTATGGTACCTTCACACTCTTTATTCCATACAATATATTTTGCTTAGTAATTATGATATAGTCACGTCTAATTTACCTTATGAATGTGAAGTAGATATATTTTCGTTCATATCCTGTAAAAAATCACATTTGTTTGAATGATCTTGATGGAAGCATCTATATTTTGGTTAATGATTATTTATCTTTAGAGGTTGTTTAAAACAGACCTGAGATTGATAGCCTTACATGAATTACAATCAGTGCCTTATCTTTCTTTTTGTTCTCCCTCCCTTTTGTAGTATAATTCATTTTACAGTAGGATATGCATCTATTTTAAAAAGTAATGAAAAACGTACTCTCACCTCCAACTGAATATGCCCAAAGCTTACTGTTTACATGATTACCTTACAAAAATTTCAATTTCTCTGTGAAATCACTTTTTTAATGTATCAAGTTAGATTCTTTTGCTTTACTTTTTAAAACTAGACTTTAATTTTTAGAGCACTTTTATATTCTCATCAAAATTGAGTGGAAAGTCGAGAGAGTTCCCATACACTTTCTGCCCTCTCCGCTCCCCTGCCCTGACTTCCCCACTATCACCCTTCTCCACCAGAGTGGTCCACTTGTTACTGATGAACTGCATTAACAAATCATTGCTGTCCAAAGGCCACAGTTTATATTAGGATTCACTCTTGGGGTTGTACATTCTATGGGTATTAACAAATGTATAATTCCATGTATTACCATTACAGTACCATACAAAACAGTTTCCCTTTCTCAAAACTCTGTGTGCTCTGCCTATTTATCCTTCCCTCTGTCCTAATTCCTAGAAACCACTGATCCTTTTAACTGTCTCCATAGTTTTGCCTTTTCCCAAATGTCATATTTGGGAAAAGGCAAAACTATGTACATACACTATTGTAGCCTTTTCAGATTGGCTTCTTTCATGCAGTAATATGCATTTAAGATTTCTCCATGTATTTTTATGGCTTGAGAGCTCATTTATTTTTAGCACTGAATATTATTCCATTGTCTAGATGTACCATAGTTTACTTATTCATTCACCTACTGAAGGACATTTTGGCTGCTTTCAGTTTTTGGCAATTATGAATAAAGCTAATATAAACATCTATGTGCAGATGATTGTGTGGACATAAGTTTTCAACTCATTTACATTAATACCAAGGGGTGCAATTGCTGGATTGTATAGTAAGTATATGTCTAGTTTTCTAAGAGACTGCCAAACTATCTTCCAAAATGACTACAATATGTATACTCACCATCAGTGAATGAGAGTTCCTGTTGCTCTATATCCTCTCTGGCATTTGGTGTTGTTAGTGTTTTGGATTTTTGTTGTCGTAATAGGTATGTGGTGGTATCTCGTTGTTTTAATTTGCAGTTCTCTGATGACATATGATGTTGAACATATTTTCATGTACTTATTTGTCATTTGTATATCTTCTTTGGTAAGATGTCTGTTAAGGTCTTTGACCTGGTTTTTAATCAGATTGTTTTCTTATGGTTGAGTTTTAAGAGTTCTTCCTATGTTTAGAATAACAGTCCTTTATCAGATTTGTCTTTCGCAAATATTTTCTCCCAGTCTGTGGCTTATCTTCTCATTTACTTCATAGTGTTTCTCACAGAACAGAAGATTTTTATTTTAATTAAGTCCAACTTGTTATTTATTTTGTTCATCATGCTTTAGATGTTGTATCTAAAATATCATCACTAAACCCAAGGTCATCTATATTTTCTCCTACCTTATCTTCTAGGAGTTTTATAGTCTTGTGGTTTACATTTAGATCCATGTCGTGAAAGGTGTAAAATCCGTGTCTAGATTCATTTTTTGGCGTGTGGTTATCTACTTGTTCTAGTACCGCTTGTTAAAAAGATCATATTTTCTCCATTGTATTGCGTTTCCTCCTTTGTCAGAGATCAGTGTTTTACTGATACTTGAAACTGTGCATGATGATTAGTCAAATCCATTTCACCTGCCTTCACTAATCAAGGTCAATTTAAGATTTGCCTGCGCTCCAAGCGGCAAGTAGCTTAAGACGTTTGCCTGAGTTGTTGTCCAGCAACTTGGAGTCAGCTGTGTCTAGTGCAAGCTGAGTTGGTTAAGTCTGGATAGGACCACTGACCCTTCAACTGGGCATGCTTAGTGACCTTTTGAACATGCAGAGGACTGTAGCTTAGTTACGTCTGTGTGCAGAACGATTACTGCACCTTTCTCCATACCTCAGATCACCCTGCTTCTTTATTTGTTATCCATAAATACCCTGAGCCCTTGCCTTTAGGGAGGCAGATTCAAGACTAGTTCTCCAGTCTCCTCGGCCTTGAGGATAAACCCTCTCCTTGCTGCAAACCTTGGTGTCTCAGTGTTTTGGCTTGCTGCGTATTGGAGACCACCTGGTTTGGTAACATACTTTTAATTGTTTCTTTTTATTTCTTTTGTATATTCAAAATACCACTGTGTCTTGCATTTTTGTAAATAATTTAAACTTTGTTTAAACTTGCTACTGTGTTAGCAGTAATGTGAGCAAAAGTGGGGTTCAGCTGCTCACTGTTCAGAAGCCAATAAAGAAGCAAGATTGGTGGAAAGTTTGTGTTACTTTGGATGCTGGCAGTTGGGGGCGGGGAGGGCAGAAGCCTGTCCAAAGGCCAAGTCCCGCCACCCAAATAATCAGGGTACAAGAGTTTTATAGACAGAGGGAGGGGGCTACGTGCAGAAACAGCCCAGTCAGCTCTTACAGTCATCTTAAAATTGGTCATCAGTGGTCTGACCAGCGTCATCTTGATTGTTTTAGGGACAGTTAATCTTCAGTTCCAGGGTTGGTTTGTTCCCATTTCTTTGAGGCCAGTTCCCAGAATTGTGGCAGCTTATGTCATGGCTACAGCCTGGTCATCATGTAGTTAACTTCTTCCACCTGGTGGGGGGTTCAGTATCTATAAGACAGCTCACAGGCTATGGCTCAGAATATTATCTGTAGCCCTTAAGGAGGAACTAAAGGTCTTTGACTATGTTTAATGACTAAACTATTATTATTCGGTCTCCTTTGAATGTTTTCCTTTGTTTCTGCATTGTCTCACTTCTCTGATTAAATTGATTTTTTGGCTAAACTTTTTCCACAGACAAAAGGCAGGCAGGGGGTATGGGGGGCAAGGACCATAGGCTCCTGCTCTGTTTCAGTTACTAGCCAAATAGAAACAATTCTGCTCTTTAGCTTTTTAGAATTTTCTTCTAAATTCACTGATCTTTCAGGTTCAGTATAGCAGCTAACTAATGGAAGTAGAAGCTAACCATGTCTAAAAGGAGAAGAGTCTTATATTTCAATGAATATGCAAGTATTGATTACTATTTTGAAGTAACACAATATTTCTGAGTTGAAACTATACTATAGCCTGAAATGTTGAATATCTGATACTGAGGAATGAACTAAAAAATGATGCGTGTTACTGAGTTTTCATACAATGGTATGGGGGAAGCCTCTTTCTCTACATGCATTTTAATACACTGGTAGTGAGAGACCAAACATATTTGTGTTTTGATATCATCCAATGTGAAATGCTTGTTCAACATTGTACTAGTAAACTAAACGTGGTAATTTCAGTAAAAGTTAACAATGTCATATATGGTATTGGGAATAGAGAAAGTGGCTGAGGAGAATGCATTTTCAAGATTGTTAAAAATAAAAGTAAAAATAGTGAAATATGATGTGGAAAAAAGATTGCCTAGGAGTCAATAGACTTAGGTTCTAGAACTACGTTGCTCTCAAAGTTATTTGTCCCATATTCATTTTATTTCTTCAACCATAAAATGGAGAATGAATAAGTAGTTATTTTTTGTCTTCTTCATCTTTAAAATTCTATGCTTCTAGTACAAGAAAAGTCAAACACAATTCTGAGTTAATGTGGTTCAGCTAGGCAGCTTTAGTGACTAATTTAAACTCATGTTTACTTAAAATTAAGTGCATTTTAATAAAAACATAAGTAAGAAATTTAAACCTTAAGTGGACTATAAAAGCTGACTTTTCCCACTATTTTTCTTTTAAATGAAAGTGATTGTAATGATTTGAATGGTCTACAAATTTGTGATTTTATATTCTGCATTTATTTTTGAAATCCAACTCAAGTACTTGGAATTGTAGGACTTTAGAATTAATAGGGGCATTTTAATTCCATGCCCATCCCAAGCTCAGTTTAGGAAAGAGTAAACTGTTGTCCAGAGAACTTAAATGATTTGTACAGGGTCGCACAGCTAATTTTGGAAAAAGCTGGAAGAGTAAGCTCGATTTCCTGATCTTCAGCCCTGTGACCTTTCCACAATAAGCTTAAAGTCCTTAGCAATTAGTATTGCTTCAATAATCCATTGATAAGACATTTAATGCTTTATTTGACAGAAATAAGTTTTGACACACGCTAATTCGTTTTATCCTTTCGACATCCCTGCAAGGTTATTCCTTCTCATTTTTATACACACACTAGGACAGATTAAGTAATATGTCTAAGGTCATGTAACTAACAAGGAATGAAGTGTGAATTTGAAGCATCACTTTTGCCTGACTCCAGATCCCAATCTCTTTCGAGGCATTCTGTTAACTTCTTCAGGTTTCCATTGAGCATTAGTATTATAATCATTCTGGAGGGCACCTTAGTTAAAAGTTTCATGTTAGTCTTTATCAGGGCTTACTAATAATCCAGATTTATCCAAAGTTATGATTATTTTCTGGTCTTGGTCTATCATGAGGCTTTCCTTAAAGTGAAGTTCACATTAGGATATGTGCAGTAATAAATGGGGTGCATATATAAGTTATCAACTAACCTTTATGGTTGATTAGAAGTGATTCACTCATTATTTCATGCTTTAAATGTATTTTTGTTGTTTTTGTGTGTTTGCACACACACGTGAGAATTGTACTGATTGTCTCCTTTTCACCCTATCAAGATGGTCTTAAATGCTGATCCAAAGTCCAATGTATAACTTTTCCGAGAATCTTAGCATCAACTTTCAGAATAAAAAGTTGTCACTAGAGGTTTCTCAATGCCTTTCTACTGCATTTCTGAATTAACAACAAATGCAGATTTGTCTTTGATGGCTCTTTTATAGCTGCATGCAGCTGGAGAAAAACCAACTGCCAAGGGAACTCAATTTTCTTTATCATCAATTTGACATTGGTTAACAGATGGCTTCTGGATACCATGGTAGTCTTCTTAATTTGTCTTTTTATGTAGTGCTGCAAATACTCTTGGTTAATTGCCTGATTATTACATTTAATTCTTTGTCAACAATATACCTCATTGTTTTAGAACATATCCTAGGAGGTAGGTTATAAAAGGCAGACATTTGAGTGTTGAACTGCTACCATGCCTTTGAAACATAAAGCAGAATACCTAAAGGAAGGCAAATATGTTCAAATATCCCCGTCTTAAAATACAGGATGCTTTCTCTGAAATATGCCATGTCTCCAGAATACAGTGGATTCTCAAGAGCTAATATAATACAAAAGGTATAAGAAAGGAGGTCTGAAAACAGAAAAAATTGGAAACAGATTCAGAGACACTTTAATGTAAAACATCTTTCCAATTGAACATTAACCTAAGGTTAACTGCAGCTGAAGTCTTTTTTTCTTTTTCTAGAATTTAAGCAGATTTTAAATGTTACACTTGGGAGAGTGAAATTTTTTCTACTGTTTCAAAGCATATATAAAAATCAGCATATAGTTGATTGAATCTTTGGCATTCCTTAAGATGCAAATGTGAAGCCTTTCTCTGATTATTTTGATAATTCAAAGAAATGAACAAACTTTTAAAATAGATAGGGTTTGAGAGAGCTGATTCAATCAGAAAATATTACATACAATATTACAGATACATGCACTCTTGTACATATACAAGAAGGAGAATTCAATATATGATAAGAGAATTCATTGATCATTAGAGTATTACCTTATGTTGTCAGTTCTGATAGTGTTATATTGACCACCCAAACATACCAATTAAAACAATTATTAATTTATTTTAATCCTAGTTTTTAATTTTCATTTATTCATTGTTAAATGATAAGGCTAAAGCTTTCTCAAAAAATGACACAGAATTATTATACTTTTACTTACTATTGTACTTTAGCTAAATAAATTACTCATGTCCTTCTTTCAGCATTTAAATAGATTCAAAAAATGGACTCAATGGAATCAGAAAACTCTCAGAATGGTACTTTGCTGCCATTATGATAGAAGATCTGAACTATCACTAATAAATGAATATTCTATTGAAGTTTATGCTGCCACCTATGGGAAATGAAAATTCTTAATAATTAATCTAAAATGTAGAAATTACTGCTGCCAATTATGAAAAAAATTGAAACTTCTAAGTGGGTTTTACTACTATTTAACTTTCAAAGAAAGGTCCATTTGGAGAAGGCTGTAAGTTCTTTAGCTGTTTCTTAGAAAACCTAGATTTAGAAATTGAGCTACGTAATCCACAAGGCTCACTTCTAAGGAATGTCTTCAGTATCAGAGTTGTATATTTGCAATTAAATAATTTAAAATAATACAAAGAGGGTTAACTATTTATTGTGAAATCTTATGTGAGTTAATTTAATGATGCTATTGTCTTCGTATCCCTTTCTTTTCACTTCTGCCCTTTTAACATGTACCATCTTGTCCAAAGTGATGAGCAGATGAAACAGTGTTTTTAGCATCTAGCCTGCCAATATAGTAATGTAGTAGAATGGAAAGAGAAAAGCTTTGATTAGGGGAAGTCTTTGGTTAGAATCCACACTCTAACACTTGCTACTTGTGTCACACAAGGAAAATAACTGAGTCGTCATCAGAAAATAGCACTGATAGTAACTACTTTATAGGAATGTCGTAAGAAATACTATATGCAAATATTTTATAGTGCTTAACAGAGTACAAAATTGAGTCTCAATAAATATTTTCTTTCCTTCCAAAATATAGTCTCTGTTATGTCAACAAGATCCAGAAAAACTGAGTCCTAACTCATCCTGTGACTTTCTTTTAATCAGTAAAATATGGGGAAGGTAATGAGATGTCACTCCTATGATTGTGTTATGTAAGACTCCCTTTCTGGTTTTGAAGAAGTAAATAACCATTTTGGGAGGCCCAGTTGGCAAGAAACTGAGGGAGGCCTTTAGGAACTGAAGGCACCTTCCAACCAACAGGGAGCAAGAAGTCAGTCCCCTTAGTCTATAACCACAAGAAAATGAAGTCCTCTGTCACTTCAAGTGACTCTGGAAGCAGAACCTTCCCTAGTCTATCCTCCACATGAGAACCAAGTCTTGGCAATTACATTAACAGCATTCTTCCAGAGAACTCAATTAAGATATGCTTAGATTCCTGACTCACAGACACTGTGGGATAATAAATTCATGTCTTTTAAGCTGCTAAATTTATGCTAATTTGTTATGCAGAAATAGGAAAACTAATCTAGTAAGTTTTCTTGGATAAGTTATAGTTTCCTTTTTTCTGTATTCCTTTAAAAAATGTGAAATACAAATTTATGAATCTAAATTTTTAAACAAAGTTAAAATTACAAAACTTTATGCAATATAAATATCCCTCCCACTCTACACACGTATATTACCTTCATCACACTCCCCAGAGGCAGTCACCCTTTACTGCTTCACATTTTTACCTCTGGTGAAATAGTTTTCCAAATTCATTAATGTATATGGAGATTTAAAAATTATTTATTTTAAGCTTTTTCTAATATTTATCATGTACAAAAGGGAAGGGTTTTATTGGTCCGTGGTTTTAAAGAGATTTGAAAGCTAATGCAAGAAACTACCATACTGTGTAATGTTATATCTTAAATTTCTTGGACTATCTGTGTGAACTGAAGAAAAAGGGAAGCCATAAACCCAGCCAGGAGAAGACTCTTGTGATAAACTTTGGTTATTATGCAGTATTGCTCTCAACTGGCCATATACTACAGAAACTACTTCTCTCTATACCCTATTAAATTATTACACATTTCGGATTTCAAATTACATATTTTTAGATATATGCACTTTATGATTTGTGTGTATTTTGTCTTTCATAATGGTGCTTGGTGATTTTTAAACTTGGCTGATCACAAAAATCATACTCAAAGTTTATTATTATTATTATTATTGACATTATTATTTTCATCATCATTAATCAGTTGTCATCCCTGGATATTCTGATTTAGTAAACCTGAGATGTGGTTATGGAATCTGTGTTACAATATCTTCCCAGGCTATTCTGATCAGCTTGGTTGGGAAATGATTTAGGTATTTCATTTATACACATATAACACTGTAAGACAATGGTCTGCAATTCACCATAAGCTATACGCTAGAGAAAGAATCACTCTGGTTGTAGACTATATTAAAAGGCAATTGCAAATGAAAACAGTTTAAGAAATCTTTATATAACCTTTGATTCTCCTTTCTTATTTGTTCTATTTTTATTGATTCTTGCTCTGGAGATTACTTTTGTATCCTTAACAAAGCATGGCTTCTCCTTGTTTCCTATCCAGAAATCCTCCTTCTTCCCTTAGAAGCTCTGATTCTGGGAAGACATGAGAGTTCTTCTTTGGAAATGTTTAAAGTCATCAGCCAAGGTTGGAGCATGCATGTAAGTGTTTCCAGTCTTCCTTTCTTGTTGGCTTCCTTTTCTCCTTGGTGGATCAAAGCAGGGAGTTGACAGCAGTCATCTGGTATCCTGATGTAATTAACTTCTTTAGCTGTACTTCTTATTCAGAAGTTGCTTTTGACTTATACATTGTTAACTTATGTTAATTTTTTGACATCACATTCTTCAGACATAGCAAATAGTGTCTTACTTTGTTATAAATATGCAATGTGTTGGCTATAAATGACCGGGAAATGAAGACGGTAGTGGCTGTTTTGCAGTTGTGGAGACTGAAGAAATTATAGGAGTATCTAACCTCAAATGTGAGAGGACTATAGCTGCCTTCCTCTCATCTTCCCTAATTCTTTTAAATAGGTAGCTAGCTAGCTAGCTAGAATTCACATACCATAAAATTTACCCTTTCAAAGTGTACAATTCATTGGTTTTTAGTATATTTACAGTTTTGCAATTATCACTGCTAATTTTAGAAATTATTTTAACCACTCCCCAAAGAAACCCCTTATCCATTGTTCACTTTCTGTCTCCTTAGCCTCTGACTGCTAATCTTCTTACCATGCCTATGGATTTTAATATTCTGGAAATTTCATATAAATTGAATCATACAATATGTGGTCTGTTGTGACTGGCTTATTTCACTCAGGATGTTTTCAAGGTTCACCTGTATTATAGCATGTATCAGTACTTCATTCCATTTTGTGGCAGAATAGTAATACATTGTATGAACATACCACATTTTGTTTATCCATTCATTAGTTGATGGACTTTAGGTTGTTTCCACTTTTGGACCATTATAAGCAATGCCTCTATGAACAATCATGTACATGGTTTTTAATGCACATATTTTTTTCATTTATCTTGGGTATATATCTGGGAGTAAAGTTGCTGGTTTATATGGTAACTTTATGTCTAACATTTCGAGGGAATGCCAAACTGTTTTGCAAAGTGGCTATACCATTTTACATTCCCATCATCAATGCATGAAGTTTGTAATTTCTCCACATTCTTGTTTATACTTGTTATTGCCTGTCTTTTTTAACTATCTTAGTGGGTACCTCAGTGTGGATTTCAGTTGCAATTCCCTAATGACTAAATGATACTGAGCATCTTTTATGCAGTTATTGGCTATTTGTCTATTTTTTTTTAAAGAACATCTGTTCAAAACCTTTGCCTTTTTAAAATTTAGGTTGTCTTTATATTGTTGAGTTGTAAGAGTTCTTTTTATATTCTGGATATAAATTTCTTATCACATTCTTGATGGTATCCTTTGAATCAGAAAATAAATTTCATTTTTATTAAATCCAGTTTATTTATATTTTCTTTTGTTCTTTGTGTTTTTGGTATCATATCTAAGAAACCATTGTTTAATCCCAGATATATGCCTGTGGTTTTCTTCTAAGAGTTATATTGTTTTAGCTCTTTCATTTAGGCCTGTGATCCATTTGTAGTTAATACTTTATATGGTGTGAGGTAGGTGGTCCAGATTCTTTCTTTTGTATTCTGGTATGCAGTTGTCCTTGTACAATTCAAAAGTTCAAAAGACTATTCTTTCCCCTATTGGATTTTCTCAGCACCTATGTCAAAAATCAATTAACCACAAATTAATCTATATGTTACCCTCTGTGTTTATCACTTATATATACCTTTATATATGTTCCATACTCTGTTGACCACTCTACCTTTGTAGTAAGTTCTAAAATTAGATAGAGTGAGCCCTCCAATTTTGTTCTTCTTCAAGATGATTTTGGCTATTCTGGGTCCCTTGAATTTCCATATAAACATTAGGATCAATTTGCCATTTCTTACAAAAAATGCAACTGAGATTTTGATAAGGATAGCTTTGAATGTATAGATGAAGTTGGGAAGGACTGACTTACCAGTATTGGGTTATTTAATCCATGAGCATGGATTATCTCATTATTTAGATCTTCTTGATTTCTTTCTTCAGTGTACTGTGGTTTTCTGCATACAGATACCGTGGATACAGTTTAGATTTATACTTAAGTATTTCATTTCTTTGGATGCTATTATGATTGATTTTCTTTTTAAATTTCAAATTCTAATTACTCAGTAGAGCTTTATATATGGACCGTGTATACTGGGACCTTGCTGTACTTACTTAGTTCCAAGAGTTGTTTGAAGATTTTTTGGAATTTTCTACATAGACAGTCATGTTATTTGCAAATAAAGATTGTTTTATTTATTCCTTTTCAATCTGCATATTTAAACATTATTTTCATAGTCATATTGCAATAGGTAGGACTTCTCGTGCAGTACTGAATAGGAATGGAGAGAGAGGTGACAATTGAATTGCTCTGTAGAAGGGAAAGCCTCTTATTATTAAGTAAGATGTTTGCTGTATTGTTTGCTGTCAATGTTATAATTAGTTTAATATGCTATCAAATTTTGTTTGCTAGTGTTTTATTGAGAATTTCTGCATGTATGTTCACAAGAATATTGGTGTATATCTTTCTTTTCTTGTGATGTTTTCTGTCTGGTTTTAGTATGGTCATATTGATCTAACAGAATGAGTTGGGAAATATTTCTTCCTCTTCTTTTATTTGGAAGATTATGTGAAGAATTGGTGTTGATTTCTCTTTAAATGTTTGTTAAGATTCACCAGTGAACCATCTTGATATGGGCTTTCCTCTGTAGAAAGTTTTTAAATTACAAATTTAATTTATCTTATTGTTATAGTTTTTTTTTTTTTTCTTCAGGTTTATATTTTATGTTGAGTCTGTTTCTAGGAAAACTTCCATTCTACTTTGTGGGCATATAGTTGATCATAGTATTCTTCTAATTCTTTTTACCTCTATAAAGTCTGTAGTGATAACTGCTTTCTAAATGCTTATTTTAGTAATTTGATTTCTCTCTTCTATTCTCTCTCTATCTCTCTTTGGTTCAGTCTAATGAAAGATTAGTGAACCAACTTTGATTCCATTGATTTTTCTCTATTTTTTGCTATTCTCTATTTAATTTATTTTCACTCTAATTTCTATTATTTCCTTCCTTGTACTTGTTTTGCTTTTTTACTAGTTTCTTAATGTGGAAGGCTAAGTTGATTAGATATCTTTCTTTTTTTAATTCATAAGTATAAATTCTCTCCATGCACAGTTGTAACTGAATTCCTTAATTTGGGGCATGTTGTATATTCATCTTCATACATTTCAAAGTATTTTCTAATTTTTCTTTTTCTTCTTCAACCCACTGGAAATTTAGGAGTGCATTGTTTAATTTCCACATATTTGTGAAATTCTCTAGTTTGCATCTGTTATTTCTAATGTCACTTCATTGTGGAAATAGAACACACTTTTCATGATTTCTGTCATTTTAATTTTGTATATATAATACCACTTTACATTTATTAAGGCTTACTTTATGGCCTAACATATGGTCTTTATTGGAGAACGTTCTATGTGCATTTAAGAATATGTTTACCTCTGTTGTTGGGTGGAGTGTTTTATAGATGTCTATAAGGTCTATTTGGTTTATAGCATTGTTCAAGTCTTCTGTTTCCTTGTTAATCTTATGCCTAGTCTTGCTATCCATTATTCAAAGCAGGGTATTGAAGTTTCCAACTATTTTTGTTGAATTGTGTATCTATCCCTTCATTTATGTCAGTTTTTGCTTTATGAATTCTGGGGGCTCTATTACTAAATACATATGTGCTTATAGTTGTTATGTCTTCTTGATGACTGGTGCCCTTTTTCATTGTAAAATGTTTTTTCTTTTTTTTTCTAGTAAGAATTTTTGTCTTAAGATTCATTGGATATTCATTGGAGCCACTTCAGCTCTCTTTTGGTTATTTTTTGCATGGTGTATCTTTTTCCATTCCTTTATTTTCATTCTGTGTCTTTGTATATAAAGTGTGTCTTGTAGGCAGGAAAAAATTGGATCATTTAAAAAAAATTCATTCAGCCAATTCCTGCCTTTTGATTGGAATTCTTAACCCACTTATATTTAATGTAATTACTGATAAGATAAAGTTTAGATCTACTATTTTGCAGTTTGTTTTTACGTGCCTTATGTTTTCTTTGGTTTTCTATTCCTTCCTTACTGCCTTCTTTTATCTAAATAGATATTTTTCTTGGATACTATATTCATTTCTTGGGTGTTTATTGTACTATGTTTGAGATATCTTTTAAAATTGTTGCCCTGGGGAGTACAAGTAACATCTGAATTTAAAACAATCTAATTTAGTTTAAGGTCAACTTAATTCCAATAATATGTAAAAATTATGTGTCCAGAAGCTGGATGTAGAATTCTTGGTTGACAGCCTCTTTCAGCACTTTGAATATATTACCCTGCTACCTTCTGGCCTCCACTATTTCTGATGCAAAGTCAACTCAGTCTTATTGAAGATACCTTGTATGTGATTTTTTTCCCCTCTCGCTGACAACTCCACAGATTAAAGAGTACAATTTAAGAACTGCATTGAATATTCAAATTTCATAAATGATAGCTCTTTTTGGTAGAACTTTTTAGGCCCATCATCTTAGTGCTTTAAAATATGGATTTGTATTTATCTAAATTGCACAGATCTGTATTTTATTCTCATTATTAGTTAGTGTGATTAGTTCTCAGTGTCTATGAGATCTTTTCTTAGACTATAATTTCTTTGAGGACTAAGTATTCAGTGTATTCAATTATTAACATCTCATGTCTTGTAAAGTATCTGGCATTTTTTGTTACTTACTCAATTTAGAAAATATATTAAGAACCTAGTATGTACCAATCACTGTGAATTATACCAGAGATATAAGATGGAAAAAGGTCTACTCTTGAAGCCCTCATTTCTCTTAGAAATGTAATGAATATCCTTTATTTATATTATCAACACATTATACTCCTGTAATTACATGTTTAAATTTTCCTGCATCTTACTGAGTACTATGGGTGACCAGAGAGACTGAATGAGACCATAGTAGAACATTGAATGTGAAGTATCACAGTGTGCTTAATTTGTACATTTATGAAAATTGCATAGAGATCTATTGAGAGACAGGTTCCAGGTATTAAAGTCATTGCTACATTTAGCTGAAATGATCCAACTAATTTGCAAGTTATCAATGATAATAGCTGAGTCCTTTTAATATTGAAATATTATAAAAAATTAAAAATAAAGGAAGAAAATAACATGCTGAGAAAATTAAATATAAATTATTAAATATAAATTAAGGAAATATTTTGGTGTCTTCCAAAAAGTTCAGTTATTAAAAATATCCTAAGTTACATGTAGATTATTGTTCTGCAATTGAAAGAGGCAGAAAACTTTATGGAACTTTTAATTGACATTGTGTCTTTTCTATGCGAGTAGAGTACAGAATACAGTATCAGAATTAGCATTTCATGATAATAGGAATATTCCATACCCCATCCCCATGGATAGAAAAAGGAAGTGTGGTTGAATACATGAAATGGATATCATTTGAAGTAAAGCATAATGACTGAAAAAATGATTTTTATGTTTAAGAGTCAAAAATGTCTTAGCTTAGGCTGTTGTAACAAAATACCACAGATAGAGTAAGAGACTAAAACAATAGACATTTATGTCTCACTGTTCTGGAGGCTGGCAAGTCCAACATCAAGCAAGATCAAGCTGCTGACAGATTCAATTCCTGGTGAGAGTCTTCTTTGTTTACATATGACCACCTTCTACCTGTATCCTCACATGACAAGAGAGAAATATTTTTTCTTAATTTATATTTAATAACAATTTATATTTAATTTTCTTCTTATAAGGACATTAATCCCTTCATGGATCCCTACCTTCTTGACTTCATCTAAGCCTTATTACCTCCCGAGGGATCCATCTCCAAATACCACCACAATGGGAAGTTAGGGCTTCAACATATGAATTTTGGGGGACAAAAACATTTGGTCCATAACAAAGCATAATGTAAATGAACATCTAGTTTTATAACTGAATGTAGAGGATAATTCTTAAGATTTAACATTTTACAAGCATTGAGGGGAAAAAGATAATCAGACAAGGAAATGAGACATTGGTTTGGTCCTTGAGTTTAGTTTCCACTTTAGTGCCAGATGGGAAGATGAAACAGTCACATAACACAATATCATATACATCACACAGTATCAGTATCATGATGCTTTTGATGTGGATATACTGGAGACCACTTTTGGAGTTTACCTTTGATATTTTGAGGGAATCCTTTCTAACTGCTATGCCCCCATGCACACACCTTAAAAAGAAATTTTTGTGCTTACAAGAGAACATATTATCCAAATGAATTAGCAAATACTTTCTAAATATCAAGGCTACAGAGTCCTTATTTGCAGTCTTGTTTTACGTAGGTTTTAATAATTTTTTGTTTATAACTATAAAACTGCTTAATTTGACTTTTTGGTTTACCATATCATCCTCATGTTCTCTTAATAATATCATAAAATATAAAACCATATTTGTGTATTAATAAAATATATTTCCCTTTTGATATTTAACATATGTTTTATTATAGGTCTCTTATGGTATCTCTCCATGTATTTATGTTTATGAAAGCTTAACATAAAGGGAGTTTCTATAAGAACACTTAAAATATAGACTCTCAGTAAAATTCCTCCTTCATTAGCTCCCTTTTGAGGCTATAGAAAACATAATATTATAAGTAGAACAGTTTAAAACCTCACATTTTGTTCGTATTAGGATTTGCTTTGATGCGGTACCTCTACTTGTTTTTTTTTTTTTATATAAATGAATGCAATCCAGGGATTGATGATATGCCTCTGGGTTTTCTTGATGCAAATTTATAGAATATTTAAGATGTTTAAGACCACACTTTTTAAACTAATTATTGGATCCATCTTCCATCTTTGAAACCCAGTTAGCTATAAAATATACGAGTGTCTCCAAACTCTATCTTCCAACACTGAGAAAATCTGAGACATGCTGTGAGCACCTTCATTTCACATGATTGCTTCAAAATGACTACTACAGGAGGCATTGTGAAAAGGACAGTTTAAAGAATTATAGTAGGGGAAAGTCGTGGAATTTGATACTACTACTTATTAATTGCTCTAGGTGATGAGTGTGAAACTTAATTTGTCTTAATCAACGAGGGGTGAAGAGAGCACAAATTAATTTGACATGCAGATTTTGTGCTTTCTTAATGATGCTGAGAGTATTCTGATCACAAGAAAAAACAGTATATACATTTCATAGGTCAGTGACTATACTATGTCCTGCCTGTAGCAACACTGTACACATCTTTCTTAAGGCTGAATTGGGTAAAATCTCTAATCTAGTCTTATTGGTCTTCTTGATAATAAACTGACAAAGCAAAACTGACCTCTTGCCTCATGGCCATTGTGACTAAGCGTGTTATATACCACAGTGTGGGGTAGGGAAACAACACATTTAATCTTGAGATAAACTTACAAAAAGTACTTTAGCTACCAATAGTCCTCAAACAAAACTTCGAGCCTTTTCTCAGTAATTTCTGAGTCCTTAGTGAAAGCAAAGAAATCCTTGACTTCTTCAGTTCTGGTGTCTACAGATATGATAAGCGTGTGATAAAACTATTCCTTTTCCACCACGAACAGCCTTGTTAAATTAGTAATTATGTGTGTGTGTTCCTGTTAAGAACAACTTACTGCAAACTGTCTTCAGAGAGCTCAGTATTTTGAAAATCTGTATTCCCTTAAAACATTGCAGGTATTTTATTAATTCCTATGACTCAGTTTTCCCTTTCAGAAAAATATAGAGAGCTAAAAGTAGAGGAGAAAAACAGAACTACCTAGCATAATGCCTGTTCAGTTAACAGCTATTTACCATAAGAGCCCTTGAATTTTTTACTATGTTTTCAACAAAATCTCATTTTGTTCCAGTATGATGACTTTTCAGTTAAAGGCACACTAAATTAATATGTTATAAAAAGTGATACTTTGACATTTTAATTTCAGGCAAAGATGCACTCAAAAATTTATTTGACAAAACAGTTCCTAGAAAAATAATAGAAAAAAATAATTGAATTGTGTGTCATGTCTAGATGCACCCAAAATATTTTTCTTTTGTATGTATGCCAGTAAAAGGGATGAAGAAATAGAATCTTTTGTTTACTCTTGCATCTTCTTTCGCACATGAACAATTGCCATGTATTTCAAAGTGCTCTTATGTTTGATTGGCTTTTCTGTTTTGCTCTAAATGTATTAAATGAGGTTTGAGTGAAGGATAACCATGCACCACAGAGAGGGTGAAAAATTGGTGATGAAAATGGTACAGTAAAAGAATGCACCATCCAAAAAAAGCCTGCATCTCATATTTTTTCTGCAACCACTATATTTTCCATCTTAAGACTAGTAAATTTATATTGCATACTTTTAGATAAAATATGTATTATTTTGCAAATTGTTTATTCCTTATATAAACATATTTTATTGTCAATTGATTTTTTCTATCTGTGAATATATTTGTATATCTACATATATATATGTAATTTTTCAAAACTTTTCACTTAGTGGTGAGGTTCCAGCAATGAATTAAGGCTCTTAAGCAAGAGATGGATGAATTTCCAAAGGTTATGGTGAAGAATATTTTTATTTCTTTTCATCTGGAATCATACTTTGATTCACAAGCTGAAACACTATGAAGAAATTGCGAATGTATTTGCATGCATGCCATTTCACATGGAATTATTGAGATTTATCATTTCATTTTTGATTGGCCAGAGGGCAGAAAACAACTTAAATATGTTTTAGATGGTATGTTAAGTCTGCTTTTTAACGTCAGAGCAGTTTATTAGAAGCAAATAAAGAAACCTAAAATGAAAATTTCCATTCAGCCATCAACATTTGATGTTCATACTTTGTCACCTTGAGACCAGCACTGGTCCTTTCAATACAGCAGCCGTTATAGAAGGTGGTTTCAGGAGTCAGGACGGCATCTTTTTGCATATAATAGCTGTAAACATGTTGAGAAATCCAGTGACACTATACTAGTTCCAATGTGTTGAGATACATCAGAGTTTAAAGACACAGAGTTATCACTTCAGAAATGTTTTGTGAACTTGTTGGTTTTACTAAACATAGAAGCCAATAGTGTCAGCACCAGCTCTGCAGTACAAAATTCATCTTTATATACAATGCACAGATAGCTGGGCCTGTCAATATCGTTGCCATGGTGATTTTCTCCTTGATGAAAATAATAAAAGAAACATTATTGATGTTCAGTAGGTACAACTGTTTGATTTTTAGAGCTCGCAATATTACTAACTTAGAATCTTTAATATCTTGGTAAAATAATAACATTGCATAAAAAGAGGATATAGATTACATCACAGTGATTTGAGGAACATTTTAAAATACCTAACATATAATGTGCATTCCTGTATGGCATACACAAGGCATATGTGTATTATAGTCTAATTAATTTATCCTCAGAAACTGTTATGAAGGTGATAATACCTTTCCTATGAATGAGAAAATGAGGACTCACAATGATCGAGTTCATTGTACAATATCCTACTGCTCATGTATTATGGAGCCAGCACCACATCCATTGTTCTGAA
Organism: Hippopotamus amphibius kiboko; assembly: GCF_030028045.1. Classification (NCBI taxonomy): domain Eukaryota; kingdom Metazoa; phylum Chordata; class Mammalia; order Artiodactyla; family Hippopotamidae; genus Hippopotamus; species Hippopotamus amphibius. The sequence goes on along the minus strand of NC_080187.1, from coordinate 168,865,757 downwards.
TTTATTCCAGAGGCCAACTATAAACTAATATACCATATTATGCCTTTTAAGAATGAGATACTCCATCCAACTCTGCCTCCAGTGTTTCCCATGCAATTCTCTCAGGTGAGGTCGTCTTACTTCTATAAACCCTCTCATCCAATTCATCATCCATACCAAGAGTCATAGCACCTATGAGATCCTAATTTCAGTAATTATTCAGATATTTTAAAAAATCATTATTGAACACTCTTGCTGTGTCAGGAACCACTCTAGGTGGTTGGGGATACGCTTAGTGAATAAGACAAACGAGATCTCAGTCCTCAAGAAAGAAGAACATACCAAGCACTAATAGGCACTAAAAAGAACACGGTGGTGAGCTAGAGACTGTGTGTGAGAGAAGTTAATTTCTAGTCATACTATCCTATACTTGCAAATTTCTCACTTTATTTCCATCTCTTTGATCACATCAGGATTTTCATTTCTTAGATATTTTCATTTTCACATAGTATATCCCTATACCATTTATCCAGTTTCATTTATTTTCTCATATAGTAGAGCTTCTATAATTCAATATGTCAACCATCAATACTTTCTCACTTTTTCATTTCCCGTATTTTTCTCTATTTTTCCTTTGCCCAACTGACAACCGACCTTGGGCTAAAACTATGAACTACCTTCTGGAGGAGAACTACACCATGCTGACTGACCCATTAAAATGTATTATCTCTATCTTCAGTTAGGCCTTTAGCATTTCTCAGCCATCTTTGTATTTGTCTTTGATCAGCTCTTTGTTCCTTATTCCCATATAGCTATTGAACAACATAATTACTTTTCTCATAATCTCTACCCCTGCACCTTAAAGTAACAGGTGATTTTCTTACTTCACTTTAGAAAAAAAACAAAAACACAAACACTAGATATAACATATAAACTTTCTCAATGGTGTGCTCTTGATATCAATGACATTTTCAGTTACTTCTCATTTCCTTTGCTCTCCCTGCCCTGCACATTTTAGAGGAAGTATTGTCCTTCCTTCGGTTTACTGATACTATATCCATACATCCTTCTTTCTTTCCATGGGCATTGCCCCATCCGTTATGCAGCTTCTCCTTCTAAGCAAGTACACATGCTTATATCACTCTGGAGAAATAAATAATAATGATAATGAAATTCTCAACATTTATTTTTAATTCACTTTGGTCTTTTTTCTTATTCATTTCTCCTTCGAATTAAGTATAATTGGGAGGAGTGTTTATTGAGTGATCTTAATGCTTGAGGCTATGGGGTGCTGCAAGCCAGATAATTCTGTGGTCACTGTAGGGTGGAGTCTGTCAGGCTGACCAGAAACTTGTGTCCTCTGGCCAGCACCTGCCTCCCCTGGGCAATGCTAGAGGAAAACAGAGTAACCCTTACTTTTTGGCTGAACCTTTTATAACCCCACCCCTGTTTCAGATAGCATAAGCCTGCGTGGTTTGAAACTTCACTAAACTAACTTGGGTGTTCCTAAATATCCAGACTCATATTTATAGAGAATTACGTTATTTTCATTTATAAATACCTATAATTCTGCATAAAAATTATTATTAAAGTTCTTATGATACTTTAAGTTCTAGGTTTTTGTTTTTTGTTTTTTTACAGCTGCGTAATATAAGATTAGACAAGTATTCAAATACTTATTTACTAAATTTCCTGATGGTGGACATTCAGGATATCTCTCTCGCTTTTATTTTTTGGTAATGAAAAAACACTCAGTTATAAAGGTTGTTATTCATGAATTCTTGTATTAAGTATCTGCTTTCACTGTAGAATTTTTATTTATGTTTATTTCATTTGTTAATCTGTCTTTTCCCTTCAGCTACTTTCAGATTTTGTTATTGTCTTTGGTTTCTGTGCTATTTTACTATTTGTCTAGGTATCTATCCTGCTGCATATTTGTTTCTCAAAGCTAAAAACGCCTGTGTTTCTTCAGTTATGGAAAATTCTTAGCCATTCTGTCTACAAATAATTTTTTATCTCAGCCTTTCTGTTCTCCAGAATCTCTCTTTAGACCTTCTTCTGTTTTTTATGTTTCTTAATCTCCCTTTAATTTAGTCATTTATATCTTAATGTTGGAGTCTAGAACATTTCTTTATATTCTTAGTTATTTCTAGTCTGCTGTTTCACCCAACTATCCAGTTTAAACATTTTAAAGCAGTATTTCTCATGCCTAGATTTTTATTTTGCTTCTAAATGTTCTAAAACTGAAAGTCCTCTGTCTCCCTATCTTCCTGCTCTAAATCATGAACTTTCTTGATTTGGGGAAATATATCTTTATTTTAAAAAGCTCTGATATAACTTTAGTTTCTCCCTTGTACTCTCTCTGCATCATAGACAGCAGATGGAATTTCTGGAACTGATCTCTGTGAATCTCAATTTTTTTTTTTTAGTTATGTTCCTCATTTTGGGTTTTTTCATCTTATTTTTCCAGAGACTACCCTTGAAATGTTCTAGGTTACTAATCTTTTTCAGCTATACCTAAGGTATTTATATGCAAGTGACTCATTTTTAGTTCTAAAGTATACAATCTTTTTTTTTTTTTATAATACAGTATCATGGATTTAATGTTCTTTTTAACCCACTAGATGTATTATTTACAGTTTTTACATTTTTGTTATTGTTCTAATAACTGTTTTCTCTGTTAGCTCTTCTGATTATTGAGTTTGGTGCTCCTCTAATAATATTTTTTAAAGTTTGCTTATACATTCATCTTCGTTTTCAAGTTTTCCCCTAGTTATTTTCTGATGCTCTACTAGCTCAAATCCTTACTCAGTGGGTCATGAGTAATGATGAGATGTGCTACTAGACACTAGAATTTTGGCTTCTGGATATAAGACCTCATTGCTTTTCCAGAGTCTTGCCACTGGCCTGTCCCTTCAATGGAAATTGCTGTAACTATTGCTCCAGTGCAAGGGCAAGTAATACTCTTGCCAACATTTAAGTACAGTGTTCAGAAAGGGGCTGACCTACACAGCTGATAGGGCTTTCTCAAACTCTAGCCTTCTCATAGTACTTTGCTTATTTGTATTTCAAGGTTATTACAGATCTTTTTATTTTTTTACAAAAGAATTATGTGCTTTTGAAGCTAGAGATTTAAGACAATGAGTTACGCTTTTGTAATCATTTTGCCATTTTAATCTGTTCTCTTATTGTGTTTTCATCACAATATCACTAAGGATAATTAAACAATCCTTTTTTTCTTTAACACAATTGATTTTGCTGATGCTAAGTCCTCTTAAATTGTCTCCTGATTTCCAAAGCTTCTTTAGCCCTTATTTCTGTTCTTTGACTCATGACTTTGAATTCTCCTTCCCTAATTCTTTTTTAGTAGGTTAGTTTATATGTTTTACTTCACTTCTGACACAATTCTCTCTCACTTTTTTTTTCTTTTTTTCTTTCTATTTTTTTTTTTTTTTTTTTGCCTTCTAGTAATTTTTATTTTACTTACTTTTTTTTTTGGTCATGTAAAAAGCTTGAGCATATTTGCTGTATACAGCTCAATGAGTATGGAGAGAAGTATACACCCATGAAAACCACACCACCATGAGGGCCATAAACATATCCATCAACTCCCAAAGTTTCCTCCCATCCCCTTTATTATTATTATTATTATTATTAATTTTTTTCTGTGGAAATAACACAATGCAAGGTCTACCTTCTTAGAAAATATTAAGTATATAATACAGTATTGTTAGCTGTAGGCACTGTGCTATCCATTAGATCTTCACACTTAAAGATTTATATATTTTCATAACTGAAACTCTCCAAATCAAAAGGGAAAATGTAAAATTGTCTCTTTTTGCAGTAGACATAGTCATATATAGAGAATCCTAAATATTCTACTAAAAAAACTCTTAACTGGTAAATGAATTTAGTAAAGTTAGAAGATACGATCAACATACAAAAATCAGTTGTGAAAAAAAAAATCAGTTGTGATTCTGTATACTAACAATGAACTATCTGCAAAAAAATACTACAAAAAGAATCCCATTTATAATAACATCAAAAATAGTAAAATACCTAGGAAGAAATTTAACCAAGATGAAAGATCAGTACACTGAAAACTATAAAACTATGATGAAAAAAATTGAAGAAAACAAAAATAAATGGAAAGACACCCCATGGTCATGGATTTGAAGAATTAATATTGTTGAAATATCCATACTAACCAAAGTGATCTACAGAATGAATCCCTATCAAAATTCCAATGCCATTTTTTTCAGAGATATAGAAAAAAAGAGTCCTAAAATTCATGTGGAGTTACAAAAGACCCTGAGTAGTGAAAGCAAGCTTAAGCAAAAATAACAAAGCTGGAGGTATCATACTTCCCGATTCAAATTATTGATATATTATAAAGCTATATTAATGAAAACTGTACGGTACTGGCATAAAAGTTGATACATAGACTAATGGAACAGAATAGAGAGCACAGAAATAAACCCATACATGTACAGTGAGCTAATTTTTGACAAGGGTTTCAAGAATACAAGGTGGGAAAAGGATAGTTTTTTTCAAGAAATAATGTTGGGAAACTGGATATCCATTTGCAGAAGAATGAAGTTGGACCCATATCTTATATCATACAAAAATCAACTCAAATGGATTAAAGACTTAAATATAAGACCTGAAACCACAAAACTCCTAGAAGCAAACGTAGGGCGAAAAATCCTTGACATTGGTTTTGGCAATGATTTTTTGGAAGGGTGTCAAAAGCACAGGTAACAAACAAAAATAATAAGTGGGACTACATCAAACTAAAAAATTTCTTCACAACAAAGAAAACAATCAATAAAACGAATAGGCAGCCTACATAATAGGAGAAAATATTTGCAAACCATATATCTGATAAGGAGTTAATATCTAAAATACATGAGAAACTCCTACGACTCAACAGCAAAAAAAAGAACCCGATAAAAATTGGGCAAAATTCTAAAATAGACATCTCTCCAAAGAAGATATACAAATGGCCAATAGGTATATGAAAATATGTTCAATATCAGTAATTATTAGGAGAATGCAAATCAAAACCACGATGAGATATCACCTCATACTTTTTTAAATGGCTACTATTAAAAATACAACTACAATTGTTGGTGTTGGAGAGGATGTGGAGCAGAAAGAACCATTGCATGGTGTTGATGGGGATGTAGATTGGTACAGCCATTATGAAAGACAGCATGGAGTTTCCTCACAAAATGAAAAATAGAGCAGTCATATGATACAGCAACCTCACTTTTGGGTATGCATGTAAAAGAAATGTAATCAGAATCCTGAAGTAATATCTCCACCTCTGTGTTCACTGCAGCACTATTCACAATAGCCAAGATAGGAAAACAACCTACATTTCCATCCATGGATGAATGGATAAAGAAGATGTGAAACATACTGGGAATATCAGCCTCAAAAAAATAATGGAAATCCTGCCATTTGCAACAACATGGATGGACCTGGAAAACATTATGCTAAGTGAAGTAAGCCAGACACAGAGAGTCAAATACTGTATGATCTCATGTGAAATCTAAAATAGTTGAGTTCATAGAAGCAGAGAACAGAATGGTTATTTCCAAGATTTGGGGGGTGTTGCGGAGGGAATAATGGGAAGATGCTAGTCAAAGGACACAAAGTGATACAACTCTTCTGAATCAACTAATTTTTTCTCAGAAGTTTTTGTCATCATTTTTCTCCATGTTAATAAATGATAAAAATTCCCAGAGTTTTATTCCTCATTTGGTCATCGTTGTTTTTCATAGTTAACAACCATCCTTAATGATTTGCTCAGTATAAATGAATGACCACCTAAACCTAGATCTTATTATCTAGTACATCTTCAGGTCAGTGTATACTCTAAGTTATTACCTATGAATCTTGTGAATTTGTTTTAAATATATGATCACATGACAACTTTGCAATTTCTAAACTTCTTATTTTAGATTCTGAGATTTTGAGAATTTCTCTATAAATCCTAACACAGAAAGCAATAGAAACAAAATACATGTAATAAAAACATGTTGTTATAACAGTTAATGTCTGAGGAGTTCATGAGAGCTGAGTAACAGAAACTGCTCTTATGTTATTTCAGGCATAAAGCACCTGCAAAAAAAAAGCCATGGTTATCAAAAAGAAATATTATTCTAAAAAGCAAAGGCCATGCCATATTTTGTCCGACTATTTGAATTTTACCTAAAGGAAACATTAGCTTAGAGAGACTGGTGTAATATAGGTACTTTGCCAGGTGTGTATAACATATTATGCCTTGTTGATGGTACTGCTCTCTCATCCAAAACGCCATCCAAAATATTCATCACAAATGGCCACGTAATCCTTGCATGCAATTCCAGCAACTAAGTAGAATACCCTGGGTGGGGTTTTCAGGAACAGAATAATTGAATTCTTGATATGAGAGACATTCTTCTTTCATTTCTGAGTCTCTGTGGTTTTCTCTTCTCTGTCATCATACGCTGTTTGCAATTTCTTTGGGCATTGATCCATTCTGGTGTGGTGTATAATTTGTTTTGTTCAGTGGTTTCTTATCATGCATAGATGAAATGTCTTTTTTATCACTCATTCAAATTATTGTTCTCCTCTGGTGATGGATTTTTGCAGCTTCTGTATTTATTTTATTACTTGTGACTAAGGCATGTTTTCTCATCAGAAGCCCATCAGAAGTTTGCATTTAGTATTACTTCACCATCATTCAGCACTACATTCTCAGCAGTATCTCTACTCAGAGCGAGACAAGGAGTCGTTGGGTTAAATAGTTTCAGTGAAATAACTCCTGTCTTCCTCATAGCCTCAGCCTGCACTGCAAATTATTTTAGACTACTACAATCTATATTAACACAGTTAATTTATTTCCTGTGTCCTATATTTTATATAGTTATGTTTCTCCCTTGAACAGAAAGAGAGAAGCAGTAAAGTGACGTGAGCAGTTTTCTTCCCATCTTTTCTTTCCAAACTGAAATATGGATGTGAAATTTTTGTGGACAGCTAAACGTATCCCTGAAGATTTAAGTGAGTGAATAAACTATAGCCAAACTTTTGGAAATGTATCCAAATCAACTGAGGATCTTACATTATTCACGAAAGAAAGAAAGAGAGAGAGAGAGAGAGAGAGGAAGAAAGAAAGAAAGAAAGAAAGAAAGAAAGAAAGAAAGAAAGAAAGAAAGAAAGAAAGAAAGAGAAAGAAAGAAAGGAAGAAAGGAAGAAAGAAAGAAACCATAAAAATGTTGAGATAAATTCTTTTATTTTTTATTTTTTTGATAAATTCTTTTATTTTTTTATTTTTAATTTTTTATTTTTGACACGAGAGATCCCAGTTCCTGACCAGGGATGCCAGGGATGGAACCTGCACCCGTCCCCCCTTCTCCTCCCTCACCTGCATTGGAAGCACAGAGTCTCAACCACTGGATTGCCAGGGAAGTCCTGAGATATAGTCTTAATAATTGTATTTCTTCTAAATTTTCTGCTGAATTAATTTCAATGGACCCAAATTTCTTCATTCGTTCATAAAGTTAAATAATTGGAAAGAAGTTTTAAGCTTCTAAATCCCACCCCCATTCTTCAGATAGAACCACTTGGAAATTGTCGTGGAGGATAAAAATCTGTTTGTTAAGATCCTCAGACATGAAAAGTCCACTTTCTTCTTTAATAATTATTCCCCATTTCTCATCTCTTACTGTCAGTATTTTCTAAGGCCTAACTAAAATCTTGATAATAATTGAAGTCTTTCATTTTTTCATTCAGAAGCAAATATAACAATTCTTTTTCTTTTTTTTTTATTTCTTTTTTTTTTGAGGTACACCAAGTTCAATCATGTGTTTATACACATATTCCCGTATTCCCTCTAACAATTCTTTCCAGCAAGTTGCAGCGCTAGTGTCTATAAAGTATACATGTTTCAGTCAGACACTGATCTTGCTGTTATAAAATGTTTCAGCATTCTAAAAGAGTAATTAAACAACTATGGAAACTAATCACAAAAATTATGTACATAGTGGCATTATTGTTCACAGAAATGTTCAGTTTTTTTCAGTTGGAGGGAGAAGGACACACGCTTGAGAAGAGCTAAGTTGAAGATGTGTCAATGCTTAAAGAAGAGTTATATGAAATCCAGGGTATTAGGACATATTAGTTAATATCTAAGATGCTAGAAGAAAGAAGCTGGAGTTTATTCTGGTAGGAGCAGAGCAAAAGCTTACTTGAATCCAAGTTCTGTCTTACATTTTCAAGCAATCCACAGAAACATCCCTAAGCCTGTTTCTCATCTATAAGATAATGATAATAACATAGATTTCAACATATTTGTGAGGATAAAGTGAGATGGAATGTTCAAAGTGTTTATTATAGTTTTTGGCACATAGAAAGCGATCAGTAACGAGGACATTATAACAACATTTTATGGTGGCGATAGGAAACCATCATGAATTTTGAGCTGTGAGTGTGAGTATAGCCATATTTCAAGAAAATTAATCTAAGAATAGTATGTAAATGTAACTAAACGGTGTACATACGAAGTGAGGTGCTTAGTTTTATAAAAAATACATATTCTAGATTTTTTTCAAAGGTTCAATTAAGGATAGTGACAATAATGAAAATGAATATGGGGAAGATTTTGGAGACATTATTAAATCAAAGAGAAAAGTTTTTCATTTTAAGTATAGAGAAGTTTTATATAATTAGGCTTTATTTTTTAAAAAATCCAATTCCTTTTGCTTACTGCTTACATTTTACAAACTGTTGGGTCACCCCTGAAACTCCTGTCATGTCTCTCTTGTGCTGTGGATTAAAGTAATTAAAACCTTCATCTCAATCAATTTTCATAAAGCTTTTCAAAGGTTGGCAGTTGGCCGGTAATAATCCTATCAATTGAATAATTGAACTTCACAAAATTTAATTTGGGACACATATTAAACTAGTAAATAGATCATAATATATTATAATTTTACTTTCATTTCATTCCTTCAAGAAATAGTCATTTCTGGCACCTAAATGGAATGAGGAATTTCTTCTGGGAAATTCCTCTACAACAGAGTAGTATAAACTTCATTGAATTTTGGTAAATATATTTCATTGCAGTTGAGAATTTATCCTCAGGAATCAAAAGGACCTATGTTTAATTCAAGCACTGTCATTTACTTGGGCAAATTTACTTTTCATTTCAGTCTTAGCTTATTTATCTGTACGTTAGGGTAATGAGAGTACTCAACTCTTAAGGTTATTGTGAGGATTAAATAAAATATATATTTATCACATTGCCTGGTACTCGAGTACACAATAGTATAATTGCCATTATTATCATGAACATTATTCTTCAATGGATGGTAGATACTCTCTGAGTTGCCCTGAATTGTTCATGGTCTTATTTTGCTCCATTTACATTAATTCTTAACCACCAATTTATAAAGGAATGAGAAATAAACTAGTTTTGTATCATCAGGTTTGTTTCTAAAAGGCTCTAATATGTTATGTGTTGTCAAGATCCAAGATCTACTGAAGAATTGCTCAGATATTCAGAGTTCATGAATCAAACTTCTTCCATATTGGTGGCTAGAAAGGAGTTAACCTCCAAATCATCTTGGATTATTACATGGTAAAGAAATTGAGTCAAAGACATGATCTCAGTTGATTTTGGACTCAACTCCTATTCTGCTTCCTGAGGGCAAATATGAAATCATTGTTATTGTTTTGAAATCTGTTGCTTTTCTTCCTCCTCTGACTGCTTAAATCTTACTACTAGTCTGGTTTTTAGTTAATCTCCTTTCAAGAAACCTTGTTCCCAATGTTGTATGCAAATAATCAGAGATAAATAAGGCGGGAGGAACCCTCAAACAGATCTATATCTAAACAGTATCAAGCTGATGTCAGAAACTGTGTGATTTCCTTTGGTGGTCTGCTGTTGTGCTTATATTCCTTTATTTTCTGAAAATTATGTCTGTCCTTTATCTTTCTGGCTGAACTTTAAGCTGATTTAATCTTGTTCTTTCCACTGTAGAGATCAAGAACATCTGGTTACCATTTCCTCCTTACTAATCCTTTACACATTTGAAAACTATTAATATATTACCACTAAATTTTTGCTCCTGCAAGCTAAATTATTTCAGTTTCTTTAATCTTATCATTACTGAAAAGACCTTTTTGCCAACTCCTTAATCATTTGTGTGGTTTGTGTATAGCCTCTTGTTTACTTCTCTAAACTCACTCAAAATTATGAAATTTAAAAAGACAGGTTTTCTGAAAATGATAGGCATCATTCGTGAACAGGTGGAGAAATTATGCTTTCAGAGTTTATGCTCTGGAAAAATTTTAAACTGTGACCTAAAATATGCTATATCACTTCTAGGATAATTCTTTCCAACATGAGCTTAAAAAAATTTCCTACTTCTATCATTTGTCCTTTCCCTCTAAATTCCATAAACTGTAATCCATACATTGTTTCAGAATGAATTAGAGGAAAGACTGTTTTAGCTAGAAATTTAAAATGTTTATATTGAATTGTAAGTTTTATAATAATCCCAGAGTAAGAAATAGAAAAGACCATTAAGCGAAATTTTGGGTTAAAAAAATCATATATGTATATTAAGCGCAGAAACATTTGTGAGTAAATCCCTCTGTCTGTTCTGTCCCCCCAGAGTCGCACCTTTAACATTTCTCACAGAAGCTTGCGCTTTATATTTATAGAATTTATCACAATTTGGAACATTATATTTCTTTATGTGGTTAACATCTGGCCTCCCACCATACTTTAAGCTCCATAAGGGAAGGAGTCTTGGCTACTTTTCTTAAACTTGTATCTCTGGTGTTTAACGTGTAGTAGATAATTTAGATATATTTGTTGATTGTATAAATGAATGATGTGTTATTTGTGGTTGCACCTGAAGAGATGTACAATTGCTATTTTCCTATTAAGTGTGAAATACCATTTTATTTATTCCATTAAGATACATGATTAAAAGGAAACAGGATCTAGGAGGAGATAATATGTCATTATTGAAAGTAAACATGTTAACCCAAAGTTATCGACACATTATTAAGAAGAAAGCAAAGACTTAAAAAAAAAGGAAGGTAACGGAGGTCAGTTTTGGTGATTGTGAGGTGGGAGTAGTGGATGAGAAATCAGTGATCTTTTGCTACGTTAGTTGGAATCTGTAGCAGGAAGACCTAGATAGCAAGACACGTCTTCTGCAAAATGTCTTCTCTCTTTGGAGTAAATTGGTCTCGAGAGTTTTAGGGATGGGGAGAGCACTATATGGCTGGGGAACATGGGTAAAACTTTAGTAAAATAAATGCTATAAGAGTGAATGGCTTTTTATCAAAGAGTCAACACCAGGACTTTTAAAATAACCCCGCTATAATAATTTACCTGCTTGTAGCAATTTTCTATGATAAATATGCAAATAAAATATTCTCAGTCTCCATCAGTACAGGGTAATTCTCTTCACTTTCTAATCTTTTAAAGGAAGCCTATACATCTTGTTTACTTCTTATTTCTGCAGGCTAGAAATGTAATTTCCAGCAATATTCTTATAATATAGTAGCATAAATATACTATAACTATTTTGAAAAATAAGAAATAGTAATAAACATAATCTGAAATTTACTAGATTCTAGATTTCCTAGTTTTCATGCAAGTCAAAAGAATTTTACCTTATCTATAATGTACATTCTTATTAAAAATACATATGTATAAAATACATTATGTTATGGAAATAATATGTGAAAATGGTGTAGTACTAGACTAAGAATTAGAAAATTAGTTTGGTCAAGATTGTGTCACTGATGCCTTGTAAAGTTGAACACATCTCTGACCTTTCCTATGTTTTAGTTTTCAAATCAGGAAACTGGTCTTATAAATACTTTTAAAAATTTCACAGGCTGGAAAATGTGTAGTCTTTACTTTTCTCTGTCCTTCAACACCTGTGTAAAATGGCATCCTGTTCAGGTATGGAAATATCTCCTCTACTGTTTCCTTATTTCTATCAATACACAAACACAGGCTCTCATTACATTTTATTTGAGACTGCAACATTGTTTTAGGTCATTCTCCTGCCTTTTTCCATGATTGCCTCTCTTTTTTCCACATTGCTGCTGCCAAACTTAGTTTTATGAAGCACTGGTTCTCTGCTGAATTGCCTTGTTAAGGAACTTCTAATAGTTCATTACTACCTATTGATGCCGAAAGCTTGGCTTCTGTGCACCAGTGCTGAACTGAATCTTGGGGACAGAGTTTTGGGTGAAGTATAAAAGAATAGCTTTATTGCTTTTCCAGGCAAAGAGGGGCACAGTGGGCTCCTGCCCTGGAAAACAGTGTGTCCTAAGGCTTTAGTGAGGAGTTTTATAGCAATAGTTCAAGGGTGGGGTTGCTGACAAGATGAGGGTGTGCGGGGTTTGTACTCCTTTAACCTTGTCCCAGGCATTCTTCTTGATGAGGCTTCTCTGGCTCTTTAAATTTGGCCTCAGGTAGTCTTCTCTGGTGTAAAGAATGCTGACATCTTCCATTTGTTGGGTTTTATTTCTATACAGGGCTTAAAGACGTTGTTATGTGTATCCCTTGAGGCAGAACCAGGACCTTGCCCCAAAGCTGCACTATTGTTTCTTGGCTGTTCCTCCCTTGAGTTTGCATCCCCTCCCTTCCCAGATTAGCAACTGTTCGAATCTGCCTTTGGAACTCAGGGAAGGTCATGGTAGTTGGAGTCTGTTCCCTACGAGAAACAGGAGACATGGAAAGGCTTCCATGAGCAGGAGCCCCACAGGGTCCTGCTTGGTTTCACTATCACATTGCATTTTTTTTAACTTAGACCTATCTTAAGCAGATACTGCATATTGCTTTCTGAATATACATTTTTCCTTTATTCCTTCTTCTCTGATGCATAAGTATCCCACTGTAGACAGTTAAAAAGAAAATAGAACATGTTTTCCCAGGTCCCTTGTACATGGAGGTGACCATATGACATGATTTGATAAGGAGAGGTGAGTTTCCTGGAAGATTTCAGAAAGGTTTCTCTTTGCCTTTCATCTGTCTGGAACACAGATACTCTGCAGGCAGTGGAGGAACTAAATTGTAACCAGCAGGCTAAAGATGGTAAAACTGGCCAAACAGAAAGAGAGAAGGATTCAGGATGTAATAGTGCCTTAGATCTTACATACTATCTGCAAGCTGTCTACCTCCAGATTCCTTGTTTCATGAGAAAAATAATCCTTCTTTTGGGTAAGCCACTGCCATCAAGTCTCTGTTACACACAACTGAACAAAATAATGAACTGATGCATGCTCCTAACCCAAGTCTCAGCTTTTCTGTGAAGCTGCATCTAAGAAACCAACCAATGTTTGAATTTCTGCAACACATATGCTTCCTAACACTACATTAAACTGTTATTTGTTCTGTAATTTTGTTCACTTTAACACTCTGCTAGATCGTACATTCTTTAAGGACTTGGACTATTCCCAAATTTATTAGAATATGAATTCCTGAGAGGCAGAGGCAAATTTTACATCCAAATCTATTCACCACTTTTCCTTCAGCACCACTTGTATGTCATAAGTACTCAAAATAGATGTCAGGTATACATGCATGTGTGTGTGTATATATATATGCATATGTGAGATTTTAATTAACTCAGTGATTAATGCTTAATGATATTTATTCTAAATTTATTTGTTTAATCAAGAAATTTATCCTTTAGCCATTTCCTTTATTGGGGACGTTCTCACTTCAAAATGTGTAGCAGATAATTAAAACAAAACAAAACTTGCATGCTCAACTTCTTTTCCTACTTATTGTAATTGTATGGGAATTTTGTGAGGAATTATAGATTAGGTTGAAAAAAAATTAACTTTTATGTCTAGTTATTGCCCAAAGTCAGGAAAAACATAATGCAAAAATAATAAATTAACGTTTGTTTACACTTCTGTCCTCAATCAGTTACATTTGAGTAAAGGGATACTTAGAGTACAAACCTTTGAAGAGTGAAATAGCTGCAACTTAAATATATTCTGACAATCTTAAATCTTTCTAATAATGAATCTTGTGTATTATTTTAAAACTCTAATCATTCTCTCCCAGGTCTGGGTGAACAGATTGTGTTAGTATTAAAATCACAGCAGTCATCCTAACATAAAAATCACCAAGGGAAAAATGAAGATATGAATGCAATAGGATTTTTTCACACTCTATAAAGTTTTCCTCTTGTTAAGCTTTAAAGATTTTCCAGTGTGTGCCCATATTAGCAATATTTCTAAAATATCTGACATTTGTTACACTGCCTATAATAAATGAACTAGTATTGAAGATAGAGAATGTGCCTACACTAGCCATTTGAAATGAAGTACTTTGGAGCAAGTGGAATTGCTTCCTTCTTAAGAAAGCCTTTACAGTCTATACAGGCACTTACCTGTTTTATATGCTTTGTATTGTGCAAGTTTGGAATATGTTTTTTTTGCTCAGTCCTCTTAATTTTACAAAGCACACTCCAGCTCTTGCTGGCAAAGAGTGGTCTGAAGTCTATGGCAGTGCTAACATAAGCTTGCATCACACTACTTGGGCCTTACTTGGTTTCCCAACTAATCACCTGTGAATGCTAACTCACATATCTCTTTCCTACACCCACCATCTTCTCTACCTCACCGTTCAAGTTTGTGCTGGATTAGGCCCACACTATAAAGTTTATATTGTTACATTATTAGCTTGACATTTAAACTTGAATCTTTCTGGAAGAAGGTCTTTTGGGTTCTATGGCTGTGGAGTGAACCAGGAAATTATGAGAACTTTTCCCTGCCACAGTATACCAAAGGCAAGTGGAGGCAAAGATGAAGTGTAGATCCTTCCCTCCTAAAGCTGGTTGTCTGTGGCAGTTCCGTGGCTCCATGGCTTCATGTTCTCTAGGAAGACCAGGAGGCAGAACTGTCCAGATGAGCCTCGTCAATTTGTACAGGAGCTCTGATTGGCTGAAGCTTCTTATTAAGCGTCTTTGCTTTGGAACAGTGAAATGAGTCATTCACCTATTACTTCAGAGTTTAAGCTGTACCCCGTTTAAAGCAATCTGTTCCTCCATAAAAAGAAAAGCTTTTATTGACACTGTAAAGAGTATGAGTTTAGAAAATAAAGTAATCTTAGGCTAATTACATTTACTAAATTTAAAATATTCAAAGGTCCATGTAAGTTTTACTTTTTAACCTCAGCCTTTGGTGATCAGTAAGAGGTCATTAAGCATCTCATAGTAAGTGATACTCACAGGTCCTTATAGAATTAAGAGGATTTGGGACATTAGGAAGTTCTGGCCATAAAACCCAGATTTAGATGCAGGACTCCAATCCTTGACGTGACCTCATTCAGAAAACAAATACTCCATCCCAGAAAGACTTGGTGCTTGGTGGGTTATCAAGTCAGATACTCAGGTGCAAGAACTTCACACACCTGAAGGGGTTTTTTCAGTGTGTGCTCTGAGCTTAAAGTCAGGGTCAGATTAGCCCCAAGGAGACTTCAGTTTTGAAACAGAGCTAAATAAATTCATCCGTATTGTAAACATGATTAATTTGTGAGTATGTATTTGGGATCAAGGTGATGAGTGGTCCAGTAGCTAAAACTAGGTGCGTATGTGTATGTGTGTGTCCATGTGTTGAAATATTGTACATGCTTATTAGGCTTTTGACTGCTTCTACTCTCCACCAAGTATTTAACTTGGATAATAGAGGTATATTTTTCAAAGATATTTTGCGTGCCTACTTGATAGCATTGTATTTGGAAATGACCTTCATTTTCTGAAAATTCAAACTATTTGTGTGAAACTCATGTTTTCCTCTGATTTCTAAGTGCATATAAATCACTATTATTATCTTTAAAAGGTGGTTCCCGAGGTCAAATTCTGCCAGCAGGAGAGCAACAGAGGTAGAGCACATGGTCAATACAGCTGCAGTCCTGAAGCTGCACAGATCTTTAATGCTTTCCTTTGCACTTTTTGTTGGTGACCAGTGTGGAGGGAAAGTGATTGCTTTCTTTCTTTCATCAGTTTCTATTTGTGTGGTAAACTTTGCTTTCTTATCTTCCCTAATTTACTAGCCACAAGGAGTTTAACGTACTTCCTGATGATTGCATGATTTTCTTACTTCTTATAATGCTCTCTGTAATAGCAAGGGTAATCATGAAGATCCAAAGGTGGTTTCTGTGATTTAAAAACAAAAACAAATCTTAAGTTGTCCTGTTAGTTAAGGGCTTTCCAGCTAATTTCCTCCTACTTTACTTTTCCTGTATTCATGAAGTCTCTATACAGTGCCATCCATATGGATTTACATATTTTTAATTTTATTTTACACATGAGACTCATCACTAAATTGTAAATATCTCAAGAGTAAAAATGAACGTTTTTGATGTGAGAGGGTAAGTAAGCGAATAATGCCTTGGTGTTTTAAGACCTAAGTCTAACCCTTTCCAAAGGAAGAAAATGGGAGGATACTGAAAGGTTCTGTTAAATCGAAAGTCAGATAAACTATTGTTATTCCTTTGTTCACTGTTGTTTGCTAATCCACTGTCTGTGGCTGAAATATCAGTCAGAAGTCATCTGCTGAGGACAAATCTAGTTGCTGTATTTCTATATCCATGGATAGAACATGGATCTGTTCACTACCTGCATGTTGACTTTAAATATAAATTGTCTCTCTGAAAGTGAAATAAAAACAATGATAAGTGGTCACTTTTGTTTTTCTAGCAAATTAGCAAAATTAAAAAGAAAAGTTTAATGACATTTATTTTTGAAAAGAATGGGGAGCAGTAGGTACTCCAGTATAGTTTTAATAGTTGTATATATTGAACAATATTTTAAAAGTCAGTTTTTATCTATAAAAATTTCCTAAACTTTGTGACTCAACAGTCCTAAGAAACTGTTCTACAAAAATAATAGCATGAAAAATAAAAAAGGTAGAAAACTATGTGCTGCAGATTTGTTGTAGTCTTGTTTTTAATAAAAATCAGAATCTGTCTAAATTTACTTTAGTAGGAAATTGGTTGAATAAAGTATGAACATACATGCAATGTTCTATATTAATTAAAAGCAATGAATCTATGTATATACACTAATTTTAAAAGGTGTACACAAAAGGTTTTAGCTTTAAAAAGCATCAAGGAAAACTTTGATTCCATTGTGTTTAAAAACTTTGAAAATGTATATGTATATATGCAAATTTGTATTTAGCTGACTTTGTTTACAAATATACAAGAAATATGAATTTTGCAGGCTTAGAGAAAAATATAGAATAATGTATATCAAAAACTTAGAAATTATTCCTTTGGTGGAGAAACACCAAGGCAAATTTCATTTACTACTTCTGTTTATAATGGGTAATTTTTACTTTTGGAAGCATTTTAATGTGTGTATGGGGGTTCATTCTCAAGTAATAATAATTAAAAATACCAGTAATTTTGTACTCCTTAAACATATCTCTTTCACTATTTGTATGAGCAAAAGCAATTACATATGTAAAATGCATAGCATATATTTGGCTTTCAAATTCACAAATGCATTATTATCAAGCTGTCATGCTCAATTATTGTTATGATGAGGACAATCTTATAATCAGTTTGCTGTTCAAGCAATTCACAATTATTCTCGAATACCCACAGTACAAATTCTTTTGTAATTCTTAAGATGATTATTAGAACCTTCCCTCATCTTTCTCAGGGTTTAAGGAATTTATAAAATCTACCGTTCTGAAAGTGTGTGCTAAGCATATACTAGAGAATAATCATGCATCTATTCTGACCCTTTGACCTCCTGATTCCCACTGGCAACCTTAATATATACTTCTAAGAGTACCTGTTAACTATTACAAATTCAGTTGACTTTAGCTATATCCAGTTTGTAAGAATTGCTTACTGAAATCTCAAGGCTCTGTTTTTCTTGAACTTTATCACTCACAGAACCCAAGTGCCTACCAAATACTCACTGCATTTATTCTATCAGTTTTTTTTTTTTTTTTTAACTTTCTTTGGGTCTTTATTATTCTTTTTTTCTAAAGCCTTTTATTGGAATATAATAGCTTTACACTCTTTTGTCAGCTTTTGAGGTACACCAAAGTGAATCAGCTGTATTTATACACATATCCCCATATGCCCTCCCTTCTGCGACTCCCTCCCACTCTCCCTGTCCTGGCCCTCTAAGGCATCACCCATCATTGAGTTGATCTCCCTTTGTTATACAGCAACTTCCCACTGGCTATCTATTTTACAGCTGGTAGTGTATATATGCCTATGCTACTCTCTCACTTCGTCCCAGCTTCTCCTTCACCCTCTGCCCCCCCCCCCCAACCCCGTGTCCTCCAGTCCATTCTCTGCATCTGCATCCTTATTCTTGCACTGTCATTGGGTTCATCAGTACCATTTTTTTTTTTTTTTTAGATTCCGCATATATGAGTTAGCATACAGTATTTGTTTTTCTCTTTTTGGCTTACTTCACTCTGTATGACAGAATCTATGTCTATCCATCTCATTACATATAGCTCCATTTCATTTCTTTTTATGGCTGAGTAATATTCCATTGTATATATATGCCACATCTTCTTTATCCATTCATTTGTTGATGGGCATTTAGGTTGCTTCCATGTCCTGGCTATTGTAAATAGTGCTGCAATGAACATTATGGTACATGTTTCCTTTGGGATTATGGTTTTCTCTGGGTATATGTCCAGTAGTGGGATTACTGGGTCATGTGGTAACTCTATTTTTAGTTTCTTAAGGAATCTCCAAACTGTTTTCCATAGTGGCTGTACCAACTTACATTGCCACCAACAGTGCAGGAGAGTTCCCTTTTCTCCATACCCTCTCCAACATTTATTGTTTCTAGATGTTTTGATGATGGCCATTCTGATCAGTGTGAGGTGATACCTCATTGTATCTTTACTTGCATTTCAATAATGATTAGTGATGTTGAGCATCTTTTCATGTGTTTGTTGGCCATCTGTATGTCTTCTTTGAGGAAATGTCTATTTAGGTCTTCCGCCCACTTGTGGATTGGGTTATTTGCTTTTTTGGTGTTAAGCTGCATGAGCTGCTTGTATATTTTTGAGATTAATCCTTTGTCCATTGCTTCGTTGGCAAGTATTTTCTCCCATTCTGAGGGTTGTCTTCTTATCTTGTTTATGATTACTTTCACTGTGCAAAAGCTTTTAAGTTTCATTAGGTCCCATTTATTTATTCTTGATTTTATTTCCATGATTCTAGGAGGTGGGTCAAAAAGATCTTGCTTTGATGTATGTCATAGAGTGTTCTGCCTGTGTTTTCCTCTAGGAGTTTTATAGTGTCTGGCCTTCCATTTAGGTCTGTAATCCATTTTGAGTTTAGTTTTGTGTATGGTGTTAGGAAGTGTTCTAATTTCACTCTTTTACATGTTGCTGTCCAATTTTCCCAGCACCACTACTGTCTTTTTTCCACTGTATATTCTTGCCTCCTTTGTCAAAGATAAGGTGTCCATATGTGCTTCGGTTTACCTCTGAGTTCTCTATTCTGTTCCATTGATCTTCCTTTCTATTTTTGTGCCAGTACCATACTGTCTTGATCACTATGGCCTTGTAGTATAGTTTGAAGTCAGGAAGCCTAATTCCACCAACTCCATCTTTCCTTCTCAAGATTGCTTTGGCTATTCAGGGTCTTTTGCATTTCTATACAAATCATAAGATTTCTTGTTCTAGTTCTGTGAAAAATGCCATTGGTAATTTGATAGGGATTGCGTTGAATCTGTAAATTGTTTTAGGTAGTACAGTTATTTTCACACTGTTGATTCTTCCAATCCAAGAATATGGTATGTCTCTCCATCTGTTTGTATCGTCTTTGATTTCTTTCATCAGTGTCTTATAGTTTTCTGCATACAGATCTTTTGCCTCCTTAGGCAGGTTTATTCCTGGGTATTTTATTTTTGTTGTTGCAGTGGTAAATGGGAGAGTTTACTTAATTTCTCTTTCTGCTTTTTCGTTGTTAGTGTGTAGGGATTCAAGAAATTTCTGTGCATTAATTTTGTATCCTGCTACTTTACTAAATTCATCAATTAGTGCTAGCAGTTTTCTGGTAGAGTCTTTAGGGTTTTCTATGTATAATATCATGTCATCTGCAAAGAGTGACAATTTTACTTCTTTCCCAATTTGGATTCCTTTTATTACATTTCCTTCTCTGATTGCTGTGGCTAAAACTTCCAAAACTATGTTGAATAATAATGGTGAGAGTGGGCACCCTTGTCTTGTTCCTGTTCTTAGAGGGAATGCTTTCAGTTTTTCACCATAGGAGAAATACAGTCAACACTACAAAAAACTTAGCTAGAAATAGAAATATATAAAAAGACTAAAAATAAAAAGAGAATAAAAATAGAATAAAAAAATATGTTATAAAACGTGTCGATCCCTTAGGACTAAGATCATAATTAATAAAAAAAAAAAAAAAAACAAAACTGACCCTAGAATCGACCAGATCAATAGAATTAATAATAATAGTTCTGTTTCCTTGGGTTTTCAGCTGTAAGTATCCTTCTACCCACCTTGGGCTTTTTGTATTACTCTGCGACCAGCAGAGCTTCCTTTATTGTTTGTCTGTAGGCGCTGGTGTGTGGGGAAAGAGAGGGTACAATAGTGGCTCCTTCTCCTGGGAGTGAGTGAGCAGTGGTGCCCTGCCTGGGTCATGGAGGTTTGGGTGGCTCAGGCCATGAGTGCGACTCCAACTGCAGCTCCTCCCCCCTGCTACCACTCTGCCGGGTGCCCTGCCTGGGTCATCGGCCCACAGCTCAGTCAGCTGTGGCGGTGCCTGTTGAAGAGGGATGCTGGCGGCTCAGGTGTAAACAGAATGTCTCCAGAGCTGGGCCACTCTGTGGACTTTTGGTTCTCAGCTGCAGGCACTGTAGGCCAGCCCTGCTCAGGGGCCTTTGTTATCCCTGAGTGCATTAGCCAGGCCCAGAGGCATCCTTTCTTTGTCCGTTGCAGGCACCAAGAGAGAGGCTACACCTGTGGCTCCTCTCCCCTGCTTGTGAGTCAGCAGTATCAAGCCTCAGACATGGCCGTCCAGCTTTCTGTGGTAGGCACTCTCTGCTGTGGATTTCTTCCCTCCTGTCCTTTTAGTCCATCTCCCTACTGCCAAAAATGTTTTCTCGCCCTGAACCAGTTCTCCGGTTCCCACATTCCAGCTCCCAGACCCCCTGTTCAGCTGTGAACTGATGTCTCATTCCAGACACGCTGAGCCGTGGTGTGGACCCTCCCTGTGTTTCTCACTCTTTCCCATCTGCCACAGCTCAGCTGCTTCACCCTCTTTGAACTATCCCAAATGCCTCACTTCTGACCCAGGGAAATTCCCTGTTGGAGAAGGGGTTTCCCCATCAGATAAGGGATGTTTCCCCGAATTCAGCAGTCTCCCCTCTGTTTCAGATCCCCCTGCCCTAGGCTCTGGGACCTGTCCCTTTCCTTTCTTCTCCTTCTCTTTCTTCTTCTTTTTTTTTCCCCTCTGTCCTACCCACTTATGTCAGGATCGTTGCAGTCCTTTCTGGTGTCCGAGGTTGTTTGCTGGTGTTCAGCTGGTTCTCTGTGGAAATTATTGTGTCTTTTGGTGTATTCCTGATGCATCTGTAGAGAGGGATGAATTCCATGTTCTTCTACTTCGCTGCCATCTTTCTTTTCCTCAATCAGTTATTTATACAATCATTCATTTTGTCATTCAAGGTCTTTATTTCTTCACCAATGGAAGATAATGCATAATTGCAAAACTACACTAGGAATAAGATGATAATAGAATCAAAATACATTTCAAAGGTGACGAAATCAAGGTAGAGAAAAACTGAGAGACTAAACTTAAGATATGTGATCTATTTCTTTGTAAACATCACATTTTCTCAGTGTTAATATGTTTTTGAAAAGTTGTCACAATTGCATTTAGTATAATACACGTTAAAGATCAATTAATTCAGCTTACATAGAAATAGCTCAGTGACATTTTAAAGTTTTTTAATTGCTTTGTCACATCCATAAACCAGGTTCAGTCATCCTGATCAATGAGCCAATGTAGATGCTTTAAATAGAGATAAAGCCTTAACCCAAAGCATAGCTATAGTATGTATGAAGCTGCTTTTACTAATTAAGAATAGAGCAACTTCAGTGAGAAAGCCTACACTATATCAGATTACTGGTAGAATTTTTGAACTGAGAATTTTGTTTGTTTGTTTGTTTAATCTGATTTTCCTGTACTGACTTTTCTCTGTATTTGTGGATCCAGAATTACTGATAAAATATTATTCAATACTTAATTCATTCTTCACATAATCTTTATGTTCATTAAACCATTGTTGATGGATGATGTTAGATATGCTAGAGGCCTTAAAAACTATGGAGCCAAATGACTAGTGACTGAGCTCCCAGTAATCTATCTCCAGGTTTGAAATATCAGAGAGCTGACCATTTTTGGGGCATACTGTGCTCAATGCTTGGAACCACACTTTAAGTGGCATATAGATAAGCTGAAATGTGTACAGAGAAGCTTAACCAAGATAGTCAAAAATAAGAGTAAGAGGTAAAGACATAAGGAATGATTAATCTGGAAACAATGAGTGTGAATATATTTTTCCCCAAATGTTCAGAGGGATGTTATACAGAAGAAAGACTGAAAAGTGTTCTGTATACGTCCTGATGATCAAACTGGGATCCAAAGATAAAAGTTACAGAAAGACCTTTTGGTAAGGAGATTCTTCCTAACTAATAACGCTGTATTTCCTTCCAGACATCATAGATGCTCTACTAGTAATGCTTGTCTCATTATCTGGGTTTCTTAAGTAATCTTTACAATAGGATGGTAGGCTTCTATAGCACATCACTGGAGAAAACCTCTTAATTTGGCATTATTACCAATTGTCAGTTACATATCTGCATAACTTTATTATTCCCTAAGACGTATTTCCCCCAGTTATGCACACTATAGGATTTGGAATGCCTTGTGGAAATTCACAAATCTGTCCTTGGCAATTTTACAGCATGATCAATATAGGAAATTAGTTAAATCTGGCTATACTTGTTATTAACAGATGCTAATTACAAGTGATTATTTTTTCTTATAAGTAAAATTCAATATATTTAGAAATGTATTGCATAACTTTTCTTGGGATCCATGTAACATTTATCCATCTTTAGTTTTCAGAACTGAATATATTTTTATTTGTGAAGGCCAGGACTTTTTTTCACCTTTCCTTATTGACTCCTTTCCAGTTCTCTGCTCAAGATCTTTGCATAGGAAGAACATTGCTGGGGAAGAATAATTCTAGAGTATGAATGTTCCAGAATTAGCAAGTATTTCTTATTCCTTTCTTCCTTTTCTCCTTTCCTTCCTTCCCTCCCTCGCTTCCTTCTTTCCTTTCTTCCTATCAGTTCCTATAATGGCTAGCTCCTTTTTTTTCCTTGAGATTTCAGCTTAGAGAGTCACTTCCTCAGGAAGACTTTCCCTAACTCTAAACAAAATATCTGATCACTCCCCACCCCATTTATTTATTGATTTGATTTGATTGAATTTATCAGAAATTGTAGTTTTTTTGTCTTTTTAAAAAATGTGTTTACAATAATTTTTCATCCCCACTGGAATGAAAGTTCTGTCATATCTAAGATAAGGTCTATCTCATCCATCATTGTGTTCTCTGCATTTTAACACAGTTCCTGATGTGTGCACAGGGGTGTATTTCAGTATATATGCGTATTTGGATAGATATTGGGCATATACTTCACAAATTAATTTTCTCATTTATTCATTAACACGTGTTTGTTGAGGACTCTCTAGATTCAAAATTGACTAGATCCAATTAGGGTGACCTTTCAAATATGAGAAATGGAGTTATTGATAGATTATGCCAAAATTGATACTGAATTTTTTACTGTTTAATTAAACTC
Source organism: Hippopotamus amphibius kiboko (assembly GCF_030028045.1). Classification (NCBI taxonomy): domain Eukaryota; kingdom Metazoa; phylum Chordata; class Mammalia; order Artiodactyla; family Hippopotamidae; genus Hippopotamus; species Hippopotamus amphibius. The sequence continues at coordinate 168,841,859 of NC_080187.1, read as the reverse complement.
ATTACTTTTCCCAAAGACATTCGAGGTATCCTCTTTTTTTCTCAGCCTGAGAGTTAGTATAAAATATCTAAAACCCAGATCATAATTTAATTTTGTTTTTATCATTTATGTATATTAATTAGGAAACTGGTAGGCTAAGTTAAATTTCCTGCTTGAAGCAAAGGGAAAACATCTATGAAAGATCTGAAAGTAAGAAACACAATTTTTAAAGAGAGCATAAGGATTTTTTACATAAATCTCAAGTCAGTTAATTACCTGTCTCAGATCCTTGTTTTATATTAAAGCTTCAAAACCGAAAGAGAATAACTGTTAGAAGGTGACTGACTGTGAGAATTTTTCTTGTTTCCAAGCCCATTTTCTTTAAAATAATAGGCTTAGGGGAATCTCTCTTATTATAATTAGAGAAAAAACTGACTTCAGTCTAGATTAGAATCAGTAAAACAGATTAAAAAGAAACCCTCCAAGTCTCACAAATATTTTATTTGGGAGACATATTTTACATAGCCTGGAATTTTTCTGTCCTTCCAAAAGGAAATCCTGAATGGAAAGGGAAATAGATGCCTACTGACTAATGCAGGAAGAGTACCTTAGGCATATATTTCATGTGATAATTGCTTTTTCTTTTGCATTTAGGAACTACAGGCAAAAGCAAGAAAAAATGTAGCTGATTTTATTACCCAAAGGAAAAGCAATCACTATGCTTGTCAGGTCTATGAGCACTTATCCCATCCCGGGAAATCTTTGAAAAATAAAATCATGTTGGTGGCTATCTTGCAATGCACTCAAAGTTAAGTTGTTAGATTTTTCCCTAAGCTACTGCCATTACCAAGTATCTGACCAGGTCACATGGAAAATAAATATGTTCACACTATGCTATCTGCCTTTGTTAGGAACTGAGCTAAAAAGAAGGACTGATGAGTATCTCATGGATATTCATTCTCGTTTCACTTAGAGCAAATTATCTTCATCCTGCAAATTCTTTGACCACAAACTATTCTCTTTTGCTGTTTCATTTACCTCTAAAATTTAGCACAATACTGAATTTTAAAATTTAAAAATGTGGATCAAGTGCAACTGGATGGGAATTTAAAGAAATCTGCTTCCTCAAGCATTAATTGAAAATGGATGCAATTAGAGACTGGCTGCCCTGTTGAGACTATAACTAGACCTCCGATTTTAGTTACAGTAAAGGAGAGTAGTAGAAAGAAAGAATGAGTCAGTGAGAATGTAATTGGCTTTCTCAGATTGTTCTGTTTGGAAAATGCCACATTTCAGAGATTTTGCTGCCTTTCTTTTCAGGATGGAAGGTTAGATTCAGGAAAGCTTGTGTGGATATAGAAAGGGCAAATTGCCTCATCAGTCATCCACCCCATCTTCAACCACTTTAATCACTCTCATTCCAGTACTCAGCTGAGCCACACACCCAAGGCCAAAGTGTACTACTGAGATATGTGAAGAGTAGCATGTATATTTTAGGCCAAAGAAGTCGGAAAAAATTAAAACAAAAACTACTGTTCTAGCTTGAGATGTTTTCAGAATGAGTTTCTCAAGTACTTTCTTAATTCAAATCCTGTTTGTCAATGTTTGCCTTTTGTGTCTGAGTTTTCTCTAATTTATCTATTTGCACCATATGATATTGTTTCCAGTTATTTCAAAGAGTTCTGAAAATTGCCAACACTACCCAATGAACATTTCTTATAGACTATATGACTTTATCTGCCTGCTTCTAAATTTTTATTCAAGGGTGGTGACATCATGTGAAAATGACTTCAATTCCAGTGGCTTTTTTTCTATAGATTTGCACTAAAGATGCCTGCTTGATTCCTAGAGAGATGCAATTATTATTAATTCTATAACTATTCAATGAATATTTATTATTATATTCTGCATTACTAAAAATTCATCTCCTGAGAAGAAACTGTTGCGTCCACTCATGTTTTCAAATGACTCTCAGTCAAGAATATCCAACGTAATCAGTTTTACAATTATAACTATATTCAGTTTTTACAATATTTTATATTATCCTGACTATATTTCCATTTTTTTTACAATAGTTTACTTATCACAGGTTTCATTTGTATGAGAGACAAAAAGAAGTTTGCAGAGATCACATCGTTGCCATATCTGATTGTATTAAATTCATTGAGGGCAGAGGAAGCAGTAGTGACCAAAACAGAACAAGGATGGAAACAAGGTAAAGTTCTTCATTATTTTCTTCTTCTCTCTCAAATGAGTAAATCTATTTGTATTACTTTTTATATGCTGCCTGAGATTTTTTTTAAAGCTCCATATATGAATGCATTTTACTTGGAGTTGCTGTGTTTCACTGTAACTAAAAACATAACCTATCTTGGTAAGGTGATACAGCACCAGTGCCAAGATAGCATTAACACATAGACTTCTTCAGGAAGAAACTAGCTTAGCAAAGGAGTCTCATAATAAAGGCACACAATAAATTACTTAACAAAACATAGAACTTGTTTAACTCGGAAAGCTTTCCATTGAAACATTGAATATAATCAATATAAGTATTTGTGGGAAAAAAGTGAGGCTCTGGACTCCAGATGAGAAGTGGAACTGTTGCTTGTAAAGGTCAATTTCTTGGCAGTAATGGCTGAAATTAATAGTATGGAATAAAGCACTAAAATGTCCAATAGTAAACTCTATCTTCTGGAACTTTGGATTCAAAATATTAACTACAAATTACGGTGATTTGGGGCTTCACTTATTACTCCTTGTTTATATATTTTTTTGCATTTTTAAAAATACATAATCAGAGAATTACAGAAAGTTAAAGCTGAAATTGCACTATGACTTATCAAATCAAATGTGTTAGTTCTAGAGGCAAACACACACTGATACTTCCCCGTGCTTAATTCTGCAAATGTCAAATATGATTTCAAACATTCTTTAAATATATGTTTATTTGTCCATTAAATATATATAATTGTTTCAAACTTACATTGCACACATTTCTAACAATGTAGTGTTTATTTGTTTTATGCTAAAGGCAATCTCCAGATATTTTTATCACCTTGTTAAATAGGGACATGACTACATATAGGGGAAAAGATCTATAGTGTGGGTGAATAATTTGCCTTCAAAACAGGTAAATCTAATTCCCAAATCCCACACTAAGCATATATCACTCTTGAGGTAATATTTTATTGGAAAATAATAAAGAATCTGCCTTAACAGAAACTAAGACAAAAATCTGCTTAGATAACTGTCTAGGCAAGCTGCCAATTTGAAGTAGGGCCATTTGGGGTAACTGACTATAAGGAAGCAGTAAAAGTTGGAGAGAATACCTTATATTTTCACACGGGATTTATTTTGTGGGTTGAGTTTTGCAAAAGAGGAAAAGAGATTGGTAAGCAAAAGCACCAAAAATGCCTTGGATTATATTTTTGTTACTCTTCCAAGTTTGTTTGTTTGGTTTTTTTTCCTCAGACAATATCTTGAATGAGTTTAAGTCTATGTTTCACATCTGTACTTCAGATACCAAATAAAATGCCTATGGTATATAATATAAAGTATGTACTGGTGAAAAAGAATATGATTGGGAAATCTCCCTTTTATTCTGATACCTTATCAGGGAGCTTCCCCTGAAGGTTGATATTTGCGGTGAATGTAGTTATTGTTTGTCAAGGGCAATGGAAAACTAAGATTTTTAACTGTATGGATATTTTCCCACTCCCAAACCCCTGCTCAGAAATCTCGAAAGGTATTGTCAATCAGCACAGGTTTCTATCATCTGGATAAAAAGAATTTCCTTCTTCAGCAAAATAGCTGCTTCTTCCCAGCTACACATTTTATAGTAATGTTGAATATTTTATTTCCCTGTCCCATTTTTTCATATCCTGTTCTACAAAGGTTTCTAGTTGATTCCCAATGAAAATGATATTGCTATATAAATATTCAATTGTATGAATTAAGGTGGGAAGGCTTAACAGCTTACTCAGGTCTTTGTTTTTTGTTTCTTTGTTTGTTTTTTTCCTCTTAATAGTAACACATGGTTCTGTCCCTGAGCTCAAATGATTGGGGCAGATTTATTTTAGATACTATTGTAAAGTCCTAGAGTTCAATATGAAAAAATATGTATACATGAGTCACCATTGGTGATTGGAATGGACGCAGAGAAACTGACAGTTTATAATCAGTTAAAAAGCAGAATATCAATTTAACTACCTTTTATCCCAGTAGGCCAGGGAAAATACTCCTTAATTAGGAGAACATGAACTCCACTATCTTCAGCATATTTTTAAAAAAGGTAAGCTAGTCTATTGAAAACTTTGTTACTTTCCTGTTTTTAGTGTTTCTGTGTATGTGGTAAGCAAATAACACAGAACTACAGGCAAAACCACAAGATTTCAGGGAGTCTTGAGTGCGAGAGTAGTTTTCTCTCTAATCTTTCCTACTAAAGATAACTACCTCTAGTTCTTTGTAATAAAGTCACGTGGCAAATTCATATAAAGAAATGCAAGTAAGAGATACCAACATCACACATCTAAGTCCTTTTTAATCCACGAAAAAACAGATTTTTCTCCCTTTACTTTTGAGAAGGTTAATTCATGGAAATTTCTATAGGACACTTTAAAACTTGCAATTCTTGATGGAGAAAGACAAGTAGCCCTTTAAATATTAGAGCTGTGCCAGAATGTCCATAAATAATTCCTACTCTCCCACGAACCAGAGTGCTAGGAAATGTGCAGACACTGCAGATTTTTACTGTTTTCTCTGCTTGCATTCATATTACAATAAATGAGAATAGATTTCTAATATCCATTTCTATTACATGCATTAACTGAAACTGTGGGGGCAAAATGAAAAATTTCCTGTGATTTGAGACACTGGAGAGGTCCATATGCTAATGTGTGGGCAGAACATTCAGTATTTCTGCTTTTTTGTTTGTTTGTTTAGAGTAGCTTAAAAGGTTCTAGGAATTGCTAAAGGTTACAGAGCCTTCAAGCACTATTTTGTTAGTTGAATTGTAACCCTTTCCATTAATATTTTTGGAAGGATGAACCGGTTTCAATTAAAAAGCCTGAACTGAGAGAAAAATTAAGCTAAACTGAAATGTGCATGAACAAGTTTAGAGCATATACTTCTTGGCATTATTTTCTTTCCAGTGGAAAATTCACATGACAATGCACCATAAGACTGAATAATAAAGTCTTTCTGTCCACACTTGAAATTAAAATGATACTTAGAACAACATAATTTTTTATAAACATTGATTTGCCTATGTCTACACTGATTTCTTTACTGTAGAGAATAAAGATATAACTTTGCACAGTATATACTTTTTGGTGGAATATATACATGTATAAACCTATTATTTGGCAATACACATTATAGATACTTGCCAAAAAGGAATTAGAAAATCAATGACAAAGTTGGAATGTGGTCCCTGAAGACTTAAATTAATGGAATTCTGCTAGAGACATAAAAGTTGTTTCCCTGCTGTTCACATCGGTTGCATCCTGGAAAAGAAAAAAAGGAAAGAGAAGAAAATGTTATGTGAAGAGCTGATGCTTGCATCGCTGACTCTTCCTGATTTGTGCTGATGATAGCTGAAGCTGCAGTCTTGGCATCTTCCGCCGCACATTGTCATCAGCAAGGTGGGAACACATCCCTGAATTAAATTAGAATTCAGTGGGAAAATCTGATTTGTTTGACAGAAATTCACTTTCTAGTGTAACCTGTAGAAATGCAACTGTTTTAAAAGTTTCTACATTTGAAAATATTACTAAATATAATCTACCTGCAAGAATGTAATTTTTGAAAAGTTTCCTCAAAGAGAGGAAAGGAAATCATAAATATCATGAGAATTAAGGCCATAGTCCAGGTGAGGAAGAATCCTGGTCACAGCCACAAAGGTGAGATGAAGGGACATAATCAAATGTTCTGTAAGCCTTGAGTTTACACCATTTCTAACACACTAGCATTTTTTTTTCTTTCTTTGTCTCTTTTCCTTCTTTTTACTTTTCTTTCTCACTTTACAAATATATTTACTAGTCTTCTACCTCTTAGGAATAAAAGTAGTATGTAAGTGTCAGGAAAAGGACTAAAAACAGTTACATGTATTTCATCAATTAACACTTCATCCTATGGCTTAGATACTACTGTTATCTCCAATTTACAGAAAAAGAAAATGAGGCTTCAAGTTATTAAATAAATTGTTTAAGTATTCCACTAATTGGTGGAGAGCTGGGTTGTCTTTCTCAAGGCAGAACCTTGAAGCATCTGCTCTACGAATGTAAAGGTGTAAATACAGAGAAAAGACGAGCAAGTCTCGACAGGTTTGGGGGATTCTATAAAGAGAGATGTGAAAAAAAGCACACACACAGAAAGATCATCAGAATGATTCCCTTCTCTAGGGATTTCTATAACAGGATAAAGAGCATAGAAGGAGGAGCAGTCTGGGTAAAATGATGAATTAAGGGTGAGGATTCTATGAGACAGCCAAATTCTAACCTGGAGGTCTTTGGAAACACCTGACCTCGAGAGATAGACAAGAGGATAAATAAATGTAGGTGGCTACATTAGAGCTGCGGTGATAGGTGAGATAATCTAACAAAAATGAACAAATAGGCAAATATTGGTGTGGCCAAAAAGTTCGTTCGGGGTTTCTGCACAATATTGCAGAAATACTCGAACTTTTTGGCCAACCCAATAGATAAAGTAGGAAAGAAAGAGGGGGGAAAAAAAGAGCCAGCAAAGAAACTGAGAATAAATAACCCTATTGGGACTTCTCTGGCAGTCCAGTGGTTAAGACTCCATGCTTCCACTGCAGGGGGCACAGTTTCGATCCCTGCTTGGATGACTAAGATCCCACGTGCTGCACAGCCAAACAAACAAACAAACAAACAAACAAAAAGAAAAAACAAAACTATAGTGACAGGAAAAGAATCAGTGGAAATTATAAAGTTAGAATTTAAAGTAAAAGGGAATGGCTAATAATGTTAAATGCCACAGAGCAGTCAAGTTAAGGTTAGGGTCGAAAGTGGCTATCTGATTTGAATATTACCAGCTTATTAGATAATTATTGGGTGGCAAAGTGAGTTAGCAGGAGATTTTCAGCATAGAAGAAGAAATAAATGAACATTAATTGAACAATTAAAAATAGTGAGAGTAGACTCTTAGCAAATCTGGACATAAGAGAGATGGAGGTAAGGATGATAGATTGAAAGTTGATCTTCCTCCATATATCATTCACACAGGCTGTTTGGAAGGAAGACGTGTGGAGGAAGGATTTAAAATCTTGAATCCCAGAAAATGTGTGCAACAATCTATTCACTTCAATGATTTGAAAGATAGCTGCTATGTTTTTATTCCTGCTTGAGATTGTTATCAATTAGTGGACTTGGAAGGAAGCTTGTTTTGATATAAAACAACTATAAAAGGTAATAGGTAAAGTTCCTAGACTGGATACAAAAATAATGCAGGATGAAATCTAGGAAGAATGCTCTGCTAAAGAAGTTCATAATAATCCTCAGCAGCATGGCAGATGAAAAACGATGAGAAAAAATGGAAACAAAAGAGTCAAGGACTCTTGTTGAGTATACTTTCCTCACAAATTATAAGATGTTTTCAAAATTAAGAAGAACTAGCCCTTCAATTTCTAATGGAACAATAATGAGATTTTGCAGTCATGAGAAGGTTGAAAGAATGGTGCTGTTCACCCCAGGAGGAAAAGATAACTAGTGGTGTTCATTCCAAAGGAAAATGGATGTAGACATTTTTCTGGAGTGGAATTAAGGTTGGGGGCATGTGCCTGGCAAACAGAGGCCATCCTCAAGTACATCAATCCTCTTTTGTTTATTTGTTAGAAGTTTAAAGTGTCAGGTATTTCTACAGATTAATTCTGAGAAATAGCATCCCACTGCCATTCTTTCTCAGCAACAAAATGCTTCTCTTTCTTTTAGCTGATTACATTGAAAATTGACTAAATGTCTCTGTATAATGTCCTTCTATTATTCTTTTTGTTTTTTTATTGTTTCTTTGGGGTTTTGTTAATTTGTTTTTAGTTTTGGAGCGTTATGTTTTGACTTCCAACTATAGAAAATAAGGGCTTAGCTTTTTTGTTCCATGTTTACTCTTTGATTTTTCTTCTGGAGTTAATTTTGCTTTCTTGTTTGTTTAGTTTTCATATGTGCATGCCTCTAATTCAACCCAAACTTTTGTCTGTTACCTATATCATCTCTCAAGACATTTTGGTATAGCAGGTATTCTGAAGATTTAATCTTCATGAAAAAGTCTCTTTCAGAATCATCTCACCTATTACAGTCTGGATGGGCTACCCCATGTACGTGTACAATGATCACTCTGAGGACTCCTTTATCACACGCCTTCATCTCTTTTATTTATCCATCCATTATTTCATCTATTCACCTTTATTGACTGTGTGTGTAATTTCTTAGGCACTGTACACCAGAGGGGCAGGGGGGAAGAAACGAAATTCATTGCTCTTGTTGGCATTATATTATAGTCAGAAGAGAATTCCCTGCAATAGTATTCTCCACTTCTACATGGATACCTAATACCAAATACAAGAAAAAATAGAGACTCATACTCATAGTATTTGATAGAGAAATACATGATTGGAGCTTATCATGCACTGTTTAAAAACTATTCGAGAAATCCAACAGAATTTCTTTACTTGCCATCTTACTAGCCTGTTCTGGAGTTTATTCCACTGTCCAAACAGTGTTTGGGAGGCCCTAAAGGTAAAACCTCTTTCAAAAACTTTGAAACCCACAGTAAGATTTTGCTACAGAAAGTATTAATGAACTTTTCTGATTACTAAAAAAGAGTTATATGAACTTTGAAGACCATGGAAAACATGTATTTATTTAAATAATTTTATATATATTTACTGAAGTGAAAAAAATTACCAATAAGATAAATAGAAAAAGAAAAACACAGAAGAGAAAAGGTGTCATTAATATTGTCTTCACCTACAATTATGCTTGAAATCAAAATCAAAACCCCAAAGTTAAATATAAGTTTGGATTAAAGAGAACAGTACTATATCTTACATATTTACTTTTTTTCCTAAATAAATATTTTGAAGCATAATATTAGTAATTAACTCTTGTTTCCCAGGTAGTTCTCTGACTCTTTTTGAGAAAGGGTTTTTATAGGCAAATTTTTGCAACTTTGTAAATGTTAAAATATCTTTATTCTCCAGACACACTTAATTGCTAAGTTGGGTCATTATAGAATTTTAGGTAGGGAGTACTATCTTTTATAAATCATTTCTAGAATTGTGGAGGAGTAAAGCCATTTTGATTCCTGATGTTTTGATTAAGACTTATTTTCTTTCTCTAGAATCTTTTAGAAGCTTCTCTTTGCCCTCAGTTTTCAAAAATTCCCAAATGACGTTTGGGTCTGTCTTTCCTGAGCAGAGCAATTGTTGGACGCCTTCAATCTGGACCTTATGCCCTAGAGTTCTGGGAAATTATGTTTATGAATGTTAATAATGTATTCCCCTATTTATTTCTTCTTCTTCTCCTCCTCCTTCTCCTCCTTCTCCTCCTCCTCCTTCTCCTTCTCCTTCTTTCCAGAAATCCAGTTATTTGGACATTATTTGGGTCTTTTGGAAAGGCCCTCTAATATTTTGCTCTTTTCTCTCCTATAATCCATCTCCTTCTCTCTTTCCCATAATATCTAGGAGATATCTTCAGCATTTTCTTCCAACACTCACTATTGAGTTTTTCTAACACTGACATCAAAATGTTAATGTCCAAAAGTTCCTTTCCAAGTTGCTGAATGTTTCTTTGCCAAGGGACCCCTTTCTTGTTTCACAGTTCCTGTATCTTATATCTTTCTGGTATATTTTATTTTTATGTTTTATTTCCTTTATATGTACTGATTTTTTTCAAATGTTTTCTTTCTTTTTGTTTGCTTTAATCAGCATCTTGCCCATTAGTAGCTTTCAAATCTCTCTAGTTACTCTTTGTTGTTTTCTCATATTTAAGGCTGTAGCACTCTAGAGCTTGTGAAAGCACTGAGCATGTGAGTGGAAAATGCAGATATAAGTTTTACTATGGGGTGATCTAACTGGGTATTTTAGTTGAGGATGTGCTGTCATGGTCTTCCTTCTCTTTTCCTTTCTCTCCCTTCTCTTCTGTTCAGAACCGTCCCATGTCTTCTCCTCTCTTAGGCTACTGAGATTCTGATAGAAGATTCTTCAGTTATTTTTCTTGGAGGATAAAGACCTGACTTCAGTGTTTTGGTCACCCAGGGAACCCAGTTTATATGCATGCTCATATTTTCTTCAGTCTGAACTATGGTGCCTAGTTGCCTGTCATGAGACTCTGTTGCTACTTATTCTTTTTAACTTTTTCATCCACAGGATAAATATCCGGTTGTTTTGCAGAATGGAGGAGAAGAAATCACCTTGCTAAGCAAAGTAGAGGAAGGACTTTGGCTTCTAGAGTGACTCTTGAGCAGGTCTTCAGCTAGTTCTCCTTAGTCTAGCCTTCTTGTGCTTAAGCCCACATCCAGGACTGCCTCTTGACTGTCAGGATTCTATGGAAAAAATTAAATTGGTTCTGAATTGACCCTTAATGGATTTATGATTCAGATTTCTTGGCTATGTTAGGTATATTTCCACTCATTTTAATGCTTTCTAGCTTCCACAATTGTGATACTATATTGTCTTTTTTTCTCTTTCTTTTCACTTTTGTGGGTTAATGACTTAAAAATCCACATTATTGTTGGTTTGGTAGAATTTCATTAGATAACAAAATAGATGTGTGTATTCAATCAACTATCCTTACTCTAATTTCTACTCATTCTCAGCTCTTTTTGAACTGTGTTGGGAAGATTATACTAGCTAACAGCATTACAATGTCTGGCACAGCGTTAAGACTCAGTGCGCATTTGCTAAATTAACTAACACATGAAGAATGAAAGAATAAATTAATAAAGAAAACTTGACTGTCTTTCTAGTGATATTGATGAGCAAATTAGTAAATATCCTAGTAAATAGAAGCATCTGAGAACATATGTAGAATATTCGCCACCTGCAATTGAAGGTTGAATTTTGAAAGAACACATATTTATGAGCAGAGAACAGATGGCTGTGGATATGAAGTAAAAAATAGGATTTTAAAATTCTTATTGTTGAAGACATTGGATCTTACAGCACTCGGTATAATGTAGTTAGCAAAACATTCCTGTCTGATCACAGTAATTTAAGCTGAAAAAGCAGAGGAGGGAATTCTGAAAACAAACTAGATTTCATAAAAGAAGGAGATATGTCATATAATCATTGTAGAGAGGATGCATAGGAAGTTCATATAGGGATATAAAGATATCACTATATAGAGCTTCAGTAACTGATTACCAAAACTATGCAAATAAGGTAAGGACCTGATATTTTACTAAAAGTAGGTAGATATGTTCTCATGGTTATGCGAGAAATTCGATGGAATAGAACTCATAATTAGAATATGGCTATTGCTTTTAAGAAACAATTCTAGTCAAAGAAGTTGGATGTAAGGAAGTACATAGATACAAAGTAATCCACAAACCCGGATAGGGGCAGTAGTACTCACCAGATATCCAATTTATATCCCAATTCTTGCAATTAGGCAGGATTCTCTATATGCATAGTTCTGAGCAATAAATTGCGGGCAGAAGTGATGTGTAATATTTCTGAGACAGAGCATTGAAAATATGCACATGATTATCTAGCTGACACACAGAGAATCAGTGAGTTGTGAAATGCCAGGTAGTAGAGATCCTGTCAGCCTGGGACCTTGAATAACTTCATGGAATAGAAGACTCTGCCCACTACCAGGCCTACTTAAGCATATATCGTGAGCAAGAAGTAAACTTTCTGTGTTGTTGCTTGTAAGCAATTTACATATGGTTAATTTACCAGTGCAGCATAACCAGCTAATCAAGATAAATTCATGAATGAACTTAGTGATGATTATTAGAATGATAGAAAGCACAGCTTAGGAAAATTTTAGCAAAGAAGGAAAATACACATATGAAATGAGAAAATCTTATTCACATTTTGACTGGAAATTTTAGTCAATTAAAGCAGAAGAATTGATCCTTTTTTATTTGCCTGGCTAAAAAGTCAGGAATTTGAAGATCTGTTCTGCCTTACTAATGAACAATTACCAAATGATAGTTAAAGAGTGGAACTAAATTATCGGCACAAATTGATTATGGTTAAAAAATATCAGATAGGTGAACTTCAGGACATAGGTTAAGAACTTCACAGAAATTAAAGGCATCACACACCATGGATTGAAATAATAAAAAGAGATTGAAGATTGGAAATGTTTGTAAAAAATGAAGTAAAAAAAAATTAAAATATCTAAGAAATAGTAAAAAGAAAACAAGTAGCTAGAAAATTACCATAATCATATAGATTGCTATCCTATCAGTTTAGATTTTTAAGGGATCAAGAAACATATGAGCAAATAAAAAATACTGACTTAAACCTCAAAGGATATTAACAATGAGATTAGACTAGAAATGAGACAAACAGAAACAGAAGGTTTTTAAATTTTGTTCTGGCCATAAAAAAGAGAGACCCCAAAATGAGGCAATGTTTACAGAAAACAAAATTAAACAGAACTTAGTTTTATTTTGCTACATCAAAGAAGATGATCTTGAAATTGAGAAACATAGCATCTTGCTTTAATGAGAAAAATAAATGAGATGGGGTATTTGAAGAGGCTACATATGTAATTTAATTTCATCATAAACACCAGACTTGTATAAATTAACTAATAGTGTAAGAAATATATATGTATATCTGTATCTGTACCTCTCTTTCTCTCACATCACAGTACAGTTGTCAGAAATATTAGAGGAATCATGCAGAATGAGAATAGAACCAAAAAAAAATGAAGATTGCTGTTTTCCAAAAATATGGACTCCGAAAATTATAAACTAAGTAAAATTAGCATCTCCAGAAAAAAAACAAACTTAGAAAATGGGCTATTAAACAGAGGTATTGGAGTAATCATAAAGGAATTTTAGAAACTGAAACTGAGTGGAGCCTGGGCATGGAGGCCTCCTTTTCCCCCTGTTTCTTATAGGCAAGGCTCCAGTCTCTGTGACCTTCCCTGAGCTCCACAGGGCAGATTCGAACACTTGCTCATCAGGGGAGGAGCAGCCAGTAAACCACCTGAGGCAAGATTAAAAGGATCAGAGAAACTCATCAAGATTAAGAGATGACCACCTGAAATGAGATTGAGGGAGAGCAAGCCCTGCTCACACCATACCCCACCTTTGAACCAAGGTTATAAAACTCTATACCAAATCCTCTGGAGTTGAGACACATAGTTTTTTGAGGCAGAAGCCCAGTGTGTCCCCTTTTGCCTGGCAAAGCAATAAAACTGTCCTTTTCTACTTCACCCAAAACTCTGTCTCTGGGATCTGATTCCACACCGGTGTACAGAGAGGCTGAGCTTTCAATAACAGAACCAGCACTAATTCAATAACAGCAGACCTTGATGAACTAATGTTACTTATTTATTGGGATTATATTTCTGAGTTTTCAATTAGAAAAGTTTAACATATTCTCATATAATGTATTTAGTAATGCAATTTTTTTTTTAAAGTTGATGAGTAAATAGAGTCATGAGCATTTTGACCTCTTTGCCAAATAGTGAGAGTAATAGATGGATGTCTGTTGTCTCATTCTATAGCTAGTCCCCTCAAAATTTTTATCATGATTTTGATGAATCATAAAAGGATGATTACTGAATTTTATAGTGACACAGCTCAGAAATCATGCTAATCTCTGCAATAGTGAATATTTGAATAAATTTGGAATGACTGTGTTGCAGAAAACTGATTGCAGGAGAGACCAAGCATCACACTCAGTGGGTTGGAGAACTCAGGTTTATTGAGCCGGCGGCACCAGACAAGCTAACGCTCCAAAATTCTGGGACCCATTTCAGGGGAATCTTTTCCTTATATAGGTTAAGGCATATAGCTATAATTGGCACAGACTGATTGGCTGGTTTAAACAAGGCTCTAGGTGAGTTTGGCACAAACTGATTGGTTACATAATTACTATAGGTTACGGGCAGTTACAGAGCTCGGGAGTTGCTATGGGTTACACACAAGGGGTGGGGGGATTTCCATACAGAAACTTGTATGAGCAGGAGCAGGACATTCCATGCTTATCAGAACATCTTAAGGTTACAATTGATTACTAGGTCACCTTGTTCTTATCATGGCACAGCAAGCAGATTTTACAGAAACAGAGCTAGCATAAAATTATAAACTTAAAAATTCCCTCATCAACTGAAGTAAAGCTGAGCAAGAGAAAATCCAAGGTTTGGATTTTAGTTCTCAGAGATAAGAACCAGTGGCCTAACACATAAGTATTCAATATAAACAAATCCTTTCTATCCATTGAAACTGCTCATCAACAGAATAGGATGCTTGGTAAGGTCTGGGCTGCATCTCTTTCTGGCAGGTTCTTATCTGGTGTGGATGTTGATTTGGTATGAAGGATGCTGCTTGAGTTTCTCAAAAGATGATCTCTTATCCCTCCAAGACCCTATAGTTATATTATTCTTAGCAGGCATGTACTGAAATAGATAGCATGGATGCTTTTATTTCTTTAGAAATATTGGTTCATGGCTAGTAGAAAATTGGAGAGACAGAGTAATAGTGGATATAGTAAATTTAAGTAACTTGGATTTCAATTACAAAAAAGCAGTAGAGGAGTTGTGAGAAATAAAGCAAGCACTACATAAGAGTATGAAATTAGCATACTTTCATACAACAATGAGGTGTTACTGTCACATTTTGTTTTACTGCAAGGTGTGCATTTAAAGAAAGACACATAAATTAGGCTAAGCTCAAGGTGCAGGGTTTTCATTTCTGATATTTTCTCACAAAAATACCAAATACCATGGCTCTAAATGGAAGTCCATCGGGACATGAATTAAGTTGCTTGTTTTAGTTAAGGGAGAAATCTGCCATAGGGAGGGAGTTAGTTAGATGTATGATTCTGATTCCCTGCAGGATAGAAGAGTTGACATCATTAGTATTAAAAACCCATCAATGCCCAGCATGTCATTGAGGCTGTAGTTGGAAATGCTAAGTGATACTGACACACAAATATTATCAGGGTCATTTGCGAAAGAGAGTCGAGTCAGAACTAGATACTTTTAGACTTACTGAGCAGAAAAGGAATTTGAAAAACAAAATAGTTGAGTTTTCAAGGTTACTGTTAGTTAAAGAATTGACACTAACTCCAAACCTTTCCCCACAAATAAACAGCTCAAGAGAGACATGAAGTATGTTAGCTGTTTACTCTTTTAAAAGTTTATCCAATTGATTCCATAGAGATTCTGGCTTAAAAGGTTAGAAAAACCTTGCTACTCTAATTCTTATTTCCCAGGGTGACCACTATAAGATTAAGGTGAAAAAGAACAACAATGAAAAAGACAGCACAGAAAATCTGAGCAATAATTCCACTTTAATTAGACAAATTTATATTTGAAACGGAAAATCCAAAGGGAGAATGTAATTCACTCTACAACAGTTTCTATTATTTTTAAGTTCATACATTTTAGTTGTAACTCCTTTATAAAACATACCAATAGTGATTTAATTTAATCCTGGATCTTTTAAAGGGAAAATTCCCAGATCAGTATTTTGGATGGTTTGATTTAATATGCTAATACCTTTATATCAATACTTCTCTTTGCAGTTTTCTAGTCCCCAAAACCGTGAAGGGGAGCAGAACTTGACACCCCAAAATATATCTCTGTCGTAAGGATATTTTGAGCTGGTTATTTTTAAAAAACAGCAGACATTGGAAAAGCTCCAAAAACCAAGTAGAAGTTACCCTTTTGTAAGAGACATTTACATTTACATTACATTTATAAAGAAAATCTCCATTCCATTTGTAAGGGTGTCTTCCTATCTGTACCAGAAAGAGAAGGGTGGCTAAATCTCTAGAAACTTATCAATGAAGAAGGCAGAGACTTAAATATCTGGATAACAACTATACCCTCATTTACTGTGCTTTACCCAATAACCTCCAGTAACTGGCTCCTCCACCCCCAACATCTTCTTTTGTCTTTAACTGGAGATGGTATTTAAGATGGTGGCTTGGGCTATTTTAGGGAGCACTCAGTTTTCCAGGGTCTTTCCCAAGTATACAGTAGGTATATGTGTTATCAAACTTCTGATAATATTTTTCCTGTTAATCTGTCTTTTAGCACAGGGTGGTTTCAACAAGAACCTAAAAAGGTAGAAGGAAAGTTATTTTTCTTCCCCTACAACTGCCTTTAGCTTTCCTTGTTATGCCTCATTCATGAAAAGAACAGAGAACCTAACCGGAGCACATTTTTGAAATTTCTAACTGCCAGTGCCATTCAATGGCATGTATTACCCCAAGCAAAGAATAACTAAACTTTCCTTCTGTTCATTTCTTTGGAGATAAGAGTAGCAAGTATTTGCCAAGTAATTTAATGAGCCTTTAAAGTTTGAAATTGAGGATTTATCACTGTACTTAAATTTCAAGGCATAAATACTATTTATTTTGACAATCACAAACTTTACAAATGATAAGAAAAAAGAAAAGCTGTGATAACTCAGCAGTAAATTCATCAGTTTAGCGTCTCATTCTTCTCTTCTTTCCAAGCTAAGCCAGTAGAACCACTGTTGCTGTGACCTAAGCAGAAGAGAAAGAAGAAGTTGGAGAAGCTGTCCTCTGTTGTCTAAGCAAGTTTGTTTCTTTCTTTTTTTCTCAAACATTAATATGCATGGGAATCATCTGGGTATTCTGTTAAAATGCAGATTCTGATGCAGTAAATTTGGGCTGGGGACTGAGATTTTCATTTCTAATTAACTCCTAGGTTATGATGGTGTTGCTGGGCCTAGATCACATTTTTAATAACAAGGGTTTTTAATCTTAATTTCTTTATTCTTCTTCTGATGTTGTTGACCTAAAGAAAAATGCACAACATACAAGTTGTGAATTGAAGTTGTATTCAGGAAACTTACTGAGGACTATAGCCTGAGAGAAAACCTCTCAGTAGTTCGAAGAGGTAGAGGGAGAAGCCTAGTTTATATATGATTTTTGGCTAGGGAATACATTCAGTCAAGCATACATTCTGGTAAAAAGATTTCTGATATTCACAAAGAATAGATTAGTTCAACTTAATGATTTTAGTGCTTTTATTTGCAGGGAAGATGCAAGAATCTGGGTTTATTAATATTCTTCCTGAGATATACATCTAAGGGGCCTCTTTTCCCAAAGCACAGAGTTCCTCATCCTGCATCTCTTCCCAGATTTCTCTCAGGGTACACTGTCAGTCAGTGACTACACTGGCTAATGACTAGAGCTGGTGCTAAGCAATACTATTTGTTCTTCTTGGTTTACAGTGTGTTCCTAAAGTTATTGTTTGAGTTGTTCTCATTTGAGTCTTCTCCATATTGGCTAGTTTATCTTGGTGTTTCTACATTAGATAGATTTATTTATCTTTTTGCAAAAAAATGATCCACCCTTAAATTTTCTTGAAGCCCTAATTGTGGTATTAATGGGAAGAAGAAGGGTGGAGAGTATGATGCAATATGAGGGTTAATTGTAGGGTTTCAGAACAGACCTCCCCCAAATGGGCCATTTTGGCATGTGGGTTGTTTTGAGCTGAAGGCAATGGAAACCCTTTGTCTCAAGAGAACTACTATTCCTTCCTTAACTATCTAGAGGAATTTAAATTGGGGATTTTTCCCCAAAAAAACACTGTTACCAAAGGTAAATTTTATATAAGCGGCCCCATCTATATATGGCAGGGCAAACATTTAATTGCCGAACATCTGCTCTTTTTATCCTCATCCTGTGAATGACCCTCCTGTCCTTAGAAGCCTTAGGCCTCCATCTCACTCCTTAGCTCAGGATGGCATGTGTACCTCATTTTACCTTTCTGTCTCTCAAACTCTCATGTATGTGGGGCTCCTGCATGTATGAAACTAAATTTGATTTTCTCCTGTTAATCTGTCTCATGTCAATTTAATTCTTAGACCAGCCAGAAGAACCAAGAAGGATACAGGAAAATTTTCTTTCTCTCTGACATTATCATGGGCAAAGCCTATAAGTGGATGTAGCATGAAGTTTGGAGGAAGCTCCAGAGCAGAATGCAAAAGGGAGGGACACTGTTTTCTCTCTCTATTTTGGATGCTAGATCAATATAAATAGCTCTGATTTCCATTCACTGAGCATCTTCTCTATTCTAGGTCCTCATTTAACCCTTTTAAGAATATTTGTTTTTAAATATTTTAATTAACTTTCAAAGCTTATTATCCTTGTTTTACAGATAGGGAAAGATCATGAATCCCATTTAAAAAATGAGGGTTAGTAAGTCTGTACAAAGTTAAATAAACACTTCTAAACTCAATTTCTGAGGCCAGCATTACCCTAATTTCAAAGCCAGGTAAGAGACTACAGAAAAGAAAAAAATAATAAAAATAAAAGTTACAGACAAAAACCTCTCATAAACCTAGATATAAAAATCACCAACAAAATATTAGCAAATTGAACCCAGCAAAATAAAGAAAAAAAATTCTAGACAACAACCAAGTGAAATTTATTCTACGTGTATGAGACCAGTTCAACACATGAAACTCCATCAATGTAGTCTACTGTATCAATAAGAGAAGGAAGAAAATCCTATGATCTTATCAATTGATACAGAAACAGTATTTGAGAAAAACCTACACCATTAATGATAAAAACTATCAGCACACTAGAAAGAAGGAAACTTCTTCAACTTGATAAATGCATCTGCAAATAAAATCTATAGCTAACATCATAGGTAATGGTGAAAGACTGATTACTTTCTCTGTAAGATTGTGAAGATTGCAAAGATGTCTATTCTCACTGCTCTTATTCAACATGGGACTGGGAGTTCTAACCTATATAATAAGAGAAAAAAGAAAATAAAGTTACACAGTTTGAAAAGGAAGAAATACAAATATCCCTATTTGCAGATGACATGATTGTCTAGATAGAAAATCTCAAGTCTCAAAAAAAACTTGAATAAGTAGGTTCAACAAGATTGCTGAATACAAGATCAACACACAAAAGAACTGCATTTCTCTGTACTAATAAGGAACACATTAAACATACATCAGAAATGCAGAACCATTTGTAAATGCTCAAAAGAATATGAAATGCCTAGACATACATCTAACAAACATATGCAAGAGCTACAGGCTACAATGTATAAAGTGTTGATGAAAGAAATAAAAGAAGACCAGAGTAAATGGAAAGTCATATTATGCGCAAGGATTGGAGGATTCAACATAGGACATATAAATTTAATGCAATTCCTATCAAATTCCCAGCAAGGTTTTTATACACACAAGTAAGCTTATTCTAAAATGTATATAGGAAGGGCCCTAGAGTACTGAAAGCAATTTTGGAAAAGAAAAATAAATTGGAAGAAATCACTCTTCTACTGTTAAGGCTTACTATATAGTTATAGTAGTTATATAGTGGAGTTAAATATACACTGTAATACTGTTACAGAGAAAGTTACATAGATCAGTGGAATCTAATAGAGTAGCTAGAAATAGATCCGCATAACTATACTCAACTGAGTTTTGACAAAGTTACACAAGCAGTTCAATGGAGGAAGGAATTGTTTTGGAGCAATTTTACATACAGAGGCATTAAAAACAAACAAACAAACAAAAAAAACCCTCTGCCTATGTCTCACATCTTAACCAAAAAGCACAAAATGGATAACAGATTTAAATATAAAAGTATGAGACTTTAGGGGAAAAAAAGAGAAAATCTTTACAACCTAGAACTGAGTGAAGAGTTCTCAAACTTGACATCAAAACCACATTAATAAAGAAAAATTAATAAATTGAGCCTTATCAAATATACAAATATTTTCCTGTTAAGAGGATGAAAACAAAAGTTACAGACTGGGAGAAAATATTTGCAAATTACATATCCAACAGAAAACTTTTATCCAGATTACATGAAGACCTCTCAAAAGTCAACATTTAAAAAACAAATAATCCAATTAGGAAATAGGCAAAAGACATCAACATTTCATTGAAGAAGATATATAGACATCTAATAAGCATGTGAAAATGTTGTTCAAAATCATTAGCCACTCTAGGAAAATGCAATTAAAATCACAATGAGAGCACTACATACCAATCCAAAGACTAAAATTAAAAAAATAAAAACAAAACATCAAATGCAGGTAAAGATTTGGAGAGACAGAATCATTCATGTATTGCTGGTGGGAAAGTAAAATGGCACAGCTATTCTGGTTTGGCAGTTTCTTTTAAAACTAAAAATGAAAAATGGACAGTACCTAGGACCCAGCAATTGTACTCTTGGGCATTTATTTCAGAGAAATGAAAACTCACAGTCATGAAGAAACTTGTATACAAATGCTCATAGCTGCTTCATTTGTAATAGGCCCAAACTGGAAATTACCTAAATGTCCTTTGGTATGTGAAACACTCTGTGACACACCCATACTCAGTGGAATACTACTCAGCAGTGAAAAGGAACAACCTATTGGTACATGCAACAACTTGGATAAACCTTAAAGAAATTATCCTGAGTGAAAAAATTCAACCTAATATCTAACTTTGATATATAGTGTATATATATATAAAAAACACATGTGTATGTCTTACATATAGGTTTATAAAAAATCTAACCTGTATATGATTCTTTAAATAATAAAACAATAGAGAGAATAGGTTAGTGGTAGGCAGGATTTATGGATGGATTGAAAGGGGGTGGATGTAGGTATAAAGATTGACACAAGGGAGCCCTGTGTGATGGTACAGTTCACATCTTGATTGTGGTGGTAGTTATATGAAAATACGTCATAAAATTGCATGGAAATTTACACACACACACAAATGAGTACATGTGTAGCTGGTGAAATATGAATAAATTCTGAATTGTACCAATGGTAATCGTCTGATTTTGATATTGTGCTATTATTATATAAGTTTTCAATGTTGGGGGAGACTGGACACATGGTAAATTGGACCTCCTTTTACATTCCTCTGCAATTTTCTGTGTATCTATAATGTTTTCAAAATAAACATTTAAAAGTTGTCAATAGTTCATTTAAGATCCGACACAGCTTGAAGAACATCCTACTGACTTTCTAACCTCTCCAGAGCTAAAGCTCCTATCTGCTGCTACTCTCCTAATTTCTAGCAAGCAATGTTCTGGCACAGGGCTAGGAGGACAATGCCAGGTTGTGAAAGTTAGTATAAGGTATACAGATTCTGTAACTAAAGATATATCCTGATCTACTGTTTGGGAAACCCCGTCTTACATGGAAACCTGGATTTATAATCTCAGTAAAACATCAGTTCCTCTTTTCTTTCCTGATTCACATTTTCTGTGCTCACTACTAAGTGTAACCTTATAGAGATGGAATTCTAGGGGAAAACCTCCAACGTACCTATTTGTACATCTTCTTTCTTAAGGATTACATTCTATCCTCGTGAAAGGTTTTTAAAGGACAGAACTATTTTCCTGACTCTAATTACAATTTCAAGCAATCACTATCATAAAGGCTTAGTTTTCAGTTATTTTCCATTCTAAAATGTTTAAAGTTGGTTCTTTCTCCCTAAGTGAATTCTTTCCAAATTGCTAGTTCTGTTTTTTCTTTTTTTTTCTTTTCTTTTTCCTTTTCTCTTTTCGTTTCTTTTCTTTCTTTTATTTCTTTTCTTTTCTTTTCTTTTTTCTTTTCTTTCCTTTTCCTTCTCTCTGTTTTAAGCACATAGACTCACATCTGCTTAACTCAGGGATTGTTGAGATTTCATGGGGATTCGCAGAGTAGGAGGCATCCTGGCATGGAGATCGTTATTACTTTTTGATCCACCTCCAGTAAGCATTCTAACAGTTCCTCCCACACCTTCCACTAAAAGTTTTCTCCTCAGGCTAATTGACTGTTAATGGAAGATAAGTAAGGCATTTAAACATCCACATCTTCTCAGTATACATGATTTATATCATCCTCTTAAAAAACAGGATTTAGGTAGCAGTCATTCTGATTTTTTTTTCCCCTCTGTCAAATCAGAAACTGGGATTGTGGGATGGATTGGGAAACAGATTTTATTTTCTACGTGAGTTCTTCCAGGGCCAGTAGTGAACTGCTAAAGTAGAAGTTATAGGGGCATAAGGAGAGCCAGTTTTTCACATAACTAATCTAAGTTTAATTTTATTTGAAAAAAATATTACTTTTTCATTTGAAAATAGAGAGTTAGCCACATAAATATCATTTCTTTTCTGTGAAAAATTAACTGGTGAATTAAAATTTTGGTAGATTAGGAGTCTATAGGCATAGCATCTAATCTGTGAACCATTTTTGGCCTTTCTAACATGGCAACTTTAAAATTACAAATTACACCCTTTAGTTTTCCTGGCTAAACAAATAAAGATAAGGTCATTTAACTAGACTTGTTTCAGACTTGCTATGGAAATAGCTAGTCATTACTGAAAAATGAAGTAGAATCTCTGGCGCAGGATGTGCTCTGACTGTGTATTGTCTTACAAAGTCGATTCCCTGATGGTGACTGTCACAAGGTGGACCAAGAAATGAATGAGTGGCTCCCCAATAGAAATATATTTTGTGCATGTAGTTATCTGAGCAAGTTGTTTGAACACATTTTATGAAATATAAATAATGCAGTTAATTTCAGGAAGCAGTCCCTTATTCTGTAACTTTCTCAAAGCTGTTCCTTCTCTCAAACTGCACTTAACTGTTCAAGCATCAATCGGCTCTTACAGTAATCTTCAACCTGCCCTTCCCCATTTCCCCAAATGCAGGTTGTAGTCATTAGCATCCCCAGAATTAACTTGCTCAAATGTAGATCTTACTGTGTTACCCTCTTTTAAAATATTTCATTATGTTTCAGCCTTGCTGCCTGTGCTATGAGTAGCATCTTTACTTTGGCTTTGCTCAATGATGACTCTGTAACGTGCGAACTGTATGTGAAACCATATCATGAACAGTTGCACCTATTCTGCGAATGTCAATTTTACTTAGAAGTTGGGTAAACTCTTTAAAGAAGAAATACTGATTTATTATAGAAGAGCAAGAAAGACCATATGAATTTTATAATAAAATAAGGAACCTCAAAGAAATGTCATGCTTGTAAAATCAATCTTCTTTGGATTTTGTGTTCAAACTCCTTATTATAGTGTATAATTCTTTTAACAATTGGACACCGGTTAATACCATATCCTGAAACTCCTTACTACTTACTTTCTTCTGAGCTATCTCTGATGGATTACTAGTACCATTCCCCAAACTTCCCATGCTCTTCATGTGTCTCTGAATTCTTTCATGCTGTTCTTTCTGCCTAAAATACCATTTCCCAGTTTCTCTGAGTTGTGAATTGCTATTCATCCTTAAAGTTTACAAACTCATTCAAACTACATAAATATATTATTTCTTCCTCTTATCTAAAAATATTTCCCATAAATCTATTCAAGTATATTTTATGTTGTATCATGCTTATTTTATGTATTTGTTACTTTTACTAGTTATGAAAGCTTTAATGTAAAAGGGTATGTCTTATTCATTTTTTTTCTTCCTGCAGTGTTTTATAATATGGCCACAAATCAAATACTCTAACACTCCTCTTTCCAAAGGTTGCATTTAGATCCCCTTTCCTTGAGCGTGGGCTGTACTTTATGACTCCCTTCTAACAAATGGAATGTAGTAGAAATCTCAGAGTATAACTTCCAGGACTAGGTCACAATCAACACTCAATTTAGTAGCTGGAAGTGGTCCATCATGCTGCCATGACAGAGATGTAAAATCTTTTTGGAACTGGACAGTGGCTAAAACTGGTAGGATTTTGAAAAGAAAAGTGATAAAGGTTTTAAAAGCCTTGAAAAAAAACTCTATGTAGAAGAATGATGACATTTCAGAAGGCTATGTGTGAGGGCTAAAAATAAAGCAGTCAACATCTTACTGGAACCTGGAGGAAAGGGGGTCTTTGATATAGGATTAAAAAAATTAAGCAACAATGATTCCTGCAAAAACATGGGAAGTGGAAAATGTACCTAATGAACTGGGAGATCTAGCTATGGAGATTTCCAGAACAAGTGTTGGAAGATGCCATCTGATTTCTTTTTGATGCTTACCGTAAAATGTGAGAAGAGAGAGATGAACTAAAGTAAGTATTGTTAAACACAAAGAAGCAAGATTTGATTGCTTTGAAAATTCTCAACCACTCCAGATAGCAAACACTGCCAAGAAAACATGCTGTACAGATGAAATCAAGATTGGGACTGTAAAATCTTTGTTAAGATCTCATAAAACTCTGAGGTGAAGCTTCAGAATACCAATTAGTCAGAAAAAAGCTCCTCTAAAGATTTTTTTTGAGGTTTTTTTGTTTGTTTTTTAAGCTCTTTATTGGAATATAATTGCTTTACACTCTTGTACCAGTCAGTTTTTAAGGTACACCAAAGTGAGTTAGCTGTATTTATACATATATCCCCATATCCCCTCCCTCCCATGACTCCTCCCCACCCTCCCTGTCCTGGCCCTCTAAGGCATCACCCATCATCGAGTTGATCTCCCTTTGTTGTACAGCAACTTCCCACTGGCTATCTATTTTACAGTTGGTAGTGTATGTATGTCTATGCTACTCTCCTCTAAAGATTTTAAGGGTATGCCTCACAGATCCTCTGAATCAAATAATAGAGGCACTAAGGAGTTTAAGGAAATGGCCCATCAGCAAAAGTCTAAAACAGAAAAGGGCACATGTCAAAAGAGACATGTCAGTGTGACCTTTGGCACATTAACATTAATAGGATATCTAAACAGTTTTAAAAGGGTTATTTTGGTAGAAACAATGTTATCTTGGACTGAAAGGGACAGTCTAAACTGGTAGTTTTGTCAATATAACGTTGATCCTCAAAGTTCTTACATGCATTGGATAAATTACCTGGCGTGTCATAAAGACATTCCAGAACCTGTGTAAAGTCCACATTTTGAGGTACTAATCTACCAATAACCACTGAGAAACTTAAATCTTTAGCCAATGGCTATGTGATTGAGCCAACTTGGTAGGGTATCGTCTAGTCCAAGTAAACCTTAAAGTGACTGAAGCTCCTGCTAATATCTTGACTCTAACATCATGAGAGACTCCAAACCAGAACCACCCAGTAATTTGATTTTTTGTTTCTGATTCGCCGAATCACTCATATAACATTTGTTATTGTATTCCATTAAGTTTGGGTTAGGACTTCCTAGGTGTCGCAGTGGTAAAGAATCTGCCTGCCAATGCAAGGAACACGGGTTCGAGCCCTGCTCTGGGAAGATTCCACATGCCACAGAGCAACTAAACCTGTGCGCCAAAACTATTGAGCCTGTGCTCTGGAACCCATGAACCACAACTACTGAGCCCATGTGCCACAACTATTGGAGCCCACGTGCCTAGGGCCCGTGCTCTGCAACAAGAGAAGCCACCACAATGAGGAGCCTGTGCACCACAATGAAGAGTAGCCCCCGCTGACAGCAACTAGAGAAAGCCCATGTGCAGCAACGAAGACCCAATGCAGCCAATAAATAAGTAAAATAATTAAATAAATTAATTTAAAAAAAAGTTTGGGTTAATTTGTTACACAGCAAGAGATAACTAAAACAATTCTTTTTGCCATCTACTATATTGTTTGGTGTGTAGCTGTCAGTTATCAAATATTTGCTGAAAGAGAAAAGGAGAGAAAAGATGAAGACATAGTGGGTGGAATACAGAATAGAAAAAAATGTGGAGAGAAATTGTAATATTTAAACTAATCTAAAGATTTCTCAATGAAAATTTTCTTCATAATATATGTTAAAAGTGATTTGGCTTTAAAAGTAAAAATGTCTGAATTTATATCAACAAATTAAGAGAAAGGTGGTGGGCACTGATACTTATTGACCTTTTTTGCACATCACATAGGCATTCTATCATGATCTTCATTAATGTTTGTCATTTAATCTTAGCAAAAATTCTGGGAGTTAGGTATTATCTCCAATTTATATATGAGAAAACTGCCTTAAAGATATGAAATAACTTGTCACAGTCATAAACCCAGTAAGTGGCAGAGGCAGACTCTGATCCCACATCTGTCTGATTCCAAATTTTCTAATGTTTTGCAATTCTATGAAACATGTTATTAAAGATGCCTAGTGGATCTAGAATAGGAAGGAACATTTTTTAAATTTACATATTATTAATTCAGGTTATTGACTAAAAAGTTAAAATTATTTATTATCAGAACATTTGGGGATATTCTGGAGTCGACTGTGTTCAACTTTAATTGCATGTCAGCTTTGCCAGAGGAGACAGTTTTAAAAAATATGTGTGGGGTGCAACATAAGTAGGTCTAGGAACCTGTATTTTTATCATTTCCATAGAAAACAGAGTAGGGAAAAATTGTTCTTTAGTTGTTAAGCCTAGACAATTCTAACTTTTCTTCTCTTCCAATTCATGTTGCTGTTTCAACTTTGCCCTTCCCTTCCTTTTTCTTTGTTATAAAAAACATTTATTGTCTGTCTCTTAGATATTTAACAGTTTAATAAAAAGTTCTGCACATAAATAAGAAGTAGGATTAGATCATACATTGAGTAGAATTTTGAGATCCTTTATTGAAAATAATACTGACTTGACTATGATGATGATACTGAGAATGAAGTGTTGAACTAATGGTAATGCACATACGAGACGATTTGAGAAGAATTCACTGTTTGCTTCTTACTTGATTAGAGTTCCTTCTACATTCAGCCCTTCAGTATATACCACAAAATTTATATCCAAAGAAGATTGTTTTCCTTATATTCCTGTATGCTTTAAGAATCTCTCAACAAATGCTGTTATTTATCTGTAACATTTATAACTTTATGATTTAAATATCAGCCACAGACATCTTGTACACATTTGCTCATTCACTTAAAAACAATTATTTTACTTTCTGGACCTTTATCAGTGGTGGGTTTTTGTTTTTTGTGTATGTGTATGAAACTTTACAAATTTATAAGTTCAGAAAGTTCTTTTAGGTCACCCAAGTAATTGCTGATTGTGTGATTCTGGCCAGTGGGACTGTGAAAGCATGTTGATGATATCAAAACTAGAAAAATAATCACTTCTATTCCTAGAGCCCTGAAAATGTTACTTTGTCCTTCTCCTGACATTCTCCGTGACTCTTCTGACTCCATGGTTTGCAGCTGAGCTGTTCTTACTGTGGAGAGAGCGCCCCGGATTCCCTTAAATCTAATAAAGTCCAATTAAGGACTGCTAGTTCCTGAGCTGCATACCCTAAGGACACATGTTAATGATGAGTTTAAAATGCTGTCCTATTACAGGCTTACAGAGTGCCAGCCACCTTAGCACTTCATTTTTAAAATGAGTGATAATTGGTAAGACTTTAGCATTCCTATTTAAAAGATAAGGAAGTACAGATTCAGGGAACTTCAGGATCTCATCAAGGTTACCCAGACAGGCCACACTTAGAACTTCTAAGATTATGAGTAGGTTAAATAATTGAATAACAGAGCTAGGATCCATTTCAAGGAGACCCACACTTTTAGTGCTTATTTATATGTATATAAGCACTATGCATATATGTGTGTGTACACACATGCATGCGTGCACGTGTGTATAGATATATATTTGCATTTGGGGAAGAGGATGTTTCCAGTTTTGCTTTCATTTTGATAGATCTGTTCAGATTTTTATGAAATGGAATTCACTGGAAAATTGACAGAGATTCCATTTTGTGCTATGGAAGAGTACAGCAAAGCTTAGGGCCTAGTGCTGTGATTTGCAGCTATGATGAAGATTGTTTTTCATGAATCTTTTGAATTGTAAGATGATACAGGAGAAAGAGTGAAACTATTCGGTCACTATCATCACATTCTTGGAAATGAAATTTGCAGCTTGTACATTTGACACCTCACACCCTTCTTCTACACCCTGCCTCTATGGGGCCTTTTCTATGTGCAATAATACATCAATAGGCCCAAAATTAGTACAGTTATTCTCTTCTGTGTCCCAGGGTACTAAATTCTCTGTTAACACAATTCTTATTTAAGCACAGAAAGAAAAAGCCCTGGAAAATGTCCTGGTTATTATATTTTTCCTTATTCAGTCTGAACCTAGGTATCATTTATATAGGCACCATAAGATTATATAGGAAAACATCCCAATATCGCAGGCAGACTTTCATAGGTTCAAAGTATTAAGGGATATGAAGGGGTCATAAAGTGAATTTAACAAAGCCTATTATATGTGTCTAGTTTTTAAGATATGAAATAAGCTAGATTCCTATCTTTCAACAAGAAAACATCCTAAAAAACACAATATATTTAAATTAAAATATCATAAATAATGTTAATTTTCTGTAAAAATTGGAGGAGTATGCCTAATGATAATATAGGAATTGGAAGGGGAATTCTTCAAAGAAATGAACCAAGGGATAGTGCAAAAACATTATCATAATGAGAAAAGAAACAGCACACTAGAGATTAGAAGCAAACATTAACTCTTCTACACACAAACACAAACACACAAATAACAACTTCAGAATGAAATCATATAATAGCATATGTCCTTAAGTATATAAAAGGTTCTCTGACTCATACCTGTGGTCAGATTAGCTTTGAAGATGGAATAGGGTCAGATGACGACATTAGCTTCCAAAAAGCCATGAAGATTTTCAGTCAGTGTTGTTTACTTTGGGGCCATAGCTATAGGTCACATACATGCTCCCTAGAAATATATCTTAGCAATTTGTCTGAAGAAGAGATAGGTTGGCAGTTTTCCACTTTGGGGCATAAAATATTTAGAACATTTCTAGGATTGCTGTAAAATTTTGAATTTCCTACCATTTTCATATGTTTATGACCACTATCTTCTTGATCACAAAATTACCCAAAGATGGAGACGGGGGAAATTGCTTTGCAATCCAAGTCATGTGTTAGGTAGTAGAAGTGTAGTCAACAAGCATCAACAGGAAAGTGCCCACTGGTAGTCTCTTAGGTGTATTATTCTTTCATTTTTCCCTTTTTTTGCAAGTGTAGTGATTAGGTCATATCTTAATTTTATAAATCCCACAATGCCAAATCCCAAATTCTCTCAGTTGTTTGTTCAATAAGTAGCACTGAGAGTGAGATTTATCAATTCCCTGATGTATCAAAATTCACCAGGTGTCTTCAAGTTGCAGCGCATAATGGTAGGATCTCAGAATCATACCTCTGTCTGACTTTCTCATGGAGATAAACACTAGATGGTGCAAATTAAAAATTTTTTAATGAATTGCATCTACTGTACAATTTTTGGGTGATCTTAAGGTGATCTGAAGCTAAATCTCTGTGATAATATTTCTTCCATTTTGTGTTGCTTATATATAACTAGAGTAGATTTAGAAAAGAAAGTGAAAAAGTTAAAAAATTAAAGAAAGAAACTTGTGCTATATTTTTATCCACATCAAATTTCAATTATTCTTGGGATAAAAACACAATTTGTTCAGGCTTTTCCTTATTATTCAACTCTTTTTAGGGAATATTTCCTAAAGCAGTGATATTTTAGAGATATTTCTTTTGCTATTTGTGTATTACTTTCTAAGAGAGAGGTATTTGATGAAAATAGGAAATTTGAATTTGTCATTTTAGAGTTTCACCCTGGAAAGCATTTTGTGTGATAGTAATACTATAAACTATCTTGTTCCATCTTTATAATAATTAGTATTCTCACATGTTTATGGCTTATTTATCTGGTACTGAAAGGGAAAGTATCCTCTGTGAGACAAAGTGTATATGACTCTTTATTCCAATGTAGAAGCTTTAGGAGTTTCCACAATTTATTGACTAAGATGTTTTCATAATGGGTAAGTTTCCAGATGACATCCACTAAGGTTCAGCTCTTCATGTGAAAATTAAGGGAAAAAAATACATTTAGAAACCTGTGACTTTAATGCAGCAGGAGTGCTGCCTGAATCTCTGTAAAGCAGGCAATACTGAGAAAGTAGATACAGTTAAGAGATTAAATAAAATATTTAAAAATAAGGATAAAGAACGGAAGGTCTTCTGGATTGTCTGTTGCCTCATGGATTTGGTTTCTGATTTATGCCATGCAATGTTTACCACCACAGTCAGTGAATAGAATTCATGTATTTAAATGTTTCTACTGTTATCCAGCAAAACTGTGAAGTGCTTCAAGAGGTGGATGAGTATGACTTTTATCTTGGTGAGTAAAGTTGTACTAATACAATGTCTAGTTAGGGCAAAGGATGTTTATCAAGGCCTACCGTATATCTATGATTAAATTCATGCCACAGAGAAGCAAATTTGTTTATTTTGAAATTTATTTGCTCATGTGATAATGCTCTGCCTCTTTTCCAGTTTGGTCCTTGAGGGCTAATTTAGTCTTTTTTTCTGCTACAGTGAGGTCAGTTTCAACAGTTGCCATGGGATCAAGGAGTTTGAATATTTAGTAATTGTGAGAATTCCCACAAGATCATTCACCACTTACTCCACCTTTTTGTCTTGGGTTTTGTTTCCTGCTCTGTGCATGGTGTTTTTTCCAACAGACAATGTCACAACAAGATTATTCCTCACTCTCTCTTATTCTCTGGAGTGTGAGTCACAATAAAACAGAACTCATAATCCATTACCTTTTTCTAACAATTAGAAAAATAACTCTAGTAAGCCTCTATCTGTCTATGCTCCCTCTCCCTCCTTCCTCACCAAAAATATATTACAGCACTTGGAAAGAACAGTTTGTCTCCTTGAAAGCAGAGGACGAACAAGGATACTAGCTCCTGTATTCCTATCTTTTAGTTTATAGCGGGGTGTGAAGAAATAAAGATGATAAAAAGCAATAAGTGTGTGTGTACACCCCAGTATGAAATAATATTTTACCAAATGATAAAGTGGCTTTTTCTTTAAAAGATCACTTTGTTTCCATACCCGTTATCTTATTTATTGTTGCAACATCCTTTAGAGAAAAGAAATGATGCTATGTGTACCCCAGTGCCCGCAAGAGGAAACAGAGGCACAGACTGATAAGGAACTCATTCAGGAGAATGCATATGACAGTGACAAAAGAGGGATTCAGACCTTTGGAGTTCCAGTTTGCTTGTCTTGACACTACACCGCTTTGCCTCCTAATATATATTTTTTTCACAATCCAAGAAAACAAGCAATGTCTTCAATAAGCCAGTAACATAAGAAGTTAATAAAGGTCTAAAGAGGCTAAACTGGAGTAGTGGCACAGAATAGAATATCTAACTTAACCTTTTGTTGGCATATTTCCGAAGGAGACATGCTTTTTAAACTAGAACAACTGTGCATACAAAGGAATGACTTTAATTCATCTCACTGAAGATGGAAATATAAGCTGCTAGTATTTCCATATTTGTATTTTCTCTTTAGTTGTAAACTCAGCTTTAAAATCTTATTATAGTGAAATATTAAAATATACTGATAACATATGAGATGTATATATTTGACTATCAAATCTATGCACATAAAAATGGGCATAATCTGAGTGATGGAATTAATGTAAATCATTTCTTCTGAGTAAAACATGAGGATATACTTAGAACCATTTAAGTTTAAATTTTATATATAGAAGTAAACTTAGAGAGCTAGTATAAACACTTCATTTTAAGAAGAGAAAAATAAGGTCCAGAAAAGTGAAATGAGTTACCAAAGACTATCACATCTACATATCTATCATAGATGTAATTTATAATAGAAATTAGTTAAGTATTGCATCTGTATTTTGAAGGTAAGAAGACCTGAGCTTCTGAGAAGACCTGATAAACAGTGGGGTGGAAATTTCCCATTCAATACTATTTTTTGGAGGAGATTTCTTCCAGGAAATGTTTTTCTTTGTAAGTAGGAGCAAAAACAAGATTTTAATCTTTCTTTTTCTGTGTAAGCAAGAGTATGTATTATGTGCTTGTGTAGATAGAAGGATGAATGGATAGATGATAGATAGATAGATAGATAGATAGATAGATAGATAGATAGACAGACAGACTGCATATATTAAAGTCTTGGAGATCATAGGAACATTGTTTTGGAGGGGAAAAAACAATTAAGTACTGAGGAGTACATAGAGGATTCCAGGTGGAATAACAAAGAGAAGTGTAAACCTGAGGCAGTAATATGTACAAAGACACAAACATATAAAAACACTAGTTTATTCAAGATATTCAAAACAAAATGTTATTGTTTGAAATGTCAGGTATAAGAGACAATGAGATTGAAGAAGTAGTCTAAAGGCAGATAATGAAGGAACTTTTAGGAGAAGTAATGGGTTTGAAATTTATAGCTAGTAATGCGGTGGAATTAGGTTAGGTTTTGAACAGAGATTATTGTAGCAGCAGGTAGGGGAGAGACCGGAAAGGGGAAATATTGACAACAGGAAGTTCAAAAAGAAAGTTGCTATAATGATTCAGATGAGAAATAAGAATCTGAACGAAGGCAGTAGTAGTGGGAACAGAGTGGGGTAAACAGAAATGAGAGATGTTCTAATGGTTGAATGTGTAAGACTTCTTTGCTAATGTTATATCACCTGTGAAGAGCATGGAGGCATCAAAGATGACAGCATCATATCTAGCTAGCATCAGAACATCAATAACTAAGATAATGAGTACAGGAGAAACAGGTTGGAGTGAGAATGAAGGTACTGAGTACTGTATTTGATGTCTTAATTTTGGTTGCCAGTGGTTTATTGAAATGGAGGTGTCGCAATCCAGTGACTGGATTAGGAACTCAAAGGAGAGAAAAGAAGAGACAAAGATCTGAGAGTCACTAGTCATGTTTTTGTAGAAGCAATCTTATGAAATTATCCCAGGGAGTGTGTACAGAGACATGCAAAGAGGCCAAGGACAAAATCTCAGAGAATACTAAAATGTGACAATGAATGCTGAAAGTGGAGCCAATAAATAAAAAAAGAAATATTATTTTCAGATGATAGGAAGTAAGCTAGGCAAACGTGATGTCCAAGATTCACAGGAGGAGAGAATTTCGAAAAGTTAGAATGGTGAACAAGGACAATCATGTTAATAAGAGTCAAATAGGTTAATGATTGAATATAGATCATTAGATTTGGCAGTTTGGTGATCATCGTAAAGTGAATAAAAGCATTTCCAGACTGGAGGAAAGGAAAAAAACATTGTAATGGATTAAAATATATTAGCATATAAAATATATAAACTAAAGCTAGGCTTTCAATATTAGTCGATGTAAAAATAATGAGTATTAATTAAATTTTCTTTTTATTTACTGTAGAGATTATTGTATGAATGAGGCAACAGATCGAGAAAAAGGTATTAGTGATTAAGAGAGATATTCCCACAAATTATTTTTATATGTAAAGTTGGATATTAGAAGTTTGAAAGAATTAGCTGAGAACATTGTTAGTGGATTGAAAAAGTGAATATGTCAAAAATAGAAGATAACATCACGGTCATATAAAAAAAAGCAAAGAGTTTTCCTTAAGGAGAAGGTGATAATTATTTCTAATGGTCTATATATGAAAAAAGTTTTGTTTTCAATAATATTTTAGCTTAAAAAAACACAAAAATAAAGTTCTTAAGTATGAGGTTGAACTATAGAAAGTAAAAGCAACCTTTTCGATCTACTCAGTCATTTTTGCCTTATTTTATATATCTTTGAGGTCTGTGTGTTTCTCATGCTTAATAAGAAAAATATGATTTTTGAGATTTATGAGAATGAGACAGAGTGACTTGGGTGCTTTCTTTCTGAATCAACTTCAGCACAGGAGGATGAGTTAGAGAGTGGGCCAGATCAGGAATTAAGGCTACATGCTGGAGGTGGAATTCACTTTCTTTACCTTAAGAATCTACTTAGCTTTCACAAAATTGGCAACTTTCTAAAAATAAGATAAAAAAATATAGCTTATTCTTTCTTAAACTAATTAGATAGACCAAACCACGAGCCATTTAATTTTAGTGCATGAATACTTGTCATAGTAAAACACTTATAATAAAACATTCTATCTCTCTCGCTTTTTTTTTTTTTTTTGGCTGCTCTGCATGGCTTGTGGAATCTTAGTTGACCAACCAGGAATCGAACCTGTGCCCCGTGCAGTGGAAGCACAGAGCCCTAACCACTGGACAGACAGGGAATTCCCAAAACATTCCATATCCTTAACAGTACTAATTTGTTGGAGGGCCACATTGTATCATTGAGATGACAGTAGATAATAATTAAGGAATCTGAACTTTAGCCCCAACTCTGTAAAACATTCTGAATAGAGAGGAAATTTTACTATTTTAAGGACCTAGTTGTCCTCCTTTGTATACCAAAAGCTTATCGTGCAATAATATGCAAGAATCCTTCTAGCTCTAAAATTTTGCAAGTTACAGAACCCAGGATAGACATCATATTTTTGGAGGCAGTAGCATTAAACTAGGTTAGTTTTTTTTTAATTTTTAATTTACCAAAATATAACATACATAGAATAAAGTGCACAAATTATAAATCCACACTTTGATAAACTTTGGCAAATGGTATACCAATCAAGATATGAAACATTTCCATCACTTCAGAAAGCTGCTTCTTCCTCTTTACATCTAAATGTTCCTACCCACCTCCCACCCAACCTTAGGCCATCACTTATCTGCTGTATCACTGTGGATTCTTTTTGGCTATTCCAGAATGCCATATAAATAGACAAATATCATTTGTACTCTTCTCTCTCTGGCTTCTTTCACAGAATATGCTATTTTTGAGATTCATTCATCCTTATTACCGCGTTTATTAGTGCTTTATTCCTTGTTGTTGAATAACACATCATTGTAGGAATATACCACAATTTGTTTTCCATATTCCTGTTGATGGACATTAGGATTGGTTATAGTGTAAGCCTTTTCTTTTCTGAATTTATATTTCATTACTCTTGTCTAAAATGCCTAGGATTAAAACTACTAAAATACTTTCCAGCATTGATGAATCTTCCAGTTATACCACATGCTTGCCAGCACTTAATTTCAAATTTTTATTAAATTATCAAATAGTCACCATTATTTTAAAGTTTAATAATTCTAGTAAGTGTAAAAAATATTCTCAGTATGAATTTAATTTACATTTCTCTGATGACTGAAGTTGAGCCTAGTTGTGCTCAGTGCTGTTAGGGAAATCTGTGTTCAAACATTTTGCCCATTGTTTTATTTGGTTATTAGTCTTCTTATTGTTGGGTTTTTAAATGTTCCTTATGGATTCTGGGTATAGTTCTTTGTGTGTGAGTGCATGCCTGTGTGTGCATGTGTGTATATATATATATTACATATACATACGTGTATATATTTTTTCTTCCAATCTTTGGTTTGTATTTTTAAATATAATGGTATCTTTAAAAGAAAAATAGTTCTTTAAAACTTATTTTGTTAAAGAGTAGTTGACTTACAGTGTTGTGTTAATTTCTGCTGTATAGCAAAGTGATTCAGTTGTACATATTCCTTACCATTATGGTTTATCACAGGCTATTGAATGTAGTTCCCTGTGCTGTACAGTAGGACCTTGTTGTTTATCCATCCTATATATAATAGCTTGCATCTGCTTATCTGAAACTTCCAATCCACCCACCCCCCGCCCTGCTTCCCTCCCCCTTGGCAACCACAAGTCTGTTAAAAGAGCAATAGTCTTTAATTTAAATTAAATATATTTAACTCTAATGGTTATTACTGTTAGTGGTATTTGTCTCCTGCCTATGTTATGCAATACTTTTCTACCTCAAGTTTGTGAAGATTTTCTCCTTTCTTATTGACCCATTCCAAATTAATTTTGAAAACAGTCAAGTTAAGAACTGAGGTTCATTTTTTTTTTTTCAGTGTAGATATTCAGTTGCTCTGGAGCCACTTTCTGAAAAAGACTATTCTTTCCACATTCAATTACTTTGTAACTATTGTCAAAAACCAACTGGCCATATATCATTAATTGACAATATTTGTATACTAATTGACCTATACTTTTGATGGAATACAGTCTAGATTGTCTTATTTTTTGTAATTTTAAAATAAGTCTGAAGATCAGTTAGTATAAGTTCTTTAATTTTGTCCTTTTTCAAAACACTTGCTAATCTATATTCTTTGCATTTCCGTATGTTTTAGAATCAGTTTGTCAATTTCTATAATATCTGATGATATTTTGATTGCTATTTTGTTGAATCCATAGGAAGAAATGGGGCATAATGAATATCATAAAAATAATAAATCTTCAATACATGAGTATGGTATATCTTTCCATTTATTTAGATCTTTATAAATTTCCCTCAGCATTGTTTAATCATTTTTAGTATAAAGGTCTTCTATATATTTAATTTTTCCCATAACAGTTTATATATTTGATGCTATTGACTTTACAAAATTTTATTTTCCAATTTCATTTTGCTAGTATTCAGAAATAAAATTGATTATCATATTTGACCTTGAATCCTATGATCTTGCTAAATTCAAACAATATTTTGTTATATTCCTTAAGATATCCTAGTTAGATGAATATACTATCTATTTAAATAGAGATAATTTTCATTTTTTCTTTCTAATTTTTAAAAATGTAAGCTTTTCTTGCCTTATCAAACTAGCTAATACTCCAGTTCAATATACAATAGAAGTTGTGAGAATAAACATTCTTGTATGATCACATGATTTTTCTCTTTTATTCATTTAGTATGGTGAATTGCAGTGACTGATTTTCATATATTGACTCACTCTTATAATCCAGGGAATATGATTATGTGTTCATGATGGATTATCCA
Organism: Hippopotamus amphibius kiboko; assembly: GCF_030028045.1. Classification (NCBI taxonomy): domain Eukaryota; kingdom Metazoa; phylum Chordata; class Mammalia; order Artiodactyla; family Hippopotamidae; genus Hippopotamus; species Hippopotamus amphibius. The sequence continues at coordinate 168,805,070 of NC_080187.1, read as the reverse complement.
TCTAATTTATTTTGATATTCAATTTGTTAATATTTTGTTGTAGATTTATGTATCTATTCTAATGAAGGATATTGGTAGATCATTTGTTTTCTTTTAATCTGTCAGGTGTTGGTATCAGGATTATGCTGGTCTTATAAAATGAAATAAGTTTGTTGTGGAAATCGAATAGGTCTGTCGAGAAACCAAGCACCACACTCGGAGGGTTGGAGAACTCAGGTTTATTAAGCTGGCGGACCCAGACGACCTAACGCTCCAAAATCCTGGGCCCTGTTTCAGGGGAATCTTTTCCTTATAAAGGTTAAGGTATATAGCTATAATTGGCACAGACTGATCGGTTGGTTTAAACAAGGCTCTAGTTGAGTTTGGCACAAACTGATTGGTTACATAATTATTATAGGTTATGGGCAGTTACAGAGCGTGGGAGTTGTTATGGGTTACAGGCAATGGGGGGGGGTTCCCAAACAGAAACTTGCATGAGCAGGAGCAGAACATTCCATACTTATCAGAACATCTTAAGGTTACAATTGATTACTAGGTCATCTAGTTCTTATCACAGCACAGCAAGCAGTTTTACAGAAACAGAGCTAGCATAAAGTTATAAACTTAAAAATTCCCTCATCAAGTTCTCTTCTGTTCTCTGGTAAAATTTGTGAAAGCTTGGAATTAAATCACTTAAGAAATTTATATAATGATTTTTGCTATGAATTCAATTTATTTTCAAAATTTGTGTTTTTTTCTATCATAAAATTGACATAAAATTATTATTAATATTCTCATTTGATTCTTTTAATATACATAGGATCTTTGGTAATGTCTCCTCTTGCATTCCTAATATAGATAATTTATGTTTACTCTTTTTATTCTTGATTAGCATTTCTAGGTGTTTATAAACTTTGTTAATATTTTCAATGATTGGTTTTTTAATATGTTGATTTTATCTGTTATCTGATTTCTCTTTTGTTGCTTTTTATTTATAGAAACTTATTTATCTTAGCTTATGTAGGCATTAAAAGTTCTAAATTTTCCTCCAAGTACCACTTTAGTTGCATCCCAGATATTTTGATGTATTTTGTTTACATTATCATTCATTTCTGAATATTTTCTCATTTACGTTAGAATTTCTTCTTTGATCCAACAGCAAGGAATTCCAGAAAATGCACTACCATGTTGTTCCTAAAATCTCAAGATTCTGGGAAGCCTATCTTCTTCTTTTACCTTTGAAAATGTTTCTGTGCTTCTTTGCTGTTACGCCAGAGTTTTTTTTTTTTTTTTTTGTTATCAGAAGGAGATCCTGGGAGAAATGGGGTCTATCTTGGTCAATCAGAAGTCCATTAATTCTTTGTAATCCTAATCCTCCAGCTGCAACACTGGAGAGACCGAACTTCCCCTTCACATCCCACAAGGTTTTGGTGGACAAGCAGGTATCTTGTTTTCCATCCCTCACCCAAAGCAGTCAGTGCCCTTATGTAGTGTTTGCAGGGCTGCACAGGGAGGTAATCTGTCCTCTGCTCTGAGTAAACAGATTGTGCCCCAATTTAGTGTCAGTGGAGTCCAATGATGATCTGAACTTCCACCTTAATCTGGTAACAATATGACTAAATAAAGCAGCTGGAAGCAGGGCTGGTTGGCATCCCTATCCCTGGTGTCTGTGTGTTCAGTAGGAGCGGATCTTCAATAGGTGAGTGGTTGAACTAATTGGTAGTATTATAAAACTGCATAGAACTAAAACATACACATACACAAAAGTGCATGCAAACTAATGGAATCTGAGTAAGGTATGTGGATTTTATCCACATCAGTTCCTTAGTTGTGATATTGTACAATAGTTATAACCAATAGGGAAAATAAAGTTTCTAGAATCTCTTTGTATTATTTTTTACAACTGCAAATGAATCTATAATTATGTAAAAATACAAAGTTAAAAAATAAACAAGCCTATGATCATGTCCAATAGCAAAAACAAAATATCACTAAAATCTCTCTACTCTGTCTGGGACAGAATTCCAACATCTACCAGCAATACTTGACCTCTAATAACTCTGTTCTGTTCTCAGTTCTGTAGCATCTGCTTTCTGGTCATCTTATTTATTTATTTTTTATTTTTGGCTGCATTGGGTCTTGGTTGCTGTGCACAGGGTTTCTCTAGTTGTGGCAAGTGAGAGCTACTCTTCATTGTGGTGTGTGAGCTTCCCTTGTGGAGCATGGGCTCTAGGTGTGTGGGCTTCAGTAGTTGTGGCACACAGGCTCAGTAGTTGTGGCACACAGGCTCAGTAGTTGTGGCACACACAGTTGCTCCACAGCATGTGGGATCGTCCCAGACCAGAGCTCAAACCCGTGTCCCCTGCATTGGCAGGCCCATTCTTAACCACTGCGCCACCAGGGAAGTCCCTTGGTCATCTTTTTATAGTCTCACCCTATGTGTTCATAGCCCAGCCCACAATGCAGGATTCCCAGGAAACCTCCTCACATGGATTTCTGTGGCTCCAATACTATACTACCCACCACCCTCCTCTTCCAAAGATCAACCCTTTGTGTTGTGGTCTTCACCTCTGTGTTCCCCTCTTTTAGGGACCACAGTGTTCTGCTGCTTGCAATCCAGTGCCAAAAAACAATTGACTCATAATTTTTTTCACTTTTATGATTGTTTTTTGTAAGAAAGCTAGTCCAGTAGTAGTTAGCAATTATAGATGGCAGCAGAAAATTCTGGGTTAGTTCTTAAATAATTTTCTAGCAGGAGTCAATGTTAGGAGTTTGGGCATATCACCAGAGTCTCAGTTTCCTCATTTATAAAATAATCCAAAAATCCCTTTAAAAATCAGCTTCTATGATCATCTAAATGAGTTATCGTTTCTACTAAATACTACCCTTATAACTTTGTTGTGGGATTAGCATTTTGTAGAAGATGAATAAATATTTTTGGAATTTAATTGTGCAATTCTAAACTGAAGGTTAAGCTAGAGCGTACATGAGTCATAACATCTATATTTTTAAAATGTGTCATGAGCTTCACTAATGCGTGGATTTATTCTTTTAATAGCAATAATGTTTCACAAAGTTATATTGTCATCAAGAAAACTTAAAACATCGCCACATATTATAATGTTGTAATTTAACAAAAAGAACTCTGAAGTCCTCCATTATAATGACACATTTGAGAGAAACTGCATTTTGACATGAATCATCCCACCAACACAAAAGAAATTCTATAAACAAAGATTACTTCTCTTGTTCTTCTGTGAGATATTAATACAAATTTGAAGAAAAATTATTAGTTTGCTCTGACAGTCTAAATACATATTTCTCCATGAAAAAAAAAATAAGACTTAACCAATACTTTTATCAAATCAAATTTATTTCAAATACAGTTATTCAGCTAGAGTTATTTGGGATCATTAAATTCCTGCTTCAAAGTTACAAGATCAAAAGGGAAAAAAAAATCTCAGATACAAACAAATGCTAAATTATAGATCATCAGGCTGAGAACTTGAATATATTGAATCTCACTGGGCTGAAAATGCTTTCTAGTTGATTGATGCATAGTTCACCTTTATTTTTCCAGAATTCAGTGGGTGTTCTGAGCTTAGCACCATGGTAGATACAAAAGGTATAGTAATTAGTACCTGTCCTTAGGTAGTTATAGTTTCATTAATGACAACAACAAAAAGAATGTGCTTACTTAAAAAATTACATATTACACAGCAGGTGTCTTAGGGAAATAACGTTTAATGTCAAGAATGTTGTACAGGCAACAAGTGCTGTATCTTCAACATTTATATCTACAGCTATTACCTCGACCTTAAATATTCTCAAACTATTTAACCCTATGACCTTCATTCCTCTTCAGTTTAGTCACTTAGCAGCAGATTCAGACTGGCAGCATATCAACACATGGAACTGTTCAACCCACGAGATTTTGAATTTGCAATGTCTTTTGCAAATTCATTTTGTTCTTATCATAATTTCACTTTCTCTAACTCATCTCTCTCTTGCTAGCTACATGCATTTCTCTATTGTACCTGGATCTCATAGTCAGTAAATAAGTCTACTTTAAAAGCAAGTTTCCTAGTTGCTGCTGAGGGGCTAGAAACAGTTTCTTTTATACTCTATATGACTTGGCTATTACACCAAAAATAAATAAATGGATTCACAAACTATGGCTAAACTACCAACTAGGCCCTCAGAGCCTGGGCTGCCCAAGTAGGAGTCACTCAACACACTGAATATCAAGATAAAAGCATTGAGGCCTAAATGCAAATGCCTTTGTCATAATTGTGTTATAGCATGTTTAATTCTAAGACCTAGGCTTCAGCTACTTTAGAGGACAACCTTAAAACAAAGGGAAACAATCTCACATTTAAGTGGCATTCACTGGGGTGTCTTAGACAACAAAAAGGAGATTGTTTGCATGATTTCCCTACCAGTTCAAGCAGCTGTGTCATTCATTCAGTTATTCAGCAAAACTCCTTTACCTTGTTTTGGGTATCGGTCACTATATAAATCATACAGATTACAAAAACTACAAAATTCTTGTAAAGCCTTAAAATAAATTGATGTTATTTGTTGAATAGTTGAACAATCACATATAGATTTAAAGGAGACTGTATGCTCTGAAATCAGAATAGCTGATTTCATACCTCAACCCTACCTTGGTCAAGTTAATATTCTGTACCTCTGCTTCTTCAACTTTATGTATGGATAATAACTTTACCTACCTCTTAATATCGCACAGATAAAATGAGAACATATATATTGAGTTATTAGAATGGTGCTTGTTCTATATAAAGCACTTAATGTATTTTGGTGTAGTTATCATCATTGTCATTATTTTTCTAATACAATATTAAGTGAATAATAATTCTCTAGATACAGGGAGAGATACATACATTTCCTCCTAAGTCAGATGAACTTCTCAGAGACCGTGGCACTAGAGATGAGACTTGAAAGATATGTAGGAGGTTTTCAGATGGATGAATAGAGAGATCAGAACAAGCCAGAAGAGCAACTAAGAGCCCAGCACAGCATTTGTAGGGGAAAGGTGACGTATGCTTAAAATAAAGAGAGAAGGAAATAAATTATAGAGATTTATGATGTATATTGATATGTTGCAGGGTTGATAAGATGTCTGAGTAAGCAAATGGGAGCAAAGTCCAAGTTCCCTGTTTTCTGGCTTAAGTAACATGGACAATATTTTCCTTCATTGCAATTTGGTATACAGGTAAGGAGGACACCGATGGGAAAATTAGAGGAGAAATAACTAATATTGTCTGTATTATGTCGGATGTATGTATCTGCAGTCTGTTTTGTTTGAGGTGTTTAATGGAATGCTTACTGGGACGAGGCAGGTAACATAAATGAGGGAGGTAGACTTTGTGTCAAATTCAACAACACATCTTCCTCTACTGGGCACAAATATGGCTCAGCTCCAGTTGACCACTGCCATGCTAGAATGCGGGGTCAATGCTGCTAGATTTCCCCTTTTTTCCAAAAGAATTTATAATCTGTATTTTAAATATTGGTATGCAGTATATTTTTAATTATGTGATCCCCTAAAATGTCCATGGTTCACATTCAAAAGTTTCTAGATTGTGATAGATTCATCTATCCACCCATCTGTTTATTCAAAACATATTGATTAAATACTTCTTTTAGCACCAAGAACTCTTGTAGGTGCTGGATATACATGAATGACTTATCTGAGGGCATGTGGTAGTTAGCATTGTTGCCCCCAAAAATTACATAAGGAAAAGAAATAGATGGTTTGATTAGGTGCCTGGGGAAACAGCAATGGGAATATTCTTGAAGGAATGCTCATAGAAAGAATAGGAAGAGAGTCAGGAAAATTTTGCGTGATAGAAAATGGTAACCTATTTTTAAGAAAGATGCAGTGGTTAACAGACGCAAAGGCTACAAAAGACACGCATAATTGAGATGAAAACATATGTGTAGTTGATTTAATAAGTGTGTTGATGGAACCCTCAGAGAAAACAGTTCAGAAAAATAATGGGGACGGAAGCCATGTTTTAGTGATTGGAGAATGAATGGAATGTGGAGAAGTGGACATGATGAGTATAGCTTGTTATTTCTGGAGGCTTGACTAGGAGAGCAAGCTTGGGAATAGTGCAGTAGGTAGTTGGAAATGCAGGTTTAAAGGAAGAATACTTTTATGAGATGTGAGAAACTTGAGTATATTTTATATAAAGTCAGTGAAAAGAGAGGGCTAATGATACAAGAAAGTAAGGGGAAGGAAAAAAGAAACTTAAGAAACTAGAATTCCAAAAGAGACTATTTTGTAACAACCAAGACTCCTTTCCTCTTAATCTTCTCTATGACCAAATTGTAATGCCTTATATCACTCCTACTCCTGATTATTGCTTCTAGAACTACTCATTTCTGCTAACTAAAGTTGAAAATACCATATATGTGTGTGTGTGTGTATATATATGTATATAAGTACAGTTATGGATATTTTATAGATGAGGAAACAGAAGTTATGCAACCTGCCCAAAATCTGCCCAAAAGCTGGCCAGAAGCCAACTGGGTAGACATATATAGGTTTATAACATTTTATCTGAATTTTTTGCCATTAAATTACACTCAATTTCAGAGTCTGTATGTGGTGACAGTACCAAGAAAATATCACTTGGTATTTCAGCAGCCAGCTGGACTTTCTCAGTGTTTCATCCCTCCTCCATCCATGCATCCATCCATGCATCCATCCATCCAAAAAACACTTTTTGAGGACTTTCTCCATCTAATTCTCAGCTGGGGTGTGACTGAATACAGACCTGATTAGGACCCACCTGCAACAAGCTGCTTTGCCAGCAAATCCAGAAACTTTATTTCACCACTGGATTGGGAGATCCTTTAGAGCAAAAATCATGTCTTATTTGTATTTCTATATGCAGTCCCTGGTGCAAAGTAGACCTTAGGTACATTTCATTTTGATATATGATATGGCTCCTGTCTTCCTCTCCAACTTTATTTCTCACCAATCTGCCTCTTAATCTCTAGTCTTCAGCTTCATGGGTCTGTTTTGCTTCTGGAACAAACCAAGCTTTGCCCTAGTACATCAGCGATTGTTCTTCCCGTTGACTCCAGTATTCCTCCCCAGAAATTCTATTAGTTGGCTGAGTCATATGTATTACTTCTTAGCTCCAATATGAATCCTCAGGATGGCCTTTCCTGACCACACTATCTAAAAAGAGACGTCCTTTCACTCTCGAAGATATTACAAGTATCAATGCATCCCCAGAATCTGCCTGCCATTATTTATTCTCCAGAGAGTTAAGGTAGTTTTGTTTTATTTTGTTTTGTTTTAATCTTGTCCTAAGTTTATAATCATTATCTGCAGAAAGGTTGTTGTGCTGGAAACTTATTATTAACATGTTTTGATTTTTTTTAAAAAATTCTGAAGATTCTGCATCACTAGAATAGTGCATTTTTAGGTATTTTCTTAAAAATAAGACATTAAAAGCTTACACTTTTAATAATAGCCTTCAAAATAAAAAATATGGAGATCTATTTCCTGCTAACACTACCTCTAGGCTGCTGTTATATATTTTTTACAAATTTCTATTTCTCCCTCAATTCAATTAGTAAAGCTTTTAAATATAGCTAAAAAACTACAGGTAGAGGCTTAAGCATTAGGAGTATATGACTCCTTGACTAAAAGACTGCAAGAACTGCAATAGAAATACACATTTTCGGAAAATATTTAACAATTTTCTGAATCAAGAAATCTATCCTGTCTATAACCCAATTTCTTTTTCTTAATTACATTTTTATATTCCAAACTTACAAAAATGATTAGTGCACATTATGAGGTAATTACTTTCCAACTTCATTTTAATTAACGATTCTATTTTTGGAGATGGCAGTGACACATAACTCACATAGCTTCGATATTTATATTTTTGTTACATTCTTTTTAACTCAAATGACAGTTTTATTCCCTTCAAATTTATCAAAATCAGAGCTCCCCTGGGCTCCAACTTAGTATGCTAAGCTTTATTTTAGAGCAAATTTCTGTAGTGCAGAACATTAGGGGTTTATAATGGCTAAGTCAGCAGACCTTTAACTATAGATACACTAAAGGGCAGCTCACGCGGAGAGATCATGCTCTCACAAAAATCTCCGCAGTAATATCTCCAAGCTAAAGAGGAACAAGAGCCCCTGATTGGCACTTTGTTACTTGAATGGTCCCCCACTGATGAGGCAGAAAGGATATTAAGGATGATGTTAGCACAATCTGAAATCTCGCTGATGCCAAACTTAAAGCGGTGAAAGCCATAATGCCATTTCTAAAACAGGCTCTGGAATCATGAAAGCTTTGCTTTCCAAGACACCCAGGACTTATTCTTCATCCTACTTATTACTTGTAAAAGCCCTCTTCATCATTACGTCTCCTGTCTTCCACTGCTCAAGACAAACTAGGGAATCATCTTCATTTATATGCAGCACACTCTGCTGCTGCTGCTACAATATAAATGTGTTTTATTAAAAATTAAAAATATTGGTTTTACTCTCCATCAGGATGAAAAGTGAAGCCTCATTCTCATTTTTTGTCCTGTTTTCTGACTCTCATTCTTCTTGCATTGTACCTCAGGACACTGCTATTAACAGATAGGCCGCATTCCCAGAGACCTTAAATTATGTCAGCCCTTCCTGAACCCTCAGTCATGAGACAATAACAGAAGGCAAAGGACTTTTCAAAGGATAGGTAAGGAGATGCCATGCTCCACTGGGATTAAACCTTTTTTCTTGATCTTGTGTCAGAATGATGCTGAGAAAAATATATGTGGTGTCTTATCATCTTACAGCACATGGCTCTTAAAAGTCGAAAAGGCTATTATACATTGAGGAAAGTTAAAGGCCCAGAGAATTACCCCACAGTATTCAACTCTCTTTGAAAAATAAAAATAACAAAGCATATTCTGGATGGTGTTCCCATGGAAGTTTGTCTGCTACATTGCATGCTTGTTTTCCTTTTGTAATGTTAACTTTCAGGCTCCTGTTAGTATTTTTGGAAAGCAGAGAAGCATGTATTTTGTTAGTTGCCAAAATTGGCTCCACAGAGCAGCATGCTTTGCAATTTGAAGGGTAAATTCCTTTCAAAGAGACTTGTTGGAACTGCTCTTCTCACTCCCATTAACTAGTGGAACTGTCTGACCTTTATAAGTGCAAGTCAATATTCACACTGTCAGAGGAGTATCAGTGGGACTAATCTTTTCAGTCCCAGAGAGAAACAGTTTGCCAAAGGCAGATCATGACTAGAGAAGGGGAGTTGGTGAGCAGTGACATAAAACACTTTTAAGTGAATTCAAACAATGTCTTTGACACAGCTCGGAATTTTATTCAATTTTAGTTATAACAGTGCCTACCGGTCCCTCTAAACTGCAAAGGTGTCATTTTGAAATAATAAAGACATAGAATGTGAAACGAAGTCTGTTAAATGAGCTCATCCCTTTTCATCCGTACCTTTGAGAACACAGGTGGCTCTTTCCCCAAAAATATACATCTCTGAAAACCATTCAGAAATGAACATTATTATTTTTAATGAGCACCAAAGATCCTTTTTCCCTCTGTGCAAGACCTAATACTGGGGTGACGTTTTAATAAACTTGGGAGAGGAAATTCTTTTTTTTGTCTTTTGTACCCCAAATTGCCATCAGAGTCTAACTTCAAAGCATTTTTTCCCTAGTATGTCATTTTCCAATGTGAAACTCACAAAATACAAGTAAGAAAGGGAGCACTATAATGTTGGCTTGAATTTCAGTTGGCATTCTCTTCATTAATATATCATTGTAATTACATGTGTGATCAAGTATGCTATTACAGGGCTTATTTTAATAGAAGTACCTAACAATAGGCTTATTTTTTAAAGACTGAGTGAAATATTCTTTACTATTTCTATCAATAGCTAGAACATATTTTAAAAATGAAATCGTGAATATTACTTAAGTGTGTTGTTAGTGGAATTAGTGCATTAAGTTTAAAACTATTTCATTTGTATAATAGAACTGAGCAAATGATTTAATATATCAATAGCATTGGGAATTAAGTTCCTCACTATGGAAAAAAGGAGACATGATAGGAAATGGAGGGAAAAAGAAACCTTTCTTGTTCTTTATTTGAATTAGAGATCAGAATAAAACATAATTTAATATATATGCATAATACATATAGGTACATACACATATATGTGTAATTCTAAACATATATGAATATAATTTTATAATTATGTAGGAAAGTACTTAAACACTGATAGGAATGATTTGACAGAGGAAATATGTTAAAAGGACTCTCACTGGCTAAATTTAGGATATACTAAGTATGAAAATAAACAATAATAGAAATGGATTATGATATTGAATTACAATCAATTAATTTATACTGATAGTTATATTAAAAAATAAAATTTAGGGTGATAGATAAATATCTTATTTATAAAACTAATAAGGCCAAATAAGCTATTAAATACAGAAGAAATTATAGAGATAGCCCACCACCATTTCACAACCACCATAGCAATAATAGATTCAGGAAAAAGTCGTCAATAGGTGATGAAAACACTGGGTAAGATATCTTTGAAAAACAGGACATTCATGCAGGTTCAGTGCATCATTTTTAAAATTATTTATTAATTACAAAGGGAAAAAGTACCTTTTCAACAGCTATATCTGGTGAAGATCATTTTAACCACATGACTAAATATCAACTATTATACAAATTGACATCATGTGCTTTGCAACATGATGAACTAGTCACCCAGGTAGTACTTCCACCTAAATTTCTTACCCTGAATCTAATCAGGAAAAAAATGAAGAAACAATTAGGAAACCCAAATTAAGGAATATTCTGTGAAACAATCTAGACTAGACTCTCTAAAGATGTCAACATTCTGTTGTATTTAAAAAAGAAAAAAGTCTGTGGGAAGTGTATAGTTTAAAGGAAACTAAAGAATATATGACAACTGCATGAAGTGTGCGAATCTTATTTGCATTCTGGATCTTAAAGAAAGTTTATAAAACACATTATTGAGATAATTGATAGTGGGTAGAATTTAATATAGGCTATATATTAGATAATAGTGTTGTATCAATGCTAAATGTCCTTTCTATGACAATTTTATTATAGTTATGTAAGAGAATGTCCCTGTTCTTAGATGATTAATATTTCATGCTGAATTAATTAGAGATGAAGTGTCACAATATTTGTAACTAATACTAAAATGGTTTATTAAAGAATATTAAAGAGAGAGAGAGAGGCTGAGAGAGAGGAGAAAATACAACTGAAAGAGAAAATAAGGGAGAAAATTAGTAAAATATTAACAATTGACATATATAGGGAAAGGGCTTTTGCTTTTCTTCAAACATCAAAAAGTTCCTACAACCTTTTGATAAATTTAAAATCTTTCAGTGTAAAATTTGTGAAAAAAATTAAAAGCACAGTGATTTCTTTTACTGTTATAAATCCCCCATGAACGAATAAAAAGTACTGTTAATGTATTACATTATCTTTGTATTACTTCTAATATGATGTCTAACAATAAATTCCTTATAAGATATAGTAATTTATGTAGACAAAATCACCATAGAAATTTAGAGCTACAAAGGTTTTGAGTCAGAGAAAATTGTAGAATCATAAATTCACGCTTAATATATGTTAACCTTTTGATCAGGTTTTCTCTTTCCTGTATCTTAAATCTTTCCTTTTTTTTTTATCCAATCAGCATTTAACATGCTCTAGGTTCTCTCAACTTAAAAAATAAAAATAACCTCCTTTTCTGAAACCAAAGCCTGTCTCCACCTGTCACTTATCCAGCTCTCCGCCTTCATATTTAACCTTCGATTCACTTTCCTCACCTGAGACCCCTTCCACACACACCTCACCACTCTCCTGACACAACTCTTGTCAAGGACATCAATGACTCAATTGTTGTTTGATCAAATGAATACCTTGCAGTCCTTTTCCTTTTCTTGCTCACCCTCTAGAGATCATTTAACAAGGTTCATTTCTTTCTCCTGCAGGAGAGAAAAATAAACAAACAACCAGGAAACAAAAAAAAAGAAACTTCTCCACCTTCTGTTCATTATTTTAGGTCTTTTATTATCAGTCTCCTTTGCACTTTCTATAACTGCACTGGTTCCTTAAGTGTTTGTGAATGACAGATGTCTGTCCTAGTGGTATTTTTTTCTCTCATAATATCGATCAGATATTTCATTTGATCTTATGTAATTAATTAATTAATTAATTTGGCAGCGTTGGGTCTTAGTTGTGGCATGCGGTGTGTTCATGGCCTTGCAGTGAGCGGGCTCTTCCTTGCAATGCATGGGCTTCTCTCTAGCTGTAGCATGCAGGCTCCAGAGCATGTGGGCTCAGGAGTTGCGGCATGTGGGCTTACTCGCCCTGCGGCATGTAGGATCTTAGTTCCCCTACCAGGAATTGAACCCATGTCCTCTGCATTGGAAGGTGGATTCTTAACCACTGGACCACAAGGGAAGTCCCTGATCTTATGTTTTCAATAACCGTCTATATGCTGGAGGCTACAGAATCTAAGCTGAACAAACATCTGTTCTAATTCAAAACTTTTATTTCCTATTTACTATAAGCTATTTTCTTTTGAATGTCTTGTGGATATCTGAAATTGAACATGTCCATATTTTGTAATTCCATTAATATACTCTATGGTAATAGAATGTTTTTTATTCAGAAATATTTATAAAATGCCTACTATGCTCTAGGTTCTTTCCTAGGAGCTTGTATTCAACAGGTGACAAAAGAGAGAAATTCTTGACTGGAAGAGCTTACATTTAATTATCCAGGCCAGAAATCTGAATGGCATCTTTAATGTACTTCTCTGCTTCACTGCCCCATCAAATCAGATATTCCCTCAATTCACTTTTAATCTGTTCATTTCTCTCTGAGAATAAAATAATTCTATTCTCCTTTGTCAATAATGTTAAGTAATCACTAGAATCAGTGTTAAACTCATTCCATGTTTAAACCCATGCCAGTTGATCAATTATTACTTCATATTAGTAACCATGCTTCTGAAAACCAACCAATCAATAGCAGACAGTTACCAATGTCACAATCCACACCCCCCACCCCCCAAAAGTCTGCCAAATTATGAACATTTTATTTTGTTCCATTTGTTTTTCTTTCTCTATGTAAGATCAGGAATTTATTTTGTTGAGAGATACTATGTCTTACATGTATAGCATTCCCTTGATTACCAGGAAAAAATTCAGCTTTTTTTTTTCCCAGTAGTGAATGTTGACATCTTCTTCCCACATTTCCACTCTCATTATCATTACATTAAGCTATATATTATTCACATCCACCTGAGTTATAGCTCCTTAATTGGTCCACCTGGCACTATCTTTTTCTCTTCAATTCATTCTTTGAACCTCAAACAATTCATTCTTTGAGGTCAGTATTACTTTGATACCAAAACCAGGCAGATACATCACCAAAAAATAAAATTGCATAACAATATATCTTATGAACAAAGAGGTGAAAATCCTTAACAAAATACTAGCACACTGAATCCAACAACATATAAAAAGGGTTATATATCATGACCAAATGGTATATATCCCTTGGAAAGATGGACTGGTTTAGTGTATGAAAGTCAACCAAGGTAGTCCATTTTAATTGAATAAAGGACAAAACAACATGGTCATCTCAATTGATGCAGAGAAAGCATTTGACCAAATCCAACACACATTCGTGATAAAAATACATGACAAACTAGAGGAAAACTTCCTCAACTTTATTGGAGGAAGTTATCTATGGAAAACCGCAGATAACACTCTGATTAATATGAAAGAGCAAATACTTTCCCTCTAAGATCAGGAAAAGTAAAAGATATTCACTGTTGCTACTTTTATTTAATATTGTATTGGATTTCTAGCCAGAGCAGTTTGTCAGGAAGAAGAAATAAACGGCATCAAGATTAGATAGGAGAAGTAAAACTGTCTCTATTTATGTTATTGACCAGGGTCCTTGGACTCCTTAATCAAGAGAAATTGATAAGAGGGCAGATGAAGTCAGGCAGGGCTTTCCTGGGGCTCATGCTGCAGCACGAGGGAATGAAAATAAGTAACAGGTGCCCTTGCTGGCTCCCCAAGGTGGGCAAGCTAGCCCCTTAGATTGGGTGAGGGTAGGGGCAGATCAGTGGGTTGGGCTGGAGGGGTGGCTTAGGTGGTCTGCCCACCCCCTTGGTGGTGCTGTGTGCAGGGGGCATGCACAGTACCCTGCTTTTGCTCCTGACACCTCAGAAGTGGCAGTTGGGTTTTGGTATTAGCCTGCTGTTCATAATTTGCCTCAGTTGGGCATGCATGCAGTTATTTTTAGTCTCATAGTTTCTTTGTATTTTGTTGCTCAAGGAGATGTTTGTCCAGATGCAAGCACTGCAGCGAAGGGTCCCAAGTCCCAGCCTGTCTCATTTATGCAACATGAATGACATGATTTATATATGTAATATCCATGGTAATCCACAAAAAAAATAACTTTTAGAACTAATAGCTGAGTTCAGCAAGGTTCTAGGATATAAGATCAATATAGAAAAGTCCATTGTATTTCCATATATGAGCAGTGAACAATTTGAAAATTATATTAATACAACAATTTAATTTACAGTAGCGTCCAAAACAATTTATAACTCGGATATTTTTAATAAAAGAAATGTAAGATTTGTATGCTCAAGACTACAAAACATCATTGAAAGAAAATAAAGAAGCCCTAAATAAATGGAAAAAATGCCTTATGTTTATAGATTGGGAGACTTAATATTGTTAAGAGAGCAACACAACCCAGATTTGATCTACAGATTTACCAAAATCCTTATTTAAAAATCTCAGTTTCCTCTTTTGGCAGAAATTGACATGTTGATTCTAATAGCCAAAACCATCTTAAAAGCAACAAAGTTGAAGGACTTACTTCATGATTTCAAAATGTGTTACAAAGTTTCAGCTATTAAAACACTGTGGTACTGGTATAAGAATAGCAATTAAAGCAATGGAATATAATTGAGATTCCAGAAATAAACCCATACAATGTGACAAATGATTTTTAACAAGGGTTCCAAAACCATTTAGTGGGGGAAAAAATGGTCTCTTCAACAAATAGTGCCAAAAGTTAGACCCCTTACCTCACTTCATTTGCAGACATCAATTCAGAATGGATAAAAAAACCTAAAAGTAAGACCTAAAGCTATAAAATTCTTTGAATAAAACATAGAGGAATATCACTGTGAACTTGGATCATGCAATCATTTCTTATATACGATAATAAAAGAATAAGTGACAAAAGAAATTATAAACTGGACTTCATCAAAATCAAAAAGTTTTCTTCTTCAAAGGACACCATCAAGAAAGTAAAAACAATAGACTTTACTCCAGAATATATAAAGATCTCTTTCATTTCAATAAAAAGACAAATAACCCAATTTAAAAATAGGCAAAGAAAATATAGAAATGATTAAAAGCACAAGAATGATGTTCAGTATGATTAGTCCTTAGAGAAATGCAAACCAAAATCACAATGAGATACTACATTGTGAGATATCTCACAATGAGATTACCACCCCTAAGACGCTTAAGACGTTTTTTTAAAGATATCTAATAACCGGGATGGCAAGGCTGTGGAGAAAATGGTAACCCTCATATGTTGGTGGTGGTAATGTAAAATAATGCAGCCATTTTGAGGCAGTTTATTCCTCAAACTGTTAAATCGATAGCTATTCTATAACCCAGCAAATCCACTCCTAGGTGCATTTCCAAAGAAATGAAAACCTATGTCCATGTAAAATCCTGTATGTGAAAGTTAATAATAGTATTATTATGATAGCCAAAAATGAAAACAAATATTCATCAACTGATGAAAGGATAAACATGTGATATATTATTCAGCCATACACAGGAATGAAGTATCGATACATGCTACAACATAAATGAGTCTTGAAAATAGAATATGCTAAATAGAATAATCCAGTCATAACAGACTAATTGTATGATTCCATGTATAATAAATGTCCAGACTAGGCCAATGCATAGAGACAGAAATAGGTTAGTGGTCATTAGGGGCTGGAGAGAGGGACAAATACAGAGTGAATGCTGTGAGCATGAGGTTTCTTTTCTAGGATGATGAAAATATTGTGGAGTTAGATATGATTGAACAACGCTGAATTTCCTACAAACCAATGAATTGCACATTTTAAAGAGTGAATTTTATGATGTGTGATTTATTTATCAATAAAGCTGTCATAAAAATAAAAACAACCCAAAGTAATTGTCTCAAATGAAAATCTAACCTTGTTAAATCTAATTTTTAAAAAACACTTTCCAGCGGCCTCCTCTTGGATATAGGATAAACTTCAAAGTCTTTGACTTGGGCTTCTTGAACTCTTTGTATGGTGATCTCTAAGTAACTCTAGTTTCATTTCTTGGCATTCCCTGCCCCAAATATAGATACACCAAACTCTGTGCTTCTGTCTTATTCAACCTCCTTCAAGTCTGTACCTCTAGAACTTTGATTTCTTTATGCTTAGTTCTTTAAACAGCCTTTCTCCATCTATTAGCCTACTAGAGAATCTTCCTTTGCCCGTTACTCATTATTAATAGGTTAGGTATTCTTGTTCAATTATTCCATAAGATACTAATAGGTACTCTACTTGACTATAATTGCTTGTTTAATTTTTGACCTCCTGCACTAGACTGGAAAATCTATGAAGGTAGAAATTGTGTCTCTTCTGGTTCCCTTTTCATTCCCAATTCTAGGAATAACAAAACACCTGTTTGTTGAATGAATGTATCAATGAATGAGTTCACTCTAGTGTTATTTTCTGAGTACTCTTTTGGATGATGGCTTTAGCAATAGTTCTAATTAATGAAGCTGGACATTTTTTCTCTAAAATATTAAATTTTTCTTACAGAAATTTTATCTGAATTTATATTCCGTATTTATGATGTTGAAAACTGATACATTGATAGACATTTATAGTAGGACCATCCCAGCAGGTACATTTCTAACTACTGAATATCTGTCTTCACAAGCATCTTTAGTCTTCATTTAAACAATGGTTAATCATCTGCATAATTAATTACTGCTTAATAAAAAATAATAATCATATAAATAAATTTTCAGAGCATCATATAACTTGAAGGATGAACAAGAATTTGAGTTTTCTTTTCAAAACAAGTCTACTCTTCCCTTCTAACATCAAAAGTTTATTTTGGTCAGACAAGTCAGATTCCATAAGCTTATGTCTGCTTAAAGCCAGCTATGCAGAGATCAAGCTTCCATAGGCCTCTTACAGGTTTCCAGGTCAGCTCTGCACAGTTTGTTGTGATAAAAAGCATTTGTGTTGACTTACATTTTCAGGTGGGTTATATTATTAAAACAGGCGCAAAGACGGTAGAATGCTTGTTTAAAACCAACAACGATGATGATGTTTTTCATCTAAATAATGGGGTTTATTTGGTGATGCTGGATTAGTAATTAGTGATTTGTTAGATCATGCTTACTTGGTGATTGATTAGTGTAACATGTGCTGTGACACAATCACAGCTTAACAGGTGTATTAGTTAGGGTTCTCCAGAGAAACAGAGCCAATAGGATGTAGAAGTGAGAGAGGGAGAGATGGAGAAAGAGAAAGATTGATTGACTGATTTACTGATTGATTGATTGATTGATTATAAGGAATCGGCTTATGCAATTGTGGAGGCTGATACGTTCTAAGATTTGTAGCTGGCATGCAGGAGACCCAGGGGAGCTGATAATGTGGTTCCTGTCTGCAGGCCCACAGGCCTGAGACTCAGAAGAGCCAGTGTTTCTGTTTGAGTCTGAAAGCAGGAAAAAAAAAAAAACCCCACTATGACCCAGCTCAAAAGTAGCCAGGCAGGAAGAATTCCCCCTTATTTGGGAGAAGGTCAGCCTTTTGTTCAATTCAGGCCTTCAACTAATTGTATGAGGCCTACTTACAGGAAGGAAGGAAATCCCCTTTACTCATTTTATTGATTTAAATATTAAATTCATCCAAAAACACTCTCACAGAAATACCTGTAATAATGATTGACTAACTATCTGGGCACCCCATGGTCCAGTCAAGCTAACACATAAAAATAATCATTACATCGGGCATTTATTATGTGCATCTATTAGATATTTTCCTTTTCGTTATTTTTTCTTTTTCTTTTTTGAGGAATTGATAATAGGTGGACTTTTGAGGAGCTGGTAATAGGTGAAATTCCTTGTGCTCCTGTTTTCACATTTCCATCTGTGGTAGGCAGAATTCTAAGACAATCCCTAATGAGCCACACCTTTGTGTAATCACTGAGTGGGAATTGAACTTGTGACTTGCTTCTAACCAATGGAATATGAGTGTAAGTAGACCTTGAGTGTGAACTGAACTTGTGTGTGAATTCAACTTGTGACTTGCTTCTAGCCAATAGAATATGGCAAAGGTACCCAGAAAGTCATTCCCTTGTTATACAGTACTAGATGTTCTTCTGTTTTAGCGGACTGGAATAAGAGTTTCTCCTGCTGGCTTTGAGGAAGTAAGCGGCGGTATTATGAGAGCATGAAATAGCAAGGAACTGCCAGGGCCTCTAGTTGCTGAGAACTGCTAACAGCCAGCAGGAAAGCAGCGACCTCAATCCTATAACCACAAGAAATTAAAATCTTCTGACAATCACGTCCACAGCCTGGCAAACAACTAGATTGCAGCCTATGAGAGGCTGAGCAGAGGACCCAGTTAAACCATGCCTAGACTCCAGATCCACCAAAACTGTGAGATAATAACTGTATGTTGTTCTAAGCCTCTAAGTTTGTAATAATTTGTATAATTAATGCAGTATCCCTGCTGCCAAACTCACCTCTAAACTCAACATTAAAAACTATTCTAGTCATATTTTGAAATGTGGATGGGCAGACTAACCCTCATGGTCCAGTGGTTAAGACTCCACACTCCCAATGCAGGGGGCTTGGGTTCAATCCCTGGTCAGGGAACTAGATCCCGTGTGCTGCAACTAAGACCCGCTGCAGCCAAATAAACAAATAAATAAATATTTTAAAAATAAAAAAGGAAAGAAAGAAAAGAAAAATGGATAGGCAAGTTGCATTTAATTACAACCTACTTGGGCAGACATAGAAGGTCCGAAAATCGGATTGAGAGTTGAGACCTGGACAGGGGCAGGGCTAAAAGAAATTCCAATCTGATAAACAGTAAAGATTTGAAATTTAGCATGGAGCAAAAGTGTGTTGGCAGCAAGTGCAACATGTATTCAAGTATAGTATGGGGGATATCTGTTTAGATATCAGACTCTTTATGTTGCCAAGTTTGTAAAATCATAGCAGGGGTTTGGCTTGCAGGCCCGACACTCATGTATCTAAGAGAAACTATGCAAAATCAAGACTCTGTTCTAATGAAAGCCAGCAGCCTAAGCAAGCTCGAGCAGGATTTAGGGCTGTTAATAAGACAGTTTCTCACTTACCAGAACCAGATTACGTGTAACAAATTCTGAAACTCCAGTATTTGTAATATAGTTACTTTTAGTTAGGTTTAATTCAGAGCGTTATAGATTTCTTCCTCATCTGTGACAAAATAAGTATCATTGACATCTAAAGAATTAAAGCAAAGACCTTTGTACTAAAGTGCAGAGTAGAATACACATAGGTATATGCATATGTAAAATGACCCTCTTATTCCTCAAGAGTAGCCCACAGGTCTTATGGAGTGAGGATTTTCCTGAGAGCTTTTAGCTGCCTCTTTATCCCTGAGTCCCCATAGCTGCGGAAGGAGGACTGCATTAAAAGACAGATTTGGGCCCAAGCCCATGCCTCTGATCATGTTCAGAAAACATCCACAGTAACAATCCAAACTCTTCTCACAAGATGATTTAATGAAAAGTATTAGCATTTGGTCACTGCTTACCTCATTCCAAACCGAATCAGTCCAGGAAACATTTGGCGTTCTTTCTGACTTTGCTTTTTTTTTTTCCTTGTTTGTCTAACAAATCCACTTATCTCTCTTTGCCTTTATTCAGTGAGCAGCAACCCTAGATTATCTTTGCTACTCTTAGATGCACATTTACCTCATAAGGGATTGTAAGAAATAGTTATACAAGTTATTAAATGTTGGCGGAGGAATGCTCCATATAAACTCATCTTTAAATCATTTCTTAATACCAAGAGAGTACATAAACAGTACAAGCATGCAGACACATCTGGGTGGGAAAAACAACCCAAGATTATTTTGTCTTGTTAGGACCCTCTGTCTCAGGTCAGGCCGGTCCTAGAGAAAGAACTGAACAAGTTGAATGGCTACAGCTTAGACTAAAAGGACTGTAGAGTCGAATAATGAGGCTCCAAACAATATTACTGAAGCCAGTTCTTTGTAAGGCCAGCATTTAGCAAAAATTCTCATTTAGATTCAGACAAAATTCTAAAATCTTGAGCATCATATTCCCAATTCCTCACAATCTAGACACATTATATATGTCTAATCTTAAGTATTACTTTTGATTTTGTACTCCAGCCAAAAATAGACACTTTTCACATTAGGATGTCCTATCATTTTTGACCCCTTTATATGTGCTCTGTTTTTTTTTCTGTCTGGAATGCCCTTTAACTGATATTACCTGCTGGAATACTTCAGTTTCCTTGAGTTTTACACCTTATATTCTGCCTAAAAACATGGTAAAATGTTTTTGTCCTAAAAGAAATAAGTCCTAAATGCTGTTCTTGCTTTAAATTATTTCCCCATCTTTCTTTCATTTATACCAAAAATCATCTTATAGCATCACTGCCAGCAAGATAGCTGACTAGATATCCTAGAAAAAAAATATTCCGCTCACTGTTGACACCCTAAAAAATGCTAAGTAAAATATAACCACCAACCTTGTGCTCTCAAGAAAGTACGTGAAGTCTACAGGTGGTAAGAGTGATAAAATAGAAACAAGTTTGTTATAAGGAGGCTGAAACCACAGGTGCCTTGAGGCTGTTTATAGATCTTATTAACCTAGAATCTTGGGAAAGTAAAATCTTTTCTGAGATTTCACATGTGAAGGTCTTTCTCCTTTCACTGGGGATTGGTATTTGTTATTTATATTACCTATATGGTCCGAGAAACCCTAAGTTGAAACAATTTAAAAATTGTTATTGCCTAATGGTGCCTAACAGAAACAAATCAAAATATTCTCTGAAGGGGTTCAGCATCCATTCAGGACAAATATATTCCCACATGTAAAATCCTGCCAAAGTTGAGTGCACAATAAAAAAATTTCTAAAAGTAGAAATAAACAAGCTACCACAACTAAGAATTACTAGAAATAACAAGCCGCAAAATGAGAAACACCAAAAACTACAGATATTGAAAATTTAGAAACAGAATATATGTTAAGTGTGTCTAAAAGATCTAAATAAATAAAAATCTTACTTGAATAAATATAGAAGAAACTTTGAAAACATACCTACTATTATTCAATGAAGAAGAAAGAAGTTGCATCCACACATCAGAAAAATGGCCCAACTGGAACAAAGATTTCCATGTAAAATATGAAATAATGAAAGTACTAGGAAGAATCATGGAAAAATATTTTATAACCTCTGAGTATATAAATTCTTTCCAAAGATAAAAATTCAAAAAACCATTAAAGAAGGGACTGAATAATTTCTCTGTAGAAATGTAAAAAAAATTCTGCCTGGTAATATCCAATAAAAACAAGGTGGAAAGAAAAATGACAAAATTGGAAAAAAAATTGTAAGTCACATCACAGAAAAAGAAAGGTGAGACAGCCTCCCTTGTATTAATAAAGTATGCCTACAAATTGAAAGTAAAAAGATTAAACTTCAACATAATATGGGTATAGGATATGAACATGTAGTTCTCAGTAACAGAAATATAAATAACTTTTAAACATGAAAATGCCTTTCAAACACCAATATAAAGGCAATGCCAATTAAAACAACTAGGAAATAGTGTATCTCAGATATCAGATTAA
The DNA here is from genome assembly GCF_030028045.1 of Hippopotamus amphibius kiboko. Classification (NCBI taxonomy): domain Eukaryota; kingdom Metazoa; phylum Chordata; class Mammalia; order Artiodactyla; family Hippopotamidae; genus Hippopotamus; species Hippopotamus amphibius. The sequence continues at coordinate 168,783,063 of NC_080187.1, read as the reverse complement.
TAATATTGCAAACATCTGATGATACACTGTACTATTTAGACTGCAGGTTACTATACTCTGTCATACATTGCAGATGGGACTGCAAATAACTGTAATCCTAAGAGAATGCGATTTGACAGAATTATTAAGACAACAGATTCATATAGCTTTGACCCAGCAAATCTACGTGAATATTGATTTATACATTGTTATTTATTGAAAGATTGCTAGTAATAACATGATATAAATAATCTAAAAATCCATTATAAGAGGGCTGAAAAAATAAATTAAGGTATATTCATAAAATGGACTCCTATGCGTCTATTAAATATCACAATGAGGAAGCTCCCTATGTACTGACAGGATCACCAGCTTAGTATATTATAACTAAAAAAAAAGAAACCAAGTTGAAGAACAGTGACTATCGTATATCAATATTGTATATGTAAGTGGTGATAATGCTTATCACTATTTGTGATTAAAAAAAAAGAGTGAGAACATATAGTTTAATTGCTTTAGGAGGTATAAAAATATCTCTATATTAGCTCCAAATAGCATTAACAAATATATTGTATTAACAGTAGATAACGGGAATTGGGTAAATGGGGTCAGAAGAGAGTTTTCATTAGTATTTCTTTGTATCATTCAAGGTCATATCAGGAAAGTAAATTCAGTAGATGTTTAAACTGAAGATATTTTTTAACCAGGAGGTTTCAACTAAGTACTAGGCAAGGGTGAAGAAATTAAAAAGAAAGGCTGAGGCGCCTAGAGATTAACAACACTAGGAAGTCATTATATCAGCTACCCAAAGAAAAGGGGAGGAAATAGTTTTATGGGAATTCAGTGAGAGCCCCTGAAGAAAAGATCACCTAATCAGATCTGTGGTTGGAGTGGGACTGAGCAACTGGCAGAATCCCTGTGCCAAAGCAGAGGAAAGATTTATATTTCTTTTCCCTCCAGCCCTCTCATCTTCTCCCTGGGCCGTTCATTAGACAAACTCAACCAGAAGCCAAATAGTAAGAAACCCCCACAACGCAGTCCATAAGGGTGAGACTTTTGGAGCACAGAGCAGGAGAAGGAAGAATAAGAATATATAGTTATATGCAAATTAATATCAGAATTAGATACCATGCGGCATAAAGCTTGAAAAACTTAAGTCGGATAACTTTGTGTTAGTAAGACTTGGCTCAAAAGCAGTTCTTGTACATAACCAATGGATATGTAAATTGATAGACCCTTCAGAAAGCAATTCAGCAATATCTAAAGTTGAGGATGTATATTTTCATGAACCAGGAATTCCATCCTATAATAAATTATTCTAGGGAAACCCACTCATTTGCACCTGGAGACATGCACCAGAGTGTTCACCATGGTTTCTCTGTAATAGTATAAATGATGACAAGTCACTTAAATATCCATTAACAAGACAGTGGAAATTTGTGCCATGTTCATTTCATGCAACAAAAGAGTGGACAGCAGTGAAAGTGAATGAATTAGAGCTACATCTACCAAACACAAATATCACACAAAAAAGACAAATTGCTGATGACCTGATTTATATAAAGTTTAACAGCATGCAAAATTATTTTACTTATTGTTTAGGGATAATAATAAGGATAATACTGTATTTAAGATAGAGGTTAGCTCTGGGACCTGACAGATACGTATGCAGATTTTCCTCTTAAAAACTGTTTCTTTTTTCTTAAGCTGTGAAGTCGGTATAATAGTGCTCATTATATTTTGATCAGTTGTTAGGTATATCTGAAATATAATAAAATTTAAGAATATATTAAATAGGACCACAGGAAAAAAAATATATGTATGCATATGAGTGTATATATATGTGCATATATGTGTGTATGTATATATATAAAATAAAAGGATACATATGTTATGAATTGAATTGTATCCCCCAAAATCCATATGTTGAAGCCCTAGCTTTCAATGTGACCGTACTTGCAGGTGGGGCCTTTAAAGAGGTAATTAAATTTAAATGAGATCACAAGAGTGGTGCCCTAATCCAAGAAGACTAGTGTCCTTATAAGAACAGAAAGTTATGCCAGGATGGGGGGTGAGAGTGCACAGATGAAAAGGACATATGAGATCTCAGAAAGCAGGCAGCCCTCTGAAAGCCAAGGAGAGAAGAGTCAGGAGAAACCAAACCTGTCAACATTTTGAGTTTGAACTTCTAGCCTCCAGAACTATGAGAAAACAAATGTTTTAGCCACCCAAACGGTGGTATTTTGTTATAGCAGCCCTAGCAAACTAATAAAGCATGCAATTTATTTTTTGGTATTGGCAGACATTACCTCTGAAATTCTGACATTTTTCTGCCTTTTTGTTGAATTTCCTTTCATAATGCTCATAGGTATAACTTCCTAATAGTAAAATTCAGTGGTCCTTTAAGTTGTTGGGGTTTTTTTGTTTTTGTTTTTTACTATACCTCAATGCATCTCTGAAGAAATGACTGCTATTAGACCTTCCTTTATATTCTTTTTTGTGTGTGTTCATCATGTTGAGTTTTACTGATTCTCCTCCAAAAGCTATAATCTGTTATTTACTTCCACATTCATTCTCCATCTGCTGAAAGATAACTTCTCCCAAGTCTGTCTTGCCTCTCTTGTGTCTCTTCACTTTTCTTCATGGAATATCATTCAACTAAGTTATTTTCATTATCACACTCATGTATATAATTCTCAAAGCCATATCTGAAAGCCTTTTCTTTCTCTTATTTCCCAAGGACAGAAACTAACTTCTGTTGCCTACTATGCATAGATACTAGATCATTTTATTATGCACTGACATATACTGTCACTTGGTATCTACAACTACTCTATGGGTGATGCAATGTCATGAATAATGTAGTTGAACTGAAAGCAAAAATAAGCCCAACTAATAATAAGAACACAAATGCAGAAAGGATCTTAAGAGTTAACCACATGTAGAAATGTTTCAACACATACCTTTTTTTTTAATTGGAGTATAATTACAATGTTGTGTTAGTTTCTGCTGTACAGTGAAGTGAATCAGCTATATGTATACATATATCCCTTCCCTCTTGCACCTCCCTCCCACACCTTCCCATCCCACCATTCTAGGGTCATCACAGAGCACTGAGTTGGGCTCCCTGTGCTATACAGCAGGTTCCCACTAGCTACCTATTTTACATGTGTTAGTTTATTTATGTCAACCCTGATCTCCTAATTCATCCCACCCTCCCCTTCTAGCCCCCATGTCCATACATCCGTTCTCTACATCTACATCTGTATTCCTGCCCTGAAACTAGGTTCATCCATACCATTTTTCTAGATTCCACATGTTTGTGTTAATATGCAATATCTCTTTTTCTCTTTTTGGGTTACTTCACTCTGTATGACACTCTCTAGGTCCATCCACGTCTCTACAAATGACCCAATTTTGTTCCTTTTTATGGCTGAGAAATATTCCATTATATACAGGTACCACATCTTCTTTATCCATCTGTCTGTCAGTGGACACTTAGGTTGTTTCCATGTCTTGGCTATTGTAAATAGTGCTGCAATTGTGTACACATGTCCATGTGTCTTTTTGAATTATGGTGTTCTCTGGGTATATGCCCAGTAGAGGGATTGCTGGGTCATGTGGTAATTCTATTTTTAGTTTTTTAAGGAACCTCCATACTGTTCTCCCTAGTGGTTGTATCAATTTACATTCCCACCAACAGTGCAAGAGCGTTCCTTTACCTTTTCTTCACACCCTCTCCAGCATTTATTGTTTGCAGATATTTTGATGGTGGTCATCCTGACAAGTGTGAGGTGATACCTCATTGTAGTTTTGATTTGCATTTCTCTGATAATTAGTGATGATGAGCAGCTTTCATATGCCTGTTGGCGATCTGTACGTCTTCTTTGGAGAAATGTCTAAATAGGTTTTCTGCCCACTTTTTGATTGGGTTTGTTTTTTTTGATATCGAGCTGCTTTTGAATGCAGATTTTGCTACTGATTCTCAATCCCTGGTTATAATTTCCAGCTCCACATTCCATTAATACCTCTAAAAACATATTCTAAAACTGAATTCATAATTTTATCCTCATATCTGTTTTTCCATTTTCTTTACCACCTTTATTTCCATTGCCATCTTCTGAGTCACTCAAGCATAAAAACTTCTTTGTATTGTTTCTAATTCCTTTTCCTCTTTTTTTGTTTTCCACATGCAGTAAATTACTTCCATAAGCCCCTTATATTCATTTCCATCTTCTGCTTCCTACTGGTATCATTTCTTGTAAGGCTGTTGAAATCATATTTTAACTGGATCTTTTCTTTCCAGTCCCCTTCCTCTAGTAGCTTAATTAACAGAGTAATCTTCTTGAAACCTACGTACAATCCTATCAAGCCCCTGATGTAAAATTTCTGTTTCAGGACTAATGCATTCCAGTGCTCCAGGGAAAATTTTCTTTTAAGGCTTTACCACAGTTTCTTGACAGTCTCACCAACCCATCATAATCTTATACATTCACTTTCATACTAGTTCCTGCTCTGCTTCCCAATGGCCTTGAATTTCATTTTGTGAATGCCATTCATGTCCTGGTTAAAGCACGTCCTAGTTATTAATAACATAGCTTAATTTCTGTCTTCAGGTCATGTGTATTAAACTATTTTGGGCTTGGTATTAACCATATATTTGTAACATCTCTTCAGTCATTGCGGGATTTTTCCAGCTTGTTTATGAACTTGACTATTTGAGGGAGACTCAACAGTTGGTTTGGGATTTTAATACACATGGTCAGCGAAAACAGTTCCTTCACAAAACAGTTATAATATACTTTAAGATTTTCCCTAACTTTTCCCTCTTATGTACACAATCCTCTGACTTTTTATAACATAGTGTATGCAGAAAATCATATTTGTGTTTATATGGACTAAGATCAGAAATGAAGGTAGGCTTTCCTGGTGGTACAGTGGTTAGGAATCTCCTGCCAATACAGGGGACATGGGTTCGAGCCCTGGTCCGGGAAGATCCCACATGCCGCGGAGCAACTAAGCCCCTGCGCCACAACTACTGAGCCTGTACTCTAAAGCCTGCGAGCCACAACTGTTGAGCCCACGTGGCACAACTACCGAAGCTCGCGTGCCTAGAGCCCGTGCTCCACAACAAGAGAAGACTCTGCAACAAGAGAAACCACCGCAATGAAGAGCAGCCCCCGCTCTACGCAACTAGAGAAAGCCCTTGTGCAGCAATGAAGACCCAAAGCAGCCAGTAAATAAATTAATTAAAAAGAAAAAAAGAAATGAAGGCAGATGCTGCAGAGGTGACAAGCTGTGGGGTCCTGCTAGTCCAGACAAACTAGATGCACAGCTTGGTAAACCATTCATTCAAGATATGCAGATCAATGTCTAAAGCTCACTAGTTAGGAAGATTTTCTTTGCATAACATATTGATTACTCAACACTATAGTTAATAATTTAAAAAGAAAAAAATCACAAATCCTTTTTATTTTGACATTTTTAATATTTGTGACACCTGTGCCAGAATGATCAGCGTTCACCAGCGTTAATTTCTCCTCGGCTCTTGAGTACAGGAACAATGCCACTATCTTTGTCAAGGGGATTGTTCCCATATACCACTTTTTGTTCATTTTAAGATGCCAATGACTGTAGGATACTCTGTCTCTTTAACAGTAGCATGTTGGGGAAACATAAAGAAGTATTGCAGTAAGTGAATTTGATTGATACTTCTCAATGTCAGAAATGTTTATTTAAGTAAAAAGTTATGTCTATCTTATAATTGAGGAAATACAGTGTTTAGGAATTATCCATTTATTTAAGGGAGAGTGTATCTTTCCACTTGTTTCCAGGTGACATTTTCTGGTGGACAGAAGCTTTTAATTTTCTTTGTAGCTGACAAACATAGAAGCGGTGTATTTAACTAGCTCTATGTATTGGCTTTTTGAGCCTTTTGTGTGAGACATACATTCTCTTTATAGCTATGTGAAAATTAAAGTAGACCTCCAAGTGGCTGTTAAAAGCCATGCATGAAATACCCAAAGATACAGGACGGAATAGGATTCCTTCCCAATCATAGTACATATGATTTCCCCTCTTTCATATTTGTGATCTCCATTTGAAAAATGGTATGTACATGTGTGTGTCCATGTACCGGCACTAGGGCTCTAGTTGTGAAAACTCGGCTCACTACCTAGACGATATATGTACATTATCACTACAGTTTCAAAATTCTCAGTACTCTTAGTGGCAGCAAAACATTGATTTTTAAGCTTAGTTTTTTTTTCCCTAAGGGCTTGCTAGGGTTGCTTCACTGGAAATTCCAGATGGAGAAGGACTGCTTTCTGGCTCATGCATGGAAGTCTGCCAAAGAGGGAGAGGCTGTAATTTAAATTAATCTTTAAGTGGGGGTGGGGAAGACCTCGACAGTCCCCTGGAGCATTTGAAAAACATATTTACACCTCCTGCTTTGCCAACAGCGACAGCAAAACAAATCGTTGCTCTGAACAGACAGCATGATGGAAGCATATTTAACTGAGGGGAAGTTAAAAACAACAATTGCTCAGATTACTTCAGAACAAGGCATTTCAAGAAGGCGCTCCTTTTTTCTTCTGTCCCTTAATTTTTTCAGCAATAAAAGAATATTCTCCACCTTATTCTACACCCCCTCCCATTCTAATCTAAATGATACTCTGATTTCAGAAAGTGTTCTTTCCTAATACCCTTTCACTAGTCTTTCCAAATAAGTGAAAATCTAGAGTTTACAATTCCAAAGCAAATATATCACTGACATATTGTAATGATCAAAGGGGTAAAGACGAAGCTGGCTTCTGTAATGTGTTTGACTCTTAATCCAAGGTTAACAGAGGCAGTAGTGAGTTCATGGAGATGTTATTGGGAAGAGTCATAATGATTCAGTCCTCTTCCCCATCCTTGTTGTCTTCATTCAGTTTCTTGGTGTGGGATAGTAAGGAATATGTCAAAATTTCAGGAAAATGTTTCATGCATTTTATCTCATCTTTTCCCTGCTTATACCCATGTATGTGTATACTTAACTCAAGTTATATTTCATGTTGCAAATTTGCCAGCCTGTTCTCTGAAATCCTCAGAAAGCCAATCTACTTGACAGTTTTGTGAATTTCAACAGTCCTGCAGACATCTGTGCTATTACTACACTTGTGAACACAATATCACACCCAATTCTGTGGAAGTGAAAACTTACATTCTGTTATGCAATGTAATGTCTCCTTTTGTTTAAATTTTGTCATAAAACTATACTGATACATATTTCTCATAGAACCATTTAGTTTTCAGAATGGAAGAGCCCTTAGTGACCTCATGTTTTTTTTTTTGAGATAAGAGATGTAGCTCCCCTAAATTGGTCAAAACTACTTGGCTGGTTACTGACAGATCAATATAGTTCAGCTTTCCTGACTTCTAATCAAGTGCTTTGCCTACACTAGCCTTAATTGGGGACACATTTAATATTTCTCAGGTGCCCCCAATTATAACTTATCAGTTTTGAGGAGCGTTCATTCTGAAATGGTGAAAGCATAATATAAAAACTCAAATTATACCAGGTGATAAGAGTCAATTCTGGATGATGACAAGTTAACAAGCATTTCAAAACTGGACTTTGGAGAACTCTTGGAGCAATTGGTGATAGAGTCAACTCATGTAGTGACAGAGAAAAGAGACTGCCAAATACTGTTAAGAAAGAAATCAAAGTTTCATGCTAACATACACTCATGCCAAACATCCTGAATACCCACTCCCCTTTGATCACACAGTTTGTGTAGCACACCCTCCCACTCTCCTGTGTACCAGCAGGCTGTATGATGACTCTCTGTAGCATATTTTCTCATTAAAGGGTATCCATGATCTTGATTTAATCCTTAGAGTCATAGAATTGTTTTAGTCCTTAAAATACAACTCAAATTAGAGGAAATGTTGAGAGTTTGACTAAGTAATCAGACATTTTCACTAGTGCTAAATATTTATCCATAAAGAAAAATGTACATTAGATATAACAGCAAAATGTTTATTTAAAAATTCACTACCATGAGTCTTAAACATCATTTTTCATTAATTTGAAAAGTGAAATCTTTTTGGAAACATATTTATCATTTAGTGTGTCATTAGGATTATATTTAAAGTAGAGGATTGATCCATTTGCGATAGTCTTGAAAAAGTTAAAAAACACAATCTCAAGAACCTATTTCACTTCCCAAATTACTAGTTCACAGAAGGAAGTAAAGCATCCTCTAGCCATTCAGACAACAACTGAATGTTGAACACTCTCAGAGTTCCAAGTGGTATGGGGGTGGCTTGGTATAAATGTATTAGGACAGATGATTTCCTCTAAAATCTAACACTGAAAAGAAAATTCAGTATCTTGTTTTATTGTGCTTCACTTTATTGTGCTTCGCAGATACTGTGTTTTTTATTACAAATTGAAGGTTTGAGGCAACCCTACTATGAGCAAGTCTATTGGCACCATTTTTCCAACACCATTTGCTCACTTCACATTTGGTAATTCTTGCAATATTTCACTTTTTCATTATTACTATATTTGTTATAGTGATCTGGGATCGGTGATCTTTGATGTTACAATTACAATTGTTCAGGGGAAACAATGAACTGTGGTCATATAAGACAGCAAACTTAATTGATAAATGTGTGTATTCTGACTGCTACACTGACAGATTATTCCCGTCTCTCTCCCTTTCCTCAGGCCTCCCTATTTCCTGAGACAACAATACTGGATTCAGGCCAATTAATCCTAAAATGGCGTCTAGATGTTCAAGTGAAAGAAAGAGTTGCATGTCTCTCACTTTAAATCAAAAGATAGAAATGATTAAACTTAGTGAGCAAGGCATGTCGAAAGCCGAGATAGACTGAAAGCTAGGCCTCTTGTGCCGAACAGTTAGCCAAGTTGTGAATACAAAGGAAAGTTCTTGAAGGAAGTTGAAAGTGCTGCTCCAGTGAACACATGGATGATAAAAAAACAAAACAGGCTTATTGTTGCTATGGAGAAAGTTTTAGTGATCTGGATAGAAGATCAAACCAACCACAACATTCCCTCAAGGCAAAGCCTAAATCAAAATAAGGCCATAACTCTCTAATTTTGTGAAGGCTGAGAGAGGTGAGGAAGCTGCAGAAGAAAAGGTTGACGGTAGTAGAGGTTAGCTCATGAAGTTCACAAGAAGAAGCCATCTTCATAACACAAAAGTGCAACTTGAAGCAGCAAGTTATCTGGAAGATCTAGGTAAGATAATGAAGGTGGCTACACTAAACAACAGATTTTCAATGTAGACAAAACAGCCTTTTGTTGGAAGAAGATGTCCTCTAGGACATTCATAGCTAGAGAGGAGAAGTCAATATCTGGCTTCAAAGTTTTGAAGGGCAGACTGGCTCTTGCTTGGGGCTAATGTAGCAGGAGACTTTGAGTTGAAGCCAGTGCCCACTTGACATTCTAAAAATCCTTGGGCCTTGAGGAATTATGCTAAATCTACTCTGCCTGTGCTCTATAAATGGAACAATAAAGCCTGAATAGCAGCACATTTTTTTACAGTATGGTTTACTGAATATTTTAAACCCACTGTTGAGAACTGCTGATCAGATATCTTTCAAAATGTTATAGCTCATTGACAATGCACCTGGTCCCTCAAGAGCTCTGGAGGAGATGTACAATGAGATTCTTGTTGTTTTCATGCCTGTTAACATAAAATCCATGCTGTAGCTCACGTATCAAGGAGTAATTTTGACTTTCAAGTCTTATTATTTAAAAAAAATATTTCCAAAGGCTATAGCTGCCATAGATAGTGAATCCTCTGATAGAGCTGGGCAAAGTAAATGGAAAACCTTCTGGAAAGGATTCACCATTCTAGATACCATTAGGAACATTCATGATTCATGGAAAGAGGTCAAAATATCAACATTAATAGGAGTTTGGAAGAAGTTGATTCCAACTTTCACGGATGATTTGAGTGGTTCAAGACTTCAGTAATGGAAGTAACTGCAGATATAGTGGAAACAGCAAGAGAACTAGCATTAGAAGTGAGCCTGAAGGTGTGGCTGAATTGTCACAATCTCATGACAATTTTAATGGGTAAGGATTTGCTTTTTGTGCATGAGCAAAGTAACTGATTTCTTGAGACAGAATCTATTCCTTGTGAAGTGCTATGAAGATTGTTGAAATGACAACAAAGGATTTAGATTATTACATAGACTTAGTTGATAAAGCAGGAGCAATGTTTGAGAAGATTGACTCCAATTTTGAAAGAAGTCCTGCTGTGGGTATAATGCTATCAAACAGCATTGCCTGCTACAAAGAAATGGTTCATTAAAGGAAGAGTCAAAAGATGTGGCCAACTTCATTGTTGTTCTACTTTAAGAAATTGTCACAGTCACCCCAACCTTCAATAATCGTTATATGCAGAGCCAAATAAATAATGAAATTATGGGGAGAGGGAGGAAGGGGGGAGGGAAATCTTAAGTTGCAGGCATATCAAACAGAATTCAAGACAAGGAAGTATATTTGAATCTCACAAGGACCAAATCCAGCAAAATGCTGAAAAGATATCAAGAATTAGGGGTTCCAGCTTCTCTTTCTCTTAGGAGTCACAGGATCTCCTGTGACAGCTTACAGCTGAGATCTTTGGCATTGTTTTTCTGTCTTTCTCTACAAATGAGTTTTCTCTCAACTTATATGAGGCCTAAATACAGTTCTTAATATACCTTCATATCCAGTTACAGCAGCTAATTGATAGAACCTCTTTGTGTCTCAATTCTAAACTCCTACAACAATTTTGTCATCTTAGTTTGGTTCAGGTGACTGCCGTTGATCAGATTAGACTCGTAAGCTATTTTTGAGGAAAAATTATCTGTGAAATTGGCACATAGATAGGTAAGAAGAACTCACTTCAGAAGATAATAATTGGCTGCCATTTCTAACATATTCTGATATATTTTCATTTAATTATTAATTGAGTGCTCCTATGGGAAAAACACTATGCTAATTTGACAGATATAGAGATTAACAGCACAGAGTTCTTGTATGTAAAGAGTGGAGTGAGGGAGACAAAAGAAAACAAATCACCGATTTCAAGGGATATATGCAATACCAATGACCCCCATACTTCAGATGTATCTGCTCTGGTTGTCTCTTGTTGACTCCTCTCAACAGAGTAAGGAGTCTACAGAGCCCATATGTCCCAGAGCTCTCTTTGCATATCCTGGCATAGAATTAAACTCCCAAATGACCTGAGGCCATGTGTAGGCTTCATCTACATGATTGTTTTCTAGAGGATTGTCCCACCAGTGTGCACACCTATGCCTAAAAGGTAAGCAAAGTATAGTTGTTTGGGGAAAGGGTATGGAACTCAACTTTGAAAGCAACCTGTGTATAAGGCCCCTGGGAAGGAAGGGTGAAAGATAGAGATAGGGTGGAAGGCTAAAGAACTTGAACTGGGTACCTCTCTGTACTCAGTCCTAGATAATAAATATTAGGGGCTAGTCTGGATACCTGGTAAAGGACTATGGTGTAGATATTTTCTGGGTGTTAAGGGAAGACAGAAGACAGTAAAAGCTGGTCAAGATATACTTGGGAAAAAAAGGTGACATGATATCTGAGTTTTAAAGACTAGTAATAGCTATGTGGGCAAAGTGATGAATTTCTTAGAAGGTGCAGCATGTGAAAAGGCAGGCAGATCTATATTTATCTGCTGTGATATGGCATTCATAAGGATCTACAGAGGGACTTTATGCATGACAAAGAATTCATACATGTGAATGGAGACTAAAGATTTTCATCTTCCTCTGATATCAACTGTGGCCTAAGATATTCCCCTTTTTCCCATCTGTGGCCTCCCAAGTTTTCTAACACTCCTCAGTTGATTTCCTAGGAGTAAAAATTATTCAGCTATTCAGAATATTTAACAAACATTATAGGACAGACACTCCAATCATCTGAGCTTTTCCTCTGAAGATTAGTTATTTATGGGCTGGTTATTTCATTTGCTATAAGTGTGTATATAAGAACACCCCAAGGAGTAGATAGTCTGCATGTTCTCCACACAATAAAATAGAGTTTCAATTAATGAAGATTTACATAAATATTAGGGGCATCCAGTTAAATATGGTGGATTTGTCACACACATTATCTTCCATTCCTTCCTCTAATACCAATAAATTGACAACAAAGGGATTTATAAAAATACGGAAGCCAAAAAGGGCAAAGATGATAGAGTATAATAATGCAGTGTTAAGAAAAGTGGGAACCAGATGTACACGTGGTGTGATTTAATTGTGTGTGTCAACTTGCCTGGGCCTCAGGATGCCCAGATATCTGATCAAATTTTATTTCTAGGTGTGTCTATGAGGGTGTTTCTAAAGAAATTGGCATTTGAGTTGGTGAGTTGAGTAAAGCAGACTGCCCTTCCCAATGTGGGTGGGCATCATCCAGGCTGTTGTGGACTTGAACAGAACCAAACAGTGGAGAAAGGGAGAATTCCCTTTCTCTGTGACTGCTAGAGCTGGAACATTGGTCTTCTTCTGCCCTTGGATTGGGATTTATACCATCTGTGCTCCTGGTTCTCAAGTCTTTGAATCCAATCAAGAACTATACCACTGGTTCTCCTGGATTTCCAGCTTGCAGAGGCAGATCATGGGACTTGTCAGACTCCATGATTACAGAAGCCTCATAATAAATCTCATAATCAACTAAGTAGTCTCTTCCTCTCTCTTTGTCTCTATGTATATTTGTGGCTTTCTCAAGAGAACTCTGACTAATACACATGACAAATTACTTTAGAAACCTAAGAAAGATGATTTCTACCCAGAAATAAGCAAAGCTGATTTTAAAAAATCTGATATTATGCTATGGACCCCTCGAAAATGGACACCCAGGTGCCTTTTGAAGTGGGAAAAAAAAGATTGTTGAAAGTTCATATTTAAACTTGGACTTCCTCCATCTGTTGTGAGCTAATATTCAGCTGTCAACACCATTTATGTATTTATGAATTATATATAGGGAATATTTATGTAACCTAAATGAGAATGACAATATAACTATGTCAGGAGGAGGAGGGTTCAGGAACTGTGCATGGGTGTGGGGAGGGGGGATGAGGGGAGGTGGCAGTGTGCAAAGGACATCTAGATCCTCGTTTTTTATGAAGGGATGTCAAGAGAGAATGCCTAGGAGTCAAACATTTTAAAATACTGATATAAGCACTTATTTACCTATATGTATATCTATCTATCCATATCCATATATATTGATATGGATGTACCAGTAGAATAAATTTTAAAAGGTGAAATTGGTTGCCTCTGCAGAGTGGTAAATTGTAGTGGGGATTAGCAGACTGTTGATTTTTGCAATAAGTCGTATAGTATTATTTGAGCCCTTAAACTATATGTAACTATTACTTAGAAGTAAAATAAAATCAAAAGAAATAGCATCAAGTTCCCATAACTTTGATGTTCTCCCAGAAGAGTACTGGAAGTGCTAATATTCCATGTTGCACTCCTATTGTAATATTGTATCCTTAATAATCAAATGAGCTAAAGGTACATTTCTGCCCTTATTCTAACCTTCTTGGTTTCTCCAGCTATAAAATAAATACAGTTGAGTGCAGTTTTATATTTTTCGTATGAATGTTCTGAGGATTTTGACATACCACAGGATAGAAGTGTAATCTATTTAGATCAACTGTAGGTAATTTAAATTTTATATATCATGTGATCAATGTTGAGAGGAGAAATAAATGAGACCATTGGAGGTTAAAGACTTGCATAAGAAACTTCTATTGGCAAATAATCATAATGATAGGAGAATCCTTTAGTACTGTCATGTGCTCAACAGAGGCATCCAATTATAATATTTTTAAATTTCTTGTTCACACCAAAAAAAAAAAAAGAGAGAGAGAGAGAGGCTATTTAATTCAGATTGCTTTCACAAAAAATTGAAGCAGTATCTCTATAGAAATATCCTGGAATATTTCATAAATATACTGCATGATAGTTCCATTAATTTAGTTTGAAGTGTCAGAATGAAAAATCTTTGATTCATAAAGAATTTAAAAAATATATATCGGATGTATTTTTTGTTTTGTTTTGACATGTCATTGTTATGTGAATCTGTCAGCACATAGCTGAGTGACTGCAGTCAGCAGAGCCAACTAGCCAAGGATCATCCTTGATCCTCCTACATCCATGCTACACAATGCTTTCCTTATCATCAGCTCCAGGAAAATGCTATTTATCAAGGCTCCTCAGGCAAAACCTCCCTAGGGGAAGGTGCGTTCCAGAGTCAACTTTAACAATACAGGAGAAATATAGTTGAAATAAATACTAAGGAGAAATTCAAACAAAGAAATAAATCACAAAAGTCCTGATGTACAAAAACAGGGGAATGTAAGGTATCTAAGGGTTCTTTTGTATACCTCAGTTCTTTTATTTTTTCACTCATTGCAGAGGGAAATTCAAGTATCTCTAAGCCCTCTACTCTCTCCAAGATATATCAGTTATTGGTAACAATGTTTATTTTCACTCAAGCACACAATTTCTTCATGACAAAATTAGGTTACTATAAATCTTCAGTATTTCTATCAGATGATTCAATCAAGTTTTTTTTTTCAAATCATAAGAAATATTCAGTAGACAGTACTTATTATTAGAAGTAAAGGTTAGCTTAGATCAAGGTCTTAAATCTCTTTCTGTAAAGGATCAGATAGTAAATATTTTCAGCTTTGCAGACCATACAAACTCTGGCAACTAATCAACACTGCCACTATAGCATAAGAGCAGCCAGAAATGATACACAAATGAATGGGCACGGCTATGTTCCAATAAACCTTTATCTACAAAACAGGCAGCCAGTGGAATTTGGCTCATGGGCAGGAATTGGCTGACACCCTGGGTTAGATGAAATTGTCGCTAAGTAATCAGAGATGACTGAATCTTATGTCCACTACTTCTCAGAAAATCCCTGAGAAGAATGTACACCATAATAGTAGTCACATGGGAAATTAAATACCAGTTTGGGAGGGTTGAAATCAGGCAACTTCCAATGAGAAGCTATGGATCTGTCTGGTTGAATCACATGAATAAGCCTATGGGCCAAAGTGGGGGTTTCTTTTTCTATTGACATCAAAAAAGAATCTGACTTTTTGGATATTATTGATCTCCTTCTGGTCACACCCCACAAAAAATAGAAGCAGTGGCAACCAAGCAGAGGTAAGGAATGTTGGTGTGGTTCCTGAAGGCAGCTGAGCACCCACTGAGCCACCATGCTCGATGTCAGGATGGATGGGACGAAGCTGCCCCAACTACAGAACTGGCCACAGTTTAATTACTGAGGTAGCTGGATACCCAGAGGACGTGTAAAAGAGATTGTCCATAAGTTAGTATGAATTTGCTTTTCAGAGAATGGTGATCATAATTAGTAGTGAATGTGGAATAATATATCATTAGTTGGTAATCATTTGGATTATTAATTCTTTTCCTTGCATGGGGAGCCAAGGAGTAGAATAAAAAGGACTGAAACTCCTCCCAGAGAGAGAGAGAGAGGCAGAGAGTTTAAATGAGATAAAAAAACAATCTTTCAAAGCAGTTCCCAACATTTGATAATGTCTTTTTAAAAATTAATTAATTTTTATTTATTGGCAGTGTTGGGTCTTTGCTGCTGTGCGCAGGCTTTCTCTAGCTGCGGCAAGTGGGGGCTACTCTTTATTGCCATCGCAGGCTTCTCAGTAAGGTGGCTTCTCTTGTGGAGAACAGGCTCTAGGCGTGTGGGCTTCAGTAGTTGTGGCACACAGGCTCAGTAGTTGTGCTACACAGGCTCAGTAGTTGTGGCTCACGGGCTCTAGAGTACAGGCTCAGTAGTTGTGGCACACAGGCTTAGTTGCTCTGTAGCATGTGGAATCTTCCTGGAAAAGGGCGGAAACCCAAGTTCCCTGCATTGGCAGGTGAATTCTTAACCACTGTGCCATCAGGGAAGTCCCAAAAAAGTCTTAATAAATGTTACTTTTACTTCTCCCTGAGATCTACCCTTGGCCCTTCAAATTAACTACATATATAACAAATTCATAAACATTCCTAGGCCCTAGTTTTGTTATCTGAAAGGTATGATATTATTAAATCAACCTTACTCAAAGCCTATTCCTGACCTCAGCTTTGTCAAGAAAGCCTGGTATGATCGCCTCCTGACTTAGGGAAATCAGCCTAATATACATTTCATTGTTCCATCTACCACAGTTTCATGTACCTCTTCTTTATAATCACACAGTAATCACCATGTTTTAGATTCACTTAGGTAATTATTTGATTAACCTCTGTCTCCTCACTAAACCGTAGGCCTGCTGGGGCAGACACCTTATTCACTCCTTAGCACAGATTTTGGAACTCTTTTCTCTTACAAATTCCAAGGAGGATGCACCCAGATACAAAACTATGATTCTGTGATTCTCAAGAATATTACAATATTATTCATTTTTGTATTTACTCATCCTTATATTCATTCATCACGGAGCCATTCGCATTCCATGAGCGTGCATTGTGCTAGATGCTGGTGGGACAGACAAGGAATGGCAGAAAAGCTCACTCCCTTGGGGAGCACGGAGTCGAGAGTAGGAAGCTGTACATGTCAATACACAAATACGTATTCAAGTATAGTTTTTAAAAATGTATTAAAATACAAGTATAGAGGGTTGTGAACATATAAAAGTAATAGATTTGACCCAGTTTGGGAGTGATGTGAGTAGGCTTTAAATAGGACGTTACATTTAAGCTTATACTTGAAAGATGAATGCGTAAGTGAAAAGACATTAAATAGACAGATTAAATACACATATACAGATGTACACACCACAGTCCACAAGGCACTGCATGGTAAATCACGTATCATAATATGATAATTGTAGATTTTAATAAGAAATGAACAGACTGTCCAGAAGTAGTCTAAGCTTAGATTTGAGCCATCATTTGTTTCAGATCAAGACAAAGAGTTAGGGTCAGAATATGCCTTAGTAATGAATTTAAAGGCAATCCAGATTAGTTTACAGTCTTCTCTCTCTCTCTCTCTCCCCACCCCCCATCTCTCTCTCTCCACGCACATGAACACATACATGCACACACATACACTTGCCATGTTTACCACAACCCAGCATGGAAAGTCTAAAGAACTATACCTAACAAAAATAAAATTTCTCAGATCATTTGAGATTTACTGATATAAAATACATTATTCATATTCAGATATAGCTTAATTTTTTTCAGTTCCCTATTTTACAATCTTTATTGTATGAGAACTCATCGTCTACATGCCTTCTCTCTGAATTTTAATACAGGATAATTTAAGACACAAGTATTCTCCTTTCCCATCTTAGATTTTTTTTTCAAGAATAATTAAAGTAAGTGGGGCATAATAAAGAAAGAATATAGCTTCCAACCAAGGGTTTCTAAAATTAAAAAAAAATACAACTAAGTACTTTGGACTAATTGAAGGCCAGTCTAAATTGCAAACTATTTTAAATATATATATTTTACTTATTTTAAATACAGCAACTAAAATTGGATGTCAGGACTATGTATTAGAAGTTGCTTTAAGGAACAGATAAGAATGATTCATAAGTAGAAACATTGATAAGATAAAAATTACTTTGAAATACTAGAGAGTACTTGAAAACAGTTATCCAAATAACAGACTATTTGGATCTAATAGTCTATCTACAATTTTTTTTTTTACTATCATAAATATGTAGGGAAAATTTTCTTCATAATTAGTAAAAAGATCAGTGTCAACTCAGACATTTATTTAGTCATCTGAAATTACAAAGTGGTGACGTTTCTTCTTTATATTTTTATCTTTATGCTATAAACCTGTGGTATTCCTCTAGGCAAATCACCATCTCTAATATGTTCAAAAAAAAAGTCAGCAATTTTGATGCATGCACAACTTTCACCAAATCTAATAACAAAAATTCAAAATGTGTAGCAGTTTTCTTGTTTTGTATAACCCTGCTCCAAACATGGAGATTATTTGATTGCAAAACAGTCAGATGATATTTTTTCCTTTTAAACAAGTGGATGAGTCATTGAATGGGAAATACAACTTTACACTTATTTTAAGGGAGTCCTTTGTGGGTTTTAAAAACAAACCTTGGGGAGAGGAAGAGACCCTTGGGTGCTGAGCTGTCAATCCAAAGATAATCACACATGTTTTTGGAATACTGCTGGCTCAGAGATGTCATAATGTGTCAGAAGCCAACAGCCCCACTCATCCTGGTAGCTTTATTGCTTCTGGCGTGTTATGATTAGAGATGTGTGTGTTTTTAAAACTACAAAGATTAAATTGCCTAACACACTATGTATTGGAAGGCCTGGACGAAATGGAAGCTTAATCAGCATTTTTCTTCCTTCTAAATGTAAATGGTATGATGCAGTGTCCTGTAAATGATGCTGTTTATCATATACTGTCGGAAGATGCTGCTGAAAGATGCATTTCCATTTGTTTCCTTACTTGAGTTTGATTTGTAAAATCACATTTAAACGGTGAATGAAAATGAATCTAAATTTCAAGGACAGACAACCTAATGATATTTATCATAACTAGAACCAAGTCTAGAAATGGTTATTCTAAGTCCGGCTTCTACGATTTGAAAAACAATATGTCTTTGTTTTTACCTTTAAAATAATTAGTCCAAATGTAATTAATTTTAATGGTAACTATAGCCATTAGCATTGGAAACCTAATCTCAGCCAAAATATTTATGTGCACGTTGCATTTTTGTATACTCATTTTTCTGACACATTTATAGTACCACAAACAATTTTAAAATGTGACAGAGATATAGCTTTGATTTATAAGTATTTTTATAATTACAGTTATTCTTATGTGAATTCTTCACTAGCTTGGAAAACACATGGCAATGTATGTATACAAATCTTTTTGGCAGATAATTATGTGCTTAAAGAGGTTAGAAAACCTTGATGTACCTTATCCATGTTCTCAGCCGATTATACGCAGTCTGAAATCAATGTGAACCCCCCAGGCATGCCAAAAGCCTGGGATCTTTTAAGACTTTATTCGAACTATTGTTATAATAAATATATTTCAAGATTGCAAATTTTAGACATCAGGGCAATGCCATTCTTAGTCACAGGCATCAGTAGCAAGCCACTTTAAAGATCCTCTGCAAGTCACAAACACTGAAATACAAGTCATTTTTTCCTGTTATGCCTAAATGGAAAATATTTTAATGTTTGCTGACAAATTCCAATTGTGTTAAAGAATCACTCAAACCAAACTGCTGTCCATAGGCAAGAGGATGAGGGATTGTGAGTTTGTAAGTGTTCACTTGCAAGTGAAGGGAGAAGAGAAAATGGAAGCTTCTGCCCTGGGAAACCCATGAAAGGGTGTTTGCTTTTGTTAAAAGTTGGCTGCCCAGAGATACCCAAAGTGTTTTGTAGGTTTGTGCTACTTCCTCTTGGTTGAGGTAGGTTACAGAAGCACTTAAAACTGCCTTGGAAATTCTGAGTTGGTGAAGTGAAGCAGGTGGAGGGGACCTAATTCACCCTGGCTCGTTGGAAAGCTTGACCAAGTTTGTCAACATCTGACTGTACCCAGCCACTGTCCAGGAATCCTGGGCCCAGCATCACTTTATCCAATGCCCTACCCAGCCCTGCTCCATGAAATCTCTAGCCTTGAGGAAAAACAGATCCTCTGGATTGGAGTGGAATTCATGCTGAATGGGCTGGGACCCCTTGGTAGGAATGCCAGCTGAGCCATGAGTACATCTGGATTTACACATTAAATATTTGGAATATGCATCTTGATTTGTACTCTGGACTGACCTCAGAATATTAGGTGTGGGCCTGAAACAGGGGACTTTCTTGGCATCACCTATATATCATATGCGTATCTAGAGTCTCCAAGCCTTAACATACTATGATAAATTTTACTTTATTCTGAATACTGACTCATGAAGCAATGATAATATACATTTGGCATTTATAGAATTCTACATTGCTGAACTCTATACTGTAGACATTTTTAGGGCTTTGAGGAACAACAGTACTTTAAATTCAATGCCACTTGTGTGGAAGAAATAGCAGTGCAATTGGGAAAATATAGAAATGTTACCTTTTTTTCCTAGTACCTCTTTCTTTCATAAAATCTACTTTTTCTACATTTTTGAAATTTTTAGAAGTCAAGGACTTTGCTAACAGATATTTCCCTGATTTATATGTCTAAGCCAGTATCAACATGGTTTACATCATGCACTTCAAAATAGCATATGGAGGGAATTCCCTGGCAGTCCAGTGGTTAGGATTCTGTACGCTCACTGCCGAGAGTCCAGGTTCAATCCCTGGTCAGGGAACTAAGATCCCACAAGCTGTGCGGTCTGGCCAAAAAAAAAAAGAAAAAAGAAAAAAAGAAAAAAGTCATATAGAAGTCTTGATTATGGGTTAAAACACAGTGAAGAAAATGTTTAATCTATAGTTTATTCCAAAGCATGTAATAAGTGCTCACAATAATACCAGATAATTGTAACAAGGACTAAAGAAAATTTGAGAAGATTTTTTTTAGGAGATTATTTTTGTACAAGAGATACATATATGATTAGATATTTCTGCCCCAAAATGATAAATGATACAATGTTGGAAGGAGAAAAGGGCTTTGGGAATTTACAGGAAAGGAGTGACAAACTCTGCTTGGAGGAATCTAGAAAGATATTCTGTTTGTTATCAATGGAATTAAATGTCAGGAATAAAGAGCAGTTTTCAGGCTACGAAAAGAGGAAGAGCATTGCAGGAGTTTTGTAGAACTATAGCTCTGTAGCTATAGCTACAATAACGGCTTGTCAGAGATCTGAGTTATTTCACCTGTCTGGGTATAAAGCTAGGTGAGGATGGCAAAAGTGTGATAGGCAGTGGCCAGACACGAAGGAGATGAGGGTGGCGAGGCAGGCCGAGAATGATCTGAGAATGAAGAGTCTGTATGGCAGGTTACGTTGTATGTCAAGTTTTCCACATAAGCCCTTAGAATTTGGGAAGACTCTTTACCTAATGGAGACTGTGCATAAATATTAATGTATACATATCTGTCATACATACAGGTGAAACTGATCTTAACAGGGTACAGAGCATTGACTGTGGTAGGGACAAAGAGAACGGTGAGAAGCTTTATAGTGATGTATAGGGAAGAAACTCTGAAGGCCTAAATTTAAGTAGTGGCAATGGGTTTGGGGAAAAATGCAATATTTCATTCATTTACTCAAAATAACTTACTGAGAGTGAGTCTAGTATGAGCTATTCACTGTACTGAGGATAGAATTTTGAATGTAATACACAGGTTATTCACTCTGAGATATTTTGAAAGTAGATGTTTCAGGTCCTAGTAGTAGAATGTATGTGTGTATGGGGTTGGGGGAGGAATTAGAAAACAGAAAACAATTTACGATTAAATAAATCAGGATTTTTGTTAGGAACACATAATTTTTAACAATGCACAAATGATAGAAAAATGGATGTTTAGAGGAAGATGAAACAGTTGACTTAGGCATGTGTTTAAGGTGTACATGTAGAGGTGTCATTTTAAGGTGCAATGATGAATGCCAGGTTTTGGCCAAAGAAAATGAGTGGAGATAATTTATATTGGGGAGTTAATAGCTTAGTGAGCATGTGCTGAATTATGGGAATAGAAGGAAATCACTTTGGGAGAAATATAGAAGGAGAAAACCTGAGAGCTATAAGCAAACTCCCAAGAGAATACCATCACAGAGGGGGGTTGTGCTACAGAGGGAAAAGGAGGGGAAAAAAACAGTCAAAAATGGCAAGAAATAGCCAAAAAAAGAGTGTTATGATGTCTAAAAAAAAGTTTGAAAAATATGAGATATTCACTAGGGACCAAAGTCAGAATGAGGAATACTACAATAAGGAAAAAAGTGAGATTACTGTTCTGAACAATTAATAAACCCTTGGTTACTTTAGCAAAAACATGTTTAGAATAAAGCAAGAGTGGAAGAACTCATAATTTAATTTGTTGAGGTGTCAGTGAGCATTTAGGTAGTTGAAAGAGAAAGGAATAAAAAGGATAGTAGATTAAGAATCCAGGGGGTGTTTTATTTGCTTGTTTTGTTTTTGTTTTTTTGTATTTTCACAGGAGAATTCAGCTTGTTCTTTCAGCTAGGGAAGCCAGAGGAGATTGTAGCTATCAAAAAGAGGGTATAATTAACTAGGCAAGATCTCAGAGGGAAGACTGGAGAGAATAAAACCCAATGAAAAGGTTATCAGAAGAAAGAAGGAAAATCACCTTTTATTTGACAAAAGGAAGCATTAGGTGTGGATCACCTTATTGCCATTTTAATCTAAAATTCATAGAAACATTATTGAGAGAAAAACAAATTGCCTTCTTTTAAAATGTTCATAGGCTGCTGACATCCTATTCCAGCTACATAATTTGCATTTACAACAATGGACGTAGGCTGTGGCTATGCTGAGACCTTATATATACTCTCCCAAATATAGAAATATTAATACATACAGAATAGAACTCCATATAAGCAGAGATGTCATTAGCTGCTAATGAGAATTTATGTCCACACCTCCCACATACTACTTTAAAGTATATGATAAGTACTAATAGGAGAGTGGGAGAAATATACATGTTGATGCTATCTTGTAACATCCAGTGTAGCAACAACAGAGCTAGAAACTCTGACACTCGTGTATTTAATGAGTTTTTTGGTTTCCAGGCAATTTGGGAAAATCTCTCCCAAATATTAATTGCACTTTTTCAAGTTATTACATTGAAAAGTGGTTAGACGTGGCTATAAGAACACAAATTTCATCATGTTATAACAACAAAACTAAATTCCCACAAAATTTGGTATTAATATAGCATGTGTGAACGTTAGCCACATTGGTAATGACTTTTGTATAGATCTATTGTCTCTTTTTTTCCTTATTTGATTTTCTTCCTGTCTTATTTGTTTTCTTTCATTGCATATATTTTGTTTCTTAAGCTCAATTTTGAAACCAGTCAAATATATAATGTATAAAATAATATGTCCATATCAGAGTTTCACATTCACTTTATAAATGCAGAACAATTCCTTTATTTATTCTAATGAAGATGAAGATTAGGTTTTTTCCAACATTGTAGATAATGCTGCTGAGAAAATTTTGTCCATACGTAACAACACTTTTGTACATAAACATATTTTGGTATAAACAGAAAACTACACAAACACACTTTTAGTATATATAATTTCAACATCACTAGAAATTTCTATACTGCTTTCAAAAGTAACTATACCACCTACAGGGTATGATATCCTTAATAATCTACACCCTTACCTATTCCTGATATTGTATTATTTCTTAATTTGTACTAAGTTGGTTGTATAGTAGTATTTCATTGGAGTTTTAATTTTCATTCTAGCAATGAAATATGTCTGGCCCCCTTAGCACCATTGATGGTCATGGAGGGCAATAGTTATGGTTAGGAAGGTCCCTTTGATACTGCAAAGAGGGCATTTTCCCCCCATGAGAATACAAGGCTTTTCTCTCTCCAACACCAGAGAATATATTGGGCATTGATATCCTAAAAGGTCAAATTCTGCAAACCTCTGCCCGTGAAATCCACCTCCTGGTGAGGGGAATTAAACCAGTACCTGAAGGAAAAAGCCTACTGGGAAGCAGTAAGTCTACGGACCCTGGAAGAGTGGTAACTGTCAAATAATATAAATTGTCTGAGAAATGGAACTATCCAAGAAGTGCACCAAGTGGGTACTATATCCCTGTCCATAGTGCTTTCAACATCCCGGTATAGCCAGTAAAAAAGCCAGAATGCTCCTGGCAGATGGCTATAGACTACTGATCATTGAAAAAAGGAGTGCCCTCCATTGGTGCAGCCGTGCCAACATTGCTGCCATCTTAGATACCTTGGTCATGGTGCTAGGAGTGCACCAAGCCGTATTGGACTTAGCAAAAGCTTTTTCAGTATACCCCTGGCTGCTGAGTCACAAGATGAATTTGCCTTCATGTGGGAGGGGCAGCAATGGACCTTTCAAGTGCTTCCCCAAGGCTACCTACACAGCCCCCTGATAGGTCATGCGATGGTAGCCCAAGAACTGTCCCTGTTCTCCTTACCCACATCAGTAAAACGGGCCCATTACTTTGATGATATAATGTTGACATGGGAAGACTTGCCTCTGCTACAGGACACTGTAGATTTTGCTGGAACATCTGTGTGCAAAAGGATGGGCAACGAACCTGCAGCGAATTCAAGGCCCAGGCACTGCCGTAGAGTTTTGGGGAGTCATATGCGTGGGTGAGACAAGTGTTGTCCCAGAGGCTGTTACGACCAATATGCAGGCCTATCCAAACCCTAAGAATGTGAAAGAAGTGCAAGCTTTTGAGGGATTTGGGATTTGGAGGATGTTTATTCCTTACCTGGTACAGTGCATTTGTCTGTTATACTGCCTGGAAAGGGAAGGGCACATAGGGGATCAGAGCAACAAGCTGCCTTTGAGAAAGCAAAAATACTAGTGAAGCAGATTACAGCTCTGGGCATCTTCGAAGCAGGGCTACCATTTGAGTTAGATGTGTCCATGACTCTGGAAGGTATGGGCTGGCCACTTTGGCAGAGACAACAGAAGGAGAGGGAACCCCTAGGATTTTAGCCCCAGCCCTGGAAGGGGGCAGAAACCTGGTATGTTCCTGCAGAGCAAGTGTTCTTGTCAGTGTACACAGCACCCCTCCAGGTAGAGCCTCTCATGAAGGAACAGCGATTCATGGTAAGAACATCCCTTCCTCTCAAGGGGTGGATGGAGAATATGTCCCATCAACCCACCTCTACCAAGGCTGGACCTCTCCTTTTGACTAAGTAGCATGCCTATTTGCATCAGAGGAGCACCCTGTCCTGTCTGCCAGCCAACTGTCTCTAGAAATGCAGGTTCTACTAGGTCCTGTAGAATATGTAGATCCTTCAAATACCCCCCTATTCCTATGGCAGCCTCTGTGGCCTGTAGAGAGGGAAGGGGGGATATTCCCACTGATGTCTGGTGTACAAATGGGTCTTAGTCAGGGTAGCCCACCCACATCGACTGCAGTCACTATTCAGCCCAACACTGACACCATCTGGATGAAAAGAGGAATGAACTGAAGCGGCCAGTGGGCTGAACTCAAACAGATTTGGCTGGTGATCACTCACGAGCCGTGGCCATTAACCTTTTGCACTGACGGTTAGGCTGTTCTAAAGGGGTTTACCCTATGGCTTAGACAATGGGAAGGCAAGGCATGGATGACCACCGAGGTGTGAATAAGCCCTTGTGGGGTCAGGATATATGGAAAGACATTTGGGTTTGCCTGCAAGAGCCTGAGACAGTCCTCGCTTTATTCCACCTCCTAGCTCATAAAGTGCTGACACTCCCTGGCAATCAGGAAGTTAGTGCCCTAGCCCAGGTATGAGCCTAGTGATAGACACTTCAGTAGATACAGCAGACTGGGTGCACAGGAACAGGGGTCACCCTAGTACCTGGGTGGGATGGTGTATCACCGAGGATGCTGGGTGCTCTTGAAATACAGTGACTTCATTAATGCAGTACAACAGCATGTCCTGAGTATTGTAAACAATGCCCAAGGCAATTGCCAAAAGATTCTTGGGGCCATCCACCAGAGTTCCCAACTAATGAGAGATTGATGAATTGATTATATTGGTCCCCTCCTTTTGAGTGAGGGTTCTAAATATGCCTTGGCTTGGGTAGACACTGCATCTGGCCTAACCCAAGCTTTCCCCATCACCATGCAAACCAGGATGCCCCCATTAGGGGATTAGAGAAGCTGAGTACCACGTACAGATACCCCCATCCAGTAGACAGTAATTGGGAATCATATTTCAAAGGTTACAATACACAAGAATGGGAAAAAGAACATGACATTGAATGGAGGTTTCATTTCCCCTGTAACCCGTAAGTAGCAGGGTTGGTAGAAAGGAAGAATGGAATATTAAATCAGCAAATTAAATTACTAGCAGGTGAAACCACCTTGACCAGGTGGACTATAGTACTATCCCAGGCTTTAATACATTTGAACGATCAGTATGGCCTGTTGCCCACATGCCAGACTGGGGACCCCTACACCCAACACCGTAAAGGTATGGAGTCTTGGGAAATGGCCTTTGTCCCAAGTCTCACCATGGATCACTGTGCTGTGCTGCTGAGGATGCTCGGCTCTACCACACCTGGGAAGGGTAATCCACTGGAACCTGCAGTGGGTGAGTTACACCCTTGGGTGAGGGGGAGCTACTCAGTCACCACTCAGATCCCATGGTCCTGCTGCAAGCTGGGCCTGTTGAAATGCACCATACCTGGAATGGAACATACAATACTGAAAGAGTGTCCCACCCCCAGCCCATCTCCATGCCTGGCACTGCTGTTTCCCCAGCCAACACATGTGCTACGCCCTTTCAGGTCAGATTCCTAAAGCTGCTGCCACATTAACATCTAAGGATTGGGTCACACGTGTAATTATTATAGACGGGGAAGACCGTCCCACACAAGTTCCTGCTAAATATCTGTCTTTTGGACCTTAGACTGCTCCTGTGGTATCCGGTCATGGGATGGGCACCCGATAAGGAATCAATCCAACTGTTGAGTAGGTGGGCAGCTGCCCATCTGTAGCTCATCAGGATTGCCAAGGTGGGTACCACCACTCCAGGAAAGGGATTGGATGGCACTAAAGCAGTAAATTAAGGAATAATAAGCTAAGATTAGGACTCTAAATTCATCTGATATTACCAATGCTGATCCAGAAGCCTGGCCTGTATCACATACCATCAATAAGTCTAGGCATGGGTATTCCTTTTCTGTTGATCAAGCTACCTAGGCAGCCCATCAAACTGCTGGCAAGAAGGTCCTAAAAATACCACCATCAGAGCCATGGGTGGCTACACTCAGATTTGGGATGGATTCATGTGGCTTACATTTGTATGCTAGTGCACCCCCATGTTGGGAACAGAAAATCACTCTAAAGAGAACCAATCCAGTTTTACCAGGGATCTGAGATGGATATCACCTGAGCTGTGTAGTCATTCTGTCACATTAAAGAATGGTGACTGGTTTGGCACTGATGGTTGCCCTGGCCAGGTATTTATCGGGAAGCCCCAAATGGGATTCAGTGGTTGCGTAGCACAAATCTTTGGGCTGCTCCACTCTGGGTTTTCCCTGGGCACAAGAGAGAATCTGCCCCATGGTAACAAAGGTTGCTAACCACCATCTCCTCAAGGCCAGATGGCTATATTCTGTTTCCTACTGGAATGATCACTTGGCCACTATCTCTGTTCCCTCCATTGGCCTAAAGCAGTGGTCCCCAACATTTATGGCACCAGGGACCAGTTGACTGGAAGACAATTTTTCCAAGGACGGGATGGGGGGTGGGGGTGGGGATGGTTCAGGCTGTAATGTGAGCGATGGGGAGTGGCAGATAAAGCTTCGCTAGTTCGCATGCCGCTCACCTGCTGTGCAGCCTGGTTTCTAACAGCTACTGGTCCATGGCCTGGGAGTTGGGGACCCCTGGCCTAAAGGACATAATAGCACTCATAGAAGCCCTTACTAAATTCACCTAGAAAGTCTTAAATGATAGATGACAAAGCCTGCTCTTACTGAAAACTGAAGTGTCTCTAATGAGAAAATCTGTCCTCCACAATAGGATGCACTTGGACATTATTGCTGCCTCTTAAGGAGGCACCTGTGCCATTATCCATACAGAAAGTTGTGTATTCATACCTGATGAGTCTATTAATACATCATCTTTATTAAATCACATGAGAACACAAGTGAAAGCCATGAGTGACCCAACTCCCAGCCTAGGGGACTTAATAAATCAGTGGTTCAGATCCTGGCTTGGAAAAAAATATTACTTATTTTGGGAATTATTATCTTAATCTGGTTTTTCTCTTGCCTGTGCCTGTGCTGTTGCTGTGGTATCTGCCTGCAGGACAACCAGATAGCTGCCAAAGGAGCCACCTCTATGGTAGTAAAACCTGCTGACTGCTCAGGGAGCAATACGGAAGGAGGGGCTTGTAAGCCTGTAAGCGCTGGTCACGAGGGGTGGCGAGTCGGTGGAGGTCATCAAGAAGACATTGCTAACAGCTGGTTGATCCTCTAGCCCGACCTGGGCAATCAGAGGCTCTTTAACCCCTCCTCTGTCCTTAAAATGTACATTCTGCACTAGTTGCTACTTCAAGGAAGCAGCCTTGAGAGAGTAGGTGTTATTGAGATGACCTGGACTGTATACAAGACTGAACCCTGTTAAGGCCTCTATATAAATGCTTAAGATTCTCTTGGGCAGATTCAGAGACCTACTCATCTTGCAGCCGCCCAAGACAAGCCTCATATGTAAGTTCCCTTGCTTATCAAAACTGTCACCTGCCTCCCCATCTGGAGTGGCCCTCCTCTTTCTCCAGTCTCTTCTTGCCTTTCACATACATGGGCCGGTTGTGAATTTTACCCAGAAAATCCTAGGGTTGCAAACCCCACCAGCTCAAAGCTGTACATGGCTCCCTTAACTTCCTCACCCTGATGATGTTATAAACATAGTGTAAAAAGAAGCACCTTGAATAAAATATTGTAAACAGCATTGCAGCAATGTCCCCTGTAGTCATGGCCTTCAGACTGGAATGCTTCTATTAATACATCCTTAGTCTTGCTTCAGTAATCTTTGTCAGCATAACAAGTCTCCAAGAAAACTGCTGCGTCTGAGGACTACTTTGTTTGTTAATTTGTAACATTTGGGGCTGTCACAGGTGTGAATTGAGAACCCACTCAGTCAGTATCAGAAGCAACAATTGAAAATCTTTCCCAGCTATTGCCAATACAGTAATTCCGTCAAAAACGTAGGGTGAAAGGTGCAGTTGCAAGGGGCCTGCCGGGCTGTGAGACTCCAAGGAGGAGCACAGAGCTGCCCGGAGGGAAGGCAACATCGGTCAGGCCCTTACTCTGGTTGTCTGGTTAGAGATCAACCAGGAGCCACCTCTGACTTCTTTCGGATCATAACCTTCCCTGGAAAATCTGAATTGCCTCAAAGAACAATTCCACAAATTTCCACTTGGTATTCTCCAATGAAAATGCCCGTTCGCCAGGATTTAGAGGTAAGTCATGCACGCGTATTCAGAATTTCAGTTAATATTTTGGTGGCATACTTTTATTTACGGACAGCCTCTGCTGTGAAGGTTAATTCCAGGAGTGTTTTGGTGAAGTAAGAGGTGGACCAAGACAGTGTTGACTCCTAGTCAAGGCTAAGTTGTACTGATTAATGGTGTTGCTTTTCAGCCGAGGGGCCATGATGAGTTTCTGGTGGTTTGTAGCAGCTTGTGAGGTGCTGTTTATTGATAAGTGAGAAGATGGTTTACACTTGGTTTGAGTGAGATCCCCAAAGGGTTCTGCCATTGGGGCTGGTTACTTCACAAGAATAGGCCTAGTTTAGATCTCCTGGTTTTTAGCTGTTCTGTGCCTACCTTGGTGTTTCCTGATTTGAGAAAGCATATCCGCTGCAGTTCTGCAGATGGAGGAAAATCAGAGCTAGCTCCTGGCTTCTCCTGATCTGTGCTGTGAGGCAGCCTTTTGTTGAGATGCATTTCCTTACCTCAGTGCTGCTGCTATTTGTATTCTTTTCTGGCTATAACCTATAGATTCCTAAGCATTATAATTGCGAGTCCTGTGAGAGTTCTTTAGGGATTGAAACTTGTCTGATTGCCAGCATTAGTGAAGCCTCCAACAAGAAAAACAAAGAACAGAAATAAACCAAAAAAGGTGGAAAAAACTGAGGGAATGCAAGGAAGAGAAAAAACAACAAAAATAAGACAAAATATCTCTAACTCGTATCCTAAAGAAGAAACGGTGTTGTTTATTCTGTCCAAAACAACAGACTTAGAGGTTATTTGAAAAAAAAAAATTGTAGAAAGTTTGGGAGATAAAGGAAATCTAAAAAAGCTGGAAAAAAGGCCAAGCAATGGAAAATAGTGGAGAAAAGATCCATATGTTTAAATATTTTTTAATAGAAGTTTTAGAATGTCAGAGAAAATGGGATGGGGGAAAACTGACAAAGAAATAATTCATGAGAGTCCCTAGAACAGAAAAAAAGACTCCATATTGAAAAGTCATTCACTAAGTACCAGCCCAATGAATTAAAATGGTTCCAACCAAGATATACAATTATCATGCAATTTTGTAATACCAGAAATAGGGAGAAAAGTTTTCATAGGGAAAAAAGAAAACACACCAAAACATAGCTTTGTGTGATTATAGAATTCTAGCAATACAGAGAAAACTCTAAATTATTTCTGAAGAAATTTTTAAAGTTATTTATAAAGAATGACTTAATTATAAAATTAGAAAATTACAAAAATTTCAAAAGATGTCTATATTTGTAAGTCTTGAGCATTGGCCTATGCCTCCAAAAATGTATCAAGATTTTTTTTTCCTGATACGAAGCAAGGTGTTATATAGTTGTTTTAGCGTGTGTGTGGAGTGCTTCATGAATTTGCATGTTGTCTTTGTGCAGAGGGCATGCTGATCTTCTCTGTGTGATTCCAGTTTTAGTATATGCGCTGCTGAAGCAAGTACTCATTTAGGATTTCGATTAATATAAATATTAATAACAAAAATATTGAGAAAAATTATTTTAAGTGTTGCAAATAGTGATCATACGTTACTGCAATGGGAGAGACAACAAATCTTTCTAAGTCACTAACTACTGTGCACTGGACCTGAGGACAATAGAAAGTAAAATATTTGTGTATAGAAATTTGTGTTAGATGTTTACAAAATATTAAACATTGTAATTCAAAAAAAGGTAAATTGTGGGAGTTTACCATTTTGATCACTGTAACACATGATAGTGACTGGATATCTTCCCTGATAATCATGGGTTTCTATATAACAGTGTAATATAATCACCAAAGAACAGCCATCACGGAAAGCAGAACTTGAAAAAAGGCATTTATCATTGCATCACTCTATTCATTCCTATGTTATGTAATCTTGGTACCAGTGTGCCAAAAAATTTAGCCTCTACATTTTCAAAAAATATTTTGAAAGGTACTATGGATATTCTGGTTTTTATTCCTTCTCAAAGAAACTCATCTCTTTCCTTTCCCTCTCTTTTATATTGCATGATATGTACCTTGGTAGCAGGGAAAAGAGAAGAGAAATATGTTTCTTTGCTATTAAAATAAAGAGACTCTCATAAATAATGTGTTTCTATCACCATAGTGACTGTGCGTGCACGTTGTATGTGTGTTAACCTCAGCAGCATTTAATCCTAAACTGTACTATAGGAGATTACTTAGCACAGGATTTTTTATAACCTCATAGAAGTGATTTTTGAAGGAGGAATATTTTTGTTGTGTTATTTACTGCATGCAATGCAGCTCAGTAAATAAATTGTACACGGATATAGTTTATTGTATAAAGGAGAACTCTATCCAGAGCAAAGATGACTACACTTGCATACTCAGCACTAATCCCTCATGCTTTTTGTATTTGTGCCAAAGTACTTTTGGTAATATTAATTGAGAAGGAACCACATGGTATTTTAAATAGAGTCATGGGAATTTGTCCCATTATACAGCTGAGTAACTATACAAAACATCCATCAGTACTGACCACAACATCAAGTATTGCATCATGGCATCAACCCAAGACATTACATTTATCTAATCATTGACTTCACATTTATCTCAATCTATTTCAAGACAAGAAATGAAATGCTTGCTGCAAAATTACATTTCCAGCAATTTCTGATAAAGAAAGGAGATGAACTTTGAATGGAGCAGTTGTTTTCTAAATGGATTTTTAAGACATAGTATATTGGGTCTTGAGTTCATTGATTTATATTGGACCAAAAGGCACAGGTTGAAAGGGGACATCTCTCCAGTAGAAGAGAGAGTTGGAAGGAGATTGCTTGTTCCCTGAATCTGAGGCCTCAAGCCAAACTTGAAAACCTGCTCACAGAGCAAATTTCTTTTGATTCCTTAAAATAAAATTTCAAAACCCTATAAGCACAGTGATATCTTATATCTTTTGGGACATTTTAAAGAGAAAAATACATTACTTCAGTAGATAGCTCAAATAATTGGAAATGGAATATAGGACCTTTCGCCCCTGGGTTACCATTTGATGAATGCCACCCAGGTTTAAAACGATCATAATTCTTTCCATTGTGTTGCACTGTGGTCACTTAAGGAGTAACCATATCTCTTTGAGATAGAAACCCTTGAATTCCTGGATAGGAGGCTACCATAGATAATTTAATTTGATTTCTGAACCTGAAAAAAACTATGCTAGTTGTTTGTGAGAATATATTGACATCACAAACCAGAACAAAAGGCAAAGTTCTCCCCAGCTTAGCATTTAAATTTTATTACTGAAGCATGCAAACATAAAGGCTTTAATTGTTTTATCCCCAGCTAAAATAACTACAGATTCTCTTTCCATTCACTAAATCAAATCCATTTTTTAATTCCGTTAAACTATTTGCTTCAGTATTATCCTGTGGAAATAAATTCCATTAATAAAAACAAAGTTTAATTCCTGTCTCTTAATACCATTAACTGTCTTTCTCATCCTGTTAGCAGATAAAATGTAAATAAGAAGGCAAATAGTAATATACAGATCACATTTTCTCTTCCTTTTCATAATTTTGGAAGTTATTTCTCCACCATTGAGACCAATGAGTTTGCTCTTTTTTTGGTTTTGATTAAGTGCTTTCCTTTGTAATTAAATTTTAAAACATCTATCAACATAAAATATCCATACAAATGGGTGGCATGGAAATTCCAAGCTATTTTGAAGAGAACCTGCAAGGTTCTTATGCAGTCAATAACCAGCCTTATCCCTATCTTGCTTTCAAGCTATTGAATTCAGGGAATGGTTGTGTCCTAGGAATCTCTCATCAAGGGATCTTGGTTTTAAGAACATCTGATGGGACTGTTCATTGATCCTGTGGATGCCTTCTATTCAAAGAATCAGGTTTTACACTATTCTGGCACAGAGAGTTACTTATTTTTCTACAAGAAGAATGTTGGAAGAGAGTGCTTAAAAAACAAAACAAAACAAAAAACCCAAACAAACAAAGAAAAACCTTGCAATGCTCTCCTTGTGAATAAATCCAGGGTTATTCATTTGACTTTGAATTCAACATGCCATGGTTCAAAAACGTGTTTCATTTCTCTCTCCAAATTATAGAGAAAATAGCTGGCTTTGAAATGGAAAATAATTGTTATTGACCATTTCAGACTTGCAAATAATCCACTCAAAGGCTTACAAATGGATAGCATGCAAATTCCGAGCTATTTCAAAGAGAACCTGAGAGGTGTTATTTTAATAATTTATAATGGAAATTGGTGTGATGATATATTCAAAATGCATCTAAGCCTCTCATTTTTTCAGTCTCCAGTATTCAGACCCTCTCTACCTCCTTATCTTTCTTACTCTCTTTCTTCTCTTTCTCCCTCTCTCTCATTCTCTCTTTCATGCTCTAAAAGGAAATCAGCATGTTATGCTTCTGACTTGTCCATTATTACTTCAGTTTTTGGAGGAGACTAGATGATAGATATCCTACTGATTGTAAAAAAATAGAATTTAAATATGTAGAGTTACCAGCAGGTTGCTGTAGAGTTATAAGCAGGTTGATGTCAATAAGTTATATTCCTGAAGAGCCTAAGCACATAACAAATTAGAGTATTGAACATATTTTAGGTAATGATGTTGAATTTCATATTAAATGGTGGAGTCATGAGTTTGAAACTGGTAAAATTTATAAAGATTATACTCTGAATGCAATTTCAATGTGTAATTCATCATTTTACATTCTTTCATCAAATCTGTATCCCAAAAGATAGTTTATGTCTATGGAAAAACATTAATGGATAGATATGAAATTAGATGATCAGAGACTACATTGTACAATATGAAACTATCATAAATGGTAACTAATAATATACTATATGCACTATACTTTCTTCAAGTTCTTCAGTTTTGACTGAGATTTTATAGGATGTGTAAAAATTTTAATGTCACCTACAAATGAATATATAGAAATAGTTCATTTTAGCATGTTCCATATGTGGAGTTACTGTTGCAGAAAACTGATCCTACGAGGAACCAAGCACCACACTTGGAGAGTTGGAGAACTCAGGTTTATTGAGCCGGCGGACCCAGATGAGCTAACACTCCAAAATTCTGGGCCCAATTTCAGGGGAGTCTTCTTATATAGGTTAAAACACACAGCTATAATTGGTACAAACTGATTGGTTACAAAATTACTATAGATTACGGGCAGTTACAGAGCACGGGAGTTACTATGGGTTACACACATGGGGGCGGGGGGGTCCTAACAGGAACTTGTAGGAGCAGGACATTCCATTCTTATCAGAACTAAGGTCACAATTGGCATTCTCATATTGGTTACAGGTTGAAGTTAATGATCACATAACAAGTCTATGTGCAAAGGGTCTCAAACAAAGGCTTGGGGTGGGTGCCTAAGAGTGAGGCATTCTTCCCTTATCTGATTACTCTAGTAACTCATTTTACTGTTTAACTGAGAGTGGTGAGCAGTCCTTTGCAAGATAGAGGAGAGTACAAGTATGGAAGTTTCAATTTCCTCATCATTACTTTTGTGTTGGTTTTTGCTTTGGAATTTTGTTTTTATTTAAATGAGTTTAGCTGTTAGCTATTGTCACTCTGCCTTAAATTATCCATGACGTTGACTCAAATCCACATTTTACACTGTGCAAGCAAATCAATGACAATCTACACCCACCCACCTCTGCCTCAAGATTAGGGTAATTACCTTTGTGGCATTCATCTTCATAATCCTCTCTGGCTCAAAGCTTCTTCTTCAACACAGTTATTTCAGGGATCAACTCAGTATCCTATGCATGCTTCCCATTTCACACACATTTGGATATAAACTGTCCTCTCATGAAACTACACACACAATCTCATGAGGTATTTGTGTGTGCTGCATAATTTCTGAACAATTTAGGAAATGGTAACAACATCCCCCACGTTGGCTATTTCTGAATAAATAATAGCATTTGTTCTAAAAGTAGGCTTTCCCCGCCCCCAAGTTTTCACTGGTAATTATTCATTTGCCGTGCTGCTCAAATAATGTCTGTTCTCACAACACCTTTTTAATTGTTTTTCCTTCCTTTCCTCTTCTCCCTTTTCATTGTGGAGAAATCATTAGAGAAGCAAATAAGAAGATTCTATATATTTCTCGTGCAAAGGAATTTAGTACTCCCTCATTTTCGCCTTTCCATCTAGACTGACAATGACCCTTTTCTCCATCAAAGACGTTTCTAGGCAAGGACAGCTAACACTCAGGAAAATTCCTTGTTCTATTTTTCAATATTATGAGTATTTATATAGATAAAACGTGAGACAGTGGGTTGTTACCCATAAACAATCCAGTTTGTCAGGATCATATCTTTTCCAAAGAATATATGAACCTGGTGGTTACTCAGCAATTTGTCACTGGTTGGTCCCT
This sequence comes from Hippopotamus amphibius kiboko, assembly GCF_030028045.1. NCBI lineage: Eukaryota > Metazoa > Chordata > Mammalia > Artiodactyla > Hippopotamidae > Hippopotamus > Hippopotamus amphibius. The sequence continues at coordinate 168,747,546 of NC_080187.1, read as the reverse complement.
CACCAAATAGCATGTAGTTAATTATTATCCTCAAATAAATTTTCTTCCAACCCCAAGGATATGGGAATACCACGAATGGAATTTTTGCTAAATTCACACATTAGGATGCTGGTGATTTCAGTGGAACATTTTTAAAAAATTTAGCTCCTACTCTGTGCCAATCAAAATATGAGGCACTGAGATTATAGCAGTGTATGCAAAAGACACAGAACATCTCTCATAGAGCTCACTAACAGAAAAGTTAGATCTTTCTCAAAGCTGTATCCTTCTGGTAACTTAGCTTCCAATATCCTAAAAACTGGTGATTCCAGGGCCAGTGAGCTTCAATTTGAAATCTTAATATAGCTTGTGAATATTTCCCAGCACCAGTTGAATATAAATAAAAAATAATACTGCTAAATACACACTGGAATCAATACATTACCTGTATGATAAGCTCCCCAAAAGACAACCAGAAGAATATATTGAAGTAAATCTAAGTTTATTACACTTACTGCAGTAAGATAGAACACCATTTTGACATAGTTTTAGTAGTGTCCAGAAGAGGAAATTTAGGAGAAGGTATTTATAGGATTTTTAAAGCCTGGGCTAGGTGATTACGTGGTTACTCTTCTAAGTGAGATAATAGCTTTGGATTGGAGAGCAAGTGTCTTTCATTAAGACTTGAAAAGTCACTTTTTATAAGTCAGTTATTTTAGTTGCTTCATAGTTTTCCAGGAGTATGTATTTCATGCAACAGGTAGCTAAGTTATTTTTGTTTATTTTCAGTATTATCTAGTCTAGGAAAAGTAGTGTATGCCCAATATCAGCCTTGTATAATACAGAACTTATGCTGTTTCAGTTTTTGGCTCACTTAGAAATATAACATATTAGAAGGTTCTTAGAGCATTTTTAGACATTTCTAGTGAGGCATAAATCATGAAACTTTTCATTATGATAGATTTTGCCTTTGAGAATTTTTTTTTTTTTTTTTTTGCTATATACTTTAGTGATATAGGACCTAAAGTCAACACCATTTCCTTCAGTTGGGAAAATATATATATGTATATATATTATATATGACATTGCATAATACATAATATATAAATATTTATGTAAAATATATTTATATATTAAACATATATGATTTTCTTTTCTTGTTTTACTTCTTTGGGGGTGGAGGGGTCTTCTTTCCACAGCATTGTACCAATGATCCCACAGCCTTACTACTATCAAATTCTTTTCTTTATAATTAATTCTGCATGTTTCATCTACGGTGAGTCATTTCTGAAAAATAAACTCAACATTACTGGATATATTTTTACCTATGTTTTTCCCTCTTCTTGAAGTGCCCTTCTTTCTCTGTGTGCCCAGTTAGCATTTTGTTATCCTCATTATAAGCATTTCAATCTTAGGGAAATTTTTTCTGATAGCTTAAGGCAAAATTAATTTTCCCTAATCAAATAATGCATTGTAAACAGTTTTGGAAAATTCATGGTTTCCTAAGGAAAAAAACAACCTAACTAAATGATTAATAATCATGAGATGCATTTGTTAGTAATACAAATAATGGCAAAAAATGTTTTTGAAAATTCATTCATTCATTTGTCACAGATAAAGCAAACAAGGGAAGAGATGGTCTCAGAGAACCAAAGGTAGAAAGCTGCATTGGGATAAATAAAACTAAAAGAAAACCTGTTTACAAAGTGTCAAAAAATGCAGGATAGAAAAGTATGAGGGTGAGTCAAAAATTATCTGCACTCAGGTTGTATTAAAACTTGTATTGGCCTCACTGTCTTATCGGTGCTTTCCATTCAAGGCTACTTGTCTCCCCAGTCACTGCTGTGCAAGTGTGAACGTGTTACATCAATTCATTTGTAACTGTGATGCTAGTGAAAGTGGATGCCCCGCTTGTGATTTGCACAAAAGAAGAGCAGCATGCAGTGATTCTTTTTTTGTGGTCTGAGGGTGTGTGTAGCCGCATACTTCTGCCTACACTGTCAACGCTCTACAATAACTTCATTTTGAGGTGTTAAAGCATCCTCCCTATAGTCCTGATCTTTCTCCATTGGACTTTCCCCTGTTTGGTTCCCTGAAAGCAGCCCTACGAGGATGAAGATTCACTTCTGATGAAGAAGTGAAGACAGAGGTACATTTGTGGCTTGCAGCTCAGCTTAAAACATATTTTTAATGAGGGAATTCAAAAGCTTGTTGACAGATGGATAAAGAGTATTGAAAAGCAAGGAGAGTATGTTGAAAAGTGATGTATTTGTCTTTTGTAAAAGTTAATTAAAATAAATCTTACAGCCAGAGTGCGGATAATTTTTGACTCACTCTCATACAATGCAGTGAATTGAGCATAAAGTTTAGAAGTTTGAGGTAACAACAAGTTTGTCACAGTAGCTTAAATGTTAGGGTGGAGATAAAAATTGGATTTCAGAGGGCCGAGGTGTAATTGAGAAGAGAAGGACAATTATAGTCCACACTCGAAAGGTTGGGTGTGATAGTGGAGAGAAATTAGGTAACAGAAGGACCCATGGTTGGGGCTGGGAGCTCCTTTGCTTTGCAGGATGGAAAAACAACAGACAGAACATTTATAACATGGGAAAGAAAGAAGGTAAAATAGTTGTATCAAGATCCAAGAAGATGAATAATGAAGTAGTAATGAGGTAAAACATGAGTAGGAGTATTACTCAAACTGGAAAAGTGGCATAGGTTACAGAGATGGGGAGAAAGAGGGAAAGGATGGCTTCAGATGTAAGTATATGCCTGAATCAAGAGTAATGTATTGGGTTGGCCAAAAAGTTTGTTCGGGTTTTACTCTAACAGTATATGTGAAGATGGATGCAAGACAATCTGAGAAAGAAGGGTGTGCTGGCTGAGCAGGAGATGTAAGGGAAGGAGGTATGGAAAAGCAATTGCAATAATAAAAGTTGCTCATCAGGGATAATTAAAAAGATTGGTAACTTGCTTTGAGAGGTCCACTAAGTTTGGAAATTGAGAATTTATAATGGCAACAAAGTACATGTTTCTGTAATTTTTATCAGAAGCTCTTAGAATATGAATTGATTTCATTTAGGGAAAACCATATTTTAGGATGGAGATCTTTTTGAGGACTTTTTTGCATGTAAGGCAGGAAATCAAGGGGGAAGGGAGTTAGGATGTTGGTGAAAGATACCTGGCTATTGGGGCTCATTTTGGATATGTGAGTCAGCACTTCCTGTGGCAACAAACAGCCCTGGAATCTTAGTAGACAGTGGCAACAAGCTCTTAAGATTTGCTGACAGATCTGCAGGTCAGCCTTGGTTTGGCTCTGTTCTATTCTTTGTCTTAAAAGAATCTACTCTAACATGGCACTTTTCAGGGCCACTGACATCTCATTGGCCAAAGCAAGCCATTTCACATGGTCAGTCCTGACCATGGGATAGGTTAATACACACATCCTATGGGAGGCCTGGAAAATGCAAGATATATAAAACTGTTCAGGGAAGGGAGTGGATACTTGGGAAGAATAATAAAATGTATCACATTGAACAGGAAAGATGTGAGGCTTAGTGGTAGTTTATGGGTTAAAATAAAATGAAGTGGAAAGGGACTGAAGATTAAAACAGTAATGAGTTTAAAGAGAAGAAAGGACTGAGGCACCTCAAAAGATTTATATTGGATGGTAGCTAAAGTTTCTGAGGTAGGCCACATTCAAGATCTTTCCACTGATGCTAAGCTGTCTGCCTCAGAAGCTTTAGCCACCATCCAACAAAAGGTCTAGAATGAGGTCTTGATAAAATGTTGCTGAAGTAGTAGAATGGTGGTGGAGGTGGATTTTATTAGAACTTTGAGGGGTAAGTAACTGTGTGATTAGAATTTAGGGTTATCACCATAAGAATATTGAAAATATCTAATAGCAAGAGCAGTGGGGGAAAATAAGTCAGTGAAATTCCTGAACCTTCAGGAAAATGGAGGAGTAGCCTGGTGGGGTAAATAAGCATCTAAATGTAGAATGGGTGTGGAAGACTTCCAGTTGTTGTTTTCTGCAAGTAAGAAGCTTAAAAGTCTCCACTGTGTCCTAACAACAAATAAAAAGCTAAACAGACTGAAAAATTAACAGCTCTTCTTGGATCCTTCAGAGAGGAGAGGACACAGAGCAAATTACTGCCCTGATAATGGACCAGCCAATACAGAGAGTCTCACCTTACCGGAGCAGAGACTCATGAACACGGTGGGAACTGGCGCCAGGAACCAGTACCTAGGTGAGAGAGCCAGAGCTGTAATTGATGAATTGCTAGAAGCTAGGTGTGGACAAATCTGAGAGTTTAAAACATCCATGATGACCCACTGACTGGTGTTCCCCACAGTCTTGTAAGGTTCACCTCTAGGAGCTCAATGAGAGTCCCACAATAAATACCAGAGAAAAATCCCGCCTCACCTCCCCCCTCGCCTCGCCCTGCCCCGCCCCTCCCCTCTCCCCCCTCCCCCTCCCCTCCCCTCCCCTCTCCCCCCCTCCCCTCCCCTTCCCTTCCCCCCTTCCCTGGAAATAAACCAGAGCACTAGACTCTTCTCAACAAGGCTTGCCCTCAGGGGAAACTCCTTAACCAGAGCCTAACTGGCTGAAATATTATCAGAAACTAACTTACCTGGGAAAGGAAAATACCCAACTCCAGCCCATTCTAGCCATTCTCTCCCACCTAAGGGGAAAGAAAAAGATTAAATACTTGTGAAGTTCAAAGTCCAGTAGAATAGGCTCACTAAGAGACAGAAACCTAATCATAGGACTATAGAACCCTTCCTCTCCTGCCACATGTCATCACCGTATACTAAAGACCTATTTATAACAGTTCCTTTTACCCAGTATATCATGTCTGGCTATCAAGAAAAGTTTACAAAACATACGGAAAGGAGAAAAAACAGAATGTGAAGAGACAGCGCAAGCATCAGAACCAGACAGAGCAGGGATGTTGGGATTTATTAGACTAGGAATTTAAAACAACTCTGATTAATATAAGGGCTCTAATGGATACAGTAGACAGCATGCAAGAACGGATAAGTAGTATAAGCAGAGAGACGGGAAATCCTAAAAAAAAAAAAAAAAAAAAGTGTGAAAAGAAATCTTAGTATTGTAGTGTATGTTGTAAGGGTCAAAAAAGAAGGATAATAATTTGGGAAATTATTACATACTATATATATGTATATATCAGATGGATAGAAAACAACTCAAATGTTAAAATAAGAGGTAGCAAAATCTGTTTAATTCAATTTGTTATTCATATTAAAGTTGGGTCAAGTCTAGATTTATTTCCCCTTTACTTTCTGGTTTGCCTAAAATATATTTAAAGGAAGATTCTGGAAGGAAGTAGTCATAAAAGTGGGTCTGAGAGAGGACGTGTGTTATTTCAAATAGGATACACAAGGGATGCCCAAGGATAACACAAGGGAGTTTAATACAAGTGCTCACTATAGAGCCAGTCCAAGCCCAAGTCTCTCCACTGAAAGAAAATCTGCCTCAGAGAGATATTATTGTTTGAAATTATTCATAGCAAATTTGAATGTATTCAGGAAATCAAGGCAAGTTTTAGAGTTTTTCTCAGTATTTTTACTATCTTTCTAAGGTTATTTTATATCAAAGTGAGTTTCAGCTCTCAGTGTTCTTTTTTTAAATTTTTTTTTCTTTTAATTTATTTTTTGGCCACACTATATGGTATGTGGAATCTTAGTTCCCTGACCAGGGATGGAACATTGGAATGTGTTGGATCCCTTGAAAGCATGAACTCTTAACCACTGGACTACCAGGGAAGTCCCTCTCAGTGTTCTTTCATAAGTTAAGCAAACACCATTAGGTGTGTCTTGGGAAACTTTGAAAATCCTTATATAAGCCCAAGGCTATCTAGGCAGGTTAAGAGCTTTTCACATTGCAAATTAAGGTAACTTTTTTTGTTTTAGAAAAAAGATCTTAATAGTATTACAGCTCATAGGTACTGGCTTGGTTCCATTAAGTTTTTACAAAACTTCTTCAAATACTTGTCACATACCCCAAAAAATAAAAAACAAACAAAAAAAATCAAATCCAAAAATAAAAGACACGATAGGTATCTGTTGCTGTTTAACAAATCACACCAAAAATTAATGGCTTAAAATGGCTTTTTTATTATATCATAGTTTCTGTGGCTCAGGCATCTAGGCATGGCTTACATGAGTTCTTTGCTTTAGTCTCTCACAAAGTTGCAGCCAAAGCCAAAGTCTATGGTTTTGTCTGATGACTCAACTAGAAAAGGATCTAATTTCAAGCTCACTTGGTAGTTGTTGGCAGCATGCAGTTCCTAAGGGTTGTTGGACTGAAAGTGGCTGTTGGTGAAAGGCACTTGTAGGTCATTGCTGTTTGGGCCTTTCCCGCATGGTAGTTTGATCCATTAACCATGTAAATCAAGAAGGTAATAAAGTCTGCTAGCAATACGGAAGTCATAATCTTTTCTAATACAATCACAGAAATGAGATCCTTCTCCTTTGTCATATTCTATTGGTGAAAAGTAAGTCATATGTTCCACCAACAGTCAGGACATGAGTGTTGGTAAGGACATGAGTACTGGGAGGTAGAAATCATTAGGGACCATTTCAGTTGTCTGCCTATCACATACATTTCCTTAGTTTTATTGTTTACTTTCTATTTTTAATCTTTTCCAGCTTTATTGAGATATAATTGACATATAACATTGTGCAGGTTTAAAGTATACAGTGTTATGACTTGATGTGTGTGTATATTGTGAAATGTTTACCACAATAAGGTTAGTTAATACAGCCATCACCTCACATAGTTACAGTATTTTCTCTTGTGATGAGAACTTTTTAAGATGTACTCTCTTAACTTTCAAATGTGCAATACAGTGTTGTTAACTAATTTGTCATGCTGTACATCATATCCACAGAACTTATTCATCTTACAACTGGAAGTTTGTACCCTTTGACCACCTTCACCCATTTATCACCATCCTGCCAATCCACACACACACACACCCACCTACCCCTGGCATTTACCGATCTGCTCTCTATTTCTATAAATTTAGTTTTTGTTCTTAGTTTTGTTTTTTGTTTTTTTTAAGATTCCACATATAAATGAGATCATACAGTATTTCTTTCTCTGACTTATTTCACTAGTGTGAATGCCCTCAAGACCATCCATGTTATGGCAAATGGCAGGACTTCCTTCTTTTTGTGGTTGAATAATATTCCATTGTATATATACCACATTTTCTTTATCCATTCATCTGTCTGACACTTTGGTTGTTTCCATGTCTTGGCTATTGTGAATAATGCTGCAATGAACACAGGAGTGCAGATACCTTTTCAAACTAATGGTTTTGTTTCCTTTGGATGTATACCCAAAAGTGGAATTGCAAATTCGTATGGTAGTACTATATTTAATTTTCTGAGGAATCTCCATACTGTTTTCCATAATGGCTGCATCAATTTAGATTCACACCAACAGTGACCAAGGGATTCCTTTTCTCTACAGCCTCACCAGCACTGGTTATATCTTGACTTCTTGATAACAGCTAATGTGACATGTGGGGTGATATCTCATTGTGGTTTTAATTTGCATTTCCTTGATGATTAATGATGTTGAGCATCTTTTCTTGTACCTCTTGGCCATCTGTACATCTTTGGAAAAAGGTCTATTAGGATCTATCACCCACTTTTTAATTGGACTGTTTTTATTTGTTTGTTTGTTTTGGTATTGAGCTGTATGAGTTTCTTATTTTGGAGATTATTAACCTTATCAGCTATGTAATTTGCAAATATTTTTTCCCATTCTGTAGGTTAGCGTTTTACTTTGTTGGTCATTTATTTTGCTGTGTAAAAGTTTGTTTGATGTAGCCATACTTGTTTATTTTTGTTCTTGCTGTTTGTGTTTCTGGTGTCATATCCATAAAATCCTTGCCAAGACCAATGTCAAAGAGGTTCTCCCCTCTTTTTTCTTCTGGGAGTTATATGGTTTCAGGTCTTACATTTCAGTTTTTAATCCATTTCATGTTTATTTTTGTGGGTGGTCTAAATTAGGGGTCTAGTTTCATTCTTTGGTGTGTGAATATCCATTTTTCCCAATACCATTTGTTGAAAAGACTCTCCTTTCCCCATTGGTAATCAGTTGACAATATGCAAGGGTTTATTTCTGGGGTCTATTTTGCTTCCATTGATTAATATGTATGTTTTTATGCCAGTGCCAAACTGTTTTGAATATTATAGCTTGTAATGTATTTTGAAATCAGGAAGTGTGATGCCTATAGGCTTAGGGTAATGCATATAGGTTTACTACCATGATTTTTGTTCAACATACGATATTATTTAACATTGGCTATTAATAGATCCAATTTATTACTACATTGAAAGCAGTCTTTCTTTGGGTTGTATATCCTGTATTCCAGAAAAGAACATGTTTGATCACTTAGTGATGAATTGCTTCTTGAACAACTTGGCCTATCACACTTAGGCCATCACTGTGAACAGTTTTTCAAAGTTCAATTTTATTTTATTTTATTTTTTTGAAGAATAATTGATGTACATGTTCTTTTAGTTTCTGGTATATGGCAAATTGATTCAGTTATGTATATATATATATGTATATATATAACTCAATATTTATTCTTTTTTCATATTCTTTTCCATTATGGTTTATTACTAGGTATTGAATACGACCTTACTGTTTATCCATTCTATAAGTAATAGTTTGCAGCTGCTAACCCCAAACTCCCAATCCAACTCTCCTCCACATCCCTTACCCCTTGGCAACCACAAGTCGTCTCTCTGTGTCTGTGGGTCTGTTTCTGTTTCTTAGATTTTTCATTTTGGCATGTTTTAGATTCCACATAAAAGTGATATCATATGATATTTATCTTTTTCTCCCTGACTTATTCGCTTAGTATAATAACCTCTAGGTCCATCCACGTAGCTGCAAATGGCATTATTTCATTCTTTTCATGGCTGAGTAATATTCCATTGTATATATATACCATATCTTGTTTATCCATTCATCTGTCAATGGACATTTAGGTTGTTTCCATGTCTTGGCTATTATAAATAATGCTGCAGTGAACATTGGAGCGAATGTATCTTTTGAAATAAGAGTTTTCTCTGGATATATGCCAGGAGTGGGATTGCTGGATCATATGGTAGCTCTATTTTTAGTTTTGTGAGGAACCTCCATACTGTTCTCCAGAGTAGCTGCAACAATTTACATCCTCACCAACAGTGCAGGGGGGTTCCCTTTTCTCCACACCCTCTCTAGCATTTGTTATTTGTAGACTTTTTAATGATGGCCATTCTGACTGGTGTGATGTGCTGCCTCATACATGAAGAAATGTCTATTTAGGTTTTCTGCCCATTTGTTAATTGGGTTGTTTGTTTCTTTTATTATTTTGTGACCTCTTTTTCTATTGCCTTGGCAGGCTGACCTAAGAAAACTTTGGTATAATTTATGTTAGAGAATGTTTTGCCTATGTTCTCTTCTAGGAGTTTTATGGTATCCTTCTTATATTTAAGTCTTTAAGCCATTTTGAATTTATTTTTGTGTATGGTGTGAGGGTGTGTTTTAACCTCGTTGATTTACATAAGGCTGTTCAAGTTTCCCAACACCACTTGCTGAAGAGATTGTCTTTTCTCCATCGTATATTCTTGCCTCTTTTGTCAACGATTAATTGGTCATAGGTGTGTTGCTTTATTTCTGGGCTCTATATTCTTTTGAAATTTCCATTTTAAAATGTGATACGATTTGACAACAGGTTACACAAAAATACACAAACAAGCAACTATTATCCAAGAATTTGATCTCTTAATTTACTCTGAATAGTCTATTAAATGCCAACATTTCAAGTGTAATTGGCTTCCTTCTTTTTCCAGATACTCCTGAAAATTTCATTTATATAACTTTTAAAACAATTTCTATTATAACTATTACAAACAATAAGAAAAAGAAGCATTTACTAGGATCTAAGCAAGAACCAGGAACTTTGTATATATTATCTTGCTTAATTCATTATACTAACCTACAATATAAACAAATTGTGTAAGGTAGAGGACTTTGAGAAAAGTAGCTAGAGGGTCAAGATTGGAACAGATGACTTTGAAAAAAATTTTGTATACTGGAAAAGTTACTCTGTTTTAATTCAAAATCCTTTAGATATGGCATTGAAGGTAAATGCAGAGAATAATTACAATAAAGTACCTTTGTAAAGCACCATTCATATGAATAGCTCAAAGCACTTTTTATTGCATTAGCTTATTAATCTTTGTGCTTACTGAGTGATGGTGGCAGGAATTTTATTTCTTTTATTTTAAAGTGGATTTTTAAAAAGTGAAGCAAGAACTTAAATTCCAGGTGCTTTCTCCATAGCATATCCATGACTGCTTGAACTAAAAAGTGGTAGGCTTAGATCGTCTATTCCTAAATACTTCATTAACTTATTAAATCATTCTTTTGGCTAATAGTTTTGAGTGCAAATGTACATTGTATGATTATTAAAATGAAGGCTCTGAATGAAACCTACAATCTAACAGAGAAAGGTGTTGAAAATTAGGCTAAGTGGGCTTAAATTGGGGTGACATAGTAAAAGCTGCAAACTAGCATTTTAAATGTTCATTTTTATCAAGTAAATAGGGAAGGAATCTCTGATAAACTTTATGAAAAAGCACTCCCTGGAACTTTGTCTTAATAACCTTTATCCAAGAGTTATATCTAGGCAAGGCTTAAGGAGATTTGGTCTATAATCTTAATTCAAGACATATTTCACAAGCCCATATCATGGCCAAGGTGCTGAATATAGAAGTAAGTGAGAATGTATGCTCCTAGAAAATATTCAGTCCCATAGGGAGGATAAAGCAAGTACTTAAACATCTGTAGTATGTGGCAGATTATAAACATCATTAGAGAGGTGAAACAAGGTGCTATTGAAGTGTAAAGGAGAAAGAAAACCCATGTATTGGCTGCAAATCAACAGAGATTTCAGAAAGATAACTCTTCCAGTACGACAGATACACCTGTGAATGAAGCCATTTGTCTGTATTATACCCATGGTGATTTGAATAAACAGAATTTCAGCATGTTCACATGACACAGATGTGAGAGAGCATTCCCTCAAAGGAAAACAACATTTTTTAAAAAGGCAAGAATAAACATTTACTATGCAACAATTACTAGTCATGTAATTTACCTTGAAAACAAATACATAGAAAGAATCTATCACCATCAGGAAAAGATGATTTTGAAAGACTTTTAATACCAGATTTACTTTTCATATATTATGATAATGTATATGTTGTTCATCACAAAGCAAGTTATAACTAATATGTTAAATAATTTTATTTATGGTAATGATCCCTTCATAGTTTCTAATTGCTTTATTTTATATTGCATTTTCAGTCTTTGTTATCTTAATGATCTTCTAACACCTCACCTTTACTATCAAGACACTATTTCTAAGATGCTCAACGTCACTAATTATTAGCTAAATGCAAATCAAAACTAAGAGCTAGCAACTGACACTGGTTAGAATGGGCATCATCCTCAGAAAATCTACAAACAATTAATGCTGGAGAGGGTGTGGAGAAAAGGGAACTCTCTTGCAATGCTGGTGGGAATGTAAATTGATACAACCACTATGGAAAACAGTATGGAGGTTCCTTAAAAAAGTAAAAATAGAACTATCATATGACCCAGCAATCCCACTAATGGGCATATACCCAGAGAAAACCATAATTCAAAAAGACACATGCACCCCAATGTTTATTGAAGCACTATTTACAAACGCCAGGTCATGGAAGTAACCTAAATGCCCGTTGAAAGAGGAATGTATAAAGAAGATGTGGTATGTATATACAATGGAATATTACTCAGCCATAAAAAGGAACGAAATTGGGTCATTGTAGAGACTGTCACACAGAGTGAAGTAACTCCGAAAGAGAAAAACAAATATCGTATATTAACGCATATATGTGGAATATAGAAAAATGATACAGATCAACTGGTTTGCAAGGCAGAAATAGAGACACAGATGTAGAGAACAAATGTTCCCCCCTACAAACAAGGGGGGAAAGCAGGTGGTGGTGGTGGGATGCATTGGGAGATTGGGGTTGACATATACATGCTAATATGTATAAAAGAGATAACTAATAAAAAATATTTTATGCCAAAAAAAAAAAAAGAAGACGCTATTTCTTCTGCTTTCAGTTGCATTGTTTACTTTGGAGGCTGGTGCATACATAACTATCACTGTGTGCTTCCCTCCAATGCCCTCCTGGCTAGTGTTGACTTTTCTCTGGGTACCCTGTCTTCTTCCTTTTTGATTTACTATTTCAGTTTGCTTGTATATGTCTGTAAGTAACTTCCCAGATAAAGACGGGTAGTAGATAAGATTTCTTATGTTTAATTCCGAACTCTTACTTTAAATTTTTAATTTAGTGGACATATAACTCATAGAGAAAATTGCTTCCATTTAAAGCTTTGGAGTCATTTTTCATTTTCTATTGTCTTTTAGTAGGCAATTTTTCTGAGGCAAACTCTGGTGCCATTCTAACTTTTGTTCAGATTTTGTTTTCTATGTCAGTATATGTTTTTGTGGTTGTTTTCTCTTTCCTTTCTGTAAGCTATTTGTTATTTTATTCATCTCCGGTATGTGATAAAAATCACTGAGAGGTTTAGTTGAAGTTATTGCATCTATGTGTCTTCCTGTTGTGTGTATGTGTGTGTATACTTAATCCTTTTCTATGCTTAGTGGGTCCTTTGAATTTTAAGGCTCCTGTCCCTTTTTATTACTGTAAAATTTCTTGCTATTAGTTTCTTACAATCTGTACTATATTTTCTCTTTCCAGGAGTTCTATTATTTGTCTATTTGACAACATGGAGCATACCTTTATGTCTCCCAAATTTTCAGTTTCTTGTTTGGCTCTAAATTCTATAAGGTTTCCTCAATTTTTCTGTCACTTTTTCAGCACTCCTAATTTTTAAGGACTATTTCTTTTTTGTCATTTTTTTCCTGATTTTCCATAGAACTCCATTCTGTTTTTTATGAATACAAAATCTAGAATTGTTCTAAGGATTCCAATTAGATACATATTTTTTTTCCTCCAATGTTTGAAATATCATTCTTTCATCTGGCGTCAGAGGTAAGCTTTCTTATTTGTGTTGAAAGCTTTTTCCAAATGTTTGGTGATCCTTGAATATCCAGCCCTTTCTAATAGTGGGTGGGACTTTCAGGCAGTCAGACTTCAGCTAAGAATGTGCTGGTAGGCATTTAGTTATTATGTAGGTATCCCCAAACCCATAACATGAAACATGCCTGAAGACTCTATCACTGTGACAGGTGTCCTATCATTCTATTTCTTCTAAGACTATTTGTTCACATACTTTAGAGATGACTTATTTTGGATCTGTATGCTTTTCCCAAAATTAGACTAGAAAGAATGGGTCAAGAGTGGGTGGACAAGTGAGGAAAGTGGGGAGGGTTGGGGGGGAATGAATTGGGAGATTGGGATACCAAATTGTACACTCTAAACATATGCACTTTATTATCTGTTAACTATCTCAATAAAAGTTCTTAAAAAAAAAAAAAGTGGACCATTGCACTTACATGCTCAGTACCTCCAGTTCTTACCCCATCTTCTCATACCTACCTCTGCTGTCACTATATTCCTGGAGTCCAGCATTCCTTGCTATTCTTCAGGGCCATTCTACTGTATCCTCTGCTGCTGCTAACGTTTGTTAAAATGTTAGCCGTAGCTGCCTTGCAGGCTAGAATAATCCAATCTATAAGGGAGAGAGTCCCCCTAAATGCCATGCAGGTGCTACTGGAGGGCAGGATGTGTGGTGATGTTGTTCTTCCTCTGGCTGCTGCCTGGTCAGAGAAATGCCATGGTTCCCTGTATCCCACAGCTGCACTAGCCATACCTGGTACTTTCCCTGGCCTTTTGTTGGAACCTGGCAGCAATATCAATAAGCTCAGCAGGTGTGTATTTTCTCATCATGAATGTTTGCTGAATCTTAGGCTGCCCTGCTGGCTGGGTTTATTGTCCCTGGGCTTTTGCTTTGCTTTGTATTAGGGATCAGATGGCGGCGGGGGCGGGGGGAGGGCTCCATTTGTTTCACTGTCAATCACCACAACATCCTTCTCTTTGTTCTCTTGACTTTCCCAGAGATTCCACCTCTTAGCATCCAGATCAGGCTTTGTATCAAGTGCTCAGATCTTAATCTGAGGCAGTTTGTATCCTCCTAGCTTTGCAAAATAAGATACGTATTATTCTGCTCTCCCACTTTGTCTGCCAGTCCTCAGGCTGGAAGAGTAGTGGACAACTTCAAGTCCTTCTCTAACTTCAGCTCTTCCAACTTTCTAACTTGAGCTTTAGCTTCTCATTGGGCATCTGGTGTCCAGCCAAACTGCCCATGGTGAAGGTCAGCTCACTATGGCAGTCATTGGTTTCCCTTCTTTGCTATAGTGTGCTATATGCAGTTTCTCAAACAAATGTATCAAGCCAGCTAGCATTTTGGAGGCATCCCCAAATTCACACACTGATTCATGAGCATCTAACATTCAGGCCACCTCTCCCCACATAGAGATTAATGGCCAACTCAGGATTTTGCTCCTTGGATGCCTCTTTCCAAAGACCCATTTCTTCATTCTCCTGTCTGGTTTACCAACTGTTCGTTCATAACCTCAGGAGTTCCCTGGGGGAAATTCAACAATGGCCTGCATACAAGAAGAGACCAAAGAAAGAGTCAGACCACTCCAGGTTGATAGGGCACAGTTTTGTTTTGTTTCTTTGTTTGTTTGTTTTTTAAGGTTATATCTGCTAAGCTATGGTTGTTTAATTTTTTTATTTTTATTTTAAAATTTATTTATTTATTGGCTGTGTTGGGTCTTCATTGCTGCATGTGGGCTTTCTCTAGTTGCAGCGAGCAGGGGCTACTCTTCATTGTGGTGTGCAGGCTTCTTGTTGCAGTGGCTTCTCTTGTTGCAGGCACAGGCTCCAGGCACATGGGCTTCAGTAGTTGTGGCACAGGGCCTTAGTTGCTCCGCGGCATGTGGGATCTTCCCGGAACAGGGCTCGCACCCGTGTCCCCTGCATTGGCAGGCAGATTCTTAACCACTGCGCCACCAGGGAAGTTCAGGACGCAGTTTTAATAAGCAAAGAAACTTACATATGAGGCTTGTCTTGGGTGGCTGCAAGATGAGTTGATCTCTGCACCCGCTCACCAGATTAAGAGCTTTATACAGAGGACTTAATGGGGTTGAGTCATACACAGTCCAGATGCTCTCAATAACACAGTACGCTCTCAAGGCTGTGTCCTTGAAGTAGCTCCTCATGCAGGAACAGTGTGCAGACCATCCATTCCAAGGACAGGGAGAAGGCAAGGTGACTCTGTTTGCCCAAGACCAGCTAGAAGGTCATCTGGTAGTCCACCTCTTGATGATCTCAATGACCTCCTCCAACAGGGTCGTAGCAGAGAGATTCCTTCAAGTCTGGAGGCTCAGCAAATGCCATACTACCACCCCTGCTTGACAACCAGGTTGGTTTTAAGAACATGCAGAACTTCGAGCGTATCCCACTGTCCTTAGAGCTGTGTGGCTGGTGAGAAACATTTTTCATTTCTGCAATCCAGAGGGACATGTATACCAGGGACTCACTCAGGATCTGCACTGTGACCAAAGAGAGCATCAGGAAGAAGACTGTTTCCCTGAGGAAGAGTTGATTTGTGTGCTGTTATCAATCAGTTCAAAACTGGTTAAGCACTAATTTGTTTTATTAAAAAGTAAAATCTGAAGTACTGATTTGGTCACAAACAGAATAATAAACATATAATGTATCCCTACCTAGGAATATTAGCTTGGATTGGTGTTTTCAACAGAGGACAGGGAGGGGAATTTGGAAACTCACTGTATAGTGTGTAGAATTGCACTTTATCCCTCTATTTTCAGTGTCCCTTTGTTGCTTTCATCCCTTTTTTAGGTAAACCTCCGTTTGGGTCCCTCTAGTTCATTTACTTAGACCAAAGGTTGGTAAACTTTTTCTGTAAAGAGACAGATAGTACATATTTTTGACCTTGTGGAACATGTGGTACCTGTTACAACTACAGTTGACCCTTGAACAACATAGGTTTGAACTGCAGTGGTCTGCTTGTTCGAGGATTTTTTTTCAATAGTAAATAACATAGTACTATATGATCCATGGTTGGTTGACATGGATCTGTGGATATGGAGGAACTGTGGATACAGAGGGCCAACTCTATGTTATATATGGATTTTTTTTATAAATGTATTTATGTATTTATTTGCTGCATTCAGTCTTCATTGCTGAGCATGGGCTTTCTCTAGTTGTGGCAAGTGGGAACTACTCTTCATTGTGGTGCATAGGCTTCTCATTGTGGTGGCTTCTCTTATGGCCGAGCAAGGGCTCTAGGCATGCGGGCTTCAGTAGCTGCAAAGCATGGGCTCATTAGTTGTGGCTAACGGGCTCTAGAGCACAGGCTCAGTAGATGTGGCTCATGGGCTTAGTTGTTCCGCAGCATGTGGGATCTTCCCTGACCAGGGATCAAACCCATGTCTGCTGCATTGGCAGGCGGATTCTTAACCACTGTGCTGCCAGGGAAGCCCTGTATGGGGATTTTTGATGGCACAGAATGTCAGCACTCCAACCCCTGCATTGTTCAAGAGTCAATTGTACTCAACTCCACACACAAACAGCCATAGACAACATGTAAAGGAATAGGCGTAGCTATGTTTCATTACTTATTTACAAAATCAGTGGCCAGATAGGTATGACCAGCAGATTGTAGTTCTCTGACTTATGATCTACAGTGTAAAACTCAAATTTTCTGCATGATGAAAGAGAAATAGTATATGAAACATAGATGGAAGCTTAATTTGTTTTCCACATCCTACTTAAAATCTGAATTTTAACTTCAAACTCACTACCACTTTCCTACACTTCCTGAGCCTCTGGGATTCTGCAGGAAAGTTTGTTTACTTAATATTAGTTTATGTCCATGTAGGAACTTAAGTATTCTCAAAAGTTATTTCCTCTGAAAAGTCAATAATTTCTCATACATCTGTTTTCAGTCTCTGCAAGAAGGCAAAGGATAAAAACCAGACTACTTTTACTGACTCTTTTTATTTTATCTCTTGCCTTTACCCTTTTGAGTTTGCACTTTATACCTGGGCTGTATTTTGTTACAGTAATCAGAAAGAAGGAAAGGCATGTCTTTAGCTGCTTGTCTTCTGGGAGAAGCTGACCTCCTCCTTTTTTGAATTCAGATTTCTGCTGGTTAACTTCCCAAACTTTTGCAAGTTTTAATTTTAGTGTAGTAATAAGTATTCAATAATAATCTAATCTCTCTATGAAGCATTTTTTTTTCAGTGAAATTGTATTGAATGCATGGTCAGCGTGACATTCTGCAACTATTTATTTGTTGTAACTAAATCATGAATGTTGACATTACCTCTTATCCAGAAGTTTGTCTTAATCTTTTCTTCTTTTAGAATGGAATAAATATAGCAAACATGAATAATAACTAGAGGTTGAGGACTCTGTGGCTTTTTTTTCTAAAAGAAGATAAATTATTGTAGCTACACTAAGTTTTGCAAAAGCATGTGTTAATAATCAAACCAGTTTGACTCAATTTGATAACTACTACTGTAATAAAAAACTGGACTCTTCCAATTTACTTAATTTTTTTTGGTATCACTTATACCATGATATTTTTGACTTAATTTTTAAAATAAAGTATTTCAGATTGTTCACCTTGGTTATCATCTGGATATAATCTAAGTTTATATAATGAAAGTTGCATATTAATTTATTTCTGCTATAATAATAAATCAATTGTTTAATTTTTCAATCTTTGCATCTTATTTTATCAATAGGCTTCTTATCTCCAAAGAATATTAAAGAGAAACTAAGACTGAAAATAAGAACCTCTAATTTTTTTACTTCCCTCTAATAAGAACAGTGGGATGACATTTCAGAATATGAACCAGTACCAAAATTTAACTGTCCACAGGAGTTTATGTATATCCTGAGAGGTTTTTTTTTTTTCCATTTTAGAGCAATAAGATAAATTGTATAAATTAAGTTTAATTCAATCTATTTCCCATCTTTACTGGTATGAACTAGGGTGGCAGAATGTGTCTAGTTTTTTCTATCCATTTTATTCATCTATATGGGGAAAAACCTTACATTAAGGTATATTTATGATCTAAAATGAACTTTTCCATCTTAGCAAGCTATAGGGGCTGATAAGTTCTTCAGCTTGTCACCCATAAGACACCATGCAGTGACAAGTTTCCTCTCACTGAGATATTCTGTAGCATTCTGCACAGAAGCCAGTACACTGTAGAAAGACTTGAGAAATGGTAAGCTCAGTCATGAGACCAATTGCTCTCATGGTAACAATCTGAATAGAGACCCTAAGTCTAAAATCATTGAATTTTTATCTTGGCAGCACACACATACATCGATGGATGATTTATTGACCTGCAGTGTAAACTAGACATTATACCATATTCTTATTCTTTTGTGTGTGTGTGTGTGTGTGTAAGCTTATTTATTTACTGGCTGCATTGGGTCTTTGTTACTGCACACAGGCTTTCTCTAGTTGCCATTAGTGGGGGCTACTCTTCATTGCGGTGTATAGGCTCCTCATTGCAGTGGCTTCTCTTTTTGTGGAGCACAGGTTCTAGGCGCGTGGGCTTCAGTAGTTGCGACATACAGGCTCAATAGTTGGGGCTCACAGGCTCTAGAGCGTACGCTCAGTAGTTGTGGCACACGGGCTTAGTTGCTCCGCAGCATGTGGGATCTTCCTGGAGCAGGGATCGAACCCATGTCCCCTACATTGGCAGGTGGATTCTTAACCACTGTGCAACCTAGGATGTCCCTATTCTTATTCTTCTTGTGAAGAGCTTGGGGCTCAGTAAATCTCCTGAGTTATTATACACATTTCTAAGAAATGTGTTCATTGTTTTCTGTAAAACTAAGCCTAGGGTGTAGGCAGAAGATAATTGTATCCCATACAATATTATTCCCAACCAAAGAGATAATAGTAGAGGAAAAATATTAAGGTAATTAGTTCACTCTCTAAATTTCAGAGGTTTTACCACTGTGTATCCTATCAAGCAGAAATGGCTGACCTTATAGAATGGTGGATTGGCTTAACAAAGTCTTTATTAATATACTTACTGAGGGTGGAGGAATGTCCTACAAATTGCAGTATATGCTTTGAGCCAACGGCCACTAAATAGTTTTCTTTCTCCTCTAAGTATAAAACATAAGTCCAGGAAGCAAGGATAAATGTGGGAATGGCTCTGTAGTGATTCTAATAATCATTAATGTTGCTTCCATCTTCACAAGGTTAAATACTGTTGGTCTAAAAATTTAGTTTTCAAAGAATAATGTATCCACTACTATAAACAATGTTTTCACCAGACCTGCATGTGGAGACAACCACTTGATTCCTTGTGACATTGAATGAATGTAGAGATACAATGTACCCCAGTACTCCTATCAGTGATTAACCTTAGTTTAGTTTAGTTTAAAGTGTGTCTTCATTTACCCCTCCTGATCTACTCTTCAATATCCCCACTCTTCACTCTGTTCTTGGATGCTGAATGGTAAAAGCCACATCAACAATCTCTGATTTCTGGTTGGTTTCGGCCAATAGAAAAGTCCTGGCAGAAGTTCTGAAGGAGGGAGAGAGTGAGGTCAGAGTATTTGTGTTCCAGAACTCTCCCTTAAAGATTGCCTCAAACTAACTACTTCCCTGTACTAGAGGTCACTACTTCTTTGAAGATGGGTGATCTTACAGATCCTTTTCAGTTTTATATTCATTGCATTCCTTTGTGCTCTTGGCATGAGCATGGTAATAGCTCAGTTGCAAGTGAGGTTAATGCACTGTTTTGTTTGGAATTGTCAAGCAAGGGGAAGCATGTCTTCGCTTGTTTAAAGATATTTTGTTGAAGGTGGGTACATTATAATATTGCAGAATGTTGATACAGTAATTGTTATTTGGAAGGTAATCTATTTGCAATGTAGATATGGATAGAAGGAGCTATAGGGATGCTTATAGCCAAGGAGTGGAATGTGCCTGATTGTCTCTTGGCCACTCGGCAGCAAAGTCCCTCTTTTGCACGCTCTACATTATCACAAAAAATGAAAGATTGGGAATTGTGGTCTCAGAGCCCTTGTTAGCAAGAATCTCGGTTAGATTCTGCAAGATATTCATTTGAGATTTGGAAGGCAGAAAAGAGGCAAAAACCCCTCATGCAGTGGCAGGCATGCTTCCAAGCACTGGTGGACATGCATCCAACAGGAGCTTCCCAGAGGTTACCTGCTTTAGTTCTGCAAGTAGCTCTGATCTAACTGCTGGTCTTCTTGTGGTTACTAAAACTTCCAATTTCATCAAAACCGGCTGGATCAACCTTCCTGATATTCAGTTTCTGGTCCTTCCAACATTTTTGGGAGCATCTAATTTAAATTTTTCCTGTGTGGAAGGCATCGAGTAGTTTCTGTTTTCTTGAATATTCCTGATTAATACAGCTGATATTTATTTATTTTTAATATGTATACACATGTATTTATACATATATACAATATATTTGTATTATCTATATATATGTATTTTAACATATATATATAAAACCAGAGTAAAGGCAGATGAATTATTTATACTTTCAATTAATTCATGGTATGCTGTGAATAAAAAAATAAATTACAATGCCATATTAGAAGTATGCCTAGGTTCTGTGACTGGCAGGAAGACCAGTGTCAACTGAAAAAAATGCACAACTTGAGAGCTGTGAGTTAAGTTTTATTTGGGGCAAAATGAGGTCTATAGCATGGGAGACAGCATTTCATGTAGCTCTGAAAAACTGCACCTGGGCTATAGTCCTCATTTTCCCCAAATAAAACTTAACTCACAACTCTCACGTGGTGCTTTTTTTTTCAGTTGACGCCAATTAGAATACTCCAGTTAAGAAGTACCGGTGGTGGGGTTTACCCCAAGTGAGTTTAAGCTAAGTGTTATTGTATGACTGAGAATTAATCAGTTGAATAAGAACTAAAGAGCGCCTCAGTAGAGCAACACTATGAGAAGTGCAGCACTGAAGGAAGAAGAACCTAGTGTGTGAGAACCACATGCATTTTGATGTTGCAGGAACATTTTGGGGTGGTGAGATGTTGGGCCTAGGTCATGAAGCAGTGTGTTGTCATATTAAAGCTCTTAGATTTTGTCTTATATGCAATTTGAAACTAAAACTGGAAGTTTTCCAGCTGAAAGTAGAATAGATGGGTTCAAGCCTCATGAATTAAGCATCATCACAGGTTTGTGTTATAAGTGTGTCAGCAAATTGTATCTTGCTATTGTTATATTATTTTATAAAAAAAAAAAACTACCTACAGGACATGTTGATTGTCCCTTAAAATATTCAGATTAATTTATATATGAGTAAAGGGCTCCTTCCCTAATGATACTATAAATTAAGAACTGACTGTAGTCATGAAATATGATGGCAGCACTTAAGACTTTTCATTGGCTAATTAAATTTAAGTTCTATTTTTGAACTTTTGCTCTAGTCGGCCATTCATCACAATTATAGCAAAACATTCAGAAGTGAAACAGTTCTAACTTGAAAGCTCTCACAGGAAACTAAGTTACACTTCTAGACACTCAATCAAATTTGGTAGTACATGAAATTGTGAAGACTTTCTTAATCATTTAAATATGTATATATCACAAGCAAACATTATTCTCTGTTTTCTTCTTTTCACTCATGCAGACAAAAACAACCTATTTTCCACAGAATATCCAAGAGGTAAAATAAAATCTCCTTAAGGCTTTAATGTTTTTAAAAGTTTGGACATGAGTTGGTAGAAACAAATCATTCGTTTTTCTATTAATTTTTTAAGTCGAATAAATTCAGCACATAGGTTTATAGGAAGTATATTTAAAATACTGATATCAAACTGCCCAAAGAAATTTCTACACTGAAACGTATTCAAAAATCACTAGCTTATTGTTATCTGGTTATTTAAAAAGTGATCTATGAATATTTCATAAGTAATATTTAGTTTAGTTTTACTTCAGCCCTTTTCATAAAATTTTATTTCCAAAAGAAATATATAACCTAGCATTTATGCAAATTCATACTGATATATTTTATTTTCAGTTGGAGAGGTTTTATATTAAATTTTACTTAATTTTCTGTAATAACTAAATATAACTCATTAGATCTATTTATTTGGATAGCTGGTTCAGGGTGCTGGAAGAAAGCATATGGGAGGCATTTGACACCTAGTATCATGTATGAGAAGTGGTTAATTAAGTCATGTCAAAAATACAAACATGATTATAATTTTCCAGGAATCTGGTGTTATATTCTCCTTGGAATCAATGTATGCATTAACCTACTAGAAAAATAATTGCATTTTGTAGATTAAGAGATTGCAGCAAAAATAATCCACATGAGAACATTTTCAAGATGAGAATCATAATTCTTCTGTTTGACAACATAAAGATTAGGCCAGAAATTTGGCCTTCATCCTGCTAATATTTCTCACAATAATTTATAGCTCTATCTAGGCCAGTGAGTTGAATAGGTAGATGTCAGCCTGTCTACTAAAACAGAGTCAGCATTAAGAGCACTGTTACATTTGGAACACTATTTTCAATATTAAATTTTTTAAACTCATTCTTGGCAAGCCCTCACTTTTCTTGGAAGCAGGCAAAAGTGGTTACATATTAGCATGAGAGCGAAAGCAGAATGCAGAAATGAAGGTCTTTGCAGAGAACAATCAATAGAAATGAGGTAACTGAAGAAAATCAAGGGTTTAAGCTGTCAGTTCATCAGTAGATTTCCCTTGATAGTCATGGAATTTAAAGTTTTGACCGTCAATGGAAATAGATATTCTCACAAATTGCTCCAAATTGAGAGTTAACTGAGATCCTATTAGAAAAAAGTTCATTATACTGTCTCTGTGTATATTAAACGCACACACACACACACACAAACTAACAGTATCTTAAATAACCTAGTTACGTGGACAACTAACTTGGTTATAATATTATGTCATTTTATTTTATCAATAAAATTAAGGGCCAAAATTGATAAAAGGAAAAACACAAATCAAACTTTAGATTTGTTTTTATGTGGAATATATTATATAACTTCCTTTGCCTTCCAACCCCAGTATATCATCTTTAACTTTATAAGGAAAATATTTGATTTTCTACAAATATTTTCTTCAATTGAGTCAAATCATCTCTTCAGTTTACTTGTTTATCTCATGTTACTTAGAAAGCATCCTTAGAAGAGTTTCTCTAATTAAATAAATCTTATTGAAATAACTTCATTTGGGAGAATAGGCTCTTCCTTCTTTCTGAAAGCACTGTATTTACTCAACTAAACTATCTAATGTGCCTCTAGTTTGTGGAGTGAAATATAAGATATTTCTTCCACACAAATGTTTCTCTAATCTGGCTGTCGTAGTCAGGTATTAGCAGTCCTGAAATCTAAAGATTTAGAGAGAGCAATTTAAGAGGTGCAAACTGATTAATTAAATGTCCACATTACTATGCTTTGTACATCTTTAACTCTTTCGTCAAGATCTTAGAAATATCACTGTGAAAATATATCACAGGTGGGATTTCTAGTAAATGGCTAATTCGACCTACATGCTAGCTCTCATGGCTCAGGTAGTTCCTAGCCCAATTTATCAGGAAATACATGTAGATAAAATAAAACTAAACCATACAATTGGACATATTCAGTCAATATTATTAAGCTTCCAATTATGTATTTTATAATAATTAATATTCAGTTACTTTCAGAAATTTTGAGTCATCAGAAATGTGATCTGATGACTCAAAGAACAAGTGTAATATTTTTGAAAACAGAGATAAAAACACTAAGCAATTTGTATAAAATTTTAGAAAAGTAACATTTCTAGAGATGATAATACTTATTGTGGTAGAGGCTTTCACATGACACACCTGACATGTAATTATAAAGAAAATTCTGTAAAACATAAAGAAATGTGGTTATAAGTCAAATTTTTTTAAAAGTTTGATGGCTCAAACTATAATACAGAGTAATAATAAATACATATGTTTCTATATATGTAACATAACCATAATTATGTTTAAAAACTAAAAATGACAGATTCTGATGTGAATTTCTAGTTTTCTGTCATTTTACATAAATTATTTAAAATACTAATGTAGGAGTAGCAAGGAAATGGCATTTCTTCAGTTTAGGTCTTCTGTGTTCTGGTCAACTTCTGAGAGTCCTGAGCTGTTGTGTACACTCTTCATACATGTGTGATTCATGGTTGAGTCCCTATGACTTGATAGGAAACCTGGAATATAGACTGCACTTAGTAAATATGGTTGAGTGAACAAATTCAGATTTGGAAGTGGGTGCCACTTTTTATATTGAAAGCATATTCTCTGTCATTAGATCCATAATTATTCAAAATTTATTAAATAACTTGGTTTTTATATCTGACATTTCTAAAGAATTTTATTTAATCTCCTCAAAATGTATGTTACTACATACTCAGTATATGTTAGGGTTGTATTTTCTATCTTTTTTCAAGGAATTAAGGTAAATGAGTTTAAATATGTAACATTCTTTGGCCAGAGCTTGGCATGTTTTATAATTGCTGCTTTTTACTAATTGCCTTTGACCTGAGCATGCTGGGTGCTATGTTTACACACAGTGTTGAAGAAGTAGAGAGTTGCTTTATATTTTTGTGTGTTTGCTTTGGTAAGAAAGAGTAAAATCCTGAATGGAATCTGAGAGGAAAATGGATTGACTATTCGGTAAAATCATGGATTCTGTGAGCCTTTATTTTGCTCATTGAAGTCAATATTTTTGTTTTTACTTTTGATTTTCAGTGTAAAAATGGTCGCTGCTGCTTTGTACTGAGCAACTGATATGTTAAATCACACCAGTGATGGGCATCTTGTGTAGAATGAAGACTTACCTGCCCAGGAAGGGATTCTTAACACTAACCAATTTTTCATGCCATGGCATCAGTTACCAATTCATTCTCTAACAGCATTATAGTTCAGTACTCAGAGTAGCAGTCCATGTTATAACCTTTTGGTTACTTTGAAATACTCTTATCTACTTCAGATAAATTAGTCTGGATTCTATTTGGAGGGGAAAAAATGGAGTTTATGGAATCTCAGGCTCATTCCCATCTTGTCATTCTATGATAAATCATGTTGGTTACAAAGGCAATTGTCCTCTGGGGGCAAATATAAAATTGCTCTCTGAATATATCTGAGTCATGCATCTCTTGCTTCCAATAAATGTTTGCTTTTTAAACTCAGTCTCAATGCAGATGTTTTTCAGAGATGCAAAGCAACCTATATGTGTTTGTTTTTTAAAAACTACCTCTATTTTTTATTCCTTTAATAATATACTTAGACATTAGGTGGTATAACTAGGGCATTACAAAATCCCTTCATATTCTTTTTTAAACAGAACCTTCTGTCTCAGTCAATATATGTGGAATTGAACCCTGAATTTTTACCCTGTTTCTTTAATCTATCCTAACTGCTTTCAAAGAAAATGAGACTCTTGCTCTGACAACCACTTTACCAAATTAAAATAAAACAAACTTGGGCTTTGAGTCTCTTTACATAAATAAGAACACCGATTAGTTACTTTAACTGATATGGCTCAGTTGTAAGGCAGGGCTAATGTGCTCTAAGATTACCATAGTAGGAGTTAGATATATGATTCTATAAATAAAAAGGAAATTGTCTTACCTATGCTGATTTTCTAATATCTATGTAGACAGTGCTTTGGTTTGGGAATGGCAGAAATATATACTTCTACCCTAGTTTTAATACACTAGCTGTGTGACTGAAAATAATTTTTATAGGAATTAAGATAAAATACTCTATTGCTTAGCATACTTTTTTTTATATTTTACTCAAAAAACTGTAGTTATTATTGTTGCCAATTACTGAAGCCATTCTCTTCCACTGTAGCCACAATGATGGCAACAAGAAAGTACTAAGATGCCGTGTGTTTTCTATTTTTGCAGTGGAGCAACTGTCACTAAGAGTAATGCCTATGAAATATAAAGTACAGTCAGTGCTCTCAATAAATCTGTAATCCAGTCCTGACACAAGTAAATATCTGTATGTCAAGTGACACAGGAAACAACCGACACAGAGATGAAGAGAAGGGAGTAGATCATTGTGAACCTGAAGAGTAAGATAATAATAATAGCTAACATTGAGGACTCTTGCATATTATCACACTTAAAGACCCAAAGAAATAAAGCTGAAATATTAGTTTTCAATTTACAAAAATGAAAATTAAGGCTTAGGAAGACTAATTGTCTTTCCCAGAGTCACTCAGTTACTGACGCAGATTTGGAATACAGGCAGTCTAACTTAAGAACTTATATTCTTAATAATCGCAAAATAGAACTTTTGAATTTAGACAACAGAAGAATTAGTTCTAGCCTTGACCAAAAATATGCACACAATTATATACAATTTCAGAAATTCTAATTGAAAGTATTCAGAATTATTTTGTTTATCCAGTATTTTGTTTATTCAGTACTGTGACATCATCTTTCTCTTATTCAAAATTAGCGGAAATATCCATCATTCACTGTTATTAATTCAATATGGTCATAATGGTGCTAGGGCTTACTTATATAGGACCTAGATTCAGTGAAAACTGAACTATTATACTGATAACTGATAATCATTTTGATTACTCTGAGGCAAAGCAATATCATAAAATTCTACATAAACCTGTGGAAAAGACTTTATCCCTTAGCAATGTGCCATTTTTTAAAAAAACTGATTTCCATTGGTAGCATATTGCATAAGACTTGTAATAAACACCATTTAAAATTAATATTCTAAAAATACTATTTCCAGACATGTTAACTATAGTTTTTGCTGTTGTTGGGATGATAAGAGAGTTTTGAGTGGAGAAGGAAAGTCTTTCCTACTACTATTATTTTCTTGATATCATATGGTATAGTGGGTGGTGTTAATGTAAATAGTATAGATGTGGAAAGTTCAGACAGGAGTTTTCAAAGAAATAATAACCTTGAGTTACACTCTGGATGCTCTCGAGATTTAATACAACCTCATGTAATTTGAAAATATATTAACTGTGTATAAGTGTATAGTGATTTCATTTTCATGAACTATTCTTGTATTGCCTTCATTGTATACCATCAGTGATTCTGGCTAGATATAATCAACAACGCACTCAGCTAGTCTATGGTGCAGTCAACAGAGAGAGAGAGGGGTAGGGAGTGGGAGGAGAGGAGAGGAAGAGGAAAGGGAGGGGAGGGGAGAGAGAGAAGACTGACTCCATAGGAATCAGTTTTAGCCTAATGAATTCTTCTTTCCCTTTTGAATATATGATTATCAAGCTTCTTAGCACTTATTAATGGCTGTGGTTTTATCCTATCATGTACTCTTGGCTTTTAATTGATAAATCTATAAAATTCAATAAAGCTTCCTTAGAGTCCTTCTATGCAGCACCTGTTAGTTTTGACACTTATATGGAGTTCTATATTTTCTGTAAATTATCAAGGCAAATTACATAAACACATCTGCTCATCTAGGATATTTCATAAACAATAAAGATAGTTACAATAGGATGGCTAATTTCCCAACATTAATTGCAGGATAGTCTCTGATTTTAGAGCACAGAGCAAGATTATACTTTCCAGTAGGAAATAATTTGAAAGTATCTGCAGAACAGCTTTACTCTCTGTTTCAGTCTTTTAACAGCACTCTATTAGATTATAACTAACTGATTCTTAATGCAAAAGCAAAGTATGAAAATCTAATTTACACGTCAAAGCAAAGACAAGATGGGAAGAGAGGTTGAGAGGCTAAATTAACCATTTTACGTTTATAATTAGAATGTGTCTGTACCTATGATACATGACAATGTGCATACTTTTATATGAAAATAGTGATTATATCAAATCATGAGTTTGCTTTTCTTCCAGTGAAGGGGCTTCCCTTCATTGGCTTCATGTTATTTTCACTAATGTAGGAAGACATTATTGATGTCTTTCAGAGAAACTTTCTTCAAAACCAACTCCTTGAAATTTGAAACTTATCTAATCAAAATATTCCACTTTAGAAGCAATACCCACTCATTTTATTACTATAAGCTTAATGGTTCTAGAGAAATTGCATTTAATATTCCCTTTGAATCTGATTTTTCAAAATCAATTAATTCTTAATTCTAATTTCAGTTCTTCTGGGCCATTGATTCGTTTCCTCATTAGGCTCTTTTAATCACTTGACTTCCTCAAAAAGCAACAGTTGAAGTTTCTTAGAGAAAAGTTTCCTATGAAAAAAATTAAATGACTATAAATGTGTCAACCTAAATATGACTTCATGACTAATGCTTTTTTCTCTGCATTTGTCGTGTGAAGAAGTGTACACCAGACAAACAAAATGAGTAACATCTCCAATTCCTTCTGCACATAGGTCTTCAACCTTCACTAGCACCCTTGGAGCTGTCTGGCACTTTATAAGAATATTAAATGCAATGGTAATTTTGTACTATGTCCTGCAATCAAATGCTTGAATAACCATTTTCTTAAATGATTGTAGTCCTTTACTTAATTTGGATAGTGTGTGTGTGTGTGTGTGTGTGTGTGTGTGTGTGTGGCGGGGGGGGGGGCGGGTTGTAACTGCCTTTTTGGTACTTACACTTACTCTTCTTATTTTGGCTATATTTCTCAAAAAAATTTTCTATCTTCACATTTTGAGAGCATTATTTTACAAAGTTGTTTCTAGAGTCAGTGTTCCAGAGTCTGTCAACTTTATTTCAATAATCCATAAATTCACAAAACTGCCTGAGATTTGGGGGCAAATAATTATTGGTCAGGCTTAAGGAGACTGATGAAGTCAATGCTAGGTGACTCAGAACACTCATGTACTCATTGATGCAATTCTTTCAAAAGTTTGAGCATCTGCTATGAATGGAACAGGTGGTTTGGATCTTTGCATAATCTTGTGGAGTCGATTATGCATGTTAATTACATTCAGAATCTGGAGCAGCCAAAACATTTCTCTTCCCATCCTTCTTTCTTACCCCCTTCTTCTCCCCATAAACACTTTCTTTTCTTATGTTGTTGAGTCATGAAAAGAAATGGAAATTTACTTGCTGAGTACTTATTCCTTTAACTGATGAATGTCATTTTTATCAATTTTTCTTTCTTCTCCCATAGTATATTGCTGATACCTCTATTAAAGTGTTGGTTCATATTCCCTCTATTCTCATCATATTTTTGTCGCTAATTAGTTTCATCTTGACCCTCTCCCACCAATTATAGTGCAAGCTCTCTGAAGGCAGGTTATTTTTCAAATCCAATTTAGTTTTGGTACTTGGCACTACACAAGGGTCTCAGATGAAATGGAGGCTTGCCAAAGAAGAGTCAAGGACATAATGAGAACAAATAATGCCAAAAAATGTTCAAATCTCCTCAAGAACACCTTCTTTGGAGCCCATATTTCTATAAATATAATTTTAAAAACAAATATAATGCTTGCCTTTTTCTAAGTCATTTCTCTGCTTTAGTACTATTTTAATCTCTGTTTTCAGGAGGTCGGTGACTGATATTTTCCCTCAATATTTTTCCTCTCAAGGACTGTTCTCAAGGTAGAATCCAGCAGAGAACATGGAGGCCCTGCTGGAAGGGAGTACATTCTTGATAAGGGGAACGTGTTACCATTCAAAAGTAGAAGTGAAACTCAAGCAGGGGGTATATCCTGAACCATGAGAACAGGCCTCCAATTTTGTAAGTTTCAGTATTGACAAACTAGTGTGAAATGTATCCTTGAGTCATAATACCAATTTGGCACCCTCAATTTTATATAAAATTACCTAATTTTGTTGAGCAACTTTTAGTGTAATTATTGCTTTACACAAATTATTTCATGAAATCCTAGGACAATACTGTAAGAAATGTATTTCTAGAAGAAACTGACATCAAAGAGATTACAGAATTTACCTGAGGCCACATAGTAAGTGAAGGACTCATATCAGAACATAATTTTTTTTCTTTCTTTCTTTTTTTTTTACTCCAAATCTATGTTCTTTCTACTTAATTGCATGTATGCTTTCTGGCTTCAGACAATTTCCTTCTAAAAATTAGTTAGATAATACTCCAGAAATAAAGAGGAGTTGTTGGTGTTTATACCTATATTATTGTTATTGTTAGTGTATATATATATTTTTTTTTGGCACACGGGCTTAGTTGCTTCGTGGCATGTGGGATCTTCCTAGAGCAGGATCGAACCCGTGTTCTCTGCATTGGCAGGCGGATTCTTAACCACTGCACCACCTAGGAAGCCCAGTGTATATGTTTTTATAATAAATAATAATACTATCTAAAATATTTAATTCCCAGAATTGAGAACCACTGCATATATAATACAAACGTTCACACAATGTAATGTGGAAAGAATTCTTGATGTGCTCTATTTTCAGAGCAGATTTTCCAAAATGCTGAATAGTTATCGGTGAGCACCATAAATATGAACAGCACGTGTTGAATCTCCCTAAGGTCTGAAAGCTCAGAACCTAACTGTATCAGAGTAGGCTAGGACATTCTGCAGTAACAAACAACCTCAACATTTACACAGCTGAACACAGCAGTTCATTTCTCACAGGTGCAAAATCCACTGTGACTCCCAATACCTTTCCAAGATTTTATATAATGACAAAATGACCCTGATCACTTCTTGTCGCCTTTTTTTTGTCACTGTGACGAGGGAAGAAATCACAGGGAGGGCTCAGTGCTACTATTTGTCAGAATGGATGTGTATTAATCATAGGCCATTTGTTAGAACTATTCACAGGTCCTCACATAATTTCAGGGAGGCTGGGTAATGTAGTGAAGCACACGGACTACGTGGTTGACAGTACTGTCTCTGCCACAGTAACTGAACTAAAGGGACAGGTTCATTTGCTTTTAATTAGAGTACGCAGGAGGGGAGCTAGGTAGATGCAGAGGTGCTGAAGGCTGTGGACAGTAGTACAAGCAATAGGATTTGAAATGTCCTATATAGCTTCACTCTCCTGAAGATACATGTTTTCAGAAGATGCTTTTTTTCTTTTTCCCCTGAATGGGCTGCTGCTTCTGTTCCTGTTTTCTTTTTTACTTTCTTGAAAATTATCTCTTGAAAATTTTAAATTGTATCTGTATTAGAGTGTAATGAAAACAAGAAGTTTCCTCCTTGCATTGGCAATATAGCCCAACAAGTACAATGTGAGACAGATGGCAAAAACGATGTATGTCAGACATGTGGGGATGAAAGTGAGGTTGTTTGACATTACTCCAGTGTGACTGCCTATGATAATAAAGATGAGTTAATTTGGATCTTCTATTTAGTACCCATGAGATGAAAGTAATCTTACAATAAAAAGCCCCTAACGCATGGAATGTTCGTATGTTTCCTGTCCTGGTTACTTTGGCACATACATATGCAAATACACAGAAGCACATGTTTCATCTAGGGAATTTGTTAAGAGCGGCTCCTCTAGGTAGTTTCTGGCATATACCGGTTAATGACAGTTTATGACTTTTATTGAGAGTCACATATGGAGAATCTTTGGCTAGTCTAAAGAAGAACACCATTTTGAGCAAGAATAGGAGGCACATAATGTGTTTCAGTGTCAGATAACTCAAAATTGGTTGCTTTATCTATTAGCAATTAGTTTTCTCTGCTAACTTTAGGTGTGTTTTATGGAATAATCTGTTCTAGGGGTTGTTCTTCTTTTTACAAAATCTTGCCTTACATTCATTCCCTATTTTGCTTTTCTCTTGGTACTCTATCCAAATTCTCATGTCCTTCCAAATTGTTCAGTCTAATTTAAGCAATTGTTCAATTCAGATAGCTATTGATTTATACAAAACTTAACCAGAGAGGCCTCTTCATGGCTGGTAATCAATTGATGAAGAAAGCCAATATGATTAGTGTCACGTAAGAATGTGAATATCATGTATAGTAACATAGAGGCTGAGAAAACTTTCAATCACTATTAAGTGGTTGAAAGGCATAGTGGCACATAAACTGAACTGTAAAGGATGGTAAGATTTTTCACAACTGGAGGTGGGAGCAAGGAGAATTTCTTAGAGCAGTAACAAGGTATGTAATTGGGTAGATATAGGAAAATATTTAGAGTGTTGGGAAGATTGTGATCGAATATGGGTCAACAAAGTCTGCATGAGAAGGCAATTTTCTGGAAAGTATATGTTATAACCTGTTTAGGAAGGATCTACAATTTTCATTCTAAAGGGTAAGCTCATCCTGTAAACAGTCAATGATTCTTGAACTATGGGTGATATGATCGTGCCAGGCTCTGTGGAAACTAATTAAATATGGAAAAGAAATATGGTAAGGAAAACATTTAAGAGGTTATTGAAATTTCTTGTGAGAATTGATATCAAATCAGTAACATAAAGAAAAGGGAATGCATGTCAAAGATGTTTATGGGTAGATGCCCTTATCTGTTTACCACAGAAGGGTGTGAGGAATTAAAACAACTGTTGATTTAAGGGTAAATGATGGGGTGGTTTTGGTGGCTTCATCAAAGAATAAGCTAAAAGCACAAATAGACTACACTTTGTGGATGAATATAATGAATCTGACTTTGTGTATTTCAGAGTATGGGTTTGGAAGAGAGAATTACTTCAATTCAGCAAACAGACTGTACTTTGCTTTACCTGATCAGCTATACTCAGTAAATCTTATTCCAGCAGGATGTAGTGAAAATTCTGTACGTGTGTGAGGTCAGATTTTTCTTGAACCAGAGGTCGTCTAATCTCCTGTGTGCTATATCTGATTCTCTTGTCCAAAACCTTATCTGACTGACCAAACTGATCTCCATTTTAGGCATACTTCTTGATATCTGAATGTTAGATGGGTTTTGAGCAGTATTTCCTTCTTGACCTCTACTTTTTTTCAAACTTCCTAATCTGTTCCACCCTTCTGACTTGTCATCTACTGCTGCCTCTCACTGTATCTGTCTTGACTGTTCTTGTTCTGGATTTCATTCTTTTATTCTTTACCTACCACTGCCTCTGACCTAGAAATAGGGCTTATATCTCACTCTTAGAAAATATGATACATAATAAAGAAGCATAAAACTAGAATTAAGATAGAAACAATCATTCTGGATAAGTCTATGAGGTCAATTCACTTCTTGGTAACATTTTTTTGTGTAAATGGAGGTTATGAGTGAACACTTGGGGGTGGAATTGTCCAAAAGTCAGGGACTCATTTAGAACTTAGTGTATAGATCAGGCATAAGAGTGAACATAAGGGGAAACTTAGTTATATGAAAGTAGCAACTCTTCTAGTTCTCTTCAATGTCCTAGCCAGTCTATGAAGGCAACTAGTGTTAATAGTCAAGGCATGACTTAAAAGCACCATTTGATACAATTATTGGAAATTAATGTATACCAGGATACCTAGACTCATGGCATATTAAAGCTGGTACTTATTTGTGATCTTATCTGGCTTCAGTTCTGCAGCATTATGTCTACTGCTCTACATACAATGAACAGTAAGGGATGAGGTCGTAAGTGTGACTTGTATCAATGAAATAAATATATTATTTCACCCTGAATATCAGACTTTTTCCCCTGTACTTATTTAATTTAAAACAAACTGAATCATTTGAGGGAGAATGTTTCTCTCCATACAGCACATACAATTCTCAGAGGATGATATTTACGTTTCTTTGAATGGCAGTCAACACTGTAGAAATTTAGTTAGAAGAACTGTAGGTCAAAGATCTTGGATGTGAATGACATTGGCAGCGTAAAGAAATGATCAGGGAATAAGTTTTTTTGAACTTTGCCAGCCAATTTTTAAAAGTCAAAAATCTTATAAAGAAACCTAAAGAAAACTTTGTCAAATGCAGTTGTATTCTAGAAAAATGGAAATATGAAATAAGACAGAAAAAAAACAAGCTGAACTTCAGGTCACAATTAATGATAAAGAGGAAATTGTTTATGTTTTTGATTTTTTACTCTCTATTTTGAAAAACAATTTTAGATTTACTGAAGAGTTGCCAAAATAGTACAGAGAAGTCTCGCGTGCTCTCTGTCTGACCATCCCTAATGTTAACAGCTCTTATGATCTGGTGTATTTATCAAAACTAAGAAATTAACATTGATGCAATGCTATTAGCTAACTACAAACTTAGATTTCACAAGTGTTTTCAGTAATATCCTTTTTCTGACCCAGGATTCAATATAGGATACCATGTTTCACTTGCTTGTCATTCTTAGTCTCCCTCAATCTGTGATTGTTTTTCGGTCTTTCCTTGTTTTTATTTTTTATTTATTTATTTATTTTTTACCTTGTCACTTTTAAAGCATACGGATATGGTAGAATGTCTCTCAGTGTGGGTTTATCTACTGTGTTTCATAATTAGACTGGGGTTATGGATTTTGAGGAAGGATGCTACAGAGACTAGTAACCATCTTATGTCATAATGGCTACATGAATTGTTACTGATTTTAGCCTTTATCACTTGGTTGAGATGGTATTTCCAGGTTTCTCCATAGTAGTCTTACTTTCCTGGTATTACCTTTGAAGTCTTTATAAAGATAAGTTTTGTATGTCCAGATCTTTGGCTGAAATACATATGGTGATGCTTTGTAGTTATATCTGGTCTAGAACTGCATTTTACCAGACAATGAGGACTAGACTAACTGGTTACAGTGTTGCATTCTTCTTAATGCCAGAATTTATGGTTCATTGATATGTTTTACTGATTGAAATAATAATGGTTACCATTCATTGGTTTCCTAACTAACTTTAATATGCCAAGCAACACCAGAAGGTACACATACTTACCATCATTTTATTATGAGCTATATGACTATCAGAACTGTTTGAAATAACTTAAAGTACCACTAGTAAACCTAAGTTTAACATCTGACACTTCCATAATTTCTCACCTTTTTCTCATGAAGTGGTATTCATTTATTTATTTCAACATTTAAAAAAATTACTTTATTGAAATTCAGTTGATTTACAATGTTTTGTTAATTTCTTCTCTATAGCAAAGTTATTTATGTGAGACAATAACTCTGACCAGGATCGTTAGAAAGGAGGGGATTAGACTCCAAGATGAAGTTCAAACCCACCTGAGTAACTGTAGTGCTCAGACCTCAGTGTTCTAAAATTTAACCTGTGCTTTGTACCTGACACCATTTATCAACACTGTTTCCAAATTCTGCAGTATAGCCCACTGAATATATAATTGTTGAATCACATATTTTGAATTTTTACAATAGTATGTTCTCATCAGTTATGTTTTATTAGGTCCTTACAGCAAAAATGCATAGAAGGTGACCTGGCAGAGTGTAGAGGAACATTTTAGCCTGACTTTGAATAATTGCTCTAAGTGTCCTTGTTGAGTACCTTTATCTGTGTTCCCTGAAAATACAGATTGTGGTATGTAATTTGAAGATCTGTATGAGTGCTAAATGTGATAATAAATGAGGTTTTAGTAGATGAACCTACCTAATCTCAATTTAAATAAAATTTAAGTCATTGCCTCTCCTAATAAAAGTGGGTATCTACATTTCAACCCTGAAAAAACATGTGAAACTTAAATATTACGTAGTGGCCATCCTGAAACCTATACTAAAATTAGTTCTACTATACAATGTAATGAATTATTTGGTAGGACATAGGCAAAATCAGACTCAGGCAAAGATGGGTTAGAAAATTATGCAAGACTCCCTCATTTCTTCTGTTTCACTTTTTTGTGTTGTCTATGAGGGTTTTCTTTTTGTATATTTTCTATTTGCTTTGTATGTTTTTTTTTCCCTTGTAAAAGTAACTGAAGAAAATAAACAACAAATAAATGAACTTTTTTAAATTAATCAATTTCTCAAGCTAGTATATGACATTTTCTGTAAGATCAAGACTTTTTCTGTATATGTCTGCATGTTAGTTTATGCATTCCATGTAGGTAAAATTCAAAGAGATTTTTATGCTTCTGTTATTTATTTTATTGTGCCTATTTTATTTGAATTTAGAACCCAGAATTTTCTTTTTCAAAATTAAGTTGATTTTTAAAGATATTTGTAGAAACCACCAATATTATTTAGTTTTTTTTTTTTCATTTGTATTACAAAACTAGTCAGGTTAAAATAAGAAAACTGGGTTCAGTTGGCTTTTCTATAAAAATTACTGCAGTGTAGCAATAACTGCCCTTATACAAAGCTGGTTTTATCAAAGTTCTTCATCTAATCCTGGTACGATACTTGAGAAAATTCTTTTTCCATGAAAAACAAGCAGAATACCCACTGCTAATCTATAAATTCATGGTAATTGATTCAATAAAATATCTGTGGAGTGTTTTCTGTATGCAGAGTGGTTCATTGGGTACTATGGATGCAGCAGTAAACAAAAACCTGGTCCCTGCCTTTGTGGAAGTTACATTCTATCTACTCTAGTGAGAAAGTGGGATATTTAACAAGTAATTACTCAAGTACTCATTAAAGTACTGTTGTGACTGTAGACTAGCTTCACATCCTGTCAAAGATCTGACCTATCTAAGGAAGTCAGGTGAGTCTTCATTGAGTAAGTGATATTTGTGTTAATCTCTGAAAGATGACTTGATGAATACTGTGGTTTGGGTTGCCCAGTCCACATTCCACCCTTCTTGTAGGGTGTTGTTCTTTACTAAACAAAAAATAGAGAGCTGATTCTACACTCCATGGACTTTATTGCAACATGGGTTTAGATGCAAATTGGCCCCACCCTTTAAATGGACTCATTTCAGGTTTGGTATTCTTCAGCTTATTGCAAGTCAAGAGCCATTTGCAGTGGAAGCAATAATTGCATTCTTTTGATTATGGATTCTTGACACCTTAATTAGTTTAAAAACTAAACTGATTCTTAAGGACTACTCTTAAGCTCTTCTTTCCAGGACTGCCCTCAAAGGCAGCAGCTTTCCTAATGGGTTGATTCTGTTTTATTCTGAGAAGTTTTCCTCCATGGCCACATTTTGAAACTCCTATTCTTTCAATTACTTTTGCTAATACTTAAGCTCTTCTTGATGTAGATACTTAGGGAGCTTCCTGTTATTAGCAATAAACCTTGGTAGCTATGGTTAATTAACAAGGAGTCAACTTGATAGACAGCATTTTAGACAGTGGAGAAAATAAGTGCAAAGGCCCAGAAGCAAAAAAGAGCACAGCTTGTGTTGGATGCAAATAAACAATGCCTATGTGGCTGGAGGGCAGAGAGGTAAGTGAAGAGTACCATTCCAGGAGATGAATGAGGAAAGCTTGGATGTGATTGTACAGGATAGTATTTTGATCCTTAGGTCAAAGGCAGTGTCAGACATAAAAGTTGTTAAGCCTGGAAATAATGTGTGCGTGTGCGTGTATGTGTGTGTTTAAGGGTCATTCTAATGCTTGTGTGAAAAATGAATTTTCAGTTTTTAGAATAGTGCTGGGACTTGCGTTGAGTCTTTTGCAAATAAACACTGAAGAAATAATGGCACATGGACTAGTATATTAATAATAAAGATCGAAGAAACTCTATGGATTAAAGAGATAATTAAGATTTGAAGTTCCTAGGACTATTAGTTGAATAGCAATGGGAATTGAAGGGAAATGGGGTTAAAACATGAGTTCAAGTTTCTAGTTGGTAAAATGGAGTGGAAGATAATGACTTTAATGGGAACATGGATCACTGAAGTACAAGGATTCTTAAGAAGGATTAAAAACTCATATTTGAGCGTGTTGAATTTGAGTTGTCTGTGGGAAATTTAAGAAAGAGGCTGAATTTTAAAGCACTTCTACATTTATAAGTCAAAGCAATGGAGATAAATGGTGAAACAACACAAACATAAATAACTGTCATCTTAAGTAGGTTATTAAATATTAATCACAAATAATAAAAGTCAAATTAAAATAAACTCTTAGAATTCTAAATTCTATATTTTAGGTATCAGGAGGTAAAAAATCTAGGTAGAATAAAATTGTTAAACCAAAATATGAAAATTATGAATCAGATTGTCTGATTTTTAATATCTTCCATGAAATCAGTGTTTCTCAGAAAATAGTGCAGATTTACATATAAAAGTTAGTCTAGGAATATTTGTGTCTTGAAGAAAGAAAAACACATAGAGAGTTCAAAAGTGTTTACAACCAGAACAATATAAGGTGTTTTTAGGATTATAATTAAACAGTAAGGGACATGAGTTCATTGGGATTAATAGCTAACTAGGTAGAAAATAGATATTTGGCTATTTGATTATAAATTAAAGAAATAGTCTATCATAAAAAAAGAAATAGTCTCATAAAATTAAAACTGAATCTTAGTACAAAAAATATGATTTATGCACAAATTTAAAATTACTAAAAGGAATAAAGGCAAAAATGTTACTTCTTAAAGGGACGCAAAGATAATTTCTTTTCATTACTTTGCTCATATTTGGCCTTTTTATGTCTTTCATTCTCTGGGCAGCACAATAAAATGCCTTGACACCTGGGCTTAATAAGATGTATACATCAAGACCCACATTGCCTGTAATATTTCTCATCTTTCAGAATGTAATGCTTTAATCATAAAGGAATAATAGAATGAGGGAAAATATGATCTTATATAGGATGTGATGACTCATTAATTCCAACATACCAATAATTTGTATAAATCAAGGTGATGAATGTAAACTATGTAAAATTACAGAGGTTTAAGAGAATTTACAGTAACTCACTTGGTGTCTAATGAATTTTTAATTCATGCAAGCGTTAACAGAAGGAATATAGCAAAGACATTTCAAAATTTATGTTGAGATACACTCAATTTAAATTAATTCACGGCACCACTGGAGCAGAAGACAGTTGGCTTTGTGAATATTAAGAATACTGTCTGATTGGGCAGTGTCATATATGTTACATTTGACTTCTGCTACATTGTGTGGCAGGATGGAAATAAAATGAATTCAGATCCTACAGAAAATGACTAACTATATATACAATGGCTGTTCTGATATAACTTTAAAGTGAAACACTGTATTTTGTTTGAGGATGTCTTAATGTGTGTCATAGTTTGTTTCACTATATACTAAAATTCTTTGGAAATTTGAAACATATAAACATGAATTTAAAGTTGAGAAAAGATTTTTTCTTTAACAAATTATTGGCATTAATTTGGATGTTTTAAATACTATGTAAATAATGAGCATTTTAACCCATTTATTGATGTTGGTTTGCATATTTTATATACTTTCTGAACTAATACTGATTGTTTTGAAGTTGAAATGTTTGAGACTGTACTTCAATAATATTTAAGTTAAATTAAATTGCTTTTGCCATAGATATGAAATAGATTTTGCCAAAAACACTGTCTTTTCATTGGTTATATTTCATAAATTTTACTCATTAAGGTATGCTAATGTAAAGATTCTTCTACTTTTGAGGAAAATTGCACAAGTGCATTTGTTTTTAGATGTTTTAAAGTAATAGATAAGAATACTTATTAAGAAGTAGAGCTGGATTTTGTCCTTCTTTTTCTTTAATAGTGCTAATTATTTCTTCCCTTCTGTGTATGAATATTCTATATTCATCTTTAAATGCATGATACTGATTGAATACCTATTAAGTTCATGTCACTCGTTTAGGTGATATAATGATCATAAAGTATGGAAAATTATTTACCTGCCCTTATGCACTCAGTTTGCAAGGTTATATCTTTTAAATTGTCTTACTATTCATTTCTTTATTCCGTCATTGTGTTTTGAATGAATTAGCATGGCCAAATATTGAGCTACCTTCTGAAAAAGTTTATGTATTTCTTTTTCTCATACACTGTCTCATTTTGTAGCCCCTCCTCTACCAAATCCTACAACTGTTCCCTAGTACCTAGTTCCTTTTAGGTCTCAAATATCACTACATATTTATCCCAATCAAATTACCTTTCCAAGCTAATTTCTAATATTCTTTTAAATAGACATATTTTTCATCAAAATTTGTGACCCTGATTATTTTAGAATGTGCCTATCCATGGACAGTGGCTCTCAGAGCCCTTTAAGACCCACATCACTGAAATAATCTTCCCATTGAGAAGTCATCTCCTCTCTCTCCGAACTGCCTCCATTCTTCCAAGCTATCATCTTAAGATGCTTGAATTACAATTATTTATGTACTTAGACTCATAGAAAATTAGAGTTTACAGAAACATTAGAGCCTTTCTAGTGCAATACCCTCACTTTGCAGATATGGAAACTTACATTTTCAGAGGTAGAGTGACTTTGAAATAGTGGATTAGAAGTTCTCTTCATCTAACCATCCATGTAAAGAATAAAACCTTTAAACTCAAGGCGAGTTTACTGATGGTACCTGGCATCTGTTAGTGACAAAACGCTTCATCAAATGTCAAAATGGTCCCATGTCACAAGGACAGTAGTGGGGTTACACCTTCATGTTTGCATTCATTTGAGTCACAGTGCATTTTAATGTTATTAATTGACTGGAAATAATTTCTTATTTCCTTTACAGAATAAGAGAATAATTCTACATTTCTCTCAAAGCTCAATGTAAATGTGTATGGTTAAAAAAAAAAAGTTAAAGTTAAAAAAAAAAAAACACCCTGAAAGCATGAGTTTAATGGATAGTACATATAAGTACATTAATCCTTCTTAACACCAGGAGCTTTTAAGGTACTACAGATATGGCCTTACTCTATTAAACAACTCAGTCATGCTTTACTTAAAAAACAGTATCCCTGGTTGATGAATCCATTTTAACTTCTAAAATATATGCTCCCTCTGTGTAAGGGTATGTTATATTCATTTTTAAATCCTCAATTTATGTGTAACACTTGCTTTTAAAAAGTCAGGTTTCAATAAGATATGTAATAAATATGCATCAGATGACACAGGACAACAAATTGAATGTTAAAGGGATAATATATAGATGTTTTTAAAATCTATATGTACACATAATACAGCATAATATACAGTTAATTTGCACAATGATTGTCTAGTAGACAGATTTATCCTCATGAGATATTATAAATTATTGGAAGAAATGATCAGTATTCATTTAATTAAATACTTTTATAAACAGTAAAATATTTCAGTGAGTCTGAAAGGAGTAGAACACTATTTCCACATTCCAGGAATGTAGGGGGACCACGAGTGAGGGTGCTATAGGAGGCCAGGAAATGAATGGTGAATGTATGTACTCAGCTGGTATGAAAGTGTGCAGATCTGTAGACCATATTCATAAATTATGAAATCATGTTTGGATTTCATATTCAAATTATGTTTGGAGCTGGAAGGAACTTTGGACAATAACTAGTATGAAGGTAAAAGACACCCCTGATGTTCTCTGAAGCAAAAGCATATGGGTTTCTAAATTTCTTATGAGAACTTTCTTCAGATATTCAACTAATGTGTATACAAGAAGGAAGACCAGAGAATAGTTCAATATCTCTGTTCTATGCAGAGCAGATTTGAGGATGAAAAGAACAAGTTGCCCAGTTTTGTGTGTACATGTATGTCTGTATGCAGAAATACACAAAATTGATGATTATTCATCTTGTGTCCAGGAATCTTTATGCATTCATTTATTTCTTATAATCTGCTTTCCGGTTTTCTACACGTACAAAATTGCTACCTATGAAAGATGGGGTTTTTATTTATTTATTCCTTTTCCACTCCTACTTTTTTTTTTTTTCCTTTTCCTATAACTCTGTTTCTGATATTTCCCAAGACAGTGTTCATGGAGATACTGGACATTCTTATATCACTTACGGAAAAGCTTTTCAAATTTTACCAACTAAATGTAAAATTTGATATATGTATTTTTATAGTTATTGCTTTCAGTATGAAGAACTATCTTTTTAATTATAGTTGACTAAAAGTTTTTATAATTAATGTGTTGGCTTTTACCATGTGCCTTTTCTATATCTATTAAAATTATGTTTTTTGTCCTATATGAAATTAATGTGCTGAATTATTTGATTTTTTTGAATGTTAAATTCATCTTGGGGGGGAAATGTACCATGTCATAATATATTATTCTCTTCATATGCCACTGGAATTATTTTCTTTATATTTTGGTTTATAGTTTTCTTATATATTCATGAGAGTGATTAAACTGTGTATTTCTTTATTGTAATGACCTTGTGAATTTTGTTCGTCAGTGTTATCTTCACTTCATAAAATAACTAGAAAATAGTCCACATTTTTTGATATTATGGAAGAATTTGTATATGGCTTTTCTTATGTCTCAAATACTTTAAAGAAAGCATTGGTAAAAACATCTGTGGCTAAGATAGATTTTGTAGGAATATTTTAAATTATTTACAAATTTATTTTTACAACTAGATATAGAATTATTCAGATTGTTTCTTCTTTGAGCAATTTTAGATTTTCCTAGTACAGTTTCCAATTTTATAAAAATGTTCTTAATATCATATTAACTTCAATGTACGTAGGCTATATTATGTTTGTTTTTTATTCCTGATATTAAGTATTTGTGCCTCATCTCCTTCTTACCCTTTTAAAAATGTCTTGCAAAGAGTTTATTTGTTGTATTAATATTTTCAGCAAATGAAATTTTGGTTTAATGTTATTTACATTAAATATTTTTCTTTATTTTATTAATTCCAGCTTTGTGTTATTTCTTTCTTTACTTTGGTTGTAATCTGTCATTCCTTTTCTAACTTCATGAAATACCATTTATTTCATCTTTTTATTTTTTGCTATAGTGTGCTTTTAGGGTTATAAATTATCCCTGTAATACCTTTGACATAATCAGTAAGTTTTAAATACACCATATTTTCATTATTATTCTTTACATAATATCTTATAATTTCCATTGAAATTTTTTTTCAGCCAGGATTATTTTAAAGTATATTGCTAACTTCCCTTCTTTGGGGAATTTTCCAGTTTTCTTATTGTTGGTGATTTCATTTTTTATTGAAACTTTTAGAGATCTGCTTTGTGGCTACTACATAGTCAATTTTTCACTCACACTTGGAAAGATGAGCTTTATGTCTTTTTTTGGTTATGTAGGTTTAGGTATTTCAAATAGGTCAAACTTAATAATTGCATGGTTCAGTTCTTCTTTATATTTGCATATTTTTTGTTTGCGTGTACTAACAGGTATTGAGAAAGTAATCTGAAATTTTCTTACTGTAATTTGGATTTGGATTTTTATCCATATTTTTCAGTTTTAAATTCATGTAATTTGAATAGATATTATTTCACAATTCCAGTTTTATAACGATTATAAATTCTTCTTAATTTCTAATGTTAACCCATTTATCACATATAATTTCCTTCTTTTTTAAATTACTCTCTTTTGCTTAGTGTACTTACAATGTGCATTTTTTAACCTTACATTTTTATTTTTCTTTTCTTATATTAAAGGTGTGTTTTCAGTAAGCACTATAGGAATTGATATTTCTTTTGTTTTTATTGAAGTGTAGTTGATTTACAATATTAGTTTCAGGTCTATAGCATTCATTATTTTTACCGTTTATATTTTGTTAAAACTTATTACAAAATAATGACTATCCCTGTGCTATACAATGTATCCTTGTTGGTTATCTATTTTATACCTAGTAGTTTTTACCTCTTAATCCTATATCCTTAACATGCCCCTTCCCCTTCCCTATCCCCACTGGTAACCACTAGCTTGTTTTCTGTATCTTTATATTTCTGTTTAGCTACATGCCTTTGTTTGTATTATTATTTAGATTCCACGTATAAGTAATATTATGTAGTATATGTGACTTATTTTACTAAATATAATATTCTCTAGGTACATCCATGTGGCTGCAAGTGGCAAAATTTCGTTCTTTTTTATGGCTGAGTAGTATTCCATTTGTCTTCTTTATCCATTTGTCTGTTGATGGACATGTAGGTTGCTTCCATGTTTTGGCTATTTTAAATAGTGCTGCTATGAACATTGGGAAGCATGTATCTTTTTGAATTAGGGTTTTCATTTTTTTCTGAATATAACCCCAGAGTGGAAATGCTGCATCATATAATAGTTCTATTTTTAGTTTTTTGAGGAACCTCCATATTGTTTTCCATAGTGACTGCACCAATTTACATTCCCAATAGTGTACAAGAGTTCCTTTTTCTCTATATCCTCACCAACAGTTGTTATTTGTAGACTTTTTGATGATAGCTATTCTGACAGGCGTGAGGTGATATCTCACTGCTGTTTTGTTTGCATTTCTCTAATAATTAGCAATGTAGAATATCTTTTCATGGGCCTGTTAGCCATCTATATGTCTTCCTTGGAAAAAATGTCTATTCAGGTCTTCTGTCTATTTTTTGACTGGGTTGTTTTTGTGTTGTTGTTTGATATTGAGCTATGTGAGCTGTTCACATATTTTGGATATTAGCTCCTCACTGGTGATATCATTCGCAAATATTTTTCATTCCATAGATTGTCTTTTTGTTTTATTGATTTCCTTTGCTCTGAAAAAGCTTTTAAGTTAAGTAGGTCTCATTTGTTTATTTTTGCTTTTATATCTTTTTTGCCTTTGGAGACTGATCAAAAAAATTGCTACAATTTATGTTTTTATGCCTGCTACTTTGATTACTATACCTTTTGTAAGTCTGAAGTCTTAGAGGGTTATATCTCTACCTTTGTGCTTTTTTTCTCAAGATTGCTTTGGCAATTCAGGGTCTTTTGTGGTTTCATATGAATTTTAGGATTATTTGATCTAGTTCTGTGGAAAATGGCATGGTATTTTGATAGGGACTGCATTAAATCTGTAGATTGTTTTGGATAGTATGGTCATTTTAACAATATTATTGAGAACACACAATATCCCTTTTTTGTATAATCTTCGTTTTCCTTTGTAAATGTTTTATAGTTTC
This sequence comes from Hippopotamus amphibius kiboko, assembly GCF_030028045.1. Taxonomy (NCBI): domain Eukaryota; kingdom Metazoa; phylum Chordata; class Mammalia; order Artiodactyla; family Hippopotamidae; genus Hippopotamus; species Hippopotamus amphibius. Next base: position 168,702,640 of record NC_080187.1, on the reverse strand, counting down.
CAGAATATAGGGGTTTCACCTCCTTAAGTTTATTGCTAGGTATTTTATTCTTTTTGATACAATTTTAAATGGGATTTCTTTTCACTTTGTCTTTTTGATAATTCATTATTAGTGTATAGTAATGCGCAGATGTCTGTGTATTAATCTTGTATCCTGCAACCTTGCTGAATTCATTTATTAGTTACGATAGTTTTGGGGTGGAGACTTTAGGGTTTTATATATAAAGTATCATGTTATATGCAAATATGACAGGTTTACATCTTCCCTTCCAATTTGGAAGCCTTTTATTTCTTTTTCTTGTCAGAATCGTATGGCTAAAATTTCCAATACTGTGTTAAATAGAAGTGGCAAGAGTAGGCATCCTTGTCTTGTTCCTGAACTTAGAGGAAAGGCTTTCAGCTTTTCATCATTGAGTAAGATGTTAACTGTGGGTTTGTTGTAAATAGACCTTATTATGTTGCAATATGTGTCCCTCTATACACACTTTGAGAGTTTTTATTACGAACAGGAGTTGAATTTTGTCAACTGCTTTTTCTGCATCTATTGAGATTATCTTGTGATTTTTATTCTTCATTTTGTTAATGTGGTGTATTGCATTGATTTGTGTTGAATAATCCCTGTGTCCCTGGATTAATCCAACTTGATCATGGGTATGATCCTTTGTATATATTGTTGGATTCAGTTTGTTAATATTTTGTTGAGAATTTTTGTGTCTATGTTCATTAAAGATATTGGCCTGAAATTTTCTTTATTTGTAGTGCCTTTGTCTGATTTTGGTGTCTGGGTAATTGTGGCCTCATAGAATTAATTTGAGAGTATTTCATCTGCTTCAATTTTTTTGGAATATTTTGAAAAATATAGGTATTAGTTCTCTTTTATATGTTTGGTAGAATTCCCCTGCGAAGCCATCTGGTCCGGACTTAAGTTTGTTGGGAGTTTTTTTTTTTTTTTAATTTAATTTCATTGCTAGTAATCAGTCTGTTCAAATTGTCTGTTTCTTCTTGCTTCAGCAGTGGCAGGTTGTATGTTTCTAGAAATGTGTCCATTGCCTCTAGGTGGTACAATTTGTTGGGATTCGCTTCATAGTATTCATTTATGATTTTTTGTATCTCTGCAGTATCAGTTGCTTTTTCTCCTCTTTCATTCTTTATTTTGTTTATTTGGGTCCTCTTTTTGGTGAGCCTGACTAAAGGTTTATCAATTTTATTTATCATTTCAAAATTCCAGCTCTTGGTTTCATTGATTTTTTTTCTCTTGTTTTTTGATCCTATTTTATTTATTCCCTCTCTGATCTTTATTATTCCCTTCCATCTGCTGACTTTGGGCTATGTTTGTTCTTTTTCTAATTCCTTTAGGACAAGGTTGTTCGCTTGAGATTTTTCTTGTTTCTTGAGGAAGACCTTTATCACTGTGAATTTCTCTCTTTTAACTGCTTTTGCTGCATCCCATAGATTTTGGAGTGTTTTCTTTCCATTTTTGTTTATCTAGAGATGTTTTCTGATTTCCTCTTTGATTACTTCATTGTCCCATTTGTTCTTTAGCAGCATGTTGTTGAGTCTCCACATGTTTGTTCTTTTCTCATTTTTCTTTCTGTAGTTGATTTCTAGCTTTATAACTTAGTAGTCAAAAAGATCCTTGATTAATTTCTAGCTTTTTAAGTGCATAAGAGTCACTTCGTGGCCCATCATGTGATCTGTCCCAGAGAATGTTCCATGTGCACTTGACACAAATGTGTATTCTGTTGTTTTTGAATGGAATGTCCTGTAGATATCTAGTAAGTCCAACTGGTCTATTGTGTCATTTAAGACCATTGTTGCCTTATTTATCTTTTCTCTGGATGATCTGTCCATTGATGTAAGTGGGCTGTTAAAGTCCCCTACTATTATTGTATTATTGTCAATTTCTCTCTTTATGTTTGCTAGTATTTGCTTTATATATTTAGGTGCTCCAGTATTGGGTGCATATATATTAGCAAGTGTAATATCCTCCTATTGCACTGAGCCCTCTCTCACTGTATAATGCCTTCTTTGTCTTTACTTTAAAGTCTACTTTGTGTTATATGAGTATTGCCTCCCCCACTTTCTTTTTGTTTCCCTTTGCATTAAATATCTTTTTCCCTCCCCTTTTAGTGTGTGTATGTCTTTAGCACTGAAGTATCTTGTAAGTAGCATATAGAAGTCTTTATTTTTCTTTTTTTTTTAAATCCAATCAGCCACTCTGTGTTCTTTGATTGGAACATTTTATCCTTTGACATTTAAAGTAATCATTGATAGTTATGTACTTATTACCATTTTATTACTTGTTTTCTGATTGTTTCTGTAGTTCTTTTCTGTTCATTTCTTCTTTGTTTCTCCTCTTGTGGTTTGATTCTAGTGTGCTTGTGATCCTTTCTTTTTAGTTTTTATGAATTTATTATAGGTCTTTGATTTGTGGATACTGTGGGGTTCATGTATGTTGACCTATAAGTATATTACTTGTCTCAAACTGGTAGTCATTTAAGTTCAAACACATTCTAAAAGATCTATATTTTTTACTCCCCTCCCCCATATTCTGTGTTTTTGATGTCATATTTTACATCTGCCTGCTTCTCCTTTTACTCTTTATTTTAGTTTTAGTTGCTTTTACAATTTTTTGTTTTTGTTTTCTTATCTATGTACTGGCTTATTTAAATGATCTTCAATCTTTACTATATAATAGCCTTTCCTGTTGGAATTTTGCCTTTCCTATACATTCTTGCATCTTTTCCATTTAGAGAAGTACTTGCAATGTTTCTTTCAGTGTGGGTTTCTTTTTATTGCTGAATTCTTTTAGTTTTTGCTTGTCTGATAAATTCTTTATCTGTCCTCCTAGTCTAAATGATAATCTTGCTGAGTAGAATGTCCTAGGTTGCAAATTTTTCCCTTCCAGGACTTTAAATATATTCTGTCACTCACTTCTGGTTTGTAAAGTTTCAGCAGAGAAGTCAGTTGATAGCCTTATGGGAGTTCCCTTATATATGACTCTGTTTCTCTCTTTCTGCCTGTAGAACTCTCTTTGTCTTTAACTTTTGCCATTTTAATTATATGTCTTGGTGTGGGTTTCTTTGGGTTCATCTTGTTTGGTACTCCCTGTGCTTGCTGTACCTGGATATCTGTTTCTTCCTTCAAGTTTTGGAGGTTCAGCTATAATTTCCTAATATGTTTTCCAACCCCTTTTGTCTCTTCTCCTTCTGGACTCCTATAAGTGAATGTTGGTATGCTTATTCTTATCTCAGAGATCTCTTCGACTGGTGTCATTTTTTAAAATTTGATTTTCTTTTTGCTATTCTGATTGGGTGATTTCCATTATTCTATCTTCCAGACACTTAATGCATTCTCCTGTATCACTTAATGTGCTATTCATTCTTTTTAGTATGTTTCTTTTTTATTTCCCCTATTATTCATTTCTGATTGGGTCTTCTTTAATATTTTCTATTTCCTAGTTAATGTATTCACTGTGTACATCAATTCTTTTCCCTAATTCAGTTATACATTTTTTGTTACCAATGCTTTGAATTCTTTATCTGGTAAATTGCTTATTTCTGTTTCATTGTTTTTTAGGATTTTTCTCTTGCTCTTTCTATTGAGAGTTGTTTCTCTGCCTTTTCATTTTGCTTAACTTTCTCTGCCTCTGTAAATTTACCTATTGTGATCTTGAAGAGATGATCTTACATGGGAGCATCCTCATATAGACTTCATGTTCCTAATGCCTTTGGAGGGAAAGTTGGATTTGACATGGATACAAGCCACTTCTTTCCTCAGAGTGTGCTAGAAGCTCTCACCTTGGTAGTGGGTGGGGCTGGAGATGTAGGGGCTAGAGCTGGTGCTTGGTGTGAGGCAGGACTGCTCAGTGGCCATCACTGCCCTGTAGGGGGCGGGTCTGATCCCAAGTTGCTAGAGCAGAAACCCTGAGGGTCAGGCCCAAGCTGACTCTGTTCCTTTAAGTGTGTGTGTTTTCCCTTTCCTAACATAAGGACATTTGCTACAAACAGGGGGAGTGCTGGTGCAAGTGGGACTTTCGTATGCTCTTGGCTTGTGTCCACCACAGACAGTTCTGATGAACTGCCTGTTCAGGCATCCACAACTCTGCACAGATGCAATCTCTGGTGTAAGTCCCTTTTAGTTCCTCACAGCTGATCACTACCTTCAGCCTCTGCTGCCCACATCCTGGTGTGGAATTTCTGCAGTGCAGGTAGTGCCAATGTGGCCTTTTGGAATGTATATCAGGGGTCAGCCATGGTGGAGTGACCAGTGTCAGAAATGTGGGCTACTTCTGAGGACCTGTTACCTGAAAACTGGGTTTGCCTCTTGCTGGGTGTCAAGCCAAAAGATACAACCAAGCCAGAGACTGGGAGAAGGAAGGATTTATTACTTGCAGCAAGTAAGGAGAATACCACGGGTCTTCCCCAAGGCAGTGTCTCCTGAACAGTACAATCTGGGAAGTTTTATGCTAAGGGCATATTCATGAAGTGGCTTGGGTGGTTAACAGAGTCCAAGCTTCTGTCACGAGGGTCAGAAAAGGTCAACATTATTCCTTACATTCCAGTCAATCTGGTGGTTGAGCACTTCAGGCTAATCTTTACTATTGAAAGAGAATTGGGAATCCTCACAACTGATATTTTTATCCTTTGTATTGTTATTTCTCTTGCCAGATAATGGTAATTTGTTTCTGCATTTTTATTGTTTTAAGATCATTCATTATTGAGACCTGTTCAAGGGCAAGCATTGTGGCCAGGCTTAGACCACAAAGTGGCTTAGGCCAAAAATGGCTTCTCTTATGTCAAGAAAGTCATGCCTGGTTTTCTTTCTCTAGGGACTCCCTACCCTATTGGCTTACAGAGATGCTTGAATAAGGGCCAACGATGGCTGCTGCCCCACCCCCCAGGATCTGCCCCAGAACTGGGTCGCCTCTGTGTGGGAGAGTAAAGTCTTCTCCTCGGTCTTGGCTGCCCCAGATCCAGTGCCGCACTGTGACACAGAGTGAGCGGGTCTAGAGCATTTGCTCGGCTCATGCTGGGGCAAGCCAGGAAGCAGTCACAGGAAACCCTGCAGCCACTAGGGCAGAGCTCTTGCCTTGGGGACAAGTCTGTGTGTGTGTACTCCTCATGAGCAGAGTCCAGGCTTTCCCTTTTGTCAGACTCAGTGATCCTCCAACCAGATAAGGGGGCTTGTCTCCCCCACATAGGACCCTATGATTGGAGTACCCAGTCTTTGGCTTGAACTGCTCAGTTCCCAGGAAGGTGTCCACCCCTGTAATCTCCCTTTTCCTCTGAGTCCCCTCCCAGGAGCGCAGTTCCTGACCTGATAGCTTTTCTTCCCTTCCTGTCCAACTACATGTGCATCTTTCTCACAGCCTTGGTTCTTCTGGGGTCCTTCTGCCAATTTGTTTTCAGTGAGAATTGTTCCACATGTAGGCATATTTTGATGTGATTGGGGCAGGAGGTGGTGAGGTGAGCTCTATGTCCTCTTACTCTGCCATCTTGATCTGTGACCTACAGGTATTGTTATTTTTGAACTCACTCTGCAATTTTTACCTGAACATTTAGCCTATTTGCATTTAACCCAATTACTTATTAATTTGGGTTTATATCTACTATCTTAGCATTTGTTTGTTTTTTGTCCCACTATTTTCCCCCCTCTCTTTCTTTGCTGTCTTCTCCATGAACTGTGAATTTTAATATTCATCTTGTTACCATTCTTTTCATAGTTGTGAATACTGAGTTAACAAAACTCTTTTTATATGGGAAATTGACCTTGATTTACTTAATCACTTAGCTGTTTTTTCACTTAGCAGAGCCCTATGATAGCAGTATTGCAGTTGTCAGACTATTTAGTAAACCTCCAGCAGCTGGACTGGGGAAGGTGGATTAGTTTATAAATATCAGGTTGGAAGACACAGCTTCAATTTTTCTTATGTGTAGAATGACTTGTAAAGAGGGTTTTTTGTTTGCTTTGGGATATGGAATTATGCCCAAGCCTTCTTATATGGAGTCTATAGCTTCTAAAATAAAGTTGTTTCCCTACTCCAACGTGTTGCCTCAAGCCTAAGTCTTCACTTGGTCGGCCAAAGAATTGTCCCTGAATTTTTAAAAAATTACCACTGAAGAGGCACGTTGCCTTCAGACTGATGCTGCTCATTGATATCCTTAGTATTCTGTCATCTACGTTCCTTTAAAGCTGAGTAAACCGAGCTAGGATAGTCTATTCACATCTAGAGTGTGAGAGGTCTTGCTAATGGTATTCTAGCAGGGTGCATATTATGGTAGTTACCACATATAATATACATCCTTGACTTATAATAATGTAATGATACCATTTATCAGATGGCCTTGGAACATTTTAACTCCGTTTACCCTTTCTCTTTTTTGCTATTTTTGCCATGCATTAAATTATGCATATGTTTGAAGCATTGTTATATTTGTGATTTATAGTTATTTTCTTTGCTCCTTATTTACTTCCTGCATTTCTGTACTTCACTCTGGACTCATTGCTCTTTTGTGTGAAGACATTGATTTAGTATTTGTGTAGTATCAAGTTTCTGGTAGTGAATTATCTCAGTTTTTAACCATCTGAAAATATTTTTATTTAGTTTTCACTTTTGAAGGATATTTTACTGGCTATAGAATTCCATACTTGCAGTGATTTTATTTCAGCATTATAAAGCCGTTACTCCCTTGTTTACTAGATTTGATTGTTACTCTTAAAAGTCAACTGTAAGTCTATTTTTGTAAGATTGTTAATACATCTGGTTTTCTGCATACATCCTGAATATGGACTTTAGCCTATTGCTTGGTACAAAGAATCATTAAATGCAAAAGGGAAAGATGGTGAGCAGAATATCAGCTACCCTCTCTGTGGTTACTTTCCCTCTTTGATTTTGGCCTCTCATTCCTGTTGGCCTCTTGGATATTTCTTTTTCTTTCATTAGTTTTTACTATTTCTAGCTGATAGTATTGTCTGAAGCAAGATAATTCTTCATTAACCATACTTGAAAGCAGAAATCTGTACTCAATGATATGTGACTTTTAAGCAAAGGCTGTCATTTTTTTTTTACTTTGCCACTTAAGTTTATGGTTGGCTGCAAAAGTCCCTGAATAAGGGGAAAACAAAAGGAGCCACTAGCGTGTTCTTTGCCTTGCTACAGCTATTTCAAATAATGGGATTTGGTGCTAAATCGTTTGTATTAGGTCTTTTATGTTCTCAAACTGCCAAATTTATACATTGGGTCTATCACGTATTAGTCTATGACCCTGATCAATTTGCTAAATGTCTCTATGTCTCAGTTTACTCACATGTTAATTAGGAATAATAATAGTTTTTACATCTTGTTGCTTTTATGATAAATTATTCCATCTATGTTAATTATTTTGATGATTGTGCTGTTATTATAACTAAAATATTAACTGCTGTTGATATTACATATAGAAAACTAAAGTTAATTGTATCCTGTAGAAGATAGTTATATAGTGTTACATAGTAATATATCCCTGAATATACTAAGTACAGGTGTTAATATTATATACTAGCACAGGTGTTATAGCAGCTAATTTCTGTAATTTTTCTGATACACTCATAGATATAATATACACTTTCACCCTAACTGAAGGTTTGTGTTAACATTTCCACTTAATCATTTAATAGTTTATACAGATTTTTGGTCTGATACAGGACAACTTTTAAATAATATTACTGTTGGGATTGATTATTAATTCTGTATATCTAGGAGAAAAGATCTTATGTACTTGAAATTTTTATCATAAATTAATATCTAGTTTTGCATTCTTTGTGTATATTCACTAACAACATTTCTGTGATCTTGTTCAGCTGTTTTCTTCATTCAGCAGCAGTTGTTTAAGAAGTACTAAGCTATGAATTACATTCTTTGATATCTTTGTGAAGTTCTGTTGATGAGAATATCAATTCACTGCAGTAGTTATGCGATTTCTATGCATTGAGCATGAAGTAGCAGCTTTCATTAGCAGATTTTCACAGTCAAAACTGTTATTTCTCTACCAACATCCTCTAATTCAAAATGCAAGCTGCTGTTTGCAAACAGAGAAATTGGAACTTGCCAATTATGTTAATCATCAGTTATAAAAATCTCTTGAATGTCTTATGTACTAAAGAACAATTGAAAATTCACTCTTTTATGTGTACAACTATTTTTAGGTGTACAACTATTTATGTATTACATTTCCTATCATTTTGATTGACTTACAGAGGCATTTTTTTAAAAATCCATTTTTTTCAATCAATGAATGTATATCATTAATTTTAAAGAGATTTAGCTGAGTATTGTGCCTGAGTCAAATTACTTTAAGATTGATATAGATGAACAGAAATTATGGATTATTCTATAGAAGCTTAGATTACTCTTTGCCATCCTATCTATAAGGTCTGACTTAGAAATTTGGGAGTCATAACTCAAACCTTTAAGATGTTTTAAGTCACTAATTTAGTGCACTATTGTGAAAGTTTTAGATTGCTATTCTTTTCTATAAGGCCAGAATAACATAATAATCTATTCATTGTTTACACTAATGATATTACCTTAATATTTGTTACACATTAACTATTACTAGAAGATAGATTACCTTTGTTTTCTTATTATACCACGTTAGTTTTATAGCTAAATCTTGTCTGTCTTTTAAAAAGTATCTTTGACAAAGCCAAATATATACGTGCAATACAATATGACATTTTATTAGCTCAATGCCAGTATTAATTCTTTAAATCAGAGTAAGCTATTAAAAGTATGAATGCTGTGCATACTCTCATCTTTTCCAGTATTTGCTGCTTTCCCAAAATAAAACATACTCAAAAAAATAATGTAAGTTTGAAATGAAACATTTTATATATTCTTCCTATTTCTTTGTTTAAAAATACTTTTTTCTGCTTTTCAAAAATTTCTATAATCATTGGATTACTCTGGGTGATCCTTACGTGCTAATATCAACAAAGTACATTTATTGTATAGAATTTAAAATTATATATCATTCATACCGTTTTCAGGGAAATTCAGAAAGCTAGTATATCATTCAGTGTATGCTGTGAAAGGATATTAGTATTACAATTCATGCTACTATAATATAAATGAAGTAATGTGTGCTGGTTTCAGTGTATTATATATTTGCTACAATTGGCATAAAACTAGTCCTTAGTACATTTAAGGTTCTGTTTTACAGGTCCATGGAAAATACAATATTAATTTCCTTTTCTTAAAGTAGTAATAATCACCCTATGCCATCACCTGTGAAAAACTCAGAAGGCGGTTTAGAAACTGGTGCACATTTTAGTGAAGAGATGTGTGGATCTACAGTCCTTTTACCTGGAGATCCCAGAGTTTGACCTCAGTTTTGCAGTTTCTGTATGTCGAGAATGGTATTCCTCAAAAAGGTTCTAAGGTCATTGCAAACATGATTCCCTGTGGACAACGGTAAGTAAAGCCGAAGATTGGCTGTTATTTGCAGAACTTATGGCAAGAAAAATAAGCAAGAATTGTAGGTTAGTTAAAATTCCAAAGAAATAGTGGGTCTAGGAGTATAATACATGACACTTCCTTATTATCTATTAAGGCATTTCCAAAATATTTCTGTAGGTTGAGAACTAGATAGAGGTTGAAAAAGAAAAGTTAGATATGCCATTCTAGAAATTAGAGAATACACTACTTGAACTCTATGATTTTAATAAACCATCACCTTGGAGTAATGCAAATAAATATGTTACTGTTGTACTATTGGCAAATTGTCAACCCTAGAAAGTTCTTCAATTCTATTGTGCCTCAGCTTCTCCATTTGTAAAATGTCAGTCTCTCATATAACTGTAAAACATTTAAACCCACTGTGTGACAGAACTTGTAGTAGACAGATAAATATGGAAATATAGCAAAGAAAAAATCAGATCTTATGAAGTGAGAAAAAGACTTTGGATCTCTTGAGGGGTTCTCTGTGTGTGTATTAAGCACAGGACAGTCAGGAAGAAATATAAGTACAACTTTTTAAAATACTTGATGTTGCGTGGTAGCTTCCTTTAGATATAAAAGGATGTTTTTATCAACAATAAATGTTTTAGGATTAAATATCCTCATCTTGTTTATGGAACAGAGTGAGAAAAATAAATAGGAAATTTTTGCTGTTCTTTCCTGCTTTGAGCTTACAACTAATTGCTTGGGATAAGAGATCATGATATCAGATCGTCACAATGCATATATTTAGACACAAAATTATAGATGTAGGGTGGTAGTAAGGTGTTAGGAAGACCACCAGTATAATGGATGTATGAATTAAACTATAATCACACAACAAATGATAATCACAGGGAGAGGCAACTTCCTTAGGAGGCTAAATACTGCCAAGATCAGATGGGGAAAGACTTGGGTCCAATCTTAGAGTTATTAATACATCTAAAGAAAGAATATGTATCAATAGATGGAGGGGGAGGAGAAGCATGATGGTGTAGAAGCTTAGGGCAAAAAAGATTTTGAAAAAGTGTCCTTAGGAGTGCTTTTCCAAACTGCCCATGACTGAGGGTTCTGTACCCCAAGAGCCAATTGTATCTTGTGTCAGAAACACATTTCAAATGTCATTGATGTATGCAGGTCTGCTGCACTAAAATACCAATTCCCTCTACTCTGGCCCACACTCATCAAGAGATTGACAAATTATAATTTGGTTCTCCCAGTGCCTTATCTAAACAGAATGTTAGTGCTCTTCAGAAGGTAGATTTTAAAGTATAAATCACCATTATTATACATTTAAGCCTCTGTTTACTAAGAGCATAAGTCAACTTTTCAAGAATAGTCAAGACAGCATTAAGTTGAAAACATTAACAGGTCATGCAAAAAATAAACATGGGCCACCTAATGTGTGTATGGTATTGGAGATGAAAGATGAGAGAAAATATTCAAGGGAAGTTGCTATTTTGTGTCCTTGTATTCCTGCTTCATGTTCAGAATCCTTCCAAAAATTAAAATCTTTTGAAAAATTAAAACTATTGTATATTCTTATGTTAACTCCATGGATTCATATCTTTATTTATATTGTGAATTGTAGTCAGGGAATACTATTATATTCTGTAAGAATTTCTAGGGAAGGATCATAAGACACACCACAGTGAGTGGAGATAGAGTAACATTATGTTCCAAGTCATCAAACCTTTTAATTCTCTAGGACAGTTTTACAGTCCACAAGTCATAGTGAATCCTTAAACCATCGATAAAGATTTATAGAAAATCACCACCTAAGCACAGGTACTCCAAGTGTAAAAAAAAAAAAAAAATTATTCTACTTTACCACAAATCAAACCCACTGAGATTCTTCCTCCTTATTTATTTTGTCCTTTTTTTTTTTTTTTTTTTGAGGCCTGTGCTGACTTCATCCTATTCAGAAAGGGGATCTAAATCTCTCAGTACTTTCACAGCAAAGAACAGGCTCCAGGAGCTCTCCAGGGGACTTGACAAGTGAATATCAATAAATTTCCATTAAAAGAAAATATTCTGTATATGAGAACTTTACTGAAATATAGCCAATTTATCATGTTTTCCCATGCTTATATTAGCTTATATAAGATAGCTTTAGAGACATGGTTCTATCTTTGAAAATTGTACATGTCATCAACTTTATAATATGTTGGCAAAGATAAAGGGATTTAATTCCAAAATAAAAAAGCAACATGGCCAATATATCACTATTAAAATTATTTCTGAATTCTCTGATTGTGATTTTGTTTGTCAGCATGAAAAATAGTAAATTCTGTGAAAAATGTCCCCTTAAATGTTTTCATGTATAGTGCAGAGAGTAACTGACAAGGTCTATATGCACACACTCTGTTAACCACATGATGATTGATTTGCTCTTTTTAGTGAAAATGACAGTTGGTTATGCCTTAAAACTGAAATCATCACCAGAAGATATGCTAACATTTTGACAGTACTTACCAATCCAGCAGGAAGGTGAGATGATAGATAGGGCTAGGCCCAAACCCACTCCCTAAATACACAGCTAGTTTGGAGCTAATTAATCAAACTACAGAAGCTGGTTCTTATTTGGTGATCAGTAGCTCCAAGGCACAAATAACTAAGAAATATAGTGGGCCCCATTGTCATCTAAGCGATCATAAACACCTTTGGGATTTATCCAGGGTGTGAGTCAGAGCAGAGGCAAATCCATGGCTCTATCAAATGAACAACTTGGTGGGCAGCACCCAGGATTCTGAGAGATGTTTGCATAAGAAGTAGGAGCAGATACAGGTGTGTGGGATGCTGGAGCCACCGAAGGCAAAGGGACCTGGCAAGACCTACCTAGTGTACAGTGCTGACGGCTTGTGTGCTAGTCACAGTGGGGAACTATGGTATTAGCCTAGGAAATTAGGATGATTAGAGTCAGAGTTAACCACTGAGGAAAAGGATGAAAGCAATAGGAGAAACGTTTTGCCTTATAATCTGTTCAAGGGCCTAAGGCTACTACCTGGGCAATGGAGCCACAGTTTTCCTTCAAATAAAAATGATTTGGCTAAGGAAAACATAAAAGGCATTTTAGGTTATTGACAAACCAGGTAACACCAGAGACCATCAATTGTGGAGGCATTGTAGGCACTGTGTTGGTTTTTTGTTTTGTTTTGTTTTTGTTTTTTCCTATGATTTTCTAAAGTATAGGCAAAAAAAAAAAGTTTGATAAGATTGATCCAATGTATTATGTGCTTGGGCTAGTAGATTTAACAAGAGCTGAAATTATTAATGGAATGTCTCTCTTCCCATCCACCATGACAGGAAAATCCTCTGTGAACTAGCGATGTTCATAGACTTCTACTATAAAGCATCTAACTACATGGTTAAAGTGCATTTAAATCACTTGGTGTCAGACTGCAATGTAGTCAGTCTAATGAACAATTTAGTTAACACACCCTCACCCTTTATTGAACTTTTAAATTTGTACTGTATACTCACTACTGGATGGCTCCACGCCGGTTAAAAAAAATGACTTGGGGAAAAAAAAATAAAATGAAAGGTCCAGATACAACTATTTTCTCTATTTTGTTTTGCAAACCATTAATACCACAGAGTTTAAAATCTATTCTTGTAAAGGTTTAACTAAACTTTAGCAATGTGTTTTGAACAATACTTTGGGGAGGGGCAGTTCCAAATGATGGATAGCTTTGGCAAAGACTAAAAATTAAAGTTATTAAGTATATCCTTGGGAAGAATCATTCAGAGAAGTTGCTACCTTCTAATCTAATTTCCCTGCGCAATAGTTTATAAATATTATTGTGAATCACTGGAGAAAAATAAAGCTTTCCAAAACTAAGACATGACAAAAATTAATTATATTTTTAAATGTTTCTAATGTGCAGTTTCTCTTTCAAGGAGTAAATATCATTTAGTTTACAAAAAAATAATAATAATTTAAAGGTCACAGACTCTACTTTTTTTTTTCTCTTTGACACCTTTGTGCATTCATCTCATTGTTTGACTGTTTACCTCATGCATTCAGTAATATAAATTCCTTGGCATTTAGCTGGATCTTTTTTCCCCTTGTGGTTTGAAGTTCTTTCCCTTTTTTAATTAGATTGACCTTTTGGTTCACTTGAATGCCCTCAACCTGACAAAGAATAACTGTTCTCTTCCAAGACAACCAGAAATGAACAGAGAAAGAGTGAAAACACTGACACAAAATAAAAAATTTTGATGCAGTGATCTGGGTGTTATAATTGTATAATTGTTACTTTGTATAGCCACTAACACAGAGAAATACTCAGCTCTGCACAATTCTCAAGGCTTTAATGTGATAAGCTGCTTCTTATCTTCCCAAGAGGACACTTTTATGATGTTTCTTAAAACTAATGTCGTTGAAATGTTTTTTAAATGTCTGGTAACAGCCGACCTGCCTTACCTTTCTAAATTCCAATGAGTAGTCTTGGAGAAATGAAAAATGTGACTGGTCCTCACTGTCCTTCTGACATTCTGTGTATGTGCATGTGATAAACATACACACATGCATGCACATGCAGATATCTATCTATCGACATCAATATCTATATATATATAACTTTTATGTATACATATATAAAACTTTTTTCTTTTGAAAAGTAAATTTTAAAGAACATTTAGAACTATAGCTCTCTGTTGAGGTTGAATCCACACTACCTAATTATTCAACAAAGTATAAGATTTAAATATTTATTGTATACATTTCCACACATGACCTATAATGTGTAACTCCTGTGAAATTATGAGACTAGGTAATAACCAACCCATTTTTACTAGTACCTATGTGTCAAAGCTTGAGACATAGATTAGGTAAGAATTTACTCTGAAAACTTGTGTTGAATACGACAGAGCCATATTAATATTAACAGCAGTTACTTCTAATATTCTAAGATATCGCTTTTCAGTCCCCCCAAAAAAAAGATCACTTAAAAAATGTATATAGATTGGCATGAACTGACTGATGCACACTCCATTATTTCTGAGTTATCAATTGACAATTGAGGTAGTAGCTTGGTCAACTTGGCCTGACTGCATCCTGTTCAAATTTCTAGGCTTTATGAAATTATACCTGGGATATGGAACTGAAGATTGAAGAGATATCAGAACATAATCTATTTTAAAAGAGTGGCATGTAGACATTGATGACAGAGAAATAATCTATAATAGAAAATTAATAAAATTATATTGCATGCCACACATTATAGAACACTGTGAAGCCATTAGAAATAACATCTGTGAATACCAGTGTCATGGAAATACATTTATACTTTATATTTGAGTGGAAAGAATATCAGGATACACAGCAGTATATTGTGTTATGTATCCACTATTATAGCAGTAAGGTCCGTGTGTGTGTGTGTGTGTGTGTGTGTGTGTGTATACAGACATGTACATAATTTGAGCATTTATTCCACCATTATTTATAATTTGTATAAAACAAGTTTGAATACTTAGGAAATAGGGTTTGTGTCAGATGAATAGCTTTTGATTATAAAAGAATATAAATCAAAGATTATTCTAGCTCTTGAAAAGAAATTGGGTAGATGACAAGTGTTTGAATGGGTTTGTGTTTTTTAAATAGAAACAACTGGTGACAACACTAATGAGTCTGTGTAAGGTCCCTGCACTAACATAAGATAGGATACTACATGCTAACAGAGGCTGGGTGTAATCATAATAAGAGTAATTCTAATAACAACATCAATAACCACAATAAAAATATGTGCTTGATCAAAGGTGATTAAAGATGTTTGCCAATGATGCCAAGGCAATTCTGTGGAGGTGTTATGGCTATTCAGTGGAGACAGGATTGTCTTTTTAAGAAATGGTGTGGAGACAATCAGATAACCACATGCAGAATGATGAATTCAGCATATACAAAAATTAACTAAAATGGATGATAGAACTAAATGTAAGAGCTAAAACTATAGAATAGTCTTGGAAGAAAATGCTGCAGTAAGTTTTGTGAACTTAAAGTAAGCAAATATTTCTTAATCCCAACAACGATACTATAATCCATAAAGAAAAAATAATTAAATTGGACTTCTGGAGAATTAAAAACTTTCGCACTTCGGAATTCCTAGGTGGCACAGTGGTTAAGAATCCACCTACCAAGGCAGGGGACATGGGTTCGATCACTGCCCCAGGAAGATCCCACATGCCGTGGAGCAACTAAGCCTGTGCACCACAGTTATTGAGCCTGTGCGCTAGAGCTTGTGAGCCACAACTATTGAGCCCATGTGCTGCAAATACTGAAGCCTGCGTGCCTAGAGCCCGTGCTCCACAACAAAAGAAGCCACCACAATAAAGAGGCTGTGCACCACAATGAAGAGTAACCCCCACTCTCTGCACCTAGAGAAAGCCCATGTGCAGCAATGAAGACCCAACAGCCAATACATACATACGTACATACATACATACATAAATTTAACAAAATAACAACTTTCGCACTTCAAAAGATACCAGTAAGTCAATGAAAAGACAAACCAGAGACTTTGAGAAAATAATTACAAATTGTATGTCTAATAAAGTATGTGTATCTGAGAAATTTAAATAACCTTACAATTCAATATAACAAAAAAAACCAATTAAAAATGTAAAGATTTAAAAATTCAAAGATTTTATTAGACATTTCGCCAAGAAAGGCATTCAAATGGTAAACAAGGACATAAAAATGGTCAATATCATTAGTTATTTGGGAAATGAAAACTAAAACAACAATGAGATACCACTTCACAAACAAATACTGGCCAGATTATGAAGAAACTGGAATTCTCATTCTTTCTTATGGGAATGTCAAATTTGCCAACCACTTTGAAGCATAATTCGGCAGGTTCATGGAAAAGTAAACATAAATTTATCATACAAGCCAGCAATTCTACATCTAGGTATCTATCCAGGAGAAATTAAAGCATTTATTAACACATTCTTATATATTCATTTTTATAGCAACATTATTCATAATAACCAGAAACTGAAAACAATCCAAATATGTATTAGTTGGTGAATGGATAAACAAAATGGAATATATTCATACACTGGCAAGTTATTTAGCAATATAAAGGAAAATAGTACTGTTATATTCCACATGGTGGTTGAACTTCAAAAACATTATGCTAACTGAAAAGAAGTCAGGTACAAAATATGACATATGGTATGATTTCTTAATGTACAATGTCCAGAAAAGTCAATCTGTAGAGACATAATGTAGATTGGTGATTGCCTGTGGCTGTGGATGGGAATGGAGAATAACTGCAAAAGGGCTGAGAGATCTTTTGGGTCAATGAAAATGTTCGCAAGTTGGAATATGGTTATGGCTGCACAGCTCTGCAAATTTATAAAAAAATCAGTGTATTGTATAATTAAATGTGAATTTTATAGTATTCAAATTATTCTTAAATAAAGCTATTTAAAAAAGTGAACCACAAATTTTCTGTTAGTTTGTATGATAATGATAACTTCTATCACCACTTTTATACTGCATTGTAATAGAAGTTGTAACCATTGCAATGAGGCAGGAAAAATAAGTAAAATGTAAGGGCTCAAAAGGAAGAAATAAAACATTCATTATTTTTAAAATGGCATAATTAGAGTTACATCAACGAAAAATGATAGACTTGGGAAGTCTAAAACTCCTTGCCTCCAAATAAGCAGTGAATAAGCTTGCAAAACTGTCAGAATAAACTCTTTTTCAATTCTAGCATTTAATCAAAAACTTAACACAATCAAGAGAATGCTTAAAGAAAAAAAGAAACAGCTGAATTTTGATGAGAGCTCTGTGACTTTAACATACTCTGACATCATCTCTCACTCCCCAGCTTGGGGAAAGCTTGAAGACAGCAGCCTGCATTCCTGGTACTGGTTGATCTTACAGAGGGAGTAACAGACCTTATTCTCCAAAAATTGTGATTGTGTCTTATGACCTGTCTGTTGGTTCCCTGAAGTATCCCTGAAGGGTTTGCCTTTATTTTGTTTGCCTTTGACCTTCCCCAGAACTGAGATCACTTCCAGGGCAGCATTTGTTGAAAGCATTTAAAGACAAATGAAATTAGCCACTAACACATGGGGCTTGGTAACCTTTGGGGCAAACAACAGCCAGAACAAAAAGTTTGAATAGGAAGAGGCTTGGAAAGGAGATTTATGGAGGAACTGGGCTTTGAAAAGCTCCCACGTATTGTGTGGAATTTAGAAGGCCATGCATAAATCTGGACACATGCTCAGAAAAGACCTGAGAGACCCTGTGTTTCCACCTTTATCCTGAAGAAATAGTGGACAACATCTTTAAAGTCCTGACAAAGGACTTTGCTAGCTAAACAAAAAGAGAGGGGCCTCATTGCTAGTAGACCTTGCTTATGAGAAATGCCAAAGAGAATCCTTTAGGCTGAAATGAAAGAACAGTAGAGAGTGATTTGAAGTCATATGAAGAAATAAAGAGTACCAGAAAAGATAACTCCATAGGTAAACATAAAAGCCAGTATTACTGAGTCTTTGGTTTGTAATTCGTCCTTTTTAAATATATGATTTAAAAGACAGATGCGTAAAATATTAATTATAAAACTACTTCAAAGGGCTCATAATCTATAAAGGTGTAATTTGTGACAATAATGATGTAGTGTGGGGGGTATGAGTCTATCAGCAAGTTTTTGTATACTATTAAAGCTAAATTGTTATTAATTTAAACAAGATTATTATAATTTAAGATAATTACAATCCCCAGGGTAACCACTAAGAAAATAACTAAAGACTACACAGTAAAAGAAATAAGAAAGTCATCAAGATGGTGTGCACAAAAGAGCAATGAAACAAAAACAGTAATAGAGAAATTACAACAAACAGACATAAATATTTAGAAAACAAATAGTAAAATGGCAGATGTTTCCTTACTAATAATCACATTAAATATAAACTCTCCCCTTAAAAGGCATAAGTTACAGAATAGAAAGAAAAAAACAAACATAATTCAACTATTGCTAGCTATAAGACATCCACTTAAGAATAAAATATAAATACTTTGGAATGAAGTATGGAAGAATACATTCCATGTAAATATACAAAATTTGTGTATTTAAAGGAAAATTTTTTTACAAGAGGCAAACTTGATGGCATTAATCCATCTAGAACATACAACAATTACAAGACATACACATCTAATAACACAGTCTCCAAATATATGAAATAAAAATTGATGGAACTGAATGGATAGATTGTTTTATAATAATAACTGGAGACTTCAGGATCCCACTTCCAATAATGGATAAAACAACTAAACAGAATAGCAACTAGAAAATAGAAATCTTGAACCACATTGTAAACCAAATAGACCTAACACATATATGGAGCACTCTAGCAAGCAACAGAATATTACATATTCTTCTCAAGTACACATGAAACATTATCTAGGGTAGACCATATATTAAGTCACAAAACAAGTATCAATAAATTAAATAATAAAAGACTAACATGTTTTCTTTTCCAACCACAATGGAATGAAGCTAGAAATTAGGGTAACAAAAGGAAACCTGGAAAATTTACAAATCTTTGGAAAATAATAATTTAAGAAAATAAACAACCAAAGTAGTAAAGAAGAAATCACAAGGGAAATTAGATGAGTGAAAACAAACATAACATACCAAAAGTTATGGGATGCAATGAAAGCATTACTTAGAGGGAAATTTATAGTTATAAATGCCTACATTAAAAAAAGAAGATATCAAATCAATAACTTAACTTTCCAACCAAAGGAAATAGAAAAAGAAGAGCAAAGTAAACACAAAGTAAGCAGAATAAAATAGAGATGGAGATCAATGAAATAGAGAATATAAAAACTATAGAAGTATCAACACAACCAAAAGTTAGTTCTTTGAAGAGATAAAAAATTGATAATTCTTAGCTAAACTGACCAAGAAAAAAAGAGGTAAAACTCAAAATACTAAAATCAGAAATGAAATTTAGGATATTACTAATAGCCTTATATAAATTTTTAAAAAAAGATTTTTAACTAGTACTGTGAAAAATTATATACCAGTAAACTAGCTAACAAGAAACAGACTTATTCCTAGAACCACAACAAATATTAAAACTGAACAATGAAAATTAGAAAGTCTGACTAGCTGTATGATATAAGGTTGAATAAATAATCAAAACCTCCCAAACAAGAAAAGCCAGAGTGAGATGGCTTCATTGGTTAATTCTACCAAACATTTAAAGAGGAATTAGCAATACTGCTCAAAAGCTAACAAAAAATATGAGAGAACACTTTCTAACTCATTAATGTGATAATAAAGTGATTATAAGAAGCCATTATTGAAGACATTACAAGAAATAATCTCTTTTATCTTTTTAGTATCTTTTATGAATATGGATGCAAAAGTCTTCAATGAAATAATAGCAAACCAAAGCCAGCAGCATATGAAAAGGACTACATATACTATGACGAAGTGGAACTTATTCCAAGAATGCAAGGGCAGTTCATAGTATGAAAAAAGAATCAATGTAGCATGAAGGAATGAAAAAAATGCACGATTATCTCAACTGATGCGGAAAAGGCATTTCACAAAATCTAACACACTCTCATGATATATGAAATTAAAAAAAAAACAGCAAATCACTCAGAAAACCAGGAATAAAAGAGAATATCTCAAAATGATAGAATTTTTATGAAAAATCCACAGCTATTCAATGGTGAAAAACTGAAAGCTTTCCCCATAAGATTAGGAAGAAGACAAGGATGCCCACTTTCACCTCTGATATGCAACATTTCACTGGAATTTGCATCCAAAGCAGTCAGGCTAGGAAAAGAAATAAAGGCATCCCAACTAGAAAGGAAGATGTAAAACTATATTTTCAGATACATGATCTATATATAGAAAATCCTAAAGAACCCATGAAAAACTACTAGAATTTATAAGTAAATCCAATAAAGTTGCTGGATTCAAGATAAACATACATAAATCAGCTGTATTCTATACACTAGTAATGAATAATCTGAAAAGAAATTTTAAAACCAGTTCATTTTACAATAGCATCAAAAAGAATAAAACCCTTAAGAGTAAATTTAACCTAGGGAGTATAAAACTTGTATACTTAAACTATAAAACACTGCTGAAAAAAAAGAAAAGATCTAAATAAATGGAAAAATCCTGTATTCGTGAATCAGAAGACTTAACTATTAAGACGGCATATTCTCGCAAAATGATCTATAGATTCAATTCAATCCTGATCAAAATTCTAATGGATTTTGTTGGGGAATTGGAAAAGCTGATTCTAAAATTCATACGAAGCTTAGGGTGATGGGCACGTTCATTATCCCATTAGTGGTGCAAATACACATATGTGAAAACTGAAAGTATTTTACCTCAATTATATCTCAATAAACGCGCCAAAAGTGAAAATATTTTTTTCCTTGTGCCCTAAAATGTAGGAACAACATGATACAGCATTAACTTGAGAATCAAGACACTGTTTTTATAGGCGACTCCTCTGATTTCTTGTAGTGCAGTGTTCCTGTTACTTTATCATTCTTTTAAATGTTTTGAAATTTTCAAGGGAAATGTGCCAATCAAATAATTTATGCTTGACTTTATCGATATGTTTGAAATTTTAACTCTTTCAGCAATGTATTCTCTGTGCTATGCTATAATCAGTAGTTGATATTCAACTAAAGTCTTCAGTCCTTTCCTCTACCAGAGTCACTTTGATCAATTTATTTGTATTAGGTCTCATTCACTCCCTTTTCCTTTAGGTGATATGCTAATGAAGTTTGAAATGATCAAAGGTTAGAAAGAGAGCAATAAAGTAGAAACAAGGGCCTGATGGTGCCCACAGTGGGTATGTTTTTCTTGAATAATCAATAATTAACTATGGTCAGAGCAATCCTAATACTAGCAAAGCAGGCTACTTCTACCCAGTATCAAACTAGTGAGCTTTTTGAAATCTCCTTTGCCATGATAAAACCAGTTTTACTTAGTGTTATTGTTTCTTTATTTTTACATAAATAATCATTTAATCTAAGGCTGATATTGTATATGGCATTTTGAGTTCTCTGCTGAATATAATGTTGTTTTTTGCTGTTTTATAGCATCTGTATAATTTACTGCTGTAAAACCCAGCAGTTATCAGAATGAGGTACAAATGGTAATGATGGTGATTAACTTCTCTGCTTGTATATATTGAGGTTTTAGTATCATGCTAGAATGCTTTTCATAATATTCTTGACTACAAGGAACACATGTTAATTGAAGTTTACATCCAATTTCAACTAAGCTCATTAGTAGAATATTAGCTCATTTAAAGAAAAAGGAAATGTAAGAAAAAAAATAGAGCCATTTTTTTGGACTCATAAGAAATTTATAATTGTTGTAAAGTCACCTCACAAGAAAGATTTCCACATTCCATATCACTTTTTAGTGCTTTTCTTGGATATATTATCTGTATCTATCTACATTTTTCGCAAGACAAAAGACACTTCATTGTTGTAACTTTGTCCTATAATATAGACAGAACACATTGTTTCTTTTCATTTTTGTAATTTTACAGACCATCTTTTTTAATTTTCCCTGTCATGCCCCCTGCTTCTTGCACAACCCTGCCAAACATCAAGCATATAGTATCTTCCAGTTTAAAAGGGAAGAAAATGGCTTACACAACTGATGAGGTGAAAACTGTGTAATGTATTGGGGGAAATAAAAATAATGTGCTTTTTAAATTAATGTTTTCTTTGGCAAAAATGTAAAACGTTAGAAGAAATTGTTTTACTTTTTAAAAAACTTATTTCCCTCAGTACCCTACATTTTTGAGTCACTAATTCTGACACTTCTTGCTACCTATCTAATTTTAATCCCCCCAAACCATTTCCTCTTTCCTAAAAGAAAACTAATTTGTTTTATCCCTTTTCTGGTAGCTTGTGCCTCAGGGGAGACTGGCACAATGCTTTGCTCTAGGAATAGGTCCTGGCTGCTCTGAGCTAATCATGGTGGCCCCTCTCTTCTTGCTGGTGAATGGTTACACTGTAGTCATACAGTATCACTCCAGCAAAACATGACTGGTATTCTACTTCAAAGAGAAGTATACAAATTAAATGTATTTCTCTAATTTTTCTTTCTCATTTCTGGAAGTGACACAGAGATTTGCCAGAGTTTGTCTAGTCTGAGGACACACCTGTGATTCTAAAATGAATACAACCTGGATTGATCACTGAGGTAAAGGAAGTCTAGATTCTTCCTATACCTGATCTTCTTGTCAAAAATTTCCTTATTGTTAAAAGTTTGAACTCTTAATTGTTGTTTCTTGCAGCAGAATGTATCCTAACTAGAAAGCACCCATTAAATATTTTAATTATAATAATAAGAGTTACTCCAGGCTATTCTTAGAATTATTCTTGCTGAAAAATAATCACTCTGATAGGTAGAAAAAAATATGAATCTACATTCCAAATACTTCTGTAAATGTGTCTTTATTATCTGAATAGATTTTTGCTAAGCGTTCATGGAACAGCCGTTTATTGGTAATAGAGGGATTACAAAACAGACACAGGTTCGATATTGTTGGCAACTAAGGCATATATGAAAAGGCAGACATAGAAAAAAGGAAAACAGTAAAAGCAAATGTATCACAGTTGTGACAGTTGCTATGAAGGAGCAGTTTAGTGTGTTTTGGGAAAGCACATAACCAAGAGTAGATAGAGTGAAAAGGAGATTCTAGTGAAAAGGCTAGATGTGATAATTAACTAGATGTCCTCCAGGTAGTAGAATTGGGGAGGTGTGACTGGATGATTTCAAAAGGAGGGAATAGGATTCATGAAGGCCTTGAGATCAGAAGGAACGTGGCATACTCAAGAAATTTAAAAACAAGTTTGCCAGGTTTTAGTCTGGTGGCCATCTGGCCACATAAATTGATGGAGGGAATCATGCCCTGTGCCTTCAAAAGCAGCAGTCTCTCACGGGATTCAGCATGTTCTTTCATGAACCGGGTGGTTCCAATCACACCCCATTCTGCGAAATGAAACAATTAAATATATGCTTTAATCAAAACTATCTATAAAAGCCTATAAGATCTAAAGAATATAAGGTAGAAGTGGTTTGATTATACCTTACCAAAAGTCTGTGTATGCCTGTCTGTAGAATTGCTGCTGAGGGGACGAGAAACTGAAACAAAGGTGAACCAGGGTGAATCTGACAGCTGATTGAAGAGCTGTGCACATGAATACACTCTTTTTCTTGTTGATAGAACATTGCTTAGTTTCTTAGGGATTGGATATAGCATGTGAGTAAGCCAAGTACTTCAATTACCTAATTTCCAAAGTTAAATAATTTCTTAATATATTCAATAGTAATCCTACCAAATTTGTCTTTTTATTGCTAGAACAATTTTGTTATTTCACTAGAAATGAACTTTGAATAAAATATTTAATGCCTTAATGAAAATTAGTTTAAAAAGTCATTCCATTGAAATAAATACTGTCTTTTGATTGGACTGTTTGTTCACTTCAACTAAAATACGGTAGACACAGGTATTCTATATATGGGCAGTTGGAAATTTGTCTTAAATACATACAAAATATTTTTAAATGCCTGTGTGTATTTAGAAGGTAAAACATATGTGAAATCAGCTGGCTTAAAAAGAAAGTATTTTCAGTGGCAGTGGCTGCAGTGGATAATTTGGTGTTTCAGAGGTGACTCATTTCTGCTTGATTTCCAAAAAACCTACCCACGATCAAGATAAAACAGTAGAATGTGTGAAGTCCATTGAGTGGACAGCTATCTCAAAAGGAATTCTTTGGTTCTGACATCATGAAGCTTGGAAGAGACATTTATATACTGCTTCTCAAACAGCATATTTAGGGGCATCATTTATCAGGCATACATAGGGAGTTCAAACACAAGATACGTGGTTGGGTGGGATCTTTTCTAAGTCCTACTAACCAAAATAATCAGATTTGAGAATAGGAATGTGATGGTAATGTGTATTGTGGGCGAATTGAATTGGGGGCATTTTTAACACCATTAGAAGTTATCCAAAATTGTTAATTTGAAGATGCAGTGTTTCTTTCGATAAGGAGCGCAATTGGAAGGGTGACTGACACTTTGTGAGAGGTATTTATTTTGAAACATGGTATCTGAAGAATTAGTGAGAAGGATAAAATATGGTCTCTGTGCTCTTGGCAGTGAGAATGAAGTCCTGGAATCTCTAGACTAAGCTTTTCTGAGGTCGTATCTGAGTGCTCTTCAAAAAACACTTTTTTGATTTAAAAAATAAAACATTTGTTTCCCTGTTTCACTGAAATATCAAAATAATACCTGGGGAGTTTTCCATTTTCTTAAGTCACTCAGAATTATAAAACCCCAATATATCTCTTAGAAGCACATTATTATTCTGTTTTTTAAATAGTCTAAAATGGGGTTTTCCATTTGGGTTCCCTATCTTTGACAATCAGTTTAAGGAATATGAAAAACTTGCTAGATGATTTCTTCAGGAGGAGTTGAAGGTTATGGGAGAACATGAACTGATAAGAAGAAGTAATATACCTTTAAATTACCAAATTTTTAAATGAAAGTAGGAATTTATTCTAAAGTATCCAATAGATAAAAGAGATCAAATTTATTCTTCAGCTATGAGGAGTAAATCAAACTCTGATGGAAAAATATAATGTATTCTTCTGTATAATGATCATTTGAAATGGAGAAAGTAGCATGTCTGAAGGCATTAGTTTATTCTTAATTATGTCTGGAATGCAATCACTTGGAAAGCTTGCAGTGATATCAGAGCAATGATATTTTATATATTGTGACAGACTGAACAACCAGCAGGATGCTGAGCAAAACAGTGTAGAACCAATTTTGCCACTGAACCAATGCAAAATCTATGGAAATAATTCTTTCTTTTAAATAGTTGTTTCCAGCCCAAAGTTTTGTTTCCTTGTTAAAGTGAAGAGACATTTTAATCCTGCTTTTACCTTATCTGATGTAATGAGAGTGCAGAGGAAATGCATCATTGCTTAGAGAGTTTAAAATTCATAGAAGAGAATGTAACAGATAGTTGTGATTCCTCTATGAAGTGCATTTGTGCAACCATCCAGCTGGAGAACTAGATGTTTTCTATATACTTATTAGAGCCACTGAAGTTAGGGTTTTAATTTATATATTTTAGTGATTTCATCAGATGAGTAGAATCCACCCAAACCTCGGAATCTCTGAATGTGTGTGTGTGTATGTGCACATTTAAATTGTTTCTTAAAAGATTCTGAAATCCTTTAAGTCGTATGTATCTGTGTACTAAAGAGTTTAAAGATCTCAGATATTAACCAATAATGACAAAGCTAGTAAATTTTTGAAATGGATTCAGCAAGGGAATACCATTTAAAATAACCTAATTTAAATGTGACATGTCATTTCAAGTGAAAAATATTATAGTGTTACTCTAAAAATGAGAACAAGAATTTACAACATGAATGGGTTTAATATTGCTTTTTGAAAATGATGTCTGAATATTGAGTAATTTTAATTATTATGCTTAAAGAAGCATCAATATTTAAAAGATTAATATCAATGCATCATTAACAAAAGGGCATGACAGAGAAAATCAAATGCTAATAAATTTTTAAAAAGCATTAGCAATGAAATCCAAATTCCCTAAAATTACCTAATGATCTAGGTTTATTTCATGGATACCCATTAAAATCATTATGATAGGATTGTATTTCTTAAATTTTTATTTCATTTATGTTTTAATTTAGGCCTGCAAGAGCCTTTTCTTTAAAAATATTGTTTTATTTAATTAACATATATATGAGAAAGCCTATAAAGCTAAACTTTAATTGGGTTTTATGTGTCCTATTCACTGCATATAAACCATAGAAATGAGAACAACAAGAATGTGTGTTAGAGTTGTTTTTAAAGTGTAGAACTCTCCAAGTGTGTACAGTTTTTTTCCACAAAGCTAACTCCTTTAGATGAGGGAAAAAAGTTGTAAACTAATAGTTTTGCGTTAAACTTATTTTAGCTTCTTTTATCAGGCACTGGCCTTTGTTGTAGTGTTCTTGGCATCTTTTCTGTCACGAATAACCTTACACCGTTTTCTATCCTGTTTAATTATTCTCCCTGTCTTAAAGCATAATCAGCAATAAACCAGCTGTGCAACCTTGAAGGAATACCATTTCAATAATACATTGATTTTTTTTTTTTTAGGCACAAGGTGGCTATTAATTTTACCTGAACCTCTCCCTTATGAGTCTTGTCTGTACACAGTTTTGGAAGCTGTATATATTTGCTACTAAGTAGTATTACCCTGAAAATATTCATTATACCAATGGATTCTCTCAGAGTCTGACACTATGGCTGGCCAGACAACTATGAAGAGCCAGGCTAGACACCTTTTGAGGAGAAAGCATCCTTATTATTGTGATGGACTGAATCATGGAAAATCTTTCTAGTGGCACAAGAAACAGATCAATTTCTAGAAAGGAAGAGGGAAATTTTTTTCTGCAAGTCCTTTTTACTAGGGTATGGGTAGTCTGTATATTAAGATGACGTGCGTGTGAAGCACCCAGTTCTGAGAGAGGGGCATGATCATTCATTCAATCAATAGCAAAGTTAGGTTGCTGGCAGAAAAGGCATTCAGCACTCCCCAGAGAAGCACATTAATCATGCACAAGTAACATCTAAGTCTGAATCTTGGCCGATGATGAAACATAGGACTTACAGTAAATGAATTACATGGGTTTTGGCATGAATTCTAAATATCAGACTTCGCCTTGGGTGACCCATGCTGCTTTACAGAATTATGAAGTTCTAAAAAATGATTGTATGCCACCATTCTATCCCAGAGGGGATGTCATAAAATCATTGGTTATTAATGCTGGAAAGAATGTGGGTGATTTGATCCAATTCTTTAATTAACCAATGAACAAACAAACTAGGGGAGCTCAAGTGAATTACTAATATGCAGACCCTATTTCTTTTCATAATTTTTTTCTTATTATCATCATTACTGCTGTTATTTTGGACTTTGGATGAAGTTATATATTGTCACATTTATATGATTTATTGTCGCAGTATGGATCTTTATTAGCATCAATGATATTGCCTTCTATAACAACCCCCAAATCTCTACCCTTAACACAAAATGGGTTCATTTTTTTCTTTATAAAAAAAATCCAAACTTAGATATTTCTTGTCAGGTGACAATATTCATCCTGGTCATTTAGGATCCAAGGTTTGGTTAGCCTTCTGGGTTCGCTGTGGAGCCTTGCCCTTTGCTGGATCATCTGTAACAGGCAGTATGTGGGGGGAGACCGAGTGTGAAGGCTCACGCAGGGAAATTTTACTAACCAGGCCTGGAAATTGGGGGTATCCATTGGTCATGTAGCCATGCTTGACTGCAAGAGGGGCACAGAAGAAAATGTAATTTTGCTTTCTGCCTTGGAGTATGGTAGATGGTCTTTAGATCCTCCTTTAGGACCGAGGTACTTATTTCTCCAGCTGCTTGAAGTACTAGGTAGGGGATAACTTTCAACTAGTTCTTTTTCTAGAAATTGCCCCCCAGTGAAGAGATCTGACACAGCTAGTTCCTGCCTCATGCTCAGAGGCTGCCACTTCTATGCGTGGTCAGTGTGGGCTGTACAGACCTGGCCAGCTTGCCACAGGCAAGACAGCTGTGAAGGGCCCTCTCAGCTCCAGTGTTTCCTGTGGGACGACC
This sequence comes from Hippopotamus amphibius kiboko, assembly GCF_030028045.1. NCBI lineage: Eukaryota > Metazoa > Chordata > Mammalia > Artiodactyla > Hippopotamidae > Hippopotamus > Hippopotamus amphibius. The sequence continues at coordinate 168,674,449 of NC_080187.1, read as the reverse complement.
AAGGCCTTTGTGGTGAATTCATAACGGTTCAACTCCTTCCTTTACAGAATCCTACTTCCTCCACTCCTATACACAGGTACACAAACCCACCTGAAAATCTGCATCTCAGAGTCTGCTTGGGGGGAGCTTAACCTCAGACAGGAAGGTAGCAGGAAAAGCAGTCTCTGCATAGCCCCTGACTTTTAATCAACAAATATCTGTTTTCCTACCCACCCCCCCATCCCCCCCCACCCCCCGCATATAGGATACACTAACCCTAGGAAACAAGTCAACATCCTATCTAGTTGTTCCATCCACCTGAAAGCTTTTCTGGTGATACTGTGCCCTCTCCATCAGGTCCAGCCATAATTCTTCTGGCCCAGACATCAATGAACTAGAAAAAACAAGTTATCTGCCCCTAAAACATCAAATACATGGTGATGGAGAAGGTCCAGAATGACAAAAGAAAATATGGGAATTGAAAGACACAGCATCACAGATAACTTTCAGTGTTTGATATCCTGATAGGCATGTTTTATGAAGACTCACGTTTGTGGTGGAGATTGGTGAGGAAAACTTCTTCATTAGACTCTGATTTTGATTTGGGGGAAAACATTCTTCATCTTCTATCCATAGTTCTCCTAGGGCCTTAGCTCCACCATATATGTAGGGCCTTTCTTGTTATCCTCTGTGATCATATCTTACATCAATATAGTATATCCTGATAGGGGTCTACACATGCTTGCAGTTTACTTACTGGCAGGGTAAGTAAGGCTTGAAAAGCCACAGGCATTTTTAGACGATACTCTTAGTTTCTTTTGGCTATATAATTCCTGCAAAAACTTGCTAACCTTCTGATCTATTTGAATCCAGTCAGTTCCATGGGTCAGTAAGAGCACCCATGGTTCTTTCCCAAAGTTCTTAAATACATTTTAGTTACATATTCTTGTTCAGATTCTTTTCTGTTATAGATTATTACAAGACAGTAAGAATAGTTCCCTGTGCTATACAGTAGGTCCTTGTTGTTTACCTATTTTATACATAATAGTGTGTATTTGTTAATCCCAAACTCCTAATTTATCTCTCCCCCTGCTCCTGATACCCCCTTTGGTAACCATAAGTTTGTTTTCTGTGTCTGAGTCTATTTCTGTTTTGTAAATAAGTTCATTTGTATCATTTTTTAGATTCTATATATAAGTGATATCAGATGGTGATATCTTTCTACATCTGACTTATTTCACTTAATATGATAATCTCTGTGTTCATCCATTTTGCCAAAAATAGCATTATTTCATTCCTTCTCATGGATAAGTAATATTCCATTCTATATGTGTACCACATCTTTATCCATCCATTGATGGACATTTAGGTTGCTTCCATGTGTTGGCTATTGTAAACAGTGCTGCTGTGAACACTGGGGTACATGTATCTTTTTGAAGTATAGTTTTCTCTGGATATATGCACAGGCATGGGATTGCTGGATCATATGGCAACTCTAATTTTAGTTTTTTAAGAAACCTCCATACTACACTTCCATTCTGAGTTTCCCAGCTATCTCACTCTGTTTTGCTCCCTCAGCTATTTAATGTTTTTACCTATTTAATTTTCACAGAACTGTTTTTGTTTGTTTTCTTCCCTCCATACTTGGCACTTTCTAGAGGAGAGCCTAGAACAGTTGCCTTTCCAATCCTTAATGATTTTTGATCTCTGGACATTCTCCAATTCTTTTTAAACTTTGTAACATATTTTTCTAGAAATATTTTGATAAAGGAAGCCAATAGTAACCAACACACCTTTTTATTCTGCCTTTTCCCAGTCACTTTCTCTAGAGCAGTTGTCTCCTTATGTATGTGACTTGCCTTCCAAGTTATGGCAGATGGAAGCCAGCTACAGCTCAACAGAAGTCTCTACATTTTTATTTTCTTTTTGTCCATTCCTCGACTATTAAACAAATGCCACACAGTTCAGTTTTTTAATGGCAGCACATCACTTACAGTTAATTTTTTGTATAATATAGGGTAAGTAATTGTTTAAGTGAGTAAATATAACAAACACCTCTGAATTTCAGTTTTTTAATATGATACACATACTTTTCACTCACAGAAAGTACAATGTGGATATTTCCAGTCTTTATGCCGAGTTGGACTTGGTCATTTGGACATTTAGACTCCATTCATGTTTTGTCTTAGCGATCCTCAGGGCCTCAGAGGCTTCTAATGGCTTGTCTACCTTTGGCTGGCAGTTAGGAGAAGGGAAGACATGGATGTTACTTGGAGGAGTTCTTTGTGGCCCATACCTGGAAGTGGTGTACTTCAACTCCAAGGACAATCCTTTGGCCACAACTAGGTCAGAGCTAACGTCCAAGTGTAAGGGAAGTTAAGAAATGTAGTCTGGTTTCCCCTGAAGGCAGTAGAAACACATTTCATAAACACAGGATATCTGCTACACAGTCTTATTGTCTGTGTATTATCAAGTATGTATTATAAAGAGCATTGTAATAAAAACTGTTTAACAAAGATCATGTGGCATCACTGTAATTGACAAATTTCTTGAGCACCCTGGAATAATCATTTTGTTCCTCAGCTGCAGTATTCTTCTTTTTTAAAAAATATTTATTTATTTATTTGGCCACTCCATGTCTTGGTTGCGGCATGCAGGATCTTTGGATCTTTGTTGTGCATGCAAGATCTTTAGTTGCAGCATGTGGGATCTTTAGTTGCGGCATGTGGGATCTTTAGCTGCAGCATCTGTGATCTAGTTCCCTGACCAGGGATTGCCAGGCCCCCTGCATTGGGAGCATGGAGTCTTAGCCACTGGACCGCCAGGGAATGTTCCCCAGCTGCAATATTCTTATACTTTAAGATAAGATATGCAACATATTAAGAGAGTTATATCCTGTTAAAAAATTCATCTGGGGCAATTGTGTAACTTTATCAATTGGTTAAAGACAGGCACAAGCAATGTACTCATATCCAAACAAAATGACTTTTGCAAAATAACTATTAACTCCTACAGTACATAGATATGCAAAACCAAGTTTCACTTTGTTTCCATTCTCCTGAAATGCACCCTATAATTACATTTAATAGTCACTAAGTAAATACCATGTAAACTGGAGTCTTCTTTAAAGGAGAGAAGCAATCACATAGTCACACTGTAATGATGGGGTATTTACATTGCAATTACCAAGCCATTATATTGTCTTTCCTTTAATTTCGTCAACTCCATCTCCTAAATCTTGTTCAGGCAAAATGGTTGAGCTAAATAAATTTTAACTACCAAAGTGTATATTTTAAAGCAGTTGTCATTGGCATTTTTGTAATTATCCTGATGTTTGTTGTTTGTATTTTAATAATTTGGAAAAAGAACATTTTAGACATCCATTAAGCATTTACACAAATCTATCAAACTGGTCATTGAAAACATATCCTGATCATAATAATTATTCACATTCACTGTGGAAAATTAAATATTAAATTTTATATGAAGAGTATAAGAGAAAATTCCAAAATACATACTAATATAAAAGATTAAATTATAAAAAAATCTTTTCAGTTATGTGTATGAGTGATATGTTGCTTTTAAACTAAACTTTTAATCAAAATAGGACATGTATACAAAAATGCACAATTTATGATTTTATAGCTTGAGGAAGTTTAATAAATTGGACTTACCCCTGTACTATTTCCTCACATCGTGAATAGGGCATTACAAACATGACAGAAACCCCTTTCATGTCCTATTCCAATAACTGTTTCCCTGGAGTTAATTTCTATCCTGATTTCTATTGCTAGAGATTAGCTTTATGTATTGTAAAGTTGTATAAAGTCAGAATTATACAAACTTTAATGTAGTGGATTCTGGGTTGTACTATCCAGATCTCCCTTCTAGACTAAGGTTTTTATTCTCATGGCTGTTAAGAAATATCAGCTGCTGATAGTTCACATATGTTTTCCTCTCAGAGAATTGTCCTTGGAGGAAAGAAACTACATCACCCAAGATTATACATTCTCCAGGAAGGCAACATCTAATAGCACGTAGGATACAATAACCAGCCCCCTTACCTCAATGTGGGACCAATATAAAAGGCCATCTCAGCTCCAGAGTTCTCAAATGGAATCATCACAGATTTCTGTTGCAACATATTGCAGTAGAACATCTTCCCATACTCAAATTAGTTTCTCTCAATCCCTTCAAATGTTGTTTCTGAGATCATCCTCCAAGAAACTTCTGTCCTGAAAATCTCTACCTCAGAGACCATTCCAGAGAACACATCTAAGAGAGTTGGTAAAGGGAGTGTTTCCAAGAAGTCTCTAAACTGAGTTTTTGAAGCTGAATTACCTGCTGGCAGGCTGACATGAAAGCCATTATTGAAAGCAGGTGGAATACTGATAACTCCTGGCATACACTGATAGTGTAATTCATTGTCAAATCTCCCATCAGTGGTGAATGGGATAGGAGAGAACACACTAGCTAGTCAATGCCTGGTGTGTTAGAGAAGTATGGGAGAAGCACTAATTTAAAGTACCATGGAATCGAACTGCTATTGTTGGGTAATCTCATGGCAGGGAAGACAGACAATCGAAGTCTGAGTTTGATTAATCACCAATTAAGGCTAAAATCGAAAGCCAGAGGGCCTCTTTGGCAGCTTGGAGACTCATCTCTTGTAATTGGAATCAGAAAGAGTTGGGGTTGAGACCAAAGGCTTAATAGAAAGGGAAGCAGAACTCCAGATAGGGTGAATTCTCAACCCAAGTAGATCTCATATTCCAAGCTTAGGGCACCTTATTGGGAAGAATGGGAACCACAATATTTTGGCATGAAAGCGTCTGGGTCAGTTTATTTGAGAACTTTGAAGTGCTGAATCCCCATTATTCTTTGGGTCTTATCACATTTAATGTCCTATCAGCTTGTCAAGATGTGGGGCACGGAAGGGAAGAAAGAGGAGTGAGGCTCAAAAGCTGTGAGCAAACATCGAAAAAATGGACTCAGGATCCTTATTAAAAATATTGACCTTATTAATCATTGATTACTTGTTATTTTTAATGTTCACGTTAGATATGAGCAATAATTGGGGCATCGGTGGGGGTCATTAGTTGATTTTATAGTCCAAGACTCACTTGCAACCTTTGTGTAATTTGATCGATGTCAGTTTTGCCCAGTCTTCAAGAGTTTTCCACTGACCCTGTGGTATTTTCAAGAGTTGCTTTCCAAACTCATATTTTTGTCACTTCAGAATGGTGAAACTGCTAAAAATCTACTGGTTTTCATTTTATTTATATTCAAGTTTTAATATTTAGAATATTAGATCCTCTGGTTAGGCTTTGTATATTTAGAATTTGGAAAATGCTTTATGGAAAAAAGGACCAAAATAAAAGACTCATGCTTCTATGCCTCTCTTCTCTTTGGGATCTTGACCCCATTTCTACCAGGTGCTTTGTAGCCCAGAACTCCATTTTTTTTGCCTTCCAGGTCTTATAATGCTACAAAAAACTCTGATGGTTCTTTTTTTCCTCAGTGGTAGCCTTCTTCTTAGAATTGCCAAAAACAGGCTACTGCTCATCAGGCAAGATTGACTTACTTCTGTTTGATTTCCCTTTTTTTTTTTTTTTTTTCTGAGATCTTAGCACTTTAAATCTTTGCTTTCTCAGCAGATCTCCAAGACCTTTATTCTATCTTTATATGTATCTATATATCTATGTATATCAAATATCAATCTGATTGTTTCAATGGGAGTTTTGCCCTTCTGCAAAATGTTCCATTTTAGCTAGAAAAAGAAAGCCTCTCATTGACATTTTGAAATTAAAATTCCACATTTTCTGTTTAAGACTAGATACAGAGAGAAATATGAAGACAAATAATAAATGTCTAAAAAATAAATGAGTGAAGTCAAATGCAGTTTATACAAAAAGCTGTATTAAGTTTGGGCAATTGCGAATTTTGTTGTCAGTGCATCCTTTCTCTATTTCTCTATTTGATATTGTAGTTCTACCCATTTTGTAAATAAAATTCCTTTTCCTAACCAAGGAATGATTTTTACATAATGTCATAATGATTCTATTGGTTGAGTTCAGCTCTAAACTTTTTCAATCCAAATCTTTATGTTTTAACATTATCTCCAGTCAGATATATATTTAGGGTGTTTTTAACACTGTATTTTATTATCCTGGAAGTTAGTGAGTACATCACCTAACGTTAAAAATGAATTGTTTGTGAACAGTATAACAAATTTTTAACCATTTAGTAAAATATTCGCAAATGGAATCTTCTCATATCTGAACTTGAAATATATTGTACATTTATAACTCTTAACAGATTGCATTTTCTACCTATAGAATCATATCACTTACTTTTTAAAAAAAGCTTTCAATTCATATACATTTTTTTGTATGTTCCTTTAGAGAATGTTTGATCCTCTTAAGTAGAATCAATGATCAATTACAGCAGGAAACTAAATGTTTTATTGTGATATTTTTTATATTGAAAATCAGTGTTATACTATAGCACTAACTCTTGGAATGTAGGTGCATTTTGTGTGCTTTATGGGTCTTTTGAGGTAAAAAAATCCCTAAAATTATCGGATATGTTTTAGACTTCACAGCTTTTTTGTTCAAGACACGTCAATATATTTATTATCTTAAGGTCTTAAATATGTATGATCTTTAAATTTGGTTAACTTATAGTACATATATGTTAAAGATTAGAAAACCTTAGTAAGAGCAGTGAATAAGATTCTAAGGACTTGCTAGAAGGTATTTTGTTTTTATTTTTGTTTGTGTATTTTCAATTATTTTTTTTATTTCTCATTTTATTTTATTTTTGCTATTGAGATTGAAGCACAGGTGTTTTGTTCCTGTTGTTACACCTAGAAAATTAAGCTTTGGTTTTAGGCCTTGAAAATAAAGTGGGAATGAAGTAAATTTAAAAGCTGCAGGGTACCATTAGAAATAAACAGAGGAATGTTAAATGTTGATTAAAGATCAAAGAATAGTAGCAGAATTAATTATGTGGAAGCTGTGAAATCACTTGTAAACTACATAAAGCCAAGATGAGGGAATTGAAAACTTATTACTAATTAATTCTTATAATACATTAATAAAACAGACAAGGCACATCTTAATATTTTGGTGGAAATTTGGCTGTAGTAGCCAAATTCATTTCTGAAAGGCATATGATTCAATTTATTAAACCCTAAAAATCTGGCTTTAGAACATGCACATCCAAATGGAAGACATGTTGCAATACTAGTGTAAGTGCTACCGAGTTACTGGGTATGGGGTTGTGAGGGGGTTTAAATAATGTGAATGTAACAGCATAGTTATAATGAAGTGTACAATTCCAATAACTCTATGGGGAAAGTAGAGTAATTCGAACCTAACCACCGATTACAAAGCGAATGATATAGAACAAAATGAGAGGCACTTGAAAAAAATTTAGAGACAGTGTGATACAATGCATTTAAATAGCTCCTTTCATTCTATATGCTTTCTGTTGTGTGATTTCATTTATACAACTACAATTATTTATATAATTAGCTAGTTTCTGATTCCTGGGCTCCACTCTGATGAAGAGATTGTAAATGGTTATACTTCATATTTATTATTCATTAATTTTTTATCTTAGAAATATTCTGCACATTTCACAGAATAGTAGGCTTGCCTCTTCTGGAATGGCTTTATACTTTGTAGCTTAATGGCAGCACTTTTGTCATATAGTTGGACCTCAGCAAATTTTGTAGAAACAGATTTTTAAGACTTGCTTTTACTTAGTAAATATATTTGAATGCATATGTAAGTTTCTTCTGAAGTTCTAAGGGCTAAAAAATAGTAATGATAAAAATTTTATTGCAAAGTGTAAATATGCAATTAATATTTTGAAAAATACTCAACAATAATAATAGTGACCGTCATTTAAAAATGATTTCAAAGATTCACAGAAGTATAATGTGCGTTAGTAGTCCCAGGTTTTGTTGACTGCTAGAAACATCAATGGATCAGAAATTTTCACTTATATAATAACTTATGGATTGAATCTATCACAAGCCTCATGGAATCAAATGGTATCTAGATGTCCAGTATTAAAACTCTGATTTGGGGGGGAGATATTGAGATGGTAGCATGGGAGGCAGTTTCCTATTCCCTTCAGTTGTGAGAACTATAGAGTGAATACTATGGGGTTGTCTACCAGTACTCATATTAGAGCAAACTGGAGGCGGTTATTTGAGACAATAATAAAGTAAGAGTTTCTATATCTTGAAGTGGAAAATCAGTGTGAAGTGACATTTATAATAACTACATAGAAGTAGCCAATAATTACAGAAGCTGCAGGGTACCATATTAGAAATGTGACATATGGAAATTATGTTTCTTGGTTTGATGGAATATGATTGTACACATAGCATTTAAATTCATCATGCTTTTCTATGGTATGTGCAGGGATGGGTAATAAAACTATCTTCCATTTTTTTCTGTGAGGATGAGGCATTTAAATTCTTTTATTCAATAAACAGTTATTGAGCTACTCTATGAAGATGTTGTTCTAGGTTCTGAGTTTCAGTGGTGAAAAAACAGTAAAAGTCCCTGCTGTATGGACAATGCAATCTAGTATGGAGACAGATAATAAAAACATAAAAATAAATGCATGAGATACATTTAGATAGTGATAAGTGCTACCAGAAAATAAAATAGGGGGATATGATAGAGAATGTCAGAATATCCTCAATAAATGGGGATCTCTATCGGACTGGTTACAACATAGCAGCAAACTTCCCCCAGGAAGTGAAGAGAGACAGAGACAGAGAGGCCTCAGTGTCTTTTGTAACAGTCTCTATAGTAATGTTTCATCATCTCTGCCATATCCTGTTGGTCACATAGGCCAACCCTTTTATAGTCAAATGTATGAGTGCCAGCAGACAGGGATCACTAGGGGGCATCTTGGGGGCTGGCTGCCACATACAGTGGAGGTCAAGGAAAATGGAAAGTGCAAAAAGGAAGTGGGAGTGAATCTTTTGATAATTTATTTTTATTTCTGAAATGTGGTTATGTCAGAAGTAAGACTAAATTAAGAGGGAATAAATGTGTGATCAAGAAACAGAAACAATGTCTATAAACTGAAAATTTGACTGAAAAGGAAAGGTGAAATAAGAGCTCTCAGAGTAAGAACCTTACCTGGGTTCCAGACTTAATACCAACAACACTTTTTTCCCCTGAGACTACCAAGTCTCAACTTCATGTTTATCCTTAAACTCTTAGTCTAAACATTGAATAAAACAAGTGATCCTTTAATAAAACAAGTTTTTGCCTTTAATATCTATATTTTAACATTGCTGGACATTGCTAGAGAAAAGTGCACAACCTTGAAACTGAAGTTATAAATCCATACTTTCCAGACATAACCTGGGATCTAAGCACAGTCATAAAGATCTTTGTAGTGCCGTAGGTACCTTGTAAAACCCTTTGACACCATTTTTAAGTCTGTAGAAACACTGCCTCCCTCCTGTACATGCAATATTCATACCTCATATTTTAGAGATTAAAAGTAATGTCAGAAAAAGGAAAACAACTTCCATTACCCTTTACTTCCTAATCATACCTATTCTACTTTTTCATTCTGTCATAGAGACAGTACTATCTCTCATTTTTCAAAGATTATATCTCTTCTTTCCTTCTGCCTCCTATGAATCTTTTTCAGGGAACTTACACCCCTAACTACCTCCATTATTCCACTGTTCATTCATGTTCATTCATTCGTTCTCATCCCCTCTCCCTCTGTTTCTCTCTCTCCTTTCTCTCCTTTCCTCTTCTTGCTCTCCTTCCTTCCTTTTCTCTTTGATCCTTGTTCTGTCTTGCCTCTGTCTTTGTCCCAATTCTTGTGTTATAAGTATTCTTTCATAATGAAAATAACCAATCAACCAAGAAAAAGCCTATCGAAATCCATTTCCTTACAAAATGCATCTTTCCTTTACCACAACATCATTTTGAAATAATGTTTTGTACTTATTTTCTCAACTTTCTTATATTACTCAGTAGCACCATTTCTTAAGACATTAGTGTCTGGCCATTACACAGATGATTTTGCTCAGTTCCTTTTAAATTATATTCAGTAACAACTTATGGTTTTTAGCTTTTTATAAAATTATACTTTTTTTGATTTATATAAAATGTTTACCATATCTTATCACTCTACAGTTTTCAATAGTGTTGTCCATAACTTAAGTTTTACAATATGTTCTCCCTTCTGCATTTCATTTCTTCTGGTAGCGGCTGATTCACCTACTACATTTCTGATAGTCCCTGCCTTTGCAGGTCATCCTCCTCTACCTACACATTAAATGAGGGGCTTCCTAGCCATTTTCAACTTGATTACTTTATATTTTTACTTAAATTCTTAGTTGACAAATCCTTAATGGCATATTGTTATTAACTAGTAATTTTATTTATTGTTTCAAAGCTGGGCACTCTTGAATCAGTATCTTTCTCTAAACTATCTAAATTTCACAATGACATTACTGAGAGTTCACACAAAAATTTGCATATAGAATTCTCATTTGGAATTATTTTTATTCAAACTATCTTATTGAATTCATGATTTACCCTCCCAAGGTATTATATAAGAAAAGAAAATTCTCTTGTCAACAAGCTTCATTACCACTTATTCTCATCTCCTTTTTTCTTTATTTCCAACTTCATTGACATTTTAATAGTTGTTTTTTCAAATCTGTTAATGAACTTGCTCTTGAATATACATGTCCCCCCCCCCTGTACTATGCTGCCACTGTTTAAATCATCACTGATGAGCCTTTACTTGGATTCTTCCAAGAGAATTATCAGGTCTCTCTACCAATAATCTCTCTTCAAACTGGCTTACCAAGTACTGTGTGGCCAGATTTCTTCTTAAAACAACAACAAAAAACTAGAGGTTTGTATACCAACCATGTTTAACTTCTATGATTATCTGTGCCGTGAAAGATAACATTAAATTCTTTAGCTTAGTCAAGAGGCCCTACATAATTTCTCTCTTAACTTATTCCCATACATCACACACCCTGGCCTCTTTTATACCTTTTGATCATCAAAAATGTTTCTGGGATATAAAAAGCTCTTTAATGACTCAGTGTTTCTGGTCTCTCTTATTGAATGCTCTTCTTAATTTCACTTTCAACTTGGAAAATGTCTGCATATCCAAAATTCTCTTTGAAATGTTTTTCCCTATGTTATTTCCCAAAACATATTAAGTTTTTCTGTATTCTTTACAACAATTGCATTTTACTCTTCTTGTATTCTGAGAAACCTGATTGAAAATCAAAATATGCTTCCTGAATGATTTAGACTGGGCATGTCAGCAGAATTGATGGGATAAATTTTGCAGGAATCTTATGAGGACAGGCATGAGAGCCTTGGACCTTGCAAAATGTAAATTTATTTTAAAAGAAAGAGTTCTGCACATTTAGAGTACTACACCATATCTTCCTCTAATCCCAATTTAACGTCAGACTATTGCTATGAGTTAGGGAACTGCTGCAGAAAACAAAGATGACCTGTTTCTTTGCAACATTCTTTAGTTATATCTGCCCTCCAGTTCCATATTTTGGAAGTAGGTTCCTTATTTCCTATTGCTTCCAGTTTATTTCCCAATTTCCTTTACCACGTTATCCTTAGGCAAATTGTTTCTCTTGATAGACTTTGCTTATCTAAATATTATTAAAAATAAAGACAGCATAGCATGAAATGCATCCATTGATAGGTTAGTAGACAAAAGAAATATAATGAATAAAAGTTAGGTAAATGGTAAAAATAAAACACATGGAATTTTTATATAATAAAAGAATCAGATAAATACTACTCCCTATCATAAAATAGAGAATATGACTCTTAAGAAAATAAAGGCAATGAAAAATATTTGATAACCAAGAAGAGAGAATATATTAGGAAGTAATAAATGTCTTCACTTTCATGAAAGATTCATAAAGTTTAAATAAAGACATAAAATAAGTGAAACAAATTGAAAGCAATAAGGATTAGAAAGGATACACCTTAAAAATGAATTAGGGAAAGAAATGTCAAATTTGAAAAATCATGTAATTTGCAGTAGGTAATGAATAAATAAATGAATGAATGAAACCCAAGAGATGGTGATGTATAAAGAAGTTATGCAAAGGTGATACAACTTAGACATAAATGATGCTCCTGAAAATTACTAACACTACAAAGAGTAGTATAGTCATTGGATAAAGATTTTAATCTCCAGAGCAAATTGTGTTGATGCAAGAGAAATTGACAAAGCGCTGTAAATATTTACTATATCCTTATATAGTATTGAACTAGTAGAGTAAAAGAATATATGCTATGGAAATTGGGGGGAGAAGTGGGCTCTGCTTTCAATTATTACCGAGATAAAGCTCTATGGGTATTCAGGTGAAGACACATTATGAAAAATATAGGAAAAAGTTGTTTGTCTCCGTACTCTGCACTAAAACATTTAGCATAAGATGACTGAGGAACAATGTCTTACAAATCTTAAGAGAAAATAAGCAGAAACCCATAAACTGAGAACTTTTTATTTTTTTTGGCCCCACCAAGTTCTCATTCAAATATAAAGAAGACAGAATATCTCAAACACATAAAGTTCTTGGAGGTGACAGCATCCAAGCATTCCTGAAAAAAATTGAAATTTTAAAAATTCAGCCAACTGATGTAATATAAATTAAAATAAATCAGCGATGATAAAATCTATGGTATGAAAGGACTTTCAGTAAGCATTGAATACATTTAAATACATAACAGAATGAAATATAATATGTCCTATCACTGGGAAACTAGTTCAACGAAATATGGCAAAACGAAATATTATGAAGCATTTACAACAATGAAATAACTTTTTCCACACCAGTATGGAAAGATGTTTAGGATGAATTGCTAAGCAAATTTCCTCTGTTTATAACCTATGAGTATGGATGTCTGAAATTCTACCATATGTAAATGATCTTTATAAGCATTTGTATTAAAGTGACATAATCTACTTAATGAAACATATTAATCCAGAAAGTGGATAAGGAACCAAACAGAACAGAACTTTATGATCTTCTGTGTAACTGCCCAAAGATGGGTATTTGAGATCCACAGAAGGGTCCTTCTCTACATGGTCATTCAGGGAGATAGGATTGGAGTCTTTACCTTCTTCGATGTACATTCTCCATGGTCAACATAAGCATTTCTACCCTAACCTGGCAGAGGAAAAATAACAAAGAGGACACCAAATGGCTTTATGGTCTATGGCCTGAAAGTGACACACAGCACTTCCACTGCCGTTTCTTGATAGTCATATGGCTACACATACCTGCAACAGAGGCTGGAATATATGCATAAGAAGTGGAGAACACAGCAGAACATATCGGTTTCTTCCATAGCATTCAGGATAAGTGAAAGAGGCAGTATCTTGAGGATTAAAATATTGAGATGGGAGTGCTGTTCTGGGAGATATGATAGAACACATGCAAAGGAAAAAATGAATATAGGGTTCAATTAAAATTTTACATATTCTGGGTTTTGCTGATGCTATGGCTGCCACTGGGAAACATACCAGCCTTAGTCAACCTCACCATATTTTTTCTACATTATCATCAACAATGAGCCCCTGGACAGTGTATCCTTTGAGGTTTTTGAAGACAAAGTTCCAAAGACAACAGAAAACTTTTGTGCTCTTAGCACTGGGAAGAAAGATTATAAGGATTCCTGCTTTCACAGAATTATCCTGGGGTCTATGTGCCAGGGTGGAGGCTTCCCATGCCATAATGGCACTGGTGGCAAGTCAATCTCTGGGGAAAAGTTTGATGATGAGAGCTCCATCTTGAAGCACATGCATCCTGGTATCTTGTCTATGGCAAATTCTGGGCCCAACACAAACAGTTCCTAGTTTTTTCTTTGTATTTCCAAGGCTGAATGGTTGGATAACAAACATGGTCTTTGGCAAGATCAAAGAATGTATAAACGATTTAGAAGCCATGGAGCACTTGGGGTCCAAGAATGGCAAGACCAGCAAGATCACCATTGCCCACTGTGAACAACTCTAATAAATTTTATTTAGGTTTTATCTCAATCACCAGACCATTTCTTTTGTAGTTCAGGAGAGCATCCTTCCACCTCCACCTGCTCTCATTATCCTATAACCTTGGTGTGGTAGCTACTCTTCCTCGGGTTCCATTTTTTCTTTATCCCCCTCCAAGTCTAGCTAGATTGAAGGGTTAAGTTTATGATTATAAAATAAAAACTAAACAACAACTTAAAAAATCTTACCTGTCCTGCAGTTTTATCCAAATCTGATCAAAGAATAAAAGTATCTTTGAAATACCTTAGACAATTTAATATACGTAGCTTTGTGAATGAGCTCAATGATTTGGCTATATGAGGAAGGGAGCTGCTTGATCCTTTGCATAATACATACAAAAATTCTGAAATAAAAGACATTGAAATTTATCCAAATCTGTGTCAATATTCAAATGCTAAAACTCTCTTTTTTATTTACACTTGATTTTCCTCTTGTGGATGGGTTTTTCAAGTGCTGTGTTCAAATAATCAGGTTAGATACCTCACTAAACTGGAACTTATCTTGTAGGGAAATGATTCTTTCTCTTCAGCTCTCCTTATGGTAGTATATTGTCATTGAAGTCAGTATACTTGACACTTAAAATCCTCATTTCTTTACTCCTTTCTTTGTCAATTATTTCACATAATCATGAAAGTAAAATTATTGAATAAGATAGTTTTGAGCCCTGCTTAAATATAAGAAAGCTTTTCTGAAAAATATGGTTTAAGGTACACCACCAACTTGAGATTTAATAAAAACATTAATGCATTTTACATTTTATCGTGTTTTATTACTGCCTAGCACCTTATTTACAATAAAAAATAATGAGTTGTAGAGATATCTATTAAGGGATTTCATGAGAAATGACTTCATTTTCACTATGAGACTAAATGTAGGCAGCAGCACAGTATTGTTCAGGATAAATGACTCTTTGATAGGATGATTATACCAGGAGGAATAGCCTTCTCTGTGGTGCACAAAGATTCTCAGGCTCAGAAATCCAGCCAAATACAAGTAGGAATATCCCTGAGAGACCTTTTCTGGCAGTGGATGAGGGCTTTTTCCTTTAGGACGCTCAGAGGTCAGTGCTTACAATTTCACCAGTGACCAATGTCTATTTAAAGTGTCCCTTGTTAGTGAGATGATGGTGATATAGATTCTCCTCAAATTTAATTCCAAAAGATAGGAAGCACTGTCAAGAACAAGGAAAAAAAGAATGAGGAAAATGTATATGACAGTGTAAAACTGAGCACAAGTTCTTCTGCTAATATACCTGTGAAGTCTTCACACATAAAAATGAATATGGTAGTCGAGTAGAAATCAGGCCACATAAAACCAAAAATATCCTGTGTGCTAAGAATCATCTCCACCCTTTCTTTTCTAGAAGTGGTCATCCATGTGGCATAACTCTGGAGCATTATTTTTCAGATGTCTTTCTTCTCTTAATCTCAGACTTTGGGATATTAATGGATAAAATGGGTGATGGGAATGCATATAGTGCAAACTTAGGGACAATAAACTGTTATATAATAACAGTGACAGTGAAAAATTTTACTGTTCCCAAGATTCACATGCACATGTAATCCCAGATCATTTTTAGAGTCACTTAGCTTACTTATACACCTTGGGGAACTCTGGGATAAACAGGAATTTGTTTCTGAAGCTTACTAGAAGATGTTTATGTTCATTTGGGGAGCTAAAGATCAGGGAGAGGGCTAAGTAAGGAGTTAGATGAATTTGGAGCTGTTTTTAAAGCACTCTAGATATAGTAGTGCATTCATAGGTTATACTGCAGAAAATTTGGACAGTCTCTCCAGGAAATGTGAAAAGTCTCTTTTAGTTGAGGACTCCATTTCTCTTACTGCTACACAGGTGACATATGCACTATTTATACATAAAATACAGAGTTACCTTTTAATTTTTAAGTGAATGATAATTGGAAAAATTTTAATGAACAAAAGTATGTGTGTGTGTGTGCACACATGCATGCACATGTGGCAGGGTCTCTAAAATCATTAATAAAAGACATTTTGAATTGAATGTAGTTATCTGCTGTACTTGATAGAACAGCAATTCCTTAAGCTATTTCTTAAGCTTTTTCAAATGCATATTTCCTTCAACTCTGGAATTATTAAAAATGAGACATTTTACTTTGTCTTCCTCCTGTTTCCACACTGAGAACTGAATGAATATTTGCCAGGTAGCAGCAGAATATTATTTTTTTAAAATGCAAATAGCCTTACATTTGTCTCTGTTAGGTCATAATCTTTTACCCAGTTTACTGGTCACAGTTATAAAATCTGTCTTCAGTTGTACATTCTCTGTCTCTCTCTCATTCCTGTGTTTACTCTTTACTGGCATTACTCTATGCTTTCCAAATCCAAGTGAAGCTATTTAAAATACTTGGGCCAGGCACGTTTTCAGGCTGTTGATTTTCTCTGTACTCTTCATGTAGAACAAGCAACATACACATATTGTCTGTTTTTACAAAACAGAGTTAAATCAGAATGGTTCCTTTGTAAAAGACTTATTTATTCAATGAGAAGTGATCTAGGTTGGTCAGAAAAACCCAGAAATCACACAGAATGAAGAATTCTTCAGAGAATCCCAAACTCGTTTGTATCTTTAACACGTGTCTGAGGTCAGGGGAACTTTGATCTCCAATTCAGGGAAGAAGTCTAGTTCAGCCTTCTCAGAATTATTTAGTGATAATGATCCTTTAAAATAATAAGCATGGGGAAATTTTAAAACTTCTACCAATTGAATTAATATATCTTTCCTTACTCTTAAAATCTAAATTCATATTTGCAAGAGGTCCACTTTTTATTGAGAATTTAGACAGCTAGGAAATTTCATAAATCCTTTCAAGACTTTATTTTCAAAGTTTTGTCTTCTAAATGCATGCCATTTGCCCAAGCCTTATATATTTATATTTTTTGTAAAGTATTATCATAGGTTTTCTGTTTTGTTCATCACAAGTTTGGAATTTGGAAAGGCAAAAACTCTAAGTTCGGTCTCATTTTTTAAATCTGTAAAATAAATAGTTTACCATTGGTCATATCTAGCATGATTCCTATTCAGTGCTATTAACTATGTGGTTATTTTCATCTCATATTCTGAGATCTTATTCATTTGGGTTCTCCCATGCATATTTTTCTTTTAGATAACTTGTACAAAGATAAAATAATTTAAAAGATTATTTAGTCATTTAAAAATATTTAAGTGCCTCCTGTGAGAAACAATGGAGACATACAGGAATAAAACAGAGTATAGATTCATTCTGGTTAGTATATATTTCAGTTAAACACAAGACAGAGAGACCCTTTAGGAAAGTTTTGCCATATTGTTACTCTACCTAGCAGAATATTCCATCATTCACTGTATGAAATATGCCTTGGTCGAGGCCCTACCAGTAATAAGCAGCAGAAGAGTGTGTTGTGGATGCTGGTGCAGTCTCAAACTAAACTTCTTTGCTTAGAGAGATTCATTTTATCTGTATTTTTGTTTGTATCATGGACTCTGTGTACTACCTTTTTATCATTTAAAATCTTGAAGGTTTAAAAATACGTGAACCCATTTTGTGCATTTCAGCATTACTCAAGTTCTGAAGCTTTTAGTCATGTCATGTTGTCCGTGAAATATTTGATAGATGTGCTCTTTCCTTGAGCATCATATTTGCTTCTACAAACATATCTCAAAGTATAAGGAATTTGTAATTTTCATCATAACTGACAGGACTGTCAGGCACACTTCTCTCAATTGACTTGGTGCATGTTTTGTTATACATAAATTATGAAAGCAGCATTTATTTCTTTACAATTTTAAATTCTCAGAGCAGCAAAACAGATTATAACATAGACTAGTTCAAAATTAAAGGAAAATAATATTTAAATTATTTTAGAATGAAACACTTTGCACTTTATTGTTGAAAGTACTGGAAGCAACACAGACGATGAAGTTTAGTAGAAATTCAAAGCCGATAAACACTGTAAGTTAAAAACAACAATTTGTGCTAATAGTTAGTATACATATTGCCTTCAATACACAGTTCTAAGCTGCCTTAACATCAGGGACTATTCTGCTTTGTAGATTCAAGGTAGTAAACAGCTTTATATTTCAAGTTTCAGCTTGGTGCAAATTGAATCAGCTGAGTTGCAAAATCAAATTTATCATAAAAATGGTAACTGACCATTAACTACTATGTAGTGCTGTAAACATGACCCTATCGTGAAACTACAAGACAGCCTGTTCTAGAACATGACAAACAGTTAGGAGGAACAGGAAAAGTCAGTGTATTTGTCACTAGGAACAAGAAAGATAAAAGGAACATGATCCTGTGCTGTTTTGTTGTTTGCTTCACCGTTTTAAGACACGCACCGTGCTCTTAATGGCAAATGCCTAGAGGAATGGTGCCTTCATTTTAAATTATAGCTATATATGTTTAAGAGATTGTATCGGCATTTTCAAGGAGTTGCTTCTCTATATTAGATATTTTGTTTTAAGTGCAGCAAAAGGCCAAGCTCAAATTCATTCCTAATGAGCCATGTGTTAATGTCAAAGTCTCTGCTGTCCACTCAAATGCCAAAGAACACATCTGACTTTATAATGAGCCAAACAGTTGTCTCTTCACAATCTCAGTTAGCCTTCTGTTAGATAGCTGCATCCAAAATTTACAACACAGTGATGGAGGTTGTTGCTGGCATGGCTGAAATCCAATCAAAGATGTAAAACTTCTCATATTGTGTCAATGTTATTGCCAAGTCTTTACCATTCAGTCTCCATATTGAATAAACTGACCCAACAGATTCCAGATGGAATGTTGCCTGAATTTGATCTACTCTGTACATGAGTTGGGGAGAGATCAAAACTGGATGACAGGCGTCAAGGCAACCAGCCAGTGGTGGGGTGATTGGAATGTAGATACAGGTTTGAAATGGCACAGCCAAACTTTTCTTTTCCCTGGAGGACACTTTTTCCAATTAACCAAGTAATTTCGCATAGTTCTAGGTTCTAAATTTTGTTGGGTTTCTGATTTGACACTTGCTGACATACAAAAAGTTTAATGTTTATATTGGCTATTCTCTAGGTAATATGTTATACCTACTTAACATGAAAATGAATGCCTTCATGTAGTCATGGGTAATGAAAAGGATATCAAGAAATAAGAGGGTTTTAGAATGTTTTGGATAAAGTGTCATACATACACATTACAACTGTGAGTTGAAATCAGACATGATTCAGGGCAGTCTACAAAATTGAGGGACATTTGTATTTTTTTTCATTTCCTAGTGAGTCAGTCATATAAGTTCCTAGATTGATTTTTTTTAAGTATTTATTCTTAAGTGTAATAGTGAAAATAGAATCTTCATACATTAAATTGAAAAAATAATTTACTTTAGAAGTGGTAGAAAAACATGAAAAATACATCAGAAGGAAAATAAGAGATAAGTAGAAAAAAATAACATTAGAAAGAAATACAGTTAAATGTTACTGTCTTTGATTGATGAGACTATAAGAATTACCTAACTTTCTTGAATTTTCCAAATTGTCTGTAATACAACTGCATTTTTAAAAAGTTTCAGTTGAAGTAGATGAATATCCAGCTTCTGGCATGACACAAATTAAGCCAGAAGTGTTCTGCTCGATGAAAGAAGGGAGGAAGCATATTAAAATAATGTCACTGTCTGAATACCTTTGCTACATGCTTTAAGGTATTAGTTTTGGGGGTTTTTTGTTTGTTTTTTAACAAGCTTTATTTAAACATCTTTTAGTAGTAAACAGCAACTAAAGTGATAGTTTAAATAAATACAATTTCTTTTAATTAATGTATTTATTTATAAACTACTTAAAACAATATAAAATATATCAAGTACCTAGGAGTTAATATAACAAAACATTTGCAAAACTTATACAGTGAATTTGTAGAAATTGACAAGCTAATTCCAAAATTGGTATGAAATTGCAAAGGAGCAAAACAGCAAAGGTGGATTTGAAAAGGGCAAAAGCTGGGGGACTTACACTGTCAGATAACAAAACTAATTACAAAACGACTGTGATTAAGACGGTGTTGGCAAAGAAGAGAATATAATCATTGAAAAAATCGATTTGCTTCAGAGCTAAAAGTGGAAACTGGCATAGTGATGCATCTCTGGATGGGGGATAAGGAAGAGCAAGACAAAGTAGGAACAAGAGAGAGCTTCACAAATCCACGTCTTTGGCTCTAATTTCTTTCTGGAATTACAGATGCATGTGTACAGCTATATACTAGGTCATGTTATTTACCTCAAATTTAGCATGTTCTAAAGAGAACTCTTTGTTTCTTCTACTCTTCTCCCAAATGTGTGTCTCTATCAATTAGTAAAGGATTTTGCAGTCCAGTTCAACCAAAAATATGAGCATTATCCTTATTTCCTTTACTATCCTAACTCCGTCCTGTGTCTAGGTCTATCCTGCCACCGCCAACATAGTCAAAACTACATTTATCTCTTGCATAAAGCAAAGCAGTAGTTTTCCAGCTGATGTCCTGATTCTACTCTTGTCTACCTTTTACGATCTATTCTCAGCATAACAGACACACATTTTAAAAACACAAATCACACTTCTGTACAAAATTATTAATAATAAACATAAGAAATAATTGGTACCTTTCCAACCTCTGTGCATTCTTTCTTTTACCTACTGTATTGCTACACCCAGATTCACTGAGATTTTTTATTCTTTTTCTAATTCCATGAAGCTTTCTACCTTAAATCCTCTGAGCCATCTATATCTTTTACCTTTAACCTCCTTTATCTTGATCTTGGCTTGGCTGTATTTTTACTGTTATGACCACAGTACATGCTACTTTCTCTACCTGTCAATCCATTTAAAGCAAAATCCTGTATACTTGGGCTATTTAATTTTCAACATAATACTTATCATAATCTGATATTTATCTGCTTCTTTATTATACAACACCCAGTAGAATGTAAACTCCTCACAAACAGGACCCTTGTTCTTAGCTGTTTCCCTGGCATCTAAAGTAGTGCCTACCACGTGTTAAGTTTTTTATATTTATTGTTAAAAATTGAATGAATGATAGGTTGCAAAGAAAAGGCATACTTTGACAAGACCAATAATTGGATTAGGGCTGAAATTTTGGTTCTGGAGCAAATAGGAAAACGAGTCAAAGCAAGATAAAATATTAGAATAGCCACATTGAGAAAAACTAGTAAAATAATTACAGGTGGAAGAGATGTAATAAGAATATACAACAACAATATTCTCTCTGCATCTATAAAAGGAAGGTTACTTTTCCCTTCACTGATATGGAAAAGCTAGAGGGTGTGGACATTGTTTCCCTAGTATTTGCACGTTGCAGACCTAGTGTTGGTGGCTATATTTCTATCTCCTAAACCAGTACATTTGCTAGAACATTAATGATATTGCTCTTGTTGGGATATTGGATGATATTATGAGTGAGGTCTGTAACTTAGCTAAATGTATTTTCTCTAAGGGAAGTAATACAAGGCCAAGAATATTAAAATTTTAAACACTTAAGTTGAATAATTCATTATTAATGAGGCCCTCATGGTTCCATATACTGGGTAGGAAACTAAAGCATCCCAAATGTTAAGTATAAGCTTTAGTTTTATACAATACACTGCTCTCAATACACAGTGCTGAGCTGCCTGAACATCAAAGAGTATTCTGCTTTGTAGATTCAAGGTACTAAACTGTTTTATGTTTCAAGTTTCAACTTGGTGCAAATTGAATCAGCTGAGTTGCAATTTTTTTTAAAACAAAACCAATATTTAGATTGACTATAAATTTTCAAGGTGTTTTCTTCTGTGTGTTCCCATCACCTTAAAATAGTGCCTGGTACTTAGGAGTTAGTCAATAATTGTTCATCAGGGGATTTATTTGCTTTTTATGGAGCCAAACTTGTATATGTACAACTGCAAAATTGTTAGACAATGGAGAAACTTCTCAGAAGTTTATCATGGTATGTGACTCACACCCTCTCTCAGCCTCCTTCCATGGGAGGAAAGGCACGAGGAGCTGGAGATTATGCCCATGATGTCAAGATTCTCTTAGGTAGGTGAGTAGTTTCAGGATCTGTGAAGAGTCTGGGGCCTGTTACTGTTTCATGGATGCCAGCAGAAAATACAAAATGCTTTAAGAGGCCCAGATCCTTTAAAACGCTTTATGTTTTATATAATGTGGATAGAGGACAACACTGAGCCAAATTAAGAAATGCCTATTGGAAAATTGAATTATCAGTACTTCACAGAATCATATATGGAGATGTATTTTGATATTTTGCACAGGTCAGTTTTAATATCTTAGCATGAAATTCTGGTGTATACATAATTGATGAAATGAAGTAAAATTCACAACGATTTTTTTTTTTTTTTGGTGGTTCATGGATATTTTCTCTGCAAAGGCAGATGCCAAAGGGGAAACTTATAATGTTCTTCCTCTTTCAGAAATTTGTCTCAGACTGGAACAAAATAATTACAATTTTTCACATATTTTAAATAGCTGTATTGGCATAGGACTTTGATACCTGTAGTTTTTACCACCATACTAACCCAATTCACTTGTATTAGTATCCTGATTTGTCCTTTTGTTCAAACCTAAATAGATGTAATAAGTACCTGCTGTTTATGCTAACTGGAATTAAGATAGTCAGGTTGTCCTGCTTTAATTGACTCTCCTTTGCAACTATAATAATGAAAAACAGTATATAGTAAACACTACTTATTTTCTTTTTATTTATTACAGTTTGTAAAACCATAGCCTGTTCAATGTATTTTTATTTATTGCTTTTATTGCCACTATCTAGTTTATTTTAAGAATTCCTGATAAACCAATTAAATATAAATATTAAAGCAACAGAAGAATAAATGTGTTAGGATAAGCAGTGTTCAAACTATGATTCAAAATTATGATACGGTGTTCATAAATTAAACTTTTCCCTCTAGGAAAAAAGGGGTTGTATTGTGTTATGACAATGCAATGTAAATGACATTAAATATTTGTTTCGATTTACAATCTAATGAATAACTTGTAGTAGAAGACAATTAGACAATTCGAGAAAATGCTTAGCTTCAGTTATAAAAGTATAAGAGGGATAAATAATTAAGTACATCTAAATATGTGTGATATTTTATCTAGGACTACATTTAAGGATATGGTAATACTGTTAATCATGATAAGAATTGTAAATTACTGTCTTTGGTTTTCTTTCTTTTTCTTTTTTACTCTTTGCCTAGCAGTTGTTTTCATATTCTAATTGTTTTATTTTCCGTATGGAGATAATCCAATATGAATTTCCTTCTCATATGAAAGATACAAATATTTGCTAAGAAATAAGGAGTGAGATCTTACTAGGTCTTATATAATACTCATGTAAGGATATGGATTTATTTAATCACCATAAATATTCATGTGTTTACCATATACCTTTAAACTGGGATTCATGTACATTTTCAAAATATCAATATGATTTTATAGTTATTTCCTCTTTAAGAGCACTTAGGATAACATTAGTCTCAAATATACTCTAGTGCAAAAATTCATTTAGTAAGTAAGATTAACTGAACAAGATAAATATGTAGTAATTTTTTTGCGTTTAATGCTATTAAAAATTGTAATATACTGTAGTTTCGATAAATACACTAAAGCTCATATTTTAAGGTGCAACTACTTCGTGGTATAGCTCACATTTCACAAAGCATTAAAATTCAATCTAACTACTCCATAGGATGAATTAATCATATAAGAACTTTGATGTGGAATATCATTCAAATACACTTCTTCCTTGGAATCAAAGGATCAGCCTAGGCAAAAAGGTCTCAGATCAAGTGCAGCACTTAGATATGTGATATTAGTTTGTGACCCCCATGTATAGTTAACAATTACTGACATATTTAGTCAGGATCTCAACCTAGATCTTAATTAATGACATATATAGTAACAACTATAGAAAATTAGAGGAATCCACTTACCTTATGATTGGCCCCAGACTTAAAAGGCCCTTGTCATTTCCTGATAAACTTACACAATAACTGAAGAAAAGAAAAATAACCGTCTACATATTTTTTTCTTTCTTTCCTGAGAGAGGCATCAGTTCCTTGTAGAATGAGTCTTAAAAGTTGGTACTCAACTGTCAGTATCTGAAGTCTGTTTGTTATGAGATTGTCATGGGATATTTCTTCTAAACCCATCCCAATCACTGACTGCCTCATCTGTGCTTTGTTTTTGAACTCTGTCTCAGCCAATGCCCAATCTATTCTGTGAACGACCCTAGTTGAAAGCTGAAACCCTGGATTAGACTTCCCTTGTTCAAATCTCTGGTCTGCCACTTAATAGCTGTTTGACTTTTGATGTTTTACTTAATTTTTCTGCATCTCAGCTTTCCTATTTATAAGAAAGAGATGACAGTAGTATCTAACTGCCATATTTGAATATTTGTGTCTCCCTCAAAATTCATGTGTTGAAATCCTAACCCCCCCAAAATGATGGTATTCGGAGGTGGGGCCTTTGAGGAGTGCTTAGGTCATGGTGGTAGAACCCTCATGGATGGGATTCATGCCTTAAAAAAGAGGCTCCAGTGGGATGCCTTGTTACTTCCACCATGTGAGGACACAGTGAGAGGGCAGGAAACCAGGAAGAGGGCTCTCACCAGAAGGCAACCATGCCGGTGACTTGATCTTGGAGTTTTCAGACTCCAGAACTGGGAGCAATACATTTCTCTGGTACGCAGTCAGTGATATTTTGTTATAGCAGTCCTGGTGGGCTCAGACACTCACTAATAGGTTGGCTATGAACAATAAATGAAATAATATATACAAAGAACTTAGCAAAGTGCCCAGCATATACTAAGTACTCATTAAATGTTGTTATTATTATCCCCTGCTCCATTTCCAGCTGCTTGCTTAATAAAGATTCTTGGTCTGCATAATTACTGTCATGTAATGATACATGATCATGTATTATTTACTCATCTGTATAGTTCTTCACACCAAAAGATTTGCATTTGATAGCTCTGTCAAACCCTGCTCCTCTCTCATTAAATGGTACAAACTTGAGGGCAGAGCTCATGTCTTATTTATTTTTATCCTCTCTGTTGGAAAACATAAACTTTTGATTTTTTTTTTTGCAAAAATAAATATAAATGAATAGATCCTAGTTTTGATGGACATGGGTTTTTTTTTTTTTTTTGGACATGGCTTTTAATGATCAAATTAACTTAATGGAGTGGATGTACATCTCTAGGTCAAAGTTTCCTAAATTTTGAGCTCTCTGTTAGAACTAGTAATTGTTAATTAAGTATTATGGAAAGTATAGAAAAATAAAAATATACAAAAATATATGCGTGAGTTATACATTTACATATTTAATAGCTATGTTCATTAAGAAGGACTAGAAACAATGACACCACAGTAATAATGAGCATGCTTATTCCCTACATCTTAATTTCTAAACACCATTCTTCAATAAAAGGAACAAGTTACTTTGGAAAAATGGTTGATTCCAGTGGTTAATTTCTAGGGCAGAGAAAATTCTAAATGAGCCTGGAATTTCTTGTAGGGTCATAAAGTAAGGACATGTTAAACAAAAAAAAAATGGGCTGGCAAAAATTGAGCTTAAAATGTATAGTGATATTGTTGAATTATAATCCCTAGTATAAACTAAATATCCATGAGTGCATGCTTATATAAATTACATCATAAACTCTGTAATTTGGTGGATTTAGAAAGACACAATATCATTTCTGTGTTATTCTTGCCCAAAATTCATACTTAGTCCAATCATGAAAAACACCGGCAAATCCATATTGAGTTATTTCTATGCAGCAACTGAAAAATATTCTTCAAAAGTGTTAGTCATGAAAACGAAGGAA
Organism: Hippopotamus amphibius kiboko; assembly: GCF_030028045.1. NCBI lineage: Eukaryota > Metazoa > Chordata > Mammalia > Artiodactyla > Hippopotamidae > Hippopotamus > Hippopotamus amphibius. The sequence continues at coordinate 168,648,498 of NC_080187.1, read as the reverse complement.
CGACTGGAGGAAACTAAGGAGAAATAACAGCACAATACAATGTGGGACCTTGAATAGAATCCTTAAACAATAAAAGCATGTTAGTGGAACAATTTGGTAAAATTTGAATAAATTCTAAAGTTTAGTTAATAGTATTGCACCAAGGTTAAGTCCCTGTTTATGATACTTATATGATAATTTTATAAGATGATAATGTGAAGGAAATCTGTGAGGGTTACATAGAAAATATCTGTATTATTTTTGCAGATTTTTGTATGTCTAAAAATTAGTTCAAAATAAAAACACGTGCAAAGCATATATCTGATAATAGGTTAATATCCAATATATAAGGAAATCATACAACTCAGTAGCAAAAACAAAATAAAACAACAAAACAAACAAAAAAACACATAACCCAATTAAAAAGCAGACAAAGAATGAATAGACATTTTTGCAAAGAAGGCATACAGATAGTCAACAGGTACATGAAAAGGTGCTCAACATCACTGCAGGGAAACGCAAATCAAAAACCACAAGGAGATGTCACCTCACACATGTTAAGATAGTTATTATTAAAAAGATAAGAGATAAATGATGGGGAGGAAATAGAGGAAATGGAACCCTTGTACACTGTTGGTGAGAATGTAAACTAGTACAGCCACTATGAAAAATGGCATGGTGTTTCCTCAAGAAATTTAGAACTAGAACTACCATATGAAACAGCAATTCTACTTCTGGGTATATATTGAAAAGAAATGAAACCATTATCTTGAGGAGACATCATACCCACATGCTTATTGCAGCATTATTCATAATAGCCAAGGTACTGAAATAACCAAGATGTGAATCAACTGATCAAGAAAATATAAGGAAATATATATAATGGAATAATATTCAGCCTTTTAAAAAAGAAGGAACTCCTGTTATTTGTGACAATATGGATTAACCTGGGTGGCATTATGATAAGTGAAATAAGTCGGACAGAGAAAGACAAATACTGCATGGTATCACTTATATGTGGAATCTAAAAGAAAGGAAGGAGGGAAGGAAGGAAGGCAGTTGAATCATAGAAACAGAGAATAGAAAAATGGTAGCAGGGGCTGAGCTGGGCTGGGCTGGGCTGGGCTGGGGAAGATAGGGAGAGGTTGGTTAAAGGGCAGAAACTTTTAATTATAAGATGAAGAAAGTCTGAGGATTGAATGTATACTGTGGTGACTATGATTGATAACTGTATTGTATAATTGAAATTTCCTAAGAGAGAATTTAAGTCTTCTCACTAGACAACAAAAACAAAAAGGCAGGCAAATATGTGAGGTGAGGAATGTGTTACCTCTACAGGGAGAATCGTTTCACAATATATAAGTATTTCAAATTATCACATTGTACACTTTACGTGTCTTACAATTGTATTTGTCAAGTATACCTTAAAGCTGAAAGTTTTACTGCTGTTTAAGGAATGAATAATCATTAATTATAGAGTTGTTAGGGAGTTTCAAGTTCTACATCATATTCAACTTTGATTAATCACGATAGGCTAGGATAGATGCTTCACAAATGACCACAACTCTTTAATGGCTTAATATAACCATGGTTTATTGCTCACTCACCATCTTCTACAGGCCTCACCAATTCTCTATGAACGTCTCCATGGCATAATACAGATTCCTAGATTGGTGGAGACTTTGCCATTCTGTGGGTGCACCATTTGGAATATGGGACATCTTTAGTCAATATGGCATGAGATAAGGGAACTTGATTGCTAAAAATTCAAAACTAAATTCTTCTAAAATGATATTTGCAACATTTCATTGGTCACATGGCCACATCTAACATCCAGAAAAAGACAATGATGTTTAACCTATTACAAGTTAGAAAGTAAGAGAAATAATATACTAGTAAATTTTTATCTCAGGCTCAAATGACTCATAAATTAGCACTGATCATTTTTCAGCAAAGAACACCTTCTATTGTGGGTAGAGCATCATCTTGAAATGAGAGAGATCCTAGCTTCTCCGCATAATAGCTGTAACATTGAGCAAGCTATGAGATATTTCCCAGCCCTGTTTACTCCTTTGTTGAAGGATGATGGTGCTCTTCCTCTTGCAGTGCTCTTATGGACACTAATCAAGTTAGTGTATACAAATCTTCTGGTACAGTTCCTCGCATATTTAGCAAAAATATCTTTAATAAATTGAGGAAGTATTGTGAGTCTGGACACATAGTTGCATCAGGGTTAGGATCTGATTTGTATTAAGCTTTTCAATCAATAGTCCCTCATCTGTGAGAAGAGCCATGTGGTGCTTATATCCTGATACTTCCCTTTTCCAGTGTGTGTGGGCATGTATATATGTGTATCAGAGGGTGATGATAGAATATATATATATATATGTATGCATATATACACACACACACACATATATATACAGATCACTGGACATAGGGAAAGAGCATGAGTGCCAATTGAAACCCCAGATTCTTCCATAATATTTTTGGAAATTGAAAATCATAAAACACCACAAAGAGATTATGGTAAGGTATCTCACAAAGGATGAAGCAATGTGTCTTGTTTATCCTGTAATTTTTCCTCTGCATAGAGTTGTTTCCTATCTTCAAAACTGGCAGATAGGGAGAGTCTTTAAAAAACTTATCCAACTGAGTATTAGATCTACATATATTCTCATTCCCATCACATTTTTTAAACCATAGATCATTCAACTTTTCTAACACTCTGTCAGTTAAAAAAATTCTGTCTTAATTTATATTACTCTGGGACCTTAGAATCTATAATTTGGGTGTGGTAAGACATTAATTTTTATGTCCAAGATATCAGCTCATTGATTTCCTGGGTATGCATTGCAATTAGGAGATTGCCAACTGCATAAAAAATTCCATAGAATACAAATTTACAAAGTTCAAATGAATAGCGTACCTTGTGAGGATACATGGATATAAAGAAGCAAATATGGCTATTTATTCACTACAGTTATTCACTTATTCAATAATTAGTTTTTCAGTTTTTTTTAACCATCTATTATGTGCCAGGCACTATTAAGTACATTGCAGATACATCTGGAAATAACACCAACAAAAATAAGCTCCCTGTCTTCTTGGAAGAGAGATGCAATAAGTACATAAGATTGTAAATAAGATTGTTTCAGAGAGTGACGAGTGCTATGAAAGCTGTCAGAGAGGGTGATTGGATAGGAAGAGAGGGAAAGGAGAGTTATCTTTAATAGAGTTTAGGTCAGGCTACTTTGAGGAGATGACATTTGAACTGAGAACTGATTAATGAGATGGGTCCAGTCATGTGCAGATCTGGGGAAGAATGTTCCAGGCAAAGGGAACACTTAGTCATGCTAGTGGAATAAAAATGAACTTATCTGGATAAGCAGTAGAAAGGTGCTCTGTGTTTGTTTAGTGTAGCTGGAACAAAAGGAGGTAAGAAAATCTTAGCAGGAGAGGAAATTAGAGGGGTAGGAGACACATATTTTGAGAATTCTTCTTAGGTGTGATAAGATGTTTGGATTTATTTCTAATTATAAGAATATCTTATTTCTTCTGAACATCATAGATAGAATGATAGATTAATAGATAAATGATACATAGATAATAAATATATAAATACAACTTTAATTAAAATAAGTAACATGGAACAAAACTGCTTTTAAAAAAGAAAGAAACTTTCACAGTCACTAACCTTGGCATTATCAATGGCCAATGAACCATGGCCCCTTTATATCTTTAAAATTCACCATGTATTCTGGCAATTATTTTCCTACCTTGCCAAATTCAGCACTACATGCTTTGCTGTTTCCCTTACATGTTAATAGAATAAAACATCTGGATAATTTTGCTCTTGGATTCTTGGCTCCACTATTATTCACCGTTGAATAGTGTTGACTGAAAAGGATACAACCTGAAAAATCTGTGCTAGGAGCCAACACTCTCATCAGGCTCATACATTCATTAGTGTAAGCCAGTACTTATCCTAAAAATGCTGGCTCCCTCCCTGCCCAAATGAGCGCATATGGTTTTCAAAAAAGTTACTAGTATTGGATGTGGAACTACTAGGTCATTGATTTATTCATTCAATAAGCACTTCTTATAACCAAACATATCTGATATAATATACCCTTTAAAATATTATAATGTAGAAGAAAAAAATCATATGGTAAGTTGCATAGTAAAGGTATTACCAACTTAGGTGTGGAGAAAAGTATGTGGCAAATGACATAATAAAAATATCTACAAATTCTATGAGGGCATAAAATAAATATCTCCAGTACTGAAAGAACAATTAGAGTCAACCTCAGGAATTCAGAAAAGTTAGATTTATTTGTATCTCTATCCCCTCTCCCAGTGAGGATGTTGGGTGCTTTTAAGAAACACATATATAAAGTATCTTTCATAGAGTACTTGCTCAGTAAATATTTGAATATATACATAAATATATTTTAGTTGTTGTGCTAAGGCCTCCCCTGATTGGTGCCTTGGCTGTCTTTTGTAATGCCTAGGTATACCCTTGTTTGTACTGATCAAGACCTTGTTCATTTGATCTCTTGCTCAATGGTGAAGTCTTATTTACAATTTTTGGCTGTCTGCTCGGTATTGCCTTCTATTTAGGATCATTCGTATTCACTATTAATGTGCTGGTCTGACCATTCAGATCTCTTGAGACACGCCCATATTTCACACTCTGATTTTTCTACAGCCAACATGGGAAGGTCCAGTGAACAGATTTTGTGAGGTGTTTCCTGTTTGGTTACTGGATGGTCTTGGCTTAGAAATTCTGTTTTTTTCCCCCAGCTTCGTGTTATACCAGTGTTAATTAAGAGTACTAGGCAAATACCTTGAAATGAAGTGTGTAGATAAGTCCTTTTACCCAAAATAAACACTTGAAAAACATGATTTTGATGCATTTATTAATTTCAGTATTTCTTTACAAGCCGTTGTTAGACTACTTGTTTAAGATTTTATTCTTTTCTGTTAAAAATTTAGTTGGACTAATATAATGTATATAATTCTAGTATAAAGAGTTTAATTCTGTAAGTTTTTTCCTCTGCCATTTTAATAAAAAATAATTATTTTACCTAAACATTCATATCTATGGCAATCCTTATTTTAGCACTCAAAGTATTGTAAGTAATCTGCTATATACCAATATTAACTCATAGATTGTAAGGATCTTAATGGTCATCATTCATCCATTCTAGTTGTACAATGTGGAGTGTTATGTTTTTCTGGAACATAAAATGTGCTCAGTAAGTGTTGGTTGAAGATATGGATAAATGGAAAAAAAAAAACATTGAAACTTCTATCAATATTGGTAACAAAGTAATGTGGCATTCTATCTTTAAAAATAGCAAATTATCATTTTTTTTCAGAACTTTAAGGACAATAATTCTTTTTGAAGACTAGGAAATGTATTACTTTCCAGTGTTTCATAAATACTGATATTTTCAACTATTTATTACAACTCATATTTTAATTCTCTTGGGATTTTCTGATAAATACTATCTGGTCCCATTCATTTACTATAATTTCTCATATGGATTCATAATTTATTTCTTTGAGAGTTTAGACTTTGCCATTTGCATATTCAGTTTTCCTTAATATACACCTTTGGCATAACAATTTCTCTATTTTTTATTACTTTAAAATATAAGGCATATACGGAATAATTTTTTCTATAATTTTAATTCTCACCATTTTCTTGATGTGTTAGGACATATACAAAGCATCACTTCTTATGTTAACACTTTCCATATATGATTGTTCTTTATGCAATATAATGTTGTTAAAATTCTTTCTGAGCATTTAATTTTCATTAATTTTAATGTTTATTTTATATATTGTGTTTTCACCCATCTCTGTTTTCTTGATTTCTAAATGTCACAAACATGCATTTGTATGTGTCTTTTTGTGTTTTGTAAACAATCTCTTTCCTCAAGTTGTTATGTATTATAATGTACATGGGAACAAAATTTATACCTTTCTAAATGATATCATTTTGAGCACTTAAGTACCATGCAGGAGTTATCCTTTTCTTACACTGACAGTCTTTTGATTCCATCCCCCCACCCCCCAAAAAACCCCAAAAACCAAAAATAAAAAAAACGCTTGATAAAACAAAAACTGAGAAAGTGAAAGCAGAAAACTGGTCGAATTTTAATATCATCACTTGAGGCTCTCAGGAATACCTTAATATCGACTTGAACCACCTTTAAGGATAAGAAAGAAGAAAGAGATTTTTGATATCCCTTTCTCACTGTTGATTTCGTTGTCATGACAACTACGTGCTTATTTTGTTTATCCTCTTCCCTTTCCAATTAGAACAATTAAAACAACTATAATGCATGGAATATAGTTGTGATTAAAGTTTAAAAATGGGTAGGCTTCAATATAAGTATAATATAAAATCATGTTAACTACTATTGGACATTCTCCAAGACAGGCCCTAACTTTATCAGCCTTATCCTTTCATTTAATTTTCCTAAAACATTGTCTAGGATGATTTGGAATCAACACTCATAACTATGAAACCAGCAAACAAAATTCTAATAATGAGAGTTCCCACTTCTGGAATATTTTAGATTTTACCCACCCAGATATTTGAGTTTGTCTTTTATTATTTTATGAGGGCAAGATCAGTTTCTTACACATATACAACCATGACCTCAGTGTCTAGGTCAGATCTTGTTGTGTATTAGGTTCTAAATAAAAGTTATACAATAATAAATACCTCTGGGTATTAATAAATGGCATAGCAAGCAGAATTCTTGTTTTAATTGCAAACATTTAATCAAGCTTGTAAGATAACCAATCTGTAACTAGCATATTGCTATAAATTCTATGATTTGCCATCAACAAATATGAAAGCAAATTAAAAGAATATGACTTTCAGTTACTCCTTTACATCCTAGAATCTTCAAAAGATTTAAAATTCTGTGTTCCTTAAGAAGTCTATCATGGGTTTGACTGAGTACTTTATTAAGATAAAAAGAACAACAGAGCATTCCTGAACTTATTTCTCAAGGAGCCAGGGAGAGAGGTTCTGTTTTTTTTATTTTTCTTCCAGTTTTATTGAGATATAATTGACATATAGCACCATATAAATTTAAGGTGTACAGCATAATGATTGGAATTATATACATCATGAAATGATAACCATAATTGGTTTAGTAAACATTTACCATCTCATACAGATGTAACATTAAAGAAATAGAAAAAAATGTTTTTTTCCTTGTGATGAGAACTCTTAGGATTTACTCTCTTAACAACATTCGTATATAACACACAGTAGTGTTAGTTATATTTATCTCATTGTATATTAAATCCTTAGTCCTATTTATAACTGGAAGTTTGTATCTTTTGACTACCTTCACCCTGTTCCCCCTCCCCTCACCCCTCACCTCTCACTTCTAGTAACCACACATATGATTTCATTTTCTGTGAGTTTGCTTGATAAGTCCAGTTTTGATCTGCCCCATCATACAAAAGATGTTACATAACTATTGAATATATTACCCACACTGTACATTTCATACCGGTGACTCATTTATTTTGTAACTGAAAGTTTGTACCTCGTAGTCTCCCTCACCAATTTTTCTTCTTCCCCCACTTCCTTACCTCTGGCAACTGTCTTTGTTCTCTTTATTTATGATTCTGTTTCTGTTTAGTTATGTTCATTTGTTTTGTTTTTTAGATTCCACATATAAGTGAATCAAAATTTGTTTTTTTCTGTCTGATTTACTTCATTTAACATGATACTCTCTAGGTCCCAAATAAATAAATTGGAAATGAAAAAGAAGTTACAACTGACACCACAGAAATACAAAGGGTCATATGAGATTACTATGAACAACTATATACCAATAAAATGGACAATGTAGAAGGAATGTACAGATCCCTAGACATGTACAATCTTCCAAGACTGAACCTGGAAGAAATAGAAAATATGAATAGACCGATTACCAGTAATCAAGTTGAATGGGGAACAAAAGGAACAATAACAACAACAAAAACTCCCAACAAACAAAACGCCAGTACCATATGGCATTACACTGTGAATTCTACCAAACATTTAGAGAAGAGTTAACCTCCATACTTCTCAAACTATTCCAGAAGTTACAGAGGAAAGAACACATCTGAACTCATCCTACAAGGACATCATCACCCTGATAACCAAACCAGACAAAGATATCACAGAAGATTAGAAGCCAATATCAGTGACAAACATAGATGCAAAAATCCCCAACAAAATATTAGCAAACTGAAATCAAAAATGTGTAAAAAGGATCATACGCCATGATCAAGTGGAATTTATCCCAGGGATGCAAACAGGGATGCAAGGATGGTTCAATATTCACAAATCAATTAATGTGATATACCACATTAACAAACTGAAGAATAAAAATTATATGACTGTCTCAATAAGAAAAAGCTTTTGACAAAATTCAACATCCATTTATGATAAAAGAAAATTCTCAACAGTGTGAGTATAAAGGAAACATAACATAATAAAGGCCATATACAAGTCCACAGCTAACATCATACTTAATGATGAAAAGCTGAAAGCATTTCCTCTAAGATCAGGAATAGGACAAGAATGTCCACTCTTGCCACTTTTATTCAACATAGTATTGGAAATCTAGTTACCACAGTCAGACAAGAAAAATAAATAAAAAGGAATCCAGATTGGAAAGGAAGAGGTAAAACTGTCACTGTTTGCAGGTGGCATGATACCATACATAGAAAATCCTAAAGGTGCCAAAAAAGCTACTAGAGCTCATTGATGAATTTAAATGAATTGATTTAAATACATTTACATTGATGAATGTAAAGTTTTAGGATACAAAATGAATGTATAGAAATCTGTTGCATTTCTATCTTTTATTTTTTTATTTTTTTATTTTTTTGGGGGTACACCAACTTCAATCATCTGTTTTTATACACATATCCCTGTATTCCCTCCCTTCCTTGACATGTTGCATTTCTATACACTAACAATGTTATCAAAAGGAGAGATATTCTTTTTCAACTTCATTTGCTTTTAACTTTCTCTTTTAATTTTGTTTATATCTTCAGTTTGCAGATATGAAATATTCTGCCCTTTGTAGTCATTTTGTATTATACTATAGAATGTTTCCTTAGACTATTTATGTAGACTTGTATTTTAAAAGATAAGACTGACTGATAAGACATGGATCAGATATTATAAAGGGCCATAATTTAAACCTAATCTGACTAAAAAGAAAATAAATCATGCATCAGTGCAATTTAATGTTCACACTCCCTGAGCCTAATAAGACTTTGAAAATGAGAACTGAAAAATTAAATGTAGAAAATTAAAGTAAATTTTATGAATGTTTAGAAACAAAGATTGCAAAAAAATAAACTTTTATTCAAGTGAAGATTTTAAAATTAATTTATTTATTGGCTGCGTTGAGTTTTCGTTACTGCATATGGGCTTTCTCCAGTTACAGCAAGCGGGAACTACACTACATTGTGGTGTGCGGGCTCATCATTGTGGTGGCTTCTCTTGCTGCAGAGCACAGGCTCTAGGTATGTGGGCTTCAGTAGTTGCGGCATGCGGGCTCAATAGTTGTGGCTTGTGGGCTATATAACGCAGTCTCAATAGTTGTGGCACACGGGCTTAGTTGCTCCATGGCATGTGGGATCTTCCTGGAGCAGGAATCAAACCCATGTCCCCTGCATTGGCAGGTGGATTCTTAACCACTGTGCCACCTAGGAAGTCCCTCAAGCAAAGATTGAAGGTAAAATATGAACTGTTTCCCCACACAGAATCAGTTGAATTTTTAGGTACAATTAAGTAGATGTGACATTTTATCATATGTCCATTCTAAATTTTATATTCCAAAGGAAGGATAAAATTGAATTGAATGTGGAGTAAGATGTAGTGTCACATAGTAATTATGTTATAGTAATTATAGTATATAAAATTATATCTCATGTGAAGATGTATGTATCATTAATATTATAATGAAAAATTATACAATATAATCTAGTAACTTATTTAAGGCTAAGCACAAAGGCATACCACAGATATCTTTTTTATTTAACTACAGAGTTGGAAACTCAAAATGAAACATTCTGCAGATGTCAGATCTTCTGTATCTTCGTATTTACTGAAATACCACCTATACTCTATGACGAAAATATACAAACATAGAAGCACCTTCCTCTTCCAAAATTCAGAGTTGTAGAGGTGATTTGGTTGAATATAGTGTCTTCAACTTGATTTTGTTGAAAAAAAATAGATTTTTACAACAATAATAAAAATACGTGCATGGGAATTATGTTTCAAGCACAAAATGCTAAGATATTTGACTGTCTTCTTGAATTCTTTTTTTTCCATGCTTTAAAATAGCAATATAGATTTAATTCCATAACTTGATATCATAAAATTAAAACATGATCTTTTAGCAATACAAAAGGCTTAGAAAGTTCTGAAGAAAAATCTGTCAGTTGTTTTTCTCATCCTTCCTCCAACGTACCCACCCTCTATCTCCAAATCTGCCTTCTTATGCAGTCACTGTTATTCTGGTTTATATAATTCTACACATTTCAACTAGTAAACATCTACAAACATTTATGCACACAATATTTAATTGATATCATATACTTATTTTCAAGCAATAATGTGTTATACTCAATTAGAAATAAACACCTATTGCCATGGCAATAGTTAGAATTAAAGTCTGTATTTTTAATTCAAGAACACATTTTCCCAGTTGCACTCCCAATAATTCCTTGTAAACAGCCAGGAAGAATACTTACTATTTATTCCTTCTGCATAAATGACTGCTTCTGTTAGAGAACATAAAAAATAATATGCTGAAATAATAGGTATGCTGGTGCATTGAAGAAACTTTTAGGCCAAAATTTAAAATCACAAAGACAGAAAATAGAAAAATTAAAGCTTAGCCACCATGGTTATCAACATTTCATGTTTTTGCTTGAAGACATTGAATTGCTGAGCAATTCCGTATGCAGTTCTTTCAAATTCAAAGTAACTACAGAAAAAAGACTCTATACAAAATATAGGAATTTCTTTCTTAAAAAGTGCATGATATGTGCTTTAGATTTTGAACGATAAAATGTTTATAAACTTTGTAGATATCAAGTATATTTTTAATGTAGCAAGTGCATGGGAACATAATACAGTTTCCAGAATTTCCTATTATTTCATTTAATGTTTCAGATTTCAAAATAACAGCCATGCAGAATAGAGGGATCTACTTAATATTTAAATGTTTGAAAATGAATAAACATTTTAAAATTGTTTAGAATACATATATACACAGAGACTTAAAAATAATTACATTGAAAAATTTATCACCCTCCCTAAATGAGTACCGTCTTTGGAATAATACAAATGGCTAGTGATAAAACAACAACAACAACAAAATGTGTTTTGCTGGTTCTATAACTCTATATTGACTAAAGAAATAAATTTTGAGAATTCTTACCTCAAAATAGACTATGTTTTCATAAATCTTTAGGAAGCTTCCTTTTAGAAAGGGAGCATGCATGGAAATTATAAAATCAAAATAAACAAACATGCTTACATAATTAACTAAATAACTTAAGTATTCATTTAAGGAGTACTATCTGCCAAATACTGAGAAATATAAAGGATGACGTGGGGGACAGGGAAAAGAGTCTAAGCTGGGGAAGCTTAATCAGACAGTCAATGTTAGGAGATGTGGATGGAAGTGAATACAGTATTCAAGGCTTTGAAATTCCTAGTTTTGATACAATCCGCAATCTGATGCAGTGTTATTGTTAATATCACTCACCACTGGGGGATGTTACGTACATTTTTCTTTGTAGACCTTTCAGGACTATTTTTTTTAGGCATTTTAAGGAAGGGGTCATGTCCCAAGAACATGATACAACAGTCTCTCACTGCTACAGAAGCATTGGGCAGTGTATATATATATATATATATACACATATATCAACAAAAATGTTTGACATAAATTTGCCTTTATTTTTCAATTGTCTGTATTCAGCATCTTTCCTACTCAATCAATTGGTGGTTTCTCTTTTAGTAAATTCACTTTTAATAAGATGTGAGAGATGACGTATGCCACCCATCCAAGGGATATTTTTATTTAAAAAATCAGAAAACCCTAACAGTAAAGGATTGTTCCAAACAATTTAAATTTCTGAGCAAAAGGAGTTCTTCAGTTTCTTGCTGCGCAAATTTCTACAAGTTTCTATATTATAAACTTTCTCGACCAAATTTTGAAGTAAACTGACTCATTTCTACCAAACGAGCTTAACGAAGGCATAAATAAATCAGTAAAGATAGACTTCAAGCTGTTGTGTAGTTTAATATTTATTTATTTATTTTTTTTTTTTTAAATTTTTTGGCTGCATCGGGTCTTACTTGCAGATGCGGGATCTTCATTGAGGCATACAGGATCTTTTGTTGTGGTGCGGGCTCTTTGTTGCAGCACGTGGGCTTCTCTCTAGTCGTGGCATGTGGGTTTTCTCTTCTCTAATTGTGGCATGTGGGCTCCAGGGCACATGGACTCTGTCATTTGCTGCACACAGGCTCCTAGTTGAGGCACAGGGGCTTAGTACTTGTGGTACAGCCTTAGTTGCCCCACGGCATGTGGGATCTTAGTTCCCTGACCAGGGGATTGAACCCATGTCCCCTGCACTGCAGGATGAATTCTTTACCACTAGAACACTAGGGAAGTCCCAGCTTTTGCATGGTTTAAAAAAATATGTAGAGAAAGAGCTCTTTACAGAATCCCTCAAATAAAGTCTATGAAAAGCTGGCTATTCTCAAACTGATAGGGTCAGTCCATCTTGTTTTCTTTTGAGGGCTGGGTTGTAAAAAAAAAAAAAGGGCATTCTAGTCTAACGAATGAACTCAAACTGGTTTTATAGAGCCTAATCAGAGTTCAAATCTATCAAGAAGCTGTTGAAGCAGAATGGGAAAAAAAAATAATGACAGGTCTTCATTTGTCCATGGAATGAAATGGTTCATATTCTTTTCCTGTTTATATTAGATAATGATTACACCAGGACAGGGTGTAGGTGGGCTTAGAGAGGAATGGTATTAAGATGTCTCATTAATTCTATGTGTGGTTTGATTAAGGAAAATAAAATATAAATCACTTTCCTTCATTATACAACATATTCCTAGGGGTGAAAAATGTTATGTTGGAGCAACAGAGAGCTTATGTCTTAGCAAAAGAAGAATAATCAAATTAACTATTCACAATTGTAACTTATAGTTTTCGTAAATAGGAAAAGATATGTCATAGTTACGACTGATTTCATTTTCAGAGTAGCTTCACTTTTCTAAAGTTTTAAGTTAGGCATATAATTAACATTTTATATCAGCCATATCACTGTACTTATATAGCTCACTAGCGTAGACACATGGAAAGAAAAATAGATGAATACGTACATAGATAGAGCAACTCTAGTATTCACTGAGGTTTCAACACATGCTAGCCCCATGGCAGGCACTTCAGAAGGTGTGTAGCACGTAGGCAGGACACAAAAAGGATTAAAATGAAATTTCTGCTATTAGAGAACTTTTGGTTTAATTCCAATTATAGACGCATACAAATATGCAAGCAATGGAAATACAGAGGAAGCAGAGATGACATAATGTAATGCCAATAACAGAGCTGAACAACCACCAGGGTTCAGATTGGAACAGAAGCTTTAGAGCATGTGCTGCTTTATATGTACTCCCTGAAATGTAGTTTGCATCAATAAGTTTTACATAAACTTGAAATAGGGCTATACAAATATTAAAGGTCATAAGAAATAATGAGTAATAGCAGTGGTAGTGATAATAAAAGCAATTCTGTATGCCACTTGCAATGAGATAGGCTTTGTTCTAGGTAGCTGTCATATATTAACTCATTTAGTCCTACCCTATGGGATGATCACTAACATAGACCCTTCCTCCAGATAAAGGGGCTGAGGTCAAAAGGAACAACAACAACAAATCCTTGTGCAGGATTGCAATCCTGAGATTTGAGTACAAACAGTAGGACTCCAGCGTCCATACCATCAACCACCATTCTGAACCTTCGCTTAGTAAGATGATTGGAGCAGCTACATTTAATATTCGAACACCTTGAGTAATAACATCTAAATACCCTTGTATATTTTGTAATTATGATTTACACTAACTAGTTCCTGGTAGATCAAATATTGTCCTATTTTACAGCCCATCCATTTTGTGTCCATATAACTCTTGGGCTATGTGAACTTTGAACATTACTTTTTCTCGGTTTCTTGCATATGGTTCCATTCTTCAGTCATTTATTGAGAATTCACAACATTAAAAGTGCCATGTTTTATACTAGTCAGCAAGGCAGACAGTCCCTGCCCTCAAGGAGTTAACAGTCCAGGACAAATCAGTAAGGAAAAAAAAGTACTTAGAAACTGATTTGCCAAGTGCAATGACAGGAGTCTAGATAGAGGTTATCCCACCCAGCATGATTTATTTAACACTTGGCTTAGTATAAAGGAATATTAGTGCTTGAGTTTTTCCAAAAAAGGCAATGTTTGAGCTAAGATTTGAATGCCTGTAGAATTTAAGTGGGTATGGGGTAGGTGGTATAAGGAAGAATAGGGAGCAAGAAAGATCAGCAGAAGAGGGCCATGAGAATTTAATATCTTAGAAATAAGAGAGGGCAAGATGTTTTTAAGAAATTCTGAGACTGAGAAAATACACAGTAAGCCTCAAAGATATTCTTGTGGTATAAAGTAAGGATGTCCTTGAAAAATGATGGAGGCGTAACAAAAAGGACACAAGAGCCAATTTGAAAGGAAACCCACTGGCCAAGTCTGAGATAATTTTGACAAGACAATGCATAATGTTAGTAAAGGATTGTAACTATAGGGTAAAATAAGATTCTGTGACTCAGTATTGATATATATTAATGAATAAGTAAGTGGAGAAGGGAAAACTTTCTTGAAGTGTAATTTCAAGTAATAAATGTAGAAAGCATGATGGAATTAGAAAAAGCACTATTCAGAAAGTGCCATAACAATGCTCGCTTCAGGCAAGATTCATCAGTGGATGTTATATTTAATGAGCAAAAATATCAAAACAAGATATTTACCTGTTCTCAAAGTATATCCCCATAAGTTATTTATTAATTCGAAGAGACAATAGAGAAGCCTAACAGATAGCACCTCAATGCAGTGAGCAGTCTGTGCATCACCTGCAATGGGACAAATCAATGTTACATGCCTCTTGATATAGTGCACCTTGAGGGATACAGCATCACTTCTGTGCTCTATCTGCCAAAAATCCATAACCTGTATCAAATCAAGGTGAAATATCAGGCAAATCCAAAATGAGGCACATTGTACAAATGGTCTGTAGTCTTTCAAAGTATCAAGGTCATGAAGAATACTTAAGGAACAGATTAAAGAAGAATAAAGAGATATGAAAACTGTGTATCATATGTGATTTTTTTCTAAAATTGTTTCAAAATAATAGTAGGTATTGTTTACAATGAACACCAGGTCTCTGCTTAAACTTAATGCCTTTAAGGTCATTTGCAATGTCAAAGTTTAATATTATTTCCTGTTAAGGGAAAATGAAGTATTTCTTACATGTTAAAATTTTGTAATTTCTTGTTTCACCTTTGCTGCCTATTTTTCCCCATCATTGCATTGTGAATCAAAAAGCATAAAGTATTTAATGGTGTTTATGATAAAAGAGAATGAAATAAATTATGTATGTCACATATATACATCCTACATATTTTATACATATACTGCATGCATAATTATATTTATTATATATACATATGTCTGAAATTATTATGCACACACACATTTGTCCGTCAAGGGAGAAGTGAAGAATCTAAAAGGATGCCTAATATAGGGAATACATAGTTAATGATTACAGGAAAATAATGGACATACAATAATTGTAGTTGACTGATTTTGAAAAGAGAGATTAGTAAAAAAAAAATGGAAGTACAAAATGAGTTTTGTGACTTCCATCATTAATGAGCCATAGTTCCATTATTAAAGTAAAACATCTTAGAGACCCATGGTTTGGTTTCCTGTGATTATTTGAGCAGGGAAATAACCTCCTTTGCAAATCAGTACTCTTACATTACTCTTCCCCTTTAATAAAACAATATATTAGAATAAGAATGCTAGAATTTATACTATAGGTATTAGACTGCAATTTAATATGTATTGAATGCAAGTCCAGGAAGATAAGAATGTATAGTCTTATAGATGGCTAACCTCTGTGTAGGAATAGAAGAATCTATCAAAGATATTTCATCTTCTATATGCCTAAGGTGCTACTTTTCCAAACAAATTGAATGTTTTGAGGATTTAAGAATATATCATGAATTAGAAAAAAAAAGAGATGTACAATTTTTTTCTAACACATATACATTGTTTTAAATGCACACATTTCTCTGCAGTACTGCGTCTAAGTTGCTAACTCCTATTTTCATCTCACCTTGCATTGCGTATGAAAAGCAACATTTTAAAAAATGTACTGAATCATTGTAATTGAGTGTGTATGTGTGTGTGCTCATGCATACATCCTGCATATGTGCTGAATATCTTTGGTTCAGAATAAGATAAAATAATTTATACCAGAGAATCACTTTTTGCAACTTAATGTCAATCTGCTCATATTTGGATATGATCTTGAAAGGCACAATAACTCAGGCCATGTCCAACACAAAGTAGATGCAGACATTGATATATTCTTTCACATTCAAGTAATTTATTCAAACTTTATAGGGTTTTGAACATTGTAAAGGTATAGTATGCTTTATTACACAAAGAATGTCGTCTAAAATTTTAAGTAATAAGTTTTTGTTTTTTTAAGGCAAGATGCTGACAATTTTTTTTTGTCCTTTTTTTTTTTTTTTTTAACTCTTTATCGGAGTATAATTGCTTTACACATCTTGGGTCACAAATCAAACCTCCGAAAAATTTGGAAAGATTGAAATTGTATCAGGCATCTTTTCTGACCACAACACTGTGAGGTTAGAGGTTAATTACAGGGGGAAAACAGTAGAAAACACGAATACATGGAGGCTAAACAATGCACTGCTGGATAACCAAGCGATCACTGAGGAAATCAAGAAAGACATTTAAAAAATACATAGAAATGAATGGCAGTGGAGACGTGACGACCCAAAACCTATGGGACGCAGTGGGGGCAGTTCTAGGAGGCAAGTTTATAGCAATTCAATCTCACCTCAAGAAACAAGAAAAGTCTCAGGTAGGCAGTGTGGCCATGTACCTGAAGCGACTGGAGAGGGAAGAACAGGGAGAGCCCAGGATTGGTGCGGGGAGGGAAGTCGTGGGGATCAGAGTAGAAGTGGGTGACGTGGAAGTGAGGAAAGCCATGGCAAGGATTGATGGAACTAGGGGTTGGTTCTTTGAGAAGACAGACAGAATGATGGACCTTTGGCTGCACTCATTGAGGGAAAGGGAGAGAGGACACAGATCGGTGGAATTGGAAATGAGGGAGGAGAGGTCGTGGCTGACGCCCCAGGAATGCAGGGGATTATAGGAGACTGCTATGGACAACTATATACCAATGGGATGGATGGCCTCGAAGTAATAACTTATATAATGATTGAAGTATATGAAAATCTACTGAGGAAGACATTATGCCCTGCCCTCAGGGAAACAGAAAAAAAATGATCCCTAATTTCAATTGCTTCCTTTCTAGTGGAATAAAGATATACTGAACTAGCATAAGCACACAGCCCTCTGCTTTAACTGAACTATGACAATGAGTTCTGATTTACCTACCTATTGTCTAAAACAAGTCAGAGTTTGCATCTTGTAGATGAAGGTTATATATAAGATAAGGTGAGATAAGTGGGTGCAGGGGAATAAAACCTATGAGGAATGTGAGAATTGCTGATGTAGGAGTTTTGCTGAAAATTTCACAGTATATCTTGGATACAACATTCAAATGATTCATTTGCTTTGTCTTAGACCTCATCTCACAATGGCCTTATCCCTACTCTACTGTTTACTAATGGCGTTTGGGGGAGCAAATCATTTAACCTCTCAACCTCAGCTTCCACATCAGTGAATTTGGGATGAGAATGGTTTCAATCTCATAAGATTGTAATGTGGAGTTAAGGAGATAATATTTAACACACAGTACAGAAAATGTACTGAGAAGGATATTGGAACATAATACATTCTGTGACTTTTCTCACCTAAGACATACACAATAAATATATGTGTATATTACATATAAACACACACACATACACACACTCCAGATTGCTCTCAGGTCCCTAAACTTATAAAATAATGCTTAATAATTATTTGTATCTGTTAATGTGTATCACTTAAAACATATCACTTACTAGCCACATTCATATCTTTAAGTGGATAGAAATGATCAAATGAATAGTTTTGCCTGGTAGGGAGAGTGGAGGAGGGAAACCTTTGATTTTCTTTTGGATTTCAGATTAACATAAAACACTAATTATAGGATTGCAAAAAATAAAAACATTGTGTGAGTAGGCATTATCTTTAATGAATTAATTGCTTGAACAGTGAGGACAGTATCCAGCTTTGATGCATTGGCAAATGGTGTGAATAAGCACTGAGAAAATTAAATGAAGGCAACCTGAAAAGAATACAGGAACTTGAAGCCACAAACACCTGTTAACTACTCTGAGCAACTTCAATGCTGATTATGTCATTTGGTTTGGCACCCTTTGAATACATGGCATCGAAACTGTTTCCTGCCAAGCGATCTAGTTAAATGAGTGTACTGTGTTTTCTATCCCAATTAAAAGCGAAGGGTTGTGGCATTTTTATATCCTTATGGAGCACTTCCTTTTTTATTTAAATACCTAAAAGTGAATTCTGTTTTTCTCTCATCAAAAAAACCTTAATCACAGTATCTTAGGCCAACACCTTTGCTTCCTTTTCTCCTCTGACCACCTGCCTGACCTATTTTCTTATTATTGACTATTTGTTATTCAGTTAAGGAGGACTGTTAGCAGTGCAGCCTGGGAACACTTGGTTCTATTTAAAACAAAGGCCTACTGTTGAATTCAATGTCAGAGCCGAGGTTTATAGCATTGAAGAATTGCCTTGATAAATGGCCCTGACATTACAGTTTCCACGACTCCACCTTCAATGTCATCAAAACAGAGTGTAAGTGTTAAAGTATGGCCATCGCTTCCTCCCCAAAACATATTAACTTGATGCTTACTCTATCTCTGGATCCCATAGGCACAATAAATGGAGAAAATAACACATTTACAAACTGATAAAACCCAGCAAAGCTAATAAAATCAGACACTTTATAGTTCGGCTAATCGTGTCCTTTGAAGGGCATCAAATAACACATCATGTACTGCTCAGGGGGAAATCAAATTAGGTGCAGCAATGTCCCTTCAGAACTAATGCATTTGAATAGACAGGAGCTATTGTAGCTAATCACCTTGCATTGTAGGCACTTTATCATTAATACAATGTTTATGTTAAGTGGGCATTATGCAGTTTTTGTATGAAAGGAGGAAAAGCTTTCCTTAAACCGTTTGCATTTTGAATCTTTTTTAGTTTTTTTTGTCTTGATTTTATTTTTAATAGATGTGAGTGTCACAATGTGGTATACACCCCTGCAAATAGTGCTCAAAAATCATTAGCCCATTGAGAACTGACCAAGTTACTCAGTTCCCAGAAACATGGTGCCTTCCATTTACCTCTCTTCCAATCCCCAGCTCTAAATGATCACCGTATCATTGGCTTAGGAAAACAGCAGGGAGTGTTTGTAGCACATAGAGCCAAGTATCTTGCCCCAGAATGTTTAGCTCTGTCTTAAGCCACAGTCTATGGAGGCACAGAGTCTATATTCTTTATTCTCTAAATTCCTGAATTCAGAATTAATAGTCTTTTAGTTGTGTGCCACTTCTCTTCCATCAAAACTTTAAATTACATATGAAAAATCAAAATGCCTATTTACAAGGAAGACAGTTAAGAACTCACAAGACTAGAAGTTACTCCTGGAAAGAGGTCGTTAGCATTTAGGAAGAAGATCTGAGAGTAAAGGTCTTAGAGACAATAGATCAAAATTCTAAGGCAGGAGTCAGCAGTCTATGGCTTCTGAACCAAATCTGTCCTGCTTGCTATTGTAAATAAAGTTTTCTTGGACACAGCCACAGTTAATTTGTTTTTTAACATGTCTGTGGCTGCTCTCACATAGTTGTAATTGAGACCATGTGGGCTGCAAAGCCAAAATATTAATTATCTGACCTCTTGGAGAAAAAAATGTCTTCAATTTTAAGGGCATGGCTTTATAGATCTTATTAAAGGAAAAAGAATGAAAAAAAAATTGAGTAAGTTCCCTAGTGATAATAAGCCCTATATATTTAAATGAAACTAAATAAAATCTTTGTCACAAAAAGTCCAGGAACCAGTGAGACCATACTGATGTAAAGAATTTAATAAATGAGTGGAGAAAACAGACAAATCTCCCATGCAGAAGAATTCCAAATGGTTTATGTAGATACTCTGCCCTTAAGGAGGCAGGACATTTACTTCCCATTCCTTCGATGTGAGCTGTGTATAGAGACTTCCTTCCAAAGAATACCGTATAGAAAGAAGGGGGAAAAAAGAGTAACTTTACAGTAGGAAACCTGACAACACTGCTTCATCCACGTGATGAAGGTCAATATCAGCGGTGCTAAGTCATGTTGATACTATGTACCCTTGATATGATGTAATGAAAGTGACATTTTATCCGTATGGTTTTCTCTTAAACACACATAACCCCGAGGTTATCATGAGAAAAACACCAAACAAATCCCAGTTGTGGGATATTCTACAAAATACCTGACCAATACCCCTCAGAACTTGTCAAGGTCATTACAAACAAGGAAAGTCTGAGAAACTCTCATAGACAGGAAGAATCTAAGGGGACATGAGAGCTAAATGCAATGGGGTATCCTGGATGGGCTCCTAGACCAGAGAAAGGATGAGTATAGAAATTAGAAACTCTGAATAAAATGTGGACATTTATTAAATGTATAAATATTGGTTCATTAATTGTAAAACATAGTCCACACTCACCTAAGATGCTAACAAGAGGGGAAACTGGGTACATATGGGAGCTCCGTTTACTGTCTTTATAATTTTTCTGTAAATCTAAATGTTGCTTAAATTTAAAAAGTCTATTTTTCAAATGGGAACTATGATGATATTTGATCATTTTCTGTCTCTAGATCTTTTCTATGGCTTTGAACCCAGTAAGTATACAAGGAAGATTATGAAGAAAGCAGAAATCAAGGAATTACACAAAACCTCAATCCATGTATAATATGAAACTCCCTCATCAAAATGCTTACCTATTTTAAACACTGTAAACAAAAATTAATTTTATGTAGAGTACTACAGACCTGGATCCCAAAATAAACTTTAGTTTCTGCAGTACTATTCTGATATGTTCACCATACCAAGAAGCTGCTGACAGGTTTCCATGACTTGGCCAACTCCTCATAATTATTTTCTAAGCACCAATCACTCTTGAGGACCTATGTCTTACTAAAGGAGAGAGGGAAATGACTGAATCTCTCCATTCACTTTGTTTCCCATCCCCTCTCTTCCCTGTACTTCTGTTTAGCGTCCACCTCTTCTCTTATCCACACTAGAGAATTGTGACCCCAGTAGCTCTAGTTGGGGGAGGGATAAAATTATACCTGTATTCCATGGTATAATTTCCTCTTTGGGAAGTCAGTAGAATATTGGAACCATTGGAAATACATACGCCAAGATTACAAAATTTATTAAAGTACGTTATCTGTTGTGCTCATTCTAAGTCATCAAAAAATATGGGAAGAAGTTGATTTGTTCTTATACACTTGTATGTTGCTTTTAAGTTTGCAAAACTTATTCATGTTTGTAGTTCTGGCAACCTGTTCAGTAGAAATGCACAGTCAATGTAGATCAGGCTTCAAATTGTGCATCTACAATTTTTTTTTTCTAGTTATGTGATCATTTTAAAGTTACTTGAACAATTTATTTCTGTTTTCTCACCTTAGGTCTAAAGATTTTAATGATATCACTAACAATATTAAATCATCATGATATAATGAATGTATACTTTCTGATACCTATCAATAGATGATAGCTGTACTTTATGGTAATAACACTATTATAGCTGTCATTTTCATTGCTTGGATAGCCAATTGTAATTCAAAACCATTAAATGACTTGTTGATTACCTTACAACTAGCAAATGGCACTATAGAGTTGAGTTGTTGCCTTTGGCATGTAATTCATGCAATTACTTATACAAGAAATATTTATTTATGACCTATTATCAGCAGGTCCTGAAGCTTAGATTTAAGTTAGAAGAGCAGAAACAATAACAGGAATGATAAAATATATAGAAAATAGATAGTAGTTTAGAAAGTGGTATGTATAAGAAGAGTGACAAGGATGATGGGGGAGAGAAGAAATATTTTGGCATCAGAGGTATGAATAAACTGAGGTGGCTCAACAGGAATAAAGACACATGACAGCGTAAAGAATATAGAACTGTTTATTAAAGTTCTGGTGTCTTTCATATCGATTTCTTAGTATTTAAAACATTTCCTTACTGTAACTGGCTTCCTAATATAGACAGAAAGCACTGTCTATATACTTTACAATTTCAGAGATGAAGTCACAGAAAATGGACTGGTCATTAGAATGCATCTCTGTGCTGATAGAGACATAGTTATATTCTTTATTTTTTTCCTAGAAATTACATCTTTTATTTCAAGTAATAGACAACCTTCTTTGAATAATTTTGTTTTTATGCTCAAACGTTTTTCTAGCATAACCTTGTCTAGTTGCTAGATGGTAACATCTAAATTATTGAAAAACAAGAGTTGAATATTATTATTTCAAAAGTAATTGACCACTGGAGGAAAAAGGAGAGGAGAAAAATAGCAAGTGGCCCTTAGATATATTTTCAAAGAATGCTATATGTGAAAAGAAGCATACGAATTAATTTGTAGAAGTTGGTTCCTACTGGTTTCAGCAGCTCTGGAAAGCTATCAGATCTGTACCTATTAGCAAAAAAATGAAAAAAAAAAAAAAAACAAAGAAATTCAAATGTTTTGTTATTCAATCGATCAGACATCATGGGTTATGTTATTAAAGATTTGGCATCTAGGAGTAACCACAAATTTGGAATGTCACTGTTTATAGCATGTGCATAAGTAGTCTAAGCAAGATTGTTGTCTCGAAATGGAAATAATGTTGCACTAACATCACAGATTTGTATTAATCTCCTGTCCCTGGAAACATTATCCCCAACTCCTTACCATAGATTACAGGAAAAAAGCAGAAACTTGAATCCAGGGTACAGGAAAAGATAGATTCCCAAGAGGAGATTCTTGAAATGATTATATTTCCCTCGAATAAATGGAATTTTCACTGCTCCTCTATAAGGTCTGTTATTTTCATGTAAGTCTACTGCAAATCAGAGAGCAAAGAATCCACAAAGTCTAAGGAATTATTAATACTAATGTCTTCTTACATATCCTGCTGAGATGAATTAGGTTTATTTTTCATACAAATGTATAAAGGCTCTTACTTCTCCCCTTGTAACTAAGGTTCATTGTCATCTCATTTCTCTTTAGCAACTCAGTGGACATTACTTGAGGTTAAAATCAAGTAAATTAATCAGGATCTTCAGCTGGTTACAGAGAATGGGAGTTTTCTGCTTGCCAGAACACCTGCACTTGTCAAATGGCCTTGGAGCTTAATTGTTTCCAGGTGCAGCACACGCTCGTTCTGGGCTAGCTCAGAATCGTGGATTTCTGCTGCCAGAGGACATACTCTGGAAGCTGGAGTTAACTAGTAAGAGAATTAACCCTCAGTTAGGAGAGGCATACGTGCTGCTACTCATTAAAATGGAAATTTGCAGAATATTCTTTGATGTTCAATTAAGGAACAATCTTTTCTTGTTTAACTAACAGACTCTATTCTTACAAACTTGAGATACATTTACATATGGTAGTGATAATTTTGTGAAGTTCACTCTATAGGTATTCACTGAGCACCCTCTATGTTTCAGGAACTTGAAATACAGCGGTGAGCAAAACAAAGATCCTTCGTGGAGGATCTACTGAGAGACATTCATTTTCTTTTTTTTATTTCTCTCCCTTCCTTTCTTTGTCTCTCTTTGCTCTCTCGCTCTCACTCTTACTCTCTCTCTCTTTTTACCCCTATTTTGGAACATCCTTAAGTTGGGCAAACTTCTCTTTCAGGGTCTAGTCTTCGTGAAATAATCATACTAGTTTTATGCCAACTTTGGATCTTGGAACCGAGTGCATAATCAGTTTGGTCTTGCTCTGCAGTTTAACCTCATTTTCAGTTCTGGTTATCAAAGAATAAGACACCCTACTTTGGAACCTGATTTCTCTCATATTGTCTTATCTGATTTTGTCAGAAATAATGCTCAGACTCTGTTTTATTAGCCATCTTATATTTATTTCCCAATTGGTTTGGACGTTGGAAAGAGAATGTGTCATCATTAACTACTCTAGTCCTCTCTGGTTGCACTCCACTTTTTTTCTGGAAAATGATAGACAAATGATATTTACATTTTAGAGGGTCAATATTTATACCTTCTCCAGTGAAAAATGTGTGGTTCCTACCTCAAAGCAGTAGATTTACCAACAGAATCTTTGGAGAAATTTTGAGTTAAGACTCCTTTATTTCATTTTTTTACTACCAGATGGTATTGCTAGGATATCTCCTCTGAGAATAGGTACAAGAAGGAAAAGGAAATATAGATCTAGACAATCATAGAGTCCACGTGATCAACATTCATGAGGAGGATTGCTGATAAAAGATTCTGGTTCTCTGCTCATCTCTTTTTCTTTTTTCTTTCTTGCTAGATGAGTGTGTGCCTCCTAGCTTGTTTATAGCTAACAAAAGATCAGAAAACTGGGAGTAAATCTTATCTCTGATTAAGCCAGAAACAGAAACATCATAGGGTTAATTCCCTGTTGGTTAAAGATCTTCCTTTATGCTACAACAGTTCCTCCATTCTAACAAGTTCTGTGTGAATTAGGGTATGAGAAAGGATGGTTATGATGGCAAACTATATCTCATTGTAAGGCTAAAAACAAATTAGTCAATAACTGCATTGACATGAATCTATGATTATCCAAACAACTCTTTTAAATTTCTCAAAAAATAGGTTTTGTTTTTATTACTGTTATTCTAAGTGCCATGCCAGTGCATACTGTTATGAGTTACTTTAAAAAGGCCTCGGAGCTGTTCGTTTCTCAGGTAGTTTCTGTTGTTTTTTAATGTATTTTTCTTCCTAGTGTATCTTATTTGTTTTGAGTGTTCACTGCATTTTCACTTCTGAAATATGCCTCTCCTTTTTTTAATACTATGTGATTTCTCTATACTGGCTCTCTCCAAATTGTGTTTCACAGAACACCGGTGTCTTGTGGGATATTAACTGCTGTTACTCAAAAAAGGAACTAATGCTTTACCAGAAATGATGTCCAGTCTGGGTTTTAATAGATATCAGATATTTATTTCCCAACTGACTAGGTCTTTGGAATGAGAACAGATGACACACACACTGTTGTTGGTTGTATGTTCAATATCCATCCTTCCTTCTATACTAAAAGAACTCTGAATTTCCCCCAAATATCTGCTCTCATTTCCCAAATGTGTCAAATGTATTTCAAGGAGAGGCTTACCCCAGATTGGCCTAATGCTATTATGGTGGTCCCATTCTCATTGCTTAGTCATCCTTGTGTGATAAAATTCTGGCAGTGATAAATGAGGAGAAATGTACTCTTGCCTCTAAGACACAGAGGAAAAGATCTCTTTCCTTTGAACTTTGTCATATCTGAGTATCATTTTTACAATTGTTGCAACTCTCTTTCAAACAAGTTTAGAAAATTTATGTATGGATGTTAGTGTCTCTTTTAATAACTGCTACTACAGCGGGGTACAAAGGAATGGAGTGGAAGAGTGAAAAAGTTGGAAGAAAAATTTGGATGCTGATGAGAGAGATCCAGCAGAGACGAAAATTAATGGCACAGGAGAGAGTTGGGAAGGATTGCTGAAGTGGTATTTTTCAACAGGCAAGAAGGGCTAAGAGATAGAGAACAAGTAGAGAGGTGCAGATAGGAGCACAGGTGATCCATGTATGTTGTCAGGCAGTAGGGAAGGATTTGCGGGTATGGATGAAGGTAGGTGAGAGAATATAGTGGCGGAAGTCTGGAAAGCTTTCTTCCAATTGTTTCATTTTCTGAAGTATTATATTTCTCATTAATTTGTTCAATGCCACATCACTCATAAAGGGAGGAAACAGATTCAAACTTATGAGTCTGTTCATGTTTTTCCTATACGCATTATAGCACCTGAGAGTAGGCAGATGTTAGAAATAATGTTGCCAAGGAAAGATTCAAAAATACCTCCTTTATTAATAGAACCTCAGTTATTTTGTGGTACAAATGTGAACAAATCTAGGCATTCAATCCTAATTGATTGAAAAGAAATGTAACAATTCTCTTCCTCACTTTCCCAGCATCACTTGCACAGATGGATGGTCCTGTTCTGGACAATGAAGAACAAGTTTGTTAATGAATGTCTCTGGAAATGTTTTCTTTCCCAATTAAAAGAGACCAATGTGATTAGCACTATCCCTGTCTCACATTTTCCCCTTATATCTGCATTGAACACTCATGATAGCTGGAGCTACAGCAGCCATCTTGCCACTATTACAAAAGAATAGGAAAAAAAAAAAAAAAAAAAAAAAGCCTAAACTTCAAGGTTGGTGGATTAGAAAGAAAGACAAAAGCCTAGGTTCCTAATGGCATCATAGGACAGCTGAACTAATACTTGAAGAAAAATAAATGGCAATTTAAGTTACTATTATTTAGGAACTACTAATGTAATTCTAAATGGTATGGCCAGAATTCCATCACTACTTAACTTTTGGGAAAAAATAAAAAGAAAATAAAACTGTCAGTTATGATAGAATTCTCAAAATATAGATATTAATTATGAAACTGATCTCATGATTCTACTGTGTTCTAAGAATTGCAAAATTAGTTGTAAATTTTTAATCAAGATAGAAGATAAATCCTATCACTAAATATTTAAGTAATGCTTGCCCCCTGGTCCTTTAGAAATGTTATTCATTTCATGTACAGCTGACATAGTATATTTTAAAATTCTTAAATAAAATTAACTTTATATTTGCTTGAATTAGAAGAAACTAGACATCAAATTAGAAGTTTGAAAATTAGAACATATGTCTAAATGAAGTCCATTTTTTTTAAGTGGAAAATTTCCCTTAATACCACTTTACAGAATTACATAGGTCAATTGGCATGTCAGGAAAAAGTATTTCCAAGCATATTTTGATACAAGATTTTATGGTATAAAATTGAAAAATAATTAAAAAGTTGCTGCTGGCAAAGTGAAAAGAAGAAAGATTCTGAGTGCTTCCTAATTGAGTCGATCCATTGAATTACCCAATTCAGAAGCTAATTTGCTTATGATTTCTTATTATGCAAGATAAGTGGCCACATTTGTTAAATGCCTTTGAGTTGAATTTGCTGTTACTTTTAGCCAAAGTGTCCTAACTAATAGGATATTCTAACAACTCTAGGAAACACTAGATTTAACAATATTAAAGAATCTCATTTGGAGGGTTAGTTTTACTTTGTTTTCTGTGTTTTGTTTACTGCAGAACTTCACTAAGCCTTTAATATGCTAAGGTACATACTGAATTCCCTAAGCAAAGAGTAGAGTAGGCAGTGTTTTTTAAATTTTTTTGATCACGGAAATTGTTATCTTAGAAGCTCTTCTCCCCAAAGACACTCCCTAAAACACATATTAAATGGATCTAGCATTCACAGAATCAATATTTTAGCCCTGAAACATGAGAAAGGCAAAAAAAAAAAAATCATCTAAAACTCCAGGCATGAACTTAAAACGGAACTTCCACTGATAGCTGTGCATCTTTAGACAAGCAACTTGACTTCTCTGAGGCTCTGTTTCTTTGTAAGTTGGGGGGAAATAATAGTACCTGTGTAAGCAAATTCACATGTTGAAATTTATTGAGCATCTAGAACGTACTGAGTACTCAGTCAATGATGACATTCACAGTGATAGCTTTATTAGTACTACCAGCATTGTTAATGGATATTGTTGAAGTGATATTTTAACATTATTATATATTTCATTTATCTGTGCTGTCCCTGATCCTGAGGGGGCCAGTAAATTACTCTTGCCATCTTTGATGATTATTTTGCTCATGTAATGTATTATAAATTTGAGATTTATTGAACCGATGGCAGAATAGGAACAATTAACAAAGTTCAAAAGTTATTTTTTTCTCAATTATCCAAGTGCAAACAGTGAGAAGTAGATTGACAGAGAATGCCACTTGAGTGGTGGGATTATAGTTATTTGTGTAGCATTCAGTGCACAACATGCTATTTTTTCTCTCCTAAATAAATGGAGATGTAGAGTTAACTGATTATTTTATTGGTAGGAAAATAGGGCAGTTTCAGAGGATTCCACTGGCTTTCCCTTATCATACTAACTCTCACTTCACAGGCCAAGGATTCAGTATGGGAGTTATACCAACTTCCATGTATGTCCATCAAAATTTCCCTCGCAGACTGGGAAAATGTCCACTGGGAAAGTTTGTAGACCCAGTGGATGCATTTTATTTTATTTTATTTTCATTTTATTTATTTATTTATTTTTTGAGCAGTGGATGCATTTTAAACCAGACCTTAGCCAAGCATGGCTTGGGACCTGCTCACCGTATTGTATTTACCACTAGATTCCTTATGTCCCCATATGTGTTTCATTCCAACTGGGGAGCCATGACAGTCCTTCAGGTCTCTGGGCATCAATATCGACTGAGCTGCTGTGCCCAGTAGTCCTCAGAATACATGAGCATTCACCCTTTCCTATTGCACAGTTACCTGAGTAAATGGCCAGAGATAACTTTGGGAATGAACAGGGGAATTTTTATAGCATATACTTGCCATGGTGTTGCAGGGTCCACTTCTTTCAGTTTGTTCCAGATCTAAATATTGACTCAGATCTGGGAACTGAGCAATGTGTTGTTATATTTTATCCATACAATCACATTCAGTTTTCTGTATTGCTACTTGTGCCTTTTAATTGTGGGTATTGGGGAGCACCCTCATTGGCTATCCATCTGTTTTTCCCCCAGCATTACCATGTTTATATCTCCCTCAGAGTTCAGTCCTATTGACTATCCTTCTGTCCTTGTCCTCCTGTTTTTACAGTAGCTGCAGTCTCCTTGATTCTTAGGTTGAAGCACCACCACCTGGCCTTTATTATTTCTGTGTCCCATTGTTCCCATTCCCCCATTGAGACCAGCTTTGTTGTGGCTAAGTTAGTCCTGGATTGCAGGGAAGAGTGACATCTAAATTTCTTATTGATGTAAGTGCTCCTCTCAGCAGCACAGTACTGATTGCTTCAGGTGAATAATGTGTCCTCTGGGCTTGCCTGTGAAACATAATTCTGTGTTTTTTGGCCTCACCATCATATATCCTTTCCAGTAGGCTCACCTTATTTCTTTTTCTATCTTCTTGAATAGAAAAATTAAGTATTTCTATTTCACTTGGTATGAGCCATTCTTACTCCAGCTTCTAGAGGCATCCTAGCAGCAAGTTTGCCTATCCTCTGGGATCCTTGTTAGGTATTACATCTCATATCTTCAGAAAGTACCTCCAAATTAATAATGTTTTAAATATTCAGTCTTACTCTCTGGCCTCTTTGATGAAACACCCTCAAAATTCAATCTTATAGATACTCCCCAGACCTCTACCTGCACATGCTACCTAACACTTAGATCATCTTCAGAATGTAATCTCTTTCCTTCCTATTAGATCCGCCATATCCCTAGCTGAGAAATGTTGAGCAAGAATCAGCAGGATCAGATAAGTGATATGATATGAATATCTAGGAACAAATGAATGCCTCTTATGCATTGTGTTCTGCTTTCCTTCTCTATATAATGATATTGACAAACTTATTCATTGTTCTTTTGAATTGGTTTCATTTTTATATTCCAATTTTTTCTATCTTTCTAAAAATGTAATTCATTTGTTTGTTAATGTTTGCTGTAAACTATCATGATGTGCAAAAAAGTTATAATATGGATTAATCCAGAAACATCGGTATAAATGTTTTACAAGCTTTAACTATTAAGTGATGCTGTATTACATGCCTTCCTAGTTGTTCAGACATGATTGGTTAAGAGGGAGCCTGATTCTACTATCTGCAGTCTGGAGGGTCTGTAGTCAAGGTAAACTTAAATCGTAGATTTGTTGCTTATTAGTTCTATGACTTAGATATATTATAAAAGTCCTAACATAGTTTCCATGTCTATATAAAGGGAATGTTTATCCTGTCTATCTCAGAGAGCTGATGTGATCATTTATAAACTAACTAGCACATTAAAAGTACTTAGCATAAGACTTGGCATAGAGTAAGTGCTCAACAAATAGTACCTACTGGAGGATTATGAGATGTCACATCTTTTCTTACTTATTCCCATTCCAGCATATATTTTATCATCAAATCTTAGCTCAAATTTGATCTTATTCATAAAATACTCACATAATTATAGCTAAAATAATCTTATTTTGCTGAACTCTAGAGAGATTTTTCTATACCTTGCTCATGTCACTTGTATACTTATCTCTTATATTTTGATATTCATAGAGTATCTTTACCCTACAAGATCATGTGCACCTTTGGAACAGGCATTCTGTTTTGAACACAAGTGTTCAAAATATATGCTCCAAAAGAATTAAAATAGAGAGCACTAAATGCTAAGTAATGCTGATTTTATCTACAATAAAACAGTTATAACTACTATCCACTCACCACGGTCTTACAATGACAAAGTGAGATATAAATTATAAATCTGATAAGTGAATTGAGGAAAATATTTAAAGCAAATGTAGAATTTAAGGTAGAATTATTATCATGTTCATTTGTCTCAAGGTTTCAGATGCTTACTTTATTAGTAATTATGTAATGAGTTTCATAACTTTCAAGGACAAAGATGTAGTAAGATCATACTGTTAAATAATGCTAGTCAGCCCTCAAACACAAGTATATAACCCATAGCAAATTTTTAAGCTTTTGAATGAATCAGGAAAAAGACAATTTTTACAGCTTCTTGCTTCTATCTTTCATCATCTCTTCTCCTGGCCTTTGTCTTATTTTAAAGCTATGTGAATCAAAGGAAAAAATTGTGTTTTGTTATCACCATGATGGGCCCTTCATAAAGCTTTTAATTAGCCTCTCCTTCTAAGTAGGACATTTGCATGTGTAAATTATATGATCCCTTGTCTAAGTTTAAGTGGATGATGTGAATGAGAGGGGCTTCATTACTTTTCCTCTTCTTCACATAGCTTTATATGCACCTATTCACATTTAAGTACATATGCATATACATTTTAATTATATAGTAAGTTCCCTACATATGAAGGAGTTCCATTCTGAGAGCACATTTGTGAGTCCAATTTGTTTGTAAGTCCAACAAAGTTAGCCTGGATACCAAACCAACACAATTGGCTATATAGTACTGTACTGTAATAGGTTTATAGTACTTTTCACACAAATAATACATAAAAACAAACACAAAAAATAAAGAAAAATTTTACAGTGCAGTACCTTGAAAAGTACAGTAGTACAATACAACAGCTGGCACACAGGGGCTGGCATCAAGTGACCAGGCAAGAAGAGTTACTGACTGGAGGAGGGAGAGGAGGTGGGAGATGGTAGAGCTGAAGGATCGTCAGCAGTAGCAGACAGAGGGCAAGTCGCACTTTGATTCGTGCCTGATGTTGATGGCACAGGTTCTGGCTTCTTGCTGGGTTCAAGTCTATCTACAGTCTTGAAAAAATGATGCAGTGCTGTCTGGGTGGTAGTTCTTTTTTTCGCATCATAGATGACATGCTGGATTGCATTCTGAATGGCTGCTGCAACCTTCGTGTACCCTTCTACGTCCAGGTCCTGTGCCTCAAAAACTAACAGTGCCTCTTCAAATAAAGAAAATCCCCTTGCCATTTCCTGCATCGTGAATCTCTTTGGTTCTTCAGTTAATTCTTCTTCCTCGTCTCTCTTCTTCTTTTCTCTGGGCCTCCAGTTCCATCAGGTCTTCATTAGTAAGTTCGTTGTGTTGCACAGCAAGGAGTTCAATGAGGTCTTTCTCTTGCAGATCTAGCTCCAGCTTCTCACTGAGGGTCACTAAGTTGCTAAAGACCTCTTTGGACTCCTCATCCACCTTCTCAAATCCACAAATATCATGAACACACTGCAGGCAAAGGTTCTTCCAAACCCCATTCGTGGTGACAGCCGAAACCTCACACCAAGCAAAGTCCATGTTTTTTGTGGCCTTGTAAATGTTATAGTCCTTCCAAAATTGTTGCAAGATTGTTCCTGATTTGTCACTCACCTTTACTGCCTGACAAAATGTGTGATGTAAATAATATTTCTTGAAAGTTGCTAGAACTCCCTGGTCCATGGGTTGGATGAGCAACATAGTATTTGGTGGCAGATGCACGACTGTGACTTTTAGGTGAAAGTCATCCATGAATGGGGGTTGGCCTGGAGAGTTGTTGAGCAGCAAAAGACTGTTGAG
Source organism: Hippopotamus amphibius kiboko (assembly GCF_030028045.1). Classification (NCBI taxonomy): domain Eukaryota; kingdom Metazoa; phylum Chordata; class Mammalia; order Artiodactyla; family Hippopotamidae; genus Hippopotamus; species Hippopotamus amphibius. The sequence continues at coordinate 168,615,809 of NC_080187.1, read as the reverse complement.
TGGGACCTCCTTCTCCAAGCAATATTTCTCTGCCTCTGGGATAAAGTGGTGGAAAAACCAATCTTGGAAAAGGCCTGTGTAAGCCAGGCTTTGGGGTTACTCTTCCACACAACAGGAAGAGGGCCCTTGGCTATGTTTTTAAGGTCTCTTGGATTCTCTAAATAATAAACTAAGAGAGGCTTCAGCTTCATATCACTGGAGGCATTGCCACCAAACAACAGAGTTAGCCTATCCTTTGTTGCTTTAGAGCCGGGCATCAATTTTTCCTCCTTCCAGATGTAACTTCGGTCTGGCATCCTCTTCCAGTACAGTCCTGTCTCATTCACATTAAGAAGCTGCTCAGGTAAATCTGCTCCTTCATCAATAATTTCTCGAAGCATTTCAGGAAATTCCCAGGTAGCTACCCTATCTGCGCTTGGTGCCTTGCCACTTACTTTCACGTTCTGAAGGGTGGCTCTAGGCTTGAACCAATGGCACCAGTCATACTGGCATTAAAAGATGCACCCTCTGATTTTTCACCATGTTTCTTCTTCAAGTCTTCATGAAGGCTTTTAGCTTTCTCTTGAATCAGCATTAAACTAAACAGGACTCAACATTGATGCTGATCCTACATCCACACCCTGAGAAGTTTCTCCATCTCCTCCATCACTTTTCCACCTTTCTTCGATATTATTGTCCACATCATTGACACAGCAGACTTCACTTGTTCCGTGATCTTGTCCCTGTTCTTTTGAACATTTTCTTTTGTCATGCCAGTGGTTGAACAATTCATGTTATAAGAATGAGCGATGTCTACCATAGTTTCGCCTCACTCCACTTTCTTAATTATTTTCACTTTTGTTTCCATCATTATAACTCAGTACTTTTTATCAGTACCAGCTATTGGGTTGCCCAAAAAGTTTGTTCGGGTTTTTATATAAGATGTTATGGAAAACCCAAATGAACTTTTTGGCCAACCCAATACATCATCACTGCTTTTGCACTTGCTTCCAGACATTCTGGGCTTGAAATAAAGATATTGTACTACTGTACTGTATACATTACTGAACAGTAAAGTACACAAAAGCATGATCCACTTGTAGAGGATGCATGCATGTGACAATGTATGCCAGACACGTGAACTAACTTATGTGGTTGGACATGCAAACTCATGTTCACACCTTTGAAATTTCCCAACTTGAAGGTTCATATGTAGGGGACTTACTGTACAAGAAAAGAGCTTGAGGATTATTTTTTTTGACATTCCCTGGATATTTGTCCCTTTCAACTATTTCTCTTTTTGTATTTTCAAACTACTACAAAGTAGGAATGAGAAAATATTGAACCTACCTCCCACTTGTTTTTGAAGAATCAGAGAAAAGCTAATAACTTAATTGGTTCCATGGAGTAAAATATAGTGTATTCACATTAAAAATGAAATCAATCAAGTACTACTATATCTAGTCACACATACACACAAAGTATTGACAGAGACTCACTTTTTGAGGTATAGTATTTGGATATATGATTGATAATAACTCATAAATAAACTGAATTATAGTTTAGAATGGGGCATTTTTTTGATTAGAAATTACTGTTTCCAAAATATATTTTCTTGAGTGTTTTCGACATTTCTGTTCTAATTCCCATGACATTTTGCCAAGCTTACCAATGATTTATTTCTAATTAGTTTGAAGTAATAGGGAGTTTTGCCCTATTCCTTTATGGGAAAATACCTAGTTACAGAAAAGTCAAAGAACCACTTAATCAGTGAGCGCAGGTTTTAAAAATATAAATCAGTGTCTCCTTAATTTAATAGTTTACTTAATATATAGCTTCTATTTTATGAGAACAGGAATATATCATTTTTAGATCCTCTAAAAAAAGCATAATTGCTAAAATAATTAATACAAAGTTCAACTAAAAAGATATTTTTAGATTATCATTTAATGTCATTGACATACCTGTGATCAATAATAGGAAGCATGACTAGCAGTAAAAGAACAGAATAAAAAAATGGTCACTAAATGACGTGGATTCATCATACTGAGTTAGATGCTATGCACAGTTGAATTAACATAATTTGTCCTCCTATTATTTTTCTGCTATGTCAATCCTTTTCTAACAAGAAGTTAAAGATCCAGTTGACTATCCTAAGCAAATTCAGCACTTCCAGGTTACAGAATTAAATTACCATTATCACATTAAATAAGTCCTCCTCATCATACTACTTTATTTCAAAACTTACTATAAAGCTAGAGTAATTATGGCAGACTGATATTGATGCTAGTGTATACATTGAGATCGTTGGGAAAGAAGAGAAAGTTCACAAGTAAACACACACACACATATATATGGTCAATTGATTTTTGACAAAAGTGCCAAAGTAATTCAGTGAGGGAAGAATAGGTGTGCAGGTTTTGAGAAACTGAGGCCTGCTGCATGCCTACAAGACTGACTCTTGAGTGAGCTTCCTTGTTTGGCTCAACTACAAAGTGTTGTCATATGTCATTGCTGGGAGAATTAACAAATCCCCATGTGACTCCATTGGAAGGAGATACCTGGAAGTTTGTGCCAGGTTTCTCCTGGACTTTACCCCACATGCCTTTTCCCTTTGCTGATTATAGTCTGTACCCTTTCACTATCATAAAGCATAACTATGAGTATAACAGTTTTCTGAGTCCTGTGAGGTTTTTTTTTAGCAAATCATCCAGCCTGCTGGTGGCCTCATGGATCTCTGACCCATTTTTTCATCAAATGATACTAGAATTTCAGGATATGAATCTGGAACCAAATCCAGAAACTAAACCTTTACCTCACACTGGAATCAAAATTCAATTTGGAATGGATTACAGACCTAAATGTTGACACTAGATATAAATATATAAAACCTTCTAAGCAGAAGTATTCACAGAAAATGTTTGTTGATGTGGAATAGGCAGACACTCCTTTTATAGGATGCACAAAGCAAAAATATAAAAATTGATAAATTTTACATTACTAAAATATAGATGCTTACTCTTGAAAGACGTAGTTAAGAAAATGAAAAGATAAGCAGACTAAGAGAAAGTATTTGCACTACATACATAGACTGCTATGGACTGAACTGTGTTCCCTCAAATTCATATATTAAAGGCTTAACTCTCATTATGACTGTATTTGGAGACAGCATCTATAAGGAGGTAGTTAGGGTTAAATGAGGTCATAGGCTTTAGGCCTTGATCGAATAGGATTAGTATCTTTATAGGAAGAGACACCAGAAAGCTCATTCTTTCTCTCTCTGCCATATGAAGACACAGCAAGAAAGCAGTCATCTGCAAGCCAGGAAGTGAGCTGAGACTAGGAATCCAATCAGCAAGTACCTTGATCTTAAACTTCTTAGCCTCCATAACTGTGAGGAAGTAATATTCTGTAGGTTAAACCATGCAGTCTGTGGTATTTTGTTGTAACAGCCTGAGGTAACTAATACAGATGACAGAGGATTTATATCCAGAATAAAGAACCCTAACAACTCAATAAGAAAAAGAACCCTGAAAAGGGGCAAAAAATTTAGACAGACACTTCATTAAAGACAAAACAAAACAAACAAATGGCCAGCTAGAACATAAAAATATTGAACGTCGTTAGTTAAGGAAATGCAAATCAATACTGCAGTGAGATACCAATAAATAACCACTAGAAAGGCTTTAAAAATATTAACAATACCAAGTGATGGAGAGAGTGTATAACTTTAGTTTCATTCATTGTGTGAATTTAAATAACATGACCACTTTGGAAAATGTTTGGCAATTTCTTATAGAGTTTATGTACTTACTCTATGACTTAGAAATTCCATTCCTAAAATTTATTCAAAGAAGGTAAAAACATGTGGACAGGAAAAACTTACATGTGAATGTCCACAGCAGCTTTACACATATGAGCCAAAAACTAGAAATAATATGAATTTGTATCAATCAGTGCACAGATAAATAAAATATGTTATGTCAATATGGTATAGTTAGCAATAAAAGAGAATAAACTATCAATGCATAAAAACTGTATGAATAAAACTCAGAAAAATAATGAAGGGAGAAAATAATCATGCACAGACTGTATATATACTATATAATTCTATTCTTATCAAATTCTAGAAATGCAAAAGCTTACATGACAGAAAAAAAGTCAGTGGTTTCTTGGTATGAGAAGAGGGTGCAGGTGCTGACTGAAAAATGGCACAAATGAACTTGTGGTGATGGAAATATTCTATATCTTGATTTTGGTAGTATGTACAGTGAGTGCATGTACATTTGTCATATTTCATTGAAGTTTACAATTAACTGGGTGATTATATTGTTTGTAAGTTATACCACAATACATTTCATTTTAAAAAGAGGGAGTGTAATTTGAAGCATATATGTGTTTGATTTGCATGTGCAGCTATTGTCTCATGAGAAAATGCAAACATTGATTCCTCCTGCAGAGGGCACTGTTTTGAGAGGGTCATTTTGTCTTGTACCTTAGTATGCCTTTTGAATTTTGAATTAAGCAAATGTGTTACCTGTTTTTTTTAATAACACATTTTCTTTATATCCTAGAACCTAGTACCATTCAAGCAAATGTGTTACCTGTTTTTTTTTAATAACACATTTTCTTTATATCCTAGAACCTAGTACCATTCAAAAGTAGGTACCTGGTAAATGTGTATTTAATTAAAACTAAGGCTAGGAACTAAATCATGACTCATAGTTTACTATATACTGAACACATAGAGATAACTTTCAAAACATCTCAGAAAAAAATGATTAACTGAATAATGTTTCAAGCAAGTAATATTTTAGGATAATAATGGAAGAAAATTTTGCCAAATATCATATGTTCTTTCAGTATGCTATAGACTGATTCAAAGGGGTCAGTAGTGATGAACCTTAATACAATAAAAATCTTTAAAATACTGGCATATCTTCTAGCTCAACAGAAGCTCTCAGAATCCATAAAACAGAGCACCCACTTAAGTCAAGGCATACAACAGATAGTGGTAAAGATAGATTATTTTCATAGAAAATGTAATAAAATGAAAACCCAATATGTAATTTACTGATAGCATTTCTTAGGGCTAGTGAATTCAGTTGTTCCCTTAAGATACATCTTTTTATTTTATTTGCTATTATTTTATTTTCATTTTTCTCCTTTGATTATAGAGACATTTATTACATATCTACTATGTGTGAAGATACTTTTATATTAATGCAAAATTATCTTTTTCCTATAATTATAGGTGTTAGGAATCAAATTACACTAGAAAGAACTTTAGTAGTCAGGCAGTTTTTATTTCTACTTCAAAATTATAATTTTAGAGAATATATTTCAATATTAGAAAGTTTACTTTTAAAACATAATTTTGAGACTGGCTAGGAAGGTTGTTGATTCTGTCTTGTTATTCATTTTGCTTCTTTTGAATTGTGCTGTACCTGAAATATTGTGGGTTTTTTTTTCTCACTGTGTCCTTTATGAGGGACACTAACAAATTGGAATGTGTAAAAAAAGAGAGCAACCTGTGTAATTAGTGGATAGAAAGCTATGTTGCTGATATTTGATTCTCTTAAAAATCACCAGAAAAAACTTGTGGATGTGGCAAAGCTGAATTTATTAGACTAACTCTAGAAAGGGTGAATCAACTTTGAGAACATCTTAACAGTGTCTCAAAATAGGAAAAGTTGTGGCAGGATGTCTATAGTGTTTTAGTACATGGATTCAGTGATTTCAGGGTGGTGAACAAGTAGGATAGGCAGGGTTTACAAGATATCATTGTCTTAGTAGGCAGGATGTGGTGATGGTCTTGAAGAGAGCCTTGATCAGCAAAATTTTGTCTTAATAAGTGAGCTGTGTATTTTGTTCACAGCCTTGCTTAGCATAGGGAAGGGTAAATCTGTTTTGTCTCAGGATTGTTTACCAAAGAAACGGGAAAGATACTGGTTTTAGTTCTCCATGTCAGATGAATGACAGTTTAAAAAACTGGGGTTGTGTAGTATAAATTTTAAAATAGAACTCCCAGCTTGGAGTAAAGAAAAATGATAGTAATCATTAGTTTCTTAAATAAAAATCTACCGTAAAATTTTAAGGTATTGGGCAATTGTAATAGTGACCCTGAAATAATAGTCCCATTTCAGTTTATTGGTGTCCTAAAGAAAAGAAAAATTCAAACACTGAGGAAATATAATAAGTGTAAAAAGCACATGGAATTAGCTATGTAATTGTGAAAGAATACTAATAGGGGGGGTGTATAAATATAAGATTACAGTTTTTCAATCATTGTTTTTGTTTGTTTTACTTTCCGGTAGAACTTGATATAGTATTAGATATTGACAACATTCAACATTTAAACAGTTTGTAGATTAGAATATTTTTGAAGAACTTTTGTGCTCTATAGAAAAATAGCCATTGTATCTTTTTATATTGGAATGTTTGAGATGCTATATGACATGTCCTTAATGAGGATCTTGTCCTCTTTGGTCTATAAGAAGAGGCACTTAAGACTCTGCTTTGACACTTAATTCTAGTTGCGGAAACTGGAAGAAGTCATTAACATCATTGAGCTCAATGGCTCACTACTAAAATCATTCTAATAATATGAGGAAGAAATTGCATAGCATTTTTGAAACACTGTCATAAACTACAACACAATTTGCAGGTGAGCTAGTATCATCAGCTAGATGTCTTGCTTTTTCGTGATCTCATATCTAGCACTGCTTAGATTTCTACATTCCTTTTTCAAGGAGTATAGCCAATTCTTTGGCTTCCTTTTGTTAATAAATGAAATTGTGTACTTGAAATCCAAAACCCATGGAAGCTGGTATTACAAGGAAAGCATATCTCAAAAGGCTGTGTTTTTGTCCTTTCTTGTTCCCAACAAATGTAAGCCATTGAGTTAAATAACTGTTGACTTTCCCAATTCCCAAAGTTGTTTCAATTTGCACAAAGGAGGAAACTTTTTATATGGTGTAAGGCTATTAATTTGGATGTAGGGCTTTTCTGGGCTAAATGGGGATGCACACTTAGTGTTGTAAATATTATTATCCTTGCTATTTTATTAAAATGAGCTATTACAAAGTCTTTGAGCTGTGTTCTAGCCAGATATTCCTTGACATGTATAGATAGATACAGTCATAGATATAGAACTTTTCCACTTCTACATTTGTTATTTGAATAGTTATTTTTCATAATAATAATAAAAAAGATTTATCTGCCTCATAAACAGTAGTATCTTTAAGTTTCAATTTTACTCAAAATTATGTACAGAGTAGTATTTAAATTCCTTCCTACTAAGTAAGAGAAGTGAAAGAAAATAGTTCTGAAAAACTATTAACTTAAAAAAAAAATCTCATGTGCAGTTTTGAGATGCAATAAAAGAAGAGCTAAGCAAATGGAATCTGAAGTTAGGTTACCTGCATTTGATTCTCTTACTCCATGATGTAGGTGACATTGGGCATTATTTAATTTAACTCAGTTCCCTTATTCTGTAAAATAAGGATAATAATAATACCTGTGTTGTAGAAAGATTAAATGATACAGTAGATATAGAACATCTCACAGTGACTAACATATGATAGACTCTGAATAAATATTAAATATTATAATTTTTGGAGATCCTCTTTCGTTTTCTATTCCAAACAGCTATGTACACCAGAGATACACATGTGCACAGGGCCACATGCACAAATTTATCATCCACATTTAGCTTTTGACCTATGAAGCTCTAACTATGCAACCTAGGTCTAATTTGGCAGTTGGAGGAAGATTTTTCCATAAACTTCATCAAATGACTTGTTCAAGGACTTATTTAGAGCTTTCATTTTGGAATTGCTGCCAGGAATGGGTTACAAATGCACAGCAGAAACAGCTAAATACTATAGTCAAGAGAACCCATTCAGCATACCTTCCTGAAATGCAGTTCACTCTCTTAATGGTGAATTAAAATATTAGTTTAGTTAGGAGCTTGCTGTCTGTGAAGTTAGAAACCTGTGTTTAATGTTCTCTCTAAGGAGAACTAACTTTAAATTTTCTGTTACTTCAGAGCTGTGGAGTACCATACAGAAAATGAATTAAAAGTTTTAAACTAAAAAAGTAGAAGGAAACAAGTACTTGTCCTTTACAAGGAGTTATCTGCCTGGCATATTAAGTTTAGAAAATAAGAGGTCTGAAATCCAAAGTGGAGGAAATGTCATTTTCAAATGAAATTAAATATGTTATTACAATTAAATGAGTGGAATATATAAATTATCATTTTTATATAATATACTTTGTTAAAGAATGAAACATTTAATTAAAAAATAGAATTTTAATACTCAGACAAAAATTAGTTGCAAATCCTTGAATTTGTTTAAATCAGTCTTCAAAACTTTTTCTTTTTATTCTCTTTTCAAATTCAAGTTCTCCACATTTCTAATGTAAAGTTCAATACACTATCTGCATAAAATAAATCGAAGCAAACTTCAGGGAAAAAACTAAATTCCACAAATTTTTTTTTATTATTAGGCTATCCATCAACATTTTTTTTTTTTATAATTTGTTCCTAAGTTTCTTGGAGTGTTTGACTTTATAGTTCCTTTGTCACACTTATTTGGAAAGTTCTTGACTCATCTTAAAGCAAATCACAGTAAGTCCATCAACAGAATTTTTACAAGCCATGCATTGTGGATAGTTTATCCTTGAAAGTATGACTAACACTGATAGATTTGAGTCAGTTGAATAAAAATTTATGAGCAAAGCTGCTGAAGTTTTTCAGATAACTCATTTTCCTCAATGTCAATTAATTTGCTAGGAAATAACAGCTCCTTTGGTGTAGGCAAGGGTTGTATAACTCCTCCATTTGAGATTCTTATAATCTTCTTTGCTAAATAATTTCAATCTGGTGTGTGTGTGTGTGTGTGTGTGTGTGTGTGTGTGTGTGTTTAATGCCCTGTGACATCACAAGGGCAGTTATTTATTCTGACTTCCAGGGATTCCATTTTATTTATGTAATATCTTATTGGCTTTATTTATGTATTGTATCTCCTTTCTTATGGACAAGAAAAAAATGCAGAATTGTTTCAAAATTCTTCTTTCATTCATTAGTAATCAACTGTACCATTTTGAAAAGCAGAAGGCTCTGTTTTGGCACTCATTTAAATTTTCACAAAATAGCTTGGTACATTTGGAGTTTGTTTTCTAGCATTCCTAGGGTAGGTACAGAGAAGCCATTATTCTATGGTGAGACTCTTCTGAGGACACAACTCATCATCCTGAATAGCAGAAGATCTTTCCAAGATGGCTTCTATGGGCTCTGGGAATTGTTTGACTTATTTTTCTTTAGTTCTTTCCTTAGCCTTATGGAATTTCACTCCACATATGTACCAATTGAATGCAACCAAAGATGCAAGGAGACTCTTCTGCATCCCTTAGCAGCCCCTGCTCTGTGCTGCTCTGCCCTCCAAATTATAGTCACCTCAGTTTCCCTAAACTCTGAATTCTGCCTCCTCAACTCAGCACATATCAAAGGGTTTGAGTTCATTCCCTGCACTGAGACCTGGAGACTATTCCAATAGCAGCAAGATGGCATAACTGTCAGGCTCATCTCATTGTTTCTTTTCTCTCAGGAATCACAGTCCTGTAGTGCCTGTTGTCCAGTGTCTGAAAACCATTGTTTCATTTTTCCCCCTCTGTTTTTTTCGTTGCTTAAAGCAGGGCAACCACTCCCTTGGCAGAAACTGACAAGAGATATTTGTCAAATGGAGCATAGTTTCCTCATACAAGAGGACAGTGTTTTTCTTTATAGACTCTATAAGTCCACATTTCTTTCTAAGTCCAGAAATAAGTATTCTACATGTCCATGGTCAACTGATCTGCAAGTACATTCCTAAGAACACACAATGAGGAAAAGATAGTCTCTGAAACAAATGGTGTTGGGAAATCACAAAATGTGCATATAGAATAATGAAATTGGACCCTATTTTACACCATAATCCAAAATCAACTCATAGATTAAAGACTTAAGCATAAGACCTGAAACTGTAAAACTACTAGAAGAAAAGTGAAGGAAAAAGCATCTTGACATTAGTCTGGGGAATGATTTTTTTATATGACTCCAAAAGTACAGGTAACAAAAGCAAAAATAGGCAAAGAGGTTACATCAAACTGAAAAACTTCTGCATAGCAAAGGAAACAATCAAGAGAGTGAAAAGTCAGTCTAAAGAATGGCAGAAAATATTTGTAAACCATACATTTGATAAGGGGTTAATATCTAAAATATATATGGAACACAAATGAATCAGTTGTCAAAAAACAAATCAATTAAAAAGTGCACAATGCACCTGATGACATTACTCCAAAGGCCTACAGGTATACAAAAGAGTACTCAACATCACTAGTCTTCAGGGAAACCCAAATCAAAAGGCAAATCAATATGAAATATCACTTTCATCAATTAGAATGCCTATTAGCAAAAAGACAAAAATTACAAGTATTGGAAAGGAGGTAAAGAAAAATGAACCCTGGAACACTGTTGGTGGTGATGTAAATTGGTATAGCCATTATGGAAATGGTATGAGAGTTCCCTCAACAATTAAAAATAGAATTATCATGTGATCCAGCAATCCCACTTCTGGGAATAGAGCCAAAAGAAATGAAAACAGTATGTAGGAGTTACATCTGCATTTCCATGGTCATTGCAGCATTATTCACAATGACCAAGCTCTGGGAACAACCTAAGTGTCTATCGATGGATAAAAGGATAAAGAAAATTTGGTATGTATATACAATGGAATATTATTCAACCTTAAAAAAGGAAATCAACATTTGTGACAACATGGATGAACCTGTGGAACATTATGCTAAGTGAAACAAACAAGATACAGAAAGACAAATACTATATGATCTCATTTATATGTAGAATCTAGAAAGATTGAACTCATAAAAGCAGAGAGTAGACTGGTGGTTGCCAGGGGCCAGAGGGTGGGGGAAATGGGGAAATGCTGGTTAAAGGGTTCAAAGTTTCAGTTTTGTAGGATGAATAACTTCTGTAGATCTAATGTACAGCATGGTGACTGAAGTTAATAATATTGTATTTTATACTTGAAATTTTTCAAGGGAGGAGAGCTCGAATGGTCTCACAGCACACACATGCCTGAGGTGATGCAAATGTTAATTAGGTTGATCATGGTAATTATTTCACAAAATAATTATGTATTAAAAATTATATATCAAAACATCATGTTGTACACCTTAAATGTATAATCTTTATTTGTCAGTTATACCTCAGTCAACCTGGACCAGGAAAAAAAAATAGACATAAAATCCAATGGAATAGAATAGGGAGCCCAGAAACAAACCCATGAGTATATGGTCAACTGATATTCAACAAAGTGTCAAGAATATGCAATAAATAAAGGATAGCCTCTTTATAGAATTTATTGTTAAAAAATGCCTTTTTAAAATTTTACAGTAAAATATTTAACTGTAAAAATCTCAAGTATATTATGATGAAACCATGTGTCCCTATCACAGAGCTTAATGAATAACTAACACAAATGTACTATATTTGAATTTCCATTGAATATATTCTTTCTTCCCACTTTCCTATTCCAGGGAAACAAATATTCTGAATTTGGTTTTTATCATTTCCATGATTTTTAAATATATTTATAATATGTGAATGCCTCCTAAGTAATATATAGCATTGATTTGAATATTTTCATACTTTTTAAAGAGAATCCTACTTTATGTATATTTCAGCAACTTGTTTTTTTGATAAAAATGAAACATAAATTTATCCATATTATTATTTTTACTACTGTATATGATTATGGTATATGTCCATGTCTTTATTTGTTTATCCATTCTACTGAAAGACATTTAGATGTTTTACAGTTTATTACTATCAGCTGCTAATTGCTGCTTTGTCTCTGACTCTTGTACATATGTATTTCTTGTAGTAGATACACATGTACACACACATACAAATGAGTGAATTTTCTGAGTCATAGGTTCTATGCAACTCTCATTTAAAGTAGTTATCACAGTAGTTTTTGAAGTGTTTGTGTCTAGTTACGTTAGTTACACCCTAGCCACCATTGTATAAGAATTGTCATTTCTTTAAATACTTTTAATATTTGTTGCTTTAAATATAAGTAATGATGCAGATACAGATATAAATATATACATATATAGCAATACTTAGGGGTGTATATACATGTGTGTATATATACATGTGTATATATGTAGGTGAATATATATGAAATAGGGTGAACTGAGTATTTTTTATATTCTACGATCAGCATTATATAATATGGCAATGTGGATCAAAAGCATTAATTTCAAACATTGATCCATGTTCTAGATTAATTCTAAAGAAACAATCAGATTTATTTGCAAACATTCATGCGTAAGATTATTTACTGTGTCCCACGTTTGAGACAAAACTGGGAAAAATAATAACTATCTAAAATGTGTATTGTTATAGATATGACAGCACATGGCAACTTGTGGCATATAATAACATCATACAGATATTTTTGTTAAGTAAAAGTAGAAGTTATAAACAATTATAGTAGAAGTTATAAACAATTATTTATAAAATACTCCTATTTTTCTTAAAACATCTATGAATTCATCACTAGCTGTATCTGTTTGTTTTCAGGCCTTGATATTTGCTTGTCTTTCTGCCTGAAGTAATCTTCCCAGAATTTTTATGTTAAATTATTCAGGTTTTGACTCAAATATATATATGTTTTAGACTTTAGAGAAATTTTAAATTGTAAATTTTTTGAAATTTATTTTTTCTTAAATTAATATTTAATTAATATTTCCAGAATATTTTCAGTAAAACATACTTTAAAGTGTTGAACTAAACCAGAGTCCCCTCTGAATATTTTTTCAGCTAATTATTTTTACCAGAGACATATTTGGATTTTAAAATTTATCTACTAAATCTTGGATGGTATATTGATATTGTTGATATTATGAATATAGTTATCTTAAAACTGGGCCACTTTCCATGATGAAACATCATCAAAAGAATTAGTTAAGTATTATTGCCCAGAACATTAATTAAATATCTAGCAAAATTTAGATCCTAAAATATTGTTGTTAAAAATAAATCTACCCAGTTTTTGTTGTGTTACAAATATATATTTTTTCTATATAGCAAATGTTTTTGTTAAATTTATCTGTACTAAATTTAGCTAATATCAATCAAGCATTAAAGTAATTATAGGTAGTAACTTTGAAATTTGATGTTTTGATAAGAATACCATCATGTATACAAACAATTGACAGTATAACCCTTAAGAAGAGTATTGCAGATTTTTAACATCTCACAGTAATATTTAATCCAATATGATCAGCAACTACAGACAAATTAAGACAATACCTCTCCATTCAATCTTACATATTCAGCATATAAATCTATGGTGAAATAAACAAGAGTATCATATTATTTTGGTTTAGGTAATTTATTGGAATTTTTTTAAGCTCTTTTTTTGAAATATAATTGTTTACACTTTTGTACCAGCTTTTGAGGTACACCAAATTGAATCAGCTGTATTTATGCACATATCCCCATATGCCCTCCCTCCCGTGACTCCCTCCCTCTCTCCCTATCCTGGCCCTCTAAGGCATCACCCATCATCGAGTTGATCTCCCTTTGTTATACAGCAACTTCCCACTAGCTAGCTATTTTACAGTTGGTAGTGTGTATATGTCTATGCTACTCTCTCACTTCATCCCAGCTTCCCCTTCGCCCCCTGGCACCCCCAACCCCATGTCCTCCAGTCCATTCTCTGCATCTGCATCCTTATGCTTGCCCTGTCACTGGGTTCGTCAGTACCATTTTTTTTTTTTTTTTTAGATTCCGTATATATGAATTAGCATACAGTATTTGTTTTTCTCTTTCTGGCTTACTTCACTCTGTATGACAGACTCTAGGTCTATCCACCTCATTACATATAGCTCCATTTCATTCCTTTTTATGGCTAAGTAATATTCCATTGTATATATGTGCCACATCTTCTTTATCCATTCATCTGTTGATGGGCATTTAGGTTGCTTCCATGTCCTGACTGTTGTAAATAGTGCTGCAATGAACATTATGGTACATGTTTCTTTTGGGATTATGGTTTTCTCTGGGTATATGCCCAGTAGTGGGATTACTGGGTCATATGGTAGTTCTAATTCTAGTTTTTTAAGGAACCTCCAAACTGTTTTCCATAATGGCTGTACCAATTTACATTTCCACCAACAGTGCAGGAGTGTTCCCTTTTCTCCACACCCTCTCCAACATTTGTTGTTTCTAGATGTTTTGATGATGGCCATTCTGACTGGTGTGAGGTGATACCTCATGGTTGCTTTGACTTGCATTTCTCTAATGATTAGTGATGTTGAGCATCTTTTCATGTGTTTGTTGGCCATCTGTATGTCTTTGGAGAAATGTCTATTTAGACCTTCCACCCATTTGTGGATTGGGTTATTTGCTTTTTTGGTATTAAGCTGCATGAGCTGCTTTTATATTTTTGAGATTAATCCTTTGTCCATTGCTTCATTGGCAAGTATGTTCTCCCATTCTGAGTGTTGTCATCTTGTCTTGTTTATGGTTTCTTTCGCTGTGCAAAAGCTTTTAAGTTTCATGAGGTCCCATTTGTTTATTCTTGCTTTTATTTCCATGATTCTAGGAGGTGGGTCACAAAGGATCTTGCTTTGATGTATGTCATAGAGTGTTCTGCCTATGTTTTCCTCTAGGAGTTTTATAGTGTCTGGCCTTATTACATTTAGGTCTTTAATCCATTTTGAGTTTGTTTTTGTGTATGATGTTCTTGGATTGGAAGAATCAACATTGTGAAAATGACTATACTACCCAAAGCAATTTACAGATTCAAAGCAATCCCTATCAAATTACCAATGGCATTTTCACAGAACTAGAACAAGAAATCTTATGATTTGTATGGAAATGCAAAGGACCCCGAATAGCCAAAGCAATCTTGAGAAGGAAAGATGGAGTTGGTGGAATTAGGCTTCCTGACTTCAAACTATACTACAAGGCCACAGTGATCAAGATAGTATGGCACTGGCACAAAAATAGAAAGGAAGATCATTGGAACAGAATAGAGAACCCAGAGGTAAACCCAAGCATATATGGGCACCTTATCTTTGACAAAGGAGGCAAGAATATACAATGGAAAAAAAAAAGACAGCCTCCTCAATAGATGGTGCTGGGAAAACTGGACAGCAACATGTAAAAGAATGAAATTAGAACACTTCCTAACACCATACACAAAAATGAATTTTTTAACTTAAAATGTTTTATGACCTATAGTCTTCAGTGGCAATACTTGCTAACTGGATAGAAATTTCCGACGTGGCACAAAATGCTATTTATTTTCTATTTCATAGATTGGATTCTATAATGTTCCTTGGAGACCTATTTTATTGGCTTTTTGTTCTTAGACAAAGTCATATGAATGGATCATAAACTACAACAAAATTATTATCACTGTTTATGTTGAAAACAATCAAGGTGTCTGAAAGGCCACAAACAGCTATTATAGTCACATAGCTCTGATATTCAATCAGATCTTATTTCTGCTATTGCTGTTTGAAACATCCTGGTAGCCCTGAGACCAAGGTATTAAAATGGAATTTACATGGTTTAAATTTTTGTTTCTTATATTAATTTTTTAGAAAGTTTTTTATGGAGGTAGCAAGATATAATATTCTCCCCATCCCTGTGCTGTGCTATTTCCTCTCCTGAAAATTCTGTGATAGAAGTACCATTCAGAGTTCAAGCACTTGTGTAATTTCCCCAAACAAAACCCTTAAGGCACAGTCACAATTTCTATAAACCATACTGAAAGAGATAAATAGTTTAAAAAATCTCACAGTCAAATGTAGAAAAAAGATCCAAACCTCTATTTTCTTCACATTCTACTTAATATGAAAATAATTTCATCCATAATTATGAGATTTTAAAAGACATTTGTTACACAACAATAAAATTATAGTTTCTCTGAGCAGGCAATTATTACTATTTCCTGAAGATGGACTTTGCAATTACTTTAAGTAAAACAAAAGAACGTCTAGAAAGTTACAGCATGCCTTCAGATATACAAGGAAGAAGCAAAGTTGATACATTTAATTCTCTGCCCCCATCCATGTATAAGCTCTATCAACATCTTCCACCAGAGTGGGGACATTGTTTACAACTGATGAACCTACATTGACAAATCACTATGACCCAAGGACCATAGTTTATATTAGGGTTCACTCTTGATTTTCCATGGCTTTTAACAAATGTACAATGGAATGTATCCAACATTATATTATCATACAGAATATTTTCACTGCTCTAAAAATCTTCTGTGCTCTACCAATTCATCCCTGTCTTCTTTCTAACCTCTGGCAACCAAGGACCTTTTTACTGTCCCCATATCTTTGCCTTTTCCAGAATGTCATATGGTTGGAAGCATACAGAATGTAACATTTTCAAATTGGCTTCTTTCAGTTTAAAATGCATTTAAGTCTCCTTTTTGTCTTTTCATGGTTTAATAGCTTTTCTTGTTCTTCTTCTTCTTCTTTTTTAAGCACTGAATACTATTCCATTGTCTGGATGTACCACAGTTTAGTTATCCATTCACCTACTGAAGGACTTCCAAGTTTTGACAATTTCCCTGATGACATGATGGCAGCATCTTTTTACACACTTATTTCCATTTGTGTATCTTATTTGGTAAGGTGTCTACTCAGGTAGTTTGCCTAATCAGGTTGTTTTTTATCTTATTGTAAAGTTAAGAGTTTTTGTATATATTGGATGACAGTCCTTTATCAGATATGTTCTTTGAAAATCTTTTCTCCCAGTCTTTGGTTTATCTTTTCATTTTCTTGACAGTGCAGCTTGCAGAGCAGAAATTTTTGATTTCAGTGAAGTCCAGTTTGTCAATTTCTTATTTCATGGATCATGCCTTTGATGTTGCAGGGAAAGAATTTTTTAGATCTCAGAAGTTTAGAAAGAATATGTAACACTGGTAATAGTGTCAACAAAACTATAGAGGCATGAAATTTTGTGCATTATCATTATGGTGTGCAAAAATTATAAATCTTGAGTGGTGTAGGGTTAGAAATGTTAATGAAAAAGTAGTATGATACCATATTAGAAACTAGCATGAGTAACATCCTAAGGATTTACATTATATCATGCAAACAAAGGGACTCTTTGAGATGTTCACTTCCTACCACTCTCCCCCATCCCTTGCCCCTCCCGCCTCCCAGGATAAGGCATAAGCAGATTTTTGCTTTGTATTCCAGGAAGCTCAGCATGTCACTAATAAGGACATCCCATCATTGGGTCTCCACCCAGATGATGTTATCTAAACCTAATTAACTCTAAAGGGCCCTACCTCCAAATACCATCCCACTGGGGGTCAGAGCTTAATTCAGCATATTAATTTGGGGGGCCTACTAACATTCAGTCCATAATAGATTAAACCTGGATTTAAAATGGGTTAAAGATTTAAACATAAGACCTGATATTGTAAGACTTCTACAAGAATATATAGGGAAAATCTTTATAACATTGGTGTTAGAAGTTATTTCTTAGAATGATACCAAAAGCACAAGCAACAAAAGCAAAATTAGGCAAGCGTACTACATAAAAATAAAACGTTTCTGCATAGCAAACAATCAACTGAATGAAAAGGCACACTATAGAATAAGAGAGAATATTTGTAAACTTTATGTATGATAAGGGGCTATTATCAAAAATATATGAGGAACATCTACATTTCAGTAGTGAAAAAATGAATAATCTGATTTTAAAAATGGGTGAAGAACTTGAATAGTCATTTCTCCAAAGAAGACATACAAATAACCAAAAGGTATATGAAACGATGCTCATCATCACTAAATATCAGGGAAATGCAAATCAAAACTTTAATGCGTATCACCTTATACCTGTTAGAATGGCTATTATTTTAAAAAAAAGATATTGTTGGCTAAGATGTGGAGAAATTAGAACACTTGTATGCTTTTAGTGGGAATGTAAAATGGGGAAGATGCTTTGGAAAACTACATGGATCCTCCTCAAATAATTAAAAATAGAACTACCATATGCTCCAGCAGTCCTACTTCTGGGCATATGCCCAAAATGATTAAAATCAGGATTTTGAGGAGATATATGCACTCCTATGTTGTTTGCAGCATTATTCACAATAGCCACAATATGTAAATAAGATAGATGTCCATCAACAGATGAATGGATAAAGAAATTGTGATATAGACATACAATGGAATATTATTTAGCCCTAAAAATAATGAAATTCTGCCATATGCAACAACATACACAAATCTGGAAAACATTAAGCCCATTGTAGAAGGAAACATATGGCATGATTCCACTTATGATGTATCACAAAATAAATAAGAAATATCTAAAATAGTTAAACTCATAGAAATAGAGAGTAGAATGGTGATTGCCAGGTACCAGAGGGAGGGAGAAATGGAGATTTGCTACTTGACAGGTATAAAGTTTCAGTTATGAAAGATGAATAAGTTGTAGAGGTTTTCTGTAGAACATTGCAACTACAGTTAACGACGTATTGTGCACTTAAAATTTAAAAAGGTAAATCTCATGTTAAGTGTTCTTACTACAATAATAAAAATAAATTAATTCTATTAGTCAAAAATTATAAGGGTGAGTATTTTTCCTTAGTAGTAATTGTAAAATATTTTAAAACATTATTATGGAAAATAAACCTTACTTCTATGAAAACAAAACAAAACAACAGCAATGAAAGTAAGTATACAAGACCTCTACACTGAAAACTGTAAAGCATGGAGTGTAATGAAAACCTAAAGAAGTGGAAGGATGTACCATGTTCATGAACTAGAAGACTCAATACTTTTAGATATCAATTTTTCCAATTGATGTATAATTTCAATGTAATCCAATACAATAAAAATCACAGGAAGATTTTTCTGGGGAGATTGATAAAAGATTCCAAGTTGTGTGTAGTAATACATATAGCCAAAAAAATAACCAATGTGATGTCAAAAAGAGAACACTAAAGGACTTACCAAACAAGTCCTATGATTATACTGGTGTAAGGATACAGAAATTGACCAATAGAAGAGTCTAGAGTCCACAAACACACATATATATAAAATCAGAATTATTATACATATGATACTGCAGTATAGTGATCAAATATTTTCTTCATAAATGGAGCTGGTTTAATTGGGTATTTATTTGGAAAATTATCTCTTAACTTCTGCCTCATACAATGCACAAAAAATCAATTTCAGTATATATTGTAGGCCTAATGGAAAAAATCCTTCCAACAATAGACAAGGGTTCCTTTATCTCCACATTCACACCAGAATTTGTCATCTCTTGTCATTTTGATAATGGCCAGTCTAACAAGGAGTGTGGTGATATTTCATTGTGGTCCTAATTTGTATTTTCCTAATGACTAGTAATGTTGAGCATATTTTCTATTAGCTTTTCATGTATCTTCTTTGGAGAAATGGCTATTCAGGTCCTTTGCCCATTTTTAAATTGGGTTATTTGTTTTATAGCTATTGAGTTGTATGAGTTCTTTGTATATTTTGATTTAACACCTTATCAGAGATGTGATTTGCAAATATTTTTCTCATTCTTTAGGTTGTCTTCTCACTTTGTTGATGGTTTCTTTTGCTATATAAATGTTTTCTAGTTTGATATAGCCCTACTTGTTTATTTTTTATTTTGTTGCTTGTATTCTTAGTATCATATCCAAAAATTCTTTACTAAGACCCACATCAAGGAACTCTGTTCCTATGTTTTCTTCTGGGAGTTTCATATTTTCAGGTCTTAAATTTAAGTCTTTAATCCATTTGGATTAGATTTTGTGAGTGGCATAAGATATGGGTCCAGTTTTACTCTTTTACATGTGAATATCCAGTTATCCCAGCACCATTTATTGAAAAGACTATCTTTTCTCCATTAAGTATTCTTGGCTCCCTGGTTAAATATTAGCTGACCATATGCACCTGAGTTTATTTCTGGGCTCTCAGTTCTGTTCCATTGGTTTATTTGTCTGCTTTTATGCTAGTCCCATACTGCTTCAATGACTATAGCTTTATAGTATAGCCTGAAATAAACAAATATGATGCCTCCTGCTTTGTTCAATAGCATCAAAAACAACAAAATACTTAGGAATATATTTAGCTAAGGAAATTAAAAAAATGTCTATTCTGAAAACTAGAAGACATTGATGAAAGAAATCAAATACAAATAAATGGAAAGATATCCTGTGTTCATGAATTGGAAGAATTAATATTGTTAAAATGTCAATACTACAAAAAGCCATCTATATATTCAATGCAATCCCTATCAAGATTCCAAAGGCAATTTTTAAAGAAGTAGAAAAAACACACCTAAAATTTATGTGGAACCACAAAAGACCCTGAATAGCCAAAGAAATCCTGAGGAAACAAAAGAACAAAGCAGCAGGCATTACATTTAATTTTGAGGAGAGCCATTGTCACAGGTACAAATTAAATATTATAAAAATTAGATTTTGCTTTGTGACAAAATACTGATGTTTTTGTTCCTCTTAAACAATTTTGATAATATTAGATAATGGAAATGATTTTTCATTGAGAATATTACAACAGATTTTATTTTTTTCATTTGAGTCACTGTATTAAAAATATCATGTAATAAAATTACAATTAGAAAGACTACTTGGACACAAAATTAAAGAGGTTTATATTGAATCTTTAAAGACTCCTCAAATCTTACTTGATAGGTTTAT
The DNA here is from genome assembly GCF_030028045.1 of Hippopotamus amphibius kiboko. Lineage (NCBI taxonomy): Eukaryota > Metazoa > Chordata > Mammalia > Artiodactyla > Hippopotamidae > Hippopotamus > Hippopotamus amphibius. The sequence goes on along the minus strand of NC_080187.1, from coordinate 168,595,038 downwards.
TTATAACAATGCTTCCTAGAAATTCATGTCTTATTTTAGAAAGTTTTACTTGGTTCATGATCTTTTGACCAAATATGATGTAGGTAATATTATATATAATGAAATTCTACTCTACAACTTGCTGCTGCTTTTTTTTTCTACCACTTCTGCAATGACTTGCCTTATTACAGTTTCTATATATTTTCAACTTATTGATATACTTTAGATAGTGGGATTGATTTTCATCAGCCAGTCTTTTCCCTTGTACATTATTTATTAGTTCACAAATTCAGTTGAGATGAGAGAAGTCCTTTTCACTTGACTTGTACATAGACTAACCTCATTTTCATGACGTTGTACCTTATAATTTTGCTATTTATTTAATGACTAAAATATTGAGCATGAAGATTACTCATAATAAAAATGATGAATAAATAAAAACCCTATTTGATGGTACACAATATTGGAACTCTGGGTACATCTCATTATAAGAAATAAACTTTATTAATAGTCCAACCTCAAAATTTGATTAATTTTCAAATAAGTATAAAGTTAATTCCTGCTAACACAGAAAATGTGAATAAATGTTTTCAAAGACTTTTCTAATAAAATAAGTGTTTCTACAGATAAGATGATTAGGAAGAAATGAGATAAATGAGTACTAACTTTATGGATCAAGAGAAAAATAATTGTTAGGAAAAAACCACCTCATATGCAGCCATCTTATGCTAAAATAGTTAAGACTGTACTTATATAATTTTGCTAACATTTTTGCATTAAACAAGAAATATACAAATTCGTATGTAGTTAACTCTTTTTGGCCTTTTATAATGGAAAGGGCTTTGGACTTCAATTTGAGTGATATAATTTGTCTTTATTCAACTATCAATCATGTACATGGTAGTGGTCCTAGGTCATGATTTTTAATCTGTAAACTGCGGTAGCTAATTTCTTTTTAAAAATTGTGTCCCAGTCCATAATTACCTATTATATACATTTTGGATATACTGTCTACTTTCTGGTGTTTCAAGTTTCCTGCAAAAATCATAGAGAGTAAAAAGAGAAGTCATAAAACAACCTTGAAAACAAAGCACAGTAAAATCAAATAGTAGCCTAGAAAATAACTGGTTTAAATTTCATCCAAATATGCCTCTTCATCTGTTACTTGAAATTTTCAGCTAATGATTATGTATATCTTTAATATGCAAATAATATATGCTAGTAGTTTGGAGATTTTATTATTACAACAACATATAATAATCCTCTTTGTAAAGTAAGAATGTTAAGGCTTCATTTGCCCCTAAAAATCAGGTATATAGTATGAACATTTTTGATCATAGGAAGGCCATGTGTCCTAAAGAGGACCATCACTGATGACATGATTCAGAAGCATTCCTCATAGACAAACTATATATTAAGAACTAGTATGTAGTAGACATTATAGAGAAATGTCCGAAGACTTCTAAGATTTTGCAGTCACTTGGTGTCATAGTTTATTTGGGTGTCCTCAAAAGCAGAGCCAGAGGCCAGGACTTGGGTATGGGCTGAATATTTATGAGAAGAACTGAGGAAGTTGGAAAAAGGAAATAGGGAGACTGTAACAAAGAAGGAAAAAAGCAGTATAATGGTGTATTATTATGGTCACTGCTGTAGGACATTGGGGCTCAATTCTGCTGGAAGCTCCTGAGAAACAGAGAAGATAGTTATTTGAATGGTAGCTGCCTAAAGATAGGAGGTCAGATTACTTAGTCAAAGCTCAACAAATTCCCATTACCAGATTATTGAGATCTCATAATATAAACATTTTTCCACCCTGATTATTCCTTATCAAAAATATATATCTTGCAGATCACTGCATATTTCTATCTAGCAGTTCTGTCTCATTCATTTTCACACTGCATATGTTCCAGATTGTAACCAAACACAGGTTTGACTGCTTGACACTCAACAGCCAGTAAATTGAGGGGCAAGCTTCAGGAGAGAAGAAAGGTTCTTTATTCAGAAAAGCTGGCAATCTGGGGAGAAGGTAAACTTATGTCCAGAGACCAACTCCAAAGATTCTACTCAGCCATGATAATTTTTAAAGGGAAAAAGGGGACACAATCTCAATTAATCATTAAGGTAGGAGGTCAGATTCTTCATCATTTTTCCATTGCGGGCAGGCCTGCCAACTTCTGATCATCCTTGGGACACTGTCTTGCTGAGTGGTCCTCCTGCAATTGGATGTTCTCTTGACTGCATGGTTTGCCTGTGCCTGTGGGGTCCACCTGCAAATTTACTAAGGGGACACTAGGGGTAGAGAGTCAGTCATTCTTTAACTACTTAATTCTTCACTCTTATTCCTGCTAATCCAGGAAAGGAATCAACAGGTTAGGTAAGGTGTATATATTTAGAAAAGCAGAAATCAGGACCTAAGTTTAATGTTGCCTAATGAGCTCATCTTTATGATTAAGGGCTAAGGAAAACAGGGATGAACAAACAGAAAAGGGGCAAAAGAGCTGCTTACAAGATTATATTTAAGCAATTCACTGATAATGGACCTTTGGGTTGATTCTAAAATCTTATGGTTACAAGTGACATCACAGTGAGTAGTGTTTATCATATGTCATTTTGAATTTTATATGGGTTATATTGGTATATTTTAGTGGAATTGTTAGGTGAAAAGATAAACCTATATAAAATTTTCCAAGATAATTCCATAGGCCTCTTTTCAAGGATTTTGCCATTTTGTATTCTCACCAGCAATGTATGAAATTGTCTGTTTCACTATAGTTTCAACCACAGAATATGTTGTTAAGCTCTGAACTCTTTGCCATTTGGTTAGGTAAGAAATGTATCTCAGTGTTGTTTAAATTTGTGTTTTTCTTATTATTAGAGAACTAGATAAATATCTATAGGTATATTAGCATTTTTCTCAGTGAAATGTTTATATTATTGTGCCCTATTTTTCAGATGGTTTTTGTTCTTTTATTTTTTTACCTTTTGAAATATCTTCATGTAATAGGAATAGTAGACATTGTCTAAGATATGATGCATATTTTCCCCAGATAGGCCTTTTTCTTTAGAATTTGTATATTGAATACGTGGGTGTATGAATATGAAATACCTGAATAGGTATTTACCATACACAAAAGTATTTTTCTTCTTTCTCATAACATTATGTAATCAAATTGATCAATTATTTCTTTAACTGCTTATGCATTTTAAGTCATAAATAGGAAAGTTTTACCCATTCTGAATTTGTTAAAGAAATCCAGGAATTTATTCATGCTTTATTTGTTGTAAAACCCTGAAAGATGTCACTGTTTTTAATTTTAGAATTCTGATCCAGCTGAATTAATCCTGTAGTGTGGTGGGGGAACATATCCATTGTAGTCTTTGTTCATTATGTCTGTTCAGGCACCACAATGCCATTTATTACAAATGTTGCTTTTTCTGAATTATTTTAAAACTTAAATATTTTTATGTTCTAAATTTTATAACTTTTGTGAATCTTTTTTTATTGTCCATTCTTTTCATTGGTTGGCTTGCCAATTTCTGCACCAATATACACTTTTAATTAGACTTTATAGTATGTTTTATAAGTTGATATTGTTCCCATTGCCACATGCTCTTTTTAATTCTTAATGGAAGTATAGTTGAGTTACAATGTTATATTAGTTTGAGGTATACAACATAGTGATACAAAATTCTTTATAAATTATACTCCATTTAAAGTTATAAAATAATGGCTGTAGTCCCTGTGCTGTAAAATATATCTTTGTAGCTTATGTATTTTATGCATGAGAGTTTATACCTCTTAATCTCCAACCCCTGTCTTGTCACTCTCCCTCTTTCCTCTCCCACTGGTAACCACTAGTTTGTTCTCTATAGCTGTGTCTGTTTCTTTTTTGTTATATTCACTAGTTTATTTTGTTTTTTAGCTTCCACATATAGATGATAACATACAGTATTTTTCTTTCTCTGTCTGACTTATTTCACTTAGCATACTACTTTCTAAATCCATTTATGTTGTTGAAAATGGCAAATTTTCATTCTTTTTCATGGCTGAATAGTATTCCATTGTATATGTATATTTCATCTTTTTTATTCATTTATCTCTTGATGGACATTTAGCTTGCTTACATATCTTGGCAATTGTAAATAATGCTATGAACATTGGGGTGCATGTATCTTCAAATTAGTGTCTTCCTTTTTTCCAGATATATACCCAGGAATGGAATTGCTAGGTCAAATGGTAGTTCTAGTTTTTTGAGAAACCTCCGTAATGTTTTCCACAATGGCTGACCTATTTACATTCCCACCAACAGTGTATGAGGTTTCCCTTTTCTCCATCCCTCACCAACATTTGTTATTTGTATTCTTTTTTGATGATTACCATTCTGGCAGGTGTGAGGTGATATCTCATGTGGTTCTAATTTGCATCTCTCTGATAATTAACATGTTGAGCATCTTTTCATGTGCCTGTTGGCCATCTGTATGTCTTCTTTGTAGTCCGTTTACATTTAAAGTAATTATTGGTAGTTATGTTCTTATTGCCATCTTGTTAACTGTTTTGCTTTGTTACTGCAATTTTGTTTTGTTCCTTTCTTCTTCTTTTGCTCCCTTCCCTTGTGATTGAAGATTATGTATAATGTTTTGTTTGAATTCTTTTCCCTTTTTTTTGTGTATGAGTTATAGATTTTTGTTTTGTAGTTACCATGGGGTTTCTAAATAGCAATCTATATCTTGTATATCTATATCATCTATCTATATATTTACATACATACCTATTTTAAGTTGCCGATATCTTAATTTGAAATGCATTTTAACAGCTGTAAATATTTACTCTCCTCACCTGACAATAACTGTTTTTGACATTGTATTTTTTGTTTTTTTGTTTTGTATATTTCTTAACTACTTATTGTGGATATATATGATTTTATTACTTTTGTTATTTAATCTTCCTTCTAGCTTTGTATGTGCTTGATTTATTACTTTTATTGTATATTTTCCTTTACCACTGAGATCTTTCCTCTCTTAATTTTCATGTTTCTCATTGTAGCCTCCTCTTTTTGGTTTAGAGAAGTCCCTTTAACATTTTTTGTAAAACTCTTTTGGTGGTGCTGAACTCTAGCTTTTGCTTGTCTATAAAACTTTTGATCTCTCCATCAAATCTAAATGAAAGGTTTTCCAGGTAGATTATTTTTGGTAGTAAGTTTTGCCCTTTCATCACTTTAAATATATTATATCACTCCCTTCTGGGCTGCAGAAGTTTCTGTGGAAAAGTCAGCTCTTAGCCTTATGGGAGTTCTCTTATATATAACTTGTCGCTTTTCTCTTTTTTTTTAAATTAATTACTTTATTTATGGCTGCATTGGATCTTTGTTGTTGCATATAGGATTTCTCCAGTTGTGGTGAGCTGGGTATATTCTTCATTGCAGTGCACGGGCTTCTCATTGCAGTAGTTTCTCTTGTTGCAGAGCATAGGCTCTAGGGCTCACAGGCATTAGTAGCTGTGGTACACAGGCTAAATAGTTGTGGTTCACAGCTCTAGAGTGGAGGCTCAGTAGTTGTGGTGCATGGGCTTAGTTGCTCCATGGCATGTGGCATCTTCCTGGACCAGCGATTGAACCTGTATCCCCTGCATTAGCAGGCAAATTTTTAACCCCTGTGCCACAGGAAAGTCCCTTGTTGCTTTTCTCTCGCTGCTTTTAATATTCTTTTTTTGTCTTTAACTTTTGGCCTTTTAATTACAGTTAAATGATCCTCTTTGGTTTGATCCTGATTGGTACTCTCTGTGCTTCCTATAGATTGCCATCTGTTTCCTTTCCCAGGTTAGGGAAGTTTTCAGCTATTATGTCTTTAAATATGTTTTCTGCCCCTTACTCTCTCTCTTCTTCTTATAGGATCCCTGTAATGCAAATGTTAATATACTTGATGTTGTCCCAGAAGTGTCTTAAAATGTCCTCATTTCTTTTTATGCTTTTTTTCTGTTCAGCTTCAGTGATTTCCATCATCACTCTGTCTTCCAGCTCACTGATCTGTTCCTCTGTAATATCTACTTTTGATTTCTTCTAGTATATTTTTCAAGTTTCACTTATTGTTTTCCTCAGGTCTGTTTGGTGATTCTCTATATCTTCTAATTCTTTGTTAAACTTCTCCCTATGTTCATCCATTCTTCTCCTGAGTTCTTTGGTCATCTTTAAGATCATTACCTTAAACTCTTATTGGATAGATTGCCTATTTCTAGTTCACTTAGTTCTTCTTTTGGGGTTTTGTCTTGATCTATGTTTGGAACATGTTCCTCTGTTGCCTCATTTTGCCTAATTTTCTGTTTTTATTTCTATCTATCTGGTAGGTTGGTTATGTTTTCCAATCTTGGAGTAGTGGCCTTTGTAGGAGATGTTCTATGTCCTATATGTTCCAGCAGCACACTCCCCTCTGGTTACCAGAGCTATGTGCTTTGGGACTGCCCCTTGTGTGAACTGTGTGGGTCCTTCTGTTGTGGCAGGCTGACTACTGTGGGTGGTCCTGTAGGTATGGCATGCTGCTGGTCCAGTAGGTTGCCAGGTCCTGCCTTGTGTGGAAGCTTCCAGCTGCTGGTTGGTAGGCTGCATCATGAGGCAGCTAGCAGCAGAACCCTGGGGGTACTGGGGCTAGTACCAGCTCACTAGTGGGTGGAGATAGGTCTCAGGATCTCTGGCTGCTGAGCCCTGGAGTTTCTGGAGCTGTGCAGGGCCATTGAGGGAGAGCACCTAGGTCATGATGAGACAGAGAGAAAAGGGAGAAATGCGGGCAAGCACCCTTATTGTGGTTTCTGCAGGAAGGAAAGGACAAAGCAGGGTAAGCAGGCTTAGGATTGGCTAATTTGAATAATTTCAGTGTGCTCTGTGGCTTAAGGGCTGGTTGTCTGGTACCTGACCTTGGGACAATTAAGATAGGTGTATAGTGACCCAGAGTGTGAAAGCCCCAGAAAGGGGGTGGCTGACGCTGTGGACTTAATTAGCTTCTCAAGAAAGGCAAATAACTTTAGCCAGGGACTCAAGATAGCATTTTATCTAGCCAGGGACTCAAGATAGCATTTTATCTAGCCAGGGACTCAAGATAGCATTTTTAAAAACTATATTATAATCGTCCCCTTGATGTCTTGACATCACTTTTAAGCTTGATTATTTGGGGTATTTGAGTGGCATGAATAGTAAAGGAGACTTTTAGACAGTAGGACATTTGTTGTCTAAACAGCATAAACATTTTATTATGAGAGTAAAAAAGAGAAACACAAGTAGAATTCTAAGGTGTCCTTATAGGCTGGCCCATAAGTAAGTTTCTCATTTATGTGACATTAGCCATGAAAACAGATCAGAAATTTCAGGATCTCTATAATATAGAGTTATGAAATGTGTTAAAAGTTTGATAACTCTATCATCCATCTATCTATCTATCTATCTATCTATCTATCTATCTATCTATCTATCTATCTACCTACCTACCTACCTACTTACCTACCTATCTACCTGTGTACCTTGCTGACAGTAAAATCTTGATATATTTCTTGAGTCAAGGTGGCAGTCTTGCAGTCATGTTGTTGCAGGGTATAAACTAATGGTTTAGTAACGTATATGTAAAGTTTAGTATAATCAAAGGAGGGGGGGTTGTTGTTCTATCCATAGTGAGGCACAGGCAGGAGACTGGGGTGGAAAGCTGAAGGAGGGATTGAGTAGGACAAAGCACTGGGGGATGGTTCTCTTCCTAGGGTGACTATGAGGTGGGTTCCTCCTGGGGAAAGCAATAGTCTCCATTGTTTTTTAGAATGGAACAAAGAGCAGTAACCTCTACCAGATTTCCCTTTAGGCATGTACATTTTGTATAGGAATGTACATTTTGACGAGAGCAAGGAGTATAACATGATCCTTGACTAAGCAGACAGCAAGCTGAAGAAAAATGATAGAAAACCTAACATCAAAAGAAAAGTAGCAATAGCCATCCTGTGTCCAATTTGTCAGCATGTTAGGGGAGGCAGCCTGTGAGTGTGGCTGGGGAGAAAGTTTTAGTGTCTGGAGTGAAGTTGTCTTTGACATAGAAGATAAAGTCATTTCCAGTGGTAGATATCAAAAGTCTTGGGCTGGGCAATGTCATCTCAAATGTGAGACTGAGGTATCCTTTCCAAGTGAGTACTCAGTCAAATTGATGTGGATCTTATTTTTGTGGATCTGTGGTATCATGAGGCTGAAGTAGGAGCTTCAGCATTAGCGTGTAGGCAGGCCCACTAATTTAGCCAAATACTAAGGATGCTTTGCCTCATTTGTTGTTTTGCTTGGTGATGGCAAGCCAGAGAGTTCTTTGGATTATAGGGCTGATATTAGCCAAACTTGGTGACATAAGGGCCTCAACATATGCTTTCTTGGAGGGCTTGGACTTCTTGATTGCAAGCCAATGATTCCACCCAGACAAACAGGAACAAGAACAAGAGACAATAGAATGGTGTGCAGCTGTACTAGGCAGGCTTTTGCTATTTGCTGTTGATTTTCCTCCTGCATGTATTATTACCAAGGAGACACTGTCTGATTTCATCATTATGGGATATAGTATTGATTTTATTATCTCTGAACATGATTTTTATTAACTAAGTGGAGTTTTCTATCTCCCTTTTTGGTAACCTACACCGTCTGTGGGAATGGTCTTGTAGTACCATTTAATTTTCTGGAAGGGGTTAGAGGGAGGGCCTGTATTAGTTATTTGCCTCTTATAACCTGAATACTCAGGAAGGTTTTTTTGGGTGGTGAAAGTTTAGGGTCCCATATCAGATAGGAAGCTGCAAGGCTGTGGGACAATCTATGCTTAAGGGATCACAGGAGAGTTTGCACCTTGATCTGGCCTCCAGCCCTTATAGGTTAAGGGCAAGAGGAGAAATTTATAAAATAAGGGGAGACATTATTAAAGAGTCTCATATATAATGAGGCTTCACATACATGTAGGGGAGGCATGTTCCTTCTAAATATAGGTAGGAAAGGGCTATGGGAAAGTTTTCAAAAATTGACGTGAGGTGTGAGTCCACCAAGGGGCCTAAAATTAAGAGGGATTAAGGCCTCGAGCAAGATAGAGATCCATTGAGGGGATCATTTGATGGGAATTTTAAAAGGAGATATCTGAGCACACCGTTATTACCTCTGACCCAAGAGATTCCCAAGTTCCTTACCCTGAAGCAAAAATCTCTTAGAAAATGGACCAACCATTTGGAATAAAAATGTTAAGATCAGCCATCTGTTGGCTAGAACATTGAGAGTGAAGATGACTGCCTGAAGTTTGGGCAATTGTGTTGATCCTTGGGTCTCACCCTTTACTAGGGACATCCTGGCTAAGGAGTAAAAGCAGCACCATTCCACTGAGCTCCAGCATTAATGATGGGGTCATTGACATCAGTACAGGCTATGAAATCCACTTTGTTTACTTGTCTAATCACAAGGGGACTCTTAGGTAGCCAAAGACTCTGGGAAGGGGTAATCTCTAGCACCAGGTCACCTGGCATCTGGCAAAAGACAGAGGACATGGAGGCCACCTTCTCCTGTAGGCGGAGTATGCCAGAGGGCCTAGGTTTATTTCCATTCTATATTAATAAGTCTTCAGTAGCCATACTGAGCTTGTGGGATATTTTTTCCATAATCCAATGTATAATGAGCAGCTAGGTATAGAGAATCATGGGCTCAAGGTCTATGAGAGCCTGTTTCCAAGAAAACCTAGGATGCAGCCAGCAAGATTTCTGTTGTTGTTGTTGTTGTTTTGTTTTTAATGGTGTATAGCATAAGGTTTAGAGAGGCACTATCTTGCATCTGAAGCCCTTGATCAATTTATGGCCATCATAGATGTGTCCAGAGCCTGCAAGATGCATAAGAGGAGGTTGTCAAAACCTCTACAGTGAAGAAGTCTCTGAGGACAGTAACAGGAGTATCTGTTGATTTAAATTTTTACACGTTCAACAGCCTTTAGTTGGAGAGGCCCTCATTTAAGGTAGACTGATTTGTAAGTAACAGTATCACTGAGATTAATTAAAATTTGTAAATGAGAAATATGTTGCCACCAGAACCCAAAAAGGACTACACCATATCGGATTTTTATGTCTTTAATGAGTATGTCAAACAAATCTCCTTGGAGGAGGGGGGTTCATAAATTTGATGCAATACCTGTGCTTTTGGAGCAAGGTAGATACGAATAACATCTTGTCTGCAAAGATAGTGTGTCATGGCAAAGCAGTTGAGGTATCCTACATGTAGCCTGGGAAAGAGGTACTGTGTCCTTTGGAGGCGAAGATAAACTGCAACTGAGAAGCTATTGAAAGAGGCACTGGAAAGAACATATCAGCCAAATCTATAATAGTGAAACACTTGCCACTTATCATTTGGCTACAGTAGGTAATTTTAGTAACATTTGGTATTGACTGTAGAGGATATAATGAATAGAACCATATCATTTAGTAATCTACCATGAGGGACCGTGTATTTTTTCCATGTTTAAGAACAGGCGAAATTGGGTTATCAAGTGGGGAAGAAGTGGGGATAATCACCTCCTTATTAATCAGGTCTGACATAATACATTTCAATACTTGAAGCCATAGTTTAACTTGCTTAACTTATATTGGGACATTTTAACTATTTTAACTGGAGGTCCATGGGGCTCCATTTTATCAAGCCAGTTTATGAGTAAAGACTTAAATTAATTTGAATTTACTATTCATTGTGCTCGAGTGTCTGTGCCAGCTATGGGATATTTTAGAGCAATGGGTACTACGAATATGGGAAATTTAGGCAAAGCTATAGTTGAAGTGATACATTCCTATTTTTTCTCTATTTTATATTGAGCTACTTTCCTAAGATTATAAGGAGTTCCATGTAAATTTAATGGGATACACAGATATAACTGTAATTTGAGCCCCAGTATTGAAGTCTGTGAAGCTTCATCCGTTGGTGCATTTTAGAAGATATCAAAATTAATTTAGAACCTATGTTGCAGAGGCACAAAAGCCAATCAGTATTAGCACCACTTTTATTTATTTTTTGTTATATAAAGTCTTTTAGTAAATTTTGAAATTCTGATTCGGTCAAGTTATAGACCTTTGTTTTTATTTAATTATATATATAATACATGACTATATATCATATATAATATTATATATATTACATGTTATATATAATTTATATATTCACCTTTTATTTTCTCCCCTCAAATCTAGGTATTTTTAAAAATTCATTCTTCCTTCCTGCCTTCCTTCCTCCCTTCCCTCCCCTTCTGTTCCCCTCTTCCCACCTGAAGCCATGGTTTTTAGTTTCTTTTTTTGTCTGACAGCTCATAGTGCATTCCTAGGTGGCTACAGGAAAAGGTGATGGTAGGCAGTGGGAAAGACGCCAGTGGCCTGTTTTATAGGTCATAGTCTCTCCTTCCAAGGCTTTTCAGTCCACCCCCCCACCAGCTGTGATTTGCATTTAGACAGCATTTCCTTGGGACAGCACAATTAATTCTCTTGTCTCACATATCAGTACCAATCTCATTGTCTCTTTAAACAAACATTTTTAGAATCACTTTTTTTTCTAGGTCTGTAAAGTTTCTCGTTTTTCTTTTAGTCTCCTGTCTGCTTCTGACTGCTTTTTTCTTGAGTGTTTATCAGATAAATTTTTTGTGTTCCATCATGGACTTGTTCATAGGCATCTGCCTCTTGTTCCAGGTCATCCCAGTTGACCTGGCAGAGTTGAGGTTGACACCCAACCCAGGAGAGCAGTGGTGGCTCTTGTTCTCTAGAGGACTGGTAAGACTTTTGATCTCAAAAACAAGCTCTTAGCCTGACAATTGGCTTGGCTTGGAGTTTTACATTTACCTGGAAGCTTGAAGACCTCTTCTGCTATTTTAGTAGGTATGGGGATAAAATATGCTTTTCCTTTTTCCTGCTTCTTAAGATTTTAAACCATTGGTCTCCATGGTGTGTGCCCCAATAGTCTACCAGGTCTGGGAACAGAGAATGGCAGACATAAGATAAGCAATAAGACAGGAGACATTAGCCCAGAAAACACTTTTTATTTCCAAGGTGCCATAAATCCTGGGGAGGCGGTGCCCCCACACTAGCTCTGTGTATGTCGGGGGCTCGTAGATGATCTGTGGGCAGTCTACCCCTGCTCCACTCTCAGGCAATGAGAAATTAGATTGTGACTCATCTGGTGGCTTTTATATAAAACTTTGTATACATTCTGTGTTGCTTCTAAGATAGAAAGCCCTAGGATCTTCTCAACTGTAATCACTCAATTTATCATTGTAGTATAAGTTATATAAATGTATAAAATACCAGATGCTATGGGTGATGTATTTGCGAATGTTTTTAGATAAAAATATTTGAAGAACTGTGTAATACTAATGAAACATTTAGTTTCACATAGTGAAATGATATGAAGTAATTATATTAGGAAACGTCAATGAAGTTTTATGGGTAATTTACTAATACCATAAACTATTGAAAGCACAGCTGACTCATTTTGATTCTTCTTCCCATGTTTATCTTTATGTCAATCTATATTTTTACTTCTTGTGTTTTTTATTGTCATTTTCTTATTTTTCTTTCTTTACCTGATTTGTCTTTGTCGATTTCTACCTTCTATTTCTTCTTTATATAGTCTACCTCTTTTATTTTTTCTTTCACCACAATTCGTATTATTTTCTTTAATTAGCTGTTCATAATAAAAGGTTAAAAATCTACTTTAAAATGTTCTTCATTCAAGATAAACATTAATAGTCTATATTTAGTATTTTCCTCATTTATTCATTGAGTATACTCTAAAATGTTTAAAGTTTCTTATTTTGTATGTTCTTTGATAGACATATTTTCCTTGTGGGTCATTATCCCTCAATAGAACAATTTTCTGACTTAGTTCTTATGCAAGTAATATCTCCGTTTCATTATAAATGCATAAAATCCATGGCCTCATCAATAGCCAAATTACAGAGGACATATTACAGTAATATATTCTCTCAGATATACAAGCATGAGTGCAATAACTTTTTGGTGGTCATGAGAATACACAGTATTCAAATTTGTTTCAAAAATTGCAAAGAATGTCATCTCGACCTCTCGGCCTCTCATTTTTGACAGTGACAGCTATTGACTTTTATTATTTATTTATTATTAGGGTGAATACTCTTATAAAATCATGTCATATGTGTCTGTGGAAGACATCTAGTACATAATATTCTAAGTAAATAAATGCATGAATAAATTAATACAGTCATGTATTGTTGGCCCTGATATATAATCATAACTGCACTCCATTATAGTTTCAAGACATGTGGCATTAAGTTACATCGGTTTCGAAAAATCAGTTTGTCCTGCTAAATGGGGTTGAAAATAGTACTTAGTTTAGAGTTATTTTGAGGATTATTTGGGAAATTTTTATATTAAAATTATTATCAAAATATCTGGCATACACTGCATTTCAGTAAATATTAGCTCTTATTTGAAACAATTATAGAAAGAATCTAAATCATTCTCCCTTTTTCACATTGGCCATTACAATAGAAGAAATAATTCTTTTCTTAAAATAACTTAGAGCATCAAATAAGTGGAAAATCTAGGATTCAAACCCACATCTACTTGACCCCAGAGCTAACAGTCTTTAACAACTATAAAAAATATATCAGAATGAAATGTGATGAATGGACCATGGAAAGAAAATAGAAAATGAGAAAGACTTTGATAGAGACAATTAGCTATGCAATTCTGTTTTTTAAAATGTTACCCTATTTTTAATCATGAATCAACAATGTTAGTGATAACGATGCAGCCTGAAAAATGTACTGATGTACTGATGTACTCTAGATGGCTTTAAAATAACCACCTAAGAATACCAGGTATTATAAGTTAGCATATATTGGGATAGCAGACTGCCCACAGAGCAATCACTTCTCATGAACTATCCAAAGATGGTAAAGTTCCAAACACTGATGCAAACGGGAAACAATTTATCCTTTGTCATGAAGTCCTACTGTAGTGAACTATGGGAAAGTTAACTGTACTGAGTGAACCTACTTTTCCTAAGTTTATCAGACTTAAATAGCTTCAGAGCAAGCAAGTTATTTGTGTACTTTGTGTCTTTTAATGTTTTCCCTTCTTTTATTACAAAGGTGTCTGGGATCTAAAAGAGCTGCTAATGTTAGAGAGGATAGAAACAGTGGAATGTGGGTTCATCTTATGCAAGCTTTTATCCAGTTTGACCTAGGACCCAGCCCCTTCTTTCATTACCACATCGGCCCTAGGAATTGCTGCACTGTTCTCTTTTCATAACTTTTCCCCATTTAGTAATTAAAATTCTATTTGAAAGCTCCCAATACTTAATATATTTATTACTACACACACATACACGTGCATGCACATGCACATACATACACATACATACTGAGAAAAAGAGGAAAGAGATTTCTACACCTACCTGTGTGTTTTTGTGTGTGTATTTGTCCACAAAACCATTAATTCATACTGATCTCCAATTCTAATTCAACACTAGGATTGGTTTTAGTCTTTCTTCTTTTTTTATTTGTACCTCCTTTTTCTGAGAGTAAGAAATCACATCTTCATTTGCATATTATATTTACTTATGTGCTCAGTCCTAGAATACACATAATTTCAGAATTGCTAACCTATACCTTCATGAAAAACAAATTTGCTAACTAGAGTACAATACTTGTGTATAGTCTTTTACTTCATCTCTCATCTTAGATAAAGATGGTCAAATCACTGTTTTGCAACTTTACTGAGGTTAATTCTTTTCTTTTCCACCTCCTTCAGTGTTTTTGTGTTATCATTTATAATACAATTATTCATTTTTTCCTGTTTATATTGTAGTTGGGTTTCCCTCCACATCCTTGTTGAACCAGGCCTAAATTTTTTTCTTAATTTATCACTTGGTTAAATAGAAACATCCCTCCCCACTCAAGGCCATAGGTATGAACTTAGAGAGATAATTTGATGCAGTAGTCATAGGTGACAGAGGAATCTAGGCCATCTATTCTTATAACTCATTTGTGTCCTCTAAACCTGTTTGAGCTCTTTCCTGAATGCATGGTTTCAATCATATGATAAATTGCCCCTATGCATGTTGGACCTTATGACTTGGCAGATTGGATAATAAGTTGTGTATTGCTAGGATGCTCTGGTAATATAGCCACTTGATGTCTTATGATCAGGCATGTAGTTTCTACTAGGGTAGGGCACAGTAGCATAGCAAGAGCTGCTTTTTGTACGATGGGTAGTTCTCTGCTACAGAAAGCATGGATTTACTATAGTGCCCTGGGAGTGTGCACTGTGCTACCTTTATCTGTGTCTGTCAAGGACTCTGAAGAGTGACTCAACCTATTATCAGTACTCTAAGCACCATGATATGTAATAGGCTATATGGGAGAAAGGACAGAGCCACTTGTACCGCAGTTTGAATCTAACACAGAGTATTCTTTTATTCTGAACCCCAGGCAAAACTACTGTTATGTAATAAATTGGTAAGAGTAATAGTTTTCAAATGTGTTATGTGATATGTCTAAATTCTAAATAAGTCTTCCAAGAGCTGCCATGTTTTCTTAGTGACAGGAACTGAAGGTGTAATAATTTGTCTTTTACCATGGTAGGGATGGCTTAGCATGATGGATTTTTACATGCCATCAGTAATTGGATTCTTGTTTTCTGGTCAAGAATGGTTTACATCTACAAGTCAGTAAAATGTGATATATCGTGTTAACAAAATAAAGGATAAAAATTATAACATCAATCCATGCAGAAAAAGCATTTGCAAAGTTCAATATCCTTTCATGATAAAAACTCAATAGGTAAGGTGTAGATGAAATGTACTTCAACATAACAAATGACACATGTGACAAGCCCACAGCTAACATTATACTCAATTGTGAAAAGCTGAAATTCTCATTTAGAGAAATTATGCAAGAAAAAGATATAAAAGTATCCAAATTGGAAAGAAAGAAGTAAAATTGTTTGCAGATGACATCATTTTACACATAAAAAAACCCTAGTGACTCCACCAAAAGACTGTTGGAACTAATAAACAAATTCAGTAAGGTTGCGGGATATATAATCAATCTACAAAAATAAATTGTGTTTCTATATACTAAAAACAAATTTTTAGAAAGAGAAATTAAGAAAACAATCTCCTTTACAATAGTATTAAAGAAATTAAATACTTAGGAATAAATTTAACCAAGTCAGTGAAAGATCTGTACACTGAAAGCTGTAAGATCTTGATGAAAGAAAGTGAAGAGGACACAAGTAAATGGAAAGATAGTGTGTATCCATGAATTGGAAGAATTATAGTGTTGAAATGTCCATACTACTCAAAGTTATACACAGATTCAGTGCAATGTCTATAAAAATTCCAATGGCATTTTTCACAGAAATAGAAAAAGAAATCTTAATGTTTATATGTATCCACAAAGACCTTAAATAGCTAAATCAATCTTGAGTAAGAAGAGGAAAGCTGGAGGTAACACTTCCTGATGTCAGAAATTAACCCATGCATATATGGTCAATCAATTTGTGACAAAGGCACAAAGAATGTACAGTGGGGAAACTATAGTCTCTTCAATAAATGGTGTTGATAAAACTGAACATCCACAAGCAAAATTATGGAATTGAACCCCTATCTTACATCATACATAAAATTCAACTCAAAATGGAATAAAGACTTGAACATAAGACTTGAAACCATAAAATTCCTAAAAGAAAACATAGGAGATAAACTCCTTGACATTGGTTTTGGCAAAGATTTATTTTGGTTTTGACACCAAATGCAACAAGCAAATAAAATCCCAAATGGGGCTATATCAAACTGAAAAGTTTACGTGCAACAAAGAAACCATCAACAAAATAAAGGGCAGCCTATGGGATGGGGAAAATGACTTGCAAACTGTGTATCTAATAAGGGGTTAATGTCAAAAATGTATAAGGAAATCATACTAATAGCAAAACAAACAAACAAAAAAACCCCAAACATTTTGCTTCAAAAATAGGCAGATAATCTGAATAAATATTTTGCTAAAGAAGACATACAGATGGTAAATAGGTATATGAAAAGATGCTCAACATGACTAATCACCAGAGACATGAGAATCAAAACCACAATGAAATATTCCCTCATACTTCTTAGAATGTCTATTATCAAAAATACAAGAGATAAAAAATACTGGCCAGGATGTAGAGAAGAGGGAACCTTTGTACACTGTTGGTAGGAATATAAAATGGCACAACCACTATGGAAAACCATATGGAAGTCCCTCAAGAAGTTAAAAATAGAACAACCATATGGTCCAGCAATCCCATTTCTGATTTTAAATATTCAAAGGAACTAAAATCAGTATCTGGAAGAGTAATCTGTGCTCCCGGATTTATTGCAGCATTATTCACAGTAACCAAGGTATGGAAGCTACCTAAGTGTCCATTGATGGATGAATTGATAAAGAAAATTATATATACATATATATATATATCTCCCCACAAAATTACATAAATTGTCAAAAATTAGGATTGGCTCTCACAAGAAGCAAGGGTGTTTGTTATACAAGGGTTGGTTTAGTTCCAAAATGTTTATATAGTTACCAGGGAAGACCTTGAGACCATAAGGTTGCAGCTGGAAGCAGCTAGTAGATGTTATTTGAGAACTACTAGTGCTATCCTTGAGTCTGATACAGTTCAGAAAATTCAGGTTCTCAGTGATGCAGGAATGTGTCTGAAACCACACCACAATGGCCATCCAGGTCCATTTTTGATGTCTGAAAGACAGGTACTCTATCTTGATTTTTAAATGCATTCCTTTCTTTAATGGTTAAAGCAGATATACAATGTATGTTTAATAGGCCACAAATCAGGCTATTCTAGCTAGCATAGTTTAAGTTAAATAATATTTAAGCCAGAATAACTTCCTCATAGTCAATATGTGAAAATTTATTGTATCGTATTGTACAATAGAAATTTGCTGAGAATAGACCTTAAGCATTCCCAACATAAATTTATTTATAAATAAATAAATAAATAAATAGGTAAATGGTAACTTTGTGAGGTGATGGATATTTTAATTAACTTGATGGCAGAAATCTTTTCACAGTGTATACATATATCAAATATTCACATTGTACACTTTAAATATATTACAATGTTATTTGTCAATTATACCTCAATAAAGCTAAAAAATTTAAAGTAACAAGTTTGTAATCTTATGTGTATTTTATTATAAGAAAAATAGAAAAAAAGTTGAATTGATAAAAGTAGAAAGATGGGTATAAAATAATAAGTACAGAGATTCAACTGAGTTGCTAAACAAAGCCAAAAGCTGGTTCTCAGAATTTGATTCTTGCCTAAATGTAGATGAATTTACTGGTCAGAAGAAACAAATATATTTAGATCAGACATTTACCATACAAACTCCAAACTGAATATTGCTAAAGCTAGAATCTAGAGTTTGCACATATGATTTCCAATTAACTGCTTCTCACTTAGGCAAGTTCATATAGCAATATTTCCCCTGGGTGAGTAGTGACAGATATTTCAAGAGTATCATTGGAATGTAAGCTCCTTGAACTTTCATTGTACATTCATTTTTAAAATGCCACCAATTAAAACAATGGCTAGCATATATGAAATCTTAATACTTATTTGTTGAATCACTGAGTTATTACAAATGATCACAGAAAAACCTGCTAATGCATCAGCTAGCCATTGAGGTTCTAATTCAGCTCAAGACTGAATCCTAAATAGAACTTTAAATTGAGGAAAGGGTCAGACATCTCTGATGAAAGGCTATACATCTTATCTTGATTTGTGGATCATTGGAATCTGTAATTTTGAAAAGACTTTAGAAATAAACCACTTGGGCTTCCCTGGTGTTGCAGTGGTTAGGAATCCACCTACCAGTGCAGGGGGCACGCGCCTGAGCCCTGGGCTGGGAAGATCCCACATGCCGCAGAGCAACTAAGCCTGTGCGCCACTACTACTGAGCCTGTGCTCTAGAGCCCACAAGCCTAAATCCCATGCTCTGCAATGAGAGAAGCCACCACAGTGAGAAGCCCACACACTGCAAAGAAGAGTAACCCCCACTCACCGCAACTAGAGAAAGCTCGTATGCAGCACTGAAGACCCAAAGCAGCCAATTAATTAATTAATTAATTAATTTTAAAAAAAGAAATTAACCAGGACCAAATGGAGAACCAAGATTGGTGGAATAAGAACACATAAACCACATAGCTACAGGGAGTCAGATATTAAAAGATGTATATATCAAGTCTCCAGTTATAGCTTTCAATTTACAGGAAATTAGTTGGGATGAAAAAATATATTAAATAAGATTGTACTTATGCCACCAGCAAAATACAGATTGTGGAGAACCACATGGTGCAGGACTTATTATCTTTAACAAAAAACTTGTAAGGAAAAAGAAGAGATGGAAAGGATACTTATAGTTTAAAAGTGATTGGCTTAATTGCTAAATTTTGAAGATGGGTAATGGATACTTGCGGTTTATTATGCCAGTATCTCTTCGTGGGTGCATGTTTGAAATTTTTCTCAGCAAAAATTAAAGAAATGTACATACAAAATAGTAGGCATCTATTAAGAATCTATGCTGAAGCTATCAGCAAAGCAGGTTTTGTGTATTATACCATTAAACTATCTTATAAATTACTTTTCTTCAATTTCAAATAATTAAGTTATTATCTGTGGTCAGAGCTAATAAGAGATTAAACCAGACCTAATGAAGTATTTGCAAAGTATTTTTCCTCTGGGTAATTAATACTTAATTTCAAGAGAGACTATTTGTGATGTCAATTTCTAACCCAAAGAGGACCACCATTTAAGATCCCATCCTTACCCTCTACTTTTTCTCTATTTGTTTTAACACTCAAAGAAGTGCATACACAAATACATGTCTTATATATATTATATATGTTTGTGTGTACGTATGTGTGTTTGTGTGTGTATGAAAAGAAAGTTCATTGATCTTATTCAATGCTCCTTGAGCATTGATAAATGTGATGCTTTTTATACATCCATAGTCATATATAGGAACAGAGTGAAAAGAAGAGGATTAAGGCTTTAACATAATGATTCTAGAATAGTATCTCTTATGGATAGCAATAAAAGAACATAAGAAAAGAGACTTTAATAAATAAATAAATAAATAAATAAATAAATAAATAAATAAATGTTAAAGATACTCTAACCCCTCTTTTTTTTTTGTTCATGTTTAAATAATAGATGGTTTTCTGTTGTGTCACTTTGTTATTGGAATGCACTGTCTCAAAAGACTTGCAAGTTTTAGACATTAGGAGAAGAGTACACATAAAACTAACATCATACACAACAAACTGTTGTACTAGCATCATACATAACCAACTGTCGTACCCCTGATCATACTATGACAAAAATACAATTCCTTTTAATATTTAGGACTAGACTTCTTAGAAAGAATTCTAAAGGAAAGGGTTGAATAATTAACACTGCAAACTATCTAATTCTTTTAGCAAAGCTTATTTCACAGTTTTGCTTCAGTGTTCACCAGCTGTAGAGAAGGCAATTCAAACGCCCTAAATTAATCCCAGCTGCAGTGCTTGCAACACAATTAACACATTTAAAAGTGATAAATATATGTTAAAAAAACAACAATTTGGGGTCAATTTAGAATGAGCTGTCAGAAAGTCGGAAATTGCCTAAATCCTTTTCATTTCTTGTCTGTTAATTGTAAATTTCCATAATCAATTTGGATTGGGAGAAAGGTTTTAAATTACTAAAATATTAATACTTTTCTCAAATATGTGTGTTCTCTTTAATCTTAAGGTGACGGATGTGACTAGAAAAATGTTTAATAATTTCAGAGAACTTGGAAGATATTGGTTTATCCATTTTGACATTCCAGAGCAAAGGGAGAAGAATAATTCTGGTGCCATTATCAAGGGGACACCTCTTGGATAAATGGTTAGAAATAACATAGATGGCTGCTCTATTAGACACTGTCTCAGTCATCCACATACCATGTGATTTCCATGCCACACAACCTTTACAGTAGTAAATAATTGAAAGGAATCACAAGCTTTAGGAAGTGGTGGTTTGATGATCTGTATACATAGGACTGATTTGGAGGCCTCCCACTGCCATTTCTCACCTGAATCCCACATCTCCGAAATATATAGTTGGAAATACACCCAGCTTGACTGAGATAGTATTTACCCTTGCAAAAAATCTGTTCCAGAAGATTTTAGGATTTTAGCTGCACATTAGATTATACCTTTCCTTTTGGAAACAAATAGGAAGGTCTGTTTTGCACTAGTCATTCTTCACTTTTTCCCCATTTTATCAATTTATCCCCACAATAATTGTGTGAGTATTATTATCTCCATTTTTATACAAGGAAAATGAACGTCATAAAAAATATTTGGCCAAGAATAGAAAGCAAATAAACATGTGCTAATAAAAATAGACATGCCACTGTCATCTTTTACTTCAGTGGTGCACAGTTTCTAAATATTTCACAACTCTATCACTATATAAAGGCTGTTTTTCTTTTTGTCCTCATAAAATAAGCAGAAGATATTGTTAAAATTATAGTACTATTTGAGATAATTTAGCATCTTCACTTGTGGTGGTGGTTTTTTGGGGGGTTTGTTTTTTGGCTGCATTGGGTCTTTGTTGCTGCATTGCTGTGCACGGGCTTTCTCTAGTTGTGGCAAGTGGGGGCTACTCTTTGTTGCAGTGCGTGGGCTTCTCGTTGAGCTGGCTTCTCTTGTTGCAGAGCACAGGCTCTAGGGATGTGTGCTTCAGTAGCTGTGGCTTGTGGCTCTATAGCACAGGCTCAGTAGTTGTGGCACATGGGCTTAGTTGCTCCATGATGTGTGGGATCTTCCCAGACCAGGGATCAAACCTGTGTCCCCTGCATTGGCAGGCAGATTCTTAACCACTGTGCCACCAGGGAAGTCCCAGTTTTTCATATTAATTGGCTTGAACTAGAGGTGTAGCAGAGAAAATAGCATGATGTGGTGATAAATTAGTTACAAGGGAATCAAGAGCAGAAATAGCAGCATGGTCACTGAGATTGGGAATTTACGTGCCTGGGAAAATGTAGATCTGCTACTGGGATCAACAGGAAGCTTACAGAAAGAAATGATGTTTTAAATTTTAACATATGGGGTTTAATATGTGGAATGGCTATTAAAGAATATATTAAGAAAATGAGTGCTTAGCATAGTAATTCTGCATACTGTACATTCATATGTTGGTGAATTTGAATTCAAAGTGAAGAAAATATAAAAGAAAGGACTTGGAGGAGGGGAAAAATTAGCTAGTGAAATAAAAGATCTAAGAAACTTTGACTGAAATAAAATCATAAAGCTATTTAAATACGTAATTATAGAGATTATTCTTAGGGGATAAATTAAGGAGATATAGTATGGAATCACATACTGTTTACAATAGTAAGAAAACAGTAGCTAACTCCAGGTGATTATAGGTATTAACTAGAACCCACGAATGAAGGACTGTGGAGAACAAAATCTTAGCAAAATGAGAATAATATTAATTTTGAAAAATTATATGAAAAGGAAAAGTATATATTAACTGGAATTTCCTAATGTATCAGATGCAAAATAGAATCATTTACATACTGTTAAATCTTTACAATGATATGTATCAGGCACTTTTCTAACTTCTTGTATATAGGCTTTCTAACGCTTTCACAACCTCAGAAAGTAAATGCTATTATTTTATTTTACATGTGTTCAGATATGTGAGTGCCTTGCCCATGTCTCATACTAGATGGAACTGTGGAACTAGGACTCAAACTCATTTCAAAACTTGTTCAATTCTGCTTTATGTGATCTTCTACTATATTAGATTCATTTAGAAATAGATATCCAGTGAATAATATGGCCATTTTGTGGAAATAAAATAAAAATCTATATAACAAATTAATGAGGAAGGCATATTCCATCTGTAAAATTCTTCCCCCTTGGTTTCCATGATACTATTTACAGTTGTTCTACATCCTTTTCCAAACATTTCCAGTCTTTTTAGCTGCTGCTTTTTATCTCTCATTGTTGGAATACCACATTTTTTCAGTATCTGCTTCTACTTCCTCATTTACACTCAGATTTTTACCAACTGTTAATCTCCACTTACTACCAACAGAATATCCCCAAATGTGTGTCCTCAGGAATTTTAAATTTATAATTTTAAAGTTTAAGTCAGAAATTCTCCCATACCAAGTTGTATTGGCAACTCAGCTGATCATATCATTATTGACCCAGTTATTAAAGCTAGAAATATTGGGCCATTCATTTTTGCTTCATTCTCTACATCAAGTCAGTCTTTGCCATTCAGTTAAAAATATCTCATCTGTCCTTCCTTTATTCACCTACCAAACCTCCTTAGTTTATCTTCTTATAATTTTTCAAATCAGTAATGGCAATAGGCAACTAGCTATTTTTCTTAGTGTTAAATCTTCACCCTTCAAACTTCACTGCCTCCAAAATATTTTCTCTACAATGTAATGACACCTTAGTAAAATTTAGTTACTCACGTAATTAGAAAACCCACAGTTTTACAATCATATTGTGCATACGCCAGTATTCCATGGAAATGACTTAAGTGAAGTTATGTCACCTATAAAGAAAAAAGCATTGAAAAAAGTGAAATACTTAGGTATAAATCTAACAAAATATATACAAGATATATATGAGGAAAACTACAAAACTAATGAAAGAAATCAAAGAAGAACTAAATAAATGAAAAGATATTCTACGTTCATTGTCAGGAAGACTCAGTATCATCAAGATGTCAGTTCTTCCCAAATTGATCTATAACTTCCAGGCAAGTCCAATAAAAATCCCTGTAAGTTACTTTATGGCTATCAGCAAAGTGATTGTAAAGTTTATATGGAAAGGCAAAAGGCCCAGAATAGCCAACACGATATTGAAGGAGAACAAAGACAGGAGACTTACACTACCCAACTTAAAGGCTTACTACGAGGGTGAGTCAAGAAATATCCGCACTCTGGCTGTGGAAATTATTTTAAATAACTTTTAGAAAAGACAAATACATCATTTTTTGACATAATCTCCTTGCTTTTCAATACACTTTGTCTATCTGCCAACAAGCTTTCATATTCCTCATTAAAAAATGTTTTAGGATGAGCTGCGAGCCATGAATGCAACACTGTCTTCACTTCTTCATCAGAAGTGAATCTTCACCCTCATAGGGCTGCTTTCAGGTGACCAAACAGGTAAAAGTCTGATAGAGCAAGATCAGGACTATAGGGAGGATGCTTTAACACCTCAAAGTGAAGTTTGTGCAGAGTGTCGACAGTGTGGGCAGAAGTATGCGGATGTGCGTTGTCATGCAAGATCACAAGACCCTTGGATAGCAGTCCTCTGCATCTAATCCTAAATTTAGGTTTCAGCTCTTCAATAAGCATCTCACTGTAATGAGCACTGTTAATTGTTGAACTCTTTTCCTGGTAATGTTCCAATACTGGCCCTTTAGAATCCCAGAAAACTGTAAGCATCAATTTTCCAGCTGATGGTTGACTTTTGAACTTTTTCTTGGTTGGTGATTGAGGATGTTTCCATCCCATACTCTGCTGTTTACTCTCAGGCTCATGGTGATGAATCCATGTCTCGTCACCAGTAATGATTCTCTTTAAGAACCCTTTTCACCTTCCTTAGAATATCGGTACAAATTTTGTTTGCAGATATCCAGACACTTCTATTTATGCTATTTGGTGAGTTGTTTTAGTGCCCATCTCACACAAACTTTTTGAAACCTAAGTCTATTGTGGATTACTTTGTTTTGAGGTATTAAAGCATCCTTCCTATGGTCCTGATCTTGCTCCATTGGACTTTCACCTGTTTGGTCCCCTGAAAGCAGCCCTATGAGGACAAAGATTCACTTCTGGTGAAGAAGTAAAGACAGTGGTGCATTCATGGCTCACAGCTCAGCGTAAAACATTTTTTAATGAGGGAATATGAAAGCTTATTGACAGATGGACAAAGTGTATTGAAAAGCAAACAGATTATGTCAAAAAATGATGTATTTGTCTTTTCTAAAAGTTAACTAAATTCTATAGCCAGAGTGTGAATAATTTTTGACTCACCCTTGTAGAATCTGTTCTTTGCATATTGCTTGTTGTCTACATTTTAATTTCATCCAAGAGAAAGGCTAAGCCACAGTGAGATACTACATCTTTAAGAAGTTCTTATTATACAACCCTCATGTAAAATAAACATACTAATAATTATTTTGAGAGACAAGAGTTTTTTTAATATAAATTTATTTATTTATTTATTGGCTACATTGGGTCTTTGTTGCTGCGCACGGGCTTTCTCTAGTTTCGGTGAGTGGGGGCTACCCTTTGTTGCAGTGTGTGGGCTTCTCATTGAGGTTGCTTCTCTTTGCAGAGCATGGGCTCTAGGCACGTGGGCTTCAATAGTTGCTGCATGTGGGCTCAGTAGTTGTGGCTCATGGGCTCTAGAGCACAGGCTCAGTAGTTGTGGGTTTAGTTGCTCCGCGGCATGTGAGATTTTCCTGAATCAGGGATCGAACCTGTGTCCTCTTCATTGGCAGATGAATTCTTAACCACTGCACCACCAGGGAAGTCCCAGTGAGAGTTTTTATAATGTTATTATTTAAATAATTTTGGTGTTCCCCATTTATAGTGAATCTCAAGAAGACATTCTAATATATCTGTGAGAATAAATGGAACATGAATAAAGTACTCCAAAATCCTTAAAAGCAGGTTTGTGATATTACTGGTTTCCTGGATATTGCTTTGTTGAGTTCTACAAGGAAAAGAGAAACACTAGAGAGATTGTTTTATATCTAACTTATTCTCTTTTGTATGGCAAGCAAGAATATGTGTGGATGTCCTAGTAAAAGAGAAAGAAAAAGCAGAAGAGACTCAGAGTTCAAGGTTCATATCCAATCATGCAATGTAAACTATTATCCAAGGCCAACATCTGAGAGCTATTCAGATCAGTTCTGCATTATAAAAGTTGCTGTCCTAAGGATGAGGCTTTTTATGGACTTTTTTTTTCTTCATGCCAGGAACTTTATTTCAAAGGGAGATTTCAATTGCATTCTGTTGGACCTCAATAAATCTGGGCCAACAACTAAACTGCCAGAGGGAACGCTAAAGCTGAATGAGATCTAAAAAGATTTACTATTAGTCAATGTGTGGAAAGAAATTCATTCAACCATTAAAGATTGTATTTCCCAACCAAAAGAGGAAAAAAAATGACATGAGATGCAGTCTATATCAACAGATTGTTGATGAAATCCAGAGTTGTTAATTCGGTAGAGGTCTGTATCATCATCTGCATCTCAGAACATCCAATGACCTTCAGAAAAAAAAAAAAAAAAAAAAAAAAAAAGGAAGCAACACGCATTTTGTGGAATGCATCATCCTTAAAAGTCCACACAGAGGCAAGCAATTCCCACCAGGTTTAACCTGTGAATTATGTCTGAAAATACAGTTATTACAATTTTCCATTTCTAAGCTGATGGCTGGCTGTGCCCACCTTTCTGTAAAGTTGAATTGCTTATATGTGAAACAGGAGGAAAAGTCAATATAAAATAACACAGAAAGTTATCATGAATAAACTTCTAAAGGATTGACTTGATTGTCTTAAATTGTACTGAATGAAACACTTGAATTTAATTTCCTTCTTTTTCATATTTCCCATTAAATGTTCTACACGTTTTGAGTAAAATCATCAAAATATTACCTTGTATATACATATAAATAATTTGAAGCTTTATTAATGTCATTCCTGACTACTTATATTATTTCTAAAATGCTTAATTTAGTGAAATGAAAAATAATCAGAATTTACAATTAATTCTTTTAGACATCCCTGTCTTTGCCAGTTCACTTGTAATCTATGTCAGTATGATAATATCAATATATTAACTTCCACCTATTTTTTTTGGCTTGACTAAATCAGGGCGGAAACTTAATTTATGGTTAGAATAGGATAAACTCCAATTAGTCATTGCTGTGAATTGTGATGGACAGTTGGATAGAGAGACAGATAATTTACATGAGGAATTCTAATTTTGGTCCACTTAAAGGATTGCTGGTAATAATGAAATTGTCCATTTTTTCCCCTGAAAATAGCTAAAAATTAATATGACAGTGAGTGAACTAGGAGGAACCAATGCAATATGTGGGCTGTAAGAATTTTATCCTCACTTAAAAAAATATGGTTTTTATGCTTTTGAACTTTCTCAAAATTTATGAAGTCTTTACTTGAGATTAAATAGGCCTAAGTGTTTATATATTTACTTAGAGTCTTTAAGTACATTAACAAATGGGCTGACCTATCACCAAAGAAGCTGCTTATTACATTAATATCTGAAGGTAACAGAAATGTAGAGTACGAAGGGTGATGCCCTTTATTTATATTTTTAATTGAAGAGGAAAATAACTTTAAAAATAGATGGCTATGTCCTATAATCTAAATGTAGCATAGCAGGATAGGAAAAACAATAATATTCATTTTCCCTGTGTTGCATCAGTTTCTTTTATCAGTGAAGTGAGTTTTTAATACTTTATCTCTCTCTTCATAAGTAATTTTAATTAACATGCATATGAAATATTTGGCAATCTCAAGAATAATGGGGTGGTAGTCTGGTTCACAGTAAAACTATTAAACTCTGAAGTTCACTAAATTTCTCTGCTTAAAGTAAAGAGGAAATAAAGGCAAATCCTAATACAGCCATTGATATCAACTTTTATTTTTTTAAATTCCATACTCATGCTTCCAGGTAATTTACCTACCACTATAGTGCAATTTATCTAGGAAAGAACTCGTTAGGTAATATAATTATCAGTTCAACTTGAAACATATAAATTACATTATAAATTGCACTAATTTTTATATGTAATTCAAGTAATACCCAGGATACTGTGAGACTAGTGTCTATAATAAGGTTTATACTATATAGAAGAACACTGAAAGAAATACAGCCTTGCTACCCAAGGTCATATAAATAAGTCTCAATATTCTGTTTGCTTGCATTTCTCAAAGAACATTAAGGGATATGTAAATTATAGTATGAAACTTTCCAACCTTCTTTTTTTCTTCACCTGTTACTCTCAGTACTGTCAAAATCACTCTCCAAACTATGAGATTACAAGATCCAGATTTTTCTCTTTTTCTCATTCATTTAACCTCTATAGTTTATGACTCCTGTAAATAAAAATTGTCTATAATAAAACATTCAACTCTGATTTTCTAGTTCTGTCTCATCACCCTAATTTTCTAAGTATCCATCACAAAATTTTAGGACTCAAGCTGACTCTTACCTTATAAGGTGGAGGAGCTGGAAAGGTTATGTACAAAGACAGAATTCTCCTTGGAGGTAGATAAATCCCAGGATTAAATGGTAGAAAATGATATAATAATAAATATTATTATCACTTACATTTATATATTTTATTGCTCCCACATATTTATCAGTCTGTGTGAATATATTAATTTGTTCTTTTGGGAAAAAATTATTTTCTGGTCTTAGGCTGAGAAAAAATCAGGTTTCTGAAACTACGTGTTTGAAATAATGTCAAATTGTTGGGACTATTATGGTTACCGTTTGGCTTTGCCCAGTTGATAGTAAACTTATATGAACATCTTTTCATCAAACAGCAAAACAAACCTGTTTACAGTATATGAACTGTCAAACATTCTCTTCCTTTTAAATTTTCTACCATAAAATCATTTTTAGCTAAAAAATTTGATTTTTTACCAATCTCTATGAATATGCATTATCACAACTTGGATTATTCAGTTTGCCAAAAGAGAACACTTTCAAAGTGACAAAAAATACACACATGGTTTATGCAATTTAACAAATAATTCCAGTCAGAAATAATTCCTCCTCTCATTGAGATGTTAAAAATTTGTTTGCCTTTCTTATGCTATATTGAGAGTATCTTCCAGTGTGTGTGTGTGTGTGTGTGTGTGTGTTTTGTTCCACATATATGATCAAAAAATACATGAAGGAAAAAAAACTAGATTTAACGTATTTGGCATTCTCCTTTAAATACTGCTAAATTGCCTTATACATTTGCTATTAGCACCTTTTAAAGAAATATGGACTTTGTAAAAGTTTCACAACAGTCAAATGTACCAAATAATTGACGTGGGTACAGGAGAGACATGAAGAAAACAAAATGGGGGTGTAAATGTGGACCCATGAGGAACTTTAAAAGCTGCCTAGTTGTGCCTTCTGTTAGCCCTATTGACATATACACATTTATTCAATTAATTGAGTAATTATAGAACAAAATGTTTTCTAAAATTTTATATGTAATTTTGTACCTAATTACAAGAGTAACTGAAATAGATCATGTCCTTTGTATTATTTTCCTCATGACTTTGAGTATATATTTAGTGTGACAAGAGGAAATTGTTTTATGTCTTCATTTAATAAATTTGGAGGGAGAGTGATCAGTAAGTTAAATTCAAAAAGACATGCTATATATTTTGCTTAAATAATGTAAAAATCCTACAAAAGTATAATTATTATATTCAAAACAGTAACATTCAATATGACCATTAATGCGTTTGAGAAATGAGTACTGAGAGTTCTTATATTTTTTAAATGATATCAGAATAAAACACAATGAGAAACACAACTATATGACGTAAGGAAGTCTAGCTAGAAAATTCAATATATTAATATTTAGTATTGCTTTTCCTAAATTTACAACAAGCAAAGCAAATTCATGATGACTATAGAATTTGTACTTTGTATCATAAAAAAAGATAGATACATTTTGGATGGGAGTAGATTTCCTACATTTAATATATATCCTGTTTTTTTTCTGTTATCTAGAAACTCCAAGTTGCTTGTCTAAAGAATCACATCTCAGCTCAAGCAACAGAGACACTGATCATGGCAGTGGTGGTGGTAGTACTTTTAGTGTAGGAGAAGATGGTATCTGTGGGAGGTTAGAGGTTTTCAAGAGGAGAGGAACTTACCTAGGGGAAAAGAAGATATCTAAGTCCTTTCTGGCTTATTTTTGCTTCCATTCTCCTCCTAATCCAATCTTTCCTAACCACATTCAAGAAAGACTAAGGAGTCTAAATTGTTGATGCTTGCAGATTTGAGCAACAGTTCCCATTCCAGCAGAATATGCAGTGTCCTGGGGCAAATAGAACAGAGCTTAGTGGGAACCTTGAGATCTCTTCAGCAGAGCTCATTCAAACAGGCAATCATATGATTTAAGTTCATCATTGTAGCTTCCAATACATGCCTTATTATTATTAAGTAAGGAGAAAAAAATTTTTAAGGATATGTCTAGTTTAGCAGTTGTCGAAATTAACTACAAAATAACATGAGCAAGTTATCTTCTTTGCCGGTTGTTTGGAGACATCTCATATCATTTTCCCCCTATATCCATGTATTTCTTAAAGTTTGAGTGGAAAAGTATCTTGGACATTTTGAGAAGAATATAAATTCAGTGTGTATGGTACTCAGATCCATTATGTTATGTATTTTAACATATCTACTATATAATCTTCACTGAATCAGGGCAGGGGAGGGCAGAGAGGCATAGATACAGAAACAATATAGGCATGTCTTAGGTCTTAAATGATGTGTGTTTTGGGAAGCAAAGACTGATAGACCTGAAGTAACAGCAAAAAAGTAAAATAAATTGTATCGTATCCATATATGTGCCATAGTTATTCAAAAGAGAGGAAGATAAATAGTTGGGACTATTAATTATTTATTGAAAAATATGGACTCTGGTTTACATGCTGAAGGGTTGGTGGGAAAGAGAAAAGTAGGAGAGCAACACAGGGGAAGAGAAAAACTGGAGTGAAGCCACAAATCGGGGACAATCTTTTAGGAAGATAAAAGACAACAATACAAGCAGAAGGGAGGAAATGTTTTTGAAAGCTTTGTAATTTAGCTTTGTACAACACATAATTCATAGCTAAATTGTTCTTAATAGTTGAAGTTCCATAATGTCCTAATTTTGGTATATTAAAATAGTATTTCATCCTGTATTTGCAAATATTACAATTTTTTAGAAACTATTTATTCACTGTCTCTTTATTTGTCTCTCTTCTTCTTTACCTTTTGGGAATTAGCATCTCCCATTTCCTTCACATTAACACATCTCTGGCTTCCTGCCATTTGCTTATTATCACCTCCACTGGAGAAAACCAGAGAATAAATAAATAATTAAGAAGAAAAAATATACACAGTAGTCACTTATTCTTACTCTTAACCATTTCACTAATACTTTGGATAAGAGGTTTAAACATATAGACTCTGATAAAGCTTCAGTGCTTTCTGTGAAGTTTTATTACCCAAACAGGGATATATTAGCAAACATCTTTTAGAAAGGAGTTTGTAATTTAAAGGAAGGCTGTCTTTGAGTTTATTGTCAGCAAATGAAGGAGCATTTGCTGGCCATATTTTTTCCTACTGATGCTATTAAAAAACACAAAGAAATGAAGATCTTGAGGAAATGTGGTCATATTTACACCCAGAATATAACTTTAAAAAATATTCTATGGAAAAATATTTGATATTCCTAACAATTTATTTCAAAGGTTTGAATTTTGTTTTTTCTTGGGTGATTTATATTATATATTTCAAGCATAATGTAAATTTTTTTTTTTTTTTTTTTTTTTTTGGCACACGGGCTTAGTTGCTCCATGGCATGTGGGATCTTCCTGGAGCAGGGATCGAACCCATGTCCTCTGCATTGGCAGGTGGATTCTCAACCACTACGCCACCTAGGAATCCCATAATGTAAATTTTGATATGTATTATCTACCTAAAATCAGAAATAAAAGGAAATATGGTTAACAGTAAACATTTTGGACCGTATGTAATAAATTTTCTGTGAAAATAATGAGTAGATGGTGGAAAGTGTTGAAGGAGAATGTGGACTTCTCTTAACTACCTACCTAGTATTTAAGATTATTATTGGTCTAGAAAAAGGAAAAGCATCTTGCCTACATTTAAAGGCAGAATCTGTTAGAGATCCTCAAACTTCTGGTTTCCATGAAGGAGAAAGACAAATGTTTTTATTTTCCAAGAAAGACCACTAAAAATAACACTAAAAACGATAACTGTGATTCTGTGTTCTTAGATTTTTCTTGACTTACAAGAGCTTATAACCCTTTTGCATAAGAATATTAAAAGAATGAAACAAAACTACTACTCAGCATTATCATGATATTTACTTATCTGATATTGATGGAATATTTAATTACATCTTTGTTGTTTAAATGTCATATCACTTAACAGAAATCTTTAAAATAACGTAATTTAGAAATGAAAACTCATTACGTTGTCTTTATTTTGTTGTTTTGCCATGGGCCCATTCATAACAGCAACCATAACAATGAAGATTGTAGCTAACATTTAAAAACACATTATGTGCTAAACACATTGTTCAAGGTACATACGTCTACACACATGCGTAAACCCATTCATTTTATCCTCAAGCAAAAATAAAAACAATAACACTATAACACAGGTACTATTTAATTATCATATCTAATAGAGGACAAATCTAAGGCTTAGAGAAATTTAATAACTTGCCCCAAATCCACAGATATGCGGATTTAAACACAATAGATGGTAAGTGTTGGCCTCCATTGTTATTATTTTATGGATATAAGGTGTGGTACAAAACTCTAAATTACCAGAGGGTAGAATCTGTGAAACTAGTGAAGGCACAGATAGTGGATGCACTAATTTTGAAAATTCTTAGTAGAAAGTACCAACAGTCAGGTTGGTTTTGAAAGAAGATATGATGACACTCTCATCCTGAATCTCTAAAGACGGATGCCTAATAAATGTTAGGCCTGTCCTACTTCTCTGTGCTTCAGGTTAGTAAATAATTATTTCTTTTTTTTTCTAGTAATTTATATTTTCCTCAAATTTATAGCACTATTTCAAAAATATATACTTTGAATATCTTGTTGTTATCAAACAATGTTTTGGGTGAACACAGCTACTTATTATTTTGATATGTTATTTGCCACAAGTGCATTTAAAGTGTATATATTATACATTTTATTTATAACAGTAAATATACATTTAGGTATTTGCACATACATTCATATTTGACAGTTTCTAGTGAGCATCTGGTAAATTTAACATTGTGATAAATTGCTGTACACGTTAGTTAATACTACTTTAAACAATAATATTTAATGATAGTATTTAACATTTTTCTTACTACTGATTAGGCTATCTAGAGAAATATATATATGTGTGTATATATATCTAAAGTCTTGCTAATTTAAAAGCAACTTTATATTCAATTATTGCTATTTTGATTTTTTATTAGGATCTGAAATTTTCAGACCATGAAGTGTGATTTCAGTCATAGGTTATTGAACATCATGAAATTCTCTGAATATGTGAGAGGATAGTGACTTCTCTAGTCCAAAAAGTCACTATTTTTTTTTTAATTTTGTAGAGAATTCTTGTCTATTTGGCTCTGTAAGAGCACCATCTGGTGGCATCCAAGACTTCCAAACCAATCTGTAGACACCATTGTTGCCAATGATTTGGTGGGGTATAGCGGTAAAATTGTTAGAATGATGTTTATGTCTTTTAGATTTGTATTGTTTGTTCTAAGTTCAACAAGGCAGTTATTTATTATTTTGAGTGAATAATCCATACATGAAATCAAATTCCATGAGCAAAGTACATAAAAGTCTATCTTCCCACAGAAGAAAAAAAAAATACCTTTTCTCGATTGCTGAATGTTAGGCAGAAGTTTCACAATGACTGGGGCTTAACCATAGGGAAATCAACTTGCTTCAAACTGAAGTATCTATACCCCTGTTAAGGTTATATTTGGGAGGAGAGAAGCTGTTAAAAATTGAACAAGATTCACTGCCAAACATTCTATTTATTCTAATTCTTCATGGTTGCAAAATATGTAAAAATTGCAAGAACTTTTTACTGAAAATACTACTAAATGTTGGGATTATTTTAACTGAACATTTGAAACATCTGTTACATTCACAGTCTTGCCAGGACCATCCCCATAAAAGTACATTTTATGCAAGAAAATGTTTAGACTGCTGAATGACTGGCTAGCTTGTAACAAGCAATAGTTCCAATAGAATATAATATCAAATCTAACAAAAACTACAATTCAATACTCATATTTCTTATAAAAATAAAATTTTCTAGGGGAACAAAAATAGTTTGTAATACCTATAGAAGAATAGTAATATAAACATTATATAAGTAGACAATTATCTATAAACAAGACCAATTTTAGTAAGTCTTAACTTTTTTCCTATATGAAAGTAAAGTAAGGATCAATATTTCTTTTTTGGTTAGTTAAGGATGTTCTTGTTCTCCTGAATCAAGTGGAAAATAAAAATTCATGTATATCATACATTTTGTAGATTTTCAGATCAGTAAATTTTTTCCCAGCACATCCTTTGGAATTCAAAAAATTATAAATTACTTGATATTAATTTTGACTCATTAGTGAATTAAAAAATAATTACAAGAAGGCCAATGGAAAAAGAATTTAAGTTCTGGAATCAGGCTATCTGGGTTTGAACCTCTTGCTCCTTTCTAGCATGTGCTCTTGGACAAATACATGAGACCTTGTCATATCCAAACTAGAGCTATGGCTCTAGGCCATAGCTTCCTTACCTATCAAATGGAGATAAGGGCTCCAACCTCACAGGGTTGCAATAAACATTAAATTATTTAACACAAATAAAGAACTTGGAGTAGTGCCTACTTTTATCAAGCCTTAAATAAATCTAGTGTCTATTAGCACTAAATAAATCTAGTATCTACTGAAATTTTTTCATAAAAGGTATTCATTTGACTCCGCTCTGTAATTTCCTATGGAGGTATGCTTCACTTATATTCCATTGTCTCTTGATGCAACATAAGAGTCACTGTATATAATGTAAAGTATGCTTCTGTGGCAGTATTTCCTAGCCAGTGCTGAGAATGTGTTCCATGTGCCATGGCCCTTGGTGACCAGAGCTCCTGGGCTTGCTTCTATTGTCTGTGAGTGCCCCTCTCTGTCACTACAGTATGTTGAATAAGTGTTTCTATTTCTTAACTGTGCATTGACATGTAAAGCTTTGGGAAACAGTGCTCTAAGTTGATGGTATGAAGCAATTTATATTGCTAAAATTACCATATTTAAGAAGACCAGTCATATATGTTTCAATAATCCATCATGTTGTTAGAAAAATTTAAGGGATTATAATACAGCAAAACAATACCCAAGCAAATTCTAAATGTCAGAGATTTTAAATGAACAGTTTTTATATACAAAAGTATGGAATTCTAGTGAATATCTCTACCTTATTGAAGGATCAAAAACCATTGTCATTTTTTTTTTTTTTTACTAGTCGGTCTTTCCCTAATAACACCAGGTTGTTTGAATTCTAGATTTTCTCATAACAAATATGCTGTTTCTCATAAGCATCAACATCTTTCATTCACCTGCTTATAAAAATGTGTCTGTTTTCATCCTATGAATTTTTAAAGCAGCTTCACAGTGTTTGATTCACTGTTGATTATTTTTCAGATATCATCTCACCTAAATCCACTTTAAGTATTTCATTTGGGGTATGGCCTAGCAAATCAAAATAAGCAAATTAAATTTCCATCCATGAAAGCAATTCAGAACAATAAAACTTGAAAGGATAAACTGAATATGTTCAAGCAACTATTTTGATACAAATGTATAGTCTAAGCCAGAGCACAATCATTTTAGTTTGAAAATAGTGAGTTGATGGAAAGAACATCCTTGTGCTAAAATGATTGCATTTATTGAGATTTAGATACAACAAATAATTTAGCTGGTTCCATATTCCTCCATCTGATTTTTGCATATATGTATTCATTACCTAAGGATAATATTGTTTAAATAGGAATAAAATTTTGTAGAGCAAGAGATTACAGAAATGAGTTGTGTACAAATAAAGCACAAATAAACTAAGGTTATCTAAAAGTATAATGAACTGTTGATTAATAATACATTAGCAGTTAACACAAAAATCAAATTAGTCATGTAAAGAAGTTTGCATATATATGTTTCCCTTGTCATTGATGGGGCTGTAATAGTTTTTAAAGCAAGTATGCCTGTATGATGTGTTCATTTGGTATTCAGTGTAATAGCAGAGATAATAATGAAGTCATTTGGCTTCCATTATATAAACATTAGATAATGGATACCTATATTAAAACACAACTCTTATGTTTGTGCTTATTTTTATCTTCATTTGTACATAGTACTAAATCTTTAAAGTTGAGCTTTTATGCAAATTGTTGACATTTATAACTCTGGATCTTGAGTGACTTTTATGGACAAAAACATTCCATTATATTGTTTTAGATTCCAAAATAAACAGCAATTGGATTGTTAAAAAGGGTGCTCTTATGGTTATTAACCAGTTGTCTAATTTCATTCTTCCCTCCCATTTTTTGTTGGTCTGTTTGAAGAAAGCAAGCATTCACAAGAACATATTGAAAAAAAAGTATCCCATTATAATAATATCTCTGAAAGGTTTGAATTTATTTTTTTTTATTTCTTAGGTTTTTGTTCCTTTTGTCCTTACCTTTTTTCATTCAAATGCCATAAAACAGAAACAAGATGAAAATTTTATTTTTAAATTACAACACGATTTTTCCTTTCCAGAGGCTGTTACATCTGTAGGATAATGGTTAAAAAAATGACAAGTCTGGGAGAAAAAGATGGCGGCGAAGTAGAGAGACGTGGAGTGCATCCCTCTCCACAGATGCATTGGGAATGCACGGAAGGACACAGTCATTCCCACAGAGAACCAGCTGAACACCAGCAGACGGCCTCGGACACCGGAAAGGGCTGCGGAGAACCTGACATAGCCGGTAGGGAGGCATCTACGAGGGCTCAAAGAGGGTGAAGCGGCGGAGCTGTGGCAGACGGGAGGGAGTGAGAAACATACGGAGGGTCCGCAGCGCAGCTCAGCGTTCCCGGACCGAGACATCGATCCGCGGCTGAACGGAGGGTCCAGGAGCGGGAGCGTGGGAACCGGAGAGCTGGTTCAGGGGGAGAAACATTGTTGCCGGTAGGGTGACGGACCGAGAGGACAGGAGGGAGGAGGTCCGCGGAGAGGAGTGCCGATCCCTGAGAGCTGCCCGGCCATGATGGCGGCTGGAGGCTGCAGGCTCCCGGGCGGGGGGGAGGAGCCGCGCGCATAGCCTCTCTCTCTCTCTTTCTGCGCCTCTGCAACAGGCAGCGGAGAGACGCCCTGCGGGGCCACATAAGGCGCTCAGGGATAACAAGCACCCTCAGGCGCTCGGGCGGGGCTAGATTAAAACTCCTTGCAACGCCAGCAGCAGGGAGGCTGCCGAGAGAAAAAAAAAAAAAAAAAAACCAGCATCAAAAAGAAAAAACCCCGAGAGAGGCCCAACTCTTAAGACATTCTGTGTACGCCTGAGCCACCAGCGCCCTCTGCAACAGGCACCTCCAAGCCTGACTGAAGCAACAGTGCGCCACTGCTCACTCCCTCCCAGGAGAAGGAGCCACTATTGCACCCTCTCCCTCCCCACACACCGAGGCTTACAGACGAACAATAAAGGAACCTCTGCTGGTCACAGAATAACGCAAAAAAAAAAAACCCAAGGCAAGGAAAAGGACACTTACAGCTGAGACGCTAAGGAAACAGAAATAGTAGTATCAATACCTATTGAACTGGTCCATTCGGGGATCAGTTCTGGATTTTTTTTTTTTTTTTTCTTTCTCTCTCTCTTTTTTTTTTTTTTTTTTTTTTTTTTTTTTTTTGTGATTTATTAAATACGATCTTAGCCCTAAGGGATCTACAAGTTTTACAACATAATTTTATAAGGATATTTTTTACTCTTTTTTTTTTTTTTTTCTTTTTTTTTTTTTTTTTTGCCTTTTAAAATACTTCTATATCTAGCTAAGTTTTTGGTAGTACGGACAAAATATCTTTCATACTTTCCTTTCATCCCTTTCTTTTATACACTTCTATTCCTTTCTTTTTCTTTGCATATTTCCAACCACATTACGCTCTTCTGTTCCCCTTTCTTCCAGCCATTTTAAGTGTATTTTATCTTAACATACTTATAAGCACCACTATCGGTCTGCTCAGACTCCTTGCTCTATTCTCCAGATGATGCACTGCCTTGGTATTAATATTCGGCTTTTGTCTTTATCTTAGTTCTTAGTACAGTTGTCTAATTACATTCTGAGAATCTCCATTCTCTCTGGTGGTACTCCAGCTCATTTCTATATTTGATCCTAGCTTACAAAATCTCCCTGGATTGATGTTTGTATGTGTAGGGTGTTATTTGTTGTTTGTTTGCTTTTGCTTTTGTCTCTGATTTGTTCTGTTTCAGTTGTCAATTTCTGCTGGGTTTCTCTCTGAATATCTGATAGCACACTGGGGTTCTGTCAGGTCTTTCTAGAGCCTTATGTCCTAACGGATTCAATAATTGTGTGTCTTATACATGTATGTGTTTCCTAGACTGAATATTCGTCTAATCCAATACTTGGACATTAGTCTGAGGCTTGGACAGTCTTCTATAAACACCTCTATCACCAGGACAAGCAACCCCAAAAGCTTGGACAACCATGAGGAAACAAAGAAACACCATGCAGGCAAAGGAGCAGGAAAAAAACCCACAAGACCAAATAAATGAGGAGGAAATAGGAAAAATGCCTGAAAAAGAATTTAGAGTAATGATAGTAAAAATGATACAAAATCTCGATAACAAATTAGAGAAAGTACAAGAAACAGTTCATAAGAACTCAGAAAAACAAACAGCAATGGATAACAAAATAACTGAAATTAAAAATACTCTAGATGCTCTAACCAGCAGAATGACTGAGGCAGAAGAACGAATAAGTGAGTTGGAAGATAGAATGGGAGAAATAAATGCCACAGAGCAGGAAAAAGATAAAAAAATAAAAAGACTAGAAGACAGCCTCAGAGACCTCAGTGATAACCTTAAACGTACCAACATTCGAATTATAGGCATCCCAGAAGAAGAAGAAAACAAGAAAGGGTCTGTGAAAATATTTGAAGAGGTTCTAGTGGAAAACTTCCCCAACATGGGAAAGGAAATAATGAACCAAGTCCAAGAAGCACAGAGAGTCCCATACAGAATAAACCCAAGGAGAAATACACCAAGACACATATTAATCAAACTAACGACAATTCAATACAAAGAAAAAATATTAAAAGCAGCAAGAGAAAAGCAACAAACAACATATAAGGGAAAACCCATCAGGATAACAGCTGACCTTTCTACAGAAACTCTGCAGGCCAGAAGGGAATGGCAGGATATACTGAAAGTCCTGAAAGAGAGAAACCTACAGCCAAGAATACTTTACCCAGCAAGAATCTCATTCAGATTTGAGGGAGAAATCAAAAGCTTTCCAGACAAGCAAAAGTTAAGAGAATTCAGCACCACCAAACCAGCCTTACAACAAGTGCTAAAGGAACTTCTCTAAGTAGGAAACACAAGAAAAGGAAAACACCTACAAATACAAACCCAAAACAATTAAGAAAATGGTCATTGGAACACACATGTCAATAATCACTTTAAATGTCAATGGATTAAATGCTCCAACCAAAAGACACAGACTGGCTGAATGGATACAAAAACAAGACCCTTCTATATGCTGCCTACAAGAAACCCACTTCAGACCAAGGGATACATATAGACTGAAAGTGAAGGGATGGAAAAAGATATTCCATGCAAATGGAAGTCAAAAGAAAGCTGGAGTAGCAATACTCATATCAGACAAATTAGACTTGAAAGTAAAGACTATTAAAAGAGACAAGGAAGGGCACTACATAATGATCAAGGGATCCATCCAAGAAGAACATATCACAATGGTAAATATCTATGCCCCCAATATAGGAGCACCTCAATACATAAGGCAAATGCTAACAGCTATAAAAGGGGACATCGACAGGAACACAATTATAGTGGGAGACTTGAACACCCCACTTACATCAATGGACAGATCATCCAAACAGAAAATAAATAAAGACACACAAGCTTTAAATGACACATTAGACCATCTCGACTTCATTGATATTTATAGGACATTCCATCCAAAAACGACAGACTACACGTTCTTCTCAAGTGCACACGGAACATTTTCCAGGATAGATCACATCTTGGGTCACAAATCAAACCTCAGCAAATTCAAGAAAATTGAAATCATATCAAGCATCTTCTCAGACCACAACGCCATGAGACTAGATATCAATTACAGGAAAAAAACTGCAAAAAATACAAACGCATGGAGGCTAAACAATTCACTCTTAAACAACCAAGGAATCACTACAGAAATCAAAGAGGAAATCAAAAAGTATCTAGAAACAAATGACAACGAAAACACAACAACCCAAAACCTATGGGACGCAGCAAAAGCAGTTCTAAGGGGGAAGTTTATAGCAATACAGTCCTACCTTAAGAAACAAGAAAATGATCGAATAAACAACCTAACCTTACACCTCAAACAACTAGAGAAAGAAGAACAAAGAAACCCCAAAGTGAGCAGAAGGAAAGAAATCGTAAAGATCAGAGCAGAAATAAATGAAAAAGAAAGGAAAGAAACCATAAGAAAAATAAATAAAACTAAAAGCTGGTTCTTTGAGAAGATTAACAAAATTGATAAACCATTAGCCAGACTCATCAAGAAAAAAAGGGAGAAGATGCAAATCAACAGAATTAGAAATGAAAAAGGAGAAGTCACAACGGACACCTCAGAAATACAAAACATCATGAGAGACTACTACAAGCAACTATATGCCAATCAATTGGATAACCTGGAAGAAATGGATACATTCTTAGAAAAATACAATCTTCCAAGACTGAACCAGGAAGAAATAGAAACCATGAACAGACCAATCACAAGTACAGAAATTGAGGCAGTGATTAAAAATCTCCCAACACACAAAAGCCCAGGACCAGATGGATTCACAGGCGAATTCTATCAAACATTTCGAGAAGAGTTAACACCTATCCTTCTCAAACTCTTCCAAAATATTGCAGAAGGCGGAGCACTCCCAAACTCATTCTACGAGGCTACCATCACCCTGATACCAGAACCAGGCAAAGATGTCACAAAAAAAGAAAACTACAGACCAATATCACTGATGAATATAGATGCAAAAATCCTCAACAAAATACTAGCGAACAGACTGCAACAGCACATTAAAAAAATCATACACCACGATCAAGTGGGGTTTATCCCTGGGATGCAAAGATTCTTCAATATACGCAAATCAATCAACGTGATACATCATATCAACAAATTGAAGGATAAAAACCATATGATCATTTCAATAGATGCAGAAAAAGCTTTTGACAAAGTTCAACATCCATTTATGATAAAAGCTCTCCAGAAAATGGGCATAGAAGGAAATTACCTCAACATCATAAAAGCCATATATGACAAACCAAAAGCCAACATTGTTCTCAATGGAGAAAAACTGGAAGAATTCCCTCTAAGAACAGGAACAAGACAAGGGTGTCCACTCTCACCACTGTTATTCAACATAGTTTTGGAAGTGTTAGCCACAGCAATCAGAGAAGAAAAAGAAATTAAAGGAATCCAAATTGGAAAAGAAGAAGTAAAATTATCACTCTTGGCAGATGACATGATACTATATATAGAAAACCCTAAAGACTCTACCAGAAAACTGCTAGCACTCATTGATGAGTTTAGTAAAGTAGCAGGATACAAAATTAATGCACAGAAATCTCTTGCATTCCTATACACTAACAACGGAAGAGCAGAAAGAGAAATGAAGGAAACTCTCCCATTCACCATTGCAACCAAAAGAATAAAATACCTAGGAATAAACCTGCCTAAGGAGGCAAAAGATCTGTATGCAGAAAACTTTAAGACATTGATGAAAGAAATCAAAGATGACATAAACAGATGGAGGGATATACCATGTTCCTGGATTGGAAGAATCAACATCGTGAAAATGACTGTACTACCCAAAGCAATTTACAGATTTAATGCAATCCCGATCAGATTACCAATGGCATTTTTCACAGAACTAGAGCAAGAAATCTT
This sequence comes from Hippopotamus amphibius kiboko, assembly GCF_030028045.1. NCBI lineage: Eukaryota > Metazoa > Chordata > Mammalia > Artiodactyla > Hippopotamidae > Hippopotamus > Hippopotamus amphibius. The sequence goes on along the minus strand of NC_080187.1, from coordinate 168,552,937 downwards.
ACGATTTGTATGGAAACGCAAAAGACCCCGAATAGCCAAAGCAATCTTGAGAAGGAAAAATGGAGTTGGTGGAATCAGGCTTCCTGACTTCAAACTATACTACAAGGCCATAGTGATCAAGACAGTATGGTACTGGCACAAAAATAGAAAGGAAGATCAATGGAACAGAATAGAGAACTCACAAGTAAGCCCAAACACATATGGGCACCTTATCTTTGACAAAGGAGGCACGAGTATACAATGGAAAAAAGACAGCCTCTTCCATAAGTGGTGCTGGGAAAATTGGACAGCAACATGTAAAAGAATGAAATTAGAACACTTCCTAACACCATACACAAAAATAAACTCCAAATGGATTAAAGACCTACATATAAGGCCAGACACTATCAAACTCCTAGAGGAAAACATAGGCAGAACACTCTTTGACATACATCAAAGCAACATCCTTTTTGACCCACCTCCTAGAATCATGGAAATAAAATCAAGAATAAACGAATGGGACCTCATGAAACTTAAAAGCTTTTGCACAGCAAAAGAAACCATAAACAAGACTAAAAGGCAACCCTCAGAATGGGAAAAAATAATTGCCTATGAAACAACGGACAAAGGATTAACCTCCAAAATATACAAGCAGCTCATGCAGCTTCATACCAAAAAAGCAAATAACCCAATCCACAAATGGGCAGAAGACCTCAATAGACATTTCTCCAAAGAAGACATACAGATGGCCAACAAACACATGAAAAGATGCTCAACATCACTCATCATCAGAGAAATGCAAGTCAAAGCCACAATGAGGTATCACCTCACACCAATCAGAATGGCCATCATCACAAAGTCTGGAAACAACAAATGTTGGAGAGGGTGTGGAGAAAAGGGAACTCTCCTGCACTGTTGGTGGGACTGTAAGTTGGTACAGCCACTATGGAAAACAATTTGGAGGTTCCTTAAAAAACTACAAATAGAACTACCATATGATCCAGTCATCCCACTCCTGGGCATATACCCAAAGAAAACCATAATCCCAAAAGAAACTTGTACCATCATGTTTATTGCAGCACTCTTTACAATAGCCAGGACATGGAAGCAACCTAAATGCCCATCAACAAATGAATGGATACAGAAGATGTGGCATATATATACAATGGAATATTACTCAGCTATAAAAAGGGATGAGATGGAGCTATATGTAATGAGGTGGATAGAACTACAATCTGTCATACAGAGTGAAGTAAGTCAGAAAGAGAAAGACAAATATTGTATGCTAACTCACATATACGGAATCTAAAAATGGTACTGATGAACTCAGTGACAAGAACAGGGAAGCAGATACAGGGAATGGACTGGAGAACTCGAGGTATGGGAGGGGGCGGGGGGTGAAGGGGAAACTGAGAAGAAGCGGGAGAGTAGTACAGACATATATATGCTACCAACTGTAAAATAGTCAGTGGGAAGTTGTTGTATAACAAAGGGAGTCCAACTCGAGGATGGAAGATGCCTTAGAGGACTGGGGCAGGGAGGGTGGGGGGGAATCGAGGGGGGGGCGTCAAGGAAGGGAGGGAATATGGGGATATGTGTATAAAAACAGTTGATTGAACCTGGTGTACCCCCCAAAAAAATAAAATAAAATAATAATAAAAAAAAAAAAATGACAAGTACTTTTAACTTCTTTTCCTATTGGATGACATTAGTTATTTCTGCTATGTGAGGTGGCATAAACTGTCTTTTTTGGAAGAGAGAGGGTTTAGGCTTGTTATTCTTCCCCATATTTGTGTTTCTAAGAAATTGCCCATTTCAGAGTTTGGAAACACCAAATAGATGATGATTTTCTGGTTTCAGAAAACAGATACACCAAACATATTAAAATTTTTCTTGTATATTTTGTATATGTTCATTTTTTTTGTGAATCTTCATTGTCATGTACTTATATTAACAACAGAGAGTTAAAAGGGAGAGTATATAGATAATTATAACAGCATACTACGTAATTGTAATGTTGGAATTAAAATTGTGCTGTACAAGCACAGAAAATTTGAATTACTCTTTATTTTTCATGGGCTGTTACAGAGAATTCCAAGATAGGTCTTACTTAAATTATAGAGAGGATAGGAGGTTTAGATTGAACTTTACTTTTAAAAATGCTTTCTCTGTATAATGAGAAAATTCCAAGTATGAAATAGCTTTCAAGTTGATAAGAATGAAAGAAGAAAAGAGTTTGACAGAAAAAAAGACTTAAAGGACTGACATGTATGTCTTCCTGTATCTGATCACTCTCTTCTCTGTTCTCCAAAATCATTGACTATAAACCTATTCTTTCTTGAGGTCACAGATTTGAAGGCCCCCACACTGGCCCTTCCTGTGTTGGGCACTCCTCAGCCAAATTTTGTATTCTGCTTCTGCATTTATCTTAATATATGTTGTTTTGTTTTAGGTGTATTTAAAATAATCTATGTACACAGATACATATTTTGAAAAGGAAGGGTGTCTTAATGGCTGTTTCAGACAATGGTGGATATTTGGTATTTTAGCAAAATTTAACAATGGTAGTTTCTCTTTATTTTAATATTTATGTATTTATTTGGCTGAGTCGGGTCTTAGTTGCTATACACAGGATCTTTGTTGTGGCATGAGGGATATTTTGCTGTGGCACATGAACTTCTCTAGTTTTGGCGCATGTGCTCCAGAGCGCGTGGGCTTAGTTGCCCCATAGCGTGTGGGATCTTAGTTCCCCGACCAGGAATCAAACTTGCATCCCCTGCATTGGAAAGTGGGTTCTAAACCACTGGACCACCAGGGAAGTTCCAATAATGGTAATTTCTTAAAGATCATCTGCAATGTGGAATCGAAAACCATATCAATGAAGTTCTCATAAGCTGCTCTATGAAGCTCCATTAGCCTATCTTGCATTTTTTTAATGGATCTTTTATTTCTTCATGATTTTTTCATATGGTACTTTGGTCATTTGGAAAATACAGTTGACCCTTTGAACAACACAGGTTTGAACTGTGGTCAACTTGTATGGGGATTTTTTTTCAGTAGTAAATAACTGCAGTACTATACAATCCATGGTTGGTTGAATCTTTGGATGTAGTATCGTGAATAAAGAGGAACTGTGGATTCAAAGGGCCAAATATAAATTATAAGCCGATTTTTGACTGGATGGAGGGCCAGTGCTCTTGACCCACACTTTGTTCAAGGGTCAACTATATAAATTTGCTGAATTACACAGATGTTCAAAATGATGACTCATTTCATGATAAAATATCAAAAATTCATATTTGTTAATATCACTGTCTCCTCAAAAAGCTTTTAAGTAGTGGAAACATCTCAAGTTCAAAGTGGCAGATACAAGTTTTTCAGAATTCCAATTTTCATTTGAAATGTTGACTATTGTCATTGTAATAAATATTATCAATTGTTTTTCTTAAAGTGACAGCCTTACTTAGTTTACTAGTTAGAAAATATCTACCAGATAACCATGTATGAATAACTATAGTTTGTCAGTTTGCATTTCAAATGAAAATGTTTTTGTATGAAAAAAAAGGCACACAAGCACTTTTCTTCACAACCACATATTTAAGCGGGTAGCTGATGTCCTTTATATGTACTTCCCATTTTATAACACAGAATTTTAAAAAGATGTAATTTTATGGTTAAGATATAATAAAATTAATTTTTACTGCTTCATCAAGGACATCCTTAAGTGAAACTGAATTTTTTTATTTTCTAACTACAAATATGTGCCAGTGTAGAATCAAAATGATCAAAGTTAACATCTCCAGTAACAGGTAAAATAACATCACATTAGCTTTATAATGTGACACATTGAGATAGACACAGTATCACTTTTATGACATTCTCACTAAAAATTCACTGCCTAAATTGAATCATGGGTATACTTAAGGCAAACCCAAATTAAAGATCATTCTACAAAATAACTGACCTATTCTCTTTAAGAGTCTAAGTAAAGAGCAAAGAAAGAATGAGGATCTGATTCAATAAAAAGGAGATTGAGCAACATGACAGCTAAATGCAAATGTTATTCTGGATTGGTTTCTGGACCAGGAAAATTTTTCTTGTCATTTATAGTAAATTACAAGAACAAAAATACAAAAAGTAGAATTCTGTTGTAAATTTGTGATCTCTCTGCATACTCTAACCAAATATTTTATTATAATATATTTTATTTTAATTTTTTTCCTGTTTCTTTTTCTCATTTTCTTCTTCCTTCATTTTTAAAAAAATTTCTACTAAAATATAGCTGAAATATAGCTGATTTACAATCTTGTGTTAGTTTCAGGTGTGCAATAAAGTGATTCAGTAATAAATAAATGTATAAATATATATATATTTTTAATATTCTCTTCTATTATATGTTATTACAAAATATTGAGTACAGTTCCCTGTGCTATACAGTAGGTCCCTGTTGGTTATCTATTTTATATATAGTAGTGTGTATATTTTAATTGCAAACTCCTAAATTATCCCTTGCTCCCTCCCCTTTGATAATCATGTTTATTTTCTATGTATGTGAGTCTATTTCTGTTTTGTAAATAAGATCATTTGTATCATTTTTTAAGATTCCACATAGAAGTGATATAATATGATATTTGTCTTTGTCTGGCTTACTTCACTTAGTATGATAATTTCTAGGTGCATCCACGTTGCTGCAAATGGCATTATTTCATTCTTTTTTATGGCTGAGTAATATTCCATTGTGTGTGTGTGTGTGTGTGTGCGCGCGCGCGCACATCTTCTTTATCCATTGCTATGAACATTGGGGTGCATGTATCTTTTTGAATTATGTTTTTCTCCAGATATATGCCCAGGAGTAGGATTGATAGATCACATGGTAGCTCTAGTTTTAGTTTTGTAAGGAACTTCCATACTCCATACTGTTCTCCATAGTGGCTATACAAATTTACATTCCCACCAACAATGTAGGAGGGTTCCTTTTCTTCAGACCCTCTCCAGCATTTGTTATTTGTAGACTTTTTTAAAGCTCTTTATTGGAATATAATTGCTTTACACTGTTATGCCTGTTTTTGCTGTACAACAAAGTGAATCAGCTGTATTTATACATATATCCCCATATCCCCTCCCTCCCGTGACTCCTTTCCAACCTCCCCATCTCAGCTCTCCAAGCCATCACCTATCATCTATTTAATCTCCCTGTGTTATACAGCAGCCCCCCACCAGCTATTTATTTTTCACCTGGTAGTGTATATATGTCAATGATACTATCTCACCTCATCCCAGCTTCCTCTTCACCCCCATTCCATGTCCTCAGGTCCACTCTCTACATCTGCATCTCCATTCCTGCCCCATCACTGGGTTCATCAGTACCATTTTTTTAGATTTCATATATGTGAGTTAGAATACTGTATTTGTTTTTCTCTTTCTGGCTTACTTCACTCGGTATGACAGACTAGGTCCATCCACCTCACTACAAATAACTCAATTTCATTGCTTTTTATGGCTGGGTCATATTCCATTGTATATATATGCCACATCTTCTTTATCTGTTCATCTGTTGATGGGCATTTAGGTTGCTTCCATGTCCTGGCTATTGTAAATAGTGCTGCAATGAACATTGGCTACATGTGTCTTTTTGGAAAATGGTTTTCTCAGGGTATGTGCCCAGTAGTGGGATTGCTGGGTCATATGGTAGTTCTGTTTTTAGTTTTTTAAGGAACCTCCCTACTATTTTCCATAGTGGTTGTACCAATTTACATTTCCACCAACAGCGCGGGAGAGTTCTCTTTTCTTCATACCCTCTCCAGCATTTGTTGTTTCTAGTTTTTTTGAGGATGGCCATTCTGACTGGTGTGAGGAGATACCTCATTGTGGCTTTGACTTGCGTTTCTCTAATGATTAGTGATGTTGAGCATCTTTTCATGTGTTTGTTAGCCATCTGCATGTCTTCTTTGGAGAAACGTCTATTTAGGTCTAACACCAATTTTTGGATTGGGTTATTTGCTTTTTTGATATTGAGCTTCATGAGCTGCTTGTATATTTTGCAGATTAATCCTTTGTTAGTTGCTTTGCTGGCAAATATTTTCTCCTATTCTGAGGGCTGTTGTCTTGTCTTGTTTATGGTTTCTTTCCTGTGCAATAGCTTTTAAGTTTTATTAGGTCTCATTTGTTTATTTTGATTTTGTTTCCATTATTCTAGGAGGTGAGTCGAAAAGGATCTTGCTTTAGTTTATGTCATAGAGTGTTCTGCCTATGTTTTCCTCTAGGAGTTTTATAGTGTCTGGCCTTACATTTAGCTCTTTAATCCATTTTGAGTTTCTTTTTGTGTGTGGTGTTAGGAGGTGTTCTAATTTCATTCTTTTACATGTTGCTGTCCAATTTTCCCAGCACCACTTATTGAAGAGGCTATCTTTTCTCCATTGTATATTCTTGTCTCCTTTGTCAAAGATAAGGTGCCCATATGTGCTTGGGTTTACCTCTGAGTTCTCTATTCTATTCCATTGATCTTCCTTTCTATGTTTGTGCCAGTACCATACTATCTTGATCACTGTAGACTTGTAGTATAGTTTGAAGTCAGGGAGCCTGATTCCTCCAGCTCCGTGTTTCCTTCTCAAGATTGCTTTGGCTATTCGGGGTCTTTTGTGTTTCCATACAAATCGTAAGATTTCTTGTTCTAGTTCTGTGAACAATGCCATTGGTAATTTGATAGGGATTGCTTTGAATCTGTAAATTGCTTTGGGTAGTATAGTCATTTTCACAATGTTGATTCTTCCAATCCAAGAACATGGTATGTCCCTCGATCTGTTTGTATCTTCTTTGATTTTTTTCATCAGTATCTTAGAGTTTTCTGCATACAGGTCTTTTGCTGTAGAATTTTTGATGTTGGTCATTCTTACTTGTGTGAGGTTTTGATTTGCATTTCTCTAATAGTTAGTGATGTTGAACATCTTTTCTTTCTTCTTGTGCCTTTTGGACATCTGAATGTCTTCTTTGGATATATGTCTTTTTAGATCTTCTGCCTACTTTTTCCTATTGGATTGTTTGGTTATTTGATATTGAGCTGCATGAGCTGTTTGTATATTTTGGAGATTAATCCTCGTCAGTCACATCGTTTGCAAATATTTTCTCCTATCCTATAGGCAGTCTTTTTGTTTTGTTTATGATTTTCTGTGTTGTGCAAAAGCTTTTAACTTTAATTAGGCCCCGTTTGTTGATTTATTTATTTTTTTAAATTTTCATTACTCTAGGAGGTGGATCCAAAAACTTATTGCTGAGATTTACATCGAAGAGTGTTCTGCCTATGTTTTCCTCTGGGAGTTTTATAGTATCTGGTCTTATATTTAGGTCTTTAATCCATTTTGAGTTTAATTTTGTGTATGGTATTAAAGAATGTCCTAATTTCATTCTTTTAGATGTTCAGTTTTCCCAGCACCACTTATTGAAGAGATTGTCTTTTCTCCACTGTATATTCTTGCCTCCTTTGTTGTAGATTAATTGACCACATTTGTGTGGGTTTACTTCTGGGCTTTCTATCGTGTTCCATTGATCTGTGTTTTTGTGCCAGTACCATATAGTTTTGATTACTGTAGCTTTAATACTATCATATCAAAAGCATAGAAAATTGTAATAAATTATAAAATATAAGATTGACAAAAACCCAAAAGCATGAAACTGACTAGTAATACGTGATTGAAATTTTTATTAATTTCTTAGTCAAATATTTCTTGAAAAAACATAAGTAATAGACAGACCCATGTAATCATATGGTGAGAGCTGACTGTATGAGTATCTCTCTAGTGATATGCTGGAAAGAAGAGCAATCATGAGAGTCACAACATGGAAGTTCTCTAAAAAAAAAAAGTCTGGTCTGTTTATAGAGAAACCCACCCTCTGGTCTCCATTCCATATCACTCTCCCCTCAGATAGTTTTTTGAACACATCTAGAAGTTTCATTGCTGAAATAAGGTTTAACACTGTTTTTCACTATAACACTTATTATCTATGCTGATATTGACACCATACTCTGTATAGTCAGCGTTTCTTTTTCAATTTTCCCCCAAGGCTCTGGGTTTGCCAATATACAGCTAAATTGATCTAGAAAGCCCAAAAGTAGTTTTTAGACACATCATTTACCCTTAGGAGCAAATGATACCAATAACAGCAGCAACAACAACAAAAATGATTTCTCTAGAAACTGCACTAGTTCTCTTCTATCATAATGGAAAATGTAAAGTTGTCAGGCCTCATAGTCTGTAATTTAGATGCTTGTCTTTTGTCTCTATAGGATAAATATTGTCTCTCCTTTTTTTAATCTATTGGATTCATATATAATATTTATCGTCTTATATATGGACTCTAAACCACCTGCTGTGTGATTGACAGATATCAACAACCGTCATTTCTTAGTATCTTCCAGTGTATGTCCCATGTGTTCTCATGACTATAGTCTTTGCCTCTCCCTCCATCTTCTTGTAGCTCTTGCTCTGGCTCCCTTTACCTGGTTCTTGCTGTCCTAGGGAACTACCAAAGGCATATGAGTCTCCATTTCTCCTAAGAATTTTCTTTATGAGATTCCCAGTGCATACATTAGAGCTTCAGATATTTCCAAAGTGGTCTTGGATTCATTACCTAAGTTTGGAAAATGCTCACTCCACAAGTCCAAGCCACAGGTGATCCGCTGAGCCCTGAAGCAGTATTGCTTTCTTCCTGGACCTCCACATATCTATCAAGGAAAATTTTAGTTGTTTGAAACAGTACTCAAAAACCCAACAAAACATTTGTTCCTTTGGAATGGTAAATAACTTAGCTGAGTCCCAGTCTTCCTGTCAACACTCCCACTTGAAAACTAGCCAAAACCCAAGAAAATCTCTTGACCAAAATAGTAGTTAGCTTTAACACACAATTTAATCTCTTTTACACCTGGTAAATTTTATTTGCAAAACGTAATATCTAATATCAGCATTAAAGTTGATTTTAAAGCTTTAAATTCATATAACTAAATGTCCCACTGGTAAAATTTTTTAAACAAAAATCTCTTTGTCCCAAAGGTGAAGTTTAGTCATCACCTCTAGAAATAGGAAACTGCTTATAATTATGTTTTCATCCTATTTTATTTTTAATAATTTTAAAAATCATGAGGTTCAGGCTTAACTAGGACACGGATTTGGGCCATTGATCCACATTGCTTTTGGTCATTATGATTCTCCTAGGTCACAGAATAGTAGAAGATTTAATACTGACTTTGTATTTACTAATGGTTTAGATTTCTGATGTGACATCCAATGAGTAATATGTTCCAAGATATTATCTCTTCCCTTACTTCCCATAACTAGTTCATGGTTTCTCCACTAGCATAGATGTGTATGAATCTTGTCATGGCCTTCCGTAAATTGTCTTAGACATATTTGATTTTCAGTAATGACAGTTATTTATAACCATTGCTTCTGTGACTTTGCTTTGGTTTGAAGTGCCTCTTAAAGCATTGTGTAGATGTGTAAATGACACAATTTTCCAGGCATTTGATTCAAAGCATGAAGTCCCAAATTTTAAAGTATTTCTAATTTCTGCCACTTGTGGTGCAGTTTTCCAGTGATGATCAAGGCAGTAGAAGATAGTGCTTAGTGGAACTGAAAGCTTCTTGTCACAAGAAAAGGCAGGTCTGTGTGGTTAGTATGATGAAATAGAAAATGGGGGACAAGGAGGTGTTGTGATGTGTTATTCAAAATGTTGATTGGTCTGTTGATCATTACATGCCCCAAGTTGGGTAATAATATGATTTTCTTATGATATTAAAAATAAGATATAAACAGAAAATAAGGTAAAAATAAAGATAGGGTATATTGAATACATTATGAAGAGAACTAACCAATTTACTCATTTAAGAAAAAAAGGATAAAAATCAATACAGAAAGTAGAAGAATACATCAAACTTTTCAAGGAATATCTCTACAAAGAGAAATTAAACTCAACCAAACTCAGCAGCTAGGGTAATGCAGATTGGAGGCCAAGTTGCTTAAGAGCACAGAATCAGACTAATCTTGGTTCATATCTGGCTCTGTTCATTACAAAATGTAATTTCTAGAAATACCTTTAACCTCTCTTATCCTCATGGTTCTTAGAATCTCCTTCAGAGTGATGCTGGGAGGAAAGAAATGAGAGTTACATATAAAAAGTGCCTGGCACAGAGTTGGTGGCAAGTAGCTGGTTATTATCATTAATAGTAAAAGCAACATCACAAGGTCAGAAAAAAAAAGTCATAATGCCCCCTTTGGCTCTAAATGTATTTTTTTTTTACAATGCTTTCCACTTGATAGGTCCAGTGCAAGATGGTCATATGCAGAGGCTCTTAAATTTTAATCACTGGTGATGAATTATATAGTGCAGGAGCTGCTCTGAAGGCAGCTTTTGGAATGGAGACTAAACTTTCACTAGTGGTTGGAAGTGGATAAATTAATTTATCTTTTCATCTCGGGTGAGCCCTTGGAGGAAATCATTATCATAAAACATTGTAAATCTATAGACTTGGCAGCTTTTGCCCTGCAGAGTCTCGGGACTTGAGTAAATATGGAGATTTAGAGATTTACTGTCTTTTCCTTTGAAGAGGTGATTTCCCTTGGTAGGGAAAGATGGACATGGCGATAGGAAAAAAAAAAAATTCTTGTTTTAACTTTGAACCTGAACCAGCTTTGAAATACATATATCTCTTTACCAGGATAGCTTTCACAGCTGCAAAGCCATTTTTATTAAATTACATATTAAACTTTAGAGCAAAGATGAGCTGGGGGAAAAGATCTTACTCAATATATGCACCTATCATGAATCAACATTAAAGGCTGCGAGTCATTATCAACATTTCCTCTGAGGCCTGGAGAGACAGAAAAACATTATTAGTATATATTGTCAAGCCAAGAAATTGAAAATGGAAAATAAAAGTAACACTTTAGCCTAAAAGTCAAAAGTTGCATTTGTTTGAAAAAGAGAAGTTTTTAAGGAAATATTTTTGTAAGATTCTCACAGTAATTATCAGTCTTTATTAAAATCTATCCTGAGATACAGATAATTAAAGCCATTATGTATTCTTTAGAGGTACACAGATTATCACTTAATTCAATAAAATCATTTTATGAAATCTCTTGAAGAATGTCTAAAGGAGGATGTATCTTCACTAGACAACATGCATCCTTGAAGTTAAGCAGTTTTCCCTGGGATCAGTTCCGAATGATAACACATAACAATGAAGTGGGATTCAAGCTCAGTAGTACCTTGTGTATAGAATAAAAGAAAATGAAGGAAAGTACATTATAGAAGGTACGTGTTAATTACTCAGAAATGGAAAAAATCTGTGATGTAGAATAGGTTGCTTTGCATGTGTTTCTGGGTATATATGTGAGAGAGAGAGACTGAGAGTAGCTGATAGGGAATATAGCTGTGTGACGTCTGATTCAAGCTCACCAGCATAATTGCCAAGGAGCAGAGGCTAAGCCTTCTTTGTGTGCTAAGCTAATGGTCCTCTTTCTTTTGTCCCTTTATTCATTAACACCATCAAAATCAATATGTCAGATAATTGGCTTAAAAGTGTGCTAGAATTGTTTTCTCTCTGCTATGGGTTTAATAACAGAGTATTAGTCAAGAGACTATAGGACTTTCAAAAAAGACAGCGTATGAGAACACTGATATACCATGTTCTGAATATCTAATTAACAACTATATCTGTAATGACAACTTTCAAGAACATAGGCCAGAATACCATGTGCTTACAGTACCCCAAGAAGAAGGAAATTGAACTGTTTATAAATACAGTCATCCCTTTGTATCCAAGGGAAATTGGTTTCAGGACCTATCCTAATACCAAAATCCGTGGATGTTCCAGTTCCATAGTCAGCCTTCCATGTCTGAGGTTCTGCATCCTTGGATTCAACCAACCACAGACTGTGTCGTATTATATATATTTATTGAAGGAAATCTAGGTGCAAGTGGACCCACAAAGTTCAAACCTGTGTTGTTCAAGGGTCAATTGTAATAAATATATCCAATAAATGTTGAATGTATTTCCTAAGAATCTCCTTAGGAAATATATTCAACATTTATTATAAACAAAGTATTGAAAAAAATAAGTAAAAGAATAAATACAGCCTACATTAGTTTCTTATGACTCTTTGAAAAATGTGATAATACAGTGAACATGAAAAATATACCTTCTTAACAAGGAATTCTAAACAAAAAATTGTAAAATAAGTAGCAGATTTTTCATTATATATTCCAAGCATACATCTCAATTAGGCATTAAGGACCAAAGGTGGAAAATTGGGTACCTCCTTGTGCTGATGGCCTCCATTTCTGGACTTCATCATATGAAGTTGCTTTATGTTAGCTGTGACTGTGGAAAGAACTTGATCATCCCATTTTAGATTGGACTGTGGGGCTAAGATGCAAAACTATTAACAAAACAATTAATAATTTATTGATAATTTTCCTCTTCTAGGGTTCCCTTTAAAGTCTCTATATTTATTTATATTTGTATGAATATGGGAAAAGGTTGGAAGATACACACTAGGCTGGTATCTGGAAATGTGTGAAGGATTCTTACCACTCTGGTTGCCTCAGGAGGGTAAGAAATAGGAGGAGTCAGGGAGAGAGTAGGATTTTGACTTTCTACACTAATCTGCATGATTTGACTACATATAAATAAATGACACATTCTCAGGAAAAGCATTAATAATGTTAAAGAATTGTTCAAAGTCCTAACCAATGGTTTTCAACCACTATTGTTAGCAGCAGAATTCTTCTCTTATGCTTTTCTCTGTCTTCTGCTTTTCCATTTCTGGCTTTTCTTTTTTTCCCTTCTCCTCATGTACTTTCTCCTTTTTCTTTAGTCAGTGGTTAAATTGACTCTTACATTAAATTTTACTATTTAAGCCAGAAAAACAGAAACAAAGCCAGCAAGTTTAAAACACAAATAAAGGCAGGAAATCTAGTCCTACATAACAATTAACTACCAATGCCTCTATTCCTACCTACAGGGTGTGCCCAGGCAATATAACCATAGCATTTTGCAGTTGCAGTAATGGTAGAATTCCACTTACTAGTTCAGTATTTCACTTATTTTAAGATAGTTATTTTAACAATGAAGTTGCCTGCTTACAAATTCAAATAATTCCACCAAGGCAATACTAACTTTTCCCCACTCCATCTATTTCTGAAATTTTAATCTGTCTTTACTTTTGAAGCTAAATGTTCCAAATTAGCTTCTTGAATTCCTGAACAATGTAGTTCAGAAATTTATGGTGATCATATTACTATCCGCAGTTAATAAAAAAATGCTCTGAAAAGGATTTTCCCATGTTTCAGTAAGGAGACTTGTTTAGTGGCTTATCAGATAGTTTGCTTGTTTTTAGAAAACAAACACACCACTTGAAATGCTCCAACAGACGTTGAAATGGTGATAATGTGTCCATACCTTTTGCCTTTCTCCTTTGAAATTAGGGGTCTTGTTACCTATATTCATAGGTGCAGCTGAGTAAATGAGTTCCAAGTTATGAATAATCAGTGTGAAATTGATATGCATACCTCTGGTGCTCATAACTATCTGAAATTGAGGGTAATGAAGAGTTTATATGGAAGAGAGAGAGAGGGACACAACATACATCCCCCATGATAATATCTCATATGCTAACTTGCTCCAAAAAAGGAATTCCTTAGCTAATTTATCTACTTTGTTTTTCTCTAAGAAGAAATTTATATTCATCAATTTTTTATGACTATCAAAGGAGAATTTTTTATATTCCTTCCTCAAAACTTCTGACTCCAAGACTGGTGGATTTATCTGACTGTCATCACTCTCCATACATTTTCATCACTGGTGTCATTAGGAAGAATTTTATTTAAAGGGCATATTGAAGAGGTATTACCTAGAGATGGTTTAGGGCAATCCAGTACATTCTATCAAATGGTGATTTTGATTGCCAGTTTTTGATTGACTTTAATTTTAAAACATTTTGACAGACTTGCTGACATCTATCATCTTGAATAATAATGATTAAGATTAACTGAAACATTTATTGTATTTATAAATACTCTAATAATACACACAAATATATTCATGAAGATGTTACATCCAGAATATAAGAAAAGATAAAAAGCAATCTTAAAAATCTTAGGTATTGTGAATATAATTGCTAAAATATTTTTTAAATAGAAGGTCTGGAAAGAAATGAAAGGAATCCCCTGGAAAAAAAAATCAAATATACGAAGATAAATACACACACACACACACACACAAAAGGATACATGACCAATCCTTATTCTGAAAGTTCAGAGTACCAAAAATAAGAAGGATCTGAAAGCTTATAGTGAGAAATGAGCATAAGAGAGGTTCATATTCCTTTGGTTTTAGCAACTATATAGTGTACTGACAACAATGAAGTATGTTTCTCAAATAGCAAAACAAAGAATTCATTCTAGAGTTTTATTATTCATTTGTCATAATAATATGTAGATAGATTTAGCTATGCAAGGATTTGGTATGTTTGTCTACTACACACTTTTACTGAATCATGTAAAGAATTACTCCAACCAAATGAGACACATACCAATTAAAAGCAAGGTGTAACTTTAAGGAGGCAGTGTCACCAACTCTGACAAGCAATGAAGGAAAGTTCCACTATGACTGATATCATCAAGAGTAGGAAAAAAAAAAAAAGAGAATTCACATGGAGCCAGAGAAATCTTTTAAAATATAGGAACTAGAGTAGAGAATTTAAAAGTTTGACTGACAACTGGAAAATACGTAGGAAAAGTTTGGAATACTAAAAGTCTCATTTTAAAATTAGGGATTTATTCTTGAAAAATTGATGTAGAAATTAATCTCTGCTTAACATATTATTTAAAGTCACACAGGGAGCAAGAGAAGAATGAAATAAGGGTAATTCCAATATGAATATAATTGCCAGGTATTTGCAGAGAGACAGGAGTGAATAATATCAATAAGCTAAATTTTATCATTAATTTTAGAAAATTGAAATATTATTTAAGGTGTTTAAAACATTGGTTGTCTTTTTACTAAAACAGATTTGTAGAGATATATGTATACATACATTAATTAGGTTTCTTTGACTCTAAATGAACGTATACTGTACTGCAGATAAAAAGAAAAAAAATATTACAGATACATGGTGAATGCAGAAAGCACTTAGCAAAATAAAATAAGTAAACATCAATTTTTTTTTTTTTAAGTTTTTACTGACCAAATGAAGAGAGGCCTGAGTGAAACTTGGTGGCAGGAGAAAGAAAATGGAGGATGTAGTCATTGCTGCTGTTTGGTGATCTGTGACAGTGAGAAGGGTAAGTAAAAGAATAAACATCCAAGGTTTGCTCTGGAGAACATGGCCCTTTTGGGGAAACAGCTGAAATACAACTGCCTTGACTTTGTATTCAATTACCCAAAATGCATCACTTAAGCACTTTTCACTGGCACATATGAGCCAATTCATTATAACCAGTTTTATATTCTGGGAATGAGCTTTCAGCAAAATATTTGGGAGTCCTCTTAGGGAATATTAAGTTAGTGAGAATCAAATAACAAGGCACATCTGCATTAATTTTAAAACATTTATTAAGTTATATATGCATTCTTTTCATTTTAACTCTAATTCAGGAGGAACTTATTTTTCTCTAATGTGTGGATTATGGGTCTGCCTTTTCTTTGTTACATATTACATTATTAAATGTAAAATTTTTGTTTTTAGTGTGCAGATAGTTTTCCAGTATTCCATCTAGATTTAGCCTACATATAGCATTTTAATCATTGTTTCTTTAGAAAATATTGTAAGATCTGGCAGATGTTGATGCTTCTTTCCTCATTATTTATTATTATATTAACTGCTATATAATGTTCTCACTTAAAATTAAAACTAAATTTGGAATCACTTCCTCAGTTCTGTAAAATGTCTTCTAACATGTACTTGTTTATGACCATATCAAGCACATCTTTACATTTTAAACACCCAAATAAATCAGTAAGTATGCACTGTATTACCCCACCTATACCTCTAATGAGAGTGTTTGTCTGTCTCTCAATATCTTTCTCTATATCTATCTCTATATCTAAGAAAAGCTATCACAGTGAAATTTTTTTTAAGTTTTTATAAATCTTTAGTGTATAAGCTATTTGCTAGTCTTTATAAACTATTAGTTCATTGAAAAGTAACCAAAGATGTTTGTATGGGGTAGAAGAAATGTAAGGAACAGAGAGCCAGTGCTGCAAGGATGAATCAGTCTAAGGATGGATGGTGAGAACAGTGGCCTGAATTAAATATAACTTGCTGAAACTTCATTCCTTCCCCTGATGACCTGACCTGTTATTTTTGAGTAGTATTTCTTCCACTTCTCCCATGATTACACCTTCCTTTTCTGCTTCTTTGGCATCTGAAACTGTCTTAATAATCATTTGTTTAACAAATGCTCACCTTTCCAGAACAACTGTGTTTCATTAGCCTTCTCAAGAGGTACTCCAAAGAGTTCCCTAATCTAATAGAAATATACATTTCTAGTTTCTTTTCATTGCCAACATTCTTTGCTCCTTTCCTGATGATGTTAAATGCTATTTAAAATTTTGGTTCCCCTTGAAAAAATTAATTAAGTCCTCCCTAAATTGTTCTTCCTTTCAGTTAAAATAACAAGACATGCTAGCAGTGCTCTGTATGAATTGCTTTGACAGTATATGACTTACTGCATTGATTTTTCCATGTTTATTCAGGTAGTTAGTCACTTCTGAATTCTCTCTGGCATCTCTGATAAGCCTCTTGCAGAACACAATGTTTTTATTTTCTTGATTTGAGACGTATAATTAGGACCTGTTGTTTATTTGTCTGATCAAATTAACTTTAAGTTTATTTGAGGAAACATGCTAGTTATAATTTTGAAATATCCTTAAAGTAAAATTTAAAGTATTTGCTGACAGTGTTTAGTTTTGCCATTTAAGTAAAACATTCCCTATAATTAAGTTTGTAAAGCACCACCTTTACTGCTGCTGATTTAGGTAAGACTCAGTTTTTGTAATAGGTGTAATCCTCCCTGTAGGCAGGGGCTAAAGAAGTCCCCTTTTCATATATGGTCTCTTTAGGCCATTAAAATACTATTTAGTGTGCTGAAGTAGTAATTTGGCCTAGAAATGTTAATGCAGATTTCAAAAGTTCCATTGAATAACATTTGTACCGGATTGAGCAAATTTCAGTAGCTATCTAAAAGAAAACAAACCTAAGTGAAATAATGTATATTTACTAATACTCTTAGTTTTTTTCCTCTAAAATCCTACCCTCAGGCTAAAGCTCTTTGAGAGCAAATCAGAGTTTAATATGTACATTATGAAATAGTACTTAAAATCTTTCAAAATGTATGCCAAGGTTCTTACTTGTTAAATCAATTCAAATTGATTTTGAAGTGAGCTAAGAGTACATAGATTAAAAACAAGTTGAAGGTCATAGAAAAGATAATGCAACTGTCATTTATAATATTAATGAAATATTCCCCAAAATAATAACCATAGGCTCATACTTGGTTCAATATGTATATTATAAATCTGGAGAGTGAAAAGCCTTAATGTCATAAAGTGATTAAACTTGAAGTTGTTGAAATCATCAATGAGGTTCAAATCAAAGTACTTGGAGTCCATAGAACATAGAAAAATAATGATGAAGTTTGAAATCTGATTATTTTGTGTATTATCTTCTAATGTATTAATTTGTAGTGAAAGAAGCAGAAAGGCCTGGTTCAACTAGATCTGCTTCTAATTAGTTAGATTACCTTGAATAATAAAGTTTAAAATGATGACTTGTTGATAATAGTAGTGATAATAAAAACAATAGTTAATAGTTATTGAGTGCTTTTGGCAGGTCACACTTTATATTAATGATGTCTCTGCATTATCCCATAATCCTCTTAACAACCTACTTACAATAGTATCATCATTTTATAGAAGATGAAATCAAGTTACCGAAAGTTAAAGTAACTTGCCTAAGTTCATACAGCTTGATGGTGTTAGAATAAGAATTTAAATTCAGCTTGTATGACTCCAGGAACTAGATTCCTAACTTCTAGATTACTCTACCTTCTGTTACATAGATTGTCTAAATAACAGTTTCTTTACCTGTAAGTAGAAATTGTAAATTCAAATGTGTAGGACTGCTGTGAGGTTCAGTTTTCAATTGAAAAATTCTTTAAAGAATGCCTATTCTGCACTGGAGATAACAATGCTATGTTATACTATATACTATGCCTGGAGATGACAGTACTCTGTACTATTCTGGCATTTGTGGTATCCTATGCAGTAATGATAAGTGAACAGGTAATTCACATAAAATGTGATAAGTCGTTCTTCATAGTGTTCCTTTCTTCACCCCCATATACAACTATCAACAATTTTGTTTGGCTCTGCTTACCCAGATATTAAGTCTAATCACCTATCATCTCTATTGCTAAAATATTAGGTCAAGGCAAAATTAAGGTATCCTCCTTGGTACATAAAAAGACTTTTAACCAGCTTACTTGCCTCCCAGGCTCTTAGGAACAGGACACATTTGATATAGAAATGATTGGAAGGGACAGCTAGCCCAGGGTTGGAGGGGCAAGTCCTAAAGCAGGAAGAGTCTACAGTGATCCCCACTGCCTGTGTAAAACTTAACCAGGACAAAGAGTCCAGGATGGAGACTCTTTCAGGAAAGGTGAACCTTAACTTAAGGAGAAAGAAAATATAACATCTTAGTAAAACTAAAGAATTTCGGCTTATTGGAAGAATAGAACATCATGTGAGATACCCCTGAAATGAGAGAGATTGTTAGATCATACAGAATCTTACAGAAGATATTGAGGACTTTATAAATTATCTTCAAAGTTATAAAATTTTATTAAAAAGTTTTAAGCAAGAAGAATTGTGATAACTGTGAAATATTTCATTTTCTTAATAACAATCATCATAATATTTGTGGTACTTAGATTATTTGCAATTCAGGTGATTTTTAATATGGTTAGGTTTAAGTCTGTCTTGTACTATTTGTTTTCCATTTTCCCAAACTTACCATCATTCCCTTTATTCTTACCAAGAATTTAGCTATGCTACTCTAGGATATTGTTGCCTCCACATCCATTTTATCTGCCCAAGCTGCTTGTGAGGACCTTAAATTATCATTAGCCCATCATGCAAGCACATGACCTGGATAACAGCCCAGTGAGTCACAAGTAAATGTAAGTTCCTGATCTGACTACTCCATGGGCCCTTGTGATAAACGGTCTTTTCTGCCTCTCAGGGCCTTCCCCTTGTGCATTCCTTAGATAAGAAAATAACCAAAACCCTGCTTTCTGGTTTCAGTTGACCAACCTAGCTTTAAACTGGGAAGCCCAAAGCATGCTACACACAGACCCTAATAAAGTCTCGTGCCTCAGGTCCTGCTGTAAACTCTGCCTGCATGCTGCCTTGACCTCCATGTGGCCCTCTGAGGCATTTTCTGTAAGGTCTGTGAATAATAAACCTCTACATTTTAGTTTTCCTATTGTCTGGTTGAACTCAGGCCCATTATCCTGGGCCACTGAATTCTTTTTTTTTTTTAATTTCACAACTTTGTAATTTTTATTACTTTCTTATGAAGAGTTCATCTTCCTCATTATAGCTGACTGTAAATCTATCCCCCATGACTATTTATTGAAGCACATGTTTTTGTTTTTGTCTTTTTAAAGATCTTTTGTTGAGATATAATTGACATACAATAAACTGCAGAAATTTAAAGTGTACAATTTGATATATTTTTTCTTATTAGTAATGTATATATGGCAATCCCAATCTCCCAATTCATCCCACCTCAACACCCCCCCCCCCAACTTTCCCCTCTTGGTGTCCATATGTTTGTTCTCTATATCTGTGTCTATTTCTGCCTTGCAAACTGGTTGATGTGTACCATTTTCCTAGATTCTGCATATGTGCATTAATAGACAATATTTTTTTCTCTTTCTGACTTACTTCAGTCTGTATGACAGTCTCTGTGTCCATCCATGTCTCTACAAATGTCCCAGTTTTGTTCCTTTTTACAGCTGAGTAATATTCCATTGTACATATGTACCACATCTTCTTCATCCATTCACCTGTTGATGGACATTTAGGTTGCTTCCATGTCCTGGCTATTGTAAACAGTGCTGCAATGAACATTGGAGGGCATGTGTCTTTTTGAATTATGGTGTTCTCTGGGTATATGCCCAGTAGTGGGATTGCTGGGTCATATGGTAGTTCTATTTTTAATTTTTTAAGGAACCTCCATATTGTTTTCCATAGTGGCTGTATCAACTTACATTCCCACCAACAGTGCAAGAGGGTTCCCTTTTCTCCAAACCCTCTACAGCATTTATTGTTTACAGATTTTCTGATGATGCCCATTCTAACCTGTGTGAGGTGATACCTCATTGTAGTTTTGATTTGCATTTCTCTAATAATTAGTGATGTTGAGCAGCTTTTTATGTGCCTCTTAACCATCCATATGTCTTCTTTGGAGAAATGCCTATTTAGGCCTTCTGCCCAGTTTTTGATTGGGTTGTTTGGTTTTTTTTTGATATTGAGCTGCATGAACTGTTTACATATTTTGGAGATTAATCCTTTGTCTCTTGATTCCTTTGCAAATATTTTCTCTTGTTCTGAGGGTTGTCTTTTCGTCTTGCTTATAGTTTCCTTTGCTGTGCAGAAGCTTTGAAGTTTCATTAGGTCCCACTTATTTACTCATATTTTTTATTTCCATTACTCTAGGAGGTGGGTCAAAAAAGATCTTGCTGTGACTTACGTCAAAGAGTTTTCTTTCTGTGTTTTCCTCTAGGAGTTTTTTAGTGTCTGGCGCCACTGAATTCTTGGGTCTTGTTTTTGCAACAGAATAGTCTACATTTTAAATAAGAGAAAAAAAGATATTTTGAGGGAAAGCTATAAATTCAATCTGGGAATAGTCAAGTTTAAAACCTCTCTGGAGATGCATATACAAGTGGGAAAGTTTCTGAAGCCCAAGACACAGTTCTAGGTGGAGATGTGGACTTGAGAGAAATCCAAATGCAACTAGATAATGAAATTACGTGTGGTTGTGCAATCAAAATGCATGATTCAATGCACAGTGCTAAGAGAAGAAAGCCTGGGATAGAAATCTAAGATAGTAGTTCTCAAACTTGGTTACACTTTGTAATCAACTAGAGAGTTTAAGGAAAATATATTGAATCCTGAGTCTTTCCACCAGATATTTTAATTTAATCACTATAGGATATGACCTGGGCATCATGATATCTAAAAACTGCATAGGTGATTCAAATTTGCAGCCAAAATTAATAACTGATGCTTTAAAATGTATTACAACTTAAGGAAAAATAGAAGAGG
Source organism: Hippopotamus amphibius kiboko (assembly GCF_030028045.1). NCBI lineage: Eukaryota > Metazoa > Chordata > Mammalia > Artiodactyla > Hippopotamidae > Hippopotamus > Hippopotamus amphibius. The sequence goes on along the minus strand of NC_080187.1, from coordinate 168,531,573 downwards.
ATGTGTTCACAAAGGAAACTTAGAAGGAATAGGATGTGATGGAGGAAATCTAGGAGCAGTAGGTATTTTGATCAAATTTTGCATAAAATAGGCCCCAACAAATAAATGGCTGTGTTCTGATTCTGGGTTTTACATATTATAAAAGAACTATGTTTGAGAATTATTTAATTGAGTAACCTAAAGCAACTAGATCAGAACCTCAATACAATCATCTATAAAGTGTGGGTAATAACCCATTCCATTTCACCTCATCACTCTCAGTATAATAAGGTATTTGACAGAAACTTGAAAACAATAATGTTATACCATTCCCAAGTGAGGTATTTAATGTCAAATTACACTTCATTCCTGACTTTCTACATTTCTACTTTCAAAGGAAAATTAGGCCCATATTTAAGAAAAGTGACTCAGGAAAGAGAAATTCAGGGTGAATATAAATGACAGATAATTATTTGATTTTCCTTTTCTTCCTAGTGGCATAACTTTATCACTATTATAACTACTATAACAGTTCTGTTAATCATGTTTCTGATGAAATTGATGGTTAGTAGCAAGGGAAGTCAGTCTTCACAGAAGCAGTAGGTTCCTCTCTCATCATTAAACTTACAACCAAGAACTCAGAAAATTTTATCAAGTAATGGAAAGAGTAGCCATCATGGTCCATGCCAAAAAGATACTGGATACTGGCAAGAGTATATGATTTCCATTCCTTCCAGTAAGATTGCCAGGCTGTCTTGGAGTGGGAGCATTAGGAAACACACTTATTTAACCTCATTAAAGTTCGGATTGACAAAAAAGGAGAAAAGAAAAAATGTACTATAGGGAATAACCCTGCCCCGAGAAAAGGTTAAAATGGTGACTTAGGTTATTTGCATCTTTAATTTCTGTGACTCCATTGGAATTGGGAGTAGTAAAATGACCTTGGCTGTTCTGATTAGAATACTTATAGAGAGCAAGCAATTACATCCCAAGTGAATCAATAAAAGGCTAATAGTCTAAAGGTAGTAAAATAGGAACTTGCATCACCATCTAAATATTAGGTACCAAAGAAGAGAAGGTAATGCAGCTATATAGACATATTTGAAGACTGCATGATTTGATCTTTCAAGCTACACTTAAAACAAATCCTGAAAAACTCACACCAGGATAAACCAAAGACTTGGTTTATAACACCATCATCCTAAGGCTTGTTTGGTAAGAGATATCACATTTTTATAGGTTGAGAAAGAAAAGCTTCAATTTAAAGAAAGTCTGGTTGCATAGAAGATAGAAGACCTAAAAGTCAGGTATTAAAATAACAAAATTTTTAGTCACTTGGCAAGTTTGATTCTATATTATATCAATTTAATATAATAGTCTTGTGAGACAGTTTGCTATTGGAATGCCTATTTTAATACATTTCTTTCTTTGTTTACCACTTTGTCAATAATGTGTTATTAGGTGTCTCTGTGCAATAAACACTTGCGGGATGTGAAGGTTAATTAGCTCTGGTTCTACCTTTCAAGAACTTGCATTCTTATAGCATAGAAACAAAAATGTATATTTAATATTAAAATACAAGATAGAAAGTGATGTAGATCACGTAATATATGAGTAAAATTATGTGAGAGATATTATTTACAAACCATGTATCTAACAAAGAATTCATTCATATCTAGAATGCATAAAGAACTCTCAGACTCAGCAGCAAAAACCAAACAGTCTATTTAGAAATTAGTCAAAAATCATGAACAGATATTTCAACGAAGAGAATGTACAAATAGTAAATAAGCACAGGAGACAGATGGTCAACATCTTTCTTTTTAGTCATTAAAATCAGTCTGTGATATTACTGCATACGTATTGGTATGGCTTAAAATAAAATAACAATAACATCAAATGCTAGTGAAGAAGCAGAAAAACTAGATCATTCATACATTGTTGGTTAGAATATAAAATGGTACAGCCTCTGGGAAGCAGTTTGTCAGTATTGTACACACTAAACATGCATTTATCATAAGACCTAGCGATCACCCTCTTATACATCTGTCCCACAGAGAGAAAAATGTATGTTCACACAAAAGCCAATACATACATATTCTTGCTGGCTTTATTTGTAATAGTCCCAAACTGGAAACAGAGTAATAATTTCTCAATCTATGAATGGTTAAACAAATGGAAAGAAATCCATGTCATGGAGTGTACCCCTCAGCAATAAAAAGGACTGAACTACTGATACACACATCAACTGGGAGTGGTCTCAGAGAAATTAAACTAAGTGGGAAAAGCCCACATAAAAATGTTACATACAGTATGTTTCCAGCTATATGATAATCATTAAATAACAACATTATTGAGCTGATGAATAGATTAGTGTTTTCTAGACATTCGTGGAGAAAAGGTGTGTAGATATAAGGGGAACCTTATGGTTGGTGATAGAACAGTGCTGTATTTTGATTGTGGTGATGGCTACATAAATCTTCACATGTGATAAAGTTGTGTAGAACTTGACATTCACTTATACAACAAACAAATGAGTGAGCGTAAGACTGATGACATCTGAATAAGCTCTGTGGATTATACCAAATTTATGTTTTTATATTGTATGATAATTTTGCAGGATGTTATCATTTGGGGTAAAACTGGATAAAGGGAATGTGGGATTTCTCTCTACAGTTTTTTTATTTGTTGGTTTTTTCTATTTCCTGTGAATCTCTATTTCAAAATAATAAATGATATGGGTATTCAAAGTAAAGAAACAAGAGGTAATTTCATGAACATAAAATAGAAAGGACCCTTAAGAATAGGAAGGATTTGGTTTGTTCAAAGTTTAGAGGGCTCCTTTTTAAAGACAGGGGCCTTATTCAAGAAAGTGTGTTAGACATGTGTGTTTAAAACACAGAGGTTACATGGGGTAATTCTGATGTAACAAATTTAGGATTGATGAAGTAGTGAGAGATAAGTTTTGGAACCTAGGTCAGGCTTAGACATTATAGAGTGCTTCAAATGTTAGGATAAGGAGTCTGATATCAATGAGTTTGAACCTGATATTAAATACAATGACTAAAGCTAATGATTGAGAATTGTATGAAGGCTATCTCAGTAGCAGAGATGACAGAAAATGAGATTATACTGAATCAGAATAAATTTGTCAAACATGAAATTTATCACTTATAAGAATTGATTGTCCATAGGATGGATAAAAAAGGGAGTGGGCTTGTGATTCTAGAGAAGTCTCCGTAGACTGATGAGGGTGTTCACAGGCATAAAGTCTTCTTTGCACTGGAAATACAGTTTGCATCTGGTCTCTCAGAAATAGTTTTTTGAGGTTCATATCATTTCTCCTTTCCAGAGGTGGGTCAGCATGTACAAATATATAATATAGCAGTATGATCTTCTTGAATGAAAGTGTCATTATTTCATAGGTGAAAAGATGAAAATGAAATAAAGAACAAGTGCATTTCTTTAAGCCTATGTTCTGTAAATATATCACAGAGCAGTGAATATTTCATTCACTTTATATTGGGCTTTATTCTACTAGAAAGTGTATTAGAATGTCTTTGTTAATGTTATAAAATTTTAATAAGTATGTATATATTGTCATATTTAAATATTAATTTGATTGCCTTTGAAATCAGTCTGAAAATCATCAAAATGTGTACTTTAATTGCCATTTATGTACCTTTGGGTAGAAGGAGAGGAATGGTGCAGTTTTTGAGAAGCAAGATTAATATCCTGTTCATCTTCAGGTTTTTTAGATAACACACTCTAGTTTCAAAATACTCTATAAAATAAAATGCTTGTAAACCACTTTGAAGAATGTTATACCTTCCTCCACAGCTCCTAAACTGAGTTTCTCTTTATTGCAAATCAATACTGGATGTAACCACAATTTTTTACATACCTTTTACCTTTATTATATTTAGGATAATTCATTCTCTTTCAGCAAATATTAAGGTCTACATGCTGGCATCTGCAGATCACTGCACATAATCCATATGTTATTGTTCAAAAACAGCTACTTGAGGAGAAATTGTAAAAATCAAAGCAAAACATAATCCTTTTTCACAATTGAAAGCACAGGTTGAAACAAATGAAAACATTTCATGGAATCAATGCTATCTATGAAGTATATATAGATAAAGGTCTACAGTATTTTTCTTTTTTTTCATGGATAACCTGCCAGTTCTTAGCATTCATGCTACAGGTGAGCAACTATGGGTCAGAAAAATCATATATACAGTTGTCCAGAATGTTGAGTAAATCTTACTCCCTAGTTCATGACGTATCGTTATATTCAGTCTGCATAAATTCCTTCTCTTACTTTTTAAATGATTTTATTTTTATTCCCATATCTCTCTCCCATTTCCCTCCCTCTGTGGACAACCATTCTGAAATAGCTAATGTACATCCTTTGGTCTGTTTATGTTCTTATAAAATGTATATGTTGCTTTTGATGTATTTTAGTTTATAAAATAATAAATTGTAAATTTTGTTCTGTGAATTACTTTCTTTTCTTAGTGCTGTGTTTAAGATCTGTCTTATTTACCATGAATCTCTGGTCTGTTACATCTATACACTGTAGCATGGTGCACATTTACCACGTCTTAATATGTCCAATACCCTAAAAAGAAGGGGTGAAGATAATATCTCTCTCCCTACTGAGAGATAAATGAACATTCTTTTACGTGTTTCCTTATGGACTGTGCCTGTCCAGGAGAAGAACTGCTAGGTCAAGGCGTGGGTACATTTAATTTAACTAAGAGCTGCCAGTTTCCTCTCTCAAGCAAGTGTACCAGGCTTCTATCCTACCAGCAGGACTCTGGGTTCCATATCCACATAGCTCAATATTGACATTATTCAGCATTTAGTTTTTAACCAGTCTGGTATATAGTGTGTTGCTTTATTCATTTATTATGTCTCTAACCCAAAATTTATTTGAGAATTTTATTTTTTTAATTTATTTTTTCCTATTTTTATTTATTTATTTATTTATTTATTTATTTATTTATTTATTTTATTTTTGGCTGCATTGGGTCTTCGTTGCTGCATGCGGGCTTTCTCTAGTTACGGAGAGTGGGGGCTTCTCTTCCTGCAGTGCAAGGGCTTCTTATTGAAGTGGCTTCTCTTGTTGCAGAGCACAGGCTCTAGGCATGCAGGCTCCAGTAGTTGTGGCACATGGGCTTAGTTGCTCTGTGGCATGTGGATCTTCCCGGACCAGGGAGTGAACCCGTGTCCCCTGCTTTGGCAAGCGGATTCTTAACCACTGCACCACCAGGGAAGTCCAAGATAATTGCTTTATATCTTGTTCTGCTTTTAGGTTTCTTCTCTGTAAGTTGCTTATTCATATGTATTGCCATCTTCCATTCCATTTTGCCAGTTTTTGTATTTTCTTTCTGATTTGCAGGAGTTCGTGCTCTCTTTTTTTCATTTGTCAAACTCGTAGGAACATGCTTCAAAAATTAACTATATAGACAATCTATATCAGAGTCAACTTAGGGCTTTATTAAAACCTTGACTTCTGGTCCCCACACCCAAGAATCTATACTTTAATAAATTCACTGGGTATTTCTTATGCAAAATAAATGATTAGATCCAGTGAAATTTGTTTTTTTCCAGACAATGTTTATGGCTATGAGACAATAGGAGAAAAGTAGCTGAGAAACAATGCAAGATGTTAAGATATGCAAAGATTAAACTAATGTGTAATCTAAGCCAATGAGTGAATCATAATTTCCATAAGCTTGAGAAACCACTTTTTCCTTCATATATTGTAATAGATATACAACATCAAGATATTCATAAATTCTGACAAAATTTTAAAACATTAGATATGTAAAGTGAGATTGAAATTAATTTTCTTTTATTAACTTGCATTTAGATATTGTCTATATATTATAGACTTCATAAATATCTGTAGTTGTTTTATAGAAATATGAAATTAAAATTGCATATTCTTTCAACACAGGGTAGAAAGATGTAATAGAGGTCGTAGGCTTTGTATATATACATATATATATACACACATATATATACATATATGCATACATATATATTTTCATTTGATAATGAAGATTCATGATAGCAAGGGTGATTTTTCACAATAGTGCTTTGAAATAACCAGTCCTAATATATCCAATGATTTTAAACTTATAACTTAGCTATTAAATATTTTAATAAATACATTATGTTAATGTTATAGAAAATTATGGTTTTTTTCCCTTAAGGGTATAAACTGTGCTTAAAAGAATTTGAAATTTCCCCTCTAATTCTGTAGGGGAAATAATTCAATAATATATATCAAACACATGATTTGCAAATATTTTCTCCCACTCAGTAGGTTACTTCATTTTGTTGATTTTTCTTTTTTGCTGTGCAGAAAATTTTTAGTATGATGTCATCCTACTTATTTATTTCTGCTTTGTTTCTTTTGCTTTTGTTGTGAAATTAAAAGTAATTGTTGCCAAGACCTATGTCAAGGAGCTTACCACTTCTTTTCTTTTAGCAGTTGTATGGTTTAAGGTCTTATGTTCAAGTCTTTAAACTATTTTGAGTTAATTTTTGTGTATGGTGTAAGATGGTCTGCTTTTATTCTTTTGCATGTGACTGACAAATTTTCCCAACACTTTTATTGAAAAAACTGTCCTTTCTCCATTGTATATTCTTGGCTCCTTTGTTTTAAATTAATTAGCCATATATGCATAGATTTATTTCTGGGCCCTCAATTCTGGTCCATCAATCTATATGTCTGTTTTTATGTGAATACCTTACTATTTTAATTACTATAACTTTGTTATATATTTAGGGAAAAGGGAGTATGATGCCTCCAGCTTTTTCCTTCCTCAAGACTGCTTTGGCTCTGGGTTTTATTTTTTTTTTCTTTATGATTCCATACAAATTTTTAGGATCATTCATTTTATTTCTTTGAAAAGTACCATTGGAATTTTGATAGAGATTGTACTGAATTTGTAGATTGCTTTGCGTAGTAAGACATTTTAATAATATTAATTCTTCCTATCCATGAGCATGGAATATCTTTCCATTTGTGTCATCTTCAAATTCTTTCATTAATATCTTGCAGTTTTTAGTATAGACATCTTTCACCTCCTTGATTAAATTTACTCCTAGGTATTTTATTCTTTTGATACAATTGTAAATGGGATTGTTTTCTTTATTTCTCCTTCTGGTAGTTCACTATTAGTATATAGAAACACAACAGAGTTTCATGTATTAATTTTGTATCTTACTACCTTATTGAATTCATTTATTAATTCTAACAGTTTTTTTGTTTTGATGGATTCTTTAAGGTACTCTCTATATAATATTATATCATCTGCAAATAGTGACAGTTTTACTTCTTCCTTTCCAATTGGATGCCTTTTATTTCTTTTTCTTGCCTAATTGCTCTGGCTAGGATTTCTGATACTATGTTGAACAAAAATAGTGAAAGTGGGCAATCTTGTCTTGTTCCTGAACTTGAAGGAAAGACTTTCCACTTTTCACATTTTGAGTATGATATTAGCTGAGGGCTTGGCTTGTTATACATGGCCTTTATTATGTTGAGGTATATTCCCTCTATACCTACTTTGTTGAGAGTTTTTATCATAAATGAATGTTGAATTTTGTCAAATGCTTTTTCTGTATCTAATGAGATGATCATATGATTGTTATACTTCATTTTGATAACATATTTTATCACACTGACTGATTTGCAGTTGTACCATCCTTTTATCCCTGGAATAAAACTCACTTGATCATGGTGTATGATCCTTTGAATTTATTGTTGAATTTGGTTTGCTGATATTTTGTTCAGGATTTTTACATTATGTTCATCAGTGATATTGGCCTATAAATTTCTTTTCTTGTGGTGGCCTTGTCTAGTTTTGGTATGAAGGTAAAGCTAGCTTCATAAAATGACTTTATAAGAGTTCTCTTTTATTTTTGGAGAGTTTGAGAATATTGCTATTGATTCTTCTTTGAACGTTTGGTAGAATTTACCAGTGTAGCCACCTAGTTCTGAACTTTTGTTTATTGGGAGGTTTGTGATTACTGGTTCAATCTCCTTACTAATGAGTTTGCTCATATTTTCTATTTCATCATAATTCAGTTTTGGTGGGTTGTGTATTTCTAGGAGTTTATTTTTTTTCTGTGTTGTCCAGTTTGTTGGCATATAATGGTTCGTAGTAGTGTCTTATGATCCTTTATGTTTCCATGGTATCAGTTTTAAAAGCACCTCTCTAATTTCTAATTTTATTTATTTGGTTTCTTTTTCTTCTTTCCTTGGTGAGTCTAGCTAAAGGCTTAATTTTTTAAATCTTTTCAAAGAACTAGCTCTTAGTTTTATTAATCTTCTCTGTTGTCTTTTTAGTCTTTATTTCTCTTATTTCTGCTCTAATCTTTATTTCCTTGCTTTCCCTAACCTTTGATTAAACTTCTCAGTTTAACCATGTCATCTATAAAATCTGTGATAAGTTGATTAAATGTGAAGATTTTTTTAAACATCATTGTGCAGACAAAAATTTAAAATAATCTAGCCATAGACTAAATGTTGGTATGTGAGACTGAGGTGTCAGGAATTTTACATTTCCCCTGGGAAAGTAAAGAAGAAATGCAATAAAAACAATTCTTTCTTTCTTAGTATTTTTTGTGTCATAAATGTCTAGCACATTGTTTGCCAGGAATCAACACTGTGGTAGAAAAATATGACTCCTTTCACCAAGAAAGTCAAATAACTATATGTTCTTAATTTTCTTAAATTTAATGGAAAAAAATAATGTAACATTTTACACTATTGCAAGAAGACATATAGAAGTGAAATGTAAAAAAAGTACACCTGTTGACAGCTTGAAATTCAAAAATACTCATAAACACTGTGTAATTAATATGAGAGAATATCTGTGTTGACAAGATTGCTAGGTACTCTTTAAACTATGGAATTACTCCCTCTTTAAAAATTCAATAGGAAGAGCAGAATGTTCATCAAGGCAAGTAGGAAACCACATGCACAATTTCTCAGTCATTTTAATGGAAATTCTGTATTTTACTCCCCAGTCTCTCATTAAGCACAACTCTAAAGAAGCTGCTTTAATCTGTTTGTTTATGAAGTTTGATATTTCTTCTATGAAAATGGCTTTGCTACTGAGTTGTTTTTATTCATTCTGAAGAAGTAGAATGTAGTCATTTTATTCTCATTTTAAGTAAATGACTTTAAAAATACATCAAAAAGAAAATACCATTATAAAATAACCTTAGAATTTTGAAAATTAAATAAAATGTAATACACGTTATTTTCAATTGTAAGTGTATATATATATATATATTTCTATATCTTTATATCCAAATTTCTATCTACATCTATACCTCAATATTAACATATTCATCTTATTGCAAATACAAAATAACTAATGGGAGTTTGGCAGAAGAGAATAAATTTAAAAAAGGAAATTTCCAGGACAGACTTTTAACAAAATTCCCCAAAACAAAAAAGCATGAATTTTTCTGATTTAAAAGGCCATTTCCACTACAATGGAAAGCAGAATGACAGCCTCTTCTAAAGTTAAAAACTTATCTACTCCTAGGTATTTATCTAAGAGAAAGGGAAATAAACACATGAAGATGTGTATATAATGTTCATGGCAAATTTATTCAAAATAAATATAACTGCAAAGTACTGGAAACCACACAAATGCACATCAACTTGCGAATGTATAAGGAAATCTGGTATATGCATATAATAAAATACTACTCAGTAACAGCAAGGAAAAAAACAACTGATAAAAAACACCAACTTGGACAAACCTCAAAAGCAAGATGTTAAGTTAAATAAGCCAGACAAAAAAGACTGTATTTACATGAAATTCTAGGAAAGTCAAGATAATGGTAACAGAATGGAGTGATCAAAATGTTCTAATTCTCAATTTCAAGAGTAGTTACATGATCACACATTTGTCAAATCTTGTAGAATTATACACTTATAATTGGAGAATTTTACTGAATATCTATTTTACCTCAAAGAAGTGACTGTGCACCAAGGCACATTATTGTGCAGTTTTGGAACTCTAAGGACAAAGAGAAAATCTTAAAGAGATTCTGGGAAGAAAAATAAAAACAAATAAAATAAATAGAAGACGTACAAAGGATTGGTTAAACTGAAACTTAGAATTATATGCAGCAATAGGATTCCTACATCAAATTTTGTAACTAAACAATTTAACAGTAAAATGAATGAAATTGTTTCCTACTTTCAAAGGACAAAAACAAACAACAACAACAAACAACTATTTCCTATATACCCTTTTCAAGAGTCTGTGTGATGTGCTGCAATAAAATGAACAAACCAAGAAAATATGTACCTAAATATGCAACTCAGGAAAGAAGGGATCAAATATTTGGAGATATAAGATGGATTTCCCAAGATCATATCTAAGGAATTCCAGTCTTTGGTGTTGGATAATGGGCCTACAGAGCAGCAATTTTCAACTGGAACAGGAATAACTTGGCTTCTGACATAATATTCATCAGAATTTGCTCAAGGAAACAGAAAAAGTTGTGTTTAATCCAAGTAAGAAGAGTTTGAATAGGTGGAGTTGGAGGCTAACAGTTCTGCTTGGAGACATTGAAGAGTCATGGTCAGTGATGGCAGCACTTAAGGTTTCAGCCCAAAGCACCAAGGCAGATGGTTCTAAAAAACTTTCTTGCAACAATATCTACTCTATGTTATTTAGAGTTCTCTTTGCCAATTCTTCATTACTCCAGTTGTAATTATTAATTTTTCCTATTACTTTCCCTGTTACATGTTTAAATTATTTTATGGTTTCTGTCTCTTTATTAGACCCCAACTGAAACATTCATTAATATTAGCCTCTTAAAATATCATAAATGTATAAACTGAAATGTCATTTTGAATAAAAATGAAACATATTAAACTCCAATGATACAATGTTTTTCTGAAATCCAATGCTTAAGCAAGGACAATCTAAGTTTTAAAATAGTATTCTTTGTTATATTTTAAAGACATTTTAGAAGCATATCATGATGTAATAAAAGAAAATATTAACATAATATTGGCTTATTATAGTGCTGTCTAATGTTGTACAATGAGACATAAATATATACTATCTCCTTTGCTCAGAACAAGGGGAAATACTCATCCTCATCCTCCACAGAGTCCTTTTCCAAAAGCTATTGACTAGTATAACATCAGATATGCTATGTAAGATTCACCTTTCAGTGTATAAACAGTTTGAAAAACATAACCAGTACAGAGTCAAGCTCTATTTGAAATTATTTTGTTGCAATAAAGTTTTCTTTTACCCTCTTACTTTGGAACTTTTGCTGTTTAAAGATGATAAACTTGATAATCTTCCCTGGTGTATTCAAGGACTCATCCAGTTGATTGAATGAGTTAATTGTTTTTCTTCCTGTCTTTTATCAATTTAAATGCTTGTCTCACCTTCACATGTTCTTATACTTATGGAGGAGAAGGGAAACTAGAAGACAATAAAAATAAATATTGCCAACTTCAAAATTTTATTTATGTCTACATTTCTTGACAAAGTTTTATAATTATGTACGTCCTTATAGAAATCTAAAAATAAAATACAACTTATAAGTAATCAACACACTAATTAAAATAAGTAAAATAAATGTTATTATAATGTATTTTAAAATTCCTAAGCAATGAAAATTTCTAGTGCAACTTTTGTGCATATATATTGATGTTATTTGGGACAGATAATGTTGGCCTATATCACAAAGTATATTTTGTTTTTTATCTGATTTATTTGTTTAAAAGCAATATTTATTAAAATAAGTTGATCAGTTAAAACTTTGGAAGCTCTACGTAAATAATTTTACTGTATAAATTATAGTGATTTGCACACATGTAGTAAAATAGAATTGTTGAAGTGGAAAAGTAAGCAACTCAAACCATCTAATATTACAGCTGGTTAAATCGGTCAAAAAAGCTAAATGGTTTGCTCACCTAAATATCAATTAATGGCAAGAAAACAAAATAATTTAGTTTTCTTATTCCTGTGCTCATTCCTTTATGTCAGAATCATCATCACACATTTGTTTATTGAATACATCTGTTATGGGCTAAATTATGTCCCCCCATAATTCACATGTTGAAGTTCTAATCCCCAATACCTTAGAATGTGGCTGGATGTGGGAAGACATTCGGGAACCTTTCTGAAACCTTGAAAGTGTTGAAGTATGTGGGCCGAGCGATGGGATTCAGAATGTCCTGCTTGAGCAGTGGAGGAGCTGAGGGTGCGGGGCGTGGAGACTAATATCACCCTGTTTGGTCCTGAGGGATGGCTGGTTAGCCAAAGACGGGTAAGATTCCTCAGAGGAGGAACAACCTAAGACAGGCACAGCCGCAGAGGGGCCAACAGGGGTGGTGCATAGAACCTTCCTTATATCACCGTGTTTGGCCCTGGAGGATGACTGGTTAGCCAGAGACGGGTAAGATTCCTCAAGGGAGGAACAACCTAAGACAGGCACAGTCGCAGAGGGGCCAACACGGGTGGGGCACAGACCCTTAATCCTTTTGAGAGAGGTCTCCTGCCCCCAGGGCTGTTTTGCTCTCCAGGCCCAGCTCAAATCCACACCTGCTCAACTCGGACCCAGGAAGTAAACAAAGATAATTGCCTCAGTCATGTGAAGCCTTTGATTGTTTATGAGTGTAACCTGAGAATGTTAGCCCACGAACTCAATAAAAGCAACCTGGGATGAGTCAGCAGGGCTCTTGATCCGAGAGGTCTTGAGCCCCCCCCCCCCCGTCCCACTTTTCTCTTCAGTCTGTGTCTGTGTCTTCTTCAAGATTGCGGCACCTGTCACTCACCTCGAGTCGCTGAGCTGGTCTCGGCAGCTGTATTTGTAGATAAGGCCTTTTAAGAGATAATTAAAGTAAAATGATGTCATATGGGTGGGCCCTAATCCAATATGACTGGTGTCCTCATAAGAAAAGGAGATTAGATGTGAATATGTACACGCACAGAGGACAGAGCATGTGAGGACACAGCAAGAAGGCAGAGATTTGCAATCCAAGGAAAGAGGCTTCAGAAGGAATCAAACCTGCTAACAACTTGATTGCAAACTTTCAGCCTCCACAAATGTGAGAAAATTAATTTCTGTTGTTTAAGCCACCCAGTCTGTGGTATTTTGTTTTAGCAGCCCTAGGAAATTAATACAATGTCCATATACCAAATATCATGTCAGACACTAGAGATACAAATAGGAATAAGATTTCTTTAACTTTTAGAAACATACTTTAGTGAGAGAGAGAAATATCTAATGCATATTTACAGAATAATGTTAAAGTAACTGTATAATTTATGGAGAATCACTGATTATATTGTATACACATTTTAAGGCATGATTATAGAGATAGTCACACACACAAAATATTCTGGAAATTAATTCTAGCAGTGACTACTTAAATAGTAACCAGAAAAAAAACATAAAAGAGATACATGATAGTTACTATATGATCAGTATTTATTGAAAACCTACAAGACTTAATAGACAAAATGAACCCCTTATTTTCTTGTTTAGATCAATCCCTGTTGAAAAACAATGTAAGGGTAAATTAAAACATTAAATTTCAGTTTTATATACTTTTTGCAGAAATATTGTATACAAACAGAAAAAATAAGTGCAAATCATAGTTATGAAGTTTGATTGGTAACTGCAAAAGGGAGCACACATATGTAACTTCCACCCAGATCAAGAAATAGAATATTAATGGCACTTAAGAAACTTTTTCATGCTACTTCCCAGTCATTAAAATCTCCAAAAGTAACCATAATTCTGACTTCATCATCATATGTGTTTTATATGTTTTGAATTTTTCTGAATGTAATTGTAGTATGTATTCTTTTGTCGGGTATCTTTTGCTTAGCAGAATGTCTCTGAGATCCAACTGTAACATTGCATATACTTTAGTTCATTAGATTTTCCATTGGTATATAACAGCAATATTCAAAAGGTACTCTATGAATATCCCAAATCTCCAACATGCTTATAGGAAGACTGGAAGGTCAAAATTATTTTCATAATACTACTAAGACAGAATTTGTCTGTTTTATTGAGTTGACATTGCAACAGCAATGGTGGATAAAACTGCTGGTATCAAGACTGTGACACCAAACTGTAGCAGTTGTCAATACATTCTTCAAAGCCACACATAATTAGAGAAAAAAATATATGGAAGTTTCATATTTGAAGCTTTCATGAATCTGCAGAAACATTAATTTAATAAAATTTTGACACTTGGTTGTATGTCTTCTCACATTCTATGTGACAAAATGAGAATTATGCATAAAAGAAAAGACCAAAACAAAAAACCAAAAAACAAAGAACAAATAGAACAAAAGAAAGTTAAAAAAAGAAAAGAATCATAGGCTTAATCCCAGCAGTATCAAAAAAGTAAATTAATTATAAATGTGCTAAAAACTACAAATAAAAGGCAGAGATAGACTGAATAGAGGACAAAGAGGTGCCCCCTCCCCCTCTGTACAGAGGTGGAATCAGAGGAGGCCTACTGGAGAATCAGGAATTTCACTATATCCCAGTGGTAACAAAGGAATTTGCATGACAATGTCAGTGGAGTACCTGCGGGGAGCCAGAACACCCACCCCCACCTAACAGTAACAAAGAGCCCACTTCTTGGGTATTAATGGAGGATAAGTGGGGAACCTGGACTTCTATTTCTATCTGGCAGTAATGAAATTTTATTTAACCCCCACCCCATTGGAGCAGTGTCACAGAAATCCTGTTAAAACAGAAAGTTTAAAAAAGATCCAATGTTTCACAACCTAATACAAAAGTGTCAAGAATTCAATAATAAATTACTCATCATGCCAAGAATGAGGAAGATATCAAACTTAATGAAAAAAGATGATCAATAGATGCCAACACTGAGAAGACAGAAATATCCGAATTATCTGAAACATAATGTATTTAAAGCAATCATGAAATATAATGTATTTAAAGCAAGCATGATAAACATGCTCAAAACAAATAATAAAAGTAGAATGCTTTAGCAAAGAAATAAAATATCTCAGCAGAGAAATGGAAGGTAAAAAGGAAAGCTAAATGAGAATTTTAGAAATAAATAATTAAATTGCCAAAAAAAAAGGTCAGTGGATGGGCTCAATAGTAGAATGAAGTGGTATGAAAAATGGATCAGAGCCTGGAGAGAGAACAGTAGAAATTATTCAGCCACTGTGAGACTGCAGCAAAAGATCTAAGTTTTGTGTTATTGGAGTCCTAGGTGAACAAGAGAACAGACTGGGGCAGAAATTACTTAAAGTAAAAATAGAGGAAAACTTCCCAAATTTGGCAAGAGACATAAACACACAAATTTTAAAAGCTTAACAAAACATCAAACCTAATGACATCAATACCACCAAGATATATCATTTTTAAACTTCTGAAATAACATCTTCAATCACAAAGAGAAAAGAAATCAGAATAAGAGCAATTTTTCTTCAGAAACAACATAGCCCAGAAAGAATGGGTGCAGTTTTTTCAGGTATTGGAAGAAAAGAATTATCAACTCAGATACCTATAGCCAGTGAAAATATCTTCTGGAATGAAAAGGAAATTAAGACATTCTTACATAATTGAAAACTAAGAGAACATGTCATCAGCAGACCTTCTAAAAGAGTGGATTAAGAAACTTCTCTAAAAAGAAATGAAGCAAAAAATTAAGGAAATGTACTATCAGGAAGGAAGAAAGGAGTAAACAAAAATTTCAGTAAATACAATATACCTTTCTTCTCATGAGTGCTCTAAATTATTGTTGACATTAAATCAAAAATTATAATAGTGATTGATTTTTTTCTAAATGTTTGTAGAAGGAATATTTTTCAAAATTATACTATAAATAAGGGAGGGGAAAGATGTAAACAAACATAAAATTTTTATAATTTATCTGAACTGGTAAATGGTTACATCAGTAGACTGTGTTCATTTATTACATATGATGCAATACCTAGAGCAACCACAAAAAAGTCTATACAAGGAAGGATATAAATATGGGTTGGCCAAAAATCTTGTTTGGGTTTTCCTATAACACCTTATGGAAAAATCTGAATGAACTTTTTGGGCAACCCAATAGAAATAGCATTCTAAAAAAAGTGTTAAAGTAACCAACATGAAATCGGGGCGGGGGAGGGGTGGGAATATATAAAAGAAAGAACAGGATAAAATAAAATGACCAACTTAAGACCAAACTCAGCAACAATTGCATTAAATGTAATTGGTTTAAGTTCCCCAAATAAAAGACAGATTGGCAGAGTGAATTAAAAAATATTATCCAAATATTTGCTGTCAACAAAAAACTAATTTCAAGTATAATGCTATATACAGGTTGAAAGTAAAAGGATGGATAAAATAATGTAAGCTTGAATCAAAGGAAAATAATAGTGGCTGTAATATTAGATAAAATAAACTTCAGAGCAAAAAATTAAAAAAAAAAACTACCAAAGACAGAGAGGGACACTATATAATGACAAAAGGATCAATCTACCAAGAAGATATAGACATTCTGAAAGTGTATGCATCGAATTCCAGAGCTGCAAAATATGTTAAGCAAAAACTGATCAAACTGAAAGGAAAAATAAATTCACAATTACAGTTGGAGAATTCAACACTGAACAATTTATATATTAACTAACAGAATATCAGCAAGTATATATAAAAACTCAACAAAGCATCATCCAACAGGATATAATAAAAATTTCTAGAACATGCTACCCAACAACAGGAGAATATTCATTAATTTCAAGGACTCAGAGAACATATCCAAAGATAGATGGGAACCTGAAACATTTTTTTTAATTCTTCAAAAATGAAAAGCATAGAAATCATAGAGTATGTTTTTCAATCACAGTGGAATCAAACTAGAAATCAGTAACAGAAGGATAACAGGAAATTTTCCAAATACTTAGAAGCTAAAATACACATCTAAATAATCTATGGTTTAAAGAAGTATCAAGGGAAATTTTAAAAATACATTGACATGAATGAAAATGAAAAGACAACATGCCAGACTTTGTGGCATATAGCCAAATCAGTGCTGAGAAGGAAATATATAGCAGTAAAGGCAGACATTAGGAAAAATGAAGAGTCTCAAATAAAGCATCTACTTTAAGAATATAGATAGAGAGGAGCGAAACAAATCCAAAGCAAACAGAGGGAAGAAAATAATAAATATATCAATGAAATCAATGAAATAGAATATAGAAAAATAAACAATAGTCAATGAAACAAAAACTTCATTATTTGAAAAGGTCAATAAAATTCAGAAACATCTGGCAAGACTGAAAAACAAAAAGAATAAAACATTATCAGTATCAAAAATAGGATATCAGTACAGACCCTGCAGACATCAAAAGGCTAAGAAAAGAAATACTGTGAACACTAAAACACATACATTTGACAACTTAGACAAAATAGTTGTTCTTTAAAAAACTCTACCACAAATAATCTAAAATAAAATAATTAAAAAAGCCATATACTTATAAAGGCATTAGATTTATAATTTAAAATCTTCTGAAAAAAAAATATACAGGTCCAGATGGTTTCTACGAAGAATTTTACCAAACTTTTACAAAATTAATACAAATTCTACACAAACTTTTTCAGATATTTCAAGATGCAGAAAAACCTCTTAACTGATTTTTTTGAAGTTATTATTATCCAAATACTAATACCACACAAAGAAGGTTCCCCCCAATTCCTACAGAGTAATATCACTTATGAATATAGACACAAAAGTGTTTAACAAAATATTAACAAATACAATTCAGCAATAGGTAACAATTTTACACCAGGGCTCACAGGGTTTATTCTAGGGATGCACAGCTGGTTCAGTATTCAAAAATTATTTAATATCATCTACCTTATAAATAGGCTAAAAATGTCACATGATTATATATCAATCGATGCAGAAAAATCATGAGAAAAGTTTTAACACCCATTTATGATTAAATTCTCAGAAAAATAGGAATAGAAGGAAACTCCCTCAACTGGCTAGAGTTTCTACAAAAAAAACCCTACAGTTAACATTATATTTAATGGTGAAAGACTAATAGTCCAATAATTGCAGCAAAATCAGGAAAATAACAAAGTTGACCAGAGATATAGGAGACACTGAATCTGCACAGTTTTGAGGTCCCTTTTAATTCTGCGTTATAAAAACACCGTAAGTCACTTCGTGTATTTTGAGACTCAGCGGAGTGAGGCAGGATTTTGAGACACTGAACATGTCACCTATAAAGACTTTGAAATGTCATTCAAAAGAAATCAATCATTTCAGTTAGTTGTGGTAACGAATTGTGTTCGTGTCCTATTGCTGCTGTAACAACTCGCAAAAAACTTAGTGGTTGAAAACAAGTCATTACCTTACTGTTCTGGAGGTCAGAAATCCAAGATGCGTCTCACTAGGCTAAATTCTAGTTGTTGGTGGAGCTGTGTTGTTCCTAGAGGATTCAGGAAAGAATTTGTCCTTGCATTTTCCAGCTTCTAGAAGTCACCTTCCTTCGTTGGCTAGATGTACAGCTCAAAATACACACCTTTTAACTTTCTCCAGCAGCAAAGTTTGATCATGTAATAGTGTTGTAGCCAATGATATGTAAGTGGAATTCTGTAAGAAGATTCAGGGAGAGTTTTAGTGTCTCCCTCACACAGAGTTTCACAAATATCTTCTATTTTCCTTCTTCTTTCTACTTGGGATACAGGTCGCTACCTGAAGGAATATCTTTTGATTATGAGAAAACAGTGAACCCTTGTTATAGTTGAGCCACTGATATATAGATTTTTTGTTATTTGCAACAAATGTATTCTTAATGCAATAATGTATTTGCTGTGTTTTATGTTGTTAACTTCATTACAGATTAGAAACAAAAACCTAGTGCTGGGGTACTGAATTTTTGAAGTAGTAATTCAATAGTCCTGTTTAGTGGAGTATATAACCTCCAGCTGTTTTTTCTATTAAGTCTCTATATTTAAATTTACGGAATCTTTTGAACTGCTGCTCTGGTGTGCTTTAGGCATCTTGTTTTTAACTGGGGGCTAACAGTCTATCTAGATAATCTTCTGATGGTGCGGGGATGTTTGGGAAGGACATCCTTATTTATGGCACATCAGATCAGGTGTGATTTCTTGATTTTTCCTTCTTACAATTTAGTGCTAATGAAATGGAGAAAAATAAGGGAAGAATTTCCCTGTGGTGTATTTAATTCTAGTTTTGTTTCTCAATGTAGTAAAATAATTTATCTAGATGATTAACTGGCTGTTTTACTACCCAATCTTGATTCCTGAGTTCCTCTCTCATTCTCAGGGATGTCATTTTGCCTTCTTCCACTTTTTTCAAGATTTTCCTCAATACGCTTTCCTCTACTACAAGGTATTTTAGCTTCCTGAATGCCTTCCAACATCTTTTTTTTTTTTTAATTGAAGAAATAATAATACATAGCAATGAGTTTAAAAAAGTTGGCACAAGGATATGATTAATATGTTCCCAATATGTTGTAAAATTAAAACTGTTGTCTTATGATTCTAAAATCTTTTTTTTTAGTTTTCCAAGAGACCAAACTTTAATGTAATAGGCAGAACAATGTGAAATATATAATACAGTGAATGTTGAGGCGATTTACAATAGTTAGCCTGCAGCTAAGACACTTCTTAGCATAATACATTGGAAAAAATATATATCTCATCTTATTCCACAGACTCGAAATGGCCACTATAGCCAACTTTTGAAAACAGGGATAGAAGGACTGATAGTATGCAGACATAACCATCAAAATGGAGTAATACATCAGTTTTCATAGTTGCATATGTTAGATAATGTAAAGAGTTTATAAATAAGACACACATGAACCTGAGATCTCATTCAACATCAAATTTTACTAATCACTTCAGGGACATGAAATAATTGTGAAGCATGGGAGAGGCATGAAGAAATCCAGAACTGTCAACAACACTCCTCATGTCCTTCCTTTTTATTTTACAGTATGTCTGCCATAGATATAACATATGCACTCTCAGCTATTCTCAGCGGGGGTGGGGCATCATTTATACAAAAAAAAAGCTATGTGAGTTATGATATATATCCATTTTATACCCTAAAAATTATCTAGCCTGCATGACATTTTTTCTAAAGAACTATGCCAGGTCTAGTTACAGTAAGCAATTTAGGTGAACCAGACAGATTTGTATATGGGCTCACATGTGTTCCTCCCAAATTCATATATTGACATCCTTACCTTCAGTATCTCAGAATGTGTCTGCATTTGGAGATAGAGCCTTTAAAGCTCTAATTAAGTTAAAATAAAATTAAACTAATTATGTTAAATTTAGGTCCACTAGGGTGGACTTTAATCCAATCTTATTTGTGTCCTCATAAGAAGGGGAAATTTGAACACACAAAGAGACACCAGGAATGTAGAAAACAGAGAAAAGACCACATGAGGACATAGCAAGAAGGCAGACACCCAGAAACTGAAGAGAGAGGCCTCAGGAGAAACCAGACTTGCGAAGCCTTGATCTTGGACTTCTTGTCTCCAAAAAATGAATTTCTGTTAAGCCACCCAGTCTGTGGTATTGTGTTATGGCAGCCCTAGGAAACTGATAGAGCTTTCTTAAATATTCCAAATTTAAGGGCTTGCCGACTAGAAAATATCACTGTTTGTTTTTCAGAAGGACAGATATTAATATGTTTACAAGGTGATTTGAGTAGGGCCTCTTTCTGCCACAGACAACCAGATAGTTGGAAAAAATTGATCACAGGTTGCTGTTAACCCTTTCCTTCCATAAACCATGACACTTAAATTCCACTGGTATATATCCAAAGACACTCTCACACAGGTATGTATGAGGAAATATGTTACAGTTAATTTTTTACAATAAGATTTGCTATAGCAGGTTGTAGATCATTAGACAAGTGTATAGTTAGCTTTGATGGCTACACTCCATGAAACAGTTGGCAGCAGTTAAAGTAAGAGGTTAGATATAGGTAAGGTGGACATACATGGATCTTCAAAACCTAATGCAAAGTGGGAAAAAAAGACAACTATTTTAAAATTGATTACACATTTCCATTATGTTAATTAAAATACAAGCACTGAATATAATTGTCTGTTTTAAAAGAGCATATGCCAATAACTTGTTCCCGTATTCAACATTATAGGATGGCTTTCTATGAGTATGTAGAAGAGGGAGATGCAAGTGGGGAATACCAAATAAAGTGAATAAAACCAACCAACTAACAGACAGAAAATGAGTTTTTTTTTGGCACAGTCCAATGATGATGGTGTGCTGTGAACTTAGTTCAACACACCGTACCTGAAACCCAAGTTTAAAAGCGTTCTTTAATAATACAATAATAAGATTCAAACAAAAATCTTGAATTTAAAACCTTATATAAATGTTAGATACTCACAAATATAACGACATACACTCAATACTAAACAGAAACAACCTAAAAAGATGTAAGAACAGAGATGTTCATTTCAGAAAGCTAACTATATAAAACAATGAAGAAGTCTGAGAAAATAATGCCAAAGACTTCATAGCTGCTATTCATAAAAAATATTTATTAAACATGCTTTCATCATTGAAAATCTCATAGGAAAGGAAAGGAAGAGAACCAACAATGAGGAAATTGCCTCAAAATTTAGATATCAAATCTGAAGATTTCAGTGACCTACTTACTGATTAAAGAGGGATATAAGAGAAGTCAGAGATGACACTGAGGTAAAAAGAAAATAAGCATTAAAGTATTACTAGTAAAAAGGCAGAATAAGCAACTCTTTTAATTACCTATTTATTTACATAGTAACTGCTTCTCTTGTTCGCAAGACTATATACACGATGAGGGCAGAGATCTGATCTGTCTCACTCATCTTAGTACCCAAGCATCTAGCCGAGTGTTGATCTGTGCCTGAAACAATGTGTACATAATAACTGAGGAGTATATCTGGGGTGAAGAGCAATAGAAAGAGGATAGTTTTATCAACTGCCATGGAAATTCCCTGTAGGCAAGTGGGACTATGGAGTAATAGAAGAGCTAGAGCTTCTTCCTAAACCACTTGTCTAACTTCCTTTTTAGAGTGAGACCTAGGTACCAGGGAAGACTATAATGGACCGGTAGACCTTTGTTCCTTATTTTCTCTGGTTAGCGGAGGGCATGGTCTCTGTTCTCATGTTTTACTCATGCCAAAGGATAACGTGAATAAAATTTTATTTAATAATTTAAAATTTAAATTTTTATTCTTTCATAATTTAAAATTATCTTAAACTGTAAAGCCTTACATGGTAGATTCAGATTGCAAGCCTTTTTAAATTCTAAATTTTCTACTGAAACACTCCCAACAGGAGTGCCAGTGATAGGTGATCTATACATATGTATATATAAATGCAATCCTTCCAGTTACTTCGAATTAAATTTGTTTCACAAGCAGAATGTTCCTCCCTAAGATTGACAATGACATTTGTCTTTACTCATGCAAAGATGCCTGACAACTCACTTCTATCACACACTCCACAATCATGAAGTTTTAACACAATAGATCAAATCTACTCTGGATCTCTTTATCACTTCTCCTATGATTGCTGCTTGAAGAGAATAGGGAGAAAGTGGAGAGTAGCATTAGTTTACAACATAAATTATTTTGGGATAATTATTCTGTATTAAAATATAAAAAAGCCTCCCAGTTACAATGAGATATTAAGCAATACATAGTTAGAAGCCTCTGGTTTTCTTTGGTGTACGCCAGAGGCACGTGCACACACAAACACACACGCAAACATGTTACAAGACAGCATGTCTACTGGTCAGAGACTGGATACTGAGGCCAGAGGTTTTTTGGATTTGAATCTGAGCACTATTATTTATTCATCTTCTAATCATGGTTATAAAACTTAATTTGTGCATCATTTTTCTTAGTTGTAAATATTAATAAAATATGTATAGAACTAAAATGTATTAAAGAGATTAAGAGAATACATATATGTTAAAGTCTTTAGACAACTTTTTGGCATAGAGTAAGAACTAAATAAGTGTTTGCTAATATCATGTGAGCATGTGTTTTGTATGGATGGATACATATATATGATATAAAATTGCATATTATACAACTTTAATTTGGCAAAATTAAGTGGAAGCCATGAATTTAATTTCACTGAGGTTAAAAATGTAACCATTGCTTCATTCTCTTTAATGACACACAGCAGCTTCTCTTTATGAATTTTACTGTTAATATATGAAAGTATAGAAATACCCATGTGTCATAAGCAAATAAAATATTGAGGTAAAGGATTGCCCTAGTCACTGAGAGAAAATACTTCAGGCTCCATATGTTTTATAACTAAGGTGACCACATCATCCAAACTGGGCAGCTTAACAGTAAAATGTGTGTGGTTTTAATAATCACTCAAGCACAGCAGGAAAAATTTGAGTCACCTTACTCAAAACCCCAGAAAATACAGTGAACGAGAGGCACACATTTTACATGTTCCAAGGACAAAGGCATTTAAAAAAAAAAGTGGTGCCAAGTTTCCTTGTGAAATGATGTCATCTATTTATGCCGTGTGTAGAGCTCAGGTTGAATTTGTAACTCAGGTAAGGGTTGTCACTTTTGTACTTTCGGATTTTTTTATTATTATTGTACATACAGCTTTGTGCCTCACAGTTAAAAACAATTGTTGTAAACTTCCAAGTGTTCTAAGGTACAGCTGCCAGGATTTAGTGTGGATCACGTTGTTGGAGGCGTTTGTTCAGCTGTCTGTTGAGTCCCCTGAAACTAATGTTCGTTCTATATTAATGTCTCAGTCCCGGGAAACCTCAGCCTATTCTCTCCTATAATTAATCTTGCAGGTACTGCCTTGACATTATTGGTTCACCAACAGAGCAGAACTGCCTCAGCCATCAATAATAATTCACCACATTAGGATGAGGCCTACGTACGGGGCCACAGAGGTAGCCGGATCTGCACAATCTCCTGCATTCCTCTCCAGTTAACCGGAAACTCTGCAATTGAAACTAGTTGTTTTGGTGGCTGGATAATTTGTAATGGAGGGGTTTTGGTGTTACTAATTGTTTTGCTTTATGCTTTTCTCCAAATGTAGCCACGGCTTGGCACACTGGGAGTGATTGTCTGTTTACTGAATCTTAATATTGAGGCTGTTACAAATTGTCTTTCACAGATGGTGGGAGCTTTTCAGATCGAGAGAGGCAGGGAATTTATTACTCAATATTTCTGTATTACTGATTGGGACGTGAGGAGCATAGACAATCTTTCCTACTGCAGGCTTTGCTGCGTGGCTTTTTCCCTCTGCAAAATTATGGCAGGCTCTAGACGTTTTTCTCATTTTGTATAGATAGCAGCTGTGTAATTTCAAGCAGAATGTTTGCTTTGATCCCCCTTCCTTTAATTGAAATCCACAATTATGAGATTTGTTTCTTTTATGTTTGCGAGTTTATTGGTTTAATCTACAAAATGTGCTGTCTTGCTGTCTTACACAGTTAAAGGCTACAGCACAGTTGGGACTTAAATGACAACCATTGGAAGGAGGGGCTTTCGTTTTTTCTTTTTCTTTTTTCTTCTGGCTGTGGAAATAAACCAATAGATATTCCTCTCCTCAGATAGCAGGCTATATGACAACTGAATAAACTGTCATTCTGTAGGATTTGAAGCTATGCCTCTGATATATGTATGTGTGTATGTAAGATTACATATATAATTATCTCCTTTCTAAGAATGTAAATGTGTGTGTTTGTGTGTGTGTGTGGTGTGTGTGTGTTTAGAGTGGAAGGGTAGCCACCTATCATAGGAGCATCTTTGATTACAGTAACTAGTATCATTTACATAAAGTCAGTCTTATCAGAACATTATAGGGGAAGAGAGTGAAAGGATTATGAAGTAAGTAGATTCAAGAACAGGATTGCTTGGTCTCTGAGATGGTTTCGCAACAAAAAACTTCACAGGTTGCATGGCAATATGCTCTACCAGGGTAATGAGTCACGGTTTCCTGAAATAGTAAATTTCCAGTTGTTTGGAGTTATTTCTGATTAAAATAGAAGACGAAAGAAAAGATCAAATAGAGAAGAATGAGATTTTATTTGCAAGTTTATATTCTTCCACTCATAATCTGTCATAAACTATAACTATGTATTTTTAAGAACAATGTTTGCTAGTATCTTACGAGTTTGGTGTTTTTTGTTTTTCTGTCACAGTATGGTGAGCTTTAATTTGGAGCTCTGGGCTGTGTCTCTTATAGAAAAGAAATCCCGTATTAAGTGATGTTAGGCTAATTAGTTTGTAACTGAATTAAACTTTCTATGGTGTACCTTCATCTTACCCCAACTGATTGAACTGGTTTAACAGTTTTGATAACATTAATATTTGGGCATTTCTCTGAAATGTTCATGAGTAGGTAATTCACTTTGGTTTTATAAAGCAAGAGGTGCTTCACACAGTCCTTCCATGGGTTAATGCTTGTTTGTGGGAGGCAAACAAAACAAGCTATTGTAAGGATATTTTAAAGTACTTTAGAACTGCACATTATAAACTGAGTGTCTCCAATGCACTGTGTGGTCTCCTGATTATTACATGATGAGGTCTAAAATCATGCAGCTGTAATATATACTGTTAAGCTATAGCTGTGTGGGCTGTGTATTTTGAATTCAGAAGATATTTAGGTATTTCCTTATATCCCAGGGTGATCCTTGCATTCTAGTAAGAAAAATTCTCCTAAAAATAAGCCATTTAATAGACTACTACAAAGTCTTAGTATCTACCATTAGAAAAATTTCTGGGTGTTCTCTTTCCCTTAAAAGTTACAATGTAATTAAATTTCTACTCTTCCAGGAATTTATTTATAACAAAAATCTTGGTAATTTTAGATATTTTCATTTTACACTTTAAAAAAATGAGGCTAATAGACCTTAATTGATGTGCTCAGGAACATCTATAAAACTAAGGAAAAGAAACAGAACTCAAACCCAGATCTTTCTACAAGCCTTGTGTTTAATCTGCCCTGACTTGTTTTCCTAGGGTGTATAGTGACTTCAGTTCAGGCTTTGCATTATGTAATGAGGATCCAGGAAATAAGGATACTGAAAGCCTGAAGATGCGTGGGAAGGTGGGTAGGAGACAAAAAAAAAAAACAAACAAAAACAAAAACAGTGAGATCTGGAAACAAAAAGGAAAAATAAAAAAGACTGCAAGTGAAGAAGACAAAATAAACTACCTTATTCACAATGCATTTATGGGCAAATTCAGCCCATAAGTGAATGAAAATTATCCTTATGGATAAAGAATTGTTATTTTTTGAGCTATGTATACCCATCTTTTTCATTTCCTACAAATTGGATTTCACTTATGAGGTGTGATATCAACTCTTATGAGAAATAAGTGTTTAATTTGCATAGTTTATAAGTTAACATTGCGCCACACCTGGCCTTATTCACACCATTGGAGAAAATATTTTCTCTCTTGTTGCTATTAACTGTGGCTGACAGGCTAAGAAACTTCCACTCGTCCTCCGCCCTCCCCCCGAGAGAGTACAGTTATGAAGATGACTTTTTCAGTTCTGTTCCCTCACTTCTCTCTCTCAGGAAGCAGTGAATTGTCAGATTGGTGAGACAGAGACAAAAAAGGTCCAAATATGTGTCTTAGCCTCTGTCTCTTTGGGGAACAGTCTGTTCTCAGTTCATTTTGATTATGTTCCTCAATTTAGTGAGTTTACCAGGGCACACTCTTTCCCCTACCATGTGGAGCCCCTCATCGGGGTGTAGAGAATGTTTATTTCTGGGAATAACGTGGTTAATCTGGCCAGTGATTATGCTGTATTGTTTGATTTTTTTGTAGATAATAAGGCTGTTCATGTTTATGACATATTCATGCATTTCTTCAGAAGGATGAGTCTTAACTCATATTATCTCCAAACCTAAAAAGATATAGTGCTATATCTCAGTTTTTAAGTTGTTGCACAATGCTTTTCTAGTCTATCAATTATAGACATCTGGGTTGTTTCCATTGTGTTATAAATTGGAAAATTTGATGCAAAACAAGTAATGATACAATAAATCTTGTTTATAACTTGGTATGCTTTTTCAAATGTATTTTGGATTAAATTTTGAGATTAATGATTGAGTCAAATCATATATACGCTTTAAATTTTGCTCCATATTATCACATTCTTGTGCAAAAGTTATACCAATTTATAAAGCTACAAACAAAAGTAAGTATTTCTTTGTCACACCTTCACCAAACCTTGATTTTATAAACTGTTTTAAAATTATTTGACAGTGTGATAGACTCTTATTGCTTTTATCCTCTCCTGTTTCCAAATTTCTTATTATCTTTAACAGTGTTATTTTGGCCACAGGTGTATTTCTTTGTCTCTGGAATTTTTCATTTCTTTTTAATCTAGTGGATTTTTTTTTTTGTCTTGATGGATTCTTATTTTATTGAATTAACGTTCCCACTGCATTTTTCTGTAGAATTATTCTTGGGGCATTTTGTCATTTTGTTTGATTGTATTTTATAGAATGAATTCCAAATCTGCTGCTTGCATGCTGTTTTATGTTCTTTTATTGCCTTGTCTTCTTACTGTAAAATAATTTCATACTTGCCATGATATTCAGGTTTCCTGGACTTAAGATGGACAGCTCTTTCACTTTGATGTATTGTGGATGAATTTGTCTCCACTTTTTCACATTGAGCTACAATTTGAGGATTGGGTTTTTGAAATGTGTGTACTTTTTCTCTAGCCTGAGTGTGTAGGGAAAATACAGGTAAGCTCAACTTGTGTGCAGCCTTGGTTAAAGGGCCTGGACTCATTCCCACCTCTGAAATGTTATTAAAGCCCCAATACAAGGACTTGCTCCATCTTTCCCGGAGGAAGTTTTATTTCCCTGGAGAAATAAACTTGCTTTTGAATCACTTCCCTAATTTAATATGGAGCCACCAAGGCTTTGCTTGTATCCACAAGCCATCTCAGATGTTTCCATCTCCCCACTTTATCAGTCTCTTCCTGGCATTTCTTTCTCCATTGCCCATTCCAAGCCTTAGTGGAAAATAAGGACTTGGTTGAAAAGGAATTTGATGTCTTATCTCATGTGCCAGGAAAACCTGTTCATTCAAATTTTATGTATGGTTTTTCTCTTCGTTATGTTAGAGACATAGGTTCTGAGAGTGTTTATGATGGTACCTCATTTCCTTTCTGCTTTCTTTCCAGCTTAGAGACATCAAAATAATAAACTATAACTTCTTTCCTGTTTGTGAAAGGAAATTAAAATTTATTTTTACATGGAAATTATCAGGTATCTCTCAGGCTGCCTACATAAACTCTCACTTTACATATTTTTAAAGAGGGTCATTCATGAGATGTTTTCTGCATTTTGTTTTACAAAACAAAGATAAATGTCATATGTTTTCTTAAAACCACATCCCCCATCACTATTTCTAATACAGCTTGAGTCTGAGAATTAAAGTTCTACTTGGACACTGATTTGATTGGAGGCATTTTTCTTCATATTCATTTATGATCTATTGTTAGGCATCCCCTAGTAGTCATTGAGATGAACCTCAAACTGCCATTCCCTCCTTTCTTTGCTTCCCACTGAGGTCCATCCTCCAATAGAACTGCACATATCCTCCTTTGAGTACATTGAAAACCAAAAATAAAACCCACAAAAGATACAATCAGAATCTGTCAGAACTGGTTTTGAATCCTGGTTTGTCATCTGCTTAATGTCTAAAATGCAGAAGATTACTTAACAACTCTGAGAAGTGTTTCCTTAAAAGTCAAATGATCATAATGACATTAACAGAAATTTTGTGATGAATAAATGAAATATTTTATCAGGGTATTGACAATCAATTGAACAAAAAATATGCTTTCTTGCATTTTACATTCCTCTAAGCCAATTAGTTTTTCTTTACTGTATTTCATTTTATATAAATACTAGTTTTATTTTATATAAACATTTGTATATACACTGTACAATCTGAAATGTGAAATGGACTGTGATGTTCACAGTTTCATTTTTAAAACCTTAGAGATATATTCTTTGCTTGTACTCTTATAATCTAGTTGATATGAATGAATCTTTTGGATAGCTGAAAATGAATTTTGCTCTAATCTACCTATGAGAAAAGATCTACAATTTAGTACAAAGTAATTCTTTAGAAGGGTGAATTGCTCTTCAAAGTACTTTAAAAAAAAAATATTTGGGTTGCAGACATTGACAGAACACTGACATTATCCGGGGCCTCGAGCATTTAATATCCAAACAAATATCACTTTAAGTTATGCTTCCTAATGTCTTTGAGAATATTGCCAGGAGGGTCTAACTTTTTATAGCAGGTGTTACAAATTTATTATTTTATTACAGCAATCTGATTTGATTTCTATGTATTTCAATTCATACTACAGTTATATGATATGGTGCTTCCATCAAGGAAGGAACATTAGAAATTAAAACTTTCATTGTGATTTTTCTCTTTAATATTTCAATTTTGTTTAATTTACCTGAAATTGCTTTAGAAAGCAAACAATTTTTACATTTTATTCTGGACTTTTTGTTGGCTGTGCTTCATCTACTTTCCAAATATTTTCAAAATATTTTGAGTGGTACCATAAAGATTTAATATGAGAAATAATAGTGGTTTTCTGTAATCTTTAAAAATTTCTTTTGAATGCTGAGTTAGGTGAGTTTCTGCAACTTAGGTTTTTTTCCCAAGAAACAATGTACTGCTTAGTCTGCCAGTAGATTCACTTTTAGCATGGAAGAGTGAAACTACACAAAAGTCCAAGGAATATTGATGGGAAAATCTGGTTACAGATAACATTAAAGCATTTTATGTTTTTAATTTTGGTTTTCCTCATCTTAGTAGAATATACAGCTGTTGCTCAGTCCTGGAGGGACTGGTTCCAGGATCACACTTGGATACCAAAATCCACCGATGCTCAAGTTTCCCTTATGTAAAATGGTGTATTATTTGCATATAACATCCTCCTGTATACTTTAAATTCTCTCTAGGTTACTTGTAACACCTACTACAATGTAAATGCTATGTAAATAGTTGCTGGCATGCATCAAATTCAAGTTTTTCTTTTTGGAACTTTCTGGACATTTTTAAAACAATATCTCTGAATGCCACAGAGCAAATAAACCCATGAGCCACAACTATTGAGCCCCTGTGTCACAACTACTGAAGCCCATGTGCCTAGAGCCTGTGCTCTGCAACAAGAGAAACCACAGCAATGAGGAGCCTGTGCCCCACAACAAAAAGTAGTCCCCTCTCGCCACAACTAGAGAAAGCCCACGTGTAGCAATGAAGACCGAACACAGCAAATAAATAAATAAATAAATAAATAAATAAATAAATAAATAAATTTATAGAAAAATATCTTGGATCTGTTGGTTGAATCTGAAGATGTGGAACGTGTGGGTATGGTGTGCCAAATGTTATTACTTAAAACACACACACAAACACACACAATTCTGAGTGTAATTTGCTTTTCCTATGGAAATCTAATTCATTTATATTTATTGTTGTAAGGGATAAGTTTTGTTTAAATTCTCTTGTCTCTTTTATATGTTCTTCCTGTATTTTCTTTTGCTGTATATATATTTCTGTCTCCTTTTATGTTCTTTACTCATTTTACTATTTCTTTTAATTTTTTTAACTACTCTTAAATAACATGATTTTTTACAAAGAATTTAATACTACTTGCTCATGTTTTCCCCTCACTTCTAAGTGTTCTATTATATTTTAGAATTTATAATGAGATTTTTGGTTACTTTTTATATAACATTCTTTATATTTTATGACATTGTATAATATTTCTACACTATTTTTACCATTTTAAAAAGGCACTAATATCTTGTTCACTTTCCCATTTATTTACCTAGGAGCAAGATATTTTGCATTTACTTTACCATGGAAGTATTTCCAGTCAGATCATCATTAAATATATTTTTCATTGCTAATCCTGATCTCTCTGACACAACTACAAATTTTAATTCTCCTATGTGATTTGTTATATTTCTTAAAATTATTTCTGATATTATTCATGCCCCTTTCCAATTCATTCTTCTGTTCATTCTCCTTTCCTTATTTATGTTTTGTATTTTCTGCTCCAAGTTTATTGAAACTATGTTTCCCACCTATTTAATTATTAAACCATTTCCTAAAACATTTTTGTGATAAAGCATTTACACCATCTTATTCTCACTAAGTAATAAAAATGTGTCTAATGTTTTTGTAGCAAATCCTTCTCTTATCAGTATTTTACATTTTTTGTGTAGGGAGGGCTTATTTTTGTGGCTGTTGTCATTTTTGTATTTCTATTTGAATTTCCTGAAATTCCAAGTACTTATACAACACTGGATATATTTTATAATAGGCAGAGTGAAAGTTAGTATATTTCCCTTTTGTCCAGATAAAGATCCAGAGGTGAAAGAAAGCTTTGCTCATTTAAATATTTCTCTCATAGTTTCTTCCAGGTATTGCATGACACCAAGTACAAAGTGGGTAATCAATAAATAATTTTAAATAAGTTATCTAATAACCTGAGGGAAGAAATTTAGTGGAAATGTAGGGGTACAAAAGTCATAGTGAAGAAAGATAAAGTAGGTCAAATCATAAGGGATATGGTAATATAGGACATATTAGAATTCATTTTAAGACTAAGTTAAATAACAGAGTAATATAATCATATTTATGTTTTATCCAAAGTACTCTTGCTGCAAACTGCCAGTACTGGAGAATGATGATGAATTAGGTGGTGAGCATAATTCTCTTGAGAATTGATGAAGGGTCAGACATACATAGATGATTTTAAAACTATTTAGAATATAGAGTTGTTAGTACTTGTTGACTTTGTGTGTGTATGTGAATTTATATGCAGGGGGTAAAGGAAACACAGATCAAGCATAATATTCAAGTTTCATGGTATTACTATTCACTAAGGGAAATTGGAAAGAATCTTCTCATTTTTTCATTGATACTTCCCTGCCAATTTGAATAAGTGGAGTATATGTAAAACTAGGATCTCCAAAATAGAGTACTACTAAGATTTTCCATGACTTTAACCCAGCTTACATTAGTACACTATGTAAAATCTCAGATGAATTGTGCTAATTCAAGGCACCTGTTGGTTGAATCTATACACTATTCATTGTTGCTTTCTGGGATTTATGCCTTTCCAATAAATATTGACATCTTGTACAAAAATAAAATCAATTAGGTTTGACCTAATTAGTAAAATCTCTCCAAGTTATTGGCAAAATATATTTTTAATTCTCTTTCAAAAATTTCTTTAAGCTCTTACCTATTTCTTAGTCTTTAAAAATATTCTATAGAAAGCTTAAAGAAGTTGTCTTGGGAACCCCTTTGTTACTAAATAGTCCTAATACCACAGCTGTGTGATATTGTTTCCTATATTTAACTCATTTGAATATCAACTTGATTCATTCTTCTGTTTGCCATAAACTTTTTTTTAAGTTAACTATAGTTTATTTACAATATTGTATTAGAGTTAGGTATACAGCTTCAGATTCTTTTTCATTATAGGTTACTACAAGATATTTAGTATAGTTCCCTGTGCTACACAGTAAATCCTTGTTGCTTATTTTATATATAGTATTGTGTATCTATTAATCCCATACTCCTAATTTGTCCCTCCCCCTCTCCTTTCCCCTTTGTTAGACATGTTTATTTTCTATGTCTATGAGTCTGTTTCTGTTTTGTAAATAAGTGGATTAGTATTATTTTTTGTATTCTACTTATAAGTGATATCATATAATATTTATCTTTGCTTGACTTACTTCAGTTAGTATGGTAATATCTAGGTCCATTCATGTTGCTGCAAATAGCAATATTTTATTCTTTTGTATGGCTGAGTGATATTTCATTGTGTATATACACACACACACCCTCCCCCCCCACATCTTCTTTACCCATTCTTCTGTTGATGGATATATAGGATGTTTCCCATAAACTCATGACTACATTATTTTCACTGCAAAATTACCTTAATTAGGTACATGAGAATAATATAGCTCACTTGCATAACATCCTTATTCTATTGGGTTTAGAATTATAGGTATGAAAATTTCTCAGATACACCTTAACAAAAGAAAATGACATATGGAAATACTCTTCTGGAAGAAGCTGGAAATGTTTGGTAGTTTTCATTATTTTCTAATTGGGTTACTTTGAACAAGTCTTTTCAATCCTCAAATTTTATTCCTATTAGAAAGCATAAAGTGGTAATGATCTTTAAATTTAAGATTCAAAGATCCTAACATACCATACAACTTATTTTTCCTTTGGATATATAAAGCAGTGTCATATTTCCATGCTCTGTCATTTTTCAGGAACTGTTAAGTGAAATTAGTACTGAGTTAATTGGCATTATAAATTATTTTGTATGTTTAAACTGAAAATAGGTAGAAAAGAGATGTGCATTTATTGTCTTATGAATATATGAAAGATTACAACAGAAATTCATGATAATATGCTTATCTAACCCATTCTAACCTTTCAGTTGGCCCATTTGTGGAATAACTGAGCTCTACAATCTGTGACAAGTATCTCATTTTCATTCTTGTCTCCTTTAATTCCTCCATTTCATTTAGTATATCTTTACAAGATAGTCATTTAAGTATTATAGGGTACCTAAGAAATAATAAAGCAATTATATTTAAAATAAAATATAATAGCTTTTCATGGCTCATATCCACATAATCAGAAACTGCAAGAAATTTTCCTATTTTTAATAGTTTTTTCTAATAAATCACAAATTAAATTTTACCTAAGCTTATTACCGTTTGTAGAAATTTAAGTCATTATTCTCAAAACAATGGATTTTACTGGCCTAAATTCCATCCCTAGGTAAATATTTAAATATTTGAAATATATACCCCAAAATATCTTCCAAAAAATTCTGTGTCTGGTATTGGGCAGAGTAAGGTAAACATGACATAATAGTGTATAATTGAAGAAATCTGTTTCATCAGTAAAATAAACATGTATTGAGTGACTACTAGTTGACAGGCATTGGTATTAAAAAAGAATAATATAACATTGATGTTATCAAGTAATTGGTAAATTCATCAAGAATATGTATATTATTCAAAATTTATATATAAATAATATCGCTACAAGATACATAAAAAAAATTGAATGAATTAACAAAAGAAATAGATTACCCACAATCATAGCAGAGGACTTTAACACATCTGTCTTAATGGTTGAGAAAATAAGCAGGCAATAAATAGAAATATTAAAAATCTGAACAAAATTTAAAAATTAAACTATCAACATGTAGAACAATAAAAAAATCAACATTTTTTTCCTAGAACATGGATAGAATATTTACACAGTTGATGATATACTTGACAATAAAGAAAGCCTCAGTACAATTTATTTAATTTTTTAAAATATTTATTTATTTATTTATTTATTTATTTATTTATTTATTTATTTATTATTGGCTGTGTTAGGTCTTCATTGCTGCATGTGGGCTTTCTCTATTTGCAGAGAGTGGGGGCTACTCTTCATTGTGGTGCATGGGCTTCTCATTGCGGTGGCTTCTCTTGTTGTGGAGCATGGGCTCTAGGCATGTGGGCTTCAATAGTTGCAGCATGCAGGCTCAATAGTTGTGGCTGAAGGGCTCTAGAGTGGAGGCTCAATAGTTGTGGTGCATGTGCTTAGTTGCTTCTCAGCATATGGGATCTTCCCAGACCAGGGAACAAACCCGTATCCCCTGCATTGGCAGGTGGATTCTTAACCATTGCACCATTAGGGAAGTCCCTGCCTCAGTACAATTTAAAGGATTAACATTATTCTGAGAATTCTCTGACTATAATGAAATTAATTTAGAATACAACAAAAAAAAAGGAAAAAAATCCCCAAAGTGTTTCAGAAGTAAGCAATAACATTTGATATAACCAATGGATCAGAGCAAAAAACTCTTAATAGAAATTAGAAAACATTCAACTGAATGATAATAAAAATAAAACATGAAAAGTATAGAATGCAGTTAAAGTCATGCAGGGGGAATGCTTATAGCATTAAAACTGTGTATATCAAAAAATAAAGATGCTGAAAATCAATTACATATTCATTTTTTCAGTTTGGAATAACAGAATTAGAACAGAAATTGATAAAATTATCAAATCATTATCAAAAAGTTATTAAACCAAATGTGTAATAGAAAACACAGATAAAGCTCAAAGTTAGATATTGGAATATTAATAGAGTCTCTCAAAAGACCAATCAATAGAAAGAGGAAAAAAGAGGGAGAGAAAGGGAGGATTCAGAACTTCATAAATGCAAAAAAAGAAATCATTGCACATTTTATAGATATTTTATGAGTAATAGTAATGTCTTTATATATTAGTTTATATATTATATATTTGATATGGTAAATTTATTAATATATATTATATTTTAGTCCTTATTAACATATTTGTCTGAATTTCAGCTGAGCTGCAGGGGTTAGATCTGAGCTGCCACATGTCAGACTAGCCAACGAAAGCTATAGTTAAAAATGAATAAAGGTGACCAAAGTCAGCATCTTTTTCTTATTCCTGATCTTAGAGGAAAAACCTTCAGTGTATCAACATTGAGTAAGATGTTATCTGTGGGCTTCCCATACATGGACTTTATTATGTTGAGTGTGTTCCCTCTGTACCCAGTTTATTGAGAGTTTTTATCATAAAGGTATATTGAATTTTGTCAAATGCTTTTTTGGCATCTATTGAGGTGATCATATGATTTTTATCCTGAATGTAGTTAATGTGGTATAACCACATTGATTGATTTGCAGATGTTGAACCATCCTTGCATCCCTTGCACTTCATCATGGTTCTCTTAATATATTATTGAATTCAATTTGCTAACATTTTGTTGAAGATTTTCTGCCTATGTTCACCAGGAATATTGGTCTGTAATTTTCTTTTCTTATAATATTCTTGACTGGCTTTGGTATCAGAGTAATGCTTGCCTTGTAAAATGAGTTTGGAATGTTCCCTTCTCCTTATTTTTTAAAAGAATTTGAGCATGATTGGTATAAGCCCCTTGAATGTTTGGTAGACTTCACCAGTGAAGCTGTCTGTCTATGGACTTCTCTTTGGTGAGAGGTTTTGATAACTGTTTCAGTTTCCTTACTAGAAATCAATCTGTTTAGATTTTCTATTTCATCATAATTCAGTCTTGGTAGGTTGTATATTTCTAGGAATTTATCCACTTCTAGGTTTTCCAATTTATTGGCATATAATTGTATGATCCTTTGTATCTCTATGGTATCAGTTGTAATGTCTCCTCTTTATAAATTTATTATTTGAGACTTCTCTGCCTTTTCTTTAGTCTAATTTTTTTCTATATTGTTTCTCATTTCAAAAAAATAGCTTTTAGTTTCATTTATCTTTTCTATATTTCCACTCTGATCTTTGTTATTTCCTTCCTTCTGCTAACTTTGAGTTTAGTATGTTCTTCTTTCTCTAATTCCTGGAAGTGTAAACTTAGATTGTTTATTTAAGGTACATTTTCTTAATGTAGCTGTTTATCTATAAACTTCCCTGTTAGAACTGCTTTTGATGCATCCCATAAGTTTGGTATGTTGTCTTTCCATTTTCATTTGTATCAAGATTTTATTTTTCTCTTTTGATTTCTTCTTTGATTCATTGATTGGTCAGGAGCATGTTGTTTGATCTCCATGTATTTGTGAATTTTCTGGTTTCCTTCTGATTTCTAGTTTCACACTATTGTGGTCAGAAAAGCTGCTTGATATGATTTAAGCCTTTACAAATTTATTAAGATTTGTTTTGTAACCTAACATATGATCTATCCTGGGGAATATTCAGACAAATAAAAGAAACAAAATGTATCCAAATTAGAGAATAAGAAGTAAAGTCATCTCTGTTTGCAGATAGCGTGACTCCACCAAAAAACTGTTAGAACTAATAAATAATTTCAATACATTTGCAGGATACAAAATCAATATACAAAAATTAGGTGTGTTTCTCTACAAAAACAATAAACTATCAGAAGGAGAAATTAAGAAAACAATCCTGTTATAACAGCACAAAAAGAATAAAATGCACAGGAATAAAAAACCAAGGAGATGAAAGATCTATAAACTAAAAATGATAAGACTTTATTGAAAACACACAAATAAATGGAATTATTTGTTCATGGATTGTAAGAATTAATATTGTTAAAATGTTCATACTACTGAAACCAATCTGCAGAATCAGTGTAATTTCTATCAAAATTCTAGTATTATTTTTCACAGAAATAGAAAAAATAATCCTAAAATTTGTATGGAACCAAAAATGACTCTGATAAATCAAAGAAATATTAAAGAAGAAGAACAAAGCTGGAGGCATCACACTTCCTGATTCCAAACTATATTGCAAAGCTATCATAACCAAGACAGTGTTGTGTTGGCATGGAAACACACATAGATCAATGGAGCAGAATACACAGCCCTGAAACTAACCTGTGCATATAAGGTCAGTTAATATTTGACAGAGGAGCTAAGAATATACAATGGAGAAAGGACAGTCTCTTCCATAAATGATGTTGGGGAAACTGGAGTTGGGAAAACATACAAAAGAATGAAACCGGATCCCTACCTAACACCATACACAAAACCAACTCAAAATTGAATAAAGACTTGAACATAAGACCTGAAACCTTAAAACCCCTAGAATAAAACATAAGGGAGAGTCTCCTTGATGCTGGCTTTGGCAAAAAAGCAGAAATAAACAAGTGGGACTACATCAAAATAAAAAGCTTCTGCACAGCAAAGAAAATAACTAATAAAATGAAAAGGCAACCTATGGAATGGGAGAAAATATTTGCAAACTCTATATTGAATAAGCTATTAATATTCAAAATATACAAGGAACTCCTACAATTTAATAGCAAAAAGACATTAGTTTAAAAAAATGGGCAGACTATGTGAATAGAGAGTTTTCCTAAGAAAGCATACAAGGGGCCATCAGGTACATGTAAAGCTGATCAACATCGCTAACCAACAAAGAAATGTAAATCAAAGCCACAGTGAGATATAACCTCACAGCTCTTAGGATGACTATTATCAAAAAGACAAGAAATAGCAAATGCTTACGAAGATGTGGAGAAAAGGCAACACTTATACACTGTTGGTGGAAATGTAAAGTGATATAGTCAATATGGAAAACAGTATGTAGGCGCCTCAAAAAATTAAAAATAGAATTACACTAAGATCCAGCAATCTTACTTCTGAGTACATACCCAAAGTAGACAAAATCATGTCAATGACATATACGCACTCTTATGTTCATAGCAGCAATATTTACAATAGCCAATGTATAGAAACAACTATTTCATACATGGACGAATGGATAGAGGAAATGTGGTGTGCACGTGTATATATATATATACACACACACACACACATATATATATATATATATATATAATGGAGTATTATTTAATTTTAAAAAAGAAGGAAATCCTGCCATTTGCTACAGTGTAGATGAACCTGGAGGATATTATGCTAAGTGAAATGTCAGACAGAGAAAGACAGTTACCTCATGGGATCAATTTTATATGCAATCTAAAAATAAGAAATTGAGGGACTTCCCTGGTGGCACAGTGGTTAAGAATCCGCGTGCCAGTTCAGGAGACACTGGTTCAAGCCCTGATCCAGGAGATCCCACATGCTGCAGAGCAACTAAGTCCATGTGCCAGAACTACTGAGCCTGTGCTCTGGAACCCGTGAACCACAACTACTGAGCCCGCATGCCTAGAGCCCGTGCCCTGCAACAAGAGAAGCCACCATAATGAGAAGCCTGCGCACTGCAACAAAGCATAGCCCCTGCCTGCCACAACTACAGAAAGCTTGCGTGCAGCAATGAAGACCCAGCACAGCCAAAAATAAATAAATAATAAATAAATAAATTTATTAAAAACTAAATTAATTTAAAAAAATAAAATGTTGAACTCAAAGAATAAAGGGTAGAAAAGTGGGTGCCAGTGTCTTGGGGATGAGGAAAATAGAGGTTGGTATTATGGTACAAACTTTTATTTATAAGATGAATGAAGTCTAAGCATCTAATGTATAACATTGAGACTATAGTTGATAACATTGTATTGTACAATGGAGAAGATGATTTAATGCACAGTATAGTAAATATAGACAACAACATTGTATTGTAACCATCAAACTTGTTAAGAGACTAGATCTTAAATATTATAACCACAGAAAAGGAATTATAATTATCTGGTATGATTTAATCTTTACTGAGATGGTATAATCAAGAGTTTAAAACCTGAGAAAGCACTTAACTCCCCCTCCACCCCGTCCATTCTTCCCCATGGAGTGGCACACACTTGAGGGTCAGGAAGAGTAGCAGAAGATTTGGAGGTCACCTCACTGTTAAGGAAGCTGCAAACAAAATGTTTCAGCAGTTCTGTGGACCTCGACTTGGGGTTATGTGGATATAAAGGGGGAGTGGTGGGAAGGAGATGGGCTAGGACTGGAAAATACAGGATTTTAAGTCAGAGTGGGGAAAAATGTTTTCAAGATTTCCCCTTGCTCCCCCATTATGAAGGGTTCAGCAGAGCCATCCGATGAAGACTTTTGTCAGGTCTCAGATATAAAGACCTAGGATGAAGGTGCTGGGCTTGCCATGTAAATATACAAAAGAGCATGGTCAGCCTTGACTACATTTCTCTTCAGAGGCTGCAGTGCATTAACTGTGCTTCAAGTCTGGTGTGGGGAGGGCAGATTTCCTTTATGAGGCCTGTCAAGATAAGACTTTGTAATTGTCTATGGTCAGACCTAAAAAAATCACATGTAGATTGCTTGCCAGGAGCCAGACTCCTCAATATTGAGCAATTTTCCATCAAAATATTTCAGAAAATATGGGCACATTCCTAGAAAACACAATTTATAATATTGACACAAATACAAATAATACATTTAACATCTTAAATCTATCAAACAAATTGAATCCCAATTTTAAAATATTCCCAAAAAGAAACTTCTAGGCCGGGTGGGATTTATCAGCAACTTCTCCCAAATAGTTGGAGAAATAAAGCCATTTAAATAAAATTATTAGAAAATCAGGAAAATAGTAAATAATTCCAAGCTTATTTTTTATTGAGTTATTATCTTAACAACAAAACCAGATTAGGATACCACCAGGAAAAAAAGTTGCAAGTAGGGCTCCCTTAGGAACACAGAAGATAAAATCACAAATATGTAAAATAGTTAAAAATCACAACTAAATATGTTTAGCCTAGGATTTTAGAAATGATTTAACATTAGAAATTAAACCATCATTAGGGGGAGCAAATGGGGGGCGGAGAGTGTTGGGGTGGGATGAATTGGGAGATTCGGATTGCCATATATACATTACTAATAAGAAAGAAAATATCAAATTGTACACTTTAAATATATGCAGTTTATTGTGTCAATTATGTCTCAATAAAATTCCTTAAAAAAGAAATTAAACCATCCTAATTCACTAATTTTAAGAAATAAGGAAGAATAATTTTATATCCTCAATAAGTTGAAAAAATAAATTTAAAAAGATCTACACTTATTCATTATAAAAACTACTAATGATAAATAAAACTTTGTTATTCAGTAAGTACAAAACTACAAAACAATTCATGCTTATTTTTCAAATAATGAAAGCTTTTCCCTGAGATTGGGAATGAGAAGAAGATGCCCCTTATCATGACTAAACATTGTATTTTGAGTCTAAGCCATGCATGTACAGGGCAATAAGGAAGAGGTATAGATAGGTGCATGGCTGGCTGGCTGGCTGGATGAATGGATGGATGAATGGGTGGATAGATGTCGGAAGGAAGAATTAAGGCTCTAATTATATTCACATAATGCAATTGTACCTCAGCAAATAGGCTACATGACAGATATGAAGTCTTTCAGTAAATAAAGTGAATGCAGGTGATTATTATATGAGATAGACACAAAGAGGGATTGAATATAGCTAATCCAGAAATGACAAGATCAAAGAACAAGTGAGTGTTTACATGACTATGGAGGTGAAATAGTTTGAAGGTATCATTGAGGAAACCTAAGCAAATGTGAGGTATGTATTATTCAGAAAAATCATCAAAATCCAGTTGAATATTTTGGATAAACCTAGGAAGCTTAGGTAAACAAGTGTGGAATATAAAACAAATTATGATGGTTGGAATTCAAGTAAGCCCTCTCCATTTTACAAAATCAATATCTATAAGGAGTAATGTAAGTTTTCCTAATTTTAGCAATCAAACTTTTATTTTAATCATTTTGATGTCAGTTTTTTTTAACT
This sequence comes from Hippopotamus amphibius kiboko, assembly GCF_030028045.1. Lineage (NCBI taxonomy): Eukaryota > Metazoa > Chordata > Mammalia > Artiodactyla > Hippopotamidae > Hippopotamus > Hippopotamus amphibius. The sequence goes on along the minus strand of NC_080187.1, from coordinate 168,490,217 downwards.
GGCTACATACTACGGGGCTTTTTTGAAAGTATACTATACAAATTGCAGTCCTTACTTCATAATTATTTTTATATCTTTATTGCAATATAATTGCTTTATAGTATTGTGTCAGTTTCTGCTGTACAACAAAGTGAATCAGCCACATGTATACATATATCCCCATATCCTTTCCCTCTTTTTTTCATTAAGAATATTTATTGAGATACAATTGACATACAATGAACTGCATATATTTAAAGTGTACAATTTGATATTTTTTTCTTCTTAGTAATGTATACATGGTAATCCCAATCTCCCAATTCATTCCCCTGCAACCCACACTCCCTCATTGTAGTTTTGATTTGCATTTCTCTAATAATTAGTGATGTTGAGCAAGTTTTCATGTGCCTCTTGGCCATCCATAAGTCTTCTTTGGAGAAATGCCTATTTAGGTCTTCTGCCCAGTTTTTGATTGGGTTGTTTGTTTTTTAGATATTAAGCTGCATATTAACTGTTTACATATTTTGGAGATTAATCCTTTGCCTGTTGATTCTTTTGCAAATATTTTCTCCCATGCTGAGGGCTGTCTTTTCGTCTTGCTTACAGTTTCCTTTGCTGTGCAGAAGCTTTGAAGTTTCATTAGGTCCCACTTATTTATTTTTGTTTTTATTTCCATTACTCTAGGAGGTGGATCCAAAAAGATCTTACTGTGATTTATGTAGAAGAGTGTTCTTCCTATGTTTTCCTCTAGGACTTTTATAGTGTCTGGCCTTACATTTAGGTCTTTAATCCATTTGGGTTTATTTTTGTATGGTGTTAGGGAGTGTTCTAATTTCATTCTTTTACATGTAGCTGTCCAGTTTTCCCAGCAGCAGTTATTGAAGACGCTGCCTTTTCTCCATTGTATATCCTTGGCTCCTTTGTCATAGATTAATTGACCATAGTTTATCTCTGGGCTTTCTATCCTGTTCCATTGATCTATATTTCTGTTTTTGTTCCAGTACCATATTGTCTTGATTACTGTAGCTTTGTAGTATAGTCGGAAGTCAGGGAGTCTGATTCTTCTGGCTCCATTTTTTTCCTTCAAGATTGCTTTGGCTATTCTGGGTCTTTTTTGTCTCCATATCCCCTCCCTCTTGAGCCTCCCTCCCAACCTCCATATCCCACCCCTTTAGGTCTTCACAAAGCATCAAGCTAATCTCCCTGTGCTCTGTAGTAGTTTCCCACTAGCCATCTATTTTACATTTGGTAGTGTGTATACATTAATGCTACTCTCTCACTACATCCCAGCTTCCCCACTCCACAGTGTCCTCAAGTCTGTTCTCTATGTCTGCATCTCTATTCCTGCCTTGCCATGCTAACACATATATATGGAATCTAGAAAACTGGTACTTATGAACATAATTAAGTTTATATGTATATGACTGTCTACATCTCTGGGTACAGAGATAACCTCAATATTTGGCTATTTTTTATCAAAATATGGTATATCTTATCAAGGTGTGTTCAATTCTTGTATGTTTATTCAGTAGTAGAGTCCTATGTTGAGTTTACCTTGTTAAAGGTTAAACTGAGACATATTAACATTTTCAAGAGTTTGCTTGAGCAAACATTGATTCAAATCCTTAGCTCCAAACCAAAACTGATTAAGAGCACTTCTCAATAGGATCTGAAGGATAGGTTTTTCACAAAGACTAGAAGCAAAGCAAGGACGTTATTTGATTGGCTACAGCATAAGCAGTTGCCATATTTGGGAAAGCCTAGTTGGTGGTTTGTGATTGGATGTTCTTAAATTTCATTTTCTTAGATTTAAATGCATTGACTTTGACTTAGGTTTAGTTTTGCTTATGAGGCTGCCAAGGCATTAGAGCCACCCCAGTCTAATGGTCTCATCCTTTAATTACTTTAACAACTTCAATGTTGCTAGCCCCTACCCCCAACATAACCCTATACAGAAAATGCACTCCAAACAGATTATTTATATAAATAAAAAAGAAAAATAAATCCCTAGTGCTTCAAAAGAGTGCTAAGAGTATACATTCCTGAATTATGATGCAGAAAGTTTTATTTAAATGAATGCATAAATCACTATCCATAAAGGAAAGGAATTCATATATTGAACTGCATTTAAATTAAAAACTTCTCCAAAGAGAGAATTAAAAGAGTATGCATGAAAGCTGTGGACAAGGTAAAGGTATTTGCAATGCAGGTAAATGAAAAATAACTTAATCAAACTAACAAAATCTTTCTGAATCTCAAACACATTTATGGCTGAGGTCAAATTTTACACTTTTTCAAAGTTTTAGAACTCTTATTTTAACTTAACTACTTCAGCTCTCCTAAAAGTAGATCAAAAGTAAGAGTGAAGATTAAACTGTATAATGAGCAGTTAACTCAATAACTTTTAATGACCATAAAAAACGGATATGTCCAGGACTGAAGCACAATCTCATCTGGAGTCATAAAAGTCTATTTTATGTGCTGTAAATCTCACAGGAGCTGTGAAGTATGTGTCCCCTCTCCTAGTCTAAAACCTTGTGGCTTGTCTGATTGCCCTTTATGATGAGTGAGGTTCGTATCTCTTGCCTATAAAATCTCTGGCCTATTTTGCAAGAAATGCAGGTAAAGAAAGAATTTGAACTGAATACTCACATTTGCTAACATACAGCTTTTTACTTAATTCCCTTTATTTAAAAATCATTCAGTTAAAAAAAATCTTATTCCACATTCTTTGCATTCTTGAAAAAATAATATTGTTTCATAGTAAACTTCAGGTAAAAAGCCAAATTTAATATCCATCAATGTAATCAAATATTACTCATTCTCACAATATGAGAAAAGAGAGTTTCACATGACCATCTGGAAAATTTTTTCAAAAACTTGAATATATCTACATATAAACAATCCAGGCAATTTTGGGGGGAAAAAGATTTGTCTTACTCTAGGTAATATCTTTGGCTCTTTATTTCACTTTGCATGTTTCAGCACTACTTATGAAATTAAGCTAGCACAAGATATGTGAACATCTGACATACAAAAATCATACTGACAATTCTTTATCAACATTTTGCATTGTTAGTTAAATATAAACATTCTATTAACTATAGGAGAAGGGGAATTCTCTAATAGTTTTAAAGTTTATATATCCTAGAGAGTGAGAGAAAGCTGTTTTTTGGCTATTATTTCCCATAAAATCTTTTTAACTATTGTTTATTATAGCTACTATTTATGATAATGCTGTTGTATGCATTATTACAGCCCTGTATTTCAGTAAAATGCCCAATAAATGTATTTTTTAAATGTATTCTTCTCTAACTGCTTGAGATAAAATGTTGCTGTCATTTTACTGAACTGCACCAGCACATAAACATGGCAATAATAAATATTTTAAAGTTTCTAAAGCACTGAATGGTAGGAAATTAATCTACATCATCACAACCTCTTTCATAAAAACCCTTTTTAATGAGTCATATTCATCTACTCCATTTTGATGGCAGAAAGTGGATCATTTCTTGAAGAGATTTGTCAGCATGAAGAGCAATATGAATTTTCCTTGTACTTTAAAGGTCTGAAAATAGGAAATAAAACTTTTCAATTTAGTACAAAATATAACTCTTTATCTACCTTGTTTCTTCCAAGATCACAGATTCATCATTTAACTTAGAACTCGAAGTTCTAAATAGGAAAGGGGAAGCATTCTAAAATTAATGTTACAAGGTGATATTTGTTCCAGTGAATTTAAAGCAATTCCCTTAATCAGCATATGTCCTGATTTTGCTGCTGCAAAGATAAAGTGGAACAACTGAGATCCTGAGAAATAATACTGTTTATCACATTACAGAGAAATTTCAGGATAAGAAATATATTTCTGACTAAAATCTTCTTGTATACTTCAAATATAGTCACATTATATGAGTAAAGTGCTACATAGTTCTTTTAGTACTTTGTCTACTTAGAAATATTTCTTTATTTTCCTGATACATAAAATAATTTCTTCATGCTTTTCTAATGAAATAATTCCATGAATCCTTGATAATATGACAAAGGCATTTTACATCTTGTTTTTCAAACATTTTCACAGAATTCATACACCTGCAATTTATTAGGCTTTCCAGTGTTTTATGGATCCTGTTAAATTACTTTCTAGAGATTTATTAGAACTCTGTGTACTGATCATTAGGGTATTTTTCAAATATTCCAGTTTTCTCCTTGTGCTTATTTTGCAGGGGACTGATCATATTTCCCCACTTCTTTGAAATTAAGCTTAACTTGCTGTGGAAAATAAAATGTGAAATATTTGAGAGCCAGATTCTACACTAGCTACCCACTTTTCTTTTTTTAATTATCAATTGTAAAAGTACATCTTAAAATGAAGCCTTTATCAACGTAGCTTTTTGAATTGACAATATATTAATCAGAACTCCTTGCATTGCACCTGTAGCATGAATCAGAAATAAATATTTACTATCTTCAGCCTCTGAAAATTCTTTTTGGAGAGAAGAGGATTGTTATGCAGTAATGTTTGGGCTATATTCATTCATACTATATGCTTTCATATCCTTCACAGTGATAATATAAAGATAAGAAAGCTGTATATTTCTAAATAATGCTTTTTTCCTCCTTAGTATCTGTAAGGGATTTAAATTTAAAAAAAAAAAAGAGAGAGAATAAGATAATACTAAATGGTAACAATGTTCATTGTAAAATATACCATTGATATTTAATGTAACAATATAAGATTTAACACATTTCTAAGCATATAAATTACAACTCATGTATCTAGAAAGTGAATTATGAGAAAGTTAAGACTCAGAGTCTGAATACTTTTTACCTAGGCTTCTAATAATCTTTATTCTCTTTGTTTCCAAAATTTAAAAAATAGAATATTGCAAACCACAAATTAGGATTGGTCATACTTACCGACAGTTACTAGAATGGAAATAAGAGGAAAATATTCAAATATCAATTAAAAGAATTAAAAAGAACAGTGAATTTGAAACCTTTTTGTGCAGAGCAAATAGCCATATCAATAAGTATTTGGCAAATGTAGCAATAAAACAGGCAACGTTCTACAAATATTCTTTTGCTAAGATTAAAGCTACACTGAGTTAGAGTCACCATCCTTGATTACTGTAGCTTTGTAATAAATTTTGGAATCAGGAAGTGTGAGACCTCTAATTTTAATTTTCTTTTTCAAGATATTTTGGCTATTTAGGGTATTGTGATTTCATATGAACTTTAGGATTTGATTTTCTATTTCTCAAAGAAATATCATTGGGATTTTTATAGGAATTGCATTAAATCTATAGTATCACTTTGGGACATCTTAACAATATTAAGTTTTCCAATCCATGAATATGGGATATCATTCCACTAATCTGTATCTTTTAAATTTCTTTCAGAAATGTTTTATAGTTTTCAGTGTACCATCTTTTGTCTCTTTGGTTAAGTTAATTTCTAAATATTTTGTTCTTTTTGATGCTATTGTAAATGGAATTGTTTTCTTAATTTCCTTTTCTGATTGTTCATTGTTAGTGTATAGAAATACAAGTGATTTTCATATGTTGATTTTGTATCCTGCAAATATACTGAATGTGTTTATTCATTCTAACAGTTTTTCTTGTGGAATCTTTAGAGTTGTTTATATATAAGATCATGCCATCTGTGAACAGAGATAATTTTAATACTTCATTTCCACGCAGATACTTTGTATTTCTTTTCCTTGCCTAATTACTTTGGCTTAGGACCTCCAGTACTATGCTGAATAGAAATGGCAAGAGTGGGCATCTATACCTTTTTCATGATCTTTGAAGAAGTACTTTCAGTTTTTCCTCATTGAATATGAGTTCACCTGTGGTTTTTCCTTTTTCTTTTGCTACTTTACTTGATATATTTTCCTGTCATTTTATTTATAACTACAATACCTTATTGTAAGATATGCATCTTATAAATAGAATAGCTTTAAAATTTTTAATACACTTTGACATTCTTTGTCTTTGTGATTATATCTTTTGTGTTTATATATTTAATATTATTACTGGCATATTTAACTTTTAATTTCTAATTTTTCCAAATCATTCTATTTACATTAATTTATCCCTCTTTCTTTTTAAAAACTAATCAAATATTATTTCTTTTCCATGTTTTTCTCTATTAAGTCTATTTTTTTAAGTATAGAAACATCAGATAATTTTATCTTCTGTAAGAGAAAGTTTATTCATTCTTTTCTATACCAGTGGAATAGGGCTGACCAATGTAATCAAATTAGAGTTGGAGCTGAATTGTGATATGGTTTGTGTTTTCATTTTACCTACCCCTTTTTAGCTATGTTCTTTCTGATAATTTAAATTATATCCTTGTGGTTTTACTGTGGCCTCTAGAGCTCCTAAGCCCTTAAATGTAATATTTATCTACTGGATTTCTTGAAAAATTTCTAGAATATGCTTGTTATCACGTCATAGTAATATTGCCAGTTTCACTCTTAAAAGGTTTAGTATTATGCTTATAGCCACCCTTGTTATTGTCATCCTAGTTATATAGCATATGAAACCTGAAGTAGTTTCTCTTAGTAGCTAAAGCAAGCATTTTAGTGAGCACTATATTTAATAAAGATATACAGGTATTTATATTTAAAGAAAATAAAATTCATATAGAAAAGCTGGAATGTGTAGTAAATTAAAGAAAGAACTGGTATACCTTGTACACAAGTAAAATTCAAATAGGGCAATCATTTAGTACATATGCTTTAAATTTGTCTAAGCTAAAGGATGTATTATACACACACACACACACACACACACACACACATATATACACACACATACTTTATTTATTTATATAATTTACTAGGGCTATATTATATACCAGGAAATAGTCTGTGCATTATATAGGTGTCAAGTAATTTAATTCTGATAACAAAATTTTGGTGCATATTACTTTATCCATATTTTACACCTGGGAGAAATGAGTTATAGACAGGTTAACTAATGTGCCCCAGGTTATAGAAGGAATAAATAATAGAGCTAGGATTGAAACTTAAGAAGACTAGTGCCAGAATCCATTCCTTAACCTCTATACTATACAGACTTGTAATACATTTGTGTCTGTATATGTATGTGTATGTATGTGTGTTAAACACATGTATTACAAAGTTTTATGTATAGTTCTTGCTCCTGAAAAATATCTGCTATACACTGGTAAAAACCGTAGTCATGGTAACAAAGATAAGTGATGGCCAGAGGGTCATAATTGTGTGCTGCTTAATTTATCTTTAAAAACAAGAAATATTTTAAAATATGCTAACAGAATAATTACCTAAACAGGACTTGTTTTATGTTGTGAGCCAGTGCTACTATCTACATCTCCCTAATCTACAACCAGAAGCAATCAAAGAGGAAGAACAAAAGAAACCTAAGGTAGATTGATCTATGGTGGTAAATCTTCATGACTGTGGAGAATGTGATAGATATAAGTGAGTTATCAAGTATTTCCACATGAGTAAAGACAAATGTTACTTCAGTCCTAAACAGACAGGAATAAGCACTCTGCTTGTGAAAGAGCACTTATTTCCGAGTAACTAGAGAGATTGCAGTCATATATATGTAGACACCACACTACGCTAGCACTCCTGTTGAGTATGTTTCAGTGGAAAGAGTAAAAGGTGCCAGCAATCTGAATTCCCCCATGCAAAGTAGTATTTGAGAGATTGTTTGGCTCTACTAAAGTGCTTTTTTTGACCTGAGGAGAACACATACTATATGCCTAGAGAATCAGATATACAGTAACCAGTGAAGATAAGAAGATACTACATTTTTCCCACAGTGTTTTAGGGTACCTTTGAGAAATTAAGTTGACAGGAAGCTCCAGGCTCATTTCCAAACAGTAACATCAAATAGAAATTGATAGGCTGACTAAAATAACTTTCTAGGAGCTCTGGAAATCATTCAGAAGTCTACAGCAACTAAGAAAATGCCCCCCAAATAAAAGTATTATTAAAAATGGTAGGAAATTTCATAGCATTTTTACTTGTCCTTGCTTCATTGCTTCCCCAGTGCTACACAATTGGGAGGAAGCAGCTCAATTCCAGATTCTTTCCTCATACCAGAAAATGTTTGCAATGTTTATAATATTCTGACCTGTGTGTGCACTAAGGGACTGGTATTTATCTTGCCTTTCTTGGATATCAGGCAGGAATGGCAGCATTGTTAGGATCTCAGACTAGAAGCCATAGAGGCATGGCAGCTAGTAGAGTACATAAAAACTGAAGGAGGACTGAAGACTCAACAGATGTCTGGGGACAAGAGATTATGAATAGAGGAATATAGTAGATCATTTAAGACCCTGAGAAAATGCTGGGTGAGACTGTTTGGGAAATTAAGTCTTTTAAAAGCACACACACACACACACACACAGGTCCAGACAGGACATATTCCCAAAATACACCTGAGGAGAAATTACACCTTTATATCAGGCTGATCTTGAGACTGAAGAGCCTGCTAATTAGTAAAGGCCTTCCATACCAGACTGCAAAGGCTGGGAGAGTTTGTTGTTTCTTCAAATGCCTAATTTTCAACAAAAGATTATGAGACAAACAAAGACACAGGAAACATGGCCGATTCAAATGAATGAAACAAATCTTTAGAAACAGTCTGTGATGAAACACATACCAGACATAACTAGGTAATAACTTAAAAACAACTCTCTTCAAATGCTTAAAAAGCTAACAGAAAACATGGGCAAAGTTTAAAGGAAATTAAGAAAAATTATGAACAAAATGAGAATATCAACAAAGAGAAATTATAAAAGTCAAACACAAATTTTGGAGATAAAAAATATAATTGAATTGAAAAATGTACCAGTGGGGTCTATCAACAGACTTGAACACACAGAAGAAAGAATCAGAAAACTTGAAAACATGTTATTTAAAATTTTTGAGTTTGAGAAGCAAAAAGAAAAACAGAATGAAGACAAGTTAACTGAGTTTAAGGGACTGTATACAACACTATCAGTCAGACCAGTATACACATTATGGAGTACCAGAAGGAGAAGTGAGATAGAAAGGAACAGAAAGATTATCTGAAGAAATAGTGGCTGGAAACATCCCAAATTTAATGAAATGCATGAATATAAGCATTGAAGAAGTATAACAAACTCCAAGTAGAATAAATCTAGAGACCCATGCCAAGACACATGATAGTCAAATGGCTTTGTCTTTGCCAAAGCCAAAGACAGAGAGGATCTTGAAAGCAGGAAGAGAAAAGTGACTAATCACATACAAAGGATTCCCAATAAGATTATTAATGGATTTCTCATCAGAAATCTTGCAGTCCAAAAGGTACTGGGATGACATATTTTTAATGCTGGAAGAAGAAAACTGTTAGCCAAGAATTATATCTCTGGCAAAGCTGTCCTTCAAAAGTGAGAGATATTTGACATTCCTAGACAAACAAAAGCTGAGGAAGTCCATTACCACTAGATCTTTCCTGCGAGAAATGCTAATGTGAGTCCTTCAATTTGAAATGAAAGGACATTAGACAGTAATTTAAAGCAAAATAAGTGCATAGACATATATAAAAACAGTATTATTATAACTTTGGCTTGTAACTCCACTTTTTACTTTTTACAGCATGTAAAATATATATTTTAAAAGTTAAAAATCTATACTAATAGTTGCACAACATAAAAATATGTATTTTGTGACATCAATAACAAAGTGCAGGAGTGAAGCTGTAAAGGAGCGGAGTTTTTATATGCAATTGAAGCTACACTGGTATCAATTTAAGATAGATAAATATAACTTTAGGATGTTATATCTAATTTCCATGGAAACCACAAGGCTTATGTATATGTACACAAATGTATACACATACACAAACACACACAAAAACACACACACAAGGAAATGAGAAGGAAATCCAAATGTCACTACAAAGAAATCAACTAAACACAAAGGAAGGCAGTAATGGGGAAAAGACACCAAAAAGCTATAAGACCTAGAAAACAAATAAAATGATAAAAGTAAGTGCTTCCTTGTCAGTAATTAGTTTAAATATAAGTAGATTAAACCCCCCAATCAAAAGATATAGTTTGGCAAAATGTATTAAAAAATGCAGGATCCAGTGATATGTTATCACAGAAAACACACTTTAGATCTAAGAAAGTGAATGAATGGAAAGTGAATGGATGGGTTGAAAGTAAATGAATGGAAAAAATATTCCATGTAGATAGTGAAAAAAAGAAAAAGAACAGGGATGGCTATTTTAATATCAGACAAAATAGATTTTAGGTCAGAAATTTTTACAAGAGACAAAGATGAACATTATATAATGATAAAAGTGTCAGTTCACCAAGAAGATAATCATACATGCATGAAATATAAGGGCTTCAAAACATGTGAAGTAAACATTAACAGAACTGAAGGGATGGAAAAGAAAAATAGCTCTACAACAATAGTAGGATACTTTAATATCCTACTCTCCATAATGGATAGAACAATCAAAGAGAAGATCAGTATGGAAATAGAGCACTCACTATAGACCAATTGTACCTAACAGATGTATACAAATCACTCCATCCAACAACAGCAGAATACACATTTTTCTCAAGTGCACATGGAACATTCTCCATAGAAAAGAGTATGTTAGGCCACAAGACAAATCTTGGAAGGAGGGAAGGAAGGGAGGGAGGGAGAAAGGGAGAAAAACTAAGTTGAGTAAATAATAGCTTAGAAGGCTTCAACTTCTGGTAAAGGCAATAATGAAGAGGTCACAATTTCTCTCTGCAGAAAACATGAAAATCTGGGATGCAATTTTCTGAAACAATCATTTAAGGGCATTTGAAATGTATGATAAATGGAAGATAAAAATATGAAAATTTTACTTCTTAGAAAGCTGTTACAGCTTTGTCTAAAAAATGCTTTGAGTCTTTGGCAACCTTCCACATCCCAACCCTGTCCCTCCAGCTCATTAGATTCTTGGCTGAATGGAAAAACATATGTAGTTGCCAAAGGTGGAGGATTCGATTCAAAATGGAAGATAAAAACCAGTGTCACAAGTCAAAACAGACAATAAAAACCTGCAGTTTCCCAGTGCATTTTGGGATATTTGGCAGATCAGCCAGAAATTTGATGGGAAGAATCTGGAAGCGAGAAATCCATAGGGCAGAGATAATGTTTTCTCAGATACTGGCAAACTGATCAACTATTTATATGTTCTAGAGACCCAAGAAAGCACAGCAAAATATGAAACACAAGTAATACTGAGAATTGCCTGAAAGTTTGAATGCTTTCATCAATCAACATATAGCTTAGTCAGCAGAGCTTGAAGTATTTGATCACAACATCTGCCAAAATATTTGCTGACCACTAGAGTGCAAACAAAGGTCTGGTCCCTCATGAGCCAGGCTAAAAAATATAAATTAAAATTATAAAATCTGATAAGAGACATCAGCTTGGGGGAAACAATGCAGGGGAAACAAATATCATGATCTAAGTCCAACCAAGCTAGCAAAACACACGCACAAACCAAAAAAAAAAAAAAAAAAAAAAAAACCCTCAAAGGTAAAATAAATCACATTCCAAGGTTGCTAAAAATACTATCTAAGATATCTGATTTTCAACCAAAACTAATAGACATACAAGACAGAGGATATTGTTACTCACACTCAAGATTAAAAAAGCATTTAATAAAAACTGACTTTTAGGGAGTCTAGATGTTAGATTTAGCAGAAAAAAGACTTCAAAGCAGCTGTTATACATATATTCAAAGAACTGAAGTAAACTATGTTTAGAAGATTAAGATATTATGCAAATACTGATCCAACACAGGAAATATCAACAGACAAATAAAAATTAACGAATAGAGCCAAGTGAAAAGTTGTAACTTGAAAAGATCAATAACTAAAGTGAAAAATTCACTAGATATGCCTAACAGCAATTTTGTGATAGCAGAAGTAAAAACCAATGAACTTAATATAGACCAATGGAAATATTCTAATCCAAAAAAACAGAAAGAAAAATCATCAAAGAAAATAGTCTACAAGACCTCTGAAACAGCAGAAAGCAGTATAACATATGTATAATGGCAGTGGTAAAGGAGGCTTAGAGAGATATATAAGAATAAAGATATCTGAAGAGAGAAAGAAAAGGAAGACCGAGCACCCCTCTTGTTGTTTTTAACCATATGAAGATTTAAAGTGGTTTGCTACACAGTTATACATGATCGAAACAACATACCTAAGTATTTAAATTGTAAATCATAATCATCAAGTGATAAGTTTTATAATAAATAAGTAGACATATACTGTTTGGGGCCTTTTGAGTTTCAAAGAGTCTAGTAATATGCAATGGTCATGTAAACAATGATAAATATACACTTTGATAAGCATAAACCTGCCTGCTTCAAGGAATGTAATTCATTGATATACGATCAGTTTAATTACAGATATGGAGTTTTTGTGACTGTTATGGCATTTCAGTTTCAACTTAAACAGTACAATTGCACTATGGATTGGCTCTAATGCAACAAGAATGATAACTGTGGAGCTGTAACTTGATTCATAAACAGCAAAATCTGTAAAACAAAATAGAGAATATAAATATTTTTATTAAAATATTAAATGTAACAATTTAATAAAATATTTTAATGTAATGTAAAAACTTTATGTTTTTCTTAGAAACTATGTAGAGAAAGTAGTAAAAATGTTATTTAAAGAAGTTAATTCATGTCTCTTAGTAAGATCCTCTGGGCCTTGTCTCTATTGTCTGAAGTCCAAGAAAGATGTGCTGCCCCTTACAACAAGATATTAGGAATTTAGGGGCTACTCAGAGAAGAAACAAAGTTCATTGAAAAGGGAGCAGAGCCCAGGCCTGGAAGGGTGATGTGGCTGAGGCTTCGCCAGCCTCACTATGTCTGCCATTTTCAATTTCCAGAGTCTGTTGACTGCAGTCTTACTGCTTATATGTACCTGTGCTTATAACTGATCCTTGGCACCCAGCCTCCTGGGCAGAAATAAAACTGGGTTGTTGGGTATATTTTGGAAGCATGCCAGAATTGGTGAACGAAAGAGTGCTTATGTTGCAGTATGCTGTATTGTGATGGCCTTCAGCATCCTCTTCATACAGTAGCTTGGGAAAATGCCAGAGTTCAGTTGGCATCAGATTTAAATATGAAAAAAAAGGGACTTATCTGCAGAAAATAGTGGAAAGAATTGTTAACCCATTTATCTCTGAACATTGAATTAGATAAACTTTCAGCTGCTCTTCTCTATTTTTGTTATTGGACCAATGTTCCATGTAAATAATTAGGATGTAACCATTTAATACTCAGAGTTTAAATATGTCTGTGACAATCAACCTCAGTACTGTCACTACAATATTACATTCTGCATATGTCATTCTGTTGTGTCAGATACCAGTTTTTAGTGAAGTATCTTTAAGGCACATCATAGAAAACAAAATCAGTAAGTTACTTAAGTTCCTTTCACTGTGATTTGGAGATGATAAATCTTTATAGAAGGAGACCTTTTTTTGGACTAGCTTTTTTATTGAAAAAAAGGTTCAATTTCTGTTGGTAAGGATTGCATTTATATTTAATAATGCTTGCTTTTCCTCTGACTACATCATTTTGAACATTAACCAGAGTACCTCTCCTCTTAGCAAACTGTAGTTTATTACAGGTGTTTAAACTATTTAAAACAAGCCTATGAAGTTCTTAAGGAAGAAGATAAATGAGATGTGACTTGAGTAGTGTTGAGAAAATGTTCCTATTTAACATAAAAGAATTCAAAATATTGAAGAAAAAAAAAGGGAGCAAAGACTTTAAAAATGGCCAGTGATGGGTGTTGTAAAGAAAAATGGCATCTGCCAAAGCAATTCACAGTATGGGCAGAAATTTATCATTTCTGTTTTCTTTGCTATTTGGCAATTTGGTGTAATTTTATTTTCTAACCCAAATCTCAATACATCTAGATGCAGAAATGCTTTGTGTGAATGGTGTTTTTTGGGTTTTTTTTTTTGGGGGGGGGTAGGGTAGGGTGTGAGAGAAAATGACTTAAAAAAAAAAGCTGCAGTGAATTTCACATATGAGTCATGTTATGAACTGATTTGTGCCCCACCCTCAAATTCATATGTTGAATTCCTAATCCCCAATGTGTCTGTTATGAAGATAGGGCTCTTAAAGAGGTGATTAAGGTTAAATGAGGCCCTAATCCAACAGACTGGTGCCTCTATAAGAGGAAGGGACATCAGAGATCTTTGTCTCTCTCTGTCTTTGTTTGTCTCTTCATGCACACAGAGGAAAGTCTACATGAAGATACAGCAAGAAGATGACCATCTTCAAGCCTAGAAGAGAGGACTCACTAAAACCAACCTATTGGCACATTGATATTGCATTTCCAGCCTGCATAACTGAGAAACAAATGTCTATTGTTTAAGCCAACTAGTCTGTGGTATTTTGTTTTGGCAGCTCTAGCAAGATTAATACAAATTAGTAGCATAGGGGCAGGAGAACAACCATCTAAAATAATACATGCATGAGATCAACAGTTTGGTGTGAACTGGAAATTTAAGCAAGAGGTAATTTTGAGAGTAAGTTTGTGAGAATTTAAAGATACTTCAGGAAGACATTATACCTCCCCCAGAAAGTAGTATAGGATTTGAGCTAATTTCATTTAATGGACAAAATTAACTCATTTGATATAATACCTAGAATTCATTTTTGATGATTTATTTGAGCTAAACCCTGGATCCTTCTATAAAAAGACCAAGAGAAGGAAGAGTAGCAGTTAGGTTTCCTGATATAATATGGATTATTTGTTTTTTTCTCTTTTATTTTGACCCATTCCAAAAATCTATTTATAGTGTCTTTTTTTATGGTTTTCTCATCTTGAATTACAGTAGTAATGTAGATAAGCTTAGTTTATATATTAACAGTTCCAGTCATACCTTTTAATGTGGAATCTTTGTTTATTCAATTTTATTTTAAATTGACATAATTTAAATGTTTGAGGGAAGGATGTTCAGAGGTAGCTGCTTTAAGCTTAATGAATTTCATTGTCTAAGGTACAAAAATTAAGTTCCTCCTATATCTTTCAACTGCATAATTGGAAGCAGAAATGTGATCATAGCTTTTGTATAGTGGGTACATATAGAGGTTTGTGAGTGACTATAGCTTAAAACTTCCAGTTATTAAAGAGATGAGCAAATCCTTTTTTTTGTATAAATTTATTTATTTATCTATTTATTTATTGGCTGTGTTGGGTCTTCGTTGCTTCTCATAGGCTTTTTCTAGTTGTGGTGAGTGGGGTTTACTCTTCATTGTGGTGTGCGGGCTCCGCATTGCGGTGGCTTCTCTTATTGCAGAGCACGGGCTATAGGCATGTGGGCTTCAGTAGTTGTGGCAGTGGGGATCAATAGTTGTGGCACAGGGGCTCTAGAGCACAGGCTCAGTAGTTGTGGTGCATGGGCTTAGTTGCTCCGCTGCATGTGGGATCTTCCTGGAGCAGGGATCGAACCCATGTCCCCTGCATTGGCAGGCGGATTCTTAATCACTGTGCCACTTAGGAAGTCCCTAGCAAATGCTTTTTATGTGACCAAATTAAATAAAGAAATCTCTTCAGTAAGATTGGTTAATCAAATTACTTCATAATGGAAGGAAAGCATAAGATTTTGGGAGTTGATGAAAAGCTTTCACCAAATGTAAAATTAGAAATCTAGTTAAAATCCTATTTAGTGAAATTGAACATGGTATATTTTCTCTTTTTTTAAATTTATTTTATTATTATTATTATTTTCTTTGCCTGTGGTAGGTCTTCATTGCTGCATGCAGGGTTTCTCTAGTTGTGGAGAGCTGGGGCTACTCTTCATTGCAGTGTGTGGGCTTCTCACTACAGTGGCTTCTCTTGTTGCAGAGCATGGGCTCCAGACACACAGGGCTTAAGTAGTTGTAGCACACAGGCTCAGTAGTTGTGGCTCACTGGCTCTAGAATGCAGGCTCAGTAGTTGTGGTGCACAGGCTAAGTTGCTCTGCAGCATATGGGATCTTCCCAGACCAGAGATCGAACCCATGTCCCCTGCTTTGGCAAGTGGATTCTTAACCATTGCACCACCAGGGAAGTCCAATTATGCTGTATTTTCATTGTTGCATAATATTTTTAAAATAATAAAGACATATAAATCATTATATTCACTCATTATTCCTTCATAGAGTAAACAAAATTAGTGTTTTGGCTTTTCTATTTGACACATACAGAAAATTTAATTTTTTTTGCAGTAGATCCTTGTTGGTTATCTGTTTTAAATATAGCAGTGTGTACATGACAATTCTAAACTCCAAATCTATATGCAAATTACTTTTTATCTATTGATAGTTCTTCCTATGCAAAAATATATTTATTCTATTCTACATCCATTCTAATACTATAATAATAATAATAACTAATATGTTGCACAAGAGTTTTATTTTTTTAGGATTTTATGTAGATAGCATTTCACTGAAATTGCAATAAACTTCAAATTATGAACAGGTTCCTCTTTGAACATTTACCTTTATGTATTTTTCATGGTATCTTTCAATAGATGTTAATTAAAAGAAATGTGATACATGCATTTATACATATGTGTATCAAAGAAGAGCTACAGAGTATACAAAAAGAAAAAAGCTAAAGATGTAATCAAACAGCATTTTTAAAATTATTTACACTTGACTAATTAGGGTAGAACTAAATCAGGATACATAAAATAGCACGCACAAAATGAATATCAAAAGGTACTTTCTATGTCAATAAGTGCCTGCAAGACATTTAAAATAATTTCATGAATCCAAAAAGGAGCAGAAAGCAGCATGCCATTTGTAGTCTGTCTTACAGTTGTTTAGCATCTCATTTTAAAAGCAATTTATCTGCTTTGAATAAAATCATATTCACCAATAAATGATAAAAGCTCTATAAAGGAAATATTAAAAATAACATTGAAATTAATGTCTTGGAAATTTCTTTAATCTAAATGTTATTTTCCCCTCTAACATAAGGCAAAAAAAATCACAAGTTAAAACGCACCTGAAATAACTTTAAATATATTTTTTAGGAGAATCGTTTCATGATTCACAACGTAGAGACATTCGGGCTTCTTCAAATCAAGATTAAATTTTCAAAGACATTTTCTTTAAAACTAAAAAAACACCCCTCAAATTGCTTGTCAACTACATTTAAGTGAAAAATGGTTTTTTTTTTGAAGCTTCCATTTTATGTCAGCTGACCCTGCTTGAAAAATCTACATTTCATGCTGTGTAAATAGAACTGCTTTTGTACTCTTTTCCTCAACATTTTCTACATTAATCCAATCTAGAATCCTAGCAACAGACCACTTTGCTATGTGCTATTTCTCTTTTTGAGCAAATAGCTTTTAATTGTCAGATAGCAGAGATTCAGAAATGAATGTTACTGAAGGTTTGACACCACCACATTTAGTGACCTGGATCATCATTTTTTCCCTCCAGAGTCTTAATGAAAACCTTCCTATTAAATCACTTAAACATATATTTAAATAATTCAGTTTATTTTCTGTTTCATGTATAAAAAGGTATACCACTAATATGTGAATATATTCTGGCCAAAGAACCAACGAATACTGAGGAAAACTAAATGAATACTCAATGTCAATCTCCTAACTGATATATTCCCTGTTTGCAGACACAACCACAGACTATGGTTAACAATTTGGTTTACGTTAACTCAGTACTTTGTCTACACATTTAATAAACATAATTATGCACATATATCTGTTTAAATAAATATTTAAAGACGATTATATCATTCTATAATCATTCTAATATGACTTAGATTTCTTAACAATATGCCTTTGAAATATTTTCGTATCTTGGCACAAAGTAAATATTCAATAATTATTATCTAGAATTTTCTTATTGTTGTTATGCAATTTTAAAAATGGGGCACACTTATTCTGTCATATAAGCATTTGTTTCTCTTTGATTTTTTCAGAGTATAATTGTATGGATAAAAACTGCATGTGCTATAATGATAAGATTTTTAAAATAATTATTGTGTTTTTGCCATTGGCATTTCTGACTACAGAATATTTACCTTGGTTAGTCTGAACTTTATTTGCTTGAGGTTGAGGATATGTTTTGTGAATGGGAAATTAGGAATTATCCTAGAAAATTGGGAGAAAAAACTAACCTTCAAAAGTAAGATTATGTAGTAATATAATAACATTGAAAGGCAAGGTATTTTCTTAAGAGATTTTCCCAATTCTTTTAAAGCTTATCTATTGTTCCCATGGCCAAGGGAGTAGGACCATACTTGTAAAGTACAAAAAGATGATCCTTTTAGCATTGGCAACAATGCCTTGAAGTGTGGTGTTCTACAGTAAAAGGATGTGATACAAGAGAGAGAAAAGAAAAAACCAAAAGCTCTGGTTCTAGAAGGTGCAGAGCCACTAAAGCTGATCAAATTACTGAGAGTAAGGCTGAGTGTAGAGTTGCAGAAAATTTATTGGTACATGGTACCAATAAATCAAAGAAGATTTGACAGCAAATGTTCAGGTAGAAGGAGGTTCTAAAAGTTTGTGTCTTAGTATTTCTTAACCACTTAGGTTCCTTGAGGAATGGAATCAAACCAGAAAGCAGAAAGTGCATCTGGGAGCTTGTCAAATGAGAGCATGAGGACAGGGTTTTAGTTGCTTTGCCCTAAGTGCTATATTATAGACCACCTTGTCTGGGACTAAATAAGTCAGAGCCAGATGTTTCAGAAGACTACAATGCTGCAGGAGCCTAGGATGCCACCAAGTCAGCCAGGGACTCTTACCCAGGCTCTGACCAAGACAAGATCACAAGTTACAATACATCCTTCACAAATTTCAGTCTTGAATACAAGGGTGCAAGCAGAGGGCATACAAGAGATATTGTCTCATAGAACACAGGTAGGATTAGACAGTGAAAGACTGCTTAGTTTTGGTATTTCCCCCCCCTAGATATTATTATCCATTTTTTATTTTAAGCTTTTTTCTCAAAAGTAGAAAAATAAGAAGAAATAGAGACAGCAATTTTTAATCTAAAAATGACTTACAGGATAGAAAAGGTTTCTTTTAAATTATTTAAAATGATATATTATAATAAAGGAATATATTATTAATTATGGTGTGATTAATTTATAATTATTATAATAAAATAATATTGTAATTATAATTAAAAATTTAATAAGGTTTGAAGACAGTTTTTGCTGAATGGAAAAACTTAGTTAACTTTTCCTGCTAGCCAGCAAGATGAAGGCTTAAGAGAAAGATCAAATTATTGGGAAAGAAAAAGTAATAAGATTTAAAATTTTCTTTGAACATGCAAATTGTAGCATGAGTGAATCTAGCCGAGAAGCTTTACTCCTTTTTCATGTTCACTGAGAAATACTTTATTGTTTTCCTTCGTGTTATTTTTTTTCTTGTTTTTTTCTTATTTAGCAGTTGGTTTGGGTTTTGTAAATGCTTCTGTTTTAGCATTGTTGGGGATAAAATATATTTTGTTTGTTTTTACTAATCATCTTATATTTGGTCAGAATTTCCTCAAATGTGCTTCACTAACAACAATTCAGGAATATATAAACTCAGTGCTCCATGAAGAAAAGGTTCCCAGAAAGATAAGTGAATTAAAAGGATGGTGGATAAGATAATTACATTTGGGGGGTAATTGGCTTTCCTTGAGGGTTCAGATTTCCCATGTCTTTGGTTTGTCCAGGACCGACTGTGTTGAATAGAAATGTGTGACTATTCCAACGATGAGCATCGCTAACTCCCATCTCCCCAGTCCTGTCCCTGAGAATTTTTAAACTAGTCTTTGTTTAAAGGAGATGCGGTGGCTAAACAAAAATCATTGTAATCCTTCCTATCTTATATATGTTAGTGACATTACATTATTAGTCATATATACATTTTGCATGTGTATATGTATTTAATACCATTTTCATAGTCTGTATTGTTCAATAGACATATTCTCCCACAGTTTAAAGAACAGATAACCCTGTGGTATGAAACTAACCAGAATGCTTTTAACTTTAACAAGGTCTGTAATAAACACTGATGTCAAAATTGAGCAAGAAAAACAAGACGGGAAAAATTAGTTAGCCAGTTTCACTTGGAGCTCTGGATTTAATGACATACTTTCCATCATTATCTTCTTTGATATATCCAACCCTATTTTCTTTAATTATGATTATTTAAAAAATTTTTTAATGTTTATTGCATTTACTTGGCTGTGTACATTTTATATGCATTATCTACTTTTTTCCACACACCCCTCTAAGGCAAGGGTCAACATCAACTCATTTTACAGATGAGGAGACATAAATACCTTAAGGTTTAGTTCTCAGAAATAAGTACTACATATTTAAATTAAGGAAACAATATAAACAAAAAAATACAAATATTTTCTTCCATAACTATTGAATCAGAAATGACAGTGGAGGTATAGAATTAGAAAATGTATAGTTCGGTGATGCTAAATATTAAAAAAAAAAGGTATATATTTTATAAACGAGGGTGTACAATACCTAAATCCATTTCTTTATTAAACATAAAAGAATAAAATGTGTTGATAAAGACCTGATATAAAATGTTAGAAAAATAAAGATAATGATTATTAGAAAAATAAGCTCAAATGACTTAGTTATGAAGGGGAAAACTATTGATATTTAGAAAATAAATGAGAATATCAGGAAGAGAGGAACAGAGGTAATACAAAAGCATGGAGATCCCCCCATGACTTGGTCCTCTTGGAGTTTTTAACTCTCAAATTTGTCCACAGTGAACCTCCAGCAATTTGTCAATTATGGTTTAGGTTTCCCCATTTCAACACAGGTTCCCATAGGTGCATTTGCTTCTCAATGTCTGCTCTAGTAAGTTGTGATTCTTTATTTTCACCTATTTGTCTCTCCAATTTAGTGCAGCAGGTTTCCCTGTGACATCAACTCTCTGAAGGAGCTTAGAAGAGTTGTTGATTTTTATTTTTTTAGTTTGTTTAGCTTTTTATTTACTGTTAGAACAAAATAGAGACTTCCAAGTTTCTCACATGCTAGATAATTAACTGGAAGTCCCTTACACAGATCTTTAAATCTGAAATTTGATTAAAAATATTTTAAAAATAATATAAAGAAATAATAATGGAAAATATTAAGAATTACATCAAAATACTACTCTTGCCTTACCATTCCCACTCTCCACACCCATTGCAAATTAAATACAATCTCAGACAAATGCACTGGTATATTCTTTCAAACTTTCAAAAAAGACCTAATGTATATGCTAATTACCCTCCTCCAAAGCATAGAGAAAGAGCCATGTCTTCTAATCAAGCCAGTAGAAGATAACACTAATATAAAAACTGGGTTGGGGGGAGGATGGTCATAAATTTCAAGTAAAATTGAAAAAAAATTTTGGGTTACAGGATGGATTATATCTTTGTTCAACTTTCTGTTTTGGGTAAGTCAGAAAATGAAATAGGAAGCAGCAGCAAAAGGATATCATAGTATATTTTCTCCATGTCTTTTCCCTTCAAAATTGACTTGTGTCCCAGAAGTATTTCTGGGGATATGGTTGTCCTCCCCTCAGCTTTTGGCTATTGAAGTGAATATTTACTGGCCATCAGGCTAACTAGTATGATCAGGAGGGGGACAGCAGAGCTGAAAGACCCATTTGCCTTTTCTTTGGTTGCTTTTGCCTCTGTTTTCTTTGTTTTGATGCTCTAATTTTGACTCTGAGGTAAATGATTATACTTTCCTCTTGCACTCAACCTTGAATCTAAATCTCTTTTGCTTAGAAATAATTGTCAGCAGAAATTAAATTGGCTTTTATAAAAACTTTCTTCCTTCTCCCATCTTGGGCCATTTTGTATGGGAGAACTGTGGTCCAAGCAGGAGATTTCCTACCTCTCTCATATCCTACCACGAAGAATTCACTGTAAGATTTCCTATAGTGCTATGTGATTAAAAGAACGGACTTAGAGTGAGTCTGCCTGCCTTCCAATCTTAGCTCTACTACTTTCTAATGCTAGGACCTAAAGCTTGGTAGTTAATGCTGATCATCCTTTCAGGTCTACTGTCATTTCCTCAGGGAAGCATTCTATAATACCTTATCATAGAAGCATTTTATTTACTGCATTTTAATTTTATAGACATTATAGAATAGATAGTAGGCACTCAATAAACTGATGTGTTGAGTGAATGAATGTATTGCTTCATAGTTTTAAAACCTTGTTCTTACATAGAATCTTTGTTGTCAATACTATTGTGCTGAATTTATTTGAGGGATAATGTATTAACTTAGATGTGAACGTAACTCAATATAAACTGATGTGGATCTATGGTTTTATTGAAATATTTTCTAGATGATAAAAATGAAATATGAATGCTTATTTTGAGACATGTTAACTGTATTGTAAATAAGAAAAACTGAGTATGTAGAGAGGATAGGATAAACTAAGGAAGCAAGTATAGTTATTGACAAAGAGCTAATGACAAAAATATTTTTAGAGCAGCATGATAGCTTTTATTTTCTTTGAGGTAACATAAGACATTAAATAAACTTTAAAATTAGGTAAAACATGGAGATAGGGAATTACTTTACCTATTGAATGATTTACAAGGAATTTATTTCTTCATCACTATAATTACTGATTTTACCAAAAAAAGAATCCTTTAGGAATATTGACCTATTTTTTGTTAACAATACATTATATACCGCATATGTGTCTTTACATGATATATTGTGACTATGGTTGTTAAATTTTTCTATCAAAGCACCACTAAAATTTGGTTCACTGTTGAAGTTTATTTGAGAAGCTGTTTTATCTTGAAATGTTTAGAAAAATTGGGTTCTCTGCTGCACAATATAACAGCATCTCTTCTGTTACATTCTATAATGTATATTTATATTTTTAAGGATATTCCATGGAATAAAATTGACACTTTCAGATAAAATGCTACATATTTATCCTCTGGCTTCTTATATCCATGGACAAATGTCTCTATGTCTGAGATATCCCAAGATATTACAAATTTTTACAGAAGAGAAATTTGCTTAGAAAATCAGATCTTTACACTTTTATTGCAGTAATGTTCAGAAAAAATTGACCAAAATTTAGTACCTCTATAAATGTCAAGCTCAAGAGTATTTTTCCTGCTTTAATTTTATCACTTAACCTTTACCAAATGAATGCTTTTTGTTATCTTTGTGTTAAAATTTTTGTTAGAGCTCATTTAAGGTGGAAAACAGTATTCATTAATCAATATCTCTGTAGCTACAGTAACTTTAATCTATTTGTGTGTTTGTGTGTCACCTGTCAATTTAAAAGTGGTCAAATCATTGATGCTGGCCTTTTAGTGACAACTGTTGAAGATAAAGCAGAGAGCACAAATATCATTTATAACAGGAGAAAAGAAAACAGTATTGTTGGCAATATGTCCCTTTCAGGACCTTCATTTAAGACACCAGACAATCCTTGGTTTTCACAATCATGAGATTTGTAACAAATCTATTATGTTATCACAATACAGAATGAAGCATATAAAAGGATCTCTGAAAAGTTTATGGGTTTAGAATAGGTCTAATCTGTTATGTGTGTCAATTTCTAAGTAGTGTGTCTATCCTACATTTTCCTCATATTCTTTGTTGTCTCCAGAGAGTGACCTGCTAGAAGAGACCAGCTGGAGGAGCCCCAGGCATCACAGTTTGGTCTGCCTGACTTGTTTGGTATTCATGGCTTTTGTAGGCTATTGCTCTGTAATCTATCAAGACCCTGCAGGAGTCAATATCAGACCCAAGTCCACCTGAAAGCTTCTTTTTACTCTTTGATTTGAAAAAATTGACACAGCAAGCTCTTACTTTTTATCTACTTCAACCTCAAATTCACACCTATAGGATCTGGGAAATTGATTGAGTTTCATTGGTCCAACTATTTTTTCTAGGTCATTTGTCTTGCCCAAACTGTCTGATAAGACAAGGAGTACTGTGGCCTTGGTTTAGGTAAAAGGTGATTGATAAAGCAAAGAGAGGAAAGCAAAAAATCCCTGATTTGTGCTGTATCCATTTTATATAACAATCCCAGCATTTGACTAGGTCCTGTGAAGTTAGCATACTTATTAAATCTCTTCCCATCAGGTTATTTACAATCTAAGGCAGAATTAAAGATTATTCATGGGTATATGGTCCAGCTGATGTACACGTCTGTATAGTTAACAAAAATGAATAATTTTCTTAATTCCCCAAATAAACCTTACTTAATACTTGCTAATGAACTGTAGCTTAATTTGTTTTGAATTAAAATCACTCACCCTCAATACATACAAGTTCCAGTATTAATGTTACGTCAGTGACTGAAAGTAAAGATTGCCTGTTGTGAAAAAAATTTTTAATGTAATTTTGAATGACCTTGTTTATTATTTTAAATTAGGTTTTAATACTGCTTCAATTATTTCCTACTGATTTTCACTATTTTATAAAAGGCATAGAAAAGAGTTAAAAGATATTTAATAAATGTAGATAATATTTACAAGTTTAGTAAAATAACGACTTGATCTTTGTATTATTGAAGAATACAAGGTAATGTTTTCCTAAGACATGGATCTTAGTAAGGAAATGATTAGCAAGTAGGAAGAAATACGTTTGTTGTTTATAAACATTTGGGTTATTTTATCATTTAAACAATCCCCATGTACACTTTAGTGTTTATTTTTTAATAAAGTGATTGCTTGTCTATCTAGATGTACTCAATAATTTTGTCACCTGGGTAATTAAAATCTCTGTATCAAGTAGGAAAATAATGTTTGCTTATATTCACAGAAATTATTAGAAATGAGATTTAGGGGTAAAGAAAATTATAAAATATGCTAAATTTATGTGGGATTAAGAAGTCATTTGTCAAAGGTCAACTTTTAAAACTATTGTGAGGGAAACCTGATACTGGGTTGGCCAAAAAGTTTGTTCAGGTCTTTCTATAAGCTCTCATGGAAAAACCAGAATGAATTTTTGGCCAACCCATACAATCCTAAGTTATGTCAACAGAAAATTTGCTTATTAAAAGAATTGTGTAAAATTATATTTGACTGCAAGTAACAGTAAAACTGACTAAATAGTGGTTTAAAGAAACTTGGGTTTAGAGGATAGAAATTGCCTTTGGAGAAGGGTATCAATCAGGATGCAGGCTTCTGGAAGGTTGCACTTAACCTTGATATGGGTGGTGGTTACATGGGTGTATACATATGTTAAAAAGCCACCAAGCTGTACACTTAAGATTTGTGTATCTTGATATATGCAACTTATGCCTCAGTAACTAAAGGAAAAGAAAATAAAAGAATGAAAAGGAACAGTAGTTTATTCTCATGCAACAAGAAGTCTTACACTGGGCATCACTCTCTCTGCTGTCATGGGATGCTGCAGTCTTTGGGACTCTCTTGGACTTCTTTTTAATTATATTATGGTTACCTCAACTTCATCCAGCATGTCTGTGTTCCAGAAAGACACAAGGAAAAAGGAACAAACTAGGTATGCATGAGAAGGGGTCAAGGAGGACCTTAGGCAAGATAAACTTTTCCAGAATCCCCTAGCAAACTTCTGTTGAGGTTAATTAGCCTGTCTACTCACATGGTCAAATCTCACTGCAAAGGAAGATGGGAAACCTATTTTTCATTCCACCCATTTCTTCCTGGGAGGGAAATGACTTCTGTTAATAACAAAGGAGAGAATGCACATAGTGCAGTTAGCAGTGCCACATTTGTATGACTTTATTAAAACTATTCTCGAAACATATTCTCTGAGCCAATGATGGATTGAATGTGTAAAATATGTAGGTGAATGACTGCCATTCCTTAATGAATTTAGTTAGGTTAATTATGTATTTGAATATCTTGAAATATTATTTCCTCAAAAATGTTATGATTCAATCTTTAATCCTTTCAATTTGTTGGTCTTTTACTAGTTTGAACAAGTGACACTGTGTTTGCAACACTTTATTTTACAGAATGTTGAGGAATAGCCAAGTAATAGGCAATGCAAAAGTTAATGGTAATGACAGACATGGGCATTTGAAGAAAAGAACCAAGTTTTGTAAAAAAAAAAAAAAAGAAAAATTTTGCACAGTGATCCTATAAATCCATATGGTTGAGATTCTAGTCAACCTGGTTGAAAAAATTTCTGGATTAAAAAAAGATTGGACTTTATTTATTGAAGTTAACTTAATGCACAGATTTATGAATAGAATTCAGGGTTGAAATGGTAATGAAAGTGTCGCAAACCAGATGACATAAAAGAATAGGTTTCAGATTTATGCTTCCATATCATCTGCCAGCCTGGCAGCATAATTCCCAGTCCTCTCAGCAGAAAATCTTTCATTTGAAGCGAGCTTCTGTTATGTGATCTTTCTCCCCCTGGCAGATGATGTGTTAAAAATGTACTATCTGGGAGATGGACCAGAGGCAGGTGCACAGGTTTTGATGTGGAAGTCTTGGCAGGCGTGACCCAGAATGGAATATATTCTCCTCAGAGGGATCCGTTGAGATCAGATGTTCATCAGAAAGACAATGCTCAAATTATTCTAACATGCATGTAATTATTTCTTAACGCGGTATTGTGACCTTGCTATAATTTGCACACCAGCAAATACATTTAAGCCATGTTAACAACATCTGAACTATGATATTTCTGGATCTGGAAAAACATGAAATTGCATTTCTAATCTTTTGCTGTACTTATATTATGTAATTAGTGAGAGAGTAAATGAGGTGCCTCAATTAAAAGGGAAACGATGATAACGGAAGTTACTTGTAATTTTCTGCCCAATATAATGCTACCATCTAGGCATCTTGCAGCATTGGTTTCAATTCTTTCTTCCCTCTTCTTCACAATGTAATATCCCTTTAATGAACACACGTCCTCTGTGTAGAACTTCTTGTGACCTCAGACTAAGCTTTCCCCTAGTTTTGTACTTCATTTTTCTTCAGGTGGTAAAGTTTTTCAAGTTTTGGGGTTTATCTGAACTTCTACCATGTGTGTTGCTAGCATGTCATATGATGGGTATTCAGTATACATTTAAAAAGTAATAAAGAAATGTACAAATAAAGAGAGATACTCACCATACTGCAAGATAAATCTAACTTATCTGTTTTCCTTTTTACATTCTCTGGAATGTATCAGGCTTTGTTTAGTATTCAGGGTAGTTATAAAACCCTATTAGAAAAAATCCTTAAGATGTTACATGTGTTCTCATTTTTAAAAAAGTATAGTTGACAAAATATTGTATTAGTTTTAGGTGTACAACATGGGGATTTGGCATCTATATACATTATAAATTGATCACCATAAGCCTGATAACCATCTATCAGCATATAAAGTTATTCCAATATTACTGACTATATTCATTATACTGTCCATTATATCCTTGAGACATTTATTTTATAACTGGAAGTTTGTACTTCTTAAGCTCCTTCACCTATTTTTCCCAACTCCCTATCACCCTCGCCTCTGGTGACCACCAATTTGTTCTCTGTATTTATGAGTCTGTTTCTGTTTTGTTTTGTTTTTTAGATTCCATATGTAAGTGAGATCATATGGTATTTGTTTTTCTCTCTCTGACTAATTTCATTAGTATAATACCATCTAGGTCCATCTATCTTGTAGCAAATGGCAAGATTTCATTCTTCTTTGTGGCTGACTAATATTCCATTGTATCTATATACCACAGTTTCTTTATCCACTCATTTATCAATGGACACAAGTTGCTTCTATATCTTGGCTATTGTAAATAATGCTGCTGTGAATATGGAATGCATATACTCTTTCAAATTAATGTTTCTGTTTTCTTCAGATAAATACTCAGAAGTGGAATTGCTGTATCATATGGTAGTTCTATTTTTAAGTGTTTGAGGAATCTCCATACTCTTTTCCATAGTGACTGTGCCAATTACATTCCCACCAACAGTGCACAAGGGTTCTTTTTTCTCCACATTCTTAGAACACATGTCTTTTTATTGTTGTTGTTGTTGTTGTTCTGTTTTTGTTAATAGCCATTCTGACAGGTGCAAGGTGGTATCTCATGTGGTTTTGATTGGCATTTCCCTGAGGATTAGTGGTGAACATCTTTTCATGTGCCTGTTGGCCATCTGCATGTCTTCCCTGGTAAAATGTCTGTTCAGGTCCTTTGCCCACCTTTTATTTGCTTTTTTGATATTGAGCTGTGTGAGTTGTTTATTATTTTGGATATTAACCCCTTATCAGATATATCATTTGCAAATATCTCTTCCCATTTATTTTCAGTTTGTTGATGATTTCCTTCTCTGTGAAATAGATGTTCAATTTGATGTAGTCCCATTTGTTTACTTTGCTTTTATTCCCGTTGCCTGGGGTGACAGACACCCAAAAATATTACTAACACTTATGTCAAAGAGTGAACTGCCTATGCTTTCTTCTAGGAGTTTTATGGGTCAGGCCTTAGATTTGTCTTTAATTCACTTTGTTTTTGTTTATGGTGTAAGAAAGTGTTTCAGTTTTATTCTTTTGCATATAGCTGTTCAGTTTTCTAAACACCAATTATTGAAGAGACTGGCTTTTCCCCACTGTATATTCTTGCCTCCTTTGTCATAGATTAGTTGACCATAGTTTATCTCTGGGCTTTCTATCCTGTTCCATTGATCTATATTTCTGTTTTTGTGCCAGTACCATATTGTCTTGATTACTGTAGCTTTGTAGTATAGTTGGAAGTCAGGGAGTCTAATTCCTCCAGCTCTGTTTTTTCCCCTCAAGATTGCTTTGGCTATTTGGGTTCCATAGCTTTTTTAAGTTTCTATTTTATTTACTTCTGCTCTAATCTTTATTATTTCTTTCCTTCTGCTAATCTTGGGTTTTGTCTGTTCTTTTTCTGTTTCCTTTAGGTTTAATATTAGGTTGGTTGGTTGTTTTTTTGTTTGTTTTTTTGAGACTGTTATTGTTTCCTGAGGTAGGTTTGTCTCACCATAAACTTCCCTCTTTAGAACTGCTTTTACTGTGTTCCTTAGATTTTGCATAGTTATGTCTCCATTTTTATTTGTCTCTAGGTAGTTTTTGATTCCCTCTTTGATTTCATTGTTGATCCATTGGTTGTTTAGTAGTTTAGCCTTTATGTGTTTGTGTTCTTCTTTTAATTGATTTCTAGTATTATACCATTGTGGTTGGGAAAGATGCTTGGTACAATTGCAATCTTCTTATATTTACTGAAACTTGTTTTGTGGTCTAACACGTGATCTACACTGGAGAATGTTGCACGTGCACTTGAAAAGGATGTGTATTCTGCTGTTTTAGAATAGAATCTTATCCAATATGTTGTTTAAGTCCAATCTTCCTTTATTGATTTTCTGTCTGGATATTCTGTCCATTCATTTAAGTGGGGTGTTAAAGTCTCCTACTGTATTTGTATTACTGTCAATATTTCTCTTTATGTCTGTTAATATTTATGTATTTAGATATTCCTATGTGAGGTGCATAGATATTTAGAAGTATTCTATCATCTTGTTGAATTGATTCCTTTATTTTTATGTAATTCCTTTCTTTTAGCTTTTCTTGTCTGGGAATTTCTTTATCTCCCCTTCAATTCTGAATCATCACCTTGTTAGGTAGAGTGTTCTTGGCTATTAATTATTCTTTTCAGTACTCTGAGTATATATCATATCAGTCCCTTCTGGCCTGTAATAGTTCTGCTAAACAATCAGCTAATAGTCTTTTGAAGGTTCCCTTATATATATATTTTTTTCTTGCTGCTTTTAAGAGTCTCTATTTTAACTTTTGACATTTTACTTATAATGTGCCTTGGTGTGGGTATCTTTGGGTTTATCTTGTTTGGGCCTCTCTGTGCTTCCTGGACTTGGATGTCTGCTTCCTTCACCAGATTAGGGAATATTTTGGCCATTATTTCTTCAAATAGGTTCTCTGTCCCTTTCTCTCTCTCTTCTCCTTCTGGGACTCCTATAATGTGACTGTTAGTATGCTTAATGTTGTTCCAGAGGTCCCTTAAGCTGTTCTCATTTTTAATTTGTTTTTTCTGTCCAGCTGGGTGATTTTTCACTATCCTATCTTCCAGATCACTAATCCATTCTTCCCCATCCTTTAAACTACTGTTGATTCCCTATAGCATATTTTTCATTTTAGTTACTGTATTATTTGGTTCTGTTTGGTTCTTTTTTAATATTTTCTATCTCTTTATTGTAGTTCTCAGTGAGTTTGTTCATTCTTTTCCTGAGTTCAGTTAATATTTTTATGACTATTTCTTTGACTTTTTTATCTGGCAAGTTGCTCATCTCTGTTTCATTTAGCTCTTTTTATGAGGTTTTGTCTTGTTCTTACATTTGGAATGTATCCATTTGTCTCCTCATTTTTTCTAATTTTTTATATTTGTTTCTATGTATTAGGTATATCAGCTGTGTCTACAGGTCTTAAAAGAGTGACCTTATATGAAGGTGTCTTGTGGGGCCCAGTGGCACAATCCCCCTGGTCACCAGAGCCAGATGCTCCAGGGATATCCCCTGTATGGCCTGTGTGTACCCTCCTGTTTTGGTTGGGCCATGATTGCTGTGGGTGTGACTCCAGGCTGGCTGGCTAGATGGATGAGAGGTCTGTCCACAGACACTGCAGGTATGCTAGTGTGCAGGACTGGCCCTATAGTGTGGGAGCTGCTTTGGAGGGTGCCATCCAAGGCCACCTGCCAGGTGGGGTGGGACTGGTCCCATGGAGCTGCAGCTGCTTTGGAGGGAAGCTGGTGCCTGGCACAGACCCCACTTTGGAGGAGCCAGCTAAGATGGGCAGATTGGGTGGGTCTGTTTCTCAGGGGAATACCAAGTGTTATCAAGGTTAACAGAGAATGACAGAAAAGGCACCCACTAGCACCAGGACAGTTAGGTGGAAGGAGAGTTTTTTAAAAAATGTTGCCTGCTAGCACTTTTATCACTAGAGAAAGTTCCACCAGATCCCTGCCCCTCCATCACATACCCTGAAATTTGTCAATGCTTCTGCTTCTCATGTGACCCATGTACTTTTCAAGCTGCTTCTGGTACACTGGGACTTGGAGGGAGGGAGTTTACTCATGAGCCCTTCAAGAGTGGAGCCTCAGTTTCCCACAGCCCTTTGGTTCTACTGGATGTAAGCCCCAGTGGTTTTCTTTTCTTTTTTTTTCTAATTAATTTTTATTTGAGTACAGTTGCTCCCAGTGGTTTTCAAAGCCAGATTTTGTGGAGGCTTGTCTGTCTAGTGCATGTTCCCAGGTCCAGGGAGCTTGATGTGTGGCTCCCTTCCTCCCTCCTCAGCTCCTCAGGGATACCTCTACATTTGTGATAACCCTCCTGTTTGTTCATCACTGCACGGGGGGTGTGGGTTCTGACTAGACCATATTTCTGCTCCTCTTACCCGACTGAATGTGGTCTTTTCTTTACATCCTTAGTTATAGAAAGTCTGTTATGCTAGTCTCTTCTGCTTTCTTACTGTCAGAAATAGTTGTTCTACATGTAGTTGTGGGAAGAGGGGAGCTCAGGGTCTTCCTATTCTGCCATCTTGATCTAGACCCCCTCTTCAATTTTCACATATGTTTTCACTTATGTTTACAGAAATAATTATAATAAACCTCAAATTATTTGGTATGCCATCCTTAAAATTAGTTAAATCATTGGTAACAAGTTTCAGTATCTCTCAGTAATAGGCTGTGTAAAGAAGTTGTTGACAAAAGTCCCTGTTAGAATGAAAAGCACTAGCTTTGTGCTTGTGATTTGCACAGAAAAGCTTTAAAGGTCAGCAAGTATTTGCCTACATGCAATAAATGGACATGAATGTGTACTTTTTGTGTCTTTTCATCATATAATTAAGTTTCTATTTGTTTACCAAAAAGGAAAACTGTTTTTCTGTGACATTGAATAGATTTTTTAATAGGTATCTTTCAAATTTTAATAACTAGTAACTTTGAAATTACTCATATATTTGTAAGAAACAACATTTTTCAGAATGTTTGTTTTGGAAAATTGTATTTACTTAAACTTGTATAAAACAATTGTCATGAGAAGTTGAATTTGCTCATTTATTTTATGATAATTAACTCACTGAGATAATTATAACTAATTTAGTCACTATATAAAAACTATGTATCTTCTTCTGGATTAAGAACATTTTCATAGACAGCTATTTTGTATAAAGTTAATGCAAGTCAAAACTTAGCACCTTACTTTTAAAGATTAATTTTAAAACAGCAAAACTCTCACTGTCCCACAGCATGGAATTTTAGGGGGTTTTGTTGTTGTTATTAACAAAACATTAGATTCGTGTGTCCAAAATGGCAAATAAATGTATTATTTTGTTGGGGACTGAAATTTTCAACAATAAAACTTAAGACTTACATATTCAAGACTAGCCAAGACTCAGTCTTGGCCTTAATAGTTCTTCCTCTGCAGCTTGTCTCCTCCTTTCCCATTTATAATCAGTTTAAAAATGTTCTGGAGTTCTTGTCTCCCTATCATTCCAGCATCCCTCCTTTTCTTCTTGTCAATTTTTCTCTTTTCTGAAGCTCAGGGTAGTGATAGAGGAGAAAGATCATTATCATTCTTTTGCCTTCCCATGTTTACTTTTGTTTAACTTTTACTTTGTCCCTCATGTTTATATCTCATGTCCATGGACCTGGGCAGAAGAGCTTATTTATTATAGGAGTATATGGAAAATATGACTTTTTTCATTAGCTTATTCTGATTGGCCAAGAAAATTAGAAAATTTGCAACTCTTCCTAGCTAAACATTTCTTAAAGACCAGCAAGTGACAAATAGAAGTTTTATTATTGCTATGAATTGAAATTTATGATATTACTAATTTATCAGTAGATGCTCTATTGTTATTAAAAAGCAGGTAGTCATTGGATCAAAGAGTGTTACAACAGGAAGAGAACTGTGGTATTCATCTTCCAAAATAGCTTCAGATAATCTCATCTCCCATTATTCATGCTCCGTGTCATCTCCTATTGAGTGTTTACTGGACCTAATGATTTGCTTCTAATAAATAGAATATGATAAAAATTATGGGATGTCATTTCCACGATTAGGTTACAAAGATTCTGGCTTCTCTCTGTGTTGTGTATGGTCCTACAAAGAGGTGAATTGGAAAGAACTGAGGTGGTCCTACAGCCAATGGTAGAGAGGAGCTAAACCCCTCAGCAACAGATAACTCATACAGAGACATAAATAAGGATATCAATTATTAGTTGTTTGGTCTTTTGCTTTTGTTTAAATGCCTTAACCAAGGTGTGCAAGTTTATTGTCAATGTTCTGGTTTCTTAAAATATTTTAAAAATAGGTTGCTTCCATGTACAATAGCCAGGACATGGAAGCCACCAAAATGCCCATCAATAGATGAATGGATAAAGAAGATGTGGCACATATATATGGTGGAATATTACTCAGCCATAAAAAGGAATGAAATTGAGTTATTTGTAGAGAGGTGGATGGGCCTAGAGACTGTTATACAGAGTGAAGTAAGCCAGAAAGAGAAAAACAAAAAATGTATGCTAACTCATATATACAGAATCTAAAAAACATGGTTCTGATGAACCCAGTGACAGAGCAAGAGTAAAGATGGAGATGTAGAGAACGGACTTGAGGACACGGGATGGGCAGGGGGAAGGGGGTGAAGGGAAAGCTGGGATGAAATGAGAGAGTAGCATTGACATATATACACTAACAAATGTAAAATAGATAGCTAGTGGGAAGTTGCTGCATAACACAGGGCGATTACCTCAATGATGGGTGATGACTTAGAGGGCTGGGATAGGGAGGGTGCGAGGGAGTCACAGGAGGGAGGGCATATGGTGATATATATATAAATACAGCTGATTCACTTTGGTGTACAGAAAAAAACTGGCACAATTCCAATAATTGCTTTACTGGAATATAAAGCAATTATATTCCAATAAAGAGCTTAAAAAATAGGTATGTAGACAACTTTCCAATCTCTTATTTTAGACTATTAAAAACAATGATAACAAAAATAGCCTCAAAACCCTTTTGAGAATATTTTTTTTTAATCTATACTTTTCATTGCATGGACTCATTCTTTTTCTTTTTTTTCTATATTTGAATTCCACAGTATCTATCACATAGGATGCTGTGTCCAGACACTGGCGAGTGCTAACTGACCTAGCAGGGCACCTGTTGGGGACCTAGAATCTAGAGCTGGACTTGAAAGAATATGGAAAAGGAGTAGTGAATTGCAGGAAAGCAAAGTAATTAACAGGATAGCTGCTCAAAAGCTTTACATTCCATAGGTCAAAATATGACTTTATACATATTAATCTCTGTGCCTTTAGCAGCCTTGTGAAGCTTTGAAATGTGTTTTTTATAGGTGTAATACACAGAGCATAAGATGATACCAAACTAACATTTGAGATTCCTGGGTGGATATTGGAATGGGCACTGACTCCTGTCCAAGGAAATCAAGAAGGCAGAGAAAGGCTGACCAACTGCTTAGATAAGGGAGCCAGCAGAGTGCTGCCCTTTAATATCCAGAGTTGGAAAAAACAAGGAATATGTGATGATTAACTGTGGAGTAGATGTGTGCCCTGTGGGACAGAGAACTGTGTGAAATTATCTTGAGTTTTTTCTAGTAGAGCTACCTGATGGATAAAAACACCTTGGCAGAAAGTACTTGGATTTGAGGTACCTAGACTAAAGGAATTGCAAGAGTGACATGTCTAGTAGGGACGTATACAAAGTGTATGAAAACTTCCTGTAAGAATAAAGAACTCTGTCTTTAAAATAACTGCCATTAGTCAGAAAGGGCAAAACCAGCTGGAGTGAGACTTTAACTTCCCCTGTTCCTCTCCCTAATCTCCAAATACTAGCACTGAAGGGACTTAGCAAGCTGAGAGAAGCAAAGCAAGAAACAGGAAAAGCAATTATATACCCCTTTCTTAAGCCTGAAGCAGGCCCAAGCAAGGAAAGGAAAATGTATAATGTTTTGGCAAGTTTTAAGTTTTAATTATTGCATGGAGCTAGGCATTCTAATTTTTTAATTGATACTATTTCTGACTTAATGTGATGATAGAACTGTCTGTTATCTGACAGCGGATAGAAAAGTTATGAGCTTGTCAGAGTTGAGATCTAACAGCAGAGTAAGATTACCTCCACTGAATAAAATTTAATGAGACGGCAGAAGAAAATCAAGTTGCATTTTGATGACAATCCATGTGTCATGTTATTCCACATACCAGTGTCACATGCTTCTCCACTGTCTTTCTATACTATCCCAATAGAAAAATTTATCATCATACTTATTACTGATTTACTTGTCTGCCTCACTTAGAAGATGAATGATAAGATAAAAACTCATTCTAAAGAAAAGCCAGTAATAGGAAAATAGTCACGCTTCACAGAAAGTTTTCTATCAGGAATCAGGCTTGTTTGAAAACAGGAAGGAAACTCTGATCTGCAGACATTTTTAGTCGAAAAGAAAAAAACATTTCTGGTATTTGTCAGGATGCGAAAAAAAAGAAAAAGGGAATTTTGAAACTCTTGGCAAAAATATCTTTGTGGTATAAACATTTCCTAATACACAGCCTTAGCCTCAAGCGTTCCTCTAGCAATTGTTCTACTCCCTTGTTCAAGATGCTCAAATCAACAAGCATTCATCATTTGATCTTGTATTTAAGTTGTAGGGATAGATACACCAGACTGGTTTTCTTGGAAAATTTTATGATCCATATAAAACTTACTTTGAGATTTAATACTACTGGCAATAACAAATAGGAAAATGAAAAAAATGAATGATGCAAAGTCTTTAACATTATAAGCAAGTTATTACATATCTAAATCAATCTGAATACTTGGAAACTGAACTGTTAAAAACAAACAAACAACAAAAGGCCTCTTTAGTATTATTACCCTACCTTCTTTTGAGATGAATTACTACATGAATTTATTTACTGAGATGTTTATTATAATGTTCTACTAAAGGAAATGCTGATCTCAAATGAAGAGTTTTCTGCTGCAAGTTTTAAATTCAGGGAGCTTAACTAACATAGATGAGTCTATTGAAGCTTTTTCTGTGTGTTTAACATAGAAAATAATGGAGTATCTTATTCCATGAGAATTGAGTCTTATTATTTAGAAGTGTCCATTGGGAATTATTCAAGAAATGCACAGATAAATTGATCTGTTTTAACTCTCTAAACTTAAGGTGTTCATGACTCCATGATATATTTGCTAAATGAAAAAAAAAATTGTAGAGAGAGGAGAAATTTGAAAAACATTGAATATTGATAGTATATATAACAGCTATGGGCCATTACTATCACATAACATGACATATGCATTCTAAAAATTAGTGTGCAATTCAGAATAGTACAATAAAAACCACATGCCTTATGGAAAAGTGACATTAGGGACACAAAACTCAAAAACAAAGTCTAACCCCCAAGATGATTGTAGTAGGAGGCAGGGCCTTTGGGAGATGATTAGGCCATGAAGGCAGAGCCCTCACATATGGGAATAGTGCCCTTATAGAAGATGCCTCAGATCAACCCTCCTCCCTTCCACCATGTGAGGGCACAGTGAGAAGTGACAGTCTAAAACCAGGAAGAGGGCCTTCACCAGAACCTGACCATACTGGCACCCTGAACTTAGAATCCCAGCCTCCAGAATTGTGACAAATAAATTTCTGTTTTTTGTAAGATACCCAATCTGTAGTATTTTGTTATAACAGCCTGAATAGACTAAGACACACACACACACACACACACACACACACAGATGGGCCATGATAAGAACATTAACAGTTTTACACATGTCATGTTGTTAGGAAACATATAAATAATGCAATGAATATGGAACTTTACCTTGAAAAAAGACCTGAGGTTTGCTTCTGAAAGTGGTCACATAAAGGGTTGCAACTTATGAGTTATAGATAAATGATGGGAGGAGGTTATTTGAGATCAGACAGGAAGGAAGTCATAATGTAAGATGTGGATGGATGTACCTCATCTCATACACACACACGTGCACAAGCACACACACAGTGTGTTTGAGATGTGAGATGTTATTCCTGTGTGACTGGGTTCAGCTGAGTGCACTTTTGTGCACTCACCTACTATTTGTCAAGGATGGAATCATGTATAAGTAAGCCCAAAATGTATTTTATGCTCAAATTGTTCTCAACTGTGGGAATAAATCTGCATTTCCAAAACATGCATTCTAGCAGAACGGCCTGTACTTTTAAGGCATGTTGTTTCCTCTTTGCTCTTTAATGGGAAAACATAGCTAATAAGGTCCTAGATGTTTTCATTTACCCATTTAATCTTCTTATCTTATTCAGTTTTCTGTGCAGCCTTGAGACGTGTATGTCATTGTCCACTTTTATAAATAATAAACTGATTTTATGATTGGCTTTTGTCTTTATCTTAGTTCTAAGTATAATTGTCTAATTGCATCCTGAGAATCTTCAGTGTGTCTGGTGGTACTCTTGCTATTTATTATATTTGATCCTAGCTTTCAAAGTCTCCCTGGATTTGTGTCTGTGTGTGTGTGTGTGGTGGGTTTTTTTTTTTTTTTTTTTGAATTTCTGCTGGTTTTCTCTTTGTCTGATGGCATACTGGGGTTCTTCTGTCAGGTCTTTCTAGTGCCTTATGTTCTATGGGATTCAGTATTTGTGTGTCTTATACATGTATGTGTTTCCTTGACTTAGTATTTGTTTGACTCAACACTCTGCCATTAGTCTGGGTCTTGGACAGTCTTCTTTAAACCCCTTTACTGCCAGGACAAGCAACCTCTGAAGTCTGGACTACTCCAACAGAAGTCAAGTAGGAGGCTCTGGGGAGGGAACACCGATTCCAGGACACTAGACTACTAGGGAGTCCTCAGACACAGGGAAGATTAACTGCAGAGAACTCTCACAGAGCCCTGTATCAGAGTCTAAGACTCAGCATCATCCAACTGTCTGCAACTGCCAGTGCTGGACACCTCACACCAACCTACAAACAAGACAGAAACACAAACCCACCCATCAGCACACAGACTACCTAAAGTCATATTAACCTCAAAGATACCCTAAAACACACCACCTGACATGGCCCTGCTCATCAGAGAGAAAAGACACAGAGCCATGCACCAGAAAGCAGACAACAGACCCCCCCACCAGGAAGCCTACTCAAGACACTGAACAAACCCCACCACAGTGGGCAGAGGGCAGAAACAAGAGGAATTACTACTAGACAGCATAGAGAAAGGAGCCAGCAAATCCTATAAATGAGACAAATTGAGAAAACAAAGAAACACCATGCAGGTAAAGGAGCAGGAAAAAAACCCATAAGACCAAATAAATGATGAGGAAATAGGAAAATTGCCTGGAAAAGAATTCAGAGTAATGATAGTAAGGATGATCCAAAATCTTGACAACAAAATAGAGAAAACACAAGAAACAGTTAATAAGGATTCAGAAGAACTAAAGAGCAAGCAAAGAATAATGAACAAGAAAATAACCGAAATTAAAAATACTCTAGATGATATGAACAGCAGAATAATTGAGGCAGAAGAACAAATAAGTGAGTTGGAAGATAGAATGGGGGAAATAACTGCCACAGAACAGGAAAAAGAAAAAAGAATAAAAAGAATGGAAGACAGTCTCAGAGACTTTGGTGACAACATTAAGCACACCGACATTCGAATCATAGGCATCACAGAAGGAGAAGAAAAAAAGCAAAGATCTGAGAAAATGTTTGAAGAGGTTACAGTGGAAAACTTCCCCAACATGGGAGAGGAAATAATCAAGTCCAAGAAGCACAGAGAGCCCCATACAGAATAAACCCAAGGAGAAATATACCGAGGCACATAGTAATCAAACTAATGAAAATTAAACACAAAGAAAAAATATTAGAAACAGCAAGAGAAAAGCAACAAATAACATATAAGGGAAAACCCATATGGATAACAGCTGACCTTTCTGCAAAAACTCTTCAGGCCAGAAGGGAATGGCAGGATATACTGAAAGTCCTGAAAGAGAGAAACCTACAGCCAAGAATACTCTACCCAGCAAGAATCTCATTCAGATTTGAGGGAGAAATCAAAAGCTTTACAGACAAGCAAAAGTTAAGAGAATTCAGCACCACAGAGCCAGCCTTACAACAATTGCTTAAGGACCTTTTCTAAGTAGGAAACACAGGAGAAGGAAAACACCTACAAATACAAACCCGAAACAATTAAGAAAATGGTAATCAGAACACACATGTCAATAATCACCTTAAATGTAAATGGATTAAATGTTCCAACCAAAAGACACAGACTGGCTGAATGGATACAAAAACAAGACCCTCCTATATGCTGCCTACAAGAAATGCACTTCAGACCAAGGGACACATATAGACTGAAAGTAAAGGGATGGAAAAAGATATTCCATGCAAATGGAAGTCAAAAGAAAGCTGGAGTAGCAATACTCATATCAGACAAATTAGACTTGAAAGTAAAGACTACTAAAAGAGACAAGGAAGGCCACTACATAATGTTCAAGGGATCCATCCAAGAAGAACATATAACAATTGTAAATATCTATGCACCCAACATAGAAACACCTCAATACATAAGGCAAATGCTAACAACCATAAAAGGGGAAATCGACAGTAACAAAGTAATAGTAGGAGACTTAAACACCCCACTTACATCAATGGACAGATCATCCAAACAGAAAATAAATAAGAATATATAAGCATTACATGACACATTAGACCATCTAAACTTAATTGATATTTATAGGACGTTCCATCCAAAAACTACAGAATACATTTTCCTCTCAAGTGCACATGGAACATTCTCCAGGATAGATCACATCTTGGGTCACAAATGAAGCCTTGGTAAATCCAAGAAAACTGAAATCATATCAAGCATCTTCTCTGACCACAACACCAGGAGACTAGATATCAATTACAGGAAAAAAAACTGCAAAAAATACAAACACATGGAGGCTAAACAATACACTATTAAAAACCAAGAAATCATTAAAGAAATCAAAGAGGAAATAAAAAAATATCTAGAAACAAATGACAATGAAAACACAACAACCCAAAACCTATGGGATGCAGCAAAAGCAGTTCTAAGAGGGAAGTTTATAGCAATACAGTCCTACCTCAAGAAACAAGAAAATGATCAAATAAACAACCTAACCTTACACCTAAAACAATTAGAGAAAGAAGAACAAAGAGACCCCAAAGTGAGCAGAAGGAAAGAAATCATAAAGATCAGAGCAGAAATAAATGAAAAGGAAAGGAAAGAAACCATAAGAAAAATAAATGAAACTAAAAGCTGGTTCTTTGAGAAGATTAACAAAATTGATAAACCATTAGCCAGACTCATCAAGAAAAAAAGGAAGAAGATGCAAATCAACAGAATTAGAAATAAAAAAGGAGAAGTAATAATGGACACCGCAGAAACACAAAAGTTCATGAGAGACTACTACAAGCAACCATATGCCAAAAAATTGGATAACCTGGAAGAAATGGATACATTCTTAGAAAAATACAATCTTCCAAGACTGAACCAGGAAGAAATAGAAAATATGAACAGACCACTCACAAGTACAGAAATTGAGGCTGTGATTAAATCTCTCCCAACAAACAAAAGCTCAGGGCCAGATGGCTTCACAGGCGAATTCTATCAAACACTTAGAGAGGAGCTAACACGTATCCTTCTCAAACTCTTTCAAAATATAGCAGAAGGGGGAACACTCCCAAACTCATTCTACGAGGCCACCATCACCCTGATACCAAAACCAGGCAAAGATGTCACCAAAAATGAACATTACAAGCCAAAATCACTGATGAATATAGATGCAAAAATCCTCAACAAAATACTAGCTAACAGAATCCAACAGCACATTAAAAAGATCATACTCCATGATCAAGTGGGGTTTATCCCTGGGATGCAAGGATTCTTCAATATATACAAATCAATCAATGTGATACATCATATCAACAAATTGAAGGATAAAAACTGTATGATAATCTCAATAGATGCAGAAAAAGCTTTTGACAAAATTCAACATCCATTTATGATAAAAGCTCTCCAGAAAATGGGCATAGAAGGAAATTACCTCAACATAATAAAAGCCATATATGAGAAACCAAAAGTCCACATTGTTCTACATGGTGAAAAACTGAAAGAATTCCAAGAACAGGAAAAAGACAAGGGTGCCCACTCTCACTATCATTATTCAACATAGTTTTGGAAGTTTTAGCCACAGTAATCAGAGAATAAAGTGAAATAACAGGAATCCAAATTGGAAAAGAAGTAAAATAGTCACCCTTTGCAGATGACATGATATTAGACATAGAAAACCCTACAGACGCTACCAGAAAACTGCTAGTACTAATCGATGAATTTAGTAAAGTAGCAGCATACAAAATTAATGCGCTGAAATCTCTTGTATTCCTATACACTAACAATGAAAAAGCAGAAAGAGAAATTAAGGAAATTCTCCCATTACCATTGCAACAAAAAGAATAACATACCCAGGAATAAACCTTCCTGAGGAGCCAAAAGACCTGTATGCAGAAAACTTTAAGACACTGATGAAAGAAATCAAAGATGATACAAACTGATGGAGAGACATACCATGTTCTTGGATTGGAAAAATCAACATTCTGAAAATAACTGTAGTACCCAAAGCAATTTACAGATTCAGCTCAATCCCTATCAAATTACCAATGGCATTTTTCACAGAACTAGAACAAGAAATCTTATGATTTGTATGGAAATGTAAAAGATCCCAAATAGCCAAAGCAATCTTGAGAAGGAAAGATGGAGTTGGTGGAATTAGGCTTCCTGACTCCAAACTATACTATAAGGCCACAGTGATCAAGACAGTATGGTACTGGCACAAAAATAGAAAGGAAGATCAATGGAATAGAATAGAGAACTCAGAGGTAAACCCACGCACATATGTGTGGCTTATCTTTGACAAAGGAGGCAAGAATATACAGTGGAAAAAAGAGAGCAACTTCAATAAGTGGTGCTGGGAAAATTGGACAGCTACATGTAAAAGAATGAACTTAGAACACTTCCTAACATCATACACAAAAATAAACTCCAAATGGATTAAAGACCTAAATGGAAGGCCAGACACTATAAAACTCCTAGAGGAAAACATAGGCAGAACACTCTATGACATACATCAAAGCAAGATCCTTTTTGACCCACCTCCTAGAATCATGGAAATAAAATCAAGAATAAACAAATGGGACCTATGAAACAAAAGCTTTTGTACAGTGAAAGAAACCATAAACAAGACAAGAAGACAATCCTCAGAATGGGAGAACATACTTGCCAATGAAGCAACAGACTAAGGATTAATCTCCAAAACATACAAGCAGCTCATGCAGCTTAATAAGAAAAAAGCAAATAACCCAATCCACAAATGGGCAGAAGACCTAAATAGGCATTTCCCCAAAGAAGACATACAGATGGCCAACAAACACATGAAAAAGTGCTCAACATCCCTGAGCATTAGGGAAATGCAAGTCAAAGCCACCATGAGGTATCACCTCACACCAGTCAGAATGGCCATCATCAAAATATGTAGAGACAATAAATGTTGGAGAGGGTGTGGAGAAAAGGGAACTCTCCTGCACTGTTGGTGGGAATGTAAGTTGGTACAGCCACTATGGAAAACAGTTTGGAGGTTTCTTAAAAAACTGAAAATAGAACTACCATATGATTCAGTAATCCCACTCCTGGGCATATACCCAGAGAAAACCATAATCCAAAAAAAACATGTACCATAATGTTCATTGCAGCACTATTTACAACTGTCAGGACATGGAAGCAACCTAAATGCCCACTAACAGATGAATGAATAAAGCAGATGTGGCATATATATACAATGGAATACTACTCAGCCATAAGAAGGAATGAAATGGAGTTATATTTAAGGAGGTGGATAGACCTAGAGTCTGTCATACCGAGTGAAGTAAGCCAGAAAGAGAAAACAAATACTGTATGCTAACTCATATATATGGAATCTAAAAAAAAAAAAAAAAAAAATGGTACTGATGAACCCAGTGACAGCTCAAGAATAAGGATGCAGATGTAAAGAATGGACTGGAGGACATGGGGTTGGGGGGCGAAGGGGAACCTGGGATGAA
Source organism: Hippopotamus amphibius kiboko (assembly GCF_030028045.1). Taxonomy (NCBI): domain Eukaryota; kingdom Metazoa; phylum Chordata; class Mammalia; order Artiodactyla; family Hippopotamidae; genus Hippopotamus; species Hippopotamus amphibius. The sequence continues at coordinate 168,447,078 of NC_080187.1, read as the reverse complement.
GTGAGAGAGTAGCACAGACATATATACACTACCAACTGTAAAATAGCTAGCTAGTGGGAAGTTGCTGTATAACAAAGGGAGATCAACTCGATGATGGGTGATGCCTTAGAGTGCCGGGGCAGAGACAGTGGGAGGGAGTCATTGGAGGGAGCGGATATGGGGATATATGTATAAATATAGCTGATTCACTTTGTTGTGCCTCAAAAGCTGGTGCAAGAGTGTAAAGAATTATATTGCAATAAAGAGCTTAAAAAAATAAACAGAGAGGAAATTTCTGAAGGTATTACAATCTGTTAGTGGTGAGGAAGAAATAAATTCAAGTCTGTCAGTTTAAAAAGTCCATGTCCATTTGTCTAATCACTGCACTATGTCTCCATTATTTCAACAAAGAGAAGCATGGAGTAAAAGTTTTAATTTTTAGTTTTCCATTTGTACAGATCTACATTTTAATGCAATAGTTAACTATATTTTTGTACATCATAAACATTAGTATACTGCTATAATTTTATGTCTCTTTATGTTCATTCTTAGCTATGTCCAAAGAAACTGCTATTTACCCAAAAGACATTAAATAATGTTTTTGCTGAAAATACTATTTCTTATCGACTCAATTTATAAAACTCTTGAAATAAAATGAAATAATTATAGACAATATATGGGACTGTGAAAAAGGAAGAGTCTTGCACCACATATATACATTTTGCTCAATTTTCAGACATTATAATAAATTGTATGTTATACTGGAAAACCGCTATAAGGAGAGCACTTTAAAACTCATTATTAATACAGCTCAAATGACTTGCAAACTTCTAAATTTGTTACTTCTCCTAATCCAGTCTATGACATATAACACCTCTACTTTACAGCTGGCATCATGCCCTTATGTGCCCATGTGCATGACTTTATAAAATTTTAAAGCACAGCTTTTCATTTCATTTGATTTCATAAATGACTGTTAAGATCATTGTTTTGCCACAGAGTCATGTCACAGCCTCAGAAAATATTTCACTCCTCCATTCATCAAAGTGCTTACTTAAACATACGCCACATCCATAAGTGCTCTTTTCCTCCACCAAAGGGCAGAAGTTACAACTGGACACAGTATGGGATCATTATCAGGGGTACAAGTTAGACTTCTTATCTCAAAATTAATTTTAAACACCTGATGATTAAAATATCCTAATTGATACATTCATCTGAATAAAAACATGTATATTTGTTTCCCCCAAAATGAAAATACTGTGCAAATGATTACTCTATTAAGTGTCTGTAAGCCATTAATATCTTTATGAGTATATACTTTCAGATATCTCACTCTCTGTCTCTTTCACTGTGAGTTTATGTTTCTTCATTAATATGCATATGTGTAATCCATAACCATTGTACATACAAACACTGTTTGAAACTGTTTTCATCAACAGTAAATCATGATAATCTTTTATGCCAATATATTTTCCTATGAAACACTGTTTCTACAGGCTGAATATTATTCCACTATATGGAAAGATCATACTTTTTAAGCAAGTTTGTTCTGTAGTTTTTATAAACTTTTATAATATTTTGAACAATACTATGAAGAACAACCAAAAGTATAAATATTTGCACAAATGAATTCATACTATCTTTAGGCTAAATACTTAGACTAGAATTCCTAGATTGCACTTATTTCTGAAAATACTCACCATAATTTGAACAAATATATTTCTGTAAGTGTGAGACTATTTGTTCTCTATTTCATCACCAATAATGGATTGTGCAGTTTTAAAAACTGTATGTATTCCTTGGTTAGTTATTTTTATATGATGCTATTTTTTTAGCCTGTTATATAATTTTACCTTGAAATTTCACTTAATTTTTTCATTGTTCATTTTTCAAGTTGATATTTTTTTAAGTTTGTTTCAGTTTGCCTATTGTAAACATTTCACGTAAATATAATAATACAATCTATGGTCTTCTTTCTCTTACATTTGCAAGGTTGGTCCGTGTTGTAGCATGATCACTATTTCATTTGTTTGTATTGCCAAATAATATTCCATTGTATAGATACAGCACATTGTGTTTTCCTGTCATCAATTTTTAGCCATGAGTAATACATCTATGAACATTTGTGTACAAGTTTTTGTGTGGAAATATGTTTTCATTTTTCTTGGGAATATACCTAGGAGTGGAGTTGCTGGATTATGTCTATGTTTTACTCTTTGAAAAGCTGCCAAACTGTTTTCCAGAGTGTGAATGAATGTTAACTTTTCCCATATTCTTCTGAAAATTGATAATTGCCTTTTGTTTTCTGGCAGTGATTTTTTTTACCTATTGACCCCCTTCACCCATTTTTCACACCTCCCACCCCTACCTCTGGCAACCACCAATATGTTCCCTGTATCAATGAGTTTAGCCTTTAAAAAAAATTCCACATATAACAGAAATCATATGCTATTTATCTTTGTCTGAGTTATTCCACTTAGCGTTAAGCCCTCAAGTTACATTCATGTTGTCACAAATGGCAAGATTTCACTGCTTTTTATGACTGATTAATATTCCATTGTATATACCATTTTTGTTGTTGTTGTTCATTCTGCCATCAATGAACATTTAGTTTGTTTCCATATCCTGGCTATTATGAACAATGCTGCAGTGAACATGGGTGTGCACATATCTTTCCAAGTTAGTGCTTTTGTTTTCCTCAGATAAAAATACCCTGAAGTGAAATTACTGGATTGTATCATTCTTCTTTTTTTAAGTTTTTGAGACACTGCCATATTGCTTTCCATACTAGCTGTACCAATTTACATTCCCACCAACAATGAACAAAGGTTCTCTTTTCTCTACACCCTTGCAACACTTGTTATTTCTGAATAGCTATTCTAACAGGTGTGAGGTGTTATCTCATTGTGGTTTTGATTTGCATTTCCCTGATAATTAGTGGTGTTGGGCACCTTTTCATGTACATGTTGGCCATCTGTATGTCTTCTTTGAAAAATGTCTATTCAGATCCTCTACCCATTTTTAGTTGGTGTGTTTTATTGCTATTGAGTTGTATGAGCTCTTTGTACATTTTGGATATCAGCCTCTTATGAGATATATGATTTGTAAATATAGTCTCCCATTCAGTAACTTGCTTTTCATTTTTTTTTTTTGTTTATTTCCTTTGCTGTGCAGAAGTTTTTTAGTTTGATGTAGTCCCACTTGTTTATTTTTACTTCTGTTGCCCAAAAGTCAGATTCAAAAAATCATTGCCAAGACCTATGTCAAGTTGCTTAGCACCACTGTTTACTTCCAGGGTATATGCTTAAGTCTTCAATCCATATTGGATAATTTTTTGTATCGTATAAAACAGTAGTCAAGTTTCATTTTTTTGCATGCAGCTGTCTAGTTTTCCTGACACCATTTATTAAGGAGACTGTCCTATCCTCATTTTACATTCTTAGCTCCTTTGTCATCAATTAATTGATCATACATGCATGGGTTTATTTCTGGGTTATCTGTTCTTGTCTATTAATTTATGTGTGTGTTTTATGCTAATACCATGCTGTTTTAATTACTATAGCTTTGTAATTGAGTTTAAATTCACAGAGTGTGATACTGTCACCTTCATTCTTATTTCTCAAGATTGCTTTGGCTGTTGGGGGCCTTTTGTAGTTCCATATAAATTTTAAGATTAGTCACTTTATTTCTGTTTAAAATGCCTTTGAAATTTTGATAGGCATTGCATTGACTCTAGGAGATTGCTTTGGGTAGTATGGACATTTTAACAATATTAATTCTTCCAGTTCATGAGCATGGAATATCATTTCATTCGTTTGTATCTTGTTCAGTTTTTTTCATTACTATCTTTCAGTTTTCAATATTCAGGTCTTTTACCTCTTTGGTTAAATTTATCCCTAGGTAGTTTATTCTTTTTGATGCAATTGTACATGGTATAGTTTTCTTAATTTCTCTTTCCGATAGTTCATTTTTAGTGTATAGAAATGCAACAGAATTTTGTGTATTGATTTTATATCCTGCGACTTTACTGAATTAGTTCACTAGTTCTAGCAGTTTTTTATGGATTTTTTAAGGTTTTCTATATGTAATATCTTTTCATCTGTAGATAGTGACAGTTTTTGTTTTTCCTTTCCAATTTGGGTACCTTTATCTCTTTTCCTTGTCTGATTGCTATGGCCAGGACTTCCAACATTCTAATGAATAAAAGTAATGAGAGTAGGTACCCTTGTTTTATTCCTGATTTTAGAAGAAAAACTTTCAGCTTTCCACCAATGAGTGTAATGTTAGCTGTGGGCTTGACATAAATGCCCTGTATTATGTTAAGGCACATTCCCTCTACATGCACTTTGTTGAGTGTTTTTATTATAAATGGATGTGGAATTTTTCAAATGCTTTTTCTGCATCTATTGAGATGATCATATGAATTTTATCCTTTATTTTGTTAATGTTGTATATCACATTGACTGATTTGAGCTATTCTTGCATACCTGGCATAAATCCCATTTGATTGTTGTGTATGATTCTTTTAATGTATTATTGTATTTGGTTTGGTAATACTTTATTGAGGGTCTTTGCATCTATTTTCATCAGGAATATCAGCCAGTAATTTAATTTTCTTGTGGCATTCATTTTTGGTATCTGTATCAAGATAATGCTAGCCTTATAAAATGAGTTTGGAAGAGTTCCTTCTTCTTATATTTTTTGGAAGTTTGAGAAGAACTGATATTCTTTTTTGAAGATTTGGTAGAATTTACCAGTGAAGCAGTCTGGTCCTGGACTTTTGTTTGTCTGGTGTTTTTTTTTATTACTGATTCAATGTCATTACTAATCAGTCTGTTCAAATTTTCTGTTTCATCGTGATTTAATCTTGGTAGGTTGTGAGGTTTTAGAAATGTATCTAGTTTATTCAACTTATTGGCATAAAATTGTTCAGAATAGCTCTTTGGTCTCTCATATGTCTGTGGTATCAGTGATAACATCACTTCTTCCATTTCTGGTTTTATTTATTTGTGTGCTCTCTCTTTTTCCCATGGTGAGTTTAGCTAAATGTTTGTAATTTTTCAAAGAACAAGCTCTTGGTTTTGTTGATCTTCTCTATTGTCTTTTTAGTCTCTATTTTTAAAATTTTCTGCTCTAATCTTTGCTATTTTTTTCCTTCTACTAATTTTGGGCTTCATTTGTTCTTCTCTTTCTAGTTCCTTGAGGTGTAAATTTAGGTTGTTTGTTTGAGACTTTTCTTGTTTCTTGTGGCTGGCATTTATCATTATGGACTTCCCTATCAGAACTGCTTTTGGTGCATTCCACAAGTTTTGATATATTTTCATTTTCATTTTTCTGTTTTTTCTTATTTCTCCTTTGACCTATTGGTTGTGTAATAGCATATCGTTTAATTTCCACATATTTGTGAATTTTCCAGTTTTCTTTGTGTAATTAATTTGTAGTTTTATATCACTGTGATCAGAAAAAATGCTTGATATGATTTCATAATTTAATAATATGATTTATTAAATCTATTAAGACTTGTTTTGTAGGTTAACATATGATCTAACTTAGAAAATGCATCAGGCCTACTGTGTTATTTAAGGCCGATGTTTCCTTATTGATTTTCTGTCTAGCTGATCCATCCATTGATATAAGTGGGGTATTAAAATTCCCTACTCTTTTTATGTTACTGTCTGTTTCTCCCTTTATTTCTGTTAACATTTGCTTTATCTATTTAGGGCTTATATGTTGGGTACAGAAATATTTACAAATGTTATATCCTCTAGTCAAACTGAACCATTTTTCATTATGTAATATCCATCTCTTTCTCTTATTGCAGTCTTTGTTTTAAAGTCTAATTTGTCTGATATAGGTATAGCTGCTCCAGCTATCTTTTGGTTTACATTTGCATAGAATATCTTTTCCTATCTCTGCACTTTCAGGTTTGTGTGTCTTTACATCTGATGTGAATCTCACATAGGCAATATATAGATGGGGTTTTTTTTTTTTTTTTTTAAATCCATTTAGCTCCTCTATGTCTTTTGGTTGAAGAATTTAGCCCACTTACTTTTAAAGTGATTATTGATAGATACGTACCTATTGTCATATTGTTAATTGTTTTCTGGCTGTTTTTGTAGTTTCTCACTGTTCCTTTCTTCTTCTCCTCTTGCTCTCTTCCTTTTTGATTTGATGACTTTCGTTAGTGGTATTCTTATATTATTTTCTCTTTCTCTTTTGTGTATTTACTACAGGAATTTGCTTTGTAGTTATCATGAGGCTTACATATAACAATTTACATCTGTAACAATCTATGTTAAGTCCATAACAACTTAAGTTTGATCTCATTCAAAAGCTTAACATTTTTACTCTCCTGCACCCACATTTTATGGTTTTGAGCTCACATTTTACATCTTTTTATCTTGTGTATCCCTTAACTATTGTAATTTTAGTTATTTTGTCTTTTAGCCATCACACTACATTTATAAGTGATTAATCCACTAACTTTACCACATAGTCCTTTCCTGTGAGATTTATTCTTACATATGTTTTCTTGTTAATAATTAGCACCCTTTGTTTTTTAGTGTAAAGAAATCACTTTAACATTTCTTGCAAGGCTGGTTTAGTGGTGATGAGTGCCTTTAGACTGCCTTGTATAGACAAATTTTATATTACCTTTAATTCTGTGATAACTTTGCTGAGTAGATTAATCTTGGTTGGAAAGGTTGTTTTTTTGTTGTTGTTTTCTTTTCTTTTCTTTCAGTACTTTGAACACGTCATGCCACTCCCTTCCAGCCTACACAGTTTCTGTGGCAGTCATAAAAATCAGGATTCCAGCAGAGTTTATAAGCTCTTTTCTGGGAGATACCAGTGAGCTAGAATAAGGCAGAGGGATGGGACCGATATGGCATTTACAACCTACATTCCTTGAGCCTACCTTGTCTTTCTTTCTTTCTTTTTTTTTTTTTAGCCATCCTAGTACCTGTGAAGTGGTATCTGCAATTTTGATTTGCATTTCTCTGCTATGTAATGATGTTAAGCATTATCTCATGTAGTTAGAGGGTATTTGTATGTTTTCTTTGGAATAATGTCTATTTAAATACTCTGCTCATTTTTAAATTGGATTACTGTTTATATTGAGTTGTGAGCATTGTTATATAATTTGGATACCAATCTTTTATCAGATATATAACTTGGAAATATTTTCTCCCATTCAGTGGATTTTCTCTTCACTTTTTAAAATTATGTCCTTTGAAACACAAAGTTTAGTTTTGATGAGTCCTATTTATCTATTTTGTTCTTTTTTACTTGTGCTTATGGTGTCGTATCTAAGGAATCATTGCCTAACCAGGTCAGGAGGATTTAGTCCCATGTTTTCTTCTAAAGTTTTATACTTTTAATGTTACATTTAGGTCTGTGATCAATTTTGGGTAAGTGAAGTAGGGATCCAGTGTCATTTACTTGCATGTGGATATTCAGTTGTCCCCACACCACTCATTGAAGAGACTTTTTATTCTCCATTGACTTGTCTTCGCACGCTTGTCAAAAATCATTTGACCATAAACGCAAGTATTCATTTGTGGGCTCTAATTTCTATTCCACTGATCTATATGTCTGTTTATGCAAGCACCACACTGCTTTAATAACTGGAGGCTTGTGGTAAGTTTTGAAATCAGGGAGTATTAATGTTCTTTCTTCTTCTTTATTAAAAATATTTTTCCTAATCTGTTTCTTGCAATTACATATGAATTTTAGAACCAATTTATTCATTCCTGCAAAAAAGGCAGCTGAGATTTTGAAAGGGATTGTGTTGAATCTGTAGATCGATTTGGGGATTATTGCTATCTTAACAATATTACATCTTCTGATGCATGAACACAGGCTGTCTTGACATTTTTTTTAGGTCTTCCTTAATGTTTTTTTTAAACAATGCTTTAACATTTTCAGTACTTAACATCTCTGAATTGTACCATCTAGAAAAAATTGTCTTTCTTATTCACTGACTTACACAGGGGTGGTATCCAGCTTCTTTAAGCCTTGGCTAGGAAGCAAAATATATCACTCTGGCCATTGTGCATATTGGACATAGCTAGTTAAATAACTCTGCCTAACAGCAAGGGTCTGGAGAATGGGAGAGAGTAGATGAAGTGCTTAGTGAGCACCTCTGTCTCTGACACAGACCTGATGTGGAAAAGAAAGAAGCATCAAGTTTTATTACTATGTGGGAGGAAAAAAGAGATGAGAAACCATGCATTTATTATGCTAACAGTTGTGTAAAAATAGAGGTATGTGCATTTACATGTTTACATTTGTGTGGAAAATAACTGGCACAATACACATGAAACTAGTTTGCTGCCAGGAAAGTAAACTTAGGAAATGAAAACAGAACTGGAAATAAAACTTACTTTTAGCTTTATACTATATTTTACTTTTTGAACTTTGTGCATTTTATCACAGCAAGTAATGTAAAAAATATTAAAAGTTCTGAAACTCCTATTTCTCTACTTCTCATACATAGTGGAGGAAATGTCAATGGTAAAGAATAGAGAGTACAGAATCAGATCACTATATACATATGGTCACTTTAAGACAAAGGTGACACTGCAGAGTAGTGAGGAAATAATGACCTTTCAATAAATGGTGTTAGGTTGATTGGTTTTCCATATTGAAAAAATGTGAATTTCTTTCTTACACTGTACACAAAAATCAACTCCAGAGGAATTGCAGAGTTAAATGTGAAAAGTAAAGCAATAAATATTTTAGAAGAAAACCTGAGAGAATATCTTCATAACAATGAATTATGCAAAATTTTCTTAAATGGAATGAACAATGCTTTAAGTATGACCAAAATAAAAATAAATTATTAGACTACATTAAGATCAAGTCCCTCCAATAAAAGTGTGAATAGGTGACCAAAGAGTGAGATAAGATATTTGTAATATATTTATTTGCAAATGATTTGTCAGAATATATGTAAAGAACTCCTGGAAGTCACTAAGAATAAGACAGAAATCCAATAGAAAATTAAGCAAAAGATTGGGCCAAGCCTTTAAAAAATATTCAAAAGGCCAATAAACACATGTAGAGGTTTTTAAATTCATTCATCTTCAAGCAATTGCAAAATGGAAATATGTTATGTTACCACTACCACTAAACTGAAACAGAAGCCAATGACAAATGTTGGTAAGGTTGTGGGAACTTAAATTGATAAAAGACTTTGAAAACTGATTTGGCACAATTTACTAACAGTGGTTATTTGCATACAGTAGGACCAAGTAATTCCACTTCTAAGTATGTACATAACAGAAATGTGTACATTTGTTCACTAAATAAATTTATTGAAATGTTCACAGCAGCACTGTGTGTGATAGCTAAAAACTGAAACTACCTATATTCCCAGTAGCAGTAGAATGGATAAAGAAAAGGATGGTATATTCACACACTGCATAGTAATATACAATGAGAATGAGCGTACCGTGACTGCCTTCACTGATATGGATGAATCTCACAAATACAATACTGCATGAAGGAAGGCACACCCAAAAGAGTTCATGCTGTCAGAATCCATTTGTATACAGTAGTTCAAAAACAAAAGATTATTAAAAGTCAAAGAGCAATTAACCTGTGTTATGTGACTGCCTGCATGGGAACACTGGTAATGTGTCTGCTTGATCTTGATGCTGGTCACAAGCATGTGTGGTCAGTTTATGAAGTCACCCAGCTCTACAGTTATGATTTGTGCACTCTCCTTTATATACTTTGTTCCTCAATGGAGAGTTCAGAAAGTATTAAGAAGCCTGGGCCAAAGTAATTTTGGAAAATATTTAATGCATTTATCTCTTTAGTCTATAGATGTGCTAGAAGATTCCAAACAGAAAAGGAAAAGAGGAAACATTTGGAAGCACAATCCACTAAGCGTGCTCAGCATAATACAAATTTTCTTTTCTTTTTCTTTTTTTTTTTTTTGGTACAGGTTTTCTTATTGATTCATAAATCTTTTTGTATCTTTTAAGTGTTTGTGCCATCTTTTCATTAGCTGCACCTTATCTGCAGCAAGCGCATCCATCAGGACCGCAACATGCAAACTGTTAAGCATTTAAACAATGAGCAAAACGTAGAAAGGTAAAGCGTAAATAAATAGATAAGGCTTGTCCTATCAGCATTCTGACATCAAGACAATATTTTGAATGAAAACAGTTCTTAATAACAATTCCATTTTCTAATCTATGGAAAAAATTCCATTTATTGTACCTGCTTTGGGTATAAGTTTCCAATCTGACTTTCACATTAAGGCTGCAGTGAACAAATTCTCTGTAAAGATGAACCTTAGTAATTTATTTCTTGAACCAGTCGTAAAAACCCTATCAAACTTGACTGAACTCGAAATAACAGTCACTTGCCTGGTAATCTGTATTCAGTTATGTGGTGTATGAGTTTTTCTAAATCTGTTGGCTCACTTAGGTCAGTCATCCTGCCTATATATTTCACTACTAATAATGCTAAGAAATTGAATGAAAATAGACTTTCAGATCCAATCTGGCGTAAATAGATGTAGGGATTTTCTGAGTCTCCTTAGACATTTAAATTCGTTACATCAAAAACTCATCAATATTTTCTATTCTAATAGTTATTAGTGTATGAATAAGGTTTGCCATTAGTCCCTCCGTTTCTTCAAGAGCAATTCAGCAAACTAAATTCTTTGCATCTCCAATTTTCTTTTAAGTATCTCTAAGTATTTATAATTAAGGAATCATGATTCATTTTAGAATTGTTGGGAGATTAAACTACTGGCAATTAAAATGTTAATTTCAGCAACTAGAAAACCATACTAGCTTTTTAGTGTGTTATTTTTAGATATAGAATATGCGAAGCAAATGTAATAAACCTGCATCCCCGCAAATTAGTAATTAATGATAGGGTATGATGAACATTAGCCCATATCTTTCAAATCCTAGTCAAATTTTGGGTTTATCTAAACTATTTGAGAACTCCAAAGCTTGTCACATTGTCTCCATTCTCAGTGCTTTTTTTGAGCCTTCAGGTATTTGTTTTGATTGCCCAAACAACACCTTTTAGCTCAACTCTTCATTACACTTTTCCTTCCTGAATTGACACTATTTTAATATTATTCACCAAATATTTTAAAAAACATAGGTGAAACCATATCTCCTAGTTCACCTTGGACAATCTGTTGGTGTCCAGGCATAATTATCAATACTATTTCAACTTCCTGTTAAAACCATATCATATAGATGACAGTCATATGACAATTATAATCATCTATGATTTCCTAGAGCTAATCATTATATCCTGTCAATTTTATTTCTAAAATATATGTGTAATCCAGCCTCTTTGTCTCTATTGCTGTCATCCTAGATTAACAAAGAGACTCCTGAGACAGTTTCTATCTTCACTTTCACCCTTCCCCTCTTCAAATCTTTTGTCTACACAATAGACACAGTAATTTGCTTAAAGCAAACAAATGCCTATCTTTTGTTGTTTTCACTGCTCTTACAATAAAACATAAACTACTTACTCTAAGTGCCTATTTGACCTGGTCTTTGCATACCTCTCTGGCCTCACCCTAGGCCCCTGTCTTTTTACCATTTCTCAAACACACATTGCTCTTTCTGTGTTAGGCCTTAACATATATGGTTTCCTCCTCCTGTAGAGATCTTTCCCCAGGTTTCCAAATGGCTGCTGCCTCATCCTTAAGGTTTTTGTTCGTGTCACCTGAGAGGTCTTTGCTGATCAAAAAATCTAAATAGGTTCATTTTTTATTCTCTATCATATTACCATAATCATTTCTTTTGTAATTCATTTCTCTCATAATTCTTGCAGTAATTTGGGGGTAAATGTCTTTTTGCTCATTTTCCTTCTGTTAGTTCTGTGAAAGCAAATTTTTCACTAGTGTACGTTCAGCATGAGCATAGGGTCAGGCACATAGTGGTCTTTAAAGCCACCAGCAGGTATATTTCAAAAACCTAATTTTCTGTAAACATTCTTCTGGGCAATGGAGTATGGTGAGAAAGACAGTTGCAGTCTTTACACTCAATACACATACTCCATTGTAGTAAAACTGATTCATGCTATGAAGAACATAATGTAGAGTACTTTCAGAAAAGAAAGCCTCTGCTCAGGGAAGGCCTCAATGGAGAATGTGCTATTAGATGTGAGACAGACCTACACAGTGAGTAAGGGAGGACTAGATGCAAAGAGCTCCAAGGAAAAGGAAGAACGTGTGCAAAGCCCCTGAAACCAGGAGAAGCCTGACATATTAAACACAGAAAGAAAGTGAGTGTGACTGCAGTTGGATGACCAAGCAAACAACTCATTCAATCTTTCATATAATTCAGTAGATATTTACAAAACACCTCTTGTATGCCACTGACTGCTCTAAGTATTTGGGATACAACAGCAAACACAATCAGGGAAAATCTTTCTGGAGCCATAAGTTTTACAGTTTTAAAGAAGGAAGAGTAAATTATTACATTTAATAACAAAATAACCAAATACTTAAGAATAAATAATTTCCAGCATCACCTGTGATACTCCAATATGAATTGTCACCTGGTGTGGAATGGGGAGTACTGTAGGCCTAGAACACGGATTAACTTGGTTCATTAGATTATCACCTCATTCCAAAGGACTGAGCAATTTCTCACTGTAGAATTATAAATATTTCCTGAATTGTCAAATCTGATTTTATGTTCACCAGTATGCTGAACTAACTTCTTTTTGCCAGTCAAGTCATCTTACCATTACAGGAGATTGAACGTAGTCTACCATGCTTATTTCTGTTTGATTTTTTTTAAGGGCTAAGAAACCGGAGACAATTCTGAATTCATCCTTTGGCACAGGAGTAGAAAAGTAGTGATTTTATCCAAAGATCAGATACCATACTGAAGAGGCCTGCAAAAGAAGTATTCAAAGAGCAGTGAAAGAATTTACCTTAGATCTGTTCTATTTATGATACTTTTAGTTTTTTCACTCACGCCTTACTGCTTTAACCAAAAACACTTGTATAGTTAAATAGTCCACTTGTTCTCTGAGAAAAATAAGACCTGTTTTGTTGGTCTATTTGTTGGAACTTTGGAAATTCAGTAGCAAGGGGTGAAACACTTTAAAGGAGAGGTTATGAACTGATGGTCACAACATTTTTTTAGCCTGCACAATGTAAACATAGGCAGTGTTTTGTTTTGATGTTATTTTTTTATTGTAGCCATCTATATTTTCTACTTTAACCAAAAATAATTATTTTGCAGCAGAAAAAAAAAAAAGCATGTAGTCCTGTATTTTTGTACAAAATATCTAAAATCACCTTTTTGATTTAAATTTTAAACTTAAAGTATGGATTAAACTTAACATATGGTATCTTTCTCACCTTATAATAATATTCTGATTTAACTTCTTCTAAAACTTTAGAGTAACATTGTGAGTGAAGTGATATGCTGGTCAATTATCTGAAATGTGTGGCCCCGAGAAAGCATGATGTAGTGTTAATGTGACTTCCAAAAATTATAATTTGGATTTAGGTTGTATTAGTAGAAATACAACCTTTAAAGGAAAGGACATGATAATCCTGCTCTACTGTTCACTGGTCAGGTTGCCATTAGAGTATTGTGCTCAGTTTTGGAGAATACATTCTGTGTTGTTTAATTTTATGTCAACTTGACTGGGCCACAGACCAGATTTTTGATGAAGCAGTATTTTGGGAGTGTCTTTGACAGTGTTTCTGAATGAGATTAACATTTGAATCTGTAGACTGAGCAAAGCAGATTGCCCTCCCTAGTGTGGATGGATTTCATCTAAACCATTGGAGTTGTGAATAGAACAAAAAAAAAAAAAAAAAGGGTAAGGGAGAATTTACCCTCTCTGCCTGGCTGTGTTTGAGTTGGGACATTGGTCTTCTGCCCTTGGACTTGAATTGAAAGTATATCATTGAGTCTCCTGGGTCTCCAGTCAGCTTGCTGACTGTAGATCTTGGGACTTCTCAGAACCACATGAACCAATTCCTTATAATAAATCTATCTATATCTCCTATTGCCTCTGTTTCTCTGGAGAACACAGACTAATACACTAAGAGTGGCATTGGTAAAGTATAAGTTTATAGGATATATTCAAGATGGATATGGGCTGTATTGATTATAGAAGCCTAGGCTATAGGATCATATAGATCCAAAACTGTGTAACTCTTTCAACATAATAGTTTGTCTCTAGCTCTTATGAGGGTCCAAATTGATTCCAAGGTGGGGGTTGGGTTCAATTCCACACATTCATCTAATGACGCAGTTTGACAGAGGCTGTTATGTTTCATTATGCGGGGTCCACAGTCAACTCAGGCATTGCCATCTCAGATAGGCAGAAAGATAAAGCACAAAGGTACAAGCATAGATTCTCATGAGCCTAGCAATAGAGATAGACTCCAGACATCATGTGAAATCAGAGCAGTGAGAGATTTCTCCATTTCATAGTTGGGGAAGGCTCTGCAGATGATACAGAAGCTGAGCCTGATACTGAGACAGAATTTTGCTTGATTGAAAAGAGGAGAAAAGTATTCACAAAAAGAGAGAGATGCAAGGCAGGGGATCTGAACTTTAAAATTTTGAAATTTGTTAATTATGGTGGAATCAAAATCATATAGTATTCCCTTATGGGACCTCAGGCAATTTCATAACATGTAAAATTAAATTTGAAAATTTAAGAAAAACATGTGATTCTTATAGATATTGATTCTCATCTCAGTAAATAGTCTCTCTCTCTCTCCTCAACTTATTTTTCTGTTTCATTAGGATGCCAAATCCTTGAGCATAGGGACTTTCATGTTTTTATATTCTGTTAAATCTACTGCTAGCACAATGTCTTAGATGTTTTCAAGAAATATTTGTCTAGGACATCCTGATGTCCCCCAGCACGCAAATGAAAATTTTGCTCCATCTGGTGACTGCTACTTGAAATACATTAATAGAAGACATATGCTTCTATCTCTTAGATAGTACCTCAAATCCTTATTCTCATAGATGAAACATTTTTAGCATAAATTAATAAGAGTTTAAATGATTTCCAGCTATCTCTTCCTTAAAGAAGGTTTTGATGAGGACCTTGTTTGGAGGATTTCTAAATGAGAAGGAAGACATGGAAGTTAGGGCTTAAGTCTCCCTAACTCTATTCAAACTATAAATCTTGATTTGTAGACTTTATATTGTGATATTACATTGGCTCAGTTCTCTGCTAGAGTATAGAGCTTAGATCTCTCATTAGTGAGTAAGAAAGAGAAATATCCAACTACTCCCTGTGTATGTGCAGTATGCCTGTTAATCACATATATGGTGCTACAGTACATTTATTAATGGGTGGTGCTGCAAAATATTACAAATTCCCATTAAGATTTAGAACTAATAGAAGGAAGCACAGAGTTAGTAAATAAACAATCATAGAAAATTTTTTTAAAAAGTCTCCTTTGTTAGGAAACATGCTACATGAGACAACATCTTATCAGATAAATATGTGCTGGATATAAGTACAAAAATTTTTTTAAAAAGCATACTAGGGCTATTGAGCTTCTATTTGACCCATTTTTATGGACAGGGACTGTGAGTTGATTCCAACCCTCTTTTGAATAATATTTTCAGTTAATTCTTTCTTGGAATATTTGGAGTTATTTTTTTCCCCTGAAGAAAACTGCAGGCTATTAGTGAATTTTCTGGTACTATTGGCCTCAAGTTGTTCTCTGTCAGCTGCCTCATAGACATGCTGTCCTTCATTTATGCAGACGGCACTGATGACCCACTATCAGTAGGATATTGCATCAATTAATGGCACATAATTGAGAAATAACAGACTGGGGTTAGGGGTGCAGTCTGTGAGTAGAGAACAGAGTTTTCCCAGTCAGAAGTATACTGGCCCATATGGAAATTAAATATGTGACCTTGACCTTAATACCACCAGGATCTAATTGAGTTAACCATCTCTGTCACACAACATCATATAAATAACTAATATTCTCGTCATTATCACCCCATGATACCTTCTAATGTTATAAATCTCTAAGTTTCACTATTCAAATAATACTGTTTCTAGGATGACATTTATGATGATACCTTTTTTTTTTTTCCCATGTGGTACAGACTTTGTATTTTCCTGGAATCACTGTAAACATTTTTAAAGTTATCTTTATAAGTATAATTTCAAATTAAAATTTATAAACAGACTGCTTAAAAGACTTAAATTACAGGGATTATTTATAAATTCTAACTCATAAGAGGTAATTCATAATGGTTGTTTGTTTTTAATAAAATAATAGCAATCACATGCTAGATTTTAAGGAGACATTGTGCCCTTTTCTTCTTCATTGAAGTTGGAGAATCAGCTGAGAAATGAGACATGGGGGGTCGCCACTAATCTTTCTACATAGGAATGATAGGACAGAATGGTTTTTTGGTTGTTTTTCTTTTTGTTTTTTGGGGGTTTTTTGGTTTGTTTTTTATTTTGTATAGGCAGGTCAATTCAAAAGAGAGTTTCTAGAAAAGGCAGAGGCAAAGAAGCTGAGTTTATTCACTCACCCTTACCAAGCAGAGTGAGAGATAAGAAAACTCATAGAGTTTTTCTCTTTCTGAATTCCCTTCACAAGGAAACCTGGAGAATGGAGGGTCTCTTTCTCCAAACACCATACTTTCCCATATCAGACGTGCCCTGTGTTTGATAATATGCTGAGCAGTTTACACGGGTGGCCTTATTTCATCTTCTAGGTATGCCATGAGTTAGGTATTATTATCTCCAAGAGTGGAAGGGGGATTGGAGATTCAAAAGGAGTTATTAAATTTTCTCAAATATTAAGTGAGAGATCATGATTCTGAATTCAGGCCCTCTGATTCCAAAGCCTACATTCTTTGTTTCTGCAAATAATAATTTATGCATTATTATACAGAATGGCAGCAGATACCAGCCGATAGAGAAAACTCATTCTTCTTTTTGAATGGTTTTGTAACTTCAGATTTTCAGAAATTTGTTTTGAGCTGCTAATAAGTTTTATAAATATAGTCATCAGCTCCTTGTTCCTCTCCTCACTTGCCTCCCACTTTCTTTTCACTTCCTCACGTGTAAGCGATCCAGAGAGAGGGATTAGAGACATGAGTTAGGAGAAAATAAGCTCCATTTGTCCCACCACTCAGTATTGCTCCAAATATTTATTCTACAAATATTGAGGTATTGTATACAAATCTACATTTATGTATGTATGTATGTACGTATGTATCCGTCTGTCTATCTGTAGCATGCATTTAAATACAACTCTGGCAAGAGCTTAGCTTTTTTGATCAATTGACTATGCACAACACTTGTGGTGTTGGTATCCATTGACTGGTACTTTGAGCAATCTAGAGTTTCTTAGATAACTTCAGAAGTTATAACTAAAACGTCTGTCTTTAGGTCATTCTGCCCTTGGTTTTTCAACTAAAGTTGTGAATGGTCACTGATATTAAATGTTCTCATAATAAAAATTAATTTGAACACAGTATGCAATTTACTCTTTCATTTCTGCAAATGAAGTATATTTCACATCTGCCTGAATTCTCCAGCTGTTTCCTTAATCTTGAATATCTTTCCCTTTTTGTGGGTCCATGAAACTCCTGCTCTTTATTAAAGTCTCAAATACTAAGCTACTCAGTAGAGATTTTTAACTTTTTTTAACACTTCTATTTAATATTTCATTTTCACTTCTATTTTTTTGTTAACTCTGTACTAAAAAGAAGAGATTATTACATCCCAATTGTTTCTCTCTACCCTGTACATTTATTCTAGAATATTTCTTGACATTAAGTAGACATAAAGCATATTTATAAAATGGATAGTATCATAACATTCAAATCTATCATTCACTTAAACATGATTACACTATTTTACCAAATATAATATTTACAAATAAAAATGGTACACATAAAAAGTCATCTAATTTTAGTACAATAATTTCCACCAAATTTGAAAAAAATGATATATTTCTTAAAATTATACTTTTTGTCCTCTGCTGTAGTCACAATAATTATGTATTGTGGAGAAATTTCTGGTTTTTATAATTGAGTGTACTAGTCTCTGATCCATCATCAACTAAATATTTGATCAAGTTTTTTTTCCTTCAGCAAATGTGTACAAAATATTTTTAACCTATGGAAAATGAACTATTAAATCATGTAAGTGTCTTTCTGTCTCAAAGTTTGAGTTAACAGTTCCCAAAAGCTGCCTCATCTACTTTTTCCTTAGTACTTTATTTTCACAACTTTATAACCTTTCATTATGTTTCTCTCTGGAGTTTAATCCTCTTATAACCTACTCATTTCTAAATTTGGCATTGCCTAAATATCATAATTTGTCTCCTTTTATTGTTTATCCCTAAAAATAATATTTTAATCCATTTTATTATGCTTTCTTCAAATGCAATGTATTAATCTTCCTCACCATAATTCTGTGGTGACATAATATGGTAACCTGATGAGGAAAAATGCAGTGAAAAATACACAGGACTAGTTCATATGTTGTCATTGACTTGTAGGAGAACATAGCAAAATGATTCCTTTGTCAGCCCTCTTCATATCTTAGAGAGAGGATTCTCAAATTTGATGTGACTCTACTTCAGTCAAGGTACTTCATGATTCTGCATTCTGCACGATGCACCCTGCAAGGCTCTCCTTAAAGAAGACTGGAATGAGGCCCAGTAATATATACATTTATATTTTTTATCTCCAGTGATACTGTTCTTATAGAAACATTGACCAACATTTGAAAAATGAAGCTTAGAGACCATTATAGATTATAGTTCCTAATTTAGAAAAATTCTTGCTGTTCATTGCTGATTGATTTTACCCCCAAACAAGATGGTGTAAATGTCTGTTGTTTCCCAAAACACTGTGGCAGTCCTAATCAGAGGCCATTCCTTGTTTAAAAGCTACTGTGAATTGAATTCCACTCTATTTTGCATGTATAACCACAGGCAATTCTGTATAATCACAATCTCAAGAGAGCTAAAATATTTATATGCATTATTGAATTGGGATTGTATTTTGCAGAAACTCTCCAAAAAGTAACATACCATTCAATACGTAGCAAGTTGTCCTATGCATTTACCGCTTTCAAATCTATTTTCATGCGTGTATCCCTGTGTGTGTATGCATGTATACATGCATATAATTTTACTCTATGTAAAGTCCATGTACGTAGTACTGCTTCAGTAGTGCATAGTAGTTCTGAGTGAGATTTCTCATATCAGACTCATTATATTTCCCTTTGTCCCTTGCTTATAAAATTTGTTATGTTAAGCAATTTATTTCATATCTCTGTATCCCATTTTCTTCATCTTTAAAATGCAGAAAATAATAGCATTTTTATAAACACTTCATAAAATAATACAGGTAAAGTGGACCTTCACTTTTAAATGATAGTTAGGCAGACAGGACATAAAGGTTACAGTACATGATTTCTGTCTTTTGTGACTTAAATCTAGATCTGCTCATATAAACTGAAAAGAAAGAAGTTAGATGCATATCGTAGGAAAAAATTATATCATCAATAAAAAATGGCAATATTTAAACCTTTTGTCATGTGCTAGCTGCTAAAAGTCTTCCTCCCAAATACAATACTTTTCAATATAATCCTTTAGCAAAGCAATACAAAGCATTTTAGCAAAGCAATGTGAACTCATAAAGAACTCAAAAGTCAAAAATTTGAAGGCTCTCAGCACCATTGGCTGAAATGTAAAAATGTTCACTTCAAAATTTTGGTGTTATTTATGTGCTAGCTATTTTGGCTTTTTATATCATGCTCTATATAAATATGGTACTTAACATAGAAATGAGTTAATGTCAGCATACAAAGGATCAAATTCCTGACAAACTCCTCAAAGGAAGAACTTGATAGAGGATGAGAGAGCTGTAAGAATATTCATTTTGTTGTGTGGAGTAGCTTGCTAAGCCACCTGATGAAAGATGGGGAAAAAAAAATGAGAACATGACATTATGCCCAAGCTTGACTCGGTAACAAGGAAAGCTTGTCAATGTCAAAAAGTAAAAAAAAAAAAAAAAAAGGAACAAAATTAGGGTGGCTCTGAAAAGGAGAGTATTGATATTTCCCAGACTATTTTTCTGACAATTTGCAACAAGTTTGGCATGCTTTCTTATAAAAATCATAGCCTACCTTGATCGGTATTGAATAAGTTTTTTTTTTATAGAGTTAGAAAATCTGTATGCAAGTACCACCATTTTACAGCTAAAGAAACACAAAGAGAAAACGTGGCAACTTTCTGATATTTTCAAATTCCTATGAATTTCATGCATTTAAGCATGGATTTCTTCTCCTCAGGAGGATATGACATAGGACAGTTGTGCAGTGTTTCCCATTGGCCTCTGGCCTTTTATTCTTCTTTCTTATATGGAACTCTAAGGTCCTGTGTAAGCATAATTACGCAATGGGAATTTCAGTTAATGGTAGGAAGTACTTTACTTACTGGCTTCTTACCTGTAATTCAAGATTTACGTATGTGCTTCTAGTGATTTTGTTCAGAAATAGTTAAAATAATTTTGCTGCTGACAAATTTGAAGTGAATAATTCCAATTCACTATATCTTTTATATTATGTCAAAGTGGGAACTAACTCTTAGGAAGCTAGAATCATAACATTAAGAGGGATGATCCTTTTCATTTCAGTCTCATCCCTTGGTGATGAAAGTGAATTCCTTTGAGTAATTTGAGCATCTTGTCATATGATGCTTTGAAATAAAAACCAAGAAGTTCTGAATTTTTGTTATTTAACAATCTGATGATGTTAATATGCCATATATACTCTTTGAATTCAGCATTGCATTCTTAGGAAGTTAGCAATTTATGGACATTGGCATATGAAAAACAAGAAGTCGGATACAAGAAGACTAATTTTCTAGGTCACTGGGAGAAGATGTAATAATTAGCTGCAGGATAGCCTTAAGGAATATTGCCAGGAAGCCCAATATGTAGTGTCCAAAAGGTATTCCAAGTAAAGCTCAGTTTAGGACCTTTCCAGTAAAATGGTATTCCTCTCCTCTCAGTAATCATAGACTTTCTATGGCTTCAAGAAAGAAAATAAATCTGTCTTGTAAAACCTCAGGAGTTTTGAATTCCATTGGCATTAAGAGAAGATTTGATATGACAGTTCAAATATTTCACAGAAAAATAATATCTATCTGCTACAAAGGGAAGCCCCCCAAAAGAACAGAGGTTTTCATTGCAAAGAAAAACAACTACAAATATCAAAATTGAATCATATGTAACAAAATGATAGACTTCTAGACTTCTATACCTTGTTCTAAATGGCAAATGTAACAGCATTATTTGTGTATCCTTGGTTTTAGGTCATGCTAACATGGATAATATTTAGTTTCAGGTAGAAAGATGCTATCACGAGAGTTTCTGGTGGAATTATCAGTCATTCCAAAAAAGTCATTCCAAGTATGGAGGAACACTTTAAGTGGGTGGTATTACAAGGAGCAGAATACAGATATGGAAAATACTGTGATGATAGTTCTCTAGCTTGTGTACATCCAGGTCATTGGTATGGCCCTTTTTCTAAAAGGATGCTGGAGTACCAAGCTTATTAACAGAATAATAAAAGGGGGTGAGAGTTGGGAGGTAGACTTAATGAAGACACTGCAGGAGGCATAAGGACACCAAATGGCTGTGACTGAGTAACTCAATCTGATTTTCAGTGAGTATCATCCATTGTAAATTTGTGTAGATGTTGAGCGGAAACTGATGATGTTCTATGTGGGGCATAGGAATATGGTTGTAGGAAATTCTAAACTTCTGAGTGGGTTTCCTATTAGATCTATTAGAAGGGAAGTGCCAAAGTGCAAAAATTTTGATTTGAGCTAACATAATGAAAAAAGTCATTTATTTATCAGATGGATTGTGCAAATATGACAAATAGCAAATTATGATAAGCATTGCCACTGTTTTCAGTGGCACATCACTCATGCTTACTCATTCAAGGTTCCCTACCTATCCTTCATGTATGTTACCTTAGTTACCAGAGGGAAGAGACTTTGCTGGTTGACCTTGTTCTGCATAGAGTACAATTTCACATTGTGGAAACCCTTACTGTTTCATAAATGGAAACTTCTTAACTTTTAACATGAACACATTAGACACATTAGAAAATTAACTCACATTTTGTTTGCTTTCTAATACAGGTCTTAAAACTGTTTCTTGCTTGTTTGTGTCAACTTTTCTGAGTCTTTTTGTAGAATCAAAGCACAAAGACCTTGAGTCAAGATCTTAAAGTTACAATTCCATCTTTTCAACAACTTGTTGTATAACTTTGGTAATTCATCATGGCTGCATTTCTCATCTTAGAAGAGGAAATAACTTCTGTCACTTGCCTCTGTTCTTACTGACATTGTAAAGAATTAACTATTAATGACTACAAAGCACTTCCCAAACATAATGCAATAGATATTCTTTAAAATAAAAAAGCCTTTTTCATAAGACAATTTATAGTGTCTATTTGTATTTGGTAGAAATGTTCATTTATTTATGATATATTTTAAAGAAAATGAAATATTTTGCAGGGGGGAAAATAAACATCATCACCAAAGAAATAGTTAAAAGCTTCCAGCTCGAGTTTTCATTTCTATCCCTTTGTATACAGACTGTGTGCAGTAGTCCATACTTTCATTTAGTGATTTTCATAACATTGACACATAAATGAAAGGAGTTAGAACTCATATCTTGTGTGTATTTGACAAGCTCTAACAGAATTGTTTGCAAAATTTTATTGAAATCCCTGCTTTCATTTATCTTTGTTAGCACAAGCTTCAGAAATCAGTGGTATGGAATTCTTGTATAATTTAACTCTAAGAGAATTAAGTGTGCAGGTGTTCAGAGAATAGCCTATTTTTCTAAGTAAATAAAATCTTTTGGAAGAAAATATATTATTTTTATTACCTTATGAAAGAATATTCAATTGGTTTGATTCATTTCTAAAAGAACAAACAAAAAACGTACTGCAAAGAAGAGGTTGAGAAACCAAGAAACAAAAATGCAATTAGTTGCCAGTAATCTCATGAACTTGAATTAGTAAACAGGCTAAAATTGCTTGAACAGCTGCAACAAGAAGTTTTAGCATTGCAATGCTTTTTAAGGTTACTATATTAAACAAGGGCATATGCACACAAGCTATATTTCAAAGATTTTGATCTGTGAACACTCTTCCTTGCTATGTACCATAACAAATCCATAATGCAGACATTCACAGTTTAGAGAGTGGAGGGAAACTTAGGAAAGACAGGCCTCATAAAGACTTCATGCTTCTCTTTCCTTTCCACCCCTTGAGCTGGGCTTCATGTAAACTTTCCTAGACAAATGAGTTTCAAGTGCATTTTGAAAGGTCTATACAGAAAGAAATTTAGTACTTTACATTTTAATGGCTTGCAGTCATGATGGAAGTTCTTTCTTTTAGCCAACCTAAATGCTTTATACAACATTTCAAGCTCACTTATTCTTGTTCTGCCCTCTGTGGCATCAGAGTACCGATCAGCACCTTCTATGTAATAATCCTTCATGTAATTGAAAACCAACTTGTTTCCCCAGCCTATTTTCCAACTTAAATAATATTAGTTCCCTTAACCTTTCCTCTGAGATTCTATTTTCCAAGCTATTAATCATGTTTATTGCTTGTCCTTAAACCTTCTTCAAGTTTTCCAAGGGCTTTTTAACTTAGTGAGTCCAGGCCTGTACACAGCACTGTGATTATGCTAGGAGAATTGCTTTTCACGTTGTAGGCATTGTTCTTCTGCTTCTGTGTCCAGGGAGTTCGAATTGCTAATTCACCTTTGAAATGTGACTCCTATAATGTTGTAGTTATTGTTGTTGTTGTCTTGCTCCCACCAAATCCATCCTCTCACGTGTAATGGTCAAAGAGTTTACTTCTAAGTACACTACTTCTGCATTTGTTTAATCCTGAACCTTCCTAGTTGCAAAAATATTTTAATTCGGTACTTCTTGTTCAAAATGGGGTCACCCTGCCCACCTCACCTAACTTAGTATTTGTATTTTTTTCAAATTAAAACATGTATTTGAGAGTTTAAAATGCATATACAATTTTATATCAAGAGAGGCACGAGTATCAGATTAAAAGCATGCCTTAATTTGGAAAATTTCTGTTTTATGTGTCATTCAGATTTTATGTGTGATTCATTCTGAAATGAAATAAAATTTAAAACACTGGCATGCTATTTCTTACATAGCTATGATCACTCAAACATTTTTCATTTCCAGTTTCATCATTGCCACCTTCTACAATATTATTTTCTAAAATGTCTTAGTTGTCAGACTTTCTCCATTCCCACAATAGGCCATATTTAACTCCTGTTAATACTTAGAGTACTTAGCACACTGATTCCAGTCTTTCTTACATCCCTCTCTCCAATTTTTCTACATAAGAGTAATAAGAAACATAATTTTATTTCATTTCCATCTCATATGATTTCTTTCATAGATTCTGCAGATATTTTTACCATCCTTACTTTCCAATTCTCAGTTTATTTCATATGCTATAATAAAATGCACATACATTAAATCAATAATTTTTTTCTCTATCAATAGATTTTAAAAATTAAATAGACCATCCATGCATTTTACAAATACATCTACATAATACAATGCATCATTTATAAATGAGTTGTATATTGTTAAATTTTTCTATAACTGTCTAACTCGGAAACTAGTTTAAAACCCATTTACTTGGAGGAAAAAAAAAAGCTATCACCTTGTAAAAACAGAGGTGTTAAAATGATGAAGTATGGTTCCTTCCTTGTCATGGACAAAAATCTGTTGAGATTCTGATTCCTTAAGCTAAGATCCTATCTACTTTCCTGAAGAAAAATAGATTAATTAAAAGCTTTGTTGTTATTTATTGTTATTAATAGGTTTTTTTACTTATTCTGAACAGTACAAAAATTTTGGAATTTATGTAAACTAAAGATTCCTGTGAGTCTCTTTCTAATTTTGCTGAATCTTACAATTCTTGCTTTGTCATTAGATTATATGTTGATCCCATCTTTATGAGCCTGCTGTTTAGACCATTTCATCTTAACTTGATTTCTAAGACTCCATAAGGTATATTGAATCCTTAAGACCTAAATATAAATGGGTGACACTGCTAGGTGCCACAATTCACATGTTTATATAATCATCACAATAATTGTTGCTATTAAGCCCTTAAGTATCAATGTGATGTTTGAATAGATTACCTCATGCACCCTCAAAACAAGCCACAATTAGTTACTGCTAGCATCATCTCTTTTACTGAGAGATGAAGTGGTCCCATTTCTTGATTGTTTATAAAGGGGACAAGTGGCAAAGCTGGGATTTCATCCCAGGTTCTAAAACACCACAGCCCATGTGATTCTAACTAAATCACCCAGCAGAGCACGTTGATGTTTAAAATGCAGTTGCTATCAGGAGGCATACCTAACTGATCCACAGTCAGCCATTCAATACATCTCTTGTTAATTCTCTTTGGGGAGAAAATAAATAAAAGTCTTCATCACTGTTTTTGCTACAATTACTTGTCAGTTTTTGAAATGATTTATTGTATCATTAGTTTACAAAATATGGCCACATTTAGTGTTTACATTCATTTTTAATTGGTCCCACAATAATGATGCATTAGAAAGGTTTGACCTCCATTTAAAAATAAGACTAATTGACACATTGTTTCTAAACCATATATCATATTGCAAAATAATGTTGTAAAATGTACAGCTTTTAAAATAATTAAATGTCCATGATACATTATAATTTTAGTTATTTATCAGAAACTTTAAAATGAAATATCTTACTCCAAATATTTTTAATAAACCATTTAATAATTAAGAACGCCTGAGAATATTCTAATACTACATTAGAGTCCCCAAACTTTCAACCTTTCTTTTATTAAAAATTGAATTCCTCTACTTTCCATTCCAAATCTAAGGCCAGACTAACCAGTCCTGGCACTGGTATTTATGTCTTCAGTCTTCACGTCCAGATGAATTGTAAATATGTATATGGGGGAAAACATGACCTTTTAGCCAGTCTTTTAATTTAGAATATTAGTATAGGGATTGGCATGCACTGGCAAACCTATAGGAAAGCAAACAGAGATAAACAGTATAATCACAGCAGCAGCTGGGTTTGGGGTATGCCAATAGTTAACTTAGAGCTTCCTCAGCAGCTGGGGCAGGTGTTAGTGATCTAAATGAGGTTGGTGGAAAGACTTTTATTGCTTTACAATATTTCTGGCAACTAGACCTATGTTCCTGCCATTCTAATCCTGGTCCCCACTTTGTTTTCTGCTGTTATCCAGCAGGTTTTTAAAAGTTTTATATCACCCCCAACAGCTTTACTACTACCTCTCTCTCCAGGCCAGATGAAGAAGTAATGCACAAAACTGTAGTACTTCATTTTGTGGTATACATTAGAAGCATAACCATAATTTAAACATCCTGCCAGTAGTTCTTTTATTAACAAAGTGACCCCAGCCATAACTGAAAACTCTACTCTGTTTTGAAATAAAAAGGGATGGATTATGTTTTCCTCAAACACTAAATCAACAAAATTGATGGAGTGCCTACCATATATAAGACATTTTTATAATAACTATTTAGAAGTAGTTTTCCTGTCTTTAAGGAGCTTAAAGACATTTTGGGAAGCAGGCCATAAACTATGAAATAACACTAACAATAGAGGCTAGCAATTGACCAGGGCCAAATTAATGGTAGAGAGACCAAGTGCTGTAGGATTTTCAAGGTGAGAGAAAATAGATAGAAAATTCACATAAATGGACTCCATGGACTTTGTAAGGCATAAAAATAATTAGAATTTAGATAAAATAAAAGAGATACAAGCATAGTGTAGAACTGGCATTTATTTCAGTTTATCTGTAGCAGATGGCCTGTATATGAGGGCAGTGGAAGCTAATATGGGGGAAATAAGGAAGCCGTTGTGATGACAGGGTAACAATAATTATAATCACAATAATAACCATGTTAAATAGCTAAAATGTGAGTTCTTATGATGCGCTAAGCAGTGTATGCTTTCTTTGTGCTAAATAACATCTAGTGTAATCCTTAGAACAAAACCATAGAGCAGGTAGTTTGATTTTCTAGATCTTACATATAAGGAAAGAAAGGCTTAGAAAAAGTAAATACTTATGTAAGGACATTTCCTTAGTGGTGAAGCCAGGGCTTAAATGCAGATCTCTTTGATGTTAAAGCCTTTTCGTTTAGCAGGTGCTCACTTTACCATCAGAGGCACAACTTAAGACACGGGGCATGAGGAAACAGCTAGGACAAAGAAAATTCTTTAAGATGGTTAGTTTGTTATATATTTATCAGTTAGATAGATATTGCTCAGATATGTATTGGAGTGGGGAGAGACTAAAAGTCATTTAGTCATTTGGGGTACCTTGAACTCTCTCACATCCTCTCTACCAGTCGCCCCAGAGACCTCACTCTGGCCTCCTGTTCTTCCCCAGATATGGCAGGCACATTAGGGCCACTTATAATGGTTGTTTTCTCTCCCTGAGGTGCACTTGTTGTCTCTTCCTTTGCATGTACACATGGTTCTCTCTCCATCTCCTAGCAGGTTTTACTCAGATGTCATTTCACATCAAAGCCTCTCTTGACAATTCTATAAAATGCAACCATCCCCTTCCCCAGGCACTTCTGATCTCCTTTATGATACTCTGATTCTTTCTGTTTTTTCCATAGCAATTTTAGCTTTTTAATATGTTCTGTAATTTAGTTACTTATTATGTATATTCCTCATTGTTCCTCTCCCATTTCTAAAATATAAACTCCACAAGGGCAGGGACTTCTATGCTGGCGCAGTGGTTAGAAATCCACCTGCCAATGCAGCGGTCACCAGTCCGATCCCTAGTCCGGGAAGATTCCACATGCCAGGGAGCAGCCGAAGCCCGTGCGCCGTGGCTATTGAGCCAACGTGCCACAACTACTGAAGCCCGCACGCCTAGAGCCTGTGTTCTGCAGCAAGAGAAGCCACCACAATGAGAAGCCTGCATACCACAATGAAGAGTAGCCCCCACTTTTAGCAACAAAGACCCAATGCAGCCAAATAAATAAATAAATAAATAAATATTAAAAAAAGAAATAAACTCCACAAGGGCAAAGAATCTTTTCAGTTTTATTCACTCCTGTACCCAAGAGCCTAGAAGAAATTCAAATACATACAGTTGCTCTTAAATATTTTTGAGTGAATGATTATATTACTAACACTTTATTATGCAAATAACATGCTAATTCTAAAAAAAAGAATACACAAAGTAAAATTAGCAAGTTTAAATTAACCATAATCTCACCAATGATACATATTAACACATTACAATTTTATGCATTAATATCTTTTTATTACTAAAAATTAGTTCTGAATCTATATCCTTCCAAAAACATTAGACACCAAAAGTAACTTGTTATCAAGATTATTTTTGAGACTTTTCCATTTGAAAGAAATATTTATTAATGTACATTTAGTTATTTGAAGGACAACATGACTGACTTGTTTTTCATAATTTCAGTGTATTGTACAATATTTGTGTCTTCTATTTTGAATGCAGAACACAATTAGAGATATGATGGTCATTACGATTTTGCATTGAAGATGAAGGCAATGTTTAAAAATATTATTCAAAGGTTTCAAATCCCAAATGTGATTTCAAAGTAAAAGCTTTCAGTGAGATGAGGCAGGAAAGATGAATGTAGAAATGATACTGCTGCTAAAACACTCCAAATGTCCACATCAGTAAAGTACTCAAATGAACGTCTTTCAGTGCTTCCATGGCAGTATTAATTTACTTTTAATATAGCACTCATCACCTTGAGAAGCATTTATTTGTTATACAAAAATCTCTCTGTCTTTTATATTATTTCTCTCTAAATCATTCTCTATGTTGAAGGGAGTGATATAGTTGATATATCTTAAAACTGTATATGTGACTTCCATATATATGTGAGTGTTTGCAATTTAATCTAAAAGCCTAAACAGTGATAAAACATGAGCAATGTAATTTTATGAAAAAATTAAAGTCTACAAACATTAGTGCTATGATTAAAGTGGACAGGTACTTCTACACAATGAAACACTGAGAAAGTATATAAAATATTGTGATCAGGTAAAGCTTCTCTGAGCAGGTGAAACTATAGCTGAGTTGGATGGGAAAAAATCAGTCAAACAACGAGTCTGAGAAGAGACTTCTCAGCCAATGGATCTTTAAGTGAAGAGCACTGAGGTGGAAAAGGCAGTCCACAAAATGTGACAGGAACGCGTTGAACAAAAGACGGAGTAGTGGGAGTCAAGGATGGTGAGGTGGGTGGGTGCAAGATCACAGAGATTCATAATCTCTGATTACAGGTTTGAATTCTATTCTCTGTGAAATTAGAAGTCCTTGGATGATTTTAATCTATGGGGTTCCATTATCTAATCTAGGTTTGCAAAATCTTAATATAACTGCTGCCTGTTGTTGGAGTGGGGAAAGGAGCAGCTGGGGTTGGATATACAAGATTAGAAACTGAACATTCTCGTTCATAATACTGTATTATATGCTCAAAAGTTACTACAAAATCTTAAATGCTATCATGGCAGGAAAAAATATGGTAACTAGGTGATTATGTGAGGTGATGGGTATGTTAAACAACCTTATTGAGGTAATAGTTCCACAGTACGGACATATATCAAATCATCACCTTGTACACCTTAAACTTACACAATGTGATATTTCAATTATATCTCGAAACTGGGGGAAAAAAAGAAAAATGAGAAGCTCAGAGACCATGGACAAGAATGAGCCAATCAGACATTCTAAACAAGATTTTTAATCCTGAGACCAAAGTCAAATGAATTAACTTTTTTTTTTTTTTTTTTTTTTTGCTAATTCTTGATACCTGACCATATAGTTAAATGATTTGGGAACTAGTCTATTTTTATATTTATTATTTCTATGTTATGGGAAAACAAAATGGTGACAATTGCATATAACAATGAATACCAATTTTTTTAAGGTCTTTTAGGTTAACTCCACATTTTTAGGCAATTAAATATCATAGTTTTCTTGAAATGGCATCCTCATTTGTGAGTTAATTCATCTTTCATTTGGCAAAATTATGTCTTCAAATAAATTCTTCTGTAAGTTTATATGATTACATTGTTGAATTATTGAATCATTTAAACATACTTTCTCTTTCCTTTGCATATAAAAATAAACTTAATTGGGTAAAGAGTCATTAGCATGTCTCTTTTCCCCACACTTACTTGTCAAAGTTGATCTATTGGCTTCTGGTATTGCTGAGTGGATGCTGAAAACTATATAATAATTCCAATTATTTGTTTTCTTTGTGGGCAACCTATTTTTCTGCCTAGACCTTCATAGGTTTTCTTCTTCTTTTTCCTTGAAGTTAGTAATTTTACAAGGATGTCTTACTGTGTTCTTATATATTAAAGTTTTATAGGTCGATGAGCTGTTTTCTTTGGTAGGGTAGGAACAACTTGCTTTTGTAACGTTTCTTTTATTATGCCAGAAAAGGGTTTTGCTGTAGTTCAAATCTGACCTCAGTAAAGAGTGATAGCTATTTAAATAAATTTTGCAGAGTTTTGTAGGCATCCTGGACATTTTTACTAAGATCAAATAACACTTTCAATTATACCTTTTTCTAATTTTAAAATGTACATTTATAAATAAGTATAAAATTAAACATCTTACAAACTTCCAAAAATAAAGAATAACAATGTTCAAATTATTATGAGTAAATTATTTCAAATGAGTGAAAGGAAACTCATAAAATGGCAAAATGAAGAATAGCTATTTAGCTAAGAAGATACAAGTGATTGTGTGTATATATATATCTCTGTCCAAATGGTTTTTTGAGGGTGATTTTATAATATCTTGTATTTTCCAAATATATGTTAATAAATATGCATTTTAATTATAATTAGAAAATATGAAACTCATGTTCAGGTATATCACAAGACTGTCTTTTAGAAAATTTCATTATTTATAATTTTTGGCAACACTTTGTTTTTGAAAACTGTATGTTTTGTGACAGCCATGAAATTAAGCACGCTCACAAACCTTATATCTAAGTCATAAAAATTAGGCAATTAGTCAAAAGGAAATGAAATAAATTAGTGTTTTCTAAGTCCTTTTTGTTATGTTTCCATGGAAATCAAAGGTTCACACTATCTGAATGGAATAACTGGAATCAGTAACCTGATGTTTAAAACATTTACTGGATATCAATTATATGCTAATTATAGTACAAAAATGTACATTTCCCTATGTTCTAGTGTCCCTGAGAAGAAAATCTAGTTAGTGAGTGGTTAGAATTGATTGGTAGGTAGACGATTATAAATCCTTTTGTGAGGTCTTAATTGGAACCTTGGTAGTCAATTTCACTTGCTCAAAGATTATTAACAAATGGAAATTCTACTTTCCAAAATGTCCATTTGTAGTTATGAACACATTTTTGCTCACAAAATATTTGACCAAAATATTTGTGATAGTAGCTCCATGTACTTAGCTCCTGTGTAGTGGGAGAAATATTCTCTGGCTAAGGTTTCAAGCAGATGCTTTAATTTGTTTGCTAAATTATATCAGTTACGGTTATATTCAGTTATGATGAGAGAAACCCCAAATAGCTATGATTAAAAGAAGATAGAGAAGTTTTTGTTTTCAAATAAAAGGCCAGTGATAAGTAGTCCAGGGCTGGTATAGTTTTTTGTTGTGGTAGTTATTTAAGATTCTTTTATCTGTGCTCTGCTGTGCATGCATTTAATTTCTAGGGTCATTTCATGGTCCAAGGTGGTAGTTCCAGCACTGACATCACATGGATTTCATGAAGAAGAAGCATAATACTTATGTTTACCTCCTACCGTCATGAGTGTGGTCACCTTTCCATATCTAACTGCTAAGCATAGGAGGAAATACAGTCTTTAGGCTAAATGGAATGTATCCTACCAAAAATGTAGAGCTATGTTTCTAAAGAATTTGAGCAGTTGATATTGGGGAGCAGATATTCTCTTGCAGAGACCATTGTTAGGCACACATGGGATTTATCATCATCTTATTTCTATATGTGGCAAACTTACCAAATTAAAAAAAAAATCTATAAGGGAGTTTACCCTGTCTTAACCCCTTTTGCTCCTAATCTTATTTTCAACACAGATGAGTAATTGTATTAAAACATAAGGTAAAGCCTCTCATTGCTCTGCTCATAAACTTCCAGTGGCTACCACCTTAGAATAAATTTCATTTTCACCATGGCATATGAGGCCCTCCATGATGTTGGCCCTTACTATTTCTCTGATCACTTATCTCTGAATTCCCTGCTTTTATTTTTTTAGGTACCATGACTTCTTTCTATTTTCCAAAGAAGCCAAACATGCTCCCAGTGAGCATCCCATGCTGTGAGAAACACTTTCCTTGATTAACCATCATTTTCCATCATTTATGCTGTTTCATTTTTCTATATAGAAATATCACCTCCTAAAAATGAATTCATTTTACGTCCTCCCACTAAATGTAAACTCCATGAGAGCAGGGACTTCATTTTGTTTATTGTTGGTTACTGTCTACTCCAACCTCCCATTTCTTTAAATAATTACTATTTTTTACCTATTCTACTAATCAGATATGAATGACCAGCATTTTATTTTTAAAAAGATAACTGTTTTTCATGTCCAAGATGTATTTTCCTCAACCATGACACTTTAATTTACTTCCCTCTCAAAAGAAGGGTATGATCTTTATCAAAATTTTACTTTCTCTCCTCCCATCCACTAGTTTTCCTCTCATTTATCTGTGATAACTTTAGAATACATGTACATAACTTTCTCCCTCTCAATCTTCATTTCCTAGCTTTTTAGTTCATTCCTGATCAATAGTTTCTAATAGAAATTCTCTTACTCTATGACTCTTCTGATTGAGGAAACTTTCTTTGATGTTGCTATTACATAGTCCTAAAGAGGCTATCTTGAGCCATTAAATACCTAAATATTAAGGTTCACTTCTTACCCATCTTTCCTCTGCTATTCATTTCTCCCATATTGAGTTCTGTTTCAGTTATTATTTGGGGTGAAGTCTTTCTTTAAGTACTTAAGTAATGAAGGTTCTCACTTTTTAAATAGCTTAAATATCTTCTTTTCTTTCTCCTGTGACAAGTGTGGTATTGGTGAAGTTTTTTCTCTCTCGTTGTCTTATTTCTTAATTGTTTTCTACCTTCTATTTTTGCTAATAAGTTCAGTGCTAGCTTTTTAGTTTTTTTTATGGCTCTTTGAACTTGAGACCTATGTTTTGAATATCAGTAAGGGTGGAATCTCCCATTTGGTGAAAGGCAAAAAGCTAATGACTTTCTCCTGACCTTTTTCAGTGTCAGGGACATCAACATACTCATTCCTGTTGAAGTTCTCTTTAGACTTAAGTACTGATACTTTTGACAGCTAAGCTCTTCCTGGGGTCTATTGCCTAGGCTCTGCTCCTGCTTTCTACTGATTTTTCCCCCAAGACTGCTGAGGGGGCCCTTTGAAAATTAAACAGAGATATTGCCACTCCAAGTGTTTTCCAGTTTTAGCAGGATCCTGATTAACCAGAGGCAAGTAAATTGTAGTTGGGATTGGAGAGTGAGGAAGATATACTCAGGTTGCCATATTCTCAGAATCCTTCAGCAAAAAAGGATCTTGGTGATAGCAGGATATTCAGATTAAACAAGCTATGGCTTTCATCTCCTCATAAAGATCTGCAAACAAAACAATAAATTATAAAGCATTTATATTGATAATGTTTACTTTCAAGTAATTGAATTATTCACTATGGAGATAATTTATTCCATATAAGTCTTTTCTTAGAAAAATGAAAATGATTAAATTTTAGTTCAAAGTGAAAATAAGAACAAAAATAGATTTAATTGTTAAACATTGAGAGGGTACACTGGTGTCATTATAAATCACAATGACTTTTACAAGTGAACTTTTGAGCAAAGAAAGGTTAACCTAATTATTCTGTTCTGGCAAGATTTTTTTTTAATCTGAAAAAAGAAGCTTAGTAGGAAATCTAATTAATAAAAATTCATGGATTTCAGAGAAAGATGGTAACATATGAATAGGCTTACAAAGAAAAACTTTAAAAAATATCTGACCTAAATCATCAAAGAAAAAGATGCCTAAAATTATTTTAACATCATTGAAATTAAAAATTCTAACTGTGAAATTGAATCTCATGAAATTGCTTATATTCAACTATTTCTGACCTACAAAAAGGGCAGTTTCATATTGTTCAACTTAATAAAAACACATCCTTAGGAAAAATTCTTCAGACCACTGTAAGTTGATCACATATAATGGAAGAACCACAAAGCTCATATTATAAAGAGACTCATACACTATTGCAGGAAGTTAAAAAAATTTAATAATTACCATCAGGTTTCTTATGACACAGCTACCCTATTGTAATTTCTTAATTTTGACTAAACAGGGAATTTAGCAGGATTATGTGTTCAAAACAATTTTTTTTTTCAGAAAGCATAGATGCTTGCTATCTTTTCATAATTCCTGAGTATTGGAGAATATATTGCCTATGTTTTAGTCATATAATATTGTCGATTTAAAAAAATACACAATGTGAGAGCTGCGAGTTAAGTTTTATTTGAAGACTGCCAGCCTAGGAGACAGCATTTCAGATAGCTCTGAGAAACTGCTCCAAAGAGATAGGGGGGAAGGTCAGTGCATATGTGATTTTTGTGAAGGGGGAATATGTGAAATCAAGCACATATTTTTTTACAGAAGGTTTCTGCTAGTCTTGTGCAGGTTACTGCTGGTCATGAGGAACAGTCATCACCATGAAGGGTTTTAGTGCTTTTCTAGATATGAGGAGATACACAAATTGGGCTCATAAAATCAGCTCCTGAAAATATCTAACTATCTGAAGATCTGTTCTGCTAGTTTTTCCCAGAATACAGAGTGCCGCATTTTAGCTCTCCACCCTGAACTCCTTTCAGGGTGGTGCTGAAAATCAGCAGCTGCAGCAGCACATGATTTAATCCTTGTAGAGGTAGACAGCAAGTGTCCGTAGAGATGCCAATGGTAGTTGACAATAGGAGGAATATTGTTTTCCATCAAAAATATGTAGATCATCTTTTTTGTTTTCATTCTTTAGAGGCAAATTCCATGGACAAGATAACTCCCACTGGAATTCTTGTTCTAATCCATGTGGGTCATTAAATTCATCAGGCTATCTCCTCATCATTATGCTTTGTCATTTTTCTTATACACAGAATAACTTATATCTGAATTTTCAGGCATTCTAGTATTTCAAGAATATTCTATTAAATTTTTGAAATTTTTTTTCCCTGTACCAGTTCTTTCCTATTTCCTTCAGGAATACTAATTTTCTTTACACTGAATCTGAATGGTCTCTTCTCCATAATCCCTTTAATTCTGATGGAAATTAGTCTGGTTTTCTGTGATTTTTCTTAAACACTAAATAAGACAAATGAGACATGGTATGAATCACAGAGAAAAGGGAGAAACAAGCAGGTTTGTGTATCAAAACCTTCCTGGAAGGACAGTACATAGCCATGTTCGTCATAAACCACTGTGGGATATACTCTTGGGTTAATTTTTTTTTCTCCTTGTTTCATTTCTAGTAACTTCCCTTTACTCTCATTCTGTTTTATTATAATGCCTCTTTTGGTTTCTTATTTTGTACATACAATGACCACTAAAAATTCTCTTATGGGTCAAAGCAGTAGAATAATTTTTCTTCTGCTTTCTGAAGGAAATCATCTAAAGTTGCCTCTTCATGCATCTTTTTTTTACATGTGGTACTATATTTCCCTTCCATTTTTTAATAGATTCTATATTGTGGCTTTTCTCACAGTTCATCTTTGACTTAAGACTATTTTATCTGAGCATGACTGGTACCTCCATTAGGTAGCATTCATGTCGATTTTGAGATATATTGTGCCTTATAACTAATGCAATGAATGAGCCCTACATTTGGTCTTCCCACTTTAGTAAGGACAATAAGTAAGTTTCCTTCCTGATCCCAGCAGGCTGGTTTACTTGAGAACTTTAGGGGTTCTTGCCTAATAACTTGAACTACATTTTTTTGCAGTCATTTAGTGTTTAAGTGTACTAGGGAGAAAATTAGAGTAATAATCATAGTCTGAGTGGACAGCTTCACAGGTATGATATTCCTCTTCATTTATCAACTCTCCTGCCTTGGCAAATCTGTTCTTGTGGTCAGCAAAGGATGCCTACCTTCTAGCACTCACATCTGCTTCCTTGCATTTTTATCCTTTCTCTGACACACTGCCAGAGGACACCCTAATTAAGAAGTTAGGTCACTGCAAACATTTGTGCAAACGTACTTTATTTCACAGATTTTTCCACATATTCCTTTGTTCAGCCCACTTTAATTAGCAGTTATAAAGATGGTTATAAGGATTTTCTTTTCTATTTTTCCTAGCATGCCTCAGCAGGCTTCTGTTTCTCCCTTTCCTGTATTGAATTTTCTATTCAAATTTTTAAAATACATCAATTAAAACAAAGATGAAGGGACCATTAGGCTTCCCCTTCAGCCCATCTTCCTTGCAATTGAACTGCATCAAAATTTAAAACATTTTCACTTCAAAAGGTACTACAATTTTATCCCTGGAAGTACTATTTCCATCTTTGTACTTCTGCTTATATTAGACTATGAAGTCCTCTCTTCTTTTCTCAACTGTAAAATCCTACCTGTTTATTAATATTCAAATTAAATGCCATTTTCTCTAAGAACACTCTTCTTATTTCCCAATGTATCAGTAAAATTAAATACTTCTTTCCTCTCAAATACTTAAAATTCTCTCTTAACACTGACTAGTATAGTACTTATTTCATCCTGCTGCATATTACAGTTATCTTTACAATCTGGTGGTCAACAAGCTTGTGATCCCCCTTAGGACAGAGATCATGTCCTTTTTAATTTTAACTTAGCACAACATTAAGCATATTGGTTTGTTCATTGGTTTGTTTATTGGTTAAATAATGATCTTCTTAATAGATACCAAATAAATAAATCAATATAACCAATACTTCTCTCTTGCTAACGTGATAATAGAGACAATGTAAGAATCTAGTTTCGTGGATATAACTAGAAATAGTGTCAGAGTCTTTGTTGAAAACACATTGCAAAACAATCTAAATTTAGATTGTTAAAAATATTTTCAAAATAGGTGATAAATAAAGAGATTAAAATAGCTTACATAGATTAAAATGTTCCCTATTCAATATACTGCTGGTCCTCTGTAACTCAAAGCTTAATTTAGGACCCTTTATTTCTTAACATGACCTTCAAGAGTTGTCTTCTACACAATGAACTGAATCTTGACACTGTGTAACATAGTCATCCTTGTGAAATGGGACCTTTTACTTTTCACAAGAAAAACATTGAAAATAAGACTATACATTATGAGGAATTATGAATCCAAAGATAAGTAGATTCTCTTGTTATTTGAAAAGCCGACTAGGACTTTTAAAGTGTCTACTAGCTAACAAAATAAAGTAAGCTAACTTTAGTTATGGATCCTAAGTAACTTGAGTGTAGACAAGGACTTCTGTGTAAGATTGCTCCTTGAAATGTTACTTATAAAATGGCAAAAATGGAAATAACTTAATGGGCCAAATACCTTCTACTGCACCTCCAATTTACTGTCTGTCCTTCCTGGCCCTGCTTAGACTTGAGATACTGACTTAAAAGGACTACATCCAAAGTCTTCCTTGCCCTCTGACTTCAGGTTAGGTTCAGGCTGTGAGGAACCCTGGCAGGAGGTAGAAAGGAACAAGGAAAGAGGGGTCATGTTTTTTATCCTGTGGATTTCTTCCCCATGAAGTCTCCTTAGCTAGGTGTCTCTCTCCATGGAAGGTCACTCTTAGTTCTCCAGGTGGTTCCCTCTTTTTCCAGGTTTGCTAACCTCTTCTTCCCTCATCAGCCCCGGTCCCAGATTTATTGCTGGTAATTTCCTTATGCTCCTTCCTTTGTATTTAAACATTCCTCAAGTTATTCTTAAATGTTTACCATCTGATTCCTGAACAGACCCCAACTAAGACAAAATATAAAAACTTGGAGTCAGGACATGCTTTTCTATGTTCCCTTTCTTCTGTCTCTGACCATGGAGACAGGTGTCAAATGGATTCTCCAGCAGCCTGAATCCCTGACTGACTACACTGAGGGGAGGAGTTCCTGTATAGGACATGTAGCATATGCTAAAATAAATCTTTCATAAATTACTGATACTGGGGTGTTTCTTATTATTGCATAATAACCAAACCTATCATTACTAATAAATATTCAACTGCCAGGCAAAGTTCTAAGTTTTGTGAATAAAAGAAGGGACAAAGTTCCTGCCATTGAGAAGTTTACATTCTACTAGATAATTAAAGAGAATATAATATCAGTTTTTGAGTAATAAGTGTTATGATAAAAAATGAGAGCAGAGGAAGTTTGCATAGGTTACTATTTGTATCAGTTTCCTAGGGCTATCATACAAAGTACTGCAAACTTACTGGCTTAAATGACAGAAATGTTTACAATCACGGTTCTGGAGGCTATTAGTCTAAAATAAAGGTGATGAGAGCACCATGTTCTCTCTGTAACCTATTGGGGACAGTTCTTGCTCACCGCTTCCTAGCTTCTGGTGGCAGCCTCAACGCTTGGTTTTCCTTGGCTTATGGTTGCATCTTCTTATAAGTACATCAGTTACACTGGACTAAGAGAACACTCTACTCCTGTATGAATTTATTTTTATTATATCTGTAATGACCCTATTTCCAAACAAGATCACATTCTACAGTACTGGGGGTTAATACTTTAGCATATCTTTATGGAGGATATAATTCAACCCATAACACTATTAGGACAGTATCTCTAAATGCAATAATGTAATAATAACACTTATTATTTGAATAAAACATATTCTATGTTTGAAATACAATGATGAAATAATTTGTAATTTCTGAAGAACTCATTGTTATCATAAATTACAACAGATGCTGTTTTTCCTGTTCTCTATAAACTTATTTTTTGTGACAACTAGGATGTTCCACCAAACTTTTCATGTAGAGAAGTGTTCTGAGAACATTTATCAACATGTAATATTTTACACAAATTGAAACCATAGTAAATAATTCAAGTTGCTCTGAGAAAGCTTTGTTTTTATTTCTTTAGACTGAGTATCTCTGTGGTTGACAGGATAAAATATTTATGAGATAGATCCATACTGCTCACTGATGCTCATCATTGGGTAATTTTACTTTTATCCTGTCAATTGTGTTTTGTTTGGAAACAAAAACCCATTTAATATTATGATATATAAATATGTTAATACATTCTTCAAGATTAATAATTCTTTGTTACTGTAACATCACATCTTCTGAATAATAAAAACATATTTAATTGCCATCTTTACCCATTAGAAAAGAACCAAGCTAAGTTAGAGGTTATTAAAAATACAACCTGGAAAAGAAATAGTGTGCAAGAAAAAAATTAGGAAATTTATATATATTTTTAAAAACTAAACTGCATGTTACCATGACAATATGCTTGGCTTACAGTATTTTGTGCTTTGTTTTTTTAATTAGTAGAATTGATTTATTAGAGCAGCTGTAGGTTACAGAAAAAATTAAGAGAAAGTACAGAGCTTCCATATACTCTCTCCCTTCTCATCCCCCTCACACCACCCCCCCCAACCAGTTTCCCTATTATTAGCATCTTGCATTGGTCTGGTACTTCTATTACAGTTGATGAACCAATATTGATACATTATTTTCAACTAAAGCCCATAGTTTAGAGTTCACTCTTTGTATCATACAGCTCTATGGGTTTTTCCAAATGTATAGTGTCATGTACCCACCATAAAAGAGTATCGTACACAATAGTTTCACTGCTCTGAAAATCCCCTGTGCTCTACCTCTTCATCCCCCCAACACCAACCCCTAGCAACTACCAGTATTTATTTTTTATTTTTTATTAGCCCTATAATTTTTCTCTTTCCAAGAGGTCATATAGTTGGAATCATACAACATGCAGACTTTTCAGACTAGATTCTTTGACTAAGCAATATGCGTTCAAGGTTCCTCCATGTCTTACCATGGCTGGGTAGCTTATTTCTTTTTACCCCTGAATGATATTCCATTGTGTGGATGTACCAGACTTTTTCCATTGCATTCCATTCACCTTTTGAAGGACACCTTGGTTGCTTCAAAGTTTTGGCAATTATGAATCAAGCTGCAATACACTTTCACGTGAAAGTTTCTGCATGGTTTAGTAAGCGTTTTCTTTGTTGTTAAATATTACTGGATAAACCAATCGGAAGTTGGCATTGCATTGTTGATGTTGGTTTCAAATCTTAATCTTAATCTTGTAATTTTTAAAGAGAAGTGTTTTACTGTCAAATTTGTTAAATGCTATACTTTGCCAGCCTTGACATAATCATGTACTACAGTTTACTTTCCATTCCTTGGCATGTTCAAGAAATTAAGCAGCAACCATATCCTTGGACCAGCATCCAGGTTACAAAAAGGAAAGGGAGGACAAATGTTCACTGAATATATGCATCATATCAAGAACTGTACTAAGCATCACAGATCAATAATCTCCATATACAGAGATATGATAAGAAAATTAAGGCAAGGGAAAGTAATGAAGCAATGCTAATTATTTCAAAATTTTTAGAGAACATTCTTTTCAAACTCAATTTACATTAACTGAAAAATATTAAACAAAAACAAAAAACACCTTTAGTTAATTCAAAATATGCTAAATTACATACTATAAAACATATGAATCTTTATGCAGATTGATTATTTTTTTTTCTTTTTTTTTTTTAAGCTCTTTATTGGAATATAATTGCTTTACACTCTTGTGCCAGCTTTTGAGGTACACCAAACTGAATCAGCTGTATTTATACATATATCCCCATATCCCGTCCCTCCCATGACTCCCTCCCACAATCCCTATCCAGGCCCTCTAAGGCATCACCCATCATCGAGTTGATCTTCCTATGTTACACAGCAACTTCCCACTACCTATCTATTTTACAGTTGGTAGTGTATCTA
Source organism: Hippopotamus amphibius kiboko (assembly GCF_030028045.1). Lineage (NCBI taxonomy): Eukaryota > Metazoa > Chordata > Mammalia > Artiodactyla > Hippopotamidae > Hippopotamus > Hippopotamus amphibius. The sequence continues at coordinate 168,405,958 of NC_080187.1, read as the reverse complement.
TGTCTATGCTACTCTCTCACTTCATCCCAGGTTCCCCTTTGCCCCCCCACCTCCCCCAACCCTGTGTCCTCCAGTCCATTCTTTGCATCTGCATTCTTATTCTTGCCCTGTCACTGGGTTCATCAGTACCATTTTTTTTTTTTTTTTTTTTTAGATTCCGTATATATGAGTTAGCATACAGTATTTGTTTTTCTTTTTCTGGCTTACTTCACTCTGCATGACAGACTCTAGGTCTATCCACCTCCTTAAATATAACTCCATTTCATTCCTTCTTATGGCTGAGTAGTATTCCATTGTATATATATGCCACATCTGCTTTATCAATTCATCTGTTAATGGGCATTTAGGCTGCTAACATGTCCTGGCTATTGTAAATAATGCTGCAACAAACATTATGGTACATGTTTCTTTTGGGATTATGGTTTTCTCTGGGTATATGCCCAGCAGTGGGATTACTGGATCATATGGTAATTCTATTTTTAGTTTTTTAAGGAATTTCCAAACTGTTTTCCATAGTGGCTGTACCATCTTACATTCCCACCACCAGTGCAGGAGAGTTCCCTTTTCTCCACACCCTCTCCAACATTTATTGTTTCTAGATGTTTTGATGATGGCCATTCTGACCAGTGTGAGGTGATCCCTTATGGTGGCTTTGACTTGCATTTCTCTAATGATTAGTGACGTTGAGCATCTTTTCATGAGTTTGTTGGCCATCTGTATGTCTTCTTTGGAGAAATGTCTATTTAGGTCTTCTGCCCATTTGTGGATTGGGTTATTTGCTTTTTTGGTATTGAGCTGCATGTGCTGCTTGTATGTTTTGGAGATTAATCCTTTGTCCGTTGTTTCATTGGCAAGTATTTTCTCCCATTCTGAGGATTGTCTTCTTGTCTTGTTTATGGTTTCTTTCACTGTACAAAAGCTTTTGTTTCATAGGTCCCATTTGTTTATTCTTGATTTTATTTCCATGATTCTAGGAGGTGGGTCAAAAAGGATCTTGCTTTGATGGATGTCATAGAGTGTCCTGCCTATGTTTTCCTCTAGTGAAACTTTATAGTGTCTGGCCTTCCATTTAGGTCTTTAATCCATTTTGAGTTTATTTTTGTGTATGGTGTTAGGAAGGGTTCTAATTTCATTCTTTTACATGTAGCTGTCCAATTTTCCCAGCACCACTTATTGAAGAGGCTGTCTTTTTTCCATTGTATACTCGTGCCTCCTTTGTCAAAGATAAGCCACCCGTATGTGCTTGGGTTTACATCTAAGTTCTCTATTCTGTTCCATTGATCAACCTTTCTATGTTTGTGCGAGTACCATACCGTCTTGATCACTGTGGCCTTGTAGTATAGTTTGAAGTCAGGAAGTCTAATTCCACCAACTCCATCTTTCCTTCTCAAGATTGCTTTGGCTATTCCGGGTCATTTGCATTTCCATACAAATCGTAAGATTTCTTGTTCTAGTTCTGTGAAAAATGCCATTGGTAATTTGATAGGGATTGCGTTGAACCTGTAAATTGCTTTGGGTAGTACAGTCATTTTCACAATGTTGATTCTTCCAATCCAAGAACATGGTATGTCTCTCCATCTGTTTGTATCATCTTTGACTGCTTTCATCAGTGTCATAGTTTTCTGCATACAGGTCTTTTGACTCCTTAGGCAGGTTTATTCCTAGGTGTTTTATTTTTTTTGTTGCAATGGCAAATGGGAGAGTTTCCTTAATTTCTCTTTCTGCTTTTTCATTGTTAGTGTATAGGAATGCAAGAGGTTTCTGCGCATTAATTTTGTATGCTGCTACTTTACTGAATTCATCGATTAGTGCTAGCAGTTTTCTGGTAGCGTCTGTAGGGTTTTCTATGTCTAATATCATGTCATCTGCAGAGGGTGACAATTTTACTTCTTTTCCTATTTGGATTCTTTTTATTTCATTGTCTTCTCTGATTACTGTGGCTAAAACTTCCAAAACCATGTTGAATAATAATGGTGAGAGTAGGCACCCTTGTCTTGTTCTTGTTCTTAGAGGGAATTCTTTCAGTTTTTCACCATTTAGAACGATGTTGGCTTTTGGTTTCTCATATATGGCTTTTATTATGTTGAGGTAATTTCCTTCTATGCCCATTTTCTGGAGAGTTTTTATCATAAATGGATGTTGAATTTTGTCAAAAGCTTTTTCTGCATCTATTGAGATTATCATACAGTTTTTATCCTTCAATTTGTTGATATGATGTATCACATTGATTGATTTGCATATATTGAAGAATCCTTGCATCCCAGGGATAAACCCCACTTGATCATGGAGTATGATCTTTTTAATGTGCTGTTGGATTCTGTTAGCTAGTATTTTGTTGAGGATTTTTGCATCTATATTCATCAGGGATATTGGTCTATAGTTTTCTTTTTTTGTGACATCTTTGCCTGGTTTTGGTATCAGGGTGATGGTGGCCTCGTAGAATGAGTTTGGGAGTGTTCCCCCTTCTGCTATATTTTGAAAGAGTTTGAGAAGGATACGTGTTAGCTCCTCTCTAAGTGTTTGATAGAATTCGCCTGTGAAGCCATCTGGCCCTGAGCTTTTGTTTGTTGGGAGAGATTTAATCACAGCCTCAATTTCTGTACTTGTGAGTGGTCTGTTCATATTTTCTATTTCTTCCTGGTTCAGTCTTGGAAGATTGTATTTTTCTAAGAATGTATCCATTTCTTCCAGGTTATCCAATTTATTGGCATATAGTTTCTTGTAGTAGTCTCTCATGATCTTTTGTTTTTCTGTGATGTCCATTGTTACTTCTTTTTTATTTCTAATTCTGTTGATTTGCATCTTCTTCCTTTTTTTCTTGATGAGTCTGGCTAATGGTTTATCAATTTTGTTAATCTTCTCAAAGAACCAGCTTTTAGTATCATTGATCTTTGCTATTGTTTCTTTCCTTTCTTTTTCATTTATTTCTGCTCTGATCTTTATGATTTCTTTCCTTCTGCTCACTTTGGGGTCTATTTGTTCTTCTTTCTCTAATTGTTTTAGGTGTAAGGTTAGGTTGTTTATTCAAGATTTTTCTTGTTTCTTGAGGTAGGACTGTATTGCTCTAAACTTCCCTCTTACAACTGCTTTTGCTGTGTCCCACAGATTTTGGGTTGTTGTGTTTTCGTTGTCATTTGTTTCTAGATATTTTTTGATTTCCTCTTTGATTTCTTTAATGATTTCTTGGTTGTTTAATAGTGTACTGTTTAGCCTCCATGTGTTTGTATTTTTTACAGTTTTTTTTTTCTGTAATTGATATCTAGTCTCCTGGCATTGTGGTCAGAGGAGATGTTTGATATGATTTTAGTTTTCTTGAATTTACCAAGGCTTGATTTATGACCCAAAATGTGATCTATCCTGGAGAATGTTCCATGTGCACTTGAGAAGAAAGTGTATTCTGTAGTTTTTGGATGGAAAGTCCTATAAATATCAATTAAGTCAAGATGGTCTAACATGTCATGTGAAGCTTGTGTGTCCTTATTTATTTTCTGTTTGAATGATCTGTCCATTGATGTAAGTGGGGTGTTAAAGTCTTCTACTATTATTGTGTTATTGTTGATTTCCCCTTTTATGGCTGTTAGCATTTGCCTTATGTATTGAGGTGCTCCTATGTTGGGTGCATAGATATTTACAATTGTTATATGTTCTTCTTGGATGGATCCCTTGATCATAATGTAGTGTCTTTCCTTGTCTCTTGTAATAGTCTTTACTTTCAAGTCTAATTTGTCTGATATGAGTATTGCTACTCCAGCTTCTTTTGACTTCCATTTGCATGGAATATCTTTTTCCATCCCTTTACTTTCATTCTATATGTGTCCCTTGGCCTGAAGTGGGTTTCTTGTAGGCAGCATATAGAAGGGTCTTGTTTTTGTATCCATTCAGCCAGTCTGTTTCTTTTGGTTGGAGCATTTAATCCATTTACATTTAAGGTGATTATTGACATGTATGTTCTGATTAGCATTTTCTTAATTGTTTTGGGTTTGTTTTTGTGGGTCTCTTCCTTCTCTTGTGTTTCCTACTTAGAAAAGTTCCATGGCTTTATGGTGCTGAATTCTCTTAACTTTTGCTTGTTTGTAAAGCTTTTGATTTCTCCATCGAATCTGAATGAGATTCTTGCTGGGTAGAGTATTCTTGGCTGTAGGTTTTTCCCTTTCAGGACTTTCAGTATATCCTGCCATTCCCTTCTGGCCTGGAGAGTTTCTGCAGAGAGGTCAGCTGTTATCCTGATGGGTTTTCCCTTATATGTTGTTTGTTGCTTTTCTCTTGCTGCTTTTAATATTTTTTCTTTGTTTTTAATTTTTGTTACTTCAATTAATATGTGCCTCAGTGGGGGCTTCCTAGGTGGCGCAGTGGTTAAGAATCTGCCTGACATTGCAGAGGTCACAGGTTCGATCCCAGCTCCAGGAAGATCCCACATGCCACGGAGCAACTAAGCCCGTGTGCCAAAATAAAAAAAAAAAAAAAAAAAAAAAAAAAAAAAATATGTGCCTCAGTGTATTTCTCCTTAGGTTTATTCTGTATGGGACTCTCTGCATGTCTTGGACTTGGTTAATTATTTCCTTTCCCTTGTTAGGGAAGTTTTCCACTATAACCTCTTCAAATATTTTCTCAGACCCTTTCTTTTTTTCTTCTTCTTCTGGAATGCCTATGATTCTAATGTTGGTGCGCTTAATGTTGTCACCAAGGTCTCTGACACTGTCTTCCATTCTTTTTATTCTTTCTTCTCTTTCCTGCTCTGTGGCAGTTATGAGTATTTTCTTTAATGGATCAAATAATATTCAAACTATCGCAATGGCTGCTCCTTATTTTATTTTACTTAATTTAAATTCTGATTTATTTTTTAGTAGAATATTAGCTGGACAAGCGGTATATCAGAAGGTGAAAAGAGGGAAAACGGAGCAGAAGAAATATTTGAAGTAATAATGGTCACTAATTTTACAAAATTTATAACACACACCAAATACAAACCCAAGAAGTTACAAGTATAGCAAGGAGAATAAATATCAAATTCTATACTTAGGTATATCATAGTCAAGCAACAAAAAAAGCAAAGATGAAGAGAGATCTTGAAAGGAGACAAAGGTAAACAAGATACCTTATCTATAGAGAAATAAGGATTAAAAATTACAATGGACTTCTCATCAGAAACCATGCAAGCAAGAAGAGAGGGATGAAGTTTTTTAATTGTTTAAAATAAAGAAAAAAAAAATCAAAACCTAGATTTCTATATTCAGTGAATTATCCTTCAAAAGTGAGGGAGAAATAAAGACTTTCCTAGACAAACGCAAACCGAAAGCCTTAATGTCCAGTAGGCCTGCCTTGCAAGAAATGTTAAAAGTAGTTTCTCAGGCGGGGAGGAAAATTATGTGAGCCAGAAACTGACTCTGCATAAAAGAAAGAAAGACTCTCATAGAAGGAATAAAAGAAGGTAAAATAAAAAATCTTTTATTTTGTTATTCTTAATTGATCTAAAAGATAACACTTTGTTTAAAATAATAATAATAATGTTTTGGGTGATTATAGCATATAAATGAAATGAATGGCAACCGTGCCCAAGTGTGGAAGGGAGGAATTGAAAATATTCTGTTATAAGGTACTCATACCAAGCGTGAAGTGATATTTGTGTTATTTGATTTATTTAAAGTGTTATTCAAAGGTAGACTGAAAGTAGTTAAAAATGCATATTGCAAACCGTAGGCCAACCACTTAAATTTTTTAAAAGTATAATCGTGATTCTAAGAGAGGAGATACAGTGGAATCATTTAAAATATCAAAAACAGCCTTTCTCAGCTTCTGAGATGGCCCACACTCTGTCTGCAGAGTGTGTTTTTCTCTAAGTAAATCTCTAAATAAGCTTCTTACCTATCAAAAAAAAAAAATCAAAACCAGGGAAGGCAGAAAAAGAGGGTAGAGGCAAAGAACAAATGATAATAGAAATCAGTTACAAACAAGGTAGATATCAATCCAGCTACATCAATAATCACTTTAAATGTACATGGTCTTAATATATCAACTTAAAAGACAGATATTGTCAGAATGAGTAAAACTTCAAAAAAAAAACCCAACATCTGGTTGATAGCTTTCCCTTTATTTATTTAATAAGCCTGAACTTCATTTCTCATCTAATTCCTAAAGTTAAAATAAACACTCATGTTGATGAATGTACTTTGTCTTAGATAGTTCATTGATGTTTATATCAAACATCCCATACTACCATGCAACTGATCTTCCACATTTAGAAGCACAACATACCTGTGCCACTGTAGTCTTCCTTGTGGCTACCTGCCCAGAGCTTACTTTGAAAAGTCACTTCCCTACTGAGATTCCATGACATTCGTGGAGTTGAGGAAAATGTAAATGTATTAATATTAAGGTAAAAATAAAGTTTAGCCCTAAAATTACTACATACCCAATTTTGATCTGCTATTCTAAATGAAATCTAGAGGAAATTAATAAATCACACAAATTTTAAGGAATTTTAAATCTTTAAAATATGAGATCCTATCATTTATGTTTGTACTTTCTGCCTTTTTACAAGAACTGGATATTTTTACATTTTTCCCCATGTTTAGTACCAATCCATGGTTTCTGGATCAAGCGAAGCCTAATCTATTTATTTAACAAGTCATTTACTTATTGAGAAGATTTGAGAGACCACAATGCACATAAAACTGGTCAGTTGGTTCCTTTCTGCTCTTTTTTGATTATTAAGTAAATGCTCGTATTAAGAATGAGAAGCTAATGTGAGGGATAGTTGAAAGAAGAGAGATAGATATGTTCTAAAATATGGAAGAGGTTAATACAAACACAACAGTTTTGAAACCTACTTGCTATTCTGTCCTAAATCACTATGTGAGTTTCATCAGGATGAAGTGGTCTTTTGTAACAGAAATAATAGTCTAGAAATAACAGAATTGTTTTGTACTTCTAAGTAATAACAATAATGAAGAGATGGATCTCTTCTTTGTAGATTTGTAAAATCAGTGACACCTTAAATCTGCAGGCACCTGAATGAGTCTAATTCACTTTTATAAGGCACTTACATTGTCTCCTAGAAATGATGATTATTGAGCCAATGGAATATCATGGGGTAGGAATAGGAAATGGAACCCTTAGTCACAAGTAAAATCTGTTGGTGAAATGGCTAGAATTTGAATATGCACTACTCAGTGTCATTAATAAGAAAGTGAAACTCAGAGGTGATGGAATAGAACACAGCCCTAAAGTCTGTTAGAATGCCCAAATCTCCCACCTCATGACTTACTTGTACTGGTATTCCTTTGAAGGATATTAATGAGTTTACATACTAGGGAACCATTAGGGAAAAGTGTGCTTTATTGCATGCCAAATCCATGTAAGTTTCCTTAATGATCTCCTTTTAAGCAGTGAGGTTTTTCTGGAAAAGAAAGATGGTTTTATTACAGATCAATGGAGAAATCTGTGGTTTATAGGAGTTATTGTTTTTTCATAGTATTCATATTAATACCTAAATAGAAAATTAACCCAAAATAAAAAGATAAAGTGGTGGAAATTTTATTTTATCCTCAATTTGGTGATATATTATTTATGACACCTAGAAAAAAATACATGTTTGAGAAGAAAATTTAACAAACTAAAAATATTTGTCATTGTTTTTTTAAGTTTTTCATTTAGTTAATCTGTTTAGAAATAAAAGACAATTACATGTCACCCAAAGTAACCACATAAAAAGTGATAATTATATTGAAAATCTTAGATTGACCCATATAGCTGTGTGAGAATAAAGTGCTGATAGTTCATGCTAGAAAAAGAAAGTCCATTTCTTCTATTGAATCTTGGTGATATAATTCTCTGAATTTCACTCAACTTGTAATTGAAATCATAGGACTAGGGTATTATTCAATGGGGAAATATTAAAATGAGGTTTCTCATTTTGCAGTGATTTTATACAAAAGAATCATCATTTTCATGAAATATTTTTCTACATAGGAAAATGAATTTTACTTGTAGTCTGTGCTATTTTACATTTTGTTAAATATACTTAATCATTTGATAAAGGTAGAATAGAAGCCATATTTTGATTTGTTTACTGTCTTCATAGATTGTAAAGATTGAGTTAGAATTCAGACAAAAACATAAAGCACTTAGTGAATTTGAATGTTGTATTCTAAATAAGACCCCACTGATATGATCTTGACCTTTGCTGTTCTATTGCTTTCGAGTAGCAGATTAAAATTTTCATTGCTATAAAGGATAACTAATTATTTTTTTTAAATCTGTCATTTTTCTCAATAGTTGCAACAACCTTTAATTATCAGTACAAGAAAAGCAAATTATTTCCCACACATGAAAACATTATCTATCCTGAGTTTTATATATTTTGGGTAAAAAAATAATTAAGCACAGTTCAATCAGTATTTTGACTTATAAAAATAAACAAAGGTTTATAAACTATGCTGATGTAGGCATGCTCCCCAAACATTAGCAACCTTACTTAAAACACATCTTCATCTTATTATACAATAAAAGATTGCACATCTCCTGTGCAAAAGATGAACTACATTTGTTAGAAAGAATGCTTTGAATGTTTATTTCCCTTCTTCTAGAGTATCTATTCCTTCCATCCATTTAAGTAGAAATTGGTTTATTTTATGTAAAAATACAAACATTTCTAAATGCTTTCTGGAAAAAATAATTCTTGAATACATATAGTATCTTTGTTCAGACAGGCTTAAGATACTTCATGTATATAATCTCATATCTGAGTTACAAAGAAAGGGTATTTTCCAATACCATTAAGGCTGATATAAAATTGGATAATTGGTAGGTCAGGATGCTAATAAGTGGGAAGTGAAAAATTACTTCTTTGTGCCCATTGCATGCTTGAGTCTATACAATAAGTACAGTTCTGTGCTATCTAATGGCTTCCAACTGAGAAGAGTTAGGGAACAAAACTGACAATATATGTAGGAAATAATATATGAACAATGCTAAATTACACAAATAATTTTTTGAGCAATAACTGTGTTAGGTGCTACAATAGTAAAGAAATACAACCAAGTGTGCATTTTGCTCTTTGGGCAGGGATAATGAAAAAGCAGGAAGCAAAAATAATTGATGCAGAATCAAATCATGAAATACATATATATATACACATACATACATATACAGACATATGTTTGTGGACATGCAAAATAATTGAAAAACCTTTTTTGGGGGGAAGTGATGCATCTTTATTATGAAATTGCATTTAATTTGGGTCTAGAAAGGTTGTAAAGAATGCATTTAACTCTAAAAGTATAAAATAATGTTAAGGGCAAATGGAACCAGAAATGAATGATACCTTCAAGAAATATTAATTTACTCATTCACTCACTAAGCACATACTGAGCGACTTGTATAAATTTAGAGGGGAAAAAAACTAGAATTCTCTTGTGACTGGAGTGTGAAAAGGAAAATAGCAGTAAGAGCTGGAAAAGGGCAGAATGAAATCAAAAAGTGGAGGGTCTTAAATTCCTTCCTAAATGAATGTGCTGTAATCTGTACGCAAGTTAGGGCCAATTCACTCTATTCTATGCCTCCACATAGCAGTCTGGAAACTCCCAGGAGATTAAATGGGTTTGACTGTTTTAGATACCTCATACAAGTGGAATCATGTAGTACGTGTCCTGCTGTGCCTGACTGATTTCACTTAGCATGCCTTCCAGGTCCATCCATGTAGGTGCAAATGGTACAATTTCCATCATTTTTGAGACTGAATTATATGGTCATTTAGTTACAGGCCTCAGAAGAATATTCAGGATGTGAAGAATCACTTCCAAGAGAATGTTAATGATATTATCCAGAGACAGGATGAATAGAGGAAATACATTTGAAGGAATTCTATATTTAATGAACAGGCAAAGAAAGGGAAACCAATAAACAGCTAGTAGAGGAGTAGTAGTAGAAGGAAAAGGAAAACAATATCTTTGAAATCGCTATGTGGTATTTATTTTTTATCTCCTAAATCTCCTGATTCATATTGAACAGACCGGAAACTCTAGCTCTATTACTTTCCTATTGGAAACTATACTTTTCCAAATGGAAGTGGGAAACTATATACTACTGAGAAAGCTCTTATTTTTTCTATTCTAAAATAGGTGTGTGTTTTTAAAGCTTTCAAAACTATTTTGTAATATCAAAGGCCAAATAAAATATAATGTTAGCATACATGTGTTTAAACATTCAGACTTAGATAGTCAAGGATTATCATAAAGTTTTAGCACCGGGTCTTGTTAAAAGAGGGAACTTTGTTCTTTATTTTCCTACTTGCTAGAGACAACCACCAGTTACTTACTCCCTTTGCTAGTTCCTTTCAATAGTTATTCCCAGCAGAACAGAATCTCTTAGAGTGAAAGAACCATCAAAGCCTGAGGAAAACAAAAATAATTTACAAACAAATGTAAATACACCTTCATAATCACAATTAATTTATTAGGTACACCATCTTAAGTTTTGTGTTAAAATGTAAGCAGGAATCATACTTTCTATCCAGGTGGGCCTAATCTAATTAATTAACTCCTTAAAAGCAGGGTTTTCTCTGGTTTACGGTAGAAGAAGGCACAGTGATTTGAAGCATGAGAAGGATTCAGTGTACCGGTAAAAGGCTTTGAAGACGGAAGGGGCCTTGTGCAAGGACCAGGGAATGTCCTCAATCTAGCAGCTGAGCTTGACCCCTAGCTGAACACCAGAAAGCTGAAAGGAACTGAATTTTTCCAAGGACCTGGATGAGATTAGAGGTGACTTTTCCCCCAGAGCTTCCACATAACAACCAGCCTTACTGATACCTTGAATTTGAACTTGTGAGTTCATAAACAAAGAATCCAGTAGAGTCTGCCTGGACTTCTGATCTACAGAACTGTGAGATTAATAATTGGATATTATTTTGAATCACTAAATTTGTGGTCATTCGTTATGGAGCAATAGGACACATGGGAAATGAAAACTATATAATCATTTTGTTAATTTTTAGAGGAGTATTTCAAACCAAACAGGCAGAAATATTTAATTATATATTTTGCCATGAGTTTATGCACTACCATTTCCTATGTTTATAAATCCAAATATCCTAAAATATCCCTCCACAGAGTTGGTGAGAACATTTTGAAAAATGATTGTGGTATTTTGTCACTTTAGTTATAGTTTTCAACTGTAGTATTATATTTTCTTTAGTATTTTTCTCATTTTTTCTGTTTTTCAATTTTTAGTTTTCTGTCTATCCTGGATTTTCTCTCTTCCAGTCTATGTATACTCCATTTTAAAAATATCCTTGTCAAACTGCCTTCCTTTCCCCTTGATAGAGGAATTCATTTTTTTCTCTCTTTATACTTGTTTGTATGCAGTTCTGTGCTTTGTATTTCACATTTTACTATTTTAATTCCTTTATTTTATATTTTATATTTCTAAATAAAAAATCATCTTCCTGAAGCAATTACTGAAGTTATCAAAGCATGATCCACTCCTTTCAAGTTTTACCCACACATATACTTATATGCCTATTTCACCATAACTTTATATTACTCTAAAGCAATTTTTTCTATACATAAAACCCATCAATAGATATAAGTTGAATTTTTATGTTAAGTGACTTGTGCAATTTGTTTTGCAAATATTCTTTTATTCTTGTTGAGACCAGAACATTAAAGCAACCATATGGCAAACATTTCTCTGACATATTTAGTCCATATGTGGCCTGTAAATAGATCTCATAAAAATATTTCTTTTTTAACTTTTTCTCTATGTTTTCTGCTTGATATTAAAGTGTAACAGTAAGTTATTTGTGCCTGTTCTTCCTTGTATTCTATTCTCCAAATCATATAATTCTGCCCCACTTATGTAGAATAAATATCCAAGTTCTGTTTAACTTTGAATCATATAATTTTCTTCATTACCTATATTTTCACTGATTTCTTTCTTGATTTTTTTTCTTCTGGTATCTCATTTCAATTATTAAAAATTCACGTAGTTCATTGTTAGTAATAGACCTTCTCCCAAAAAACATAACATAAACTAGCTCAAAATTGTTTTATTTTTCAAATATTTTTCCTTCCCAATCTTCTCATTATCAGATTTCATTATATTTAGTCTCTTTTAATTCTCTTGTTCCAATAAAGAATTATTTGAGATACATAGATTTCTTCTTAAATTTGTTTCTAATAATATTACTAATATATTTCTTTGCTCATATCTGATTGGTGACTAAATCATAAAGAGTAAGCATTGTATTGACAATTATCATGCTTATCTGCATTTCTATAGCCACTGTCTTTTCCAAACTTCATTATTTGATTGTTGAAGTGCAAAATTCTAGTCCACTCTTTAGTCTCTGTCTCACCACTCTCTAAAGCAGAGTAAATGTAACCACTGGAAGAAATTAACCACCAGTGTCAACTTTGAAAAAATTTAACCTAAGGTAAAGGAAATAATGAGAGATGGATATAATCATTAAATATATTAGCTTGATCAATGTTAATTAGTACTTTAGAAACAAACTTTAAAAACTGAGGGGAAAAAATAGACTTTCACCAAAAGAACAAGTAAACAAGAACAATAAAAACAAACAAAAACAAAAACTGTAAGTGCTGTGACACAAAGAGGCCAGAAAAGAAGGGCTAAACCAATTTGACACTACGTGACATTTATCAGAAATAAGAGAAATTAGACATCCCTACTCTGTAGAATTTAAAACAAAGAAATAAAATATAATACTTTTCTCCAGGTGTTTGGCCAGAGGACATATCTGAATGATTTAAATACCTTGAAATCTATTTAGACCTGCTTTATGGCCAGCATATGATTATTTTATTTTGTAAAACACCCTGTGTGTTCTTGAAAAGGATGTGCCTTCTGTAGTTATTTCAATTAGGTTAAATCAACACAAAATCTAACAACAAAAGAACAGGAGACAATCACCTATAGTGGGCTGAAAATTATGTTTCTATCAAGTTTTGATACCTGTAGCTTGGTTGCAAGAAGATAATGGGATATTATTAAACTATTGAGGGAAAACAACTCTGATACAGAATTTTATATCCAACTAAATTGCTAATGAACACTGAGAATATTAAAAAACATATTCCCAGGTACATTCAGCCTCGATTGGCTTGGCATACAAAACATATACTGAAAATATTTTTTGAAGAAAGTATTCAAATAAGAAAATCAATATAGATGGCATGTCAAGAGATATAGGATGTACAAATCCTAGAATGTCTTAATATAATTTATTTTAATTCATTTTTTAAAAATAAATAATTTACTAGTGTTTCATGTTCATAGAAAAATATTCACAAATCATGAATATATATCTTAATGAACAGCATATAATAAGTATTTCAACGGATATCACAAAAGAAAAAGAAAAATAGACTACTATTTTACAATAAACATAAGTAACAATGATGTAGGTCAGGAAATTAAACCATACTAGTAACCCAGAATCCCTCTCAGCTCCTTCCTAGGATAATTTCCTCCTAACCATTTCCAGATAACTAATATCTTGATTTTCAAAAATTTCTGCATAATGCTTTCCAGGTTTCTGTTCTGAGGTCCTGTACTCTATTTAGTAGATTAATTCCTGGATGATGGATTCTGATATTAATATTAGTGGAATCATTTTTTCAAATTTTATTTTTTGGTAAATGAAAATATAATTGATGACTCATAGCTAACTACCTTGTAAATGTATTTATATATTGAAATAGTTTATCTGCAGATTATGTAAGATTTTCTGTGAAAAATAGTTTGATTTCTTCCTTTCAAGTTCTTTCATCTTTTTTTTTCTCCTTGCCTTTTTCACTGTCTATATTGTCAGGTTAAAAAGCTGAACAAAATTGATAATGGAGGGTATAATTTTCCTGTTTGCAGTTCCCAAGAGGGAAATATATGTCACCATTACAAAGGATGTTTGTTACAGCCATTTTGGAGATAGCCTTTAATATATTAGGGAATTTTTTTCAATACTCATAGTTTTGGTAATAGTTTTTATCATGAATAATATTTGGAATTTATTGTTTTTTAATTACAGAGAATTTCATATGATTTTCTACTTTATACTATTAAGGTGATAAACTGTTATTCCAAAGTTTTGGATAAGAAAACATATATATATATACACATATATATATATATATATATATATATATATATTTGGCTGCATTGGATCTTCATTGCATTGCACTGGCTTCTCATTGCAGTGGCTTCTCTTGTTGCAGAACATGGGCTCTAGGCACGTGGGGTTTAGTAGTTGCAGCATGTGGGCTCATTAGTTGTGGAGCAGTGGCTTAGTTGCTCCACGGCATGTGAGATCTCCCCAGACCAGGGATCAAACCCGTGTCCCCTGCATTGGCAGGAGGATTCTTAAGCACTAGACCACCATGGAAGTCCCCGAAAACATATTCATTTCTTTAGCAAATGCAACAATGTTGATTGTTTATATATTGCTGGATTTGAGGTATAATATTTAATTTAGAATTTTTGCATCTTTGTTTGTAAGAGGGATTGGCCTATAATTGTCTTTTCTTGTAAAATCTTTCTCAGGTTTTCAAATTAATGTCATGCTAGATTCATAAAACACACTGGGAAGTATTTCCTCTTTATCTCTGGAAATATGTGTGTAAGGCTGGTTTCATTTCTTTCATAAATGTTTTGAAGAGTTCTCCACTGAAACAATGGGACATGAAATTTTTACATGTGTGTGACAAAGTTATTTGTTACAGATTAATTTGTAAATAAGTATAGGCATACTTTAATTTTCATGTCTTCTCATGTCAGTTTTGGTAAAGGGTAATTTTCAAAGTTTTTTCCATTTAATTTAAATTGTCAAATATATTAGCATACAGTGTCTCAAATCTTATGAATTCCTTTATTCTGTAGGATCTGTCGTTACACTATGTTTTATAATTACCGCAAATTCTTCTGTCCTCTCCTGCCCTCTCTCCTTTCATTCCCTACCCCAAGTTTTGCAGATTAGTGATTTTACTTTCTTTACAAGGGAACAACTTAAAAAAAAAAAAACCTTCTTAACTATGTGATTTATAATGTGACATATCTGTTAATATCTTAATTGTTTACGTGGCTTCTAATTTCATTTGATTTAGTTTACTGTTTGGTTTCTAAGCTTCATGTTAAGTATTTTAGGCTAATTCTATTTTCAACTGCTGATTCAGGTACTTAGATTATTGAATTTAGCTTTTCTGTTTTCTTTTTAATATATACCATTAAGGTTATAAATTTTATTGAGTTTTCAATATGTCATATTGCTATTTTTCCCATCTGTTATATGGTTCTTTTGTACTCCTTTCTTGCCTTCATTTTAATTAAGCATTTTTATTCTTCCATTTGCCCCTTTATTATCTTATTAGTTTTAGTATCTTTTGATTTTACCCTGGATATTACTATGATTCTTTGGCTTATTGATATCTAATATAAAATAAAACTTTAATCACTTTTCTTAAACTATAAATATCTTAGAATACTTTTGATATGTTTTACTAGGTAGTTTTTGTCAATTTTTATTTAAAATTTTACATTACAACATTTTTTTGTTTACATGGTGAATATTCATTTAGATTTATCAACATACTTTATTCTTTCCTTACATGACATTTGTTTCTGAATTTCTGTGTCTATAAATTTGTAATAATTTTTCTTGTGCCTGAAGAATACCATTTTTCCTTTAGTTTAGTGTTTATATCTGATGTAGACAAATACCTCATTTTTATTTTTGTTATGTAGAAATATAAGTATCTGAGATGTACCCAAGATAGCAGAGAAATATTAGCAATGGTATTGAAAAATATCAAAACATAATTTTAATATGGAATTATGACCAAACTGTGTTAAAACCCAATTGTACGTCTGTGTTTCAAAATCGGTTATGGTTAAACTCTAGTATGTCAATAAGTAGAAACGAAATAAATAGGAATTTAAAAATTATAATACGTAGTAAAATGACTTGGGAAAGTTTGGCAAGTTGTTTTTATTTTCTGCCACTCCTGCCAGTTTCAGTGGTAACTGAGGTCATGCCACACAGTATTATTTATGATATTTATGATAACAGACCCCTGAGCAATTGGAATTCCACACTAAAATAACAATGGGGGAAATGGTACTAATAAAATCTTTTTTAAAAAAATTATTTATATATTTATTTATTTATTTTTGGCTGTGTTGGGTCTTCGTTGCTGTGCACAGGCTTTCTCTAGTTGTAGCGAGTGGGGGCTACTCTTCATTGCAGTGCACAGGCTTATCAGTACAGTGGCTTCTCTTGTTGTGGAGCACAGGAGCTAGGCGCATGGGCTTCAGTAGTTGCAGCATGTGGGCTCAGTAGTTATAGCTCACGGGCTCTAGAGCACAGGCTTAGTAGTTGTGGCTCAGGGGCTTAGTTTTTCCATGGCATGTGGGATCTTCCTGGACCAGGGTTCGAACCCATGTCCCCTGCATTGGCAGGCGGATTCTTAACTACTGTGCCACCAGGGAAGTCCCGGTACTAATAAAATCTTAAACAAAATGAATAATAAACACAGATGTTAGTGCTTAAATATATAAAACTAAAAGAGGATTGTAAATGAAACTATGAGAATGTGTGTTTACCTTTCATTATATTTTATTACAAATAAAGAACTTTTACTTACAGTATTGAGTGTATGGGACTTACAGGTTCGAAAGGCTGGAGTTTCTTTTTTCTTTAGTAGGTAGACTCAAGCATTACTAATTAAGAGAATCATCAAGACCTTTACATTCTGTATCAATTCCAAGATAGCTGGGCAAATGTTTAAAAAAGAAAAAAACTTGATGTCATTGATAATTTCCTGATTGTTTCATAAGTATATACTCAGATTGCTAACTAATCAGCATATATATGTATATATGTGCATACATATATAATTGCATAGTTGATAGGTTTTCAAAAAAAGAGTATATCAGAAAACTGCATGCCATAATATGAATGTTACAACTTTTTTTTTTTGTCTTGCTGCTGAGTGCAGACTGTGCTGTTTCACATTTTATTACAAGACTCAGTGAATAAAACATATTTGATAGCTTGGCAATAGAAGAAAAATTTGTATTTAAATGAGGACAGAAGACACTGGGCACGAATTGATATGATTATGCCACAACTGATGAGTCATAACTAATGACACAGTCTAATGCTCGTGAAGCAAATCTGCTGGATGGGAGTGAGAGGAATGCAATCAGTAAGATATGCACAAGGAAGACAGGAGCACATCCACACATGTGTGAGGGATTCTTTAGCAGAAAGCTTCTTCCAAATAGCATATCTGTAGGAAACCATTTGTTGGTTTCTCAGCAAAGGTCTTTGGGGTGAAGATATTATATATCATGAAACAACAACCAAAAAATTTGAGCCTACTGGCACTTGAAAGCATGCTGATCTTGGCATACATGTGTGTACAGTTAAAAAACCAATCAAATGGACAGCCAACAGTCAGTTTTGGAAATTTGAACTCAGATTTTGTTTTATGTCCTCTTATATGTGATCTTGAGGTCACAGATTAAAAATCATGAATTTTTCAGAAATAGCCACTCCTGCTTTTATCATATGTTTTGAATGATCTAACACTGACATTGTATCATTACTGTTTTTCATTTTTCTTTTTGAAGTTCATCACCTATCTTGTCTAATACTTTCCTCTTCTTCTCCTGATAATTTACACATGATTATAACAAAATACTAGCAGTCCCATAAAATTGTTTTTCTTATACTAAGAAATTCTCTGAAGGAATATATTGTTTGTTTATATCTTTATATTTTGGACTGAGTAGAATACCTTGCTTATTATAAGTGAAACAGGGTAAATGTGAAATGACTGAAAATGTGTATATAAAAACAGCTTGAACATGAGAAGAGACTTGGATAGTTATAATATAGACATCTATTTTACTTTCTCCTAAAGCCAAGCTACTACCATTAGTTGGAGATTGTTTGTATTAAATTGAATTCCTTTATAGAAGGCAAAACAAAACCAGCGGATTAAAAAAATTGCCCCCTCCCCCCCCCACTATTCATCCCCCCAGTATGATGTCTGGAATAGCTAGTCCTGGGCTAATGCACGGACGAGTCAAGGACATGATCAAGGACCAAGACTCTTGAAATCTTGTTCCGATGTTTTAGAGTTTTGGTGATCAAGGACCAAGATTCTTGAAATCTTGTTCCGATGTTTTAGAGTTTTGCTTAGTCTTCATGGTGCACAAAACATAACACTGTACCTACAGCCTAAGTAGCAAGTACCCAGGGCAAATGATGATTAATAATTTTCTTTCAAAGGGCTTCCTGAGAAGCATAACCTAACAGCAGTCCCCAACGTTTATAGCACCAGGAACTGGTTTTGTGGAGGACAATTTTTCAATGGACAGGGCAGGGTGAGGGGGAGTGGTTCAGGTGTAATACAAGCGATGGGGAGCAATGGGCAATCGCTTGCGCACCACTCACCTCCTGCTGTGCAGCCCGTTTCCTAACTGGCCGAGAGGACTAGTACCAGTCCACAGCCCCAGGGTTGGGGACCCCTGACCTAGTACCTTCTATTTGCTTTTCATTTGCCGCAGCTGTGTCAAGTAGCGTCTCCTAACTGCCTAGGAAATTGGGAAATGTTTTTTTTAACAGATTTATACCAATCAGGCTTCTCTTAATAGAGAGAAAAAAAGAATTTTGTGGGGAGGCAACTGATGATGTCTGTCGCAGACATTATCAAAGCTGGTAGACTTCTCCATGAATTTCCCTGATGACAGGGAATTATTTTTTTGCGTGCTTGGTGGGAAGAGTGTTCTTTGATTACTTCGTCAGGGGATATTTGGCAATATCTAGAGAAATGTTTGGTTGTCACAAATGTGTGTGCAGGGTGGGCACTGGAATTTAGTGGTTAGAAGCCAGGTGTGCTGCTGAACATTCTGTAACACACAGGACATCCTCCAACAACAAGTAATTTCTGGCCTGAAATGTCAGTAGTGCTGAGGCTGAGAAAACCTGGTCTGTACCACCTGGTGTTGGGATATGATCTCCAAGGGAAATGTTAAAAGAAATACAGGATGAAAAAGCAGGTGGAGTAGCAAAACTATAGCTACCACAATCCATCACAGAATTTAATTGTCTTCATAGAATCTGAAAGATTACCTTGTCAAAAATAGAAGCAAATTCTCGGTATTTCTTCAGAAGGCAAGAAATTTGTAATGATGAATATGTTCAACTTTTACATTCATTTGAACTGTACAACAATAAAACATTAGGCACCTTCACAGCCCTGAATGTACTTGGAGGATATTATGGTGTCCATTTGTGCAGAATTCTGTATATTATGAAGTTTTGACATGTATGAGCATATTTGTACCAGACCAACACAAAGGTCATTTCTAACTCTTTAATGTAAACCACTTTTAGACAGAAAGGCTATCAATATGGGTCAATAGGGGCCACTAGTCTATACCCCAGATAATTTATGCACCAAGAGAAATGTGATTGATGAATATAGTAATTGCCTTCTGCTGGGCTCTGCTATGCCTGCTGGTGGAAGAAGAGGAGTGGTTGGTCTTAATCCCCTCTGAACTATACTATAGAACTATACTAGTAGTCTCTGAACCCCCCATCAAGACTGAGCTCAGTTAACACTGTGTGTCAATTAACCATGGGAATTACATATCAAAAGCAGTGTGGTAAAACTATGACCCGATCAGAAGCATTCTCTTGCCAGTGAATGATTTTTCTATGCTGCCCTCTTTTTTAATCGAAGTTAAGACATAGTAACGCTGAACTGAGACTGCAGGTGTACTGACTCCCATTGTTTTAAGTCAGCAGTAAAAGCAGAATTAAACTTTAATACAAAAACTAGGAATAGTTTAATCCTCTTTCCTTTAATATTTCTCTTCTCTAATCTTTTCCCTTTGTAGTTATTTTTCTATTTTCTATTTTCTATTTCTCATTCATTTTTGGTCAAATGGATGATTATGATTTATAATAAAGTATCCTTGAGGATCCAAATGCATAACTATCTTATATAATTATAATCAGAAAATGCAATTATTTGATATATTTATGATAAATACCAGTCTATATAACATTTGTGATCCATATAAGGAATTCATCTGTAAACGTATGTTAAAAATTAAATCCAGTTTTCTTGTACTTCAGTGACTCTGCTTAATGAAGATTATGTAATTAACAATATAAATATATTTTGAAAGTGTATTAAATTACACACTTCTCCTAAAAGAAGCAAATCATAACCACTGAATGCATATAAGTATTGCTTTCATAATCCTCACTTTTAACCAATAATCTTTACATCAGAATTTTCTCTTTTATAGTATGTTAGCTTTTCTTTGCTGTTTAAATGCTAAAATGTAACTTGTTTCTCTATGAGAACAAAGAAATACCTACTTATTTCCTCTGCATCCCTGTCCATTTGTTGGTCATGATGGCATTTATGTTAGACCATTTTTTCCATTGAAAGAGTGGGTAAATTTTGGAAAAATGGTAATATAGTCTGTTTGCAAAAATACTAGAATGAACAGAGCACTTTTTATTAAGATATAAGGTGGTCACATTATTTGGTGATTTATGACAACTCACCTCGGAAGGACATCATGTTATAACACAGAGTCATTTGCTTTGGACAGAGTCACTTTCAGGAGTGGTTTTATTACCATGAAAATGAGTAGATGTACTGGCTCTAAAGTGCCACCATTGCCCTTTATGAGAACAGTGAACTAGATTAGCTGGCACGCTTGCTTCCCTCGCTCTTTATGAGCCTTATGTGTTTTGGGATATTTTCAACATTTTTATCTGGGTGATGTTATTTTCAGAAAACTCCTGCAACATTTTTCATATAGGCAAGAAAAAGCTAAACACTGAGCTTGCTTAATAAAAATTCAGTCATGAAAATGCATTTGAATACATTTGTTTAGCAATCCTAACGAAGTGATCTTTAGACTTTGCCCACAGAAATCTTTTGAGGTTTCACATTATGGTAACTTACAAAAGCATGAATGCAGAAAATAAAGAAGTTTAAAGTGATGAGAAATAATTGTTCATTTGGTTCCCTGATTAAAGTTAAGTTTTGCAATTCTGCAGAATGTAAATATGTTTCTATACTTATATAAAAGCAAACATAAGGCAAAAGAGGTTGGTTGTCTAAGTAGAGAAAACACAGTGTGCATTTTTTTCCTGTTTTTGCTGTGGTTAATGCTAATACATGTATAGTGAAGAGTACCTTATTCTCAAAGCAATTCAACCATAATTTACATATACCTGATATTTTATATAATCTGCTAAAGGAAACATTATTCACATAAAAAGAGCTTTGCAGAGGTGAACTTGGTAAATGTAATTAGTGAAAATTAATTTTGTGGGATGAATAGTTTTCAAATATTCTTGTGGAAATTGATTAGACTAAAATTTTGAGGGAGTTATCTTCCCCTACATCTTTTTGCTTCCACTTTTGAAAGAGGTTAACAGTACTACTTAGTACAACTTAGCTCTATAGCCTTCTAAGACTTTTTTTTTAAACTTTTCATATTAAATATAAAGCTATACACACACTTCACTGATTGTATGTGCAAAGAGTTCTATTTCAGGAAAGTGTCGGCATAAAACCTCTCTTCCCACCAAGGAGTCTCTCCATTACTGAAGGTCAGTTGGTAGAAGTTATTATGTTCCCAGTAATAACAATTTGATCCTTTGTTAGATTTTTGTTCACTCCATTTTTAAATGAGCCTCTGCCAAAAATTATGAAATCAAAACTACAGCACCTTAATAATAGAGAAAAAATATCACAAAGGAGTGTTTCAGCATCAAAATATCAGGGGTATGTCTTTTCAAAGTGAAAAATATAGTTCATCTAGTTAACAAAAAGGGCAGCAAGTTTCTTTATAGGTGAAAAAAGGAGGTAGCAAAGTGGTGGTTGTCAAGCAGATGCCAAAGTTTCAACTTCTATGTTAGACGATCAAAAGTAAAGTCTGCATAAAAAATGCAGTTATCACAGGATCCAACATACTATATCAAAGAGAGGCAAGTCTCACCCCAAGTAGAGGAATTTCCTTTTTTTTTTTTTTTGTTTTTTGTTCTGTACTTGCAGACTTCCTAACCAGCGTGGAGAAAAATGAGGGGTGGGGGGGAGTTCAAGGTAAGCCTTGAAAAATGGAGAGAATGAGCAAAATAAATGCCATGGTATAAAGGCTTGAAATCATGACATTGTGGGTGACCTTTGTGTAAGGATAGGACATTTCCACACTAGAGGTGAAAACAAGTGGATTTTTTTTATTCTGAGCCCTAAACATCTATTCTCTCTTGGTCCCTTCTTTAACCTTTCTGCTAAATTGGCCAACAGGATGTTCAGAATCATCAGATCTTCTGTCACAGGGAGCTAGAACTTTCATTTAATAATATGCATTTCACAAATATGCATATTCAATTCCTCACACCCTCCTTCCAATGTAGATGATGTGTGTGTAAAGGGATGTGTAAAGGAATATATGCCATCTACTGTTATTGAAAGTAAATTTTGAAGTATTAGAGAAATACTAGTCCTCATATCAGTTGCCTAGCAAGCTAGTAGTACAAATATATACAACTTAGGTAAAAGCAATGCTAAGGTTCAATTGTAAAGCATGCCATTTATCCATTAGGATGTCACCAACTGAGCAGAGGTATAATTTGTATTTTGAGTTTAAACTTTAGAACAGCACAGTCAAATGCAAAATTAAATTTTGATTAATTTAAATATAAACGTAAATAGGTGCATATATCTACTGGCTACATATTAGACAGTATATCTTTAGAGCATCAATAAGACAAAAATGTAAATCCACAAATAGTTGGAAGTATCAAATCAGTTGAAGCAGATGGGTAGGACATAAACATATTTTGGAATAGAACTAAGGTGACTTATTTTTTCTGTAGCCTTGTTCATATATAGCAACCTCATTGACTGTGCTTCCTAATAAGTGCATGGCTAAAGGAACTCTAAGTTATTTGGCTAAAAGCAAGGCAAACAATTCATCAAACACAATTTTATTAGGAATCCTGAGAATTCATGGGTCAGTTGATGGTAGGTCCTGACTCTAAGAAACGAATTATTTAGGGAAGAGCAAAACAGGTTAAACACCAAGGTAAATACAGCTGAAGTAAGATCTCTGATATAGGTCAAGCAAAGCCCTGTAGGAGAATGGGTGTATTTCATTCCATTGTCAGATAAAATAGTTTGTTTCCTAGAAAGAGTGGTATTTGTGGTGATCCTTGAAGGATGAGGACAATAAGAGAAATAAACTATATAGCAAGAGACTTAGAGACATGAAAGGGCAC
This sequence comes from Hippopotamus amphibius kiboko, assembly GCF_030028045.1. Lineage (NCBI taxonomy): Eukaryota > Metazoa > Chordata > Mammalia > Artiodactyla > Hippopotamidae > Hippopotamus > Hippopotamus amphibius. The sequence continues at coordinate 168,382,626 of NC_080187.1, read as the reverse complement.
ATTTTGTGTATGGAAGTTTAGGAGTGATTGGAACAGTGCAGTTTAAAATCATACTAATAGGCAATTTGGCATCAGGACATGAAAGGTCCCAGATGTTGTGCCTAGAAATTTGAAACTTATTCTGTGAATGATGGAGCCCACAAATATTTTGATAAGTATAATAACATGATTTCATCTGTGCTTCAGGAAGGTAACCCTATAGCAAGGTATAGGGGTAATTGCCAAGGTAAGAAATGAAAGGCAGGGAAACAAGTGAAGAAACTAACTGTAATCCAAGAAGATGATACTAGCCTGAACCAGGCCAGTATTTTAGAAGGAATGTAGAGTAAATGATATCTTTGTATGACATGGCAGAATTTAGAGTTGATTATTTAAGTCAAACATCATCAGGAAAGAGAGAAGTCAAAGATAGTTTACACTGTCTCATTCCAAAGCCTGGTGCAAAAGGTGATGTCCTTAAGAGAAGGTTTGGTTTTAGTTTGCTTACTTCTTTATTTTGCTTCTTTTTTTTTTATTTTTTGCCTTTTTACATTGGTAGGAGTATGGCATTTTTGCGAAGTCAGTGTAGAAACTGATAATTCAAGGGAAAGAACATGAGTTAATCAGACATGCAATTCACAAAGAAGAATTCCAATTATAGTTATATTGAAAAATATTGTGGAGTTAATACAAATTCAATTGAAAAATTCAAGCAATACAAATGTGTGTAGAGCAAAAATGAAAAGCAAAAGTAACCTCATCCTTTACCTTTCCACCATGCTACCTGTTAAGGGTTTCTACTATTGATAACTTACAGTATTTACTACCATAACTTTTTCTGCATATATGTAAGTACATTTTTAAAGTGTACATCTCTTCAACGTGCATTTGTATGCAGAAATATCTATAATACACATATAATACTGATGTTACATACCTGCTAGAGTTACACAGTGCTACAGCCCTGCAGGTGTATAATTATATTTATACAAATAGAACAGTTTTTACTCAAAGAAATAATTTATCAATATATCACATACCCCTTTCATGTCAACATATATAGATGAATGTCATTTTTTTCAATGGTATATAGGGTATTCCATAACATGGATGTCACCATTTAACTACTCTTTTTGTAGTATACATTTAGGTTGTTTAAAATGTGTTTATACAACAAATAATTGTGATAATTTAATACCTTGGTGTCTTTAAGAATATTTTCCTTATTAAAAAACAAAATCATTGATTTAATATGTTCTACTGAGAAATATATAAATTATGCAATATTTAAATATTATCATGCAAATAAAAATTCAAATATATTTTCCTTTACTTGCAGTTTTTAGAAACTCTTCTAAAAAAAAGAGAGATAATGGTAGAAATGATCACGTATGAAATTTAAAAAACAAAGATTTTTCAAGTGAAGACGATCTCATTTTTAATTATTGGAAAGTCGTTATCTATGCATGTGGTATACAGTTCTATGTTTTGTATCCATCCATCTACATAGCTTCTATGGAATACTGACACACCCCTCACACATGCACGTACACTTTGGATCCTTTTACAATATATCATTTGAATGTGATATGTTCTATCTGAGGTTCAATGTATGAAATAGCCACACGATTGCAATTCAGAGAATCCCTATTTGAAGAGAGGTGAATACAAGTTTCACCTTTGTGAATATTCAGAAATTGAATCTCAGGAAGAAATTTACTCCCAGTAAACATTGTTTTTATATGGAAAATGCAGACGTAGGACATGGCTATTTTCAGAATGACACAAATCTACAGACACAACTAGAAATACACTTTAGCATAGAGAGAATTGCAAAGAACTTTCTACTTGTGCAAATGTAATTCTTCCCTGGCAGAGAGTTCAATGCTGTGAAGTCTCTTTAACTTCATTCAGCTTAATTCTAATTTGTAATCACCACTTTCCATAAAAATAATAATAATAACCTATTCTTCTAAAGGTGGAAAAATGAAGCTATGATAAACCATAAATATTCTGGAGGCCATATCTATTAATTGTACACATACAAATAATTCTCTGCCAATCATATGTTCCTCTATGTCTCAAATCACAAAAGATAAAGAATTATACAGTTGCTTTTCTTATATTTGAGATCCCTAAAAGTTGGAACCAGAAGAAAGGAAGTTATGTTTTGTTGAGCAGGAACTTAGAAAACAAACCAGCCAACCTACCTCATGGGATTTTCTTCATCTGCTTTAATATACTGGGCTGCATGTGTGCCTTCCTGTGAGACTAGATAAGCATATCCATTGTGTACATTTGGTCAAGCAAAATGTCTTGCTAAGTCAAAGACACAAGTGTAATTTAGTCAGCCATATGCGTCCCATATATCAGGTTTTTCCTACCCATCCCTTCCAGAAAGATTCTCATAAGTCTCCCAATGCAACTTCTGTGTTGTTATACTGAATTTGGAAGTTTCAATATGTAATAACTTCAAAAATCTTTCCTTTTTTGTGTATTTCCTTTTTAAAAAATTATGTCAATGTTCAATTAGTTATCAATTTGAACATTATAATATAATATGATGAAGTTATTGTTGATCAATGTCTGCATCTCTGTGTTTATTAAAGTATAGCTGATTTACAATGTCGTGTTAGTTTCAGTTGTACAGCACAGTGATTCAGTTTTTTTATACACACACACACACACATACTTTTTCAGATTCTTTTCCCTTATAGGTTATTACAAATATTAAGTATAGCTCTGTGTGCTATATAGTAGGTCCTTGTTGGTTATCTATTTTATATATGATAGAGTGTATATGTTAATCCCAAACTCCTAATTTATCCCCCCTCCCTCTCTTCCTCTTCAGTTTTTGAATTGGAGTTCAGCAGAGTGAACACGCAGAAATGCCCTGATAATTCTAGAATCTGCTTAGCCTTAACCTTGTGGGCACAGCTGGGGAAAAAAAAATGCAACTTTCTCTTATAGTTCCAGTTAGATTATGAAAGCTTTCTGTTAATTATAAGACTCAATACATTTCACAGGGCCTTAACAGATGGACCCTAAGTGTCCATCATAAGGAACTAACTAAATAAATTTTGGCATGCTATTATGCAATTTGAAGAAGGAAGAGGAGAGGAGGAGGAGGAAGAGGACAAAAAGAAAGTATATGTGTGCCTTTGGGAATGATCCCCAAAATGTGGAGAAATACAGGGAGAGAAAGAAAGAGGGAGGTATGTGCACATACACATTCTCCATTTAAAAACATAATGACCATATTCAGATATGCTCATACATGTATACAAAAATGTGAGAAAATACAGGAAACCAAAAGCCATTGCTGCTGAGGAGAAATCTGATGTGTGTAGTCAGAGAAAGCCTTATTTTTACTGGCAAAACATTTGGCATTATTTTAATTTTTATTCCTTTCATGCATTGTTTTTCCAATGAAAATTTGGATTTTAAATGAAAACAATGCCTAAAAATCTGGAATTTAATTGCTTCCCGTTTTCTACACATTAGTAAGGTGAATAAAACAATATGCGTACAAGTGCTTTATGTTTTAATTTTAAATAACAAGTAAACAGATGTCATACTAGGCTTTTATTATCATTATAATGGAGAGATTTATACTTTTCTAGGAATAATTTTTCTTAATGATATTTTAAATTGTTGACCATCCACTGTCCTTAAAACCCTCTTCTCTTGGTTTCTAAAACATTGCATTTTTCTTGTACCTTCACATTACGTCGACTTAACTTTTTATTTAATTATATTTGTAATCTACCATAAAATAGAAATAGTCATCAAGTAATAATTTATATTCTCTCCCTCTCTCTGTCTAAACACACACACACACACACACACACACACACACACACGTACAAATGCGGGCCCAAAAACTCCCACAATCCTGTGAGGAAGATATTATTATCCCTAATTTATAGATGACCAAAATTAAGCTGACTAGTTAAGATAAAAGTCTGAAAGCACGTAATTAGTATATGCTGAAGCCATAATACAAACACAATTCAGTGTGATTTCAGGGGCTACGTTCTCTCATCACACCATGTTGCATCTTCCATTAATACTGGTGTTTCTCAACATTCTCTGGCTCTCTTACTGTTGTTGTTTATAACTACCCTTTTGGAAATCTCATCTACTCTTAAGATTTGAATGTCCACTTCTCTAAGGATGACACTTAAAGCAATCTCTCTAGTTCTGGCATTTCCTATCTATTGCAGTCCCACATTGACAAGGCACTGACTCTCAATAGTCACATAAATGGCCAGCCATAAAATTCAAAATGGTGTTAACTGGAAATCATTCTCCCGTTCCAAATCATTGTGTTTGTTTTTTAACTATCCTATAATGTCACTTGTTACACAAATCTCTCCATTGCCAGCCTAAATATTTTGAAATCATTTTTTCCCCTTCATTCTTCACTGTAAATTTTAATCTATTATTGAGTTTTTCCACTTATCACTTTACCTGTTTCACATTCTTCTTATCCACTTTTACTTTCGAGAACCCAAGGCCTTTATCCCTTACATTTTGGTTAATGAAACAATTTCCCAGTTAGTGTTCCTATTTCTAAACTGTGCTTTCAAATCCATGTCTTATAAAAACATGGATTTAAATATTTTTGTTAACATTTTATTGTATTCAAAAAAATTTTGAACAGAAGACTTGACAGTGATTTTAAGTAATAAAACGTGGTATATTCTAGAATTTTTAAAGGTAGTATATTAAATTTGGACTCCTACAGTTCTGTAGGGATGCTTTCTTCAACATGTATATTACTTCTTCCCATTTTATCATAACTCAACTTGCTGAACGAAGAATCACTCCACTTTCTTAAGTGAAGCTTCACTTTAAGGAAATCCTCCACTAGCACATAAACATACATATAGGACAGTCATGTTTTATATTTACAAAACACAAGAAATCTGTTCTGTCATTTTGGTTTCATTATTCCATGACTCATACTTAGATCAGCAAAAAGCTAAGTAATAAGCAAGATTTCACTGCAGCAGTACAAAGGATAGAAAGCAAAAACTTTTGAGGAAAAGCGGAGCAGTCAATTTTAACAGAGGCTCAATATGAAAAGTTGATGTGAAAACTAAAAATATTTAACTGGACTTAGAAATCAAGTAGATATCGGTGCCCTTTAAGAAAATAGTTTCAGGGGAAGTATAGAAATAGAAACTAATTGGAGTGAAAGAGTGGGGAATGAGCAACTGTCTCCTGAGTTAGTAGAACAGTGGTTTTCAAAGCTGGCCAGATATTAGAAACACATGGGGAGTTTTTTTTGTTTGTTTTTTTTTATTATTTTTGGGGGGTACACCAAGTTCAATCGTCTGTTTTTTTACACATATCCCCGTATTCCCTCCCTTGCTTGACTCCCCCCACCTCGAGTCCACCCCACCCTCCCCGCCCCAGTCCTCTAAGGCATAAGTTTTTTAAAACCGCCAATGCCTGTGCTCTACTCCAGAGCAATTGTGTCAGTTTCTGGGGAAGGGGATTGGTTGTCAATAGCTTCCAAAGATTCCCCAGGTGATTCTAATATTTAGTCAGGTTTGAAAACTCGCTTGCAGTATTCTTTTCAGGAGCTTGGCTGCAAAGGCAAGGAGAGGAAACAGAGAGGAAAATAAGACGCTAGACAATAGGAATTCTTGTCTGAACAGAAGTTGAAAATATTTGAGATTAGAATCCAGGTTATGGAAGAAATGGAAGTGCAGAGATCAGTATCACTGGTGGAGAAATCATTCCTGAAAAGAAAGGGATGAACCGCCTATCTTCTGTACTTGGAGAAAAAGATGTGAAAGTGAGTACAATTATAATTCTGTTGTTTTTCTTTTTTACTTATTACATAAGGAGATTAGGACAGGAAATTGAGAGAATTTGACTGATAGCCACAATTTTTGCTAAGATTATATTTACCTTCTGCAGTAGGAATGGCAATAATGTGAGGGATTTAAAGACATTGGTAAAAATTTGGAATAACTCACATGGGAAAGGTATCTGTTCAAGATAATTTTCAAGTAGTTCATACTGACCTGGTGAAATTGACCACCATAATCTACGTAAATATGTGATTTTCCCCAATGACATTTTAATATCAACATATAGGAGGAAAAGAATGTTGCGAGAGATCCAATACTTGGCATTATCAGGGAAAATATGACAAAGAACCAAAGACAGAAACATTGAAAATACTGGCATCAATCTGCTTGAAATAGACTATCATTTGAATAGATGAAAAGTTGATGGAATTTGAAATCATTTGGAACAAAGTAACGTTCACGAAGGGTCATGGACACTGCAAACCAAGTAGTTCTAGGATATGAAATGTGGGAGAAAATAAACTTAAAGAATTTGAAATTCTGTTTATCACCCTAGATATTATCCATGAAAAAAGCAAAATTTAGAGTGGAAGTAGTAAATGTCCAATGAGTGAAGAGGGAAGGAGAGGGACAGAGAGAGAAAATTGGGCAAGGGAGAGAGGAGAGAATAGGAATAACCTGGGTTCACAATGCCTCAGTTTTCCGAATCCCTTTCTTGTTTTTCTTAGTTTTTGTTCTGGTTCTTTTCCCTCTTCCTTGCCCCCCTTTTTTTTTTCCAGTTCTTTATTGCAGTATAATTGCTTTACACTGTTATGCCAGTTTCTGCTGTACAACAAAGTGAATCAGCTGTATTTATACATATATCCCCATATCCCCTCCCTCCCAAGACTCCTTCCCATCCTCCCTTTCCCTCCTCTTAAAGGCCCATATTTCCTGAGCTTCTGCTCTTGGCCCCCTTTTTCTTATTTCTTTATAAGTGTACTAACGACTCTTTCCTGTCTGCAGTTTCCCATTAATATAAATATCTTTCCATAGTCCACTTTCATATATTTAGACTTGTGCTCTACTTTTCAGATTGATACTCAAGTGTCTAAGTACTGCAGGCTGAGAGTCCCAGCTCCCATTCAAATTCAATATTTCTTTCTAACACCAGCTCTTCACCTAAACTTCTTTTCCTCTAGTATCATGATTTACAACCCTGGGTATCACCTGGGGAAATTTAAAATTCTGGGCCCCATTTTCACAGGTGTTGATTTAATTAATCTGGGGTTCTACCTGGGTATTGGGCTTTTTTAAATGTTTCAGGTGCCCCTGATGTTCAGGCATGTTGAGCAGCACCATAGTGAGTTCTGTAAAGTTTCTCAAGTCTGGCTTCACATTAGAATTACCAGGGGAGCAGTTTTTAAATACTGTTCTAGACCCCACCACTTATCAATTGAATACGAATCTCTGAGGTTGGATCTTAGGCTTTAATATTTTCGGGTTTGTTTGTTTTGTTTTTATACAAGCATTTAATGTTGAAAATTTCTGTCTAAGCATTTCTTTAGCTACATCCCACAAATTTGGAAGTTTGTATTTTAATGGTATTATTATCTCTTGAGACTTTCTCTTTGATCCATGGATTATTTAGAAATGTGTGGTTTAATTTGGGGGATTTGGAGATTTTTAAATTATCTTTTTGTTATTGATTTCCAGTTTAATTCCATTTTGATCTGGGGTCATATGTTATAAAATTTCAACTTGTACCAATTTGTTAAAGTTTGTTTTGTGATCCATGATATGGTACATCTTGGTGAAAGTGCCATGTGAACCTGAAAATAATGTTTCCATTGTTGTTGGGTAGAGTGGTCTGTAAATGTCAATTAGGTCTAGTTTGATGATGGCATTAAGTTCTATATTTTTATGTCTACATGTTCGATCTATTATTCAGAAAGGAATGCTGAAGTTTTCAACTATAATGGTGGATCTGTCTCTTTCTCTTTTCATTTCCTTCAGTTTTTGTGTCATGTATTTTGAAATACTGTTGTTAAGTGCATACACATTTAGGATTGTTAAGTCTTATTGGTGAATTAATCCTTTTATCATGTAATGTTCATCCTTATCCCTAGTAGTTGTATTTGCTCTGAATTTTACTTTGGTGTTGGTATATTAGGCTTTGGTATTTTGAAAAGCTTCCCAGGTGAGGTTCAATTGTAGCCAAGTTTGAGAAGCATTGCTCTGACAGTTCCAATCTCAATGAACAACTATAAAGTTAATAATTTTTACTCATCCAGGCCTGGGAGTCATGATAAACCCTGAATTTATCCCCACCTTCTTCTCATTCTGCACTCAATTAAAAACCAAGTCTCGTGCATTCTGTCTTTGTAAAAGATTTCTTAACAACATCTCGTCGTAAATGTCTAATAGCCATTTTAAGCTTACCATGTATAAAACCAAATTTCTGACATTGCCAATCAAAACTAGGCTTGCAGAGTCTAGAATATCATTTTGAGATTTCTCTTCTGGAAATGGTACTATAGGGAAAAAAATAATATTGTCAATTTAATTATAGCTAACATTTGATATGGATTAAAAACATCTGGTGGGGTAAAATTTGTCTTTGGATTTTGTATATCTTCTTCCCCTCAGGTTAAATTGTTAGATAATAATATTTAAGATTCTAGTACCTTGAGTATACTTATATAGAATGACAGAACAAGCAATTTATAGAACTTGTGTTTAAAAGAAAAGAGCTTATAAATCTGCTGCTTCATCTCTTTGTCATGAGTCAAAACCAGAAATTTTAAATGCCAACAAATTGCCAAAGGAAATTTGTCTCATAGTCAAAAACAGGAAATATTACATTGTGAGTTGGTCTGAGCTTCCTTGAACTTGAGATGGTTTCATGCCTGCTTGCTCTCTTTTTAGAAAAAAATAATTGTTTAGAGCAATAGTAAAAGTTATATTGCCCTTTTTGTTGTTAATATTGACTCACATAATTTCTGAGTATGCCACTTGCTTTGCTCTTTAAAGAAAAATGAAAACTACCCCAATGTGGGTTTTCAATACCTATTAAGCCCCTGAGTCAATGAATTCAGTCTGCTCTGATAATATTGTAGCCATGACATAGGCCAGTCACTGCAAGGAAAAAATGACTTATTAGTAAGAGAAATATGTGCATATTTGTGCAAATATCAGAATCTATCACATCCTGTGTTTATTTGGTGATGCTAATATATAATATTCCATTTGCTTACTCTTTCATTAATATGTAAATAGGCAAAGGGAAAGGAAAAAAAATAAAAATATTCTTCCAATTACAAAGTGACTGCAAAGGCCTAATCAATACTACATTTACTATTTCCCTATAACTCTACATGTTTAGCTTTTAGAAATCTGTCTTTTAAATATGTTATTTTTCTTAATTTGGAGTTAATCAGCTGAAATAGGTTCATCCCTTTCATTTCATCAGTATCACAAAGTGACTGTCTGGGAGCCTGAGTTCTAATGAGGCTGCCATTCCAAACACGTACAGACAAAGCAGTGGTTTCCCTGGCAACGAGCACCATGAAAAAGCTCTTAGAATAGTTATTCCCACCCTTACACACAAGTCCTTTTCATTTCAGTAAAGCTTCCTGTCAGAATGCATTCATCAATGTAATTTACCAATGAAATTTGAGAGATTAAATCCCTTTCCCCACAGGAATTAAAAAATAAAAACTACCACTAAAAATCAACAGCTATGCTGAAATTACACTTGTGTTGTCAAATGATGCTTCAAAGGAAGTAAAGGACATCGTAAGATTCCTGAATTCAGTTAACGTCACTTTCAACCTGAGATTAATTTTCATTTGATTTTAATCCAAGGACATAGATGGTAGATGCGTTGGGAGGAGGGGCAGGTGCATTCAATCACTATCTCTAAAAGTATGGTATCCTTCACAAACATTACACTTTTGTTAGTGATATTTACCAAGAAAAGCAAATTCTGGAAAGGTGATACCATCTTTTCAACTGTTGGAATTAAGCAAAAGATTTTTGAATTAAATACTTGAACCTACCTTCCATCTATGTATGTAATATAAGAGAGCACAGAAACAGGCAGCGTCTTGTGCTTTGTAGCATTTCGAACAAGAAAAAAAAATCTGGAAGTAAAAGGAGTCTGGTTGAAAGAACTGCCCATATATAAAATAATTGCAACACTTTATTTGCCTTTCTTACTAGAAATCAAATTCTTTGAGTTTAAAATACACCCACTGTTTGTAATACAAAATGGGAATAACAGAATAACAGGCTTTCAGCATTTCTCAAGATGTTAACACCCAACAGGTACAGGGAAAGTTTATATGTTAGTGATTTACCCTGGTGTCCTCATTGAGCATATATCTATGCTTGTTTTTCAGCCAACATGCTACAGCAAAGGAACGTTCATGTTGCCCAGCGCTTTTTCTTTAAAGTGGTATCAAAATTACTTTTACATAGATTAGGTTGTATTTTATTGCTCAGAAAAGTCTATCTTGCCTTCATTTTTGTTCCATGACACTTAGCCTTATAATAATATTAGAAAGTCAAGGCTACCATTGTGAAATAAAACACAGGCACATACAAACACACACGATTCAAGAAAGAGGTAAGAAAATAATTTACAATGACAGAGAAAGCAGGTCATTCTCACTATTTTTTTCACCTGAAGATTGAAAAGGAAACTCATTTCAGTTTTGTAGCATTGCATGGATTGCTCCAAACACAAAATGAATCAAGTCTCCTGTTGGATTATATAGGTGGTGTTTCTTCTCTTTCCTAGTGAGATAATTCCTTGCTTTCAGCTGTAGCATGCAAACTTAAATATTGTCTTTCTCAGAATGGTTTTGAAAAGTGGGTCCCCATTTTACTATTGTTTGGGGATAATAAAAATCACAAATTTCATTAAGCATCAAAAAGAATGTGGAATAAAATGTAATGGGAATGAAGTAACAATTTGGGATGAAATAGATGAGAGTTTCATTCCATGAATATTCATCAGTTTCTTAGAATTTGCATCTTATGTACAGGCTTCAGGAAAAAAAATGTAGTCTGTGTGTTTAAATAGACATTATCTCTTCCTGCTGGTTTATGTTTTCAACATAGGAGGACATCCACATTACTAAATGTGGAGAACATATTTTTAAATATTCAAATCTGTATACTAGTCTAATGAATCTGTATTTCTAATTTATATTAGAGAAGTAAAACCTTTTAAGAGAAGCAAAACACAAAGATTTTGTTCATCTGTTTATTATATTTCTTTGTTTTTCAAAGGACATTTAATTTTATGCTTACAGGCGAGTATATAATTCAAGTACTTCCATGAAATAAAATATCATAATACACAGTTCTCTACAATTAAAGTTACAGTGCAAAACCTCAGCTGAAAATTACTTATAAAACTTCCAATTACAGTTTTACAAGTTTAGGTATTCTCTTCACAGTTGAGAAATATAATGCAAATAAAAGTTGAGTGTGCTTCTCTGCCTCCAACTACAACATAAAGTTGATCTTCCATATCATGTTTCTTAAAAGCAACTCTGAAATAAGTTTCCTCCAAAACCTCTAAATTATTCTCTTTCCCTAATGGCTTGTTGTATTGTTCCCCAGCAGAATGACTAGAAAAGCCCTATTGCACTTAATCTAATTAGGGATTTTTGGAGAAACAGAGGTTGCATAGTTCTCATTAACTGACTAAAAAAAAAAAAAGAAAAGAGAAGAAAAAAGAAAAAAAAACTGTATCATGTCTAAAGGTATAGAGATAACAGGAAAAAAAAAAAGAAAGGAAGAAAAAAGCATGATTCCTTTTAAAGTTCCAGAAATGAATGTAAGGGTTCATATTCTGGTACATTAACAGTTTGTTCCAGTACATTGATATTTTATGTGGAAGCCCTACTCTGCAATTAATATGCCTGATGCAAATTGAAAAACCCATAATCCATCCTTCTCTGTTGGAATGTAAGAGTATATTATTATTGAGAAGCTACAGGATACCAGAGCCATTTTTTAAACTTGAGTGCTCATTACCTTAAATCTGCATATAAAACAGTTCTGCATTCAGACGAGGTAATACATAACGGAATATATTGTGGCACATATAAAAAAAAAGTGCTCCAAATAAAAATGACCTGTGGGCTTCCTTTGTAGAAGAAATTTATGCCATTCCAGGCATTAGGGATTAACGATAGCTAACAGCGAAAGAGGAGGAATGAGCATTAAAATACTGTGCCTAAATTTTCTGACTACCCCAAGGCTACAGGACAAACTGAATTGTCTAATTATCCTTAAAGGTGAGGACTAGGTATTTATCATTAAGCAAATACGGTATTTGGGGATTGCACCTGATTTTGTCACATTAGTATACAGAATATTTCTTATAGCTTTGAAAGAGAAAAGACAACCTTAATGGAAGTAAGAGGGAAGAAAGAAAAAAGAAATCTTTTGTTTCTAACCATTCAGAGAATCTCTTTCCTTGTTTCCAAAATTATGCACACAGTTGCTCACAGGACATATAATTCTGCTCTTGTCTTCTGTGATTTACAAAATCCAAGGTGTTAGTGAAAGTTTTATTGTACCTATTTTAAAGGGAAAGTTAACCACACACCACTAAGGAAAGATATTCAAATGTAATACATTCTCAAAAATTGCAAGATCCCATGGATACACGTTTATGTCCTTCATGGTTCTCTCTTAAATCTGTTCAATTCACTTGCTTCCTATTTATTTTAACTCACTTGAAACATGTTCAGTTCATTTACTCCCATCACCACCACCTGAGATCTGTGCCTTATCAGCATTTTAGCATTTGCATGGAACCTTCCTTCTTAGTTCTCTTCCTAGCCATCACTTCAGACATTTAATGCTTCCTACTGGCAGTTATCTGTATAATTGTTTTATTTTTCTTACCAAGTGATACGATTCTTGAGGCAAGAGGCTGTGTGATATGACCTGTATCTTCCAAAACAAGGAATCATATTGATTTTCATGATTTACATGTAATAAATTTTTGCTGAAAAATTATATTTATCAATTTTGGAACACAAATTGTATCTCCAGAACAAAAAAGGGAATTCTACTCTTTGACACTTAGGAGTATCTTATGATAATCGTCGTGGTCAAGCATTATACTTTTTACTTGCTGCTACTCTTATGTAGTAGACTAGGACAGCTAGTAGATTAGAATCTAATGTAGTAGACTAGCTACCTATAGTAGACTAGAATCAGCTAGAGCTTCAGAGCATATCAGAGAAAAGAGACATCCCAGGGGCTACGTAAAATCAAATACCTCTATTTTACCAACACAGAAATTTACATCTGTAAAGACTATCAACCTGGTCAAGTTCATGTGTAAAGTCAGCTGCAAAATCAAATTTCTTTCCTCTCATTGCAGTGTGTTTTTTTATTCTACAACGATGCCACAAACAGGAAAAAAATTGAAATACATACTAGATTTGTGAGAATAACATGTATTTCTATATTTCAGACCAGCATGTAACTTCACACTCACTTGGAAAGATAATAGTTTGTATCAGATGAATCCACACACACATACTCACTCACTTTGGCTTTGGCTCCAATAAAATAGGACTGGATGTTTCACATATTTTTCCCCAGTGCAAATGTTTAAAGAAGGCTAAAGAGATCATTTATATGAAATTTCTTTTGATAAAGTTCATATTTCTCAAAGTGACTAACACATAGTCATTACTCAAAAGATATTTTAGGAAAAAAGTGGAAATGAGAATGCAAAAATTGAGAAAAAAAAAGAATAAGGCAGGGTAGGAAGGGAGGTTCTCCTACAGGTTAAATGCATTGCATATGTATGTGTAATCAGAGAATAAAATTGAGTGCCATGTGATTTGACTCATGCTAAAATGCCTCTCACGATGAAAAATCTCTTCTAATGGCCTTACACAATGTTTTACATTTTCACCATTAAAACAAAACCTTTGATTTCAGATACTGCATCTCATGGCATCTTTGTTACAAAAAGAGCAAAATTAAAGAAGGAAAGTAGACAATATATCAATTCTGCAGGCTATTGCAGAGGATTGGGGGTGTGGGGAGAGAGGGGGAACTGAAAACAGTTGTCATGAATTACAGCTAAATATTTTACTTTAGACATGAATAGAGTATTCTGAATGTAAATAACATTACATTTAACACCAAGGGAAGTTATGGAGTTGCCTTCCTATAGTAATTTTTTAGAATAGTAGAGCATATTGTAAGTCAACTATACTTCAATTTAAAAAATAGTATAGCTTAACAGCTGGCTAGGATGGTAAGGATAGAGATGTGGGCAAGAGAAAAATCCTTAATGACAAATCCAAAATTTAAATTGTTCTTTCCAACTGGGATGGTTCTTTTTTCATACAGCTAATTACTTTGTATATGTCTTTAAACTGCTTTCAAAATCTCTGTGAATATCATGGGCTTAGTTTTAAAGGCAAGTAGTGCTGTCTATAACATCATAAAAGTAGTTTGCAACAACCAACATGGATTTATGTCATTATGGGATAATTTTTATTAAAAGAGAGAGAGAAAGGTTGTGTGTAAGGGAAATTCACTAGCATAGAATACAAATGAGTAAATAAGGGAAGGGGCTTGAAATTGCAAGCAACTCTTTCCACTGAAAATAGGAGAGTAGGAATTTTATAATTTACAACAGGAATGGTTACATTGAGATATTAAGTAAATCATTTTGACTGTTAGGGTTGTTAGACTCTGTGATGTGTTACTATACGATGTTTGGGACGTTCCTTTGGATATGTTCTATACTTAAGTAATTTTCTCTTTCTGATGTGTATAATCAGAAGTTCTTGAAATAGGAAGACTTTAAATATGATCTCTCAGGCTCACTTCCAACACAATAATTATTTGATGAATAAAACCGAAGATAGTTTATATCTTGTCCTTGGTAGATTACACTGTAAAATCAAAGTATTTCTACTTCAGTGGATATTCCTATAAGTTAAGGTGACGTGCACTGTTGAGGTACAGTCATTGTGCCTAATTTCCACATCTAAATTCTCTTAATGCCTTAGATATGTAGAAAAGCCATTGCTCTGTGTTTCATCATCAGTTAATACTGGACATACATTCTTTTCTAAATAAACTTAACATAGGAAGGGTCTAACCCATTCATCTAAGAACCTATATATTCTACATGAAATAATTCCTCAATTTTATCAGTGAGGTAATACAAATGATCAAAATGTTATATCAGGCTCTTAAGAATCAGGGATTTACTAATCATTTTGAGTATCTAAAGACTCAGATATAGAGGCCCCAGGAAGAGGCAGAGAGAAATCTAGAACTCTCTGGGTCTTTTCTTACTCCATCAGACGGACATTGGGATGTTATCTACATGAAATGTAAGCAGTATCAGTTATGAAACATCTCTATATTATATTCAAACAGGCACATATTTTCCAGGAATTTATGCCCATATGTACATGGGTCCTAGATGTGTTTAACCTAAGGAATGCTAGGCAACCTGGTACATCCTGCTAAAAACACCCCATAGATAAGAACTCTTCCACTAATACTATTAGTTTGTTTGCCAAGAAGTTTGCTGTTAGCATATGTATAAGTACATAAGTCTGCTAGAGCTCTCAGAAAAAAGTGTCACAGATGGGGTAGCTTAAATAAGAGAATTTCATTTTATCACAGTTCTGGAGGCTGGAAGTCCAAGATCAAAGTGTGAGCAGGTTTGATTTCTCCTGAGGCCTCTCTCCTTGACTTGCAAGTGACCACCTTCTCACGTGTGTCCTCATGTGGCCTTTTTTCAGTGTGTGCCCACCCCAGCTTGGCTTCTCTTCCTCTTCTTATGAAAGAGGATTGGGTTAAGGCCCCACTCTTAGGACTTCATTTATCCTTAATTCCCTCTTTAAAGGACTTATCTCGAGGTAGAATCAGACTGGGAATTAGGACTTCAACGTGTGAATTTGGGGGGGCATAATTCATCCTACATCAACAAGGATATGCATTTTTAGGTGTCTTCCAGGTAGAGTATGGATAGCAGACCTGCTTCTTATTCCTCAGCTCCTAAATGCCTCAAAATCCTGTAGAATAGAGGGGCTTTGAAAGAACAACTAGGAAGTGATAAAGGAGGGTAAGGGATAAGCTAAATCTTCTCAAAGGCTGTGTTAAAGCAACAAAGAGAATGCATATTACCAAGGAATTCTGAGGTGATGTAAAACATTTCATTTAAGATGCAAACCCGAACGTCTGTGTAGTAAAAGTATAAAATTCATTTGCTGAGAGCTATCAAAGTATCTCTTCTTCTAAAAACAAATATGTTCCTAACAGTAACGCCTCTGTCGTAAAAGTGTTCACCATTTTTATCATAGCTTTGAATTAAGCAAATAAATCTTCAGTACTTTTCACCATGTACTCACCACAGTACTTTTCCTAAACCACACTTACTTTCTAATCTTTGCCATCACCATGTTTCAGATATTCATCATTCCCTATCTGTCTTTCTAATTCATTGTTTAAAACATCATAGGTTAATTGGTAATAATGCTCCAGAAGTGAAATATAATTGTAGTACAATGAACAAAGAGAGTAGTGAATGGAAAAATAGAAAACCCAGCAATAGATAAATACTAAATCTCAAATTAGTAAAGGAAAATGAGTAATGATTTTGTGGAAAAATAGTGAATGGATCTATATCTTTTATTGCTTATAATAAGATTATTTCCAGTGGATTAAAAAATTAAAGGTAGAAAATAAAACTGTGAAGGCTTTTGAATAAAATGTGGGACATTTCCTTGATGACCTTGAAGTCCAGAAGCCATAAGATTAAAGATGGGTAAACGTGAGTGGGATAAAAATAAACTTCTTCATGGAAAAACAATCTTGTAAACAAAGTGAAACTACAAGTGATCAATTGAGAAACAGTATTTGCTCTTCATATAGTATAATTTCTCTAATATATGAAGTGTTCCTAGAAATGTATGAGCTTACAATTGACAGCACCCCAAATAGGCAAGCATATAAGCAACCAATTCATAGAAAACTAAATGTAGGTGACTTTTAAACATATGAAAGAATATTCGAGTTAACTCATAATAAGAAAACTGTAATTAAGACAATAGTTTGATAATATTCTTTCACCAATCAGAATAACATCATTTAATAACACAAGGTTCTGCAAACACATAGAGAAACAAGTGCTCCCATCCATGCAGATCCATGGTTGAAATATAAACTGGTACACATCTATCTAAGGCAACTTGGTAATAGCTACCAAAAGGAAAAATAGATATATGCATTTCCAATTAATTACACCTAAATTCACCTAAATAATTACCTACATGTGAAATTACTTATATATTTTTCTGCAGTGAATAAATTTATATATATTAGCAAAATTCTGGAAACAACAAGACCATCAATACAGTGTTACTTCAATATATCATGAAGTTCCTTTTGATGAAATATGCCATAACCATAAAAAACTAATGAGCATGCTCCATATGTATTAATGTGAAAAGCTCCTCAAGAAAGCACATATAGTAAACTGCCAAAATAAGGGAAATTGATAATTTATAGTGATTCTTATATGTGCATAGAACACTTGAGACACCAAGAACAGCATTCACTCATGGTAAGAGATGAGAACAGGGCAGATGAGGAACACAGTGGAATGGAGAGCTTTTGTACTTTTGAATCATGTACATATATCACCTATTCAAAAAAAAAATGTTACATTCGTCCCCTAGACCTATTAATATCCAAATTCTTTAGCCAATTTTTTATAGCCCTTTACAATTGTTCCAGTAATATTTTTTCTTTCTTGCCCATGCTAAACCACCTACTCATCAGACACTTTAATGCCTTAAATTTGCCTGGCATTTTTCTACCTAAGTGATGTGAGACTCATATTCCTTGCAATGTGTTCTTCTTCCATCTATTATCACCTATAGTAATCCTACATATCTTTCATGACACATCTTAAATGACAGCTCTTTCAAAAATCCTTCTCTGATCACCCAAGTAGAAATGATCTTTCCCTCATCAAAATCCCTAGTGCACTTGTGCTCTCTTCTATACATAAGATATTTTTCTTATATAAGAGGTCTGTCATTCTATTAGTTTTGAAGTTCCTTAAGAGCAAAGATGCTTTTTATTCATCTTTATTTTTCAAAGTATTGTGTACAGGGTGCTATGCTAGACATCATATTTTCTCAAAAAGTTTAGCTTAAGGAATAAAAACAACTCAAAATGGAATAGCACGTTGTTCCATTTTTACACCTTAAGAAATATCATCAATAGTATTTACACCAACAAAACCAAATGGTAGCAGAATAGATGGTAAGGGAAGATGACTTCCTCTGGCATTGGACTCTGGTGTTAAGTCTATTAAGGAAAAAAAAAGGGGGTGGAATTAGGGACTAGTTTTGCTATCGAGTTAAAAATTGTTGAAATCCAGGGACCTCACTGAGGACCCAAGTAAGTCATTGCTTTCTGATAGCTGTAGCTCATGTTAAATGATTAATTTGTAAACATGCTTCCTAAAGTTTGTTATTTTCTCCTTTAGAATATGCCAGTAATTTCCACAAAGAAAGAGTGGTCCTGCTTACTGTTGTTTAGTTCAAATCTATGCTTAATTCATTAACAAATAATTGATAACTTCATATATTTGAAAATTTTAAAAACACAATATAGTCTAAAATTTCCTGTTTCTGATAATGGTATTGTAACTATATAGTGGAATATAATTATATAAGAGAATATCTTAGTTTTAGGGAAATACACAATGAAGTATTTAGGGTTAAAGGTGCATGGCATCTTCAGTTTATTCACAAATAGTTCAGGAAGGAAAATTATAGAGAGATCTGGCAATACATCAAGATCTAATCAAGATGAATCTGGTGAAGGGTCTATGGGAGTTCCTTCTACTATTCTTGCAGCTTTTTGTAAGTTTTAAATTATATCAAAGTAAGAGTTACATACACATGTGTACATATACAAGTACAATCAGGCAAATTGAATCTAAAATTTGATGTTAAAATTAAACATTAAAATTCAGGGTAATTGCGATCTTTGGCAGAAGTGAAGTTGGAAGGAAAAGTTATGAGGTCTTCATGGGAAATCACAGTGTTCTGATTCTTTTCTTTTAATTTATTTTTGGCTGCATCAGGTCTCAGTTGCAGTATGAAGGATCTTTGTTGAGGCGTGCAGGTTCTTTTGTTGTGGCGCACACGGGATCTTTGTTGCGGGCTCTTTAGTTGTGGCGTGCAGGTTTTTTCTCTCTCTAGTTTTGGCACGCAGGCTCCAGGACACATGGGCTCTGTAGTTTGTGGCAATCAGGCTCTCTAGTTGAGGCACGAGCTCAGTAGTTGTGGCGCCGTGGGCTTAGTTGTACTGCGGCACATGGGATCTTAGTTCCCTGACCAGAGATGGAACTCACATCCCCTGCATTGTGGATTCTTTACCACTGGACCACTAGGGAGGTCCCCACAGTGTTCTGATTCTTAATCTGCATGTTGATTACCAAAGAGTATTACTCACTTGAAATTCATCAGGTTGCCCATTCATGTATGCAGGTCATGTTTTCTGTATGTGTGTTTTCCTCCAGTAAAGTTCAACAAAAACACTACAAAAAAGGAAAAAAGATTTTGCTTGATTAACTATTATACAATGTATGCTTCTGATAACTTTCTATACTGATGAGAGAAAGTCATAAGATATAAGTACTTCAAATAGGACTTAGAGAAGTATCACTAGATATTGTTCAGTTTTTTTAAAAAGTACTTTAATACCAAATTTGGTAGCCTCCTACAAAACTTAAAATTCACAATAAATCATCTGTACATTCAGTCTGCTGATTCTAAATACTTCACAATAATCAAAATGTGTGTGAAAGTTATAGTGTGGGACACAATAGTCTTTAATCAGTCTAACTACTGTAATTAGGGCCTTATCTATATTTATGTACTAAAAATGTCTCCAAATAAGGTGAGCATAACAACATTTAAATTGTTTAATGTGTATCTATATGCCTTTACTGAAATTTGCGTATTTTTTTTTTAATTCAGCTTTTAAATTTCTACCTTTGGCTCAAGAACTTTAACAAAAGGCTTGACTTACCTTCCCTTTTTTTTTTCCTTTTCTTCTATCCTTTCATCCAACATGTATATCCTTAAATATCTTAAGTTTTAATGTAGCCCTAAATGAAGTATATTTTTATGTATAAACTATTATGCAAATCGAAAACTGGTTTGTAACTTGTCTGTTATCCTGAACTTGAACTACATACTCTAAAGAAAGCATTTAGAGGTTGTCATGTATATGCATTTATTTTGCTGAAAATTATAATTAAAATAACTCAGGAGACTTCCCTGGTGGTCCACTGGTTAAGACTCCCCACTTCCAATGCAGGGGGCGCGGGTTCAATCCCTCATCAGGGAACTAAGATCCCACATGTGGCATGGACAAAAAAATAAAAAATAAATAAAAAATAAAAACAGGGGAGAAAAAGAAAATTAAATTATAAAAAAAAGAAAATAATAAACAAAAAAATAACCCAGACAAAAAGATTAACCTTCTTTGGATTCAGTATGAAACATAGGTATCTTCCACTCAGAAAAGAAGTCAGAATATACCATAGTAAGTACATTTGACTCCAGAATTTTATACAGTTATTCATAGGTAGATTTTTATCACCTGCTAGGGCCTTGTATTCTTTTCCCTAAAGAAGGACCCATATTTTATAAGCTTCATTTCCACAAAGCCTGGATCTATCCCCTTTAAAAATGGTCTAGATAAATTTTAATGGGGAAACCAGAAGTAGGGTTGCCCTAAAATGAGTATATGGAAAAAGATCCCATAGATACACATTCCCTTCCTCTGTGTGGAAATAAAGATAAAAACCAAAAAGATGTTTTATGACATAAAACACTATAAGCACATTATATCTGAACCTGATTTCTTCCTCCTGGACTAAGCTTAAAAGGTCAGGAAACATATCTACTGTCTACCTAGTGCTTAGCACAAATCCTGTCATATAGTAGCTGCACAGTAAATATTTAAGAAATCAATGAATCAGCATTTGCCTGGCTTGCCATTAATCTGTATACAAGAAATCTATCAAATACCACTGACTAGAAAATTCTCATATCCTCCGAGGACAGATAGTAGAGATTACAGTGGCAGGAGGTCCTGTGATTCTCAGTAAGTAAAAAGCAATCCAAGGGGACAGAGGAGCAAGGCTGGAATTCTCTAAGATACTCTCTTTTCAAATAATTTTCATTCATAGTCAACTGCTTATTAAAGCATCCCAAGGCTTGACATCTTCTGTGGCTTCTGTATTTTTTTCTACAACAGAAGAGAAATTATTCACTATTGAATTGGGCAAAAAACGGAACTAAATGAACAGTTGCATTTCAATTGGGCCACTATTGCTAATAGTTTATCGTAATTCTCAAAGGTCTGGTCCCAGGATGCTCATGCAGGTTCACCCCTTGCTGCCCTCTTACAGTCTTTCTGTCAGCATTTTGAATGCTACTGATTCTGTGAGTAATATTTGCAGCAGAGGTCAGGCAGGCCAGTAAGTTCAGCATGCCCTCTCACTCATGAATTCGCCTCCTTCTGTGGCTTTTCACCATGAGTTCACATGTCAGTGGCCTCTACATCCCAAACTGCAGTAAGCAAGTTTCCATCTTGAGTAAAAGGAGAAAAAAGTGAATCCTGACTACTGCTAGCTTGTTTACACCAAAGGTCTAAAGTGAGCTGAAATCAACGGAGTGTAAATAAAAGAAAGCCCTCTTGTAGTAACATACACCCTCACACTTTGAAAGATTCTTAGTTTAAATGCAGTCGTTTATTGGTCACTAACACTGCATTGTTATCCGAGTATTGATATGCCTATTGCTGTAGGAAGTGCCACCAGTTCTAGCAATGCCCATTCTGGGATTTTTGCCTATTGCTTATTCCATCTATGGGCTTGATGAAATTGCAGTGGACAAAAAGCTGGTAAGAGCTTCCTGATGAGGCCAATAGGATCTGCCCCATAATGATCTGCTTAAATACTTCAGATCCTTGCTGTTAAAGCTTACCGCTGCTAATACCCCAGAATGCAAACAGAGACTTGTGCTGCCTTCCCTGCAGATGCACAGCAGCCCGCTTCCAATGGAGAAGCAAATGAAAATCCTCTTGTTGCTGCTCTTCCAGAGTGAAAGTTGCTGAAATTCAGTGCTGGGATAGGTTTTCCTTCTTTCTCTAAGGTTTAATCGAGGGATGATGACAGTCATAATAGTATTTCATTATACAGTTGGAGTAAGCAAGAAAAGCACAACAAACCAAGATATAAAAGATGAATGAATAAGGTATTTGTGGCAGCCTTGCTGTTTGCTTTGGCTTGGAAAATATTTTGCTCTTTTTCTTGGCAGCTGCAGTTGCTACAGCTGCAGTCAGCACAGAGTGAAATGTTAATCACATCGTCTCACTGAAACATGTTAACAAAGGTAAAATTAATAGATTTTTCATAAGTGAGATGTACTTCGATGGTATCATTAATATGCTCCAGAATTTTAAAGTAAATGTGTTTTGATTCTTCCAATGTATTGGAATTGGAATTACAGTGATGTCAAGATGTTCCCACTGTCAAAGACATTGAGAAGGTTCAAATGGCTCTCTGTAGGGCAGTCAACTCATGAGAAAAAGAACTAATAGAAAATAAATGGCAAGTGTTTTTTGTTTTTTTTGTTGTTGTTGGCTTTTTTTTTGGCAAGCATTTGTATGATAAGCTTATAATGTACTGGTTTCAATTCAGAAAGAACAGGAAAAATAAATAAATATGTGCTCACTGCATTGGTAGCAAAGCACTAAGCATGTATGTTGTCAGAAATTCAATATCCCTTTCTTTCTTCTATATCCTCTACCAAACAGAAGATTTCACATAAATCAGAGACTTTAGATGTCTATGTGACTTGAGTACAATTTCCTTTTCCTTCGTTTTCCTTTTATTTTTGCCTGAGACTTAGAGAATGTAAAAAAAAAAAAATGTATCTACAAAAGCAAGAATACACTTGGACTCTTTTATTTAACCTCTTTTTTTCTGGGTAATTTAGAATAAGTTATCCAAACCATAAGGAAGATAGAGATGGCATTGCATGAATTTGAAAATCAAAGTTTTTTAGATAATGGTTCACTTCTGGTTGGGAACAATTAATAAGTTTGCATAAATAAAAAGTAGTCTTAACTGTGCAACAAAAACAAAGCCTTTGTGAACTATCTTATTTAATTCAAGCACATTATAATTTATACAAAATCTACATTAGAATATAATTACTTTCTACAAAGGAATCACAATAGAATTTGTTTAAATTAAGAAACTGAGCATATAAATTTATTGGTCTATGGCTATAATAACTTTTTTTGCAGAAGATATATATATATATATATATATATATATATATATATATATAAGAATGTCAGTGTTCAAGCACTGAGTTGTAGAAACACAGTATCAAAATTTAAAAATAAAATATGCATTTGTAACAAAAAAGTGGATATAAAAAGAGCAAACATTCCTCTTATTTTTATAATTATGGTGCTCTGTAATATTTATAAAATACTGTAATAGGCATCTATTGCTTTTCATTCTCACAGAAGTTCTGTGAGCCAGGTAGACAAGCCATTTTTGTCCCTATTTTACCTCTCTGTAAAAGCAGCCTCAGAACAAATGTGCTCCCTAGAATTATATAATGATTAAGGACCAGCTCAGTGTCTGTGTATTTTCTTATCCCACTTTTCTTTTTTGTCCAAGTGTACTCTGCTTCTATGGATGCTTATTTCATTTCACTATTTGTGACTTTTACAGTTGTATTCATATAGCAGAGTAGTTAGCAAACTCCATTTTGGGGAATCAGAAATGAAGATCCAGGAATTACCAATTGCTGATGCTTTGTCACTCGCTGTGTGATATTTCAGAAAAATGCTCTAAGGAGTATATTCATCATAGAGTCATCCTATAGGAGACAATTACAAATCCTGGCTTAATCAATAATTGATTAGATTCCTGAAATTTTAAAGTTATTCAAAGAAATTTGTGTAAGTAGGAGTAACTTGAAAAGAGATGAGAGATTTGGATAACATGAAAACTTTAGACTAAAGTCAGCTTTTTCTGATAGGTTGGAAAACTAACATGATATGTTCTCCCTTCCATGAATACAACCTCAGGAATGTCACAGAAATAAGAGGAAGGCTGGTGCACCTAATACTAAAAGGTGTGAGAAGCCCTTGGAGTATAAACTACAGTGAGGTCAGCAAGTGGAGGAAAAAGAACAGCAGGCATAAAAGTAGGCTCTAAGGATAACAAAGTAGGCTGAGGCAGAGGCTTTTATTTGTACCAATGTCTTTTCCTTGCATTCATTTTTTTCTTGCTCATTCAAAATTTAGAGCACAAGCACTCTAAATGTACAAGGTATTCTTTGAAGTGGTGAGAATGTAATAGAGAGCAAACTCCTGCCCAAATAGAGCTGCCATTCTAGTAGGAGGGGAGTTGAAAAAGAGACCATTGCCACTTCTTTCAAAGCCATTTTGGAGTCTGCCAGGCAGGATGTTACCAATAGGGTGAAACTCAACCCAGCTTGGAAAGGGTTAATATTGAGCCTGCTTTTAGTCCCCTCTGCCCGGTTTCTTTTTCCACATGAGCATAATAAAGCTCACCAAAAACAAAACAAGACCTCAGAGAAATTCAACCATGCAGAAAGTCCACATGCAACAGACAGCCAGTTAATTGTACTAAAATAGAAATAATTTAAATCATGTGTATCAAATGCTCTCAAAGACATAAGGGAGAATATTTCAAACCTGAAAAAGAAATAAACAGTCTTAAAATACATATTCAGTATGAAAACCATATCTGTTGAAATGAAGGATGACATATATGGTATAAATAGTGAAAGGGATAAATCTGAGGGGCACATTAGTAAGATAGAAGATGAAGTTCAGATAGTAGCAAATATGAAAGAATATTTCAGGAAATTATAACACACATACACTGCTGATGGGAGTATGGATTGGTGCAGCTATTCTGGAGAGTAATCCAGAAGTACTTAAGTATTTAGAGAAGTGAAACCTACACCTAGAAATAGCAATCCTACTTCTGATCTACTTGCCAAATGCACTTCCACTTAAACCTATGAAAGGAGATAATGATGTTCATTAAAGATTTATTTTTTGTTGCAGGGAGTTGGAGGGAACCAAAGACCCAGCACTATGAGAATAATACATATATATATAATTGCTGAAAATGATGGATAATATGAAGCATAAAAAACAAAGTTGATACACCCAAGAACAAAGATAGATCTTAATAATAAAGTGTTGAATAAAAAACATAAATAATATATACAACATATAAATTCCCCAAAACTTCATAAAATTTTAAATAATATTCAAAAATACATACATATTCAACAGCCTACAGCAAACACATTGTTTAGAGTAGTGTAATTGGAGTGGGAGGGAGAGGTAGACAGAAATAAGGATAGAGATATGGTACTAGGGCAAGAAAAAAAAAGTGAAATGAATTCTGAAATATTCCTGATACTCACCATGATAAGAATGTACTTTAAGAAATGTATGACTAATGCAGTTCTTGAAGGAATGAATTCTTGAATTCAATGAATGAATTATCCCCATCTCCCATTTTCCTGCGTTTGGTTCTCATCCATCCAGGATTTTTCAAGAGGGCTATTATCCAAACTAACCTTTCCACCAGAGCTTTAAATCTAATCTCCTTTCATCTCTAGCACCAGATCTTTGTCTGGCAACTTTCAGCTGCTAATCTTCTGTGGTTCCTTCTTTACTAACTGCACATATATGTATCTATCATGAGAGACTTCACTTGATATGGCTACCATTTCATACTCCTAAGTCTTTCACTAAAAGTATTACCTCTGTAACTTCCAACTGTAATAATTTATGTGTAGTTATGTTCCCTGTTGATTTTCTTCTCAAAACCTGTCATTAATAACATACTATGAAAGAAATAGTTCTAACATTTTAGTCTCCTATGCCTAGGATATTTGAAATTTGGTTTGATAGTTCGAGCAGATTTCCCGATCTTATTCTCTGGGAAACCAGGACCTAGCTGACCTATCTCTCCCCTGGTTGTACCATCCCATCTGCTTCCCCTGGATTTGTGTCTCTATGTGAATCAATAAACTCTTCAGGAATGAGGTATAACATATTGGTTAAAAGCATAATCTCTCAAAATCAGACAAGGTAAATTCAAATCCCATTCCTACTATTTATCAGCTGTGCAAAATTGCTCCTTCTCCTAGGCCAGGTACTATAGGTAAAGGACAACAAATTCCCTGTGTCAAGTTTTGCCTATTTGTGCCAAGGGTATCACTGTCAATCTGATTCAGAATTTGGAGTTACACTCTTTCATTTCCTTGGTTTTCCCATGTCTGCATAACATATATTTACATTCTTCATTTCAATGATTTAACAAATGTATTTCTGTTTCCTTTACCTACTCTGGCCCTTAAAAAGTGAAGGTGAAGGATGAAGAAGACAGTCTTCCTGCTTTCTTTTTGATTATAGCTAATCAACCAATATTATTGTTCTATGACTCTTTTTGTAGGGTGGTCCACTTTCTTTTTTTTAAAGCAATTTTAAATCATTCTTGCTTTTTTCCACTTATTTATAAGATAAAGCCCAAATCCCTTAGTTTAGCATTCCAAATGATCCACAATTTGTCCTGGCCATTAATTTCTTTTTTGTTTTTTAAGAACTTTTATTGAGATACAGTTAACAGACAATAAACAGCATATATTTAGAGTGTACAATTTCGTATCCCAATCTCCCAATTCATCACCCCCCCACCCTCCCCGCTTTCCCCACTTGGTGTCCATATGTTTGTTCTCTACATCTGTGTCTCTATTTCTGCCTTGGAAACTGGTTGATTTGTACCATTTTTCTATACTCTACACATATGTGTTAATATACAATATTTGTTTTTCTCTTTCTGACTCACTTCACTCTGTATGACAGTTTCTAGGTCCATCCATGTCTCTACAAATGTCCCAATTTGTCTACTAACTTTAGGTTTTGTTTGCTCTTCTTTCTCTAGTTTCTTTAGGTGTAAGTTTAGATTGTTTATTTGGGAATTTTTGTGTTTCATGAGGTAGGATTGTATTGCTATAAACTTTCCTTTTAGAACTGCCTTTATTGCATCCCATAGGTGTTGGATCATTGTGATTTCATTATCGTTTGTCTCTAGGTATTTTTTGATTTCTTCTGATTTCTTCAGTGATCTCTTGGTTATTTAGTAGCATATTGTTTAGCCTCCATGTGTTTGTGTTTTTTACAGTTTTTTTCCAGTAATTGATTTTTAATCTCATAGCATTGTGGTCAGAAAAGATGCTTGATATGATTTCAATTTTCTTGAACTTACCAAGGCTTGATTTATGACCCAAGAGGTGATCTATCCTGGAGAATATTCCATGTGCACTTGAGAAGAACATGTAATCTTCTGTTTTTGGATGTAATGTCCTATAGATATCTATTAAATCCAGCTGATTTGTGTCATTTAAAGCTTGTGTTTCCTTATTAATTTTCTGTGTGGATGATCTGTCCATTGGTGTTAGTGGGGTGTTAAAGTCCCCCACTATGATTGTGTTCCTGTCGATTTCCTCTTGCATAGTTGTCAGCATTTGCCTTATGTATTGAGGTGCTCCTATATTGGGTGCATATATATTTATAATTGTTATCTCCCCTTCTTGGATTGATCCCTTGATCTTTATGTAATGTCCTTTCTTGTCTCTTGTAACATTTTTTTGAAGTCTGTTTTATCTGATGCATTGCTACTCCAGCTTTCTTTTGATTTCCATTTGCATGGAATATCTTTTTCCATCCCCTCACTTTCAGTCTATATGGGTCCCTGGGTCTGAAATGGGTCTCTTGTAGACAGCATATAGAAGGGTTTTGTTTTTGTATCCATTCAGCCAGTCTGTGTCTTCTGGTTGGTGCATTTAGTCCATTTACATTCAAGGTAATTATCAATATGTATGTTCCTATCACCATTTTCTTAATTATTTTGTTGTTGTTTTTGTAGGTCCTTTTCTTATGTTTTCCACTTAGAGAAGTTCCTTTAGCATTTGTTGTAGGGCTGATTTGGTGGTGCTGAATTCTCTTAGCTGTTGCTTGTCTGTAAAGCTTTTGATTTCTCCATCGAATCTGAATGAGATCCTTGCTGGGTAGAGTATTCTTGGTTGTAGGTTCTTCCCTTTCATCACTTGAAATGTATCATGCCACTCCCTTCTGGCTTGCACAGTTTCTGCTGAGAAATCAGCTGTTACCCTGATGGGAGTTCCCTTGTATGTTATTTGTTGTTTCTCCCTTGTTGCTTTTAATACCTTTTCTCTGTCTTTAATTTTTGTCAGTTTGACTACTAAATTTCTTGGCATGTTTCTCCTTGGGTTTCTCCTGCCTGGGACTCTCTGCACTTCCTGCACTTGGGTAGCTGTTTCCTTTCCCATGTTAGGGAAGTTTTCAACTATAATCTCTTCCAATATTTTCTCAGGTCCTTTCTCTGTCTTCCCCTCTGAGACCCCTATAATGCTAACGTTATTGCATTTAACATTGTCCCAGAGATCTCTTAGGCTGTCTTCATTTCTTTTCATTCTTTTTTCTTTATTCTTTTCCACATCAGTGATTCTCACCATTCTGTCTCCCAGGTCACTTATTCGCCCTTCTAACTCAGTGAATCTGCTGTTGGTTCCTTCTAGTGTATTGTTCATTTCCGTTATTGTGTTGCATATCTCTGTTTGTTTGTTCTTTAATTCTTCTAGGTCTTTGGTAAACTTTTCGATCTTTGCATCCAGTCTTTTTTCAAAGTCCTGGATCATCTTCACCATCATTATTCTGAATTCTTTTTCTGGAGGGGTGCCTATCTCCTCTTCATTTAGTTGTTTTTCTGGCGTTTTATCTTGTCCCTTCATCTGTTACAATATCTTCTGCCTTTTCATTTTCTCTTTCTGTGGCTGTGGTTTTCAGTTCCACAAGTCGAGATACTGGTGATACTGCTGTCTGCCCTCTTGTGAAGGAAGCTATCTAGGAGGCTGGTGCCCGCTTCCTGATGGGAGGGACTGATGATGGGTATGGCTGGGTGGGTGGAGCTCAGTGACACTTTAATCTGCTTGTCTCCCAATGGGTGGGGCTCTGTTCCCACTCTGGTGGTCGTTTGGCCCGAGGCCACCTAGCACTGGAGCCCACAGGCTCTTTGGTGGGGCTAATGGTGGACTCTGGGAGGGTTGACACCAATGAGCACTTCCCAGAACCCCTGCCACCAGTGCCCCCATCTCCTCGGTGAGCCTCAGTTGCCCCCCACCTCTGCAGGCAACCCTCCAACACCAGCAGGTAGGTCTGGTTCAGTCTCCTATGGGGTCACTGCTCCTTCCCCCTTGGTCCTTGTGAGCACATTTTTTTGTGTGCCCTCCAACAGTGGAGTCTCTGTTTCCCCCAGTCCTTTGAAGGTCCTGCAATCAAATCCCACTGGCTTTCAAAGTCTGATTCTCTAGGGATTCCTCCTCCTGTTGCTGGACTCCCAGGTTGGGAAGCCTGACGTGGGGCTCAGAACCCTCACTTTAGTGGGTGGACTTCTGCAGTATAACTGTTCTCCAACTTGTGAGTCACCCATCCAGCATTTATGGGATTTGATTTTAACGTGATTGCACCCCTCCTACCATCTCATTGTGGCTTCTCCTTTGTCTCTGGATGTGTGGTGTCTTTTTTGGTGAGTTCCAGTGTCTTTCTGTTGATGATTGTTCAGCAGTTAGTTGTAATTCTGGTGCTCTTGCAAGAGGGAGTCAGTGTACGTCCTCCTACTCCGCCCTCCTTTTCTTATAGGGCCCAGTGCATGCCAACGATTGGATTCTTGGAAAAGACCTCTTGCTGGCCTGTAGACAGTCCTATTCTTGCTGTGTCTTCACATGGCAGAGACCTGTCCTGACCATTAACTTCTAATCATATCTTCAAATGTTCACAATTACATTCGTTAATCTAATGTTTACATTCTATAAACCTCTGAATATGTTTTCTATAATCCCTTCACCATAATTTTGCACTTCTGTTTTATATCATCTGTAATGTATTCCTTCCTCTTCCTCATAAAATCATTCTCCAACACCACATTCAGATTTCACTTCCTCTATTAACCTTTCTTTGATCACCATAGCTTACAAAGGCATCTCCCTCCTAGAAAATTCCAGTACCTATTGCGTAGCACCTTTCTGCAAGCTATCCTCCTTATGTCTATGTTTCTTATGTTCAGATCTGAATACTAAATTACCTGAATGTAAAGACTCTATATGCTACCTATTCTGGTCACACAGAATACTCAGTAAAGGACTGTGCACATATAAATTCTATACAATATGGAATGTTTGCTTTCTAGCTTCAGAATGTCTGGCTATGTGTTGATATAGCTCCTTCAACTTTATTAGTGAACTTTCATTTACAAATATTTGTGAAAGGCGTTTTTAGGCTCTCTTCATATCTCTGACTCATTCTGTGGCAAAAATGAATGGTAGGGGGCAGAGCTGCAGTGCCATGGTTAGACACAGGAAAGAAGTAAAATTGTCTTCATTCATAAATGACATGAATTTTATACATAGAAAATCCTAAGGAATTCACTGGAAAAACTACTAGAATAAACAAGTTCAGCAAGATCATAGGATACAAGAACAATATGCAAGGGCTTCCTAGGTGGCACAGTGGTTAAGAATCCGCCTCCCAATGCAGGAGACACGGGTTCAAGCCCTGCTCCAGGAAGATCCCACATGCCACGGAGTAACTAAGCCCGTGCGCCAAGAAAAAAAAAAAAAAAAAAAAAGAACAATATGCAAAATCAATTACATTTCTATCCACTAGCAACAAACAATCCAAAAAATGAAATTAAGAAAAGAATTCCATTCTCAATAGCATAAAAACAATTTAGAAATAAATTTAACAATTTGTTTTGCATTACCTGAACACTGAAAATGATAAAACATTGTTGAAGTAAATTTTGAAAGATTTAGATAAATGGAAAGATATCCCATGTTCATAGATTAGAAAACTTAGTATGATTATGATGGGAATGCCTTTTTTTTTTTTTTCCAGAGTGCAGGACCATTTATTGATGTGTTTACTTCCCCAAATGGCTTTTCCTCCCTGGTCAGGAGTTGAACTAATTTGAGGGTTGGTGTTGGGGGTACAGATGGATGTCAAAAGATATAACTTAAATGTACTATGATGGGTTGAAAATAATGAGATTGACAAGCCTGGCATTTAAGATGCTCAGTAAGTTTGGGCCCTACATGTTCTAGGCCCTGTCCTTTAGAGTGTACCCCTCCCTCCTTCCTTCCAGCATGCCACAAGGAGTCCACGGAGCAAGAGACTATGTTCACATAAAGCAAGTGGCATATTCATACCTCTCTGTTGGTGCTAGGGTACGAGTACTCAAGACCGTAATCCTCGGTAGGAAAAATAAAAAGAAAGTCCTAAGATTGCTTTCAAGATCTGTACAATCCTCCTCCCTCTTGAAGGTGAACTGGTGTGTACAACCCTAGCCCAAAGAGGTGGCTAACTGAGGGGAAGCCAGAGAGTAGGTAGCGGTATCTTCTTGAATGTATACAAACCCCTTCATCATGCAAAACGGAAATAGGGCTGGCAAGAGAATGGACACAGACTTCAGGGTTAGGGGTGCTTTCCTCAATCCCCACAGTCCAGCATGGAACTCCAACTAGTCCAGGAATTCAGGATTCCAACTTGGCTTTCCAAGTTGTTATGAAATTGCATCTGTGAATGTAGGATCATAGACCATGATTGATCTAAAATTTTTTTTAACTCAATTTATGTTTTTTTAATATTTATTTAATATTGTGAACAATGGCAGCACCTCATTCTGTTCCAGTTATATATTGACGCATTAAATACCACCCCAACCTTAGTGGTGTAAACAACCATTTCATTATGCTGGTGGAAGTTAGATATACTGCGGAATAAAGTTTCACTGATGAAACAAAAATTTTACTCATGATATGAGGGCCTAAATTTATACTATTTCTCTAGGTCCCATAAATGAAGGGGAGGCCTGGACATCTAACTTTTTTTCCCCCAATTGACTTTAATATTATAAGAAACATCTTTTTTTTCTTTAATAGAATTGGGTGTACAGTTTGTTTCATCCATTAACTTTGACAAAGGCCTTTTCCTTCTGCTCATGAAAGAGCTGACTCAGGTTTGGAGGCAGTTAGAACATCCATAACATTTGATCCTTATGATATATCAAGATTTATTTAGGAACAAGTAGATATGAACTCAGTACTATTTGTAAATAGCTTCCTTTACGTTCACTCCCAAATTAAAAAAAAAACAAAAACAAAAAACAAACCTAGGAAAAACACATTATATGTTATCTATACTTTAGATATTTCTAAATGTAAACATAAAATAAATCATCAGCCTTACAATTTATGCAGTTGAAGTATAGTCCCAAACTTTATACCTTTCAGTAATTACCTACTGTTCTCCAAGTATATTTATGTACCATTTACTTCATTTAAAAAACTGTGCATATCTAGAAAAAATGAAGTGACTTAGTCATTATATTTTGTTCTTGAAATCAGGTGGGTTTTTTTTGTTTTGTTTTGTTTACCATTTCTGACTTAGTGAAATCCAGCCTATATTTACGAAGTCTTAAACATGTATCTGTTATATAGCAGTATCTACTTAGAGGCAGATTGATTGCATTTGGATTTTAAAAGTCATTATGGAAGGTAGAGAAAAAATGGAAAGTGCTTAGGTACTGGTTCTGAATACTAATAGTCTACTTTTAAAGTAGCACACCAAGTGCTATGTAAGTTATTTTCAACACTGAATGAAAATTATATACATGAAAATCCTCACATTGAACTTGGAGAATTTCCCATTCCTGTCAAAATCTTTTAAGGAAGGAAATCCAAAAGAGAAGGGATATATGTATATGTATAGCTGATTCCCTTTGCTGTACAGCAAAAACTAACACAACATTGTAAAGCAACTATACCCAAACAAAAATTTTAAAACAACAAAAAAACAAAAAATATACTGTTGATACTATGTATAAAATAGATAACTAATGAGAACCTACTGTATAGTTCAGGTAACTCTATTCAGTGCTCTATGGTGACCTAAATGGGAAGGAAATCCAAAAAAGAGGGAATATATGTATACGTATAGCTGGTTCGCTTTGCAGTACAATAGAAACTGACACAACATTGTAAAGCAACAAATAAAAATAAACTTGAAAAAAAATCTCAAATTCTACAAATCTATGTTTAGTATATTTTACTTTTTGACAGGCCCTTGACATCAACTATTTTAACTTTATCATTCAACAGAAAACTTATAATTTGAGTAATAAAATATATTTTCTAATATGCTGTACTCTTTCATGACTTCAGTAGTTTAGTCAAGAAATACTTCTCATTTTCAGCTATTGTATTCTGAATTTCAGTAATCTGATTAACAGGACCTAATAAAAGGTTGTAACTGAGATAATAAATACACGTTTTCAAAGTTATACCTTAAAAATACTAAGGTGTTCATATACAACATCACCCTTGAAATAATTCTAAAACATGAAACTTATATAATGTTAAATGTCAGTAAAGAAATGATAAAGCTAAAAATGTTCTAAAACTGAGAAAAAAGTTATATTTTCTCTTATATACATACATGCTTTTAAGAATGTGTATGATAAGAACAAATTATGGTCATAGAAGTAAAAAAATCTTTTCTTAATGGCATATTGATAAAGTACCATTAATTTATATCTTTCAGCAACCAATTTAGTATATTATTTTCATTAATATGCATGTATATTATAATGGAAACCTTTCACAAGGTTGTATTTTTATTTTCTGCTTTCTTTTGTTTCTGATTTTTTATTTTGTCAGTCTCATTTTGACATTTTGCCCAGCTAATACCCCTGCCGTTCAACATATTTATCCCTTGCACTTGAGTATAATACTCTCAAGAAGAGTCAGTAATCAGAAAAGCAAGAGGCTAAGAGTATTCTAAGAATATATATATGTATATACATATCTACACACACATGCACACACACACATACATACATACATACACAGAGAGAGAGAACAGCCCTACGGAAAATTCTCACTATATTTAACACACAAGTTATATACATATATTAATACTTTAAATATTTCTACAATAGTACTTCTGGATGGATATATATATATATATAATTCATAAATTCAATTTGTTAATTGTAAAATCACATGGTGATTTAAAAAATTTTACAGAATATTGTTAAAAATTGGCTATTTAAAGTTGCCTTTTTTAAGTCCACAGAAAGATCAAAGAGACAAAATACATATACTGCCTAACTTTTGTATAGCCCTAGATGTTAACTTCTATAATGCTTTTCAAAGAAATAATATGTGTAACTTAAAAATCATTAGGCCATGAAACTCATGGTAGAGAATATTTAAGAATCAGTAACAGCCTATAATGACATTATGATTTTTGTAATTTTTTATTTCAATATACATTATTAGCAATTATTTAAATTAACTATAGTTTGTTCAATGAGTCAGACAATAAAAAGTTGTCAGAGTATAAAACACTTTTTAAAGTGTTTTGTGAAAAGCTATCAAAAAGCTTTATAAGATCAGCAAGAGAATTCCAGTACATCCATTGAATAATTGATGTCATCAATATAGGAAACATATGATTTATCCCATATCATTTGGACAAAAATCGTTTTACCTGCAGTCTTCTGCTCATGGTGGTATGTCTGCTCAAGTAATATACTTAGAATCATTTCACTTGAAATCATTTGATCCTCCTTAGCAATAATGTCCCCTATCCATTGGTTTAATGCTAGGGAAATATTGAGTTTAAGAGACATAGAGTGATGTATTTTTTGTGTGTGTGTGTGGACATGACCACATATTGCGAGTTAGTTCATAATATGTTTTTTTTTTTAATGATGAGAGATCAACACCACCAGATTTATATTAGAATTGT
This sequence comes from Hippopotamus amphibius kiboko, assembly GCF_030028045.1. Classification (NCBI taxonomy): domain Eukaryota; kingdom Metazoa; phylum Chordata; class Mammalia; order Artiodactyla; family Hippopotamidae; genus Hippopotamus; species Hippopotamus amphibius. The sequence continues at coordinate 168,347,773 of NC_080187.1, read as the reverse complement.
GTAGCTTCTATATCTCTGACCTGTAAATCCCAGTGATTTTCTATGAACATTTAAAAACTCACCATTTTGGAATTTAGTCAGAGATAAACATTACAAATAGGGTTCCAAGATTCCTTGAAAGGGACATGCAAATCATGAAAATATTTTATTAAAAAATGATTCCTTTAGAATGAAAATATAAAGATTCAAAGCAAATTTTACAGTTCTGAATAATTCTACAGATATCTTGAAGGCCATTTTCTAAACATTTCCACATTCTTGGAGTGGCAGATAATGTGGCAATGTTATCCAACAAATGTTAGCTAACAGACTTTAGCTAAAGTGATTATTGTCTATTACAGGTAAATATATTTCTTGACCTTCCATTAAAGAAGCATAGAATAGTAACCATCTCCCTGTGAGCAGAACAACAGAAATGTATCCACTTTGACTTGAAACTGTTATATAAATATAGACATTTTTGATAATTTTCTACATAAAATGGGTACAATCATTTTACTTATGGTCATAAAGTATATTCACTCAGCAAAAGAGCAATCAGTACTAGAAAAGGAGTAAAAAGTTTATGGCAGAGTTGCTGTTAAAATATGTCTAGATGAATCTTTCTGAGGAAGCTTTTGAAGTTTGATATTCTTCTTCTTACTTTCCCCGTATCTTATTTCTTTTCTTTTCATGTCCATTTCCTCCTGTGGTTAATAATTATCAATGATTGTCTTAATCTCTGAATGGTTTAGGATAAAGAGAATATTCACTCATATTTTATAAATAGGATATTTTGTAAATCAAGAACTCTCTTAGATTCCTTGGTATCATGAATATAGAAGTTTTCAACCAGAAATGATTTTGGCTTTCTAAAGTGTCTGACATAAACTCTGTTTTACTGCCCATGCTCTTTTAGCATTGGACTTATTCAACTGCAAAGCTCATCTCTTTCATGGATGCCTTCAGTTATTTATATAAACAAAATCTCTTATTTTTTTAATCATTCTGCTCTCTATATGAAACTGTTAGACTATCGGTCATGTTTCTATTAAGGTCTTTGGTAAGTGTCAATATAAAATAAATATTTATAGAAAGATGCATTACAGTGCAAAGAGGTCCCTCATACCCCTTCATCCAGTTTCCCAGTGGTTACATTTTTAGTAACTATAGTACAATATCAAATGAGGAAATTGACATTTATAAAATGTGTGTATAGCCTTATGACATTTTATCACACATGTAGATTCCTATAACCACGGCTGCTATCAAAACACTGAACACTTCTAGTGAAGTATAAAATCCTACCTCCCTCAGAGACTTTTTACCCACCCTGTTCATAATTATAAAATGTATTTCCTTTAGATACATTGAGAAACACATCAGACAATGTTACATTTCTTTGCTTCAAGTCAAATATTACTTAGAAAATGCAAGAGGAGAGGGAGAGTTTATTGTACACCCACACTTTTGGTCTTTTTGTTGCTAGTTCTTCCTTCCTGATGATTTAATACATCTTTTATCAGTTATTTTTGTTTCAAGAGCTTCCTTTGGCCATTCTTTTGGGTAGGTCTGCTGGTGACAAATTTTTAGTTTTCCTTCTTTTGAAAACATTTTTAATTTACCCTAGTTTCTGAAAGAAAGTTTTGCCTAATATAGAATTCTGCATTGACAGAATTCTGAACATCTGAAAAATGTAACACTTACTCCTCTGGCTTTCATGGTTTTTGATGAGAAGTCCACTTTCATTCAAATTGTTTTTCTCCTGTAAGTAAAGTGTTATTTTACCTCTTTCAAGATTTTTTTCTCTGCTTTGTTTTCTGAAGTTGTATGTTTGTTTGGTTTCTGTTTTGGTGTGAATGTCTTTATGTTTATCCTTTGGGGTTTTGCTGAGTTCTTGAATCTTTGTTTCTTGCCAAACTTGGAAATGTTTTAGCCATTCTTTCTTGAAATACACTTTTAGTGCCATCATTTTTCTCCTTTCTTTGTGAAACTCTGATGTCATAAATATTAGATTTTTTATTTTTGTCTCACAGGTCCTTGAAGTTCTGGGGTTTTTGTTTGTTTCTTTGATTTCAGTCTATTTTCTCTTTGTTCTCCAGATTGGGTGATTTGCATTGATTTTTTTTCCAAGTTCACTTATTGTTTCCTTCATCTTCTTTTTCTACTATTTAGAATATCGAGGGTTTTAAAATTTTTCTTAGTTATTATAATTGTCAGTTCCAAAATTTCTACTTTGTTCTTTGTATCTGCTATTTATTTGTAAAGCTTTCCATTTGTTTCATTTGTTTCGAGCACATTCATAACTGCTTATTAAAATATTTTTATAATGGTGGCTTTGAAATCCTTGTTGGATAAATCTAGTATATGTGTAATCTTATCTTGACATGTGTTATCTTCTCACTGGAGTAATTTTCAGTTGTATCCACGGCATTTTGACTATTATAAGATTCTGTATTTTATTTAAATTTTGGTTAGTAAACCTCCTCTGACATGACACAGGGTGAAAGTGGAGCCTACCTTGTTACTGCTGGGTGGGAGTAAAAGCCCAGTTTCCCCACTCAAACTCCTTAGGAAAGCAGAAGGGGCTTTCTGTTTTTGCTCCCTATGTGGCCTTCACAAAGGAAGGGCAGGTATCAGGAGGCCTTGGTCCTTGTTACCACTAGATGTTCCAGTTTCTCACTTCATCTCCTTTGACACTGGGGAAGAAGAAGGGCACATTTTTACTCTTGGGAAAGAAAAGAAACTCCTGCATTTGCACTTGGCCTTCTCTTATACAACCCAGGCAGAGTTTAGGACAGAGTCTGCTAGGTTTGTTTGTTTGTTTGTCTTTAAATTATACATTACCAAATAGAATAGCTTTGCATAAATATATGCTAAACTAAGAAGATAGATCCCACTGAAGATATGTAATTAAATTTATATTGTATGTTTATAGGTCATTTTTTCACAGATGCATTGTGGGTGGTTTAAAAGGGAAATTAAAAGTCAGTCCTAGCCATCATGCTAGAAGGACTTATAATGCATAGAATGGCATCTTTAAAAATAATAAAAGTCCTTTTTAAAATCTCAGGCCTTTTTCATTGCATAACATGGAGTTTTAGTTATCTGTTGTTTTTCAGTAAATACTCAGGTTTTTTCCTCAGTTTGAAAATACATTAGGATTACTGTTTTTATTAATCTCAGTAGTTTTGGTTCCACTAATAATGCACTTACATTATGAGAACATAAATTTCAATAATTTATTTTTCATTTGATCAAAATATATCAAAAGCTCTATATCACATGAAGGAAAGTTATTCCACTGCTCTAAAGCAGCTTGTAAAATACAATGTACAAATTGAACAAAATACATATAAAAAACAGGGCAAGTAATCTTTCTAAACAGCTCTGCTGATAAAGAGGAGATACAATCTCTCCTCTTTATTGAGTGGATTCAGTGAGGGTCAGTGCATGTAGTAGTCAATGGAATAAAGACCAATAAAAAAAATGACAAAGGGATAACATAAAAATATTCAAGGTTCAAGTGCCTAGTTTTTTCCACTGAATTTGGCTATCTCTTTTTTTATTTTCTAACACAAATGAAGACACTCTACTGAACACTCACATATATATCAGACATAATGGTTTTTATTTATAATTTTCATTTTATTTACCATTTAGTTCCCCCATTTTTGTCCAGCTTTCTTCTCCTTAGCCCTCTCATCATTTCTGCTGTGTGCTGAATTCTGCCTTCACTGGTGATTAGCATATACACATTTAACAATATATTAACCTGATTACTTGTCCTCCCTGTAAACAATATGATAACATTTGTGAAAGACAAATATGATATTCTGTGTCATGTTTAGTCCTACTTTTGTCCAGAGCTTAATTTAACCTTTAAATTTATTTTAGCAAACCAATATCAAATATCACCATGCATTTAACGGCCTATTGTAGCATCAACACAAGAGAGTAAGTGAAAGTTGTGCAGCCTATACTTTCCATCACTTCAAGGTGTCTATGCAGATCATTATGTATTCCTCACCATAGGTCAGTTGCTTAGCGACCAGGGAAGTAAGAGAACTACTAATTGAAAGTGTTCGGTATTGCTGGCAATGTTTGCTGCAGGACGTTGAACTTAGAAATAGCAGAGACTATGTCAGATAAAAATGTTGCCAGGGATGAAAGAAAACCAGTTGCAATATTATCTTAGTAGAAATGGTTATTATTTACTTATATACAGTAATTTTTGTTTGCAAAATATTTTGCTGTTTCTTTCTTATGAAAAGTACCATTAAAATTGACTTTAACCTCAAAAATCATCTACACAATCAGAGCGAAAATCATAGTTGTAGCATCTATTAATAAGAAAAATAAAACAAAATAGAAAACAAACAAAGAGAAGAAAAGGAGGAAGGAGAAGCAGCAGAAATAGCACTAAGTTAAATCTAGGTTCCTTGAGATAAATTACAATAACTTTATGGGCTTTTCTGAATGCATATTATGTTTCATAATAAAAACAAAAGAGGAAGAGGAAAAGGAGAAAATGAAGAAAAAGAAATTTGGAGAGAAAGAAGAGAAATAAAGCCAAATACATAGGGAAAAGAAAATTGGGGGAAAAAAGTAGCAATACCATAAATGAATGGATTCAAAACATTAACTTTATACCTGTCTATTAAGCTTTCCCATATAAAGATTAAATAAAAGTAGGATATTCTTTTCATTTCTCCATGTAATATACAATTTATGTATCCATGGAAAATAGATGCATGGTCATTGTGTGCTCACCTTCATTTAATAAAAAAAAAAAAAAAGACTAGGTCAGAGAAAGAGCACACGTCCTTCATAAGACTGAGACTAAGTTACCAAGTAGGCTCAATTCCTTTGTTAGCTTATTTGCTATAAGATTTCTAATATAATTTTGTATTTGTGGACTTCTCTCATACTCCACAGACATAAGTGCATAAGTATGTGTGTGTGATTTGAATAACTGGCTTTTATAAGAATTCATTTGTAGCAATTGTCAATTGTCACTTGTATCTTTAAGCTGATTATATCTAGTAATGACTGAAAAACAGGATATATGTTAATTTGATATCTAATCACCTGATGACTAACTATGCATCTTATGTGGATTGCAAATATATATATATATATATATTTTTTAAAAAACCTCAAAATATATCGAAATGTTTAAAACCACAACTGATGAGAATTTGTTACTGTCCAGAAGCCACTTCAAGATCATGAAGGATCATTATGAGTATCGGCTGTCTGTGCTGATCTGAAGATAAAGGTTATAAGAGATGCTCTTAGTCTATGCTGTACTTAGGAGGCAACCTTTTAAAATAAATCCTAGAGATTAGGTTGTCATTTGTCTGTTTCTCATAAAAGCTGAGTGTCAAACATGCTAAAATTCTAGTTCAGCTCTTTGTATTCTGGCTATACTTAACACAGAATTATAATAAAACTTTCTCTTTGGGTATTCATGAAAAGGAGTCTCTATTTACTTAAGCATGGCTTGCATTTTTTTTCCCCAGAGATTTTAAAGTTAATGGATGATAGGATTGAAAAAGATACAGGAGAGTTGATCAAAATCCTTAATTGGTAGAAAGAAGTCAGATCTGCCTTTGCTATAGCATACTGGCTGGCTTTCTATCCATAGTCTGTTTTGTCTATCCTTGTTTTAAAAATAAATACTGGAAGATAATACTAGCTGATTACAGTTTTCTGTGCCTGTATAACAAATCACTCCCAAACATAGCAGCTTAAAACAACTAAGCAACAAGCATTTATCTGCTCATGGTTCTGCAATCTGGGCTGGACTCAGCTGTGTGGCTTGCCTTTCCTCCAGATGGTGTTGGCTAGGTTCGCCTATGTGCATGTGTTTGTATTCAGCAGGCAGCTCTTTTGGGCCTAGAGTTTCCTGGATGGCCCCATTTATATGAGGGTGAGTCAAAAATTATCCACACTCTGGTTATATTAAAATATCATGTGATCTTGCATGATAATGCATGTCCGCATACTTCTGCCCACACTGTCAACACTCTACAAAAACTTCGTTTTGAGGTGTTAAAGCATTCTCCCTATAGTCCTGACCTTGCTCCATTGGACTTTCACCTGTTTGGTCCCCTGAAAGCAGCCCGACAAGGATGAAGATTCACTTCTGATGAAGTGAAGACAGCGGTGCATTTGTGGCTCACAGCTCAGCCTAAAACATCTTTTCATGAGGGAATATGAAAGCTTGTTGACAGATGGACAAAGTGTATTGAAAAGCAAGGAGATTGTCAAAAAATGATGTATTTGTCTTTTCTAAAAGTTAATTAAAATAAATTCTACAGCCAGAGTGCGGATAATTTTTGACACCCTCGCATGTTGGATGGGAGAGACTAGAAGATGACCAGGCCTTCCTTTCTATCTTCCTGGTCCTTCATTCTCCTGGGCCTTTTCCACCATGGGATGCTCAGCCTCAAGAAAGATAACCTGGACATCCTTGCACAGTGGCTCAGAGCTCAGAAGGAATAAATGGAAACTACAAAGCCTCCTTAGGCCTAGGACAGAAACTTGTACAATGTCATTTCTACTGTATTCTTTTGGTTTGAGTAACTCATAAGGCTGACCTATGTTTAGATTGGGAGAACACCTCAAGGACAGGAGTTTAAGAGGCATCATGATTCATTGATCATCTGGTAATAATATCTGTCAAGGTTACAATTTGTTGAACTATAACCTGTGTGGAAAAGCAATATATCCTTGAGTTTGGTTCCTACTGTTGTCATAACAAATTACAACAAATTTGGTGGCTTAAAATAACAGAAATTCATTCTCTTGCAGTTCTGGAGGTCAGAGGTCTGAAGTGTGTTTGCAGTGTTTGTTGATTCCTACTGGAGGCTCTGAGAGAAAATCCATTGCACACTGTTAAGAATTCTTGGTGTTCCTGGGTTTTTAGACACATCACTTCAATCTCTGTCTCTGTCTTCATATGGCCTTCTCTTTCTGTCTGTATTCTCTTATAAGAACACTCATCACTGGATTTAGAACTCCTCATAATCCAGGTTGATACTATCTTAGATCCTTACCTTAATTATATCTTCAAAGACTCTTATTCCAAATAAGGTGACATTTTGAAGTTCCAGTTGTATGGAACTGGGGGGCGGGGGGGGGGGCGGGTACTTTTTAAACCATTAGAGTTCACTATCAAATTTTATAATTTTCCCCAATGCTTTTGTTGTCTCTACTATGAAGAACTTGGATTTGGAAAATTTCATACCCACACATAATGCAGCATTTCTCAAAGCATATTCCTCAGGAAACAAGTTCTAAGAGTTGTTCTATGAGTAAAGAGTTTCTTGGGCATGTAATTTGGGAAAGTCCTGCTTACTATTAACACTTTCTGGTAATTCACATTGTGATTTAATTTATTAAAGAAAAGTCATACAGGAAAAAAATAGTAAATTTTTAGGAAGCACATTTTTTTTCCTAAATGCATGTTGACACTGAACACCTCTATTTTCATTCCAGTAATGCCTAGCAAACCTCATAGAACCAGGGTTACATGTACCAAAGTTTCTGATCTGAACTGTGGTGTAGACTACATGATATTAGTTTCAAAACGCTGAACAAAATCAACCACGTACATCAGTGAGCATTTTAATAATCTGCTTCCTGGCCTGTGAACAAGACCTTTCGACACCTGAAATGTTCTCTTCTTTTTCTGGTTAATTCCTATTTGTCCTTTAGAACTCTCATTAGAGGTTATTTTCAGAAGAAAGCTTTTAACTCCCCAAAGATTCAGTTAGATGTTCTTCCAATTCTTTTTATTTTTTTTTATAGCTCCCTGTTCTTAACACTAATATATCACTAAAACTCTCTACCATAATTACCTTGGCTTGTGTTCTTTATTTAGTCTCCAACCATGTGCTTGTTGAGGTTAAGAATCTTATCTGTCATTGATTCCCGGGACGCAACTGGTATTCAATCAATATTTGTTGAATGAATGGATGAGAAAATTCGAAACTGGGTAGAAATAGATCAACAAATAAGCAGTATATATAATCTTGAAAGAACATTCAGTTATAAAATATTTTGCATGGAAATCACTTTTTGCTTTCAAAATAATGTCATATAAAGTCATTTATTTCCCACAGTTTGCAACAATCATCCTCAGAACGTAACTCTTTGTTTTGTATATGTTCAGCACTAAACAGTGGGCTGGTAGAGTTGTTAGAAAAAGACATGGAGCAAATCTTATTAGCCACTTGGTAAAACAATTTTAAAAAAATTAAATCCCTTTGACTCAATTAATCATGACTGAGTCCATTTATATAACTTGGATATTTATGTTTCTCCAAGAAACAGTGATAAATTTGACTGGTCAAGCTCAGCATTTTTAAAAGAAAGAAACAAGTTCCCCTCTTAACAACCTTTGCATAAGTAAGTTTATACCCCTTCCCATAGTTTGCTTTAGAAACAATAGTTCTGCTGTTTTCTATACTCATTCAGAATTATCCAAAGAGCTCAATTAATAGTTATCAACCAAGAGTAGTAAATTTTAGACAGTGGGCATACTATCCTACTAGTGAAATGTTTTTACCTCTAGCCTTTCTGCCTCTCCACCCCTAAGACACACACACTGTTTTAACAAAATAGATTTATCAGTTCACTGAATATTATTCAGGAAAAAAATTCATATTCCAAAAAAGTAATTTATTTACCTGGTTCACCCCAAGATCTTTACTGTCCATAATCTTGGTTACAAGTTGAGAATTAGAATATATAGTAAGTTCCTAAAACTTTACCAAATATTATTTGTACTGAGTAGAATTAAATTTAATCATTGCATTAACTTTTTTTTTAAGCTCTTTGTTGGCATTGCATTAACTTTTTAATCCTAGTTAAAGACTTTTCCCATGTATTCTTCTCCTGATTTGGATATACTACCAAAAGTAAATGTATACCCCCTGTTACTCTCTTGCCATTTGCAGCTGGGTTGAGCCTACCCAAGTAGTATTTTATAATAAATGAATGTTAAGCAAATTAGTATTCAACTCTCAAGCTCACATAGAATAGAACTGTGAAGCACTTTTCTCTCAGAAAGAAAATATTTTTAGCATTTTCTTTTTGCTATTATTCTTCAGACCTATAACCTGTGAAAGTCCACCTAAAGAAAGTCAGAGGCAACATTTCAGTGAGTTAACTTTCATAGTTTTCTTCAGCTCATAGGAGCATTTTCCTGCTTCAATTTGCCAGGAGAGGCCTGACCTAAGAAAGTACAAGTCCTGTTTTATGAGTACAGAAAACACCTACATGTGACTATTTAGTGATGGCATGTGATTCTCCCTTGTTATAATCACATGCCATCCCAAGTAGATTGCAGTAGCTTCAGTAAATCACAGGAGAAAAGAACTGGTTTACATCATATCCAACAATGAAAAGTTTCACAAATATTGCTATCTGGTGGCCTTGCAACTCCTCACTGGGTAGCTTGCAAAACCTCAAATAACCTATTACACCTAGACCTAGCAAATTCGAAATTTTTAGAATACACTCGACTGCGTCTGATGGGGTTCATATTTATCAAATATTGAAAGACAGTAGACCCAGCAGAAAGAACTTCAGAATACTTGTGTTTCCTAAGGAAGTCTGGAAATCTGTTGACTCCCTAGATGTTCTGTTTGCAAGTCTTTCAAGCATTGTTTTCTCTTCCTTATGTCTCCTCACATACACACAAGCTATTTTCTTGCCTATTGTGTACACTTGGCAGGTTTTCTGGGCACTGTGCCCAGCTGGTTTAATGTGTGCTTATTACTGTCCATAGTGTCCCTGATTGTGTTTTGGAAATGGGCATTCTATAAATTATTAATGATTATTATCGTACTTTAGATTCCATTTTGTGTTTGGAATTTAGAAACAAAGAGTGAACATTGAACTGAATGGGTAATAACCGAGAATAACAAAGCTATACCCAATGCTCAACTGTAAGGGAGATTAAAAATGTTTTGGAGTAAACAAAACAGGATTATTCCTATTGCAGTTAAAATAAAAGTAAACATGAAGGACTAAAGTTATCACTTGACAAAATGCTCATAATATCATTTATTCCCTTTTTACCATATAAATATTACCCCTAAGTCTTTTGATCAAAACCCATGGGTAAACATATTCTTTAGGATAGAGAGCCAGAGAAAGTGCTAACTTTTCCCCTCCAATTCACAAGAATCTGTGTCCCTTATATAGCATGACACGCTATCAAACGTTTAACAAGTCACTGCTGAATTTGCCTCTGAATTTTGAGTCAGATAAAAACAATCTGAATTTAGGTATCATTTCAAAGAAGAAAAGAGACACATTTATAAATAATTTACACACATATTTTTAAAGGAAGAAACACTAAGGAAGGAAAAACTGCAGAAAATATGTGGGAAAAAAGTGTCTGGAAGTACAAAAGAAGAAAAGGAAATGTTTTATCAGCAGTGAAATATAACTGCTAATCCATTGCATATATGTGAAAATTGGATCTTTACCTTATTGCCATAATGCTTTACATTTTGAAATTAGAGTTTAACTAAAGGATACATACCAGTATACCCAGTAAATTGAAGCTCAGAAGAGGTTACAAATTGTTAAATAAGTATCATCTTTCTATTTACATAATGAAAAACAAAATGTATTGATTCTCAATTATTTCATCCTAATGCAAAAAAATAATTAAATTTTTTATTTTCCAAAATTATTCTTCCTTCCTCTCAATCTTTTCTCCTTCTCTCTCTCTCTCTCTCTCTCTCTCTCGAGCATTGTAAATATTTTTTAAATTCATTCTCCTGAAATTGGATCTGGACCTAGGATTTTGATATACTTTGCTATGAATCTTTGTTTTCTTACAATAAAAATATTCTCTACATTTTCATTATTCTAATATTGATTCAGCTTTAGGATTAATTTATATGCAAAGCAAATAATTTACCCAAACTTGTAAGGGATATGCATTATCAGAACACAACACCTGCAGGACAAAAGAGAGGTTAATTTCATTGTTGCTCTGAAGCAAAAGGAGATCATTATAGAGTCTGCAGTAACCAAGCTCTGTGAAATAGCTGCATTAGTCATTAACTTTCCAGCACTAAATTTCATATCAAACTCAATTAACTACTACATAGCTTTTAATGACAATATTTTTTCAGATGCAGCTCTTGTTTACTAATAAGATTTCACATCACGACTATCTGTTCCATTACTTTCTTCATGTTAATATTCAAGTCTTGATTTTCTCCACAGAAAATGGAGCAATGAAAATTGCATTTGCTAAAAGTTCTCCTTGAATTATGTTTCAACATTTCAAGTGTGTTAATGTAATGCTTTAGAAGCTAAAGGGAACGATTATATAGGAAGCCAAAGTCCTCCATGTCTATCCCCAGGACTGATTACGTTTGCTATTTATGCATATTTCCCCACAACATTGCTTCTGTGTTGGAATTTATCAGGATCAAAACTGTCTAAATGGGAAATGTCCCTTAGTATATTTCTATCACAGTGAAAGGCAAAGCCTAGAATAACACAAAGGCACAAAATTAATGTCATCAGGAAACAATTTACGCAGCTAATTAGCATAGCATTCTCATATAAAAAGACAGATGGATTAAGGGATCAGGTCATTCATAGCCTGCAGTAAACTGCTTCAGTCTTTAATCCCCTGCTGTTACCTATCAAAGGGTGCTTTTTTTATGGACTTAGACAGATCTCTGGAAAGATTTAGGTTCTCCCACTAGATTGATTCACCTTGTTCCTCTAACTTTTATTGATAATATGTTTCATTATTTCTTACTAAAATAACAAGAACTTGAATTTAGTTAGCAGCTAAAGAATCTAAATAAGATACATATTTGAACATTTCTCAGATTTCTACAACACCCACAGACACACTTACTGCTCTGTTGTGCGAAGAAATAGAGTCCCGTTTGAGGGCAACAATGGAACTTCAACAACAATTTCCTACTTTAAAAAGAATTGAGATTATTTTGCAAGTGCTCTACATACACAGCATCTAAGACAATAACACATCATGCAGTAGCCACACATGGTCAACTATGAAAAATGTCAAATTCTTTGAATAGAAGTATTCAAACATAAGATTGATTTCCATAGTCTTGTTTAAAATGCTTCCAAAAGTCATGTCTAAGAAAAGTATCACTAAAGATATTTGACCCAGTTTATGTAAAGCCAAAATTAACCAATTAAAAAAATGTCTATGGAAAAAAAACTTTTTTTAAGTTGCGTGGCATAGGGAAATAAATTATTTCCTTTAATTATTGCATTAATTTCCTAGAGCTACATAATAAAGACTCACAATTTGGACAGCTTAAAACAGCAAAACTTTATCATCTCATGGTTCTGGAGACCAGAAGTTCAAAATCAAGGTGCTGGCAAGTTTGGTTCCTTCTGGAGAGCCTTGGCCAGGGGTGGGGGGTGGGGGGGTGTTGTCTGTTCTGTGCCTCTCTCCCAGTTTCTGGTGGTTGCCAGCAATTCCTGGTGTTGTTTGTTTTGTAGATGTATTACTCTAATCTCTGCCTCTGTCTTCCTATGGGGTTCTTCCCTGTGTAACTCTGTGTCTCTCTGTATTCAAATTTCCTCCTCTTATAAGGACACTAATCATTGAATTAGGGCCCACGCTGATCCCACATAACCTCATCTTAACTTGATTGTATCTGCAAAGACCCTTTTTCCTATTTCCAAATAAGGTCACATCCACAAGTGCTGGGGTTAGGATTTCAACATGTATTTTTGAAGATATAACTCAACTATAGCAACCAAAATACAATCAGAACAATCAGAATGTTAGTATATTAATTTATAGCAAGAATTATGTTATATGAAATAAAGTACTTCAGCATGGCCAGTACATATCTTCCCCCAAAGGCACATTGATATGGAAAAACAAAATATAGTCCCGTGATAGCTGCATATATATTACATCAGAAAAAAAGAGTTAGATAATTGGAAAATTTAATGTTATCAAGTTAAAATCAATGGACACATGCATTTTGGTGACAGGAGGTCTTGCCAATGGAATAGGCAACTTCACTAGCCCAGACTTCCTTCCTATCTCAGGACTTGGAATTGCACTTGAAGAGAATGCAGACTTATACCTTAGAGACTCATCTGCATCTCTGTTTCAAAAGGTGACGACCTGTCCTGTGATTGACAGACTTTCTTTAGCTATGTTAATGAATTCATTCCCAACACCTCAAAATCCTCTAGGCTTTAGACCCCTTAGGTTGCTTTAAAATGCTTAAATCTCAGATGTCATTCTTCCTTCCCTTAGTTTTGGGTATTATATTTCTGGAGTTCTTTTCCCTGTTGTCTCATTGTGCTGGGAACTTACCCGTATATATAGAATATATACATGTGTTCATCCGCATTGTCTTGTTTGGAGAGCCATGAAAATATTCTTTTCTTCATTCTCTCTCTTCAGTAATGATAACAAATGATACAAAAATAAGATCTACTTTTTTTTTTTTAAGTAATCACAGTTATCATTTATTGAGAACCTATTATTTGCTAGGAAAAATCTGGTATACTTTGCATTCATTATCCTGTTTAATTCTTAACATCTCAGTAGGATAATTACTGTTATTTCTCTTTCCAAGATGAGGAAAGCTGTGCTCATATTGCGGCTTGCGCTCTCCACAGCACAAATAATAGAGGTTAAAATTCTTAGTTTTTCACATCTTCGGAGATCTTGCTTCACATTTCCTTCCCTTCAGCAACTTGCATTATCCCCAACTATATTCATCTTATGACCTGAAAATTTTGAGCCTCCGTGCCTTTGCATGTATTATTTCCTGCTTGTAAAATGTCTCTTTTCAACTTATTTAACTCCTGGTTATTATTTCAGGTTAGGTTAAAACACCAATTCTTCCAAGAAGCTTGTGGAAACAAGTTGAAATTAATAATCACTTGTTCTATACTCACATAGCCCTTTGTTAATAATATTAAGCATCCTAGCTTTTCATGCCATTGTCATTTGTGTATGTATTTATCTCCTTCAACAAACTCTAAAATCTATTAGAGAATTGCTAATTTATTTACTGATTAATTCAACAAATTTTGGAGGGAACATCTAGAATAACTAGTATGTTATTAGACATTGGCTATCCTACCATGAACAAAAGAGGTAAAATCTCTTCATGAATATAAATCTTAGGGAATATGATATTCGTCAGATAAATATACAAATAAAAAAATAAAATTTTAATATAGAAGTCAGGAGTGAACAACTACTTGAAGAATATTATTTTACTATCTAGTTTAAATTTTAAAATAGGTAGTTTGTATTTTGATTTTAAATTACCTTAATTAATATTCATTAAAAATAAGATATTTACTTTTTCATGAACAGCTTTAAAATAATGGATAAATCACTTTCTTCCAACTGTAGGATGTATTATCTTATTGTTATCATCCCTTTACCATTACCAATTTAAAGAAAAATAAAACATTTTATGTTATATTGCCAGAGAAGAAGGACTTAACATAAGAAGCACATACAGATCATTCTTCATGTTTATCTATGTGTGGATATAATTAAATATAGAGCCAAGTCATATACCTTTATCATAATAATGATCCTGTGTGATCCTTGATTTCAACACTCTGAATTTTTTTCTTATAACTATTACAGGGGTATGAAAGTTATTGTCAGTGCCTACCATTAGATATGAAATGTTCAGTTTTTGGTGACTACACAATAGTGATTAGATGGACAGAGCTCATTCTTTTTTTCTTAATATAGAAATTTTTTTTAAGAACTTTTATTGAGATACAGTTAACAGCAATAAAAAGTACATATTTAGAGCGTACAATTTGCTATCCCAATCTTCCAATTCATTCCCCCCCAACCCTCCCCGCTTTCCCCACTTGGTGTCCATGTGTTTGTTCTCTACACCTATGTCTCTATTTCTGCCTTGCATTTCCTCTTTCATAGTTGTTAGCATTTGCCTTATGTATTGAGGTGGTCCTATATTGGGTGCATATATATTTATAATTGTTATCTCTTCTTCGTGGATTGATCCCTTGATCTTTATGTAATGTCCTTTCTTCTCTCTTGTAACATTTTTTATTTTAATGTCTATTTGATCTGATATGAGTATCGCTACTCCAGCTTTCTTTTGATTTCTACTTGCATGGAATATCTTTTTCCATCCCCTCACTTTCAGTCTATATGTGTCCCTAGGTCTGAAGTGGGTCTCTCGTAGACAGCATATATATGGGTCTTGTTTTTGTATCCATTCAGCCAGTCTGTGTCTTCTGGTTGGTGCATTTAGTCCATTTACATTCAAGGTAATTATCAATATGTATGTTCCTATTACCATTTTCTTAATTGTTTTGTTGTTGTTTTTGTAGGTCCTTTTCTTCTCTTATGTTTCCTGCCTAGAGAAGTTTCTTTAGCATTATGTTGTAGGGCTGGTTTGGTGGTGCTGAATTCTCTTAGCTGTTGCTTGTCTGGAAAGCTTTTGATTTCTCCATCAAATCTGAATGAGATCCTTGCTGGGTAGAGTATTCTTGGTTGTAGGTTCTTCCCTTTCATCACTTGAAATATATCATGCCACTCCCTTCTGGCTTGCAGAGTTTCTGCTGAGAAATCAGCTGTTACCCTGATGGGAGTTCCCTTGTATGTTATTTGTTGTTTTTCCCTTGTTGCTTTTAATAACATTTCTGTGTCTTTAATTTTTGTCAGCTTGACTACTATATGTCTTGGCATGTTTCTCCTTGGGTTTCTCCTGCCTGGGACTCTCTGCACTTCCTGCACTTGGGTAGCTGTTTCCTTTCCCATGTTAGGGAAGTTTTCAACTATAATCTCTTCCAATATTTTCTCGGGTCCTTTCTCTCTCTAGTCTCCTTCTGGGACCCCTGTAATGTGAATGTTGATGCATTTAACATTGTCTCAGAGGTCTCTTAGGCTGTCTTCAGTTCTTTTCATTCTTTTTTCCTTATTCTTTTCCGCATCAATGATTCTCACCATTCTGTCTCCAGGTCACTTATTCGCCCTTCTGACTCAGTGAATCTGCTCTTGGTTCCTTCTAGTGTATTGTTCATTTCCGTTATTGTGTTGCATATCTCTGTTTGTTTGTTCTTTAATTCTTCTAGGTCTTTGGTAAACTTTTCGATCTTTGCATCCAGTCTTTTTTCAAAGTCCTGGATCATCTTCACCATGATTACTCTGAATTCTTTTTCTGGAGGGGTGCCTATCTCCTCTTCATTTAGTTGTTTTTCTGGCATTTTATCCTGTCCCTTCATCTGGTACAAAGTCCTCTGCTTTTTCATTTTCTCTATCTTTCTGTGGCTGTGGTTTTCAGTTCCACAAGACGAAATACTGCTGATACTGTTTGATACTGCTGTCTGCCCTCTTTGACAGAGCTCATTCTTAATTTTCCTACCCATAAAGTAAATTGGAGATTAAGTTTGGGAAGTTTTATAGCTAGAAAAAAACAGATTATTCAGTCCAAATCTTTTATTTTATAGATGAAGCAAATGGAGCTCATAGAAAGTGAATTTACTTAAGCAAAATTGTGGCCCCAGTAATGGACATAGCAGTAGCTCAATCCCATATTTTTTCACTTTAAGTCTACAATTAGGAAAATTGTGTCTAGTAAATGACTGATGTATAAAGTTCAAGGATTATGATTTTAGATAATTATTTGCATTCTTTTAGAGTAAAGAGCACATTAAAAAAGCACTTACAATTTATCAGTTTTCAGTCTCAACATAATTACCAGCTTTTTGGGGACCCTACCTTTTCTATATTTTGTTTTCCATTTTGATTATCAGTGACATTTATGAAAGATATAATTTGGAGGGCTAGAGAAGAGTACTATTATGTTTTACATTCAAGTTGTGTTTCTATTTGTCTTCTCCCTGATTCTCTTTATATTCAATTCATTAAAATTAATTTCTGGACTTGATGTTAACCTACGAATATAATGTATTCAAAAAATGCATAACTGACTTCTATAATGCTAAACTTTATGGCTAAAATTTAGCTCTATTAAAATACCCCCCCCAAAAAAAAATCTATTGTTTTTTTAAGGTAGATAAGATCATCCTTTGAGGATAGTCACAGAATAATGTAAATACAAGAGTCTCCTTATGTTATGGGACCTCTCCAGGCTCAGGACATTCAGATGGGTATTTCATTGGTGTATCAGGCTTGGACCATGACCACATATTATGAATGCATGTTGACACAAATAGATGTATATTTTGAAAAGTAGTCTGAGTGCCCTTCTTTAGTCTTAATGTTCCAGCTACAGTGTCAAATGTGTTCAGTTAGAAAACCACTAGTAAATCTAGTAACTGACTTCTCCTTGGCTTCTTTTGTCTCATTTATAATGGGTTAAAACCAGGAGAGGGAAAAGGGCAAGGAAGAATGCAGAACTAGCAAACGCCATCATATTGGCTTAGAACTGATGTTCGTGTATGCATAGAGCTAGCACGTGAGTCGAGGCATGCCCCATGTGAACCTCCTCTATGTGACTTTGTCCTCTTTTAGTTGGAGTTGCTTGGAATGACAGCAATACAGAAATAAGTAACATTTTTTCAAGGAAAAACTTGGAAGCTCAATTCAAATAAGCAGAGCACTGTATACCAGATTTTCAGTATATGTTGGTGTGGCAGTTTGTGCTACATTAGATTATTTTTTGCCCTTATTATATTTTTCAGCCAGAATTCCCAGGTTAAATGGCAAGTTATAAACTAAGCTGAGCGGAAGAGGTTTTGACTTTTTCTTATTAGGTCTGGACACTATTATCTAGGCATTAAATCAGCAAACTCAAATTTTGATTCTGTTTATCTTGTTCCAAATTATATTTCAGGCTAAAGAAGGAAATACATGGGTATTGGATATATTGACCATCTCCTCAGACTCCTGGTATTATCTCCTCTCTCCCCTTGCCAAAACAAAACAGGGTATCAAGTTTGATTATTTAATAAACCTGATAGTAATTATGTCTTTCAGAAACATACTGTTACAGGAACATTGTGAACTGGTATATTTTAATCCATAAACAACTAAAGATAAATCTGAATTTTTCTGAAAGGGTATACACACACACACACACACACACACACACACACTCTTACACACACACACCTTTTCTTGGGTTGAAATAGAAAAATAAAACTGAATAATTATATGTCAAATAGTAAGAAATAATGTTTTGAACTCGCCTCTGTGTAGCAGGCATGAGACACAGGGAGTTTTATAAGATATTTTTGGTCTTCAGAAAATGATCAGCAGAAAGATTAAAGTGAAACAAAGACATAGTGATGGAGCCTGAAAAACAACTTTGCTTTAAGAGAGCGTTCGAGTTGGAGGCTTGGCATATATGAATGGGAAAAGGAGAAGTACCCATAGGTCAGGGAGGGTAAAAATGGGTACTTACATGGATTCAGAATCCACTGACCTCAAATCTCTCACTGTGTGAGATCCCTCAAGATATAATCTAAAGACGTATACTGGGGGAAAAATAGGCCCAAACATACATAGGGAAAAAAAGAGAAGCATTTCAAACTAGTAAATACTGTTAGACCTACATGTGTGAGAGAAAATGAGATAAACATACAAAATAATTGAAAGTCTTAGAGGGCAACAGAAAAAGTCTGTTCCACTGCTGCAGGGAAAGATGATCAGATAGGAATATCCCTGCTGTCTTGGGAGTGATACAAATTATTCAAACCTGAAAAGTGCAAAAGCTGAGGGCATGAAAGATTTTGAGGATCATTGGAAGTACTGGTCTTCCTTGGGCTGCTATGCACCAAGCTGCAGAATTAACAACATCTTTAGGCCCCAAATTTTACAGGTGATTTTCTAGTTTTGACTACATGGAGAAAAGGAGAAACTGATTTCCTTTGGGATATGAGGACTCTAGAACAAGGTAGTAAGGCAAGGAATTGGGATATGGGCAGAATTGGAAGAAATGGTTATAAATGTTAATTGCCAACAAGAGAGGAAAGTTATTTTACTAGAAATATTCCATACTAAGTTCAGCACTGAAGTAAACACAAAAGACTTAGTAAATAAATACAAATAAAGGGGTTTAAACTTGAGCTGGAATATTTAATAAGGGAACCATTTTTGTCCTAAGAGGACTTGTGTGGCCTTGGTGTGGACCTAGCTCTTTTAAGAACCTGAAATGGCAGCCCTAAGCTCATGGGGCCAAGGAGGATATGCAAAAGGAGAGGTATCAGTGAGGGGCCTTATGGAAGTGGGTGTACGGATGGGCCTATGTAAGTCTCCTTCCCCCCAAAATAGGTTGGCACACATTGGTTGACCATAGCCTTTGATATTTAGGTTTGATGTACTGAGAGGTTGGAAAGACAATTTATTTTCCATCATATTATTTTCTGAATGGAGACTTCTACCTCACTTCAGAGGAAGTGTTTTTGTAGTGTCCTTAACAGCCTCTAACAACTTTATGTGTGAGGAAAGGAATTCCTAATTTGGGGCAACAGAGTCATTAAAACCTATTATTTTTCTATTAAGCATCTTTATTTCATATATTTGTGTGTGGCATAGCAACCTGTATCCTTGGCATGCTAGGTTTCCAGCTGTGGGCTTGATGTGTGCTTCTGTTTTGTATATGGTGAGCAGATTAAGGGTAGCCCTTTCTACTATGCCTTGCTCTGTCTCATTCCTTCCATCTCAGTTTATCAGGCTCTGGGTAGTCTAGACGGAGACACAAGCTCTGTCAGTTTATGACAGAGATTCAGAGCTCTACCCTATTGTACAGAACTTTTTAATTTATGTTGGTAAGTAAGAAGTTTTTCAATAGAGCCATTAAAAAAGATAGCTTGTCTATTGAGGGTAATGGGATTTTCTTCCTGAGCCTGAGAGAGAGCTTACTTTTTATTCATATGTGGTCATTAATTCCTTTTTCTAAAGATTTATTATTTTATTTATTTATTTATTTATTATTTATTTATTTTTGGCTGCGTTGGGTCTTTGTTGCTGCATGTGGGCTTTCTCTAGTTGTGGCAAGTGGTGGCTTCTCTTGCTGCAGAGCGCAGGCTCTAGGTGTGGGCTTCCCTACTTACGGTGCATGGGCTCAGTAGTGGCACACGGGCTTAGTTGCTCTGAAGCATGTAGGATCTTCCCAGAACAGGGATCAAACTTGTGTCCCCTACATTGGCAGGAGGATTCTTAACCACTGCGCCACTAGGGAAGTCCCTATGGTCATTAATTCTTGATTGATTTGTGCACTAGGTTGTCTAAAACTTAGAACTTGAAAGGAATTTTTTTCAGTCCTTTCCACACTCAAATTCTAATATTAATGCCACACGCGTATATGTTTTAAAAATTTTTTCTATTTGACTTGAACTGTTTTGGGAAGAAGCAGAATCTAACTAGAACCCAACCATCAGATAAGAAGGGTTCCTGAATTTGGAGGAAGCATTTCTCCTAAAAATCCTGCAAGATTTATAGAAAGGATTGTTAATATTGAATATAACCTACTGAATAAATGAGATTATACTCAAAGGAAATATTCATTTAGCTCTTCCTTACAGTATACTTAATAAGAAACTTACATGTGTTTTTATTTGAGCAAAAATTATTTCACTGAAAACTAAGATTCCTCAGTGGCATGATATATTTTATTTATTCTCTCTTCAGTAGTTCATGGTAGCAAACTGAGATGCATGAGAAAATGGAGATATTTCTAAAGATTAGTACTTTTTGAACTATTCTTGAAAAAAATGATCTTTTTATCCTTGAAAAATATACTTTTAAAAACCCGATTAAATCAATTTTTCTAAGAATCTTGGCAATACAAAATATAGCAGTGAAATTTTGACTAATATTTAATTGATTAATGTGTTACCTCTTACTGGAGAATTGCATTAATAATCCACATACAGATGCCAGGTTTGCTTGTTGCTTCTGGGGAGTTGCTGTTCCTCGGCACAGAGCAAGGAACGATAGCCCGTGTATATACAGTAATTGTAACTATTTTTGTATTAACCAGGCATATCTGTATTAAGCTAAACTTGGGTTCATACAGATGTCTCCAACTTGCAGACATCACCATATGGCTCATTCTAGCTTTCTTACCTTGTCTGTAAACTCTTACCCAGACAGTGAAAACTGGTTTCCACCATCGACCATCAATTTACTTAATTGTTCATTTGCAGTATACATGTATAATGTTATCAGAATGGTTAAGCTATACCCCTGTGGGAGAAAAAAACTTATTAACTGAAGTACTATGCTGATGTACAGTTCCTGTTGCCTTTAATCTTATAGTCTCAATTCTAAAGTCACTTCCCTCACCCACTTCAGTGAGATTGTTTCATACATTTTTAAAAATTTTATTTTATTGAAGTATAGTTGATTTACAATGTTGTGTTAATTTCTGCTGTACATCAAAGTGATAGTTATATGTATATATATATATATATATATATATATATATATATATACTTTTCATATTCTTTTCCATTATGATTTATCACAGGATATTGAATATAGTTCCCAGTGCTATACAGTAGGACTTTGTTTTCTATCCATTCTACATATATAATGGTTTGTGTTTGATCCATTTTAATAGTTATATGTTTTGTCAAATTCTGCATTCCATTCTGCAACCTCTCTACTTCCCAAAGGATGATTTTTAAAAAGTAAAGTTCAATCTTCATGCTCGAAAATTCTATGGATATTGACAAATGCATAATATTATGTTTCCACCATTACAGTATCATAGAGATAGTTTTAAAAACTATAGTTTAAAAAAAGTTCTCAGTGTTTTATCTATTCAACCCTCTTCTCTCTCCCTTCCCCTCTGGTACCTCTGATCCTTCTGCTGTCTCTATAATTCTGTCTTTTACACAATCTTATACATTATAGTTAGAATAATACAGTAAGTAGCATTTTCAGACAAACTTCTTTCACAGAGTAATAGGTATTTAACATTCATCTGTTTCTTCTTTTAACTTGATAGTTCTTTCTTTTTATTACCAAATAATATTCTATTGTATGGGTGTACCATAATCTATCAACCTTTTAAAAGTCATCTAACATTGCTGTCAGATTTTGATGATTATGAAAAAAGCTGCAGTAGGCATTTGTGTGTACCTTTTTGTGTTCTATAAGTCTTCATAGCATTTGGGTAAATATATGGGTGCGTGATTGCTGAAGAGTGTGGTGAGACTGTGTTTAGATTCATAAGAAAGCTCAAGCTGTCCTTTAGTTTCTGTAGCATTTAAAATTCTGGAAATAGGAGCAATTATTACTGTACAAACCTGTCAGAATCTGGTATTGTTAGGTCTATAAATTTTAGGCATTTGAATCAGTGTACAGTGGTATCTCACTATTGCTTTGATTTGCATTTCTGTAATGACAAATTATGTTGAGCATATTTTAATATGCTACTTATCATCCGTATATCTTCTTTGTTACAGTTTCTGTTGCATCCCTTGTCCATTTTTTAATCCAGTCGTTTGTTTTCTTATTGTTGAGTTTTAAGGGTTCTTTGTATATTTTGGATATCAGTCCTTTATCAGATGTAGGTTTTGTAGATATTATCTTCCAGGCTGTGACTGGTCTTTGCATTATCTTGATAGTGTCTTTCATAGCATAGACATCTTTAATTTTAGTAAAACCCAACTTAATTTTTTCCTTTATAGATCAAGTTTTTGAGGTTGTCTTTATAAATGCATCATCAAACTCAAGGTCACTCTTAACATATGAACATATCTTTTTAACTAGTTCCAAATATACATTTTAAACTAATTGAAGATCACCTTCAAATAACACTACATACACTTCAGATGTTAAGGTATTTTTAACAGAGTATTTCCAATTTCTTATTACCATTCCCTGTAACATTGCTATCATTCATTTCGCTTATCCATTTCCAGCTGCAATAAGCCAATACTTCCTTGCTAGTATTACTTTACACAAACATTTATAGTTCAGATCAATATAGAATAAGGAAAATAAAACATTTTATTTTATCCTCAATTATTCCTTCTCTGATATACTTCCTTTTTTTGTGTAGATAAAGTTTCTGACCTGTATCATTTTCGTTCTCCCTGAAGAAACTCTTTTTCAAAACACATTTGCAGAATGGAATTGCTGGCAGTGAATTCCCTTAGTTTTTGGCTCTCTGGTAAAGTTTTTATTTCTCCTTCATTTGAAGGATAATTTTACTAGATACAGAATTTTAATTTGATCCTTTTATTCTTTCAACGCTTTAGATATTTCATCCCACTCTCTTCTTAATTGTGTGATTTCTTATGAGAAGTGGGCTATAATCCTTTCCTTGATCTTCTGCAGGTAATGTATTTTTTCCTCTGGCTTCTCTCCAGTTTTT
This sequence comes from Hippopotamus amphibius kiboko, assembly GCF_030028045.1. Lineage (NCBI taxonomy): Eukaryota > Metazoa > Chordata > Mammalia > Artiodactyla > Hippopotamidae > Hippopotamus > Hippopotamus amphibius. The sequence goes on along the minus strand of NC_080187.1, from coordinate 168,324,446 downwards.
CGCATCTTTGATTTTCTGCAGATAGACTATGTTATGCCTCGTTGTTGCAATTTGGCATGATAATCACGTTGGATATTTTCTGAGCTTCCTGGGTCTATGATTTGGTTCACGTCATTATGTTTTAAAATGTCTTGACTATTACTGCTTCACATATTTATTCACCTCTCTTTTCTCTCTCTTCTTCTAGTATTCCAATTACGTGTATGTTACAACTTTGAAAAATTGTCCCACATTCTAGGATGTTCTGTTTGGTATTTTTTTTCTTTTTGCTCTTGGCATTTTAGTTTGAAATATTTCTCTTGAACTATCTTAAATCTCACTGAGTCTTCAACCGTGTCTGGTCTACTAATGAACCCATCAAAGACATTCTCTATTTCTGTTTCAGTTCTTTTGATTTCTAGCATTTCTTTTTGATTCTTCCTTAGAGTTTTCATCTCTCTGCTTGCATTACGCATCTGTTCTTGCATGTTGTCCACTTTTTTCATTGGAGCCCTTAACATCTTAATCATAGTAATTTTAAATTCCCTGTCTGATACTTACAAAATCTGCATCATCACTGAGTCTTGTTCTGCTGATCTCTTTATCTTTTCAGATTTTTTTTTCTTGAATTTTCCATGCCTTGTAATTTTTTGTTGTTGTCAAAAGCCAGACGTTGTATCAGTAATACGTACTGAGGTAAATAGACCTTTAATATGAGCATATATGCTAATCTAGCTTGGAGTTGAGCTATGTTTAATGTTTGCTATAACCCTAGATATCAGAGGCCTCAAATTCCTCTGATGTCCTTGTTTATGTCTCCTCTCTTAACTTTGGGCTTTCCTAAGTACTCTTCCTCAAAGACTGTCTGCTTCTTACAGTTCTTTTAGCTGTAATTCCTAGTTGTTACACTGGGGTCCAGTTGGCTTAAGGTATGAGGGAGGGAAACCATTCTATAATATCGTAATTAAATCTCAGTCTTTTAGTGGACCTATGTACTTTTATGACCTTTACAGGTATTTCTCCAGGAGTATATTTTTCAGTTCCCCCTCACTAGTGAGATAAGAATATTCAATGGAGAGGAATGCTCTCCCCCAGATGTAATAAGGCTCTGGTAATGCTTTTTACCCTGGACTAAAGTCTTTGCTAAGAAGAAGGCACCTTCTGTATCTTGTATGATTGCCTTTATCCTTGCCATGTCAGAGAGTCCTAAAAGATCATTCTTAGTCTTTACCATGAGACCTCTGTGGGGTTCTTGGAGATAAAACCCATGAAAGTTTGGGCGTATCCATAAAACTTCTCCACAGGAGTTTCTCCCCTCAAGCTAACCCATAGTCAGCCACCAGTAATTAGTCAAAATCACCACTTCGGTGATCCTACAAGGTTTGGCTTTAGCAATATCTGCCACAAGAAGTAGATCTTGGCTGATTTGCCTCTTGTTCTGCTTTGCAGTGATGTTTGCTCTGCATTCTCAGTTCTCTGATATGTCCAAGAAAAGTCATTGATTTTCAATTTTTTTAGCTTTTCCTTATTGTAAGGACAAAAGTGGTGACTTCCAAGGACTTTGCATCTTGGGAATGAATCCAAACAACCTTCATAGTATATTTATTTTTTCATTTTTTAAACTAAATGTTTGCGGCTATCTTATGAAGGATCTCCTTTTCCTCAAAAAATGAAATGCATTAAATATATTCCAGATATTCCACCTTCTTGAGGAGGACATGTGATTCTGTACATTTAGAAGTTGCATAAATATTATTCCCTTGATAGAGTAGGTAATGAGAGATCTTACTGTTTGTCAAAATCCAACTGTAAATTTAGATCATAATTTAAATTGGTTATTCTTCAAAGCTGACATAATTTTAATTTACAATGTGGACTCAGGAGTGAAAAAACATTAAATAACTTACTGATCCATAGAGAAACAATTTCAAATTTTACAGTAGACGAGGCGATATAAACTTTTTCCATATTTGTATGTTTAATTCATCAGTGTTTTTAAATATTTGTATCAGTTAAGACATGTATTCAGCTGTTTATTTATTTTAAACGTAGCACATGTATTTTTCACACAAGAAGGTCTTATTGCAGGTGGTCTAGAGCCAGTATCTAAGATAGCAGCTTAGTCTCTGATCGGTCACTTAAATTTGTGTTTATTTCCTCATGATCACAGTACAGGTGATCTTTCTTAGCCATCCTGTATATGTTCCTGTTGAAGGTGGGAAGAGAGAGAGAGACAGTGGTTTGGACTGTGGTCCTATCAAAGTATAGAAAGATTTTTTTTTTAATAAGAAAAACAACTGCTAAAAATACCTTTAAAACTAGGCTGTATAAATATAGGCTATATAAAAACGTGGGGCTTTGTAAAATTGTGAAGTCTATTAAGGATTTTGTGAATTTTTTGGTTTGATTTTCTGTGCTGCCATTTTTAATCAGTCAAAATTTCATTCATACACACATAATTGTCAGAATATGTAAATACCCTAGAAGAGTAAGATAATTTTCAATATTTTCTGAAATACAGTTTTTAAAAACTACTGAGATATTAATGTCATGATTGTTTATCATAATCAACATATTTCTCAGTGAAAAATTCACCATTTGGTATGAAAAAAAGTTATTGTCTGAAACTTCCCCTGGAAACGTCACATGGGAAAATGTATGGGCATTCTGAGAAGCAAAGTTTGCTAAGCAGAATAAACAGAAGTTTAAATATTTAATACAATCAAATGATTTTTAGATGATTATAATGACATACTTATTTCAATCAATAGAGTCAAGATTTACATATCTCATACAGCTACTAAGAGATATATTAACTATTCTATATTATATACCTATTAAGAGTGCTGGCATAAATAGACAATTCAATATTTGAAAAATTTAATATTGAAAGATGGATGAAGAATTGAAAACCAATTTATTTTTTTCAGATGAGAAATTTGAGATATTTGAAATTTTGCAAAAGCAAAAGGAAACTTAAATGCGCTACAGACTGGCTATAGGATTGTGTGTGTGTGTATGTGTGTCTGTTAAAAGCAAAAGGTAGCAGAGAATAATGGATTAGCCTTCCACTTCCAGTTGAGGATAGGGCAAGACCAAGAAAAATCTGCATAATATTAAAGTCATATAAATCTATGTGATTATGAGCACTAAAGCCTTGATAAACTTCTAACCAGCAAGTCGAGCACTTCCTAGATAAATAGCCAGTCACGTTAGCTTCTGATTGCAAAAGCTGGTGGAAGTGAAGGCCCTCCAGGGACAGAAAGCCTAGTGGGAGAAGAAGAGATCAATGGATTTCATGGAAATGACTGAGGCAGATGGAATTGACTGATATATCTGGAAAACTCAAAGCAACAATCATTGTCTCAAAATAGAAACTCTCCACATCCTAGTATTCCCTGAAATTTTGCTGAGAGGTGACAAGTGAAGATGGGATTAAAAGCAGAAAGAAACTTCATTCTTGCCCATTCTCATGTTTTTTGGAACTATTGATTCCTAGTGCAATATTCCTGCTCACCTCCCTTCAGCCTTCAGGCTCAAACACTAACCAAAAAAAGCTAATCACCATATAGCTGTAGCAAGAGCAGAAGCAGAGATGGCACCAGGAGCAGCAGAAGGGACACAGTTGCACAGGAGTTGGAATAAACAAAAGTGAGCTCAGTCTTCTTGTGGCTCGGTACCATATTTACTCAAAACTTGGTGAAATTTTAATTGCTACTTCCTCATTTTACATCAGCACATAAGCAGAGTCCCTTCTAATTGGAAGAAAGATAACAACAAAAAGCCCCCCAATAAAACAGTATCCCTATATTGCCACTGTCATTTTATGCATTGCAACTATACAATAAAATAAAGTAAGATAGGTGAAGAAGCAGAAAAGCAAGACTCACATTCAAGAACAAATCAGCAGAGACCAACCTATAGAAACTTGAAATACTGAAGCCATTAGACAAGGAATTTTATATATTTATTATAAATATGTATATGAACTTAAGTATGAACATTATAAGAATTGGTAAACTGAATCTAAGCCGTTGATTGAAGCTATAAACATTCATTAGAAATCCTACATATATGCAGTGGATATAGGACTACTTAATATATCCATTTATTTTTGTATTACTTTAAGTTGGATTTTTAAAGAGCTTTTAACATTTCAACTACATTGTTTAAGTTTTTGGAATAAATTCATTTACAATATTTCCTTTTTAGGCATTTAATGTCTAAAAGACCTGGGATATTATCCCCTCTTTCATTCTTGGTATTGGCAATTTGTGTTTGTTTTCTTTTGTTTTTTACCAGTCTTAAGGGATTATCAATCTTCTTAATTTTTTTCAAAAGACCAATTGTGGAAATAGTGATTTTTCTCAATTATTTGTTTCCTATTTCACTGATTTCTGCTCTTATTTTCTTCTTTCTTACTTTGGTTAATTTGGCCATTTTATCACTTCTTAAGTATAATTTTTAACCAATGATTTTGAGTCTTTTATTTTCTAATCTAAGCACTTAAAGCCATACAAGTTCCTTTTATCAATGTTTTAGCTGTATGCCGTGTATGTTGTTATATTGTGTGTTCCTTGTCATTCAATTCAAACTTTCCCCAATTTTCTTGGTCATTTGTTCTTTGACCCACTCACAGAGCATTTTATGGTTTCTATAAAGTGCTTTGAAATTCAAATATTTTAGTAGGTTATTTTCCTTCTGCTGTGGAACATAATGTCTTCTTATATTTTTATATATTTTTTTAATTTTATATTTTCAAATTTTTGAAAATGGTTGTAAAAACAACACACCAGGCCAAGATATCTTCACTAAAAATTATTTTAAGTAAATATTCAGTAAAGAAATGGTTGTTGTCTATTTCAGAAAGTTGAGAAAGGACAATTTATAAATTCATTATGAGTCATGATAAGACTAAGAGATACTGCCAAGAACTTATGAAAAAAGAAAATCATAGATTTTCATGAACATAGACACAAGTATTCCTAAGAATATATTAGCATTATCTTATTGGTGAGATATAGAAGTGAAAAATAATTTTGACTAAGTGGGTTTAATTATAGGAAACCAACTTTATTTTGTATTCAAAAATCAATCCTTGTAATGTTGACACATTGATAGAATAAAGGCAAAAAAACCCTCATATGCTCATCTTAGACACAGAAAAAATATTCAACAGGAATCAACCCTAAAATTCTCAGCAAACTAAAAATAGGAGACTGCCTCAATTTAATAGAAGGCGTAAAATTCCACAGCAAACATCATACTTAACGATAAAATATTACATGTCCCATCTAAAACTGTCAACTCTCAATAATCAATTGACACATCACCCAATTATTAAAAGGGAGAAATTATTTGGACACTTCACACGCGTGCACACACACACACACACAAATGATATTCAAATAGTTAATAAGCCCATGAAAAGATGATCAGTATATTTAGATATTAGGGAAATATATGTTGGAATCACAGTGAGATTCCACTATTCCACTACACTTCCAGTAGAATATCTAAAATATAAACAATACCAAAAGATGAGTAGGATAAGGAGTAACTAAATCTCTCATAAATTGTTGGTTGAAATGTGAAATTCTACACCACTGTGGAAAATAAACATACACCATTCTTAAATCTAGCAACTCCACTCTTCAGAATTTATACACAAAGAAATGAAAACATATGTTTACTACAAGACCTGTACAAGAATGCTTATGGTAACTTTATTCATAACGGTCCAAATCTGGAAGCAACCCAAATGCCCAACAAACAGACAATGAATAAACAAATTGTGGGTTATTCATATCTTATATGAATATATATATATGGCATATTTCCCTGCACTAGAAAGCAGCAAAGCACTGACACAAGTAACCACATGGAAACATTTAAAAAACATCACATGGAACAAAGGAAATCAGACCCAAAAGAGTATACAGTTAATAATTCCATTTATATGAAGTTTAGGAACAGGCAAAACTATACCATAAGCATTAGAAGGTGAATAGTAGGAAACTGTAGTCAGGGAGAGAATGGACTGGTAAAAGATGCAAGGGAACTTCTCATGCTGATGGTAATGCTCTGTAACTTCACTGGGATTTTGTGTGTTGGGGAGAAAAAATAACTTTCCTTCTACCCTTCTTGGCTGAGACTTCCCTGTAATGAATGACAGATTAAACAAGAGGAAAGAAACAGAAGTTTAATAACACATATACCACCTATACACAGGGGAGATACCCAGGCAAACTGAATAAATAAACAAATGGCCCAAGGCACCATCTCAAATACCATTACCAGCTAAAGACAAAATAAGATGTTGAGGGTGCGGATGCAGGGGGTATCCAGTTATGGGAAGTTATCAGGCAATGAGTAGTAGAAGAGGATGTGGTTATTATACAGATTCAAGTCTTTGCCTTCTTCATTGGTAAGAGTTTTTAGAGATGTAGAGTAATCTTTCTCTTCCTGGTACAAAGAGGGAGAAATCCTTACAAATAGAGATTTTCCTTATAAATATAAATGTCTCTTACAAAAGCACAACTTCTATTCAGTTTTCAGAGTGTCTTTTGTGTCTGCAGTGTCTTGGAATTAACCCAGCTCAAAATAATCCTTATGCCAAAGGAAGTATTTGGGGGTGGTATATCCTGCTCCCCTTCAAGTATATGGACATATATGTTTTAAACTTAATATTTGTGCAGTTTACTGTGTATATGAATTTTTAAAATGCTATTTTGAAAAATCTGTTTAAAATCTGGTTGCCGAGACCAGCTCCGCGGCTCGAGGTGAGTGACGGGTGCCGCAAGCTTGAAGAAGACACAGACACAGACTGAAGAGAAAAGTGTGGGGGGGGGGGGCTCAAGACCTCTGGGATCAAGAGCCCTGCTGACTCATCCCACGTTGCTTTTATTGAGTTCGTCCGCTAACATTCTCAGGTTACACCCATAAACAATCAAAGGCCTCACATGACTGAGGCAATTATCTTTGTTTACTTCCTGGGTCCGAGTTGAGCAGGTGTGGATTTGAGCTGGGCCTGGAGAGCAAAACAGCCCTGGGGGCAGGAGACCTCTCTCAGATATTGGGGGTCTGTGCCCCACCCCTGTTGGCCCCTCTGCGACTGTGCCTGTCTTAGGTTGTTCCTCCCTTGAGGAATCTTACCCGTCTCTGGCTAACCAGCCATCCTTCAGGGCCAAACAGGGTGATATGAGTCTCCACGTCCTGCACCCTCAGCTCCTCCACTGCTCAAGCAGGACATTCTGAATCCCATCGCTCGGCCCACATACTTTAACATTTTCAAGGTTTCAGAAAGGTTCCAGAATGTCTTCCCACATCTGGTGTCTTGTATTTTATCTATATTTTATTATAGAGATTAATGACATTTTAATTTCTTCTCTTGTAAATTGCTCATATAGCATATTTATTGTAATCTTTTCCCCACAGCTATTTTTTCTAATCTCACATCTCAATGTATGTACATTTTCACAAGTTTAGAATACATAAATAGGGTGTAAAGTGTTGGTTCACTTTAAGCGCATAGCTTGGTGTTGCATAGATTATGTTCAAATCATCTCTGCTACTTGCTTTCTTCTTTATAAAATTGAGATAATAATGGGTTGGGATAAAATTGGGATAATAAACAAGCTTAAAGGGATGTTGTAACTATTAATATATTGATATAACTGTTTATGAAAATAGTGTCCAACACACACTAAATGCTTTAAGAATTTACCATGTTTCGTGAAATATATATACACATTTATACATATATATTTCTATCATATACATTATGTACTTTTGCTTTTTTAATGATTTACATAAAATTATAAATGATATCTGGAATCATGTATTTCTGGTTAAATGTATTGCTTAATCATTTTACCTTAATTTCTAAAACACAGCTTTTTCCTTGTATTAGGGTCTTAGGTTCTAACTATATTAAATGAATGCAAATAATTCTATGGCCAAATAATTTTCAGAAGTCTGAGTTAGACACTGTTTAAAAGGCTTTTTAACTAAAGCTAGGACTGAGACATTAACATGATAAGGTGTAATATGAATATGCAAGTGGAGAATTTGGAGTATGCAACATTTTCAACGTTAGTTTTAAAAGACCCTTTTTTCCACAGAATATCTTAAGTATTTGAGGTCTTGTGAAAGAAGCATTAGGATATAATGTTCCAGGTGTAGATAAGCACATAAAAAATGCAATAAATCAAAGCTTAGGCTATGGTGTCAAAAATAGCTGGATTCAAAAATTGTCCTTATGCGTACTATGAACTTGGGTAAAACATTCAGCATCTCTAAACTCCACTCACAGAGCAGAGAGATCAGAGTAGAGCAGATGGTGATACACTAGTATTTCTTTTATTTTATACTTTTACATAGTTGTTACATTTATGAATATATCAGTTTATCTGTTATATTGTTGATTTTGGGGGGATGGATTACATTTTGATAGAATTGAAGGAGAACCATATAAGACTGTACACATGAAACTTAGATAATGCCATAAACCAATGATACCTCAATAAAAAAGTAAATTAAAAAAAGAAGTGCCATCATGCATACTCTTATCCATGTCTTGGCATATAAGTGCAAGCATATCTAGGAATGGAATTGCTGTGTCAGTTCAGCTTTGTACAAAGCTATCACTAAATGGTTTTTCTCACGTGGTGTACCAAATTACATTTCCATCAGCAATATAGAAGATATCCAGTTGGTCTACACCTTTTACAGCCTTGGTATTATCTGTGTTTTTTTTTTTTATTCTAGTGAGTGCTAAATGCCATTTCATTTTCAAATTATATTTTATTGAATTATAAAATAGATCTAGATCTTAATATAGATATATAATTATGTTATACTATATATATTTATATAGAGATACATGCTTTATATCTATATATAAAACTACAACTCATAGGAGTGGAGCTCCATGAATTTTTGTGTGAGCGTATGTGTGTTTTTAGTTAATTTTTATTGGAGTATAGTTGCTTTACAATGTTGTGTTAGTTTCTTCTGTACAGCAAAGTGAATCCATTATATGTATACATATATCCCCTCTGTTTTAGATTTCCTTCCATTTAGGTCATTACAGAGCATTGAATAGAGTTCCCTGTGCTATACAGTATGTTCTCATTAGTTATCTGTTTTATACATAGTATATATTTGTCAATCTCAATCTCCCAGTTCATCCCACCCCCCCCCCCACTTGGTATCCATAAGTTCTGTACATCTGTGTCTCTATTTCTGCTTTGCAAATAAGTTCATCTGTACCATTTTTCTAGGTTCTCATATATAAGCAGTATTATACAATATTTGTTTTTCTTTTTCTGACTTACTTCACTGTGTATGGCAGTCTCTAGGTCTACTCACATCTCTGCAAATGGCACTATTTCATTCCTTCTTATGGCCAAGTAATATTCCATTGTATATACGTATCACATCTTCTATATCCATTCCTCTGTTGGACATTTAGGTTGCTTCCATGTCCTGGCTATTGTAGTGCTGCAATGAGCATTGGGGTGCATGATTCTTTTTGAATTATGGTTTTCTCCTGATATATGCCCAGGAGTGGGATTGCTGGGTTATTTGGTAGTTCTATTTTTAGTTTTTTGGGGGAATCTCCATACTGTTCTTCATAGTGGCTGTACCAATTTACATTCTCACCAACAGTGCAGGAGGGTTCCCTTTTCTCCACATTCTGTCCAGCATTTATCGTTTGTAGATTTTTGATGGTGGCCATTCTGACCAGTGTTAGGTGGTACCTCATTGTACTTTTAATTTGCATTTCTCTAGTAATTAGTGATGTTGAGCATCTTTTCATGTGTTTTTTGGCCATCTGTATGTTATCTTTGGAGAAATGTCTATTTAGATCTTCCCCCTCATAGAGCTCCATGCATTTTGACAAAGCTTGCACATTCATATAAATAAGCACCCAGCTCAATAAACAGGGCACTATTATTATGTCAGAAGCCCATTTGTGCCCTCCAGCAGTCACTCTCCTTCACAAAATAATTGGTGTTCTGAAATCAGTATAGCTACACCAACTTTCTTTTAGTTAGTGCTTACAAGGAATATTTATTCCATCCTTTACTTTCAAACCTTCTGTATCTTTATTTTTAAAATACTTCCTATTAACTGCCTATTGTTTTTTATCAAGAAGGAATAAACATATTAATATATATTAGATTTAATAAGACTACGTTGTATAGTAACGTAACCACTAAAAGGATAGTAAAAGAATATAATATGCTGTAGAAGGGAAAGTAAAATGAAATAAAAAAAACACTGGACTCATCCCAGAGGAGACAAGAAAGGAGAGAGAGACAAAAAAGAGACAAAGTGGGAAAAATAGAAACCACATATTATAATGCCAGATCAAAATAGTAATATATGAATAATTGCATTGAACGTAAATGGACAAAATACTCCAATTAGAAGACAGAAACTGTTTGTTCTCTATGTTGCTGTTTCTGATATTGCTATTTTTCATTTGGACACTTGATTTCTTCAAGTTATTTTGTTTTCCAATCCCAGAAGTTGTTTATTTTCCAGGGATGTCTTTCTTCTAGCTATGGGTATTAGAATGTTCTATCTGTCCTTATTGTCTACCTATGGCTTCTACCCCCTAAAATATCACACAAAAGTTGCTTTTTTAGAAAACCATTTGTAGTGCACATTTCCAAAAACATTGACATATTGAAAGATTGTTCAGAGAGCATTAATTCTTTATTGATTAAATTTATCATCAATATAAAGAATATTTTTAGAATAGATTTCATGGTAACTATGAGGAAAACACAGTTTGCACCTTCAGAGAGAAGGCATCTCACTGTAAAAAGAAAGGAATGTGGATTTTAGCGGTGTACATAAAGTGTATCACTCTCTCTCATCTATGTGTATGTCTATCATTCTATCTATCTATCTATCTACTTATCTATAACTATCTATACTCTGTGTATAATGGTGGAAGATTCCATTTGTGATATTCTCTTAGGAGGAATAGTAATATATTCAGTTTTTGAAAAACCATAAGTTGAGTCTAGATATTAAAATGACAGAAATGGAAGTATTTTAATTTTTAAGTAATGCAACTTGCTCCCGAAAATGAAAATATGGTTGTGGGTTGATATGGCAATTCTGAATCCTGCCCTCAGGCAGCAGCTGAACATTGTGCTTTATTAGCCATCAACAGTTTGCTGCACTGCGGGCTATTGTTGATGCTTTAAGGACAGCAGTGTTAATCCTAATATTCAAAGTGTCAGTCTGAAGGGAAGGCATTAACTGACCTCATGAGATTAAGCTATAAAAATAATGTATTTTATTTTGAGCATTAAAACATTTCAGACAGAGCTTCAAATGCTCTTGGTAAAGTGATTAGTAACAGAATCCAAAACTGATTTCCACTCAAAGTTTACCTTAGAGAAAATCATTTTCAATTAAACTTGAAAAATGAGAAGAAAGCAGGAACTATAAATCTCAGATGTCTTTCTCTCCCTGTTCTTTACACCGTTCACTCATGGACGTACATATTCAGGTACAGGCCTAGGGATCCCTGGTGTATATCTCCTTATAGATCATTTACCTCATTTTAGTAAATTTCACCTTCCTCTCATGATATGGGAAGAAATCTTTAAATCATGGAAAATGAATATGGGCTATATTCATCTCATGAACTGCACTCAATCACTGATTTTATTTTAACATTTCTGAATAATCTATTGACAATTAAATCTTCCAAAACTATTTTCTCAGGCTGATTCACATTTCTTCTCCCTCCTTCTAAAGCAGTCAGAGAGTAAAAGCATGAGAATCTGTAATACTTACACTGTTGTGTTATATATGAATGCTTTCTTGGTTCCACAAAGAATATGAGAAAACATTTGTCTATGGTTGTAAAATTTCAAAAAATAGCCCATATAAATTTCTCATTAATTATTGTAATACTTTTTGAATTAAATTTTGTCTTCTTGAAGTCATATCTAAGAAATCTTATTTGCCTGTAATTCATGAATTGGAAAACTCAGAGCTCAAGTTTAGCTTGTAAGCACTGAGAATGGGCCTCAATGGGGTTTATCTGATTCTGAAAAGTTTTGCTCTAAAATGCTAGAGGCAATAAAACATTGAATTCTATACATTTCCATGAAATATTTATGTCACTGAACCTGAAACCACACTGTTTAACTTTCATGCTCTATTTTTCATTTTACTTTTTTGCTGTATGTAATTTAGAGAATAATAGATACTCAGGAATACCCTAAAAGCCATATGTTGAAGCTGACAGATATGCCTGAGTGTGTGGCTGGAGAAGTTTTGTTCCACTCATCTAATTGTTTCTGCAGTATGGTTAGATGAGCAAAAAAGAAACTTCAACATGAGACTTTATATGTTTGAGGTTGCTGCTATAATAACTAATATAACACCTTCGCCCTACCCTGCGGGGAGTATAAATTTGCTCAATAACTTTGGAAAACTGTTGGGCAGTACACCCATACCATGTAACAACAATTCTACAATACTTCTAGGTATGCAGCCAACCAAAATTCTAGTGTTAAATACATATACAAAGGCATGTAAATAAATACTCATAGAACCGCTCTTTATACCAGCATTAAATTAATAAGATCCCATATGCCCATTAAAAATAGAAGGGATAAACACAATTTTTGTATATTCATAAAATGCATGAAAAATAATGACCTTCTACTACCCAGAAAAAATATGGACATAGTTCACAAATATGAATGAAAAAGCCATTTATAAAAAAATACATATAGGCTTTTACTAATAATAGAGTTCGGTGATGTTGACTAAAAATACATATTCACAACCTAGAAGGTAAGAGTTATGTTTTATTTGGTGGGAATTTTTAGAACTTCAAGCCCAGGAGGCAGCATCTCAAGTAACCCTGAGAGAACTGCTTTGAGGAGGCAAGGGGGGAGCTAACGTATAAGAGTTTTGCAAAAAAAGGCAGGTAGTAAGAACAAAAGATTATTGTTAATGAAAGAAAACCGGGTAGCTCAAGTTTAGGAATTTAGCGCTTTTCTATGTGTGGAAAGATGCAAGAGTGGGCTCACTGAAATTATTTCTTTGATATGCACCTTAGTTGTCTGGGGCCAGCATCCTGTGTTTTTACAGCCTGAGTTTTCTTAGGGTTCACCATAGAGAGTGGCTGCAGTCTGATGGTTGTTGGATGGAGGTATTCTTTTCCTTCCTGAGTTCTCTCAGAGCTCACCAGCTCACCATCTGGTGGTGGCTGCAATCGTTGATGACTGTGACATCCTTTGTTTACTGTTACGGCAGGCAATATTCCATTTATCAGTGACAAGTCACATACTCCATTTTGGAACCTTTTACCTAACATCATGTCAAGTTTCTACATGAATGTTTCTAGTATTGGAGAACACATTGATTCTGATGGCATTTTGAAACATATATAGTGATATTAAAAATGAATTACCCCATAAGAAAGTAGAATAACTATCTCCCAACACAAGGAGGGAAAATCCAACTTTTGAAACATCATTATTAAGAACTTTGACAAATGAAGTTTATTAAGTGCAATTGATATTTGGTGAAAGATCTAAAAACCTTGACAGATGGACATTAGAGACAGTTTGCTTTGAAACAATGTGGTAATGGTGACATGATATTAGTCACAAAGCATTTAAAAGCATGTTGTGTGGTAGAACAATTGCATGTGGAAGATGACTACTAAAACCTACTGATAAACATTCAGATCTCTATTCGGTACAAAATCTGAAATTTCTGTAAGTTACAGTTCTCAAAAATTGAATAGGCTGCCTCCTAAATGAAAAAGGTCTCTCAACATGAGCAGTTTAAGTCAAGGTCACAATTCAAGTAATGTAGGTGTGGTTATAATCAACTTCTGAAGTGCTTTTCCAACCTGAAGTGTTATACAAGTATCTTTAAAAAAAAAAATCTTTTATTTGAATTAACTTTAACCACTTTTACTGTTTTGGAGGATTTTTTCCCCCGTGCTTCTTTTTGTTATCACATGGAGGGTTATTTAACCTTTAAAATATAGAACAACATGCACATTAAGATAAAGTGTGGCGAATCTTCCCTAGAAACTTCAGTAACATCGATGTTGGCAGTATTGGAATAGATGGGGTGTGGAACCACAGCAGTGCTCTTGTGCATTTATGCTTTGGGCTTCTCTTATGTGTTCTGCTCCACATATTTTAAGAGAGCTTAATGTGGGTGTTCCAATTCAATCTCAATAGAGTGCTATGCATATTATTGTTACTAAATCTTGCCTTCATAATAATTTCTACGTATGTGGCCTATTGAAAAGCAAGCATTTATATCTTTAGGAGGATAAATAGGAAGTCACAGATTTAGAACAATAATCAACTTGAATTCATGCTGCTAGCACAGGTATGGATTTTTAATATAATCTCAGGCAGGAAAATGCTTTCACGCATGTTTTCTCAGTCGGGAGTTGAGGAGAGCATATGCACAATGGTAGACACCGGCAACTAGCCTTTGGCTGCTTGGGAAATAAAATCATTATAAACCTGAGTTTTAAACCAAATTTTGTGCTGAATGTTGTCTAGATTTATGCTTAAAATGCATGCTATGTTTAAAAGTAAGCTTGAAAGTCACTGAAGTAAAAGCAATAAATGAGAAGGCTGCCATTTTATATTACCTCTTCTCTCTAATAAGTGATGATTGATATTCCAAAGACATAGTTTGCCTTAAATTGAAGTTATTTTTATGTTGAGCAATTAATGACCTCGTCTATGGGCGTGTTTTTAAAAGATAAGGTAATAAATAAGAGAACTGAAAATTAACACTATATAATAAAAATTTAGTTACTTGCTCATGATTGCACTTTTAAAAACTAGAAGCAGAATCCTTTTCCATTTTACCTAAAAAATATGCTCATTGTCAATAATCATACATATATATGTATCGTAAGCACAATTATAAAACTCTGAAACTGCCTAAAGTTGTCCCTCAATATCCTTGGTGGATTGGTTCCAGGACCCCCATGGATACCAAAATCCATGGATGCTCAAATCCCGTACACATGGCATAGTGTCTGCACATGAGCTATGCACATTCTCCTGTATGCTTTAAATCACCTCTAGATTATTTATAATACCTAATACAATGTGATATGCTTTGTAAATAGTTTCCAGTTTATGACAAATTCAAGTTTTGCTTTTTGGAAATTTTTAAAAAAATATTTTCCATCCTAGTTTAGTTGAATCTGTGGATACGCAACCCATGGATATGGAGGGCTGGCCATATTATTTCTTAGATATCTGTGTTGAGACCCGTGAAATTTACCCAAGAAAACAGAGTTGTCTAAAAATTGTGTTAATTGATATTTTGAGAGGAAGAGGCCAGTGAAAACTTTCTCCTTTTGTCTGTCAAAGGAAGCAGCAGTGGTAAGTTTACCTGCAACCTAAGCACATATTAACAATCTTATTTTTTTTTTAATTTATTTATTTTTTTATTATTATTTTTTTGGGGGGGTACACCAGGTTCAATCATCTGTTTTTATACACATATCCCCGTATTCCCTCCCTTCCTTGAAGCCCCCACCTCGAGTCCCCCCCACCCTCCCTGCCCCAGTCCTCTAAGGCATCTTCCATCCTCGAGTTGGACTCCCTTTGTTATACAACAACTTCCCACTGACTATTTTACAGTTGGTAGTATATATATGTCTGTGCTACTCTCTCGCTTCTTCTCAGTTTCCCCTTCACCCCCCCGCCCCCTCCCATACCTCGAGTTCTCCAGTCCATTCTCTGTATCTGCTTCCTTGTTCTTGTCACTGAGTTCATCAGTACCATTTTTAGATTCCGTATATGTGAGTTAGCATACAATATTTGTCCTTCTCTTTCTGACTTACTTCACTATGTGTGACAGATTGTAGTTCTATCCACCTCATTACATATAGCTCCATCTCATCCCTTTTTATAGCTGAGTAATATTCCATTGTATATATATGCCACATCTTCTTGATCCATTCATTTGTTGATGGGCATTTAGGTTGCTTCCATGTCCTGGCTATTGTAAAGAGTGCTGCAATAAACATTATGGTACAAGTTTCTTTTGGGATTATGGTTTTCTTTGGGTATATGCCCAGGAATGGGATTACTGGATCATATGGTAGTTCTATTTGTAGTTTTTTAAGGAACCTCCAAATTGTTTTCCATAGTGGCTGTACCAACTTACATTCCCACCAACAGTGCAGGAGAGTTCCCTTTTCTCCACACCCTCTCCAACATTTGTTGTTTCCAGACTTTGTGATGATGGCCATTCTGATTGGTGTGAGGTGATACCTCATTGTGGCTTGGACTTGCATTTCTCTGATGATTAGTGATGTTGAGCATCTTTTCATGTGTTTGTTGGCCATCTGTATGTCTTCTTTGGAGAAATGTCTATTTAGGTCTTCTGCCCATTTGTGGATTGGGTTATTTGCTTTTTTGGTATGAAGCTGCATGAGCTGCTTGTATATTTTGGAGGTTAATCCTTTGTCCGTTGTTTCATAGGCAATTATTTTTTCCCATTCTGAGGATTGCCTTTTAGTCTTGTTTATGGTTTCTTTCGCTGTGCAAAAGCTTTTAAGTTTCATGAGGTCCCATTCGTTTACTCTTGATTTTATTTCCATGATTCTAGGAGGTGGGTCAAAAAGGATGTTGCTTTGATGTATGTCATAGAGTGTTCTGCCTATGTTTTCCTCTAGGAGTTTTATAGTGTCTGGCCTTACATGTAGGTCTTTAATCCATTTGGAGTTTATTTTTGTGTACGGTGTTAGGAAGTGTTCTAATTTCATTCTTTTACATGTTGCTGTCCAATTTTCCCAGCACCACTTATTGAAGAGGCTGTCTTTTTTCCATTGTATACTCGTGCCTCCTTTGTCAAAGATAAGGTGCCCACATGTGTTTGGGCTTACTTCTGAGCTCTCTATTCTATTCCATTGATCTTCCTTTCTATTTTTGTGCCAGTACCATACTGTCTTGATCACTATGGCCTTGTAGTATAGTTTGAAGTCAGGAAGCCTGATTCCACCAACTCCATTTTTCCTTCTCAAGATTGCTTTGGCTATTTGGGGTCTTTTGCGTTTCCATACAAATCGTAAGATTTCTTGCTCTAGTTCTGTGAAAAATGCCATTGGTAATCTGATCAGGATTGCATTGAATCTGTAAATTGCTTTGGGTAGTACAGTCATTTTCACGATGTTGATTCTTCCAATCCAGGAACATGGTATGTCCCTCCATCTGTTTGTGTCGTCTTTGATTTCTTTCATCAATGTCTTAAAAGTTTTCTGCATACAGATCTTTTGCCTCCTTAGGCAGGTTTATTCCTAGGTATTTTATTCTTTTGGTTGCAATGGTGAATGGGAGAGTTTCCTTAATTTCTCTTTCTGCTCTTCCATTGTTAGTGTATAGGAATGCAAGAGATTTCTGTGCATTAATTTTGTATCCTGCTACTTTACTAAACTCATCAATTAGTGCTAGCAGTTTTCTGGTAGAGTCTTTAGGGTTTTCTATATATAATATCATGTCATCTGCAAAGAGTGACAATTTGACTTCTTTTCCAATATGGATTCCTTTAATTTCTTTTTCTTCTCTGATTGCTGTGGCTAACACTTCCAAAACTATGTTGAATAACAGTGGTGAGAGTGGACACCCTTGTCTTGTTCCTGTTCTTAGAGGGAATTCTTCCAGTTTTTCTCCATTGAGAACAATGTTGGCTTTTGGTTTGTCATATATGGCTTTTATTATGTTGAGGTAATTTCCTTCTATGCCCATTTTCTGGAGAGCTTTTATCATAAATGGATGTTGAACTTTGTCAAAAGCTTTTTCTGCATCAATTGAAATGATCATATGGTTTTTATCCTTCAATTTGTTGATATGATGTATCACGTTGATTGATTTGCATATATTGAAGAATCCTTGCATCCCAGGGATAAACCCCACTTGATCGTGGTGTATGATTTTTTTAATGTGCTGTTGCAGTCTGTTAGCTAGTATTTTGTTGAGGATTTTTGCATCTATATTCATCAGTGATATTGGTCTGTAGTTTTCTTTTTTTGTGACATCTTTGCCTGGTTTTGGTATCAGGGTGATGGTGGCCTCGTAGAATGAGTTTGGGAGTGCTCCGCCTTCTGCAATATTTTGGAAGAGTTTGAGAAGGATAGGTGTTAACTCTTCTCGAAATGTTTGATAGAATTCGCCTGTGAATCCATCTGGTCCTGGGCTTTTGTGTGTTGGGAGATTTTTAATCACTGCCTCAATTTCTGTACTTGTGATTGGTCTGTTCATGGTTTCTATTTCTTCCTGGTTCAGTCTTGGAAGATTGTATTTTTCTAAGAATGTATCCATTTCTTCCAGGTTATCCAATTGATTGGCATATAGTTGCTTGTAGTAGTCTCTCATGATGTTTTGTATTTCTGAGGTGTCCGTTGTGACTTCTCCTTTTTCATTTCTAATTCTGTTGATGTGCATCTTCTCCCTTTTTTTCTTGATGAGTCTGGCTAATGGTTTATCCATTTTGTTTATCTTCTCAAAGAACCAGCTTTTAGTTTCATTTATTTTTCTTATGGTTTCTTTCCTTTCTTTTTCATTTATTTCTGCTCTGATCTTTATGATTTCTTTCCTTCTGCTCACTTTGGGGTTTCTTTGTTCTTCTTTCTCTAGTTGTTTGAGGTGTAAGGTTAGGTTGTTTATTCGATCATTTTCTTGCTTCTTAAGGTAGGACTGCATTGCTATAAACTTCCCTCTTAGAACTGCTTTTGCTGCATCCCATAGGTTTTGGGTTGTTGTGTTTTCGTTGTCATTTGTTTCTAGATATTTTTTGATTTCCTCTTTGATTTCTGTAGTGATTCCTTGGTTGTTTAAGAGTGAATTGTTTAGCCTCCATGTGTTTGTATTTTTTGCAGTTTTTTTCCTCTAATTGATATCTAGTCTCATGGCGTTGTGGTCTGAGAAGATGCTTGATATGATTTCAATTTTCTTGAATTTGCTGAGGTTTGATTTGTGACCCAAGATGTGATCTATCCTGGAAAATGTTCCGTGTGCACTTGAGAAGAAAGTGTAGTCTGTCGTTTTTGGATGGAATGTCCTATAAATATCAATGAAGTCGAGATGGTCTAATGTGTCATTTAAAGCTTGTGTGTCTTTATTATTTTCTGTTTGGATGATCTGTCCATTGATGTAAGTGGAGTGTTCAAGTCTCCCACTATTATTGTGTTCCTGTCGATGTCCCCTTTTATAGCTGTTAGCATTTGCCTTATGTATTGAGGTGCTCCTATATTGGGGGCATAGATATTTACCATTGTGATATGTTCTTCTTGGATGGATCCCTTGATCATTATGTAGTGCCCTTCCTTGTCTCTTTTAATAGTCTTTACTTTCAAGTCTAATTTGTCTGATATGAGTATTGCTACTCCAGCTTTCTTTTGACTTCCATTTGCATGGAATATCTTTTTCCATCCCTTTACTTTCAGTCTATATGTGTCCCTTGGTCTGAAGTGGGTTTCTTGTAGGCAGCATATAGGAGGGTCTTGTTTTTGTATCCATTCAGCCAGTCTGTGTCTTTTGGTTGGAGCATTTAATCCATTTACATTTAAAGTGATTATTGACATGTGTGTTCCAATTACCATTTTCTGAATTGTTTTGGGTTTGTATTTGCAGATGTTTTCCTTTTCTTGTGTTTCCTACTTAGAGAAGTTCCTTTAGCACTTGTTGTAAGGCTGGTTTGGTGGTGCTGAATTCTCTTAACTTTTGCTTGTCTGGAAAGCTTTTGATTTCTCCCTCAAATCTGAATGAGATTCTTGCTGGGTAAAGTATTCTTGGCTGTAGGTTTCTCTCTTTCAGGACTTTCAGGATATCCTGCCATTCCCTTCTGGCCTGCAGAGTTTCTGTAGAAAGGTCAGCTGTTATCCTGATGGGTTTTCCCTGATATGTTGTTTGTTGCTTTTCTCTTGCTGCTTTTAATATTTTTTCTTTGTGTTTAATTGTCGTTAGTTTGATTAATATGTGTCTTGGTGTATTTCTCCTTGGGTTTATTCTGTATGGGACTCTCTGTGCTTCTTGGACTTGGTGAATTATTTCCTTTCCCATGTTGGGGAAGTTTTCCACTAGAACCTCTTCAAATATTTTCTCAGACCCTTTCTTGTTTTCTTCTTCTTCTGGGATGCCTATAATTCGAATGTTGGTACGTTTAAGGTTATCACTGAGGTCTCTGAGGCTGTCTTCTAGTCTTTTTATTTTTTTTTCTTTTTCCTGCTCTGTGGCGTTTATTTCTCCCATTCTATCTTCCAACTCACTTATTCGTTCTTCTGCCTCAGTCATTCCGCTGGTTATAGCATCTAGAGTATTTTTAATTTCAGTTATTTTGTTATCCATTGCTGTTTGTTTTTCTGAGTTCTTATGAACTGTTTCTTGTACTTTCTCTAATTTGTTATCGAGATTTTGTATCATTTTTACTATCATTACTCTAAATTCTTTTTCAGGCATTTTTCCTATTTCCTCCTCATTTATTTGGTCTTGTGGGTTTTTTTCCTGCTCCTTTGCCTGCATGGGGTTTCTTTGTTTCCTCATGGTTGTCCAAGCTTTTGGGGTTGCTTGTCCTGGTGATAGAGGTGTTTATAGAACACTGTCCAAGCCTCAGACTAATGTCCAAGTATTGGATTAAACGAATATTCAGTCTAGGAAACACATACATGTATAAGACACACAATTATTGAATCCGTTAGGACATAAGGCTCTAGAAAGACCTGACAGAACCCCAGTGTGCTATCAGATATTCAAAGAGAAACCCAGCAGAAATTGACAACTGAAACAGAACAAATCAGAGACAAAAGCAAAAGCAAACAAACAACAAATAACACCCTACACATACAAACATCAATCCATGGAGATTTTGTAAGCTAGGATCAAATATAGAAATGAGCTGGAGTACCACCAGAGAGAATGGAGATTCTCAGAATGTAATTAGACAACTGTACTAAGAACTAAGATGAAGACAACAGCCTAATATTAATACCAAGGCAGTGCATCATCTGGAGAATAGAGCAAGGAGTCTGAGCAGACCGATAGTGTTGCTTATAAGTATGTTAAGATAAAATACACTTAAAATGGCTGGAATAAAGGGGAACAGAAGAGTGTAATGTGGTTGGAAATATGCAAAGGAAAAGAAAGGAATAGAAGTGTATAAAAGAAAGGGATGAAAGGAAAGTATGAAAGATATTTTGTCCGTACTACCAAAAACTTAGCTAGATATAGAAGTATATAAAAAGGCAAAAAAAAAAAAAAAAGAATAAAAAATATCCTTAAAAAATTATGTTGTAAAACTTGTAGATCCCTTAGGGCTAAGATCATATTTAATAAATCAAAAAAAAAAAAAAAAAGAGAGAAGAGAAAGAAAAAAAGAAAAAAAAATCCAGAACTGATCCCAGAATGGACCAGTTCAATAGGTGTTGATACTACTATTTCTGTTTCCTTAGCGTCTCAGCTGTAAGTGTCCTTCTCCTTGCCTTGGGTTTTTTTTTTTTTTTTTTTTTTTGCGTTATTCTGTGACCAGCAGAGGTTCCTTTATTGTTCGTCTGTAAGCCTCGGTGTGTGGGGAGGGAGAGGGTACAATAGTGGCTCCTTCTCCTGGGAGTGAGTGAGCAGTGGCGCCCTGTTGTTTCAGTCAGGCTTGGAAGTGCCTGTTGCAGAGGGCGCTGGTGGCTCAGGCGTACACAGAAAGTTTTAGAGTTGGGCCTCGCTCGG
Organism: Hippopotamus amphibius kiboko; assembly: GCF_030028045.1. Classification (NCBI taxonomy): domain Eukaryota; kingdom Metazoa; phylum Chordata; class Mammalia; order Artiodactyla; family Hippopotamidae; genus Hippopotamus; species Hippopotamus amphibius. Next base: position 168,302,712 of record NC_080187.1, on the reverse strand, counting down.
GGTTTTTTCTTTTTGATGCTGGTTTTTTTTTTTCTCTCCGCAGCCTCCCTGCTGCTGGCATTGCAAGGAGTTTTAATCTAGCGCCGCCCGAGCGCCTCAGGGTGCTTGTTATCCCTGAGCACCTTAGGTGGCCCGCAGGGCGTCTCTCCGCGCGCCTCCCCCCCCCCCCCCCCCCCCCCGCCCTGGAGCCTGCAGCCTCCAGCCGCCATCATGGCCGGGCAGCTCTCAGGGACCGGCACTCCTCTCCGCGGACCTCCTCCCTCCTGTCCTCTCGGTCCGTCACCCTACCGGCAACAATGTTTCTCACCCTGAACCAGCTCTCCGGTTCCCACACTCCCGCTCCTGGACCCTCCGTTCAGCCGCGGATCGATGTCTCGGTCCGGGAACGCTGAGCTGCGCTGCGGACCCTCCGTATGTTTCTCACTCCCTCCCGTCTGCCACAGCTCCGCCGCTTCACCCTCTTTGAGCCCTCGTAGATGCCTCCCTACCGGCTATGTCAGGCTCCCCGCAGCCCTTTCTGGTGTCCGAGGCTGTCTCAACAATCTTATTTTTTGACTAGGAAAATTATATATATATATAAAATTTATTTACTTATTTATTATTTACTTATATTTATAATATGTATTTTATTCTTTTCCCATTGTAAGTTCAGAGAGGTAAAAAGAAAGCCATTCACATTGGCGTAGGCCAAGATATGAAAGAATTTTCTCATAAAGTTAGAATCTGTATTCATTTTTTAAGGAAAAAATATGAAACTTCTGATTAATAGCTAAACCACAATTTAATTTCATTTTTGTCAATATTCTATATGTTTCCTATTCAACTTGTCAAATCACTACTCTTTTTAAAAATGAATAATCTTTTATTCATATGAAAATTCTGTTCTACATAAAACTTTGTTCTGAAAATTAAAATACAATGTTAAAAAAATGGCAAAGAAAAAATTGAGACATTTTGCAAAACTCAGTCTCTGGAACAGTTCATAGAATTAACACATGAGAATAGCCTGTGATGTCATAGGAATGTTGTTAGAAATTTGTGTACGAGGAGTTGGTACGAACAAAATCTTTAAAACACAGATTTTCTACAGTGAAATACTTTCTTCAGCATCTATTCTAATTAGTTTCAAAGCGAACATACCCGGATCTAATGATGTGGGGGAAGAGGGAGGCAGATGGTAATCATCAGGGACAGCTAACAAATAACAAACATAGAAATTTTATGATTATCAAAAACTCTTCACATCAGTTACTTCACACTCACCCTAGTCCTAAGAAGGACCCAAGGTAATGCCCAATAAATAATAGAGCCACATTAATGTTACTGACTCAATATCATAGGTTATATAATCACCATTTTCAGCTAAAATAACATGGCTAACCATTTTATCTAATACAATGAAGTGAGTTTGGAATCATGGACTAGAGCTGCGATTTCCTGAATTCCGTGCTTTTTCACTCAATCATACATCCCAATAATTTAGGATAATGGCTCCTATGAAATCCCACTTCATTTTCCTCTTATTTTAGACCTAAATGAAGGCCAGAAGAGGAGAGTAAAATAGCATAGAGGATATAATATTTTCATTTGCTTCAGTTTCAATGTTGTTTGCAACTCAAAATGACAACTAACATCATCCTATGTGCAGGAAGCCCACTGCTTTGAGCTTGCTGTGAACCTGGAGGAAGAATTTCCTGTCTGTGGCCTCTATGTCTCTGATTTCACTTGAGATAACTTTGGGTCAAAAATGCTACTTTGGAGAATTAGCATGAAGTATAGGATGTTATCTTTTTCAATGTTACCTTCCATTTTTCTAAGAAGATGAGAATTTCTTTTATATGTTTGCCAAATTCTATGTATAATATAAAATTCCCCTTTAAATAAATACATTCTTCATTTCAGATCTAGAATGATTCTCTTTTCCTGCCTTTACCTTTTCCACCACAATTAGAGTGAAATGTCAGACGCAAATACAGTACTAAGACCACTGAAGCGTCATGAAATATTCCACAGCGGTGTGATACTATAACTGACTTTGTCAGCACCATCCTTTTATTTCTCATAAACCCTTCCACTTGGGAGAAATAAAATGGTCTGCATCATTAATTTCTATGCCCAAATAAAGAGTTTCTCAGCAGGTTGCACATGAGCTATTTAAAGTGGAGTGGTATTAAGAAAGTCATTAATTATCCAGAAATGAATCTTAAGAATGTGAAAATTGCATTTGTGAGAGTCCATATCCTCTGAGAGGAGCTGGCTCAAAGCTGGACAATGATGTACTGGCACCAACCAGAAAAAAGAAAATGAGTGTTATTTCACACAGCCAGGGACTTTAGGCCATAGGTTAGCCATTTAAGGTGATCTTACAGCAGAGGGTAGGAGTGACACATGTAATGCGTTTCATCTCTGTCTAACCAAAAGTCGTGAATGGTGTTGGCTATGTACATGTGAGATAGATATAAGATTTAAAATGCACAAAGCAAGCACACTCATCAATTTGTCTGGAATTTCTGGATAGTGTCCTTTTTTTTATTCTTTAGAATAATCAAGATTTGTAGTACTTAATGTTTGCCCTTTTATTAGCACTTAGCATATATTAATTCGTTTAATACTCAAAATGACCACATGACCTAGGTATCTAATAAAGTTTCCATTTAACACGTGAGGAAATTACAGCAGAGGGAAGCAAAATTATTTATCAGAGCTGAAATATGGACCAAGGCAGTAAGGCTCTAGAATCTATGTTCTTAACACCATATATGGATATATCATATCATATCTACTTGTTTTCATAGGCCTGAACTTAGGATCTTTTAGACCTAAGGTCCACGTTTACCAATCTTTGGTGTTCAGAAAATCATCAGTTCTAAGCAGTAAACATTTTGAATCCTCTGGGGAAAATGATATTGTCCAAAAGAGAGTAGTAGGAAATAATTTACTTCTGAAAAAGGCAGTTGCACAATATCTGGGCTCCTTTGCCTTTTGATTTCATTTTCACTCTACTTGCCTAATAAGAGTGGGCAGAATTTCTTTTGAAAACTTTTCTAGTTAGAAACCAAAACTCTTTTAGCTTTGAGAAGTGCCTTGTCAACTTGCTACTAAATGTTTTTTTAATCATTCTTTATTTTAATTTCTCTGACAGAAGCCTTGTAAAGAATATACAGCTGTAATGAATATTTCATAAAGCTATGATTTATTAGGACTTCTCTGCCTTTGCTTCAAAAATTATCCATCCTTCAGAAAGCAAACACACAAAAACTACCTGCTGGTATAGTAAGTAAACCAAATCCCCTAAAGGCAAACCCGAAGTTCATAATAACTTCTGGGACTTATAGACCATGAAAAAGATAGTCAATGTTCTATTAATATTTTAGCTGGCAATGGAATACAGTTCTTAGCTACCACATGTGGCTGTCAGAACTGTCATGTATGCCACTGTAAAATTATTAATGGTTTAATTTTTTATGAGCTCCATATCTTTTTATATGAAAATAAAATTGATCTAAGGTCTAGAGGTAAAGAAAATGCTTATAGCAGTTCCTTAGAGTACCTTCCCAATACCACCAATTTCTTTCTAAATATTCTCTGTAGCTGGTTACTTCTCCATCCTTAGTAGGAACATGTATATGTGTCTATGGTATTTGTTTATAAATAGATTTGCCTCCAAATGAACACCTTTTATTTTCACTATGATATTTATGTTATTGCATGGTCTCAGTTCTCTACAGTGACAGCAGGCATAATTTGTCACCACAATTATTATTTATAGGATATCCACTAGGTGAATGCCTTAAAGGGCAACAGAAATACCTAAAGCATTAAAGAAGATGAATAACTGTAATCTATCTCCTTCTGTTGTGTGACTCTGATTTAATATCTGACTTATTCTCAGGTTGCGGTGCACATCACTCAAAAAAATATGCTGTCGAAGGCCAAATTATAATTGCCCCATTGATGCTTGTGACATTTCCTTATTCCAAATATTTGTGAGCATATGTTTATCATTTTTTACAAATACTTAAGGTAGCCAATTAGTTGATGTTTTGGAATACATAGTTAATGATTTTGTTCTGACAGAGGTAGAAACATACATATGTTACTTTTTAGACAGCCAAAAACATTTTTAGGAGAACCTTGAAGTTAAATTTTAATGATTTAAATAGTGTTTATGCTTGCTGTTTTAAGAATCCTGCTTTGGCCTTTTAGTAATATTACTTGAAAGCATATAAAGTAACATTACATAAAAGCACAACATAAGAAGAAAAAAATTCTGAATTTTTTTTTGCTACATTTTGCTGGAATAGAACATGATAAAATCATATTTCCTTTGGGCAGTTCTCAAACTTTAGTATTCCTAAGGATGTTTTAAAATACAGATTTCTGGGCTTCACCCCTAGATATTCTGATTCATTAGGTCTGAGGTGTGGCCCAAGAATTTGCATCCCTAAAAATTTCTAGTTGGTATTGGTACTGCTGGTCCTCGGAATACACTTGAAGCAATGCTGTCTTAAGAGACTCAGCATATAAACACCAATTGTTCTAAAACCATGTGGAAATAAATGTTCCCATTATAATCACAAATATTGACATTACTTAAGTAACCTGACACTATAGGAGAAGAAAAATGAAAAATGAAAAAATAGTCTCAATATGATCTAATTAGGATTAATACTGTTGGTCTTGAACATCATTGGATAAGAAAAGAAATCAAGTTAAATAGGTAAGAGAAACACACTGCTTTAATGCAGGTCATATTTCTAACATAACATAAGAAAATTAAATGAAGCTGCATTAGAAAATGAGTATTTTTAAGTATATAGGCTTTGTGTTTAGATATTAAAACTGAAATGAGATATTCAGTTACAGTTATTTTATGTTTCTTGGTAGGCTTTTTAAACAAAATTAATTTGAATAGTAAATGTATGAAAAAAATATTGAAACAAGGACAATCATTCAGTTTGTGTGATGAGTATTATAAAAGAAATGCCAATCTAACAATTAAGCCTGCATTGTAGAGATTGGCTCCACAGGTGGTGGGATTTTTCAGTCACCAAATATGCTCCATCCACAGGCTCTCTGCAAAATCTACTACCATAGTGTGTAGCTAATGTCAGCGCAATATAGTTGTGAGAAAGACCACTAGTAACCAGCCATGGATGGCCAACTCATTCTCAGCCGCAGCGGGTTTCTAAAAGCTATTAAGGTTTCTACTGACCGAGGGATCACTTAAATTTCCAAGAAAGAGCTTTTTAATGTGCCACTTCTTCAGTTACGTATAACACCATTTCAACTCCATCTCAATTATTCAGCATTTTTTTCACTATAAAATAGGAAAACTCTGACTTTTCTATTAACCAGCTATAGAACTTTCTATTATACTGGACAGGGAAATTTTAATGTATCAATTTAATCATTTGTAAATCACTGTAAGACCTGAGGAAAACAAGGACAGTTTGCCTCTAATCTGAGCCAAGTCAAGGCTGACTTATTCTCTTATTCTTTCATTCATTCATTCAATAAACCTAAATCTCATAAGAATCTGTTTCCTGTCAGTCTCCAATATAGGCAGTGAATATACATGAATGAATAACACAGTAGGACAACATGCTTCTTAACCTCAATTAACAAATTGTTTCTTGGGGCAAAGGGAAGTTCAACAGTTTAACAGTCTGCTGTTTCTTTAGGAAGAGACATATGACTAATTCCGACTAACAGCTAATCCTTGGGAAAGATTTGGGTCACATTTGAACTAGAGCATTTAACTGCTGTTGCAAGACCTTCAAAGTCCTTTCTGTTGCCATTAAAAGAAACCGGTTCTCATATTACATTTTTAAAATGGTCAGACCAGTTCTTTGATCTTACATTTGCAAATTGTGTTTTTAAGAATATTTTAATTTTGGAGAGTATATTGTGGAATATACATACTTGAAAGCCAGTTTGTCCCACCTTGGCCTCATCTGGGGAAAGAAAACCAAGGAAATGGGTGAGATGAGCCTTCAAGCTCTGGCTTAATATAATCATTGTGTTCTGCAAACATTAGTTTAGCCCAGCACCCAAACTCTCCTAGATTTCAGACCCTGGAGTGGAGTAGGAAAACTTGGTGAGTAGAGGCTGCTTTGCCCTTTACTCTTGGAAAGTCTGAGGAGAAGGATGTCCGTGCTGATCTTGCTTTGCATGTTACTTTTCTCCTTCCCTATTTTTATGGGCAGAATAGGAGAACAGGTGCTTTGAGGTGGTGCTCCTGCCTGCTCCCTGAAAAATGTAGGAGTCCAATCAGTGTGTAATGCTTTGCTCAGAGTCCACTGTGGTATTTCCAAGAACAAGATAAAAGTAAAAATATTTCCAGTATGATATAATCTTAGCTTTCCAGAAAAGACAAAATTTTCAGGGATAGATCATCCAAATTTTGTCTTACAGCACATATAATCAATTCTGTGTCATAATTTAAAAAGCAAGACATAAAATAGAAGGTAAAAATTACTATAAAATGGTTAATATGACTAAAATGAAAAAAGCATGATGTGGCAAATATTTAGAAGTTATCACATTTGTATGTTAAAGATTAACGTAACTGGAAACTGAACTAAACTAAAACACCTGTCATACAAAATAAATTTTGCAGAAATAGAAATATTACTATCACTGTTTTATTGAAAATCTTTCAATAGCTTCCATTTTGTCCAATATGAAAATAAAAAAAAATATGAACAGGTCTTAAAAGCATCTGAATGGTGCTGAAATTGCCTATATTTTCTGCCTTATCTCATAGGACTCTCCTCTCCATGCATGTCTAGCTATGCCAGCCTATTTCACTTTCAGAATTAACCCCATGATTCTTCCGTTATCGGGAATTTGCCTGTGTTATTATCTTTTACTGGAATTCTGTTATTCTAATGCTCACCATCTCCTCTTTGCCTAGCTAATAAAATGTATTTATGTATCTCTAATACCTAGTACAATGCATGGTAAGTTCTCATGAAGTCTATGTTAAACAAACAAATAAATAGTACAAGGGTGAGTCAGAAATTATCCACACTCTGGCTGTAGAATTTATTTTAATTAACTTTTACAAGAGAAAAATACATCATTTTTCAACATAATCTCCTTGCTTTTCAATACGCTTTGTCCATCTGTCAACAAGCTTTCGTATTCCCTCATTAAAAAATGTTTTAGGCTGAGCTGCGAGCTACAAATGCACCGCTGTCTTCACATCTTCATCAGAAGTGAATCCGGCTCCTTCCTGATGACTAACACTCGTGCAACCTTCCTTGAACATCTCTATCCATTCATGCACACTTCTTCGCAACAAAACACTTTTTCCTTACTGTGCACAGTCTTCAATAAATAATGGCACCAGCTACACCCTCAGGCCACAAAAAATGAATCACTCATGCTGCTCTTCTTTTGTGCAAATCGCAAGTGGGCATCCATTTTTACTCACACCGCGGTTACAAATGAACTGATGTAACACGTTTGCACCTGCACAGCAGTGATTGGGGAGACAGAAGCCTTGAATGGAAAGTGCTGATAAGACAGTGTGGCCAACAGAAGTTTTAATTTACCCAAAGTGCGGATAATTTTTGACTCACCCTCGTATATTTGTGTATATGTATGTATTTATGTGTAAAAATGTATACATATAGTACCAATTAATCCTTAAGATCTAAACTTTTATATCCAAGTTTCCTAGGTTCAAATCCAGGCTCCATCACTTTCTACCTGTGAGAGTTTAGGCTATCTCATTTACTTGTAAAACGAGACCAGTAACATACCTACCTCATAGGTTTTAAAGACTAAATAGTTTAATTTATGTCAAGTGTTTAAAATGATGTCTAGTAGGTGCTGGGTGTTCAATAAATGATAGCTATTATATGATGATAAAAGAATAATACTTATTATTTATTATGGTATCCTCAGAGTAGCATTCTTTTCTACCTCAAGGCTTGGTCATGCCTTCTTATATAATCTCCAAAAACCTTGTAGTTTTCCTTTGAAGTATTTATCACTATTTTAATTACATACTACATATATCATCTACTTACTACCTTGCGAAAAGCATTGAAAGATGCATACAAGCATTAACCCTATTTATTTTTCTCAAAAATATATTGTCAGTACCTTACACAGTGCCTTGTTAGTCCTCAATAGGTATGTGTCTTATAACTGTATGCATTAAACTTAGCCAGAAAAATACCAAGGAATTCATAAATCTACCAATCACCTTGATAATAATACTGAGATGAGAATAACTTATATTTTGCAATTTAATATTTTATAATAAAGTGAATAAGAGGTACATGAACTACTAAAAGTGATCAATTTGATGATTAATTTGGTAGAGAAAAAAAAGTAATCTTTATATAACCTGTAATTTTCTGCCTAATTACTCATTTTCCATTCTTAAAGTTGTGTAAATTTGTGTCATAAGTCCCCCAGTTCTGTTTAATTCTGAAATGGATTACAATTTCTGCATAAGCAACCATCCCAAAATTCAGCAGCTTAAGACAATTATTTATCACTCCTAACTAGCTAGTAGGTTGGCTGGGGACAGCTGATCTTAGCTGCCTTAACTAGGGCTGCCTTACTTCATGCATCTCTTTATCCTCGAACCAACTTATTAGTCTAGGCATACTTTTTATAGCATGGTAACAAACAAAACCCGCATAAGATAAAATTTGCCATCTTAACCATTTTTAAGTGTAAAGTTCAGTAATGTTAATTATATTCACATAGTCATGAAACAGGTTCTTCACAACTTTTTCATTTTGCAAATTTGAACATTAAACAACTCCCCCTTCCCCACTTTCCTCACATCCCTAATAACCACCATTTTACTCTCCATTTTATGAATTTGACTATTTATATACTTCACATGAGTGGAATCACACAATATTTGTATTTTTGTGACTGGCTTATTACATTCAGCATAATGTTCTCAAGGTTCATCCAGGTAGTAGCATATGTCAGAATTTCCTTCCTTTTTAAGGCTGGATAATATCCCATTTTAAGTATGTAATACATTTTACTTTTTCATCCATCATTGGATATTTGGGTTACTTCTCCCTCTCGGCTATTGTGAATAATGCTGCTATGAAAAAAGATATGCAGATATTTCTTCAAGACCTTGCTTTCACTTATTTTGGCTACAAACCCAGAAATGGGATTACTATAAGACAAGGCAGTTCCATTTTTAATGTTTTGAACAAACTCCATATTTGCACCATTTTAGAATCCTACAGTAGTGTACAAGGGTTCTAATTTTTCTACATCTTTTCAATATTTGTTATTTTCTGTTTTTTTGATAATAGCCATGCTAATAAGTGTGAGGTGATCTCTCATGGTGATTTTGATTTGCATTTCTCTAATGATTAGTGATGTGAATCTTTTCATGTATTTTTTGGCCATTTGTATATCTTATTTGGAGAAATGTCTATTCAAATCCTTCACACATTTTGAAATTGGATTATTTTGTTGTTGAGCTATAGGAGTTCTTTAAATACTCTGAATATTAATCTCCTATTAGATATATGATTTGCAAATATGTTCTCCCCTTATTTTTTTAAATTAATTCATTTATTGGCTGCATTGGGTCTTTGTTGCTATGGGTGGGCTTTCTCTAGTTTCGGTGAGTGGGGGCTTCTCTTTGTTGTGGTGCGCAGGCTTCTCATTGTGGTGGCTTCTCTTGTTGTGGAGCATGGGCTCTAGGTGCACAGCCTTCAGTAGTTGTGGCACACGGGCTCTAGAGCACAGGCTCAGTAGTTGTGGCACATTGGCTTAGGTGCTTTGCAGCATGTGGGATCTTTTTTTTTCTGGACCAAGAATTGAACCCGTGTCCTCTGCATTGGCAGGCAGATTCTTAACCACTGCACCACCAGAGAAGTCCCTGTTCTCCCCTTCTGTATGTTGCTATTTCATTCTTTTGATTGTGTCATTTAATGCACAATTTTTTTTTAAGTTTAATGTAGCACCATTTGTCTCTTTTTTTAAGCTCTTTATTGGAATATAATTGCTTTATGCTGTTGTGCCATTTTTTGCTGTACAACAAAGTGAATTTTGCTGTATTTATACATATATCCGCATATCCCCTCCATCCTGTGACTCCCTCCCTCCTTCCCTATCCCAGCTCTCTAAATCATCACCCATAATTGAGATGATCTTCCTGTGATATGCAGCAGCTTCCCACTATCTATCTAGTTTACATTTGGTAGTGTATATATGTCAGTGCTACTCTCTCACTTCGTCCTGGTTTCCCCTTTACTCCCACCCTATGTCCTAAGTCCTAGAGTCTGTCATACAGAGCAAAGTAAGCCAGAAAGAGAAAAGCAAATACCGTATGCTAACTTATATATATGGAATCTAAAAACAATGGTACTAAAGAGCCTAGTGACAGGGCAAGAATAAAGATGCAGATGTAGAGAACTGACTTGAGGTATTTGTCTGTTTTTATTTTGATTTCTATGCTTCCTGTCCAAGAAATCATTGTCAAATCCAATGTCATGAAAATGTCCTCTATATTTTATTTTAGCAGTTTTATAGTTTTAGTTTTTATATTGAGGTCTTTAATCTATTTGGGGTTAATTTTTGTATATGGAGTAATATAAAGATTGAAATTTATTCTTTTACATGTGGCTATCCAGTTTTCCTACCAACATTTGTAGAGGAAGCTGTCCTTTCTCTGATTGACTACTCTTGGTATCCTTGTAGAAGATCATCTGACCATGTACATAAGGGTTCATTTCTTAGGTCTCTATTCCATTCCATTGGTCCACTGCCTTTATGCCAGTACTACACTGTTTTGATTTTTATACCTTTGTTATATGTTTTAAAATCAAAAAGTGTGAGTTTTGTCAAACTTATTTTGGCTAACCAGGGTCCATAAATATACATTTACATCTAATCCAATTCTACTGTCAAATAACACTGTACCACTTTATGAGAGTACCTTGTAGTAATAAAATAACCCTAATCCCTCCCTCTTGTTCCTTCTGTCACTGTTGTCATTCATTTCATTTATAATGCAAGGATATCATAAATATGGATATACACACATAAGTATACATAATTGAACACATTTTCAATGTGTATACATAATCTAACAAATTTTGTTAGATTAATTAAGAATAAGAAAAATAAAGCTTTTTAAAAAAACTTTCGCTTCTTCCTTCTTCGATGTTCTTACTTGATGTAGATCCAAGTTTCTAACCTATATTATTTTCTTTCTCTTGAATGAACTTCTTTAAATATTTCTTGCAAGGCAGGTCTACTAAGAACAAATTCCCTCAATTTTTGTTGGTTGAGGAAGTCTTTAACTCATCTTCATTTTTAAAGGGTAAATTTGCAAGGTATAGAATTCTAGGTTGCTTGATTTTTTTCAGTCAACACTTTAAATACTTTACTCCACTGTCTTCCTGCTTGCATTGTTTCTGAAAGGTCAGATATAATAATTCTTATCTTTGTTCCCGTATAGTTAAGAATATTTTCCTCTGACTTCTTTCAGGATTTTATCTTTGATTTTCTGTAGTTTGAAAATATGCCTATATATAGTTTTTGTGATATTTATTCTGTTTGTTGTTCTCTGAGCTTCTTGTTCAGTGGTTTGGTTCCTGATATTAAATTGGGGGAATTCTCAGTCATTATTGTTTCAAATATATCTTTAGTTTCTTTCTCTTTTTTCTAATATATATTCTGGTATTTTTATTATTCATGTCACACTTTTGTACTAAATTTTGTACTAATTTTTTAGTCTTTATTCTCTTTGCTTTTCAGTTTTTGAGCGTTCTATTGATATATCCTCTAGCTCAGAGATTCTTTCCTCAGGTATGTCCAGTCTACTAATAAGCCTATCAAAGGCATTCTTCATTTCTATTACAGTGATTTTTGATCTCTAGCATTTCTCTTTGGTTCTTTCTTAGTATTTCCATCTCTCTGCTTATAGCTATTGCATGCTCTTTACTGTACCCATTAGAGCCCCAAGTGTACTAATATTAGTTGTTTTAAAATTCCTAATAATGCCAACAATCCTGCATGTGTGGTTCTGATACTTACTCTGTCTCTTCAAATTGTGTCTTTTGCTTTCTGATAAGCTTTGTAAATTTTTCTTGCTAGCCAAGCATGATGTACTGGGTAAAAAGAACTGCGATAAGTATGCCTTCCATAACATGGTGGTAAAGTGTGGGGGAAGAAGAATTTTATAATCTGTGGTTAAGTCTCAGTCTTTAAATGAGCCTGGACTATGAACTTCCTAAGAATTTCTCAGTTTTTTTCCCTCTTCTTGGGTGGGATAGGATGGCTAGAATGAGCTGGAGTTGGGTATTTCCCTTTCTCCAGGTCAGTTAGGCTCCGATAATACTCCATTAGGTTAGGCTTTTGTGAAATACTTTACCCTGAGGACAGGCCTTGTTAAGAATAAAAGAATGCTCTTGCATATTTCAGAATTGTTCCTTTTCCTCTCCTCCTGCCAGAGCTCTAGGGCCTTTTCCTCTAATATTTACTGTGGAAACCTTGTCACGCTCCTAGGGATGAATGTCACAGTAGTGCAGGGTCCCACCTATGACAGGTTCGCCCCGGAGATTTTAACTCTTAGACTTGTCCACACTGAGCCTCCAGCAATTCATGAATTACAATTCAGGTATACCACCCCCCACCCCCACCCCCCACCACCGGCATTGCTTCCTGTGGCTGTTCCTGGTTTTCACTTGAAAGTCTCTGCTCCAGTAAGAAATGACTCCCTATATTTGCCTCTCTCTCCAGGCATCAGTTTGTCCCGTGTTTTCAGTTGTCTTATGGATCCAAGAAAAGCTGTTGATATTTCAGTCTGTTCAGCTTTTTACTTGTTTGTTAGGATGAAGTGGTGACTTCCATTGTGAGTGCTTCATATGGAAACAGAAACCAGACTTAGTTTTATTTTCTTTCTAAATTCTGCTTGTAAATTGAACTGGATTTTTGTGTGTGTGTTTCATTTTTGTTTTCATTTATTTTTAAAATATATTTATTTATTGGCTGCATTGGGTCTTCGTTGCTGCACAGAAGCTTTCTCTAGTTGTGCTGAACGGGGGCTACTCTTAGTTGCGGTCTGCGGGCTACTTAGTGTCGCGGCTTCTCTTGTTGCGGAGCAACGGCTCTAGGCATGTGGGCTTCAGTAGTTGCACCACACAGGCTCAAAAGTTGTGGCTCAAGGGCTTAGTTGCTCTGCCGCGCATGGGATCTTCCTGGAGCAACGTTCGAACTCATGTCCCCTGCATTGGCAGGCAGATTCTTAACCACTGCACCACCTAGGAAGTCCCTTGTTTTTGTTTTTATTTTTGTTTTGTTTTTCTGAGCTTACCTCTGTCTTGTAGAACTTCATTATATGTGGTCAAAAGAAGCTATTTCATACATTCAACATTCTGTCTGGCAACAACCTTCCTTAAGTACATTTTTAGTTACTGTGGGTGACATAAGACAGGTTTCTATTTTTCAAGCCTCAAGTGATAATATTACTATGTCTTTTCCTATCTTCACCTGCTTCCCACTTTCAAAGCCAGTGCTACATATCATAGCACTCCATTTCTAGTTGCCAATTTTAATAATGCTTGACTATTTATGTATAAAGACACTCCCACATACAATTGGAGGTTGGTTAATTTAGGATGGATTCAGTTGAAATGTATCTGCTCCATATTTTTGCTTATACTTCTTGCACCAATAAGCTAGACTATGCATGTTTATTTTAGGGTGATAGCAGAGATTCAAGAGAGCAAGATGGATTTTTTTTAACCCTTTTGTCTCTTCAAACCTGCTGCAGTCCACTAAGAAATATGAACAACATGACCAATTCTAAAGAAAGCTTGATTTGTGATGTACCTTCTGCCCACAGAAGTAGAGGATGGTTGAAGTAATTATTGATGAATAGTAATCTAATCTGCAACAACTTAATCCATATTGGTGCATATATTTTGAAATGAAATTTTCATTTATTTCCCTCTTTCTTGCTCTCTCTCAATAAACATATGCACACACAGCTATCACTAGTCCATATGCAAATTAGGAAAAAAGGGTTCTTTCTTGTGGTTGTTACCAAATTCAGGTTCAGCTACTCACCACTCAAAAGCCAGTAATTTGAGAGGCAATTATCAGTAGAAAGGAAAGGTGCTTTAATTAGAAAAGCTGGCGATCCTGGGAGATAGTGGACTTATGTCCAGAGACATGAAGATTCTGCTCAGTGATGACAGTTTTTAAAGGGAAGAATGGTGGGGAAGAATTTCAGTGAATCCTCAAAGCAGGAGATTGGGTTCTGTATTAATCTCCATTGCATGCAGACTGGCTGACTCTCTCTTCAGTTGTTATCTTGCCCACCTGATCTGCCTGCAGGATTCTGTTGGGGGTAGAGAGCTAATCATTCTTTAACCATTTAATTCTGCATTCTTGTTTTTATTTAAGAAACAAATTGACAGGATAGGCAAGTCATGGTGTGCACTCAGGAGAGCTTAAATCAGGAGTTAGGTTAAACTGTCTAGTGATCTCATTCCTATAATTAGGTTCTTTTAAGGTTAGAGGGGAACAGAAATAAGCAAACAGGAAAGGGGCAAAGAGCTTCTTTCAGTTCCCCACTGTGAAACGTTGTTCCATTTCTATGGGATTAGAGGCGAAGATCCATATTCTGTAATTTCTTCGTGCTGCATAGGATGCTGTATTCTCAGAGTGAAAGATGTCAACACGGGTCTGTAGCATCTATTTGCTGACAATTTTAGTTGCCCGATTACATATACAGGCAGAGCGAGTAACAATTAATTTGATGCCCACAAAGATATAGATTATTATGAGCAATAGTGTTAATCCCATGCTCTTGAGGCCAGTTCTTGGAATTGTACTAGCCATATATTCACTACTGCTCAGTTTATGTCATGGCTACTGTCTGGTCATCATGCAGTTAGCTTTTCTCCCCCCTCTGGTGGCAGTAATAGTATCTGTAAAACAACTCAGGAATATGCATCAGCCACTGAGTCTGGGACGCTATTGTCCTAATCATTAACTGCTGCGTTTTATACTTGGGTGGGTGGCAGGGGTGGGGGGGTGGTGGGGATGCTGCAAGGTTTGGCCAGTAAAGTGAGTATTAAGTTTTAGGTCATTCTTACCCTTTCACTTATAAGTCCTCATGGATTGAATAAGTTGCACTACCAAATACAGATATCTTACAGGCACAAAAATCTAACAACAGAATTTACAAGTGTATTCTTAACAAGTCATAGCTTCCTGGACTTAAGACTTGTGGCATGTAAATTCCTGTGCCATCTTCTCTAAACTACATTTTTTTTTTTCATCTGAATCACCAATAATGCATTCAAAATAGGATCTTTTACATTGAGAGAACATTATGCTTTGTTACTATGGAAACTATCTGCTCTTCCTGAAAAGCTTTCATAGTCCTCTGGTTTCTCTCTCTCTCTCTCTCTGTCTCTTCATGTTTTACCCCTCAAATTCCTCAGCTGCCACTTTGTGTCTGCCTTTGCTCTGATTTTGATTGAGTGGAGTTTTATGACCTTCATACTCCTAGTATAATCATTTCTTTGATCTGAAATTTTGCTTTCTTTTCCAAGAAAAGAATAGTTTAAGTAATCATTTGTCATTTATTTCTACTATCTCTTTAATTTTTAGACAGCAAATTGTCAAATCTAAACAAATCTTTTAGAGAAATATTTAAGTAAATAAAATAATTGCTTGTCATTGGACATAGATTATATGATCATCTTCCCTCTTTATTTAAAACTAGTATAAAGCATAAATCAGAACCTTTAACTCAGCTAACAAAACCCCTGAAATCATGATTTTCCCTAAGGTTTTTGTGAGTGTTATAAATATTGCCAGTAAATCGTGCCAATGGGCTGCTTAAAGGATTCAAGACACTCCGTGTTCAAAACTAAGACCGCTTCAGTAGAGTGTTTTGTCTATAAAAACACAGTCAACTTGGGAATAAGATGAGAGCAATATGTCTATCAAGATTTTTAGAAAGAAAATGAATCCCCTACCTTTCTATCTTCTATAATATTTACTGATGAAATATGAGATCATAGTCAGAATTTGAAGATCATTTTAGGAATTAAAGATATATGAATAGTGGAATTTTGATAAGAACAAGGTAGAGAGTGTCAATGCATATTTAAACAGAGTTGGGATATGCCTTTTAATTATTCACATACATTTTTGCCATGGTGACTTGCTGTTTGGAATACAAAAGAATGGCTTTTGGTCTTTAAAATGGTTAATTTCATGTGTCAACTTGGCTAGCCTGTGGTGTCCAGTTGTTTGGTCAACACTAGTCTAAATGTTGCTGCGAAGGTTATTTTATAGATGTGATTAACACTTGTAATCAGTTGATTTTAAGTGAAGGAGATTATCTGCAATAAAGTGAGTAGGCCTCAAGTAATCAGTTGAAGGTCTAATAAGTGAAAAGTGAGGTTTCCAGGAGAAAAACAATTTCTGTTTCAAAACTATAACATAGAAATCTTACCTAAATTTGCAGTCTGTCAGTCTACCATATAAATCTTGGATTTAACACTGGGTTTTCATCCTGCCAGTCTGCTCTTCAGACTTTGGACTTGTCAGCCTTCAGGATCACCATCAGCCAATTCTTTAAAATAAGTCTCTTTCTTTATATACTTATATCTCATTGGTTCTATTTTTCTGGAGAACTATTAAAGATAAAATATTCTGACACGTTAAACTAGTAAGGAAGACTTAATTTTAAGATCATTGCAATAGGGAAGAAAGATCAGACTCAACTCCAAATACAATAAGGACAAGGGGAATTTATGGCCAAGGAGCAGGATAGGTGGGTGTGGGAGGTCAGTGGATGGAAAATTACTAAGAAGAGAAATCAAGGCAGGTGTGTTTCTTGCTAAACCAACATGACAATTTTCGCTGAAAGCAAGCCAGAGTAGCAAGAGTTGAGGGGATTCTCATTAAACGGACTTAGCAGGAGTCTTGCTAAAACTGGATTTGGTCAGGACACAGAAACCCAAGGTTGAGGTCGAGTTCAGAAGAGGGCTCACAGAAGCATAACTAAAGCGTGGTCAAGGAGAGAGTCTTTGTGAGACCCCTGACAGATATAGTGAGTGCTTTTCCCAAAGAGACCTTCTATTATAGATCTAAAAAACATAAGCATATTTTAGCCACATTTTCGGGGGGGGGGGGGCATGAAGTATGACATGAAATATGTCTTGTTTTAAAAGTTTGTGTGTATGCACTAAAATTTGAGAATTTCAACTCTTGTATAAACAATGGGCTAAACAAATATTTCAGCATTTGTGGAAATATCTACTTGCCTGCAATGAATAGAAATTTAATATCTATAGGGTAAATGTAAGATAATTTTATTCATTTTTCAAGCAGAGCATATTTTAGATATATGGACCAAGTTTTAAACTTATGGTATAGGATGGTAAACTGTGCTTTCTTACTATGTTAAATAATAGCATTATAAATTATTAAATATTTCTTTAAGTGGCAGCAGCTGGCTTACTGCTAGGTAAAGTGCAATCTTAGGTACAGCCATTATTTTAAAATTCCTAGAATTGGAACTGAAAATAAGAGCAGATAAAACTTTATTAGCAAATACACAAAAATGTACTCACTTAAATATAGGCATATAATTCTAAGGAATGGTTTAATAGTATATGTGAAGTCCAATTCAGTAAGTGCTGCAGTGGTAAATACTCATCACTGTACTACTATCTATAACAGTGAACCATTTTTACTATCAAGATGAAGAGGTAATAATAGTGTCAAAGGATTCTATGTAAATGAATTTCATAGGTATTGTAACATCACATAATAGAAATGACTTTCTCACCTGGTAAATGACTTTCTAAAAGGCCAGTAGTGGCACAAATTCAATTATTGCAAATCTGTGAGTTTCTTTCCTCTCTACTAGTTAGTATGTCTTTTTTGTTTCCTTAATAGGAAACAAGATAGGAAAGTTTTTGTAACACAGTAATGGAGAAAAAATTATGGATATCTGATGTAGGAAAGTGAGAAATGGAATATATCTTATTATATATTGCAAATTTGCCAATCTCCTTTGAAGTGATGCAGGTGATTTCTAAGACAATAAATGACCAAGAGGCATCATGTGCATTTATTATATTATGTTTTAAGAGAGTACACAAATAGATGAGTTTTTTGTCAACTTGGTACTTGCCTGTACAGTATTTCAGATCCCAAGAATTTGCTGAAAAATAATAGGTCTTTGTAAGTGATATGAGGTGAAGTTACCATCCACAGGACTTAAGCAGATTACTGTGAAAAACTGCATTAAAAAATAAACCTAAAAATTCATCCACATTTACACCGCAAATAAGTAAACATATTTAACATACTAACATGCATCATGATCTCCAAGTAAATATAACTTACAAAATTTCAAAGACTTTATTTTTTAACCAGATCTTTTCATGACATTAGTACCTATAGAATTAAATGTTATAGATTGCATTATTGTAATCAAGAATCCGCTCCCTTACCTGTAGGAAGATGACTTGCTCCTACCAAGCTCTATGTAACTGGCAGAAAGTCATGGTGAAAGGAGAATATATTCTTGTCCCATGGACAAGTCTTGGACATGAGACTTGTTTTGCCCAATAAAATGTGGACAGAAGTGATTTAGGAATAGTTGGAGGCAAAACTATAAGAAGCAGCTTGTGGATTGTCCATGTCCTTTTCCTCTGCCAAGAGGCCATGATAGAGGTAATTCTTTTAGCTTGGATCATAGAATGAACAGCAACCTGGAACAGAGCTATAGGCAATCCTCGAAGGGCATGTACCATGAGAGAAAATAAACTCCTCTTGTTGTAGGTTGCTAAGATTTGGGGGGTTATTTTTTACCACAGCATAATTTAGCTAAATCTGTTGGCTGGATATACTCTTCGGGAGAAATTCATCCTAAATGAATGTTTGTATACTACATAGGAATAAAATTTACAAATTTAATTTTTAAACTGTAATGCCACTATAACCACAATTATCCAAGTGTATACTGATGTTATGAATTTATCTTAGTATATTAGGCTCCAGTTATCATACAATGTAAAAAAGACACAATCTGGCTTTAAGTAGATTCAAGACAAATAGAGAATGTCAGTTTTGAATAATGGGAATACACTACATAAATGCAGACTTTTATAAACAATATTCTTCACATCTTAAATATGAGCATTATAAAATCATATCTATTTATAATAAAGATTCTGTATCAATACTGAAGATAGCATTATTTAACATGATATAGCATTAAAATTAGAAAAACTAAGTGTCTAAATGTTAATAATTAATATACCTATAACCTACAACTGCAATCAAAAAGTGTTACTAAATTGCTGATGGTAACTCCATTCTCAACCTCGGCCAAATACCGTTAATTCTGCTGTTAATGGTTTCTCATTGTCTCTGTGGTCAATCTTAGAGTCTTGGCCAGACACTCCAGGCATTAGTCCTGAATTATTTTTGTGAATCTAATGGAAAAAGTTTTCTCTTGTATTACTTTTCCTGACTCTCAAATTTCTAGCCAAACTGGTGATTTTCGAGCCAATCTAGGGTTTTCTGATAAAATGCAAAACCCAATTCTTGATACCAATTTTTCATGCTTTTCCATCTTAGGATGTGCCACACTTCTGTTAATGGGATGCTTATCATTTATTTCTTTTTGTCTCATTCTACTTATTCTTCATGTCTCAGTATCAATATGACCCTCTCCATGAAAACTTATTTGATCCCACCAGGTGGAAGCAATAATTTTCACTGCATGTGAAAATTAGGACTCTTACAGGACTAATACTTTCTCATTTACATTTTATGCACTTGCCATCCATTCTGTTCTGCTGCAGTTTATTTAAGGGTAGTAGTTGCTCTTTATATTACACTCAGATACTGAGCTAGGGTTTACAGGTCAAGTTCTACTTTCTACATATCCCATCACACAATTCCATGTTATGCATGGTGTGCACTAGAGCATATTGAATAAATGAATGACTAGAAATTGTCATGCCCTGTTCAGAAATATTATCTCTTTTTATATACTGTTCCACTGAAAAAAGAGTCTGAGAATTTACTGACACATAGCATCTCATACTGGTTCTGCAATTTCGTAGGTTAAAAGTGAGTTTTGCAGGTATGATAAGTTATTTATGTGAGGATTAGAAACTGATAGGCCTTTTCAGATATTACTAAGCATTTACACATGCTTGACTGAATTATCAGATATAGAAAACTTCCTTTCTCATAATAACTGGTCATCAGCTGTAGATAAAAAAAAATTTTTTTTCCACAAGTTTTATTTAATTCCCCTGAAGTGGATATAAGGGCAATTATATATCCACATCTGAAACATTTTTCTTTGACTAGAAATTGTTTATAATACATATGTCATTCATTTCTTTGAACATTATAATTTTAGTGTTTCTTTACACCTTATTATTTTTCTTTTCTGAAACAAAAATAGATTTTGCTAAATTTCTGGAAAAGATACTTTTTCTTTGCCTCATTTATCAAAATGCCCTGAAAGAAAAATCATTTATTTAACAATCATGTAAGGCAATAAATAACAGCATGAGTTTTACATTCTATAGTTTTATTTAAATTTTCCTTTCATGGACATTAATATAAATATGTGTACATACTGATAATATTCTCCTTCAGAGATATTCAATGAAAATCTAGCCATACAAAAATTAAATGAATATACTTAAATAATGTTGGTTATCTATATTTGATAATGATACTATAAAAATTTTACTCTGAATTTTTTGCTATTATCAGATATATGTAAAAGAGATGAAAAATGTTTAATTTAGATTCCTGTTCCTAACACATATTGTATCAGCCAAATTGAGCACTTACTACTAGAGTATAAAAAAATAAATAAAAATCGTAACAGGACAAACTGAAACAAACAATGGGTAACAAGGCAGAAGAAAAAAAGTTGAATATTGAAAAGAAAGTAGTGAGCAAAAAATCAGTTAGACCCTTAGTATTCTTTCATGACAGGAATTCAGAAAGAAATAGTCATGAAGTTAAGGTCATTAGTAAAGTTACTTTGTCCATTTCTCTAAAGGTAAAAAGTCAATTAGAAATACTGTAAAATTCTCCTTAAAGCCTTTTCTGAGTTTGCCTAAACTAGTTTTCTATTGCTGCCATAGAGACCACACCAACTTGGCAGCTTTAAACAACACCAACTTACTGTCTTATGGTTTTGTAGCTTCGAAATCTGACACGGGTCTCTCCAGGCTGAAAGCAAGGTTACTATAGGGCTATTTCTGTACTGAAGGCTATGAGGAAAAACAATTTTGGGGGGTTGTTAGCCAAATTCAAGTTATTTTCAATTATAGGACTGATGTCCCTATTTCCTTCACTATAAGAAGCTTCTCTCTGCTCTTTATATACTGGCCCCTGCATCTCAGAATCAGCAATGGCAATTGAAATCCTTCTCATGCATGGAAACTTCTTGACTTTTTTTTTCTCCTGCAAAGGTTTCCAAAGACTTTTTATTAACTTGGAGACCAAGGAAATAATGTGCCATGAATTTAATCTGAAAAATAATAGAAAATTTTAGTGTTCATGGACATAAGCCCACTCTTACCTATGGGACATAGGTATTGCTTCAATGGATTTTTTTTTTTAATCTAGCCATATGCTGAAATTGGTCTCAATATGTTGTTTAATAGATAAAGGCAAGATTAATAGGTACACAGATGAACAGAATAATTAGCAAGCTTGATTAAACCGCATGCAAAATCTGCACCTAAGAAAAAGAAAACTCACAGAATAGCATAAACAGAAGTGTTTAGCTGCTGTAATTCTTTGAAGAAAAGTAGACATTCTTCTCTGTTTATGTCATTTGGTTTGGGGTATATATCCCTGCTTTGATAATATCTTCAGGAAACTATCACAACACCAAGTAATTTTTTAAAAAATATCAGTGCATTTGTATATTTCTTCATTTACTTTCATTGGCATTTCTGTCACACATCAGGGCAACATAAAATGGAGTACTGCAGGCTTTAATTCTCTGCCATTTAACACTAAAATCTACTATATTCCTTTATTTTAAGTTAAACCCTGAACCAGATAACTAACTAAAATAAGATAAAAAAAAGGAAAGAATTATTTTGTGGCAGAAATAGTCATTTATAGTAACAAGTGTGACAAGAACTTTAGAGAATACTGAGAGGACTTTTTATTTGGAGGCTTTGTCTTTTGTTTCAGGCAAGTCAGTTTTAGAAGACAGATTCTTCCCAAGAAGTAATAAATGATCCTGTTTTTTACTCCTTAGAAGAATGTAGATGGTATTACAGAAGGTGAACACATTTATAGGGTGCTCAAACTTACTGATACAGATCTGACAGAGAAAGTTGTATCCTATAGATTGAACTGTATGATCCAGGTAAGTTAAAGCATGTGTCAATGTGATTAAAATAACAAGGTCTAAACAAGTGAGGATTACAAATTTGCCAAGAATCTGTCCTCCCAAAAAAGCACAATCCTGATGTAATTTAAGTGAGGCAAGTTTCACTTTACATCTATTTTTAATTAAATGTCTGTAATGAATTAAAATGAAATTAAGCAAAATCATCTTTACTATTTATCATCACAATAAAATACTTTGTGAACACCCTCAAACCAACTATGTAATCATATACAAAGAAGGCAGACAATTGCCTTCATTTCAAATCTGAATTATTTTCTTCTTCCAGTGAAATGGAATTAACACTGAAGTTACAAAGTATCTTTATTTTGTAGTAATATAAGTGATTATCACCACGAACCCTGGGGTAAATCTTACTGTCTAATAAGTATCAATCACTGGAAAGCTAGAAGAGTTGATTTCAGGCATAAAAGGGACAAAATTACAGCCAATTACATTATTTAAAAATATTATTTAGTAAATAATACCTATGTAGTGATATATGGCAATATTTAGTATTACTGTTCTTAGAAATGGTAGGGAGAGAAGGAGGAAAAATAGAATCAAAATAGGGTGACCTGTGTTCCTCTAAAACTTATCCCTTAAATCCAGGGATGTATATATACAAATACATTTATACATACATACATATACATGTAGAAGTTATGAAAAACTGTATTTGTTGCTTGAATCAATCATGGATGAGCAGGTATAGATACCCATATACTTTAAGAACATCAAGCTGGGCATAAATGAAAGGAAGAATGGATGGAGGATATCTATGTCTATACTCATGTAATATTTCTGGATTCACATTTTTCATTCTGAAGTCCTCACATGCAGATGTTAAAAATTTAACATCTTTCTGAAAAAGCAGACCTGTCAGCTTCAGTGAAGGATAATACAAATTGCAATAATTAGCCCAAAATATTGGTAATCGTGGGAAAATATTGAACTTGAAACAGGAATTATATCTTCTTTTATGAAAGGAAGAACATGTCTTCCAAGGGGAGTGGGGAGGGTTTCAGGTACATAGTGTATTTGTGTTTATGTGTGTGTTTATAGGGTGGTACGTATTAGAAGTGCAATTTACTTTCTAAAACCTCATATACTCGATATACTGAAGTATTGAGTTTTGTTATTATCAAGCATAATAAAAATATCACATTTCTAGAAAATCTACAGGGTTCAAATCTGAAAGCCACTGATACAGGATGCTTAGACTTGTGCCAATATAAATGTCAGGAGAACTAGAAAGATCATGTACAATCAGATCCTACACACAAAGAGGATAACAAGAACAGGAACAGTGATATCAGTGATTGTTTAAAAATAAGGTATTTGTGCAATGTAATTGAAAAATATAGAGGCACCCATATGCCAATTTAACCTAAGAAAATTTACCACAATATCATCTACACACAGAAGTCATTATCTGAAATATATCTTTTACTCTTGGAGCAAAAAATGATTTTTTTGACAATTAGTAATGTATTTATCATGCATTTAAGTTGATCAAATATTACACTGATCTCCAAAAGCACAGATAATCCCTCTCAACACATAAGTAAATTGCTTTCAAGAAAAGATTTCTCACTTAAGATATAATAAATCTCCATGGATTCATGTAGCATTAGTTTGAAATTTAATCCCCACCATCATGGATGATATAAAAAAAACGTGATAACTAATTGTTGGTGAGATCATAAGAGCACCTAGAAATCTTATAAATAATTGCCAGAAGTGTAATTTCTGCATTCACTTTGGAGAACTATTCAACAATATCAAAACAATATAGCACTTGTAGTTTTAGATATACACTCAAGAGAAAGGAGTGTGTATTTGCACAAAGGGTACATAAAAAATGTTTGTAGCAGTTTTATTCATAATAGCCACAAATTAGAAACAACCCAAATATTCATCTAGTAGAAAATTGATAACAAATTGTGGTATATTCATAAAATGGGATTTAGCACAGAAATAAAAAAAGTTCTAGTGATACACACAATGGGAATTAATTTTTTAAAAAACTTTATTTTGAACAAAAGAAGCTAGTCACATTAGGGTATGTTTCCGTTTATGTGAAGTGTAAGAAAAGACAAAACTTACGTGCAATTAGGGAGTCAGAATAGTGGTTACTATCAAAGGGCATAAGGAAACCTCCTAGCAGTGATAGAAATGCTCAGTGTCTTGGTCTCTCAGGTGGTTATGTGGGCATGTACCTATGTAAAACACAAGTAGCTTATCCATCGAATTATGTGCATCCTACTGTATGTAGGTCATATCATTTAACAAAGACATACTTTATATAGATTATGAATACTTTATGAAAACAAATTTACAAATTAAGTTGAATCACCATACTAGAAAAATACAACTCTTTGAAACAGATACATAAAGAAGTAGAAGACTTAATTAGGTCTATAACTATAACAGTGAGTCAAAAGTTATCTGCACTCTGGCTGTAGAATTTATTTTAGTTTTCATATAACTGGAGTGCAGATAATTTTTGACTCACCCTCATATTAAGTAATTGAAATATTAGTTTAAAATTTCCCCCAATGAAAGTTTGGGGATCATATGTCTTTGCTAGTGAATTCTACCACAATATTTGAGAAATAATTGATAAAAACAAAGGGACATTATGTAAATCATTTATGAGACCCACATCATCTTTATATCAAAATCTTAAAAGTAAATCATAGCATGGGATATTATATGCCAATCCTGCATTCCAAGTATAGACCCCTTAGGATTATACAAAAATGCAAAAAATCAGAGCAAATATATTTGAAACATGACATTAAATAGGAAATATGAAGATTTAGAAAATCATTATTCATGTTCTAGGTTAATAAATTTAAAAATGACTTGGAAGTTGAGTGTTGATTTATGAATTTCTGCTGAGAGAGAGGGAGGGGGAGAGAGTCAAAGACAGAGGCAGAAACAAAAAGAGATTTGAGATTTTGTCATTTTCTTCACTTAGTGATTAACCATGAAAATGTTATCCAGTTCATGTCTTCATACTTTAACTGGATACACACACATACACACACACACACTCATATATGTATACCACACAAATATAATATTAAGTAGTTTTTTCATTTTCATCAATTTCTTAAATATAATGAGTTATAACATTTGATTTCTTCACTCAACATCACATTTTCTACATACCTATGGGGCTATATGTAGAGCTAGTTTATGGATTATAACTGCTGAATATGAATAGAAAAATATACCAAAATGTATTTTCTCTTTCTTCTAATTACTGGCATCTCACTTGTGTCCAGTATTTCTCCATTACAAATAATGCTGCTATGAACATCTTTGCACATGACTCTTTATATGTTCTTTGGGGCATACAACTAGACACAGAGTTTCTTGGCTGTAGCATATATATGCACTGGAACTTGATTAGATATTGCATAATTGATCTTCAAAAGGATTTTACCAGTTGTCTCCATAATTGACAGTGATTGAAAGCTCCTATTCTCTTATATGCAAAAAGAGGTGTTTTAGCAGATTAGGGAGACAAAATGTAGATTGGAGTTTGAAAAAGAGAAAGTGGGAGATGGAATGTAGAAACGGTGAACACAAACACCTATTCTGTGATGGATGCCATAGCAGAAAAGAGAAAGTCATTTATATTATTAGTTATTTTCTAGGCATTGAGGTAACAGCAGTAGACAGAAAAGACAAGTTTCTGCCTTTTTGGAGCTTACTCTGTTGTCAGAGAGAGAGAACATAAAGAAATATATAGTATAATGTCATTAATAACTGTTATAAAGAGGGATAAAATCAGATAAGATAGAGATGAGAGGAATAAAGAATGTGGGATGGAGATAGGGGGAAGAGATGATTTACAGATGAGGCATTAGAATGGTTAATACAGTGGTCCAGGAAGACCTCCGGAGATGATATATGAGGAAAACATACTAAATGGTGTGAGTATACAGGGCAGTACAGTAGATATTCTGGGAAGAAGGAATAGTCCCTACAAAGGCTTTAAGGCAGAAATGTGATTGATGTGTTCAAGACGTGACAGAAAGACCAGTGTGCCTGGATTAAAGTAATTGAGGTGTAGGGTCTTAAAAAATGAAGGTAGAAATTTTGGCAGAGGTCTGACCATATATCTTACACTCAAATATTATTCCAGGTGTGACCTAACATCATTAGAGCATTGAAAACAACTCATGATTTTTTTTTTCCTTTTGTAGTATCTTGCTTCCTAGAACAAATTATAGGGAGACAGACCAAGAGTGGAAACAGAGAGGCTAGGTTAGATGCTATTACTATAGTCCAGGCCAAAGATCATCATGTATGAAAAAAAATTCAGAAATGGAAGAAGTAAATGTGATAGAATTAAAAGTTTAGTTTCATAGTATTTGCTGAAGGATTGGTTGAAAAGTAGGACATAAAGCATCTGGGACAAAAGCAATTACAATACCTTTGGTGGGAAAGGCTGGTTCAAGAGCAGATGTGAGGAGGCAAAAGAGGAAGTAATAGTTGTTTTACATGTTAAATATGAGATATTTATTAAGCATCAGAGGGAAGTTGTCAAGTAGGAGGTTAGAGGTGTTAGTCTAGAACTCATAGGGGAGGTAAGGGCTGGAGGTAATAATCTGGAGGACCATTGGTTTTCTTAAACCCAGTGGACAGTATGTTATCACCAGGGATGGGTGTAGATAGAGATGAGAAAAAGTTCATGATGGATCCCTGGAGTCTCAAAATTGTTGGAAGACAAGAAGCAATAGCACAGGCTCTGAGTAACTGTTTCTTGAGAAGTAGCAATACAACCAGGAGAGCATGGCATCCTATGGTGTTTGTTTTGTTCTTGGATATCTCCTATTTCTTTGTTTCTCTCTAGCCAATCGGCTATGAGCTCCTTAAGGGAGCTCTGGTTTCTAGAACTCGGCATCAGTGACTTGCAGACAGTAGACACTCAATTCTTGTTGAATAAATGAAAAAGAAGATATCAAAGTATCAATAATTCTAGGAGGGGTAGCACATAATTTTGAATGAAGAACTAAAAACAGTATATAAAGTGTCATAAGAGCTTAGTGGCCTAGGACACATAATAGACATGGATGAAGATGTGCTACTCTGGGAGAAGAGCATGAAAGAGCAAGGCTGAAAATTGTCAAGGCAAATTCCAAATGTCTCACAGCTTTGCCTTTGGCTAAACCTAGGGCTGAGACTTAGATTTAACAACAACAACAAAAAAAAGCAAGCATTGAAATTTTGGAATATAAATGACAAGAAGCCTAGATTGTTATAGATTATTGTAGTTTTGTATGTATAATACATCTGCCATGTTGGTTCCCTGCCAATTTCTTAAAGAGATAATAAGAGCCTTCATTTTCCACTTTGACACTTTCAAAATGCATCATATATTCGTGAAGGCTAGTAGGTTATGCTTTCCAATAATATATGCATAGTAGATAACCTTGAATCTTATAAGGAAGATTTTTTTCAGGCAAAAATATGATTAAACTAGATTCAGCCTAGAGCAAAATTCCATTTCTGATTTATTGATATTTTTGGTTGGTTAAATCACCACAGGGGAATTATGTTAGAAAAGCAGTTTGTGTCATCCTAGTGAAACCTAACCCTGTATCCAATAAATGACAAGCAGCACTTATATTTTGCTTTGCTATGTAACAAAGAGCTGGGAATATATAAACCATCCTGAATATAGATGTTTCTGTTACCTAGGGCAATACTGAGGAACATAAAGTCTTCAAATTACTAAATACAATAAAATATGAGGTTCTACTTTAATTAGGGGTCTGGCATCATTTAAAATGTTTTCTATGTCAGGGAATAATTACATATAACAGAATAAATAATGAACACCACTTTTGAAATGTTAGAAGGGTTAAAATAATAAATAAGACAATTTCATCCTTCACTGTTCTTCCTTAATAATAAAATTGAATGAATCATTATCAGTAAATTATAAAATATGTATAGATTTTTCCTGATTCTAGTAATAATAAAAATCTTTAATGTTAATCAGTATGTTTTGGTTTTATACACTATCTGAAAGTGCAGTTGTATATACACAAAGTGAAGTGAACGGTGAATATTTACTACATTTGGATAATAGAGGTATCCATATGCAAACATTTAAAAGCATACAAAGTATGAAAGGGGAGAATATAGGATTAAGAATAAGCCAGATCAGGGTTTAATTGTAGTACCACAAACTATAAGTCACAATTATCTTATCTGAGTTTCCATTTTCTCACCTGTATTTAATGGGGGAAATTTACATGTATCTCTCAGTTAAATAAAGTAAAATTGTGAAAATTGACTAGAATTAACTGAGAAAGTATGTCTTGTAAAGTGCCAGACTTCATTTGGTATTGCAAAACATTAAGTAATCTTGGAATTGAAAGTGACTTTATAGTTTCTCTCGTAGAACATTTTCCCAAAAGAACTATGCAGACAAAATCTCGGTTTATAGGAATTCACAAACTCTTTTCGTGTGTCTTGAAATTAATAAATGGAGGTCAGTGTGTGTTCTTAAACATAATCTTGAATTCAACTGAGTTTTTTATTTTAAATCTATTATCCAATCACAAATCAAGTCTATATTAGAGATCACAGTTTAGATACATACGATATATAAGATTGCCAGATAATATATAGGATGACAAGCTATATTTGAATTTCAGATATATAACACATCTTTTTAGTATAAGTTTGTCCCACAAAATATTTAGGACATACTTACACTAAAAAATTATTAGTCATCTGAAATTCAAATTTAACTGGGTCACATACATGTATATTTTGCTAAATCTGGCAGCCCTAAGTGTAGTTTTCAGATTTTAGGAAAAATAAATGCAAGATAGTGTTGCAGGATAGCTATACTATTGCAGGCAGTGCATAAATCTGATTGTCAATTTCCTTTTCCTCCTGCTATTTAGTGGAGTGATTTAAACTATCTGGGTCATGTTTTTGCCTTATTTACCAAAGAGACTATGGTAATTCAAAAATTATTTTAGGCGAGTATATCACTTGGGGATCTAGAATTCTATAAAATGTAATTAAAATATTCATTTCAAATATCAGACGTGATTCACTGCCACATGATACTCTTATTTTAAAAGCACCGTAAAGTTAAAGTTAAATATTATAACAGTTCTCCAAGTAGTAATAAGTTGGTTTGGAAGTTTCTCCACCAAGAGTTCTGAACCAGGAGAATTTAACTATGAAAAAAATTAAAAATTTTCTTTCTATTGTTAATAAAAAGAAATACAATGAAGTCTAATGGCTCTGCAGGAGTCTTGGTATCCTTGAGGGTTGGTAGAATATTGGGACTTTGTTGAATCCTGTAGAGTAACGTTATTAGTTGCATGGTACTATTAGCAGTATTTTCAATATATAGTTTTTATTATCTGCATAAATTTAGATTACGTATGTTAAAAATATTTGTGAATATTTGTGTATGTTAGAAATGTGTATGAAAAGGCAAGTATCCTTTTCCATTCCTTGAAAAAATGCAAATATATTATTTTACAAAATGAAACTAGTAGAGACTGAAGTACAGTTAAATTGTACATTTGTTTTTTTATTAGTCATTTTCTTCATTTACTAAAGAAATAAATAGAAATATAATCACTTTCTATGGCTTTAAAATGATCTTCCCAATTAGATTCTTGAAAATACATAATGTTATAAAAGGTAATATTCCACTAGGAAGATCAATAATATGATTGTCAAAGCCTTTAAATATAACTTTACATTATATAAATCAATATAGAAAGAGGTACTTGAATTTTGACAATCTTTAAAAGTGTTGGGAGAAATTAAAGGAGACCTACAAAATGTAAAGGCATTCATTTTTTTTCCCCATCAACTGGAAGACAATATTATTAGGATGACCAAATTGATCCACAGAATCAACACAATTTCTATCAAAATCTCAGGTGCATTTTTTTCATAGAAATTTTCTAGCTGATCCAAAAGTTTATATGTAAATTCAAGGAACTCAGAATAGTCTGAATGATCTTGAAAAAGAAGAAAAAGTTGAGGACTCACTCTTTGTAATTTCAGATTTCCTACAATGCTATCAAGGCAATGAGGTACTCACCTAAGGAAAAACAATTAGAGCAATGAAGAAGGATAGATATTTCAGAAATAAACCTTTATATTTACAGTCAATTGATTTTAGATAGGGAGTCAAGATAATTCAATGAAGGAAAGAAAAGTCTCCCCAATAAATAGTGCTGAAACAGCTGGATATCTACATGCAAAAGAATGAAATCGAATGCCCACCTCACATCATATGCAAAATATAACTCAGAATGACTCACAGACCCACATTTAATATCTAAAACTATGAAAATCTTAGAAGAAAGCACAGGAGTAAATCCTTGAAACATTGGTTTAGGCAATGGTTTCTTAGATATGATACTAAAAGCAAAAACAACAGAAGAAAAAAAAATAGGTAAACGTAAGGTCATCAAAGTTAAAAATCTTTGTGCTCTAAAAGATGCTACCAAGAAAGTAAAAAGGCAATCCACAGAATGGGAGGTAATATTTGCTAATCACAAATCTTATACATAATTTGTTTCCAGAATATATAAAAAAGTTTTACAAGTGAACATTAAAAATTGGGCAAAGATTTGAACAAACATTTCTCTAAAGAAGATAGACAAATGGCAAGAAAAAATGCTCCACGTTGGAAGTCATTCATTAGGGAAATGCAAATCAAAACCATTATGATGTATAATTCAAACCCACTACATTTGCTACAATGAAAAAGTTGGACAATAACAAGTTTTGGTAAGGATATGGAGAAATTGTTACTTCATAAATAATTGGTTGGGATGTAAAATGATGCACCCACTTGGGAAAACAGTTTGGCAGTTCCTCAAAAAGCTGTACATACAGTTACCATAAAACTCAGCAGCTACACTTCTAGGATTATACACAAGAGATATAAAAACACATGTCCCTACAAAATCTATACACAAATGTTCATAGAGCATTATTAATAATAGCTAAAGTAGAAAAATCCCAAATTTCCATGAATTAATGAATAGATTAAGAAACACAGTATACTCATACAATGGAACATTATTCAGCTAAAAAAGGAATGTACGAATAATATGTGCTGCAACATAAACGAACCTTGAAAGCATTCTGCTAAGTGAAAAAGGCCAAATATAGGGAACTACATATTGTATGATTCCACTGATATCATATCTAGAATAGGCAAATCAGTAGAGACCAAAATAGATCAGTGATAGTCAAGGGCTGGGAGAGGGGATCATGGAGAGTGCCTGCTAATGAATATAGAGTTCCAGTTTGGGGTGATGAAAATATTCTGAAAGTAGATAGTGGTGATGGTTGCTCGTCTTGGAGTATATTCAAAACCACTGAACAGTGCACTTTAAGGGAGTGTGCTTTATAGATGTGTATTTGATATCAATAAAACTGTTTTACAAATAGAAAAGAATAATTTTGTAAATTATTTTGTAAAGTCTTTGAGCTATTTGACTAATTTGAATTTTTAAGTGATGCTGACCTACCTTACAGTTAGCATAGGTATGTAGAAGTCCACCTGAGTTTGGAAATCAATACATCTGTGGAATTGTTGTGCAATATGAGCCTGGGTCAAACTAAACTATGCTGTATAACCAGGCCCTTGAGATGGAGCTCTCTTCAGATCGTCTTCCCACTGTTGATTATTCTTTCATTTTGTTTTGTTTTCTCATAGCATTTTGCATTTGAACTACTGGTCTCCTACATGGCTGTTGGCACTCTGGAAGCGCATACTGTAATACAAAATAGGAAGATTAAAGTTAGACCTTTTTCTTATACTATGTCTGAGAAACCCTCTGAATAACTAAATATCTAAGTGATATTTCTGCAAAGAGGAGGAGCGTAGAGTGACATCCCAAGTTTGTATTTTGCTTTCAAAGTTTTATGATGTAATGTTTTATATATAAATATAGTCATGAATTATATTATTTAGTTTTCAACTAACCATTACCAGAAAGAAAAATATCATAAAACTATATTTGCACAAAAACATGAGTTAGAGAAAATATTAACAAGGATTGAAAGGAAACAATGAGAAAAGGTCAGCTGGACACTACTATCCCTAGAAAGAACTCTTAGTTAGCCAAGATTATAAACGATGAGAATGCAATATAACATTAAAAATGTAAAACTTACGACTGCTCTTCAGTATAAATGTGGCATCTTAACAAGATAGATTGGAAATTATTTTTCAAATAACAGCCCACATAGCATAGAAAATATAGTTAAGAATTATTTTGGAAATAGCTCTATTTTTATATGTTGGTATGGCCCAAGGAAATATAAGAATGTCACCATTTTAGGAAATCTAAAATTGAACTTTTGAAAGACAGAAAATATATACTAATCTTTTAAAAAAATGTTTTAAGCAAGGAGATTCTGCCAGTTTTAGAATATTTTATGTATAAAAAAATTTAACACTTTCTGATTAATTTTAAAACACCACTGAATTATATTGGCAAAATTGACATGCACTAGTGAACATTCAACAATATTAAAAATCAACAATTGGTAAACATGACTAAGAAATGAGCATCTTAAGTACTCACAGAGAACAGTGTCTCTACAATTTAGCACATCTTTGAGAAAAGCATTGTTTTCATTTATGATAAACTTAAAACAAGTCTAAAATAATAAATTTAAACCTTGGACCTTGTAATCACTTTTGAATAAAGAGTTAAGAAGGGAAACAAAATCAATGATTTACTGTCATCATAAATAATAATAAGGATGGATTTTATCCTTGTTTTATAGAAATCTAATCTTCAGATACGTTGAATAACTTACAAAAGTTAACACAGAGATTGATCCAGGAGTCTGTCTGACTCTCTGGCCAGCCTTACTGCACTTCCCTTAGGAATTACTGTTCCTTTGAATAGAAAATATTTTACTCTGCTAAGTTAGGTAGAATTATTTTTCCCAACTTGTAATTTATCCTGTAAGGCAGGGGTCCCCAACCCCCTGGTAGGAACAGGGCCACACAAGAGGAGGTAAGAGGCAGGCAAGCCAGTGAAGCTTCATCCGCA
The DNA here is from genome assembly GCF_030028045.1 of Hippopotamus amphibius kiboko. NCBI lineage: Eukaryota > Metazoa > Chordata > Mammalia > Artiodactyla > Hippopotamidae > Hippopotamus > Hippopotamus amphibius. Next base: position 168,269,190 of record NC_080187.1, on the reverse strand, counting down.
GCTCCCCATCACTCCCCTTGACTTGCAAAACTGCCTGAATCATCCCCCTCCCCCGGTCCGCAGAAAACTTGTCTTCCACAGAACTGGTCCCTGGTGCCAAAAAGACTGGGGACCACTGCTGTAAGGGTACATGAGTTCCTGTCTCATTGACTTTGGCCAGATGATATGCTTTGGCTAATTAGAACAGCATTGCCCCATCTATAGTGGATGCTTGAAATATATTTTTGTGGTTCCCACTGTCTCTCCTGTGCTTCTCCCCTCTACCACCAGCCTCATATGACCTAGAGGATAAGCTCTTTCAGTCTGGGTATCAGACGAAGACACATGAATCTTGGTAGCATCCAGTGGAAACACAGCCAATGAGAAGCTCTCATGTAATATGAGCAGGAAATAAAAGTTTGCTTTGTAAACCAGTGAGATAATGTGTTTCTCTCTTTTCCTTTCTCTTTTTTGGACTACTGCAAAAGTTGAAAACGTATATTTCATTTACCTCTAAGCTTCATCAAGTGTCCAGCAAACTCTTCCATGGATAATTTAAATAAATGCATATATAATAAGACCTACTGTCTATTATGCTTAGACAGGACTGCTTCTACCTTTACAGTTAAAGAACATGATCTGGCAATTATACTCTGGTAGGAAGGAATTTGGAAAATAGATGATTAAATGTTCACTGGAATTTTTATGGTTTAGATCACTGTAGGGAACAAGTATCTTATGTTTCTCTTTTAGGGTGTGTAGTGAGATTTGTTGCAAGGAATATTTATCCTTCCTTGAAACCCTCAAGAACTGAGTGAGCAAGTATGCAAACGAAGCTTTTATGTGCATCAGTTGTGCTCAAGTTGACAAAAACAATAGTAATGTTCAAACAATATTCAGAAAAAAATTTTTCCATACACAGTCTAAGGTTGAAAATTACTTACTCATTGGTTGCAGTCAGATCAGCCAAAGCTGATTATTCAGATCTCACAGGCCCACTAACAAAACTGTTTATCCAAAATGTAATTCTATGTGATATTGCCAATTGATATTAAGTGCCATTATAAGAAAAACTACAGCCTCATGAAACTCATTCTACCTGTGTCTCTTTTAAGAATAATTTGAAGATCTTGTTTATTATACAACAGAGAAATTTCTGTCTGCAATTTATACAAAGAATAATATACTTCTCATTAACAAATGTGTTGTTTTGATCTTATCTTTGCAGTAAATTTGTCTAACTAACTGGGTCTCTTTTGTTTTATGAAGCTAAAAATCCTAAAGTAAATTTTGCATTGATTTTTCTTAGCCATATTTTCCCCATACTTTTATTTCATTACATTTTTGTTCGTTATTTGTTGCTTTTACTTTCAGTTTATTTATAATGTTATACTTTATGTAATCCTTGAAAACCTTTCTGGAACAAATTATAGCATCAATATAAAAATATATATTTTTGTAATTCTGAAATGAATCCATATATATCATTAGCTGTTTTCTCAAAATACAAAAGTGATAAAACAATATATCTTCAACTTCCTCAAGTAAAAATTGGATTATCAATTATATAATATCTAAGGTCTTTTTAAGCTCCCCAAACAGGAAAAGTTTTACAGCTGCTCTCAAATTTCAAAAAATATATCAGTGACCTGTGACCATATTTGAGGTCTGATATTCCAACAAACAGTAAAAACACTACATTTATCTGACTATTCACCTGAAACTACCCTATTTACAATAAAATGTGCATTTGCATTGTGTAATTTGTAAAACCAAAAGAATATGCAGCAGAGGAACCAAAAGAATAATATATGCGTAAACATTCTTCACCTTAAGAAAAAAGGAACAAAAAAAGAAGTTGCTAGCACCAAAGTCAGAGTTAATAAATTTCAGCATGTTATGACTAAGTCCTAGAATTTAAGTTGTATAGTTAGCTTAAAGAAGACATGATTGTTTATGCATTTTGTTTTGGTTTAAACAAATCTGTTGGCATTCTGCAAAGAGAAACAGAGACAAATGGTTTAAACAGACCTTCGCTCTGTGTTTCAGTACACTGCCATAAAACAAGTTAGATGAAATTAAGCATGCAGCAAGATGGAAAATTTTTGCTGGCGTTATCACAAGTGCTTACCATAAATATATTATAGTACATGCAAAAAGACTGCAAGGAAAACTAGTGCTATCAAACTGTGAATTGATTTCATCCATACTTTTTACACTGGCTGCTTTTGTTTGTTTATTTTGGTTTTCTTTGTTTTGTGTGATTATTCACAAATGAAATATGCAGAAAAACACACCATTAATTTTCTCCATTATTTGCAAAACATTAATGAGGAATTATGTAAACATTGATATTTTTAATGAAGACAGCTTTCCTTTTAGTGAATTTATTGCAGCTAGAGGGATTAGGAGTACTTCATGTTATTAAAAGTAAATCTGCAGAAAAAATATGTCTTTTCTGACACTAGACTGTGATCTTCTTAGGGGATTTTCGTTTTATTCATCTTTGGACCCTCAGAGCCTAGCATAACTGCTGTTGAGTAATTATATGCTAAATCATTGCTTCTTCATGCTGTATCATATAATAATAAGAAAAATCTCGTTAGGTCAAATTAATTCTATATTAAACTCAGTTTTCTGATATTTAGTATAGCCACCTAAGCCTAATTATAGGAGACTGTAACAGTGATGAAATAGGTTATGTCAGAAACACATTTCCATATGATTTTTTTATTACAGAAACAGGAGTTATATGATCAATAGAAAGGCCAAAATCTTTATTTCTCTTTTTAATTTTACAAAATATATAGAACCACTCTTGGCTTATAACAAATAGTTTATTATATTTTCATGATGCTTGGCAGTTCTATTCTGGCCTTTAATTTAATCACCGTAAGGCTTATGGTCCAGGAATTTCAGACTTCTTTTGCAGTCATACACTCAAAAAGTTTTGTCTCTTCCTTCTCAGCTTTATCAATTTTCTTCCTCTCTTGTTGGTGAAGGTAAGTCATATATGCACATAATCTGCATATATTGCACAACTGATTTTTAAAAATTTATTCAGTGCCTTTTTGTGCCAATTACTGTACCAATGAAGACCTGTTTGCCTTCATGTTCACAAACTAGTGGGTGCTATCAGAATTTTCATTGTTTTCTGAACTTACAGTTTACAATGTTGCCAAAAGCAAATGTCTCATTTCATGATCCACTCAATTTTTTCCTTTATTAAATTTTTATACTTCATATTAGCAATTTTAACAATCCCACTAAGTTTATACTTGTAACACACATTGGACTTGAATATTTTTTAAATAATTTGATATTGAGCATAAACTCAGCAGAAACACTGTAGACTAGTGAGTGGGTCTCTACCTGGGCTATAAAATCAGATTCACTCAGAGAGCACTTTAAAAAAATCTGTGCATGACAAACTTCACAAGAAATGTCCAAAATATATGAGGACAAACTATAAAACACTCCTGAAAGATTCAAAACCAGACTTGAAAAAATGAAAAAGCCTATGCTGCTCTTGAATAATGATAGATATTAAAACATTTTTAAAAGTACCTTTAATCAAAATTGTGTGCATTGATTAATTAATAGATCAAATGGATAAGGATAGGGAATTCAAATATAGGTTAAAGTACATTTAAACATTTTGTATATGAAAAGTTAGCAAATCAGTGGAAAATGAAAAGCGCTTTGAGAAGTGGTACTGGGTAATTGGATAATAATATTACCCACTCCAAGTCCCTACTGTTCACTTCATGACAGGCCAATAAATGGAGAGATGAGGTGTTAGGGCAAGAAACAGCAACTTTAGTTGGAAAGCCAGCAGATTGAGAAGATGGCAGGCTAGGGTCCCAAATACCTATCTTATCTGAGTTAGAATTCAGGCTTCTATTATACTAAAGGGGAGGGGGGGGAGTTGTAGCTAGTTGTTGCAGACTTCCTGGTACCAGCCAGCCCCTGGAGGGGGTGTGATAATCCTTTATTCTTGCAGCTGTTCATGTAGATCTGGTCAAGGTGTTCTGGTAAACTTCCAACAAGACAAATATTTTCTGTGCTGCAACTTCTTATATCTATATGAATGAAAGGTGTTATACCTCTAAACCTCAAGCCTGGGAGGCAGAGCCTTGAGAAAGGGCCATTATGTGTATTTCAGGCTATAGGCAACATTCCTTTACAAAGATGCTGAGTCAGCAAGACTAAACACAGGCAGCAGAGCTCAAAGGTTAGAGCTAAAAGACTACCTCCAGTATGGAGTTGTTTGTTCTTCTCTGTTACAATAATATGGAAAATTTTAAATGTGATCTGGTTCAGATGCCACATACAAGAAAATAGATAATTTATAAGTGGATTAAAGATTTACAGATTAAATAAAAATTTATGAATGCTAAAAAAAAATTCAGGCATTTTTTCTATAAAATAGCTGTGGGGAAATGTTCCTAAATAAGGCTCAGATTCAGGAGTTATGTTACAAAGAAATAGCACACATGACTAAATAGAAATTTTAAAATTGCATATAAAAACACACCAAGATAAGAGTTAAAAAACATATGGTATACTGAGAGAAAATTACAATATCACGAAGTTAATATGCTGAATATATTTATAAATTCTAAAAATGACGTGAAAAAGACTATCATTTACAGAAAACAGACAACATATAGAATCAGTTTACAGAAACTGTTCTCATTTATAATTAGGAGAAATATAAATTTGTATTACATAAAATACTACATCTCACCCATTGAGACATTTGACCTTTGACAACATACTTTTTTTTTTTTTTGGCACACGGGCTTAGTTGCTCCGCGGCATGTGGGATCTTCCTGGAGCTGGGATCGAACCCGTGACCTCTGCATTGGCAGGCGGATTCTTAACCACTGCGCCACCTAGGAAGCCCATACAACATACTTTCTTGATGAGCTAATGGGAAACAAGTATCTTCTACAGTATTGATGTTATAACCTCCTACAGAGGTGAATTTGGCTATATCTTACAAAATTACAACCACATTTACCTTTTAACCCAGTAATACTGCCTCTAGGAATTGATTTCAAAGACATACTGTGAATATTCAGAATGGCATATGCTAAAGGCTATTCTTTACAGCGCTATTTAAAATAGCAAAAGACTGGAAAGAACCAAATGTAAGTGAATAGTGAAATGTATAAAAAATAATTGTACATACACACCATGGTACCAGCTTTAAAAAGGACAATCTCTGGATATTACCTTGGGTTGATCTTCAGAATATACTATTTCAAAAAAATGTAAATAGTTAATATCTTTTAATAAAATTTATAGAATGCAAAAATATGTGTATAAGTTCAAATAAGTTGATTAAAAGATGAACAGCGTTAATAAAAGCAGTTAATTAAGGGGATGGAGAGAATAGAGTGAAGGAGATATTTTGGAAGCTAGACTCTGAATGTATCTTGTATAATATTTACCTTAAGACCATGCAAATATTATACATATTCAAAAATATTAAAACAAATTTAAAAAAAACTGTATTGAGATAGTGGCTTAACTACACAGAGAAGAATTATTTTCTGCATCTTTAAAAGACAGTAATTTAATTGAATATCTCTGATGATATATAGCCTAAAAGAAATTAACAACTACAAATAATCTTAGCCTGTATTCAGAATTCATGTATTAATAATAATCTTGGTATTTTAATGCTCACTAAAGTATGTATGTGTGCATAATATACAGTACATATTCGCTGCATATTTATGTATACAGTGGTTAATTTTATATGTCGACTTGATTGGGCTAAGGGATGCCCAGTAGCTGGTAAAACATTATTTCTGGGTGTGTTTGTGAGGATACTTCCAGAAGAGATTAGCATTTGAATTGGTGAACTGAGCAAAGGTGATGGCCCTCTTTAATGTGGTGGCCACCATTCAATCTGTTGAGTGCCTGACAAGAACAAAAAGGCAAAAGGGTGAATTTGTTCTCTGGTTAAGCTGAGACATCCATCTTCTGCCCTCAGACATTAGCGCTCTGGTTCTTAGGCTTGTGGCCTCAGATGGGAACTTACACTATTAGCCCTATTGTTCTCAAGCCTTTGTACTGGGACTGAATTACACCACTGGCTTTCTTGGTTCTCCAGTTAGCAGATAGCAGATCATGGGACTTCTTGGCCTCTATAAGCATGTGAACCAATTCCTATAATAAATCTCCATATAAATAAAATATTCTATTGGTTCTGTTTCTCTGGAGAACCCTGTCTATTATGAAAGTCTAGATGAAGTGACTAACATTTTAGCAAAGACCACTTTTAGTGCTTAAATTATCATCTCTAGTTAACATTTCTTTATCCAAAGAAACTAGACTCCTTAAAAAAATACTGGGACCTGTACAATATGAAACTGGAACTTCTTGTTCAACTAGAAACCAAGGATGCTATTAAACACAACTAGTGTTATGCCATAAGGGGACAGATGCCAATGTGAGGAGGCTTCCACTGGCCATAGTGTTGCAATATGAAAACTGGAAAACCATCTATGGAGTATTTTTGCCAAAAAATAAGGTATGACCTAGTTTTTAGATAAATCAGTTTATAGAAACCAGGTAGAAAAAAATCTTAAGTGACACCACAGTTATACAATCAGAAAAATCTGAATGTGGGGTGTTCTATAAGACAAATGAGAAGAAAAAAATGTTAAATCTCTTATAAAAGATTTAAAATGCATATAATATTTGAAACATCTCTGACTTATGATTTGAAAAAAAACTTTTAAATTGCATTTCTAAGAAAAATCAAAGCTCTGTGACCTTAACAGGATATTTGATGCTATTGAAATGTTATTGTTTAAGTTTATGTGATACTGTTTTTATGCTGTGATTTTCAACGTGTCTTCACTTAGCAATATGTAACAAAATATTTATGGATGAAATGATGTCATTTCTAAGATTTGCTTTAAAATTACCCAATAACTAAGTGTTGGTAAGAAAGTGGAAAAGGAAGGAAGAGGTAAAGATGAAATACGTATGGCCACATACTAATGGCTATTGGAGAAGAGGACTAGAGGTTATTGTACTATCCTTTCTACTCATGTGTACATGTTTGAAAGTTTTTAAGATGAAAAGTTAAAAATAAACAAGTAATCAAACCAACTATTGAATGCTGCAAACCAACCAAACAACAAAAAAACCAATTCGATCAGTATCATTAAAACTGTGGCCCGAAGTGTTAGAAGTTCCCAGGTAATTTAAATGTGCAGGCAGAGTTAAGGACCACTGCTAAGAAACATCATGCTGGCCCAGGTAAAGTGCCACAGGCAGCTCTAATACATCTGTTGATGTGAGTAGGTTTAATCATTATAGCTTTCTTTGCCATTATGGATACTATTAAATAAGACTATTTCTGTCATGTGAGTTTATTTCAAAGGCACCTGAAGCTGATAACAAACTATGGCTTCCAAACAAAGTTCCTTTTTTTGCATCTGTGAAGTAATTGAGCCAAAATCAGTTTTACAAGCCTTAGCTCATTATTCTTCTTAGGTGCATTTTAAGAGAATTGAGAATTCTATGTAGTAAGAAAAAATTAAAGAACCTTAGACAGTTAGTGGTATGTGTCATGCTTTCCTTAGACATGGGGAGAAAATAGATGTACTTTCCCTTTTTTTCAAACCAAGTGAAGAGATTTTTAAGACAAAACTAGGAGATATTGGCCAGTGTTGGATGAAGTTTATGGGACATATGAACTGATTTCAGACTCTGCAGGGATAATTCTAAATATAATTGACTATGGCTATCAAGGCATGAGGTAGAGGAAGGAAAGGAAGAGAAAGGAAGGGGAGGGAAGGGGGGAGGGGGGAGGGAAGGGGAGGGAAGGAAAGGCTGGCACTGCTAGGATTCAGCACTTCCTCAGTGGGCAACAGACCTGCCTATCTACCAAGAACCAGATGTGGATCTGCCCAGAGATATCAAAAGGAATTCTATCCAGGAAGGTCACCTGGAAGGCAAGGAGACCTCAGTGAAATGATAAACTCCAAATATCTTCAATGAAGAGAGTATTGAGAGTTAGTTAGCTAGAGAAAGTATGAAAGAAAGTATGAAAGAAAGAAATTCTCTATCAGGAGCTTTGTCAAGAATTCACACACAAAAACTGCCCAGAGAGAAAAACTCAGCAACTGAACTTTTGGCACCTACAGCGCACCAACACCCAGACTGGAAGACCTTTCCTGCTCCTTTCCTTCCAGCCAAGAGGGGCCCAGGTCCTTGGCCAGTATAGAATTCTGGAGTTAGAGCATAGAAACCAGCTTATAAAGCCTCTGTCCCCACCTGAGACCTTCAAGATTAGGTTAAGCTTGAGCTGCGGAAGGGAAAAAGGTTTAAAGTTTTCATGTGTTTGGAGCATTAAAATTACACAGGACAACACTTTTCATTTATTAACCCGAGGCTATTTTTGTGACTGACTAGTAGCTGAAAAGCAATAGGTCCTGATAATATTATATCCAAGTGTGATAGACATAGAGACTAGAAATCAGATTTGTAAAAAAGAAAGGGGAAAAAAATTGTGTTGTGTTCATTGTCTATTTAGCACAGCTCATTAAAATTTTTTTATAATGAGGTAAAAATATGTAAGTTATAAAAGTCATCATATCTGCTTATCTAATATCAATTTATGTAATATCTGAAATAACTAAAGAGAATGAGAAATATTTAGTTTTAATATTTTCATGAACTAAAGCAAAACAGTAAATATCCATTTAATGTCTAAGAATTCTTAACGTAAGAACATTATATGCACCTCTATTCTGTGACACTGTGTGTGTATCAAAGGGAGAAAGAGAGTTTGAAACTGCATGAGTCTGCATTCATACGCTGAAGAAGAAATGTGGAAGAATATAAAGCACACCTGGACCTTGAATCTCAAGGAGATACATAAAATGAGCTTTCGGCCTCTCATCATCAAAATTCACAATGGGTTGATGGTGGGTCTGATCTCATATATATGAATCTCTGAACTACTATTCCACAAAGACACAAAAAGGATCAACCAAAGAACAGCAGAGGAGCCATGCTGGCATTCAATGAATGCACTAACTGCTTTTTTTACAGTGTTCTTCAATGTGTTACTTCTATCATGCTGAGACCTGCATAAAAATGAAATGTCATACTTCACTACCCTTCCAGCCAGTGGTACAGTTTATTTTCTTGTCTTCTGATAGAGTTCACAAATTTAATAACTGCCTTTTATCCTGGTCTCTATACTCCCTTTCAGCTTCCTATTCAGTCTTCTCTCTCTGCAGGCTTGCAGGAAATGCCTCATTTTAGGTTTTCTATAAAGGACATAATAGACAAGAAAAGCAAAAGAAGAGAGGATATTATCTATCATTTAGAAATGGACAAGGGGCAATCAGACAATTTTAATGGAAGGAAAGTGGGGGGGGATCTTCTTGCTATTGTGGTATTTACCATGTTCTTTTGGAGACAATTTAGACTGGAATAAATTGAGTAGTTTGTGTTGAAAAGCATATTATGATTCTTCTGATCAGTGTCCATTTTGAAAAAAATTATCCTTAATCAAAAAAATAATAAGGTTAGTTTTAGGGAAATGATAAAATAGGACTGATTTTTCAGCTAATTAACAAATACAGTGATGAATTTGTTTCTGCTTTGATGCATGTGGCTATAATTAATAATGACTTTGCAGGTCTCCACATGTATTCTAAATGACAATGACAATATCATTAATGAGGTGCATTATTGTACAGATTTTTTGGAAGTTGGGAAATAATAGAGGAAGTTTCAGGCAATATTTCTAAAGAAATATCATCTGCTGGTGGAACCAGTAATCCTTCATTTACATTCTCATTAAGGTCTGAATGGGCAGCTCACCACATTTGAGTTGCTTTTAAACATGCAGGCAGGCACCTTACCAGCAAATTGCAAGAGTGAGTTTGTAACTAGACATCTTTGTTCCTGTCCCATGCTCTATACCTTTCACCTCTTTGATTAAAAACACAGCATGTAAGAATGAATCATTGTTAATCTCAGAGAAAATGGTTTCTAACATTGAATTATTTAAATGCTAATTGCAGTGCATTGCCTACAAATAATCAACCGGAACTTTTAACTAGATGATGTTTAATTCTCTTTTGAAATACCAAGTGGCTCTCAATGCTTCCATAGTTCTTCTTGCATCCCAATAAGTGAACATCAAAGTGTGTACTTTAGTAGAAGCATGAGATTGATAATTGCTAGAATTAATTTTCTAGCATATTCTCTTACTCTACAACATTAGAATGCAAGAATGTAATGTTATCCTATGTGCTCATAAAAATTCCAGTACTAGATGCATTTGATATGAATGTACTCTCATAATCTTCAGAATTTCATCAGACTGCATTTCATGTCATTTTATTTTTTCTCTGACAATGCTAAAGATATAATGGGCTTTGTGAGAAAATTGTGAGCTGGCACAGTTAAATCATTCTCTTAGTGAAAATTTTCAAAGAGTTGATAAAAGGAGATATTTTTACATTAGAATATTAAGAAGCTGTTCTTAACTTTTGGTGAGCATAGGGATCATCTGAGGTGTCTATTAAACATATGTACTCCTGGGCTGCACCTCTAGAGATTTGGATTAAATACTTTGGCAGGAGGCCACAGACTCTGCATTTTCATTGTCATTCCTTCTGTGATTCTGTTACGCTTAACAAAAACACCTTTTGACAATTTGCTTTCTCATTACAATAGCAATATTTTCAAATATCCTTATTATCTTTAAGTATAATTGTCATATTTCCAATTCCTCTGAGTTTGACTAAACGGTTTCATTTTATCCTTTCTTCCTCTTGTCTTAAAGCTTTACCCTCTCTCCTTAAAATCTATTTTCTTTTGTGTTTATATAACTGTGACACCCACTTGCTTGACTTTTCTTTGCCATTTTATTCCATGTCAATACATTATTTTTAGTTATTAAAATAATTCTTACACTTATTAATCATCTGTTGAACTACAGTACTGTCAAAGTGATTATACATAGAGTAATAGAGTAGCTTTCAAATGTAACTATGATTACAATAAGAATGCCTTTTTACATTGTGATCGTATATACACATGTTACTGAAATATGCATACATGTATGCAACATATGTTTCACAAAACAATATTTACCCTAATTACATGTGATTCAATTCTTCTATACTGTTTTATTCTAGTCTATTATTTTTTTAATTGTTGATAAAAATTCACTAAATTACTCACAAATGGGTTTTGATTTGCATTTTGACTATTGGCCTTAGCTTTTAGTGACTACCTTCAAGAGTCACTTTCTATGTGATGACATTTTTAATTGCTACTTGTTCAAGAAGTCATCATGGGAAATGTAAATTTATTTGATAATGAAATAGAAGGCTTGGCTTTGTCCTGCTTTTGCTGAAGACTGAGGCACCACAAATAGATATTAGTTTATATCCCTTGAGATTTTATTCAGTAACTATTGTAGTATATCACCTATAAATGATCAGATAGATATCCTCAAAGAGATTATGATTTTCTTACTCACCAACAGCCTTCATTCTTTTGGTTATTCACTATTCTCAGCACTTTAATTTACCTAACATAAGTACTTACATCTATTTTTTCTAATAAACAGTTCCCTTCAGAAAATCAGTAGACATACTATAATCTGTATATCATAGAATGTCAGAGTTTTGCAGCACCTGAGAAGCCAACTCTTCTTCTGATTCATGAGTTTCCTCATAATGCCTCTAATAGACAGTGATTGCAGTTGGAATACTTACAGGGACAGGGGAAGCAGTGATCAGAACAGAACAATGGAAGTTACCTAAAAAAAGACTAGGAAAAAATAGAAAAAAAATTTCTGAAAAAAAAACAAGTATTGTTAAAAGTGGGGTTTGAAAAATAGAAATAACACATTTAGAAAAAGTAATAATGTATAAATGGATAAAATTAAGTAGGTTTAGTGTCAAGGTTCCCTTTTCTCTCTTGTCCTATCGTGGATCCTTGCATCTATCACTCAGTAGCTCACATTTTTCATCCCTCCACCGACTTTACGTTTTCACATTTAAATGTGAATCCCTGAAGTAAATTCCAGGATTTACTTGAATTTACGAATACAATGACCTACTCTTAGTTAAAAGAGCATCTCTCATATAATGATTAATGTATTTTAGCAGAAAACTAAGATGGTAATAGACTTTTCATTTCCAGTTCTTTGAATTTGATAGCCTTGGTTTATCCTTCTTTCCTTCCTCCCTCCCTCCCTCCCTCTCTCATTCTTTCTTCCAATTTGTCTTTTGAGGCTTTTAAACTTGTGTCGAGACATTTGTGTCAGGAGCTGGTGAAACTAGTTTCTTATGATTGATTCTTCAGATTTCTTGGGTTGTAAATGTTTTTATATCTTTTGCCTGAAATTTCTGGGTTCATATTTTTTTTACCTTTTTTGTTTGTTTGTTTTTTCAAGATCTGGACTAGATGTCAACATTATGTAATTAACCCTGTGAATTCAAATGGGGAGCTTTTTATACGGTGGAGATATTCAACCTATCTGCAGTATATTTGTATCTTTCAGCAACTGAAAATGAATTGTAGGACATTATAATCCTGACATTTCTACTAATAGGAAATATAATTTTTTCTATGTTAATTAGTTTAAGTAATACATTGTTGACATTTACTTCAGTGAACAAAAACAATAAAAAGGCAAAAAGTAAAAGGACAACATTAGAGGTACAGAGTCAACTGATAGAAAAACATTTGAAAGTGTCATAATATTTACAAATAAATTATGCATTTACATTAACTGTTGCCTTCATGAAGCAAGTATAACCCTTCCTCAATTAAATTAAAACAAAACATTCTTATTTAAAAAGTTGCTAAAAAAAAACTCCACTTCTTATGAAACTGTCTAATGAGTTATCTTTACACTTCAATAATATTGTAATTTAATATATTTCTTGGCAGCAAAACAGTATTTTTAAAAGGTGAAGCCTCAGTGAGTAGTTTCTGAATCAAATACATAAATTCCTTATGGGTTTATACACTGACCTGATATAAAATGCATTTTCCAGTAGGCAAAATATTAACAAGAATTACAAATAAGCCAGCATTGGATATTAATGACATATGAGTAGAATTTAATATTTTAATACATGTATTAACAACTGGATCTTATCACAAAGTATATTTCTAGTAGATCACTAAAATTCTTTGCAATATCAAGCCTTCAAGTCATCTCTTTCAGCATAACCAACCAACAAACAAACAAACAAAAACAAAGCAAAACAAAAAAACACATTTGCAATTCATGCATTCAAAGTTTTAGAATTTTCATTACTAAAGTTTCAGAAGGCTGAGTAATATTATGAATTTGTCCATATGCATATATGATTGATGAATTATATTTTCATAACAACTCCCTATAGTTTAACTTTTTTTTTTCCTAATGGGTTGAGTGGACTTCAAGCTCAAAAACATTTTGAATACAAATAAATATAAATTCATTCTAAACAACCATGCGTTCAGCATAGTCATTCTCATGACCTCTTCTTACAAAGTTAAAAACGTTTCCAGTGAAGAGTAAACAGGCTAACAAACCACTATGAAATAATTCTAAATTGAATTTTCAGTTACTCAGATGTTACTCACATGGATTTTGATGATTTCAATTGGAAAGTCTGTATTGATGACACATATGATTTTGCTTACGAAAAAAATAAATCAGAAATATAGTAGGTTTTTCAAAGTAACCACTTTTATTGTTTCATACAAAGAAAACAGATAATTTCATTTCAATCTGATAGTTTAGTTGGTGTGGATTTATCATACATTTATTATCCCAATTTTCCCTGAAAAATGAATTGCTCCCAGCAGTGGCATCCCAAGCGAAGTGTGATATAAGCAGTCTGCCACCATGCAGAGGAGCAGTGTTTTATCAATGACATTGTTTAAAATTGCTTTACAATAAGTCTTGATACTTGGTGATGTATGTCCTCCAGCTTTGTTCTTCCTCAAATGTGCCTTTGATTATTTTTCTGCCTTTCCATTGCCGTATATATTTTAGAATCAGCTGGTCAACTTCCATTAAAAAGCTGCTGGGATTTTGATTGGAATTGCATTAAAGCTATAGATAAATTTGGGTGAAATTTCGCCTTCACAATATTGGGACTTCTACTTGATGAACATAATGTGTTTCCCAGTGGATTTATATCTTTAATTGATGTGATCTTTTAAAAAATCACTTTAATGGTTACTCTAGAATTTACAGTTCACCTTAGGGTCTAATTTTAATTATAACTGTTACCACTTCTAGACACTGCAAAAACCTTAAGACAGTTATAAAAAACTTTTTTCCCACTCTTCCCTTTTGTGCTATTATTTTGATAAGATGTATTTCTTATATATATTTGAAAGCCCACAAACAGTATTGTCAAACTTTTATTGAATTCTTAATTTCTGCCATGGGGGTCAAAAGGTCTAATATACAAGTAAATATCCCATTTCATTGGTTGCAAGTTATAGCTTTCACAAAAGACTAGATCACAAATACAATTCAGCCAAATTCTTTGCCACTTTATAATAAGGATTGCCTTTTCTTCATTATCCAATGGGCTGTTCTTTATTTTGATCTGGGACATCATCAGAGTGGACTTTACTGTCCATATTTCTATCCACATTCTGTACATGATTATGTATTCATTCTAAGAAGATGAAAGCTTTCTCTACAGCTTCCCTCTTTTCTTCCTGAGCTCTAACCAGAATCACCTTTATATGTCCCTTCACAACAATCTCCACTGCTTCCAGCAGGAATTACTACCACTACCCTCTACTCAGTTCCAAAGACACTTCCACATTTTTAAAGTGTTTTTTTGTAGCAGCACCCAACTTTTCAGTACCAATGTACATCTTAATCTGTTTGAGCTACTATAACAAATTACCATAGATGGTGGCTTCAACACCAAACATTTATTTCTCACAGTTCTCTGGAGGCTGGAAATCCAAGATCAGAGTGCCAATAGTGGTGAGTTCTTGGCGAGTCCCCTCTTCCTGGTTGACAGAGGGTCATTTTCTTGCTGTATCCTCATGTGGTAGAAAAAGAGTTAGCTAGCCTCTTCTTATAAAATCATTAATCCTATTCATGAGGATTCTATCCTTATGACCTAATTACTTCCTAAATGTCTCACCTGCAAATCCCATTCCACTGAGATTAGGGTATCAACATTATGACTTTGGGGGGAACACATTTAGCCCATTGTAATATATTTTCAAAATCGTGTTTGACAAGATAATTTTTATGTTGCAGTAATAAGTAACCCCCTACATACCTTAATAATGGCTTACAATGGAAAGGTATATGCTCATCCCATGTCTACATCTGAGAACCCTGCTTCTTGATTCCTTTCCCCAGGATCCAGAATGATGGAGAGTACACCACCTAGAATATTACTGGTTGTCATGTCATTACTGTCATGAAAGAGGAAAAGAGAGCATGATGATTTGTTCACTGGCCCTTAAAATGTCTACCTAAAAGAAGCTCTGACATTTTATTATCAGTGGAAAGCATGTGATCGTATGGTCAATGGGCTGAGATAGTGTTTGGAGGCAAACTACAGATTATGGAGGACAAGGACTAAGGACCAGGAAGAAAAATCATGGTGTTCCCTGTCCCTATCCACAACTGTATATAGTTGTGTGTGGGAAAGACCACTTATGGGTTTTGTTTCATATTTCCTTTATTTAATTTTTCAATGCATAGATGTATAGACTAAGAGTAGGCACATCTGAATCTGATATAAAAATATATGCGTTGTTTATCCCTGGTTCAAGTTACTATTGTGCATCGCTCAAAGAACCAAGCCCGTGAGCATATTGTTTGACTTCATAGGGCTTGGTCTTTGTTTTCCCATTTTTTTTTTTATTGTGGTAAAATACATATAACATAAAATCTACCATCTTACCCAGTTTTAAGTGTCTGGTTCTGTGATATTAATTATATTCATAATGTTGTGTTACCATTACCCTCATCCACCTGCAGAAGTCTTTTTACCTTGCACAACTGAAACTTTATACTCATTAACCAGAACTTCCACCTTATTCCGACCCCTTAGCAATAACCATTCTATTTTCTGTCTCTATGA
Organism: Hippopotamus amphibius kiboko; assembly: GCF_030028045.1. Classification (NCBI taxonomy): domain Eukaryota; kingdom Metazoa; phylum Chordata; class Mammalia; order Artiodactyla; family Hippopotamidae; genus Hippopotamus; species Hippopotamus amphibius. The sequence goes on along the minus strand of NC_080187.1, from coordinate 168,253,081 downwards.
TTTTGACTATTCTAAGTACCTGTAAAAGTGGAACCATAGAGCATTTTTCATTTTTCTTTTTTGGCTGGCTTGTTTCACTTAATATCTTCAAGGTTCATCCATGTTACAGCTATGCAGAATTTCTCTCCTTTAAAGTCTAAATATTACATATATATGGCACCTTTTGCTTATCCATTCATCTGTTGATGGACATTTGGGTTTCTTTCATGTTTTAGCTATTGTGAATACAGCTACTATGTGTATAAGCATACAAATGTAGCTTTGAGATTCTGCTTTCAATTCTTTTGGGTGTATATCCAGAAGTGAAAGTGCTGGGCCATATGGTAATTCTATTTTTAATTTTTTGAGGAATGAGCACACTGTTTTCAGCAGCAGCTGTACTATCTTACATATCCACCAATAGTGAACAAGACTTCCAATTTCTCCACATCCTCATCAACACTTTTTTTATCTTTTTTTTTTTTTGATAGTAGCCATTCTAATGGGTATGAGGTAGCTTATCAGTGTAGTTTTGAATTGCTTTTAACTAATGATTAATGATGCTGAGCATGTTTTCATGTGCTTTTTGGTCATTTGTGTATCTGCTTTGGAGAAACATCTATTTAAGTCCTTTGGCCATTTTTGAATTGGATTGTTTGGTTTTTTGTTGTCCAGTTTCAGAACTTCTCTACATATTCTGCATACTAATCCCTTATCAGATATATACAATTTGCAAATGTTTTCTTCCATTATGTGGGTTGCCTTTTTACTCTGTTGTTGTTGTCTTTTTGATGCACAATTTAAAAAAAAATCCTGAAGTCCAACTTTTTTCATTCGTCTTCTATGCCTTTGGTGTTATATTCAAGAAACCACTGCCACATCCAATGTCATGAAGCTTTTGTCCCATATTTTCTGCTAAGAGTTTCATAGTTTTAGGTCTTACATCAGTTTTAAGTCTGATCTCTTTTGAGCTAATTTTTATAGATGGTGTTAGGTAGGTGTCCATTCTGGTGTATGTGGATATCTAGTTTTCCCAGTACCACTTTTTGACAAACTGTCCTTTCCGCATTGAACTGTCTGGGTACCCTTCTCAAAAATCATCTGGATGTTGTTTTCTTTTTTCAATAAAAGAATATAGTTTATCTGTGGGTACATAGTATATGTGGTAGTCATTAGGGCTGACTGTAAATATTCTGGTTATCTTTCTTCTGAGACCATGGTAACTTTGCAAGTTTCTGCTGTATCTGTGTGTTGTCAGGAAAACAGAGTCATTCTAAGCATTCTTATAAATTAATACAGGAATTGAGGTTTATAGTGAATGTGAAGGAAATAGGAAAGCAAAGCACAGAAAAGTCCTTGTAAAAAGGCAGAGAAGCTGCCACCCTGTGGTTAGGGAAGCAGAGCTGAATACCTTGTATGACATATTGAAGAAGGTATTTGTCAAAAACTAGCTGAAAATTATTTCCTTTTTTAAGGAATTTCTAGAAAATTTTCCTCCGCTTATCTCAGTTGGCAGCAGTGTAGTGGTTATTCTCAATTCTCACCACGAAGCAGCTGTGACTCTCACATCTGCTCACTTATGTGCATGTAACCACTTCCAGGGAATGATGACCTCTGCTTTTCTCCTGCTTTCTACAAGAGGAATCTCAGGAATATAGTTCCGATCTTCTCCACTGTTGGGTAGAGGACCTTTTTAAAGGATGTTGTGATTGTCCTGATTGATAATTGATAATTCAGACATCCCACCAATCTGAAGTTAGATGTAGGTATATGATTTGTTTTGGCCAACGAAATATAAAAAGTGTTGTGTCACTTCTGGGTAACTATTACTCTAAGAGTTTAAGAGTAGGTAAGGCATCCTCCACACTCACTTTCCCTGCCATGAGATGATGAAAGCGCGTATCAAGATAGACCACCATCAGCCTGGGTCTCTGAATGATTTTAATGAACAAAGCTGCCCTGAAAACCCACCTTGGATGTGTTGTATGAGGAAGAAATTAAATTTTGTCACATTAAGCCACTGACATTTTGTTATGAAACCTGACTATCCTCACTAATGCATAACAACAATAAAATTTCAGCATATGTGCACCCCCCCCACACACACACAATCTCTGTGGTTTAAAGCAAGAAGGAATTATTTAATGCTCTTTCACATGTTAATCTCAGATTTGTGACGGGTCTTGGTTTTGCGTCATCCCCACTCCAAGACCCAAGCTGAAGAACAGACATCATATTTAATGTTATCAGTCACAGTGACAGAGAGAAAAATGGTTCTTGATGTTTTTTCCAGTTATGACACAGGACATGTTGGCTAAATTTTATTGGACAAAGTAAATCACACAAAAAATTTCCAGGAATTGTAATCCTGTCACGAGCCTGGAAGAAAAGATGAAGTAGAATATTGATTAATATTCCTAATGATTGCCATAGTGGCATGAAACTTGAAGAGATGCTGAATGACAATTATAGGTCTGAAAGGATTTTCACAAACTGGAAAAATAAGCTGGATTACAGGATATAAGACTCAAGAGGGATACTAATAAAGTTCTATATTTAGTTCCCCCCAAATCATCTCTTCAAGTTTTCAACAAATTGTAAAAGTAATAAACTAACAATCAAATATACAAGCTAATTTTAGTTAAACTAATTAAAAACCAATATACTAGTGCTACTTGGAAAAAAAAAAGATTCAATACCTAGAAGTACATTAATTTAAAGAAGAAAAGTTATCCCTGACATATTCAGACCATAGCATGTATTGTTTTAAAAAGTCAAAGCCTAAAACTCTAATATATTTTTGTTCCAGAATATACTTCTATTTTCTACTAGAGACATAATGAAAACTTAAGTTTTGTTCCTAGTGAAGGAAATAGACCATACAAAATATGACTGATTTGATATTATATCTAGTATCAATATAAATTCTAAATGTAAAATATGAGGGTGAAAATATTTGAATATATACTCATCATTTAACCTAAAGGAAACCATTAATAAAATATCTTCAAAGAAATGAATTATTTATAATTTAAAATAAATGAAATTCAAGAAGCCAATACTTAACACAGGCATAACATATGTATAACGTTATAACCATATGCTCAAAGTTTCCCAGCTTCAAGAATTTACAGATGATATGACAGTGAAATTTAAATTGGGCCTGTGCTAACTGGGATAATTATATTCTATAACCTGAAAACTGAATCTGTTTAATAAATCAGTTTTAGGCCTTCTATGCCATGCTTGCTGTATGTTGTCCATTTATTAATTTAGAATCATTAAAAAAAAGAGTTGTATCATATCATATCCAATAAAGAATTGAAAGCATTGGAATGATTGTAATCACATGAAAATTCTTCAGTTCACACTAATTTTTTTCTAATTTTCTACCTTTGTAGCTGCTGCTCCATTGCTAAATTTAGACTGAAATCATTAGATGCTTTTACAAAATCAGCATATAATATACACTTTGAAGTGAAAACCTTTCATTTCTCCATTGTGATAAAAACCAAAAATTCCTAATTTGATTAATTAATCATAAATTCAGTATTGTTATAATTATTAGTGGAATTAAAAAGTGACATTTTGTTCCACCCCAAAAGGATTCTACAGTGTAATTGGAGAATCAGGGCTTATAGCAAAAATTCAACTGCTGTTTCATTCAAAACTGGTTCAGTTGCAAGATTCCTTAAATTCCCTAAGACTTGGCTTCCTCATTTTGCACCATGAATAAAAGCAAAAAAAATAAAAAATAAAATTTAGAAACTTTCTCAAAGTCACTCAAAAATTAATGACCAAGACAAGAATAAGACCCAGGTGGAAGGCAGAATGTGGCAGACAATATTACTGACTTCACACAGAATTTCTGAAATGACCATTTCATTTCCTAAGAGTATGACTGACGCATTAACTCCCTGAGCCTCAGTTGCCTCCTACATAACCCTCCTGTTAGGGTCTGAATTGTGTCCCTTCCAGAATTCATATGTTAAAATCCTAACCCCCAGTACTTAATTCTCTCTTTAAAAGCACTATCTTAATTAGATAAAATTAGGGCTTTAAAGACAGTGCTTTTAAAGAGATAATTAAAGGAAAACTATTTGGGCCATAATCCAATATGACTGGTGTCCTTATAAGAAGAAGAGGTGAGCACAGGCACATACAGAAGAAGACCGTGCGAAGACACAGGAAGACAGTCATCTAGAAGCCAAGGAGGAAGGCCCTTAGAAACCAATGCTGCCAACAGATTGATCTTAGATTTCTAGTCTCTAGAACTGTGAGGAAATAAATTTTTGTTGTTTAAGCCACTCAGTTTGTGGCACTTTGTTATAGCAGTCCTCGCAAACTAATAACCTCATAAAGCATAAGTTGACATGATAATTAAATAGGATTATATATGTAAGCCACTTGGCATATAAAAGATGATCAACCTGTTGTAGTTACTTTTCCTTCTCTGATGCTTCCACTCCTTCAGGAAAAAAAAAAAAAAAAAAAAAGCCTGAGATGAAGAAGCTCAACAAATCTGAAAAACTCAATAGGTAGAAAGTTTATAGGTAAAAATGTTCAATTTTGTCAAACTTGCAGAAAAGGAAAATGGGACAAGAACCAAAGAAATAATTACATTTATCATTTCAGAACCAACTAGTAACCTTTCCAAAAAAAGCTGAAATGACATTTCTGAGTTGATCAGAAAATTACAGAGGTAAATTTTAAATATGGATTCAAAGAGGCACCTAAGAGTTAAATAAGGGTCCACAGAGCTCCTTATTATCTTCTATAATTACTAACTAGAAGGAAATATTTCATCATTTATCAAAACATCATATCTAAACATTGTTCAGCATCCCCAAAGCTTATGAGCTGAAAAACAAATAGAAAGTCATCTAATCTTAACTTTTTCTGGTTTCAGAAAAAGTTCGACATTTTTCATTTGTCCAATCAATCTACTCATTGACTAATTATTATTGACTAGAGATAATTACCTTGAAAAAAAAATCCTTTCTTTCTTTTATGCTTGTCCTAGGCCCTCTAGGGAGCCTTGTGTATTAACTAGGCAAACACCTGGAGACGTTGTCTCCAAATAGATTTATTTAAAATAAACAGATACCACTAATCTGGCCATTAATCTGGCCAGGCAGACATTTCTGCTTAAGTGTGCAGTTGCACACTGCTGAGCCGTCATTCTGGAATGTGGAATAGAGCCCTGACATGTGGGTTTAGTAAAGTTTATCCCCCCAGGTACCCAGGAGATGAAAAAGGTAAATTTGACGTAAGGAATACCTGCCTTTGTTACCCATCAGCATCTTTCATGTCTGGCAGGACTGTGAAACATGCCAAGGAAGGGTGTCCTTTCATTATAACATGACGTTTTCTTGTGAAAAGACAAAGTATAGTAAACAATAACAGTTTTTTAAGAATGTCAAAACTTATTTTGCCTTATTTAAAAAAAAGAATAATTCTTTAGTGCATTTTGTACAAATACAAAGACTGTATTAAGTTGGCTGTGCTCTTCTCTGGAAAGAAAAGATCAAGACAACCTAAAGATTAAAAAAAAAAAGATCAAACACATTATGATGCTAATTTTAAGTTAGATCCATTACTGTTCACCGATTATTGTATGATCAGATGGGGCCCTTGGGAAGGATAGGATATTTGAGAGCCTTACAGTCTGAACCAATGAACACTGATTGGTCTTTCCAAAAATTATCTGCGTCTCTGGGACAGAAGCCAGCAGCTGCGCCCCATGACAACTTCGGGCAATGTATCTTTAACTCTAGGGATACATCACTATTTAGAGAGACTAACCTCTTTCCGCTCTTGTCAGTGCAACTGGAAAGAGGAGTTTAGAGACATTCAAGAAAGATGACTTATCTAAGGAGGAATTTTGTCTGTTTCTCAAACCATATGTGGTTTTTGAGCAGGAAGGAAGAAAGTGGTGATACATTGGTATGCTTGTCATATATTGCCACTAACTCATGTTAAACCTTTTTTTTTAAAGTTGTGGTAGCTTAATACAATGAGATTTAGAATAAAATTCTGATATAATTATAGAATCAGAAGCAAAAAATAATGTAATAGATTTATCTGACAACTCACTGGATGAAATGTCTAACAGAACGCTTTCTATTATGATTTTATGGTCTTACACGAAACAGGTATACATAGTAAGACAGAGATAATTGGTAAATGAAAGTACCATTTCTTGAGATCTTATCATGTCGAAGGCAGTGTATCCAACACCTTAGAAGTTTAGTTTTTGTCAAAATTTAATAGGTGAGAAAACTAAATCTTAGTGAGGTGGATAATTTATTCAAGGACATTAAGTGTTAGGACCTAGATTTCAGGACCTGAATTGAAAGCTAAGTTTGTCAGACTTCAAAGTTAATATTCTTAATCCAGATGGTTTCAGTCTAAATCTCCAGAAAAGAAATAAAAAATGAAATTAGCTAACATATCATGGACAAATCGAAGCTTATTCTTACTTAAGGGAGTTTTCTTAAATATCCTCAAACTCCTCTTTTCAGTTTACTAAAAAAAGCCAGGGCTAGTGTCTCTAAATAGTCCTGTGCATGCAAAGTGATTCTTACTTGAAACACAGACACACTCATCCGTACATGTGTATATATAGATAAAAGAAAGGGAGGGAGATTAGCCAGGCTAGTCAGAGTTCTCCAGAGAATCAGAACCAGTAGGATGGCATATATATGATCTCTCTCTATACATATATGGAATTGGCTCATGCAGTTGTGAAGGCTGACAAGCCGCAAGATCTACAGTCCTCAAGCTAGAAAACCAGAAGAGCCAATGGTGTAGTTCCAGCCCAAAGGCCAGCAAGCCTGAGACCAAGGAAACATGAATGTTTCAGTTTGAGCCTGAATGTCTGAATGCAGGGGAAAAAAACCTATGGCACAGCTAGAAGGCAGTCAGGCAAGAGAAATTCCCTCTTATTCAGTGGGGGATCAGCCTTTTGTTCTATTCAGGCCTTCAGTTGATGGCATGAGGCCCACCCACTTCTGTACTGTCATTTACTCAGTCAGTTTACTCATTTAAATGTTAAACTCATTCAAAAACACCTTCACAGAAACACCCAGAATGATGTTTGACCAAATTGCTGAACCCCTTGTGGCCCAATCAAGTTGACACATAAATTTAATCCTTGCAGGTAGATAGATGGGTAGATAGATATAGATGGGAAGGGAGGGAGCGAGATATATAAAGCCAAAGTCGGCTTAAACGTTCAGAGAAAACAAAGCTGTAGGAAATAAACTGTGGTGATATTAACGGTGCTAATTTCTTAAAAATATTATCAAAAGTCAGTATAATAAATAACATTCCAATCTTCATTTTTGTCTCTAATTTCCACTCTGATTTTAATATTTTTATTGTATTTAATGGAAGATTATCTGGCATTACAAATATTTTTCGTTCATCACAGAATTTTTGTGCTGTTAAGTAGACATCATTAGGGCCGATTCTATTGGAAAGATGAAAGGTCTCATGCATTGAAATTTCATTCCCTTTGACATTAGATCCATTGATTTTTCTTAAAAGATGTTTATACGCATCAATTTTACAGCTTTCTAGAGGAAAGTGTATAATTAAGTATTGACGTTCTGAAATGCATGTATTAAAATAGAAGATTTATAATTTTTAAATGGTCAAAAATTAAAAGATTTAAAATAATTTCTTACTATTTATGATGATGTTCATTTACTCCTATGTTCTGCTTCAAAGCAGACCATGATTAATTCATGGCAAAAATCCATAGAGGATTTCTTGCAATTAAACATTTTTTTGTCTTTATCACATTCTTAGAAAAAAAAGATGATTGATTTTGAACCCAGGGAATTGCCTATGTGTCAAATATCAAGACACATTTTTTTTTATTGAGAAAGACACTATCCAGTATATACTGGAATAAAAGATCATGGATATCCTATTGCATTTTTATGAGAGAATTTTTCCTCCCTCTTGGTCTTCCTCCATGAATTTTAGTCTTACATTTTTTATATATGCAAGACTTAATTATTTGATATAAGATAGGGAGAGAGGAACCAATTTACTTGCCAGTGAAAAAGCTTTAATTACTTCCATCTTTGTCTTGCTCCTCCACCTCACAGCATAGAGAATTTGATGTAAGCATTTATCATTTAATTCCGCAGAATCAAAAATTAATTAATATTTCCCCCATCCCCCTTCCCTCCATGTATTTCCCCAGGAGCTTGAACTGTGAAATGGGCTCTTCTGATATCAATCCCAAGAGAAATAGGAAGAAATTGTGCACTATTAATAGAAATTTATTTCTTGATAACATAATTTATCTTATTTGAAGGGCTAATAAAGTGTATATAACTACTGTACACTGTAGTGGAGCATACACAATGGACGTAAATTGTCTTGGTTTGAATCCTCTGTCAATTGTTAGTGTGTGACACTTCTGTGTCTCCGTCTTGTCATTAAAATATGAATAAAATAGTAATTGCTGTGTTAATTACAACATTAACGAAAGGCATAAATGAGTGAGTAGAGGTAGATGCTTAGTAGAGTGCTTGACCCATGGAAAGTACTCTTTCAGCGTCTGGTATTATTATATTATTATTTTATCAGTCTGAACAATGCATTTACTACTATATAATGTCTGTTTTTGTATATAACCAGTGGGTTTCTATTAAGGACAGTTTTTGTTAAAGTATTTCTGGTTGCAGTACCTCGGAAAGACATTGTCATGCATTATCCCACTTAAAAAATAAAGAAGGAACTGCCACCCCTAAAAGGTTAGTTACAAAGAGATAAATAATAATTTTATTAATATTTTGGGATGTGGAAACTTATTACAGCTAAGCTTCAGTTGGTATAAAATGCATCTCTGTACCTTTTTATCAATTGAGTTTTATATTAAAATATATGTGTATGACAGACAGAAAATGAAAAAACTTTGGGTGGATAATTAATACAAAAATTAGCAAATTTTTAGTTTGACCATGTCAGCAAATTTTTATGTACTCCTAAAATGCTAAGACATTTTGCAAAAGCCATATCAGCATAATATTTTCATATGCAATTATTGGTGGGTGGATGAGAAATATGCCTTTTTGTATCTTCTGATATGTATTTAGTTTAGATTTTAAATTATTGGTTAATACCCTTAATGCAATGCCATTCAAATGTGGCTTTTCTCTTTTGCATACATTTGATCAGCTACTGATGAATCATGAAGAGTTTAGATTAAATGAACTGAACTAGTTTTTTCTCCTTAATCATGGAAACTCTAAAAGCAAGTTTATAAATACACTGCAAAGTAAAATTTCTATTCTTTTTTTAAACTGCTGATTGTTTGGAAAAAATTTTGAGCTTATCCTTGGTCCACGTACAGTTGATTATAACTTGCTTATACCCAGTGACATGTAAACTAATTTTATTAAAATAAAATTTTAATTTTGATTTCTGAAATTCACTAAACTCACATCTCTCGTAATTTTTAAAATAAATACAAAGAATCACTAAGAATAATCTATCATGAACAAAGTAATCTGTTATTAATATGTTTATGCTGAAAAATGTTGAAAATCTGCCATCAAATATTAAAGGTACCATTGAATTTCAGATTACTTACAACAGAAATTACATCTTAAATTGTGCTTGGACCAATGTAAGTAGACAGATAACCTGTACCCTGACCTGGGAAAATTCACAATTATCTTGCTAGTTTATGTTTTTCTCCAACTTTCACCATCTTTCTTAATGGTATTTGTATCTCTCTATCACATATACAAGGGTGAATCAAAAATTATCTGCGCTCTGGCTGTAGAATTTATTTTAATTAACTTTTAGAAAAGACAAATACATCATTTATTGATATAATATCCTTGCTTTTCAATACACTTTGTCCATCTGTCAACAAGCTTTCGTATTCCCTCATTAAAAAATGTTTTAGGCTGAGCTGGGAGACACGAATGCACCACTGTCTTCACTTCTTCATCAGAAGTGAATCCGGCTCCTTGATGGCTAACACTTGTGCAACCTTCCTTGAACTTCTCTACCCATTCATACTAAATTCTACAGCCAGAGTGTGGATAATTTTTGACTCACCCTCATAGATGGTAGCTGCTCAGTTCAGCTTGAGTCCCTAAGTAGCTTAAGCAGAAATATTCCCTTTCTTCTACAGATCCACAATGGGTAGTAAGCCTTTGTTGTTAAAAGACACTCAATGTTGGGAGTTGTTTTACCCTACAGAAGAAACTAACCTCTCCTCATTGGAAAAATCTACATCTCCTTATCTGTTCCAGTCTCCCTACATGAAAACTATTTTATGACCCAAATGTTTATCCATAAAAACTTGTATTGTTTTGGGCATATGACACATATACGTACCTTTTTTTCTTCACTTTACATTATGTTTTTTAAAAACTGGCAATATTTATACATGTAGATTATTTTTAACTATTGTATAATATTTCTTTGTAGAAAAAACATCTCTTTATCCATTCACCTGTTGAGGCTAGGTGGTTTCCCCTTCCTCACTATCGTAGCTTAGGAATAAAAATGCTTGCAAGTGTGCAGATGACTCTTTATGCATTATGTAAGAATTTCTCTAGACTGAAAGCTGAATATATAATTGACCAATTTTTGGATCATTTCTTCAACTTTAATAGATTTTACCAATTATTCTATGAAGTGATTGTATCAATTTAGATTCTCCTTAACAGTATATGACAGTTCCCATTTCCTACATACTGTCTACTAAGGTTTATTAGACATTTAATTTTTTGCCACTCTAGTGTGTGTGAAATGGAATTTTATGGTTGTTTTAATCTATATTTCCCTGATTACTAATATGTTTGGTTGTCCACTTGGGTTTCTTTTCTGTGAATTACCTTTCCAAACATTTTACCCATAAACTTTCAGATCTAAGTGTTTATTATTTCATAATATTTTGTAGAATGTTTTTAATATAACCTAGATATTCTTTGTCAATTATATGGGTCTCAAATATCTGTTGCTTTACATCTTATTTTAATTGTGGTTACTTTTAGAATATGGATTTTTAAAAATTAACAGTTAATTTATTCTTCTTAATTACTGTTGATCAAGACAGAAAAACAAAATTCTTACACGTAATCCTACACTAAATATATGTTTACTTCCCATTCTTATCTTCTACTAAATGTCTCTCTCTGGCAATGAGAATCTCTGCTTGAAATTATTATTGAAAATTGTCTCTATCATTTTTATCCTTTCCTTTTACATTTAAAGTTTAGGATCAGTAATTCAAATTCCATGAAATTGAAAGGTATTCATAAATTATTTGGGGGAGAGTTTCCAACTTTATATTGTTGATGAATTATTATTTTGATTGATTTAGGTCTCCTTTTATGTCTTATGTTGATGTTTGATTCAATGTTAAGATTTTCTTTACATAATTATTTCAATTTATCATAAGAAACATGTAATTGTTATTGTTTATGGCATATTGTAAAACATAGTTTCTGATTTTCTTAGAGCTGCTGTATATCTAGGAAACTTGCTAATAATCTGCATAGCTAAATTATATTTTTATTTAGGATTTTTACATCCACATTACTGATATTTTTCTCTCATATAGTTCTTATATGAATTGTACAAGCTTCATAAAATATGTTGAGGCTCTTTTTCTATCTTGTTATTCTGTATGTGTTATTTTTTCTTGCAAGTTTGGTAGAAATAACTTACAGAAGCATCTGGGAATAGCGTTGGAAGGGGAAACCCAGATTTTATAGAAGATTTTTGACTAGTGGTTTATTTTCTTTGTTGGTCACAAGTCTTTTCTGGATTTCTATTTCAAATATATTTTAAAAATTGTTTTTCAAGGAAGTTATTTTCTTAGAATAGATAATATTGATTTTAAATAGTCACTTATGAGTTCATTTTAATGATACACAAGATTTTTTTTTTCAGGTGTGGTGAGACATGCAGACAAAGACGTGATAGTCACTAAAGGAAGTTTTTATTATACTCACAGTCCCATAGAAACAGGAGGCATAGCACACTATACAAGACCACATGGGGAAGCACAGTGACAAGATGAGCAGGCAGAGAAAGAGAAATGAACTGCCGGCCACTGCTTTTGTTGTGGTTTTCATGGGAAGGACTGGACTAGGCAAGATTATACAGCTAAATTGATTTAGGATTGGATAATTTGAGTAATTTTGGTGGGCTCTGAAATGTAGGATTGGTCCCTAAATGTCCAGTACCTGGCTCTGGAGTGATTAGGGGAAAAGATTAGTTCCCAGATTGTGAGAGCCCCATAAAAGGAGGTGGTTGGGGATAAGGGGTCTGGATTGGTTCATTTACATATTAAAGGCCTGCTCCCAGGCATTCCATTTACTAAGTCTAGCAATTAGTTAACCCTGGGAGGGGCAGCCCCTCCTGAGTCAGTAAGACCCCAGATATTATCCAAGCCAGAATAGAGAAAATACAAAAATATAGTTAATGCAGATTTTAAAATTTCCTCCTATATTGCTAAAGTTTGTCATTTTTAATTTATTTTTATGTTTATTTTCTGTCTCTATCACAACACTATAACCTCCTTGAAGTCTGGGATCACATCTTTCATTGTATCGATAGCCTCTCACAATGCCTAATATAATACCTAACTAATATTTGTTGAATATATGAATAAATGAGGAAACTGTTTTTAATGTTCTATTGTATGTTTATTATTTGGCCTGTAGCCTGCCAATTAATTTAATTAACTTTATTTTTTCTAATAAAAATTGTGCTTTTTTTTTTTTTTTCCATTCTGGAAAAAAATAGCTGGATTTAAGAATCTAACTTAAACTTTTTACCTAGAAGAGATTTTGACTTCCATCTTTTGGAATTCACATCGGACATATTTGCAGAGCCAACCCTGCTTATAAAATTTACATTTGATGGTAGAGCTGGGGGGAAAAAACAGAAAATATTAAACCTATTAAACCTACTTCCAAAAAGTCTCTTTCCTTGAAAGGAGCTGACATGGAAAGGAAAAAAATTGTGCGGAAAGAGGACATGAAATATTTTTTGGTTTACATCTAGCCTGAAGAACAGATCTTAGGCTATTTGGCCTATTAGATAACCCTACCTCCTAAACACAAAGTTTATGGTTTTAAAGGGAGGCACAAAGCAGCATATATTGGAAAATAAATGCTTGGTTATATTTCTGTGAAACCCAGACTTTTTTTTAGGGAAAAAAAGACAATGTGAGAAGTAATTATTTTTAAAAAAACCAACACTGTAAAATATCGTGATTTGTAATATACTACAGAAGTCTGGCATTTTTTATATGAAAATTAAAGCAAAATATCTAATTGGCACTGCTAATTAAGAGTAATAATATATTATTCTCGTGAAGCCCTGGCAAGAGCAAAAATCTGTAAAGGGGCAAAGATGTCTAATACTGTACAATGCAAGTACCAACTGGTAAACTACAGAATCTTGATGGCAAATGAATGTGATTTTCCTAATTTACAGAATTATAAATAATTTTCATTTTTTTAAGAGGAAAAGTGACAGCCCTCTTGCATATGGAAAATGTGAAACTTGGTATGCCTGAATGAAGAATAGTTTCGGTGTCACATTAGCCTTGTTGCCCATAATTTTACTGATAGTATTTTTTTATTAGTTCTCAATTCAATTCTACTTGTAAGAGAAAAAAATAATTTACCTCAGCATTTCAGCACTTAACATATTATGACCTTCATCCTTCACTACAAATATATTTATCCTACCTTGCAAAGCGATAAGCCCTGTGGACAGGGAATAGATGTTAAAAGGAACAATCCATTCTTCTTTAAAATGGGAAAGGGACTGAGATCATTCCTAGAAATACAGCCTCTTTATGCTACTATTGGTCTCATCATACAGCAGGTGTGATGATGCTAAGGGATGTTATTGGGGTAATTTACCAATGTCAGAAACATATATGTAATTCCCTTCTGTATCTTGGTAATGACAACTGACAACTGGACTCGAAGATTCTCAGACTGTTTACAGTTTAAGTCAATACATATGGGTGATCTCTGGTGGCCTCCGCCTGCAGCAGCTTGAAGCAGGGTTTCAGTTCCCAGCCAGTGGAATTTACCAGTTGGTAAACTCTTTTAATTTATGTTTGAACACCAAGATGAATATACAAGATGGCCAACTTATTTCGTTATGTCAAAAAATATGCTTACTAGCAGGACCCTTGGAACTTTTCCTGTATTTGCACACATCACCTTCCTGACTTCCAGATCTCTTGTTTCCATTCCTTCATCACTAGCCCCACTGCCACTGCCTTAGTTCAGTCACAAATCATTCCATTCCATTGTAGTTTACTCTGATAGTTTTCTCTTCCCACTCCTACCCATATTTTCCACATACTTTAATAATTTATTCTTTTTCATGCATACTTATTGTCGGATTTACCTTGTTCTTAAAATATGTTAATCCCTCTTTACTTCTGTGTTTCTCAAACTGAGTTACCATACACCCTAAAGTGAACCAAGGGGCACTTGAAGTCAAAGGATACACAGCTATTGCGTGTTAGGGGTTTTGTTATTGTTTGATTGCTTTTTGTACTTGTGGAGGAATCTATTGTTACAATATTGAAATTACACCAATATATATGAAATGCGATGTAAAATTTGTAAAGGTGATTACAAATTCAAGATTTACCTCGAGCTTACCATGAGGATGATTGGTTTTATGTAGTCCTATTTAAAAATGTCTTTATGCTAGCTATGACTATTTTGCTCATGTCATAAACAAGGTACTGGAGAGCAGTGGTGGGGGGGGCAGGGATGCCCTGAGGAGGGTGAGGGGAAGAAGGAAGTGAGGAGGAGGGATGCTGGAGGGGGAAAACTGGGAGAGGGAAAATTGGGGGAGAAGCTGCTGGGGAGGGGAGTTTGTGTCTTTTGTTTGCTTATTTATAGTCATTTAATGAACATTTCAAACACACCCTTCACTGGGCTACAGGAAACTTCATGATGAAGAAATAAAATTCCACAAGGACATACTTTTAGCAAATTAGACTCAGGAGCCTAGCTCTTAACTAATGACATACTGCCTCATGGAAATTTTACTCTTGAAGGAGAGTTTTGAGAGAATACCTACCTTTATCTTTACCTTCCTCTACCTCATCCTATTTTGAGTTTACCGCCCCCTACCTTCACCTGCTTCCACTCTCCCCTGCCCTTACAGTATATATGCAGGGGACATTGAAAAGTATTTTCTTTCATGACATGCAAAGGTCTTTATTAGGTGGCCCATGCACACATGTCCAATATCATCTTCAGCCTCCTATGTTACACTCTAATTCTACTGAGATTTCTTACCTCACCTTCTCATACTTCTGAATCATTGAGAGTGCCATTTCTGCTGCGTGAAATCTCTCCTCTGTCTGGTTCTTTTTTACCTATTGCCCAACTCATCTCACATGATACCTCTTCTATGAATCCCTCCTTCTTGAAAAACAATTTTCTATTTCATTATTAATCCCATGGCATCTTGTACTAAAGAAAGGAGCTCAGTATTAGGCAGAATCAAAATAAAGATAAAAGATTAAAAAATGTGTGGAATGCTGGTAGAATGGAAACGTGATGTTGAAAAGAACCAGGATGGCTCAAAATAGCAAAAATTAAGTATCATGCACCTCCTGATGATAGCATGCAATACCATCTATAATCTTGCCAAAGTAATTAAACCTGAGTATGATCAAAGCTCTGGATTTAGCTGATTATTTGCAGGTGACAGAAGAGAAAAACACATCAAACTGCACCGTGAGAATGAGATCAGCAAACTATAGACTGGAACTCTAGAGGTCAAATGGCCTGGTTTTTAGTACATGAATTCTAAGGAGAGAAAGAAACAGAGGAAGAACCTGTAGATTATAAGAAGCTTGAAATACATATTGAATTTAAGATCGCACAAGACTAAGCTATAATGTCAAAGGATGTACGTGTGCATAGTAAAATCTAAGAAAGACAGGAAGTAATTACTGAAATAGTCAAGAGAGTAAATACTTTTGGAGCGAAGAAAGAGGCTGTGAACAAGAATAGGCGTATGAAGGCTGTTCACTACATAATAATTCATTAACATTTTTGTATTGTGTTTTTCTGGCTTTACTTCCTCTTTGGGGGGGGGGACTGATTAACGGCACACCCCAACCCCTTTCCTTATTTTGTTCTCACACCTTGGGGCCACTATGCATCTGTGCTAATTGCCCCAGGGCCAGACAACTAGCCAGAGCGCCTATGCTCCAGAGCCTGAAAATTATCTGAATTAGCCAATCCATAGGGAACCTGTAAAATTCAGTTAACCTCACCCTGCTTGCCATACATAAACTGCCCCCCAAAGCTGCAACTTGATGGTATCCTGTCATCAGATGCAACCCTTTGGGTGTGGCCCTGCCTGGCAGCCTTCTCTCAGAGGTATAAGTAACAAAGAGGTTTGTGTTCCCTCTATTTTGAGTGTCATTATGTTGTATTATCCTGCCATAGAAAGAATCTTTAGGTCTTTTGAGAACAACATGTAATCTCATGAACTTTACCTGTGTGCACTCTACCTTAGGATATATAGAGGGTATGTGTCACGCATTGGGTAAGACCAAGCTTGACCGAGGGTCCTGGAAAAATGGGGTCTAACCCAGGAGACTGGTGAAGAAAAGCATGAAGTGATGTTTATAAAATGAGACTAGAGAGCAACTTATAAAGATAGAAGAAGGACCGGGTGCTATGGGAAGACAATTCCTGGGACAGGGAAGAAAGGGATAATGGCAAGATACAGTGTTTGGAAAATATATTGATAGTTTGCTGACAAACTTGATTCTGCATGAGAATCACCTGGATGGCTTGTTAAACCAGAGATGCTGCCTCACAGTCACAGACTTTCAGATTCAGTGGGTCCGGGGGAGAGTCTGAAAATATCGAATATTTAGGTGAGCCCTGTGCTCCCAGAAAACAGTGACAGGTAAGAAACACCCCCAAACTTTTGTTTCCCAAACATCCCCCCACCATTCTGTGTTTTGAGAAATGCCTTCTCGCCAAGAATCACTCTTTGCCATGTGACTTAGAAAGACCTACTGTCCACACTTTCTCATAACTCACACAGACCTGCAGATGATTGCACTTTGCTTGTGACAAGACCAAACACAGACCCTCCAACTTTCTGTTCTTAGTCTCCTGAAGGATTAGCTAAGAGTAGAACTGTTTGTTCTGCTGGAACCAGCTATTTGCAGAGATAAACTTCAGCTGACGGAGACATCCCTGATTGCAAAACAATCACAGTGTAAATCATTCCTCCTGCAATTTGTTTTCCTCTCACTGCAGAAGTCTAAGGTGAAACCAACCTGCTGGGATACTCAGATCTTCAGTTTACAATGTTGCCCTATTACAGTGGTCTGAATAAAATCAATCTCCTTATTTTCTCTTTTTTGTCTTTGATAGGCCCTGAATTTTACTTTTCTCACAGCTACCCAGATGATGCTTGTGCAGGGGACCGCACGTTGGAAACCGCCACCCTAATGCAATGATGGACAATTGGGAGAATACCTGATTCATGCCAGTAAGCCAAAGGGAAGCCGTTAAGTATGTGAAGCTGGTAAGTAATTGTAAAAATTTTTCTCAGGTGAAAATTAGGACCTGCACTCAAAATGGAGGAAACCCACCTTCTAGGTCTTGGCGGTGAGAGTGAAGTTTCTCTCCAGATTGTGGCTTTCTGGCCTTTCTATCACTTGGCAAGGAGTCATCCCCCAAAGCGGTGTGACTCAGGCACGTGAGGAAGGCGACAGGCCTATACGCCTGAAGAAACTGAAGAAGGAAAGGGGTCCTTCAAGATGTGGTAAGTAATCCCAGGCCTTCAGCTTTCTGCCTCTTTCAACTTTCTGCTACCAAAGTGGTTAAGTTACTGCAATAGTTCTTTTGTTTACAAAGCCATTGTTGTGTAGTTCTCAGATGTGAGCCACGTTTCCGCGTCCTCTCAGATAAAAACAAAAACGAAAGGCCCAAACTCCATTTTAACTTGAGAAAACAAAGATGAAAACGCCTAACAGAATTCATGCTTAAATAAACCGTCCGCAATGTTTTAAACATCATCTCTGTATTGGTCTGTCATGTCAGCGAAGTTAACAATTTGAGTGCTGCATCTTAGAACAGCAGTGTAGGCGTTCTCTAGCATTACCGACCTGGTGGCATGACATTTCTATCTCTGGCCCGGCGTTAATGATGTTCCACACTGACCCTCTTGTGTGAAGGCAGAGCTGGAGAGCACAGCTTTGATAGCAGTGTTTACATGAATGTTTGATAAGCCTCTGTCAGCTCCTACCCTCTACAAGCCTAGGAACACAAAAGAAGCCAGGGAACCCTGGAGCTTTTGCCACCTGAAAGCATAGTCTGGTGTGTTTGCTGAATTTCAAATCAGCATTGAGATTGTTCTCTTTGTAGCTCAGATTGTAATTTATGTATTATTTACTCAAAAAAGAGAATAAACGATAAAAGACAATTGCTTTTTCTAAAAAGGGTTTTGATTATGGAGGTCAGGATTCTTTTAATGTATACTTATCTTGCTACCTTTTGTTTGGTTCTACTGGATACATTATATCATGCAGATTGAAGTAGATTTGACAGGTTAAACTGAGTTTTAAGAATGTTGACTGTTCCTCCTCCCCCCTCCTCCAAATCGCTATGCATTTATTCCTTGAAAGAAAAGATGGTGCTTAGGAAAGCCTTTGTCTGTGTACAAACAGAGCAACCTATATTTCGTGTGTCTTACTGTGGGCAATATAGAAAAAAAATTGTCTTTTTACATATTAATTGGCTTTGAATTTTCTTGAGACACCCACACCTTTATTTTGGCAATCCATGTTCTGCTCTTTGCTCAATAATTCATAACTCCTGAAATAGGACTAGAGACAGCTTTTTGTTTTAGACAGTTCAGAGATATAAAAGGTTAAAAATTTTGTGGTGCCAGAAATATCAGCTTCATCTTCTTAAAATAGCATCTCTGCAAATTTAGTGGCATTTCTGCCACAGAAAAATGAATAAAATAGCATACTGGTATCTGGTATTCTATAAATATCAGGTATTATAAAATATTACGATTAGCATCATGTAGTCTGCATATAATGTTGTCCTAAGGAAATGAAATGGTGTATATAAATATGCTTTCATTAAAAGAAGCCCCGTAAAAACAAGAGGCAGGGAAATATTCAAAAGAAAGGACAAGGTAAGATATCTAATGACCTGGAGATGCCTCTCATCTTTCCTGCTGACTACTTGTGTTAAATTGACTGAGTTGTGTGATCTCTCTCAGCTTGATAAATTTGTTTGAATTTCTGGATCAAACTATTCTTGAAGCTACTTTTATCCTTTGGATTTCTAATTTACGTGAGCCAATATATTCCTTAAAATACAACAACAACACCACTTAAGCTAGCTTAAGACTTTTAATTTGTTAACAAAAAAACTTTTGAATAATGTATCATTTCTATTTAGAGTGAATTCACCAGCATACTGTCATTAAATACTCACCTTAATTCATGTTTTTTTGTACAGATCCATTCCCTTTTCCTATTGTGGTTTGGATTTCCTTATAGATATGTGTTAGGATTGATCATTTATATTTTTAACAAATATTGTCCATGATGTATTATCTTTGTGATTAAATTAGCATTCTACTTCTATATTGACTTTCTGAGTGGGTCTATCCAAGGCAGGGGATATGCTAGCTATGACATCACACACACACACATTCTGGTACACAGGAGAACTATCACAGAAAGTGAATAAGTTTATTCCAATTAATACTTTACAATTCTGTTTTTATTACTCCTATGAGCAAGATCTATGGCTAGACACCATCGAGAGAGATCTTCCTATTGATCCATTGACAACCAGAGGTTTCTAATCAATGTTTTAAGGACCAGTCCTGCAAAGTGATAGATTCCCTATGTGATGACTACCTTCATACTTCCCATCCCGACATGGCTCCTGTTTGGATATGATTCTACCAACCTTAATTCAGAAAAGCAGGCATGCCCTAGCTATCTGAGTATAATTTTCATAAGACATTTCTTTTACCTTTTTACAACATAGATATGGGAAAGACAGAGCAATGTATGTGGTTTTTCAAAATTTGTTCCTTGGATATAGCATGAGAAGCATGTCAAATGAATACATAAGCTTGAGAAATGCTACATTCTACTCTATAAAACAGCCTTCTTTTTAAAATTCCATTTTAAAAATGATTAAGACCTTTTGAATAGTGAAGATCTATCTAATTTGACCACAGCACTTTTATTTCATGGAATGCCTCAACGGGTATACTTCAGGAAACATTTGACTAGTGTGAGGCTTGCATGAAAAATTGAATGGCCGTTAGGACTAGGGGAAGTTTTCAGCTAACTCATTCATAGCCTTGATTTTAAGGCAAATACTTTATATTTTATTCCTTTGCACAAATAAATAAAGTTATTAAAGAGCTGAGGACTGGGTGTGACAATTTCATGTTTGTACCTAAGGATGATTGTTCTGAGGAGCCTTATACAATTAGATATATCTTCTGTTATTAATCACTTAAAAGTTGCATTATGCTTTTTTCCATAGGTGATGAGAGCATACATGCTAATTTTATTCAATCTGCTTTTCCATACTTTTCAAATTTTATTATTTTTTAATTTTTTATTGGAATATAATTGATTTACAATGTTGTATTAGTTTCAGGTGTGCAGCAAAGTGAATCAGTTATACATATACATATATCCACTATTTTTTTTTAGATTCTTTTCCAGTATAGGTCATTACAGAGTATTGAGTAGAGTTCCCTGTGCTATATAGTAGGTCCTTATTAGTTATCTATTTTATAAACAGTAGTGTATATATGTCAATCCCAGTATCCCAATTTTTCGCCCCCTCATTTCCCACCTGGTAACCATAGATTTCTTTTCTACATATATGACTCTATTTCTGTTTTGTAAATAAGTTCATTCGTACCATTTTTTTAGATTCCACATATAAGCAATATCATATGATATCTGTCTTTCTCTGACTTCACTTAGTATGACAATCTCTAAGTTCATCCATGTTGCTGCAAATGGCATTATTTCATTCTTTTTTATAGCTGAATAATATTCCACTGTATATATGTACCACATTTTCTTTATGCACTCCTCTGAACATTTAGGTTGTTTTCATGTCTTAGCTATTGTAAATAATGCTGCATTGAACATTTGGGTGCATGTATCTTTTTGAATTATGGTTTTCTCTGGATATATGCCCAGAAGTGGGATTGCTGGATCATATAGTAGTTCTACATATAGTTTTTTAAGGAACCTCCATACTATTCTCCATAATGGTTGCACCAATTTACATTCCCAAGAACAGTGTAGGAGGGGTCCCTTTTTTCTGCATCCTCTCCAGTTTTTATTGTTTGTAGATTTTTTGCTGGTGGCCATTCTGACTGGTGTGAGGTGATATCTCGTTGTAGTTTTGATTTGCGTTTCTCTAATAAGTAGATGTTAAGCATCTTCTCATGTGCTTTTTGGCCATCTATATGTCGTCTTTGGAGAAATGTCTATTTAGATCTTCTGCCCAGTTTTTGATTGAGTGTTCATGTTTTTCATACTGAGTTGCATGAGCTGTTTGTATATTTTGGAGATTAATCTGTCCCTTTTTTAAATAGTTTCTCCCCCATCCTGTAGTTTGTCTTTTTGTTTTGTTTATGGTTTCCTTTGCTATGCAAAAGCTATTAAGTTTAATTAGGTCCCATTTGTTTTTTTTTTTTTTTTTCATTACTCGAGGAGGTGGATCAAAAAAGATATTGCTGCAATTTATGTCAGAATGTTCTCCTATGTTTTCCTCTAAGTGTTTTACAGTATGCATCCTTATATTTAGGTATTTAATCCATTTTGAGTTTATTTTTGTATATAGTGTTAGTGTTCTAATTTCATTCTTTTACATGTAGCTGTTTGGGTTTCCCAGTGCCACTTATCTATTTGATAAGCAAGTTTATTATTAGAAGTTTAAAAATGAATGGCTCTTCATTTAAGAAAGATAAAAAAAAACTTAGTTTTAGAATATGATATTAAATATTGAGGAAAGATGATAGGATGGATGCAAAAATAACAGGAGAAAATATAACAGTCTATGATTGATATTATTAATTAGAGGAAATAAAAGGAAATAGTTGCAAAGCATTTTGAAAATGCATGTGTTCTGTGTTAAGAATTGATAAATATATAGGTTTGGCAAGGATGGAAATGACTGTCTCTTGGATTGTGTAGAGACATAAATAAATCACTGCCATTCAAATAACTTATTTGGAGAAAGAAAGCTAATATACATGAATCCACTTAAAGTATTTAATTGCTATATTGTGTAGAATTGACTAGAAGAGGAAGGAGAGTTTATAGAAGTGGAGATCAAGGATACATAGAAGAGTCTAAAGAGAAAAATATAGGAAACAATCAGGCTTACCAGGAAGATTTAAATAAGCAAAGGTGATATGCAAGGGTGACTGAATACAAGAACTAAAGAAAGAGGATGAGGTCTGAGTGCAGCTTATAGAAAAGAGAATGAGAAGTCAGGTCTCACTGAGGTTGCTGCTGTGTGATCTAATGTATGTTACCAGGGAACAAACAAAATACACCTTTTTCTTGGAATAAAAGACTTGGGTTCATTTATTCACTTTGAGAATTTGACTAAATTAATGGTGTTCAAGGTATCACTTCCTGAAATGTTACATAGGAGTCCTGAATGGGTTGCCTTGAAGAAAGAAGGAGCTCATCCACAAATATCCTGCCAAAGAAAAGAGCTTGAAATTGTTTAGTGACATAACACAGTATCGCAACCAGAGAAGAGTGAGGAGGGAGGAGTTGGAAGTATAAGGAAGGTTTGCAGAGAAAAACCAAGGGTGAAATTAGGCAGGACTGTAGGCATGATAAAACTTGGGATCCTACTTTAAGTGCAATAAGTAGGCCTTAGGGAGTATTAAGCAAGATACTACCATGATCCTATTTACATTCTAAAGAGCTTACTCTATATACTGAGTAAAGAATGGATGCAAGTGTGAAAGAGTGAAAATGGGGTCAACTTGAAGTTCAGTGTTGCAGTTCTGGAAAAAGATTCAAATAGGCTGGCCAACAGCCATAACAACATGTAATAAAAATAGTGGATAGATTGGTGATAGATGTTTTAGGTAAATCAACAGAACTCAGTGATTTGGATGGAGAGTGAAGGAGAAGAAATCAAGAATAATCTGCAGGATTTTTAGTTTAGTAACTGGGTGACTATTGAGTGTTAACATTTACTGCAAAGGAGGAGATATAATATGAATATTTTTTAATAATTCTAAATCTTTTAAGAGATTTTAAAGTAACACATACACAAACAGAGGAAGATGTTACTGGAGGTAGTATACAAGATATTGAAAAAAGAGAGTAGATTCAGAAAAACTTAGTTTTTACAGCAAAAGCATTTGGGAATATGGACCTGGATCAAGAATGTGGATAAAGGTGGAAATTCTGTAGAGAGAGTAGCTCTTAGAGGAATATCTTAATAAGAAGTTTCAGAAAAATTACCAGTGATTTCTTCCCTATCACTTACTCAGAGGATTAATGATTTATCTACAGTCATTCAGCAAGTTTAACCTTTAGAAATCATTCCCCTTCAGCTAACTGTTTCCTTAATCTTAAGACAGGATAAATAAAGAGCTGTACCTCATCAAGCACTAGACAGATTTAGTTTCTGAACCAAATGATAAATTTAGTCTTTCCTTGTGTGTTAGTGGAAAGAAATCACATACCTTGGGCAAGTCTGTGAAAGATTCAGGATTAACAGCTGAGATTTGCTCGCTGATATTAACTTGGGGATTTGTACAGAAGATTTCTGAAGGCAATTAATACTATATATATATATAATTGGCAAACAACACTTCCATGAGATTTAAGAGAATTTTTTTTTTAAAACACAAATTGTAACTAGAAAGCAAAGTATATACTTTTGCAACGTGGTTGTATACATGACTAAGATTTTAATAGTATAATGAATTACCTCTAACATGATTTAACTGAGAAGACTGATCTGCATTAATAAAAGCCTACAAAAAAGAATTCTTTTGAAAGTGGAGTAATATTAGTTTAATCTTCATGTAATTATTCAAAATCATAACAAAATTTTGCTATATACTGTGCCCCCAAATGGTGTTTAATAAGTTGAAAAGGATAATTTTAAATTAGTACATAGCACTGTTGGCAAACATTTTCGCATGCATGGGCATCTTTCCAAGGGCATGAGAAAAAATAGGTTTCAAACAAATGATAAATATTCACCCCAAAACAAATATGCAAATCAACAATAAGCTTGTTTATTATAAAAATAGATAAATATTATTTTCTCAGTATCCTCTGGATTAAAACCAATTTCAGGTCACTAGAATTTGTTATTTATCAACAATTATGTGAACGATCATTTTGTTAAAGTTACACAATTGAAAAAGCAGATAAAGCTATAGATTTTTTCTTAATGAAGCCTTTTCCATTCAGATATACTAAGGCTAAAATATAAATTAACTTTTAAATTTGCACTAAAATAACAAAATGTTAACTTAAAATTAGAAATTTGACATATTTCTTTGATACTTTTTAATCAGCTAAAAATATCTTTATTTTCACCCCCCCAAGGGTAATAATTTATGTATACAGTGTGTATATGTCTAATACCAGTTCAATGTTTTTTGTGCCAGCTGATTAGAATGCACACAGACAGACCTAGGAGGAAATTTTAAATAATCTGTATTATTTTTCCAGTAAGACTAAAATGCTAATATTTGTTCTGTTCTACAAGCTGTGAAATAAATTGTGCATTATATACTATACAATTAGCTTAGAGTAACAAAATCCAGGGGGGAGTAAACACTTAATAGTTGTATGTAGATACAACTTTTATATATAGATGTATATATAATATGTGTAGGCATATACTTGTCAACATATGTAGATATTCATGCTACTATTCAAAAGTCTTAGACAGTGTCATTCCACATCTATTATTTCTACTAGAAAATTTATTTATGAAAATTCAGTCCATTTCAGACTGCCATTTACAACACTACTTTAAAATGCTAAGAAGCAAAAGCAATGCAGAAAATGCCTTAAGCAAAACTCAGTATGGTGGTCTTTAAGACATTTCATACTTTTATTTGATAGTGCAAATCTCTAGAAACTTCTTACCTCATCAATCTGTTTCTTATACATACGCATACCTCTAAAAAAAATATTAATCTAAGAAATCTCCTGGAATCCTGGTAGAGAGCCCACATAACTTGAATGCTTTCAATATTCCATGACATTTCCCTTAATAAACTCAGACATTGCCTCTGTTACCCACAGGAGAACCAGCTTTCTTTACAAGTTGAGTAAGGCTCTCGTGTAAAGTGGTTTCTGCCAACACTTCCAACTACAGTTCCCCACCACTTTATATCATCCCACACCACAGGAAGACCAACCATTGAGATGATCTCATGTTTTTATCATTATTTATCCTCTTCCCGCCACCAGGAATTTCCTCCCCATAGATAAATTAATTTCATTCTTAGGATTAAATTCAGGTACCATTTCCTCTGGAGACATTTGCTAATACCTCTGTCTCACGACTTATCTGGTTTTCTTTTTCCTCTGCTCTCATAATGTCCTGTATATGTTGTTAGCATTTTACTACCCAGAATGTAGTTCATGCATCTCTTTTTTAATTAATATGCTGTCTTCATTGAGCAGTCTTCGGTTTACAAAAAATTGAGTGGAAAGTAACGTTCTCAGACACCCTCTCACCCTTCCGCCAGTTTGCTTTATTATTGATATCTTTCAATAGTATAGTACATCTATTACAAGTGATTAGCCAAACATTACCAATAGTGTTCATGTTATATGAGGTTCATGGTTTCTGTCATATACTAGATTGGTTTTGACAAACATATGTATAATTACATGTATCCACAGAATAATACAGAATAATTTAATTGCCCTAAAAACTCCCTGTAATCTACCAATCATCTCTCCCCAGCTTCAAACGAGGCCCTGTGATTTTTCACTGTCTCTGTAGTTATATCTCTTCCAAAATGTCATATATTTGGAATCATACAGTATGCTGCCTTTTCAGATTGGCTTCTTTCACTTAATGATATGCATTTAAGATTCCCCTATGTCTATTCATGGCTTTATAAGTCATTTCTCTTTGTTCAACAATAACATTCCATTTTATGGATGTGACACAATTTGTTTATCCATTTTTCTATTGAAGGTTGTTTTGATTACTTCCAAGTTTTGGCAATTACGAATAAAGTAGCTATAAACATTTCTGTGCAGGTTTTTGTGTTGATGTAATTTTCACCTCATTTGAGTGAATACCAAGGAGTGTGATTGTTAGGTCGTATGGTAAGAGGGTATGTTTTGTCAGAAATTGCCAAATTCTCCCAAAGCGGCTGTACTGTTTTGCATTCTCATCAATAATGAATGAGAATTCCTATTGCTCCACATCGCCACCAGCATTTGGTGTTTTCAGTGTTTTTAATTTTACCTATTCTAATAGATGTGTAGTTGTATCTCACTGTAATTTCAATTTGCAATTTTCAAATGACATATATTGAGCATCCTTTCATATGCTTAATTACCATCTGTATATCGCTTTTATTGAGATGTCTGTTCAGTTCCTTTGCCTTTTTTCTAATTGACTTAATTGTTTGGTGGTTCTCTTATTGATGAATTTTAAGAATTCTTCGTATATTTCTTCATACCAGTCCTTTAACAGACAGGTTTTTTTGCAGATTTTCTCCTAGTCTGTGGCCTATCTTTTCATTCCCTTAACACTGTCTTTCACAGAGGTGAACTTTTTATTTTCAATAAAATGCAACTTATCAATTTTTCGTTCATGGGTCATTCTTTAGGTGTTGTATTTAAAAAGTCACCACCATACCCAAGGCCACATTTTCTCCCATTATCTCCTAGGGTTTTTATGGTTTTGCATTTTACATTTAGATCTAGGACTCATTTTGAGCTAATAGTTGTTAAGGTATAAAGGGTCTGTGTCTAGTTTCTTTTTTTTTTCTTTTTTGTGCATGTGGATGTCCAGTTGACCCAGCATCATTTTTTTTTAAACTTTTAATTTTTTTATTTTTTACAATAAACTGCATATATTTAGAGTGTACAATTTGGTATCCCAATCTCCCAATTCATCCCCCCCCCAACCCTCCCCACTTTCCCCACTTGGTGTCCATATGTTTGTTCTCTACATCTGTGTCTCTATTTCTGCCTTGCAAACCAGTTGGTTTGTACCATTTTTCTATAGTCCACATATATGTGTTAATATACAATATTTGTTTTTCTCTTTCTGACTCACTTCACTCTGTATGACGGTCTCTAGGTCCATCCATGTCTCTAAAACTGTCCCAGTTTCATCGCTTTTTACAGCTGACTAATATTCCATTGTATGTATGTACCACATCTTCGTTATCCATTCATCTGTTGATGGACATTTAGGTTGCTTCCATGTCCTAGCTATTGTAAATAGTGCTGCAATGCACATTGGAGTGCATGTGCCTTTTTGAATTATGGGGTTCTCTGGGTATATGCCCAGCAGTGGGATTGCTGGGTCATATGGTAGTTCTATTTTTAGTTTTGCAAGGAACCTCCATACTGTTTTCGATAGTGGCTGTATCAATTTACATTCCCACCAGCAATGTAAGAGTGTTCCTTTTTCTCCACACCCTCTCCAGCATTTACTGTTTGTAGATTTTCTGATGATGCCCATTCTGACCAGTGTGAGGTGATACCTCATTGTCGTTTTGATTTGCAATTTTCTAATAATTAATGATGTTGAGCAGCTTTTCATGTGCCTCTTGGCTATCCGTATGTCTTCTTTGGAGAAATGCCTATTTAGGTCTTCTGCCCATTTTTTGATTGGGTTGTCTGTTTTTTTGATATTGAGCTGGATAAACTGTTTATATATTTTGGAGATTAATCCTTTGTTGATTTGTTTGCAAATATTTTCTCCCATTCTGAGGGTTGTCTTTTCGTCTTGCTTATAGTTTCCTTTGCTGTGCAGAAGCTTTGAAGTTTCATTAGGTCCCACTTATTTATTTTTGTTTTTACTTCCATTATTCTAGGGAGTGGATCAAAAAAGTTCTTGCTGTTATGTACGTCGAAGAGTGTTCTTCCTATGTTTTCCTCTAGGAGTTTTATAGTGTCTAGCCTTCCAATTAGGTCCTTTATCCATTTTGAGTTTAGTTTTGTATATGGTGTTAGGAAGTGTTCTAATTTCACTCTTTTACATGTAGCTGTCCAGTTTTCCCAGCACCACTTATTGAAGAGGCTGCCTTTTCTCCATTGTATATCCTGGCCTCCTTTGTCATAGATTAGTTGACCATAGTTTATCTCTGGGCTTCCTTACCGTTCCATTGATCTATATGTCTGCTTTTGTGCCATTAGCATACTGTCTTGATCACTGTAGCCTTGTAGTATCGCCTGAAGTGGGGAAGCCTGATTCCACCAACTCCGTCTTTCCTTCTCAAGATTGCTTTGGCTATTCGGGGTCTTTTGCGTTTCCATAGAAATCGTAAAATTTCTTGTTCTAGTTCTGTGAAAAATGCCATTGGTAATTTGATAAGGATTGCATTGAATCTGTAATTGCTTTCGGTAATACAGTCATTTTCACAATGTTGATTCTTCCAATCCAAGAACATGGTATGTCCCTCCATCTGTTTGTGTCTTCTTTGATTTCTTTCATGATTTCTTTCATGAGTCTTATAGTTTTCTGAGTACAGGTCTTTTACCTCCTTGGTTAGGTTTATTCCTAGGTATTTTATTCTTTTTGTTGCAATGGTGAATGGGATTGTTTCCTTAATTTCTCTTTCTGATCTTTCATTGTTGGTGTATAGAAATGCAAGAGATTTCTGTGTTAATTTTTTATCTTGCAACTTTCCCAAATTCATTGATTAGCTCAAATAGTTTTCTGGTGGCATCTTTAGGATTTTCTATGTATAGTATCATGTCATCTGCAAACAGTGACAGTTTTACCTCTTCTTTTCCAATTTGGATCCCTTTTATTTCTTTTGCTTCTCTGATTGCTGCGGCAAGGACTTCCAAAACTATGTTGAATAGTAGTGGTGAGAGTGGACATCCTTGTCTTGTTCCTGATCATAGAGGGAATGCTTCCAGTTTTTCACCATTGAGAATGATGTTTGCTGTGGGTTTGTCATATATGGCCTTTATTATGTTGAGGTAGGTTCGCTCTGTGCCCACCTTCTGGAGAGTTTTTATCATAAATGGGTGTTGAATTTCGTCAAAAGCTTTTTCTGCATCTATTGAGATGATCATGTGGTTTTTATTCTTCAGTTTGTTAATATCGTGTATCACATTGATTGATTTGCATATATTGAAGAATCCTTGCATTCCAGGGATAAATCCCAGTTGATCATGGTGTATGATCCTTTTAATGTGTTGTTGGATTGTGTTGGCTAGTATTTTGTTGAGGATTTTTGCATCTAAATTCATCAGTGATATTGGTCTGTAGTTTTCTTTTTTTGTAGTATCTTTGTCTGGTTTTGGTATCAGGGTGATGGTGGCTTCATAAAATGAATTTGGGATTGTTCCTTCCTCTGCAATTTTTTGGAAGAGTTTGAGAAGGATAGGTGTTAGCTCTTCTCTAAAAGTTTGATAAAATTCACCTGTGAAGCCATCTGGTCCTGGACTTCTGTTTGTTGGAAGATTTTTAATCACAGTTTCAATTTCATTCCTTGTGACTGGTCTGTTCATATTTTCTATGTCTTCCTGATTCAGTCTTGGAAGGTTATACCTTTCTAAGAATCTGTCCATTTCATCCAGGTTGTCCATTTTATTGGCATATAGTTGCTTGTAGTAATCTCATGGTGCTTTTTATTTCTGCAGTGTCCGTTGTAACTTCTCCTGTTTCATTTCTAATGTTATTGATTTGAGTCCTCTCCCTCTTTTTCTTGATGAGTCTTGCTAGAGGTTTATCAATTTTATTTATCTTCTCAAAGAACCAGCTTTTAGTTTTATTGATTTTTGCTGTTGTTTTCTTTGTCTCTGTTTCATTTATTTCTGCTCTGATCTTTATGATTTCTCTCTGTCTACTCACTTTGGGTTTGGTATGTTCTTCCTTCTCTACTTTCTTTAGGTGTAAGATTCAATTGTTTGTTTGGGATTTTTCTTGTTTCTTGAGGTAGGATTGTATTGCTATAAACTTCCCTCTTAGAACTGCCTTTGCTGCACCCCATAGGTTTTGGATCGTTGTGTTTTCGTTATCATTTGTCTCTAGGTATTTTTTGATTTCCTCTTTGATTTTTTCAGTGATTTGTTGGTTATTTAGTGGTGTATTGTTTAGCCTCCATGTGTTTGTGTTTTTTACAGTTTTTTTCCTGTAATTGATTTCTAATCTCATAGCGTTGTGGTCAGAAAAGATGCTTGCTACCATTTCAATTTTCTTGAATATACCAAGGCTTGATTTATGACCCAGAATGTGATCTATCCTGGAGAATGTTCCATGTGCACTTGGGAAGAATGTGTAATCTGCTGTTTTTGGATGTAATGTCCTATAGATATCTATTAAATCAAGGTGGTTTATTGTGTCATTTAAAGCTTGTGTTTCCTTATTAATTTTATGTGTGGATTATCTGTCCATTGGTGTAAGTGGGGTGTTCAAGTCCCCCACTATGATTGTGTTCCTGTCGATTTCCTCTTTCATAGTTGTTAGCATTTGCCTTATGTATTGAGGTGCTCCTATATTGGGTGCATATATATTTATAATTGTTATCTCCCCTTCTTGGGTTGATCTCTCAGTCTTTATGTAGTGTCCTTTCTTGTCTCTTGTAACATTTTTTATTTTAAAGTCTATTTTATCTGATATGAGTATTGCTACTCCAGCTTTCTTTTGATTTTCATTTGCATGGAATATCTTTTTGCATCCCCTCACTTTCCGTCTGTATGTGTCCCTAGGTCTGAAGTGGGTCTCTTGTAGACAGCATATATATGGGTCTTGTTTTTGTATCCATTCAGCCAGTTTGTGTCTTTTGGTTGATGCATTTAGTCCATTTACATTCAAGGTAAATATCAATATGTATGTTCCTATTACCATTTCCTTAATTGTTTTGTTTTTGTTTCTGTAGGTCCTTTTCTTCTCTCATGTTTCCCACTTAGAGAAGTTCCTTTAGCATTTGTTGTAGGGCTGGTTTGGTGGTGCTGAATTCTCTTAGCTGTTGCTTGTCTGTAACACTTTTGATTTCTCCATCAAATCTGAATGAGATCCTTGCTGGGTAGAGTATTCTTGGTTGTAGGTTCTTCCCTTTCATCACTTGAAATATATCATGCCACTCCCTTCTGGCTCATAGAGTTTCTGCTGAGAAATCAGCTGTTACCCTGATGGGAGTTCTCTTGTATGTTATTTGTCATTTTTCCCCTGTTGCTTTTAATAACTTTTCTCTGTCTTTAATTTTTGTCAGCTTGTTTCTCCTTGGGTTTCTCCTGCCTGGGACTCTCTGCGCTTCCTGCACTTGGGTAGCTGTTTCCTTTCCCATGTTAGGGAAGTGTTCAACTATAATCTCTTCCAGTATTTTCTCAGGTCCTTTCTCTCTCTCTTCTTCTGGGATCCCTATAGTGCGAATGTTGGTGCATTTAACTTTGTCCCAGAGGTCTCTTAGGCTGTCTTCATTTCTTTTCATTCTTTTTTCTTTATTCTTTTCCACATCAGTGATTATCATCATTCTGTCTTCCAGGTCACTTAGTCGTCCTTCTGCCTCAGTTAATCTGCTACTGGTTCCTTCTAGTGTATTTTTCATTTCCGTTATTGTGTTGCATATCTGTTTGTTTGCTCTTTAATTCTTCTAGGTCTTTGGTAAACTTTTCTTGCAACTTTTCAATCTTTGCGTCCAATTTTTTTTCAAAATCCTGGATCATCTTCACCATCATTATTCTGAATTCTTTTTCTGGAAGAGTGCCTATCTCCTCTTCATTTAGTTGTCTTTCTGGTGTTTTATCTTGTCCCTTCATCTGGTACAAAGTCTTTTGCCTTTTCATTTTCTCTGTCTTTCTGTTGCTGTGATTTTCAGTTCCACAAGATGAAATACTGCTGATACTGCTTGATTCTGCTGCCTGCCCTCTTGTGGAGGAAGCTATCTAGGAAGCTCCTGGGTGCTTCCTGATGGGAGAGACTGATGGTGGGTTGGGCTGGGTGGGTGGAGCTCAGTAAAACTTTAATCTGATTTGGTGGGTGGAGCTCAGTGACACTTTAATCTGCTTGTCTGCCAGTGGGTGGGGCTGTGTTCCCACCCTGGTGGTCCTTTGACCCAGCACTGGAGCTTACAGGCTCTTTGGTGGAGCTAATAGTGGACTCTGGAAGGGCTCACACCAATAAGCACTTCTCAGAACCCCTGTTGCCAGTGCCCCTGTCTCCTCGGTGAGCCACAGCTGCCCCCCACCTCTGCAGGCAACCCTCCAACACCAGCAGGTAAGTCTGATTCAGTATCCTATGGGGTCACTGCTCCTTCCCCT
Organism: Hippopotamus amphibius kiboko; assembly: GCF_030028045.1. Taxonomy (NCBI): domain Eukaryota; kingdom Metazoa; phylum Chordata; class Mammalia; order Artiodactyla; family Hippopotamidae; genus Hippopotamus; species Hippopotamus amphibius. Next base: position 168,220,560 of record NC_080187.1, on the reverse strand, counting down.
TGGATCCTGGTGAGCACACTTTTTTGTGTGCCCTCCAAGAGTGGAGTCTCCATTTCCCCCAGTCCTGTGGAGATCCTGCAATCAAATCCTGCTGGCTTTCAAAGTCTGATTCTCTGGGGATTCCTCCTCTCATTGCTGGACCCCCAGGTGAGGAAGCCTGATGTGGGGCTCAGAACCCTCAGGACTTCTGCAGTATAACTGTTCTCCAGCTTGTGAGTTACCCACCCAGCATTTATGGGATTTGATTTTAACATTATTGCGCCCCTCCTACCATCTCATTGCAGCTTCTCCTTTTTTCTCTGGATGTGGGGTGTTTTTTTTTGGTGAGTTCCAGTGTCTTTCTGTTGATGGTTGTTCAGCAGTTAGTTGTAATTCTGGTGCTCTTGTAAGAGGGAGTGAGCACATGTTCTCCTACTCTGCCATCTTGATTCTTCTCCACAGCATCATTTTTTGAAAAGATTATTCTTCCTCCATCTAATTGCTTTTGCTCCTTTGTCAAATATCAGTTGGCTATGTCTGTGTGGGTCTATTTCCACCTTATTTTATTTTCCATGAATCTATTTGTTCTTTCACCAATACCACATTTTCTTGATTAATATACTTTTAAACTGAGTCTTGAAGTTGGGTAGTGTTAGTAGTCCACTTTGTTCTCCTCCAATATTTTTTTGGCTTTTATGGGTCTTTTGCTTTTATGTGAGGCTTTAGAATAAGTTTGCCAATATCCACAAAATTACTTCCTGGGATTTGGATTGGAATTGCACTGACTCTTCAGACCAAGTTGGCAAAAACTGCTATCTTGATAGTATTGAATCTGCCTATCCATATACATAGAGTAGCCTCCATTTCTTTAGATTTTCCTTGTTTTCTCTTATCAGAGTTTTTTTTCATAAATTTCCTCATATACACTTTTAACATATTTTGTTATGTTTATACCTAAACATTTCCTTTTTTGTGCTAATGTAAATGCTATTATGATTTTAATTTTTAATTCCAATAGTTCATTGCTAGTATATAAGAAAGTAATTTTGGATTTTATATATTAAACATCTATCCTTCCACCTTGCTATAACTGCTAACTAGTGCAAGTAGATTATTTTTGTGGTGGAATCTTTGGGATTTCTGTATAATCATGTCATCTGCAAATAAAACAGATTTATTTCTTCCTTCCATTTCTTTTCTTTTCTTGTCTCATTGCATTTGCCAGGACTTCTGGAACAATGTTGAAAAGAAGTGGTGAGAAGTGTATATCTTTTCCTTGTTCTTGATCTTAGCAAGAAGACATCTAGTTTCTCACCATTAGGTTTGGTATTTGCTTTCATTTTTTTGTAGATGTTATTTAATGAATTAATGAAGTCCCCCTCTATTCTCAGTTTGCAGAGAATTTTTATTATGAATGAATGTTGAATTTTTTTCAATTGCTTTTTTGTATCTGTTGATAAAATCATGATTTTTGTTCTTTAATAAGTTGATATAAGGATTACGTAAGTTGATTTTTTTAAATGTTGAGCTAGCCTTGCATACCTTGGATAAAAACACTTGGTTTGATGTGTAATCCTTTGTATACATTGTTGGATTTGATTTCTAATTGATTTCTAGGTTTTTTCTTTCAACATTTCACTCCACTCACTTCTTGTTTGTATAGTTCTTGAAAAGAAGTCCAGTGTAATTTTTACCCTCGGACCTTTATAGGCAAGGTCTATCCTTACCTCCCCAGCTTCTTAAAGATTTTCTCTCTGTCTTTGATTTTCTGCAGTTTGAATATGGCATGCTTATATGTAGATTTTTTTTTGGGGGGAGGGGGATTTTTTTGCTTGTTGTCTTTAATTTCTGGGTCTGTGGTTTGATATCTGTCACTAATTTTGGAAAATTTTTATTCATTATTGCTTCAAATATTTTTTAATTTAATTTTTTATTGCAGTATAGTTAATTTATAATGTGTTAGTTTCAAATGTACTGCAGAGTGATTTATATAGTTCCTTGTGCTATACAGTAGGTCTTTGATGTTTATATATCTTATATATAGTGGTGTGTATATGTTAATCTCAAACTCAAATATTTCTTTTGTTCCTTTCTCTCTTTTCCTTCTGATATTACTGATATGTGTACATTACAACTTCTGTAATTATCCCAGGTTTTGTGTATACTATCTATTTTATATTTCTCTTCGCATTTACCTTGTGGGGTTTCTATTAACATTTCTTCAGGCTCACTGATTCTTTCCCTGACTGTGTTCAGTATATTAATGAGTCCATCAAAGACATTCTGCATTTTGGTTACAGTGTTTTTAATTTCTGTGATTTCCTTTTGATTCTTTATGAGAGTTTCCATCTCTCTGCTTACATTACCTGTATATTCTCACATGCTGTCTGCTTTTCCCATTAGAGCCCTTATCACATTAATTAGTTGTTTTAAATTCCTGATAGGATAATTTCAACATGTCTGCCATATCTGAATCTGGTTCTGATACATGTTCTGTCTCTTCAAGCTGTATGTTTTGTGTATTTTAGCGTGCCTTGCAAATTTTTGTTGAAAGTGGAACGTCCTAGGAAAAGGAGCTAAGATAAACATGCTTTTAATGTGAGGTTTTGTGTTTATCTGGCTAGAGGTTAGGCTATGTTTACTGTAGCTGTAGGTATCAGAGGTAAAGTTTCCTCTGATGTCCTTTTTTTCTTTTTCTCCCATGTTATGTGTGTTTCCCTAGAGTGTTTTTTAATAAAGCCTAAGACATACATTTCTCTCAATTGTAGTCCCCTGTTATTATACAGGAGCTCCACTGATGTGGTGGTAAGTTTCGGTATTTCCTTTCCCCCACTTGGAAGCAGGAGGTGGCTAGAGCTGGTTTTTTCCTTTACCAAGGTTAGTTAGGGTCTGGTAAAATAATTTATCTTGAGGACAGACCTTGTTAAGAAGAATAGAATATTCTGGGAGTATTTCAAAATGGCTACTTTTCTCTTCTCCTGCTGGAAGCATGTTTATTTTTCTCTGATCTTTACTATGAGAACCTGCAGGGCTCCTGAAGGTAAAACTCATAAAAGTGCAGGACCTCTCTAAGGGTATTCCTTGCCATCTGGAATTTTTAACTCTCAGACATGCCCACACTGAACCTCTAGCCATTAGTGAATCACAATTATGTTTGTGTAGTCCTGTAGAGGTTCCTGTGGAGATTTCTGTTCTACTAAGTTTTGAATCTTTCCATCTGCCTGTCCATCCAATTTTGGGGGCAGTGGTTTCCCTGTGACTGTAATCTTCTGGTGGATCTAAGAAGAGTTGATTTTCAGCTCAGCATATTTCTTGTGAGAATCAGAATGATGATTTCCAAGCTCTCTATATGCCAGGTCAGAAACTGGAAGTCCTGTATATATCTTTTTATGTGTTTCTCTTGTAACTAGCAGGGACCAGAAAGTCATAAAATGTATGTAGAGTGAAAGAGTCACTTCTCTGTGACCACTTATCACTAATGTCAAATTAAATTCCTTAAAATCTAGAACATTTTCTTTTTGTATCTCCCATATGCCAGTGCCCAGCATCTAAAAGCATTTTCAATGAATAAATAATTTAACTTGTTTCAAAAGCATGGCTTTGTGGTCTGAACCGACACCTCTGGATATGCTCAAACTTCTTATGCAAAAGAAGAGAATGCACTAAAAATAAACCACTTCATTTTAATTTACTTCACATCATACCTAGTAGAAAGATAGGCACTAGAGAATAGTTAATGACAACCATGAAAATGATGAGACATTAAAGGGTGTCCTGATAAGCAGATAACTTTTCCATTTTGAGATGTCTTTTCCTAACATTTTGTACACAGCACTGCAGGAAATAATTCGAACTAAATTCATAAATACAAAGTAAAATAGGTGGAGATAAAGACTTACATTTTATCAAGAAACAGTTTAGATGGTTCTAGTTAGTTTGCAATCTTTCTTTTGCTGCCTAGTCTCATTCTACAAAGACTGGATTCCTAGGGTACAAAATGTCTCTCTTTATGCTTCCTCACCATTTAGCATCCTTATGAGGGAATTCACCACAGAGTTCTTCAAAGGGGAGCAATTCAGCACCCCAGGGCCAGGCCAGCAGCAGCGCTTCCCAAACCATCATCAGGCACTTTTAAGGATGAACAACAGCTCCCTAGGAGGTGTAGTGCAAATCCAGCCCTTTAAACTCATTTACTTTAATTGCGTAACATTTTAAATACTGCACGCCAGTGAGAGGCAGGTGGATCAGCAGGTGCAATGTGGCGATCTGCCAATAATGGCATCAGAAAAACAGTCCCTTACAGAGGCAAGAAGCAAAAGAGACTGAGTGAAGAACTCCTCTGAGCTTAATGTCTATTTCATCCGGTAATTGCAGCAGAGGGGAGGATTTCCAAGCAATCTAAACCAAAGCTGTTTTATTCATTTTTAGCTATGCATTTTTTTTTAACAGGGGAGGTCTCAGAAATAGAATTTTAGTCCAAATTCAGCCAAGTCCTTTCTGCATTCACCCTACTGAAACTCATTTATGGGTAAAGATGTTAGAGAAAAGAGAAATCATGAAAGCAGATGTTTTCTTTCTAAAACTTTTTTAATGAACAATCTGAAGTATATCATGCTAAGTTTTATATTGGGGGTATTAATTTCATCCAAGTAAAATTTTAAGGCAAATTATTAAAGGAATTCATGAGATTAATTTCTAAACTAATAATAAACTCCAAACTACAAAAATTTTCTATTTTTTCTTTCATTGGTACTCTTCATGTACAAGGAATAAAAATTGTGCAGATAAAGTATAAAAAGACAGTATGGTATATGTTATTTAAAAAAAAACTATTAAAATTAGAAATTCTTGGAAATACCCAAATTGGTTAGAGAGGTAAATGAACACAGATTTATTATCTCTACATCTTTTTTATTTGCAAAAACAGGGACTTCATGATAATGCTTTTTATCACAGACATCATTAATTTTTTTTTAATATTTTGACCGAATTGAGCTCTGGAGATATAGTGGTGGTGAGTGGAAAGAAGTGAATGTTTTGTTTATCAAATACCATCTCAGTTTCAGGCTTCCTTTTTGCCAAAGTGCAACTCCACTGAAGTTTATACAGAATTGGCAGTTAAAGTATCATCATATAAGATACCCTCAGCAGCAGCAGCTCAAAACAATTTAGAGTAAGACAGAAGAAGGAAAATAGAAGGGAAAAGTTGCTAAAATTTAAGATCAGTATTTGCCAGGCCCCGTGGTTTATCTGTTTCATCTATGTATTTGAAGGCAGATGTTGTTCATTCTACTTTTCTTTTGTGTTAACCGAGGCTAAGAGGTGTTAGCCCCAGCCAGACAGCTATTGGGTGGTGCAGAACAGTTTCAAATAATTTTATCTTTATGCCACAGTGAACTATTTGCTTGGCACACATGCTTTGCAAGATATATCAATAATTTAGGGATTATGTGATAGAAATGAGTTTTTCTTCATATTTATTTTACTACCAAGACAATGGCAGTAATGAAACCCCTAAGAAGAGAGAGATCTGTAGAAAACTATAAACGGTTATATTCAGAGTCCTGCATACATGTAAGTTATAAAGAGGGTATAGACGGCTATACCTTCTCTAATTTCTGCCTTTTATTTCTATACTTTCTTTTAATAAAAGTACGTGGGTCAGCTGATAACTCAAGAAATACCTCCCATATACATACCTCTGTTTTATTTTTACCCTGTTCACTGGGCAATCCAATATTTTCTATTAACTTACACTCACCCATTTCATAACTCACTCTTTCATCATCAATCAGGGTATCCTTTCAGTCATGGCAGTACCCAGGGAAGAAAGCAGGCAAAACAGGGATGTAAGAATATATCTATTTCACACCAAAATAAAAGTGAGTTCAGAAAAGGAAACTTGTATCATGAAAAACTTTACATAGCATACTGTGCTCCCACTCTGCAGATCCTCATAACCAGTCATTAGAATTGCAGTTTGCATCATTTTTCTAAAAAGTTGTCTAGAGTAACTTACGCTTTTGTCTCTGATGTTGAAAACTTTCTCTGGTGATATTTAAGTATCTCTCCTCTCTGCCCCAGCACTCACAATGTCTTGAAAAACCTTGTCTGGCAGTAGCAGGAGTCCTGAAGCCAAGTCAGACAGACTCAAGGAGTTGTGTTATGTAGGGATTTGAGGCTTCTTATTAGATATCAGGTGAGAACAAATGACTAGCTTAAAGTCTGTGATATTCTGTCATTTGAGTAGTGAGAGGTTGGTCATTTGCTTATCCAGTCTGTGGATTACCCAGATTCTAACTCTGCCATCCCAACCTTATGTTACTGAACCAAACTTGGGTCCACTTGCCCTTGCACAGTAAAGCCAATTTACTGACACTGGGGTGTGGTGAAGGAAAGTGCAGTGTTTATTGCAGGGCACCAAGCAAGGAGTCCAGGGCAGCTAGTACTTAAAAGACCTGAACCCCCCAAAGGCTTTTAGGGAAAGGTTTTTAAGGACAGGGTGAGGGAGGGGATTTGGGGGGTGTGTGATCAGCTTGTGGACATTTTTCTGATTGGTTGGTGGTGAGATAATTGGGAGTCAACAATATCAACCTTCTGGTTCCAACAGGTCTGGGGTGTGCGTGCTTGTGGACAGCCTACAGTTAACTTCTTCCACCTGGTGGGGTTTCAGTATCTGCCAAACAGCTCAAAGGACATGGGTCAGAGTATCATCTATAGTCCTTGAGGAAGAACTAAAGGTCCTTGACTTTGTTTAGTGGCTAAAGTTTTATTATTTTGTCTTGTTTGACTATTTCCCTTTCTTTCTGGATTAAATTTATTCTTTGACTAAAATTTTTCTACAGACAGAAGGCAGGCAGAGGACATGGGGTGGAGGGTAGTCCTCTTCTGGGAAGGCCTCATAGGATGCTGCTCGGTTACACTAGACAGTTTAAAACATTTGATTCCTTTAAGAAGTTAAAGAAAAAACAAAGGGAGAAATAATCAGCCTGTTTTTTCATTCACAGAAGTTCTGGGTAAAAGAAGCAGCTAAAACCAACATATGAAATATGGATTTGATATATCAGATTTTTAATTACATTGAATAACAGAGTTGCTGAACTATTCATGTGGTGGAAATGATTAGACACATTGCCTGGTAGGTAAGAGAAGTGGTGCAGCATACTTTCTGTCTTTATTCTTGTGAACAACAGAATTTGTCTCAATACCAGAGATGGAGACAGTCAGAAAGGTTAGGTTAATTTCCAGTACAATGGCCAGAAAGTTACCAGGGCTAAGGCGTGTATAAATCTAGGATTTCAAAAAGAAGGGGTGTGATAGAAATGAGATGGATACAATGAGTTTTGAGAAATTTGGGGAAATTTTTTGGCTTACATTCAATTTATTAATGTAATGAGTTATTCACCATTTTGTTTCAAAACTGCATTATTCAGGGTTCTTCGGTGTATATTGCCAAATTTAGGATTCTTACCAATCCATTAGGTAAGAAATGGAGTTCCAGTTGTAGTTTTAATTTGCATATGCCCTATGATTATGTAGGTTAAACAACTTGTATATTTAAACATATTGTGAGCTCACAATAAATAACACTGTATTATAACCAGTCAGTGTCTGGGGGGTTATCATAAATAAAATTGTTCAGGGAATCTGTTATTTAGAAAATATAGTTACTAAATTAAGAAATTAAAGCATAAATATTTGACTCAGTATTATAAAATTGTTATTATTTGTTAAAATGCAAAAATTCAGATTGTTTTCAAGATTGACATTTAGTTTTTGAATTACCCAGTATGTTTAGGAAAATCTATGGCATGAGAACCAATTTAGAACATATCTTTAAGGCTCCTTAGTGATAGACGAATCTTAATAGGTTTAGTGATTTAACTTACTCTGTGTGCAGCATTTATTAAAGCTATCAGAATTGAACAGTCTCAAGAAAATGAAAAATCCAGTGTTTTCAGGTCTTTTATGACAAAGAAAATCAATGATCATATGTTGAGGCTTTTCAAAATGTGATTTCTGTATTTTTGAGATATAATTGGTATATAACATTATATTAGTTCCAGGTGTACAACATAATGATTAAATGTATGTGTATATTGTGAAATGATCACCACAATAAGTCTGGTTAACATCCATCACCACATATGGTTTCCTTCACTGTACAGAGGCCTTTTATTTTGATGTAGTCCCTCTTGCTTATTTTCTCTTTTGTTGCCTTTGCTTTCGGTGTCAAATCCAAAAAAATCATTGCCAAGACCAATATGAAGGAGGTTAGTCCCTATGATTTTCACAGGAATTTTATGCTTTTAGGTTTTTTGTTCAAGTCTTGAATCTATTTGTGTTGATACTTGTGTGTGGTGTAAGACAGTGATTCAGTTTTATCCTTCTGCAAATGGCTGTCCAGTTTCCCTAGCACCATTTATTGAGAGACTATCCTTTAAAGGGTCTTTAAATACTGTGGGTGTGTAAATACTGTGGGTGTCTTTTTTTCATATCTAAAGAAAAATAATCTAGTAGTTTTTTCTATTTGATTGGTATGCTGTTCTACATCAGCAGATTTTTTTTTTTTAATGAACCATTCTTTCATTTTTAGGGTAAATATAATTTAACAATGATTCCTTGTTTTTCTCAGTTGTTGACAATTTAAATTTACTAGTATTTTATTTATTGTTAAAAATATATGCGTATTTGTAAATTGTCTTATAGGTAATGTGTGTATAGTTTATATGTTTTGAGTATCAGTTTTTTATTTGTGGAATTATTTAGTAGCATAATATCTCTTCTATATTTTGGAGCTATTTACATATCCTGATTTTTTTTTCTATTAATCCTTGAATATGTAAAACAATTGACAAAGAAGTAACAGGGCTGACTTGTTTTTCCATTAATTTACTCTTATGTTTAATTATTCATAAAATATGTTAAGATAAGGTGAGGTATCAGAAACACAAATAGTAATATAATATTGTTCTTGACTTTAAGGAACTTAGTTTGTGAAAAACACATGTAAGATCAAATGCAATTTAAGGTCCTGGTTGCTTTGATAGTTTTTTAAGGACTAATGTGAAAGAGAAAGTGGAGATGAGATGGACAACATACAAATCCATTGACCAGTCAATCAATGGGAGATGACTAGAGACGCCTGCCTCCTGACATGATGAAATACAAACTACATAGCTCTATCTGTATAGTATTCTTAGTTTACAAAAATAGTGCTGAACCTCATTCTCACCATCCCCACAACAATAGATTGAATGAAAGATAAAGGGACAATTTGTACAACAAAACAAGCAATCAGTCACCCAAATCCAGAATGTGAGACGTTCTTGAGTTCAAATGGTCTTAAAATTGGGTTCTTAAAAATCATGGCATTAGAGGAAAGATTGGAAGAAGGTGATCAAAAGTACAAACTTTTATAAATAAGTACTAGGGATGTAATGTACAATATAACTATAGCAAACATCTCTGTGTAATACACAGGAAACTTGTAAAAAGAGTGGATCCTAAGGGTTCTCATCATGAAGAAAAAGTTTTTTCTTTTCTTTTTATTGTATCTATAAGAAGTGATGGATGTTAGGTGAACCTACTGTGGTAATCACTTCACAATACAGATAAATCAAATCATTATGCTGTACACTTTAAACTTCTACAGTGATTATGTCAATTATTGCTCAATAAAACTGGAAAGAGAAAAGAAATGGACTAAAAAAGATGAGATTGTTATGGAGCAAAGGAGACAAAAAATAGGCAAACAAAATGCAGTGTGTATATCTTGTTTGATCCTAATTTAAACAAATCAACTATAAAGAGACATTTGTGAGGCAGTCTTGGAAATTTGAATATAGTCTGTACTAGCTGATTTTAATAAATTTTGGTATGTGTGATAGTATTATGGTTACATTTTGTAACTGTCTTTAGAAATACTTAAGAATTAAAATTTAAAAAATGATTGCCTGAGATTTGCTTTAAAATATCAAATTACAACAATGATATAGAGATGATAAAATTGGCAAAATATATTTATTGGAACTGTATAATGAGTACATCATGATTCATTATACTGTTCTCATTTTTTCGATATTTGAAAAATTTTCTGTGATAAAATTTTTTAAAAATAAGAGACCTGAGGCAAAGATAAACCTCTAATCTGAAATAATAAGGAACTATTTCCTCATCGTGTTCAAAATATTGTTTATGTAAATGGACATTCTTTTATAACCTGCTGCTAAGACCCATGCTATGCTATTTAGAATTGATGATTATGTTCCATCTGAAAATAATCTTTGAAAAGACACTATCCAGACGTTATACAAACAACATTCAAAAGACCTTATTCAGGAGTCGATTATAAAATGCAGTTTTGTTAAATTATCACGGACTGTGGAGAAAGAAAGGACATAGCAATTGGAGAGCTGTTTTCTCCCCATTAGCATTAACACGTATAAAATGCTTCTTTTTTTTCTCAAAAAAGGATACATAAAATAATACCTAAATATTAGTATGCATTTTTTGGTAGCAGATAACTTCCACATGAAAACAGTAAAGACAAGAAAAAGTAAAGCTTCAGATGTATAGAAATATATTCAATATTAAAAAATTAATTTACTCATATAAAAAAATACTTTAGATGATCACCCCCAGAAGAAAAAGCCCCCCAGCAACTGTGCTAAAATAAACCACCTTCTGAGAAGCAACTGCAGAAGTATGATTTCCTTGATTTGTTTTCTCTGTCTACTCAGTGAATTCATACTAACTTCTGCCACCACCTGGTGATGAAATGGCTGGGAACCTTCTCCCTGATACAGAACAGAAAAGACTTCCTGCGCCACAAATCTTCTCTTGGCTGTTGAGGGGCACTTTGGAAAGTATGAAAGAGTTTGAAAATACGCATCAATTTTGTCTGCCATCCATTTTTCATTGGAAAGTTGGCACTGCTGGGACAGCAAGAGAAGGAGTCAAGAAAAAAGGGAAAAGAAATAGTCCAACTCATTAAAAGAATAGATGAACGCAATGAATTCTGCAGATAGATGATGAAGCACCATCTGTGACCCAATATACAGTTGACAGAAGTAAAATCTGTTTCTCCATTTTTTTAAAAAAACATTTCTATCCAAGCTGACTTTTTTCGTATGAAATTTCCCTAGTTTCAGAAAATATTATAAATTGACACATTACTCTATAAAAATTCCAGAAGATTCTTGTAATTACTAGGCAAGTTTTCCTACCATAGAATTATTTCAAAGAGTTTAATGAAAGGTATTCTAGCAAGTAAATAGCATATAATTATCGTTCCAGATCATCCCTTAATAGAACCAGGAAGGCATCAAAGATACAAAGTTTAATAGGAACACAAATCGCAGTACACATCCCAGCTTCTGCCAGACTCTTAAGACAATCTATCATGTTTTAATCCATGAAATACTAAATTTAAGGTAAATAAAATAAAAAGGATGAGGTTTCCTTGACTGAAACACTCGGAAACCTCAGTGTGTCTAGCCCCTCCCACAGAGCAGAGTACCTTCTCACACAGGGAGAGCTCATGGGTCCCCAGACTCATCAGTGGGATTCTCTGCATCCAATTACATAGTACTCAGTCCTCTAACAAAGGCAGGGCTGGAGGGGAGAGACCACCGTGCATAGAGTAACCCGCAGGCAGCTACCCTCCTGTGCACAGCGTGTGATTTTGCTTTGTTCCAACTTCACAGCAGGGCCCAGCAATTTTTCTCCTGAAAAAGAAAATCTACTCCAAAAAAGCACTAAGATGCAAAGCTGACTCTACAGAAGATTCTTGGGGACACAGAAGAGAACTTATGCCACATACTAGAAAGCAAACAGTCTAGCAAAACATCTCTTTGGAGGTTTATATTTTCCCTCACATTCTTCTTTTATGAGTAGCCACCAGCCCGCTCTTTCCTTTCAAAGTATTCCCCATAAGACAATACCCTTGGCTTTCCTTTTTCTGACTAGACCTATTTGAGGACTTACAGGCCCTGCAGGCCCAATTCAGAGCAGGTTTATCAAATCATTCATCTAATGAACTCCTCTAACTGCCTAGAGGGAATCTGCTAAGAAAATTCAGTTTTGTCTGTCATTATCTTTGCATCCTGGAATGTGAGAAAAGCAGCTGTTAGGATAAGGCTGGAAGGGCCCTCAGTGAAGTGCATGTACATACAGGTAAGCTTTCTTGTACTGTGTAGAGCCTTTGCAGAACAACAAATGTCCTATGTTACTTAGAAATAATCTCCCCTCATAGCAAGGAGGCCAAGCAATGGGGATGAGCCAAAATTACATTTACCACAAGGCTGATTTCCACAGAAGCCTGCTGCATTAAGTTTAGGGCCCTTCCCTCGCACAGGCCATTTAGATCCTGGGATCTGGCTGTGTTATGCAGTTTCTTAACTTTTAATGTGCACATGAATCACCTGGGAATGTTGTCAAAATGCAGATTCTGATTGAGTAGGTCTGAGCCGTGGCCTAAGGGTCTACATTTTGAACAAATTCTCTTGCTTCTGGTCCATGGGTCACACTTTGAGTAGCAAGGAGAATGTTCTAATGGGGCAGGGGTGCTAGTGGTGGTAAAAGAATGGGAGAGGGAAGGGATAGCAACTTGCAGTCAGAAGGCATTTCTATGTAAAATTTCTGGTAAGTTAATGAAAGAGATACTCAGATTTCCAAGGTGCCAATACTTTGTTTTGATTTCTTCATCTATTCATTCTAAATCCTCTATATCAATTTTGTAACTGATTTTATATTTGCAATTTTGTATTTTTCTTAAAGAGGACCCCTAAAATTGTAAAAGTTTCAGGCTACATTAAACCTGGATCTGTCATTATCTGTGGGGAACCAGAAATTTGGTTTGAGATCATGTTCATCCACTTAGCCTCAACGGTTCACATCTGAGAGGAGGAATTTATCAGAAGGAAGTAGGGCAGTGAGGAGAAAAAAATATAGTCTGGTGCAAAAAATAAAGCCCAGAAACATCTCTTTTCAGTCAACGCTGAGCAAAGAATAAGGAAGAAAGAAAAAAACTCTTGGCTTTACAAAAAAAAAAAAAAAATTCTCTACAACAATAAATAATGTTATTATGTTAATAAAATTAGGAAGAAACTATAATTACTATTTGAATAAAAATAAATTTAAACTTTTTAAAGTATTCGTTCAACAACATACCAGAGAATTTGTGAAATCTTGGGGAAAAAAAGAGAGTAAAATTTATGGGGCAGATGTGAAAACTCAAAACCACAGAAGTTTGGATATATTCTATCCTGGGAAATAGAAAAAAAAATTTCATGTTTGAAAAAATAGGAAAAAACTTTAAAAAGAGGCATAAAATATAATGTAAAGTAAGATTGTGATATCGATTTGTATGACTATAACTCTAGAAAATAAACTTTAAAGCCTGGCCTAAGCAGCATCAAAGCAAAAGGGAGGTCACTTTTGCTGTAGTAAGTCACTTAGATGGAAAATACTGATGCAAAACTCATGGTGAACTGGCAGGACATAAGCCCCTGGGAAAAATATCAGTATACCAGTATCAGTCTATGGAATCTTAAATAGACAAAGATACAAAAGGGAACTACAAGCCATGAAGAATACAAGTAACAGAAGAGAATTATATTTTTAGTAAGTTCCATAACTTAATTGAATCATTTTCAAGGATCAAGCTTTGTTGAACATGCACATATTCTTAGATTAAAAAACCAATACAAAAAATGCATAAGATCTACATATTGTATAAACATATTTAAAATATACAAAAAACTTTAAATTAGAAAAATGCTTTTCTGAAACATTTCAAGGCATCAAATATGCAATGAAAGATATTTTGGAAAACCAACCAATTGTGTCAAAATTGGTCAACTAAAGCTGTATTTAGAAGTAAAACTACAGTATGACATGCTTCAGTTATTTAAAGAGAGAAAAGAAACTACTTTTAGCTATGGTAATTAGAGAAAGAAGTATGTAAGAAAATAATTATGAGGAAGAAAAATTACAAAGCAGAAGAAAATAGAGGGGAAAAACTAGAATTGATAAGTCTGGGAGCCATGATAGTTTAATCAAATCTAAAACAAAATTCCAATAAATGTAAATTTAATTAACAGAACAAAAATAAAAATTAGAAATGTAAAATATTGCCTTTTTTAGTAGAGAGAAACTGAAACCCATCTCCAACTTCTTTCGAGGGACATAGGTAAATTTAATTGCTAATATTGGAATATAAAACAAGATTTTGAAAGGAGGAGGTGAAATTGAGCCTCAATACAAACTAAAACAAGGGCCTTCAGGAAGTGAACTTCTCCCTAGGGGTGGGTACTTAAAGGCTTTATTGTAAGAGAACATAGTTTTTACCAGAACTGATTTTTTTTTTTTTTTGACAGTGTAACTCCCATTAAACTTCTGTTAATTGTCTATGACTTTCATTTCTGAGAATTTTGTGTGAAAAGCAAAACTAGAAATCTTCTGGAATCATGCACTTTTGAAAAAACACATTATCTGAGGCTGTACCCACCTAATCTAAGTTTCCAGTGGTTGCCCTCTCTGGGAATAATTGGGAATCTCTATCTGGGAAAGTTCAGCATTTTCAAACTCATATACTTTGTGATGTTAACTCAGACCTAGCGGATGCATTAGATTTGATTTTACTTCACACAGGGATACATCATTCCAAGAGAATGGGAACAGCATGAGTTGATATGTGGGGTTGTCAGATTTCACTGAAATTTTTAGCTATTCTATCTCTACTCAAATGGCCACGGGCCCATCATTTTGTTATTAGCACACTAATTGGAGGTTGCAGGGAAATATGTCCTCATACATGATAATCTGCTTCTCATCAATTGGTTTCAAATCCTATACCACGAGATAAAACATGTCTTTTAACAAAGTTAAAAATTACCCTGCCATTTTGTCTCTGCTCTTGCACATGAGACCCTGTGGATCTGAGTTTGTCAATCTTGTGGTACCTTGGCTGAGGCCATAAGAAATAGTCAATGGACTTTAATATTCTGCACCTTTCTACAATATACATGAGTGTTACTATCTTAAGCACAGACCCAAGATACACTTAGTAGAAGTTTATTCTTTCACTGTATGAATATGCTTGCCAACTGTCCAACCTAGGATTAGGGAAACTCTCACAAGGCCTGTCACATTCAGAGAGGGAAAAAAGTAAATGAGAGACAATTTGAAATTTAATAGTAGGATGGCAGACTTAAATCATGTTAAATGTGACCTCCACTTCTGGGCAATATGATACAATGGGACCTAGATTTACCCTCCCACATGAAACAACTGAAAATAGATAAAAAGAGGTTTCAGTCATTGGGCATCAGGTAGTGAAGAACAGTGATTCCTGAGACAGGGAAACAAAATGAGCCTTACAATTGCTCCAGCTTCCTGTCTGGAGAGACTGTCTAGGCCGCAGTGAATTGAGTGGGAACCCAAGCAGAACCAGGAGGTCTCCCTCAGTGGAGAAGAAAGTTGAAAGTCTGGAAAAGCCAATGTGGCTAGGAATCACAGGCCAAAGAGTATATGTAGGGTCTGTGCATTTACATCTGTTGAATTATGCCTCAATTAGTGTGTGTATATGTATATGTATTTTAATAATGTATTGTATGTCTGAAGTTGAAAGCCAAGGAGAAAGTGCTATGAGGTCTGATGATGTATTGTTGGGACTGTGTTTATAGCAAGTAAATCTTAAAGTCTTTTTATAAAAAGAGGCTCATTTTTTCTCACATCAAAGGAAATTATTCTCTCATTGGTTTACCTGACCGTATATGTCATGAACTACCTGGGTTATTTCTGTGTTTTTGGCTTTTGCCCTTTTTTAAATGCTTCATAGTTTCAAGATGGTCACTATAACTCCAACCATCATTTCCACATTCAGGGGGAGAAGGGAGTAACAACCCCTTTTTAATCAGGAAAATAAAACAATTTTACTGTTTCTTAAATACTTAAATGACATCTTAAGAACCCATCCTCAGAGACAGCATATGTTACATTGGTAATTTTAGTTTCACTTTATATCTACATAAAGTGTAGAAAAATGTTTGTGTTGTAAAGCTTCCCAGCTGTAAGAGAGGATGGTAAAGGGAGTAGCTTTTCCAACAAGGAGGAACTGCGTTGGAAAGAGTTGTGGGTTATCCAAGCCACAATATCTGCCACAAAGAAGGCAGCTGAGGCTTGATTGGAGGGATTATATTTCTTGTTAAGGACTTAAGGCTTTATCCATAAGAGAAATGAAGATACATTTAGAAGCTTTAAGCATGAGAATTACAAAATATGGCATGTTTTTTGGAGAGGTTACTAAAGGAGTTCAGAAGAGAAATAAAGGTGGCTTGGGGTAGATGATCAAGGTACTCATAGTAGAGGTGGATAGAAGTTGATAATTAGAGAGGTAATTAGGAAGTGGCATTACCAATGTATGAAGGTTGGATTTCAGATTTTAAAGAGATGAGATGAGTGATTTTCAGGTCTTTTTTTGAATGTTTGAGTGCTGTGGATTGAGATAGGAACTGAAGCTGCATGGAACATAAGTTTGAGGGGTAGATTTCTTTTGAGTAATTGAGTTTGAGTGTCTAAAAGAAGTCCACCTGGAGATGACAATTAGAAAGCTATTTGGAATCGGAATTCAAAGGAGAGAGTGAAAGATTTGTATTTATAAATGTACCACACAGCATTACATGCCACACAGAAGAAGAGAACCTCAGAAAGAGCCTTAAAAAACTCCAACAATGAAAAATTTATCTAGTGGACAAGTCAACAAAAGAAAGTGAGAACCCATGGACTAGAAGAAAACCAGGAGAGTGGGTTCCACAGAAACCAAAGAAAGCGAATTGAGGAGGAAGCGAGTTGATCAGTATGCCAGAGGGTATTCAGATGTAAAGAAATTAATGAAAGATCAAAGATAGAAAAGAGCAAGAGAGATATCAGCTGAATGGTCATGATCCATATTACGTTGCAGTTTGTTTCTGGAGGGGTGCGGGGGGAGGTAAGTGAATGGAAAGTTGTCTTTTTTGATACATTTCATCCATCAAATTACATTTCATTGTCAAAGCAAGAAAAGAGTAGAGGGAAAGGATGTGGGTTAAGGGGAAAATATGCATGTGTTTATTATGAGTTGAGAGAATTAAGTATGTATAAATGCCAAGGAAGGACAGTGAGGGGTGGAGGGAGAGCCCAGGTGTGGGCATTGCAAGAAAAAGATAAAAGAGGATAGGATGAGGGCAGAGATAGGCTGCTTTGCAAATATGGACGTGGAATTGTGAGTTCCCCTGCCCTCCTTGTTCTGGCTTGTTTACTGTCTAAAGTGGAGGCAGCGTCATCTTCTGAACAGAAGGGAAGATGAACAGTTGAAGAAAATAGAAGAGGTTTGAAATAGTCATTTTGAAGAATGAGAGAACCACCTGACTAGGAGAAATAGAACGGTTGCCACAAAGTTTGAAAATCTGGTTGATATTAAGCTGTAAATGCACACTGGCAGCTGGGTTTAAATACCCAGGTGCAAGTTTAGAGAAGGCAGATAATTGGATTCATCCAGCTTTATGGTTTTGCCAAGCAGGTGTGTTGACAGGACACAGGCACAACAGACATTATAAATCTTGCAGATTGTGGTTAAAATGATGAAGTATGGAATTGAAAATATCTGAGGGGAAGTGTTCCATGAAAATAATGGCCTTTATCTTCATAATTTTCAAAGTTCCCAAATTTTCTGTACAGGAAATGTATTTCTTTAAATGCAGCAAGTCAATTAACTTTCAGTAGTTAAAATTTTAAGTAGCTCAGTATAATAGACATCACATATTAATCATTATGATTAGACAGCCTATAGCACTGTAGATTCCTGAATATCATCAATAGTTATAATACCATGTCCCTCACACTCACCTGTAGCACAGAAGATTTGATCCCTTTCTCTGGAGTAGCACATGAAGCTAGAGATGCACTGCCTGTACTATTTGGGTCATATACCTGCAGCTTGTCCTGGCCATCGTTTTTATGTGCAGCTCACCAACTGTCTTTACACTCTCTTTGAGATAGCGTCAGTAGTCTATATAGCTCATCCTTCTTTCTCTTTAACCCCTCCTCAAAGCAGGTATCAGGTAGAAAAATAGTCTTGTTCCCATTGGGTTGTCATCTATTCCTCTCAGTGCTGTCTCTGTTCCTGCATCCTAACTGTATTGAGATATGTTTTATTTCTGCCTTCTTTGTGTGCATATGCCAGTTAGTGCTTGCTGCTTCTATAAGCTCAAAGATCCTGATTTCTTCAAAGGCATTGGAAATCCCATTCATTTAATGGTGGTCACCATCTTGTTTTTCTTTATTTCTATGTCTCCCTCTTTGCTACCCAGAAAAATTCATTACTGTCATTCTTCCATCAGAATTAGAACTCTAAGTTCCTCTCTGACAGTTTCCAGATTCCTGATTTTCTCTATGTCAACTTTTTGTAACAGTCTCATTTCATAAATTTGACTGTTTTCATAATTTAAAATTTTCTTTGCTGATATCTTACTCATTAATATTTGAACAGTTTATTTTAAAAGTGATAGCTTGTGTCAGTAATACTGAACTAAGGAAACATTTTTAAAACCCATAGTTGAACAAGTTTTTAAATGTGTATATTTATTTATACATGTTTATTAAAAAGAAAAGAAAAGTGAATAAGTCACCTATATGTCTGCCATCAGAGAGCTGCTTTTCATGTCTTGGTCAATATCCTTCTAGAAATACAATGCAGATCTTTACAAATGTGTGAGATCAAGATGTAATTTTATTTCCTCCTTCAATTATTTACCTAAAAATATTGAAAACCTTCTTGTATTTATATTTTTTTGAGAAGTTTTTTGTTGGGTTGTTTTCATTAAGGATATTTTGTTTTCTAGGAGGCATGCAAGGCCTTGGGCCTAGGAATCCCTTTTAAAGTTCCTCCAAGTCAGTTAAAGTCATCTATCATTCATGAGAAGATAGCTGTTGGACCAGAAGTCAAAGGTATGTTATAGGAAGGACAAATTTCTGTTGAGATTCAGAGTCAATTCTCAGGAATTACAGAAGTAGAAAAAATGAGTGGAGCAATTCAAATTTTATTTTATTCATGTAGGTGGGGAAGAGCCATAATAAGGGAAATTTAAATGCACTTTTTAAATATATTTTTGTTATGCTAACATTTCAAAGTGATCATGAGTGTAATTCTTATAGTCTGTCTGTCAGAAGTGTTTTGTGACTTAGAATATAGTTTTCAAGGTTGTAAATTATTCTGTTTTATGCATAGAATATATGTACATCTATATTGGGCATTTATATTTTTATAATTAATTTTGCTGCAATGAAAAATATGATAAACATACTTACAGCTTATTACTTGCATGCACCTCAGATAATTTCATTAGGATGAATTTCTAAAGATAGAATTACAAGGTCAAAAGGTATCACGTTATAAGAAATTTGGCCTACTATGCCAATTGACTTCTGGGAAACTTCTAAATTTTATTACCCTAAGCAAGACATGATTTTAATGGAAAATTAATGGGCAATATATTTCTTTTGACTAAGCATGATAATAATCACTGCCAGAGAAACTAAGTATAAAGTAAAAATCATGCAGAACGAATCTAATCTTTTTCTACAATTACCCTTCTCCATCTAAAAATCCTCCTACAGATTCTCTTTTCTTTTAAAAACCATGAAGGGGATGCGACATCTTCTGATGATGATATCATTCATAACATATGGAAATCTATCCATCCATCCATGTATAGCAGGAGAGGGTTTTATCCTTCAAAGACCATATGCTTTGTTTTCAGCTTTGGTGAATCTTTCCTTCCTGATATAGATTTTATGTGTACATAATGTATATACATATATGGATGTATATGCATGTGTATATATGTGTATAAGTATATGCACATATATATATATATACTCATATACACCATGTTTAGACCACATGTAAATAGATTTAGGTTTGAAGGGATTTCAGGAAACTATGTTACATGCTTTTAACAGGCAACAGATAGTCGTGTTCAGCACATCAGTACATACCTGCACAGGGAATTAGAAAACAGAAAATATTCTTGGAGTTTGTGTGGCACAAGCACCACTTGGATCATTATTACTATGTGTTGAGATCAGAATATGCCTACCAGGAAGTATCTGAATGCTATGTTTGCTATTATACCTATGTACAAATCAGACAACTCTATAGATCAAATTAAGGATCTTTATTCAAATCTCTAACCTGTGAGTTATCTCAATCAGCATTCTGTTTTAAAGTCTTCTAAAGAAGGATTTTCTGGACTTTTTCTCAGGAGTTCATTAGAAAGTTTTCTCCTATAATTAATCTAAATTCACTGTCCCTTAGGATCACTTAAGCATCTTAGCAGTGTATTTTCTTCCTGCCTTCAAACAACGCATTCTCTCCTCATAGGGTTGTCCTTCATTTAAAGTATTCCATTTACAAAATCTATCTTAAAATGCACAGATCTGAATAGATTTTTTTCTTTTTCTTCTCTACAAAGAAAAATATGAGTTAAAGTATTATCTTTTGTTTCTTTATGAGCAAAGTTTTTAAATATCTTCTCTAAATAAAATTTCACTTATTAATCCTTATTTTCAATTTCCTCTACATATCCAAGTAGTTGTTAAAGTTTGAATAATTTACTTGACTATTTCAATTGCAATCCAAAAACTAATGGATATGAAATATACTTGCCTTGGTGAAAGTAAAAATGACTATATCAAGGAATATTTTATATGTGGAACAGAAATACTAATTTATGATAAAAAATGCCATATTAGAATAAAACAATACAGGAGCACATGAGTCAGACTGTATACAAGAGAAATGCATCCATTAGATGCTTATTTAAAATTTAAATTTAGATATACTTATTTTAATATTTATAGTCTTATATCTTGTTATGTATTAAAGAGTTGAAAAAAACATACTTTGCCAGTAAAAAACCATTGTGATGAGTCATTTGAAGCCTAAAATGACACATTTAATTTAGTCTCCTTATGGAGATCTTAAAATAGTTTTAGGCACTGCTAATATCTCTATATTAGAAAACTGTTTACTTTTAAATGATTTGTCTGGGCATAAAAACTCACAAACAATAAGAAACTTTTGAAAAGTTTTAGTCAGAAATTTTCTATTATTACTTTTCCAGAAAGCTACAGAATATTTAACAATATAGAAGGGTTGGATATTACCATTGCTTAAAGATATTATTTTGGTATTAAAGGGTTCATTTGCTCAAAATGGAAAAACAAAACAGGGATACAGCTTTTGATGATTTAAGGGCTAGTTACTAAAATCCATTTTCTTCCTATCATTTATTTATCATTTGGTTTATAATTTATTAGAAGAGGAAACAGGAAAATTTTTTAAATCTTTCAAAATTGTTTTCCTTTTCTTGTCATTCTTGATATAATAATTGATGCAATTAAAACTCTATAAAAGTAAAAGATGAGCATTTGATTTTTGTGATCATTTTTCCTGCTTTCACTTTTTCTCATTACCACGGATGATTGAGTTAATCATATAATACATCTATCCCTTAAGATACATAAAATTGTGACACAATCTCTAAATTGTCACCTTCTATGTACTAGTTGTACCACTCTGTGATGACACCTGATGTCATCTGTTTCTCTTATTTTCATTCTTTCTGACTAAATCTTCCTTTAGTATATAATATGCATGGTACCTTTCCATGGGCAAAACTAGTATGTCTAGTGAATGTGTCTTTTGAAAATGTCAAAACTTTGATGGGGTGGAAAATATTTAATGCTTTTTCCTATGCTGTCAAAATGTTGGCATTTGACAACGTGGGAAAATGTTTAACATTATTCCTGGAAGGCTTTGTAATTCTTGTCTATGAAAACTCTTCATTTCTTCTCCTATAGCCCTACTTTTACTCCATAAAACTTTAACCCTCGAGTAGCAGCCTTTAGCAAATATTGCTGTGTGCCACTTATTGTGCAATGCCATAGTCATAGCCAGCCTATGTCTGAGTAGGATAATATGCAAAAATTGATCATCTAATGGCATTTTTCTACATGGCAGTGGATAGGATCATGCTATAAGTATTGATGGAGCAAAACTATGGAATTGTCATTTTGCAATTGTATAATATCATCATTTCCAGCACTGTGTTTTGTGTAGAGACTAAGAGGAATGCTCAAAAGCAAAGTTGCCCCAAGGAAAAATATCTAGAGTATTATAGCAACTTATCTTAGAACATAAAGATGAATGCGTGGGGCTAGAGAGATTGGTGAAGAGAGATATTAGTTGTCACAAGTCATTTGTGAATTGAGGTAGAATATAAACTGGCCACTATTTTAAAGAAATGGAAGAAGTTTTAACAATCATAAAGATATAAACCTTTGCAACAAATGGTGATAAAATACATGATTTGTAATATTTGTAATTCTGCGTGGTGTGGCAGTGTGTGATGATTTTACGTTTGTTTTTGATGTGATTTGTTGTCGTTTTACTCATTTTCTTGTTCGAGTAGTTGACAGACCATTGGTCTAAGGAGTTCTATATCTTTAGATTCAGTGTTTCACCTCTGATAGCACCAAAGCATTAACATTTTTATTGAGATATAATTGATTTAACATTACGTTTTATAATGCAAGAACCACCTTAAAAAACTAAAGATGTTGATGAAGGATAGAGAGAATAAAGTTCCAGGGTTGGAGAATAGATAAACAGCAGCAAAGAGCAATGATTTGAAGTGATATATATTTCCACTTCAGTTGTAACTGAATTCTTATACCCATTCAAAATATAGCCAGGTGCAGATATAAAGATATCTCTAGTTTAATCTTTAATTCAAGGACTAAAGAAATAATAAATACAGTAACAAACTCTTGAATGATTTTGTGAACAAGGATGTATTTTAGAATAATTATTGTGACCATGTAATACTCTTTAGTCTATGGTACTCTACTTATTAATGCCGCATTCAGTTTCTTGAGATAAGTGTGTGGGAGGGATTATGTAACTGAGGAGAAACTGAAGGTTCTTAGGCTTGATGATAACATACATTCCATTCTGTTAAACATAATAATATCCAAAGTAACATTGTGAAACAGTGTCATGGACCTTAGGGCCTGGACCTAGTAATAAAAATATTCAAAATGGTTTCATATCTTCTCCAGTTCAAAGATGACATTATGGCTTTGGCATGTACCATGAACCATCATGGATAAAATATATTTTTATATCATCTATAAGTGGTTTATAAATGGTATGTCTATTGCATATGTGTGCCACATCTTCTTTATCCATCCATCTGTTGATGGACATTTAGGTTGCTTCCATGACCTGGTTATTGTAAATAGTGCTGCAGTGAACATTGTGGTACATGTATCTTTTTGAATTATACTTTTCTCAGGGTGTATGTCCAGTAGTGGGATTGCTGGGTCATGTGGTAGTTCTATTTTTAGCTTTGTAAGGAACGTCCATACTGTTCTCCATAGTGACTGTACCAATTTACATTCCCACCAACAGTGCAATAGAGTTCCCTTTTCTCCACACCCTCTCCAGCATTTATTGATTGTAGATTTTTTGATGATGGCCATTCTGACTGGTGTGAGGTGATACCTCATTGTAGTTTTGATGGTCCAAGAGGGAGGGGGTATACATATACATATAGCTGATTCCATTCTTTGTACAGCAGAAACTAATACAGCATTGTAAAGCAACTATACTCCAATAAAAATAAAATAAATGGTATGTCTAGATTTGATAGTTTAGAATTTTTTAAATCAATATTTTCAAAGTGGTCTGGACAATTGATGTGGGATTTGTTAAAAGAACTGCCACCAATACAGTAAATAAAAATCAAGACATTGTTATCTTTTTTAATCGATTGTTTTACTCCAAGTAGATCCCAGAATCAGAGGACTTGATAACAAAGCTTGTAGATAATTACTTTCACATTTGCTGGATAATCATTTCCTTGGTGGTTGTGAAAAAGCCAGAGAAAACTTTCTATGGATAGTAATGTAAATTTTTATCCCTTAAATAGGGACAATGATACATCTGTAATGAAAAAATTTCTATTATATGATTATAGAGAGCTTTGTGAGTTCTGCAGAAGTATTCCAAGAACCGTTGCAGGGTCCAGTGAAGATTAGGTGTGGATCTGCCGCAGTTAAATTCTAGCTATTTAATAAGAAGATAAGAGGTGTATAAAACTATTTAAATGTGTTCTATAAAAAATATAGTTGAAAGACACCAGTGTAAGGCACCTTAACTAATAAAAGGAAAATAATTGAGCATCACATTATTCTAAATAAAGCAATAGACAGTTAGAATACAAAGACCAGCCCATCCCTCAGGTCTACTCAATGTAGTAGGAAAGAAGATATAAAAAGCTATAGCTGATGAATGTGATTAAGCGGATATTTTAAAATTAGATAAAGATTTTTGGAAGACCAGAAGCAATTAATTTTGCCTTGGAAGAATGGCGAGGAAACACCACCAATTTGATATTTAAAGGGTGAAAAGTATTTCAGCCAACCTAGATGCAGGCAGAAAATATTTGAAGCAAGTGAACAAGGGCAAATTACCTTACTCATTATTAATTATTAATATATTAATATTGATAGTGTATTTAAATTATAATTACTCTATGACTATTAATACTCTTACTATTAATAATTATTATGTCTAATATTTGTGTGACTTTTACTATGTACTAGTACTATGCTACACATTAACTCATTTAATCCTCAACCAAGCTTGTTTGATATATAATTATATCAGGAACTATAATTATTCTCATATTAATGATGAAAAAAGTTGAGATGCAAGGAAGTTACATAATTTTCCCAAGGTCACATAGCGATAAGAGAGAGAGCCAATATAGATATGCAGACAGTTTATAGCTTCTGTAATCTCAATGTACCACTGCAACAGAAGAGCCGTTTGAAATAATGACACATCAACATGTTGATGAACTATGTATCAGTCATTTCCTATATTCTAGTGTTGAGCTAGACATCGGTAACAGAAATTAAATATCTGTTCTTAAAAAGTATGCATTCTACCTAGGCATATATACACAGGTAATTATAACGGGATAAGTAATAATAGCTAACATTTATATAGCTTTTAATTTTCAAAGTGCTTTACATATGTTAGTTTATCCAATGCTCATAATAATTCTATGTCAAAAGAACTATTATAAGCCTAATTTTTCACTTAAGGAAATTGAGACCAATGGCATGAAGTGACCTAAGACCACCTAACTGGTAATAATGGAGCCTTGCTAGAACCCCAGCAGACTAGATGCAAAGTCAATACTGTAGCAAGAGATATTCATTATATTACAGTATCCTCAGATCCGAAAATATATACATATGTTTAAATGTGACTTAAAATCATGGAAATGTTTTCAGCTTGGAGAAGAAAACTGGAAAAAATTTGCTCATAGCCTATAATAATAATAATGCCAGATAAAGCCTTGTTCACAATTTTCTTGAACCCATCACAGAGCTCTGGGGTCACAGGATAATGAACCAGCCCCAAATCTAAGGAGATGCAAGCTCTCTCAAGGAGATGTAAGACGTGAACCCTGGCTTACCTGGGCAAGATGCAGCCACACATTTGTAAGAAGAGTTCTGTTAGTGTGATTAGCAAATCAGTGGAGGATATCTAAGTGTATAATGGCAAGAGGAGAAGAAATTCCTGGTGTTGGCAAATATGAGAAAGTCTGCACTCTGAATCCTACCTGGAGCTCACAAATAACAATTATAATACATATGAATGAATGAATACAACACATATATACATAGGTAAGGTAGTTAGGTAGATGGGGATGGTTGGATGGGTGGATAGATGGATGATAGGAAAATACTGAGATAGTTTCCTCTCCTGCTGCAGAATTGGGTGAGGGGAACAGCTTCTGGGGAAGGAAGGAAGTATTAGCAAACTCCACTTGGAAACCTTCTGCACTATCTAACTTATGGAACAAAATCCTGCATATATAGGAGTAAAGGCAACAAACATCATTGTTTCTAGGACACTTATGAAAGCCCATTGTAACTGGCAAAAGTGAACAGTAAGTAAAAATTTCTCTCTGGTTCTGGGCTCAGAACTATACCAGGGGAGTGGTAGCAACACTAAGAATACCAGTTCCTTGAGTTGTGAGATCTGGTTCCTACCTAAAACAGAGACTTAATAAAAAATAAGAGATAACACACTTTCCACCCACATCCTCATCTTTAGGCTAAAAATCACCCTGTACCAAATACCTCTCAAGACACTTCTCTGATATGTAGCATAAAGGGGTGAACTAAAGCTGAGGGTAGAGCAGACATGGGAAGAGAAAGTAGTATCAAGCAAACCAGCCCCTACTTCAAAGGACAGGGACACAGGAGCTTGTATACAATTTCAGGCCTAGCAGAAGAAATGGCATGCCCATTTCCAGTCATAGAAGTTATTTGCTTCAGTCTCCACTATCCTACATAAGATCTCCATCTTTCTTTCTTTCTCTTTCTTCCTTTCTTTCCTTTTCTTGCTTGCTTGCATACTTTCTTCCTCCCTTCTCCTTTCCTTCCTCCCTCCCTCCTTTCTTCCTTTTTATTTCTTCCTTTTCTTTTTCTTTGTTTCTTTTCTTTTTTTCTTTCCTCTTTCTTTTCTTTCTTCTTTCTTTTCTTTCTTTCCGTCTCTCTCTCTCCCCCTCCCTCCCTCCCTCCCTTCCTTCCCTTCCTCCTTTTCTCTTTCTTTCTTTCTTAGGAAACTTTCTGGGGTGACAATAATGTTCTATATCTTGATAGGGTTGGAATACACAGATACATATTTGTCAAGACAGAACGTTTATACTTATTACATTTCATCATATGTAAAAAGCAAAAAGTAAATATTAGACTTGAGTTTTTAGATGAAACTTGTTTGGTGCCTACAATTTATTTTTTTCTTTTATTTATTTTTAATTGAGGTATAATTGACATATAATATTACTTTCAGTTGGAGAACATAACGACTTGGTTTTGTATGTATTGTGCAATGGTTACCACAATAAGTTTAGTTAACACACACTCATCACCACACTAGTTACACATTTCTTTTTCAGTTTAGTTTTTTCTTAAAAATGAAACATATTCGTACCATATTACCAGGAATTCTATGGCAAGGTATTTACAAAAGTGAAATCAAAATTTATGTTCACACAAAAGTTGTACATATCTGTGTGGCAGCTTCATTCATCACTGCCACTGCATAGAAACAACCCAGATGCTCTTCCTTAGGTAGATGGATAAACAGACCATGTCATATCCATGCAAAGGAATACTATTCAGCAACAAATAAAAGAACAGATTCTTCCTTAACATAAAAATATGGATTCATTTTGCTAAATGAAATGACTCAGATGCAAAAAGAGTACATGTTGTATGATTCCATTTATATGATATTCTGGAAAAGCAATAATGTAAGGATGGAAAATAAATTAGTGATTGCTGTGGTCTGGAGTGAGAGAGGGCTTGATTACAAAGAGTTAGCATGGGGGAAATTTTGGAGCGATGGAGCTGTTCTGTATGTTACTGTGATGTGATGGTAGAAACATGACTCTGACATTTGTCAAATCCCTCAGAACTGAACACTGAGTTTTACAGAATGCAAAATTTAAAAAAAAATCTACAAGAATGTCAGGGGGAATCCAAGAGGGAATGCAGACTGTGACAAATGAATCTACTTGTATTATAAATTAATAATGAAGCCACACTGAGCAAGGTTTATGGGAGAATAGAACTTTGGAAAACAGTTGTTTTGTGTTGATTTTATAAGGCTAAAGAAAAAAAGATCTGTAAACAAACATTATACTGGTTCCTCACCCCCCCTCCATCCAGCCACACACACGTTTTTATGTTTATATGTAAGCAATTCTGAAAACACTTGAATAACAACTAAATGGGGGTACGGTACTGAGGGTTTGGGAGTGTGGGTTTTGCTAGGTTTTTTGTATGTTTGTTCTAAAGTGGTGGGTTATGTGCTTGTTTAGAGAACCAGTAGAGAATAGGTGTGAGAAAGGAGAAGAGAGGGGCTGAGTGCTAGTGTAGTCCGGGAGGGGATAAAGGGAGAGAAGCATGGAGCTGAGTTAGAGACTTGGCCTTGAATGGAGGTAAAGGCTCATATTCTCAAGCTGTGACAGAATGAAATTAAGAGAGGAATGCAAAAAGCTTCAAGAGGCAGAAATCAGGAAGCTCATGCCTATTGACCACAATTCATTCAGTAAAATAGGAGAAAACACATCTCTAAAAATGAAGAGACTGATGACCTGTCCAGTATGGCACAATCTTTATTGAAAGGATATATCCCATGAGGTAAGACTAATATAGTCTTCTATTGAATGCTCTGGGAAAGACAATGAATTTCATTTGAATATCTATGAAAGTATCTGCCTACTATAGCAAAAACAAAGACCTTTTTATTATTTAAGATTTAATCTATTCAATGATTTTTGCCTCGCTTGACATTTTTAATGCAAGTGTTTAAGCCACTTTTAATGTTGAAAACAAAGAAGCAGCACTGGAAACATTTATGCCTGCCATATTTTGGGGAATATTAAATAAAACAGAGCACCAGATAAGTTTCAAGTATTCCTGCAATCAAAATATGTTTTTTTGAAATAATACATATTTTAATCCTGAATATTCAGTGTTTTCAAATGATGAGCTTCTTAAGGAAGATGAGGAGGATGCATTAGTTCAAGAAAAGGAAGCTTAGTGTGAAAATGTTGAGCAGCTTAATTTACCCAAGACCCCCAGAAGCTACTCATTTCAAAGTGGAAAGGCAGAGTGTAACCCAATGCATATAAATCAGATATTGAAATGACCAACTCCAGATTTGGAAAGAGATCATATCCTCCTAACACCAGCAACAAAAATCTCACAGTGGCAATCTAAAGATGTTGGCCACCAATGAAGTACAAAACACTAATAGAGTCCCAGTACAATTCCGTCCTCTTCCCTTCATTAGCTAATTAATAACCAGTTGATATGCTTATCATGGAAGCATTTACCAAACCAATTTTAGTGGCATTCTCTGTGGACCACAGGGTTAAATAGTGTGGAACTATGGTAGGGGTGAGTTCTACTGTACAATTTACTCAGATTATGTGAAACCACACTCTAATTCAAAGAGCTTTACAATTTTCTTTTATTTTCTGGTTAATGTTAAGCCTACTTTACTTCAAAATATTTTATTAAATCCAATAGCTAGAGAATTTCAGTGTAATCTACTTAGATTATATTCTAATTTCATTAACAATATAAAATGCAGTTCTAATACTTATCAATTACACATCAGTTGTTAAATATTCTTAAGAAATGCTGATTCATTTTCATGAATCTGAATCTCTCCACATACAATTCAGTTAAATTGTCTATTAAAAAAACCATCATTTTTTTGTTACAAAACCAAAAATTAATATTGCTCAGTCCACCTTTCTAAAAATGTCTAATTTTTTAGGTGCTGCATTCTTGAATATACATGTTTAAATGAACATCCTTAAGGATATAAAATAGATTTTACAGGGACAATTAGTGGTTTGAATTTGTTAATATAACAAAATTTAAATGCAGCATGTAAGTGATATTTTGCTCAATTAATTATAAAGGATGACAGCTCAATTTTTAAAATACATGCTCTCACATTTAAGCACTAACAGTTAAAGCAACTTATTACTTCTGTTTCCGTCATAAATGCAGATATTGTTCTAATCTATTTTCTAAATAATTTTCAGCACACACGTGGTTGTTTCCTAGATGCTAGGTGATATTTTTTCAATTTACATGAAAGTCAAGTATAAGTAGGTCATGACATCTCTCATTAATCCTCCATCCACCAATCTTTTGTCTCCTAAAATGGAGTCCACTTCCTGAATTTCTGCTGGTTTGGAGGGAATTCCTGTTATCTATTTCCCTAGGCTATACTTTGCCTACAGGCTCATATTCTGCAACATGTACAGGTTACATGATGTCTAGCTATGTCCTAGCAAATCTGGCTAGTCCCATAGCTCCCACTGATCTGGTACCCTGCACTACCAACCAAATCTGCAACTGGCAAGTTTTCTTATTCTGTTACCGAGTCCATGCCTGTACTGCTTGCTGCACGACAGGCCAGTCAATTGAGAGATGAAGTATTGGGGCAAGGAATAGTGACTTTATTTAGAAAGCTAGCAGATCGAGAAGGTGGTGGACTTTCATCCCAAAGAATCACCTTGCCAAGGTTTTGATGCTAGTTATTTTACAGAGCAAAGAGAGGAAGGTGAAGAGGTAAAGTAAAAAAAGGGAATTAAATTGTTGCAAATATTTCCTGGTTCCAGCCAGGCAGTGGAGCGGATGTGTTCATTTCTTCTTTCCTGCAGCCAGTCACAGGTGAGCCTGGTCAGGATGTTTCCTGTGAGCTTAAACAAAGGTATTTAGCTTAAGCTCAGGCATGGGAAGCAGGGTTCCTAGAGTTGGACCATTAAGTATACTGTAAGCTGTAGGCAACATCCTTTAGTGATTACTTTGTAGCAAAAGCAGCAGAATACAAAAGCTTGAAGTAAAAGGAACAAAGCCAAGGGTGGAGTCAGATGTATTCTTCACTGTCAGGGTTCTACTTAGCTTAAATAGTGGGGGAGGCTGTAATTATTAAAATGAAACTAAATTCTCATGAATTATAAACCCACATTAGGATCTTAACACTCATAAAAGATGATAAATAACTACACAAAGCAATGATGATTTTGGTTACAGGGCCACTATGGTAGAATAAAGACAAGTGAGGGAAGTATAGGAATTTATAAACTATTATCTAAAGCAGAATCTTTGAGAATTATTGTAGATAGTACTTTAAAAAGTATCAGCATGAGCATGAATTGTCATTACTTAGGAAAACTAAAACCAAAATTTACTTGAATGAGCAGTTGTCAAGATTTTCCATCAAATAGCAGAAGGTGATAATTATTACTCATGAAGAAAAAAGATGAAAATTTCAAGGTTTTTACATAGCTGTGATTATTTTATTATATTAGTTGAGGGCATATCTTCTAAAGTTTTGCAGCAATTGTCAAATGAAGAAGTGCAAAAAAAAAAAAAAAATTACTGGCTCACATATATATTACTCCCAATGCAAAGTCTTGTGTTAGAGTAGTCTGTTTGAAGTACTGTATCTCCTTTGCAGAAAATGAGTGTCTTTGCTGTAAAGGTTGATATGGAGGCTTTGTTTCTATGGAACTGAAATTGAAGTGTCACATATAGTAAATAGAACATATATTTCAAGGTCTAATTCATGTGATCAGAATTAACTGAATATGTGTTGACTCTGTGGAAGTAACAAGTGAACTCATACCCAATAACGAAGACAATTATATAGAATCTGTATGAATAAGAATAGGATGTAAACTTATAGGGCAAAATCCTATGTAAATTGCAAGTTTAGATGTTTAGACATTAAGCGCTATCAGCTGTAAATGCCAAGCTTGTGATGGTTATTGCCACGCTTTTAGCTGCTTTTGAGAAAGTAACACAGCGTTTTGCTCTACACTGTACCTCTAATGCATGTGACGATCAAGAGCATAAATATCCATTTCATTGATTTAATTAATAGTGATTGTTACTATTTGCTCTACATCTAAATTGCCACAGACAAGGAAATTTTCAGGGTGCAAAATTTCATATCTTTACTTTTTAAATTTATTTTTAGTACTTGGGAAAAGTAGTTTGATATGGACTGTGTGAGATATGCTCTAGTCTATGATGGGAAAAAAGGTATAAAAGCAACATTTGGAAAAAGAATAGAAAAATTGGAAAAGTATTTTGATGACTGTAAGGAATTGTAAAAGCATAATCATCAGGAACTCAAGGTGTTCTATAGCTATATAGATCTGAAAGTACAGACATGAAAAAAGTGCTAATTTTAAACATTCAACCTGTTAATATAAATTAAAAGTATCAACTCTTATAGTGCCTAATGTTGGACTAGTTATGTATGACCATGATTAGTTATGTATGACATACATGTAAGTCAGTTTATTAGACCAATTTATTTCTCATCTCATGGTAGGAAACAGCAATGGCATTTTCACATATCAAGCCTCTTCAGGATGGCAAGCTGATACAAGAGCC
Organism: Hippopotamus amphibius kiboko; assembly: GCF_030028045.1. Taxonomy (NCBI): domain Eukaryota; kingdom Metazoa; phylum Chordata; class Mammalia; order Artiodactyla; family Hippopotamidae; genus Hippopotamus; species Hippopotamus amphibius. Next base: position 168,188,454 of record NC_080187.1, on the reverse strand, counting down.
TATGCTCATAGGATATTTTCCCCTGATAAATGTAACTTTTGCACTTAATGGATTTCTCCTTATACTAACTGCTTTGTCTCATCGCATGAATAGGGTTTACACTATTTTATAGTTTTCTACCAAGACCTTTTTAACCTGCCCTACTGCAAAAGTACTCATCTTGAGAAATAAAAATGGAAAAAAAAGATACCTTAAAACTTATTTTGGAGGTTGTAATGTTGGAGGAGACACTGATGTACCATTTCTTTGTGCTCCTTTCTTTGTAATGGGACAAATGTCATTGACTTGCACTCTGCAGATAGGAAAAGAAAGTTCTGGATTATTACTGTCATTTAAAACAAATACATTCCATGGGCCATTAAGAAATTAAGAAATGCTGCATTTTATTTCCTTGCTGTGTTTGAGAGGTATATGATAGATCCATAAAGGAAAGATTATCATAATAGTCATAACCATAATCATAAGTGACCATCTTTGTAAAGTGATTTACTATTGACCAAGATTTTACCTACATGCTTGCATTTGTTTTTACAGGCAGGTGGCTATAGTATTGACCAGAAAGCCCAGGGTCTTCTCTGAGAGTTGAATTTTACTGTATATAAAGGAATAGGTAGTGCATCTATGTCTCAGGTTGTTTTGGTAAAAGGGCACTTTTGTTCATCTCTCACAATATTAGTTTGATCCTTTTAATATTTTCTTTTTTGTGCTTTATTTAATTTTCCTACAGTTGACTTTGAGTGCATTTATTGACTTAATATTATTATCTCTGTGTCAGTCTGTCCATTATATGAAGGATTGTATTGAATTAAATTTAACTAAATAGTAGCATTTTCTTCCAGGATAAGATTTTGGATATTTTAATGAGGAAATCTTTCCTGTAAGTATCTTCTCAGAGGAGAGGGACTCCATTGGTAAACAGTGACTGTTTAAGGGAGACCCTCAGTTGCCTAAATCAGCTGAGAAAATACTTTCTAAAATGAATTATTTTGTGCTGGCAAGGACTCACTAAATAAATCAGAAGAATGATTTTTTTTCCTTCAGATAACCACATGATGTGAACAAGGGGCCTCTCACAAACTATGTCAATAGAGAAAGAGCCTAATCCTTTGAAATAGTCTTTGGCCAATGAAGCATTCCTGCAACATAGGCATCCTTCTGAGAATCATAAAGTATTCCTTTCAAGTGTGCTAATAAGGCCAACTGGCATTTATAATATGCTCCGTCAAAATCATTCTTTTCAACATTCTTTGCTAGCTCCAGAATTTAATTTTCATTTAATTCTAAAGATTTAATCACATCAACTTTAAATTTTAACCCTTCCTCAAAGAAAGATGTTTTAAAAATGACATTTTAAACTAAAATTGCTCAGATTTATCCTGTGATATATGTCAGCGGTGATGCTGAGGCATTGTACGTTTATGCACACACACACATTAAAGTTTGTGAAAATATTAAACAAAATCATATTGATGATAGTAATGAATGCATTTTAGTCATATTTTATATAGTCACCCACCAGTTGGTGCATTATCTCTCCAGATTCACAGGGCTTTTAACAGAAGTGAAACAATGTTTCCCTAAAGTATGAGCCTGCCTCCCAGGAAGTAAGATGAATCTCTGTGTATACAACAATGGTTCAGCAAATGCAATATGTGTGCACTGTGTGGCTGGGAGGCCACATTTTCCAAAGTATGTCTGAATCACATTGAGTGCTATTTCAAAGTTTATAATAACAACAACAGCAAGCATGTAACCTCTAAGTAACCCAGTATTATGCAAAAAAAATTATGAAGGTAGGCATTTAGAAAATGTATTCTAAAGCAAGATCCTGGGTGTTTATGTAAAACTGCTTGGAATTTGCCTTATTGTAATACATTAGCTTTTAGAGTCCTCTGCCCTGTTGGACTAATGACCTCTTCATTAGTACAAAAACTATTTGTATCCTGTTTAATTTTTTTTGTCCTAGACTCAGATCATTATATTTTACTTAAGATTATTCTGTACAAAAATATTCTTTCAGAGACTGAAAAATCATGAACAAGACAAGGATGCCTACTTTCACCATTTCTATTCAGCATAGCCCTAATCCTTTTTCTAGGCAAGAAAAAGGAATAAGAGATCCAAATAGGAAAGGAAGAAGTAAAATTTTCTGTTAGTGAAGACATGATTTTATATGTGGAATACCTAAAAGATTCCACAAAAAAAAAAAAAAAAACTGTTAGAACTAATAAATTAATTCAGCATAGTTGCAGAATATAAAATCAATAAACAAAAATCAGTAGTGTTTCTATATGCTAAAAATGAATGATACAACAAGGGAATTAAGAAAACAATTTCATTTACAATAGCATCAAAAAGAATAAAATACTTAGGGATGAACTTAACCAAGGAAGTGAAAAACTTGCACAATGAAAACTATAAGATTTTACTGAAAGAAATTAAAGACGACACAAATAAATAGAAAGACATCTGGTGTACACAGATTGAAATACTTAATGTTAAGATGTCAGTATTACTGATGGTGATCTACAGATTCAAAATGCAATCTCTATCAAAATTCCAATTGTGTTCTTTGCAGAAATAGAAAATCCATCATAAAATTCATATGGAATCTAAAAAGACCTCAAATAGCCAAAACAATCTTAAAAAGAACAAAGTTGGAAGTCTCACATTTCTGCTTTCAAAACTTATTACAGAACTACAGTAATCAAAACAGTATGGTTCTGGCATAAAGATAGGCATATAGACCAATTAAATAGAATAGAGAGCACAGAAATAAGCCCTAACATATGGTCAAACAATTTTCAACAAGGGTCCCATGATGATTCAAGGTAAAAGGACAGTCTTTTTAACAAATGGTGTTGGGAAAACTGCATATCCACATACAATAGAATAAAGTTGGCCCCTTACACCATATTCAAAAATTGACTCAAAATGAATACAAAGTCTAAACATAAGAGATAAAACTATAAGTCTAGCTACACTCTACAGTGATAGATATTATGCAATTATTGACTATATTCCCCACACTGTACATTTCATACCCATGACTGGTTTATATTGTAACTTGAAGTTTGAACCTCTTAGCCTCTCTCACCTATTTCTCTCCTCCCCCATCCCTCTCCTCTCTGACAACCACCTGTTTGTTTGTTCTCTGTGTTTATAACTCTGTCTCTGTTATGTTTGTTCATTTACTCTGTTATTTAGATTCCATATATAAGGGAAATCATACAGTATTTGTCTTTCTCTGACTTATTTAGCTTAGCATAATATCCCTAGGTCCATCCATGCTGTTGTAAAAGATAAGATTTCCTTCTTTGTTATGTCTAAGTAATATTTCATTGTCTGTATGTGTGTGTGTATATATATGTATATGCACACATACATACACACACAGTTACATAGCACATCTTTATTCATTTATCTATTGATGAGCACTTAGCTTGTTTCCATATCTTGGCTATTGTTAATAATGCACCAATAAACTTAGGGGTGCATATATCTTTTCTGATTAGTGTTTTTATTTCCTTTGGCTGAACATACAGCAGTGGACATGCTGACTCTAGTTATATTTTTAATATTTTTGAGGAATCTCTATACTGTTTTCCATATTGGCTACACTAATTTATATTCCTACCAACAGTGCATGAGTGTTCCCTTTTCCCACATCCTTGACAACATTTGTTATTTGTTTTCTTATTGATGATAGCCATTCTGACAGGTGTGAAGTGATATCTCATTGTGCTTTTGATTTGCATTTCCCTGATGACTAGTGATATTTAACAAGTTTTCATGTGCCTGTTGGCTACCTGTATGTCTTTAGAAAATGTCTATTCAGATCTTCTGACCACTTTTTACAGCAGTTGTTCATTTTTTATGTTGAGCTGTATGAGTTTTTTTTAAATTAATTAATTTATTGGCTATACTGGGTCTTCATTGCTGCACATGGGCTTTCTCTAATTGCGGCAAGCAGGGGCTACTCTTCATTATGGTACATGGGCTTCTCATTGTGGTGGCTTCTCTTGTTGCAACAACGGGCTCTAGGTGCACGGACTTCAGTAGTTGTGGTACATGGGCTCAGTAGTTGCAGCTCACGGGCTTAGCTGCCCTGCAGCATGTGGGATCCTCTCAGACCTGGGCTCAAACCCATGTCTCCTGCATTAGCAGGTGGATTCTTAACCACTGCACCACCAGGGAAGTCCCTGTATGAGCTCTTTGTGTATTTTAGATATTAAGTTGTTACCAGATATATGGGTTGCAAACATCTCCCATTCAGTAGGTGGCCCTTTTGTTTTGTTGATAGTTTCCTTTGCTGTGCAAAAGCTTTTTAGTTTGATTTCCCATTTGTTGATTTTTGCTTTTGTTTCCCTTGCCTGAGGAGACATATCCAAAAAAATATTACTAAGACTGATGTTAAAAAGCTTACTAAGTTCTCTTCTAGAAGTTTTATGGTTTCAAGTCAACTGTAAACTCTGTTTTGAATTTATTATTGTGTATCGTGTGAGAGAGCAATCCAGTTTGATTCTTTTGCATGTAGCTGTCAGGTTTTCCCAACACCATTTATTGAAGTGGATTTTCCCCCATTTGCCTCCTTTATTGTAGATTAATTGCCCATATAAATGTGAGTTCATTTCTGGGCTCTCTATTCTGTTTCATTGATGTTTGTGTGTATGTGTGTGTGTGTGTGTGTGTGCATGTGTGTACCAAAATCATACTGTTTTGATTACTGTAGCTTTATAGCTTGAAATCAAGGAATGTGATACCTCCATTTTGTTCTTCTCTCTCAAGATTGTTTTGGCTACTTGGGGTCTTTTGTGTTTCTGTACACATTTTAGATTGATTTGTTCTAGTTCTGTGAAAAATGCCATTTGTATTTTGATAGAGATTGCATTTAATCTGTAGATTGACTTGACTAGTATGATCATTTTAACAATGTTAATTCTTCTAATCCATGAGCATGGAATGTCTGTTCATTTTTTTGACTCAATTTCTTTCATCAGCATTGTATAGTTTTTTAAGTACATTTCTTTTACCTCCTTAGATTTATTTCTAGGTATTTTATTCTTTTTGACAGAATTATAAGTGGGAGTGTTTTCTTGATTATCCTTTCTAATAGTTTGTTGTCAGTGTATAGAAATACAATACATTTATGTGTACTAATATTGCATCCTGCAACTTTATCAGCAACTTTTTCCTCATGGTTTTTTTGGTGGTGTCTTTAAGATTTTCTGTGTATAGTATCATGTCATCTGCAAACAGTGACAGTTTTATTTCTCCCTCTCCCAATTTAGTTCTTTCTCTTTCTTCTCTGATTTCCTTGATTAGGATTTCCAATACTATATTGAATAAAATTGGTGAGAGCGGGCATCTTTGTCTTGTTGCTGATCTTAGAGTAAATGCTTTCAACTTTTCAGAATTGAAAAGTGCTAGCTTGTCATATATGGCCTATATTGTGTTGAGGTGTGTTCCCTCTTTATCTGCTCCGTTAAGAGTTTTTGTCATGAATGGATGTTGAATTTTGTCAGATACTTCTTCTGTGCCTATTGAGATGTTCATGTGATTTTCATTCTTCAGTTTATGAATGTGTTGTATTGCATTGATTGATTTGTGATACTGAACAATCCCTACATCCCTGTGATAAATCCCATTTAATCCCAACGTATGACAATTTGTTGAATCCAGAATTCAGTTTTCTTGAGTACTTTTGTGTCTATGTCCATCAGTGATATTGGCCTGAAATTTGTGTGTGTGTGTATGTGATATCTTTGTCTACTTCTGGCGACAGGGTAATGCTGACCTCATAGAATGAATTCCAAAGTATTCCTTCTTTTGAAATCTTTTGATATATATTAAAAATGACAGGTATTAACTGTTTTCTAAATGTTCAAGAGAAGTCACCTGTGAAGCCATTTGGTCCTGGGCTTTAGTTTGTTGGGAGTTTTAAAATTACTGACTCAATTTCAGCATTGATAATTGGTCTGTTCGTTGTTTCTATTTCTTGTTGGTTCAGTCTTGAGAGACTTACATTTTTAGGAATTTGTCAGTTTCTTCTAGTTTGCCGATTTTAGTGGTGTATAGTTGTAGCAATCTCTTTTGATCCTTTGTGTTTCTGTGATGTCAGTTGTAACTACTTTTTCATTTCTGATTTTATTGATTTAGGCCCTTTCTCTTTTTGTTTGATGAGTCTCGCTAAAGGTTTATCAAATTTATCTTTTCAAAGAATCAGCTCTTACTTTCATTGATCTTTTCTATTGTTTTCTTCATCTCTGTTTAACTTATTTCCTTTCTGATCTTTATGATTTCTTTCCTTCTACTAACTTTAGGGTTTTTTTTGTTCTTTCTCTAGTTCCTTTAGATGAGGTTACATTTCTTATTTGAGATTTTTTGTTTGTTTGTTTTCTGAGGTAGGCTTGTATTGCTATAAATTTTCCTTTTAGAACTGTTTTTGCTATGTTTCATAAATTTTGGATTGATATTTTGTCATTTTTATTATTCTCCAGGTATTTCTTGATTTCCTCAGTAATTTTCAGTGGTTGTTTAGTTGTATATTGTTTAGTTTCCATGCATTTGTGCTTTTTCAGTTTTTTCCTTGTAGTTGACTTCTAGCATAATAACTTTCTGGTCAGAAAAGATGCTTTATATTTCAATTTTCTTAAATTTACTGAGACTTGTTTTGTGGCCTAGCATGTGATGCCCTGGAGAATGTCCCGTGTACACTTGAAAATTCTGTATACACCTATTTAATCTGTCTGCTCTGTGTCATTTAAGGCCAGTGTTTCCTTACTGATTTTCTGACTGGATGATCTTTCCATTGATGCAAGTGGGGTGTTAATGTCACATTATTTTTTTAATCTCTTTATTGGAATATAATTGCTTTACACTCTTATACCAGCTTATGAGGTACAACAAAGCGAATCAGCTGTATTTATACACATATCCCCATATCCCCTCCCTCCAGAGACTCCCCCCTACCCTCCCCATCCCGGCCCTCTAAGGTATCACCCATCATCAAGTTGATCTCCCTTTGTTATACAGGAACTTCATACTAGCTATCTATTTTACAGTTGGTAGTGTATATATGTCTATGCTATTCTCTCACTTCGTCCCAGTTTCCCCTATGCCCCCCACCCCCCAAATCCCATGTCCTCCAGTCCATTCTCTGCATCTACATCCTTATTCTTCTCCTGTCACTGGGTTCATCAGTACCATTTTTTTCTTTTTTCTTTTTTTTTAGATTCTGAATATATGAGTTAGCATACAATATTTGTTTTTCTCTTTCTGGCTTACTTCACTCTGTATAACAGACTCTAGGTCTATACACCTCATTACATATAGCTCCATTTCATTCCTTTTTATGGCTGAGTAGTATTCCATTGTATATATATGCCACATCTTCTTTATCCATTCATTTGTTCATGGGCATTTAGGTTGCTTCCATGTCCAGGATATTGTATATACTGCTGCAATAAACATTATGATACATGCTTCTCTTTGGATTATGGTTTTTTCTGGGTATATGCCCAGGAATGGGATTACTGCTTCATATGGTAGTTCTATTTGTAGTTTGTTAAGGAACCTCCAAACTGTTTTCCATAATGGCTGTACCAACTTACATTCCCATCAACAGTGCAAGAGAGTTGCCTTTTCTCCATACCCTCTCCAGCATTTGTTATTTCTAGATGTTTTGATGATGGCCATTCTGACTGATGTGAGGTGATCCCTCATTGTGGCTTTGACTTGCATTTCTCTGATGATTAGTGATGTTGAGCATCTTTGCATGTGTTTGTTAGCCATCTGTATGTCTTCTTTGGAGAAATGTCTATTTAGGTCTTCCACCCATTTGTGGATTGGTTTATTTGTTTTTTTGGTATTAAGCTGCATGAGCAGCTTAATTAACATTTTGGAGATTAATCCTTTGTCAGTTGCTTTGTTGGCAAGAATTTTCTCCCATTCTGAGGGTTTATTTTTGTGTATGGTGTTAGGAAGTGTTGTAATATCATTCTTTTACATGTTGCTGTCCAATTTTCCCAGCACCACTTACTGAAGAGGCTGTCTTTTTCCCATTATATATTCTTGCCTTCCTTGTCAAAGATAAGGTGCGTATATGTGCGTGGGTTTACCTCTGAGTTCTCTATTCTGTTCCATTGATCTTCCTTTCAATTTTTGTGCCAGTACCATACTGTCTTGATCACTGTAGCCTTGTAGTATAGTTTGAAGTCAGGAAGCCTAATTCCACCAACTCCATCTTTCCTTCTCAAGATTGCTTTGGCTATTCAGGGTCTTTTGTGTTTCCATACATGTCGTAAGAATTCTTGTTCTGATTCTGTGAAAAAAGCCTTTGGTAATTTGATAGGGATTGTGATGAATCTGTAAATTGCTCTGGGTAGTACAGTCATTTTCACAAAGTTCATTCTTCCAATACAAGAATATGGTATATCTCTCCATCTATTTGTATTGTCTTTTTTTTTTTTTAAAGAACTTTTATTGAAATACAGTTAACAGACAATAAACAGCATATATTTAGAGTGTACAATTTGGTATCCCAGTCTCTCAATTCATCCCCCCCCAACCCTCCCCACTTTCCTCACTTGGTGTCCATGTGTTTGTTCTCTACATCTGTGTCTCTGTTTCTGCCTTGCATTTCCTCTTTCATAGTTGTTAGCATTTGCCTTATGTATTGAGGTGCTCCTATATTGGGTGCATATATATTTATAATTGTTATCTCCTCTTTTTGGATGGATCCCTTGATCTTTATGTAATGTCCTTTCTTGTCTCTTGTAACATTTTTTATTTTAGAGTCTATTTTATCTGAAAAGAGTATTGCTACTCCAGCTTTCTTTTTATTTACATTTGCATGGAATATCTTTTTCCATCCCCTCACATTCAGTCTATACGTGTCCCTAGGTCTGAAGTGGGTCTCTTGTAGACAGAATATATATGGGTCTTGTTTTTGTATCCATTCAGCCAGTCTGTGTCTTTTGGTTGGTGCATTTAGTCCATTTACATTCAAGGTAATTATCAATATGTATGTTACTATTACCATTTCCTTAATTGTTTTGTTTTTGTAGGTCCTTTTCTTTTCTTATGTTTCCCGCTTGGAGAATTTCATTTAGCACTTGTTGTAGGTCTGGTTTGGTGGTGCTGAATTCTCTTAGCTGTTGCTTGTCTGTAACGCTTTTCATTTCTCCATTGAATCTGAATGAGATCCTTGCTGGGTATTCTTGGATGTAGGTTCTCCCCTTTCATCACTTTAAATATATCGTGCCACTCCCTTCTGGCTTGCAGAGTTTCTGCTGAGAAATCAGCTGTTAACCTTATGGGAATTCCCTTGCATGTTATTTGCCTTTTTTCCTTTGTTGCTTTTAATAACTTTTCTCTGCCTATAATTTTTGTCCATTTGGCTACTATATGTCTTGGCATGTTTCTCCTTGGGTTTATCCTGCCTGGGACTCTCTGCGCTTCCTGGACTCGGGTAGCTATTTCCTTTCCCATGTTAGGGAAGTTTTCAACTATAATCTCTTCCAATATTTTCTCAGGACCTTTCACTCTCTCTCCTCCTTCTGGGACCCCTATAATGCAAATGTTGGTGTATTTAACATTGTCCCAGAAGTCTCTTAGGCTGTTTTCAGTTCTTTGCATTCTTTTTTCTTTATTCTTTTCCACATCAGTAATTTTCACCATTCTGTCTTCCAGGTCACTTATTCACCCTTCTGCCTCAGTGAATCTGCTGTTAGTTCCTTCTAGTGTATTTTTCATTTCCGTTATTGTGTTGCATATCTCTGTTTGTTTGCTCTTTAATTCTTCTAGGTCTTTGGTAAACTTTTCGATCTTTGCATTCAATGTTTTTTCAAAGTACTGGATCATCTTCACCATCATTATTCTGAATTCTTTTTCTGGAAGGGTGCTTATCTCCTCTTCATTTAGTTGTTTTTCTTGGGTTTTATCCTGTCCCTTCATCTGGTACAAAGTCCTCTGCTTTTTCATTTTCTCTATCTTTCTGTGTCTGTGGTTTTCAATTTCACAAGATAAAATACTGCTGATACTGCTTGATACTGCTGTCTGCCCTCTTGTGGAGGAAGCTATCTACTAGGCTTGTGTGTGCTTGCTGATGGGAGGAACTGATGGTGGGTAGGGCTGGGTGGACAGAGCTCAGTAAGACTTTAATCCTAATCCAATTTGGTGGGCAGAGCTCAGTTAAACTTTAATCTGCCTGTCTGCTAATGGGTGGGGCTGTGTTCACACCTTGTTGGTTCTTTGGCCTGAGGCTACTTAGCACTGGAGTTTACAGGCTCTTTGGTGTGGCTAATGGTAGGCTCTGGGATGGTTCACACCAATGAGCAATTCCCAGAACCCCTGCTGCCAGTGCCCCTGTCTCCTTGGTGAGCCACAGCTGCCCCCCACCTCTGTAGGCAACCCTCCAACACCAGCAGGTAGGTCTGGTTCAATCTCCTACGGGGTCACTGCTCATTCTCCCTGGGTCCTGGTGAGCACACTTTTTTCTGTGTGCTGCAAGAGTTGAGTCTCTGTTTCCCCCAGTCCTGTGGAAGTCCTGCAATCAAATCCCACTGGCTTTCAAAGTCTGATTCTCTGGGGATTCCTCCTCCAGTTGCTGGACTTCCAGGTTGGGAAGCCTGACATGGGGCTCAAAACTCTCACTTTAGTGGGTGGACTTCTGCAGTATAACTGTCCTCCAGTTTGTGAGTCACTCACCCAGCATTTATGGGATTTGATTTTAATGCAATTGCACCCCTCCTACCATCTCATTGTGGCTTCTCCTTTGTCTCTGGATGTGTGGTGTCTTTTTTGGTGAGTTCCAGTGTCTTTCTGTCGATGATTGTCCAGCATTTAGTTGTAATTCCGGTGCTCCTGCAAGAGGGAGTGAGCTCATGTCCTCCTACTCCGCCATCTTAATCCTATCTCCCCTGTTTGTATTGTCTTTGATTGCTTTCATCAGTGTCTTAAAGTTTTCTGCATACAGGTCTTTTGCCTCCTTAGGCAGGTTACTCCTTTTTGTTGCAATGGTAAATGGGAGAGTTTCCTTAATTTCTCTTTCTGCTTTTTTCGTTGTTAGTGTATAGGAATGCAAGAGATTTCTGCGCATTGATTTTGCTACTTAACTAAATTCATCAATTAGTGCTAGCAGTTTTCTGATAGAGTCTTTAGGGTTTTCTATGTATGATATCATGTCATCTGCAAAGAGTGACAATATTTCCTCTTCTTTTCCAATTTGGATTCTTTTTATTTCATTTTCTTCTCTGATTGCTGTGGCTAAAACTTCCAAAACTATGTTGAATAAGAATGGTGAGAGTGGGCACCCTTGTCTTGTTCCTGTTCTTAGAGGGAATACTTTCAGTTTTTCACCATTGAGAACGATGTTGGCTTTTGGTTTCTCACATATGGCTTTGATTATGTTGAGGTAATTTCCTTCTCTGCCCATTATCTGGAAAGTTTTTATCATAAATGGATGTTAAACTTTGTCAGAAGCTTTTTCTGCATCTATTGAGATTATCATATGGCTTTTATCCTTCAATTTGTTGATAAGATGTATCACGTTCATTGATTTGTGTATACTGAAGAATCCTTGCATCCCAGGGATAAACCCCACTTGATCATGGTGTATGATCTTTTTAACGTGCTGTTGGATTCTGTTAGCTAGTATTTTGTTGAGGATTTTTGCATCTATATTCATCAGTGATATTGGCCTGTAATATTCTTTTTTGGTGACATCTTTGCCTGATATTGGTATCAGGGTGATGGTGGCCTCATAGAATGAGTTTGGGAGTGTTCCGCCTTCTGCTATATTTTGAAAGAGTTTGAGAAGGATAGGTGTTAGTTCTTCTCGAAATGCTTGATAGAATTCACCTGTGAAGCCTTCTGGCCCTGGGCTTTTGTTTGTTGGGAGAGTTTTAATCACAGTCTCAATTTCAGTCCTTGTGATTGGTCTGTTCATATTTTCTATTCCTTCCTGGTTCAGTCTTGGAAAATCGTATTTTCCTAAGAATATATCCATTTCTTCCAGGTTATCCAATTTATTGTCATGTAGTTGCTTGTAGTAGTCTCTCATGATCTTTTGTATTTCTGCAGTGTCCGTTCTCCTTTTTCATTTCTAATTCTGTTGATTTGCATCTTCTCCCTTTTTTTCCTGATGAGTCTGGCTAATGGTTTATCAATTTTGTTTATCTTCTCAAGGAACAAGCTTTTAGTTTCATTGATCTTTGCTATTGTTTCCTTCCTTTCTTTTTCATTTATTTCTGCTCTGATCTTTATGATTTCTTTCCTTCTGCTTACTTTGGGGTTTCCTTGTTCTTCTTTCTCTAATTGTTTTAGGTGTAAGGTTAGGTTGTTTATTCAATATTTTTCTTGTTTCTTGAGGTAGGCCTGTATTGCTATAAACTTCCCTCTTAGAACTGTTTTTGCTGCGTCCCATAGGTTTTGGGTTGTTGTGTTTTCATTGTCATTTGTTTCTAGGTTTGTTTGATTTCCTCTTTGATTTCTTTAATGATTTCTTGGTTGTTTAATAGTGTACTGTTTAGCCTCCATGTGTTTGTATTTTTTACAGTTTTTTTTACTGTAATTGATATGTAGTCTCTTGGTGTTGTGGTCAGAGAAGATGTTTGATATGATTTTAATTTTCTTGACTTTACCAAGGCTTGATTTGTGACTCCAGATGTGATCTAACCTGGAAAACGTTCCATGTGCACTTGAGAAGAAAGTGTAGTCTGTCGTTTTTGGATGGAATGTCCTATAAATATCAATTAAGTCGAGATGGTCTAATGTGTCATGTAAAGCTTGTGTGTCCTTATTTATTTTCTGTTTGGATGATCTGTCCATTGGTGTAAGTGGGTTGTTAAAGTCTCCCACTATTATTGTGGTACTGTCGATTTACCCTTTTATGACTGTTAGAATTTGCCTTATGTATTGAGGTGTTCCTATGTTGGGTGCATAGATATTTACAATTGTTATATGTTCTTCTTGGATTGATCCCATGATCATTGTATAGTGTCCTTCCCTGTCTCTTGTAATAGTCTTTACTTTCAAGTCTAAGTCATCTGATATGAGTATTACTACTCCAGCTTTCTTTTGACTTCCATTTGCATGAAATATCTTTTTCCATCCCTTTACTTTCAACCTATATGTATCCCTTGGTCTGAAGTGGGTTTCTTGTAGGCAGCATATAGAAGGGTCTTGTTTTTGTATTCATTCAGCCCATCTGTGTCTTTTGGTGGGAGCATTTAATCCATTTACATTTAAGGTGATTATTGACATGTGTTCTGATTACCATTTTCTTAATTGTTTTGGGTTTGTTTTTGTAAGTGTTTTCCTTATCTTGTGTTTCCTACTTAGAGAAGTTCCTTTAGCAATTGTTGTAAGGCTGGTTGTTGCTGCTGAATTCTCTTAACTTTTGCTTGTCTGGAAAGCTTGATTTCTCCCTCAAATCTGAATGAGATTCTTGCTGGGTAGATTATTCTTGGCTGTAGGTTTTTCTCTTTCAGGACTTTCAGTATATCCTTCACTCCCTTCTGGCCTGCAGAGTTTCTGCAGAAAGGTCAGCTGTTATCCTTATGGGTTTTCCCTTATATGTTATTTGTTGCTTTTCTCTTGCTGCTTTTAATATATTTTCTTTGTGTTTCATTGGCATTAGTTTGATTAATATGTGCCTTTGTGTATTTTTCCTTGGGTTTATTCTGTATGGGACTCTCTGTGCTTCTTGGAGTTGATTAATTATTCCCTTTCCCATGTTGGGGAAGTTTTCCAATATAACGTCTTGAAATATTTTCTCAGACCCTTTCTTTTTTTCTTCTTCTTCTGAGATGTTTGTGATTTGAATGTTGATGTACTTAATGTCACCAAGGTCTCTGAGACTGTCTTCCATTCTTTTTATTCTTTTTTCTCTTTCCTGCTCTGTGGCAGTTATTTCCTCCATTCTGTCTTCCAAATCACTTCTTCATTCTTCTGCCTCATTTGCTCTGCTGTTTATACCATCTAGAGTATTTTAATTTCATTTATTTTCTTGTCCAGTATTGTTTGTTTGCTCTTTAGTTCTTCTGAGTCCTTTTTAACTGTTTCTTGTATTTTCTATGTTTTGTTATCGAGATTTTGGATCATCTTTACTATCACTACTCTGTATTCTTCTTCAGGCAATTTTCCTATTTCCTCTTCATTTATTTGGTCTTCTGGGTTTTTTTCCTGCTCCTTTGCTTGCATGGTGTTTCTTTGTTTTCTCATAGTAGTCCAAACTTCAGAGGTTGCTTGTCCCAGCAATAAAGGGGTTTAAAGAAGAGTATCCAAGTGCCAGACTAATCTCATAGTGTTGAGTCAAACAAATGCTAAGTCAAGGAAACACATACATGTAAAGGATACACAAATACTGAATCCAGTATAACATAAGGCACTAGAAAGACCTGACAGAAGAACCCCAGTGTGCTGTCAGACAATCAAAGAGAAAACCAACAGAAATTCAAAACCAAAACAGAACAAAACAAAAACAAAAACAAACAAAAAAACACCACAGACACACAAACACAAATCCAGGGAGATTTTGAAAGCTAGGATCACATATTATAAAGAGCACAAGTACCGCCAGACATACTGAAGATTCTCAGAATGAAATCAGACAATTATAGTTAGAACTAAGATAAAGACAAAACCTAATAATAAATACCAAAGCAGTGTGTCATCTGGAGAATAAAGCAAGGAAACAGAGTAGACCAGTAATATTGCTCATCAGTATATTAAGATAAAATAAACAAAAAGGATAGAAGACAGGGCAACAGAAAAGCGTAGTGTGACTGGAAATATGAAAATAAAAGGAAAGAAATAGAAATGTATAAAAGAGATGAAAAGAAGGTAGGAGAGATACAGTCAGAACTACAAAAAACAGCTAGAAATAAATATTTATAAAAAAGGCTAAAATAAAAATAGAATAAAAAATGGAATAAGAAAATGTTATAAAATGTGTAGATCCCTTAGGATTAACATCCTAATTAAAAAAAAAAAACAAAAAACCTAGAACTGACCAGATGGACCAGATCAATAGAATTAATACTAATATTTCTGTTTCCTTGGGGTCTCAGCTGTAAGTGTCCTTCTGCCTGCTTTGGGCTTTTTGTATTATTTTGCAACCATCAGAGCTTCCTTTATTGTTCTTCTGTAAGCGCTGGTGTGTGGGGAGAGAGAGGGTACAATAATGGCTCCTTCCCCTGGGAGTGAGTGAGCAGTGGCGCCCTGTCTGGGTCACGGTGGTTCAGTTGACCATGGTGGTGCCTGCTGTGGAGGGATGCTGGTAGCTCAGGTGTAAACAGAATGTCTCCAGAGCTGGGCCACTTTTTGGGCTTTTGGCTCTCAGCTGCGGGCAGTCTAGGCCAGCCCCGCCTGGGGGCCTTTGTTATGGCTAGGCCCACAAGGATCCTTCCTTTGTCCGTCGCAGGTGCCGAGAGGCTACACCCGTGGCTCCTCCCCCCTGCTTGTGAGTCAGCAGTATCCAGCCACCACTATGGCCACACAGCTTTCCGCGGTAGGCCCTCTCTGCTGTGGATTTCTTCCCTCCTGTCCTCTCAGTCCGTCTCCCCACTGCCAACAATGTTTCTCACCCTGAACCAGTTCTCCAGTTCCCATGTTCCTGCTCCCAGACCCCCTGTCCAGCTGTGAATCGACATCTCAGTCCGGACATGCTGAGCCATGGTGCAGACCCTCCATGTGTTTCTCACTCTTTCCCATCTGCCACAGCTTAGCCACTTCACCCTCTTTGAACAGTCCTAAATGCCTCCCTTCTGACCCAGGGAAATCCCCCATTGGAGAAGGGGTTTCTCTGCCAGATAAGGGACATTTCTCCAAGTTCAGCAATCTCCCCTCTGTTTCAGATCCCCCCACCCTAGGGTGTGGGACCCATCCCATTCCTTTCTTCTCCTCCTCTTTCTCCTCTGTTTTTTTTCCCCCTCTGTCCTACCCAGTTATGTTGGGATCTTTGCAGTCCTTTCTGTTGTCCGAGGTCATTTGCTAGTGTTCAGCTGGTTCTCTGTGGGAATTATTGCATCTTTTGGTGTATTCCTGATGCATCTGTCACATTCTTTGTTTTAAAGTCTATTTTGTCTGATATAAGTATTGCTACCCCAGCTTTCTTTTGATTTCCATTTGCATGTCATAACCTTTTCCATCCCTTCACTTTCAGTCTGTATGTGTCTTTAGATCTAAAGTGAGTCTCTTGTAAGCAGTCTATATATGCATCTTGTATTTGTATCCATTCAGCAACTCTGTCTCTTGATTGAAGCATTTAGTTTTTTTACATTTAAAGTCATTATTGATATATATATGCTTATTGTCATTTTGTTAATTGTTTGGGGGTTGTTTTCATATTTTTTTTCCCTTCTTATGCTCTCTTCCTTTGTGATTTGATGATTATGTTTAGTGTTATCTTTAGATTCCTTTGTCTTGTGTGTGTTTATGTCTATTATAGATTTTTGGTTTCTGGTGCCAGGTGGCTTATATATAGCAATATATACATGTTATACGTTGCTATATATAAACCTCCTACATATATATTACACACATATGTATTGGCATACGTATATATAGTGTGTATATATGATTAATGTAAGTAGCTGATCTCTTAATTTCAAAGGAATTTTAACAGAACTGCATTTTTCCTCCCCACCACTATGTTTACTACTTTTGACATCATATTTTATATCCTTGTTTTATGTATCCCTTAACTACTTATTGTGGATATAGAAGATTTTTACTAATATTGTCTTTTAACTTTCTTAGTAGCTTTATAGGTAGTTGATTTACTACCTTTACTATATATTTGCTTTTACTAACATCCTTTTTCCTTTTGTAATTTTCATAATTCCAGTTGTGGCCATTTCTTTTTTCCTTAGAGAGGTCCCTTTAATATTTCTTGTAAAGCTGGTTTGGTGGTGCTGAACTCTTATAGCTTTTGCTTGCCTGTAAAACTTTTGATCTCTCCATCAAATCTGAATGAAAGTCTTGAGGAGAAGAATATTCTTGGTTGTAAGTTTTTCCTCTTCATCACTTTAAATATATCCATTTCCTTCTGTTGTACATAGTTTCTGCTGAAAACTTAGCTTATAGCCTTATAGGAGTTTCCTTATATGTAATATTGCTTTTCCCTTGCTTCTTTTTAATTTTCTCTCTTTATCTTTAATTTGGCCATCTTGATTACAATGAAACTTGTGGTCCTTTTTGGATCAGTTCTATTTGGGACTCTCCATGCTGCCTGGACCTGGATATCTGTTTTCCTTTCCCAGGTTAGGTTATTTTCAGCTATTATGCCTTCAAATATGTTATTGGTCCCTTTCTCTCTCTCTTCTCCTTCTGGGACTCCTGTAATGCAAATGTTAGCATGCTTGGTCTTGTCCCAGAGGTCTCTTAAACTGTCCTGATTTCTTTTTATTCCTCTTTCTTTTTTCACTTCAGCTTCACTGATTTCCATCACTCTCTCTTCCAGCTCATTGATCCATTGCTCTATCATCTAATCTACTACTGATTCCCTCTAGTGAATTTTTATTTCATTATTGTACTATTCATCTCTGGTTGTTCTTTGTATTTTCCAGCTCTTTGCTAAAAACTTCTAACTTCTCACTCTGTTCATCCAGTCTTCTTCCAAGATCTTTAAACACATTTACAATCATTACCTTGAACTCTCTGTCAGGTAGATTGCTTATCTCCATTTATTTCATATTCTGGTGCTTTATCTTGTTCCTTTGTTTGGAACATATTCCTCTATCACTTCATTTAACCTAATTTGATGTTTTTACTTCTATGTATTTAGTAGCTTGGTTATGTTTCCTGACCTTAGACAAGCAGCCTTTTGTAGGAGACATCTTATGTGTCCCAGCAGCACTCTCCCACCACCCTGCCCCCCCCCCACCCCCGGTCATCACAGCTGTGTACTCTAGGAGTCTTTCTGTTGTGACAGGTTGACTACTGTGGGTGGATTAGTAGGAGTGGCTGGCTCCCAGTCTGGTTGATTGCCAGGCCCAGCACAATGCAGTGGCTGCAGATTGCTTTTGGGCAGGGCCATGTCACGAGGTGGCTGTCCATGGATCCCTGGGAGCTTGGAGGCTAGTGCTGGCCCACTGGTGGGCAGAATGCAGTTCTGTGGTATGTGGTTGTGGGGCTGGTGCTCCTGGATTTAGTGTTGGTCCTTTGATGGGTGAGACGAGTTTCCGACATGAATGGCCGTGGGTTCTGAGGTGTTGGTATTGGCTTGCTGGTGATTGGGACTTGGAGCTGGGCAGGGCTGGTCCTGACATGGCTGACTGGAGGTTTCAGGGTGTCCTGAAACTGATGTCAGTGTTTTGATGGGTGGGGATGGATCCAGGGGCAGCTGGCTGAGGGGCCCTAGATATCCCAAATCTGGTGTTGGTCTGCTGGTAGGTGTGGCTGGGGCCTGGGGCTGGTGCTAGTCTACTTGTGGCTCAGAACTGGGTCCTGAGATGGCAAGGGGCAGGGCTTAAATGTTTCTGCGACTGGTATCCACCCTCAGGTGATCGCAGGGCTGGTGTCTGCTCACTTGCCAACACCAATGTTCTCATGGTAGAATGAACTCTCCAGAATGGCTTCCACCAGTGTCTGTATCACCAGGTGCTCCATTTGCCTCCAGTGTTTCTGGGAAGCTCTCCAATTTTAGCAGGTGGGTCTGACTCAGGTTCCTTTCAAATTGCTGGTTCTCCCCTTAGTCCTGGAGCATGTGAGATATTGTGTGTGCCCTTTAAGACTGGAGTCTTAATTTCCCACAGCCCTCTGGCTTTCTGGAAAGTAATCCCTATTGGCCTTCAGAGCCAACTCTTCCGGGGTCTCATATTCCTGGTTAAGGATCCCTGGGCTGGGGATCCTGATGTGAGGCTTGGATCACTTCTTGGGGACATCTCAATTGCATTTATCCTCCCAATTTTGGGACACCCACACAGGGGTATGCGTCTTGACTGTAATGCATCTCTGCCCCTCCTACCCACCTTGTGGTTCCTTCTTTATGCTTTGTAGATCTTTTCTGATAGTCTTCCAGTCTTTCTCATCTATAGTTACCATGTATATAGTTGTAATTTTGGTGTGCCCATGGGAGGAGGTGAGTTCAGTGTCTACTCCACTATCTCGGCCCCTCTCTCCCATCATAGATTTATTGTGCCCCAGGAACACAGCAAAGTACCTTAATGAAGATTGTTGTTCAAGTCATTGCTGGAAGAATTATCTGTTTTGAATTATATTAATACATATACACAATTACCTACAACAGATTATTGTTACATATAGTATTTATTCATCCTTCATATATGTAAAATAGGAAGCCAACTATACAATGTTGGTGTGAACCTCATACAAAATTTTAGGATCTCATTAAGAGTATCTTAATGATCAACCAGTAATCAACTCTATTTTGTGGCTTAACAGAGGGAGAAATTTGATGTATAACAGTTCTCATCACTTTAACCAGTAAGCATTGCACATTCATTTAATGTGTCACAGAAGTGATTATATTCATTACTTGTAAAATTATGAACTGGCAACAGATGCCACCAATTTCTGCCTGAATCGTCGCATATGACCCTTCCGAGCTTGAGTGGATCATATTTTCTGTGGTTCATTAAATATACAGTTATCACACTTATCCATTTCAGAGTAATTTATACATTTACTAATAACCCATTGAAAGTATACCAATTCTGCTAATCATTGGGAGGATCAGAAATCATACATTCCAACCTTCTATCCATTGCAGGAATACCTAATACAACATGTTGACTTCAGTTTTTGTTTGAACCCAAGTAGGAATGGTGAATTTAGTTACCTTTCAGACAATTCTTTATGATTTTTTAATAAATGTATGTATTTAACTCCTCATTATAGTAAGCCTAAAACATACTTCCTGTAATATCTAGCTTTTTAAACTCTGTTACCCATGTGGAATAGATCTTTTCCCTCTTGCATGTGCCAGAACTTCACATTTGAAAATGACTCTTAAGATCTCATAAGGATTTTGTGCTTGTTTTCATGATAGATATCCTTGGTTCCTTCAGCTGTTATTTACATTACACAATTATCTAGACCACCATCCCTTATATTTCTGTTGCACTTTTGCGAATTCTTAAAATATGGCAACCAAAACATATCACATGCCTCACAAATACTCAAAGTGTATTGAACAGCAAATGTCTACTTTTTTCAACCTATATTAAAAGCACTATAAAATAATTTTGTTAAATTGTCTAATTATATGACTGATTTATATTGAGTTGAAGGAAAGTAAAACAATTTTTTCACATGAATTTCTAAAAGATATCTTCCTCATCCCCTATTTGTAAATCTTGTGTTTTTAATGTATGCTTGCCTTACATTTGTCACTCTTAAAACTTATCTCTTAATGGTCCATAATTGCAACTTATCAAGACCAGTTGATTATATAATATAGTATTTTAGCATCTCATTATTTTGCCAACTCCAGATGGTGACAAGCATGGAGAAACCTAGAGTGGTGTGATCAAAAGCTTGTGCCTGAATGTAAAAGTTGTTGACTCTTCCCTTAACAAACTGAGTGACTTGAGGAAGATTATTTAATCTGGATAGCTCTAGTTTTCATGTTTATAAAATAAAGATGTTGATAGTTATACTTCCTATTGCTGTTAGGAGCATTAAATGAGATAATACAAAGTATCTGATATGCAGTATATTTATTGTAGGTGCTACTAATAAAACTATAAATTTTATTGTGGAAGACTGAATCTAGTACATTTTATTGCCAATGTTCTATTTCGTAGTTTACCAAGAAGTTTTTCCTAATTTTGTTAACAATTCAGTTTGGCAGTTTTTCTTGCTATTTTATGTCTTAAGAAATTAAATTGTCATCAAGAAAAAGTGAAAAAAATATGTACTTTTGTTTTGCTTTTTCCAAAATAATAATTCTAATAATATTTAGAAGTTTAGCATTCATGTACTGCCTATATGCTATCTGTTGAAATTTTGTTATATTGATTACGAAGTAATCATCTATACCTATCATCAAAATACCTTATTCCTTTTTTTTTCTTTAATTCTAACCTAGGTATTTCCACCAAATATTAGATCCAACTATGCAGCATAGCACTGATATTTTTGTAATATATAGACTCCACTCTCAGCCTTTCTGATTAATGTGTTTTATTGGAACATGATATCCCTCACATCATGCAATTTGACCTATGGTTCTGTCTCTAAGTCATAGTGGTAATTAGAGAATTACATTTGCTTCTTTAGGAAAAAAAGAATCTTGATTTATTGCAATGTTGCTGCACAGTGTTTTGTAAAGACATGAGTATATAAGTACTTTTCCAGATCTTCTCCCCTATGATATATTCCTTTCAATTGTTGAACCCCTCCACTATTGATTCTCTTTAAATATTATATTTCCATTTAGTGTCCAATTGTACTATTGGATATAGGCAATTTTCTCTCAACTCCGCAAATGTACATTTGACAGAAACACTTCCACATCAAAACTGGGTGCAAAGCAACTATTTAATGAGTAGTAAATAGATATATGTTGACATGCAGGCACATTTACTACTTGTGGTTACATAAGAAAAAACAGATCATTAACTAGTAGGCTTTCGTTTTTAGAGTAGACCAGAGAAAAGGGGAAAAAAAACTATCTCAAGAAATAATAGGTGGAGGGAGGGGAGAAATACAGTTATTTTAAGGAAACATGTGGACTAGAAATAGGAAAGCTCGGGTAGCTCAGCAGTTGTGTGGCCCAGTCTCTCTAATATCTCTTTGCTTTAGTGTGTCTCCCTGCTACACTGTCCTCTCTACACTAATTGGCTCTCTCTAGTTAACTATACATTCTGCTCCTCTGTATTTGATGTCACATAGCCTTAAAAAGCTGCATTCAGTCTTTTCTCTGATACTCTTTCTACATCAAAATCTTTCTGCTTCTAGTCACTCTTCTACAGACAAGTTCTTAATATTTCAAATCCAAAATCTAAGGAAAGAATCTGGTTGACCCACCTCATCTTTGCATATTTTACACAAAGGTGTCATAAGGCAAAATACAGATTAACTCTCCTTAGTTCACGTACCCAACTCTTAGTCAAATCAGCTATGGCCTGGGGGAGACCCAGTTACATCATGAAGAATATGTTTGTTTAGGCATCACAGAAGCAGGCAGGTGATGATTCTCTTTGAAGATGGCATAAGCCAGGTAGGCATTGGTTGACTTTTCTACATATTCTCCTTTGCCCATATACATTCATTATCTATCTCACAAAGATAAACCCTTGTATATCTCTGCTAGACCAATCAGCCTATCACTGAAATGCCCTCTCTTCTCCAGAGAGAAACAGTCCAAGGCTAATGTTGTGATGATATTAGAGGCAGAGTCACAGGCTAGGTAAATATTTGCTGTCAGTCTCTGAGTCGCACTCTCCAGAGTCTGCCCGTATCTCTTCCTTTTATGTCATAACCCTGTTGTACGTTTTCCACACCTGGCCTCAAGATGATATTTAAATAGAAAATTTAATCACTACTAATATACCTTTTATACCAAAAGCACAATACCATTTTAAAAGTATATAAAGAAAGCCACCTGAATTTTTGTCCCAAAGGACAATTTGCCTTGCAGTGTGATACCCCTTTTAATATTATTGTCAACCCTGTTGAATGTTGTATAACATTCAACACTGTATAAAACTGATGAATCCCATGGATGTCAGATCATTGTCTCACTTCAGTGACAGTGGAGTCTGCCCCTTGGTCCACAGTGCAAATTATCACACATTACACCCTCTTAGGGGATTTATTTCCCCCAAGGAGGCTCTACAACCAACAGTGACCTTTGAATGCTGATAACATCTATGACTGTTGATATCATCTATTGTAACTTGGTCAAAAAATTGCTGAATGTCTAAGATTTGATCAAGATTTGGGTGAATATCTGAGTCAGTCTTTTGGTGCATTGAGCTATGTATCACATACTGTGTTCACTGACCAGTGATGCGTAACTGCTACAAAGGGGCCTGGTGTATTATATCTGCAGTTCCACATTGCTTAGGAACAACCCAGTCCTCAAAACTCCATCTTTCTAATAGTGATAAATAATCTGAAGTTCTTAACAAGGGTGGGACTTGGAGAAACAGCATCAGAAAGGCTTTTTTTCATATTGACCATTGCTCCTGGGCATTCATTATATTCAAGTCATAACCAAGAAATTTGGAGACACATTTATCAGGGATGGGTTGGTTGCTATTTTGGAGAGTAAAACAGGTTTTTCATTCACTGTGCTCTTCCTCCCTAGCACCACAGATATGTTAGGAGAGAATGGTTTCCAAAAGGCTGGAATTTGGGGTGGGGGGGGGGGTCGGGGGAAGGTTATCTAACCCCTCCTATGTACCTCTTTGCTAAGAGTCTAGCCTTCAACATACAAGGAATTCAGTTTTAACCATTGCATCAGAAGTCAAAATATGTTTGAATTCAGTAATGTGCATAATTTGGTTTTGGCCTGAGTTTTTAATAATTTCAGAATTTGTCTACAAGCAGGAAATGTTTCCAGAAACAGAGTCAGAAGCTATCTCTGCTTTTTCTTATCTGCTTCCAGCAGGCGATGTGGTCTGCAGTTAATCCCTTTCTCACCAGAGCATGCCTTATTCTCTTGGAACTTCTCTAAAACATTAGCTACAAGAGCCTTCAGAACCTTACACTCAATGGGCACGAGATGCTTTACACTATAGGCAGACAATTTAATTACCTGGTACTGTACCACCTAGATTAGCACAGGACTGAGTGGAGTATTTCATGATTGTCCACTTTACCACCTTATGTAGGTAGCAACTTTTAGTAAGTTTCATTTTCTATTTTAGTTAGACTCATTTTGTTATGGAGATAGAAGCCTACCCAAATTACTTCCAGATAGTAAAGAAGTCTATTACAGCAGCAGGTTTGAATGTCAGTCCCTAAACTTAGGGTCTAAAAGAACTACAACTGTCTTTATTTTCTAAAAATAACTTAAATTTTGATTCTTTTCTGGCCTTCACTTGGGGGAAAATATAGCTTATTTTGAGTATGTCATGTTTATAACATCAATTTTACTTCCCCAAGTTTATGTAACAATCCAGAGTGCTCTGTAGTATCAAGTGGTTAGAGAAAGGGAAATGATCAGGCCTTCAGTCATCAGTCATCTAGTTAGTACTGGGACATACACTGTCACTGATACTTAGATCCCTTCAGATCTTGCCTTTCTGCTGATGGCCAACCACTCTTGCAGCAGAAGGCTTTTGTGTACCTGTGGACTTGTCTGTCAAGACATACTGTAGTCATATCCTTTCTGGTGCTTGCTCTATACATTCTTTAACGGCACTGCCTGTTTTCAACACACATGCTCTTCTACTCTTAGGCCCCATAGCACTTTCTTTCTTGGGCTGAATTATGTCTCTCTTCAAATTCATATGTTGAAGGTCTAACTTCCAGTACCTCAGAGTGTGGCTCTATTTGGAGACAGGGCCTTTAAAGAGGTAATTAAAGTAACATGAGACCATATGGGTGGGCCCTGATCCAATATGACTGTTGTACCTATAAGAGGAGATTAAGGACGTAGGTACAGAGGGAGGACAATGTGAAGACAGAGAGAAGACAGCCATCAACAAACCAAGGAGAAAATTTATCTTCTTTCTCTTACTTGTATAACCTGAAGTAATAGGAAACGGCTATTTATTTTACTTTTTTTGCTAAATATATATATATAGTTTCTCTTTTGTGCCCAAGTTACTTCATTCATGCCCATACATTCTTTTCCCCTAACTCCCACAACAAAGTTTCAAAGCTCTCCTTATATCGAGAGAACTAAAAGCAAAACCAGAACAGCACATGTATCTCCAAGCTATATCTTCCTTCTTCCCTATGGAGATACATACTTCTCTTGAAATAATGTGCACAGAGCTATATATTTGCTTGAATAGAGGTAAGGGAAAGGGAAACACACACAGAGAGAAAAAAATACCAACATCTCAAAATATTTTTATCTACAAGTGGAATGACACATATAAGATAAAGCTGCAAACTCAAAAATACAGAAAAGTTTATAGAAAGTAAAGCAACTCCTCATATGTCTTTTATAATTATTTATACTGTTTTTTTTTTTCTCTCTGCCTTTATGGTCCACTTTCTTTTCTTTACAAGTTGGTGCCATTTTCTTTTTAATAATTTTACTCTCGTAACTTGCCCTATATTGGCTACCATTTAGTTTCTAAATGTATCTTTTTTCTATTTAATAGTCCTAGCAGTTCTATTCTCGTTGTCAACTCCAGTGGCCCCAAAATTTAGATTGTTTGCCCTTGTACCAATTACAGGAAGATAAAACCAAGTGATACAGAACACAGCACACCCTTCTGTCGTACTACAGTGTCCTGGTAAAACTGGTGGCAAGGAGATGAGGGTCTGGAAGGATGCATATTGCAGCATGACATGAAGAATAGAAGAGGTAAAATTAAGAAGTGACCGGAGGTGGTGAGAAATGTCATGTTGGCCAAGAGTGAAATAGATGAGTAGCTGCCATGAATGTTGCCCATGGGAGACAAAACTAAGTTTGTATACAATATCTTGGGAAGTTTTTCTGAGGCACTCAGTATACAAGTTAGTTGGACCCTTAAAGAAAACCTGTCAATATACATATTAATCTTCGAGGTACATTTCAGTCTGATATGTGTACCCTTTGGATATATCTCTAAGTCAGCAAAAGGACCCTATAATTTATTACAGTTATGTTTGGGGGGCTAATGTCTAAATTTAGCACCTCATAAGCAGTGCTCAGACACCTTGAAGGTTAAATGTTTAATCTTAGACTTAAGAGTGTCTGACTGTGATTTCCTAATTGAAAAACTCAAGGTGAAAAGAAGTGTGGGTTTAATAGATACACACTACTGAAGTTCTTAGAAATACAACTGAAAAGTCAGAGAGACTTCACAGAGCTGGTGATGATGGAATCAGAATTATTTCAGAAATAAGTATATTTTGGTACCACTATGGTCTAGAATAGGATGTTTCAGATCAAAGATCAGGTTAAGGCAATGTTATGAAAATCTATTAAATTTAATAGGTATAAAAATGTCACTTATGAAATTATTAAATGGAGGTCATTTTTTACCCACATGTCAAATGACAGATTATATCAGGAAAATAAGTGCTGCTTTTTATGATAAGTCTTTATCACAGTCTCATAATAGGTCAAGACTTCTAAATGATTCCCCACCCAAGACTGAGAACTCCTGAGTATCTAGCAGCTATGGAAATATGGTACAAAATAAATTTCTCTGAGAAACTTGAGAAATTAATGGAAAGTACCATGCCATGGAACTCGGTATAGGATTTTGATTTATCACCAGGACTTAACTAAAAATTTTACAGTGATACACTAACACATAAGTGAGGGTCTTTGTCAAGACTCCACAAATTTAGATGCCTACAAAGGCCAGGTGATAGTGTACTAAGTGAAAAGACTGAGTCTGCTATGATAGAGAGTGGAGGAGGTAATAGGGAATTTAATATTTTTTTGCCATAGCTAGAGGGGAAGTCGCTGTGAAACAGATTTTGTTGATGTGAAGGAATACATGTCTGGTTTTGAAATCTTTTCTAATAACGCCAGAGATCAATAATCCAGATTTTGTGAGAAACATTTGAATCTTTACATGTTAGCAGCTAAACAAATGTATTAAATAGTAGGTTTGCCAAAAACACATTTGTTGATCAAGTCATGTCTGCAAATTGTCCCTCGGCTAGTTATTTTTCGGGCTGTGGATCTGGCTACCTAGCAACATTCATAGAACCAAACCCATATAAAATTCTGTTTCTTTAGGGCACAGCCTCTCTACATCAGTTCAAGTCCATGAAGAGTGGACGTTGCTGGAATTCATGGGTCAAATTCATGAACTGGCATCATTTCTAGGGAGTAAAAAACATTAGGCTCTGTAGTCATTTTGAGAAAAAAAATTATGCTTTAACCAATAGGTTATTTGAAAGGACATGGTGCCTTCGAGATACCTGAATAAAGTTCATGTGGGAATAATTTATAATGAGATCGAAATTTTATACACTAAAGTGGAGCCTTTGAAAATACATGTTGCATTTTTTTCTATAACTGGCTCTATCTTTATTCATACAATCTTCTTACTAAATATTGAAGTAGGAGTTACATGGGTCTTAAACTTGCCGTAAAGATATCTCATTGTCCTTCTTTCAAGCAATCTTTTTCAAGGTAACAAAATTTATTATGGTTAAATAGGCAGTTTTTTCAGTTCCTCTCTTCCCTATCTACGCTTCCCCTATCAAAGTTAGTATACAAATATAGATGAAAGCTTATGCATCAACCTTGATGTAGAGAGAACTTAGATCCAGGTGTGTTCTCCTGAACCTCAGTCATTGTTTGAGAGATGTAGTCCTGCTTTTTTCTAAAACATTTCCTGTGTTCTAACAGAAGTATGTGGCTGCTGAAACATGTAAGCTGCATTCCTTTGGCTCTGACTGCTGGTGACCATACCTGGTCTGGCACCTGACACTGGTAATTGGTTTTATTACTGAAACCCTGGATAATCTTTGGGAAATTAACTGGGACTGCCTTCTCTAGCTTCCTAATATTAGGACTCTCATCAAGTTACAACTCTTTATAGTCTCTGTTCCTAATAATTGGGGCATCCCACAATTTCACCCAATTCTCTTCATTGGGTGGTCTCATGGAATTGGAGACAGAAGAGGAGAGAGCTCACTTACCTCTGAATCCCTTTGCACAACCTTTACTAGGTCCGTGTGGAACTAAGGGGACTCCATAGGGCTAATCCAGCCATGAGGAACTGGGGGGTTATTATAAGTCCCTCTGGCATCTAACTTTGCCATTGTTTCATTTCCAACCTTCTGTCTGAGGTGGTGTCCTGTTAGATGTCTTACTCATTAAAGAAACTTAAAATATTCCTAGACTGGGTTCAGAAATATGAAAAACAAGCCCTATTCCTCTTAAATTCTTTAAACACGTCAGATGTAACCTTCTTCCCACTGCCTTCATTCTTTACCCAACACCTGTTGTGGGAAGTCAGAAGATATGTGTGTGCTGTCTGTCCTGTACCTGATCTCCCCCTCTTTCCAAGAAGGTTTCTCATTTCTCCTTCTGCTGGATGGACAAGCTTCTTGCCTCACATTCTATAACCTCTCCTCCTATATATCCTATAATTAACAGTAAAAGACCTGACAGAACATACATCAGACCTGGTTCTGTTAACTCACAGAGTGATCATAGCAGGTGCCCAGTGCCATTCATTCTAGGTACAACTCAGATGCCTAGTGTACTGACATCAGACTCTGGAAAAGAAACCTAGGCCTATGACTTTTTGACTTGAAGAGGCCAGGACACAAAAACAGTTAGAGATAGGAAAGTTTTGCTTTAGCTGCCTTTCAGTGCGCTGTTTATATGTTGGCTGAAGAAAGAGAGATGGAGGTATTATTAGGCTTACTCCTGACATGACCAGGAGACTGGGGTCCAAGTTCTGAGTCATAACCACATTCTATTAAGTTTTACAGAAGGCCAAACTTTTTCCTTGGGGGCTAGCTGGCAGGAAACCTGTCTTTAATGAGTTAACTGTTACCTCTTACTCTATATTAAAGCTAGATTAAAAAAGTACAAAGGAAATTATTGGCATTTAGAAAAGCCATTCTTGCCACAAAGTTTGTCTTTTAAAACAATTTTGTCACTATAGGTTTAAAAGAGTAAGTACAGGAGACGCAAGAGATCTGTTGCTACTTCTAGTACCAACCACTTCCATGGGCCATGAGCTCTAGATTTATATATACAACCAGTTTATCAATGTGTATAGTGGGTATGCAATAGGCATCTCACTTTTGGCATGTGTACAACAGAACCTCGATTTCTAGTCAACATCCATGCCAATCCTGATTCATCCCAGGAACTTTTATATCCCACTTAGTGACTGGCACCACCATTCACCTCTTGAATTAGGTAAAAAATTTGAGATTCAATCTGTTAATCTAATAATCTTCTTATACCTCACAGCTAATCAATTATCAGCTACAGCTAAATCTACCTATTTTTCTTCCGGTTTTATTGAGATATAATTGACATACGGCACTGTGTAAGTTTAAGGTGTACGGCATAATGATTTGACTTACATACATCATGAAATTATTGTCACAATAAGTTTAGTGAACATCCTTCATCTCATATAGATACAAACTTAAATAAATTGAAAAAAATTTTGCCTTGTGATGAGAACTCAAGAAATATTACTCTTAACTTTCATATATAGCATACAGAACTGTTAATTATGCTTATGTTTACATCACACCCTAGTATTTATTTATATTATAACTGGAGGTTTGTACCTTTTGACCACCTTCATCCTGTTCCTCCTTCCCCCAGCCCTTACCTTTGGTAACCACAAATATGATCTCTCTATATGTTTGTTTGTTTTTAAAGTATAATTGACCTATATTACTACTGTTAATTCCTGGTACACAACACAGTGATTTGCTATTTCTTTTTTTTTTCCTTCTTTTTTATTTTTATTTTTTAATTAATTTATTATTTTTGGGGGGGGGTACACCAAGCTCAATCATCTGTTTTTATATACATATCCCCGTATTCCCTCCCTCCCTCGACTCCCCCCCCACCCCCCCGCGAGTCCCCCCCATCCTCCCCCTCCCAGTCCTCTAAGGCATCTTCCATCTTTGAGTTGTGATTTGCTATTTCTATACATTACAAAATGATCGCCATGATAAATCTAGTTATTATCTGTCACCATATAAAGATATTACATAATTATTGACTGTAGTCCCTGCTCTGTACAGTTCATACCTGTAACCTGTGTATTTTGTAACTGGAAGTTTGTACCTCTTAATCTACCTCAAAATTTCTCTCCTTCCTCCAACACCCTCCCCTTTGGCAACCGCCTGTTTGTTCTCTGTATCTATGAATCTGTTTCTCTTTTGTTATGTTTGTTTGTTTTGTTTTCTAGATTCTACATATAAGTGATAAAATCCAGTGTTTGTGTTTCTCTGTATGACTTATTTTACTTAGCATAATACCCTTGGGGTCCATCCTGTTGTCACAAATGGCAGATTTCCTTCTTTTTTATGAATGAATAATAGTCCATTGTCTGTGTGTGTGTGTATCACAGTGGTTTTTTTTTTTCACTTTTATTTTATATTGGAGTATAGTTGATTTACAATGTGTGTTAGTTTCAGGTATACAGCAAAGTGATTCAGTCATATATATACATATATCCATTCTTTTTCTGATTCTTTTCCCATATAGGTTATTAGAGTATTGAGTAGAGTTCCCTTTGCTATACATAGGTCCTTGCTGATTATCTCTTTTATATATGGAAATATGTATATGTTAATCCTAGCCTCCTAATTTATCCCTCCCCCACCTTTCCCCTTTGGTAACCATAAGTTTGTTTCCTAAGTCTGTGCATCTATTTCTGTTTTATAAATAATTTCAATTGTATCATTTTTTTAGGTTCCACATATAAGTGATATCATATGATATCTGTCTTCCTCTGTCTGCTTTACTTAACTTAGCATGATAATCTCCAGGTCTATCCATGTTGCTGTAGATGGCATTATTTCATTATTTTTTATGGCTGAGTAATTGTCTATTGTGTATGTGTACCACATCTTCTTTATCCATTCCTCTGTCGATGGACATTTAGGTTGCTTCCATGTCTTAGCTATTGTGAATAGTGCTACTGAATCTATTGAGATAATCATATGGCTTTTATTTTTCAATTTGTTGAAGTGGTGTATCACAGAAATTGATTTGCAGATGTTGAAAAATCCTTGCATCCTGGGCATAAAACCCACTTGATCATGGTATATGATGCTTTTAATATATCATTGGATTCAGATTGCTAGTATTTTGTTGAGGATTTTTATGTCTATGTTCAACAGTGACATTGGCCTGTAATTTTCTTTTCTCGTCATATCTTTGTTGTTGGTATTAGGGTGATGGTGGCCTCATAGAATGAGTTTGGGGATATTCCTTCCTCTGCAGTATTTTGCATTAGTTTCAGGATAGGTATTACCTCTTCTCTAAATGTTTGATAGAATTTGCCTATGAAGCCATCTGATCCTGGACTTTTGTTTGTTGGGAGTTTTATAATCACAGTTTCAATTTCAGTACTTGTGACTGGTCTGTTCATATTTTCTTTTTTTTCCTGGTTCAGTCTTGGGAGATTGTACCTTTCTAAGAATTTGTCGATTTCTTCCAGGTTGTCTGTTTTATTGGCATATAGTTGCTTGTAGTAGTGCCTTATGATTCTTTGTATTTCTGTGGTGTCCATTGTTAACTTCTCCTTTTTCATTTCTGATTTTATTGATTTGAGCCCTCTCCCTTTTCTCAGGATGAGTCTGGCTAAAGGTTTATCAATTTTGTTTATCTTCTCAAAGAACCAGCTTTTAGTTTCATTTATCTTTTCTATTGTTTTCATTGTTTCTACTTCATTTATTTCTGCTCTGATCTTTATGATTTCTTTCCTTCTACTAACTTTAGGTTTTGTTTGTTCCTCTTTCTGTAGTTGCTTTAGGTGTTAGGTTAGGTTATTTGTGATTTTTCTTGTTTCCTGAGGTAAGATTGTATTGCTATAAACTTCCCTCTTAGAACTGTTTTTGCTGCATCCTATAGGTTTTGGGTCATCATGCTTTCATTGTCATTTGTCTTTAGGTATTTTTTGATTTCATCTTTGATTTATCCAGTGATCCATTGGTTGTTTAGTAGCATATTGTTTACCCTCAATGTGTTTCCTTTTTGCATTTTTTTCTTATAGCTGATTTCTAATCTAATAGTGTTGTGGTCATAAGAGATGCTTGATGTAATTTCAGTTTTCTTAAATTTATTGAGGCTTGCTTTATGGCCCAGCATGTGATCTATCCTTGAGAAAGTTTCATGTACACTTGAGAAGAATGTTTACTCTGCTGCTTTTAGATGGAATGCTCTATTATTATTAATTAAATACATCTGTTCTAATGTGTCATTTAAGGCCTGTGTTTCCTTATTGATTTTCTGTCTTGATGATCTGTTCATTGATGTAAGTGGAGTGTTAAAGGTCCCCACTGTTATTGTGCTACCGTCAATTCCTCTTTTTATGTCTGTTAACATTTGCTTTATATATTGAGGTACTCCTATGTTATATTTACAGTTGTTATATCTTCTTCTTGGACTGATTAATTAATCATTAAGTAGTGTCCTTTTTCTCTTGTAACAGACTTTATTTTAAAGTCTATTTTGTCTGATATGTGTTGCTACTCCAGCTTTCTTGCGGTTTCCATTTGCACATGATACCTTTTTCCATCCCCTCACTTTCAGTCTGTATGCGTCCCTAGGTCTGAAGTGGGTCTCTTGTAGATAGCATATATACAGGTCTTGTTTTTGTATCCATTCAGCCAGTCTATGCCTTTGGTTGGTGCATTTAATCCATTTACATTTAAGGTAATTATTATTATGTATATTCTTATTGCCATTTTATTAATTGTTTTGGATTTGTTTTTGTAGATCTTTTTCTTCCCCTCCTCTTTTGTTTCCTTCTCTTGTGATTTGATGACTATCCTTTGTGTTGCGTTTGGATTCCTTTTTCTTTTTTGTGTGTATATCTATTATAGATTTTTGGTTTGTGGTTACTATGAGGTTTTGGTATAGCAGTCTCTCTCTATATATATAAAAGATTGTTTTAGGTTGCTGATCTCTTAATTCCAAATGTATTTTAAATATCCTGCATTTGTTCTCTCCTCCTGTCATGATTACTGGTTTTGATATCATATTTGTGTATGGATGATTTCCTACCTTTTCTGTATATTTGCATTTACCAGTGAGGGTTCCCATTTTGTAATTTTCTAGTTCTAGTTGTGGCCTTTTCTTTTCTGCCTAGAGAAGTTCCTTTAGCATTTGTTGTAAAGTTGGTTTGGTGGTGCTGAATTTCTTTAGTTCTTGCTTGTCTGTAAAGCTTTTGATTTCTCTGTCAAATCTGAATGAGAGCCTTGCTGGGTAGAGTATTCTTAGTTGCAGGTTTTTCTCTTTTATCACATTAAATATATCATGCCACTCCCTCCTGGCCTGTAGAGTGTCTGCTGAAAAATCAGCTGATAGCCTTATGGGGATTCCCTTGTATGTTATTTGTTGCTTTTCCCTTGTTGCTTTTAATATTTTCTCTTTATCTTTAATTATTGTCAATTTGATTAACATGTGTCTCTGTGTGTTCCTCCTTGGGTTAATCCTGTATAGGACTAATATTATCTGGACTTGGATGACTGTTTCCTTACCCATGTTAGGGAAGTTTTCAGCTATTATCTCTTCAAATATTTCTCAGGCCCTTTCTCTCCCTCTTCTTCTTCTGGGACCCTGATAATGCAAATGTTGGTACATCCGATGTTGTCCAAGAAGTCTCTTAAACTTTCCTCATTTTTTTCATTCTTTATTCTGTTCCATGGCAGTGATTTCTACCACTTTATCTTCCAACTCACTGATCCATTTTTCTGCCTCATTTATTCTGCTATTGATTCTTTCTAGTGTATTTATCATTTCAGTTATTGTACTCTTCAACTCTGGTTGTTCTTTAGATTTTCTAATGCATACTCAAAGCTTCTTGTAACTTCTTACTTTCTGCATCCGTTCTTTTCCCAAATTCTTAGATCACCTTTATGATCATTACTCTGAACCCTTTTTCAGGTAATTTGCCTATCTCCACTTCAGTTAGTTCTTCTGGGGTTTTATCTTGTTCCTTTGTCTGGAACATATACCTTTGCCATCTTATTTTGTTTAAATTTGTCTTTGTATTTTTATGTACGTGGTAGGTTTGTTAAGTTTCTCAACCTTGGAGAAGTGGCCCCCTGTAAATTATATCCTATGTATCCAGCAGTACACTCCCCTCTTGTCACCCAAGGGCCAGGGACCAGCTATTCCCAGGGTAGGTTCTGACCTGTGTTTGCAGACTCAGTTCTGCAGGCTGCAGGACTGTAGTTTTCTTGCTTCTGGTATCTGCCCCTGGTATATGAAACTTGTCTAGAGGTTGTGAGGCTTTCTGGTGTGTGGGGCTGGTGCCTGCCCACTGATGGGTGGAGCTGGGTCTTGGCCATCTGGTGAGCAGGGCAGTGTTAAAGGGTGTGTGTTGAAGTTGCTGTGGGCTCAGGAAGTCTTTAGGCAACCTGTCTGCTGATGGGTGGGGCTGTGTTCCTGCCCTGTTGGTTTATTGGCCTGAGGCATCCCAGCATTGGAGACTACAGGCTGTTGGGTGGAGCCAGGTCTTAGTCTTTATGACCCAAGCAGGATGTCCACCTCTAAGAGAGTTCATACAGATGAGTACTATCTGATATTTTTGCCACCAGCTTTCATGAACTCCAGAGTGAGCCACAGTTGCCCCTCATCCCCGCCTCCCCAGGAAACCCTCCTAGACTAGCAGGTAGTTCTGGCCCAGGCTTCTATGAAGTCATTGCTTTTGCCCTGGGTTCCAGTGCACATGAGACCTTGTGCATGTCCTCCAAAAGTGGAGTCTCTGTTTCTCCCAGTCCTTTGGAGCTCCTGCAGTCAAGCCCCACTAACCTTCAAAGTCAAATGCTCTGGGGGCTCCTCCTCCTGATGCTGGAATCCTAGCCTGTGGAGACTCATGTAGGGCTCACAGCTCTCAGTCTTGTAGGAGAACTTCTGTGATATAATTATTCTCCAGTTTGTGGGTTACCCACCTGGGGGCATGGGAATTGATTATATCATGAGTGTGCCCCTCCTACTGTCTTGTTGTGGTTTCTTCTTGATGTCTTTGGATATAGAATATCTTTTTTGGTAGTTTCCAGTCTTTTTCTATTAATGGTTGTTCAGCAGTTAGTTTTGATTTTGGTGTCCTTGTGAGAGAAGATGAGCTCAAGTCTTTCTGCCATCTTGCCTCTGCCTATATATCAGTATTTTAAATGGATTATTTTCCCAGTAATTTCTGAGGAGGTAAAATATAAGTCTTTATGTTGCTCAATACTTGTTTTCCTCTCTTTTGAGCTCAGATATGCAAGTAAAAATAGACAATATTGTTCTTATTAGTAGATCAGATAGTCTCAAAATATGGACTTCCTACTTGTGACTCATACTGGTGTTTGTTAATCAAGTTTGAGGAAGAGAAGAAAGTAGCATTGGCTGGTCTCTATGACCAAACACAGCACATGGAGCTCCTAGTTGTAGTGTTAAGACAGAGTTGGGAACCTTAAGAAAATGAATATCTGCCTCAATCTTGTGAGACGTGAAGCAGGCAAGTGAGGTGCTGTTGAGTTAATGGGGACAGACTCAGTCTGAAAGCTCCAAAAAATAGCCCTGAGTTTAAGTTGGAACCTGAGATGGATAATTTTCAGGTTCTCAGTAGTAAAGTATTTCATAAACCAAATTATTTGGTTGCTTAGACCCCTAGCCCTAAGTTTTTACAGGTCACATGCAAATTAAGACCAATAGAAAAATCACTCACTCCTGAAGTTTTCAACCTTCGACCTTAGAACTTCAAACCTGTTTGGAGTAGACTGTGTATAGGTACTTCCCTACTGATTTTTCCTTATCTTTCCCCTCACACAGCTTCTGAGTTAACCAACAGGTGTGGTAAACCTTCACTAGCACTCTGACAGCCTTCCGGTTCAAGTCCCTGTGTCTCTCTGCTTGTCCACCTGGAGGATTTCTCTAATGCTAGAGAAGCTTGGTCAACTCATATTCATGACATCACAGAAATGCAAAGTATTTAATGACCAGGCACAGTAGCAACTTGATTATTAATATATATTTTATTGTATTCCTCTGTTCTCTTAGTTTCCTCCCTTACTTTCTGTGCCACTGCAGATGATCAAATAAATTTGTTAAATAAGCAAATTATACACAAGTCCCTTGAGAGGACTTAGTGTAATTCCTTTCCTGATGGGAAGAACTCAGTGGCTGCAGCATATGTCCCAACTTAAAGGAAGCACAAATCTATGACCTAGAGGTGATAAATTTTATGCTAACATATTTGCACTCTGGGTTTTTGACTCCAATCTCCAATTCCAAGAATTTCAAGAAGGAAATTTAAATGACACAGTAAATGTCTTTAATAGCACATTATGAAAAATATAGAAAGATAATCATATGTACTTTAAATAGACAAGTCCCTGGAAGGCCTAAATTGATAGGGGCAGAGAGGTCATAGGAATCAAGTCTCAGTCACCACATCCAGCCAGGAGGAGGACTATGTGGCACATGAAGACAAATGTGGAATTTAGGACTGGAACTATGGATCGATAAGGCAGCCCCATGGATGAGAGCACAGAAGAGATTTCCACTAGTTTTCCTGACTGGGAAATATCAGAAATAGAAAACAACTTAGTGATTTGTAGGAAGCTTTCTGTGTTTCTCTCTGAATACCCCTGGCCTCCAGCAAGACTTTTTAAAGAGTAAAATCAGTAAAGAGCTACATAATCCTTCAAAGTTTATGGTTCATGAAATAAAACTTAATTTTTTTCATTAAATATGGATCTTCCCATTAACTAGGTCATATGGAATCCAAGGATTTATAGTTTCATTTCACATAGTTGTGTGTGTGTGTGTGTGTGTGTGTGAACAGACACACATAAAAAAGAACAAGTCTGGACAGATATGGTTTTCATGGAAATGAGATTTCAGGTGATTTTATACCTTTTTTTACTTATCTGTTTCTTCCTAGCTGTCCTGCAATAATAATGCATATATTATGTAATATATAATGATATAGAAAAATGTACTTTTGAAAATGTCTTGATCACACGTGCAGTGATTCTGCCAACACATTCCTATTAGTTCTCCTTTTCATTATTTTATTATAATAAAACATATAAAACACAAAATTTGCTACTTTTACCATTTCAATTGTACATGTTAGTGGTATTAGAATCACGATGTCATGTAACGATCACCAATATCCACCTTCAAAACTTTTCAGTCACCGCAAATAGAAACTGTGTACCCATTAAGTAAAATCACCCTAATCCCTCCTCTCCCCACCTCCTGTTAATCTCTAATCTACTCTCTGTCTCTATGTTTTTTTATATTTTAGATATTTCATGTGAGTGGCATCATACAACATTTATCCTTTTTTGTCTGGATCATTTCACTTGCTTAACATAAGGTTTTCATGGTTTATCCATGTTGTAATATGTATCAGAACTTAATTCTTTTTATGGCTAATATGTCATGGTATTTATATACCACATTTCATTTATCTGTTCATCTGTTGGTGGACACTTATGTCGCTTTCATCTTTTACCTATTGTGAAAAATGCTACAGTGAATACTGGCATACAAGTATCTCTTTGAGTCCATTTTCAATTTATTTGGGCAAATGCCTAGAAGTAGAATTCTGGGTCATATGTTAATTCTATACTTAGCTTTTTGAGGAACCACCAAATTGTTTTCCATAGTGGTTACCCCATTTTATATTCCCACCAGCAATACACAAGCATTCTAATTTCTCTACTTCCTCAGCAACACTTGTTATTTTCTGTTCTTTATATTTCTACTTTTTATATTATATCCATTCTAGTATGTGTGAAGTGGTATCTCATTGTGGGTTTGATTTGCATTTACTTAATGACTAAGAATATTGAGTATCTTTCATGTGAATATTGAGTATTAGTATATTTTCTTAGGGAAAACGTCTATTGAAGTACTTTGTCCACTTATAATTAGGTTTGTTATCTTGTTTAATTATCATTCTTTATATATTCTAGATATATTTATCAGATATATGATTTGCAAGTATTTTCTCCAATTTGATAAGTTTCACTTTCTATATAATGTCTTTGGATGCACAAGATATTTTAATTTTGAAGTTCAATTTATCTATTTTTTTCTTTTTTGGCCATGGTTTTTGCTATCGTATCTAATAATCTGTTGCTAAATTGTAGACTTACCTACATGTATTTTTTTCAGAGCTTTATTATTTTAGCTTTTATATTTAGGTTGTTGATCCATTTTGAATTAATTTTTGTATATGTGAAAGGTTGGATTCCAACTTGATTCTTTTGCACATGGAAATTCAGTTATCCCAGCACCTTGTGTTGAAGAAATACTCCTTTTCCACTGAATGGACTAGCTACCATTGTCAAAAATATTTGGCCATAAATGTACAGGTTTTTTTCTGGACTCTGAATTCTATTCTGTTTGTTTATATGTCTATCATTTTGCCAGTACCACACTGTCTTATTACTGTGGCTTTGTAGTTTTGAAATCAGGAATTGTTGAGTCCTCCAACCTTGTTCTCCTTTGTCAAGACTGTTTTGTCTATGTGGGACCCTTCTGGCTTCCATACAAGTTTGAAGATTGGCTTTTCCATTTCTGTGAAAAGGGCTGTTTAAAATTTGATAGAAATTGCATTGAAATGGAGGATTGCTTTAAGTAGTATTGATATCTTAATATCAAGTCTTCCTACTCATAAACATGGGATATTGTTCCATTTGTTTAGGTTTTCTTTAATTTCTTTTAGCAAGGTTTTTCAGTTTTTGATGTATAAGTCTTTCACCTCCTTGGTTAAATTTATTGCTAGGTATTTTATTCTCTAGATGCTATTGTAAATGAAATTGCTTTCATAATTTCCTTTTTGGATTGTTCATTCAGGTGTATAAAAACACAACTGATATTCCTGTGTTGATTTTGTATCCTGTAGTTTTGCTGAATTTTTAATTAGATCTAGCAGCTTCTGGTGAATTCTTCAGAGTTTTCTAAATATGTCATCTGTCATTAGTAAATGGAGATAATTTTATTTTTTCCTTTCCAAAATGGATGCTTTTTAAAAAATTTTTTATTGGAGTATAATTGCTTTACAGCATTGTGTTAGTTTCTACTGTACAGCAAAATGAATCAGCTATACATATACATATAAATATATTCCCTCTTTTTGGATTTCCTTCTCAGTTAGGTCCCCACAGAGCATTGAGTAGAGTTCCCTGCACTGTACAGTAGGTTCTCATTAGTTATCTATTGTATACGTAGTATCAATAGTGTATATATGTCAGTCCCAATCTCTTGCTTTTTATTTCTTTTTCTTGTCTAAATGCCCTGGCTAGAACTCCCTATAAATTGTTGAACAGAAGTGGTGAAAGTAGGCATCTTTGTCTTATTCCTGATCTTAGGAGAGAGGATTTAGTCTTTACACTTGAATATGATACCAGCTTCAGGTTTTTCAAACATGCCCATCATCACCTAGAGGAAAGTCCCTTTAATTCCTAGACATTCCTAATCTTATAAAGTTCTCTATTTCTTAAAATATATAATAATCTCTATTTCTTAGAATATAATACACAGTTATTATATGTGTAATTGTATATATAAAATAATCTCTATTTCTTATACAATGTATAACAGTCTTCTTATATATTTCTTGTAATAGTTTTCTATTTCTTGATGGAAACCAGGATTTCAGTCACTTAAACCTTAATGCATGAACCATGTTATTGGACATTACTCATACAACCTATGATTTAGTTTCTCATTTCTATAAAAACTCTGTTTTTAAAAGCTTTTTACTTTATATTGGAGTATAGTTGATTAACAATGTTGTGATAGTTTCAAGTGTACAGCAAAGTGATTCAGTTACACATATATGTGTATCTATGCTTTTTCAATTTCTTTTCCCATTTAGATTGTTACATAATATTGAGCAGAGTTCCCTGTGCTATACAGTAGGTCCTTGTTGGTTATCCATTTTAAACATAGCAGTGTGTATATGTCAAAAAAAGTGTTAAGAAGTTAAATATGTGCATGCACAGATTCTTCAGTTGTCTACTCAGATGTAAAATATAACAAAGAAACGGTTCAGATTATTTGGATTTCTCCTTTGGTCTTCTGTAAAAGCAGAATCACGTTACAGCTTTCGGATTTCATGTCTTAGAAGACTCTTTATTACAACTACAACACCATTAGCTGTGTATATTTTAGATCTCCCTCCATATTCTATCTTCTGTGTCTCTCAAGATTTCTTTTGAATTTTCCATATCTTTATTCAGGCAGCATTCTGAACTACCTCTCCCAGATGAAATCTGCTTGTCTCATCTGTATGAAATTGCTTCTTCCTCAATCTGTATTTTAAAACTATGCATCTTATTTTTACTTCTAGCATGGTGTTAGTCATATTTTACTTGTTGTGTTTACTTGTCTCTACCACTACATGACCTCCAAGGGTACTATGGTGGACCAGTTTTTATTTTTTATCTATTATCCATGTGCTTGCCTTCAGACTGAAAATGTGCCTGTGCCCCTAATTCAGCCATTTGGTATCCATGGAATTGATTTTTAATCCCCATCAGTGTAATTCAACACTGTGATCAACATAAGTTATTGAAGGATTGGCATATGCCCCAAACTTAAGCCAATGAGTATACCCTGCATTACCTAACCACTTTGATTGTTTAAGGTAACAGTCAGCAAACATTTTCTGAAAAGGGCCATGTAATAAATACTTTATAATATATTAAATACTTTATAAGGGCCATATAATAAATACTTTGGGCTTTGCAGGCCACAAAATTCTCTGTTGCATGTCCTTCTTGATTTTTATTTACAACCATTTAAAAATGTAAAAATCATTCTTATTTTCCCCATAGAAAAACAGATCACTGGCTGGATTTTATCCAAGGATTGTAGTTTAGTGATCCCTGTAAAGAAATATGACCTAGGGCTTTGTCAGCAGACACAGGACTTCTACAAGCAGTGATGACTTAAACAAACCTTTTATTCTTCTGCCAGGGAAAGGAAACACTTACGTCTCAAAGCTACCAGTGGCTGTCTTGAAATTATGAAAGAAGTCGAACTATGAATGTATCTAATACTAAGATTTCAAAGAAGCAGGAGAGATAGAGTTGGTCCATGATGAGCCATTGGATCAACTCTCCCCATCAGTTATTTCTATATACAGACTTTATAATTTAAGTGAGTCAATAATTTCCCCTTATTATTTAAAAACCATCACACTTTGCTGAGGTTTATTTTCAATCAAAATTATTTTAAGTGATAATTTATGATGCTAGCACTTAGGACAGGAAGCATTCAATAAATTTGCTATATATTTATGGAAAAATCTACACACTTACTCATTAGTTCCCTTGGCAGTGAATGTTGTAAATCCCCTTTATATATGTGTTTTGAGTTGCGGTTGACAGATTTTGCTCAGTAAGCTCTGAAATTGTTGCTCAAGCAATGGTACATGCTATGCTGGGAGAGTTGAATGTTCAGGTTAATGAAGTAAGAAACTAGGTTCAAATCATAATAGGAAAAAATTCAAATGTCAAGTCCACAGAGACTGAAGCATGATTAAAATCAGGATCAGATTATTCTTTGTTAGAATCAGGAATTTGGGAATGAGACAGTCATAAATGAGGGCAATACAGCAATGAATATTTTTTGCAGTCCGAGACGTTTCCGAGGCTCTTTTATATATGCCCACAGAGGTTTTATTGTAAAGTGTTCAAAGATTTTCTTGGATAATATTGTAAACTCTGTCTTTCTATTACTCTTGCTGCTTGTACTTATTTTTCAAAGAATACAATATCAAATCACTTCAGCTTTTCTATGTATTGATTTTGGCTACAAAT
This sequence comes from Hippopotamus amphibius kiboko, assembly GCF_030028045.1. NCBI lineage: Eukaryota > Metazoa > Chordata > Mammalia > Artiodactyla > Hippopotamidae > Hippopotamus > Hippopotamus amphibius. The sequence goes on along the minus strand of NC_080187.1, from coordinate 168,146,862 downwards.
TCAGCACAAAAATACTCTTTATTTTAGATTTCATTTTGTTAAAAGATGGCTGTTGTTCTCATTATATGGTTTTCTAAATCTCTAGGTCAGAGGCCCAGGTACATGTGTAATAGTTCAGGTATCTGGAGAAAAAGATAATAAACAATGGGTTGTCTTCCTACACCTCAGTCCCCACAAATTGTTTTCCCACTCCAGAAAAAAACACAAAGATTCATGGTGCGTGGAGTGACAAAACTCCCCAATATAACCCCAAGAGTGGAGAACAAACTTTCTCTGATGTTAGAAGTATTCATGAAAATAGCAAAAGAGGAAAGAACAAGCAAATATAAAATATATATATATATACAGTCTGTGCACACTTGAAATGGGAAAGCAGAATTCCTCCTTCTGAAGGAAGAATTAGAGCACAACTTACGTCAAGCAGTATTTCACAACCAAGAGTAACCCACACTATTTCTGAGAACTTTATGTTTAATAAGATATGATACTTAAAGAATAAAGAAAATTTAAAAATTTTAATGTTTCTATAATGGAACATTTTCAAAGATCAACTAACAAAAATATCAAGAAAGACAGTTTCTGCCATAATTATCATGTTTAAAAATTTGACCAGTTCTCTCTTCTGTATAAGCAAATAAAAAGTTAGATTTATACTATAAGATCATTACTCCAGATTCAGTTGAAAATTAGTACAGATTATTAAATTGGAATTTTTCCTTTCCTATTTCCTTCACAATTGCCTATTTTTAAGCCTAGATTATCTTGATAATTTTCTCAGATGGTTGCTATGTGATTCATCTATACATGGTAGCAGTCTATTTCGAACACACAAGTGTGGCGGGTATATTGAAGTGCACTGACAAGTTTTTATTTTTTTTAACACAAATGAATAACCCTATGGGTACTGGAAGGATTAATTTCCTAAGGCTGGGTCTTTACAACCTTCACATTAGCAAGCACAGTATTTTATACATAGTAGGTGATCAATTAACAGCTATAGAATGGTTTTCCATTTTGGTTAAAATTGAGAAGCTTATGTAACTGAAAGTGTGAGTTTTGAAAGGCTTTTTAAAATATTTGCAGCAAAATCCTTATCAATATGTAACACTCTTGCATTAACATATGCATCATGTCATAAAATTGAAATTTATTTTGCTGAAACACTTAATTGGCATTTGTATAAGTTATGGTGAAAAAGAGAAATATGATTTACAGAGAAAGAGATAACCTCATTTAGGGCTGTACGGTCACTTATGAATTTTGTTATTAATGGAAAGATTATCACAGCTTTGGATTTCTCTCATCGACTTTGACCAACATGCCTGTGGAATAGAGCATTTTGATACTACATTTATTGTTAAGGGATGTTGGGAATGGATTTCATTTTACTATGCCAGTTATCAGTGCTGCCTTGTCATTTTCATCTGCTACACATTTTGTTTGCCTGTCTTCAAAATCTCACTTTAGTATTATCTCCCTGGCCTGTTGACATAGGCCACTGGTCTAGCAGAAAGCATACTATCAATCTAAACACAGTAACAAAGAACAGATTACAAAAGGGAAAGATAGTTGTCATAGCCACTTTCCTGAATTTCATTCCTGAAGGCTCTGGACTCAAAAGATTCCCTTGGCCCATCAGCCAAACCCAGGTGGTAGAGTAACACCATATCAGTGTCATAATCTAATCTATAGATGAAAATATTTCCTCTTTGGAGACTTGATATATTCTGACTTTATTTCTAATCTCTTACTTCTGCTTGTCCCTTATCAATGGAGGAAGAGCTTGTCAAACTCATTAATTCTCTTCCATTTGAACTGAGAAATATTATCAGTGAGAATGCCTGTGAAATTTTAAATGTTGGTTTGTTCCTTTTTGAAGATAGACTGCAAGATGTCATTGAAGGTTTGAAATGCTTTCATATAAATGCTATTCTCATAGACTTGTGCAAAATTTCATTGACTAGTAAAATCAGAATTTAATCACGAATGGACGGAATCTCCTAAATGTAGTACACTCTTACTCTAGAAGTTTATCTTCAATTATTTCAAATATAATTTTGTTTAATATTCTAATTAGCATAATATAAAAGAATCCTTCACGTTAGTCCTATCTGAAAAAATTACCATTACAAGACATTTTATTTCTCTTTGCTTCTGGTTTTTGTTTTTCTTTTTCTCTCCCACTTATAATGTTGGTGAGCTTACAGCTGCTTTCGTCTAGTACAAAAAATTAAAGATGTCTTCCTTAATATTCATTGGAAATCCACTTGTTCCTCTAATTCTGAGTGGATAGAAAAGAAAAATGTCTGGTAATCGTATATACACTCACTTTCACCTTACTTCCCTTGCTTGATCCAGATTCACATATACACAGTTTATCTGCTTTTGGGTCTTAAGTTTGTGGGAAACTTTTAGACCCTTTCAATAACTAATAGGATTTACCATTCTGTTTGAATTTAGTTCAGAATGTTCATCTGACATTGGACCTTGGCCTCAAAAATGACCTGGGGAAAAAACTGATCAAGAAAATTGATGGAATATTGCATATTCCTTTCCTCTTATTTCATGAGTAAATTAGACTGTCCATCACAGTGCTTGATATGCTGGTGATTTCTGAGTGAAAGGTCCCAGTCCATGACCCCTGTGAAAATTGTGGCCCCTCTGTGAATGTTTCGCCCCAGCTAAAGCTTATTATATTATCCCTGGGTTCTCGCCACAGAGATAGAAAACATATAGGCAGGAGAATGAACTGATATTTCCTGGAGGGAAAAAAAAACAAAACTGATCAATCCATATCTCTCTGTGAAATCTGAAATGATAAACGTGGAGAGAATAAGCCAATTAGAAATGGTAGCTGTAGATGAAAGTTTCTTAAAAAAGAAATGTCAGAAAAGGGAGAGAAAAAAAAGAGTTGGGAAGTAATAAAAATAGATGAGACCTGGAGGTTCAGCTTCAGAAATCAGACCAAAGGCATCAGATGGCAGGACGTACTCAAGGATCACCTCCTTCCAGTTCCCATTAGTTTTCCAGACTCAGAGAGCCTGAGGTCTAGTGGGAATATAATATAATTGAGGGATGACCCAGAAATGACACTCAGAAGGGATAAAATATGTTTACAGAGAAAATTCAATGTCAGGATTGGTGCCCCCTGTGGTCCAGCATCAGTACCCACGTGTAAAGTATGGAGAATAAGATACCAGAGAGAGCTGTTGCTTTACTCTTATGTCTAATGTATATTTGCTTTGTGTTTCCTTAATTGAGTCCCAGTTCCTGAACTCCAAAGACTCTAATTTAAATGTGAACCACATGCATAATTTTTAGGAAATAAGATTGAATATTAAAATGATAAAGTAAGTGTTTGTTGAAAGTGTGGTTCTTTGACTGTATGCATCAGAGTCATGTGGTATGTTTATTAAAAAATAGTTTCCTGGGTCTCTCTCAAACCTAAGAATCCTAAAGATGTAGACTCTCCAGAGAAATGGCTCAGGAATCTACATGTCTAACAATTTATCCAAGGTAATTCTTTGTGTGTGTGGTGGGGTAGGGGGCTTGAAATAAGACCCATTTATTGTCTCCCAGTTTCTGAAGGTTAGATGTCTGGGCACTGAATAATTGGGATCTCTGCTCAGGGTCTCTCACAAACCTGAAATCAAGTGTTAGCAGGGCTGCATTCTCATCGAAAACTCAGAGTTCTCTTCCACACTCATTCAGGTTGTTGGCAGAATTCAGTACCTCATGGCTGTAGAACTGAACTCCATTTTCTTAATGGCTATTGGCAGGGATTGCTTTCAGTGCCTAAGACTACTCTCAGGTCTTAGCTACATTGTCCACTCCACGGGCAGTTTACAAAGTAGGAGTTTGCTTTCTACCAGGCCAGAGGGAAAGTGTCTGTTGCTACTACTTGTCTCTTTTCAGGGTTCTGCTGATTAATTCAGGTCCATCCGAGATAATCTCCCCTTTGATTTACTGTGTTAGATACTGTCCTTTGACCCTTCAGATTCACTCGGCTATCTAATTGGATCTTGGCCTCAATGACTGCAATAATTAGAGAAGTTGGGATATAAAGACTTCCCTGGTAGGCTGTAGAGGAATCAGTTGAAAGACTCAGAAAGATGGGAATATTGGAATATATCCATTGCAATTTACATTGTTACCTCCTAACCAAACCATAAGAGGTGGGTCAAAGTAAACTCTCTTCACCAAGTTATTAAGAAATATAGCAGCAAGGAGAGCACCAGCAACCTGAAAATTCTTTCTGGTGACATTCTTCTAGGCAAGAGATGTCAGTGGGAGGGTCTGCAATTTAATTGGGTTCCCATATTTCAGAGGAAACGATGTGATCCCATAATGGCAGAAGCCAAGTGGGTAGCTGTTCACTCTCAGAGGGAAGGCAGATAAATGTACCAAAGAATGGGGCATTACTCAGTGTTTTGACCTAAAATAATAGTTTTCAGCTAGAGATTTTTGTCCTCAGGGAAACTTTGGCAATGTCTGGAGACATTTTTGGTTATCACGACGGTGGGCAGTGCTATTGGCATCTAGTAAATAGAGGCCAAAGATATTGCTGAATATGTTACAAAGCATAGGACACCCCATACACACAACAAAGAGATGTCTGGTCCTATATGTCAATAGTGCTGAGGCTGAGAAACTCTGACCCAAAAGGGTCTATAGTGATGACTAACTGGTCAAGAGATACATAGAAATAAAATAGATGGGCAGACCACTAAAGTTTAGTTTAACATACATAAGCTGAAAACTTCTAGATGTGATGGACAGACAACTGACTCAGTTGCCAGAATGGGAATTCATGGTCTTTTACCCAGTTTCTAAATCTAAACTATATACAGATTCAAACATGGGGGCAGGTTTGTCCCTTTAAGGAAGGAATCTTTAAAAAAACTTTTTTTTTTTTTTTACCAAAGTATAGTTGATTTATGATATTGTGTTAGTTTTAGGTTTACAACACAGTGATTCACACACACACACTTATGTATTCTTTATCAGATTCTTTTCCCTTATAGGTTATTACAAAATGTTCAGTATGATTCCCTGAGCTATACATTAGGTCCTTGTTGATTACCTATTTTATATATAGTAGTGTGTATAAGGAAGGGAGGTTCAAAGTAGGTACAGGTGTAATTTTGACTCCTCCCCCTAGCCTTCCCCCAAATGACATGTGACTCTTACCAGGGTAAGATAAATATCCAGATCTTTGGACTGTATTAAATACTGGCTCTGAACTGATGCTAATCCTTGGGGAAATAAAATACCACCATGGTCCACCAATCACAGTAGGGACTTATAGAAGTCAGGAGATATATAAAAGCTTGACCTTAGTTTGCCTTATGTTTGGCCCAGAGAGACCATTGACCCATTCAGTGCATGTGTGTGCGTGTGTGTGTGTGTGTGTGTTCCCACTCCCAGAATATATAAGCCAAAGATATGTACTTGGCAAGTGATGGGATCCCCATATTGGTTCCCTGATCCTTGAGTGAGGGCTATTAATAGAGTTAGAGACAACTGGAAGCATCTGGACCTTCTCTCTTCTCTCTCCTTCCTGACCCCAAGATAAATCAAAGTGAATACTAAATTCCAGAGTGTAAGGTGCAGTAGAAAACTGTTTACCAGCCACCGCTTTTGTCTCTGTGCTTCAAAATAAACACTGAATTGCCCTGGTGTGCATGGAGCAGGTCATTTATATTCATGTGTTAACCTTTCTGAAGTTTTAACATGAAGGTAGAAATAACTTTTCATTAACATTTTTCTTCTTCTACTTTGGTAAGTGGAAGTTGCTGGTGAAAAGAGACAAGAGAAGTGTGAAAAGAAGGGGAGAGGCAGAAGAATAGGGCCCTGTGATTAAAGCTGGTGTTCCAGGTTACTTCAGAGATTGTTAGGAGGTCTTAAAGCCAAGGATGTCCCATACTTAAGAAGGAGACATGCAGAGAGAACGAGATGACCTTGCACACCAAAAAATACTGTGTAGGAGAAGGAGAGGACAGGGACCACGTACCACCATCAAAGCTGACTGAGCCAAGTCTTCTTCACCATATTCATGCTTTTAGGGCCCAGGTACCCTTGCTCAAATTTTAATCTCTAAGAGAAAATAAATAATTTAGAAAGAGAAATAGGAAGCCAGTGAAAATGTACATGCAGTATGTCAATAGAAAGAAAATCTTGGAAGAGTCTGTTTATTTTAAGCATGAGCAATATGGAAGAAAAGTACAATGGCATCTGTGCAAATATACTAAAGGGGAGAAAAAAATAACAGAGTAGGCAAAATAGTGGAATTTTCAATTTGTTATGAATATATTATAGAACAAATACAACTCAAATAAGAAGCATCTCCAAGAATTTTAAGTGCTCTAAAAGAATTTATGAAAATGTTTTCAATTAAAAGAATTCAAAATTAAATAAAAGAACATGGGACAAAGAATGGATACCCATATATGGTTTCCAACTCTATGTAAAAATAGAGAAAAATTAAAAGGCTGAGAATGAAAAACTGTAAATAGACATAACTCAAAATCAAATTACTTACAATGAAGAAAGTTTTGAGCAAATAGCATAACACAGTGGTAAAAGATTTTTTAAATAATTAATATATAATACAAAAGAGGAGATTCACAAAAGGTTTCTTAAAATCTCTGAAGAGTTCAACAGTTAAAACTAAAAATAAATCCCAAGTTAAAATAGCAGATAATTTCCCCTGAATTCAAGAGAGCAAAAATAGCAGATAACAAAATGCCTTAAATATTGCTAGAAAATTGCATTGCATCAGAATGATCATCTTTGAGATATACCCTATTCATGTGAATCAACTTCAAAAATATAAAATCTTCAGGTATCCAGGCTGACAAATTCAAGGGAGAAAAAAAATTAGGGTAACCTGAAACTTCCTCAAACACATTAACAATCTGTAGTTAATAGGTCAATGACTATAAAGTGCTAAAGGAAAGAAAGTATGATTCAAGTGTATTGTATCCAGGCAAGATGTCAATAAAGTAAAAAAGGGAACAAACTACCATTTTCAAATGTAGAAACTATCAAGGAATATAACATCCAAGAGAGCTGCATAAATTAATTAATTAATTAACTCAGTGAAAAAACTCCAGCCAAACCAGAAGCTCTAGTAAGAGGACTAGTGACCAAAAGAATACCAAAATTTCTCAATAGTTTTATAAGGTAGTTTGGACTTAGCTTGAAAGTGTGGAGGATTTCTGCACTGAAGACTATTCTCAAGGCTCCATAAATTATTGATCATATCACTAAAACTGAAACATTATATATTTAAAATTGGGAGAGAGTAGTGAATGCATTTCTAATCCTCACTGTTTGTATTTGGCTCTGCAAGTATATCCCTGTGTTTTCTTGTAGACTTTAAATAAATTAAAAAATACACGCCCAAACAATCTAACCAGAAAATGGAGAAAAGGCAAGAATAGATATTTTAACAAAGAGGAATTATGGATGGCAAGTAAGCACATACAAAGACGTTCATCATGTGCCATTATTAAACCACAACGAGATCTCTGTACAAACCCATCAGAATGGTTAAAATAAAAAATAAAAAAGCAAAAACACCAAATGTGGTAAGGATGTGGAAAAACTGGATCACTCATTGTAGTATTGAATTTGACTCCATTCTTTGCTGTTTGACTGTTGACAGCATTTAAGGTCCACAGTTTTGTGCCAGAGGCATACTTCTTAATCTCCCACAGCATACACTGCTATTGCCTACCAAACACCACCCCCTACGTTTTGCTAACAGAATGCTGATTTTAATTAAAGCATCAATGTACTCAAATCTCCACTTCCCAGCCTCCCTTGCAGGTGGGAGTGAGTATGTAATGCATTTGTAAGCAATAGATCAATGGCAGAAGTCAGCTAGATGATTTCTGAAAAATGTTTAAGTTCTTGATAGAGGCTCTGCTTCTACCAGTTCTCATTTTCCTCTTCCTGCCTATACTGTTGGTCTTATATCTAAGGGAGGAACAAAGTTTCACAACTATGAAGACAAAACTGAATGCTGAAAATAGTAGTGAAGAGAGATGTAAGGAGATGAAGTTCTTGAGGACTGCCTCAAGCAAGGGCATGAACCCCTGAACTGTGTGCTTCCTGACTTCTTGTTTTGTGAGCAAAATCAACACCCAAAACTTTTGGAGTGGTGTTGCTAGTATGTAGAGCCAAATGCATTTCTCTAAGGTTCCGTTTCTCATCTGTAAAATGAGGATAAAAAATAATATTTCACAGATTTATTTTGAAAAGAAGATTGCTCTGTTTAAGCCACTATTTCTATTCTCTACTATTAGGATCCAAAGCTTATTTTAACTGTTATATTACTTTTGCTTTGTTTACTGCTGTATCCCTTAAATCTAGCCTGAAACGTGGTAGTAATTAAACATATATTTATATAAACTCACACTATCTACATGACTCCCACTGAGGAGCTGTGTTTATAAAACTTTGGCAGCTTCAAACACCTTTTAGTAAGTTCTGGTGAAGATATATATTATGATATGCAGTTAATATCAATTTATTAAATTATACTTTTCTTCATATACACATCCTTATTTCTTAAGATTAACCTGATCCTATAGAAAAATAGACATCTGTTTGGGATACTTATACCAAGGAAGACAAAAATTTAGGGGTAAAGAAAGTACATTCCAAAAATGCTTCTACCTTTATTAAATACTGTACAAAACAAAACATTTAATGGCATATTTGAGACATGGGTTTGGATTTCGACTTTATTTTCTAGCAGGCAAATGGGTAATAACCACATTCTTTAAATATTTAAAATTAAGTGTATCTTTTTATCTTCATTTTAGATATAACACAATTCTTATTAGCATTCATGATTCTCTTTATGTTTGGTTTGTCCAAAAGATAAAAATAGAATTAACTTTTAAACAATCTATCCATATGTCAATTCTATAAACTATTTAATAAATAATTTAAAAGTTTTACATTATTAAACTTAATATATATCTACAAAGCAGTGGTGATGCAGTAAAAGAGATAATAGGACCTCCTCTACTCTTTTTAAAGATGGTTACAAAGACTGAATGAGAACTTTCCTCACCATGGCTACTTTTAACAGAAAAAGTCCTCTGCCTAAAGGAGGGCAAAGTTCTTTCTCAGGTGAAAGGAGAGCATAATGAGTCTTGAGTCCTGAGACTGAGAGTTCTACACTGATGTACCTGCTTTCTGCTTGGACATGAGCGAGACATCCCCAGATGGGGGAAGATGGGTGCTTATCCTCACAAGAGGTGTCACTCCACACACTCTGCACTGGGTAGTTACTGATTGTTGATCTTCAAGTTGAAAAATAACAAGAGGATAACACTAGCAAAATATGTCCATGATTAAAATGATGCTGATACAAACTTGACAGGATGCTTAGCTTCTTTCTTCCTATTCGTCTAAGAGGAAGTGAAAAAATGTATCTGAGTTTACTTATCACAGTGTAATTTCAATAGTCAATTATACATCCACAATATTTCAAGTGATGAATTAAATAACCATTCACTTTGTCTCATAATACCCTTGACAGCAAAAATCTACCAAAAGAAAACCAACAAATTAAATGAGAAACTCTTGAAATATTGACAATAGAAAATTATAAAGTGACAATATGAATAGTTAATATGATACAGTGACATGTGCTTATTAACTCACTGTACTTATTATCATGTACAAAGGATCAGAGCTTTCAAGAGCAGTGAAAATAGAAATAAGTTCTTAGTAGTCTGTAAAGGACCCTTATTTGAGGGTGGTGGGGTTAAGGAAAAATAAACTGTAAAATAGTTATATCATTTACATATCTATTTTTTTCTTATATTCCAGGAGAGTGTAATAAGGACCTTCTTAAAATATATAATGCATAAATATAAGACCTATATCTTTGTCACAGTTTCATAGACAGTCTTTCTACTTTCTTACTTTTTCCCCTTGACCTAACTTACATTATAGACAAATGCTACAAACCAACTAAGTGACTGCAAAAAGAAGCGAGCGGTTGCATGATGACCAGTTTTGTGCTCATTAATTTTAGTCTTATTTGTGGTTGTGCTAATTAGTCTCTATTCCTCTCACTGTTTTCTCTATATGCCCCACCCCATTTTGACCTCCCACTAATAGACGGGCAAATACCATTTAATGAATATTAAAGGTGCTTTGATATCAACTTTGTTATTATTGTTCATCTTCTAACATACTTTTTGTCTTTTTAAAATAAAAATTGGAAAATAGTTCAAAGAAAAACATTTTTCTTTGAAAAAAGGCTACAAAAGGACAAAAGGTAATTATTGAAGCAACTTGCCCTTGGTACCTGTCCGTAAGTGATAACTATGGAATATTTCTTGTCATATCAAGAGTGTACAGTTAATGGGTTCTTTCTTCCTTTACTCTTTCTTCACATAACATTCATTCATTCATATACATCAACTAGTTAATAACAAGAGGCAGCTGGTTAGCCAAATTTATGTAAATCCTGGAAAACTCTCTCCATCCATGCTTCAGAGGAATACTTGTACAGATGCTAATTTTTCTTTTTTACTGTAAAAACCCATATGGATATTTTCTTTCCATTTACCTTCACATCTTAGATGTTTAAATGTTTTATAAAAATATCTATGAAAATGGCAGGTTACTGTTACTTTGGCAAGGCAGGGGTATCACGGTAGCAGTGATGTCTGCTGACTTATTGAGAAAATCCCTTTTGCTTGTGAATCCAGGATAAACAGTCAAAAAGAAAATGAAACCTGAAAAGTTCCAAGGAGCTAAGTCTAATGCATCAGAACATTAACCCTTTGACATTTGTGTTGAATTTTATAAACCTCCAATGAATGATAAATCTTATTCACTTCCATATTATTTCCTAGGGTGGCATTGGAACGATGCTTTTATAACATAGTTTTACTCAAGAGGCAAATATTTTCAATATCTTTTAAAGTCAATACAATGTAATATTAATTATTATTGTCAATAATATTTGTTGATGACATGACTTGCTAATTAGTTACCATATGTAACAGGAGTTTAAATGAAAATTTTGGTGAGAACCCTAGAAATCTACAGATTAGTTTCCATAATGCAGGTATGAAACTGAAGTGAGAATGTAAAAAAAAAAAAAAAAAAATTGGTGCTCAAAAACTTATCTGCTAAAAAAAAGCCATATCAATACAAATTTAATTCTTAAACCCTCATCCACATTGAAGTTGTGTAAGTGTGGGGAAGTGATAATTAGAAGGAAGACTTGTGAATCAGATTTTTGAAGCTGATGTGCTCTGGTTCCCAGTAACAGGTATTCCCAATGAGGAAGGGTAGAGTTTGCCTGGGTCTCAAACTTGCAAGAAAAGTTTCAGCCTGACTTTTTCCTTGGGCAGAGAGTGACCTAGTATTTGATTCTTGCCTAGAAAATCTGAAGTCAAGAGACAAACTGGCTCAATGCTAATGCATCAGATCATCAAACACAAATGGTTGAGTTTTGAGGATGGGCCTGCACACGGGGTCCTGTCAGGGCAACAATGCCTGAGTATCGCACAGGAAATATGTGAGAACCAAGAAATAAGTTAGAAACTGTGTAGAGTCTTGTATAATCTGCCTAAAGGGCTTTGGCTGGAAAGCAGTTAACCATCAATGATAGAGGCTGGAAGAGAGGAAATTGCAAATTAGCAAGTAGCTGGAAATGTATCTACTGTGACCAGTGGTGACATCACTGACAGAGAAGATCCAGCTTTGGATGCTTGCCAAGCCTATAACATGATGCTACATGCTAGGTCAGTACCATGGAGTCAGTCTATACAGAATGTCCCTTCCCCACCACCTCTCTTGCCCTCTGGTTCTGAAGGAGTCAGGGACAGCCCCTTGGGAGTGAGGGAGAAAAATGGATATAAAAGAAATAAAAAGCCAATGATATCCCCTTCCCTACTCAGGTTACCTATGCATAGCCAGCTCAAGCAAGAAGAGGAGAGAAGATTTAACTTTAAGTCCAGTTCAGAATATTGAATAATATATAGGGCTGGACATTCTAATATCAGAATCAATATTGTACTTTGTGAATGAAAGTGATAGTGAAATGATTTATTATGTAAAAACAACGGTTCTAAACCTTAGCTGCACCTTGGGAGTTTTTTAAGATCAGCATACATGTAGGCCCCTTACCCAGGAACTGACTTAATGATTCTGTTGATGGGCCTGGACATCAGTGTTTTTAAGAGCTCCTGGTGTGAGGTGTGATTCTACTTAAAAGCCGGAGAACCACTTATGTTTAAAGAAACAGTTTTCATCTAGGGAAGCGGAAGGACTGGATCCCTGTGCTCAAATTTAGGGTTTTAGTGAGAGAGAAAAATGAAGTGCTTTATAAATGTACCACATGAGTTATGTTCATTCAGTATATTGGTTACATATTTATTATCCCATTTGCTTCTCATATCAACACCATAAAGAAGTGATTAATACCCCCATTAATGTCACAGAGATAGAAGTCTAAGTACAAAGACAAGGTCTATGCTCTTTTTACCCAAGCACTGCTGCATCTCATTATAAAAAGAAACAGAAATAGTGTATGAATTCAGGAAAAGAAAATCGAGAATGGGTTAAAAAAAAAAATGTGAAGATTAAACTTTTGCTCTTTGCCTTGTTGCCCAGAGATATAGCTTCCTCTATAGAACCTTATCTGTTATAATGCCCCAGGTCAGAATCTCTTTTATGTCTACCAGTTTTCAGCATCATAATTCTGCCCTACTTCCTACCTGTGACATCACTCCCATCTTAACATATGGCTTGGGTCGAGGAAATTCTTCTGGTAACATAGCTCACATCTTACCCTTATTTTCTAAGAAAGCCGAATCTAAGGACATCAAGGAGTCCTGACTAACAGTTTGTATCCACATTTACCTTTACAACTTTATGAATACAATTCCTATCAATTCGATAGTAAAGAGCTACTTCAGCCAATGTTCACAGGCTGATTTTCTCCCTTTCTCAAATTTTCATTGACTAAAATGACACCATATTTTTTAAAAAATATGAGACTTGTCATTAAATAAAAAATAAACTTTAACTTATCAGGTGCCCAAATGTAAAGGCATCATTTGGACTTGTGTCTATTATGCATTATATAGGGCAGTTGACTCATTTGAAAGGATATGAAAATATTATGGCATTATTGGAAATGTTCTCTAATTTGAAGTCAAGTAAATTTTCTTCTTTTCAAATATTATTCCACAATGGAATAATACCCATGTGGATCATTTGTGTCAGTATTTAAATATGTTCTGTTCCTTAAATACAAACAGCACTTGAAGCTTCCATGTCTTTTCCCATGTGGCATCTGTTGGGAGACAGTTCTCCACAAATATTTTCACATTTCTTCGCAGTCCAGGATTTCTGAGCAAAGAGCACTGAAAAACAAGGTTAGAGGATGACTGAATGGCAGCCATGCCTTACAAATTAGAGATAACATATTGCTCCAAGAACTTTAGAGCCATTATTTGCTGACATTCCAGAATAGAGACCCTTCTCTCCCCTAACAGGAAAAGCTTTGTTTATATAAAAGCCTGTCTTTCTTGTTCCCTCTCTCTCTGTCTGTCTGTCTCTCTCCCTCTGGAGAGGAGAAAGGGCAGGTATGTGAGCCATCCTATATACGCTTTGGGTTTCATAATTTTAGGCTTCCTTTCTAGTGGTGCAGCCCTGCTGCACACACAGATGAACACCTGGCCCTCACCGTGTGGCCCGTTGGGAACCTCATGCATACAAACTGCCGCTAAGTTGCTTTGAGAGTAACCAATAGCCTTTGCTCTGATCCAGTCATCTCCCTTCTCATAGAATAGGAAAATATGTATATTACATGCATGTGAGAACACACGTATGCATGCATATAAAACTGTTCCCTCCTTTTGAAATGTCCACTTCCCTAACTCCTCTTCCAGCTGTTCTGCCTGGCTAATCATACCCTTCTTCTAGCATCTGTTAGTGTCCCTTCTTGAATAAAGTTATGCCTGAGAACTCCAGAATGGCTTTCATCGATTGTATCTATAGCCCTTTGTGAGTATCTCTTCAAGTATTTATCACTCTGCATTATAAAGTTGGTATAAGAATAAGTCTTCCCTTTTAGAACTGGAGTCCTGTTGGCTCAGTCCCCAGAATATAATGAGTGATTAAGAAATGATGAATGAATCACTTCATTCATATCATTCAATGTTAAGTCAGAACCCCTGGTATCTTTGGGTCACAAGAAGATTATCTCCGCCATCTCTAGATCACTAATCAGTTTTTACAGGGATGCGGTTTTTAAATATTTGGGGCATGCTAGTGAGTACATGTACCATGAGTGAAAGAAGGTAGAGGCAATCTGAGTCATAAGCATTACTGATGGTGACAGGTTTGTGAATTGGTTGGTTGATTTCAGGGTGAAGATGTTAAATTTGCTAATTGTTAAAGAGTACAGATTCTCTTTAGCTAATGTAATGGACCCTTGATCTCATTCTCAAACTACCCTCTGAGCTCATTACCTAAACTCTATACACTAGACACTGATCCACTATATATATATTAGTAATGACTGATTTTTTTTCTTGGTAAACTGTAATGAAATCATTCATTGCTGAAGCCGGGCCACAACATGACTCTTCTCTAATAACAGAGGTTTCTTAATATTTTACCAAAGTTTAAAACAACAGCAAAAGTATAAAGTAAGTTTCCAGTTTCTGAAAGAATATATATTTTCAAATACTCAAATACTCTTAATGTAAGAGCTTGTATAGTATTAAAAAAGTTGTTTTTCAAAGACACCACAAAGTTTTCAGATGAGAAATAAATTTGTACCCTTCACTCACACTGCTTTGTTTTATGACACGGTTCTCGCTGGAACCATGATATGGAATAATTTGACTAAGGAGAATGTAAGTTAAGATCAATGTCAAAAGCAACTGATCACATGGCTATTCTTTTTTATTCCTTAAAGGAAGAATAAGCTAGAGAAAAACAGAAGGGGATATATATAAAACAGACTCTCTCAGCAGCAGACAATAGATAAATACAGTACAAATATAAAATAAAATGCTGAAAATTTATTTTCAGGTGGATGTTGACCAGAATATAAAAACAGTACTACAGATAGTTGTTCAAAATACATAGTGCTCTGGTCTCACTCTTCCATATTTTCAGATTGGAACCATAATAATCCTCACTTTTTTCTACATAGAAATAAAATTAAAAGTGATCATAATACACTTAAAAATGTGTAGAGAAAGAAAACTTTATAGATTACTGATTACAGATTCCTATTTGTACTTTCTAACCTTGCTCCTTTGTCACTTCTCTATGCAGTTCAGTTGACATCACCACATCTACTAGTCACCTCATTTAGATGACAGAGTCTGAATTGGCCCTGGGACCACATTGCTTCCTCTAAAAAAGTGATACCAAATATGCTTACTCACCCTGAAACTTATAAAGCACTTTCAATTTATTTCCCAATAAGTAGTAGCTTCTCCCTTATTATTGCCTTTAATTAAAATATAAAAATATCTAATGTCCAGTTGTATTAACTAGGCTCAATTTACTTTGTGGCACTCTTTTTCCTAAATCACAAAAAGTGTCTCTGTGTGTGTATGTAAAATGCATGTGAAATATTGATATGCATGTATATAAATGTATGTATGTGTGTGTTCATATACTTATACATGTATATATAAAGTGACAGGAATTAATAGTTCCCTATCTTATTCCCAAATGTGGTACTCTGTATGATTGTGGAGGAAGGAATGGCAGGTTGAAGGGGGAAAAAAAAAGAAAGTTTGAATTCATTTCAGTCACCTTGATTAAATGTTTTAAGTTTTCACTCTGCATTAAAAAAGAAACAGGTGAGGTCGACCAATGACATGTAACAGCACATCGCTGCTTTAAAGCATCACCCACTTTGCACCTTCATTTTCATGTTATAATTTCCCTTCCCTTTCATTGTGAGCTCTTACAGAAAATGACTTTTAATACATGAAGCACTTTTGCTATTATAGAGATGCCTGCTATTATACATTATAGGTCCAGCTATTCTGCATTTTATCTTCCATGACTTTCCTTTAATGATAGAGCATTGTGAAGAAATGAGCACATGTCTGTATGTTTCAGGAGAATATATTGGAATTGTTCAAAGCTACTGTGTATGGCAAGTAGACTTATACTAGATGAGTGACGCTTCTCGCTGCAATTTGGAAAGACTCAATGGCTGTTAGAGAAAGAGATTAGAGAGACTTTTCTGTCATGCAGGAATAGAATAGTTTTACCTTTGTCCTGTTATCCAGCTGCCCGGAGAGGAGATAACAGCGGTCAGAGAGAGCCCCATTATCCAAATGGAAGCAATAGTGGCGCTGCTCATCTGCTATTCCCAGCACACAGAAACCCTCTCATTTGCCTCTCTAATTCTCCATCTTCCTCCCCAGGTTTATCAAAAGAATTGCTCGTTATAATATACACACATTACCATTCTACTCTAGTCTATTCTCCAGGCAGTTATAAATGCGCACAAAGCCTCTGTTATTGCGTGATCTACACAACAAACTAGAAAATACCTCTAAATTATATGTAATTGTCTTTTCAGGGTATTCACTGCTCTATAGCCTGGCATTTCTGAATTTGGATATTCTTTTCAGCAGGGTATCTGCTTTGCTCTGTGACACCATTTTCCCCCTGCCCTTCAAGAGATAGCGTTTGTTGTAAAATGCAGTGTATTAAACAGGTTATTTCTTCATTTCAAATGAGATACTCCTTCTGTACTTAAATTTTAATTCAATACTTGATTTACCTGAACATTTAAAGTTCATTAAAATGGAAGTTTAACTTTTCTACACGTGAAAGTTAACTACCCTACCAACTCTTCTTTTTAATTAAAATAATCTCACTTTTAGAACTGAAAGTTATCTAAGACCCTCAGTCTGAGTTACTGTGAATATGAGAGTGCCACTGAGAGAAATAAAGTGTTTACAGGGGAGAAATGACTGACTGGAAAGGAGTAAAATGATGTAACTAATTTGACTCTTTTTATATTGCTATGAAGGTGACATTTATGAAAGTGAAAATCTTGTGAACAATGAGAGATTATGGGGCTAGAGTTTCTTGGTCAACATTGGAGATGTAGGTTTAAGAATCACTCATATTTATGTAGCAATTAAGCTGTTCAAGTAACTCGGTTCTCTGAAAAAGACAGAGGTGTAACAGAGACATGGGGAGTATTTACAACTAAGTGACTGAAAAGGAAGACAAGCCAGGGAAAGAAAGGAAAAGAGAACCAATATGCATGTGTCATGGGTCAGGCTCTATGTTGGACACTTTGCTTCCATTATTTGACCTAATCATCCCAACATTTTCATGTAATGAATAATTTTATGGATTTTACAAATCAAAAAATTTGGCTCAGTGAGACTGAGTAACTTGATCCAGCTCTAATCATTAATAGATGGAAAATCAGATGGAGAAATGGTGAGGGAAGGGAAAGGGAAATGGGCAGTTTATCTTGCCAGGAAGGTAAAACAGAAAGAGAGTTTAAGAAAGGCTTAGGGGAGACATAGTTCATACTAGCAAGTGCCCAGTGTTGTTGAGATTAAATCTGAGTATGGGCTAGTGAAAATACTTCCATGGAAGTATAAAATTAGGGTTTGTTTTTTCATTTGTTTTGACACATTGTCTAGAGTTCAGAGAGCTTCTAAGTTTCTGAAAATTGCTTCTTTGGTTTAGCCTAAAATTGTCCTCCTAGAATGGTTCCTTTTTTTCTTTGTGTTTCCTGGATTTGAGCGAGAATTCTGTATAAGACCCCAAACATAAGCAATGGAATTTAGAATATTCAATTCTCTGAATAGGAGCTCCTCCCCATCCCCCCCACTAATTATGAGCTATATACAATGTTAGCTGAAATGGGGCTGAAGCAGAAGACAAATGTGGTCATTATTACAATGCAGTATAGGATATTTTTAAGCTTTATAATCTTTTAAAAGGTATAATATAGCGTTGCAACATTACATTAGTTACTTCTGTGTTCTGGCATGGGAAATAAAAATAGCCAATAAAATAATCAAAGGATTGTTAAACCAGACTCACTGCCAGATTCATCAGATCATCCATAGTGTGACTAGGGAGCCCAGATGCACTGGATTTTAGGTCTGACACTACAGCACTATCCCTGCACACTCATACTCTGAATGTCCTGTCAAAAGATTTTATCAATAATTATACATCTTTGTTATGTCATCTAGCTACCAGCCTGGTCCTGGTTCCATCACACTCTCTCCAACATGATTTTCCTCTCAGTTTCTGATGGTTTTCACATATACACTGCTTGCTTATCAATGTCTTGAACACTTATCCTTCAACGACTCCGTCCTCCATCTCACTTCCGCCATTTTCATATCCTAGACTTATTTTCCAGTGAGTTCAGTCCCTCCATAATTTCAAATTCATGGATCCCTCTCTCAGATCACCACCTCCTGTATCAAAACTCACTCTCTCTTACCCCATCCTCAGCAATCATTTAATCCACAAGAATATCCAATGCATTGATTCTATCACCCTTTCACAGTCCCTTGATTTCCTCTTACACCCCCCTCTTTTTTTTCCTAGCTTAAATCCCCAGATCAATGCAAACACTCTTTATATTTCTCTTGCTCCATGCTACTTACCTGAACAGAGCACAACCCAACTCCTTCTACTGGGTTTCTGCATTCATTCAGTTAAAAGGGGCTAGAGAAACATAGCTACACAGATTGCTCTTGAGTTAAATTCACAAACACAGACCTCAAATGAGCCTTTGTGGCACCTGACAATCATGCTATACATTTCTAATGTACTGAGATACTAATGTTCTAATATCTGTTCCACACAAATGACTGTCTCACACTCCTCTCCCCCTGCCCTCAAATTATCCTTACTCTCAGATGATGATTTTGTTTTCTACTTCACTAAGGAGGAAGGACTAAGATATTAATCAAAAGAGAACTTTTACAGACTCTGCCACCTTATCTCCTGGCTACAAGAATCTATACCCAGATATGTCTGTTTCCATATGAATTTATACAATCTCTTATCTAAAAATAATCTCCCTTTTAATACATTATCCTTTTATCTACTCAAAGACAATACTTCGGTGTTTTTTTTTTTTCATTTTTTTCCATCTTCATGAAATTTTCCTTGTCTACTGGATCATCCCATTAGTATATAGATATATAATTATTTACCCTATCTGAAATATATTAAAGAACAATAACAACAAACTTCTCTGGCCTGATTTCTCCCATCCTTTTCCCCTTTGCATCAAAGTTTCTCAAAAATGTTGCTGGGACCCTTGTGCAAATTTCTCATTTCTTATTTTCTCTTAAACTGAACGCTAATCAGGCATTTGCCTTTGCCATGCCATTGAAACTTATCTTCAAAAGATCGTCTATGGCCTCCATTTTGCTAACTCCCATGGCAAAGTATCTGTCCTCATTTTATTGTATCAACAAAAGCATTAGACAAAGTTGATCATTCTTTGATCCTTGATAATCTTTCTTCACATGATTTGAGAACACCATATTTTTTTTTCCTTCCCTGTTTCACTAGTCACTTCTTCTTAACCTCCTTTGCTAGATTTTCATCTTCTCCTTAACCTGTTATTGGTGAAATTCCCCAGGTTTCAATTCTCTTTTCTGAACTCCAGACTCATATATCTGCCCACTTATCATCGCCCCTTAGCTAGATAATTAAAATCTCAATCCTAACATGTTGAAAACCTACTCAATCTTTCCCAAAATCTACTCAATCTACTCAAATTTTTTTCCAAAATCTATTGAATTATTTTCTTCTCCATCACAGTTGCTGACACAATAGCCTTCCAATGTTTCATTTCAACAACTTTGTTATCATTGATTACTTTTCCCCTCATATTACATATCATTATCTGGTAGAAATTCTGTTGAATCTAGCTTCAAAATATATCTACAACTTAACTGCTTGTCACAAGGATGTACTGCAAATTGTAAGACAGGTTAGAAAGCGAATATTTCTCTGAGCATATTGTCTATTAAGCAAAATCATGTTTCACTTGGCACAGCTAATAAATAGTCTTTATTATTTACCCACCACTGTATGCAAGAGGAGTTGATAAAGAAGAGATGGTGACACTTGACCAGTTGTGAGTTCAAGTTGTCAAACCCTGCCTAGTACTCCTTAACACATGGCACAGGAACTGTAAAAGAAGAGAAGCCATATCTAGTAAAGGAAATTTTGATTCTCTGTCACCAAATTCACTGGTGAAACATGGTTAAAGAATATCCTGACAATACCTCAATCAGATTGGTAACTTCTTGGCTCTTAGGGAGTAGCTAGGAAGGAAATAGAAATGTATGAAAATTCTCGATATAGAAAAGTGTGCCTCTTGTCTATTGTTTCCTGTTACATTTCCCTTAAAATCAGGATGAACAAAATTCATCTCCTCTGAGTTCTGCTTTCATCTGAGATTGGTTTGCCTGACTTGATATCTACATAAATTGAATTATACAGTATGTTCTGTTTTGTATCTGGATTATTTCACTGAAAAATTAATTTTATGAGATTCATCTATTCTCTGTGCTATTGTGGTTTATTAATTTTATTGCTTATTATTATTTCATTAATTGAATACACTACAATGAGTTTATCTACTCAACTGTTGGTGAATTTTTCATTTTCCCCTATTTTTTGGCACTTTTGAATAGTGCTGCTATGAACACTTTAATACATGCCTTTTGGTAAACATGTGAACACATTTCTGTTGCAAACATATTTAAAGTGTAAGATTGCTGATCATGAGACATGTTTATGCTTAGATTAATGATAGTAACAAAGAGCTTTTCAAAGTTGTTGTACCAGTTTATATTCTCATTAGAAAAATATAAGAATTTCCAATTATTTTATATTGTCACAAATATTTAGTACTATAAGTTTTCCTGTTTTGCAAAAAAAATTTAGCCATTCTGATAATGATTAAGTGATATCTTACATGCTTTTAATTTGCATTCCCTTGATGACTAATGTGGCTTTCATATGTTATTCTTATGATGAATTCCTTATTAGAGATTTTGATCCATTTTTTAAATTAAACATTTGCTTTTATCTTACTGCTTTGTAGGAAAATATTTTAAAATATATTTTGGATACAAGCTCTTTGTGAACATATGTGATGCAAATGATGTCTGTTGCTCTGTATCTTGTCTTTTTATACGCTAATAATGTGTCTTGATAACTGAAATTTGCAAATCTAATAACATCTACAATTTCTTTTATTTCATGATTATTGCTGTTGTTTACTAGTTTGAAATACATTTGCATAACTCAAGTTTACAATCTTTTTAAACGTTATCACTTAGATTGGATCTTTATTGTTTTATCTTACACGTGTAGATTTAAAATTCACCCAGTGTTCATTTGTGGCTTGAGTAATATAAAAGTCAAGATGCTTTTATAAATGAAGTGTTCACTGACCCAGAAATACTTGTTAATAAGACCATTCTTTGACTACTGAATCCAGGCATATCTTTTTCATAAGTAAAATGACTCTTTATATAGTATTTATATTTACATAGAATAATACTTTTTAGACTCAACTCCAATGTTCTAGTCAATAACTATACCATATTAATTAGTGTAGACTTATAATAAGTCTTGACATCTCATACTGTAAGTCTCCAACTCACATCTTTAAGTTTATCTTGTTTCTGCCCTGGTGTTTTAAATTTCATATAAATATAATTCACCTTGTCAGTCTTCACAAATAAATCCTGGTGGACTATTTTATTTGTATTACATTGAACGTATAGATCAATTTGGAGAGAATTAACATCTTACAGTGCTATAGTCATTAACACATATCTTCATTTATCTAGGTCCTCTTCAATTTTTTTTTTATTATATTTTTTATTTTTTTTTTATTTTATTTTTTATTTTTTTTTTATTTTTTTTGGGGGTACACCAGGTTCAATCATCTGTTTTTATATACATATCCCCGTATTCCCTCCCTTCCTTGACTCCCCCCCTCGAGTCCCCCCCCACCCTCCCTGCCCCAGTCCTCTAAGGCATCTTCCATCCTCGAGTTGGACTCCCTTTGTTATACAACAACTTCCCACTGACTATTTTACAGTTGGTAGTATATATATGTCTGTGCTACTCTCTCGCTTCATCTCAGTTTCCCCTTCACCCCCCGCCCCCTCCCATACCTCGAGTTCTCCAGTCCATTCTCTGTATCTGCATCCTTATTCTTGTCACTGAGTTCATCAGTACCAGTTTTAGATTCCATATATGTGAGTTAGCATACAATATTTGTCCTTCTCTTTCTGACTTACTTCACTCTGTATGACAGATTGTAGTTCTATCCACCTCATTACATATAGCTCCATCTCATCCCTTTTTATAGCTGAGTAATATTCCATTGTATATATATGCCACATCTTCTGTATCCATTCATTTGTTGATGGGCATTTCGGTTGCTTCCATGTCCTGGCTATTGTAAATAGTGCTGCAATAAACATTATGGTACAAGTTTCTTTTGGGATTATGGTTTCCTTTGGGTATATGCCCAGGAGTGGGATGACTGGATCATATGGTAGTTCTATTTGTAGTTTTTTAAGGAACCTCCAAATTGTTTTCCATAGTGGCTGTACCAACTTACAGTCCCAACAACAGTGCAGAAGAGTTCCCTTTTCTCCACACCCTCTCCAACATTTGTGGTTTCCAGATTTTGTGATGATGGCCATTCTGACTGGTGTGAGGTGATACCTCATTGTGGCTTTGACTTGCATTTCTCTGATGATGAGTGATGTTGAGCATCTTTTCATGTGTTTGTTGGCCATCTGTATGTCTTCTTTGGAGAAATGTCTATTTAGGTCTTCTGCCCATTTGTGGATTGGGTTATTTGCTTTTTTGGTATTAAGCTTCATGAGCTGCTTGTATATTTTGGAGGTTAATCCTTTGTCCGTTGTTTCATAGGCAATTATTTTTTCCCATTCTGAGGGTTGCCTTTTAGTCTTGTTTATGGTTTCTTTTGCTGTGCAAAAGCTTTTAAGTTTCATGAGGTCCCATTCGTTTATTCTTGATTTTATTTCCATGATTCTAGGAGGTGGGTCAAAAAGGATCTTGCTTTGATGTATGTCATGGTCCTCTTCAATTTTTAATTGTAATGTTCAACAATTTTATTGATAGGGAGCTTGCACATCTTCCATTAGATTTATTCTGAGGAATTTGATGTAACTGTACTATAGCAAATGTTTATTTATTTATTTTTTTAAAAGAACTTTTATTGAGATATAGTTAACAGACAATAAACAGCATATATTTAGAGTGTACAATTTGGTACCCCAATCTCCCAATTCATTCCTCCCCAACCCTCCCCGCTTTCCCCACTTGGTGTCCATGTGTTTGTTCTCTACATCTGTGTCTCTATTTCTCCCTTGCATTTCCTCTTTCATAGTTGTTAGCATTTGCCTTATGTATTGAGGGGCTCCTATATTGGGTGCATATAATTTATAATTGTTATCACCTCTTCTTGGATGGATCCCTTGATCTTTATGTAATGTCCTTTCTTGTCTTTTGTAACATTTTTTATTTTAGAGTCTATTTTATCTGATATGAGTATTGCTACTCCAGCTTTCTTTTGATTTTCATTTGCATAGAATATCTTTTTCTACCCCCTCACTTTCAGTCTATATGTGTGCCTAGGTCTGAATTGGTCTCTTGTAGACAGCATACATATGGGTCTTGTTTTTGTATCCATTCAGCTAGTCTGTGTCTTCTAGTTGGTACATTTAGTCCATTTACATTCAAGGTAATTTTTGATATGTATATTCCTATTACCATTTTCTTAATTGTTTTGTTGTTGTTTTTGTAGGTCCTTTTCTTATGTTTTCCACTTAGAGAAGTTCCTTTAGCATTTGTTGTAGGGCTGATTTGGTGGTGCTGAATTCTCTTAGCTGTTGCTTGTCTGTAAAGCTTTTGATTTCTCCATCAAATCTGAATGAGATCCTTGCTGGGTAGAGTATTCTTGGTTGTAGGTTCTTCCCTTTCATCACTTGAAATATATTGTGCCACTCCCTTCTGGCTTGCAGAGTTTCTGCTGAGAAATCAGCTGTTAACCTGATGGGAGTTCCCTTGTATGTTATTCATTGTTTTTCCCTTGTTGCTTTTAATAACATTTCTCTGCCTATAATTTTTGTCAGTTTGACTACTATATGTCTTGGCATGTTTCTCCTTGGGTTTCTCCTGCCTGGGACTCTCTGTGTTTTCTGCACTTGGGTAGCTATTTCCTTTCCCATGTTAGGGAAGTTTTCAACTATAATCTCTTCCAATATTTTCTCAGGTCCTTTCTCTCTGTCGTCTCCTTCTGGGACCCCTATAATGCGAATGTTGGTGCATTTAACATTGTCCCAGAGGTCTCTTAGGCTGTCTTCAGTTCTTTTCATTCTTTTTTCTTTATTCTTTTCTGCATCAGTGATGATCACCATTCTGTCTTCCAGCTCACTTATTCGCCCTTCTGCCTCAGTTAATCTGTTATTGGTTCCTTCTAGTGTATTTTTCATTTCAGTTATTGTGTTGCATATCTCTGTTTGTTTGCTCTTTATTTCTTCTAGTTCTTTGGTAAACTTTTCGATCTTTGCATCCAGTCTTTTTTCAAAGTCCTGGATCATCTTCACCATCATTATTCTGAATTCCTTTTCTGTAAGGGTGCTTATCTTCTCTTCATTTAGTTTTTCTGGGGCTTTATCCTGTCCCTTCATCTGGTACAAAGTCCTCTGCTTTTTCATTTTCTCTATCTTTCTGTGGCTGTGGTTTTCCATTCTGCAAGATGAAATACTGCTGATACTGCTTGATACTGCTGTCTGCCCTCTTGTGGAGGAAGCTATCTAGGAGCCTCCTGTGTGCTTCCTGATAGGAGGGACCGATGGTGGGTAGGCCTGGGTGGGCGGAGCTCAGTAAAACTTTAATCTGCTTGTCTGCTAATGGGTGGGGCTGTGTTCACACCTTGTTGGTTGTTTGGCCTGAGGCCACCTAGTGCTGGAGCCCACAGGCTCTTTGGTGGGGCTAATGGCGGACTCTGGGAGGGCTCACACCAATAAGCACTTCCCAAAACCCCTGCTGCCAGTGCCCCTGTCTTCTCGGTGAGTCACAGCTGTCCCCCACCTCTGCAGGCAACCCTCCAACACTAGCAGGTAGGTCTGGTTCAGTCTCCTATGGGGTCACTGCTCCTTCCCCCTGGGTCCTGGTGAGCACATTTTTTGTGTGCCCTCCAAGAATGGAGTCTCTGTTTCTACCAGTCCTGTGGAGGTCCTGCAATCAAATCCCACTGGCTTTCAGGGTCTGATTCTCTGGGGAGTCCTCCTCCTGTTGCTGGACTCCCAGGTTGGGAAGCCTGATGTGGGGCTCAGAACCCTCACTTTAGTGGGTGGACTTCTGCAGTATAACTGTTCTCCAGTTTGTGAGTCACCCATTCAGCATTTGTTCGATTTGATTTTAATGCAATTGCACCCCTCCTACCGTCTCATTGCGGCTTCTCCTTTGTCTCTGGATGTGTGGTATCTTTTTTGGTGAGTTCCAGTGTCTTTCTGTTGATGATTGTTCAGCAATTAATTGTAATTCCGGTGCTCCTGCAAGAGGGAGTGAGTCTAGCAAATGTTTTTTTAATTTTATTTCCAATTTCTTTTTTCTGGCATACAGAAATTATATTGATTAATTTATCTTCTAGCAAGGGGCCTTATTATCTTTACCTATCATTACTTGTTAATTCTAACTGCATATGTAATGTGCCTTTAGAATTTTCTGCATAAGAGAAAATCAAAACATCCTTGAATACAGTTTCCTTCTTCCTTCTAAGCTTTCAACAATTCTTTTACTTTCTTCCAGGAGAATGTTAACTAGAAAAAGACTAGTGAATAAACTTCTCTTATTCCAGGCTCCAATGCGGAAAGTTTTCAACATGTTACCACTAAGGACAGTGCTAGATCCTTTTTAAAAAATGTTTCTCTCTTTTAGATATTTTTGTCAGATTAAGTAAGTCCCTCTCTATTCTAAGGTTGCTGAGAGAATTTTGTTATTGTCATTATTTTAATCACAAAATGGATTTTAATCATCTTGAATGCTTTTACTGCTCCACAAAAACTATGACTTTTCTTGTTTTTTCTATTAATATATTGAATTACAATGATTGCTTTTCATATGTTATGCATCTCTTCTTTCCTAAAATAAATCTCACCATGTCATGATATATTATCTTTTTTGTACATCACTAGATTCAATTTGCTAACATCTTATTTAGGATTTTTGACATTGCTTACAGAGATATTACCTTTAATTTTCCTTTCTTACATTGCTCTTGTAAGGTTTAGATGTAAGATTATGGTGACTTCATAAAATACTTTAGGATATTTTCACTCTACTTCTGCTTTAAAATATATAGTTATGTGTATGTATGTATATATATACTTATAATTGATATTGATACCTTAAATATTTGGAAAAATTCAGCAATGAGGTAATCTGGTCATGGAGGGAAGTTTAGTGTGGTTTAAATTAAAGATACAATTCTTTTTAGAGATTTAGGACTATTTAGATGTTCTATTTCTACTTGTGTCCGTTTTACTAATTTTACTTTTCAAGTAATTTGTCCGTTTCCTCTACATTGTAAAATACATTGCCATAAGTTTTTTTTTATAATAATCTCTTATTTTTGTTTACAGTATGTGTAGGATTTGTTACCTTATTTTTATTCCTGATATTGATAATTTGTGATTTTTATTTGTTTGGTGAGTCTGGCTAGAGATTTATCAAATTTATTAATCTTTCCAAAAATAAACTTTTAGATATCTCAAGTTTCTTAATTTTTTACACATTTTATATATCAGCATTTTTATATAACACTGACTTCTGCTCTTATATATATTAATTTCTTCCTTCTACTTACATTAGACACATGGTAATTTCACAAACTAAATATAATGAGAGGTTTATTTTTCATTGCAAGGTGGTTAGAGTATAAACTTATATGATTCTATTCCTTTGCAATTTATTGAGGCTAGTTTTATGGGTCAACATATAGCTTATTTTGTATACTAGAAATAAGTTTGTCTTCTATAGCTGTTGAATATAATATATTATGAGTATCACTATTTCAATTTGGTTGATTGAATTGTCAGATTCTTTTAAGCCATAGTAATTTTTTCTGCTTCTTCTATCAGTTACTGTGAGAATTGTTTAAATATCAAACAATGTCTACCTCTTTTTTTAATTGATTATTTTTGCTATTCTCATACACACACAAAATTTCAAATTAAATTAGAGTTGTTATGTTTTCCTATTGAATTATCATGTCATAATTTTGAAATTATAACCCTCTAAATCCTTGGTAATTCTTCTTAAATCTATTTTGTCTGAGACATGGGAGGGTTGTACTGAGACAAGCTACTCCATCAAAGTGGGAAATAGAAATCTAGTGTATACATTTATATCTCCTACATCTCGTAAACGTTTATGGTTCATATGCTTTTCTTTTTAGTTATCAAAGTTTTTATCCTTAACTTATATAATCAAAATACTCTTAAAATTTTCATCTTGCCATCACTTTAGCCCTTTTCAGAAATTCTGCATGTGGCTGTATAGTATCTCTAAAATATATCTTCTGATTCCCTATTTAAAACAATCTTTGAAATACATTACCCTTGAAATACAATCAAAACCTGTAGCAGAATAACCCTCAGAACTAGAGAAAATATTTGCCAATGAAGCAACTGACAAAAGATTAATCTCCAAAATACACAAGCAGCTCATGCAGCTTAATACCAAAAAAGCAAATAATCCAATTCAAAAATGGGCGGAAGACCTAAACAGACATTTCTTCAAAGAAGACATGAAGATGGCTAATAAACACATGAAAAGATGCTCAACATCATTAATCATTAGAGAAATGCAAGTCAAAGCCACAATGAGGTATCACCTGACACTGCTCAGAATGGCCATCATCAAAACATCTAGAAACAATAAATGCTGGAGAGGGTGCAGAGAAAAGGGAATCCTCCTGCACTGTTGGTTGGAATGTAAATTGGTACAACCACTATGGAAAACGGTTTGGAGGTTCCTTAGAAAACTGCAAATAGAACTACCATATGACCCAGTAATCCCACTCCTGGGCATATACCCTGAGAAAACCATAATCCAAAAGAAATATGTACCACGATATTCACTGAATCACTGTTTACAAAGCCAGGACATGGAAGCAACAAAAATGCCCATCAACAGTGAATAGATAAAGAAGATATGGCACATATATACAATGGAATATTACTCAGCCATAAAAAGGAATGAAATTGAGTTACTTGTCATGAGATGGATGGACCTAGAGTCTGTCATACAGAGCCAAGTAAGCCAGAAAGAACAAAACAAATACCGTATGCTAACTCATATATATGGAATCTAAAAAAATGGTACTGATGAACTCAGTGACAGGGCAAGAATACAGATGCAGTTGTAGAGAACGGACTTGAGGACACGGGGTGGGGGGCAAAGGGGAAGCTGGGACAAAGTGAGAGAGTACCAATGACATATATACGCTATCAAATGTAAAATAGATAGCTAGTGGGAAGCTGCTGCATAGCACAGGGAGATCAACTCGATGATTGGTGATGGCTTAGAGGGGCAGGATAGGGAGGGTGGAAAGGAGTCGAGGGAGGGAGGGGATATGGGGATATGTGTATAAATACAGCTGATTCACTTTGTTGTACAGCAGAAACTGGCACAACAGTGTAAAGCAATTATATGCCAATGAAGAGCTAAAATAAAAAAATCTACAAAACAAAACAAACCTATAGTAGAACCTACAGGACTTTCAGATTCTTACTACTCTAACTCATATGCTACCTTTTTTTTTAAGTTTTTTTTTTCATTGAAGTATAGTTGATTTACAATTTTGTGTTAATTTCTGCTATATAGCAAAGTAATTCAGATACATACACACGCACATTTTAAAAATATTCTTCTCCATTATGGTTTATCTTGGGATATTGAATATAGTTCCCTGTACTATACAGTAGAACTTTGTTGTTTATCTATTCTATATGTAACAGTTGCATCTGCTAACCCCAAACTCCCAGTTCATCCCTCCCCAGCTCTCCTCCCCTTTGGCAACCACAAGTCTGTTCTCTATGTCTGAGTCTGTTTCTGTTTCATATATAGGTTCATTTGTGCCATGTTTTAGATTCCACATATAAGCGATATCATATGGTATTTGTCTTTTTCTTTCTGACTTCCTTCACTTAGTAAGATAATCTCTACTTCCAACCATGGTGCTGCAAATGGCATTATTCCTTTCTTTTTATGGCTGAGTAGTATTTCATTGTGTACATGTACCACATCTTCTTTATCCATTCTTCTGTCAGTGGACATTTAGATTGTTTCCCTGTCTTGGCTATTGTGAATAGTGCTGCTCTGAACATAGGGGTGCATGTATCTTTTTGAATTATAGTTTTGTCTGGATACATGCCCAGGAGTGGGATTGCTGGGTTGTATGGTAATTCTATCTTTAGTTTTTTGAGGAACTGCCATACTGTTTTCCATAGTGGCTGTACTAACTTACATGCCCACCAACAATGTAGGAGGGTTTCCTTTTCTCCACACCCTCTCCAGCATTTATTTGCAGACTTTTTAAAGATGGCCATTCTGACACATGTGAGGTGGTACCTCATTATACTTTTGATTTGCATTTCTCTAATAATTAGCGATGTTGACCATATTTTCATGTGCTTGTTGACTATCTGTATGTATTCTTTGGATACATGTCTATTCAGGTCTGCTGCCCATTTTTGGATTGGGTTGTTTGGTTTTTTTGTTGATTGTATAAGCTGTTTGTATATGTTTTGGAGATTAAGCCCTTTTCAGTCGCATCATTTGCAAATATTTTCTACTATTCTGTAGGTTGTCTTTTCATTTGTTTATGGTTTCCTTTGCTGTATGAAACCTTGTAAGTTTGATTAGATCCCATTTGTTTATTTTTTTTATTTCTATTGCCTTGGGAGACTGACCTAAGAAAACATTGGTATGATTTATATCAGAGAATGTTTGCCTATGTTCTCTTCTAGTTTTATGGTTTCATGTCTTGTTTAAGTTTTTAAGCCATTTTCAGTTTCTTTTTGTTTGTGGTGTGAGGGTGTGTTCTAACTTCATTGATTTAAATGCAGCTGTCCAATTCTCCCAGCACCACTTCTGAAGAGACTGTCTTTTTCCCACTGTATATTTTTGCCTCCTTTGTTGAAGATTAATTGACTGTAGGGGTGTGGGATTTTTTCTGTGACCTCTATTCTGTTCCACTGATCCATATGTCTGTTTTTGTGCCAGTACCACACTGTTTTGATTACTGTAGCTATGCTGTATTGTTTTAAGTCTGGGAGGATTATACATCTTGCTTTATTCTTTTATCCTCAGGACTGCTTTGGCAATTATTGGTCTTTTTGTTTCCATTCAAACTTTAGGATTATTTGTTTTAGTTCTGTAAAAAAATGTCATGGGTAACTTGATAGATGTCACATTAAATCTGTAGACTTCTTTGGGTAGTATGGCCATTTTAACAATATTGATTCCTCAAATATAAGAACATGGAATATCCTTCCATTTCTTTGAATCATCTTAATTTCCTTTATTAATGTTTTATAATCCTCAGCATAAGTCTTTCACCTCTTTGGTCAAGTTTATTCCTAAGTATTTTATTTATTTTTTGGTGTGATTTTAATAGGTATTGTTTTTTTATATTCCCTTTCTGATATTTCATTGTTGGTGTAAAGAAAAACAACCAATTTCTGTATGTTTATCTTATAGCCTGCTATAAGATTGGCCATAACCCAATAGGAGTAATTTTTTTATAGAAGAGATTAGGACACAGACATACACAGAGGGAAGACCTCATGAAGACTAAGGGAGAAGATGACCATCTCCAAATCAAAGAGAAAGGTTTCAGAATGAAATCAATTTTTTTCTGTTTTAACTTCTCTATCATGCTTAAGTAAACATTTTAGAACAGTTTTTGATTTATAGAATTATTGCATAGATAGTACAAAGAATTTCAGTATACCCCACTCAGTTTCCCCTATTATTAACATCTTACATTAGTATTGTATTTGACACAATTAATAAAGAATATTAATGCATTATTAATTAAAATCCACTTTTTAATACACCTAAATTTTTCTAGATTATAATTTTACCATTTTATATGTATAATGTTAGAGCCGAAAGGCTCTTAGAGACCATTTACTTCAGCTTCTATTAAAACCAACAATAAATCAGCAGTAGGCATAGAGAAATTAATTTTTTTTGTGTAATATACATATACATGTTTGAGGAGGGATAAAACTTTAGTCTCCTGATTCAAAGACCAGAATTATTTTCTTATGCCTTGTAGTACTGGTTAAATGGTTAAGTGACCTGCGCTTTCCTTTGAATAGTTAATTGATGAATTAACTCACTGTGAAAATCCCACTGTTATCTTCATATCTCTCTCATAGTTATTTAATTTTAAAATCTGACTAGCATTCTGTTTGTTCCTTTCCTTTGAATCTGAAGCATTTTGTTCATGCTTATCTACAGAAGACACTCTTCACACTTCTCACCAAACTACTTGTGGTTTTCCATCAATTTCCATATTAAATTTTGAAAACTAAAACTCTAGTAGTAGACTAAAACTTGGTCCCTTCTTTCTGAGCTCTTGAATCTTGTTGCTTTTTTCAGTCTCTATTTATGACTGCTTCTATCTCGCACCCTCTACCTCTACCTCTTCATTATCATCACTGTTTCTTAGGGTCCCCCTTTCTTGCCTCAGTAACAACTTCAGTGTCATTGTTAGGTGGCATATTATCATGACCAGAATTAGCAGCAACAGCAATGTCTTTTTCTTAACACATCACTGTCCGACATGTACTTCCTTGGTGGTTTGGCTTCTATCAGGACTTGGACGTTTAGAATACATTTTAGTGCAACAGCCTTCTTAAATTTTAGAGATAGAATATTTACAAAATTTCTTATCAGGAATAGCTACATTGTGCCATCTCACCCATCTTCAATATTGCCTATGGTATTTTTTTTCCTTACAAGTGATTGATTTATTTTTGTTATATAAGTGAGATTATATTAATATAAAGAAATACCAAGGAAATTATTGATTGATTGATCAAAATATAGTTGATTTACAATATAATATTTTTAAGAGGTATAGCATAGTAATTTAGTATTTTTACAATTTATACTTCATTAAAATTATTTTAAGATAATGGTTATAATTCCCTGTGCTATATAATATATCTTGTTGCTTATTTATTTTACACATAGTAGTTTATATCTCTTAATCCCATACGCCTAATGTGCCTCTCAAACTGGTAACTACTAGTTTGTTTTATACATCTGTGAGTCTCTTCTTCTTTTGCTATAACCTTTGTATCATTTTTTAGGTTCCACATACAAGTGATATCATACAATATTCATCTTTCTCTATCTGGCTTATTTCATGAAGCATAGTATTTTCTTGGTTCATCCATGTTTCTGCAAATGGCAGAATTTATTCTTTTTTAAGGCTGTATAATATTCTTGTGTGTGTGTGCTTGTGTGTATCACATACTCTTTATCCATTTGTATATTGATGGACATTTGGGTTGCTTCCATGTCTTGGCTATTTTAAATAGTGCAGCTATGAAGATTGGGGTGTATATATCTTTTCAAATTAGTGTTTTCATTTTTTTCCAGATATATAACCAGGAGTGGAGTTGCTATATTATATGGTAGTACTATTTTTAGTTTCTTGAGGAACTTCCATACTGTTTTCCATAGTGGCTGCACCAATTTATATTCCCACCAACAGGGCACCCTTTTCTTCACATCCTTACCAACATTTGTTATTTGCAGACTTTTTGATGATACCCCTTCTGACAGTTGTGAGGTTTATGTCATTGTTTTGATTTGCATTTCTCTAATAATTAGTGATATTGAGCGTCTTTTCATTGGTAATGCTGAATTTGCTGGGTCAATAGAATCATTAAAGAGTGTATTTTATGTATGTTTTTCACATATTTCTAGGTTCTACTTGCAAGCAACTATGATAATTTAGTTGAGGGTAGGAATCTTTATTTAGAAAAAGCTTTTCAGATGATTTAATGATAGCTATTGATATGTTTTTAAGCACTCATTTAGAGATAGCTATTGTAATTCTGGTGTCAAATAAAGTCACCTAAACCTTCCCATTATCTACAGAGTAAGGGTATTCCAGTACTCACATAAGCTTTCTGTGAAGATTTTTTTTTCACAGTTACCTCTGGTCCCAAAGTCTTCCTTTGTCTGAAGTGGTTCAGTTTAGGGGTAACTTATCATCCCACATGTGTTGTCACTGTTCCTTATTGCCTATACACAAATGTGGAATGAAATCCTTTTCCTTCTTTTTGTAAACATATGCATGTAAATGCACACACACAGATATGTATACTCATAGAAGGCATTTGTGTCTTAAACTCTATTGGATATCTACCTATGTAATAAAGATTTATAGCAAACAACTTAAAAAATGAATACTTGACAGTTCTCTTTAAAAAGAAACCACTAATTTTTCTCATCAATTTTGCAATCCATGCTCTGATCTCCTGCCTGTTCTTAGCTACCTTTCCAATCTTCTGTCACCCTTCCTTTCCAGAAAGTAACTAAAAAACAAAACAAATCCCCCCATAAACCCATGTTTTATTTTGTTAGTGAATTTACAAATTTTTCCATAAAATGTGTCCTGTAAAATATCTACCTTTGGTTGATACTGTTTCAGGTCAAGAGTGGGGCATACTAAAGAACTGGTTCCATGATTGCTGTGAAAGAGTTACAGGTTTTGCATGTCAGTTTCTTTTATGTACATACTCTTTTTTTAACCTTCATGAAAACACTGTGAGTTGAATGTGTTTTCTCAATGTACAGATGAGGGAATTGAGGTACCAATAATTCAAATAACTAGATCCAGAGTCATACATTTTGTTAAAAATTATGAGAGCAGGAATTTGAACACAAATATAGACTTCAAAGTATGGATTCTTTTTACACCTATACTCCACTTCTTTAGCTAGAGCCTTATAGTGGTTCTTCTAGTGCTACTTCTCACCACCAATTATGCTCTAGCCTACTGAGCAGAGAAACAGAGCACTAAATTTCCCAGGAAAGCTGCTACAGTCTGGAGAGTGGCAGGGATACAAGTTGGCAAAGTTAATGGTGATAGCCAAATGAATATTGGTTGCCATTTTGACAGATGTAGCATCTACTGGCATTACTTCATCTGTACACTTGGCAGGTATACCAGCTCCTAGTATTAACACCATCCAAAACAGGGTTGGATGGTAGAACTAGATTTACGAATAAGACAAAATTTCTTGTCCCATTACAATTGCCTAGATAGGTATTATATAGTCACCATATGCCATCCTAAAGTAGAATTTTTACATTTATAAGCAACACAGCTTTTTTTTATTTCTTCTTTTTCTTCTTCTTTTTTTTTTTTTTTTTTTGCAAAGATCACCTCTTTGTCTTAGACTTTGTATGTAACTAGTCCAAGGATTTGATTTCTACTCTTCTGTCTTGAGTAACAACCCTGACACAGATGAATAAGCTTCATCCCATCAAGAATGTACCATTTTGGAGAGATCTAAAGAAAGTTTTACTCTTTTGTATTATTAAAAATTCTGAGAGAGTTAAGATTAACTGACTACTTTGCCTTACATTCAATTTATCCTGAAGCTGGTGAATATTATTATAATGAAAATTCATAGGCAGATAGTTTGCTAACCTATGCAGCAAAAATTTAGGTCTACTTGGGAGATTTTCCTCATGTAAATCTCAACCTCAAAAAAAGCATTTTAGAAAGAATTTTCAATTATGAGTATAATAATGAAGTGTCTATAGAAATGATTTTTCTTAATAACAAAGGAAACACATTTGTGAAGCATTTTTTTCCTTTTGGCTCATTCTTATTTTCTCTATAATTGTAATAGCTAGCTAACATAGAATGTCATATATGTTGATCACACTAAATAAGCTATTTGATGAAGGTAACATAGGCTTCAGAATCTCTGCATCAACACAGAGCTATAAAGCACTTAGTACAATGTCTGACACAATAAATTCTGAGTAATTGGTAGCTATTACTGCTGAATATTTGAATATATATATAGAAATAGATGTGACTATATATATATAACTTTTTATAGGAATCTAGAACTAAGAAAACTACATATCTTTAATGATGAAATCATAAAACTATATATAAGATTATAGGCATAGACGTTCAGTTTATTTCTGTTCAGATTTTGTTAATTTCATCATCTATTGTGGTACCTATTTAGATGACCTAAACAAAAAAGAAGCATAGGATTTTGTTACATCTTACACTATAATGATGGCTAACTATTCACACCATTTCCTTCAGAATTTTCTTCCAGTTTAGTGAATTTTAAGTTAATTGCCCCAGTGACACAGATGAAATTTAAAGGAACAGTGAGGCGTTTTCATACACACGTATTCAGTCCTCATCTCTCAGGTAGTCTTTCTTCTTTTCAAACACTGGCCACAGAGCAGACATTTTCATTATAACACTGTAGCAATTTGTTGAATTTCACTTTTAGTTAACAGGCACATCTAGAATTTTATTTTTGCGAACAAGAGCAGGATGGGAAGTGGTCTTAAGAAAAGGTGACAGATGACAGCTTCCACATCAAGCACTGTGACTCTACAGCTGGTGACAATGCCTAATGCTGCAGCTCCACAGACTTGTACTGGCTGGGTGCCAGCCTGCCTGTTGGAATTCAATGAACCCATCTGGATAAAGCTTCTCTAAAACTGACCTGAATGGAAGTCACAGACTGGCACAGTGCCTCAGATTCTAGGTATTGTGCACCTTTTATAAAGGGAGGCCATGACACTGACCAAAGAAAAAAATTATGCTATCTATATTGACAGATTTTTTTCCATTGCTATAGATTCAAAGGAAAAGACAGGAATAAAAGTGAACTCCCAAATGGAAAGGCCCTTTATGTCCTGAGCATAAATTATGTTCATATTTTATGCTTATGTCTATGAAAATAATTTCCTCAAAGACTTTCATTTAAATTAGAGATTTAAAGAGCACTGTTAGGAAATGGGATGCTTACATGAAGAAAAATGAATGTTTTATAATAAAGTTTAGATATTATTCTTCATGGATGATTATCAGCTTTAGCAGACATTATATGGAAAGTTAGGAAATATGATTATGTATCCTTTTTCATTTAATGGTGAAGTAATTGACATTTTTTGTGCTTTATTCATCTGCCTGAAGGAATGCAAGAAGAAGCTTCAGAAGGTTTCTTGAGCTAAGCCTTAGTAAGCTACCACCCAGGAAGGGTAGTGCAGTTCTTCAAGTTTTAAAAGCCTGTCTCTGAGCAACATATAAGTCTCCTAAGCTCCATAAATCATGCCCTGGGAGCCCCATTTTATGACATAGCGTCAAGACTTAGGGAGCAATCTTCTCACAACCGTACCTAGATGAAATAATTCTGAGTCATCACATGAGAGTAACAAGGCTCATCCCACTGTGCCTTTTTATTGACCTTAGTCACTACCTCTATCAGTCAAGATAGGCTAGGTTATATGGTAGTACCAAATCAATTCAAGCTCCTCCTGGCTTCTGTCAATGGAGATATATTTCTTACTCACAACACGGACAATACAGTTTGCATCCAGGTTTTCTTCCTACTGGAACCGAGGCTGATGGAGCAGAGTCAATCTGCAACATTGCTGTTATTGTGCCAGAGGGAAAGGAAGATAGGGCAAACCATGATCTTGCACTGAAAGCTTTCACTCAGAAATCACATGTCACTTTTGCTTACATTTTACTGACCAATGGAAGTCACATGAAGCCCTAGTTAAGGTTTTCTAAATGATTAAAAAAAAAAAAAAAACTGTAGCTCATTTTTTTCTAGCTTACAGTGGTTCTAGACTAGTACTATACCCAAGTGCCTGAGAGAAACAAATGCAAATCATTTTCAAAGGATGAACCGTCATTTTAGGTGTCTCAGAGAACAGGCCTCCTACAAATTTTTTTCAAGAGAAATGGTTAGTGCACAGTCAGATATTACTAAGTACAAAAGAAAAACTAAGAATGAGAAGAAACAAAAAATTCAAACTTGCATAAACATATCTCCTATAACTTCAGATATTGAAATGATCAGAATAGTGTAAAGAATATAAAATACTTACAATGTTTAAGAAGTACATATTAGAGTGAACACATCTGCAGGAAATAGTAATATGCCACTTTTATGACTTTAAGGAGAATTTGAGAAAAAGATACAATAGTTTCCAAAGGTGAGAAAAATTTATATTTGTTGATATGTTGAAATCTTTCTCTTTGAGATCAGGAGTACAGCAAAGGTGCTTATTCACACCATATACATTAAACATTGTAATAGAGGTAGGAGCCAGGTCATTAAGAAAAGAAAAAGAAGGGAAAAGTTTGGGTTAGGGAAAAAGAAACCATCTGCCATTATTTGTAGATAATATAACTGGATTTATATGAAATCCAATATATATTTGGAACAGATATTTATTAAGTAATTTAAATAATTTTTAGAACAGAAAATTTAACTTAAAGGATAGCAATTTTTAAGATATAAAGTCAACACATAAAAATCAACTGTATTTCTGTAATCCAATTATACCTATATATAATAAACATAAAAGATACATTTTATTAAAATTAGCATCAACTTTATAGATTGTATAGAAGTGAATTTAATAATTTAATAAAAGTAACACAAGAAAATTAAAAATATAGAAGAACATTAAAGAAGATATAAACAGAAAGGAAAAGTTATTTTCTTACTATTGAAGACTTAATATCATATAGTTTTCAAATTTCCCACCAAAATTCTATGGAGCCAATGAAATCTAAATAGGCTTCTTTTTTGCAGACTTGACAAGTTGATAATAAAATTTATGTAAAATCCTCAAGGACCAAGAATATGCAAGACTTTTTTTTTTTGAAGCAGCAGAAAAAATAGGTTGGAGGACTTACCCAAATAAATATAAAAATTACAATAAGGTCATATATATACACACATACACCTGTGTGGTTATTCATGTAGAGATAACAACTGGATCAGTGGATAAGTGTAGAAGACCCAAAAACCCATCCATAATATATTGACACATGTATTACTTTCCTTGGGCTGCTGTAACAAAGTATCATAAACACAAATTTATTGTCTCTCAGCTTTTATGGCTAGAAGTCAAAAATTAAGGTTTTGGTGGGGTCATGCTCCCTCAGAAACCTGTAGAGGACTCCTTTCTTGACTGTTCCTAGCTGACTATGGTTTGCCGGCAATCTGGTGTTTCTTGGCTTACAGATGCATCACTACAATCCTTTGGCTTACCTGGCATTTTCTCCTGTCTCTGTCTTCACATGACCATCACCATATATGGAGACCAGTCATACTAGATTAGGGGCACATCCTACTCCTGTATAACCTCATCTTAATTAATTACAACTGCAATGATCATTTTTTCCTAAGAAGCTCTGAAGTATTGGGGCTTAGGACTTCAACATATGAATATTTGGGGGACACAATTCAACCCCTAACAATATTCAAAACATTCTTTAAAATATGCTTAACATATTCAGTATATTTAAGGAATATGGCTAGTTTGGAAATCAGTGATTGCCCTTAATGTTTACAAGTGAACATTTGTCAAAGCCTGGATCTATAGTCCCCAGCTGCCTTCACTTGCATTCTATTAATAGAAGTCAGAAAGACATAGTACCTGTCTCAAACAACAAAAGCAGTGATTAAAAAAATTGTTTACTGACTTACCACAGAAAATGAGGTCAAAGAGAAAAGTTAAAGCCCTGTTATTCTGCCATTAAATAATAACTTCTCTCAACCTTCCATCTGGGAGAGATATATGAGCAGTTTGTTCTGCATGATATTGGAATTTTAGAGGCAAGATAAGTAAGTGAATTATTGAAAAGGTTATTTTAAATAGAACATTTTTAAAGCTTTGGATATGATTGCCCAATTTGATTATTTTTAAGTTTTATCTAAAAAAACAGGAATAATTTCAAAACAACAGAAAGTAAATAACTCCCTTTAGATAAGAACATATAATTGGAAAAAATGAAAGTAGATAAAACTTTTGAATATCCATGACATGCTAGTGGCTTTCCATTTAGCTTTGAATATATTTGAAATAGAAAATTCAACAGCACCTACTCATCCACCCGCCCTACCTCAACCAGAATGAACTCTGATGTTTCCTTATCATCTAACCTACTAAATTCATCACTGCTACTCAGTTGCATTGCTTTACCTACTTTTCTGCATATAGCTATAATGCCTTTTGCTTATAGCTTTGCAGATTAGGTACATCCATTGCTTAATTGAATTTAGTGTTTTTTTTAAACCAAATTTAGTAATTCTATAATTTCTAGTCACCTACATTCGTTCTTAGGAGTCTTGGGTCACCTCAAAAAATAGTCAAAAATAATACCTAAAAGTCATATGATATTAGCCAACTTCTTAGAACAATAATAACAAAGCTACCAGAGACTGCTGAATTGAAAACACCGTTAAAAAATAACTTTCCCTATTTCAGCTTGACTCCCTTCACTTTCAAAGGGATTTATGTTGTAATCACTCTATTTCAAAAGTGTTTGATATATTAAGCCTAAAAGAAAAAAAAAACTCTGGGAACTTTATTAGTCTTCTTTCTTATTTAGTGGGAAGATTATTTCCACCAATCAACTTATGCTTTGAAAAGCTTTTGCGTTATCTTAATGATTTTAACTCTAACAACCTATGCTGTGTTTAAGCTTCACCTAGGGCCATTAATTTATTGTATCCTTTTGAGATATTTCATAACCAGTATTACATCTTTGCAAATCCTTTGGTCAAGAAAGCAGTTCTTTAATTTTCTTGTTAATTATCTTATCTAAGTAGATGAAATTATGGTTGCTTATGTTATTTTTTGTTTTTTAATAAAATGTCTAGTTCTGCAGGACTTTGAGAAACCATATTTAAGGAATTTTTCTCCTTTTAGCCAAGATTCTTTGATGTAGTCAGTCAGTATGTACACAAAATTTAGTGTTTTGTAGATACTATTAGGGCTGGGGTTGGAATTTCATGATAGACATTGAAGATATGATCAATACAACATGAGGTATTTCCAGAACAGAAGGGGTAGGAATGCCAGATTAAAAACATGACCAAATTAAATTTGAATTTCAGATAAAGAATGATATATATTTTTAGTATATCTTATACACTTTTACCATGCTATGTTTGATGCAAATATAATATGGGACCTGAAAAAATCACTCACTTACATATCCTGAGACCATCTCATAGAGCAGGGTGGGGAAAAAAGTGCTAAGTAACTTTGGAAATGAGTGGAATCTCTAAGATTCAGTGCAAAATAAACTGCATACAAGCACTGTACAAAGTTGGTAAATTTGTTTTCCCTGAGGATATAGGTTAACAATTCTGATACCAATATTCTCA
This sequence comes from Hippopotamus amphibius kiboko, assembly GCF_030028045.1. Classification (NCBI taxonomy): domain Eukaryota; kingdom Metazoa; phylum Chordata; class Mammalia; order Artiodactyla; family Hippopotamidae; genus Hippopotamus; species Hippopotamus amphibius. Next base: position 168,106,273 of record NC_080187.1, on the reverse strand, counting down.
TATATACTGGAATTTAAAAAGTCAGGGAATGGATGAGGGATGGTGGGAGCCAGGTTTCTCACTGTTGGAGTGGGAAAAAGCTAGAAAGATCATGTGTTAATATGTCTACAGGGAAGACATTGATGTGAACTCATGTTCACCTTAATATAGGTTCTTACACATAGAATTATTTAGAGAGATGTTTATATACACAAGTTAGTATGTACACATATAAACTCTTGCCTCATCAGGCACAGAACATAGGAGGAAGGACACCCCAGTAGCAAGAAGCACATCTGCCTTCTGGATCTTGATTTCTAAATACTATTTTACAGCAAAAGGAACCAGGGTTCTTTGTAAAAGTGGCTGATTCTAGGATTTGGATAGGAAACATATAAGATGAACCTGAATCATCTTGTATTGGGTGACATAAGGAAGTACTAAACACCCTCCCCACACACACACACACACTCTCTCTCTCTCTCTCACACACACTAATGGGGGTATGTCAAAGGGACACAGGAGCCAACTGAAAGATTTCCCAATTATCAAAACTGGAACAGTCTGACAAACAAATTACATAAAATAGTGTTGGTTTGTAACCAAAATATAGATATCTCTGAGTCCACACTCATATAGGGGACTGAATACGTAAATAACTGGAGAAGTGCTAATTCTCCCATGCACAATAATCTCAAATAATTTACATAGATACGCTAGCATTCTTCTAGTCCTGCAGTGTAGAAGTTCAACACAGGTCTCACTGGGTAAAATTCGAAGTGTAAATAGGGCTGCATTCCATTTTCGAGGTCCTAGGGGGTGAATCATTTTCCTTGCCTTTGCCAGCTTTTAGAAGCCACCACCATGCCGTGGCTAATGGCCCTTTCTCTATGACCAAAGCAAGCAACACTGTATCTCAGTAACTATTCTCCTAAAGTCACATCTCTCTGACTCTCCTTCACTTCTAAGGACACTTGTAATTATTTGAGTCTACCTAGGTAATCCAAGATAATCTCCCCATTTTGAGCTCAATTGATTATCAGCCTGAAATCCATTTGAACTTTAATACCTCTTTGCCATGTAAAATGATGTATTTACAGTTCTGGAGATTAGGTCATGGATATCTGTGGCAGGCCACGTTGTGCCTACCACATCCTTCAAGGAGATGGAGCATAACTCCTCACTCCTTGAGTGTGGACTGTGCATAGTGATTCCTTCCAAAGAGTAAAATAGGATAAAAGAGTGTATTTCCTCAGCTACGTGATAAACATCAACATCAACAGTGATGTCATGTTGACAGTATATGTCCTTGATTTGATGTGATGAAAATGGCACTTTACTTCTATGGGTTTCCTCCCCAAAATACTTAGTCCCAGTTTACTCATAAGAAAAATGTGAGACAAATCCCAACTGAGGGACATTCTACAACATACTTCATCAGTACGTCTCAAAAAATTCCAGCGTCATCGCAAACAAGGAAAGTCTGAGTATCTGTTACAGCCGAGAAGAGGCTACAGAAATATGAAAGATAAATGTAATGTGTATCCTGGATGAAAGCCTGGAACAGAAGAGGGGCACTAGGGAAAACTAAGAAAATCTGAATGAAATATGGACTTTAGCCAATAATAGCATGCTTATACTGGTTCATTAGTTATCACAAATGCACTGTACTGACATAAGATATTAATAATAGGGGAAACTTGGTGTGGGCATGTGGAAACTCTTTGTACTACCTTCACAATTATTGCATAAATCTAAAACCGTTCTAAAATTAGAGGTTTTTGTTAGCTTGCTTTAAGTGAGATGTAAAGCCATAGATAATCTGCGGGAGACAAGGGAAGTACCTAACCCAGTTTGGGAAGGTTGTAAACATCAGCTCCTTCCAGTTGAGTTAGCTTATAAAGAAAATATTATCAGATTGAAAAAAGTGAACTATGACAGTCCTGATACTACTCCAGGTAGAGAGAATGTTAACACATGGGATGGCATGTGTGAGCTAAACCAGGGCAATCTAAATAATGGCAAATGAGGGCTTCCCTGGTGGCAGTGGTTAAGAATCCACCTGCCAATGCAGAGGACACGGGTTTGAGCCCTGGTCTGGGAAGATCCCTCATGCCGCGGAGCAACTAAACCTGTGTGCCACAACTACTGAGCCCATGTGCCACAACTACTGAAGCCCATGTGCCTAGAGACTGTGCTCTGCAATGAGAAGCCACCGCAATAAGAAGCCCGTGCACCACAGCAAAGAGTAGCCCCCACTCACCACAACTAGAGAAAGCCTGTGCCCAGCAACAAAGACCCAACACAACCAAAAATAAAATAAATAAATAAATAATGGCAAATGAGACAGAATCATGAAACAAAGGATTCAGTGAGAGAGTATTAAGTGAAAGACAGGAGGGTAGGAAGGAATAAAGTCATGTAGAACCTGATGTTAAGGATGTTGAACTTTGTCAGGGAAATTTCGTCAGGGAAGACAATGTATTTACAATTAAAAAACAAAACTACAGCTTTCTTTGTTAAGAGGCTTATCCTTATGTTTAATCCTAAATCCAACATACTGAAACGTAAACCCATTTCTGCTAGATTTGTCTTCAGGAAAGCAACTTGTCCAAAACAGTGAATCAGTTGAGAAACTAGATTTTCCCTCATCATTGGTCATCACATCCTGGACCTAGTCAAACAGAGGTTAGCAAACAGCAGGCCTAGGGCTGGATGCCTGTTTCAGAGCCTCAAGTATTTACTTTACAATCCTTTAAAGTAACTTTGCTGTTCCTCCTTTAGAGGTAATTTTTCCCTTTACTAAAGACCACACAACAACTGAAACAGTGTAGATTATATTTAAAATATAGGTTTTCCTATTAATATCTAAATATCTGAAATATTTTATTCAATATTTATATACATTGCTTATTTTTTCTGCAATGTTATGGTAGTAATCTCAAAATAAGAGATTTCTGAAGTCACTATTTTAGATAAATTAACAAAATGAATAGTGGTTTCTGAAAGAATGAAGAAAATTAAGGAAATAAATTAATAAATGAAGAAAAAGGGACTTTTCTGGCAGTCCAGTGGTTAGGACTCCACATTTCCAATGCAGGGTGCAGGGGTTCAATCCCTGGTCAGGGAACTAAGATCCCACATGCCGTGCAGCCAAAAGATTTTTTTTAAAAAATGAAGAAAACCACATCTTAAGTTTAAAAAGGAATTCTGTATTTCTAGGACATGTGATGGTCCTATATTTCACAATGCCAGAATTCTAAATGTGTGTTCTGAGTAGGAACTTGATGATTAATGCCTGTGTTATTTCCCTACTAACAACTGTTGAAGGAAATTCAAGGAGTCCCAATATTGAAATAGTCTCTGCCCTTCAATAGCAATGCTTTCCAAATGATTTGCAGGTTGTAGGTTGGGGGCACCTTAGAGCATCAAATAACACACAGAAATATGATCTCTTTCCTCCATGAAAGCCACTAATAATTATGTATCTATATACATATATGTGTGTATAATGTATATGTGTATAAGATATATGTATTTATAGGTATATATTTGCATATATTTATCATTAGAAAATATTTTTACTGACTCTGTCCTGAATAGTTACTGTATTTAGAAACACTGAATTACCATGAATGTTTTGTCTTGAAGGAGTTCTTAAATTTCTATATTAGTGAAGTTCAGTGGAAATGATTCATCTACTTGAGTAAATTTTTCTTAAAAAATCCCTTTTAAATTAAGGAGGACACCAAAATCCATTCAATACCAGATATTAATATTTTTAAATGAGTCCATGGTGATTTTTGCCCCAAAAAACAGGGCAACATTTTTCATTTCTGGGAATATTTATTTTAAAAATCCAATTCACATTTTAACTTCATACCTAAAGGTAGAAGCCTCTGTATGAGTTTTCTTTCCTTTTCCTCTGTCTGTAGTTCCCTGTTTGTTTAATCACAATGCATATTGTTTACTATTTCAGTGCTGTTTATCAAGACACTTTAATTTGATTGTTTCCTTTTGTATTTGTCTTCACCAGGTGTTCCTTGACTGGAGCACATTTCCCACATGATAAAATTAAAGGTCTAATTAATGCCTTTAAGGACATTGGTGCACAATTCAGCACCTAATTTTCTGCAGGGGGCATATTTAGGTGTTTAACTAGGTGGAACTCTGTGCCAAAGATTTCATTTGCATACAGAGTCACTCTTTTTTCGTTCGTAAACACTCTTCAATACAGAAACAAAGAATGCACTCGCATTACTCGGAATGCACTTTTCCAGCAAGCAGAGGAGTATTGAAAATAAATATATCTAAGCCACATTTCATCAGAGCAGAAACAAAAATCCTATTAGATGAGGTGTTGAAATATGAGGTCCATTTCTTTGGAGCAGTGAGGGTAATACTCAGCATTTTAAAATGGAGGGGGACCTGCAAATGCACTGCATGAAAAACGAATGCTTTGAAAAATCACATCTGAGATGTAGAGGATCTTAAGAAAAATATGGCATCACAACAAGCACAAAAAGGAAAGCTAAATCACCACCAGGCAACTGCTGGCAGAGAGCAGGCCAGCAAGCAAAACTCATTGATCTATCTTAAGGCTGCAAGGACTAGGAAAGGGTCCATCTATATAAAGGCTGGGACAATGTTTCTAATCACATTTCACTTTCAATTTTGAAACATAAGCGTTGTGGATGCCTTATATATTATTGCTAACAACATGTTTGCTTAATTATTAGCATATTAAATCTATTAAGATTACTTTTCACCTGACGGCCTCAAAGACATGATTTATCAGGTATGGGGATAAAATTTTTGCCAAATTTTCACATTTCTTCTACAAAACTATAATCTTTATCAGCACTTCTTTTGACATGGACAACAGACGTTTTCTCAGCATTTATAAAATACTAGTGTCAAAACAAAAACCACTGGGACAAAGGACACAGTTAAGCAGGCAAGGAAGACTTTACTCAAGGATGTTGCAATAAGGGCTTAGAGATCAGAACTCAGTCTGAACCCCATTCCACTGAAACAAAAAGCTGGAGAGTTTTTAGGATCTGGTGCCAGGCGATCACAGGCCATCTGTGTGGCAATGGGCTTTACCTAAAGGGAAAGTAGACTTTCTTATATCTTCACAATAGAAAATGGTTTTACAACTTAGAGCAAGACACCCCACAGAAGTGAGGCTCCTATCTTCCCACAGAAACTGGAAAATGGGGGCTCTATCTTCCTTGATGTTTACATTTCAAAAGGAAGTCCAGGGGGTCCTTGAGAAAGACATTTCTGGGTTGTAAGACTGGCAAGAAGCCTTTAAAAAGATGTACGTCTCAAAGGGGTAGAGAAAGAATTTATAATTACAACCTTTCTAAAGTAAATTCTCTAGGAGAAGGAAAGCCTAACAGTCTGGAAGAAACATATCTAAAGTTCAGCATGTGGCCTCAGGCAACTACAGCTTGTAAAGAAATCCAGCAAACCCATCCCTCCCAACCCTATTGTTGCCCCGGTGTCTGACCTAAGCATAAACTTTGGAGTCCCTGCTTTTTAACATCCATTGTTAGAATGACAATTTCCTCTAGAATATTTGTTCATAGTCATTTACTATGTCATGTTGTGTTAGTACTGAATAGAATGGGATAAGGCAGATTTACAGATAAGAATCAGATATTAAAATGTAAATCACAGTAATCAGAGTTACCAAGTAATGTGAATTATAATATTTCATATGCTTGTTTACCCTTTATATCACACCTATTCATTGATCCAGAGGTTTTCTCAGAAACCCCAGTGTTCAGAGGATAACAATGAGGAAATATTAATCCCAAATTCTATCTCCAGTGCTGGACTGACTACATAAATTATGGTGCCCAGTTCAAAGTGAAAACATCCAGGGCCACTTACTGAAAATTATTTAGAATTTGAAGATAGCAACAATGGAGTATTAAACCAAGCGTAGGTCTCTTCTGAATATAACACAGGTCTTAACACCCATGAAGCAGGACCTGCTCAAATGCTAATTGTCCTATAAGAATATTTTTATCATCTTTACCAAGATAACACTATCCATCCTATGAAATCTCATAATACTTTGTTCTTTTGTTTCACCATGTATTATAAAACTTATAATCACCTCTTTTTCCCATTATTACATAGGTACTATTTGAGAGCAGAGGACATGTCTTATTGATCCCCCTAACTTGTGCAATGCTTTTTATTTTGCTTTAGCTTTTTTAGATTAATTTCAAACTAAGTAATACAGTATATAGTTTAAAAAGCACAATAACATGAGAAGAATATGTATTGTTTAGTCTCCTCCTACACCATTCACCTTGTTTCTCACTTATCCCCCACCTCCATAGGTACCCATTTTGTTAGTTTATGGGTACATCCTTCTGGAGTCTCTTAAAGCAAATGTAAGCATATATGAATATATATTTCTAGTCCCCATCTTTCTTATGAAATTGTAATATATATTTATCTACACACACATATATATACACACACTTTTCTGAACCTGCTTTTTTCACTTAACCACATATATTAGAGAATGTTCCACATCCTACCTAGAGAATTGCCCATGTGCCCTGGATTATTTAACCAGTTCCAAATGGATAGATACTTGAACTGTTTCCAGTCTCTTCCTATTATAAACAATATAGCAATGAATATTATAGATAAGCTATTTCCTGTATGAATGCATATTTGTAGCATAAATGCCTAGCAGTAAAAATAAAACTGTAATTGTAACTTTGACAGTTTTTGCCAAATTATCTCCAATAGAAAATACAATATTTGACATTCCCCTTAGCAGTATATGAAAAGGCTTCCCCCGCCTCCACCACAATCTCATCATTGTATTTTTATCAAATATTTGGAATTTAGCATTTTTGCTGTGCTATTTGGCATGTGGATGTTTATAACTATTATATATTTATTATTAAATGTGTATATTATCTTCACAAAGTGCTCTTCATTTCCTTTAATATATTTGGGGCTTAATTCTACTGTATCTGATTTTTTTAAATTAATTTTTATTTATCAGCTGCCTGGCGTCTTTGTTGCTGCATGCAGGCTTTCTGTAGTTGCAGAGAGTGGGGGCTACTCTTCATTGCAGTACGCAGGCTTCTTATTGTGGTGGATTCTCTTGAGCCGGAGCACAGGCTCTAGGCATGTGGGCTTCAGTAGTTGCGGCGCGTGGGGCCAGTAGTTGGGGAACATGGGCTTAGTTGAGCCACAGCATATGAGATCTTTCCAGACCAGGGCTCAAACCCGTGTCCCCTGCATTGGCAGGCAGATTCTTAACCACTGCGCCACCAGGGAAGCCCCTACTGTATCTGATTTTAAGGATGTAGTCCCAACTTACTTTTTATTTGCATTTACTGGGTATATATTTTTAATCTTTTATTTTTAACATTTGTAAATTATTTTTGTCATTTATCTTTGGTACACAGATGAGTTTTGATTTTTGCTTTATATCTTTTATTTTAACATACAAATTAAACCCATTTATATTTATTTATAACAGATGTTTGAATTTAGTTGTATCATGATATTTTTTGTTTTCTGTTTATACATACATATACATATATATATAAAATCTTTTACCATATATAATAACCTTGATCCCTTCTTTTTTCTGTCATTCAATATTCTTTTTTTTTATTGAGGTGTAGTTGATTTACAATGTTGTGTTAGTTTCAGGTGTACAACAAAGTGATTCAGTCATATATATATGTGTGTGTGTATATATATACTCTTTTCATATTATTTTCCTTTATAGGTTATTTCAAAGTATTGAATGTAGTTCCCTGTGCTATACAGTAGATCCTTGTTGGTTATCTATTTTATATATTGTAATGTGTATCTGTTAATCCCCAATTCCTAATTTAACCCCCCTTTCCCCTTTGGTAACATTGTTTGTTTTCTATGTCTGTGGGTCTATTTCTGTTTTGTATATAAATTCATTTGTATCTTTTTTTTTATATTCCACATATAAGTGATATACAATGTTTGTCTTTCTTTGCCTGGCTTACTTCACTTAGTATTATAAAGTCTAGGTCCATCCATGTTGCTGTAAATGGCATTATTTCATACTTTTTATGGCTGAATAATATTCCATTGTAAATATATATACACCACATCTTATTTATCCATTCATCTGTTGATGCACATTTAGGTTGCTTCCATGTCTTGGCTGTTGTAAATAGTGCTGCAATGAACATTGGGGTGCATGTATCTTTTTGAATTATGTTTTTCTCCAGATATATGCCCAGAAGTGGGATTGCAGGATCATATGTTAACTCTTTTTGTAGTTTTTTAAGGAACCTCTATACTGTTCTCCATAGGGCCTGTACCAATTTACATTCCCACCACCAGTGTAGGAGGGTTCCCTTTTCTCCACACCCTCTCCAGCATTTATTGTTTGTGAAGTTTTTGATGATGGCCATGCTGACCAGAGTGAGGTGATGCCTCATCATAGATTTGATTTGCATTTCTCTAATAATTAGAGATGCTGAACATCTTTTCATGTGCCTCTTGGCCATCTGTATGTCTTCTTCAGAGAAATGTCTATTTAGGTCTTCTGCCCATTTTTTTGATTGGGTTGTTTGTCTTGATTATATTAAGCCACGTGAGCTGTCTATAAATTTTGATTAATCACTTGTTGGTTGCAGCTTTTGCAAATATTTTCTCCCATTCTATGGGTTGTCTTTTCATTTTGTTTATGGTTTCCTTCGATGTGCAAAAGCTCTTCAGTTTTATTAGGTCCCATTTGTTTATTTTTGTTTTTGTTTCCATTACTTTATTATTATTATTTTTTTAATTTGTTTCCATTACTTTAGAAGATGGCTGCAAAAAAATATTGCTGGGATTTCTGTCAAAGAATGTTCTGCCTATGTTTTCCTCTAAGAGTTGTATAGTATCTATTCTTATATTTAGGTCTTTAATTCATTTTGAGTTTATTTTTGTGTATGGTTTTAGAGAATGTTCTAGTTTCATTCTTTTACATGTATCTGTCCAGTTTTCCCTGCACCACTTATTGAAGAGACTGATTTTATCCACTGTATATTCTTGCCTACTTGGTCATAGATTAACTGACCATAGGTGCTGTGGGTTTATTTCTGGGCTTTCTATCCTGTTCCATTTATCTATACATCTGTTTTTATTTTGGTGCCATACTGTTTGATTGTGGTAGCTTTGTAGTATAGCTTGAAGTTAGGGAACCTGATTCCTCCAGCTCCATTTTTCTTTCTCAAGATTGCTTTCACTATTCAGGGTCCTTTATGTTTCCGAAATGTTTTAATTCTTTGTTCTAGTTTTGTGAAAAATGCCACTGGTAATTTGATAGGGATTGTGTTGAACCTGTAGATTGCCTTGGTTAGTATAGTCATTTTGGACAATATTAGTTCTTCCCATCCAAGAACATGGTATATCTTTCCATCTGATTGTGTAATCATTGATTTCTTTCATCAGCATCTTTTAGTTTTTTAAGTACAGGTCTTTTGCCTCTCAGGTTTATTCCTAGGTATTTTATTCTTTTTGATGCAATGGTAGATGGCATTGTGTCCTCAATTTTTTTTTTTCTGAGCTTTCATTGTTAGTGTGTAGAAATGTAGTAGATTTCTGTGTATTAATTTTGTATCCTGCAAATTTACCAAATTCATTGATAAGCTCTAGTAGTTTTCTGGTAGAATCTTTAGGATTTTCTATGTGTGGTATCAGGTTATCTGCAAACAGTGACAGCTATACTTCTTCTATTCTAATTTGGATTCCTTTCACTTTTTTTTTTCTTCTCTGATTGCTGTGGATATGACTTCCAACACTGTGTTGAATAAAAGTCGTAAGAGTGGCATCCTTGTCTTGTTCCTGATCCTAGAGGAAATGCTTTCAGCTTTTCACTGCAATATTAGATATGGATTTGTCATATATGGCCTATATTATATTGAGGCAATACTATATTCTTATTGGATCAACAACAAACTTAGCTTGAATCCTTTTCTCTCTTTCTGTCTCCTTTCTTTAATCATGTAATTTTATCTAATAATATAATTATTCCTAGTGTTTATTCTCATATATCCCTAAAATTTTACTTTTTTCATCTCTAAATTGTATCTTCAGTGTAATTATATGAAGATTATACGTATATTTATGTCATAGATGTCCAGTTACTCAAAATGAGGCAAATTTCCTACCATTTCTTTCACCACATATTAATAGTATAATTACTCAACTGGCAGAGTGAATAGTATTTATATCATATTTTGTCATACTTATCCCACTTTTTCCAGGCTCAAAACTGTTTGTCTTTGGCCTATATGATTGAAGGAGAAATTGGCTGGTTATGAAATCTCACATTTTCTTTCCTTAGTATCTTGTGGGTATTGTTTCACTGTCTTATAATGCTATGAAGAAATCTGATGTCAGGATAATTTTGATTACTTTACAAGTGAATTTTATTTATAGTTTTCTGGCTGCCCAAATGATTATTTCTTTTTATAAGCCTAATAAATTTGCTAGATTATGTATCATCTTAGTTAATGTTTTGTGACCTTTTAATATATAGATTTTTTTAACAAAATGCTTGAATTACATTTATTTGTTTTCACTGTTTTCAGTGTCTACTTTGTGGATCCCATTTGTGTGTAAGATCAATCTTCTTTGTATTCTCTATTCTGAATTTCATATTCTTCCTAACCACTAATTATTTGTATCACTTCTTTTGTTTCATTTTGTTAATTTTTTTTAAAAAATTACCTCACACATTCTTTCTTGTCCTTTTCAGCAGTCTATTCTCCATCCTGTCCCTTTTAATTTAGGCAATTTCTGAAACAATTTTGCATTTTTATTTTTTTAAATTATTTCCTAAATTTTAATGGTTTCTTCTTTCTGCTATCTAGCCCTATCTTCTCTGAGTACATATATGTCTATTTTTAAAACTTACTTCTTAGTAATGATTTCACTAAGGTGTATATATATATATATATGTATGTATATATGTGTGTGTATATATATACATATATGTTTAAAGTCGTGTTGAAATAGTTGGCCTATTATTTTTATATTCCTTTCATGTAGAATAGTCTTCCAGTAAGTTTTTCCTTAATTCATTGGTGTATGGATGCTATTATTACCATTTTCTTATCATATCTTTTTTTTAGGAATACTATATTTATGCTTTTGTTATTTGTATTTGAATTAGTTGAATTTCCCTGGGTCATATATTAATAAAATGTCATTGGAAGGGTGAAGGGTGAACTCTGTCAGTTTTCTCTGTTTAAGGACTTCCAATTCTTTTGCTACAATGATGATTCTTTTTTAAAAGACCACTGTTCTGTGTCACATGTAACCTTTACCTCTCAATCAGGATCTGATTTGGATCAGGAGACCTTCCATTCTTATCTCAAGTCCTGGCCTAACAAAGGGGATAGTCTCTACTTTCCACGTGTTCCCTTTACTTTCAAAGGCATTGCTTTCTTCCATGAGTCAAATCTTGGACCCCAGACTCTTACTACCTTTTCCTTCTCTGCTTTTACTTCTTTGGGGGTTGACAACTGTTTGATTCAATCTGCCTCACAACACTTGAGGCTCAGAAATTACATATTTTCCAGGAGAGTATATTTGCTATCAACCTTAGGCCCCTACACGCACCCTGATCTTCCTAGCACACTGCCACACAACTGTGGCTGCCCACGTCATTTGTCCTGGGTTTAATTGTTTTTGACCACACTTACATTTAAATTAAATAGTGGGTTTCCTCATGTCCTTTTACTGAAGCGGTACTTTGTATTTTTTTCCCATTTTTGTGCGTGGTTCTGTATAATTCCAAACAAAAAGTAGAAAAATTTGGGAATAAGCTGCCATTCTATTCCTGTTGGACTTGGATGTCTCCATCTAACACCTGATAAAACACAGTGGATAAAAAGTTTCAGGAGAGGTTCATGACCTTACCACTTCACCCTTTTATTTTTGGAGTTCCCTACTGAGAAAGCTATTTTCAAAGAACAGTAATCAAATGGAAGCAAAATACCACTTTATTAAGTACTGGGAAAGTATTCAATCCCTCCCAATGCAGAGCTTCCCTAAAATTGGAATGAGGATTTCTTTGCTTTCCTTTTCCCTTCCTCTAACAATTAAGAGAGCCAAGTCGTCTAAGCAAACTCTGGCATCACCTCTTAACTCTGCTGTGGCTGAATGACAGAGAACAGAGAGGAAAAGGATAGGATGTGGTCAGGTTCTGCCCAGTGAGCTGGCTCTATGGGGGACACAAAGCACAAGAGAGAGACTGCTGATAGGCTTCGATATTTAAGGCAAAGTAATCACATTTAGTAAAACATGGATAATGTTAGAGATCAGGTTTTGTGTGAACGTTGTAAGAGATTAGAGAGTATGGAAGAAGCATGGGAAAGAGAATAGAAATGTAAAATGTGTCTTCTGCTAAAGAATGAAGAAATGTGGGGAGAATGAACAGGATTTACCTTCTCTACCACCTGGCATATAATAGACACTGAATAAATATCTGTTACATACAAATTATTTTTCACATCTTTCAACATTTGTATGTATGAGATACTTTGAAAAGTGACTTCCAAAAATTAACTTGCCTTTGAAAATTTAACTCAAGAACTTTATTGTAGTTTCTCACTTTAGGCTTTTGTTTGTAAATGCTTCTTAATTTATTACACTCTGAACGTAGATCAGGCAAACCTAATTTTCTTATCATGAGAAACATTGACCTATCTAAAGCTCTCCCTTAATATACACAAGCCTTACTGTTTGCCTTCCAAAATCAGGTTCTCTTGTAAGACAATCTTGATTAAGAGGTCTAGAAAAGTAAAGAGGGGTTCATTTTCATTAGAAGAAATATTTTAGAAGCTTCTAAAGTCAAATTGTTGATTTTGCCTTTATCAAAAATTGATCAATATTCATAAATTGTAAGAATATCTTTACATCCTCGTAAAATTATGCTATCTCTATTCTTCTCAGTATTATTTAGTGGAAAAATAAGAAAAAACTGTAACCACAAGACAAAAAATCTATAAAAATAAAATAAGTATTAAAAAATAGAAACTGCCACCTTTAAGTGTTTATTATATGCCTGTATGGGTTTTAACAGCTTCATTTTAAAAAGATAAAGAAATGTAAATGCAAAGTGTTTTATGCAAGATCACCGAGCAATCAAAAGGCAGAGCAGGGACTTGAGCCCAACTAGTTTGTATTTCATAAAACAAACCTTTCTTCTTTGCCACACTGGCTTTCTTCTAGAATAAGCAAGTTCTAATTTGGACCACGAACAAAAAGAATGCTACAGGTTCCATTTTATTTAGTGTTTTGTGAAAAACACATATGTGGCTGGAGAAACTGAAAGAAATAGGTCCAGATGGTTAGCTTATAGGATTTTAAAACTGCATGTCTAAAATGAAGTCAACAAATTTTCCCAAACCTTTTCTTTTGCCATGTGTCCTCTTCCTCAATGAGAAACACCAACAGCTACTGCATTTTAGAAGACTAGAAAGACTAGAAAGTCATTTCCAACTCCTCCCCTACCCATTATCACCCTTTATATATACTGTCAATTTCTATTCAGATTTTTTAAATAAGTCTCAAGTCTGGACACCTCTCATGATCACCACTCTAACTACGTTGTTTAAGAAAATCATCACTTCTGGGTTAGTACGGTAACAGCCCAGATGTCCCTCCCTTACTTGTGTTGTTCTCATGCTCTGCCCAACTCCATCCAATTCTTCACCCTGTAACTCAGAGCAATTTTTTAAAAGCTGATTTTATCATGTGACTTCCCAATTTACAGTCCTTCTCAGTTCCTCTCAGGATAAAATCCAAATGGTATAATAATGTATAACAAAGATAAAAGTGTACCTTACATTTTCTGGCATAGGAGAAAAAGTAAATTCTATGGCTGGGGGCTGAAGATGACTAGTTCATGTTTGGACATCCTTAATTTGGGGTGCTTATGGGACATCCAGTAAGAGTTGTCCATCTGACATTTGTATATATGTATCTTCACTGGTCCTGTGCCTCAAACAGGAAAGAAACCAGGCCAATTTATTCACAGGAAAATACTAGTAACACTGTTAACACCTATCCCAAGAGCATTTTTTTGTATTAAACAATTCATTCATAGATATAAATTAATTTCAAAACATCAAATCTCAAGCACAGCAAAGTTGAGTAGGAAAGATTTTTTTTTAAGGGTGGGTCTTGGCCCTTCAAATCACGCTGCTTGTATATTTCATTTATGTGGTAAGAGGTGCTGGTTTCAGAGAAACTGCTGGAAAATTCACTGTGGCTGAAACATGCAAATCAGCACAGAATGTTTGCTGGAGGGTAAGTCAGAGCAATGCCATTGAAGTAGCCTATATATGCATATCTCATTGGTGACATCTTGAGCTCTGTTAATCAATTCCTATTTGAGATAAATGCATCTGCTTGTATCTCAAAAGACTAGATTCACAGAACCGTGACTAAGATATTTCTTAGATGCTCTCCAAGGACTTTAAAAGACAGAACGGCAGGAAATTTACTAAATCCATCCTGCTAACCTGGAGAAAAGGTTAAGCAAAATTTAGAATCCTCCTTTACAGTCTGCAAATTTTGATAATGTCATAACTTTGTCTACCAATTTCTAGAGATATGATTTATTGTAATGATATCTGTGTTAACTGGACTTATAAGCGGTGCTAATTTCTGTCCCAGAAAATACTATATGTCAGAATTTCATTCCTAGGTTTAATAGTCCCCTCAAAATATTTAAGAAGCAGAGCTTCTCTGCTTAGGAAAAACTGAACCAAAAATACCTGACAAAACAACAGAGAATTGTAGGATTTTTATTTAGAAGGAAGCACTATAGAATTTGGCTCACAATTATGCACAGAAGTCCTAAGGGCTACCTATGACATCTTTACCTGGATTGTTTCTCTCCTAAATCATCTGTAATAGAGGCCCCAGGCATTATGGAGTAAACCCTGAAGCTCACTGCACATAGACTCTAAGGGGTATCAGTTTTCATGGCTCAGTTAACAAGAGAAGTGAAACTCAAACCATTATTTGACTTACTTAAAATGTATCCTTTTCATGTTTTAAGCTCTCCTATCCTATATATTTGCAATTATGGCCCTTAGCATTCTCCTTGAAACTGTCCTCCTCTGCCTATTTCCCCTCTTGTTCACTATGACATTTTTTACTCCATAGCTTCCAGCTATCCCTCAACCACAAAGGTAGTTGAAGCAACATCCAAAAATACCAGCTCCCAGGAGCTGTTAGTTCTGTGCTTAGAGTATAAAACGGGTCTCAAGCCTGCATAATAACTGAATGCATGAATCTCAATTCCCAGATGACATTAATAGCAGCATAGAGCAGGAAGCAGAGTTATGTTAATTTTTGCAGGTAATGCGTGAAAGCAGA
Source organism: Hippopotamus amphibius kiboko (assembly GCF_030028045.1). Taxonomy (NCBI): domain Eukaryota; kingdom Metazoa; phylum Chordata; class Mammalia; order Artiodactyla; family Hippopotamidae; genus Hippopotamus; species Hippopotamus amphibius. The sequence goes on along the minus strand of NC_080187.1, from coordinate 168,090,877 downwards.
TAGAGAAAGCTTGAAAGGTCAACATCTGCTGTCATGCAGGAGTGTTGCAAAATGTGATTGGCCAGTAAATGTCAACACCATGTTCTAAAATCTACATGCCACCCTTTCAATTTAATCTTCGCTTGCAGCCAGCTAACAATCATGCAGCATGTTTCAAAAGCCCTTGAATTCTAAAATGGAATTGTATGATTGCATTCCCATGGCAATAAGACACCTGTAAATTACAAACTTGTCATTTAATCAGCATAAATGTAGGGAGTTTGTGCAGCCACTGTGAATTTTTTTCATATCTATTTTCAGGGGCTGCTGAAGACCTCTTAATGATTATATACCATAACAGGCTGCAGGTCTAACTGTTGCCATAGTATTATGTACTTTTCTTTTAAAGAAGTGACTGGAATGTAGAGCAGATAATGAATCTAATTGACTGTCCTCTGCTCCACACAGATATGCTTTATATTCTCACCCTTTTGTGCTCTTCCTTCCTTTCACTCCAGATTGGATTCACAGGTACACATTTGTTTAGTGACAAGAATGGCTCTCATACGGAGCAACCCCCACTTTATAAGAAGAAATAAATATAAATGATCTTCTTTGAAAAACATCTATAACAAAAAAAGTGTACGGATAAAGAGCATAGAAAAAAAAATTTACCTTTACCACAAAAACCATCAGATTAGATCAATAAGGAGAAAGACAATACATTTTTCTTTAAAAAAGTAAAGTCCATACACTCATAGTGCCCAGAGATATGCATTAGAAGTTTCCTTCAATTAAATGTGGAATGCATTAGTGAATCTTAAACACTTCAGATATTCATATTCAGTCAATTATCAACATCTTTGATAGGTACCTGAGCTTTTAGATTATAATTAATTATTATTAATGTGTATTTGCCAACTGGAAGCCAATTATAACACAAGCACAAAATTTAATACAATTGACTTTTAGTCTCCCAGTATTTGCAAATTGACCAAAATAGAATTTTTATAAAGATGTTTTAGTTTGGGTAATTATTTTGAACAGAAACTTAAATACTTGGCTTCAGAGTACAGTCTCATGTTTACGTCTTTAAAATGATGATAAATAAATACATTTTAAAAGAGGTATTTTTCTTTCTTTTTAAAAGGAAATGGATTTAGGCAGACATTTCCTGAGTTGTTGTTTACTACCTATAAGGTAGGTAGAGTGTAAATGATGTGCTCACATTCAATATGTTAGTTATCCCTATTAAGGTTTACAAAAATTTAGATTAAAAAAATTGTTTTAAGAAGAAAAAGGAACCCAATGTGGAAAATAATGAATTATCACATAACTCTTTCATTTTATTGACAACTTAAAATACAAATCTAATGCCTAACTGTGAACATGTGAAATTGTCATTTCCTTTGTTTTAGTGATATTGTGATATAAACGTTGAAGCACTGATTAAAGATGCCCACCTTTTATTCTGTTTACACACTCCTTAAGCAAATTTTCTGCTGGGCACAGTTTTTTACTTTCTATCATGAACTAGTCGAACAGCTGTTAACAATGCTAAGAAACCTATTAATCCCTAGGCAGTGGAAGTGGGGGCCCTAGGCAAGATGAGCTGTACCAGTTGTCTGTTGTTAGTTTATGTCTCATTCAAGAGTATTACTGACCAGTGAGGACTTTACCACCCTTCCATGTTTAAACTAGTAGATGTTATGTAGATATATACATAGTTTAATGGATCAATATGAACAATGCCACATTTTACAGAAGGGCATAGTATCCCATACATGGGATAGGAAGTGAGTAGGACCAATGATCACTACACAATAGCATCAGCAGAATATTGTCTAAGATGAACCAAATACAGCCATACTATTCAATCTGGTAAAGATTTTGACTTTCATTTCAGCAAGCAAGGGTAAGCCAGCTCTCTAATTCAGAGGGATAGGGCAATTTCCAAACTGGAATTTAATATCTGAGCAGATTGAAAAAGGGGCTCTTGAACCCACAGTCACACAGCAAGTATTAAAGAAGTGCTGTCCCTTCAGTGTTTGGGGAGGTCACCAGTGCTGGCACTGTTATCTCAACAGCAGCATCTGACTTCCTACCTAGAAAGCAAAATCTAAGGTTGAATTCAGTCTCCTCCAATAGGAATCATTTTAAAAACAAATCTCTTCTCCTCATTAGAATATAAACTAGACACCAGAACTTAGATTTATATCCTACCTTAAGATTTAACCTTGGTGCATTTCCAAAGGCCCTCTTTCAAATGGATGGCAGGCAGTTACAGGAAATCATTTAATTCTAAGAGTTTTTGATGATTGCACTGCTTTCTTTCCCTACATTCAGTTTATCACATGGAAGACTCACCCACAGGGTTTCTACAAACTGAACTGGCAAATATGAATTTTCAGTGATATCAAACAAAGCACAGTGGTACGTCCTATCACTCTTCCAAGTGAAAAAGATGCACCAAGTCCCATTAGTCACCAAAAGCATGAATAGTAACATAACTATCATTTTCCCTTTTTGCATGGCGAACACTGGAAGAAATTCCACTGAATCTGTGAGTTATGGATAATCTTCTTTAAAAAAATTATGAAAATCTGCCTGTTACTGAAATTGCCAGATAGAGCCTCTATGTGTTCTTCTTTTGAAGCTGAATGCTTATTAATACACTATGAAACTTGATCTGAAATATTTTCAGTGTAATGGTTTATTATACACTACCTGATATCTCACACATCTCTAGTGCTTTCCTATATGCCGGTGATTCCTAAGTTTGTACTATCTCTTTTGTTAGGACCATCATAAAACATCCACAAGATATCTGCATCTAGATTATCTTCTAGGAACCTCACACTCACCATATACAAAATTATATTCAGAACTGTTTACCTTCTTTTCCTTTCATTACTGTCTCACTGATTTGACTTAACCTAAGGCAAGAAAGCTGGAGTCATCTTTGCTCCCTTCTTTCTAGATCATTCTCAAAACATGAATGGTAGTGAATATTGACATCAGAAATTCATTTATAATTTATCCCCTTTTCTCTATCCTTCTGCTTGAGAGCAGTAGTAGTCCGGAGACTACAGAGAGATGGTGATGATGATTGCTACTGCAGTAACTCCTGGAAGTAATGGGAAAATAGCAACTGGGAAACAAATATTTCAATGGCATAAAAAGCTTTACCCAGTTTCTGAAACCATGTCATAAGTGCATGAAACTGTTAATTAGTACAATTAGACTACTGGTTTGTAATATCATGAAAGAGTAATTTAAAGTGAAGCCAAGTACAATCCTATTCCAGTAACCAAGTGCTAAATGAAGGCACAGAGAGAAGGAGATATCCCAAGTTAAAGTCTGTACTCTTATTCAAAGTTCCTGAGTATTTTATTTTATTTTTTCCTTTTATTTCTTTTCTTTAAGAACTTTTATTGCGATACAATTGACATGCAATAAATTGCATATATATATATAAAGTGTACAATTTTATTTTTTTTTTCTTATTAGTAATGTATGTATGGCAATCCCAATCTCCCAATCACTACCCCCAACCTCCCCCACCCCTGCTTTCCCCACTTGGTGTCCATGTGTTTGTTCTCTACATCTGTGTCTCTATTTCTGCCTTGCAAACAGGTTGATTTGTACCATTTTTCTATATTCAGCATATATGTGTTAATATACGATATTTGTTTTTCTCTTTCTGACTCACTTCACTCTGCATGACAGTCTCTAGGTCCATCCATGTCTCTACAAATGTCCCAATTGCGTTCCTTTTTACAGCTGAGTAATATTCCATTGTATATATGTACCACAATTTCTTTATCCATTCATCTGTTCCTGAGTATTTTAAAACTAAAAACCAAAGTGTCATAAAGTCGGTTATAACCTCAGTAACCAATGACCATCATCTTACGGCTGTAGTTCCTGGAATTCATGTCAAATACTAGATAAAATACAAGCTAATGTTTTTGTTTATTTTTCTTCTTAACATTCTTATTTCTTCCGTCTCCCCCACTCATCATTCCTCTCCTTCCTCTGAGACTCATCTGAACTATGACTCTTCAGAGGAACACTTTGCCCATTACCTTCCTTTTGCTCCATCTCCCTTCCATTATTTCTGAGATTCTTTTGTTCTCTGCTAATGTTACACAGCAGTCTGGGAGTCTCCCATAATAGAGGATATGGTATCAATGTATAAAATTTGCATTTATTGGCATTGTCTGCATATAATGCATGAGTTCAAAAACTGGCAGTAGTAGAATATATTTTGAGGCAAGGAGCCCTTTTGGCAGTTCATATGATATATATATATAGCTGCTTGTTCCACTGTATGGACTACTGGCTCTTTTGTTAACACAACTTCTGAAAAGTAGTGAGTGAGTAAGAGTTAAAACCAGACATATCTAAGCAATGACAATATCAGGCCATCCAGTCAGGAGATCGAGGTACTATTTCCTTTTTTTTTTAATGTCATGGAATTTAAAGAGATGAGTGTTAGTTGAACAGTTCATAACACAGCTACTTCTTTGCAACTACTTTATATAAAATAATCCTATAGAATATGCATAGAGAAAATGATGACAGTAGCACCAACGCTGAACTGAAAGAAGTAACCCAGGTAAATTTCTTACCTTTTAAGTATATCATTCCAAAGAAATAAGAACTTGGTTAAAACCCACAATTTTGACAATGAGACTTCTTTACTCTGAATGTATTTACGGATCATGTATTTCCCCATATTTTCCTTGTTAGCCCATTACACATATTTTCCAACTTACTATAGAGAATATTAAATGTATTTATAAAATAAAATTTGACATTGTAGAATTTCATTGTCAAACATCTCTTATACAAACATGCACACACATGCATAAACATGCTAGGCTAAATATGAAGGAAGAGATCCTAGATTAAACTATCAAAGTGCTATTAGCTACATGTTTAATCTACTGCAGTTTAGAAACATTTTCAAGAATCCTGTCCTCTTCCTCAAGCAGCAGAGAAGATTGAATGGGTCCCCTAACTATACTGATGATAAGAAGGCACAGATAAACCAGAGAAGTCATTCTTGCCTTTAGGGATTCACCTGGTAAATTGCTGCTTAAAGAGTGCTGTCAGTAAGTTAACTTCTTTACTGTCAGGAGCAATTCTCTACTGGTGGTGAGATGGACAAGATGACCTAATAGATCTTTTTTCATCTCAAGATCCAAAGTTTCTTTTCAAGGAATTGTGATTAGAGAGTAGAAACAGTGTTTAGGGCCTGTCCACAAATTTTTAACATTAAAAGAACTTGTATTTTAATATGTTCTTCCTTTAGTGAACTGGTTTAAAATCTCTAAAATCAGTCTTCCTTTACTCACGTATTGTATTGCTGTATTTATTTTTTAAATAATGATAATGGTTAAGAGAAACTCTAGGTCTTAATACGATAAGATGATTTCCTCTTGCCCCCTTTTTTTCCTCCTTGCATCTGCATTACCTAAAAAGGAAGAGTTCTCGTCTTCCATTTCTATATCTTTTAGTCAGCAGAGAGATGCAGTGGATTGGTTAAAATCACAGACTTTAGAACCAGGTTGGGGTTTTAAAATATAACTCCACCATCTATTAGCTTGTGACCTTGCACAGCTAACACCAACCTCTCTTCACTTCAGTTTAACTATCTGTAAAATGAAGATAATAGCAGCACCTACCTTATGGGATTGTTGTGAGAGTAAAATGAGTTAATATAAGTAAAGTCTTTAGAATGATACCTGGCATATGCTAAGTATTACATGAGTGTTTGCTTCTGTTGCTATTATTATTATAATGGTTATTATTATGGCAGTTCATATTAAATGCATTATTCCTTTTTTTATTTTTTAAAGACTTTTATTGAGATATAATTGACATACAATAAACTGCATATATTTAAAGTGTACAATTTGGTATTTTTTTCTTATTAGTAATGTGTATATGGCAATCTCAATCTCCCAATTCATCCCACCCCTATCCCCACCCCCCACCCCCACTTTCCCCCCTTGGTGTCCATATGTTTGTTCTCTACATCTGTGTATTTCTGCCTTGCAAACTGGTTGATTTGTATGATTTTCCTAGATTCTGCATATATGCGTTAATATACTATATTTGTTTTTCTCTTTCTGACTTACTTCACTCTGTATGACAGTCTCTAGGTCCATCCATGTCTCTACAAATGTCCCAATTTTGTTCCTTTTTATGGCTGAGTAATATTCCATTGTATATATGTACCACAACTTCTTTATCCATTCATCTGTCAATGGACATTTAGGTTGCTTCCATGACGTGGCTATTGTAAATAGTGCTTCAATGAACACTGGGGTGCATGTGTCTTTTTGGATTACGGTGTTCTCTGGGTATGTGCCCAGTAGTGGTATTGCTGAGTCACGTGGTAATTCCATTTTAAGTTTTTAAGGAACCTCCATACTGTTCTCCGTAGTGGCTGTATCAATTTACATTCCCACCAACAGTGCAAGAGGATTCCCATTTCTCCACACCCTCTCCAGCATTTATTGTTTCTAGATTTTTTGATGATGGCCATTTTGACCGGTGTGAGGTGTTGTTTTGATTTGCATTTCTCTAATAATTAGTGATGTTTAGCAGCTTTTCATGTGCCTCTTGGCCATCTGTATGGAGAAATGCCTTTTTAGGTCTTCTGCCCATTTTTTGATTGGGTTGTTTGTTTTTTTGATATTGAGCTGTATGAATTGTTCATATATTTTGGAGATTAATCCTTTGTTGATTTCTTTGCAAATATTTTCTCCCATTCTGAGGGTTGTCTTTTCGTCTTGTTTATAGTTTCCTTTACTGTGCAAAAACTTTTAAGTTTCATTAGGTCCCACTTGTTTATTTTTGTTTTTATTTCCATTACTCTAGGAGGTGGGTCAAAAAAGATTTTGTTGTGATTAAACGCACTATTCTTAAGGCCGTTAAATTATTCTCCAATTACATACATTATATATAGATAAGTTTCAGAAATAATGCCCCATTAGGATTAGATGAGTAACTGAGTGGTTTTACATTATCTTTTCTAAGTTATGTATAGTAATATTGGAGAAATAGGAAAGTTTCAAATCTGAGAGGAATGTGTAATTCAAACAATGAAGTTATCTTGCCTGTTGAGGGACATGGTCAGTGCATGCCACCATTCCTTCCTTGTATCATGGCACTTCTCAAATACTGCAGATAATGTTACTGGAGACATTGATGTTGAGAATAAACAAGATCCAATTGGCTTTAGAAAGATTATATTCTGAAGAGTTTGGTGGATACATTTTAATTAAGTCAATACATAATTTATGATGATTTACAAGAACTTTACACACTTCCACTAACTAAATTCAGTTGACTACAAGAACTGAAACTTCATTTCCTCTCTGAGTCCTTCTGCACTGGCTTTAGTAGGAATGTGGCTTCCATGGCATTCTCAGAGCTCACTGTTCCCCAGGTGCATAACTTACATGTGGTATTATATTGTTTAGGGACTAAGCTTATCATTCATCAGACTGTGAGCCACTTTTGAGTAGTAACTTTTCCTTAATCTTTGTAATTCTTAGCATCTAACACACTGCTTGGTGTAGAATAGGTTTCCAGTAAGTATCTGTTGAATAAATGCTTGAATAAATGTCATCTGTCACTCAAAATCGATGTTTTAAACTACACATTCCCCAAATATGATGTTAACATGGTCCTCTGTCCTCATACCTTTTATTATTGAGACAAAAAAGTGAAATGGTAGCATATGGCTTAGTAAATATGAATTTATGTTACAGAACCTGGATTTGCTTTTTAGATTCTTTAAATGCAACATAAATTCACATTTTCAATGTATTAAAATGTCTACTTAATCCTGGAAGTAATTTCTGTTGCTGCCATATAATTTTATGTCATAAAATCTTTTGTTAAAATGATTGAATCAGAAGTCTGGTTATATATGGACAAACTGTTATTAAATGCATTTCATGGTGTATAAAGTATATCAAATGCATAATTTATATTTTCACTGAGTTTCCTATACTATTAATGACCATGAGTTTAATACAGCCTATAATTATTTTGCTTACTCATTTGAAAGATAAAATTATAAAAGATTATGTTCATCTAGTACCTCTTTCCTTTTACTCTCAAACACTAAAAGAATGGTCCTTTGAAGGTGCAGATAATTAACATATATCTACGTTCTGTCTTTGTTGGGAAGAAAGCAAATTTCAAAATAAGGAAAGACTTGGTTGAGGACAATTTCTCTACAAAGAGAATTCTTTCCAGCTTCGGTATTTCAGAGGAGAAAAATGCCTGAGAAAAATCTTCCTATCTTTGCCCCTAAGGAAATAAAGTTACCACCACAGTCACCTAATCTAATAACTTCTCTTATTCCTTTCGCAGGTTCATCTCGTAGGTGGACTGGTTTCCCTCATTTTCATTCTTTCCACCAATTCTTTTTTAGCCTCTGATCCCCTATTGATATCTATTGAAAAGTGCACAATTGCAATTTTAGCATTAAATTTCTCTATAACACTGCTTGTCTCTTCTCATTGATCCGAAGCTATGTGCCAAGTCAGTGGAGCAAAGTGAGTTTAATTCTTCCCTTGGTTTGTTTACCTTCGCTCTTCATCAACAGCAGCAATTAAAAAACACAGCACCTCAATCCTCCTTTTGATGTAATTAGATGAGTAATTCTTATGAAGATCTACTTATTATTGATTCCTTTCAACTTTTCATCCTTTTCCCCATCCTCACTGCGTCGCACTTCCCTCTCCCCAAAGTTAGCCACAGCAGAAGTGGGACATCTGCTCAGAAAAACATTAGACTGCTAATGATTCTTTTTAACATCTGTTACACTGCTACTGAACAGTTGTTGTTTCTTTAAGGAGGCTTAAGGGACAAGACCTATGTCACCTTAATAGTGGGTACTTTTTGAAAGTAGTAAGCCCTATGCCTTTGGGGGCTATCCAAAAGTGCTACTGTGTACAGACATAAACTTAACGTTTCTGGTCTTAGATTTCTTCTTTGTCCATGGCAGTACTTCTGATTAAAGTAATTTGTGTCTGGTTGTTGTCATACTTGATAGTTTTTTTTTTCTGTCTTCTCATTCCATTGCTCATTTCAGTTGCACTTTTAAAGAGAAACGCTATTAAGCACAAAATGTATCTCATATCTCCTATTGAATTGGATGTGAGCATTTTATCAAAAAAAAATTCAAATGGGCTTTGATACCAACAGCTCAATCTGTATGATAATTCACAATAAGGAAATGACTTGAGAATGTGGGCTGGGACCAAATTTTTTATTTTCTTTTCAGCAAATGCATGTTTATTTATTCACAAATACTTTACATGAGAAGAAATAAAAAAGGATTTCTTTTAAATGTGTCCTCCCAAGGTACTCTAGAAATACTCTCCTGTCCTCATGCTGCAAAAAATAATGTGTTTCATACATTCACACCATAGGGGCCAGAAATTACTGGTAAGACAAAATGAAGTTCACGTAAAAATTACAGCTCTGGTAATTCAAAAGAGTGGTGAGAAAGGAATTTTAGGAAATCAGGCTTGGTCATAAAAGAAACTGATATCTGAAATGGAAGTTAAAGTAAGTATGTGATGATGGTTTTGCTAATTCATTTTCCATGCAATTTTAGATTAAGCTAAATGTAATATCTAAAGGAGTTGTCACTTGACTTTTAATTATTAGTTGATCTGTTCTACATATAAATCTGTATAGATAGATATATAACAGATAATAAATAAATCGCTAGCTTTCTCATTCTGCACAGACTTGCTATTTCCCATTGTTTTTCATCTGCAAAAAGCCCTATTGCAACCTCTGGTGGATGAATCAATTATAATACTAGGGAAAAATAACCTAATATCTTTATAGGAATTTATGTAACTATAAAGAATATCTTTTAGTTCAGACAGAAAATCAAAACACTAATATCAATGATATAAAATGGAGGTTATTTTTCATCTGACATCTTGAGACAAATAACGAGTTCTTTTTTTAACCACCTTAGGAAAATCCAAGAAGAAACAACAGTAACAATCAAATTAACTCAGCTGCCTAGGTTCTTCCACTTTTGCCTTTTCACTTAACTATAACTAGGGGATATAAGGGCTTTGGTAGTTTGCTAAGGAGTTTATTCATAAAAGTAGATCATCTGAAGTTTTCTAAACAGATTAAATGACAGCTAATCTAGTACAAGTATTCTCTGGGATGTATAATGCAATTTTATGTCAGGGCATGGAATTTAAGAACTAAATGATTTTTTTCTTTCTTCTTTCTTAAATGTTTTTTAGGAAGTGATACATGATCAATAAGTAATTGGAATTTTAAAATGTAGCTAATAGATGTTAATTGGCATAAGAGAAATAAGGATACAGCTTAAATCATGCATTCATGTAAAAAGTAGCACTGAAAGAGACTTTAGTATAAACCAAAATATGACCAGTAGTATCCCTTTGGGACTAATTCTAGGTCTGAGATTCCCTGACTCCAGGACCATTGTGTTTTTCAAGTACATTAAAGTTGTGCTTTATAATTGAGTTTTTATTTAGTTATATAAAATGAGATTCCTGTGTGGAAAGTTTAAGCACTTGGACATTTTATTATATTACTTTCTTAAATTTTAGTTTTTTAAGATATAATGGTAAACTTTTAAATTAAAATGAATATAAATCTCATTGCACAATCTATTCTCCATCATTTTACACAAACGTCAGCCCAACACCACTCTAGTTTCTATCCAATGAGGTGCTTCAGATAAAATATGGGAGACTTCAAAACAATTCAACAAAGTCTGATTCTACTTCAGGTTGTATCAGTGACTTGACTTCATGGTTTCCAAAGCCAGCCAGCCAGCCTGCCTGCCTGCCTGCCTTCCTGCCGTCCTTCCTTCCTTCTTCTTTCTTTTAACATGTTCACATATCTGAAATTTATATGAATCTTACAATTAATGATGGATCATACTTTAATAAATATCATACTTTAATAAATAATATTTTTCTTTCTTAGTTAACACAAAATAATGGTATGTCTTATTATTAATGACATCTTAGGGTCAATAAACATGGTAAGTAGGTACCAAAGGATGTGTTGAATTTACATGTATAATATTCCTTTTTAAATAACAGCTAACACCTGATGCACTTTATCCTTCCTGAGTTACCTAGAATCAGCAGCAGCCGCTGACTAAAATTTTAAAGTTAATTGTTTTTTTCCTTCATTTTCTATCAGCCAGTTTTCCAAGTCACATGTTTAAGAGAGAAAACAGTGACCCTGGAATAGATCATACCTGTTAGATTGTAAGACCATAGTACTCAATGATTTTGTGGAACATTAAGTACAAGATACTCAAATGGATTCCAAAATCACCTAGTATATGTTCTAGTGCTATTTCATTATGTAAATAGATTTTATCCATATATCTCAAACTTTTAAAATACTCCCCAAGTTAAAAGCAAATTTCTTAATATATAAATGTAACATTCAGACTTTAGACAGCAAAATTTATGCTTGAGATCTATGCATTATTTTATCTGTGTTTCTGCACATCCATTCAGCAAAGCATCAATCCCATGGCCTTAGGCACTACTTTGTCTTTCTCGCCATTGTTATCATTGTGGGGGTGGAGGGCGGGAGGAATTGAAAAAAAAAATGTAAGTGATGTGTTCCTCAATTTGTTGTATATTCAGAACTCAGTAGAATAAAAAGACTGGTTTGGGTAAATCTTTCCAGAAACTCTAAACATCTGTAGCAATGACAAGAGTCCCATGCATTATTCCATTCTTTATTCATATGCAGCAGGAGGCAAGAAATTGAAATTGGCAAGCCAATTTATGCCTTTTCTCCATCTTTGTATCTTTTTATTCAAGGGGTATGGCATCCCTTTCCATTTAGCACCAGTCAGGATCCCATGGGTGTGTCACTGTCACCTTGGTGAGTCTCAACTGCCTTGAGATGTCTCATCTTGCTAGCCTAAGTGTCGGGTACTCTATCTCAAAGGGCGCGTGTGTGTGTGTGTGTGTGTGTGTATTTACAACCCCAACATAAACACATAATATTGGCAAGTTTGCATCCATATTTCAAAGTGAAATTAATAATCACACACCACACACAGCATAACTAGTGCAATCTATTCAAACACAAAGCAAGCAAAAGCAATAGAACTGTATGCTGTAGCCCTGCACTGTATTTATTCTAGAATAAGCAATATTTAAAAACTCATTTTAATCATTCAACTCCTTAGAAAGGTCAAGCTCATTATATATTTTTGTAGTATTGTTTAATTTATTGTTCCCATTTACACAGCTGCCTTCATTACTATGCAGATATAAAATGACAGGAAAAATTTATGAAGGGAGGCTATCTCAAAATACTCATTAGTAGAGAGAATTAGTAATATTATCATCTGTACAAAAGAAGGGACGTTTTAGTACCACTTATGTTCAAATGGTTTACTTATAGTTCCTAAAATATAGATTGGAAAAGGCACTAAGGTTGGGAAGGAATAAAAAAAGATGAAATCTCTATTAAACCACTTCCTTCATCGATATTTACTATATTTGATCCTCAAATTTTAGTGAAAAGACATTCCAAATCTCAAGGTATGCATATTAGCAATAGGAATAAATAACCAATGTTATTTCATTCAAGTTTAAAGCAAGCCTGTATTATGTCTTTGTTCACGCTGAACTGGAGGGGGGAGAAAAAACGAAGGCCAGTTCTTAAGCCAATCAAACGTTTTACTCCCACCTTGTGGCAGTGTGCTGCGTGGCTCGTTTTCCAAATTGGATACCTTCAGAATTTTGGTTAAAAATGACTTATTTTCTTATTGTCTTGACCACTGATGAAAATAAGATTGATTAGGTAAGGGGCTTTGTGATTCACCAAATACGGAGGTCTGTGATACAGGGCTCTTGCAGCATGCAAATGAGCAAAGAGTGATAGGAGCAGTGTTACAGAATATATAGGCTTGCTTTCTCTACCTTAGACATAAAATCTGAAGAAATTTTGCAGGCTTCTCTTTTTGACCAACCACACTAACATGCTTTGTACATCAACGTTCAAGATGCTTTTAAATATCAAAATTATTTCACAAGCCAAATTTAGATCGTTAACAAAAGCACAACTTCTTATCTTGTTTCTTTTAGCATTAAAAAATATACAAAGAAACACAAGATGCCTATAAAAATATACTACATAAATTTATTGCAGGAGTACAAAACTGAACTCAAATCTTATTTATGCCTTTTTCCCTCTTTCCCTCTTATTTCCATAGCTTGAGAAATACATGGAAGAGATACATCTGGTTGGTAGGTTAGAAAAATAGATCTGAGAATGTTTATTTCTTAGACTCTTGCTTATTTCACAGTTTACTACCGCATAGTTTCAGTGAAAACTACAGTGTCAAATTTTTCTCTCCCAGATTGATTTTACTGTCTGCCTAATTGAGTTTAACATCCACCTTCATTAGAAAGAACACTCAGCTTCTTTCAGCTACAATGAAATAAAAGCACCTTAGTTTCAGAATGAAACACCTTGGTATCACAGACTCTTTCTCTCTACCACAGCCAGGGGCTTCTTCAAAGACATCTGTGAGTTGTGCCCTGTTGTGTGTCACCATAGCCTGGTAATTTCTGGAGATGACCAGCTCTATATTTTTCAAAGGCTTTCCTCACCAAAAGCTGTGCTTGTCTCAGCCCAATTTGACTTATGACTAACAGCCTCCGTCTGAAGTTTGCCATTCCCTTCAAACTTACCAGATTCGAGTTCCGGGACATATAGTTTAAATGGGTCTTATTATTTTAGAAACATAGGAAAGTATGAGTAAGGAGTTAACCTAATTTATGAAACAGAATTCCTAGTTGATTTGAAATCGGATATTCCCTTTTAAAAAAGTGCTAACAAATCTACTAAAACTGTCTTTATTATTTGTAAGATATAAAATGATTCATATATATGTTTATTTATATATACACATGTATAAACAACACACACACACACACATACATATATATGTTTTTACTCTTCCCAATTTTTGAGGATCACAGCTAATAAAACTGCTGTGCTTTTGGTATATTTCAGCCCTCCGTGTCTAGATCATAATATACTAAATAAACTTTATTCTTTATTCAGGTATCTGCAGTTTATTTTTTGTCCCTTAATGATAAGTGATAGAACGAGATGAGTTTTTACTACCTAATTAATTGTTATTTACTACCAATTAGTGTATATTAAATCACAAAAAATAATTCATTCTCTCTCGTCATCATGATTAACATTCTCTTCTTTAAAAACAATTGTAGGCATTTAAAAATACTTGACTAGAAACTCCTTCCAAGTTTATAAGTGATGACATTAGTTTCAAAATGCCTGCCACATAGCTGTTCAAGTTGAAGATGTATAGGGATTAAATAGTATACAAAAGTCTTTAAGATCCACTTTATCTTACATGTAATATTAACTTCTACATAACTTGCTTCCCAACTCCCAACTGTATAGAATTGCTCTTCTATCAAACATATTTAGAGACAGAAAAATATATATACCTCCTATTTTCTCTCTTAACACTAGTTTCTTTTGTATGTGAAGGGGATTTTTTTCTCTGCAAAACTATTACTTTGAGTTAGGAACCAGTCACTCTGTATATCTCCTCATACTCTCCACCTGCATCCCTATCGGAATGTCTCATCTGGGAGAATTTGAGTTTTGTTTATTGATGTTGCATTCGTAACTGACTGCATGTTAAACCAGCCTGCCATCCCTTTAGGAGGTAAACTGCAGTAATAAATGAAGTTGAGATTCTTTATTTCTCATCTGGCACAAGTCATTAGTTTTCCTAGGTAAGGAGGTATTTGCAAGGTTGCATTCCAATCTTGATTTTCTTTTCTTTCTGAAGCGCTATTTTTTTCTTCTATTGTGAAATTTTCTTCCATTTACTATATTGTTCTATCTATTTAAAATTAAATCTTAGGAGTTCCCACAGAAGACTTATGGAAATAAATTCTTTTCTTTACCTTTGGGTCAAAATGCCACAACAGGATGGACAACTGCTGAAGTTGCTAGTAAATCAAAAGTATCCTTTATCTCTTAAATATCCAAATAATAAAATATCTCTGGATCAGACTAGACATACTCCAAAATGGCAAGAATATGTTCCTTACTTCTGATCAGAAACAGGGAGTTCAGACTCAAAAAATCACAGACAGTTAAAAATTAAATTTTATTTTCACACTCTTATATCGACATTAGTAACCATCTAACTCAAGACAATTACCAATGGTTTTGTATGCCTAAATTTATTACCTTCAATTTTTTATGATTAAACATGAAGAACATGTCATTTTAGAAAAACTGCAGAATGAGCACAAGAAAGTGAACAGAAGCAGCAATGAAACTATAGCCTAGAGAAAAGTACTGTTCTGTGATATTAAACAATTGTGGGTGAAACTTTGTCAGGCTTAGTTAGTGCCTTCTGGAATCCATTGCCCTGACAGAATTGAAAAAGTCATTTGGATTTAGAAAGAGGAGGAGAATCAAGTCCCATTATCCTGTGAGTTCAAACTGGTTAACGTTTATAGTCTACTGGGGGGTCTACTCCATGCTTTATAATTTACTAAGAAAAAAAGAACAGCACAGAAACACACACACACACACAAATCCTGTTGTATCCCACTTTAACTAATCTAGTGGTGTTATAGACTGCATGTCTGTGTCCCGTCACCCCACATTCATACCATGAAACCCTAACCCCAGTGATGGTGTTTGGAGGTAGGGCCCTTGGGAAATAATTAGGTTTAAATGAAGTCCCAAGGGTAGAGCCCTCATGATGAGATCAGTGCGCGTAGAGAAAGAGACTAGGGCTGTCTCACTACCCCATCTGCCACCATGTGGGATACAGCCAGGAAATGGCTGTCTGTAAAGAGCCCCGAGGAACGGGGCTCTCCCCAGACACCTACCCTGGAGCACCCTGATCTTGGACTTTTCAGCCTTCAGAACTGTGGGAAATAAGTGTCTATTGTTTAAGCCACCCAGTATATGGTATCTCGTCATAGCAAAGCCCAAATTCACTGAGACAAGTGGTATTCCAAATTTTAAGAGCTAAGATGCCATGTTAAGTGTTGAAGTGACTATGGTGAGCTAGGCATGTTACTTTGAAAATATAAGAAAATAAAATATTTCCCCTCTTCCAAATTGTGAGAATATAGCTGGGGCTCATAAGAAAGTTACTATATAAAGTATGTCAAGATTACAATAAAGACATGCATTGGTTTGTTATGGTGGTATTGGAAAGGAGCACGTGAATAGCATTGATGGGTAAAGGTCATGCTGTTCTAAGTGATATCTACCCCAACTTTCTGTTTTCAAAGAATACCCTTTCAAATTTTTTTTTTTGTGTAACACAGTTTTTGTAAGAAAGCTCTTTTCAAAGAGAAGAAACAACAGAATGTATCCATTTTACTGTATACATGTGCTTATTTTAATGCAGTACTATGAAGTGTCAAATTACCTGAGTCCTCTCATGAACTTCCTCAACAGAATGGCACAACCATTTTTTTGATCCCCTAGCATACATAATGTATTTTTTTAGGACAAATACAGAAATAAAGAAGTTTTCAATTTCTGCAGTTTAAAACTTTACCTTTGCAAGCCAAATGGAATAAAAATTGGAGTAAAAATATATCCAGATAATTTGATCAAGGTAGAAATTCTTTC
Organism: Hippopotamus amphibius kiboko; assembly: GCF_030028045.1. Classification (NCBI taxonomy): domain Eukaryota; kingdom Metazoa; phylum Chordata; class Mammalia; order Artiodactyla; family Hippopotamidae; genus Hippopotamus; species Hippopotamus amphibius. The sequence goes on along the minus strand of NC_080187.1, from coordinate 168,074,170 downwards.
TATGATTGTTCTAGTGTAAATACAAGCCACTTTGACCCTCTGAGGACCAGAACTGTCCGCATTATCTCAGACTGAAACAGAACACTGTGGGAGCTCTGAAAAGGCAATTGAAACCACAGTGGGGAAACTTGTTATTGGATTTTTTTTTAAATCTCATGCCTTGTGACATACTAGCATTTGAGAAGGTCAGCCTTGTTGAGATGTGGATACTTTAATAACAAGTATCTCTTCATAACAAACTTCACTTGATACTGTAATTGACTTCACATCTGTGAGATTTTTATTACTGTGGATTTTCATCAACACTTCACCCAACATCCTAACTTGCCAATGAATAATGCCTGGTGAGTATCACAGACCTGAGATTATGAAGTGGGCTATGTGGTTGATAGCTTCTGTTATAGGACCATTGCCGATATATAAATACCATGAAAAAAATTTGTAAGACTCTTACATTTGACCCTGGGAACAGTTATCTGTTAATATCACTGTGATACTGGCAAAGAATTATTTTCCCTCCCTGGAATCTTCATGAGTGATTTTTAATTCCTACAGAAATGACCTAAGACTTCAACTTTATGGAAAACTGTTTGTAAGAAACTGCCTCATTCTTATAATTTAAACCAGTTTTGATCAATTCTTTTTACAATATTGTTTGAAAGCTTCACAGGAATTAGAAAATAAACTCTCCCTTTAAGATCAGATTAGAAAGACTAACAGAAGTTATTCAGTTTAGTTAAAATGTCAAGTTTCTTTTATATAGACTTTCTCTTGTGCCAAGTCCCTACTCAACTCTTGAAAGATAAAGGAGATTGGGTGACTAATTGCTTATAGAAGGCGCCAGAAAAACTCAACCAAGTCAGAGAACAAAATGTCAGGCAGGATCCTTTCCCATAAAGTATGTAATTAGCAAATGTCTATTAAATGCAGTTAACGGATTTTTGTCTGGTAAGGCTAGGAGGAGGGATCACAGCACAGCTGATGCTGAGATAACTTTGACACCAGACGAAGTCAGGGCAGGCAGGGGTTTGGTGCCATCTTGTGCAATGATTTCAAAGACAAAAGGCTGAAAGTTGGTTTTGACTGACAATGCAGTATTAAAATAAGCAAGGAGAGGAACTCGGAAAACTTCGAACTGAGAAGAGCAATGGAGAACCAAATCAGTTTTCCCCTTAATGATCCCGCAAAAATGCAGACACGGTGTGTTTTGTTAATATTTACCATATTTACTTATAGAAACTTATATAGAAAAGGGGGCATAGTATCGTTCCTCTTCATTATAAAATTCCTTCTCTGTGAAAACAGAAATCTATATCCATGACATCATCTGACATTATCCAATACACAAAAGGAAAAAAAGCCCATTACCCTCTACTAGGCACCTACTATGTGCTAGAGAAAACAGACATCAGTTATTTGAATCTTCACAGTTGCTCTATGATGTGCTCATTATCTTTTAAGAGAAGGAAAACAAGACTCATAAATTATACACATTGTTCAAGTTCAATTTTTCAGGGGCTAAGCCAGCATTTTCAGGAGTTTAGCTGGACATCAAAGTCCATATTTTTTCCACTATATCTCACTCTTCTGACATTGTAGGTACCAAGAGCTGCTGACTGCACAAGGCCAGCCATTTAATTAATGTGGGTGGTAGATTGATTGATTTTGGTCAGTGAATGTTTAATGATAATTTCACTTCCTCCCTTGACTACTCTAGTTGTAGTTAACGAGTCAGGAATGTGCTGATTATTCTGAAACACTAAAAAATATTCATAAAAGATGAAGTGATAAGGGAATGCTATTTTTATGAAATATACATATTTTATGTAATTGCCTTAGCATTATGTTCATAATCTTTCTTCAATCAATCTTCTAATATTCTCTGTGCCAAAGTGAAGGCACTATAACCATTACCCTTATTCTTGCCAATACATGAAACAAAATATATGTTGGGAAGAAAGGAGGATCTAAGATTACCTACTAATTGTTCTAAGTTGGAAAGTTATAAAATTGGTGTTAGTACTTTTATTAAAAATATATTTCTAATCCATCATAAAGTCACTGCTAGTATAAATATATACCATAAATTACTGTAAGTTTTATGCTATGGATTCTTTCCAATAGGCTATAATTTCCTCTGAAAAATACTCCTAAATTCTATCAACCTCCCCCATGAAACTCAGTTCTCCTACATCCTTGCCTTTCTTTTGTCCTCTCCTTCTCCCCTTTCTTTCTTTGGTGTTCTGATTTTTGCTCTTATTGCTATGATTGCTCTTATTGCTCTCAGACTTTTCCTTTTCCTTTGATCTCTAAATGGCATTCCCCATTTTCTCTTCTCCAGTTAATCTCTTATACATAATACTTTTATCTACCTGTTTTACTGTGTATTTTTTCAAAATCTATTTAATCACCCTTCTTAGTTATACTTTGTTTGCTGTAATTTTAAGACAAATATCAGCTTCCTGTATGTTGAGACCTCTGCATTATTAATAATGAAGGCATTTAAATTAAACATTATCAGTTGAGTATAGGTTTTTCTTTGTTTTATAAATTTTGGCATGAAATTTTTGTTTCACTGCTATCTAGAGATATGCTGTTTTTTTCATTTGATTTTTGCTTTGAACCAAGTGTTACATAAGAGATTGCTTTTAATTTTCCAATCAGTAAAGATTTCTGTCTATCTTTATTAGGTTTTTCTAATTACATTTGGTTGTGTTCAGAGAATGGGGCTATAAAATCTTTTAAAATGATAAAAGAGTGTATCTGTTAATCCCATACTCCTAATTTACCCCCTTTTCCCTTTGATTACTGTAAGTTTATTTTTTATGGGATTAACATATATACACTACTGTATGTAAAATAAACAACAAGGATTTACTGTATAGAACAGGGAACCATAGTCAATATCTTGTAATAGCACATAATGGAAAATAATCTGAAAAAGAATGTATATATATATTAATCACTTTGCTGTACACCTGAAACTAACACAATATTGTGAATCAACTATACTTCAATAAAAAATGAGTTCTTTATTGATAGTTTTGTAAATGTTTTTATAAATATGTAACAAGAAAGATACTCTCTTTTTTAGCTTTTTTGAGGTATGATACACAAAAGTTGTATATATTTAGGTTGTAAAATATGATTTTTAAAAAGTGTACAATGTGATGATTTAATATACATATACATTGTGAAATTATTAGCACAATCAAGTTAACACATCCATCACCTCACATAGTTACCATATTTTTTGTGTGTGATCAGAACACTTAAAATTTACTTTCTTAGCTACCTTCCAGTATAGAATACACTATTATTAACTATAATCACCATGCTGTATGTTAAATACTCAGAACTTATAACTGAAAGTTTGTAGCAATTAAACAGCATCTTCCCCTTTTCCCTTCCCCCTAGTCCCTGACAACTACAATTCTATTCTGGTTTTAAGATTCCACATGTAAGTGAATTCATTCAGTATTTGTCTTTCTGTACCTGACCTATTTCATTTAGCATAATGTCTTCCAACTGCATTCATGCTGTTGCAAATGACCAGATTTCCTCCTTTTTTAATGACAGATAATATCCCATAATATATGGATCTATGTCCCTATCTAATCATCCATCCATCCATCTATCACACTATCTATCTATTACATATTCTTTATCCATTCATCCATCAATGGACACTTAGGTTGTTTCTGCATATTGATTATAGTGAATAATGTTGCAATGACACAGGAAAGCAGATATCTCTTAAAGGTACCGATTTTTATTTCCTTTGGATATATTCCCAGAAGTGGGATTTCTGGATCATATGATGGTTCTATTTTTAATTTTTTGAGGAAACTCCATGTTGTTTTCTATAATGGCTGTACCAATTTACACTCCCAACAACAGTGTAGAAGGGTACCCTTTTCACCACACCATTGGCAACATGTTACCTCTTCTTTACTTTTTTTTATTATGGCCATCCTATCAGATATGAGGTGATATCTCACTGTGGTTTTGATTTGCATTTCCCTGATGACTAGTGATATTGAGCACCTTCTCAAATACCTGTTGGCCATTTGTATGTCTTCTTTGGAAAAAATATCTATTCAGGTCCTCTGTACATTTTTTTTAAATTGGGCTGTTTCTTTGCTATTGAGTTGTATGAGTTCCTTATATATTTTGGATATTAATCCCTTATCATGCAGATATTTTTCCCATTCCATAGGAATCTTTTAATTTAGTTGACTGTTTCCATTACCATACAGAAGCTTTTTAGTCAGATGTAGTCCTACTTATTTATTTTTGCTTTTGTTGGCCTATGATTTTAGTGTACACAAAAACCATTGTCAAAACCAATGGCAAGGAAATTTTTCTTCTAGGAATTTTATGGTTTTAAGTCTGAAATTTAAATCTTTAATCCATTTCGAGTTAATATTTGTGAATGGTATGAGATAGGCTTTTATTCTTTGGCATGTGGTTATCCAGTTTTTCCAACACAATTTATCAAAGAGACTATCCTTTCTCCATTGAGTATTCTTGGCTTGCTTGGTCAAAAATTAGCTAACTGCATAAGTGTGGGTTTATATCTGTGCTGTTCATTCTAGTCCATTGGTCTATGTGATTGTTTTTATGCCAGTATCACACTTTTTTGATTACTATAGTTTTGTAATATAGCCTGTTATCAAGAAGTTTGGTTTCTCTAGCTTTGTTCTTCCTTCTCAAGATTACTTTAGCTAATAAGGATCTTCTATGATTCCATGTGAATTTTAGGACTTTTTAAAAATTTCTGTGAAAAGTGTCATTGGAATGTTGATAGGGATTGTACTGGATCTACAGATGACTTTGGGTAGTATGAACACTTTAATAATGTTTTTTCTTCCAAAATGAACATAGGATATATTTTCATTTACTTGGGTCTTCAATTTCTTTCATCATTGTCATAGTTTTCAGAGAACAGTACTTTCACCTCCTTAAATTTATTCCTAAGTATTTTATTTTTATTTTTTGATGCATTTGTAAATGGGATTGTTTTCTTTACTCCTTTTTCAGACAGTTTTTTGTTAGTGTATAGAAATTCAACTGACTTTTGTATGATGACTTCATACCCTAAAACTTTACATAGTTCATTTATTAGTTTTCACAACTTTTTGGAGGAGTCTTTTAGGGGTTTCAATAGAAAAGGTTATGTCATCTGCAATAAGAGTTTTACTTCTTCCATTCCAAATGGGATACTTTTAATTTTCTTCTTCCTAATTACTCTGTCTAGGATCTCTAGTACTATGTAGAATAGAAGTGGTGAGAGTAGGCAACTTTATCTTGTTTCTCATCTTAGAGGAAAGTTTTCAACATTTTATCATTGAGTATGATGTTCATGCTGGGTTTGTCAGATATGTCCTTTATGATGTTAAGGTAATTTTTACTATCCATAATTTTTTGAGAGCTTTTATTATGAAAGGGTATTTAATTCTGTCAAATGCTTTTCTATATCTATTGAGATAATGATATGATTTTTTCATAAATGACTAAAACAATGTCAGCTCTACCTTCCTCCAGACTTTTTTGTAATAAAACCAAGTAAATCCCTTTTTAATCTTTAATCCACTTTCAGATGATACTCATTATTATGTGAACTCTAGGAGGATATGGATTTTATTTGTTTGGTATTTCTCACAGAGCTACGTCCAGTGACAAGAATATAACCCAGCACAAAATATGTGCTCAGTAAATATTTGCTGAATAAGTAAATAAATACGTATTGCTAATTTAAAACATTTATATATCTCTTTAATCACATTTACCTTTCAGTGCAATCTCATCTAATATTAATATCACTGGTGCTGCTTTTTTTGTTTGCATTTAACTGCTACCTCTTTGCCCACATCTTCATCTTCAACTTGTCTGTACCTCTTTAAGTCTGTTAATTATAGCTGAGTTGTTTTTAAACTTAATCCAATAGGTTCCATATTTCAATTGGACATTTCAGCTAACTCTTAATTACTTTAAGAAAACTTACTTCATCCTACTATGTGTTTATCAGTTTTCTTAGGAATTTTTTCTTTTACTCCCTTAACTTTATTCTTTGCTAATTTGATCAAGTTGTTATTCCCCTGAATTTTCCCCTTATTAATCAGGAGAACTATGTGATGTTCATTATAAAATATAGAGGGAAGCTTTTATATCTCATTACATAATAAGAAGATACTGACTTTCCCCCCACACAGGTGTTCTTATTTGTTTGTTGTTCTCCCTTCCCTACTGCTCAAATAAGACTTTTAGAATATGTTCTCAGTCCTACTTTTCTCCAACACTTTGCAAATGAGACATTTGAAGCATGTTATTTTTCCTATGATCCTGAGACAATTTAGCATATTGATATTATTTATTACTATTAGAATTTCTCTTAAAATATGTTTCTTTCCTTTTAAGAATCTTGATTTAAGAGGGTATACTCTTTCAGATTTAGATACAACTGTATTGTTCACCAGTGTTTTATCTCCTTCTTCTCTATCTGGTCAAATTCATGTGTAGTTAGGTTAGAATTCTTTATGAAGAATTTTCCTTTATGAAATAGATGAGGTATTCTCTGGACCCTTGCATGTCTGTGAATATCTTTCATTTTGACAGTGAATGATACAGACTGTATATGGTATTCTCTCAGTAGTCCATAATTTCTCCAAAATGTTTTTCAGATTTGCAGATAAGAAGTCTGACACTGTCTCTTTTTAATTTGTAGGAAATATGTGCTGGTTAGGTATAGACATACATATAATAGATACAAATACACACATACACACAAACATATACCAGAATTATACCAGAAAATCCTGAGGCATGTATATTTATCAATCAATATTTTCTGGATCTCCATGAGCCATTTTGATCTATAAATTCTGTTATAACAGGGAGTTCTGCACAGAGAAATTATATTTTATTATATCTGATTTCCACTGCAATCTGTTTCTTGTTCTTTCTTTTCCACATGGTAAGTCTCCTGAATCTGTATCTAAGTCTTATCTTTTTCATTGTGATTTAAATAAAACTGTATTTTTGCTTTGTGGTTTGAACTACTTATTAATCTTTCAAACATAAACTTTCTTCCTTTCTTCCAGTTTTATTGAGAAATAATTGACATGCAGCACTGTATAAGTTAGGGTGTAGAGTGTACTGATTTAAGGTACATACATAATGAAATGATTATTACAATAAGTTTAGTAAACATCCATCTTCTTATATCGATAAAAAATTAAAGAATTTTCCTTGTAATGAGAACTCTTAGGATTTACTGTCTTAACAACTTTCATACATAACATACAGAAGTGTTAAGTATATTTATCATGTACATTACATCTCTAGTACTTATAACTTGTTTGTACCTTTTGACTGCCTCCATCCAACTCCTCCTCCCCAGACCCCCTGCCTCTGATAACCACAAATCTGTTCTATTTTTCTATGAGTTTGTTTGTATGTACGATGCACATTTGTTTGTTTTTGAAGTTTAATTGACTTAGAACACAATGTTAGTTCCTATTATACAACATAAGGATTCTTTTCTATACATTTCAAAATTATCAGCACAATAAGTCTAATTATGATATGTCACCTCAAAGATATTACCTAGTCATTGATTACATTCTCCACACTGTACATTTGATACTGATGATTCATTTACTTTGTAACTGGAAGTTTTTACCTCAATATACCTCACCAATTTCTTTCTACCCCTACCCCCATCTCCTCTGGTAACCATCTTTTTGTACTCTGTGTGTATAACTCTGCTTTTATTGTGTTTTGTTGGTTCATTTGTTTTGTCTATTAGATTCTACATATAAGTGAAATCGTACAGTATTTGTCTTTCTCAGACTTTTTCACTTAGCAAAATACCCTCCAGGTCCACCCATGTTGTCACAAATTGCAAGATTTCATTCCTTTTGATGGCCAGGTAATATACTACTGTGTGTGTTTGTATATATAAAATTTTTCACTGTATATATGTATGTGTAAATACATATATACAGTGTAAATCTAAATCTATTTACCTATTGATGGGCATTTAGGTTGCTGCCATATCTTGGCTATTGTAAATAATGCTGCAATGAACACTGGTGTGCATATATCTTTTCTAATTAGTGTTTTCATTTTATTTAAATAAATACCCAGGAGTGAACTGCCAGCTCATGAGGTGTTTTTTTGTTTGTTTGTTTGTTTGTTTTTTTTACTATTTTGATTACTCTTTTACATCGTGGCTGCACAAATCTACATTCCCACCAACAGTGCACATGGTTTGCTTTTCTCCACATTCTCTCCAACAATTATTGTTTGCAGTCTTTCAGTAATAACCATTTTAACAGGTGTGAGGTGATATCTCAGTGTGGTTTTGATTTGCATTTCCTTGATGATTAGTGATGTTGAGCAACTGTTCATATGCCTGTTAGCAGTCTGTATGTCTTCTTTAGGTAAGGATGTTAGCTGTGGTCTTGTCATATTTGGCCTTTTTTTACATTGATATATATTCCCTCAAACCCACTCTGTGGTGAATTTTTATTATAAATGGATGTTGAATTTCGTCAAGAGATTTTTCTGCATCTATTGAGGTGATCATATGATTTTCACTCTTCAATTTGTTAATGTGGTGTATTACATTGATTGATTTATGGCTATTTAAACATCCTACTTGATCATGGTGTATCATTGTTTTAGTGTATTGCTGAATTCAGTTTTCTAATATTTTGTTGAGGATTTTTGTCTGTTTTTGGTATCCGGGTGATGGTGGCCTCAAAGAATCAGTTTGGGAGTGTTCCTTCCTTTGCAATTTTTTGGAATAGTTTCAGAAACAAAGGTGTTAACTCTTCTCTAAATGTTTCATAGAATTCACCTGTGAAGCAGTCTGGTCCTGAACTTTTGTTTGTTGAGAGTTTTTAAATTACTGATTCAATTTTAGTACTGGTAATTGGTGGGTTTGGATATTCTATTTCTTCCTGGTTCAGTCTTGGGAAATTTTCCTCTTAGAACTGCTTTTGCAGCATCCCTTGTATTTTGGATTGTTTTGGTTTTGTTTTCATGTGTCTCCAGATTTTTTTTTTAATTTCTTCTTTAATTTCTTCAATGACCCATTTGCTGTTTAATAGCATATTGTTTAGCCTCCATGTTTTTGTGGGGTTTTTTTGTTTGTTTGTTTGTTTGTTTTTGGCAGTTTTTTTTCTTGTGGTTGACTAATCTGATAGTGTTGTGGTTGGAAAACTTGGTTGATATAATTTGTCTTCTTAAATTTAATAAGATTTGTTTTGTGGTCTAGCATGTGATCTATCCTGGAGAACCTTCCCTGTGCACTTGAAAAGAATGTGTATTCTGCTGCTTTTAGATGGAATGTTCTATATGTATTTAAGTACATTTGGACTAATGTGTTATTTAAGGCGAGTGTTTCCTTACTGATTTTATGTCTGGATGATCTGTCCATTGATACAGGTGGGGTTTCACAGTCCTCTACTATTAGTGTGTTGCTGTAAATTTCTCCTTTTATGTTTGCTAATATTTTATGTATTTTTGTGCTTTTATGTTGGGTACATAGGTATTTACAAGTATTATATCTTTGTCTTGGATTGATCACTTAATCATTATGTCTGCTGGTGGTCTGAACTGGGTCTTGGGGTCTCTGGCTATAGGGCCCAAGGGTCATGGAGCTGGTGTTGGCCTGCTGGTGGGTGGGACTGGTTCCTGATTCTTGACACGGTTGCAGGTTCTGGGGTGTCTGAAAACTTGCATTGGCCCACTGTTGGGTGGGCAGGGTCAAGGTCTAGGGGGTTCTGGGGCTAATATTGGCTCAGTGGTGGGCAGAGCTAAGTCCTAAATTCTCTGACTATAGGCTCTGGGGTCCCCAGAGTTGTGTCAGTGCACTGGTGGACAGGCTGGGGCTGACTATGTCCTGGAGCTGGTGCCTGCCCACTGGTTTTTGAGGCTAATTCCAGGGCTAGTGCTGGCCTCTGTTGGGTGGATCTGGGTCCTGGGGGTTTGGGGGTAGTACTGGTACAGTGGTGTGTGTGAATGGGACCTAGGCCACCTGTGGTCTCAGGAGGTCTTAAGGCAGCAGACCTGCTGATGAGTGGGCTGTGTCCCTATCTAATTAGCTGCTTAGTTTGCCATGAGAGATCCAAGTACTGGGGGTGAGAGACTGGTGAGGGGTGTTAGCTCCTAGCACTAATAAGCTAGAGGGAGGGTTCCAAAAGGGCACTTGCCAGCACCAGCAGCCTTTCTATGTGCTTAATTGAAATTTACTTAAGAATTCTTAGTAAGAGGTAATTGGAGTACATAGTGTAATAAATTGCAAAGTGTTCAACCTGGAAATTGTCTTTATTCCTATCTTAAAATAAAAGGACATTTTAATTGTCCTGGTTAAAACCTTCCTTTTGACATTTCAGAGTAGCCTAAAACAAAAAGTAAATGATAAAATATATCTACTAAAGCAGAGTGGCAAGAGAGTGTAACTTTAGAGGAAATTTAGAGAGAATGTGACTGGCACTCTGACAACAATGAGAGAAAAAAATGTAGATCAAAATTATTTACAGTAATCAAAAGATATTGTTTCCAGAGTGTCAAGGGGATTCTTTGGAATATATTTTCTGTAATTTATTTTGAATAATTCTAAAATAGGGTATTAGCATCACTCTTGTGTTAGTAATCAGATGTAACAATAAAATAATATGAGGAAAAGTAAATGAAAAAAAGTAAAAATTGGCTCTATTCTTAAAGATATGCTAAAAATAGGAGAATGTTGGGTGCCACAGTATTCAAAACATGGACTTACTATATTAGGGGAGGGGGATGTGTCAGGATTAGTCTTTTTGACATCAGTGAATTTCAGGGAATTATACAAGTCACCAAGATCATGTGTAGAAAGAGAAAAATAAGGATGAAGATACAACTGTGTGTATTTTTCATGCTTTAATCATTGGTTAAAACAAAAACAGAGTTAGACTTTGGCACGATGAAGCAGAACTGAGCCAAGACTAGATTAAGTGGGCAGAACTCTATTATCTTGCCTTTACCTCTTATGTGATTATGATATAATGAGAATAATGTGTGGAACAATTAAAACCGGGCAACATTTTGTCAAGATTTCCCCTAGGGAACCTGGAGGGAAGATCTAAGAGGAATTGGCAGGTACATTTTATATCACATAGACTAGATGAGGCCATAATTTGAAATATATATAAAACATTTAAATCTGGTCTGCAGGCATAGTAGCACCTCAGGATAACAGTCTCTATTGTTTCTCCAATGCATTTTAATCTGTCTTATAGTTAGTTGCATGTCAGTACTGTTCCTCCAGCTCTTATCCATTTATCAACACTTAGAGGGAACTTGAAAGATTTGATGGAACCATTTCCTCCTGGTAACTAGGGTGAAATGGCTGAGAATGGACCAGTGGTTAGAGGCTGTCACTTACTTCTAGGAGATCCAGACATGTAAACCATTACTCTAGATGCCAATACTTATAAGAGGATAATTGTTGTACATGGCTTCAAAAGATAGCTGTGTTATTACTTCAGAGGTGTTACAGTGTGAATCCGTGAAACATGGAAGTACCGTCACCCAAGTTTAAACGTTGTTTTGACAATAATTACTTTCCTGTGTTTCTTGCCTCTAATTTCTACTGTTTCCAGTTTCATCCAACACACTGCTACTAGATTAATTTTTCCAACGCATATCTTTCTAAAGCATAAGTTAATACTGTCTATAAAAACCTTTTGTCTCACTATCAGTATACAAAGTACAGAATTCTTACAGGGTTTCTACTATATTTTTTGTGATATTTCAGCGTGATGGTGAAGTCTGAATGAAATTCTTAATGATCGGTCATAGTGTCATGCATTATAGACTTCAATCAAATGATATTTCAGGTGTACATATGTGGATGAGCATTCGTACCATCAATATATTTCACAACCTAGATCACACATTCTTCCATATCTACCTTTTTAACTTCCTTATGTATCACCTCAAAGTCTTCTTGATGTTTCTGGCTCTTAGTCATTTTTGTACCTCTCTTACAGCACTCATAATTGCTTACTTAGTGTTGTTTGCAGTATATTTGTGTCTTACCTCATCATTGGCTTGTCTTTAAGTTCTTGGAGGGCAGAATCTATGTCTGATTTATAATTTTTCCTACCTCCAGGACCTGATGTGAGAGAAGTTTGATAAATATTTGTTGAACGCATACTGTTGTTTAGTTCATACACACTATGTTATCATACTTGTTTAGCAACACAAAATGGGCCAGTTTCAACAAGATATACCAGTGCTCAACACAATGCCTTTCATATATGAAATATCCAAAATTATTTGGATGAATTAATGAATAAATGAATGAAAATGTGAATATTGATTGTTGTTATTATACATGTCTCAAGTTCTTTATTCACTGACATGCCTAGCATCTCATCTTCCAGGTGTAAAACTATGTTAATTTGTAGGTTAACACACTATTAAGTCAACCTTTGGGGATTTGGAGCAGTTTAGTCAGGTTGCAGCAGTGAGAAGCTCCAGCAAACTAGTTGTCACCCTGGATTTTGCAATCTCCTCATGGGCTAATACTGGTTCTGTTGAGTTTAGAGTATATAAGCCCAATATCCTTCTACAATAGAACAGCCTTACAACTTCCTTTAAGTTTAAAGGGTAGATCTAGAAGATAATTATACCTTTTGGGTTTGGCTCAGGATTAAACAGGGTTTTGATCATAGGGTAGCACTTACCAAGTAATTGACTACTCTTTACACAAAAGCATAAGCAGCATTCTAAAAGATAATAGATCTACCCTTTACAAATATAGAAGAACCCATATTCCTTATTCAAATTTTTATTTTCTCAATATGTTATTCCTTAAAAGCCCATGCATCCTAGACACCGAATAATATTTACTATTTACAGATAATAGCATTACAAAACACCAGCATTATAAAAATAATTTTCTATGGACCTTTCAGATTATATTTTCCAGTATTCTGGCTGCCAGAAACTAATACACTAGCCAAACTTTCTTTGAATTACCTAAGAAAGCTCATTATGAAAACACAGCCTCCATTTCTCCTCATCAGACATAGGTCACCTGGAAAAATTTTAAGTCTAAACCATTAAGAATAAAAATCTGTAATACCATTTCTTTGGAAATGGAATGAGAATTCTTTTAGATAGAAAAAAGTGTCCATTAAATAGAAACAAATGACCCTCTCTTTTATTGCCTATTATAAACTGAAAGTAACTATTCTCCTTATCCTGCTCTGATGCAGGCAAGAATATTGCTTCTTGCTCAGAATTTCAGATTTCTGATAAATATGAGTCATATTCTTTGTCATATTTCAGTTAGATGGCTTAATGTAATGATTGATGATGATGACAGCTAGCAATAGTTAAACACATATTACGTGTCATTGTTCTCTACATTTTGCAGGCAATACTTCATTTAGTCTTCAAAACAGATCTAAAAATATGTAACATTATTTCCCCATTTTAGTTATAGGAAACTGAGGCACAAAGAAGCTATGTAACTTGCCATGAGCCACATATTTACTAAATAAGAGAGCCAATCCAGTTATGTCTAATCTCACAACATGGACTCTATGTTATTACATAATATTGTGAATGCCTGATTCTCAGGTTTTATGACCTGAGAATTGAAATTGCATCAAAAACTGAAATTATGTTAGAAATTTATATAATTGAGGCAGCGTTGTTCTGAGAACTAAACAAAGATTTAAGAGAATGGAATTTCAGTGTCAATTGTGCAGTTGATTTAGTTCTCTCACACATTCTTGTTCTCTCGTTCTCTTTTTTTCCCTCATATGATGATAAAGATTCATATTTGAATGCATGGGGAAGTGTTTGATAAGTCACCAAATGTGAGATCTCTTAAGGCACAATATAAAATGAATGTATAGTAAAATCAAGTTACAGCAAAGGAGTGTTTTCTTGAAGTTTATTAATATTATGCAAAACTAACATTGGTATTGCTCATAAAATTCTATCACTTAATGAATACTAGAAATCATCTAGTTCAGTATTTCCTGCTCACTTTTACTCTAAAACCTCACAGTATGTATTCCTTTTTAAGGCACTCTTTACAGTTCAGCCATCAGAATCTATTATAGCTAGTGTTTGTTTTGATTGGTTGGCATCCACTTTAACTCACTGATGCCTGTACTGTACTAGTTGTTAAATATTTTTAATACCATTACTAGCCTTATGATTTCCCTTAGGAATTTTGAAATCAATATTGCATGGTAGATAAGCTAGTCCTGATCCATCAAAAAGCAGATGATGAGACAGAATTACATTTGAATATATTTTAATACAGGAAATGCCTATATAAGAGAATGGGAGGGAGCTGGGATGACTAGGTCAGTTACTCTTGTACCATGGTCTAATGGCTGTCCCAGTCATCCCAGCACCTCCCTTTTGATCCCACAAAAAGAATTAATAAGAGGAGATAAAATATCCAGTTATACCATAAGCCACGTGCTGACAGATTAATAATTCTACTCTAAACAATGAAAATTTCACTAATTCATTAATAATGTATTCAGTTATTTATACAAAGAATACATATTGAAACCTCAAAACTGGCCTTTTTGATGTGTTTTTTGGCAGATGGAAGGAAAAAAACAACAATGAAAATAAATTGAGATGTCTGGTCACAATTTGGTATTTACCATCTACCAATTTCTGGTATCCAAAGAACAACTGGCAGAGAGTTAAAAATATAGAATTCTGTTTTAAATAAATGTGGCTTTCTAGTGGTAATGTCTGAAAATAAGTGAATTTAAATTCCTTGATCTACAACATCAAACAACAACAAAAACAATGAGCAAACATACACTTCAGGGCTAGCAGTTCCTCATTATCACTTGATTTGGTACTTTTTGTTTGCAAATTGAGATTAGAGGGTAAGTGAACCAGCAAAAGACAATTAAGTTGAAGCTACACTTGCTTTCTCAAGTACTCAGCAATATGAATGCAGACATAATGCTCTTTTTATTCACCAGGCACACAAATAAATCAACTTTAATGTCAATAAAGTCAGTAATGATAGATTTCATCACTAAAATATAACTAAACAATAATGACCAGGAAGAAAGTAAGTACCTCACGGCAACAGAAGCGATTTCTTTTTTGTCCTAGGTGAAGTCAAGGGTATCTGAAAAGACTGGCCTTTTCCCCTCTATTATTAACTGCAAATCATTCTTGTCATGTTAGAAAGCAGGTTGTTTTTTTTCAAGTGTTATACACCATTATGTTTGGATCACATAACCTGACCTTATTCCAGGCAACTTAAACTCCATTTCCAATTAGCATGAATGCTTATAGTGGAGTTGAAGTTTATCTGCCTATTAAGCCTTTCTTATTATATCAATTTGAGCAGAAATTTATATTCTCTATTCCCTCTGTGCTGATGTTACCTTGTGGCCAACCATACCAATGTATTTTCATTGCTGGGCTGTTTAATTTTTTTTATCTCCCAAAAACTACAAACAAAAAAACCAGTTTTGAGGTTTTTCAATTTCTAGTCCTAGTGAACTGAAAAATTTTTCACATTAACAGTAGGTAAATGGCAAGGTGGAGTAAAGGGCTTGTTTATGCAATTTTTAAAGAAAAAACCTTTAATGCAACAGCCACATTTGAGACACAACTAAAACCACCACTTGAGGAGAGATGCTATAAATTGTACAGTTATCTTCAATTATGTCTTAAAACAATACATTGCCATTTTATGTGTGGAGTGTTTAACCCTTCATCTTAGCACTCAGTAGCCCAGTGGCCATGTGTCAATGTATTGGCTGACATCCAACCAATATCTAAGCAGATAATAATACACTTATTAGCTTAGTTAGTCCACCCATCTGTCTTTTGCACATGCTTATTCTTTGGAAAGCTCTTATTAAAAGCAACAATATTTCACTCAACTTCATCCTTGTTACTGAGATCTTGTCTAATGAGAAGGGAAATTATTCCCATGCTCACAATATTATAAATAATCTTTAATTTTAAACAAAGTTTTAAAAATTCCAATCTAAAGTAAAAATGAACAGACCACATTTCCCACTTAATGGTTTTAAACCATCTGATTCTTCTTAAATGCCATTTTGTACTCACTGGAACAGAGTTAAATAGAAAAGTAGATAAATGCTTATTGAAAATGTTTACATTAAAATAGCTTAAGTTTACTAATTCAATTTAATCCCTATACCCAAATACACCTTATCATTTCTTCATTTTTATCTTGATTCACTTTCTTAAATTATGAAGAAATTATTATTATAAGGAATAATTTGCCATAGAACTGAAAATTATTAGCTATGTAAAATTTAAACTCAGTCATTGGTATATAATTGTAAAATTTATTATTGGACAAACATGTTCACTAAAATAAAACAGTTCTCAAATAATATTTTATTAACAATTATACATTTTCATATAACAACTGAAAATTATATCTATCTTCCAGATACTTTAAATCACCAAACAGTATTAAAGGGGTCTAAATATGAAATAATATGCTAATATACCAGGAACCCTTTCTTACATCACTTTACATATTACCTTACTATGTATTTGATTACATATATTCACATTAGCTTCATATGTGGTTTATACTAAGGTAAGTAAATAGACTCTTCAAACTGCAATAAGTTTGTGATCTTCATATTAAAGCTTACTATTTAAGCTATGGTGGAAAAATGAGAATTTCAATATTGTTCCAAAGAAATATAGGTAGCACCATACTACAGAGATCATAATTATATTTATTCCAATAGCAAATGAGTTAGCAAACCCATCATCTTTCCAGATTGCATTGTTTTAATATTTCTTATTGACACTTGGAAAAAAATCGATTTATAGATTACCTTACAATAGATGTGAAAGTCAACAAATTTAGGCATTAGATCATGAGACTAATCATCAATATTATTTTTCCTACATAATTTATGTGGCAAAATGCCATGTTCTCTAAAAAAAAAAAAAAAGGTATTTTTAAAGAATTGCTCCCAGATGTTGGTTTCAAGTATCACATAGTAAATTCCTAACAGAGCAATTCTCCAGAAGATAACAAATAAAAACTCTGGAAAAAAATACCAAATGAAAGGTCATGATATCTTAGGGGAAAAAGCAGGTAGATTTTGGAGAGTAGTACAAATTTTGGAAAAGGGTCTGTTACACGGTGATTTTTCCAAGTTTGGGCTTTTTCCTTAGGGCAGACGACTGTTGCAGCGTGGCACAGTGTACTTAAACTCAGGTAATAGAGCCTATATGCTTTGCAGCTGAAAATCCAGAGACCAGGGCAACTGGACTAGCTGGAAAGAGAAGAGGAAGTGACCTGAAAAAATAGAGATCAAGAGAAGAGCCCCAAATGCTGTGTATAAATTCTTCCTGAATTCTAACTGAGCTGCAAATCATGCACTGTTGAAGCAGACTCAAATTGGCTTGACCCAAGGCAAAAATGACAAAACTGACCTTTGAACTGCTGCCTATCACAGGAAAGATAGAGGTTGCAAAGTGAATTTAAGAAAGTTAATTGCTGTATATAGCTAAACAGAAACAGACTCATAGACATAGAAAACAAACTAGTGGTTACAGAGGGAAGAGGGGCAAGACAGGGGAATGGGATTAAGAGATACAAGCTACTGTGTATAAAACAGATAAGCAACAAGGATATAGTGTATAGCCCAGGGAATTACAGCCATTATCTTGTAATAACTTTTAATGGAGTATAATCCATAAAAATACCGAATCACAATGCTGTACACCTGAAACTAATATATTATAAATCAACTAAACTTCAATTAAAAAAAAAAGCTTGTTCCAAAAAAATAAAAGAAAGTTAATTGCCTACTAAAACTAAAACATCTATACTCTTTGGAGAAGCAGGAGGCCAGAGTCTCCACACAAAAACGTTTAATATATAAATAATACATTTAAAAAATACTTGGCATACAAAACCAGAATTAAAAGATTAATTTTCAAAGAAAACGGTAGTCAATAAGGGCCAGATCTGAGATGACCCAGACAAGTACTTCGAAGGAACTCTCATGACTATGCTGTATGACCATATATATTTTTTACTTATATTAAAAAAGAAAAGTCATTAAAATATCAAAAATTATTTTAGGTGGGTAGAAAACTAATAAAGCAAACCCAAAGCTATTAGAAGGAAGAAAATAATAAAGAGCAGAAATCAATGCAATAGGAAACAATTAGAGAAAATTAGCAAAGCTAGTTTTTTTGAAACTTCAACAAAATAGAGGAAGACAAAAACAACAGGAAAGGGGCCAAACAGAAAACAAATAATAATGTAATTAAAACTAAATCCATCCAGAGCCATGGTTATATTAAATATTAATTATTTTCATTTTTATTGAGATATAATTAACATATAACAGTACAATAGTTTCTGGGTATAACATGATTCAGTGTATACACACACACACATACACACACACATATATAGAAATAGTCACCACAAGTCTAGTGAACATCCTTCACCATACATAGTTACATACTTTTTTCCCTTGTGATGAGAACTTTTAAGATCTACTCTTTGTAACTTTCACATATGTATTACAGTATTATTGACTATAGTCACCATGCTGTACATTATATCCCATGACATATTTATAACTGGAAGTTTGTACCTTTAACCATCTTCACCCACTTTGCCCCAACATGCCCTAACCCCCCACCTCAGGCAACCACCCATGTGTTCTCTGAATCTATGAGCTTTTTATTTATTTTTAGTTCCATATATAAGTTAGATCTCTCTGTCTTGCTTATTTCACTCAGCATAATGCACTCAAGATCTATGCATGTGGTCACAAATGGCAAGATTTCATTAAGGTTTTTATGGCAGAATAATATTCCTTTGTATATACATACATTGCTATCCATTCATCCATGGATGGACATTTAGATTGCTTCCATGTCTTGACTATTGTAAATAATTCTGCAATAAACATGTAGGAGGGCATCTTTTTTTTTTAAGCTCTTTATTGGAGTATAATTGCTTTACACTGTTGTGCCAGTTTCTGCTGCACAACAAAGTGAATCAGCTGTATTTATCATACATCCCCATATCCCCTCCCTCCCACAACTCCTTCTCACTCTCCCTATCCCACCCCTCTAAGTCATCAACAGTCATCGACTTGACCTCCGTGTGTTATGCAGCAGCCTCCCACTAGCTATCTATTTTACATTTGGTAGAGCATCTTTTAAGTTAGTGTTTTGTATTCTTAGAATATATACCCAGAAGTAGATTTGCTGAATCATGTGGTCGTTCTCTTTAAATTTTTAGGAACATCAATGCTGTTTTTCATAATAGTCACATAATTTATATCCCTACCAACAGGGCACAAGAATCCCCTTTTCTCCACATTCCTTGTCTTTTTGATAATAGCCATCCTAACAGGTGATAGGTGATATGTCATTGCAGTTTTGATTTACATCTACCTGATGATTAGTGATACAGAGCACATTTTCATGTCTCTGTTTGCCATCTGTATATTGTCCTTGGGAAAATGGACATCTATTCAGATGCTTTGCACATTTTTTAATCAGACTTTTTTTTCTTTTTACTGTTGAGCTGTATGAGTCCTTCATAAAAGTTAAATATTAACTCATTATCAGATACATGATTTGCACATATTTTCTCCCTGCCATAGGTTGCCTTTCATTTTGTTGATGATGTCCTTTGCTATGCAGAAAGTTTCTAGTTTGATATAGTCCCACTTATTTATTTTTGCTTTTGTTACTTTGCTTTCATTGTTAAACCAAAAAAATCATTGTCAAGACCAATGTCAAGGAGTTTACTACCTATTTTTTCATCTAGAATTTTTATGGTTTCAGGTCTTATGTTCAAGTTTTTAATCCATTTTGAGTTTAATTTTGTCTACAGTGTAAGACAGTGGTCTAGTTTTATTCTCTTGCATGTGGCTGTCCAGTTTTTCAAGCAGTTTATTGAATATACTGTTCTTTCTGGTATATTATTGGCTTTTTCTCAGAAATTAATTGACCATGCATGTATGGTTTTATTTCTGGGCTCTTTACTCTTTTACTCTGATTTATGTGTCTGTTTTTATGCCAATACCATACTGTTTTGACTACTAAAGCTTTACAATACACTGTGAAATCAGGGAGTGTGATACCTCCAGGCTTGTTCTTCTATCTCAAGATTGGTTTGTCTGAGGTTTTTGTGGTTACATACAAGTTTAAATATTGTTTTATATCTGTGAAAAATACCATTTAAAATTTTATAGGGATTGATTGCATTGAATCTGTAGATTTCTTTGGGTAGTATACAAATTTGTACCATATTAATTCTGCCAGTGCATGAGCTTAAAATAGCTTTCAATTTATTTATGTCTTCTTCAGCTTTTTTCATTAATGTGTTATAGTATTCAGACTACAGGTCTTTCACCACCTTGGTTAAATTTATTCCTAGGTGTTTTACTCTTTTGAGTACAATTGTAAATGGGATCATTTTGTTAATTTCTCTTTCTGATAATTTAATATCAGTGTGTAGAAATGCAACACTTTTTATATTGTTTTTGTATCCTGCAACTTACTGAATTCATTTATTCTAAGTTTTTTGGCAGGGTCTTTAAGGTTTTCTATATATCATAGCATGCCATCTGCAAATAGTGATAGTTATATCTCTTCCTTCCTGATTTTCATGCTTTTTATTTATTTTTCTCTGCCTATTTGCTCTAAGATTTCCAGCACTATGTATAATATAAATGGTGATAGTGGACACCCTTATCTTGTTCCTGATCTTAGAGGAAAAGCTTTTAGCTTGTCATCACTAAGTAGCTCTGTGCTTGTCATATATGACCTTAATTATGTTGAGGTAATTTCTTTTACTCCTAGTTTGTTGAGAATTTTTATGGTGAACACATGTTTAATTTTGTCAGATGCTTTTTCTGCATCTGTTGAAAAGAACCATATGATTTTTATCTTTAATTTTGTTAATGTAGTCTATCATATTGGTTGATTGGTGGATGTCAAACCATCCATCATCCCTGGAATAAATCCCACTGGATCATGGTGTATGACCCTTTTAATATATTGTTGAATTCAGTTTGATAATGTTTATTGAGAATTTTTGCATCTGTGTTCATCATGGATATTAGCCTGTAACCTTCTTATGGCATACCTGTCTGATTTTGTTATCAAGGGTAATGCTAGCCTTATAAGATGCATTTGGAAGTGTTCCTTCCTCTTCAATTAATTGCAAGAGTTTGAGAAGCACTGATTTCTAGTTTCGTGCCATTTGGTTAAAAAAATGCTTGATATGATTTTAATCTTCTTAAATTTATTAAGACTTGTTTTGTGGCCTAACATACAATCTTTCCTGGAGAATATTCCATATGTGCATAAGAAGAATGTATATTCTCTTGCTTTTGTATGGAATTTTTGTATATACATGTTAAGTCAATTGGTCTAAAATGTCATTTAAGGTCAATATTTTTATTGATTTTTTTTTTTCATGAATGATCTATCCACTGTTAAAATTGGGGATTAAATTCCCCTACTATTATTGTATTGCTGTCCATTTCTCTGTTTAGGTGTGATAATATTTACTTTATAGATTCTTGTGTTGAATGTTAAAAATATTCAGGTAAAATCCTATAGTCAATGATATAGCACTCTGTCATTTTGTGCGGCTTTCAGCAGGTGTGGCTTGTGGGTGCTAGAGTGCAGGCTCAGTAGTTGTGGTGCATGCGTTTAGTTGCTCTGCAGCATGTGGGATCTTCCTGGACCAGGGATTGAACCCGTGTCCCCTGCATTGGCAGGTGGATTCCTAATCACTTTGCCACCAGGGAAGCCCCTCTTCTGATACTGTTTATCAAATATTTTACAAAGAGTAAGATCATGAGAGCTAAGGGTTTGTATCGGCTCACTTTCAACATTTCTACTATCTTGTTTGGTAATTAACTCTTCATTTTTCTCTCGCTACCTTTATAATCCTCTCTTTAAATTTTGCCATTTTAATTAAAATATGTCTTGGTGTAGGTTTGTTTGGGGTTATCTTGTTTGGGACCCTCTGTGCTTCCTGTACCTGGATATCTGTTTCCTTCTTTAGATTTGGGAAGTTTTCCACCACATCTTCAAATACATTTTCAATCCCCTTTTCTATTTCTTCTCCTTTTGCAGTCCCTATTATGCATAGATTGGCATGCTTTGTATTATCCCATAGGTCTCTTATATTGCTTTCAATGTTTTTGTTTTCATTTGAGTTTCTGTCTGCTGTTCTAATTGGGTGATTTCCATTATTCTGTCTTCTCAATCACTTATTTGTTCTTCTGCATTATTCTTTCTACTATTCATTGCCTTTAGTTCAGCTTTTATCTCTGCAAATAAATTTTCTAATTTTTCTTGGCTCCTTCTTAGAGTATCTAGTTCCTTTTTACAGTAATTTGCATTTCTGTCAAATAGACTTTCTTAATTCCTACAGTATTTTTGTTATCTCCTTCTTGAACTCAGTATCTATAAGATTGAAGAGGTCTGTTTCATTGTTTGCTCTTTTAGGGGAATTCTCTTGACCTTTTAATTGGGAGTGGTTCCTCTGCTTCTTAATTTCGCTTGTATTTCTCTTGTTCTATGAGTTTAGGAGAAACAGTTACCTATTGTGGTCTTGGAGGGCTATTTTTACGTGGGTGCATCCCTGTGTAGCCAGCATGGGTTTAATATTTTTTGGTGCGAAGGCTGTTTCTAGTATGGATGGCTACCACCTCTTTCCTCAGTGTATGCTGGCTGTTCTTCCCTTGATAGGAGGTGTGACTGGTGTTGTGATGACCAGAGCATGTGCTGATATTGAGCAAGGCCTCCTCTTTGCTCTGTGGCTGTCACTGCCCTGTCAGGGACAGGGTCTGCTCCCTAATTGTTGGAGTAGAAGCCTCCAGATCCATTTCTGAGCTGCGTTTCTGAACTACTGCGTGAGGTAGGTCAGATTGGAGTGCTCCCAGTGGGAGAGGAGCAACCGAGTATTCCTCTGCTAGAGTTGTTCATTGGTGTATATGCTATGTTGTGTCATCTTTTACCCATTTTGCAGGCTCACAAAGTACAGTTGTTGGCACTGCCCTCGGCCCTACCTCAACCATGGGAATGCCAGCAATTGGCCCTGGTGTCACACATTGTTTTCACAAGGCCACCAGACAGATCCACTGAAATCAGGTCCCAGGACCACAGTAGTCATGCATCTGGACCCACCTTGGGAGCTACAGAGGCGCTCAGACCCTAGCCGGGCCTAGCCCTGATGTGCACACTCCCCAAAGTGCGCAGCTGCTAAGGCCAGACCCTTCCTAGCTGCAGGAGCACCTGTTGTCTGCTCAGATGTCCCACAGGTGCTGAATTTACAAAACTGGTTGCAGAGGTATAAATCTGTGGCTCACTCAGCTGCAAGGAGGGATTTCAACCCTGCTTCCTAAGTCACTTGGCCTCTGGGGCTCAGCTGTGCTTTCAGCCCCACCTCTGCATGTGGGCAAACCTCTGGCATATGTTCCCAGGGCCTGCCAAGGTGGCAGTTGATGCAGGAGCCCCCTGAGGTGGTGGCTGGGGTACAAAAGCCTGCCCAGGTGGGAGCCCACCAAGGCAGCAGGGAGCATGGGAGCCGGCTAAGGTGGTGGCTGGGGCACACTCTCCTGGAGCCAGCAGAGGCAAGGCAGGGATAGATGCATGGAGAAAGAGGTTGCTATGGCAGCCCCCCCTCCCTTAACATGCCACTTAACAATGGTGCTTCACTTATATGGTGGGCCCAGGCTTCTGAGAACATTCCCATTTGTGATGCTACACACTCCAGGCCCTTCAGGCTGTCTCCGCAAAGCCAACACAAGTCCTCTCCCTGGGTCTGCCCTCTAAACCCCGAGTTCCAGCACCCAGCCCCTGCCCATACCCGTGGACGTGCGTCTCAGGCTGGGGTGAAAATGGTGGTGCATGGACTGTCTGTATAGATCTCTCTCTGTTCTGCCTACCACAAACCACTTGTGGCATTCTCCTCTCAGCCTCTGAAGCTCCCTTTTAGTCCTGGCTGATATCTCTTCTGGTGAGCGGACTTTCCAGGGTGCAGGAACCTTTCCTCTTTTTCAGCTCTGTCCCAGGTGAAACCGTAGAAATGTGTCTCGGGGGGCTCTGAGGAGCTCTGGTTCTTTATGTCTCAGCATAGAAAGAATTCATAGAGAGGCAAAGTGGTAGATTAGAAGTAACCTTCTAGAATAGGAAGCTTGTGAGGTTTACAAGCGGGTAGGCAAGAGGGTGCCATGCCAAGAGCTTAGTGGGTTACAGTTTTATAATCAAAGGAAAAGAGAGGAGGGGGAAAAGACCAGCTTCTTCCTAATTCTTAAGTAGACATTAAGTTTCCATCATCAGTTTCTCCTCCACGTAGGGCAGGGGAGTTTTCTAGCCCCTACATGGTCAAACTGGGACTGTCATGGCACAATGGAAAGGAACAAAAAGTTGGTAACATATACTAAAATATGATAAATTATCTCAGTTTTCAGTATAATGTCATCCTTTCCTTATATTTTTATTTTTAGTGAATGCAGAGGAGTGTGTCCTAGGAATCATTAACTTACTGACCTCAATGGGCAGGATGTGGGTCTCATTTTACCATTGTTTTATTGTTTTGGGGCATGTCTCATGCTTCTGTTGCATGGTTTTGTTGCTAAGCAAGGCTGCTTGGTTTCATGGTTAGGCAAACCTGCTCTCTTGAGTGATCATTAACTTACAGGGGTCTCCTGTACATTTTTCTCTACTTACAATCCCCTAGAGGGATTAACTATTTAATCACCTACTTCGTCCCTTTACTCTGTCCCTTATCACTGAGGCGGAGGTCCCATCATGCCTCCTCTTTTGTGTTTTTTCTTCCATCCTACCAGTTATGTGGAGATCTTTCTTGTCTTTTCAGGTATTTGAAGTCTCCTGCTAGCGTTCAGTAGGTGTTCTGTGAGAACTGTTCCATTTGTAGATGTATCTTTGGTATCTCTGTGGGAAGAGGTGAGTTCTGTGTCTTTCTATTCCACCATCTTGATTCTTCTCCTCTACAATCTTATTTTAAGTGTTTTCTTTGTAACAGCAGAGAACTGCATTTTGTTTACGAACGCAATGTAACTTCTCCCCTCTGTTTCCAAGAAAATTCTAACCTTTCATATGTCATGTAATGATACACATTAAACTTATTCCTACCATCTTACTATGTGTTTAAAGTTTTTTATTAGTATTGTTTTCACTATTCTTTTATTTTAAAAGTAATGATTTATCAAAATCTAATTGTTTTTTCCTCTAATTTTTTGAAGCCGCTTATTCCACTGTTATTTGCCTTCTATTTTACTGACCTCATCAATAAATTTTTGATACAAAATTTTTATATCATAATAGAAAAAGAATATAGTACTTCTTTCACTACTTGACTTTCAGTAGTTCCCATTCATAGGGAGAATTCAATACATCCATTCAAACCTCTCTTGGCCTCTTAGGGACCAGGGTAAATGGTGGCCTTCAGTAGAGCTTGTGTCAACCTTTGCTCACAGCTTCAAAGATCTCTATAGTCCAACCTCTTCCCAGTATCTTCAGCTTTCTGGTATTCTCTCTGTCCTCTATGATACTTATCTCTAGGTTCTGACCCAGTACCCTGGGCATATGCATGGGGGAGAAAGCCCCATGCATATGCTCCAAGCTGGACTGAAATACAGCCTAACATCTCGCTTTCCCACAGTGGTGATAAGCCTGAGAATCTGTTTGGAAGTGTATAGGAAAAAGCCACATTTATTTCTCCTCCTTCCCACAGCTAAGTTATTGATTTGACTCTGTGTGTGTATGCGTGTATATTTATATATTTATACAAACATACACATATATGTGGCAATTTTACTATATGTGATAAACATATAACATACAGATATTTGACTAAGATGGCTTTTAACTGATAAGAAATTCAATATTTGTCATTTTTCATAAACTGACAAATTAAAATGTCCATGTATAGATATTTAAGTTGATGTTACATTATGGAAATGCTTGGGTACACAGTAGATATAACCCTTTTGCATCATTCATTAGTCTACATGTCAATTTTTGTTATGTGTATGACACTATGCATTGAGATATGTCTAACCCAATCAAAAGCTTTCCCTTTAAACTCTGGGTTTACTATGTGAAATGAAAGGTGCACTTACACTGGTTGCCTAGGAATATTCTTAAAACATGTTGTACCTAGGTATACTATTTCATTACTCATCTGGAGCAAGAGATCAGTTTAAGGTGAAGTTAAATTTCCCCATGAAACAAATTTATCACTGGAGAAGGTAGGCAATACCTTTGTTTTTAAAATAAAAGAGCTTGGTTTTCCTGTTACTTGAAATTGGTTATCTATGTACCATATCTCTATATTTGAGGGTAATCTGTTCTATGAATTTAAACTGCATCCAAATTTAAAACTTTTATCATTTTTAAGCATCCACTTAATTTTGATAATATGGAAATGTAAGAAGCAGAGGATAAAATTTGAGTTGTGATTCTATTGAATGTATTTGCACAGTACATGGCAAGTATAGATGTAATCAGTAACTATCTCTTTTCTCTAGTTTTGGGGAGATATAAAAATCTTTTAATGTTTGAGTTCAAGTAAGAGTAAGTTCATACCTACAATTTTCATAAAGAGAAAGGCAAACATGGCAACAGCTAGAACATACCACAGAACATTCTTTTTTAGAACTTCATTATAGTCCATAATAGTTAAAATGTGAAGGAAGAGGAGCTAGACCTAATATTGCTTCCAAAAATCAACTGATATTTTTAAATTACATTTTTAATTTTTTAAATTATTATTTATTAACTGTGATGAGCAGTTATAGAGCAAAACATAACACTTTTCTTCCACTCTTAGGGTATGGACAATTTGATTCAGAGGTCACACACATAAATGCCAGATATAGGGCAATTAACTATACTTGGGAGATTCAGTGATGCCTCCACAGAGGAGACTTTTAATTTGGTGTTTAATGATACATATGAGTTTTTCAGGAAGAATTTAAGAAAGATAATTAAAGAAAGCAATTACAAGAAGAGTAAAGTACATGTATAAAGTCATAAAGGAAAGATTATTCATAATGTTTTTGAAAATGAGAAGTTTAGTGTGATTGCAGCGTATTGTGCCAAGGATTTGTAGAGCAGGCTGCAAGTTACACGTACCTAAACAAATAGGTGACTTACTATAAAAAGAATTTTTACATGCATTTGATGACAAAAATTCTCCTCAACCTTCAAATACATATAAGTATTTAATAAAATAAAATGTATTTAAAAAACAACAGCCGAGGGACTTCCCTGGTGGCTCAGTGTTAAGAATCCGCCTGCCAATGCAGGGGACATGGGTTTGATCCTTGGCCTGGGGATCTCCCACATGCTGTGGAGCAACTAAGCCCGTGTGCCACAACTACTGAAACTCATGCACCTAGAGCCTGTGCTTTGCAACAAGAAAAGCCATCACAATGAGAAGCCCGCACACCACAATGAAGAGTAGTCCCCACTTGCCACAACTAGAGAAAGCCTGCACACAGCAATGAAGACCTAACGCAGCCAATAAATAATTAGTTGAAAAAAAAGATTTTCTAAAAAAAAAATAACCAAATGTAAAACCAAGAAACAGGAATTGTCAAGTATCAGGTAGGAAGAGAATTAGGTAGACAAAGTGAGGAAATTTAGTAGACTAAACCTAAAAAGTTATAGTGCCAGTGCAACCTGGCATACCCCCAGGATCAGAGATAGAATTTTAAAGGAGAAAGGCTCTTTCCTCTTTCAATTGTGCAAAGCACTATTGAAATTCTAATGTTTGTTTAAAACTAGTAGGTATTTTTCAGTTATTATAAACAAATGAATTCGTTTAAAACTATTTCAGCAATGGGGGAAATACACCGAATCCTGGCAGTAGCAAATAAACACAATCATATAGGGGTGATAAAAATTTCACTAGAACACAGAAACCATAGTAATTCCATAGAAAATAACCCCTTTGAAGAAATTCACAGTCAAAAATTACCACATAGTGAAAAATACCCCTATTAAGAAACACTTTAAAAAAAATGAGAATAATTCTCATATCAAGAACTAAACACAATAAAATAGTTTGAAAGATAACTTTTTAAACTATATTTAATATCCCCAAGAAGAAATAACAGATATAGAAATCAAGGGCAGTGATAAAAATTATCAATAAAATATGAAGGAAAAAGGAAATCTTGCTGTAAGAAAAGTTATACATATTAGGTTTATTAAGATAATATAAGCAACAGATCCAGAGGAAGAGAGAATAAGACCATCAGTAGATAGTTCTGGGGATCACCCAGAATGCAAAATAGATAGAAGTGAAAACTATAAAAGAATAGTAAAGAGACATGGTGGACAGACTGATGAGAACTATCACACATTCATTCATTCAGTAAATATTTATATTCTATGTGCCAGCGTCTATCCAAAGCACTTGGGATACAACTGTGAATAAAATAGACATAGTCTCATCCTTGTGAAGTTTACATCCTAACCAGGTGTGAGAGTGGGAGCCAATTATAGTACCAAATAGGGTGTTCGGGAAAGGACTTATCCAGAGGAGGAAGTTTGAAAAAAAAAAAAAATACTGAAAGGACTAAGGGATTTAGTCAAACAGATAGCTATTAGAGTTGTATCCAGGCAGAAAGAAGAACTAGAGCATATGCCCTCTGTTAGGGGCATATAGTATGTCCAACAAAGAGCAAGGAGGTAGGATTTGAGCTATTGTGAGAAACAGGACTAGGAAATGGGGTCAGATACCATACACTGTAAGGAATTGTAAGAATTACAAAGGTATTCAGTCATTTATGGAGACATCTGTGGGTCTTGAAAAGCAAAGGAATGAGTTTTGAGACATGATTTATGTTAAAGGATCATTCCAGCTGGTATATTGAGGATGGACCAGTGAGGAAAGGAAGGTAGAAGTTTTGAGACTTATTAATAAGACTACTGCCAGAAATTTGATCCAAAAATAGGGAGCAGTGAAAATTAGGAGAGATTATATTCGAAGGAAAAGTTAAGAACACTGCAGAATTAAGAAATGAGTCCTGATTTTGAAGCAGTATACTAAATCATCTCTCTCTCTCTCTCTCACACACACACATACGCACGCACACACACCTTAAAACTACACACACTATAGGGAAATTGAAGAAAACCAATGAAAATGAGAGCAGTTAAAAAGCAATCAGAACCTACCTATAAAAATGATACTTAGACTGAAGTGTATTGCTCATTAGCAAAAACAGAATCCAGAACGCAACTGTATATCTTCAAAGTTAAAAATCATTCCAGGTTCTGGTAATAAAAGAATAGGTTATATCAGACTAAACTCTCTGATAACAATTATAATCTCCAGACAAAATATTTTAAAAGTCAACCACTTGAAGGCACTGGAGAGTAGAAACTGGAGTTGATGTGACCTTTGAAATAAAGAAACAAAAGAGGCACCAGCTATATTTATATGGGTTAGCGGGCACTCCTCTGTCCACATGGAGTGAGTTAGCTAAACTCAAGCAGAAACCTCCAGATGTTTTGACATGAGGCCAGAGGAAAGAATTTAGGGCTGCCAGAAAGGGGGAAATTTAGGAGGAAAATGCTCAAAAAGGAAGATAGTTCAGAGAATGGAAGTCCCAAATTGACATATTTGGACTCAAATTCTAGACAGACCTTTTTAATACAAATGCATGGGTGCCCCCAAAGACCACAGTGAAAAGCTAATGAAAATCAGAAAGGCTGAAAAGTTAATTTCACCTTCAATTTTTAACAAAGACAGTTATAATTCTGCATTATTGTTTAGAGTTGTACTTTCTTGGTACATTTCCTAGAAATAGAAAATTAGCTCTTAAGCAGATTGTGCTGATAGGGATAAAAAATAATTATAAAAAAATTATGAAAGCATAAAATGCATATAGCATTTCAGTCAAATGTTACATGTTAAACAAATATATAAACTTATAGTACTCTAGCATATAATTACAAGCTGCAGCCCAAGTTTTTATCTAGCCAACAAAATGTATATTCCCTGCCCACAAATCCTAATAAAACCCCTTTTTTCCTCCCTCTTCTGCAAATTCATGCCTCTACCTTCCCTTCAAAATGCCACACAAAATTCTTCCATGTAAAAATCTTATTATATCAATTCTATATAAATCTTTCCATTTCCTCTGGAAAAATGTACAGCCACATAATTTTGGTGTTAAATATATAATTATATTTTGCTTTCATGTTTCTTTTGCTATATTTATGTTTCTACATTGGTATGCAGATATATTACTGATTAATGCTTATGAAAGTTTTATTTTATCAGAATACATAAACATAGTAAATTAGGATCTATAGAGATGTTAGAGTCTAATTATTGTCAGAAAAATCACAAAGTTTAGAGAATAATAATAGCTACCATTTATTATTTACATGGTTTTGTTACTGGCTTTTATTTTTATTTATTTTAAATTGAGGTGTAATTGACATTATATTAGTTTCAGTTTATATCATTTTATCAATGATTCTATATTTATATATATTGTGAAATGATCACCATAATGTCTAGTAAACATCCGTCACAATATAGCTATCAATTTTTTTTCTTGTGATGAGAACTTAGATCTACTCTTTTAGCAACTTTCAAATATGCAACACAGTGCTATTAATTATACTCACTGGCTGTACATACATTCTCATGACTTATTTATAACCAGAATTTGGTACCATTTTATACCCTTCACACATTTCACCCACTCGCTACCCCTGCCTCTGGAAACCACCCTTCTGTTCTCTGTCTTTATGAGCTTGGTTGTCCTTTTTTGGCTTTGTTTTTAGATTCCACATGTAAGTGAGATCATGTGTATTTGTCTTTCCTTGTCTGATTTATTTCACTTAGCATAATTCCCTGAGGTCCATCCACGTGGTCACAAATGGCAAGATTTCCTTCTTTTCTGTGGATGAACAATATTACGGGCTGTGTGCAGTGTGTGTGCATGCTCGAGTACGTGTGTATCCATTCAACCACAGATGAACACTAAGATTGCTTCATGTCTTGCCTATTATAAATAATGCTGCGGTGAACATGGGGATGCATCAAATTTTCCAACTTTTCCTTTTCTTCAGATTAAGTACCCAGAAGTGGAATGCTGGATTATATGGTAGTTCTATTTTTAATTTTTTGAGGAACTATCATACTGTTTTCCATAGTGGATGCCCCAATTTAAATTGCCACCAACAATGCACAAGAATTCTCTTTCCTCCACATCTTCACCAACACTTGTTATTTTTTTGTCTTTTCGGTATTAGCCACTCTAACAGGTGTGATGTGATATCTCATTGTGGCTTTGATTTGCATTTCCTGAAGACTAGTGATATTGAATACCTTTTCACACACCTCTTGGCTATTTGTATTTCTTCTTTGGAAAAAATGTCCACTCAGATTCCTGCCCATAGTTTAACCAGACTTCTGTTTTTTTAATACTGAGTTGTAGAAATTCTGTATATAGTTTAGATATGAACCCTTTATCAGACATATGATTTGCAAATATTTTCTCCTTTCCATATATTGCCTTTCATTCTGTTGAGGGTTTCGTTTGCTATGCAGAAAGATTTTAGTTTGATGTAGTCCCCCTTATTTATCTTTGCTTTTGTTGCCTTTGCTTTCATTGTTGAACCCAAGCAATCATCATGAGACTAATGTCAAGAAGTTTACCACTGATGTCTTCCTCTAGGAGTTCTATGGCTTCAGGTCTTACATTCAAGTATTTAATTTACTTACAGTCAATTTTTGTGTATAGTGTAAGAGAGTCATCAAGATTTATTCTTTCCCATGTGGCTATCCATTTTCCCAGCACAATTTATTGAAGAGACTGTTCTGTCTCCATGGTATATTTCTTGGTTCCTTTGTCATAAATTAATTGACCATATGTGTGGATTTATTTCTGGGTTCTCTATTGTGTTGTATTGGTTTTTTTTGTCTGTTTCTGGCCAAATACCATAGTGTTTTGATTACTAAAGCTTTGAAATGCACTTTGAAGTAAGGGAGTGTATTGACTGCAGCCTTGTTCTTCTTTCTCGATTGGTTTGGCTATTAGGCTTTCTTGTGTGTGTGTGTGGTTTCATACAAATTTTAAAAATTGTTCCATATCTGTGAAAAGTAACATTTAAATTTCAATAGGGA
This sequence comes from Hippopotamus amphibius kiboko, assembly GCF_030028045.1. NCBI lineage: Eukaryota > Metazoa > Chordata > Mammalia > Artiodactyla > Hippopotamidae > Hippopotamus > Hippopotamus amphibius. The sequence goes on along the minus strand of NC_080187.1, from coordinate 168,041,934 downwards.
TTGCATTAAGTCTGTAGATTGCTTTGAAGAGTATCCATATTAACACCTTATTAATTCTTCCAGTCCATGAGTATGGAATAACTTTCCATTTATTTATGTCTTCTTCAATTTCTTTAATCAATGTCTTATAGTTTTCAGAGTACAGGTCTTTTACCACCTTGGTTAAATTTATTCCTAGGTATTTTATTAATTAATACAATTGTAAACAGGATTGTCTTCTTAATTTCTATTTCTGATAGTTTGTTATTAGAGTACAGAAATGCAACACTTTTCTGTATATTGCTTTTGTATTCTGCAACTTAACAATTCATTTATTCTAACAGTTTTTTGGTAGGGTCTTTAGGGTTTTCTACATATCATACCATCTGCAAGTAGTGACAGCTGTACTTCTTCCTGATTTTCATGCTTTTTCTTTTTTTCTGAATAATTGCTCTGAGTAGGATTTCTAGTACTATGTAGAACAGAAGTAGTAACAGTGGGCACCTTTATCTTGTTCCTAATCTTAAAGGAAAAGCTTTTAGTTTGTCACCATTAAGTATTAAGTTAGCTGTGTGTTTATCATCATATAGGGCCTAAATTATGTTAATTTCTTCTATTCCTAGTTTGAGAATTTTTATCATGAAAGGATGTTTAATTTTGTCAGATGATTTTCTGCATCTACTGAGATGATATGATTTTTATCTTTAATTTTGTTATTGTAATTTATCACATTGATCAGTATATGTTGAACCATCCTTACATCCCTGGAATAAATCCCACTGGATCATGATATATGATCCTTTTAATGTATTGTTGAATTCTGTTTGCCAATAAACAATTTTTTCCATCTGTGTTCATTATGGATATTTGCTTGTAGTTTCTTTTCTTATATCATCCTCGTCTAATTTCTGGCATCGAGGTAATGCTGGCCTTGTAAAATTCATTTGGAAGTGTTCCTTCCTTTTCAGTTTTATGGAAGAATTTGATAATGATTGATAATAATTCTTCAAATGTTTGGTAGAATTCAGTAGTGAAGCCAAGCCATGAGGCACTGGACTTTTGTTTTTTGGAGGTTTTTGATAACTGATTCATTCCTTTATTTGCAATCAGTCTATTCAGATATTTTTTCATGATACAGTCATGATAGGTTGTATGTTTCTAGAAATTTACCCATTTCTTCTAGGTGTCAAATATGTTGGGGTATGATTGTTCACAGTAGTCTCTTATGATCCTTTGTATTTCTGTGGTATCAGATGTAGTGTCTCCTCTTTCATTGCTGATTTTATTTGTTGAATCCTGTTTTTTTTTTGATGAGTCTAGCTAAGTTGTTTGTCAATTTTATCTTTAAAAAAACTCTCTCTTACTCTCATTGATCTTTTCTATTGTCCTTTTAGTCTCTATTTCATTTATTTCCATGCTGATCTTTTTGTTTTACTAACTTAACCTTTTAATTTTTTTTGTTTCTCTATTTCCCTGAGGTGTAAAGTTAGGAAGTTTGAGATTTTCCTTGTTCATGAGGTAGGCATTTATTTTATGAACTTCCCTCTTAGAACTGCTTTTGCTGCATCCCCTAAGTTTTGGATGTTGTATTCACATTTTCATTTGTCTCCAGGTGTTTAAATTTCTCTTTGGTTTTCTTCTCTGATTCATTTGTTGTTCACTAGCATGTTGCTAGATCTCCACATATTTGTGAATTTTCCAGTTCTCTTCTTGTAATTGATTTGTAGTTTTATACTACTGTGGTTGCAATAGATGCTTGAAGTAATTTCAGTCTTCTTAACTTTATTAAGACGCGTTTTGTGAGCTATGTGAGCTATCCTAAAGAATGTGCACTCTGGCAGAATGTATATTCTGTTGCTGTTGGATGAAATGTTCTGTACATAACTGTATATATCATCTTGTCCATCTGTATATATCTGGTTAAGTCTGTTGTGTCAATTAAGGCTAATGTTTCCTTATTCATTTTTCGTCTGGATGATCTATCCATTGATGTAAGTGGGTCTCCTACTTTCATTGTATTGCTGTCCATTTCTCCCTTTTTGTATGATAATTTTTGCCTTATATATTTACGTGTTCCTATTTCGGGTGGCTAAAAATTTGCAAATGCAATATCCTCATTTGATTGACCCCTTTATCATTATGTAATGCCCTTATTTGTCTCTTATTACAGTATTTGTTTTAAAGCATATTTTTTCTGATATAAATATAGCCACTCCAGCTATCTTTGGTTTCTATTTGCATGGAATATCTTTTCCCATAGATTCACTTTGTTTGCATGTGTCCTTACAGCTGAAATAAGTCTCTTGTAGGCAGCATGTAGATGGGTTTCAGTTTTTTTATCCATTTAGCCACTCTATGTCTTTTGATTGGACAATTTAGTCCATTTACATTTAATTATTGATAGGTATGTATATATTGCCATTATGTTAACTGTTTTGTGGTTGTTGTGTAGTTCTTCTGTTTCTTTCTTTTTTTTGCTGTTTTCCTTTATGGGTTGATGATTTCCCACATTGGTATGCTTAGATTCCTTTCTCTTTATTTTTTCATGTCTATATTATGTTTTTACTTTGTGAATACCATGAGGCTTATGTATAACAACTTATAACATCTATTTTAAGTTGATAAACACTTAAGTTTGAGTACATTATAAAACTCTACACTTTTACTCTTCTCCTTACATTTTATGTTTTTGAGGTCACAATCCACATTTTTTTTATTTATGTGTCCCTTAGTACAGTATTATATACTTATTTTCATTGCTTTTACTTTTAAACTTCAAACTAGCTTCATAAGTGATTAGCACATCACCTTTACAATAGATTATTTTGAATATTATATATTTACCTTTTCCATGAGATTTATACTTTCATATGTTTTGTGTTAATTGGTGCCATTTTGTTTCAGCTTAGAGAAGTCCCTTTATCATTTCTTTTAAAGCCAATCTAGTTGTGACAAACTCCTTTAGCTTCTGTTTGTTGGAAAACTCTTTATCTTTCCTTCAAGCTGAATGGCAACTTTGCCAGGTAGAATATTCTTGGTTGGATTTTTTTTTCCCCCTTTCAGTACTTTGGAAATATCATGCCACTCCCTTCCTATCTGTAAAGTTTGTTCTGAAAAGTCTGCTGATAGTCTTATGGGAGTTTCCTTGTACAGAGCAAGGTGTTTTTCTTTTGTTGCTTTTAAGACTCTCTCATTTTTGTTTTGGGTCTTTGGGTTCATCTAATTTGGACTCTCTGGGGTTCTCAAATCTGGATGCCTATTACTTTGCTCAGATTAGGAAAGTTGTCAGCCATTATTTCTTATGATAAGCATATGCCCCTTTTCTTCCTTTTCCTTTTGGAAGCCCTATAATGCAAATGCTCCCCCAGTGTGATGTCTTAAATCACTTAAGCTATCTTTACTTTTAACAATTATTTATGCTATTCTTACTGGGCAAGTTCCACTTTCCCTTCTTTAAGGGAATGCACGAGTCCTTGCATGAATCCTTTAAGATTTTTTTCTTGGTTTGGTTAAGCCTTGTGGGGCTTGCAGATGAAAGCCATGTTGGCATTAAAAATTATATGTTGGGGACTTGTTTTTCAGGTGCAAGTTTTAAAATTTGTGGTCTGATGTGGGGTTCCAACCCTTCACTCATTAGGATGAAACTCTGGATTTTGAATTACTTTCTGATTGTTGGCTGCCATGCTGGAGGTGGTGTTTATGGCAAGATTACTTATCAGCCCATGGCACCCACTTCAATGATGTTTTTTTCTTGTTGGTCCAATGTGTAGGAGTTGTGTAGGTCAGCTAGTTTTTATATTTTTTCCAGTGGAAATTATTTCAAATGAGCTGTAGATTTTGTGTATCCATTAGGGAAAGTGAGTTCAGGATCTTCCTACTTCACATCTTGAACCAACCTCATGATTACATTTTAATCTCCGTATTGGTTGATGTTAATAAGGATTAGCTTATCAGCCTTATAAGATTACATACTAATATTAGCCCCTTGTATAGATGATAAAACTGAACCAAAGAGAGGCTAAATAATGTATCTAAGACCACTAAGAAAGAATGAGAGCCAGTTCACCTAGTTCTATGACCTCCCCTCTTCATAACTGTTCTACACTCTTTCTAAAATTTTAGAAATTGGAAATTCAAACACCTGATTATTGAATCTGAAGTACAGGAAGGTTATATGACTTTACCTAGATCTTCTGTGGAAAACCATTCAATCTTCTTCAATTTTTCATGTTTCTTTGTTGTTACTATGACAACGGTATCTCTTCTTTTTAGCTATAAAATATGGAAAAGCTTGTAGGTAGGCAAAAAGAAAAACTTGGGGGATATTAGTTGCAGTCACCAATTCTTGTGCATATTATTATTTTATATTTGTATACCCATTCACATACTTGGCAAAAATAGGAAAGAAATTAAATACAAACATGAACATGTGAAAAAAAATATTTCAAATAAACAACCAAACTGAAGGTAAAGAAAAATAAATAAGAACAATTCAATTAACTATAAAGAAATACTTGGCCAATAGGCCCTTTGGCTAAAGTCAAAAAGCACTTTAAACAAATAGTGATTCTCATTAATAGGCTTTTTTCTTACTCTCCCTCTCTTTTTTTTTTTTTTTCTAGTAGCGTGGGATAGTAATTCAGAAAATACTTTTTATACACGTTAGGAATGAGCAAATAAATAAGTGTATCATGTGTGATGGGGACCAGTTTTATACTATTGAAGAAAAGAATACAAATATACATATGAGTACAAACTGAAAGAACACAGCAATGTTAAACTGGAAATTGGAGATATCGGCATAAATCTCAAAAAAGATAAATGTTATATATGTATATGCTCTGTACTCTGAGAGGGTCTAGAAGCAATGACATCTATAGTAATGAGTACATAAAGTGTTCAAAAACATTGGTTTCTAAATACCAACCTCCACTAAAATGATCACAGCTTCTTGGAGAAGAGACTGACTCCAGAGCTGGGAACAGAAAGAATGAGATAAGCCTGGCATGCTTTGCTGTGCTACAAAGTAAGGAAGCACTTAAATAATGACAAGGGTATGTTAATAGGACACCAATGCCAGTGTAAACAGGTAACCACTGGCCAAATATAAGATAGCTTGAGGAACAAAATTACAAATGTTAGTAATGTATTCTACCTTATATAATAAAATTGGAATACATGAGTCTATAGAAATATAAATTAATCATCAATAATGGTGAAGAGAAAGCTCCTCCTAACAGTAGAAAATCAACTAAGAAATGTAGAAGGAGTAATGTTACCTTCAAACATCATCATCATCATAATTTATATAAGAATCAGCAATGGATGTAATAATTAGTGGATAAATGTTGAAGAGTAATAGGATATTATAGTCTTAAAGTATCTCCTCAAAATATCTTATCAATAACAAAGAGTAAAAATCATCAGTGAAGAAAATTGGCAGGTACAACCTTAAGTAAATGATCAAATTCAATTTTAGTGATGAGACTATATGACAGCAAGTGACTTCTTTTTTTAATTTTTATTTTATATTGGAGTATAGTTGATTTACAATGTTGTGTTAGTTTCAGGTGTACAGCTAAGTGATTCAGTTACACATATACATATATCCATTCTTTTCCAGATTCTTTTACCATATAGGTTATTACAGAATATTGAGTAAAGTTCCCTGTGCTATACAGTAGTCCCTTGTTGATTATATATTTTATACATAGTAGCATGCATTTGTTAATCCCAAACTCCTAATTTATCCTTCCCCACCCATAATTCTCCTTTGGTAAAAATAAGTTTATTTTTGAGTCTGTATGTTTCTGTTTTGTAAATAAGTACATTTGTGTCATTTTTAAAAAAATTCCACACATAAGTAATATCATATTTGTCTTTCTCTGTCTTACTTCACATAGTACGATAATCTCTAGGGCCATCCACATTGCTGCAAATGGCATTATTTTGTTCTTTTTTATGGCTATGTAATATTCCATTGTATATATGTACCACATCTTTATCCATTCTTCTGTCATTAGACATTTAGGTTGCTTCCATGTCTTGGCTATTGTAAATAGCGCTGCAATGAACATTGGGTGCTTGTATCTTTTCAAATTATGGTTTTCTCTGGATACATGCCCAGGAGGGGAACTGCTGGCTTATATGGTAGTTCTATTTTAGTTATTTAAGAAATCCATACTGTTTTCTATAGTGTTTGTACCAATTTACATTGCCACCAACAGCCTGGGAGGGTTCCCTTTTCTCTGCACCCTCTCCAGCATTTATTGTTTGTAGACTTTCTGATGATGATTCTGACTGGTGTGAGGTGATACCTCACTGTAGTTTTGATTTGCATTTCTCTGATAATTAGTGATGTTGCTCATCTTTTCATGTACTTTTTGGCCATCTGTATGTCTTTGGAGAAATGTCTATTTAGGTCTTCTGCCCATTTTTGATTGGGTTGTTTGTTTTTTTTGGTTTCTTGGTTTTTTGATATTGAGCTGCATGGGTTGTTTGTATATTTTGGAGATTAATCCCTTATTGGTCACTTCACCTGCAAATAATGTCTCCCATTTTGTGGGTTCTCTTTTCATTTTGTTTATGGTTTCCATTGCTGTGCAAAAGCTTTTAAGTTTAACTAGGTCATGTTTGTTTGTTTTTGTTTTTATTTTCATTAAGCTAGGAGGTGGATCCAAAAGATATTGCTATGACTTAAGCCTGTTCTGCCTGTATTTTCCTCTAAGTGTTTTATAGTGTCTAGTCTTACATTTAGGTCTTTAATCCATTTTGAGTTTATTTCTGCATATGGTGTTAGACAATGTTCTAATTTCATACTTTTACACTAGCTGTCCAGTTATTTTTTTAAAGAACTTTTATTGAGATACAGTTAACAGACAATAAACAGCATATATTTAGAGTGTACAATTTGGTATCCCAATCTCCCAATTCATTCCCCCCCAATCCTCCCCACTTTCCCCACTTGGTGTCCATGTGTTTGTTCTCTACACCTGTGTCTCTATTTCTGCCTTGCATTTCCTCTTTCATAGTTGTTAGCATTTGCCTTATGTATTGAGGTGCTCCTATATTGGGTGCATATATAATTTTTATCTCCTCTTCTTGGATGGATCCCTTGATCTTTATGTAATGTCCTTTCTTGTCTCTTGGAACATTTTTTATTTTAAAGTCTATTTGATCTGATATGAGTATTGCTACTCCAGCTTCTTGTGATTTCCATTTGCATGGAATATCTTTTTCCATCCCCTCACTTTGTCTGTATGTGTCCCTAGATCTGAAGTGGGTCTCTTGTAGACAGCATATATGTGGGTCTTGTTTTTGTATCCATTCAGCCAGTCTGTGTCTCTCAGTTGCTGCATTTAGTCCATTTACATTCAAGGTAATTATTGATATGTATGTTCCTAGTACCATTTTCTTAATTGTTTTGTTGTTGTTTTTGTAGGTCCTTTTCTTCTCTTATGTTTCCCACTTAGAGAAGTTCCTTTAGCATTTGTTATAGGGCTGGTTTGGTGGTGCTGAATTCTCTTAGCTGTTGCTTGTCTGTAAAGCTTTTGATTTCTCCATCAAATCTAAATGAGATCCTTGCTGGATAGAGTATTCTTGGTTGTAGGTTCCTCCCTTTCATCACTTGAAATATATCATACCACTCCCTTCTGGCTTGCAGAGTTTCTGCTGAGAAATCAACTGTTAACCTGATGGGAGTTCCCTTGTATGTTATTCATTGTTTTTCCCTTGTTGCTTTTAATAACATTTCTCTGTCTTTAATTTTTGTCAACTTGACTACTATATGTCTTGGCATGTTTCTCCTTGGATTTATCCTGCCTGGGACTCTCTGTGCTTCCTGGACTTGGGTAGCTATTTCCTTTCCCATGTTAGGGAAGTTTTCAACTAGAATCTCTTCCAATATTTTCTCAGGTCCTTTCTCTCTGTCGTCTCCTTCTGGGACCCCTATAATGCGAATGTTGGTGCATTTAACATTGTCCCAGAGGTCTCTTAGGCTGTCTTCAATTCTTTTCATTCTTTTTTCTTTATTCTTTTCTGCATCAGTGATGATCACCATTCTGTCTTCCAGGTCACTTATTCGCCCTTCTGCCTCAGTTAATCTGCTATTGGTTCCTTCTAGTGTATTTTTCATTTCCGTTATTGTGTTGCATATCTCTGTTTGTTTGCTCTTTAATTCTTCTAGGTCTTTGGTAAACTTTTCGATCTTTGCATCCAGTCTTTTTTCAAAGTCCTGGGTCATCTTCACCATCATTATATTATTCTGAATTCTTTTTCTGGAAGGGTGCCTATCTCCTCTCCATCTAGTTGTTTTTCTGGGGCTTTATCCTGTCCTTTCATCTGGTACAAAGTCCTCTGCTTTTTCATTTTCTCTATCTTTCTGTGGCTGTGGTTTTCAGTTCCACAAGATGAAATACTGCTGATACTTCTTGATTCTGCTGTCTGCCCTCTTGTGGAGGAAGCTATCTAGGAGCCTCCTGTGTGCTTCCTAATGGGAGGGACTGATGGTGAGTAGGGCTGGGTGGGCTGAGCTCAATAAAGCTTTAATCCAATTTGGTGGGCGGATCCCAGTAAAACTTTAATCTGCTTGTCTGCCAATGGGTGGGGCTGTGTTCACACCTTGTTGGTTGTTTGGCCTGAGGCCACTTAGTGCTGGAGCCCACAAGCTCTTTGGTGGGACTAATGGTGAACTCTGGGAGGGCTCACACCAATAAGCACTTCCCAAAACCCCTGCTGCTGGTGCTCTTGTCTCCTCAGTGAGCCACAGCTGCCCCCCACCTCTGCAGGTAACTCTCCAACACCAGCAGGTAGGTCTGGTTCAGTCTCCTATGGGGTCACTGCTCCTTTCCCCTGGGTCCTGGTGAGCACATTTTTTGTGTGCCCTCCAAGAGTGGAGTCTCTGTTTCCCCCAGTCCTGTGGAGGTCCTGCAATCAAATCCCACTGGCTTTCAGAGTCTGATTCTCTGGGGATTCCTCCTCTTGTTGCTGGACTCCCAGGTTGGGAAGCCTGACATGGGGCTCAGAACCCTCACTTTAGTGGGTGGACTTCTGCAGTATAACTGTTCTCCAGTTTGTGAGTCACCCACCCAGCATTTATGGGATTTGATTTTAATGTGATTGCGCTCCTCCTACCATCTCACTGTGGCTTCTCCTTTGTCTCTGGATGTGGGGTGTCTTTTTTGGTGAGTTCCAGTGTCTTTCTGTCAATGATTATTCAGTAGTTAGTTGTAATTCTGGTGCTCTTGCCTAGCTGTCCAGTTTTCCTAGCACTATTTACTAAAGAGAGTTTCTTTTCTCCATTGTATAGTCTTGCCTCCTTTGTCACAGATCAACTGACCATATGAATATGGGTTTATTTGGGGGCTTTCTTTCCTGTTCCATTGATCTATATTTCTGCTTTTGTTCTGGTACCATACTGTTTTGAATACTGTAGCTTTGTAGGATAGTCTAAGTCAGGGAGTCTGATTCCTCCAGCTTTGTTTTTCTTAGGTTTGCTTTGGTTATTCAGGGTCTTTTGTGTTTCCATAAAAATTGTAAAATTTTTTGTTCTAGTTCTGTGAAAAATGCCATTGGTAATTTCATAGAGATTGCACTGAATCTATAGATATTTTGAAAATATTGACTCTTCTAATCCAAGAATACAGTATATTTTTCCATCTGTTTTTGTCATCTTCAATATCTTTCATAGGCATCTTACATTTTTTGGAATATGGGTCTTTAGCCTCCTTAGGTAGGTTTATTCCTAGGTATTTTATTCATTTGATGCAATGGTAAATGGGACTGTTTCCTTAATTTCTCTTTCTGATCTTTTGTTGTTAGTGTATAGAAATGCAAGAGATTTCTGTGTATTAATTTCATATCCTGCAAACTTTTCTGAATTCATTTATGAGCTCTAGCAGGTTTCCTGGTAGTAACTCTAGGATTGTTTGCATATAGTATTGTGTTATCTGCAGTGACAGTTTTACTTCTTTTCTTAGATTTTTTTTTTCTTCTCTGATTGCTGTGCTAGGACTTCCAAAATTATGTTGAATAAAAGTGGTGGAAGTTGACATCCTTGTCTTGTTCCTGATCTTAGAGGAAATGCTTTCAGCTTTTCACTGTTCATAATTATGTTTCCTGTGGGTCTGTCATATATGGCTTCTATTATGTTGAGGTAGGTTCCCTCTATATGCACTTTCTGGAGAGTTTTTATCATAAATGGGTACTGAATTTTGTCCAAAGCTTTTCTTGCATCTATTGAGATGATTTTTTTTTCTTCAGTTTGTTAATGTGATATATCACACTCTGGGATAAATCCTACTTGATCATAATGTATAATCTTTCTAATGTATTGTTATGTATTTTAATGTATTTGATTTGCTAATATTTTGTTGAGAATTTTTGTGTCTATGTTCATCAGTGATATTGGCCTGTAATTTTTTTTATGACTATGTAAAACTCTTCTGGTTTTGGTATCAAGATGATGGTATCCTCATAGAATGAGCTTGGGAGTGTTTCTTCCTCTGCAATTATTTGGAAGAACTTCAAAAGGATAGCTGTTAATGCTTATCTAAATGTTTAGTAGGTTTCACCTGTGAGGCCATCTGGCCCTGGACTTTTGTTTTTTGAAAGTTTTAAAATCAGTTTCAATTTCAGTGCTTTTGATTGGTCTTTTCATAGTTTGTATTTCTTCCTGGTTCAGTCTTGGAAGCTTGTACCTTTCTAAGAATTTGTCCATTTCTTTTAGGTTGTCCATTTTACTGGCATGAAGTTGCTGGTAGAAGTCTGTTATCCTTTGTGGTGTCAGTTGTAACTTCTCCTTTTTTCATTTCTAATTTTATTAATTTGAGCCCTCTTCCCTTTTCTCATGATGAGACTGGCTAAAGGCTTATCAATTTTATCTTCTCAAAGAACCAGCTTTTAGTTTCATTGATCCTTTCTATTGTTTTCTTCATTTCTGCTCTGATCTTTATGATTTCTTTCCTTCTGTTAACTTGTGTTTTGTTTGTTCTTTGTCTAGTTGCTTTAAGTATAAGGTTAGGTTGTTTATTTGTGACTTTTGTTTCCTGAGGTAAGATTGTATTGCTATAAACTTCCCTCTTAGAACTGCTTTTGCTGTGTCCCATAGGTTTTGGGTAATTCTTGTTTCATTTTCATTTGCCTCTAGGTCTTTTTTAATTTCCTGTTGATTTCTTCAGTGATCTATTGGTTGCTTACTAACATATTGTTTAGCCTCCATGTGTTTGTTGTTTTGCAGTTTTGTTCTTGTAGTTGATTTCTAATTTAATAGTGTTGTGGTCAAGATGCTTGATGTGATTTCAATTTTCTTAAATTTATCAAGGCTTGCGTTATGGCCCAGCATGTGGTCTATCATGGAGAACATTCCATGTGCCCTTGAGTAGAATGTGTATTCTTCTGCTTTTGGATGGAACACTTTATTAATTAATAACATCTGTTCTAATGTGTCATTTAAGGCCTATTTTTCCTTACTGATTTTGTCTGGATGATCTGTCCATTGATGTAACTAGAGTATTAAAATCCCCCACTATTTTTGCATCGATTTCTCCTTATGGCTGTTATTATTTGCCTTAAGTATTGAGGTGCTCCTATGTTGGGTACATATATACTTACCTTTGTTATAGCTTCTTTTTAGACTGATCTGATCATTATGTAAAGTCTATTTTGTCTGATATGAGTATTGCTACTCCAGCTTTTGATTTCCATGGAATCTCTCTTTCCATCCCTGCACTTTCAGTCTGTATGTGTCCCTAGATCTGAAGTTGGTCTCTTGTAGATAGCATATAAATGGGTCCTATTTTTGTATCCATTTACATTTCAAGTAATTACTGATATGCATGCTCTTACTGCCCTTTTGCAATTGTTTTTGTAGGTCTTTTTTCTTCACTTCTTCTTTTGTTCTCCTCTTGTGATATGAAGACCATCTTTAGTGTTGTGTTTGGATTCCTTTATCTTTTTTGTGTGTATATCTGTTGTAGATTTTTGGTTTGTGGGTACCATGAGGTTTTGAGATAGCAGTCTACATATATACAAGATTGTTTTAAGTTGCTGGTCTCTTAATTTCAAATGCATGTTCAGTATCCTGAATTTGTATTCTCCTCTTCTCATGATTGCTGGTTTTGATATCATATTTGTGTTGGATGACTTCCTACCTTTACTGTATGTTTGCCTTTTACCAGTGAGCTTTCCCACCTGTGATTTTCTTGTTTCTAGTTGTGGGCTTTTCTTTTGTGCTTAGAGAAGTTCCATTAGCATTTATTGTAAAGATAGTTTGGTGGTGCTGAATTCTCTTAGCTTTTGTTGGGTTTATCCTGTATAGAACTCTCTGCACTTCCTGGTCTTCAGTGATAGTTTCCTTTCCTATGATATGGAAGTTTTCACCTAGTATCTCTTCAAATATTTTCTCAGGACTTTTCTCTCTCTCTCCTCTTTCTGGGACCCCTTATAATGTGAATGTTGCTGTATTTGATATTGTTGAATAGGTATCTGAAACTGTCCTCATTTCTTTTCCTTATTCTTTATTCTATTCAGTGGAAGTGATTTCTCCACCATTCTGTCTTCCAGTTCACTTATCCATTCTTCTGCCTTATTTATTCTACTATCTGTTCCTTCTAGTGTATTCTTCATTTCAGTTATTGTGTGTATTATATGCCTATTTGTTTGTTGTTTAGATCTTCTAGCTCTTTGTCAAACATTTCTTCTATCTTCTCGGTCTGTGCCTCCATTCTTTTTCTGAGATCTTAGATCATATTTACTACCATTACTCTGAATTCTTTTTCAGGTAGATTGTCCTCTCTGCATCTGTAACATATTCCTCCACCACCTCATTTTTGTCTAACTTTCTATGTCTGTGGTCCCACAGGCTTCAGGATTATAGTTCTTCTGCTGTGTGCCCCCTGGGGGGTGAGGCTGTCTAAGAAGCTTGTGTAGACTTCCCAGTGGGAGGGAGTGCCCCCTGGTGAGTGGAGCTGGGTGTTGTCCCTCTGGTGGGCAGGGCCATGACACAGTGTGTATTTAATTTACAGGAGGTTGTGAGCTCAGGAAGACTTTAAGCAGTCTGTCTGCTGATGGGGGAAGAGCTGTGTTCCAGCCCTATTGTTTGTTTGATGCCTGAGGCATCCCGGTGCTGGAGCCTTTGGGCTGTTGAGCAGGGCCAGGTCTTGGCATCAAAATTGTGGCCTTCAGGACAGCCAATAAGTACTCCCAGTACCTCCAGCACCATTCTCCTTGACCCTGCAGTGAGCCACAGCCACCCTCTCATCTCCTCAAGAGACCCTCTAAAACCAGCAGGTAGGTATATCCCAGCCTCCTATGAAGTCACTGCTTTTTCTCCTGGGTCCCAGTGTGCCCTCTGAAAGAGGCGTTTCTGCTTTTCCCAGTCATGTAGAGTACCTGCAAAGAAGCCCCACTGGCCTTCAAAGCCAAATGCTCTGGGGGTTCCTCCTCCCAATGCCAGACCCCAAGACTGGAGGGCCTGATGTGGGGCTCAGAACTCTCACTCCTCTCACTCCTGTGGGAGAACTTCTGAGATACAATTATTTTCCAGTTTGTGTGTCACCCACCCAGCAGCTATGTGATTTGATTGTATCACAAATGAGCCCCTCCTACTGTCTCACTGTGGCTTCTTCTTCTTTGTCTTTGGAAGTAGAATACCTTTTTCGTAGGTTTCAGTCCTTATTTGTCAATGGTTGTCCAGCAGTTACTTGTGATTTTGGTGTTTTCCGGAGAGGAGGTGAGCTCAGGTCCTTCTACTCTGCCATCTTGTCCAGGATCCTCACTCATTTTACCTGTTTCTTAAATGTTGGTCAAGGCTCTATCCTCTGTCATCCTCACTCCTGGATCCAGGTTGATGGATCTACCTGGAACACTGTAGAAGACGGAAGAAGAGGCTAGAAAATTGCTTACTGGATCTTAAAGCATCTGCCTGAATATTACTTTAACTCATATTCCATTGACTACAGCCATCTGTGATATCTAACTTCAAAGGTGAGGTCCCATTTAGTGCCTGAAAAGCAGAGAGAGTGAAATATTGGGTATAGAGACTTAGTGGCTATCACTGTCCACCACTGGTCAATAAATATTTTCATCACGTGCTTTACAAACATATGGAAAGATGAAACTTCTACTCTAAGTTGTGTCTAATAGTGGGATTTTGATTTAACAACTGAAATTTGTAGATCTATATGCTGTTTCCTTGAAGAAATAATAGCCATATCCTCTTACCCCTGCTTCAAAATGAGGTCACAATCAGCTCAAGTTTCCAAGTGACTAAGAAAAAAGATTCTAGCTTATATGTGCTGGGTATGCAACATGAATATACCTATTCATGGAATATACCTACTTTAAAAAATAATCTATTAAGATATGGGTGTCATTTGTTACTGTCATTAAATCTAGACCATTCAGACTAGTTCAGCTGCTTATAAAATATCTCTAAGTATATAGAAATGTCTATTTAATTACCAGTACTCTGGCAGTTGGCTATTGACTAAATCTGTCTTCTAAAGTCTTCTGTGTTACTTTTGCTACAATTATTTGTTCATCACCATTTTGCTACTTGGTAAAGCAACTAGCAGAAAAGACAACCAAAGCTTATGCACAGCATTATTTCCTTAAACTTCCTCTCTAACTATGTTCAGATGTTTAACAGTATTCGGTTTCATCAAAGATCTCTCCTGGGACTTATTTCTTTTCTCCAGGTAACCAGGTGAGTAAGCTAACAAGACTAGAGACAACAGAGCATAGTCCTATTTCTTACTGGTCTCATGAGTGATGGTCTTTTAGCTGTGAGGTGGCATTATCTACTTTAGGCTTTTATCTCTAGGTCTTCAGAAGACTGAAATACTTTAATAAAAAAGATGAAGTGGTTTGGACCATACTTCCATTGAAAATGACTAGAAAAACTAGGAAAATGTATTCTTAATATACTTAAAGAAAAATATGAGCTACCAATTCAGTGAGGAATTCTGGTGCTAACATCTAGAAGAGGATAAAAATCCAAAGGGAGAAAGCTGGCTTTGAATACACTTTTATCCATTGCTGGTTTTGAAAGTGCAGCTAAGAGACTGAGAAACTAAATAGGATTCTCATCTAGTACATGGTGATAAGAGAGCAAAAGGAACCCTACAAATTCTCCATTCTAGAAGAAAAAGTGAAAATTCTTCATCTTAGGAGTAAGGGCAGAGGAAGAAATCTGGAAAGTTCGCATACATTTTGGGTTTGAGACCCTTATAGGGCTATAGCATGGGAGAAAAGTTGGATGAGACACAAACAAGCTCTCACAGAAAAAAAAAAAAAGTCTAATTTTGAATCATCACCTTGGACTGGGTAATCTAGAATGTTATTTTTATAGGTTAATGCAATTCAAAAGTTAAATGATTGTTTGTGGAAGAAACATGGTTCAGAACACCAAATGCTCTATATTTTTATATGCAGTGTTAGATGTTACAGCAAAAATTTGGTAATTTTTGGCAGATGAGAAGAAAAGAACATATGACATAAAGAAAACCAATGAATAAATACAAACAAATGCACAGAAAATTTAAGTATGTTAGAAGATAAGATTTTGAATTTTGGCAGAGCATAGGGAACTACAAAAAGAATGACAGGAAATAGAGACAGAATGGAACACAAACAATATTTGAATAGACAATGACTAACACTTTTTCGAAGCTGAAGAAAAAATTTAGCCACAGCTTAAAGTATTATGAACTACAAAAAAAAAATCACGTATAGGAACTTCATAGTTAATCTGAAAAGAAATTCTTAGAATCATTCAGAAAAAAAAAGATATATTACATTCAAGAATAGACTGACAAAAAAAAGACTGACAAAAAAAATTGACTGACTGAAGGAACACTTATTAGAATGTTAGCTGTCACCAATTCTATTCAATATTGCATTCGAGGCCACAGTGTAAAAAGGAAAGAAAATTTTTTATGCATTAGGACTTGAAATAAACAATAAGCTTGCCATTATTTGAAAACCAGTAGGATTATTTTTGTAGAAAACCCCAAAGAATCTACAGGAATTTATCACCAAGATTACTGAACATTAAGTCCACATGCAAAATTCATAGCACTCATATATTTCAGAAAACATAAAAAATGTGTTTTTAAATGTTACAATAGCTTCACAATTATCTAATACCTAGGAATAAATGTAAAATACAATATAAAAGAAATCTGTATTTTAAAAAATTATAAAATAAAACTACTATTTATAACAGCCCAAATTTGGGAAAAAACCTAGATTTCTACTGAGTGTACAATGGCTAGAAACAATTATGTTATATTCAATGGAATATAATACAGTAATTTAACAAGCTTCAGACATGCATAAATATCACATACATGATTAAGTATCACAAATATAACTAACTGAAGAAGACATTCAGTGAAATATAAAAGAGTTCAATAAAAAAGTAAAAAGAAACTGTGGTTAGAACACACAATGATGACAACCTTTGGAAGGACAGAGGTAAAAATTGGGAGGAAGCAATGGAGGTCTTCAGTGTTGCTTACTACTCTCTTAACATGATGGTGTTACCTGGTATGTTTAGTTTATGATAACTCATTGATGTATGTACTTCAGACTTGTGAACTCATTTACATCTGTGTTATACATGAAAAAAGCTTTTTAATTAATAGTCTGACCAATAAGCCCCTCATTTAGGTCTATAACACCATGGCCAGTACTAGGAGAAAACAAATATGCAGGGCATTGCCTATTTTATTTGTGGCCAATTTGTGGCCATTTAGCCCTATCCTTCTATATGAAGAATTATTATTAAGGTTTTTTAACTTTATAAACCACATTTTGCACACTTTGCTGAGTCTGCAGTTAGTCAAGATTGTGATAATTCCCAGTATCTTCTTCTCATTAACTCTGAGTCTAAGCTGGATAGAATTTTACATGCTTTTGAAAACAATGGCTTGGAATGGTTCTCTCCTACTTTCAGTATATTTAAATTTTTATTTATTTTGTCAGATTACCTACAAACCTGCACTTACTCTGCCATCTGTCTTACTTCTAAGAAATTGCACATCCATATTTTGAGGTCAAAAGAATATACGTGAAATGCTTATATCAAGCTTGGAACTTTTCATAAATACTTTGCTTTATATGTTATTTCATTTGGTTTAAAGTTTGAAATTTAGCTCTTTATTTGCTGAAACTTCAGTCTATTATATTGAAAACTAATTTATTTAAAGTTCTATTATATTTTGTGCCTCAAACACTTGAAACATAGCCAAGGAGGCAAATCAGGTCTACAGGTGTCACAAGCAAAAATGTAATTTTTAGTTTAGCAATTTGCTACTCAAAATTAGAGATGAGAGGAGTTCTAATTTGGGATGATAACATAGGAAGATCCTGAACTCATCTCCTCCCACAGGAAACCAAGTCTACAGCCACATATGGAATAGTTTCCTCTGAAAAACAAAACGAATCAAAAGAAATTGAGTAACTCCTACACATTCAGCAAAGAAGAAAAAATTCATATCAAAGCAGATAGGAGAGGCTAAGACACAATCACTGCATAAACTCCACCCCACCCAAAATTGGGAGGGAACTGAAAACCTGGAGCTGAGTGACGAATATGAACCCCACATCAGTCATCCCAACATTTAAGACCTGCACCTGAGAGGCGAGCCCCCAAGACATCTAGATTTGAAAACCAGTGGGGCTTTTGTCCACAAGGCTATAGAAAACTCAGAAATGGCTTTTAAAGGACTTATGTGCTCTGACTCACTTGCCCCAGGGACAAGAACAGAGGCAATCACTTAGAAGTTGCCCAGGTTTGATGTGAAAGAGGTTTACATGCCTATCTTAAAGTATTTGCCTCTAGGGCAGACATCTAATTTGATACACATTTAGGAGGGTGCTGGGGTACAATCCAGGGATAGAGGCTGGCTGGTGCCATCTTTGTGTACCTCTGCCTCACTCCAGCTCACTAGTATCTCCCAGAAAGGTGCATGGACCCTCCTCAGGTGCCCTGATTTTTATTACTGAGGGAACATGTTTAGATTGCTTGGCTCTGATGTTTAACAGGGCTTACACTTGAGGGTGCCACAGGACTATAAGCAATGGAGAGAGTTCTACCTCCACTAGACACAGCAAGAGGATATAGTCTGAGGAGCCCAGTCTTTCTGTGAAAAAAGCTTCTTATTAAACACACATCTAAGGTTGACTGTAATCCTTTCCAGAGGCCACAGAGTGTGGGCACTCTATTTTGCACTCTCCCTCTGCTGTGCCATAGAGCATCGGTATCTCCAGGAGGGGAGTTTTTACACAGGTGTGGTGCCTGTATTTTGTGGCTGCTGCCCAAGGGATGCCCGCTGACTGACTGGCTCTGGCAGCCAGGGGGACTTGCGTTCCTGGGTCCCACAGGACTATACAATGGGAAAGACAGTTCTTGGAAGGCTACCACCCCAAGGGCATGGCACAGACAGAAGACTGAGACACACCCCTAGTCCTTCTGTAAAAGAAGCATATTTGTTTATCTGGAATCTTCAGCCTGAGGGACAAATTTGGTTTTGGCACACTCCTAAGGTCCTACTAAGGTGTATTCTAGGGATGAAGGCCACTAGATGCCATCTTATGCTCTCCTTCTGCCTTCCTCCAAGTTACCAGTATCCCCTGGAAAGGAATTTGTACACTCATCTGGTACTCTGATTTTAGCACACACCCCTTCATTAAGGGGATACCTCTAGATTACCAGGCACTGGTGGCCAGCAGTACTTAACATCTGTGGTCCCACTGGACTGTATATATTTGAGTACTTTAAAAGCTACAGCATGAAGGTCTGGCTTTCCAATCAGCCTGAATCTGGATGCTGACTGAGATCCTCCCCTTTAGGACCTTGACAGGTGTTGGAACACCCTCAAGTACTGGGAGCCACTAAGGTAAATAGGCCTCAGGAACAATTACAAAGAACTGAGAGACAAACAAGAGCTAGGGAAGGATTGAATAACAAAATTCATCTCCTACATGAGGCTATTCCTTCAAAACTGAGGGAGGTGGCTATTTTATCTAATGCATAGAAACCAATATGGAGAGTAAAGGAAAATGAAGAAACAGAGATATGTTCCAAATGAAAGAAGAAAGCCAAAACTCAGAAAAATGAAGACAGGTGATTTACCTGATAAAGAATTCAAAATAATGATCATAAATATGCTCACTGAACTAAAGAGAAGAATGGATGAATATAGTGGTAACTTCAACAAAGAGATATAAAATGTAAGAAAGTACCAAATAGGAGACACAGAGATGAAGAATACAATAATTGAACCAATAAAAATCCACCAGATTTCAACAGAAGACTGGATAAGACATAAGAATGAATCAGTAAACTCTTAAGGCAACAGAACATACACAATCAAAGCAGTGAAAGGAAACAAGAAGTGAAGATAGCTTAATGGACATATGGGGCAACATCAAGTGGACTAACATTCACATTATAGTGGTGCCACAGGGAGAAGAGAGAGAGAAAGGGGCAGAAAACTAACTGGAAGAAATAATGGCTGACAACTTCCCTAACCTAGGGAAGAAAACAGACGTCCAGATCCAGGCCCCACAGAGAGTTCTAACTAAGATCAACTCAGAGACCCGCAACAAAACACACACCAAAATATCAAAAATTAAGGACAAGGATACAATCTTAAATACAGCAGGTTAAAAAACAACTTGCTGTATATAATGGAACCCCCATAAGGCTATCAGCAGATTTTGCAGCACAAACTTCGCAGGCTAGAAATAAGTGGTACAATATATTCAAAAAGAAAAAAAAAAACTTTCAACAAAGAAAACTCTACCTGGCAAAGTTATTCAGATTTGAAGCCAAGATAAAGAGTTTCCCAGACAAGCAAAAGTTAAAAGAGTTTATCACAACTAAACCAGCCTTACAAGAAATGTTAAAGGGACTTCTTTAAGCTGAAAAGAAGGGGTACTAATTATTAATCTAAAAACATATGAAAGTATAAATCTGACAGGTAAAAGTTAAAAGACAAACGTAGTAAAAATATAACTACAACAGTTGGTTAAGGAATATATAAAGATGTAATATGTGACAAAAATGAGGGGAGAGAAAATGTAAAGCTTTAGAATGCATTAAAACTTAGGCTGTTATCCACTTAAGACTATTATTAATATGATTTGTTAAAGTAAACCTCACTGTAATCATAAAGCAAAACCTGTAATAGATTCACAAAAGATAAAGAGTAAGGAATCTAACCATACCACTACAGAGAGTCACCTATCCACAATGGAAAAGCACAAAAGATTAGAGGAAGAAAGAAGAAAATAGCCAGAAAACAATGAACAAATGGCAATAAGTATGTACCTATCAATGATTACTGTAAAAGTAAATGGCCTACATTTTCCAGTCAAAAGACATAGGGTGGCTAAATGGATTAAAAAAAAAACAAGAACCATCTATATGCTAACTATAAGAGATTTCTTTCAATTGTAAGAACATATGCAAAATGAAAGTGAATGGATGGAAAAGAAATCCCATGCAAATGAAAACCAAGAGAAAACTGGGGTAGCTATACTCATATCAGATGAAGTGAACTTTAACAAGACTGTAATAAGAGACAAATAAGAACATTACATGACAATAAAAGAGTCAAACCAATAAGAGAAGGTAACATTTGTAAATATTTTTGCATCCAAGAGAGAGGTACTTAAATATATAAATCAAATAGTAACACCTAAAGGGAGAATAGATGGCAAAACAGTAATAATATGAATAAGGAAACTTTGGTCTTAAGCTACTTGGTAGACCAGAAGAACTTTATAGGAAAGTCTATCAAAAAAAGAATACACATTCTACTCAAGCATACATTCTAGAGGAAAGATTACATATTAGGCCACAAAACAAATCTTAATAAATTTAAAAAGACTGAAATTATATCAAACATCATTTCTGACCATAGTTCTATGAAACTAGTTATCACTGCAAGAAGAAAACTGGAAAATTCACAAATGTGTTGAGATTAAACAACATGCTACTGAATAAACAAAGGGTCAAAGAAAAAATCTAAGGAGAACAAAAAAATACCTGGAGACAAATGAAAATAGAAATGCAACATCCCAAAACTTAGGGGGTGCAGCAAAAGCAGTTCTAAGTTGGAAGTTCATAGCAATAAATGCCTACCTCTTGAAACAAGAAAAATTTCAAATAAATTATCTTTACATCTTAAGAAATGAAAAGAAGAGCAAACAAGACCAAAGTTAGTAGAAGGAAGGAAATAAAGATCAGTGTGGAAATATATGAAATAGAAACTAAAGAGAGAATCAAAAAAGTCAGTGAAACTAAAAGCTGGTTCTTTGAAAAGGAAAAAAATTACAGATCTATAGCTAGACTCACAAAGAAGAAAAAAGACTCAAACAAAAATCAGAAATGAAAAAGGAGATATCACAACTGATACAATAGAAAGATGAAGGATCTTAAGAGACTACTATGAACAATTATATGCCACCAAATTGGACAACCTAGAAGAAATGAGTAAATTCCTAGAAACATACAACTTACCAAGACTGAATCTTGAAGAATCAGAGAATCTGAGCAGACCAATTACCAGTAAAGAGATTCAAACAATAATTAAAAACCTTCCCCAAAAACAAAAGTCCAGGACCAGAAAGCTTCACTGGTGAATTCTACCAAACATTTAAAGAAGAATTAATACCAGTCATTCCCAAACTCTTCCAAAAAACAGAAGATGGTGGGGGGACCCTTTCAGATGCACAAGACCAGAATTACTCTGATCGATACCAAAACCAGACAAGGATGCCACAAGAATAGCAAATTATTGGCAAAAGTGCCAGATGAACACCCATGCAAAAATTCACAACAAAAAATTAGCAAATGAAATTCAATGACATATTGTTGATATTAAAAGGATCATATAGCATAAGCAAATGAGATTTATTCCAGAGGTGCAATGACAGTTCAATATCCACAAACCAGTGTGATATACCACTAACAAAATGAAGGACAAAAATCATCATTTTCAATAGATACTTAAAAAGCATTTGACAAAATCCAAATCTATTCATGATAAAAATTCTCAACAAAGTGGGTATAGAGGAAAAACATACTCAACATAATAGAGGCCATATATGACAAGCCCACAGCTAACATCAACTCAACTATGAAATGCTAAAAGCAGTTCTGCTAAGTCCAGGAACAAGACAAGTATGTCCACCTTCACCACTTTCCTTCAATATAGTATTAGAAATACTACTAAGAGCAATTAGGTGAGAAGAAGAAGTGAAAGTTATTCAAATTGGAAGGTAGAAGTAAAACTGTCACTATTTGCAAAGAGGTTGTGTTTCTATATATAACAAGGAACTATCAACAAGAATAAAATACAATAAATTTGACTAAGGTGAAAGATCAGTAAATTGATAACTAAAACTGATGAAAAGTGGAAGAAAACACAAATGTATGAAAAGATATTTGTGCTCATGCATTGGAAAGATTAATATTGTTAAAATGCCCATACTATCCAAAGCAATTACAGATTCAATGCAATTTCTATCAAAATGCTAATGACTCTTTTTTAACAGAAATTGAACAAACAATCCTAAAATTTTTATGGAATCACAAAATACTCCATAGCCAAACCAATGTTAACAGGAATGAAACTAGAGGCATCACTGTCTCTCATTTCAAACGATATTACAAAGCTGTAGTAATCAAAACATCATGATACTGTCTTAAAAACAGAAACACAGATCAATGCAACAGAGTAGAGAGCACAGAAATAAAACCACACATACACAGTAAATTAATATATAAAAAAGATGCCAAAAATATACAATGGTGAAAGTGTCTTCAATAAATGGTATTGGGAAACGGGGACAGCCACATGCAAAAGAATGAAACTGAACAACTATCTTACAGCACACACAAAAATTAACTCAAAATAGATTAACGATTGAATTAAGTTCTGAAACCATAAAAATTCTAGAAGAAAACATTGGCATTGGTGATAATCTCTTAGATTCAACATCAAAAGAACAGTCAACAAAAGCAAAAATAAACAAATGGGAATACATCAAACTAAAAAACTTATGTACATCAAGAGAAATCATCTACAAAATGAAAGGGCAATCTACCAAATGGGTGAAAATATTTGCAAATCATATTGTAATATGGGGTTAATATCGAAATATAAAGAATTCATACAACTCAACAGTAAAAAAAAAAATCTGATTAAAAGACTGTGCAGATGATCCAAATAGACATTTATCCAAGGAAAGACATACAGATGTCCAAGAGGTACAAGGAAAGGTGCTCAATGTCACTAATCATCAGGAAATGCAAATCAAAACCACAAAGAGCTATCACCTCACACGTGCTATCTCATTGTTAGGATGGCTATTATCAAAAAGACAAGAAATAACAGAATTGGGTTTCTTTTCCTGCCCTGCAAATAGGTTCATCAGTACCATTTTTCTAGATTTCATGTATGCGTTAATATGATATTTGTTTTTCTCTTTCTGACTTAACTTCACTCTGTATTACATACTCTAGGTTTATCCACAGAAACTCAGACATAGAGAATAGACCTGTGGACACAAGTGGGGAAGGGGAGGGTGGGATGAATTCAGAGAGTAGCATGACATATATACACTACATGTGCAAAATAGATAGCTAGTGGGAAGCTGCTGTATAGCACAGGGAGTTCAGCTTGGTGCTCTTTGATGACCTAGAGGGGTGGACGTGGCGGTGGGAGGGAGGTCCGAGAGGGAGGGGATATATGCATATATACAACTGATTCACTTTATTGTATAGCAAAAATTAACACAACATTGTAAAGCAATTATACTCCAATAAAAAAAAAAGCAAATCCTCTACAGGAATATAAATTGAGAACTCATCTCTTAATAAAGAAAGAACAACTGGAAAGAATGTGGAGAAATGAAACCCATCTGCACTGTTAGGATATAAATTGCTGCAGCTACTATAGAAATGGCATGGAGGTTAAAAATTAAAAATAGAACTACCACCCAGCCATTCTACTTGTAGGTATTTATTAGAAGAAAATTAAAAACACTAACTCAAAAATTATGTGCACCCCTATGTTCAATGCAGCATTATTTACAATAGCTAAGACATGGAAGCAACCTGTGTTCATCAAGGGGTGAATGGATAAAGACAATGTGGTGTGTAGGTATGTACACACACACACAGAGGAATATTATTCAGCTACAATAAAGAAGGAAACCTTGCCTTTTGCAACAAAATGGATGTTCATTATGCTAAGTGACATAAGTCAGAGACAAATACCATATGATCTTATATGTGAAGTTAAGAAAAAGAACAAAACACAAAAAACTGAGCTCATAGATACAGCAGATGACTTGGTGGTTGCCAGAGGTGGGGGACTGGGGGTTGGTGGGTGTGAGCAAAAGGTACTAACTTCCAATTACAAAGTAAATAAGTCATAGGGATGTAACATATTGCATGATGACTGCAGTTAATAACACTGTATTGCATATTTGAAAGCTGCTAAAAGAATAAATCTTAAAATTTCTCAATAGAAGAAAAAAATATATAACTATGTAACTATGACAAATGTTAATAGACCTGTGGTGACCATTTCACAACATACAAATATCGAATCATGTACACAGGTATATCTTGGAGATATTGAGGGTTGATTCTAGACCACCACACTTAAGCAAGTATCACAAAGTGAGTTACACAAATTTTTGCATATAAAAGTTATTGCCTATTATGTATGCAATAGCATTATGTCTAAAAAATGTATATACCTTAATTTAAAAATACTTTCTTGCTAAAAACTGCTAACCATCATCAAAGTCTTCAGTGAATTGCAATATTTTTGCAATAGTAACATCGAAGACCACTGATCACATATCACCATAACAAATATAATAACAATGAAAAAGTTTGAAATACTGTGAAGTATTGCCTGAAGTAAAGACAAAGTACAACAGGAACAAGGAGTGAAAGAACAAATAGAATCATACATAATACTACACTTTTGTTACAAATTGACTTTCAAAATTTGAATAAAGTTGCTACCATAGAAATACAGCTACTTGGTTACTAGTGAAATTTTTTTTCCTTTTTCTTGGAGGTTGTTTAAATATATATAAAAATGTGAGATCTCAATTACTAGAGCAAGAGAAAAATATACTGTCCTCTTAAATCAAAAATGGAGAGAACACTTTTAAAGGTAACAGAAAAAATGGAAGTAATGAAGTTTCCTAAAATAATAAAAAAATAAATACAGCAGAATTGATTATCAAGGAAAAATGTTAGTGAAAAATATGAAGAATTATGTAATTAAATCAATAAAATATGTAAAGAATTTCAGCAAAATTATGGAAGACTCTATAGTAATAAAGATTCTATTAAAATTGAATACTACAATTAGTATATACTACCAGAATTGTCAAAAAACATGAAAAGAACAGTAACTATGAATAAGCATGAACACAGAAAAAAAGTGTGCATTTGATATTTATCTTCCAATATACCTGGTATCAAGTATGTAGTTTCAGTATATAAGGTTTAGCATATAAATAATATTGCATGAAGTTTCAGAGATGAGTATGTTTATATTGTAAATCCAAGTAACACAATTCTGAGATATATAAACATTAAATACAGACATATGTGCTATACAGAAAATCCCCAATTAACTTGGTAAAGAATCAAAACCCTGATAGCAGAAGTTCATAAATATAGAATATAAAGAAAACATTACTGAAAATATAAATATTCTAAATAAATCACTTGCAAATTTAATCCATAAGTATTTTAAATAAAAGTATATCATGATAAGACTGATTTGTCCCAAAACTACAGAGCTCAACTAGCTATAAAATGTATTACACTTTTTAAAAAGAAAAAACATATAAGGCCTCCTTTTTGGATTAAAAAAACGTTAAAATAAATGACCACTCTTAAGGATATGAGAAGATGGCAGAGAAGTAAGATGTGGAGACCACCTTCTTCCCCACAGATACATCAAAAATACTTCTACATGTGGAACAACTCCTACAGAACACCTCCTGAATGCTGGCAGAAGACCTCAGACTTCCAAAAAGGCAAGAAAATCTCCACATAACTGGGTAGGT
Organism: Hippopotamus amphibius kiboko; assembly: GCF_030028045.1. Taxonomy (NCBI): domain Eukaryota; kingdom Metazoa; phylum Chordata; class Mammalia; order Artiodactyla; family Hippopotamidae; genus Hippopotamus; species Hippopotamus amphibius. The sequence goes on along the minus strand of NC_080187.1, from coordinate 168,015,837 downwards.
AAAAAGAAAAAGAAAAAAGAGACAAAGGAATCAGGACAGGACCTGTGCCTCTGGGAGGGAGCTGTGAAGGAGGAAAAATTTCTCCACATTAGGAAGCCCCCTCACTGGTGGGGATCAGGGGCTGGGGAGCTTCAGAGCCTCAGAAGAGAGTACAGCAACAGGGGTGCAGAGAGCTAAGTGAAGAGAATCCTGCACAGAGGCTTGGTGCCAACCAGCACTTCCCAGCCTTAGATGCTTGTCTGCCCACCAGAGCAGGTGGGGGCTGGGTGCTGAGGCTTGGGCTTCAGAGGTCATACCCCAGGGAGAGAACCGTGGTTGGCTGCATGAAGACAGCCTGAGGGGGCTAGTGCACCACAGCTGAGGGAGTCTGGGAAGAAGCTTGGGCCTGCCAGAGAGACAAGGGACCATTGTTGTAGGGTGTGCAAGGAGAAGGATGGGCCCACCATAGGAGCTTCTTTCTCCATGCACTCAGACAGAGGGCACCACCTACATGAGCTCTGGCTGGGGGTGGGGGGGGCACAAACTAGAGCTGCTATCTCAGACCCCAGAGGTGGGCACGATGGCTACTGCTGTGGCCAATGCCACCAAGGGTCCTGTGAACAAGTGCAGGTCACTGCTCACACCTTTCTGGGAGCCTGCGCAGCTCACCACTGTTAAGGGGTCCCACAATCTGAGGCCAACTTCCCCAGGAGAGCACACAGCATGCATCAGGCTGTTGCAACTTCCTGTCAGCCTCTGCTACCGCAGGCACTCCCCACACATCCCAATCATGACTGCCTGAATGAGCCCTAATCAGCTGCTGCTTTTGCCCCCTCTTGCCTGGGTAGGGAACAGATGCCTGAGGGTGGCCCACATGTAAAGACAGGACCAAAACCAAAGCTGAACTCAAAGGGCAGTGCAACCAAAGAAGAGGAAGGGAAATCTCTCCGTGCAGCTGCAGGAGCAGTAGATTAACTCCTCGCAACAGGTTTGGTAAACCCTACATGTATGGAATATCTGAATAGATAATGAATGTTCCCACAATTGAGGCTGTGGACTTTGGGGGCAAGTACATGCAGGAGCTGGGCCAGGTCGGAGTGTGAGCTGGCCCCACAGTGCCCACAGCAGGTCCAGAGACCTACGTAGAGTTTGCTTTCTGCTTTTGATTTGTTTTGGGTTTTTTGTTTTTGTTAGTTTAGTTTTTAGTGTTTGTTTTCATTTTCAGGTTCGTTTATTTCTTTGGTTGCTCTCCTCTTTTTTTGTTTTCTCTTTGCGTGTGTGTGTGTTATGTTTCTTTGTGTGTTTTTGTCTGCTTGGTTTTGCCTTTACCATTTGTCTTGGGGTTTTGTTTATCTGTTTGCTTTTTTTTTCTTCTCCTTTTCCTCCATGCTGTGCAGCTTGCAGGGTTTTGGTGGTCTGGCCAGGGGTCAGGCCTGAGCTCTGTGGTAGGAGAGCCAAGTCTAGGATGTTGGAATACCAACATTTCACTTATAGGGGTCCCAGAAGAAGAAGGGGAAAAAAAAGGATCTGAAAAAATATTTGAAGAGATTATAATCAAAACTTCTGTAACATAGGAAAGGAAGTAGTCAATCAAGTCCAGGAAGCACAGACAGTACTGAGGATAAACCTAAGGAGAAACATGCCAAGACACATATTAATGAAACTGTCAAAAATGAAATACAAAGAAAAAATACTAAAAGCAGCAAGGAAAATGCAACAAATAACATACAAGCAAATCCCCATAAGAGTATCAGCTAATTTTTTAGCAAAAACTCTGCAGGCCAGAAGGGAGTGGAAGGATATATTTAAAGTAATGAAAGGGAAAACCAACAACTGAGATTACTTTAACCAGCAAGGATCTCATTCAGATTTGACAGAAAAATCAAAAACTTCATGGACAAGCCAAAGCTAAGAGAATTTAGCACCACCAAACCGGCTCTACAGCAAATGCTAAAGGAACTTATTTAAGTGGGAAACACAAGAGAAGAAAAAGGCCTATAAAAACAAAAACAAAACAATTAAGAAAATGGTGATAGGAACATACATATTGATAATTACCCTAAATGTGAATAGATTAAATGCTCCAACCAAAAGACAAAGACTGGCTGAATGGATACAAACACATGACCTACATATATGTTATCTAAAAACGACCCAATTCAGACCTAGGGACACATACATACTGAAAGTAAGGCGATGCAAAAAGATATTTCATGCAAATGGAAATCAAAAGAAAGCTGGAATAGCAATACTCATATCAGATAAAACAGACTTTAAAATAAAGACTGCTGGAAGAGACAAGGAATGATACTACATAATGATCAGAGGATCAATCCAAGAAGAATATATAACACTTATATATGCACCCAATGTAGGAGCACTTTAATACATAAAGCAAATGCTAACAGCTATCAAAGGGGAAATTGACAGTAACACAATAATAGTAGGGGACATTGACACCTCATGTACTCAATGGACAGATCATCCAGATAGAAAATTAATAAGGAAATGCAACTTTAAATGACAAAATAGACCAGGTAGATTTAATTGATATTTATGGGATAGTCCACCCCAAAGTGGCAGAATACACTTTCTTCTCAAGTGCACATGGAACATTTCCCGGGACACATCATATCTTGGGCTACAAATCAAGCCTCAGGAAATTTAAGAAAACTAAAATTGTATCCAGCATCTTTTCCAATCACAATGCTATCAGATTAGAAATCAATTACAGGAAAAAAAGTATAAAAAACAAAAACACCTGGAGGCTAAACAATATGCTACTAAATAACTAAGAGATCACTGAAGAAATCAAAGAGGAAATCAAAAAATACCTAGAGACAAATCACAATGAAAACACAATGACCCAAAACCTATGAGATGAAGCAAATGCAGTTCTAACAAGAAAGTTTATAGCAAGCAATACAATCCTACCTTGGGAAACAAGAAAAATCTCAAATTAACAATCTAACCTTACACCTAAAGGAACTAGAGAAAGAAGAGCAAACAAAACCCAAAGTTAGTAGCTGGAGAGAAATCATAAAGATCAGAGCAGAAATAAATGAAATAGAAATGAAGAAAACAATACCAAAGATTAATGAAACTAAAAGCTGGTTCTTTAAGAAGATAAACAAAATTGATAAACCTTTAGCCAGACTTATCAAGAAAAAAAAGAGAAAGGGCTCAAATCAATAAAATTAGAAATGAAAATGGAGAAGTTATAAAGAATACCACAGAAATACAAAGAATCATGAGAGACTACTAGAAGCAACTATATATCAATAGAATGGACAACCCAGAAGAAATGGGCAAATTGTTAGAAAGGTACAATCTCCCAATACTGAACCAGGAAGAAATACAAAATATGAACAGACCAATCACAAGTAATGATATTGAAATTGTGATTAAAAAGCTCCCAACAAACAAAAGTTCAGGACCAGATGCCTTTACAGGTGAATTCTATCAAACATTTAGAGAAGAGTTAACATCTATCTTTCTGAAACTCTTCCAAATATTGCAGAGGAAGGAACACTCCCATGATCATTCTACAAAGCCATCATCATCCTGAAACCAAAACCATACAAAGATACCACAAAAAAAGAAAATTACCATCCAATATCACTGATGAACACAGATGCCAAAATCCTCAACAAAATGCTGGCAAACCAAATCCAACAATACATTAAAAGGATCATACACCAAGATCAATTGGGATTTATCCCAGGGATGCAAGCATTCTTCAATATATGCATATCTATTAATGTGATATACCACATTAACAAGCTGAAGAATAAAAATTATATGGTCATCTCAATAGATGCAGAAAAAACTTTTGACAAAACTCAATACCTATTCATGATAAAAACTCTGCAGAAACTGGGCATAGAGGGAATCTACCTCAACATAATAAAGGACATATATGACAAACCCACAGCAAACCTTATCCTCAATGGTGAAAAACTGAAAGCATTTCCTTTACATCAGGAAGAAGACCTGATGTCCACTCTTACCACTATTATTCAACATAGTTTTGGAAGTCCTAGCCATGGCAATCAAGGAAGGAAAAAGAAATAAGAGGAATCCAAAGTGGAAAAGAAGTAAAACTGTCACGCTTTGCATATGACATGATAGTATACATAGAAAATCCTAAAGATGTCACCAGAAAACTATTAAAGCTAATCAATGACTTTGGTAAAGTTGCAGGATACAAAATTAATGCACAGAAATCTCTTGCATTCCTATACACTAACAATGAAAGATTAGAAAGAGAAATTTAGGAAACAATCCCATTCACCATTGCAACAAAAAGAATAAAATACCAAAGAATAAACCTACCCAAGGAGGTAAAAGATCTGCATTCAGAAAACTATAAAACACTGATGAAAGAAATCAAAGATGACACAAACAGATGGAGATATATACCACATTCTTGGATTGGAAGAATCAACATTGTGAAAATGATTATACTACCCAAAGCAGTCTACAGATTCAGTGCAATTCCTATCAAATTACCAATGGCATGTTAACAGAACTAGAACAATTTTTTTTTTAAATTTGTAGGGAGAAACAAAAGATCACAAATAGCCAAAGCAATCTTGAGAAGAAGAAACAACAACAACAACAAAAAAAAAAAAAAAAAAAAAACAACAACAACCAAAAAGAATGGAGCTGAAGGAATCAGGCTTCTTGACTAAGACTACACTACAAAGTTACCACAACCAAAACAGTATGGTACTGGCATGAAAACAGAAATAAAGATCAATGGAACAGTATAGAAAGCTCAGAGATAAATGCACACACCTATGGTCATCTAATCTATGACAAAGGAAGCAAGAATATACAATAGAGAAAAAAGTCTCTTCAATAAGTGGTGCTAGGAAAACTGGACAGCTACATGTAAATGAATGAAATTAAAACACTCCCTAACACCATACACAAAAATAAACTCAAAATGGATTAAAGATCTAAATATAAGACTGGACACTATAGAACTCTTAGAGGAAGAACACTCTGACATAAATCATAGCAAGATCTTTTATTTGAACTACCTTCTAGAGTAATGGAATTAAAAATAAAAAAACAAATGGGACCTAATGAAACTTAAAAGCTTTTGCACAACAAAGGAAACCATAAACAAAACAAGACAACCTCTAGAATGGGAGAAAGTATCTGCAAATGAATCATTGGACAAAAGATTAATCTCCAAAATATACAAACAGCTCATGCAGCTCAATATCAAAAAGAAAAAGAAAAAAAACCAAAAACACAAAAATAACCTAGTCAAAAAATAGGCAGGAGACCTAAATATACATTTCTCCAAAGAACACATACAGATGGCCAACAAACACATGAAAACATGGTCAACATCACTAATTATTAGAGAAATTCAAATCAAAACTACAATGAGGTATCATCTCACACTGGTTAGAATGGGCATCATCAGAAAATCTACAAACAGTAAATGTGGGAGAGGGTGTGGAGAAAAAGGAACTCTCTTGCACTGTTGGTGGGAATTGATAGAGCCACTATGGAGAACAGTATGGAGATTCCTTGAAAAACTAAAAATAGAATTACCATATGACCCAGCAATCCCACTCCCAAGCATATACCCAGAGAAATCCATAATTCAAAAAGATACATGCACCCCAATGTTCATTCCATCAGTATTTAAAATAGCCAGGTTATGGAAGCAACCTAAATGCCCATCGACAGATGAATGGATAAAGAAAATGTGGTACATATATATAATGGAATATTACTCAGCCATAAAAAGGAACGAAATTGGGTCATTTGTAGAGATGTGGATGGACCTAGAGACTGTCATACAGAGTGGAGTAAGACAAAAAGAGAAAAACAAATATTGTATATTAATGCATATATGTGGCATCTAGAAAAATGGTACAGATGAACCTGTTTGTAAGGCAGAATAGAGACACAGACATAGAGAACAAATATATAGACACCAAGGAAGAAAAGGGGGGATGGGATGAATTGGGATATTGGGATTGACATATATACACTAATATCTATAAAATAGATAACCTATGAGAACCGGCTGTATAGCACAGGGAACTCCACTTCACTGTACAGTGGAATCTAAACACAACATTGTAAAACAACTATATCCCAATTTAAAAAAAAAATTAATGGCCACTCTTGATTAAATATTCTTTGTATACTAGCCGTATAGAATCACTTTAACATAAAAAAAAAAAACTATCTTAAAGCCACCCACACTAGTGAGATCTTAAACTTACACTTTACAAGCTTCCAAAAAGATTATCAACATGGAATATTACCAAGTAAACAAGATTCATCTTTTAAAAATGAATTTAATTTAAAATTTTTGAGAAAATCACTTTATATTTCTGTTAAAACAAGCACTGTATCATGAAGTAAAAATTCAAATTGTCATCAGAAAATATTATACTAAGAAAACATGAGAGATTTCAATAAAATACTTTTTTTATTGTAATAGAAACTCTCAAGAAACATTATTTTACTCTTCTCTGCCTTGTGCGATTCACCAGTAAAAAAAGGTTTGAGAAAGATGGAAATAAATCACGTTTAATTCATAGGATAAAATATTATGTAGGCATTTAAATTTAAAACGATAGGATAAGGAAAGGTCTTATTTTATAAAAAGTATTGTTTAGTCTGAATCTGTTGTATGCTGAGTTACATCATAGTAGTTCTACATGTATTATATGACATTTGATCATAATAAGAATATGATTATCTCAGTTTTGCTTTTTTTATTTTAGATCTGAGGGAAAAACAAGTTAGGTAATTTGACTAAGTTCTTTCAACTAATGGATGAGACAGGTATGGACACAAGCCTTACGGTTTCCAAAAGTTATGCTCAAACTCCCTGCTACACTACTTAGATTTTTTATTGTTAAAGGGAATGACATAATATAAAATTTCATTTATAATATAATCTCAACTGTGTTTATATTTTCCAAAGAACATTAAAAAATTGCGGTTATTAACCACATTTGTCACTGGGTGATGGACAACTTTCATAGAGTATCTTCAAGATATCATATCTCATTCATATACATCCATTCACACATTACTTTGAACTGTTACTGTTGGGTCTTAAAAGTTTTGGCTTAATTGTGAAGAAAGAAATTTGTCTTGAGCTGTATGTATACACACACACACACAAATGACTCCAAAGAAAAAGATTTAAATACTTCCAGGCTAACAAGAACTAATTTCATTGGCTAATAAATAGCAAAGCTTCAAAGGCTTTTTTTTTTAAGTTTAATTTTTTTATTGGAGTATAATTGCTTTACAATGTTGTGTTAGTTTCTGCTATAGAACAAAGTAAATCAGCTATACTTATACATATGTCCCCTCCCTCTTGACCCTCCCTCTCACCCCCACCATCCCACCCCTCTAGGTCATCACAGAGCACCAGCTGAGTTCCCTGTGCTATATAATAAACCACAGAGCATTTGAGCTAGCAGAGACCTTTTAGCTCATTGAGTTCAACTTCTACAATGCCACAAATAGACCAGTATAGCAATATCCCAGTCATACTGGCATCCATTCATTGTTTGAATGCTTCCAATGGAAGGTGTCTCATGATTATCTAAAAACACAGTCCATTCCAAACTTGGGCAGTTATGATGAGGAAGTTTCTCCTTATCCTGAGACAAAGCCTCCTCCCTTATATCCACCCGAGTATAATTGCTTTCCCAGAAGGCCAGTCCATCAAATTTTATTTAGCCATTTAATACTTCTTCCCTAAAAATGTCTTAGTTTTTAATTGCTCAAAATTTCCTTATTTGAAATGGCTTCAAAATCTCAGTTACCCATCTCAGGACACATTTATGCATTATCAGTGCCCTCTTAAATGTGATACCCAGAACTAAAAATGATATCCAAGATGATGTATGATAGTGCACAAAATAGTAAAACTACTGCCTTCTTTATTCTGAACACTATATTTTTTTAATAAAACGTATAATAAAACATATAGCTGTCTTCTGACAGCCGTGTCACACTGTTGACTCCCACTAAGATCATGGTTATTAAAACTCCTAGCTAGTTTGCATATGGAACATGGTTAAATCAGACTTCAGGGAGGCAGAAATTTTAAGCTTAAGAAAAAATGAGTGAGGATAATGTGGGAATTCCTCAGAAGCAGATCAGATAACCAACTCTGAGTAATTCAGATAATGTTATTTTAAAAAAGAAATGAGAGTAACATCAAAGATGATACCAGATACATCAACCTTTCCCCTCACATAGCAGGAAGGAAGGCTACATATAGAGCCTGGATAAGGTAACAATTAAACCATATTCTCCTGTTTTGATTAGCATTAGCATGGTATATCTTTATCAATCCCTTTACTTTTTTATTATTAATTTTTATTGAAGTATATTTGCTTCACAATGTTGTGTTAGTTTCTGCTGTGCAGCAAAGTGAATCAGCTATACATATACATATATCCCCTCTTTTTTGGATTTCCTTCCCATTTAGGTCATTACGGATTACTGAGTAGAGTTCCCTGTGCTATATACAGTAGGTTCTCATTAGTTATCTATTTTATACATAGTAGTATACATATGTCAATTCCATTCTCCCAATTCGTCTAAATGCCCCTTCCCCCCACCCCCAATATCCATACATCCATTCTCTATGTCTGTGTCTCTATTTCTGCTTTGCAAATAAGTTCATCTGTATCATTTTTCTAGATTCCACATATAAATAATATTATAAAATTTTTTTTTCTCTTTCTGACTTCACTCTGTATGACAGTCTCTACCACGTCTCTGTAAATTGCACAATTTTGTTCCTTTTTATGGCTGAGTAATATTCCATTGTGTGTGTATATATATACATACACACACACACACCACATCTTTATCCATTCTTCTGTTGATGGACATTTAGGTTGCTTCCATGTCCTGGCTAGTATAAATACTGCTGCAATGAACACTGTGGTACATGTATTTTTTTGAATTATGGTTTTCTCCAGGTATATGCCAAGGGTTCACTTTTAACTTAAGTTTTAACTGTTTTTTTGTTTTTTTGTAGAGAAACTGCATATCCAATCCTAGAATTTCTGTCTTTTAATGGCTGCATTTAGATCATTCACATTTGCATTGCTTACTAAGATAGATTGATATCTACCATCTTATAACTGTTTTCTATTTGTTACATTTCTTCTTTGTTTCTCTCTAGTTAAGATATTTTGTTCTTCCTTGGCTGACTTCAAGATTTCCCTTGTCCCTGGTTTTCTGCAGTCTGAATATGATATGCCTAGGTGGTGAGAGAGACAGTGTGTGTGTGTGTGTGTGTGCATGCTGTATTTATTCCAAGTTCTTTCTACATGTTGGATCTGAAAGTGGAGGTCCACATGAACTCAAATTTCAGTGAGAATGATAAAAATAGTAAATGTATAGCATTTATGTGCTACACAATGTGCTAGGCTCTGATATAGATATACACATCTATGTATATGTAAATATGTTCATTTATTCCTTACAATAACTCTATTAGATTTCAAAAACATAGAAAACAAAGCCTTAGAGAGGTTTAACAATGTTCCCAAGTCCAAAAGACTAAATAACTGGCAGAACATGACTTCAAATCTAGGTTGTCAAATTCTAGAATTTATACTATGTAATCACTATATTTTATTGCCTATGCAACCAAATACACAAGTAGTTTCTAGCTCTGTACCAGGACTGGAAACTGTGACTGAATACCATCCACAAGTCAGAACCTCTGAGGAATTTTTGGTACAATTGGTGCAGCTAAGATTATATTAAAAAAAAAACCGATAATGGGTTAATGTGCAACCATCCTTCAGTGAAAAAGGAGGATAGGTGCAAAGTCAAGGGCAGACAGTCAGGTAGCAATTATATGACATCCCATAACTCAGAGGGTTAAGTCTAGGTTGCAGGGTCCTTTGGAGACACAATTCTCCTTGTATCTGAAATTAATAAGATTCAGATTCCACCAGAGGTCTATGATCCCAGGCGTTATTCTTCCGCTAGAGTCATCCTGAATGGAGAGCAAATCCTGCAAAGCCTTGTTCTTTTAGTGAGCACTCACACCAAGCTCAGAAGACAGAGACTGAGACACTTCTGTGATTCCAACTGCCTTCTCACTTCTCTCAGCTTTCTGATCTCAGTAATTACAAATAAAACAAAATTACTATAAAGATTATTTCTATTTAAATTTGAAGTATTCAAACTACACAAATCCCATATTTAATTATCATAAATCAAAATTAGGCAAGCACAGCCTTCCTTTTCTAAGGAGTCACTTACATTGAAAAACTACCAGTTTCTTGAGAAAATAAGAGTTTATAGAAGGTGAACTTTCTGAGTTCAAAACATCTTTCAAAAAATAAAATCATTGCAAAAAACAAGTATTTTATAAAATGCCCTATGTATTTTCTTAAAGCAGTTTCTGTTTAAAACAAAAGGTTGAGTTCATGTGTTTAAATCTTACTGAAATGATCAAATAAATTTAACAGGACAAATTATATATTTCAGCAGGAAGCCAGAGAACATCATAGAAATATTGACATTTTAAGAAATTAGATATGAATTAAACCAGAATGAGAGTTGGAACAATCAGCAAAGGAGGAATAGGAGGCTGCCTGAAAATGAATATTGGCACTATGGGTAAAACATAAAGACTCCACTAATGGATTTTCCTAGCATAGCCTAGATAAAAGTGCTGACTCAAGTCAGAGTGAGTGCTGAAATCTAGGTTTCTGAAATTAGGCTGTATTCCAAACTCCTATGCCTTGGGAGGAGGGTCTTATCATATCAGAGGGATGTCTGCCAACACCATCTTTCTCTAACATTGATAAAGTGTGTTTTTTGGCTATTCCCCAACATAATGTCTGAGCTCATGACCGACAGATAAGGGTGTGGGGAGCTGAACAGTGAGGTAAGACAGAGACTGGGATGCAAATATTGGATCTGTTGGAACATATTGCACCTGAATTTTAACAACTGTTCTAAGGATGGAGACAAGATGGCAGAGTAGGAGGACATGAGCTCAACTCTTCTTCTGAAAATAACAAAATAACAACTAACTGCTGAACAACCATAAACAAAAAATACACTGAAATCTACCAAAAAAGATATCCTATGTTCAACAACTAAGAAGCCATATTGAGATGGTAGGAGGGGCAAAAATGCCATAAAATCAAATCCCATACCCACCAGGTGGGTGAACCCAGAACTTGAAAATAATCACACTGTAAAAATTCTCCCACATAAGTGAAAGTTCTGAGCCTCACATCAGGCTTCCAGCCTGGGGGTCTGTGAACTGGAGGATGTGCCCCCAGAGAATCTGGTTCTGAAGGCCAGTAGGAATTCTACAGGACTGAGGGAAACAGAAACTACTCTTGAAGGGTGCACACAAGGTCTCGTGGACCCAGAGGAAAAAGCTGTGACCTCATAAAAGCCTGCACCAGATGTACCAGCAAGTACTGGAGGGACTCCTGTGGAGGCGGGGGGGGGGGCAGCTGTGGCTCACTGTAGGGACGAAGGCAATGGCAGCAGTAGTTCTGGGGAGTACTCATTGGTGTGAGCCCTCCTGGAGGCTGCCAATTTCTCAACAACACCTGGCCCAAGCCAACAGCTTGCAGGCTCCCATGCTGGGAAGCCTCAGGCCAAACAACCAACAGGGAGGGAAGACAGCCCCACCCATCAGCAGAGAGGCTTCTAAAAGTCTTCCTGAGCATACAGCTGCACACTAAACACACCCCTTGACATGGCCCTGCCCACCAGAAGGACCAGACCAAGGTCCATGAACCATTGGGCAGGCACCAGTCCCTCCCACCAGGAAGCCTGCACAAGTCTCTTAAACAGCCTCATCTACCAGGGGTCAGACAGCAGAAGCAAGAAGAACTATAACCCAGCACCCTGTGGAATGGAAACCATAATCACAGAAAGTTAGACAAAATGAGACAGCAGAGGAATATGTACCAGATGAAGATGAAACCCCTGAAGTACAACTAAGTGAAGTGGAGATAGGCAATCTACATGAAAAATAATACAGAGTAGTGATAGTAAAGAAGAGCCAAAATCTCAAAAAAAAGGATGGAGGAGAGAAAAAAGATGGCGGTGAAGTAGAGAGACGTGGAGTGCATCCCTCTTCACAGATGCATTGGGAATGCAAGGAAGGACGCAGTAATTCCCACAGAGAACCAGCTGAACACCAGCAGACGGCCTCGGACACCAGGAAGGGCTGCAGGGAGCCCGACATAGCCGGTAGGGAGGCATCTACAACAGCTCAAAGAGGGTGAAGCGGCAGAGCTGTGGCAGACGGGAGGGAGTGAGAAACATACAGAGGGTCTACAGCGCAGCTCAGTGTTCCTGGACCGAGACATCGATACGCGGCTGAACGGAGGGTCCAGGAGTGGGAGCGTGGGAACCGGAGAGCTGGTTCAGGGTGAGAAACATTGTTGCTGGTAGGGTGACGGACCGAGAGGACAGGAGGGAGGAGGTCCGCGGAGAGGAGTGCCCGTCCCTGAGAGCTGCCCGGCCATGATGGTGGCTGGAGGCTGCAGGCTCACGGGCGGCGGGGAGGAGCCGCACGCGTAGCCTCTCCCTCTCTTTCACTGCCTCTGCAACAGGCAGCAGAGAGACGCCCTGCATGCCACCTAAGGCTCTCAGGGATAACGAGCACACTCAGGCACTCGGGCGGGGCTAGATTAAAACCCCTTGGAACGCCAGCAGCAGGGAGGCTGCCCAGAGGAAAAAAAAAAAAAAAACAACAGCATCAAAAAGAAAAAAACCCCGAGAGAGGCCCAACTCTAAGACTTTCTGTTTACGCCTGAGCCACCAGCGCCCTCTGCAACAGGCACCTCCAAGCCTGACTGAAACAACAGCGCTCACTCACTCCCAGGAGAAGGAGCCACTATTGCACCCTCTCCCTCCCCACACACCGAGGCTTACAGATGAACAATAAAGGAACCTCTGCTGGTCACAGAATAACGCAAAAAAAACCCAAGGCAAGGAGAAGGACACTTACAGCTGAGACGCTAAGGAAACAGAAATAGTAGTGTCAATACCTATTGAACTGGTCCATTCTGGGATCAGTTCTGGATTTTTTTTTTTTCTTTCTCTCTCTTTTTTTTTTTTTTTTGATTTATTAAATACGATCTTAGCCCTAAGGGATCTACAAGTTTTATAACATAATTTTTTAATGATTTTTTTATTCTTTTTTTTTTTTTTGCCTTTTTATATACTTCTATATCTAGCTAAGTTTTTGGTAGTACGGACAATATATCTCTCATACTTTCCTTTCATCCCTATCTTTTATACATTTCTATTCCTATCTTTTTATTTGCATATTTCCAACCACATTATGCTCTTCTGTTCCCCTTTCTTCCAGCCATTTTAAGTGTATTTTATCTTAACATACTTATAAGCAACACTATTGGTCTGCTCAGACTCCTTGCTCTATTCTCCAGATGACGCACTGCCTTGGTATTTAATACTAGGCTTTTGTCTTTATCTTAGTTCTTAGTACAGTTGTCTAATTACATTCTGAGAATCTCCATTCTCTCTGGTGGTACTCCAGCTCTTTTCTATATTTGATCCTAGCTTACAAAATCTCCCTGGATTGATGTTTGTATGTGTAGGGTGTTATTTGTTGTTTGTTTGCTTTTGCTTTTGTCTCTGATTTGTTCTGTTTCAGTTGTCAATTTCTGCTGGGTTTCTCTTTGAATATGTGATAGCACACTGCGGTTCTGTCAGGTCTTTCTAGAGCCTTATGTCCTAACGGATTCAGTAATTGTGTGTCTTATACATGTATGTGTTTCCTAGACTGAATATTCATTTAATCCAATACTTGGACATTAGTCTGAGGCTTGGACAGTCTTCTATAAACACCTCTATCGCCAGGACAAGCAACCCCAAAAGTTTGCACAACCATGAGGAGACAAAAAAACACCATGCAGGCAAAGGAGCAGGAAAAAAACCCACAAGACCAAATAAATGAGGAGGAAATAGGAAAAATGCTTGAAAAAGAATTTAGAGTAATGATAGTAAAAATGATACAAAATCTCGATAACAAAATAGAGAAAGTACAAGAAACAGTTCATAAGAACTCAGAAAAACAAACAGCAATGGATAACAAAATAACTGAAATTAAAAATACTCTAGATGCTATAACCAGCAGAATGACTGAGGCAGAAGAACGAATAAGTGAGTTGGAAGATAGAATGGGGGAAATAAACGCCACAGAGCAGGAAAAAGAAAAAAGAATAAAAAGAATAGAAGACAGTCTCAGAGACCTCAGTGATAACATTAAGCGTACCAACATTCGAATTATAGGCATCCCAGAAGAAGAAGAAAACAAGAAAGGGTCTGAGAAAATATATGAAGAGGTTCTAGTGGAAAACTTCCCCAACATGGGAAAGGAAATAATGAACCAAGTCCAAGAAGCACAGAGAGTCCCATACAGAATAAACCCAAGGAGAAATACACCAAGACACATATTAATCAAACTAACGACAATTCAACACAAAGAAAAAATATTAAAAGCAGCAAGAGAAAAGCAACAAACAACATATAAGGGAAAACCCATCAGGATAACAGCTGACCTTTCTACAGAAACTCTGCAGGCCAGAAGGGAATGGCAGGATATACTGAAAGTCCTGAAAGAGAGAAACCTACAGCCAAGAATACTCTACCCAGCAAGAATCTCATTCAGATTTGAGGGAGAAATCAAAAGCTTTCCAGACAAGCAAAAGTTAAGAGAATTCAGCACCACCAAACCAGCCTTACAACAAGTGCTAAAGGAACTTCTCTAAGTAGCAAACACAAGAGAAGGAAAACACCTACAAATACAAACCCAAAACAATTCAGAAAATGGTCATTGGAACACACATGTCAATAATCACTTTAAATGTAAATGGATTAAATGCTCCAACCAAAAGACACAGACTGGCTGAATGGATACAAAAACAAGACCCTTCTATATGCTGCCTACAAGAAACCCACTTCAGACCAAGGGATACATAGAGACTGAAAGTAAAGGGATGGAAAAAGATATTCCATGCAAATGGAAGTCCAAAGAAAGCTGGAGTAGCAATACTCATATCAGACAAATTAGACTTGAAAGTAAAGACTACTACAAGAGACAAGGAAGGACACTACATAATGATCAAGGGATCCATCCAAGAAGAACATATCACAATGGTAAATATCTATGCCCCCAATATAGGAGCACCTCAATACATAAGGCAAATGCTAACAGCCCTAAAAGGGGACATCAACAGTAACACAATAATAGTGGGAGACTTGAACACCCCACTTACATCAATGGACAGATCATCCAAACAGAAAAGAAATAAAGACACACAAGCTTTAAATGACACATTAGACCATCTCGACTTCATTGATATTTATAGGACATTCCATCCAAAAACGACAGACTACACTTTCTTCTCAAGTGCACACGGAACATTTTCCAGGATAGATCACATCTTGGGTCACAAATCAAACCTCAGCAAATTCAAGAAAATTGAAATCATATCAAGCATCTTCGCAGACCACAACACCATGAGACTAGATATCAATTACAGGAAAAAAACTGCAAAAAATACAAACACATGGAGGCTAAACAATTCACTCTTAAACAACCAAGGAATCACTAAAGAAATCAAAGAGGAAATCAAAAAATATCTAGAAACAAATGACAATGAAAACACAACAACCGAAAAACCTATGGGACGCAGCAAAAGCAGTTCTAAGAGGGAAGTTTATAGCAATACAGTCCTACCTTAAGAAACAAGAAAATGATCGAATAAACAACCTAACCTTACACCTCAAACAACTAGAGAAAGAAGAACAAAGAAACCCCAAAGTGAGAAGAAGGAAAGAAATCATAAAGATCAGAGCAGAAATAAATGAAAAAGAAAGGAAAGAAACCATAAGAAAAATAAATAAAACTAAAAGCTGGTTCTTTGAGAAGATTAACAAAATTGATAAACCATTAGCCAGACTCATCAAGAAAAAAAGGGAGAAGATGAAAATCAACAGAATTAGAAATGAAAAAGGAGACGTAACAATGGACACCTCAGAAATACAAAACATCATGAGAGACTACTACAAGCAACTGTATGCCAATCAATTGGATAACCTGGAAGAAATGGATACATTCTTAGAAAAATACAATCTTCCAAGACTGAACCAAGAAGAAATAGAAACCATGAACAGACCAATCACAAGTATGGTAATTGAGGCAGTGATTAAAAATCTCCCAACACACAAAAGCCCAGGGCCAGATGGGTTCACGGGTGAATTCTATCAAACATTTTGAGAAGAGTTGAAACCTATCCTTCTCAAACTCTTCCAAAATATTGGAGAAGGCGGAGCACTCCCAAACTCATTCTACGAGGCTGCCATCACCCTGATACCAAAACCAGGCAAAGATGTCACAAAAAAAGAAAACTACAGACCAATATCACTGATGAATATAGATGCAAAAATCCTCAACAAAATACTAGCTAACAGAATCCAACAACACATTAAAAAAATCATACACCATGATCAAGTGGGGTTTATCCCTGGGATGCAAGGATTCTTCAATATACGCAAATCAATCAATGTGATACATCATATCAACAAATTGAAGGATAAAAACCATATGATCATTTCAATAGATGCAGAAAAAGCTTTTGACAAAGTTCAACATCCATTTATGATAAAAGCTCTCCAGAAAATGGGCATCGAAGGAAATTACCTCAACCTAATAAAAGCCATATATGAAAAACCAAAAGCCAACATCATTCTCAATGGGGAAAAACTGGAAGAATTCCCTCTAACAACAGGAACAAGACAAGGGTGTCCACTCTCACCACTATTATTCAACATAGTTTTGGAAGTTTTAGCCACATCAATCAGAGAAGAAAAAGAAATAAAAGGAATCCAAACTGGAAAAGAAGAAGTAAAACTGTCACTCTTTGCAGATGACATGATATTATATATAGAAAACCCTAAAGACTCTACCAGAAAACTGCTAGCACTCATTGATGAGTTTAGTAAAGAAGCAGGATACAAAATTAATGCACAGAAATCTCTTGCATTCCTATACACTAACAACGGAAGAGCAGAAAGAGAAATTAAGGAAACTCTCCCATTCACCATTGCAACCAAAAGAATCAAATACCTAGGAATAAACCTGCCTAAGGAGGCAAAAGATCTGTATGCAGAAAACTTTTAAGACATTGATGAAAGAAATCAAAGACGACACAAACAGATGGAGGGACATACCATGTTCCTGGATTGGAAGAATCAACATAGTGAAAATGACTGTACTACCCAAAGCAATTTACAGATTCAATGCAATCCCGATCAAATTACCAATGGCATTTTTCACAGAACTAGAACAAGAAATCTTACGATTTGTATGGAAACGCAAAAGACCCCGAATAGCCAAAGCAATCTTGAGAAGGAAAAATGGAGTTGGTGGCATCAGGCTTCCTGACTTCAAACTATACTACAAGGCCATAGTGATCAAGACAGTATGGTACTGGCACAAAAATAGAAAGGAAGATCAATGGAATAGAATAGAGAACTCAGAAGTAAGCCCAAACACATATGGGCACCTTATCTTTGACAAAGGAGGCACGAGTATACAATGGAAAAAAGACAGCCTCTTCAATAAGTGGTGCTGGGACAATTGGACAGCACCATGTAAAAGAATGAAAGTAGAACACTTCCTAACACCATACACAAAAATAAACTCCAAATGGATTAAAGACCTACATGTAAGGCCAGACAATATAAAACTCCTAGAGGAAAACATAGGCAGAACACTCTATGACATACATCAAAGCAACATCCTTTTTGACCCACCTCCTAGAATCATGGAAATAAAATCAAGAATAAACGAATGGGACCTCAAGAAACTTAAAAGATTTTGCACAGCAAAAGAAACCGTAAACAAGACTAAAAGGCAACCCTCAGAATGGGAAAAAATAATTGCCTATGAAACAACGGACAAAGGATTAACCTCCAAAATATACAAGCAGCTCATGAAGCTTAATACCAAAAAAGCAAATAACCCAATCCACAAATGGGCAGAAGACCTAAATAGACATTTCTCCAAAGAAGACATACAGATGGCCAACAAACACATGAAAAGATGCTCAACATCACTAATCATCAGAGAAATGCAAGTCAAAGCCACAATGAGGGATCACCTCACACCAATCAGAATGGCCATCATCATAACGTCTGGAAACCACAAATGTTGGAGAGGGTGTGGAGAAAAGGGAACTCTCTTGCAATGTTGGTGGGAATGTAAGTTGGTACAGCCACTATGGAAAACAATTTGGAGGTTCCTTAAAAAACTAAAAAGAGAACTACCATATGATCCAGTAATCCCACTCCTGGGCATATACCCAAAGAAAACCATAATCCCAAAAGAAACTTGTACCATAATGTTTATTGCAGCACTCTTTACAATAGCCAGGACATGGAAGCAACCGAAATGCCCATCAACAAATGAATGGATACAGAAGATGTGGCATATATATACAATGGAATATTACTCAGCTATAAAAAGGGATGAGATGGAGCTATATGTAATGAGGTGGATAGAACTACAATCTGTCATACAGAGTGAAGTAAGTCAGAAAGAGAAGGACAAATATTGTATGCTAACTCACATATACGGAATCTAAAACTGGTACTGATGAACTCAGTGACAAGAACAAGGATGCAGATACAGAGAATGGTCTGGAGAACTCGGGGTATGGGAGGGGGTGGGGGGTGAAGGGGAAACTGAGACGAAGTGAGAGAGTAGCACAGACATATATATACTACCAACTGTAAAATAGTCAGTGGGAAGTTGTATAACAAATGGAGTCCAACTCAAGGATGGAAGATGACTTAGAGGACTGGGGCAGGGAGGGTGGGGGGGACTCGAGGGGGGGAGTCAAGGAAGGGAGGGAATACGGGGATATGTGTATAAAAACAGATGATTGAACCTGGTGTACCCCCCCCCAAAAAAAAGAAAAAAAAAAGAATGTCGGCACACATCAAGAAGATTCAAGAAATGTTTAATAAAGACAGAAGAACTAAACAAACAGGGGTGAACAAATACAATAACTGAAATGAAAAATACACTGGAAGGAACAAATAGCAGAATAGCTGAGGCAGAAGAACACAGAAGTGAGCTGGAAGACAGATGGTGGAAACCACTGTGGTGGAACAGAATAAAGTAAAAGAATGAAAAAAAAATTATAACAGTCTAAGACACCTCTGGGAAAACTATAAATACTTCAACATTCACATTATAGGGGTCCCAGAAGGAGAAGAGAGAGTAAAAGGACCTGAGAAAATATTTGAAGAAATATAACTGAAAATGTTCCTAACATGGAAAAGGAAACAGTCAGCCAAGTCCAGGAAGCACAGACAGTCCCAGGCAGGATAAAACCAGGGAGGAACATGATGAGACACACAGTAATCAAACTGACAAAAATTAAAGACAAAGAAAAAATACTAAAAGCCACAAGGGAAAAGCAACAAATAACATGTGAGGGAATTCCCATAAGGTTATCAGCTGATTCCTCAGCAAAAACTGCAGGCCAGAGTTAAAGTGATGAAAGGGAAAAACCTACAGCCAAGAATACCTAGCAAGGCTCTCATTCAGATTTGACAGAGAAATCAAAAGCTTTACATACAGGCAAAAACTAAGAGAATTCAGCACCACCAGACCACCCTTGCAACAAATGCTAAAGGAATTTCTCTAGGTGGAAGAAAAGGGCCACAACTAGAAACAATAAAATTATGAAGGGGAAACCTCACCAGTAAAAGCAAACATGCAGTAAAGGTAGGAAATTATCCACACACAAATATGATATCAAAACCAGCGATAATGAGAGGAGGAGAGTACAAATGCAGGGTATTGTAAATGCATGTGAAATTAAAAGAACAGCAACTGAAAACAATCTTGTATATAGATAGACTGCTATGCCAAAACCTCATGGTAACCACAAACTGAAAATCTACAATAGATAAACACACAAAAAAGAAAAAGGAATCCAACACAACAGTAATTTTTTTCATCAAATCAGAAGAGAACAAAGGAGGAAGAGAAGAAAAAAACCCTACAAAAACCAATCCAAAATTATTTAACAAAATGGCAACAAGAACATACATATTGAGAGTTACCTTAAAAGTAAACAGATTAAATGCACCAACCAAAAGATATAGACTGGCTGAATGGATACAAAAATAGGACCCATATATATGCTGTCTACAAAAGACCCGCTTCAGATCTCAGGACACATACAGACTGAAAGTGAGGGGATGGAATAGATATTCCATGCAAATGGAAATCAAAAGAAAGCTGGAATAGCAATACTCATAACAGAAAAAACAGAGTTAAAACTGTTGCAGGAGACAAGAAGGACACTGCATAATGATCAAAGGATCAATCCAAGAAGAAGATATAACAATTATAAATAAATACGCACCCAAAATAGGAGCACCTCAATACATAAGGCAAATGCTAACAGCTACAAAAGAAGAAATCAACAGTAACACAATAATAGTGGGGGACTTTAACACCCCCCTTTCATCAATGGACAGAGCATACAGACAGAAGATCAAAAAGGAAACACAGGCCTTAAATGATGCATTAAAAAAGGTGTATTTAATTAATATTAACAGATTATTCCATCCAAAAACTGCAGAATACACATTCTTCTTAAGGGCACATGGAACATTCCCCTGGAGAGATCACATGCTGGGGTCATAAAGCAAGCCTCAATAAATTTAAGAAAATTGAAATTGTGTTAAGCATATTTTATGACCACAGCACTATTACATTAGAAATCAACTACAAGAAAAAGAATGCTGTAAAAACCCACAAACACATGGAGGCTACACAATACACTACTAAGCAATTAATGGATCACTGAAGAAATCAAAGAAGAAATCAAAAAATAGAGACAAATGAAAAAGAAAGCATGGCAATCCAAAATTTATGGGATGCACCAAAAGCCATTCAAAGAGGGAAGTTTACAGCAACACAATCTTACCTGAGGAAACAAGAAAAATCTCCAATAAAAAACCTAACTTTACACCTAAAGCAACTAGAGAAAAAAGAACAAACAAAACCCAAAGTTGGTAAAAGCAAAGAAATCATAAAGATCAGAGCAGAAATAAATGAAATAGATAGAAATGAAGAAAACAATAGCAAAGATTAATGAAACTAAAAGCTGGTTCTTTAAGAAGATAAAATTGATAAACCTTTAGCCAGACTTATCAAGAAAAAAGGGAAAGGGCTCAAATCAATAAAATTAGAAATGAAAACAGAGAAGTTATAGGAGCACCACAGAAATACAATGAATCATGAGAGACTACTAGAAGCAACTATATATCAATAAAATGGACATCTTAGAAGAAATGGATAAATTCTAAGAAAGGTACAATCTCCCAATACTGAACCAGAAAGAAATACAAAATATGAACAGACCAATCACAAGTAAAGATATTGAAACTGTGATTTAAAAACTCCCAAGAAACAAAAGTTCAGGACCAATGGCTTCACAGGTGAATTTTGTCAAATATTTAGAGGAGTTAACACCTATTCTTTTGAAACTTTCCAAAAAATTGCAAAGGAAGAAATACTCCCAAGCTCATTCTATGAGGCCACCATCATCCTGATACCAAAACCAGACAAAGATACTGCAAAAAAAGAAAATTACAGTCCAATATCACTGATGAACACAAATGCAAAAATCCTCAACAAAATGATGGCAAACCAAATCCAACAATATATTAAAAGAATCATACACCATGATCAATTGGGATTTATCCTAGGGATGCAAGGATTCTTCAACCTGAAGAACAAAAATCATATAATCATCTCAATAGATGCAGAAAAAGCTTTTGACAAAATTCAACACCCATTTATGATAAAAACTCTCCAGAAAGTTGCCATAGAGGGAAACTGCCTCAACATAATAGCCATATAGGAGAAACCCACAGCAAACATCATACTCAATAGTGCAAAGCTGAAAGTATTTCCTCTAAGATCAAGAACAGGACAAGGCTGTCCAGTCTCATCACTTTAATTCAACATAGTTTTGGAAGTTCTACTCAAGGAAAAGAGAGAATAAAAAGAAATAAAAGGAATCTAAATTGAAAAAGAAGTAAAACTGTCACTGCAGGTGACATGATACTATACACAGACTACACTAAACTATTAGACCTCATTAATGAATTCAGTAAAGTTGCAGGATACAAAATTAATTCTCCAGAAATATCTTGCATTTCTATACACTAAAAATGAATGATCAGAAAAAGAAATTAAGGAAACAATCCCATTTATCATCACATCAAAAAGAATAAAACACCTAGGAGTAAGCCTACCTAAGGTGGCAAAAGATCTGTACTCACTCTACAAACTATAAGATGCTGATGAAAGAAATTGAAGATAACATAAATGGAAAGATATACCATGTTCTTGGATTAAAAGAATCAATATTTTCAAAGTGACCATACTCCCCAAGGCATTCTACAGGTTCAACGCAATCCCTATCAAATTACCAATGGCATTTTTCACTAAACTAGAACAAAAATTTTTCAAATTTGTGGGGAGACACAAAAGATCTCAAATAGCCAAAGCAATCTTGAGGGGAAAAAAGAAAAGGAGCTGGAGTAATCAGGCTCCCTGACTTCAGACTATACTTCAAAGCTACACTCATCAAAATAGTATGGTACTGGCCCAAAAACAGAAATATAGATCTGTGGAACAGGATACAAAGCCCCAAAATAAATCCATGTCCCCTTGGTCAATTAATCTATGACAAAGGAGGCAAGACTATACAATAGAGACCTAAATATAAGACCAGATACTATAAAACTCTTAGAGGAAAACATAGGCAGAACACTCTTTGACATAAATTGCAGCAATATCTTCTTTTGATTGATCTCCTAGAGTATTGGAAATAAAAAAAATAAACAAATGGGACCTAATTAAACTCGAAAGCTTTTGCACACCAAAGGAAACCATAAAACAAACAGACAATACACAGAGTGGGAGAAAATATTTGCAAATGATGTAAGGGATTACTCTCCAAAATTTACAAACAGCTCATGTGGCTCAATATCAAAACAAAAAACCAAAAAACAAACAAACAACCCAGTCAAAAAATGGGCAGAAGACCTAAATAGACATTTCTCCAAAGAAGACAAAAAGATGGCCAAAAAGCACATGTAAAGATTCTGAACATCACTGATTATTAGAGAAATGCAAATCAAAACTACAATGAAGTATCACCTCACACAAGTAAAACCATCATCAAAAAGTCTACAAACAATAAATGCTGGAGAGGGTGTGGAGGAAAGGGAACCCTGCTGTTGGTAGGAATGTAAATTGGTACAGCTGCTATGGAGAACAGTATGGAGGCTCCTTAAAAAAACTAAAAATAGAGCAACCACATAATCCAGCAATCCCATTCCTGTGCATATGTCTGGAGAAGAACATAATTCGAATAGATACATGCACCCCAATGTTCACTGCAGTGGTGTTTACAATAGCGAAGACATGGAAGCAACCTAAATGTCCACTGACAGATGAATGGATAAAAAAATGTGGTACATGTATACAATATTACTCACTCATTAAAAAGAATGAAATAATGCCATATGAAGCAATAGGGATGGACCTGGAGATTATCATACTAAGTGAAGTAAAGCAGAGAGAAAGACAAATATCATATGATATCGCTTATATGTGGAATCTAAAAAAAAAGATACCAATAAACTCACTCACAAAACAGAAACAGACTCACAGACTTAGAGAATGTACTTATGGTTACCAGGGGGAATGTTGAAGGGAATGGATAGATTAGGATTGACATATACACGCTGCTATATTTAAAACAGATAACCAACAAAGACGTCTGTATAGCATAAGGAACTATGCTCAACATTCTGTAATAATGGGAAAAGAACTAAATGGGAAAAGAACTTTAAAAAAATACATACATGTATATATATAACTGAATCATATACTGTACATTTGCTGTTCACCTGAATGTAACACAACATTGTCAATCAACTATACTCCAATATAAATAAAAATTTTAAAAAAACAGTTGTTTTAAGAAACTTTCCTTTGGATACATTCTGTTCCCTACTGTACATAGTATTGATACTAACATCTTTCACATAGTATAGATGACATTCTTGTAGACATTCAGCCTTTCCATGGATGTTGCCTGTTAAGGCAGTTATAGAGGGAATACACACAATTTAGTTTAGGGTTCTATGCTAATCTTGGAAGATGAAATACTGTGTATTTTCTATGCTTTCCTTACTCAATACAGACTAAAAAAATATATAAAGATGGACAATTATTAGAAAATTTCCCTCTTTTCCTTTTGGCTATATAAGATTAAGATTCTTTAACAAAATCCACATCACTTCCAAATTCCATTTAATTATAAACCCTCTTCTAGTAGAGGGAGTAGGCTGATTCAGGAGTTTAAAGTGTGGGCATAATATATGAGATCATAACAAATGTCCCTTTTTGAAAAGAACTTAACAAAAGAAGTGGAAAAAAAAAAAACTTTCCTAAAGTTAACATTTTCAATTTGATTCAAAAGGGAACTATATATACATAAAATAAGTAATGGCATAAAAATTGAGAAAAGAGAATCAATCATAGATATGAAAACTGTAATTGTTGAGGAAATAAACTCAATGGAGTTTTACTAACATTTAATGGAAATAGTGACTATTGACACGACAAACTATTTCAGAACATAGAGAAGAAAGATTAAAAGACTAGGAGCATGAAAATTTCATGCACTTACCATTTCCAAAAGAGAAAAAGTTTCTCAAAAAAAGTATTCTATCCTTTCAAAAACATATACCTATAAACTTAATAGGTATTAAACACCATTAGGCATCAGAAAAATGCAAAACCACAAAGCCAGCAACAATTTTTAGTGAGGATATGGAATGATCTCATATGTTATTCATAGGTAGGAGGGTAAAACAGTACAATGACTTTAGGAAAAAAAAGTCCTGCAATTTCTTATAAAATTAAATATGCATTTACTATATGACCACACATTTCTATTCCTAGTTATGTTTCCAAGAGAAATAAAAATATATGCCTACAAAAAGAGTTGTAAAAGTATGTTCAGAACAGCTTTATTCACAATAGAAAAATAAAAAGGACCAAATGTCCAATAATAATAGATAAACATGTTTTAGTATATTTGTACAATAGAATACTACTCAACAATAAAAAAGGAAGACACACACAGCAACATGAGTAAATGGGGAAACTCTTCCAAATATATTTAACAAGGCCAGCATAACCCTGAAACCAAAACCAGATGAGAATGCCCTCCCCTCCAAAAAAAAACTACAGGTCAAAATCCCTGATAAACATAGAAGCAGAAATCTTCAGCAAAATGCTAGTAGAGCAATTTCAGCAATACATTAAAAGGATTATACACCATGATGAAGTGGGACTTACTTCAGGGATGCAAGGATGGTTCAACATCCACAAATCAGTCAGTGTGATAAATCATATTAACAAAATGAAGGATTAAAATCATACAATTATCTTAATATTTGCATAAAAACCATTTGACAAAATCCAACATCCATTTATGACAAAAACTCTCAACAAAGTGGGTATAGAGGGAACATTCCTCAACAAAATAAAGACCATATGTGACAATCCCACAGCTAACATCATATTCAGTGGTGAAAAGTTGAAAGTTTTTCCTCTAAAATCAGGAACAAGACAAGATGTCCATTTTCATCACTTTAATTCTACATAATAGTGGAAGTCGTAGACCTATCAGTTTGGCAAGAAAAAGAATAAATAGGCATCCACATTGGAAACGAAAGTGTAGAATTGTCACTATTTGCAGTTGACATGTTATATATTAAAAATAAACTAAAAATCTATCAAAAACTGTTGTAACTAATAAATGAATTCAATAAAGTTACAGGATACAAAAATCAATACAGAAAAATCTGCATTTCTTTACACTAATAATAAAGTACTAGAAAGAGAAATTAGGGAAAAAATCTCATTGGCAATAGCATTAATATAATATTTAGAAATTTAACCAAAGAAGTTAAAGACCTATATGTTGAAAACTATAAGACACTAATGACAAAATTGAAAACAAATAAATGGAAAAATATTCCACGCTCATAGTTTGGAAAAATTAATATTATGAAAATGTTCATACTACACAAAGCAATATACAGATTTAATGCAATCCTTATCAAAAGCCCAATGGTATTTTTCACAGAAATAGAACAATTCTACATGTATATGGAACCACAAACAAAAACCCTGAATAGCCAAATCAACCTTGAGAAAGAAGAAGAAATCTAGAGGCATCATGGTCCCTGATTTCAAACTACATTACAAAGCCATTGTAATAGTATGATATTGGCATAATAAACAGACACATACGTCAATGATATAAAGATCCCAGAAATAAAGTGTGCACATATGGTCAATTAATTTACGATAAAAAAAAAGAAAGGCCAAGAGTACGATGCGGAAAGAACAGTCTCTTCAATAAATGCTGTTAGGAAAAATGGACAGCCACATGCAAAAGAATGAACCACTATCTTACACCATACACAAAAATTAACTCAAAATGGAATAAATACTTAAACGTAAGACATGAAGCTATAAAAACTCCTAGAGGAAAATGTAGGTGGTAAACTCCTTGATATTAATCTTGGTGACAGTTTCACTCAAAAATGAAAGCAAAAGCAACAAAAGCAAAAATAAACAAGTAGGCCTACATCAAACTAAAAATCTTCTGCACAGCAAAGGAAACCAACAACATGAAAGGTGACCTATGGAAGGGAGAAAATATTTTCAAATTGTATGTCTGATAAAGGGTTGATATCCATAATATTCAGAATGCAAACAACTCAGTATTTTAAAAATTCTGTTTAGAAAATGGGCAGAGTATCTAAATGGACATTTTCCCAAAGAATGCATACAGACAGCCAAGAGGTACATGAAAAGATATTCAACATCACTAATTATGCGAATCAAAACCACAATGAGATATTAGATCACAAATGCTAGAGTGGCTATTATCAAAAAGACAAAAAACAACAAGTGTTGGCAAGGATGTGGAGAAAAAGGAACTCTTGTGCACTGTTGGCAGGAATATAAATTGGTTTGGCCAGCATTTAAAACAATATTGGTTCCTTTAAATTTTTTAAATAGAAATACCATATCAACCACCAACAATTCCACTTCTGGGTATTTATCCAAAGAAAATGAAAACAGTAATTAGGAAAGATATATATCTCATGTTCATTGCAGCATTATTTACAATAGCCAAGATACGGAAACAACCTAAGTGTACATTAATAAATGAGCAGAAAAATAAAGGGTGATATATATGTATGTATATTTGATATAATAATTGTGACATATATATATATAAAGTATACAATGAAATATTAGTCATAAAAGAGAATGAAATCTTGCCATTTGCAACAACATGGATGAACCCTGAGGGCATTCTGCTAAGTGAAATATGTCAGACAGAGATAGAAATATTGTATTATCTTTCTTATGTATAGAATCTAAAAAAAAAAAAAAAAAAAAAACCAAAACAATCTCATAGATACTGAGAAGAGATTGATGGCTGCAAGAGGTGGGGAGTAGGGGTTGGGAGAAATGGTTGAACTCTTTTTTTTTTCTTTTAGTTTAGATTGTTTTTTAATTTCAAAAACTACCACATTTCACTACAAAGAATTCCTTTGAAAACCAGCTTGTTTTAGGGCTGGGAGAGATGGTAACTACAAGATGAACCTGGAATAATTTTGTATGTGAAAGTTAGGAAGTGTTCCTCAAATGATCTGGAAATATATAGAGGACATAAAAGTACCTCAAAGGGGCTCCCACTGGCTAAATTTGGAAAAATTTAATCAAAGTAAATATTCATTCTCATGAATAATAACCCAATGTAAAAAACAGGAATACATGAATCCACCTTGATGTAAACAAACGCATAAAATATCATTAAATGTAGGAGAAAAGAATAGAAGCAAGAAATACCTGTAATTAATTAATATATTAATAAAATATAAAATAGCTTGTTCCTTCAAAAGAATCATAAAATCACATAATATCTTAAATAAAATCAAGGGCAAAAAATAGCAAAATCACAGTTAGAATAAATGGAAATAACCATAGATTTGGAGATTATTTATTATAAATAAAACAATAATTATCAATAAAATTGGTTTATTTTTAAAACTCTCATTGTATTATAAGTTCTGAGAAGTCAGGAATTGTCTCAACTTTACTCACCGTTATATGATCAATGCCTAATACAAAAATAAGTAGCCAATAATTATCTATTGAACATACACACATAATACCAATGAATAAATGAGTATTCTTTCATGTTAATCCATTAAAGAGGGAAAAGCAACATACTCATATTCATAAGGAAATAAAAGTGAAAACAATGAATATGTATATTTCTCATACCTCTAACTAGCAAAAATCAAAATATTTTTTGAGATTAGTTGTTTTCAACTTTGCAGGAAAATGGTAATCTCATACACTGCTGCTAGGAGTTTAAATTGGTAGAGCCACTGGCAAGAGATATGGAAATATTAACATTCAATGTTCTATTGTTTCACAGAAAAATCAGATTTCTATATATCTTCTCTAGAAAGTATTCAAATATGGGCACAATAAGCATATATAAGAATATTCCTGCAACATGGTCAATAGTAACTAAAGAAGAGGAAAAATTACTAAAGCCTACCAACATGTCCAGTCTTGTGGACCTGACTAAAATAAATAAATCATATGAAATCCATCCTATAGCTGCTATTTATACAACCTTTCAAAGTAATGAAGTAAGGACTAAATGTGCTGACAGGAAGGTCTACAAGATATATTAACCAAAGTGAAAATAGGTTGCCTAACAATGTACACAAAGGTATTTACATAAACAATAATAACATGGTGTATTTCTTTGGATGTTTTAAAATACAGACTACTGAAATATATTACCTACAGACTGCTGTCATACTACTTCCCTAGCTCTATTTAAAATAAGACGTATATCTGATATGCTTTAGGTGAAACTTCTAAGGAAACAGATTTGATTAATGAAAGGCACTTCCATACTTTGTTTACTTTTTAATTCTAAAAGTTGATATAACCTATATTGTTCACTTTTTTCATATTGAATTTTGACTTTTAAAATATCTTTCACTGAAGAGAATGCTCTAAAATTACTCTTCTGTTTACATAGCTTAGATATGAATTCTACTAGTGAGTAGCATTTTGGGGGTTGTCAAATATGGCAAGGGAAAGCCTATGTGGGTGGGCAAAATTTTCTGCTTTCCAAGTTGCAAAAACCACTTTGAAATCATTATCTTGTCTGATCATAAACATATTTATTTCTTATAAAATGATTTTAGTACAGTTTCTTAAACAATTGTAACTAAGAAGTCTCCTGTGGATATGAAATGTGAGTTGACTTATTTGAAGTTTTTATTCAGTCTTACAGAATTTTTTTCTTCTCTATTTGGTACTATTCAATTAAAGCTATTTATAAACTCTTTTTAATTAGCTGCAGAATTATAGTCCAGTTTGCACTACCCACTGTATATTTATATTTTGAAAACTACATATGCGAAATGCTGTACTTACTGAGCAAAGAGTACCCTGCTGGTGAACATTGACTTAGGCTATCAGAGATGTAAAAGAAAAGAACTAGGCAAACCTAAATAGAGACTGTTGAATGCTTCAATTTCACCTGCCACTAACCCACCAAGTGGGACACTCTATTTGTTGAGAAATGCTGTGCCAAGGATATCACATTTAATGGCTTTGGCAAGAAGAATGATTTTCATCAGCTGTAACAAACAAGTTCCTCATCTCCAACCCTACCATCTGTCCTCCTGGTTCCCACCCAGAACTCTATATACGGGCTCAATTGAACAGGTTTCAGACTGCCTAAGGTCACTGCACAATCAACCTTAACAGATGGCATCACAGCGAACATCTAAACTGTAGCAGTGGCCAAATGCAGAGGATAATCCTCATTGCTAAGGAAGAATGCCCTCTGTGCATGCCGCCCTGATGTTCTGATTCTACTAAACATTTCATGTGAAAATAAGTCTTCATAGTCTTTAATATTAATAGCTTAAATGGCTAAGTCTTTGCACTAATTTGCCAGTGCATTTCTATCTTAAATCTTGTTTCTAGTATTTTCATTGTTATAGTATAATTAGATAAAGGGTATACTCTGAGATAATATCTACTATTAATGACCCTCAGTATGTGTGTGTATATATATATATATTTAAGGTCCTCAGAATATATATATACATATACATATATATATTATATATATTTAAGAGAAGAAATAGGCTAGGCATGCTTTTTTTTTTAAGACATCAGTGTGTACTGAAAAACAATACAGTTAGATGTTAAAATAGTCACCCAAAGCTTAAGATAATCCTAAGCAATTGATGATGAACACAGCATCTTTTTAAGTTTAAAATGAGTCCTAAGTAGAACTATGTAGGACTACTTAGGACTAAAACTAGTCCTAAATAAGACCCATATGCCCATACTCATCTGCAGCTGATTGATATTCTCACTTGATATCTCCACATCATTTCAAGTTCAACAGCCAAAGACATTATTCTTCCTCTCAAAGTAGCTGTAATTTCTAATTTCTATGTTTATGTTATGAGTAGTTTCATTCCATCATCACCTAGCTTTATTATTTGGAGACAGAAGATTCTGGAATTTAAAGTTCATCCATTCTCTTTCTCCCTCAATATTAACACCCCTAGCCATTTATGCCATCATGTCCCAATAATTCTAGAAGCCAAATTTATATCCTTTAAGTGGAAACTGGGGATATTCTTTCTGAAGAAGGTAGTGAAATCTTAGAACTCCCAGTGAAAAGGGTCAGAGAGAATTTCCTATGACAAAAACTTCCATTCACAAGCCTTGTTATACACACTGAAGAATGGAAGGTAGAGTTGAGAAAAAATATATAAAATTAGAATAAAAATTAAGTCAATGGAAAATAGGCAGGAAAAATTAAAGAAATTATATAGCATCAGCCCCAAAATATCAAAAGCTAAATAAAAGGAAATATAAAAACAAAAAAAGGAGAGGCAATTATTAATAAAAGTTTAAATAAATTTCCTAGAATGTAAAGATATTAATTTTCAAACTACAGGGGTTTGTAAAGTGCCTCTGAAGTCCTACACTACTACACTATGGCATTTTATCATGATATTTCAGGATAATAGGGACATAGAGAAGATCATAATAACTGCCAGAGAGAACAGAACAGGCCACATAAAAGGATTAAAAGCCAGAATAGCCACTGGAAGCTGGAAGACAATAGATCAATGCCTTTGCATTTGGGGGGGGGGGGAATTTACTTAATTATTTGCCTGTTTTCAGATTTCTAAGTGTATGAGTTCAATAAAGATGATTTTTGATAAGTAAATTATCACAAATTTACCTCTAGAAATTCTTAATGTTCTTCTCCACAAAACAGGTATAAACCAAGAAAAAGAAGGACTTAGTGTGAAATAACTAGCCCAGATCACAGGATCAGGAGAGTGCAAAAAGGTGGTCTTCAAGAAAATTAAAACAAAAACAAAACTTGTAGAGTCCCTGATGTGTTTATGTGGAAGATAACACTGTTGGCCAAGAGAGTCGTTCAGATTTTTCCGTAACATCTTACAGAAAAACCCAAATGAACATTTTGGCCAACCCAATATTTAGAGGTTTTACAATTCTCATCTAAATTTAAGAAGAAATTACATAGAAAATTAAGCAGAGAGAGAGAGAGAGGAAACAAAGGAAAGGGTACCTTAATACAATAGTGTCTTAAGGTAGTCAGTTATAGTCAATATAAGGAAAACACTGTATGTTTAATCAAAAATTGTGATATACTTAATTGGGAAAAGGAAGGGAGATTAAATATGAACTTTGGATAGTGGTTAAGCAAGCTAAATTCTTATTACCATAGTAGAAAATCAAAGTGTCTAAAATTGATAAAAAGGATATTTGAAGAATATAGTCTACAAATATGGAGGTAGACACCACAATAAACAGATTAAATATTAGATGAAGAAAACACAAAGTTGGGGAAATGTAAGTATATGTCTTAGAGTAGAATTTTTCCTTAAAATCATGGTTATCCATTAATGTAATAAAATAATTATCAACATAAATGGAAAAATAATAAAAATTAAAACATAAGAGTAGATGCTTACAGGAGAAAGAGAATGAAGAATGAGGGGAAAACTACTAAAATAGATTCAAAGAGGGGTTATACCTGAACTTCAGATATTACTACATTATGAAATGAAGAAAAACTCTAATAAGTCCAATTATCTACTCCTGTGCTAAAAGAAAAAACAAAAAGACAACAGAAACGGAAGAAGAGAGGGTGAGAACTCAAGAAAACATAAAAGAAGAGAATTGTAAAAATATAAGTATACCAGTATCAGCAGGCTAGGCTCAGAAAGCTATAGGTAAGTTATTAGACCCAGTGGGAGTGGAATGGCTGTAATGACTTTAAAGAGGGAATAAAAATTGTTCTGTGTGAAAACTCTAGCCAGTATCTTCAGCATTGCACTTTTGACTATTATTCAGGGAAGGATAGACCATTAAACCCACCCCCCCCCCCATGTATGTGTACACACACACACTCCTATATAAAATGAGTAAAAGTTTACTTCTTCTGGCTGAAGTGGGAATGGAAACCTCAATTACCCTGTCTTTCCCATCAACCTCACCAAGGCAGTTGTTCTTATTCTAATCTAGAATCATAGATCTCTCAGAACTCTGAGAACTCAACTGTGAAACCAACGGTCTAATGCAACACAGATTTTCTATTTGAAGTCACTGAGGATAGAAAGGATATATTATTTTCCAAGGTTTAATTCAGCAGAATTTAACCAAGTATGCTACTACCCAGGTCTACGTTCTTTACCAAAATGCCTCTCTTATTCTTCTTTTACATTCAACTCAGTTTTAATTCAGAGATTCTTAGTTGGTCACTTAATTTAACTTTATTCACACAGAATTCATTTCACACCTCTCAACCAAACCCACTTTCTTAAAATGCTATTTCTAACATGACATTTGCCATGTTATTTTTTATGTATTTGTGAAATTTATCAGGCTTAATAACCAGGTTATACTAACATTCATACAACTGCATATTGTTAGTTTTTTCTATATTATAGAAAAGAAATATCTGTCAACATTTTTCAAAGAATTACCTATAAATGTAACATGCCATTTTTGTATCAAACAATATTTTTATCAATATTTATAGTTATTCCTCAGGTTTTTCACGTTGTATTGAATTATTTTAAGGATATTAATGTATAGATATTTTCTCTTTATTACCACAAAAGGTATTATTTTTAATATTTTTATAATCTGTCATAACTGTTATTTTCTTTCTCCAACTTTTGAATTTATTTGCTCTTACTTTTCTTTACTCAGATTAGCTGATTCTGTCTCCTAGTTTTTTCAAGGAATAGGCTTATAGATTTATTCATGAAGTTATTTCTTTTCTACTCAATAATTCCAGAATATAGCTTTATTAAAATGGAAGTTATTTTCTCAAATTGACAAAGGAATGGAGTACTAAATTAATAAAAAGTTAAAGCAATAAATAAATTTTAAAAAGGGAGGAAATGGCTCAAACTCCAAGAAATAACCACCACTAATGCTTTGTGTGCAGACTTACAGTTTTGTTTTCAACATGTATTTATTTGTTTCTGAGTGTGTATTGATATATATAAAGAAACAGCAAGAGTCAAAGAGAGCCACACACAGAAAGACAGAGAAGAGCATTACTTGTTTTATAAAGTGGAGAACCTACTCTACAACCTTTTATTTGAACTTGATAATATTTATGAAGTATATTTTAAATTCCTACATATATGTAATTTCCAATTATAGAAAATTATCTCATATATCACTTCACACCTTTCAGAATGCCTATCATCAAAAAGAACACAAATCACAAATGTTTGTGAGGATGTGGGGAAAAGGGAACCCTCATACACTGCTGCTGGAAATGTAAATTGGTACAGCCACAGTGGAAAACAGTAGGGAGGTTTCTCAAAAAAACTAAAAATAGAACTACCATATGACCCAGAAATTCTACAACTGGGTATATACCCAAAAAACCCCAAAACACTAGTTCAAAAAGACACATGCACCCCAATGTTCATGGAACATTATTTACAGTTACCAAGGTATAGAAGTAACCTAAGTGTCCACGAATAG
Source organism: Hippopotamus amphibius kiboko (assembly GCF_030028045.1). Classification (NCBI taxonomy): domain Eukaryota; kingdom Metazoa; phylum Chordata; class Mammalia; order Artiodactyla; family Hippopotamidae; genus Hippopotamus; species Hippopotamus amphibius. The sequence continues at coordinate 167,981,522 of NC_080187.1, read as the reverse complement.
ATGAGTGGATAAAGAAGATGTGTATATGTACAATGGAATACTACTCAGCCAGAAAAAGAATGAAATTATCATTTGCAGCAACACAGATGGACTTGGAGGGCATTATGTTAAGTGAAATAAGTCAGGTGGAGAAAGATAAATACTATATGATACAGTTTTAAGAGGGAATTTCATAGCAGTAAATGCCTATCTCAAGAACAAGAAAAATTTCAAATAAACAACCTAACTTTACACTTCAAAAAAACTAGAAAAGAATAAAGCCCAAATTTAATAGGAAAAAGGAAATAACACAGTGAAAAAAAGTGAAATAGAGACTACAAGGATAAGGGGAAAGATCAATGAAACTAAGAGCTGCATCTTGGAAAAGATATACAAAATTGACAAATCCTTAGACTCAAATAAGAAAAAAGAGGGGACTCAAATAAAATCAGAAATAAAAGAGGAATCATTACAACAAATTCCACAGAACTAAAAAAGATCACAACAGATTACTATGTACAAAATTACACCAACACGTTTTGCAATCTGAAAGAAATGGATACATTTCTAAAAACATACAACTTACCAAGACTGTATTATGAATAAATATAAAATCTGAATAGGCCTATTACTAGCAAGGAGATTGTCAGTAATTAAAAACTCACAACAAACAAAAATCCAAGACCAAACAGCTTCACTGATGAATTCCACCAAACAATCAAAAAAAAAAAAAAAAAAGAAAAACCCACAAATTTTTCCAAAAAACAGAACAGAAAAGAACACTTTCCAAACTAATTTTATGAGGCAAGCATTACCCTTATACCAAAACTATTGAAGAATGCACAAAAAAATAAAATTACAGGCCAATATCCCTGATGAACAAAGATGCAAAAATCAACAAAATACAGGCAAACCAAATTCAATAGTGTATAAAAAACTTTATATATTAAAAATATATAAAATATATTAAAAGGATCATACACAATAATCAAGAAGGATTCCAGGGATACAAGAATGTTTCAATATTTGCAAATCAATCAATGTGATATATGATATTAATAAATGAAAGATAAAAATCATATGATCATCCAAATAGATGCAGAAAAAGCACTTGACAAAATTCAATATCCATTTATAAAAACTCTCAACAAGGGATCAGAAAAGATGGCAGCATAGAGGGATATGGAATGCATCCCTCTCCACAGATGCATTGGGAACGCACCAAAAGACACAATAAATCCCACAGAGAACCAAATGAACACCAGCAGACGACCTTGGACACCAGAAAGGACCGCATGGATTCCAACATAACCGGTAGGGAGGCATCTACGATGGCCCAAAGAGGGTGAAAAGGCTGAGCTGTGGCAGATGGGAGGGAGTGAAAAACACACGGAGGGTCCGCACCACAGCTCAGCGTTCCCGGACTGAGACATCGATTGACAGCTGAACAGAGGGTCCGGGAGCGGGAGCGTGGGAACTGGAGAGCTGGTTCAGGATAAGAAAAATTGTTGCTAGTAAGGTGACTGACCAAGAGGACAGGAGGGAAGCGGTCCATGGCGAGGAGTGCCTGCCCCTGAGAGCTGCCCAGCCATGATGGCAGCTGGATGCTGCAGGCTCACGTGGCAGGGAGGAGCCACGGGCATAGCCTCTCTCTCTCTCTCTTTCAGTGCCTGCAGCAGGCAGTGGAGGGACCCCTGTGGGCCACCTAAGGCAATCAGGGATAACAGGGACCCTCAGGGTGGGCTAGCTTAAAACCCCTTGGAAAGCCGGCAGCAGGGAGGCTGCCGAGAACAAAGAAGCCCAGGTAGAGGCCCAACTCTGAGACATTCTGTTTACAGCTGAGCCATCAGTGTCTCTCTGCATCAAGCAACTCCAAGCCCAACTGAAATGTCAGAGTGCCACTGCTCACTCACTCCCAGGGAAAGGAGCCACTATTATACCCTCTCCCTCCCCACACACCAATGCTTACAGATGCACAATAAAGGAAGCTCTGCTGGTCACAGAATAATACAACAAACCCAAGGTGAGTAGAAGGACACTTACAGCTGAGACTCTAAAGAAACAGAAATATTAGTATTAATTCTACTGAACTGGTCCATTCTGGGATCAGTCCCAGTTTTGTTTTGTTTTTTATTAATTACAATCTTAGTCCTAAGGGATCTACAAGTTTTATAACATATTTTTTATTCTATTTTTTATTCTATTTTTATTTTTAGCTTTTTTATATACTTCTATTTCTAGCTAACATTTTGGTAGTACAGACTATATATCTCTCCTACTTTCCTTTCATCTCTATTCTTTATACATTTCTATTACCTTCTTTTTATTTACATATTTCAAGGCACAATATGATCTTCTGTTCCCCTGTCCTCCATCCATTTTTATTTTATTTTATTTTATCATGTAAGCAACACTATCGATCTGCTCAAACTCCTTGCTCTATTCTCCAGATGACACACCGCCTTGGTATTTAATATTGTTTTTGTCATTATCTTAATTCTTAGTACAATTGTCTAATTTCATTCTGAGAATCTCCATTCTCTCTGGTGGTACGCTAGCTCTTTTCTATATTTGATCCTAGCTTTCAATATCTCCCTGGATTTCTGTTTGTAAATGTAAGGTGTTATTTGTTTGTTTGTTTCTTTTGCTTTTGTTTCTGTTTTGGTTTTCATTCTCTGTTGGGTTTCTCTTTGAATATCTGATAGCACACTGGGGTTCTTCGGTCAGGTGTTTCCAGAGCCTTATGTCCTAATGGATTCAGTAATTGTGTGTCTTATACACGTATGTGTTCCCTAGACTTAGTATTTGTTTAGCCCAACAACCGGACATTAGTCGGGGGCTTCGACAGTCTTCTATAAACCCCTTTATCACTGGGACAAGCAACCCCAGAAGTTTAGACTATCATGAGGAAACAAAGAAACACCATGAAGGCAAAGGAGCAGGAAGAAAACCCACAAGACCAAATAAATGAAGAGGAAATAGGAAAAATGCTTGAAAAAGAATTTAGAGTAATGATAGTAAAAATGATACAAAATCTCGATAACAAAATAGAGAAAGTACAAGAAACAGTTTATAAGAACTCAGAAGAACTAAAGAACAAACAAACAGCAATGGATAACAAAATAAGTGAAGTTAAAAATACTCTAGATGCTATAACCAGCAGAATGACTGAGGCAGAAGAACGAATAAGTGAGTTGGAAGATAGAATGGGGGAAATAAACGCCACAGAGCAGGAAAAAGAAAACAGAATAAAAAGAATGGAAAACAGTCTCAGAGACCTCAGTGATAACATTAAGCGTACCAACATTCGAATTATAGGCATCCCAGAAGAAGAAGAAAACAAGAAAGGGTCTGAGAAAATATATGAAGAGGTTCTAGTGGAAAACTTCCCCAACATGGGAAAGGAAATAATGAACCAAGTCCAAGAAGCACAGAGAGTCCCATACAGAATAAACCCAAGGAGAAATACACCAAGACACATATTAATCAAACTAACGACAATTCAACACAAAGAAAAAATATTAAAAGCAGCAAGAGAAAAGCAACAAACAACATATAAGGGAAAACCCATCAGGATAACAGCTGACCTTTCTACAGAAACTCTGCAGGCCAGAAGGGAATGGCAGGATATACTGAAAGTCCTGAAAGAGAGAAACCTACAGCCAAGAATACTCTACCCAGCAAGAATCTCATTCAGATTTGAGGGAGAAATCAAAAGCTTTCCAGACAAGCAAAAGTTAAGAGAATTCAGCACCACCAAACCACCTTACAACAAGTGCTAAAGGAACTTCTCTAAGTAGGAAACACAAGAGAAGGAAAACACCTACAAAAACAAACCCAAAACAATTAAGAAAATGGTAATCGGAACACATGTCAATAATCACCTTAAATGTAAATGGATTAAATGCTCCAACCAAAAGACACAGACTGGCTGAATGGATACAAAAACAAGACCCTTCTATATGCTGCCTACAAGAAACCCACTTCAGACCAAGGGATACATAGAGACTGAAAGTAAAGGGATGGAAAAAGATATTCCATGCAAATGGAAGTCAAAAGAAAGCTGGAGTAGCCATACTCATATCAGACAAATTAGACTTTTAACTAAAGACTATTACAAGAGACAAGGAAGGACACTACATAATGATCAAGGGATCCAACCAAGAAGAACATATCACAATGGTAAATATCTATGCCCCCAACATAGGAGCACCTCAATACATAAGGCAAATGCTAACAGCCATAAAAGGGGACATCGACAGGAACACAATAATAGTGGGAGACTTGAACACCCCACTTATATCAATGGACAGATCATCCAAACAGAAAAGAAATAAAGACACACAAGATTTAAATGACACACTAGACCATCTCGACTTAATGGATATTTATAGGACATTCAATCCAAAAACGACAGAATACACTTTCCTCTCAAGTGCACACGGAACATTTTCCAGGATAGATCACATCTTGGGTCACAAATCAAAACTCAGCAAAATCAAGAAAAGTGAAATCATATCAAGCATCTTCTCAGACCACAACACCATGAGACTACATATCAATTACAGGAAAAAAACGGCAAAAAATATACAATCACATGGAGGCTAAACAATTCACTCTTAAACAACCAAGAAATCATTAAAGAAATCAAAGAGAAAATCAGAAAATATCTAGAAATAAATGACAACGAAAACACAACAACCCAAAACCTATGGGATGCAGCAAAAGCAGTTCTAAGAGGGAAGATTATAGCGATACAGTCCTACCTCAAGAAACAAGAAAAATCTGGAATAAACAACCTAACCTTACACCTAAAACAATTAGAGAAAGAAGGACATGGAAACCTCAAAGTGAGCAGAAGGAAAGAAATCATAAAGATCAGAGCAGAAATAAATGAAAAAGAAAGGACAGATCAAGCAAATATAAATGAAACTAAAAGCTGGTTCCTTGAGAAGATTAACAAAATTGATAAACCATTAGCCAGACTCATCAGGAAAAAAAGGGAGAAGATGCAAATCAACAGAATTAGAAATAAAAAAGGAGACATAACAATGGACACTGCAGAAATACAAAAGATCGTGAGAGACTACTACAAGCAACTATATGCCAATCAATTGGATAACCTGGAAGAAATGGATACATTCTTAGAAAAATACAATCTTCCAAGACTGAACCGGGAAGAAATAGAAACCATGAACAGACTAATCACAAGTATGGAAATTGAGGCAGTGATTAAAAATCTCCCAACACACAAAAGCCCAGGGCCAGATGGATTCAGAGGCGAATTCTATCAAACATTTCGAGAAGAGCTAACACCTATCCTTCTCAAATTCTTCCAAAATATAGCAGAAGGAGGAACACTCCCAAACTTATTCTACGAGGCCACCATCACCCTGATACCAAAACCAGGCAAAGATGTCACAAAAAAAGAAAATTACAGACCAATATCACTGATGAATATAGATTCAAAAATCCTCAACAAAATACTAGCTAACAGAATCCAACAACACATTAAAAAAAATCATACACCATGATCAACTGGCGTTTATCGCTGGGATGCAAGGATTCTTCAATATATGCAAATCAATCAATGTGATACATCATATTAACAAATTGAAGGATAAAAGCTATATGATAATCTCAATAGCTGCAGAAAAAGCTTTTGACAAAATTCAACATCCATCTATGATAAAAGCTCTCCAGAAAATGGGCATAGAAGAAAATTACCTCAACATAATAAAAGTCATATATGAAAAATCAAAAGTCAACATTGTTCTAAACGGGGAAAGTCAGAAAGCATTCCCTCTAAGAACAGGAACAAGACAAGGGTGTCCACTCTCACCACTATTTTTCAACATAGTTTTGGAAGTTTTAGCCACAGCAATCAGAGAAGAAAAAGAAATCAAAGGAATCCAAATTGGAAAAGAAGTAAAACTGTCACTCTTTGCAGATGACATGATATTATACATAGAAAACCTGAAAGACTCTACCAGAAAACTGCTAGCACTAATTGATGAGTTTAGTAAAGTAGCAGGATACAAAATTAATGCACAGAAATCTCTTGCATTCCTATACACTAACAACGGAAGAGCAGAAAAAGAAATTAAGGAAACTCTCCCATTTACCACTGCAACAAAAAGAATAAAATACCTAGGAATAAACCTGCCTAAGGAGGGAAAAGATCTGTATGCAGAAAACTTTAAGACATTGATGAAAGAAATCAAAGATGACACAAACAGATGGAGGGACATACCATGTTCCTGGATTGGAAGAATCAACATCGTGAAAATGATGGTACTACCCAAAGCAATTTACAGATTCAATGCAATCCTGATCAAATTACCAATGGCATTTTTCACAGAACTACCACAAGAAATCTTATGATTTGTAGGAAATGCAAAAGACCCTGAATAGCCAAAGCAATCTTGAGAAGGAAAGACAGAGTTGGTGGAATCAGGCTTCCTGACTTCAAACTATACCAGAAGGCCATGGTGATCAAGACAGTATGGTACTGGCACAAAAACAGAAATGAATGTCAATGGAATAGAAAAGAGAACTCAGAGGTAAGCCCAAATACATATGGGCACCTTATCTTTGACAAAGGAGGCAAGAAGATACAATGGAAAAAAGACAGCCTCTTCAATAAACAGTGCTGGGGAAATTGGACAGCTACATGTAAAAGAATGAAATTAGAACACTTCCTAACACCATACACAAAAATAAACTCCAAATGGATTAAAGACCTACATGTAAAGCCAGACACTATACAACTCCTAGAGGAAAACATAGGCAGAACACTCTATGACATACATCAAAGCAACATCCTTTTTGACCCACCTCCTAGAATCATGGAAATAAAATCAAGAATAAACAAATGGGACCTAATGAAACTTGAAAGCTTTTGCACAGCAAAAGAAACCATAAACAAGACAAGAAGGAAACCCTCAGAATGGGAAAAAATAGTTGCCAACGAAACAACGGACAAAGGATTAACTTCCAAAATATACAAGCAGCTCATGCAGCTTCATACCAAAAAAGCAAATAACCCAATCCACAAATGGGTGGAAGACCTAAATAGACACTTCTCCAAAGAAGACATACAGATGGCCAACAAACACATGAAAAGATGTTCAACATCACTAATCATCAGAGAAATGCAAGTCAAAGCCACAATGAGGTATCACCTCACACCAATCAGAATGGCCATCATCACAAAGTCTGGAAAGAACAAATGTTGGAGAGGGTGTGGAGAAAAGGAACTCTCCTGCACTGTTGGTGGGAATGTAAGTTGGTACAGCCACTATGGAAAACAGTTTGGAGGTTCCTTAAAAAACTAAAAAGAGAACTACCATATGATCCAGTAATCCCACTCCTGGGCACATACCCAGAGAAAACCATAATCCCAAAAGAAACATGTACCATAGTGTTCATTGAAGTACTATTTACAATAGCCAGGACATGGAAGCAACCGAAATGCCCGTCAACAAATGAATGGATAAAGAAGATGTGGTATATATATATAATGGAATATTACTCAGCTATAGAAAGGGATGAGATGGAGCTATATGTAATGAGGTGGATAGACCCAGAGTCTGTCATACAGAGTGAAGTAAGTCAGAAAGAGAAAGACAAACATTGTATGCTAACTCATATCTACGGAATCTAAAAATGGTACTGATGAACTCAGTGACAAGACAAGAATAAGGACACAGATAAAGAGAATGGACTGGAGATCTCGAGGTTTGGGGGCCAGGGGGTGACGGGGAAGCTGAGATGAAGTGAGAGAGTAGCATAGGCATATATATACTACCAACTGTAAAACAGATAGCCAGTGGGAAGTTGCTGTATAACAAGGGGAGTTCAGCTCAACGATGGATGATGCCTTGGAGGACTGGGATGGGGAGGGTGCAGGGGAGTCGAGGGAGGGAGGGGATATGAGGATATGTGTATAAATACAGATGACTGACCTTGGTGTACCTCAAAAACTGGTACAAGAGTGTAAAGCAATTATATTCCAATAAAAAAATTAAAAAAAAAACTCTCAACAGAGTAAATATAGAGGAAATACACCTCAACATAATAAAGTCCATATATGAAAAGCCCAAAGCTAACATAATGTTAAAAAGCTGAAAGATTCTTCTCTAAGACCAAGAGCAAGATAAGGATTCCCCCTCACCATTTTTACTCAACATAGTATTGGAAGTCCTAGCCAGAACAATTAGGCCAGAAAAAAAAAGTCACCCAAATGGGAAAGGAAGAAGTGAAACTGTCACTATTTGTAGTTGATATAATATCACATATAGTAAACCCTGAAGACGCCACCAAAATAATGTTAGAATAAACATATTCAGTAAAATTGCAGGATACAAAATCAGTATACAAACATCTGTTACATATTTTTACACTGATAACAAACTCTGAGGGGAATTAAGAAAACAATCACACTTACAATTGCACCAATAAGATTAAAATACCTAGGAGTAAATTTAACCACAATGGTGAAAGGCTGTTGAAAAGTATGTCATTAACTTAAAGAATTGAAGAAGAAATGGAAATATATTCTGTGCTTGTTGACTGTAAAAATTAATATTGTTAAACTGTCCATACTGTCCAAGCAATCTACAGATTCAATGTAATCTCTATCAAAATTCAGTCATTTTTCACAGAAAAAAAAATAACAAATCTAAATTTTTATAGAACCTAAAGACACTAAGTAGTCAAACCTACTGGTTTGAGAAAGAACAACAAATTTGGAGGCACCACACTCCCTGATTCCAAATAATATTACAAAGTTATAATCAAAATGATATGGTACCAGCATAAAATCAGACAAAGAGATCAATGGAACAGAATAGAGAAGCCATAAATAAATAAATAAAATTAATTTCTAACATAAGAGCCCAAAAATATATGCTGGGGAAAGGACAGTCTTTCAATAAATGGTGTTGAAAAACCTGAACAGACACATGTGAAAGAATGAAACAGGTTTCTTTAACTTCTCTTTCTGATTGCCGTTTGTGTTCACTGTCAGAGCATAGAAATGCAACAGATTTCTGTGCACTAATTTTGTATCCTGCAACTGTACCAAATTCATTGAGAAGCTCTAGTAGTTTTCTGGTGGCATCTTTAGGTTTTCTGTGTATAGTATCATGTCATCTGCAAACAGTGATAGTTTTACTTCTTCCTTCCAATTTGGATTCCTTTTATTTCTTTTTATTGTATGACTGCTGTGGCTGGGACTTTCAATACCATGTTGAATAAAAGTGGCAAGAGTGGGCATCCTTGTCTTATTCCTGATCTTAGAGGAAGTGCTTTCAGCTTTTCATCACTGAGTACATGTTAACTATGGACCTGTCATTTATGGCCTTAATTATACTGAGGTATGTTCCCTCAATGCCCACTTTTTAGAAAGCTTTATAATAATTGCATGTTGAATTTCGTTAAAAGCTTTTTCTGCATCTATTGACATGACCATATGGGTTTTCTCTTAAATTTGTTAATGTGGTGTATCACATTGACTGATTTCCAGATATTGAAAAATCCTTGCATTCCTGAAATAAATTCTGCTTGACAATGGTGCATGATCCTTTTAATGTACTGTTGGATTCTGTTTGCTAATATTTTCTTAAGAATTTTTGAATCTATGTTCATCAGTGATATTGGCCTGTAATTTTCTTTTTTTGTGATTTCGTCTTGTCTGGCTGGTTTTGTATCAGGGAGATAGTGGCCTCATAGAATGAGTTTGGAAGTGTTTCTTCCTCTGCAATTTTTGGGAAGAGTTTGAGAAGAATAGGTTAAATCTTCTCTAAATGTTTGGGAGAATTCACCTGTGAAGCCTCCTATTCCTGGATTTTGTTTGTTGGGTATTTTTTATTACTGATTCAATTTTATTACTGGTATTTTGGTCTGCTTATATCTTCTATTTCTTCCAGTTTAGTTTTGGGAGATTGGACATTTCCAGTAATGTGTCCATGTCTTCTAGGTTGTTCCTTTGAATGGCATATAGTTGTTCATAGAAGTCTCTTATAATAATTTGTTTTTCTATGGTGTCAGTTGTAACTTCATTTTCATTTCTGGTTTTCTTAATTTGGCCCTCTCTTTTTTTCTTGATGATTCTAGCTAAAGGCTTATCAATTTTGTTACCTTCTTAAAGAATCAGCGCTTAGTTTCATTAACCTTTTGTTTTTTGTTTCTATTTCATTTTTTTCTGCTCTGATCTCTATGATTTCTTTCCCTCTACTAACTTTGGGTTTTGTTTCTTCTTTTGCTAGCTCCTTTAGGCATAAGGCTAGATTGTTTGAGATTGTCCTTGTTTCCTGAGGTAAGCTTTTGTCATTATAAACTTCCTTCTTAAAACTTCTTTTGCTAAGTTCCATAGATTTTGGATCGTTGTGTTTTCATTTTTATTTATCTCCAGGTATTTTCTGATTTCCTCTTTGATTTCTTCAGTGACCCATTGGTTGCTTACTACTATATTGTTTGGCCCCCATGAATTTGTGTTTTTTGTAGTTTTTTCCTTGTAGTTGATTTCTAGTCTCAGAGCATTGTGGTTGTAAAAGATGCTTGTATGATTTCAATTTTTAAAAATTTATCAAGGCCTATTTTGTGGCCTAGCATGTGATGTATTCTGAAGAATGTTCCAGGTAAACTTGAAAAGAAGTTGTATTCGCCGCTTTCAGATGAAATGTTCTCTATGTATCAATTAAGTCCATTTGGTCTAATGTGTCAGTTAAGTCCTATTTTTCCTTATTGATTTTCCATTTTGATGATCTATCCATGATGTAAGCAAGGTGATAAACTTCCCTATTATAGTTGTTATTTTCAAATTCTCCTTTTATGTCTGTTAATATTTGCTTTATGTATATAGGTGCTCCTATGCTGGACACATATATATATTTACAACTGTTACATCTTCTTGCATTGATTCCTTGATCATTAGGTAATGTCCATCTTTCTCTCTTGTAACAGTCTTTATTTTAAAGCCAATTTTGCCCAACGTAAGTACTTCTACCTTGGCTTTCTTCTGATTTCCATTGTCATGGAATAACTTTTTAAAATGCCTCATTTTCAGTCTGTGTGTGTCTTTAGATCTGAAGTGAGTCTCTTATAGGTAGCATACCTACAGATCAAAACACTGGTACAAAAGCAGATACATCGATCAACTGAAAAGAATACAGAGACCAGAAATAAACTCACATGATCATGGTTAATTAATCTATGACAAAGGAAGCATATACAATGGAGAAAAGACAGTCTCTTCAATAAAACTGGACAGCTACATGTAAAAGAATGAAATCAGAACATTCTCCAACACCATATACAAAAACAAACTCAAAATGAATTAAAGACCTAAATGTAAGATGGAAACCATAAAACTCCTAGAAGAAAACACAGGCAGAAAACTCTGACATAAATTGTAGCAATATTTTTTGGATGTGCCTCCTAAAGGAAAGGAAATAAAAGCAAAACAAAACACAAATGTGATCTAAACTTAAAAGATTTTACACAGCAAAGGAAACTATCAACAAAACAAAAGACATCCTACTGAATGAGAGATAATATTTGCAAATGATATATCCAATAAGGGGCTAATATCCAAAATATATAAACAGCTCATATAACTCAATAGCAAAAACCAAACCAAATTAAAAAATTTAGTAGAATATCTGAGTAGCCTTTTTCCAAAGAAGATGTACAGATGGCCAGCAGCCAAGTAAAAAGATGTTCAACACTGTTAAACCATCAGAGAAATGCAAATTAAAACTCAGTGAGATATTACCTCATAGCTTTCAGAATGGCTATCATCAAAAAGAACACCACAAATCTTGCCAAGGATGTGGAGATAAGGAAACCCTCATACACCACTGGAGGGAATGTAAGTTAGTGCAGCCACTGTGAAAAACAGTATGGAGGTTTCTCAAAAGACTGAAAATAGAACTTCCATATGACCCAGCATTTACAACCCTGGGTATAACCCAGAAAAATGAACCCATTAATTTGAAAAGATGCATGTACCCCAATTTTCATAGCAGTATTATTTACAATTGCCAAGATAGATGTATGGATAAAGAAGATGTGGTGTGTGTGTGTGTGTGTGTGTGTGTGTGGTGTGTGCAATGCAATATTGTTCAGCCATAACAAAGAATGAAATCTTATCTTTTGTGGTAGAATGTATAGACCTGTATAGACCTGGAGAGCATTATATTAGATGAAATAAGTCAGATCAAGAAAGACAAATACTGCATGATCTCAGTTATGTGTGGAATCTATAAAAACAAAACAAAATAAAACCAAAAACCAAAAACAAATGAACAAAAAACAATAACTACACACACAGGTACAGAGAACAGATTGGTGATTGCCAAAGAAAGGAGTAAGTGTGGGTGAAAGTCATGTTTCAAACCTTCAGTTATAAAAATAAGTCATGGAGATGTAATATAGAGCATGATGACTACAGTTAGTAATACTGTATTGCATATTTGTTTATTCGATAATTTTCTTGTTTCTTAAGGTAGGACTGTATTGCTATAAACTTCCCTCTTAGAACTGCTTTTGCTGCGTCCCATAGGTTTTGGGTTGTTGTGTTTTCGTTGTCATTTATTTCTAGATAATTTTTGATTTCCTCTTTGATTTCTTTAGTGATTCCTTGGTTGTTTAAGAGTGAATTGTTTAGCCTCCATGTGTTTGTATTTTTTGCAGTTTTTTTTTTCTGTAATTGATATCTAGTCTCATGGCGTTGTGGTCTGAGAAGATGCTTGATATGATTTCAATTTTCTTGAATTTGCTGAGGTTTGATTTGTGACCCAAGATGTGATCTATCCTGGAAAATGTTCTCTGTGTGCTTGAGAAGAAAGTGTATTCTGTCGTTTTTGGATGGAATGTCCTATAAATATCAATGAAGTCGAGATGGTCTAATGTGTCATTTAAAGCCTGTGTCTTTATTTCTTTTCTGTTTGGATGATCTGTCCATGGATGTAAGTGGGGTGTTCAAGTCTCCCACTATTATTGTGTTACTGTCGATGTCCCCTTTTAGGGCTGTTAGCATTTGCCTTATGTATTGAGGTGCTCCTATATTGGGGGCATAGATATTTACCATTGTGATATGTTCTTCTTGGATGGATCCCTTGATCATTATGTAGTGTCCTTCCTTGTCTCTTGTAGTAGTCTTTACTTTCAAGTCTAATTTGTCTGATATGAGTATTGCTACTCCAGCTTTCTTTGGACTTCCATTTGCATGGAATATCTTTTTCCATCCCTTTACTTTCAGTCTCTATGTATCCCTTGGTCTGAAGTGGGTTTCTTGTAGGCAGCATATAGAAGGGTCTTGTTTTTGTATCCATTCAGCCAGTCTGTGTCTTTTGGTTGGAGCATTTAATCCATTTACATTTAAAGTGATTATTGACATGTGTGTTCCAATGACCATTTTCTGAATTGTTTTGGGTTTGTATTTGTAGGTGTTTTCCTTCTCTTGTGTTTGCTACTTAGAGAAGTTCCTTTAGCACTTGTTGTAAGGCTGGTTTGGTGGTGCTGAATTCTCTTAACTTTTGCTTGTCTGGAAAGCTTTTGATTTCTCCCTCAAATCTGAATGAGATTCTTGCTGGGTAGAGTATTCTTGGCTGTAGGTTTCTCTCTTTCAGGACTTTCAGTATATCCTGCCATTCCCTTCTGGCCTGCAGAGTTTCTGTAGAAAGGTCAGCTGTTATCCTGATGGGTTTTCCCTTATATGTTGTTTGTTGCTTTTCTCTTGCTGCTTTTAATATTTTTTCTTTGTGTTGAATTGTCGTTAGTTTGATTAATATGTGTCTTGGTGTATTTCTCCTTGGGTTTATTCTGTATGGGACTCTCTGTGCTTCTTGGACTTGGTTCATTATTTCCTTTCCCATGTTGGGGAAGTTTTCCACTAGAACCTCTTCATATATTTTCTCAGACCCTTTCTTGTTTTCTTCTTCTTCTGGGATGCCTATAATTCGAATGTTGGTACGCTTAATGTTATCACTGAGGTCTCTGAGACTGTCTTCTATTCTTTTTATTCTTTTTTCTTTTTCCTGCTCTGTGGCGTTTATTTCCCCCATTCTATCTTCCAACTCACTTATTCGTTCTTCTGCCTCAGTCATTCTGCTGGTTATAGCATCTAGAGTATTTTTAATTTCAGTTATTTTGTTATCCATTGCTGTTTGTTTTTCTGAGTTCTTATGAACTGTTTCTTGTACTTTCTCTATTTTGTTATCGAGATTTTGTATCATTTTTACTATCATTACTCTAAATTCTTTTTCAAGCATTTTTCCTATTTCCTCCTCATTTATTTGGTCTTGTGGGTTTTTTTCCTGCTCCTTTGCCTGCATGGTGTTTTTTTGTCTCCTCATGGTTGTGCAAACTTTTGGGGTTGCTTGTCCTGGCGATAGAGGTGTTTATAGAAGACTGTCCAAGCCTCAGACTAATGTCCAAGTATTGGATTAAATGAATATTAAGTCTGTGAGTGGTCTGCCATGGAGCTCTTTCTCCCGAAGCACCGTGAACAGTGACTAGTGTATTGCATATTTGAAAGTTGCTAAGAGAGTAGATCTCAAAAGTTCTCATCACAAGAAAAAATAATTTATAACTATTTATGGTGACAGATGTTAACCAGACTTACTGTGATCATTTTGCAATTTATACAAATATTGAAGCATTATGTTAAATACCTGGAACTATTATAATGTTAAATGTTAATAAAATATTAAACAATAAAAATTCATAAAATAAAAAATAATAAAAACTACTTATGAATTATGTCCATGTGAATACAAAATTGTCTTCTACCAATTCTAACCACCATAAAAATATGTTTTTAAATAAAATTAGCAAAGAAAAATATTTTTATAGTTTGACTTGCATATGTGTTACTAAGGAGATGTGAACTTTTTTTACATAAGATATTTAGGCATTTCTTTTTTTGTAACTTTATGTTTTAAGAACAATGTTCTCTTTTTAACTAATATAAAAAAGTGATTTATATATGAAGAGTAATCAGTCTTTTCCGTCCATATTTCAGTCTCATTTATACTTTGTTGACTGTCTTTCAATGACAATCAAAAATTTATTCACTTTCAGTATTAAAGCAAAGTTGATAATGCAGTGTCAACATTTGCCTTTATATTTTCTAGTTTTAATGAGATGCTTAGTAATTCCTATTCCTATAAGATTACATAAATATTTGCTAATATTTTATTCTAATATTTTTAAATTTTACCTTTCATGAATTAATTTTGACTTCTGTCTTATGCATTGTTTTAATTTAATTTGTCCTAAAGTGTTTTATTTTTCCCCAATATCAGTGAATAAGCCATTAATTTTCCACTAATTTGCACTAACATCTTAATTGGATACTGTCTTTTTATTTATTTATTTATTTATTTAATTTTTTTGGGGGTACACCAAGTTCAATCATCTGTTTTTATACACATATCCCCATATTCCCTCCCTCCCTCAACTCCCCCGCACCCTCCCTGTCCCAGTCCTCTAAGGCATCATCCATCCTTGAGTTGAACTCCCTTTGTTATATAGCAACTTCCCACTGGCTATCTATTTTACAGTTGGTAGTATATATATGTCTATGCTACTCTCTCACTTCATCTCAGCTTCCCCATCACCCCCCGCCCCCCCAAACCTCGAGATCTCCAGTCCATTCTCTGCATCTGCGTCCTTATTCTTGTCTTGTCACTGAGTTCATCAGTACCATTTTTAGATTCCGTATATATGAGTTAGCATACAATGTTTGTCTTTCTCTTTCTGACTTACTTCACTCCATATGACAGACTCTAGGTCTATCCACCTCATTACATATAGCTCCAATACTGTCTTTCTATGATAAATTATCTAATATCATTGGAAAATGTTAAAATTATGTCATTATAATATAGGATACTCATTGACTCATTACATGAACTTTTCAGCCCATTAATGTTTATGACATCAAATATAGCAGCTAAATATAATAACAGTTACACGTATTATGTCACAGAGGAATGCCCCATTAAATACATTACCCATTGACCTTATGTTCTTCATTTTATCTCAATTTGGCAATTGCTCTGCCTTATCAGTGCAGATATTTTCAACTGCTGTTTACTTTTTCTTAACTTCACAAATTAGCAGGCTTAATCCTTACATTAAAAATGAAGTTTTACCCCTTAGAAGCTCTCATGTGACACTTAGAATGAGGAAGTGAAATGGAGGCCATATTCTTATTGTTCTTGACCAGCTGTCAAGGTTGTAGACATGTGAGAGTTTGGAGGCAATTGCTGCAGCCACACTCAAAATCCCTGTCCAGACTTAGCACCAAGGCCCTTAAAAAATGGTTTTGATGGCAGGATGGGGACTGTGGAAACTTTGAGCTCTGGTTTGCATCTATTAGGTTGTATTCTTCACTGATATCCATGACTTCTTCTCCTTTCCAATAATTTCAGAAGCAACAAATGCCTTCTATTATTGGAGTTGCGTTGTTTCAAACGTCTGTAATGATACCTGTTTGCTTCACTGTCTATGCAGTGTATACTATTGAGTCATTTTACTCGTTAAAGCATTAAAAAGAAAAAAAAGCTTGGGTAAATGGGTAACATGTATAAGATAGGAAAATAAATGATACATTGGTTAGCTAAGAGTAGAAAAGGCTAGTTGGCAGTATAATCACTGCTTTGAAATACATGAAAGATTGCTTATTATGATAACCATAATGATAGTCACCGAGTAAGGGAACACAATGCACTGAGAGGGAGAGAGATTTCATCAAATACTCAGAAAAAACCTGAAGTCATTGATTAAGAGAAAAATAGCTAAGTGGCTAATGATGTAGGTCATAAAATTTGGGTTCCTGAAGAGCTTCAAGAAAAAAATGCTCAACAACCTGCCTTTAATTACTAGAATTGCTTGAACGGAGGTTATGGGACTAGGATCACCTGACATTTTTTTCAATTTCTATTGTCCAAGCATAAGGAGGATAAAACTCATACTTGACATAGAAAATGTATATACTCCTTTCTGCCATGTTTATTATTTTTACATAGTGACATTAGTAAGATGTTTGGTTTGTGTTATGGCATAGACATTATGTGCCGTAAATGTTTTAAAGGGAAATGTTCAGGGAACAAATTTAAGTCCCCAAAGAAGAATATTCAAGAAACTCAGGCAGCTGGTATTTTGAAGATGCTTATTATCTTATTTCAGTAATGATTGTTGATTATGGTAATTGATCATTTCAATAATTTCTTATATAGATAATTGGTAAGAGTAATTTAAGTGCACTACTATTTTAAATATTCTTAATTAGTAAAGCACATTTAAATAAATTACCATATTATTGAAGGTCACACATAAGTATGGCTCACCAAAATTTTACAAAGTTATAGCAAATTATATTCTCTGAAATTCATCTTTAAGAATAGCTCAGCAAATATAAATTCAACATTTGTGGGATAAACATCTTTTTTATAACAGAGAGTATTTCTCAGTGATATGAACAAAATAAAACATGGTTGGCCACTAAATTTTTTATACTCTATTTTTGACCAAAGAATGGTCACTTTACAAGGAAAAAGTAGTAGTTTTTTTCTTATGGTTTTAACAATATGAACAAAAGTTGAGAGAGGGAAAGTGTTGGAGAAAAGATTACAAACATGGACAAAAAACTAAGCAGAAAAGCACCTCTCTCTCTCTAGTAAGATCACCTAAATTACCAAGCTGATAAACCAAATAATGTTAATAACATATGGTATGCACAGAAAGGAGAAGAGGAATGAAGGGAAGAAGGGTGGGAGGAAATAATGGAGGAAAGAAAGTTATTATATATGAACATTTTTAAGGGTAATTATATAATGTAACTAATACAAACATAAAATGGAACAGAATAGAGACCCTAAAAATAACCCCCCACATATATGGTGAACTAATAATTGACAAGAAAGCCAAGAACACTCAGCGGGGAAAAAAACAGTCTCTTCAACAAAGGTTATTGGGAATACTAGACAGGCACATGAAGAAAAGTAAAGCTGAATCTATCTTACACTACTTACAAAAATTGACTCAAAATAATTAAAGTTTTAAACATAAGATTTGATACCTTAAAACTCTGAGGAGAAAACATAGGGATGAAACTCCTTGACACTGTACTATTATTTACAACAGCCAAGATACAGAAACGATCTAAGCGTCCATTAATGGATGAATGGATAAAAAAGATGTGCTCTCTATATACAATGGACTACTAATTAAGCCATGAGAAAGGAGGGAATCTTGCCAATTGTGATGATGTAGATGGAGCCTGAGGGCATAAATGCTAAGTGAAATAAGTCAGAGTGAGAAAGACAAATACTATATGAAATCACTTATATGTGGAATCTAAAAAAGTTGAACTCATAAATCAGAGAGCAGAATGGTATTTGGCAGAGACTTGGGATGAGGGAATTGGGGAGAATGTTCATTAAGGGTACAAATTTACAACTACTAGGTAAATAAGTCTGGGGATCTAATGCACTGCATAGTTATCATATTCAACAATACTGTATTATCAATGGCAAAGTTGATAAGAGACTAAGTCTTAATTGTTCTAATCACACACACAAAAATAATAATTATATGACATGATAGAGTCTTAGCTAGTACTATGGTGGCAATCATAATTGCAATATATAAATGCAACATATCAACATGTAAACAAAATATACAGTGTTATTGGTCAATTACATCTCAATAAAAAGAAAAGAAAATAAATGTAATGGGATGCAATCAGCACTTTTAAAATGAACTATTTTGGAGCAGTATAAGGCATTATATATGAAAAGTGAACTATTTATTTCCAGAAGCCATTATTATATATGTATTTACAGGTTTAGAGGCGAAATGGATCATGAGTAAAAATGTATGCCTTATCACAAGTAGCAGACAAAAAAAAATTGAAAATAACTGGTTAAAAAAACTTATTTGGCCATGTTTGGTAGTTAAATGACTTGAGTAGTTCTATTAATGAATCAAAAACAAAGGCTAATAAGCCATATTTACAACACATTAATTAAAATAAAGAGTAAGCTTTCTTACCACTCCTTTTCTTCCTTTAGCCATGAGAATACATACTGTTTTATTACGCTATGGCTTAGGGCATCTGGGAGGAAGGGACATGAAATACTCAACTCCTGCATTGCTAGAAAGATGTGGTTCTCAACTAACTATAGAAATGTATCTGCATATACTCTTCAACCCAGTTCAAAAACCTTTTCCAAATTCTGCCTCTGTATGCGTCACAGTATCTTTATTTTATACTTGAAGTCTGGAGATCTTCAGATTCAAATCCCAGCTCTGCCACTTAATGACTGTATAGAGAAGAGGTCTGATAACTCTAAGTGTCTCACATATCAAGTGAGGATAATAATAGGAACTTTTTCAGTGCTATAAAATGAGATAACAGTTAATGTAATATGTACGGTGTGTCACAAATAGTAGGCACTTCAGATATATTAGCTGTTATTATTAACAAATAGATTGAAGGTGCTGATGGGGGAAATCTTATGAACATACAATGTCTTGAGTTTTACTATTAGTATCTTCAACCTTTTAATATATGAGAAATAGAAATTACTAATAAAACATGATTGATTCAAATTTATTCTGTAATAGTATAATTTTATTTTGAAAGAATATTTTTGTTTGTGTCATTGCTTCTACTATGGATGTAAAACTCCACACACACAAATTATTCTTTCCCTAATAACAAGAAAATCCTATATAATCTACAAATTATAAAATTTTAGCCCATTAGAGAAATGAGCTGATGAGGCAGACACATGAATAGGATTCTAAAGGGCAATAAGCCCCTCTGAAGAGCCACAGGACCTGAAAACTATGTCTTCATCAGAGCATGGGAGGAGAAGGTGGAAGTCATAAAAGCAGGCAACACAAAAGCAACTCAAATTTAGGAAATCCTTAAAAGTAGAATATGGGCTAGCATGACAGCTGTGAAACCTGAGGTCCCCCTAAACAAAATTTATGAGATTTTGTTAATGTTCTTCCACCAAGTGCTGATGAGAGGACTAAGAGACATGCAATTTGATGGCAAAAGTATGCAAATCCTCATCAAAGAAAGTTGAAGTAACTAAATTTATATCTAAGTAGACATCAAAGAAAGAAATTTACCAGGAACCAACAACATAATGAAACTGGGATGAGATCACCAAACAGACAAAACAAATGTATGTGTATGTACATAACGACAGAGATATATTAGAAGACTCTACCCTGAATGTTATAGATTATCCAATTTAATCAATATCAATGAATAATCAAGAAGTATGGAGTTGATATATTCTTAGATAAGTCATTTATATTATTTTAGAGAGGTAGCAACTAATAACAGGGTTTACAAATTAGAATAATTTTCCCTCCATATAAAGCTTTCAATATAAAAAAATTCGTGTACATGTCTATTTCAAAATATTAAACATCTTCATAGGTTATGAATTATTCTTAGATTCATATGCTATGCTTCTAACTAAAATATTCAGACTATCTTAAAATAAGATCATTAAACTATACATGTAACTTCCAAATCTTTTGAAAGAATAAATGAAGCACTAAAAAATTGTTCAAAATACAATTTAGAGTTTAGAAAAACTATAAAGATATTTAATGAAAAAAATAAACGAAATAGTTAGCTTGGTAGCCTCCAAGGAAATCAGTGGTACTGATAACTAAATAATTAGAATTGGGATTTTGTGAACATCTTTATTAACCTTATATTAATTTGAAAAGTGAGGACAGAAAATAGTGAAAGCCTGATTCCCAGAAGTTACATTGAAGGATGCACAAAATTAATAGGAATCATAATAAAGGTGATGCTCATCTAATCTATAACCAAATGAAACTTCATAGTTCCTTGGAATCAAACTTCTAAAATTTGATTATTTTTGTTTTATAAAGAATGGTGAATCTCATAAAATTCTGCCTTGTAACTTGAACAGATTCTGTTAGATATAATAGTAGATATGGGGGGGAGAAAAGCAATACATATATATCTTTATGTATATTTACAAAATTATACATAAATATATATGTCACAATATATTCACTATATTTCTAGAAGCATGATATATCACTAACTTATTGCTCTCATATTTTTCAGGGGTGATGTGAATGATGAATGAAAGTGACACACATATATTAAACAAAGCCACATGTTTATTATATAGCTATAGACTTGTAATAATAATTAGTATAAAAAGACAATTTTTGAGAATTTAGAGTGAAACATGTATTTCATGGAAATAAGTTATTGTTCTGCTTTACTGTGGTTCATTTCATTATTGTCTATGAACAGAGAAATGAACACTAGAGCATACATTGAACAGAATCATCTAAGTTACTAATCCTGCAGTTAGTGTGAGGGAATCCAGATATTTCCCTAAACATGTAGCTTCATAAAGAATGGCTGTTTACACATGCTTTCCTCATGTCTTTAATTCATCATTTTGCTGAAAGTAATTCTAAAAATACAATCATTGGTAATAAGAAATTAAAAGCAGTTATCAAGTAAAATACATTTGATCAACATCACCATTACCAACCAAAAAAATCAGGATTTGAGGGCCATTTATACTACACTTTTTAATTGTCCTACCTACTGTGCTCTAATGGTAACTCTCCAGCTTCATTTACATTTGGGCTATCTGAAAGAATGAGTAGTTCTGTTTTTACTCCTGTTCTTTTGAGGACAGGAAAAAATGAAGGCAAAAGTCGTGGCTGATGGAATCAATATATTATTATCATCATGAGTATTTTAAAACACTGAAGTATCATGAACCAGTTTAAATGCTTCATATATATTATCCATTTTAATCCTCAAAACCTATGTGATAGGAAATATTACTAATCACATTTCACAAATAAAGAACCCAGGGATGAGACAGGTATGTTAAGCCACTTGCCGAAAGTTACTTAAATTAGTAACAGTTCCAGAATATTTTGGCTCCTAAATCCCATTTTCCTAATGACTATGAATGTTAGCAGTGAAAGAGGTTTTAGAAATCATCTTACCATTTCACAGAATCTTGGGATGTTTTATAACTTGTCAGAAGTCAAATAGGAGGAGAACTAAAATTAAATTAGAAATCAAGTTTTTTCTTAGTCTATGGCTATTTTAACAATGCTATATTGCTTATACAATGATTTATTTTGAAAGCTCAATTTTCTCAAGATATTTAATCTAGAAAAGTAAATTTAAAGAAAAATTACTTAGAAATAGAGCATATTCAATAAATCTACCTATTCTTCCCTTTGATGAAAAAAAGAAGTGAATTTGTTACTCTCAAAATACATATATTCACTCATTCTCTCAAATTAAATTTATGCTACTGGGAAAAGATTAGTAGTAATTTAGTTTTTTCAATTTTTTAAAGATTTTTTAATGTGGACCATTCTTAAAGTCTTTATTGAATTTGTTACAATATTGCTTCTGTTTTATGTTTTTTGGCCCCAAAGCATGTGGGATCTCAGCTCCCCAACTAGGGACTGAACCTGCACCCCCCATATTGGGGAGCGAAGTCTTAACCACTGGACTGCCAGCGAAGTCCCTGGTAGTAATTTAAATTGAATCCAATTGAAACTATGAGAGAAATGATACTTAGAAAATAAATGTCAGCATTTCTATGATTGTACTATATAGTCCAAAATCTTTGGAGTCAGACATATTTGCTATTCTGCCCTTTTCATAAAATGAAAACATTTACAATCAGGCAGTACTCTGAGAACTTTACATTTCGTATATACTTTAATCCCCATACTGCTCTAAGTCATAAAATCTCATTTATTCTGATTTTACAGATAAGGAGACTGAATTTTAGAGAGGTCACAAACCAAAATTATATAGCTCCAAAGAGGCTGAAACAGTATTCAACCCCAAATCCATTGCCTTTTTAATTTTCATCATATGACAAACATTATTTCTTACCTTAATAAGAGTAGTACAAAAAAAAATGTATTTTTATAATAGAGATGTAACATTTCACCTTTTAAAAGGGTTCTTGGTTAAACTACCAAGAGAACACATATTTAATTAATTATCGAAACACAGCTTAATTATGTTAACTCATTAATGAATTCCAAAAGGTTAATAAGGTGCTTCTACTTGTTACCACCAAGAGACACTTCAAATCAGAATACTGGTCAAATTTTCATGAATATGGAAACTGGAAATTTACATTAATATAAATATACTTTAAATCTTTAGCATTCTCTGCCGTGTCAATATATAGTGAATTAAAATCCTAGTTATTTTTTTCCTGGATACTATACTGTCTCATGTAGTATGACTATATAATGTAAAGTACTTTAATTATAAATAGAATGACCTTTTCTATATGGGGCCTGGAGAATCAATCTCGTTGTCACATTTTCCCTTTTTGCCATAAAAAATTTTCTAAATTGATCACCCACTTTATTAATTAGCTTTGTTATGACTTTGTTTACAAAATATATAATATCCTCCAAGTCACTGCTTTTAAAACATTCAAATAAAATAAACTTTTTTTTTTAATAATGTACAAGACAGGAAATTTTCAAAAATTGTGGGAAAAGAGATGATTGTTAGAGTAAGTAGAGTTTTAAAAGGCAGTTACTTTGAAGCCATCAATATTCATTCAGATGAATAATTTCTGATACATTCATTTTTAAAACAGATACATTTATTTTAATACAGTCTTAAGTCAGAAGTTCAAGATGTTCACAATCAGTTTTTTAATGCCACACTTGGCCAATAAGACCATACTTATCCCCTGGAAAGATACAGTGAGAGTTAGGTTATTTTTGGTTTGTTCCCCAAAATTCATTCTCTACCTCTCTCTGTCTCCTTCATGACCAGGAGGACTGTTTCACCCATATTAAGTCTCTGATTAGGCTCTGTCCTTGGAAGTCACCAGTGGAGATCCAACTACGGAGAAGGAACCAGTTGACATACATATCTACACTTTCTTGCTCTGCTCCATCAGGCCTCTGGAAGTAACTAAAGCTCTTGTCAGACAGATCTCCCACCTGTAACTCCCACACTGCTTCAGTACCACCATTCCCTTCGTTCCTTCAGCCCTAAGGGTGGTAACCACTTCCCAATGTTGCTAATCTCCAGACCACCACCCCTTACTTGTTCTCTTAATGTGATTCACCCACTATAGTTTATCCTATCAAATTATCTTCAGTTTAACCTCTCTGAGTGACATCTGTTTCTAGTGCATGACTCATACCCATGAATAGACAAAATATACAAATATACAAAAAATTCTTTTGTAGCTCTCTTTCCTGAGAGTATAGAAGTGGAAAAAACAAAAACAACAAAATGCTTGTCCTCACAGTGTGCATATTCTGATTGGGGAGATAGTTATCAAACATACAGTATGCAGGATGGTGACAGTGCTGTAAGGAAGGGGCACAGGGGTTGAATACTGTAATTTTAAATGGCTTTTCCAGGCATGGCCTTATTGTGAATGTGGCATTTGAAAAAATACTTAATGAAAGTTGTGTGGATATCTGTAGTAAGAACATGCCAAGGGTTGGGACTTTCTTTAGTATTTCTTGGAAGGCAGGTTTGTGTGACACAAATTCTCTCAGTCTTTGTTTATCTGAGAATGTATTTTATCTTCACTTCTGAAGGATAACTTTACTGGATATAAAATTCCAGAATGACATTTTTTTTCTCCAGAATTTGAATGTATTGTTCCACTGCCCTTAGGCCTCCGTTCTTTCTGAAATTTTTTTTTCCTTTTGACGCTTTCAGGATTCTCTCAATTTCTTTTTCTCTCTTTTTAACAGTTGAGAATCATGTGTATATGTGGATCTCTTTATTTTTATCCTCCTTTGAGTTTGTTGCACTTTCAGCATCTATTGACTAATTTTTTTGAAATGAAAATTGGGACATTTTCAGCCATTACTTATTTGAATAGTTTGCTTTTCCCTTCCCTCTCTTCTCCTTATTGGATTCCTAATGTACATATTGTGTATGTTGACCATATCTCACTGGTCTCTGAAGCACTGTTTATTTTTCTTTTTTTCTCTTGCCTATTTAAATATTTTTATTGATTTGTCTTCAAGTTATTCTATCTTTTGCTATCTCAAATTTGCTATTTAGACAGATTTGATTTTTAAATTTCATTTGTTGTATTTTTCACATCCTAAATTATCACATGATTCTTTTGGTATACTTTCAATCACTTACTGACAATGCCACCAGATAAGCTTTTTTGACAGGTTTTTTTTCTTTTTTCTTTTGCCTCTTGTTCCAAATTAAGTGTGATCCTTCTAGCAATAAACTTCTGGCTTTTTCAGCATGCGTCACTCTTGTAGAACTACCACTGCACCAGCCAGTGAGGGCAGGAGCAGCACCAGGTAAGATAGTCACAGATTATCAGAAATTTTTTATGAATAAATGTTTTTAAATTTCTTGTTGACTTTGGCAAATATCCAGAGAACTAAAATGATCATTTTTTGACAATTTTGTCTAGTTTTATAGTTATTTAGGGAGAATATTTGCCAAGCTCCTCACTATACCATACCAGAATCCCACCTCCCACTGAAGGGTTTTGAGTATACAGTGACCTGGATTGTGTTTTAAATAATATTGTGAATGCTTTCATCTTAAAGGGGAGAGGGTAGAAGAAGGGAAATGAATTAAAAAACTGTTGCAATAATCCAACCAACAAATATTGCTAGTTTACACAAAGGTGACAGGAGTAAACATTGTGAGAGGTGGTCACATTCTGATATCTTTAAAGGGTTTATTGATGGATGGATGCTCAGTACAAGAGAAAGATTCAAATGATAACTCCAAGATTTGTTACCAAACATCAGGAAGAATGAGGTTTTCACTTATTGTAATAGAGGAATCTGAAAGAGGAGTAAACTTGAGGGGTGTTTATGACTATTACTAACTCAGTTTAAGGCATATAAAGTCTTAATATTTATTTTATATACATGTTTAGGGTTTAGGGGAGAGGTCAAGGCCAAGGAGACTAAAATTAGCATGCATCAGAATGTAGGTGGTACTTAATAACATTCAATGAATGAGATTATAAACAAAGTGAGATAGTATAAAAATAAGAGATTAAAAACTGATATATGGGTTGTACCAATGTTTAGAGGTAAGAAGATTAGGAAGAACCACCACTGGAGACTGATAAGGAGCATCCAAAGAGGGAATTCTAAACTTTGGAAAGTCTACTAAAAAGCTTTGTCAGATGTTACTGCTAGGTTAAGCAAGATGAGGTCTGAAAAACTACTATGCACTTAGCAACACAAAATTCACTGATGACTTTGATAAGAACAGTGGTGGGGCAAACCCTGACTGGAGTTAAGACGTGAACGTGAGGTGAAGTGGAGGCATAGTTTACCTGAAATTTTTCAGTTTATTGTTGTTGTGTAAGAGAACACAAGATTCCACTGTAATTGGAGAAATACTGGGTTACTGGAGAAATGTTTGTTGTTGCTTTTAAAGATGGGAGAAAGAATAGATTTTGTAGAAAATTACTGATTACTGTGGGGAAGAAAACAGCTAAAGAAAAGGGATATTTGGTGGATCAAAGAACAGGAGGAGGTAAGAAGGGATGAGATTTAGTGCATTATTAAGATGTTGATTTGGAATAGGAGCATATGCATAGAGATGCTGATGGGAGATAGATGTAGTTATAGGAATTAATCTATTAGATTTTTGCAAAATAACAATAAAAGTCATCATTGTGTATGAAGATCGACAGATATTGTAACTGAGGAAAGAGAAGATAAGTTATGATATAGTCATCTAAGAGAATAAAAGAACAAATGGACAAAGGAAACAAGTCGTTTGACAGGTAGCCTTAATGGCCCACTGGAAAC
The DNA here is from genome assembly GCF_030028045.1 of Hippopotamus amphibius kiboko. Classification (NCBI taxonomy): domain Eukaryota; kingdom Metazoa; phylum Chordata; class Mammalia; order Artiodactyla; family Hippopotamidae; genus Hippopotamus; species Hippopotamus amphibius. The sequence goes on along the minus strand of NC_080187.1, from coordinate 167,954,669 downwards.
TCGAATTCACACATTTAAAGTCAGACCAGTAAACATGATTGTATGTTTTCACCCAGTCATATTTAATTTTCCAGGTGCAGTCACAGAGTAGGCGGAGACTGATTTTATAGGGTTTTGGCTTTGTCAAGTGGGAACTACAAGGCAAATGAAGAGCAAGGTAGTAAAATATGTATACTCTAAATGATATGAATAATTACTCATGAAATTAAAGATAGAGAAGAAGAAAAGTAAGACTATGCGGGGAATGGAGGGCAAAAAGATGATAAGATCAATAAATTATAGGTCCAGTAATGTCACAGTATTTTAGATGTGGAAATACTAGGAGTGAGCTGAAAAGGAAGGCGGTAAAGGCCAGAGATTGAGATGTTTAGACTAAGATCATGTCAAGCTTGTAGTCACTGATAATAACTAGGAGCTTAAGAGTGAGCAGCTAAAGAGAGAAGGTAAAATCTTTGGAATGAAATGAAAGAATATTTTAAAAGATCATCTAAATGGACACTAAAATCAGCCAAATTTGTGTCAGAAAGTGTTGGTGAGTACACAGCTGTTAGGATAGCTGCTATTAAAAAATTTAAAAAGTGAAAAATAACAAGTATAGACAAGGATGTGGAGAAACTGGAGTGCTCTGTGTACTGCTGATGGTAATGTAAAATGGTGCAGTCAGTATGGAAAATATGGAGTTCTCTCAAAAAATTAAAGGTAGAATTACTATATGATCCAGCAATTCCACTCCTAGGTGTATATCTCAAAAAACTGAAAATAGGGACTTGAATAGATATTTGTACACCCATGTTCATAGCAGCATTATACACAAGAGCCAAAATGTAGAATCAACACAAGTATCCATTGATGGATGAGTAAACAAAATGTGGTATACACTTACGATGGACTATTATTCGGCCTTAAAAAGGAAAGAAATTTTGACGCATGGTACAACATGGGTGAACACTGAAGACACTAGGCCAAGTGAAAGTATCCAAATTTGAAAGTACAAATATTGTATGATTTCATGTATGTGAGGTACCTAGAGTAATCAAATTCATAGGGACAGAAAGTAGAATGGTGATACCCAGGGACTGAGAGAAGAGAATGGGGAGTTATTGGGTACAGAATTTCAGTTTGGAAAGACGAAACAGTTCTGGAGATAGACTGGATGGTGGTGATGACCACACAACATGAATGTACTTAAGCCACTGAGCTGTACATTTAAAAATGGTTAAAATGACTAATTTTATGTTATGTATATTTCACCACCATATATTTAAAAAATTATAAGCAAACAACAACAAAAAAGAAAGTACTGAAAAGAGTATGACCGTGATCTAAAATTCTCAAGAAATGAGAAAGATGGATCTTTTCCATTATTGGGTACCTTTACATAAAAGTGATTCTGTGCCATATTAATTTGAATACATTTGAAAACCTGGAAGTTACAGAAGTATTATTATATGAATACAGCATGAAAATCCTAATTTGAGAAAATGATTGCCTTACAGATCTTAATTTTCACTGAAACTGGAAAAAATGTGATTTCCTGAGAGTGCTAAGAAGTGATAGCATATTTTGGAAAGAAACCTAAAAGCAGAGAAATTTTGCAGTAACTCTTTTTGAAGAATATAGGAATGAGCTAAAAGATGTGTCCATCACAATTGAGATCCTCCTGTTAAAACTCTCCCTATTAGGCCAATCTGCTGTGCTTTTCCATTTTTATTTAGCAGTACCAAAAATTATGGGTACAGGCAATATATGATAAACACATAAATAGAAGAAATATATATCAATGAAATAAATGATGATGTTTTAAACTATATGTGCATGTTGTACACACACACACACGATATTTTACATTTCATTTACTTTATATATTATTCTGGAAACTCATTTAACATGGTTTCTTTTATCATGAATCCCTGAGTAAAGTATTTTTGAGAGTTGTATCTAGATAGTATATTATTGTGATTTGTCAACGAAATTTAAAAGATTACCACTTATTGAGTTCACCATTATACAATGCAGGCAACCTCAAAGCAATTCAAATCCAATCTTTGTTTTCCCCCACATGTGAGGAAACCAGAGTTAACACACACACACACACACACACACACACACACACACACACACACACAGAGGGGCAAACTACCTTGACTAAGTGCATTGCACATGAAGGACACTCACCAAATATCTGTGGAATGCCTGCTATGTCTGCTGAATGAGTATCAAAGTAAAAGCCAAGATTAGAGGTTTTACAACTTTGGGTGCAGTTTTATTTTTATCATACAAGGATTTTCCCTAGGGCAATTACATAATTAACAACTAGACTATATATATGCTGCCTAAACAGGTCCAAACATATTATGCTACTGATTCCCAGTTGAAGAAAGTTTCAGTTATATTCTTACTCATACTGATATTTTAAAATAATTTACAGAAGTTTAAAAGCTTAAAACTTACAGAAGTTTAAGCATAAAATGGAGTCCAAATTGTTCACATTAAAAATAAACTAGAAAATTTATATAAGTAAAATGATGCCATTCATTTATTTTTTTAAATAGAGCTGAAAATTGACTTTTCTGAATTTTGCTACAGATTATATTTTCAATTACAACCCTTTGTTTTCAATTCACAACTAACAATTCATACTCCACAGTACTTGTGACTATGGGGAGCAACTAAGAAAACTAAAAACATTTATGCTAAGGACAATTCTTCATTTTCATCCTTTGAGGCTGAAAAACAAAAAGGAAGGACAGTTTTATACCAGAAGCCATACTGTATACTAATTTAATAAGCTAAAGTAAAATCTTCTTACCTCCGTGGTTGAATATATTTATTTCTTTGCCCATCATTGTTTATGTTAACTAGATAATTTGCATTTTTATCACTTTAAAAGAGTTGTAATTATATTAGTCCATATTTCAAAGTATGCAGAAAGATATGAATGTAGTTCACTTCAAAACAAAGGTAGGTTTAGGCACTTGAGAATATTTGTTTACTTCCAAATTAAATTAAGATATGAAACTCAAAGAAACTAGTAAACAAGATAAGTGGAAGACTGACATTTTAACATTATGGCAATTAAAAGCTTATTAAATGAATATAGGTAAGAAATTTTAAAATTAAAATATATGAATATTACTTCTGTCACTTCTATATACATGAATCTCTCTTTTTACATACACATATATAAATATGAATCATATATCACAGATCACATACATATGGCAGAAATTGTTATATAATTTAATATAGTTTAAATCATTTGTGATAGTGAACTCTTAATTATACCATATGTCAGGAGCCAAAGAGATGCTCCTTGTGGCACTGTATCCATTGTAGTGTGGCCCATCAAACATAAACAATGTGCTCTTTACATAAGAAATCTTACTTACTTATCCTCATTACTCATCGTTTTCCTCTGATATTTCTAGGTACATGAGAACTTGAATATTTGATACACCTATTGAATTATTGTTTCCCCTTACAGAACACTGTAAGTTTCTTCAGGGTGGAAATTGTGTCTATACTTCACTTATCTCCTCATAGTACTTCACGACTAATCAAAGTTACTTCTTAAATCCAACTGAATTTAACAATAAACAAAAAATAAGCAAATGATATAAAAATTTTAAAACAAAAGCTTTTGTTAGGATAATCCAATACATTATGTCATCTGCCTGCTCTTCTCTTTCTGGAGTAATCTAAACAAATTAAATCAGGTAGCTCAGAGGTTCCTCTGCTCTAATGTTTGACTTCCATTCTGGCACAGTGACACTGGACTCTCCACTGATTTCTAAATTGCTTTATTGTGTAATTTGGGAGGACTAAAGGAATAGAATCTACAATCAGAGGCAGCTGGTCGAAACAGGTGTTGCAGAAAATTATAATCCTGCTTTGATTAATCCTGTTTTTTATAGCCGCCCTCCAGTTATGCATGACAGGTATCCAAATAATCAAACATACAGTCTTCATTGCAACAATCTGAGTTATTGTCAGGAGAAACATCAGGAATTACTAAAGCATTGATGCCAAAATAATGTGTTTCATGAGAGAAGCTTTTGTTATTCCATCATTTCCTGAATTTTCTGAGGGAAAAGTGTGCATGTGCGTGATCTTCATTACAAAGCTACGCATTTTTCTGTTCATAATGGTGACTTTCAAAAATCCACAAATTAAAAATTGGCTTTGCAAAAATAACTTTAAAATTCAGCTTAGTATTAACAAGCCCCTGGGAATTGTTTTGTGCAGCATTTGGAATTATAAAAGCATTTGTAACGAGGCATACACTATATTAAGAATCTTTATGCGGTTACTAAAAGACTATATTAATTTCATGTGTGGGTCAATATGTTATTAAAGGAATTCTTCTCTTGATTTGCCTATTCTTTCCCAACATACAGTAATTCCCATCCTGACTCACATATAGCTCAAGGGAGCTGTCCAACATTCAGTTTTTTTGAGAATGGTTCTATACGTACAGGGATAATTTGGAGATATTGGAGGTTCAGTTCTAGACCACCACAATAAAGCAAATATCACAAAAAAAAATGAGTCACATGAATTCTTTTGGTTTCCCAGTGGATATAAAAGTTATGTTTATATACTCAAGTCTATTAAGCATGCAATAACATTATGTCTAAAAAATGTATATATAATACCTTGCTTAAAAATTATTTTGTTGCTAAAAATGTTAACCATCATCTGAGCCTTCAGTGGGTTATAATCTTTCTGCAACAGTAACATCAAAGATCACTCATCACAGATTACCAAATATAATAATAATGAAAAATTTCAAATAATGTGAAAATTACCAAAATGTGACACAGACACAAATGCTGTTGAAAAATGGCACCAATAAAGAGTAGAATCAAGACGGAGGAGTAGGAGGACGTGCGCTCACTCCCTCTTGCAAGAGCACCAGAATTACAACTAACTGCTGAACAACCATCAACAGAAAGACACTGGAACTCACCAAAAAAAACCACCCCACATGCAGAGACAAAGGAGAAGCCTCAATGAGACGGTAGGAGGGGCGCAATTGGTAGGAGGGGCGCAATCACGTTAAAATCAAATCCCATAAATGCTGGGTGGGTGACTCACAAACTGCAGAACAGTTATACTGCAGAAGTCCTGAGGATTCTGAGCCCCACGTCAGGCTTCCTAACCTGGGGGTCCAGCAACAGAAGGAGGAATTCCCAGAGAATCGGACTTTGAAAGCCAGTGGGATTTGATTGCAGGACCTCCACAGTCTGGGGAAAAAGGAGACTCCACTCTTGCAGGGCACACAGAAAAGTGTGCTCACCAGGACCGAGGGGGAAGGAGCAGTGACCCCATAGGAGACTGAACCAGACCTACATGCTGGTGTTGGAGGGTTGCCTGCAGAGGTGGGGGGCAGCTGTGGCTCACCAAGGAGACAGGGGCACTGGCAGCAGGGGTTCTGAGAAGAGCTCATTGGTGTGAGCCCTTCCAGAGTCCACCATTAGCTCCACCAAACAGCCTGTAAGCTCCAGGGCTGGGTAGCCTCAGGCCACACAACCAGCAGGATGGGAACACAGCCCCACCCATTGGCAGACAAGCAGATTAAAGTATCACTGAGCTCTGCCCACCAAATCAGATTAAAGTTTTACTAAGCTCCACTCAGCCAGCCCAACCCACCATCAGTCCCTCCCATCAGGAAGCACCCACAAGCCTCCTAGACAGCTTCCTCCACAGGAAGGCAGACAGCAGAATCAAGCAGTATCAGCAGTATTTCATCTTGTGGAACTGAAAATCACAGCCACAGAAAGACACAGAAAATGAAAAGGCAAAAGACTTTGTACCAGATGAAGGGACAAGATAAAACACCAGGAAAACAACTAAATGAAGAGGAGATAGGCACTCTTCTGGAAAAAGAATTCAGAATAATGATGGTGAAGGTGATCCAGGACTTTGAAAAAAAGATTGGATGCAAAGATGGAAAAGTTGCAAGAAAAGTTTACCAAAGACCTAGAAGAATTAAAGAACAAACAAACAGAGATATGCAACACAATAACGGAAATGAAAAATACACTAGAAGGAACCAATAGCAGATTAACTGAGTCAGAAGGGCAAATAAGTGACTTGGAAGACAGAATGGTGAGAATCACTGATGCAGAAAAGGATGAAAAAAGAATGAAAAAAACTGAAGACAGCCTAAGAGACCTCTGGGACAACGTTAAACGCACCAACATTCACATTATAGGGGTCCCAGAAGGAGACGAGAGAGAGAAAGGACCTGAGAAAATACTGGAAGAGATTATAGTTGAAAACTTCCCTAACATGGGAAAGGAAATAGCTACCCAAGTTCAGGAAGCACAGAGAGTCCCAAGCAGGATAAACCCAAGGAGAAACATGCCAAGACATATAGTAGTCAAACTGACAAAAATTAAAGACAGAGAAAAGTTATGAAAAGCAACAAGGGAAGAACGACAAATAACATACAAGGGAACTCCCATCAGGGTAACAGCTGATTTCTCAGCAGAAACTCTGCAAGCCAGAAGGGAGTGGCACCATATATTTCAAGTGATGACAGAGAAGAACCTACAACCAAGAATACTTTACCCAGCAAGGATCTCATTCAGATTCGATGGAGAAATCAAAAGCTTTACAGACAAGCAACAGCTAAGAGAATTCAGCACCACCAAACTAGCCCTATAACAAATGCTAAAGGAACTTCCCTAATTGGGAAACAAAAGAGAAGAAAAGGACCTACAGAAACAACAACAAAACAATTAAGGAAATGGTAATAGGAACATACATATCGATGATTACCTTGAATGTAAATGGACTAAATGCACCAACCAAAAGACACAGACAGGCTGAATGGATACAAAAACAAGACCCATATATATGCTGTCTACAAGAGACCCACTTCAGACCTCGGGACACATACAGACTGAAAGTGAGGGGATGGAAAAAGATATTTCATGCAAATGGAAATCAAAAGAAAGCTGGAGTAGTGATACTCATATCAGATAAAATAGATTTTAAAACAAAAAATGTCACAAGAGACAAGAAAGGACACGACATAAAGATTGAGAGATCAATCCAAGAAGAAGAGATAACAATTATAAATATATATGCACCCAATATAGGAGCACCTCAATACATAAGACAAATGCTAACAACCATGAAAGAGGAAATCGACAGTAAGACAATCATAATGGGGGACTTTAACACCCCACTTACACCAATGGACAGATCATCCAGACAGAAAATTAATAAGGAAACACAAGCTTTAAATGACACAATAAATCAGCTGGATTTAATAGATATCTATAGGACATTACATCCAAAAACAGCAGATTACACATTCTTTCCAAGTGCACATGGAACATTCTCCAGGATAGATCACATTTTGGGTCATAAATCAAGCCTTGGTAAATACAAGAAAATTGAAATAGTATCAAGCATCTTTTCTGACCACAATGCTACGAGATTAGAAATCAATTACAGGAAAAAAACTATAAAAAACACAAACACATGGAGGCTAAACAATACATCACTAAATAACCAACAGATCACTGAAGAAATCAAAGAGGAAATCAAAAAATACCTAGAGGCAAATGACAATGAAAACACAATGATCCAAAACCTATGGGATACAGCAAAGGCAGTGCTAAGAGGGAAGTTTATAGCGATACAATCCTACCTCAAGAAACAAGAAAAATCCCAAATAAACAATCGAAACTTACATCTAAATAAACTAGAGAAAGAAGAGCAAACAAAAGCCAAAGTTAGTAGATGGACAGAAGTCATAAAGATCAGAGAAGAAATAAATGAAACAGAGACAAAGAAAACAACAGCAAAAATCAATAAAACTAAAAGCTGGTTCTTTGAGAAGATAAAACTGGTAAACCTCTAGCAAGACTCATCAAGAAAAAGAGGGAGAGGACTCAAATCAATAAAATTAGAAATGAAACAGGAGAAGTTACAATGGACACTGCAGAAATAAAAAGAATCATAAGAGACTACTACAAGCAACTATAGGCTAATAAAATGGACAACCTGGAAGAAATGGACAGATGCTTAGAAAGGATTAATCTTCTAAGACTGAATCAGGAAGATATAGAAATTATGAACAGACCAATCACAACTAATGAAATTGCAACTGTGATTAGAACTCTCCCAACAAACAAAAGTCCAGGACCAGATGGCTTCACAGGTGAATTTTATCAAACTTTTAGAGAAGAGCTAACATCCATCCTTCTCAAACTCTTCCAAAAAATTGCAGAGGAAGGAACACTCCCAAACTCATTTTATGAAGCCACCATCACCCTGATACCAAAACCAGACAAAGATACTACAAAAAAACTACAGACCAATATCACTGATGAAGTCAGATGCAAAAATCCTCAACAAAATACTAGCCAAAAGAATCCAACAACACATTAAAAGGATCATACACCATGATCAAGTGGGGTTTATCCCTGGAATGCAAGGATTCTTCAATATATACAAATCAATCAATGTGATACACCATATTAATAAATTGAAGGATAAAATCCACATGATCATCTTAATAGATGCAGAGAAAGCTTTTGACAAAATTCAACACCCATTTATGATAAAAACTCTCCAGAAGGTGGGCGTAGAGGGAACCTACCTCAACATAATAAAGGCCATATATGACAAACCCACAGCAAACATCATTCTCAATGGTGAAAAACTGGAAGCATTCCCTCTAAGATCAGGAACAAGACAAGGATGTCCACTCTCACCACTACTATTCAACATAGTTTTGGAAGTCCTTGCTGCAGCAACCAGAGAAGAAAAAGAAATAAAAGGAATCCAAACTGGAAAAGAACAAATAAAATTGTCACTGTTTGCAGATGAGGTGATACTATACATAGAAAATCCTAAAGATGCCACCAGAAAACTACTTGAGCTAATCGATGAATTTGGTAAAGTTGCAGGATACAAAATTAACACACAGAAATCTCTTGCATTTCTATTCACCAACAATGAAAGATCAGAAAGAGAAATGAAGGAAACAATCCCATTCACCATTGCAACAAAAAGAATAAAATACCTAGGAATAAACCTAACCAAGGAGGTAAAAGACCTGTACTCAGAAAACTATAAGACTCATGAAAGAAATCAAAGAAGACACAAACAGATGGAGGGACATACCATGGTCTTGGATTGGAAGAATCAACATTGTGAAAATGACTATATTACCGAAAGCAATTACAGATTCAATGCAATCCTGATAAAATTACCAATGGCATTTTTCATAGAACTAGAGCAAGAAATGTTACGATTTGTATGGAAACGCAAAAGACCCCAAATAGCCATAGCAATCTTGAGAAGGAAAGACAGAGTTGGTGGAATCAGGCTTCCCGACTTCAGGCAATACTACAAGGCTACAGTGATCAACACAGTATGGTACTGGCACAAAAACAGAAATACAGATCAGTGGAACAGGACAGAAAGCCCAGAGATAAACTACAGTCAACTAATCTATAACAAAGGAGGCAAGGATATACAATGGAGAAAAGGCAGCCTCTTCAATAAGTGGTGCTGGGGAAACTGGACAGCTACATGTAAAAGAATGAAATTAGAACACTTCTTAACACCATACACAAAAATAACTCAAAATGGATAAAAGACCTAAATATAAGGCCAGACACATTACAACTCCTGGAGGAAAACATAGGAAGAACACTCTTTGACGTAAATAACAGCAAGATCTTTTTTGATCCACCCCCTAGAGTAATGGAAATAAAAACAAAAATAAATAAGTGGGACCTAATGAAACTTCAAAGCTTCTGCACAGCAAAGGAAACCATAAGCAAGACGAATAGACAACCCTCAGAATGGGAAAAAATATTTGCAAGTGAATCAATAGACAAAGGATTAATCTCCGAAATATATAAACAGTTCATCCAGCTCAATATCAAAAAAACAACTCAATCAAGAAATGGGCAGAAGACCTAAATAGGCATTTCTCCAAAGACGACATACGGATGGCCAAGAGGCACATGAAAAGCTGCTCAACATCACTAATCATTAGAGAAATGCAAATCAAAACTACAATGAGGTATCACCTCACACCAGTTAGAATGGGCATCATCAGAAAATCTACAAACAGTAAATGCTGGAGAGGGTGTGCAGAAATAGGAACGCTCTTGCACTGCTGGTGGGAATGTAAATTGATACAGCCACTATGGAAAACAGTATGGAGGTTCCTTGCAAAACTAAAAATAGAACTACCATATGACCCAGCAATCCCACTCCTGGGCATATACCCAGAGAACACCATCATTCAAAAAGACACATGCACTCCAATGTTCACTGCAGCACTATTTACAATAGCCAGGATATGGAAGCAACCTAAATGTCCATTAACAGATGAATGTATAAAGAAGATGTGGTACATACATACAATGGAATATTACTCAGCTGTAAAAAGCAATGAAACTGGGACATTTTTAGAGACACGGATGGACCTAGAGACTGTCATACAGAGTGAAGTGAGTCAGAAGGAGAAAAATAAATATTGTATATTAACACATATATGTGGGCTATAGAAAAATGGTACAAATCAACCGGTTTGCAAGGCAGACATAGAGACACAGATGTAGAGAACAAACATATGGACACCAAGTGGGGAAAGCATGGAGGGTTGGAGGGGGGATGAATTGGGAGATTGGGATACCAAATTGTACACTCTAAATATATGCAGTTTACTGTAAAAAATAAAAAGTTAAAAAAAAAAGGCACCAACAAACTTGCTTGACACAAGGTTGCCACAAATCTTTAATTTGTAAAAAACACAATATCTGTGAAGTTCAGTAAAGGCAAGAGCAATTAAATAAAGTATGCCTGTATGCAGTCATCCCTCAGTATCCATGGTGGATTAATTCCAGGACTCGCCGCAAATACCAAAATCTGAGGCTGCTCAAGTTCCTCATATAAAATAGCACAGTACACTGAATACACTCAGCCCCCCATTGTCTGTTGGTTTCACATCTATGAATACAGAATGCCTACTGTATTTGGTTTAAGGATTAGCTCATAAGTGATTTTGTAGGGTTTGAAGCTAGTGCTCTCAGAACAGCCAAGGCATGAAAAAATTTCCCTGTCTCATTTTATAAACTCTAGTTAAGTAATAAATCATTAGGTTAAACACAAAAGTTAAAATATGCACAGGTGTATATTTATTAGAGTTGGCTGGTAAAGTACCTTAGTCATTTATAAATCTTTAAAACCCATCTTTCATTGCTGAAAATGGAGACACATCAGGATTATAATGTGTCTTGACCAAATATAATGCTTTAGCAATAAGAGGTGTTCACTCAAAGCTCTTAATATATTATAAACATATTTCCCTTACCTATATTTTCAATATAAAAGTTAAAGACTGAATGCTGTTAATGCCCTAAAATTGTTACACTATTACTTTTAACATTTCGTAAAATGTTTTCACCTTCAACTTTACTTATACAGAATGCATTAACACCATGATACTGGGGAACAATATCACATTTTGCATCTGAAAAAGATATACCCTTGATTTGACCAATACTGTAAGGATTATATAAAACTATATGATTTCAAGTCTTCAGCAACTAATAGAAAGTTTAAAAATGAAATAAATTTAATGAGCAGCATGATATTCATTACAGCACTATTTACAGTAGCCAAGATACGGAAGCAACCTAAGTGTCCACTGACAGATGAATGGATAAACTGTTGCCTGTGTACACACACAGACACACAGGAATGTTATTCAGCAATAAGAAAACAATTAAATCTTGCCACCTGCAAAAACACCATGGATGGATTTGAGGGTGTTATGCTAAGTGAAATTAGTCAGAGAAACAAATACCATGTGATCTCTTTTATATGTAGCATCTAAAAATGTATACATATTTTTAAAAAAACAAACTCATAGATACAGAGAACAGATTGGTGGCCAAGAGAGGCAGGGGATGGGGGGTGGAAGAAATGAATGGACTGTTTTTGTTTTTCCTTTAAATAAATTGAAAAAAACTACAAAAAATTAAAAACTACCATTTGAGTTGCTTTTCAAATATTCATTTAATTGTTTTTGAGTCACTATTTTTAAACAAAGATTTAAGAGGTATAAAAAATAGGTATGTGATTGAAATTAAATGTCATAATTGTCATATAATATAATCAATATTTGGCCATATTTGCAAAATTCAATTATTGACTGTTTCAAGTTTATCTATTTTCACTTTTCTCTTCCTCTTCCATTACCACAGTGGCCAAGCTATCAAAGTTATATATAAACTGTGAATTGGACCAAGACAGATCAGATGTTTGTTATAATCTACTTCAGTAAAAATGCTCTGTAAATTAGATCTTTGGTGGGGCCCAGAACAGGCCAACCCAAAATATGCTTCAGTGGCATATTGGTTATTTTGATTTAAGGTTACTTAAGAAAGAGCTGATGTAAGAGGGACACTTTGAGCCTCCTGTCTCCCTGAAAGCTGGAAATGAATCTCTCTTATGAAAGGTGCACTCCCTGCATTTGGAGATAGAACCCTGTTATCACCAGAGATAGGGAATTTGGGGCCAAGCAGCCTATGTAAACAAAACTTGTCACTTCTTTAACTTACTACCCCAAGCCCAAACTTTGTTTAAATGTCTCACTAATGAAGCACCCAAACCTAGGTTTCTTAGTCTTGACAAAGTATAAAAGTTGCCTGCTTTGGCCACTTCTTAGGTCCCATTTCTATGAGACTTCCATGCTCATGAATTAAAATTTATGTTTCTCCTTTTAATCTATCTTTTGTCAATTTTATTATTAGCCCAGAGGGATAGAGGGGGAAACTTCCTCTCTCCTCAACAGTTTCACAGTTAAGCATCAACCCTAAACTCCAATGTAAGATTGTATCAAATCCTCCTACTTCATTTAGGGAATTCTGAATGTCTAGTTTTAGTGTTTTCATTAAATATGCACCATTATTTTTAGAAAGCACTTAAAAAACTTGGAGACATTTTCTACTGCTTTTGAGATAAATAATCACATTAACGTGGAATTATAGTTAATATACGTAAATAGCAGATATAGAGATTTCTAAACTCACTGTGTCTAATTCTTCTATTTTCTCTTGAACTCAGTTTAATCAGATTTTGTCCCATACTAACCCATAGAAATGACTTTGTCTAGGTCAGCAGGGGCCTCCACAACCCAGTGGTCACTGTACACAAACCTATCAGACACTACTGAACAGCACAGCTCCTTCCATCCTGGAATCACATTCTTCACTGGGATGCAAGTATTCCACTCCCTCTGCTTTTTCTCATACTGTACTTGTTTCTTCTTAGTCACTTCTCCTGGTTCGTCTTAAAATCCTTATCATCTAAACTTCAGTGTACCCAAGGATTTAATATTAGAACCACTTTTCTCTACTCACTCTCACTTCTTTGGTCAACACATTCAATATAAACCTTTAAAATTACACAAACACCCACATACACGTATTTTAAACTTGAGAACATCGGTCTTGAGTTTGGAACTCTCCCCCGAAATATAGATTGCAGGCTACTCTACTTCTCCAGTTAGAAGTATCAATATAACAGCCATTTCAGACATAACATGTTCAAAAGTAACCTAAGATATTCTCTCAAAATTCTGCTCCACTCACAGGCTTTACTGTTTTGGTGAATGCCATTTTTTTTTAACTTTTTGTTGTTTAAGCCAAAAATATTGGCATCATCCTTTGCCTCTCATTTCCTTTTGCGACCCACCTTCTGTTCAAAAATTACTTCTGCTGGCTCCACCTTTAAAATATACGTGACATCTGACCACTTCTTATGAACTTTATTACTACCACCACTTCCCAAATAATATTATCTCTCATCTGAATTACTGCAACAGCCTTCTAACTGGTTTTTCCCCTCCACTCTTGCCTCTCTATACTCTGTCCTCACCAAAGCAATCAGAAGAATACAGCTGACCCTTGAACAACATGGGGGTTAGGGGCACCCACCCTCCATTCAGCTGAGGGTGTATAACTTATAGTGGCCCTCTGCATCCACAGTTCCATATCCTTGGATTCAACCGAGGATCATGTAGTACTGTAGAATTTACTATTGAAAGAAATACGCATATAAATGGACCTGCAGAGGTCAAACCTTTATTGTTCAAATGTCAACTGTACTTTAAAAATATAAAGCCTTGTCATATTAAAGCCCTCTACTGGCTTGCTATCTCTCAAGATAAAATCCCAAGAAATAACCATTTCCTATAAGGCTTTACATGATCTGCTCCCAATCACTGTGCCCCACTCTAATTCACGGATACAATTTAATATTGCTCTCCCCCTTCTCACTTCACTCCAGACATACAGATCTCCTTGCTGCTCTTCTGACATTCACCTTCTCCTATATCTCCACATGACTTAATCCTTTACCTCAAACAGGTCTTTATGCAAATGTCACCTTTGTGGTAAGTACCTCCCTAATTTCCCAGCACTGCTTTTTCTCCCACACCTACTTTAGATATTTTTATTCGTACTCTTTTGGAAAAATTTTAGAGTTAAAAAAAGTTACAAAGGTAGTATAGACACATTCTGTATACCCTTCACCCAACTTCCTCTAATATTAATGTCATATAACCATAGTATATTTCCCCAAATAGAAAAATTAACCTTGGTACTATACTTTTAACTACGTGACATTGATGCAATACTGTTGAGTAACCACAGCCTTTATTCAGATGTCACCATTTTTTCTACTACTGTCTTCTCTATTTCAGAGTTGAATCCAGGACACCAAACTGCATTTAGTCATAATGCAGTCATGCATTGGTCTCCCTGATGTCCTCTTCTCTGTGACTATTTTTAGTTTTCCATGTTTTTTCATGACCTTGACAGTTTGAAGAATACCAATCAGGTATTTTGCAAACTATCCCTCAGATCTGACTAAAGTTTCCTCACAATTAGACTGTGATCATGGATGTGGCTTTCTGTAAGAAAAGATAAAAATTATCTATGTATATTATTTGAATTTCTTCTGTAAGGAATATGTGTCTTTCATATATTTATTCAATCATTTAGATCAAGTATTAACTCAGGGATGTGATTTTGTTATTTGAGATATAATATAATGCTGTCTTCATTTGGTTTATTGACCAAACTGTTCCAGGTTTTGCCACTGGGAAGTCTTTTAGGTCGGCTCTGTGTTTTTTTGTTTTTTTTTTTTTTAGCATTTCCTTACTTTCTGGCAATACAAGATATCTCAAAATATCTGTACTTTACCTTCCACAGTGATAGACTCACCATTTCTGCAAGAAATAACTTATACTAAGCTTTCTCAGCTGAAAGACCTAGGAAATATATGATGTTTACTAACCCATGAATATACATCAGTTAGTATTTGTGTATCTGTATAGATATTAAAGCAAACATGAGTTCATATTGGTATTCCAACTTTAATCTAGTCACAACCACAGGGTTCATTATAGCCTTTCCCCCATTCCCTGAAGGTGAGAAACTTGGCTCCCATTAACTACAATTTATTTACTTATTTGTTAAATCCTAGTACACATGTAAATTTAGAAATGCTGTGAGAAAAATATGTACCAACTAGACTGTGGTATTAATGTATAATTTTTTGCATTTAGTCTTAAAATATTCAGTTAAAATACTGCTTTCCAAAGTACTTATACCAGCTTTTTTTCCTAGCCTCTTCAGTAGGATTACATTATATATACTTGTAATACTCATTTGCCGAAGTCTGCACTCCATCCTGTATACCCTAAAATAAAATTGTTGTTATGTTATTATTGTTGCTGTTTGCCCCATTCTTTGTGGTACACAAGTGTATAGATTTTAAAAATGGATAGAATCATGTGTCTACAGCCCGAGTACTGTGTAGAAGACTTCTATCGCTCAAAATACTCCTTTTTGAGGCCTCTTTGTAATCAATCCCTTACCTGTTCTCCAACTCTTAGAGTAGTGAAGGAATGCTAGTCCCTTAGGGGCCTTGGATGGAGCATGAGATGAGGAAATTAACCAGCTGTTTACAGGAGCCTTCATCCTGTCATCTCATTTTCAGCTTAAATCCCTACTTACAGAGACACACAGTACTAGGATTTTGCCTCATAAGATGAACTCCTTCTTTTGAACTTCCCCCTCCTCTATCATCAGCAGATTTGGCGTTTAGCTTTATGCTACATGCTAGATTAGTAAACCCATGTTTTGCAAACCCTTGTTTTGCTGGCTTCCTCTCTTTGCTATCACTACAATTTACATTCCCTTTGTCTTTTGGGTATACCCCTTTACTAAAATTTTTCTGGAGTTTAAGGAGGAAACAGAAATTAGTATCTGTATTTAATCTGTCACATTTAACTAGACACACAAATCATGGACAGATTCTGAAAAAGAAACTGTTGAGTGAAAAAAATCAAGTTTCAAAATACATATGTTATACCACCATTTATGTGATTATATAGATTTTTAAATGGACTGGATAAGTGTATATAAACATAATCAGTGTTTTCCTCTGGGAGTAGGGGAAGATATGGCTGAGGAGAGGAACAGAGAGAATTTCAATGTTTACTGTAATGCTCTACCTCTTTGTTTAAAGAAAAATCTTAAGTAAAAATATTAATTGTTATAATATTTTAATTAAGGATAACAACTACATCAATATTTGCCATATTATGGCTTATGATGTTTAATGTATTTTAAACATTCCATAATTTTAAAAGTAAAACTTACCTTTATAAAGTTTTCTTAATGGTCAATAACATATTTTATCCTCTAATGATTATACATCTATTATAAGAAAAACTTCAGGGAACTTTTAGTATCAGATAACATAGCAGATTTCTCTTTTTTGTCCACTAACCTTTAACTTCTAAAGTCAAAAATGTCACCAATTAATACATACAAGAAATAAAATTAAAGATAACATTTTCTTAAAGACTAATTTGAGACACTCTTTGTAGCAACATGTTAAACGACAGAGATAAGATCAAGTTTGCAACCTAACAGTAGAAAGAACAAAACATCTGGCTTCATAGACAGATAGTCAATATACATGTACTTTCAGATATCTTTTCTTCATTAAGGGTCCTATAATAACCCAGGGTTATCTTGCTATTATATCATAAACACACAGAAAGAATGTTAGAAACTCACATCTGTTCAATTCTCCCTACGTAGAATACCAAAATTTTCACAAATTTTAAACATTACCTATCTCCTTAAGATCTTTAGCAGTTATGAAATGGAATGGCAAAATCACCCAGAGGCATAACAGATTTTTTGACATCAGTAATAACATATTATAGGTATAGAACACAGATGTCCATCTTTCTAATCATTGTAACTAGTCAGTTTTCATTGTCATTGGCCAGGTGGCAGATCTGTTCACACTCCAAAAATTTACTTTTGAAGACCCCCACAAAGGGCTCCCTTTGGCATTAGTCAACAGGAAAGTATGCTTGCTTTTATGTGAACACTTGGTGCCAACATCTGTCATACTCTGCTGCTCCCGTCCTGCATCCATGCTTTTATTCTTTGTTTCCAAACATTTGCTTTCTGTATTATGTTACCTTGCTTTCATCTTCTTCTATGTTTTAGAAGCTATTTATTTTTAAAGGAAATATCTTTAATTTTCCTACTATAAATGTAATCAATGCTGATTAAAACATACCATACACACACAAATTGAATACAAAATAGTCTTGAGTAATTTGTATTCACTGCAACCACTGGATGAATATACTATATGCCATCTACAAAAGATTCACTTTATTTTCAATGGCACAAATAGGTTGAAAGTAAAATGATGGAAAAAGATATTCTATGAGAACAGTAATTAAAAGAGAGCAGGTGTGGCTATACTAATATCAAACAAATGAGACTTTAGAACAAAAAATGTTTTGAGAAACAAAGAGGGCATTATATTTTGATAAAAGGGTGAATACATCAAAAATCTGTAACAGCTCAAAGTGAATTAAGCCAGACAAAAAAGAGAAATACTGTACGGTATTACTCGTATGTGGATTCCAGAACCAACCCACCAAACAACAAAACAAGCAAACAAAAATATTCCCAAAATAAACCAATTTCATAGAAACAGAATAGAATGTGGTTACCAGGGGCTGGGGAGAAGGAGAAATAGAGAAATGTTGGTCAAGGGTACCAACGTTCAGTTATAAGAAGAAGTTCTGCTGATTTAAAGTAGAAAATAGTGGCTAGTTAGTAACATAGTATTGTATACTGGAGAGTTGTTGAGAATAAGTCTTAAGTATTCTCTACATACACACAAGTTGACTATGTGAGGTGATAAATATATTAATTATCTTATTCTTGGTAGTTATTTCATAATGTGTATGTCTATCACATCATCACATTGCACACCATAAATATATACAACCATATTTTTTAATTATTACCTAATAAAGTTGTAAAAATCAGTAAATAATCAGCACTTTCTATATTAGTTTTTTAGTGCTGCTGTAACAGACTGTCACAAACTTAAAACAACAGAAGTAATTGTCTTACAGTTCTAGAGGCTAGAAGTCTGAAATCAAGGTGTTGGCAGGGCCATACTTCCTATGAAACCAGCAAGGGAGATACTCAATTCAATTCCATTGATTCTAGCGATTTGTGGTTTCCTGGCAATCTTTGGTGTTTCTTTAATTGCAGCTACATAATTTCAATCAATGTCTCATTGTCACAAGGCATTCTTCCTGTGAGTTTATCTTCATATGGCTGTCTTCTTCTAAGGACACTGGTCAGCTTGGATTAGGAGCCCACTCTATTCCTGTATGACCTCATCTTAATTTAACTAATTACCTCTACAACAACCCTATTTCTCACTAAGGTCACATTTTGTGAAAGTGGGTACTGGGATTTCAATATATCTTCTTTGGGGTGATATTACTGCGTAATGAATGGGTCAAAGAAGAACTCACAAGAGAAATTAGAAAAAAAACCTACTACAGATGAATATTCCTTATGAATACTGATACAACAAGAAAAAGCAATCATTTCAGTAGATATAGAAAAGGATTTGAAGAAATCCAACATCATTTCATGATAAAAACACAAACTAGGAATAGAAGAAAACTTTCTTAATTTGATAAAGAGCAGATAAAGAGCATCTATGAAAAACCTGCAGTTAACATAAGACTTAACAATAAAAGTAGGAATATTTTCCCACTGAGATCAGGAACAAGGCACGATATCTGTTCTTGTCACTTTTACTCAACATTATACTGAAAGTTTTAACCAGGGCAATTAGGCTCTAAAATAAAATAAGTCGTACAGATGGAAAGAAAACTATTTCTATTCACAGATGATATGATCTTATATACAGAAATTGAAAACAAAGAGACACACCACACACACACACAAAGTTAGAGCTAATAAATTATTCAGTAAAGTTGCAGGGTACAAGAACAATAAACAAAAATCAGTTGTATTTCTATGCTTTAGCATGATACAGTCCAATAATGAAATTAAGAAATCAATTCCATCAAAAATGGCATAAAAATGAATAAAATACTTAGAAATGAATAGAAGAAGTAAAACACCTGTACACTAAAAAATACAAAGTATTGTTGAAAGAAATTAAAGAAGAAATAAATGCAAGGACAGACTATGTTCATGGATTGAAGACTCAAAATTTTAAGATGGCAACAGAACAAATTTTTCTATAGATTCAATGCAATCTCTATCAAAATTCCAACTACCCTTCACAAAAATAAACAATCTGATTATGAAATGCAAATGCAAGGGATCCCAGATAGTCAAAACAATCTTGGAAATGAAGAACACATTTGGAAAAATCAAAATTATTGACTTCAAAACTTACTACAAAGCTACAGTAATCAAATGATGTGGTACTGGTATAAGGATAGATATAGAATCAATGGAATTGAACTGAGTATCTCAAAAAATACATACATATGTAGTCAACTGATTTTTGAGAAGGTTGCCAAGATGATTCAATGGGCAAAGAACAGCCTTTTCAAAAAATGGTGGGGGGACAAATGGATATCCACATATAAAAGAATGATATTGAATAACTACCTCACACCTGATATCAAAATTAACTCAAAATGGATGAAATATGTAAATGTAAGAGATAAAATACAAAACTTTTAGAAATAAACATGTAAATTTTTATGATCTTAACCTTAGAGAAAAGTTTCTTCATTATGACACAAAACCACAAGCAACAAAAGAGAAAAATGATGATTTGGACTTCACTGAAATAAAAACTTTTGTGTCTAAGAACACTGTCAAGAAAGTGAAAAAAAAAAAAACCCAAAAGAATGGAAGAAAATATTTGCAATTCATATGAGGGTCTAGTATCTAGACTATATAAAGAACTTACAACACAACAATAAAAAGACAAGCAACCTAGTTTACAAAATAGGCAAAGGACATGGATAAACATTTCTCCAAAAAAGATATATGCATGGACAATAAGAACATGAAAAGATGTTATAAATCTTTTTACATCAGGAAAAATGCAAATCAAAATCACAGTGAGTTAACTCTTTATACTGAATGGACTATAATAATAATCATAATAAAGAAACAATATAGAAAATGGATATGGTAAAATAGAAACCCTGATACATTGCTGGTGGAGATATAAAATGGTGAAGCTGCTGTAGAAAACAGTTCCTCAAACGCTCATGGCAGTATTATTCATAATAGCCAAAAGTAGAAACAATCCAAATGTCTATCAACTGAAGAATGAATAAACAAAAGGTGCTGCTTTCATACAGTAGAATATTATTCAGCCATAAAAAGGAATGAAGCTTTGATACAAGCCACAGTATGAAAAAGAAGCTGAAAACATTATGCTAAATAAAAGAAGTTAGACCCAACGGGCCCATACTGTATGATTCCATTTTTATGAATTACAAAATAGGCAAAATCATAGGGAAAGAAAGTAGATTAGTAGCTGCCAGGAAATAGAGGGAAGAGGAAACTGGGATTGAATGTTAACTGATATATATTCTTTTTTGGGGTGATAGCAATATTCTGGAATTAAATAGTGGTGATTTTATACTTTGAATATGCTAAAACTCAATTGTATACTTTAAAATGGATAAAAATGGATAAATGGTGAATTCTATGTCATTTAATTTTAATGTCAATACATAATAATCCAAAAAAAATCCAAATAAACAAAAATGCTACACTAAACAATCCAGTATTTTCCTAGCACTCTTTTGTATGAATAAAATGTAGTCTAGAAAGCAGTGTAATAACATTCATTTTTATGACATTGCCAACTGCCTTCTTGAAACTGAGACATAGTTTACCCTTTTATTTTAATGAAATTACTTTCTTTCCACCAAGATAACAATATTGCATATTCTTGATAGTACTTGAAAATTAGATGCAATTGTATTACTTTGCTTTCAATTGATCTTCAATGAGGTTTAGCCCATTTTCACATGTTTGTTACTAAGTTTAACTTTTGGGACTAGTCTGTTCATGTATTACGCATTTTCCTAAGCCTTTGTGAGATTTAAGATTTTTAACTGCAAAAAACAAATTCTCATTTTTAAAAGTACCCTGAAACAGAATGTATGGTGTAAAAAGTTAAATCCCTGGGTTTGTACACCCACTTTAGCTTCCAAAAGCAATTTCATACATATATTTTTGCTTTGCATATAATAATCTATCAACATTGCATTAGAATACCTGTTTCCACACCATTCCTAACACTGTACTTTGTTAAGAAGGTAATGTTTCCTAATACTGTTAATGAAGTGGTATCTTATTATTTTGGTTTGCATTTTCCACTATTTGTGTGGCAGAATATCTTTTGTATACTTATTGTCATTTGTATTTTTTGTGTGAATAACCTCTTCATAGCCTTTGTCCATGTTTCCATTCTTTTAATTATCTATTTCTTCACTTGTAGACCTCTTCACATAGCACAGCAATCAATTACCCTTCTGTTTACATGTCGTGTGGCAATTATTTTATCCAAGTTTTATATTTTTCATTTGACTATGCTTATTTTATTTTTTTCTCAGATAATATCTTAAAAGATTTGGAGTAAAATCTGGCAATATTTTTCTGTATAGCTCATGAGTTTCAGGTTTGTTTGAAAATATTATCTTTTTCCCAAGACTATAATAAGGATCTCCTATAATTTTTGTTAGCTAGTAGTATATTATTAATATTTTTTTTTAATTTATTGCTTCTGGAATTTTGATATAGACTCTGAATTATGTACCTAAATCAAAATTTCTAATGGACAGCTGTTTATCATAGCATCTTTTAATAAATATTGCAAGTATTCTAAAACTTTATCACTATATACATTTTTTTTTAATTTATTTATTTATTTTTTGGGGGGGTACACCAGGTTCAATCATCCGTTTTTATACACATATCCCCATCTTCCCTCACTATATACATTTTTATCATTTTAACATACCTGTATGTCATCTGCACAATAACTTATTTAATATTTTCTTTAAATCAGCTTTAACTTAATCCCCTTCTTAATATATCCCTGCCCTAAATTATAATGTTCCTGATTTTGGAGAGGATACGTGAGTTGAGGAACTTGTTTTATAAGTTTCTAATATATCAGCTAAAATAAATGGTTTTTAAAATTTCAAATTGTTCTCTGAACCTTATAAAATAATCTTGTTTACCTTTGCTGTTACATAAATCACACTTTGGGGAATGCCAACATTTCCCACATGATTCAAAATGCCATCCTTTTCACACATCGAATTTTCAACTATGCAAGCTCTGTTTTTGGTCTATTTCATTTTCACACTGTATTCTCATATTAAAACCCTCTATTTTTTTGTATTTTATTGTGTATAGTGGGCTTTTTTAGTTAATTTTTAACTATAGCTTTATTGATATTTCATTGATTTCCCTAATTAGACGCTCTTCAAGGTACTGAATATTTTTGATAAATTACAGTTGAACTTTAAATCAATTTGTCAAATTATACAACAAATCCTTAAATTGACTACGTGGATAATCAATCACAAACTGATTTCTCTCCACAATATTGACATTGTACAATTTTTCAGTAAAATGGTAGGTCTCTCCATTTATCTATGTTTACTGTAAATACTTTAATACATTTATAAAATAAAATTATATAATGGTTTTGTTATATTTACAGTAAGGTTTATTTCTAATTTTTTTATTTTTTTTCTTTCTATAATGCTTATTAGCATTTTCTTCCAATTAATAGTATTGACTTATTTCTCATATATTGCAAAGCTATTAATTTGTGTTTCCAGGTGTTTAAAAAATCTTTTATATGTTTGTACTGATCTTATATTATCATTACTAATAACTTTTCAGTTGCTTTTCATTAAGAAAAAAGAATATATCAACAAAATAACTAAATGCTTTATTTTTTCCCACAGAGACTATTGTTTTTTCTGTATTAGGATAAACAAAACTCTCCAAAAGAAACTTTAATAATAATAATAAATCATAGTAATAATAATAGGAGGAGGAGGAGAAAGAGACAGAGGTAGCAATAGCATATTTGTCTTATTTCTAATTTTAATGGCAATAATTCCCTTTATTTCATATCAGTGTGAATACTCAATAGATTCTAAGCCTTTCTCTTATCTTTCAGCAAACAATACTTCAAACACACTTTTACCTAACTTGCACACTTTCTTGACTTCTGCATCCTATACATTATAAAATTGTGTTTTGATATTATGAAAAGTTTTCTGTAACATGCCTTTGATTTTAAAAATGATCTCTTAACCATCTTTTACCTTTACATGTATATTATTAAAACACTATACATTTTATGTTGTGAGAGTTTTACTGCTCATTAATATTGTCAGCATACTGCTATTTTAGTATTTCATTCTTTTCATTCAACTGGAGTGTCTCCTCAATTTTATTCTTTGGAAATAGTACACTATCAATCATATTTTTCTGGATTTTTGTGCATTAAAATAGTTTTTCATATGTCATCAAAGAAAAATTAAATTTATATATATATAATTCTATACTCATAATTCATATCTCTCAGAAAGTTAGTTTTCAAGAATTTAGGCTGATGATAAGAATTCTGTTGCCAGTCTGCCATATTCATCTATGTAAATTTTTGTCTAATTACTTACATAATATTGTAACAACGTGCAATAGTTACAACAGTTTTTATATATGCATATTAAAATTTCAACTGAAGAACACGGGATAGATTACTTTGTAGCAGACCAGCATTCCCCAAGGTACAATACAAAATACTTTGCTTAAAGGCAGAAATGTAATGAAGACTACAGAGAACAAGATTTTGGATGGTGAAGAAATGTAAAAGGTAAGCTCATATTCTTTAATTATTTTTCTGGGGTTATTTGCAAATTCTGACCAAAATAGGCTGAGATACCTGGCTTTGACCAAATAGTAGGTAACTTGTGGAGGAAAGAAACCAGACATTGACATTCTAATGGGGATAAAAATAAAACTGGAGATATGAGGGTCTCAAACTCATGGACACTTTCCCTCCTAGAGACTTTTGGCAATCTTGTAGTGCTGTTAAACACAAAGACTTAGGTTTAGGATGTGCCAGAAGAAGAGCTCCAGTGAACACACCAGGATTTCAGTTGAAAGGCCTGTAGAGCCATGTCCTTCGTACAAGGTTAAACCAGAGATAAATTGAGTCTTACCAAACCTGCTAGCCAGTATCAAATCAGTTCTACCTCTAACTGAATTAAGATAATCAGTCTCTATCTATCTGCCTTGCAGAGTGAAAGATGGATGTTCTCTAGTAAAATTAAAAAATCATCTGAAGCCTCTGCAACTTTTCATTATATGCAACATATACCTAGCATCAATAAAAATTAATGAGTATGTCAAGAGACAGAACCATACAAAGTGAAAGAAATCTATATTAAAAACAGACTGCATGTGCTCCAGATATAGGAATCAGCAAAGGACATTAATAGAATTGTTAAAGAAAATAGAGGAAAATGTACAATATAAAGGGAAAGTTGGAAAATTTCACAAGGGAACTGTATCCAAAAAATAAACAGAAAATTACATACCTTAACCCACATGAACAAAGATGTATGGGAAAGGGAATAGAAGATAATATTCTATATTTGATGGGGCAAGGTTTACATGGCTATGTTGATTAGCCAACACTGATATTAAGATCTGTGCATTTCACTGTATGTAAATTATACCTCAATGAAAATAATGAAGACAAGAGACTAATATGGATATTATGTAACAAGAAAATACAATATATAAAATTAGAAAATGACTGGATATGTTCTTGAGTGGATTATACAACTAGAAAATAGATCGATTAAAAATATTTAAATTGGAGCAAAGATATAAAATCAGAACATTTAGAAAATTAATAAAAGACATGACCAATAGAGTGAAAAGCTTTAACAAATGCTACTCAGAATTTCAGAAGAAGAAGAGAGAGAATTAGAAAAAAGAAATATCTGATAAAATACTTGCTGAATAGTTCCCAAAGTTGGGAAAAACAATTTATACATCCAAGAAGTAAAGCTCAAAAATGAAGAATCATACATACATGCCATTCAACCACTGGAAAGAAAAGATATAGGGAAAATTATAAAACAATCAGAGAAAAATATCATATAACATGTAGGCAAATCAACTCTTGAGAAACAATGCAACCCCTAAGGCAAGCAGGAAGAGTGCTGATATGAAAACAAAATCTTTCTTGCCAGAATTCTACAGCCAACAAAAACATCCTTCGAAAATGAAGGCAAAATGTAGACCTTTTTAAATATGCAAAAGTGATATAATCCATTGTCAGCAGATGTACCCTGTAACATATGCAAAAGAAAGTTCATCAGACTGAAGGGAAATGATGCCAGATGCAAATTCAGATGTAGAGAAAAGGAATTAAGAGTATCAAACATAGTAAATACTATAGATACCTATGGAAAGTTATCATTGCTTTTATTTTTCCCCTCTCAATTTCTTCAATAGACTGTTTAAAGCAAAGATACCTTATTGTGAGATTCATGTTTGTTTAAGCAAGAATATTTGACAACAATAACAAAAAAGAATGGGGTTAAAATAGAAGTGTGTATTTATATTTTTCATCATTTTATGCAAAGTGGTCCAATATTAACTCTAAGTAGAGAGTTCCCTGATGGCCTAATGGTTAGGATTCCTGGTCTGGGGAACTGAGATCCCACAAGCTGCTCACTGCAGCCAAAAGGAAAAAAAAAAAAACTGTGGTTTTAAATCTAAGTAGAAAGTAACAGAATTTATATGGTAATTCCTAGCATAACCACTAAAAAAATAATAATAATACAAATAGGTATCACTGAAAAGCCAATAAATGAAATAAAACAGAATATTAAATAATGTTAATATAAAACGATTCAGAAAATTAAGAGCAGATGATAAAATATACTGAGAAAAAGTAGAAAACAGAACAGGATGTTGGTCTTACTCTCAGTCATAATCATATTAATATAATGGACAGAACATTTCAATTTAAATTCAAAGAATATCACACTGAAATTTAAAACTTTGACACTTTGATCTGTGTACTTTTCTCTATGACATATTTAATAAAGGTTTTCTTAAAAATTGATCAGAATCTGCTGTGATGGGAAAAAGAAATTTATGATAGACATGAAACTATAAAATAATGCAACAGGACAAATTCTACTGTGGCTTGTTGCCTTCAGTTTTATTATATCACAATTACAAGATGAATAATGCAGTCACAAAATTAATCTCATATTAATGATAAATGTCTTTTTATATTCTTAATAGTCATTCATTTTTCAAAAGAAACAATGCTAATTTAAAAACAAATACCCTGCTTTTATTTATAGCAGATCTTGCTAAAGTAATCAGACCTAGCAGTAAGACTTCTTTGATTTGAAACTCTCAAAACTTTCATTCAGAATTTTTTAAATTTGTTTGGGTTTAATTATTTCTTTCTCTTTCTGCAGTGCTGTCCAACAGAGGTTTGTGTGACAAGGGAAATGCTCCTATAAAATTGCTGCTAATCACATATGGCAGTTAAAATGTGACTAGTGCTACTAGTGTACTAGTGTGATTTTTTTATTTTATTCAATGTTAACTAATTTAAATTGAAATAGTCGCATGTGGTTATTGGCTATCATACTGGACAGTATAAATCTAGAGATTCTACGGAATCTAAAAAAATGGTACTGATGAACCCAGTGGCAGGGCAAGAATAAAGATGTGGGGGAGGGGGAGCTCAGATGAAATAAGAGAGTAGCATTGACATATACACACTACCAAATGTAAGATAGATGGCTAGTGGGAAGCTGCTGCATGATACAGGGAGATCAACTTGATGACTGGTGATGACCTAGAGGAGTGGGATAGGGAGGCAATATGGGGATATATGTATAAATACAGCTGATTCATTTTGTTGTACAGTGGAAACAGGCAAAACAGTGAAAATCAATTATACTTCAATAAAGATCTGGAAAAATGATACAAGATATTCTAAAACTGGGTCTTAATATTTTCTTTTCTTTCTTGGTATTTTGTAACATATGTCAAAAAAAAAATCTTCCTTGAACTGGTGCTTAGAATTCCTAATTCAGTTTTCAAAAGAACTTTATAGCAAGTCAGACATTACTTTTTTGTTATCATCTTGGAGTGCTCTTTTTCATTGATCAATTGTTATTATAGTGTTTCTTGAAAATCTGGTTGCTGGGTGCTCCTCATTTATAGGAACTTCTGTAGAAAATCATCTATGGATCTGTTTGTCTTTCACACACAGGTTCTGGAGAGCCCCATCTAGACTACTAAATGGGAATATTGACAATAGAATCTTGAACTTTGCATTTTTAACATTCTCCCCAGTGATTCTTACGCAAAATGTATTTAAAAGTCTGTAATCTACAACATTCACTATTTTAACTGATGTCTGTTTTAGCACCTGTGTCTTTTTTGCTTTTGCTATATTTACAGAAAATCAAAGCTCCCAAATGTATGTATTGGGGCTTCTCTGGACTTCAGATTATTCCCCTCTATGTAAAATTCATGGGTTAAATAATATGGATGAGAAATTTAGATAGAGGGATTCTGAACTACATTCCTTTAACATTTTCAAATGATTTTTTAAAAACTATAGTCCCTTAGTTCAGTGTTGTTGTTGTTGTTGTTTTCTTTTTTAGTTCAGTGGTTCTTAAACCTCAGTGAGCGGGGATCACCTGGGAAACTTGGTGAAAGTGCAAAAAACCAGCCTTCATCCTATTTCAATGAGCCTGCATCCCTATGTTCTTTATTAACTCTAAGGTGACTCTGATACTGATGTTTGAGAATCTCTGTTCCTGCTAACAGACTCAAAAGGGAAATTAGCTCTTTTGAGTATATTTATTTAAGGTGTAGTTTTTCTTTCCTCTCACCACCACCACAATCAATAGTGCAGTTCTCCTTACACATTATCATCTTTATCGTTCTTTACATTGTCATTTAAAAATAAAAAATGATTTTAAAAATTCTGCTTTTCCCCTATATGGATGGCATTAATTCTATTACGATATAGCCAATAGTAGTGCCTAACATATTAACTGCATTAAATCCAGTTTTGGTTTTGCAAACTTCAAGTCCTCCTTAGTATTCCTGTTGGAATGTTGTGATTTTATTCTCTGCCCACACAATCTTTTTCTCTTTATCTATCTATAAATAAGAGGTGTTGCCCTTTGCTTTACTCTCATCAACTTGTCAAAGCTAACTTTCCCATCCAGATTAATGACCAGAGGTAAAACAGATACATATACATATATCCGTGTATACACACACACACACACACACACAGAGCTCCTCATTCATTTCTCATGTATGAATATGTTTTACCTGGTGCAACTTCTCCTTCATTCCTGTTTGATTTTCTCATATATTAAATACACTAAGTCCATAAAACATTTCAGTTCTCAGCTCCAGTTACTACTGTGGCTCTTCAGAGCCCCCACTTGTGATATTTATTTGTGAAGCTAAAATTTCCAGAGCAGAATGTGCCACTGTTAATTCTCACCCCCATTTTCATTTCCTGTTGTTTTCTGAGAATTAATGTTTCTGATTGGCATAAAAAAAACTAGCAGAATATAAAAATCATCTACATAAAACAGTAAGAAAAAGGCAAATAATTCTATAAAAGAATGGGCAAAAGAAAAGGAAATACAAATGGCAAGATGCTTAACTTCATTAAAAAGTGACAAAAAATGAATACAGGGCATTATTGCTTTTAGATTGGCAAAAGTTGAGAAAATACAAGATTCTTTTTTGGCAATATATAGAAAAATGGATACTCTCATCCATTTCTTATGTGAAGGTAGACTGATAAAGCAGTTTGTAGATATTTTTCCTAGAGAAATATTCAAGCATATAAGCAAACACCTGACAGGCACTTAAACTTTGTAATTTAAAAAAAATAGAAACACATTAAAGTCTTTATGTAAACAAGGAAGTGGCTAATGAGACCCATGGGGCATCAATATTATGGACTGCTATGAAGAAATTCTTTTCTATTGGCAAAACTATTCTGCAAGACACACACACACACACACACACACGTTATTAATAAAAAAACAGCAATGAGAAAGACCCTAAGTAATACATACTATACGGTTTTATTTATGACAACAAAGACTGATTGTGTATATGTGTATACAAATAACAAAAACGTACCTTCACATGTTTAAATATGTACATATATTCACATACATGCAAATGCACAGTAAAATGACCTGCAATGGTACACCAAATTAGCAACAGGGATTATCTCAGGTAGGAGAGTGTGATCGAATAGAGTACAAGTGAATCTTTCCCCTTTACGGTACACTGTGAAAATGAAGTATAAAGGAAATATGAAGGAAAAATATAAAGGGAATATAAATGAAAATATATTATGTCCATTTCTAATGCAATTAAAAGTAATTGCTGGGCAGGGAGAGCCATACTAATCAGATTTAGGGATTGGTTCCTGAGGGGCATAGGTATGGTTGCCCAATGTTCTGGTTGATAAAGACACTGAATCCGGGTATAGGGAATAAAGGAGGACTCTGACGTCTATCTTTTCTCAGGTGGTGTGAACATGCTTTTCTCAATCTGGTTGCACTTACATTCTATGTATTTTATATTTCTCCCAGATTTTAGCCTTAGGTAAACTGTCAACCTTAGGGTTGGGAAGGTTGATCTCTTTTCTCTTATGTATTCTAATGGGGAGCTGAGGAAGCTGGCATTGAGAGCTGCAAGCCAGATATCACATTAAATCACAAGTTCAATAAAATATTTATAAGCTACATTTGAATTTGCTGAAATATCTCCCTTAGGAATTCATGCCTTTGATACTAGACAAGTACAAAAATATTAAACAAGACCCAAATTACTGTACACCCAGAATAAGCATGAAGCCTTTTATAGGTCGTAAGTGGTGGTTAAGTGGGGAAGAGGCAGCTTACGGGGACCGGCTAGGCAATGGCTCCTGCAGATCAGCGCCTGAACGCTGCCACAAAGACAGAGAGCACCGCAAGCCAAGGAGAGCTTGACAGTAGGTGGACCTCCTCCTCAAAGAAAAAGTTATCAGAAACATTTAGAGAATTAAGCTGCTAATTTAGGAGACCTCTGTAGAGTACCATAAAACCATTTTTTTCCCAGATTTTAAATGAACTGTCCTTTATATCACAAAAAGAAAAAAGTTTAGATTTTGTATAATCTTATTTTCTACTGTATAGGTAATTAAAAAGAGAGCTACCAAATATGGAAACTTGTTCCTGCTCCTTAAATTTTACTGAGAATTATGTCTGCCCTATATAAATTTTAATCTCCTTCATAGTCTCTGAAGGACCAACTTGAAAACTAACCTCCAGATGTGCTGTGACTATGAAAGCTCTCAGGTCAACATAATGACCAGCAAAGCTCTATTTTTCTCTCTGTTCCTTTACACTGCACTCTGCTTAGCTTTTCTTTTTCTGGAAAATGTCTAATCAAGTCCCTTAGCAATGGGCTCAGCTCCTTAAAGAGCTACAACTCATCGTAAACTGGGAAACCTCCAGTTTGCATCAGATATTAGTAGTATCCAGTGGAATATCTCTGTGTGCATTTAAGACAGAGCAAGGAAATGCTTAATGTGAAGTGGTTTCACTATAACAAGCTGCTGAATTATTTACACCAATAAAAATTTATCTGCTGGAGTCTACTGAGAAAAAAAAATTATCCTCTTGGTATACAGAATTGTTGTCTGCAGTGAAATAAGGATGCACAGCACTGCCATTCTACAAGCACCACAGGAATATTTAAATTATTCTCATATCTCTCATTTTCTTTTTGTGTTTGGTAAAGGGAATTTAAGGAAATTAATGCCTAGTTGGCCTGAAACTAATGACCACAAAGCAGTATCCTCATCTCTGAAAGATTCTGCATATTACATGGTTTTAAGAAATAGTTAAACTCCCAAGTCTCATAGTTAATGCCTATATACAGGTTGAAATAACACTGGCAGTATATGGGGATCCTGACCATGAGGAAAAAAACACCATGTATTTTTCTTATATGTGTCAAACAGTATTAAAAAAGAGTTTATATTACCATTAAGATAAGAATAAATTCTTATAGTGTTGGGATTTTTAAAAGGTGATAAGTTCTTATTTCATTTTAGTTGCGCTGATTTCTTCCTTTAGACTCATGGAAAATTATCTGTAGAAATATTAGTTGGGAAACAGGCCAGGTAAGGAATAGAGTATTCTCTGTTATGAGACTCAAGCTCTCACTATCAAAACCATAGGACTCTGGACCAAGATGGCAACATAGGAGGCTCCTGAATTTTCCTCCTCCCATAGATACAGAGACACAGCTATACACAGAGCAATTTCCTCTGAAAGAAATCCAAAAACTAGCTGAGTAACTCCTACACAGAGTGAAAATGAGAAAATATCCACATGAAAATGGGTAGGGAAGGCTAAGATATACTCTCATCATACACCCCACTCCCAGCACAGCACCACAGAATCGGAAGGGAACCTCCAACTCCCAGCTTTACCCGAGAAGTAAATGGTTTGGACCTCACATCTAGTGCTCCAACCTTTGAGGTTATGAGCCCTCAAAACACCTAGATCTGAAAGCCACTGCTTGTGTTCATGGTCCCACAGGACCATAAGCATACATGGGTTTATTACACTTCACTTTATTGTGCTTTGCAGATATCATGGTTTTTATAAATTGAAAGTTCATGGCAATCTCACATTGTCAGATAATTGTTGGTGTATTTAACAATAAAGTATTTTAATATTGTTTTTTTTTCAGACAATGCTATTGCACTTAATAGACCATAGCATAAACATAACTTTTACATGTACTGGGGAACTAAAAAACTTGTGTTACTTGTTTCATTGTGATATATTCACTTTATTTCCGTATTCTGGAACTAAACCTACAGTATCTCTGAGGTACGATTGTAGAGCAAACAAAGAAGCAGTTATAAATGGGGACATGAGCGCTCACCATGGCTATCCACCCAGGGCTCAGCACAGATAGAGCAGGCAAAAACACCCATCTCCAGAAGTAGACCGATGAGTAATTTACAAGCTGTAGCCTAAGGGTCCAGCTTCTAATTAGCATGCCATCTATGTGCTAAGTGCCATTCTCCCCAGAGTCCAAAAGAGTTGATGGGTACTTTCCCTGCCTTTCTTTGGTTCACTCCAACAAAGACAGGTTGCCAGCATCTCCCAGGAAGGATCATGTCCACACATCTTAAGCCCCGGCATTTATGACTGCCATTCGAGGTATGGGACCCAAAATCACCTAGCTCTGATAGCCAACTGGAGCTATACTCCAAGTGCCACAGGAATATAGAAAACAAAGAAGCAGTTTTTAAATGGGCACTGGAGCACCACCCCAGGCTATACACATGGTCCAGTACAGAGTAAATCTAAACAGATCAATTGCTAATAAGAAGATTTTGAATCAGTTGTCAACCTCCGAACAAAAAAAAGTCCAGGACATGGGATGGTTTCATGGGTGAATTCTACCAAACATTTAAAGAATAATAATATGAACCTACTTAAACTCCTTCAAAAAGTAGAAGAGGAGGGGACATTTCCAAAGTCACTTTACAAGGCCAGCATTACCTTGATACCAAAGCCTGATAAGGACATTACAAGAAAAGAAAATTATAGGCCAATATCTATTATGAACATTTATGCAAAAATTCTCAACAAAGTACTAGCAAAGCAAATGCAGCAGGACTTGAAAATGGTCATACACCATGTTATTCCTGAGATTCAAATACGGTTTAACATATGCAATTCAATAAAAGTGATATATCACACTAACAAAAATAATGATAAAAATCATATGATCATCACAACAGATGCAGAAAAAGCATTTGACAAAATTAAACATCTTTCTGTGATTAAAAATAAAAACTCTCAACAAATTAGGAATAGAAGAAATTACTTCAACATAATAATGCCATATATGACAAGGCCATAGCAAATATCATACTCAATGGTGAAAAGCCAAAAAGAGAAATTAAGAAAATAATTTCATTTATAATAGCATCAAAACAATAAAATACCTCGGAAGAAATTTAACCTAGAAGGTGACAGATCTATACATTAAAAACTATAAAACATTGATGAAGGAAATTGAAGACGACACAAAAAATGCAAAGATATTCCATGTTTATACATTGTTAAAATGCTCAAACTACCCAAAGCAATCTACAAATTCAATGCAAACCCAATCAGAATTCAATTCCAAAGGCATTTTTTGTAGAAATAAGAAAAAAAAAAAACAATCCTACTGTATGTATGGAACCACAAAAGACTCCACATAGCCAAACCAATTTTGAGTTAGAAAATCAAGATGGAAGGCATCACACTTCCTAACTTCAAACTACATTACAAAGCTAGAGTTATCAAAACAGCATATTGGCATAAAATAAACACATAGATCAATGGAACAGAGAGCTCAGAGATAATCCCATGCATATATATGCTCAGTTAATTTACAACAAAGAAGCCAAGAATAAAAAATGAGGAAAAGCATAATCTCTTCAGTAAATGGTGTTGTGAAAACTGCATATCCACATGCAAAAGAATGAAATTAGACTCCTATTTAGACCATGCACAAAAATCAACTCAAAATGTATTAAATACTTAAATATATGATCTGAAATCCTAAAACTTTTAGAAGAAAACATAGGGAAGAAGCTCCTTGACGTTGGAGTGGTGATGATTTATTGGATTTGGCAACAAAAGTGAGAATAAGCAAGTGGGAATACATTAATTAAAAAGCTCCTGCCCAGCAAAGGAAACCATCAACATAATGAAAAGTCATCCTATGGAATGCAAGAAAATATTTGCAAACCACAAATCTGATGGGGGTTAATATCCAAAATATACAAGGAACACACACAATTCAATAGCAAAAAAATAAATAACCCAACTGAAAAATGGGCAAAGGGCCTGAATAGACATTTTTCCAGATAAGACATATAAATGGTCAACAGGTATATGAAAAGATGCCAAATCAAAACCACAATGAGATATCACCTCATACCTGTTAGAATGGCTATCATCAAGCAGACAAGAGGACAAATGCTGATGAGGATGTGGAGAAAGGGAAGCTGTGTATAGCACTGATGAGAATGTAAACTAATAAAGCCACTATGGAAAACAGTATGGAGGTTCCTCAAGAAATTAAAAGTAGAATTATCATACGATACAGCAATCCCACCTTTGTGTATATATCCAAGAGAGACAAGATCACTATTTCAAAGAGATCTGTACTCCCATGTTCACTGCATCATCATTTACAAGGTATGGAAACAACCTCAGAGTCTGTGGATGGATGAATGGATAAAGAAAATATGGTATACATACACAATGGAATATTATTCAGCCTTAAAAAGGAAGGAAATCCTGCCATTTGTGACAAGATGGATGAAACTGCAGGAGCATTATGCTAAGAGAAATAAGCCAGACATGGAAAGACAGTGCAAAGAATCACTTATAGGTGAAATCTTAAAAAACAAAACAAAACAAAACAAAACATAAACACATGCAAACAGAGTGTGGTGGCTGCCAGAATCTGCAGGGTAGAAAAAATAGGGAGAAGCTAGGTAAAAGAGTACAAACTTTACATTGTAAGATAAGTAAGATCTAAGGATCTAATGTATAACATGGTTACTATGGTTGATAACACTGTGATGGATGTGTTAATTAACTTGATGTTTGGAAGTCTGCCAAAATGTACACACACATATATCAAAATCATCACACTGTACATTTTAAATACATTACAAATTTATTTGTCAATATATCTAAAAAAAGTTGTAGAAAAACCAATGTGTATTATGGGGAAAATAACTGTCAAATTTAGCAACTCCTTTAGTTTCTTTCTGATTTAAAGACAATGATGAGATGCTGAGTGTTTTAATCAGTTTTTTCCTAGAAACTGAGAGCTCCTGTTTAAGATCTGAAAAAGATCAAATTGTTTGTATATGCTCTTGTGAGTATGTAATAGGTAAGAATATTTTTCTAAAAATAAGCCGTTATCAAAATAGAGTATCTTGGAACAATGGCTTTCAATTGGGGATGTTTTTAACCCTCGAAAGATATTTGGAAACTTCTGGAGATATTTTTTGGTTGTCACAACTATGGGTGGAAGTTTCCAGTGCCTAGAGGCCAGGAACGTGGCTAAACCTACAATGCACAGGAAACCAAGCATAAAACAGTGTCATCCAGTTCAAAGATCAATAGTGCTGACAGGCAGAGATCCTCTTGCCTTAGAATATTATTTTTTTTAACACTTAAACCTAAACCTAAAATTTATTCTACTTATTTAAGAAATCCAAAAATCTAAACCTTAGAGCATTAAATTCATGAACAACAAGACTTCCTAACACTTTTTGACCTATGTAAAGAACAATTACCTATGGTTCAAACTAATACTTGTTTAAAACTCTAATATTCAATATTGTTTTAAAATTATACTCTGAACTTTTTTTTATCTGTAACAAGAAGAAATATATAATTCTTGAAACCAGTGTAAAATGTGTCAGGGATTAAGAGGATGAAAAAACAAGCTACGGACTCGGAGAAAAATTAGCAAAGGATATATCTGATAAAGTACTGTTACCCAAAATATGCAAAGCACTCTCAAAACTCAACAATAAAAAAATAAAAGAGTTAAGAAAGGCATTGTTATAAACATCAGTTTCTGGTTGCTTGTCATATATGACCCTCTCCACTCTCATAAATGCTTCTGCAATCTTAATAATCATTTAAAATATTTTCTTAATCATGCTTTCCAGGAAAGTGAAGTAAGGCTGTAAAGGAGAGGAGGAAATATACTTTTACAGGGCACAATTACAGGGCAGATAAGCAGTCACCGTTTTTCCCCTGCCATGATGCATGAGATAGCTGAGATTTCTATGTGGCTCATTCTGGTGTGCATTTCAGGGACACCCAGCATTTGATGATACCTAACTTCCAAATAACAATCTGTGAATAAGCAGAAGTGATAATATCAAATTAGTTTGCAGTAAAAATCACTTGCAAATTACAGGACATTATTAGAAAGTAATGGCATGACATAACTCATAATAGACTGCTATCACCCAATTTGTTTTAAAATAGCTTTTTAAAGCAGATACTATTATTCTTATATGACTGATAAGAAAAATAGCATTGAGAGAGAGAACACAACGCTGAGTGAATTTAGGTTATTTTCTACTCAAGGTCCCATAGCCAATGAATGATAGAACAAAAATTCATTCATTCATTCATCAAAAATTTATTGAGTGCCAACATTACTGGAGATAAAAAGGTCTCCGTTATGTTCAGTTTACAGTCTATTGAAAGGCAAAGATTATTAATTTATGATCACAACATAGTAATAAATGCAGTGGTACAAGTATGCAGGGAATACTGTTGGAGCACATAAACCAGTACCCTAGATAATACTGAGGATGAGAAAGCAGTAAAGCATCAGCTGTAACTTAAAGAATTCCTAGAAGTCAGGTAGATAAATAATGTTGGGAAGGACTTGCCAGAGGTAACAACACATTGAAAGGCAATGGAGAAATATGGTCAATATTTGAATAACTTCACCAAGTTCAATGTGCTGGATGAAAGAATGTATAAATATGAATGGTGAGAAATACAGCTAGAGAGGTAGGCAGAGGCCAACAGTATACATAACATCTTTTAGTTTTTGCCCAGTATACCTCACCTGAAAAATATATGCTTATTTGTACCTGCAATTCATCATAGCAAGGATTCTAAATAGACGATGTGAGAGAAAGGAGGCAATCTCAGACACTGCAGAGCTTCTGATTCTTAACATCCTCTCAGAAAGCTCAATGGGGCCTCTTGCTGGATTTTGAGCAGGGACATGACACATATAAAAGTTAGAAAGGGCATTTCAGCAGCCGCATAGAGGACTGGAGGGGCAGAAAGTAAAGACATTGATCAGAGACAGTCGCAAAAATTCAAATGAGAAGGATAGTTTTATTTAAGGCTGTGATGTTAGGAGTACAGCAGAGCATTCAGGTATTAATCTGTACATGTGAATACCTGATAGAATATAGATATTTAGTAATATGAAGTAGGGCACAATATCTCAACATTTATATAACCTAGCTATTCTTAACATTTTGGGGTCACAGACTTTTTTAAGAATCTGATTAACCCCTGCCCTATGACTAAAAGGGACTTATATCATGAGTTCCATGAAACTATCCAAAACACCGGGCTAAATACTACATTGGATTAACCTATGAAGATATGAATACAGAAAGAAAAAACAGCTTTGAAAGAAAGGATGATAGTTGATTCATTCCAGGAACATTAATGTGCTATAGAAAAGCCTAAGAGAGACAGTAAAAACTTGGGTCATATTGGTCTGAAAGATAGCTGAGAAGTCATTGCTGAAGATACAGTTTTAAATATCTCGTCTAGAAGACACAGAAAGTGAACAGTAAAAGGGGCTCAGGCCCTTGGACCATGATCATTTAAGGAATGATCAAAGTATAGAGGTATACATGGGAAGAAAAGGCAAAAAAAGATATCTGGGCATCAAAGTCAGGAATTTCAAGAACCACTGCTAGTAGCATTGACATATATACACTACCAATTGTAAAACAGATAGCTAGTGAGAAGCTGCTGCACAGCACAAGGAGATCAGCTTGGTGCTTTGTGATGACCTCAAGGGGTGAGATGGGGAGGGTGGGAGCGAGGGGGAATGGGGATATATGTATAAATATAGCTGATTCACTCTGTTGTACAGTAGAAACTAACACAGCATTGTAAAGCAATTATACTCCAATAAAGACATATAAATCAGTTTTTAAAAATAAGTAATATTGTGTGTGGATTATCCAATCTCAATATTACTTATAGGTTTCTCCAAAATTTTAATCCAATAGAGATTTTGGTATTGTTTAATGCACTAGGTGTTATTACTTTATATGACGCTATGTTTTTATGTTTATGTTTTCTAAAATTTTGAATAATTAATTTTAAACTTACATTTGATATATGTATGTGTGAATGTGAGTTTGCGTGTGTTTGTGTGTGTGTGAGTGTGTGTGGAGCCACTTAATCACAGAAGTGCCCTTTTTCAGAAGTGCAGCTAACGAAGCTTGTGTTCTACCCTGGATATGGCTCCAGTCTGAGGACTATTCCAACTTTATCACAAGAGAGAAAGATAAATGTAATTGGTTTAGAGTTTACTTCACATTATTAATTATTCCTGTGTGATGCTGGGTGAGTCACTGTCTTTTTCAGTACACTGTATATTGTTTAAAAAAAAAGAGAGAGAAGTA
The DNA here is from genome assembly GCF_030028045.1 of Hippopotamus amphibius kiboko. Lineage (NCBI taxonomy): Eukaryota > Metazoa > Chordata > Mammalia > Artiodactyla > Hippopotamidae > Hippopotamus > Hippopotamus amphibius. The sequence goes on along the minus strand of NC_080187.1, from coordinate 167,915,873 downwards.
AAGTCCAAGAAAGTTTCCTCCCTTACCCCGTCTCTTTCACAGAACTAAACTATAGTCTTCCTATATCAATAGATAGGAAGCTAATATTATTCAAGAAAATAAAATGACAGGTAGCATTCAGCACATAGATAATGAATTTGTGATGTAAAGTGTTCACACATTTTAGATTTTAGTAATTTCTCTTGACAAACAAGCTCAAGATACATTAAAACCTTTGCTCAAGGTCTAAGCAACAGAGATTCTTTGTAAAAATATGGATGGCAGCATGTATATTTGATGTACTTCACCGTTTTCAAGTTAATACACACTATGTCACTTGATATTCAGAATTCCTTGAGCTACGTAGGTAATACTTTTGATGAAAACAGAAGTGTAGGGGAATTTCTTACCAATATAAACTTAGTAAGAGCTAGAACCCAATTCTGACTCTAGTCTACTATACTTAGCTTTGAATGTCACTTTCTCATACGGTAGATGAAATTTTTTGTTATGTCAATTATTCTGTTCCAGGAACATCTCTTTGATGAAGTGCAAGTGCAGAACATTATTTTGAGCTCTGTGTTATTGTGGTCATATGACAGACTTTCAGTAAAATGCATAAAAATGGTAGTTTAGTGTAACAAATAGTGCACAAGTAACTAGAGTGTGCCTAGGTAAGCTGTCTAAGCATGAGAGAATCTCAGGAATAGTTGTGTTACATCTGGAAGAGCACTATGATGACATTTGGAAATTTTTGTTTTAATTCTGTTAAATGGTAACAGTAACATGAAAGTGTCATTATTTCAAAGAATGAATAATGTGACACCACTCAGAAAAAGGGAAACCAAACACAAGTCTTACTGTTTACTCTATCTTTTGGTTAAGTCTACATCACTACTTCACTCCATCATGCCTGAAACAGGTCACTTCATTTGGTGTATTCCTCAGGCCAGAATACCAAATAAAACTTGTGAGGACTTCAAAATAACCAAATGGAAAAAGTGAGTGTATGCAAGCATCTGGTCAGAGAAAAATCAGGATCTCCAACAAAACAGTAACTGATTTTAGAGATCTGAAGATGATGCATTTTGAGCTCTGATTGCTGATGTTACATTTCCCTGAAATTTCTAAAAAGAGATCTGTTTCTGCCCATCCCTCAAATCACAAGGCCAAAATTGGACTGTCAATGAAGTACCCTGTTTGACCACTTCACTAGTATATTCTCAGTGCTTTTGCTGTACCAAGAAAATTATATATTTTGTGAAAATAACTATAGCAGAGGTGTTTGTTTGTTTTTTCAGACACCTCCTCCTGTCACATCACATCATGTGAAAGACTGGTAGTATAATTAATATAAGGATTTTAGCTCCAGTACAGATTTTGAGAGTCTAAATATGACTGAATAACAATAAATACCAAAAAGCAAAATCCTTGTTTTGTTATAGGAAGCCTGTGAAAAAGATGTTTCAGTCAGTCATCTATAAAATGAGGGTGCATTAGAAGAATTTAAAAATTCTTTTCATAATCCATCTCAGTGACTACACATAGTATATACTTAATAAATATACTATGAATAACATTAAAAATTTTTCCATACCATGATCTCTTATAGCATTTCCTACATCATACTTTACTGGAACTCAGTTGTAAATTACTTTGCATTCTTCTCCATTTTCTGTATTTCTAAATGACACAATAACTCCTTAAGGTCAAAAAAGGACAGTTTTATAAATCTCTTACGCCTCCCAAAGTGTCTAACTGGTGCTACTCAAACATATTTTTAAAGAAAATAATTTCTAAATATCAGATATAATTATCAGCCATAAACCTTTAAAAGTTTCTTGAAAGGAAATTTCAGTATTTCTTGAAAATGGAGTCCAATATCCCAATAATCATAGTGATTCTTTCCAATTAACATTACTCATTGCTTCATGAAATATTCTCATGCTGCAAATTTTATTCTTAGGCTACTTACACATACTACTTCCTTTACATTAAGTAAGCCCCTTTATCCAAGTCAATAATTTTTTTCCATTCGCACATATGGTCTTTTTCCATGCTTTTCCAAACTGCAGAGACACTGGAATACTGAATGTGAGTTTTATGAATTTAGGACTATGTTCTATTCATTTTTAAGTTCCTTTCAATATATTCCACTGTGCTTTGAACACTGGAGAAACTCAAAAAATTTTGTACATGAATGAATCATTCTTTCATAATGTAATGCTAATAACTATTTTGTAAACAACATAAGAAATGAGTTTGTCCCACTTCCATATTTTGAGCACAATGACTGCACATGATAAAAAGGTAAGTATTAACAGACATTTATATCTTCTCAAGAGGGAGATCTACTCAATCATCTAATTTTTTGCTTTTATACGGACATGTTACAATCTAAAAAAGTTAAAAAACAAACAATGGAATAATAAACTTTAACCAATTCAAAATTTGTGATCAGTCACTTCACATTTTACAACCCTATATTCTGAAAACAAAAAGCAGAGCAAGGGAGAGAGAAATAGAGGAAAGAGGGATACAGAGATAGGAGGATGAAGAGAGGGAGAGGCAGGAAGAGAGAGAGAAGGAAGAGGAGGAGGAGGAAGAGGTAGAAAAGAATGAAGAGGAAGAAGGAGGAAAAAAGAGAAGTTAAGTGAAGCCCAAGTGAACCAATCACAATCTTAATAAAAATGTATGCTGCTGGTAAGGTAACCAATTTACTGTAAAGAAGTAGCACACAGTGTTCTATACAATTTAAGCTCTTCTTACTTAACTAAATGACTCTGAAAAAATAGAAGTGCCATATGGTTAACCAAAATCTAGTTTCTCATACTTCTGTCCATAGCAATGAAGAATTCATTTCAAAGTGAACTACAAACATTTTCAACATTGCAGAATAAACTAAATTCATTTTGGCATTTAACTCAATTAGAAATAATATATTGTTGATTATGTATTGCAGTTTATTCATTTGAATGTCTAGCACTCACAACTGATTAAATCAGGTTATACATGCTGAATATTAAACACATTAGATGATATTTCTAGATTTTACTTCTGTAAATTGAGGAACTCAATTTCATTTAAAAGCAGATAGCAATTAAAGTGAAGTTTTAAGATAATGTATCACAATCCACTCAAAATTGGTTTTTACAGGTAGTCTTCTGATAATTTCTTTAGATCTCAATTCTACAGTAATGTCATAAAATACATTAAACAAAAATCCAGGAGGGGAATAAAAATGCAATGGGGATGGCAAAATGTAATAATCCTGGCCCAGTAAAGAATTACATTTGATGAGATCAGAAACCCTTTCCTTCCTTTCTTACACTTGTTCCAACTAAGCTGCTTTGAGATTGACAGCTGAAAATAATAAAAGTTCAATTATTTTGATGAGTGCTGCATACTATGTTTGGTGTATGGAACCAAATTCAGAAAAGAAATTCTAGTCCATTCTCCTTATTGCCTAATATCCCCATATTTGTATAATTCATATCTATAGGTCTATCACACTGTGGGATGAAAGAAAATTGAGACATTACTATGGAAGATAAAGGACAAAGTAAATGGAGTCAGATGGTTTGAGTTAAAATCAAGATTTAAGACATATTAGTTTTATGATTAAAGTATGTTATTTTAGATTCTCTGGGCTTCTGATCCATTCAACACAAAACATCATAACAATACTCTTCACAGAGTTCACAATTTACAGTTAAATAACATAAGTGAAAATTATTTTTATAATAAAATATTAGACTTCTGTAAAATGTGAACTAATGTTAATGGTAATAAAAACCACAGTAAGGAAAAACATGAAGATAACATCGCTGAAGAAGTAGAAGCAGAAACTGAGATTTCTGGAACTCAGTCTAATTCTTCAACCTTGACAATATGAGAAAGCAACACTCTACATAACAATTAGTAATAAAATATCCTTGTCATATAGATCTCTAGCAACACCTTCTAGAACAGAAACCATATTTTATTTTCATGAAAAGTTGAATTGCCTATAAGGCTCCATGTATCTGCTATAACTGATATTTAATTTGACCTATTATTTTCACTAAATATCTACATTAAAAAACCCTCCTACTTAACCTTCCCACTCCTGGTCAAGTGTCTCTTCATGTGCTCCAATAGCATAATATACTTAAGCCAGTCACAGACTTTATCACAAGTAGTGTAATTATGGATTTCTCAGTACACACTAAGCTTCTTAGGGTCAGGAGCTTGTACCCTCTGTATCTTTGGAAGTATCTGACTCATAATAAGAACTTACTAATCAATCCAAAGGATGTTGATCAAATACATTGTTTAAGTGGGAATATGTTGCCTGATATAGCAAATGAAAATACAGATGTCCAGTTAAATTTGAATTTCAGATATACAACACAAATTTAGAACATACTTATATGAAAAATTTATTCATTGTTTATCTGAAATTCAAATTTTATTACGTGCCCTATATTTTATCTGGCAGTGTTAAATGAGAGAGAAAAAAATTTAGATGGCTTCAAGGCAATTAAATTCAGATAACTACATCACAAAATCATTTAAATTCAACTCTAAGAAATAACGCATATAAGGAGCAACAAAATCTTTTAAGTTAAAAAAAATGAATTTACTGCTCAAAGAAGCACAAAACTTTCTAGTATACTAAGCTACTTAATTATTAACCTTTCTAGCATATATATCTAGTATACTAAAAACAGAAACAAAAGATATGTGCCTTCAAATTAGAATATCAATTTTGCCATTGTTGTAGATTAGATTATTGTTTAGCATATATTCATATCTCCATTTTTCTGAACTTGAACTTAAGCAATTAACTTGCTTTGCTCTATTCTATATGTGTGCAAATGACAGTGCACCAATTTCAAGCTTAGGTCTTAAAAAGTTGAGTATGTTTTTCGCTTAGTCTTCTGGTAGACTCCAAACTGCTATGAAAAGAATATGCCCCAGGTAGCTGTGGCCTCTTTAGCCTACACTCTGGATTGAAACAGGTAAAATCAAACCCAGTAACTCACAGCTTGAGGCAGTCACACCAGCTGACCTGCGGACTTGTGATTAAAGAATATGGGTGTAATGTTGAATGCCATTCATGTTTTGTTGCTGTTTGTTATGCAACAATAGGAAATCGATCCAGCCAGAGTTTTCACAAAAACACTCTTTATCACTCCAGTCCCAGGCAAATCTGAACAGTTGGACCCTCAGCAGAGTTAAATGACATGTTTAAGGTATTTTTTTCCTTTTACCTGAGCTAGAGGGGGAGAAAAGATAAACTTGCTTCTTTAATTGCCTATTTATTAACTATATATTAAGTTTACCTTCCACTGTATCTTTGGGACATATTCCTAAGACTACTTGTTTACATCCTGCCCTTAATAGGAATTAACTTCTTTTTTTTCAAGCCAAATGCACACTGTGTATTGAGGAATCAGAGAAATCAAAAAAGTGATAGCTGGATTTCCCTGGCAGTCCAGTGGTTAAGATTCCACATTTCCACTGCACAGGGTGCAGGTTTGATCCCTGGTAAGGGAACTAAGATCCTGCATGCACTGTGGCATAGCCAAAAAAAAAAAAAAAAAAAGAAAAAAAGAAAAAAGGAGGAGAGCACAACATTATCTTGTATTTTACAAAATCTTACTGGCAGAAAAGAAAAATCACTAATCCCAATATTATTTTTTCCTTGCAAAAAGTCATGAGTCAGTCCTGGTCCAAGAGAGAGAAAGCATTTATATTTCAAGGAGAAAAAAATGTTTTTCTTTAGAGGAACTTAACCTGGGGAATATTTCCTTTGATTTTCTTCCTCACTATTTAAAACTGCATATATGCTATGAAATTACCTAGGAACTATTAAGCACATAGATGTATATTTGCTAGGAAATCAAAGGGCATAAAAGCTACCATTACTCGGGAATTTTACAGAACTACAACTGAGGGGAAAGCAATATACACATTTTCCCCACTATCTGAAAGCAGAAGGTTCCTGTGAAACCTTTCATAAGCTGAAATGGCGTAAAGTGAAGAAACAATTACCTTACGATGGATGTACAAAATGAATCCAGTTAAAGCACAGATGCTTTACAATGCAAAACAATGAAGTGCAAAACAATGAAGGCTTGATCAAGATGGCAGAGTAGGGAACACTGAGCTCACCTATCCTCATGAACACATCAAAAGTGCACATACATGTGGAGCAATTCTTACTGAAAACAAAGTGGAGCCTGACAGAAAGACTTTTCTATAACCAATGCTATAAAGAAACATTCACACAGATTCATGTAGAATGGAAAAGAAGCAATCAGGTCAGGACTTGTGCCCTAGGAGATGACACAGAATGAGGGGAAGATTACATAACCTGAGAGATCGTCCTTGGGGAGTGAATGGTTTGAGCCATACATTGGGCACCCCACTCCTGGAGTCCAACACAAGGAAAATGAGTCCCCTTGGCTGGTTTGAAGACCAGTGGGACCGGCAGAGGGGCTGTGTGAAACTTGGTCTCTGCTTGTGAAGAGTGCACATATTCTTGCTTGCTCCCAAAACAAGGCAGAGGAAGCAGACTGAGACTGCTCAGGACTCTGGTCAGTTTCCCATGCTTGCCCCAGCATACACCGTGGCCCAAATGGAGCATCCAGTCTGGCACCTCTGCCTCTGCAGCACAGCTCCCCAGCAGGGAGAAAGCTGCCATTGCTGAGAAGAGTACTCAATTATGGGGGACAGAGTTGGCTCAGACCTAGCACAACATCTGAACAGGATGAGGGCAGCCATTATTGGCACTCCTGGAGGAGACAGATTGGGAGTGGTCTGGAACTCTGACTGGTATGCCAGAACGGCCCCAAGCACATGCCTGACCAACACCAGGTGCACACCCCAGCCCCTCTTGCTCCAGCACTGCTCCCTTCTTGGATGAAGGTGCTGACACTGGGAAGGGATAAAGCACAGACTTAAAGCAACAGAACCAACTTGGACTTGAACCAAAGAGCTTCTGCTCCAGGACCTTGGGACCTGCCCCTGCCCCCATTAGAGGGGTGTCAGCCATTGAACAAAGGAGAAGCCTTGGCTCACACCTGGCTCCTGACCTAGCCCCTCCATCTCCAGCCCCACATCCCACCAAGGTGATAGCTGCCAGCACACCCTGGGGGAAGATGTGCCTCTTGCTCACTTCAGATCCGACTCTCCCACCAAAGCCACTGGACACAGACAGACTGTACATGGACTCCCTACACAAAGACACCCCTTCAAGATTGGAATAGGTGAAAGTTTCAACTAATTTCACAGAGACAGAGAAAGTTAAGCAAAATCAGAAGAGAGAGAACAAAAGAACAAACAAACAGAAAAGGACAACTAGTGAAATATAGGTAAACAATATACCATGTAAAGAGTTCAAAGCATTAGTAATAAGAATAATAACTGAACTTGGGTAAAGAATAGATGAACACAGTGAGAATTTTAACAAGGTATCAGAAAAATATAAAAAAAAAGAATCAGGGCTGAAGAAAATAAAATGAAAAACACACAGGAAGGAATTAATAGCTGAATTGGTGATACAGAAGAATGCATAAGTGATCTGCAAAATAGAATGATGGAAGTCAAGGACTTCCTTGGTGGTGCAGTGGTTAAGAATCCTCTGGCCAATTCAGGGGACACAGGTTTGAGCCCTGGTCCAGGAAGATCCCACATGTCATGGAACAACTAAGCCCATGCGCCAAAACAACTAAGCCTGCACTCTAGAGCCTGCGAGCCACAACTACTGAGCCCGGGGGCCCCAACTACTAAAGCCAACACACCCTAGAGCCCACGTGCCACAACTACTGAGCCCACGTGCTGCAACTACTGAAGCCCATGCACCTAGAGCTCATGCTCTGCAACAAGAGAAGCCACTACACTGAGAAGCCCATGCACTAGAACAAAGTGTAGCCCCCGCTCATCACAACTAGAGAGAAAAGCTCATGTGCAGCAACAAAGACCCAACACAGCCAAAAAAAAAAAAAAAAAGATGGACGTCACAAAATCATAACAATAAAAAGAAAAAAAAATTAACTAGAATATTTTAAGGGACCTCTGAGATAATATCAAGTGTAATAGCATTCATATTATAGGGGTTCCAGAAGAAAAAAAGAGAGAGGGCAAGGGGTAAAAAATGTATCTGATGAAACTATGGCTGAAAATTTTTTGGACCTTAAGATGAAAACAGATATCCAGGTACAGAAAGCACAGAGATTCCAAAAGAAGATGAATCTAAAGATACTCACACCAAGACATATAATTAAAATGGCAAAAGTTATAGCACAGAATTCTAAAGGCAGCAAGGGAAAAACAAGAAGTATGATACAAGGGAACCCCCAAAAGGCTATCAGCTAAATTTTATGCAGGAACTTAGCAGAAGGGAAGGAAGTGACATGACATATTTATAGTTCAGAAAGTGAAAAATCTACAACCTAGGATAAATCTATGCAGCAATATTATCATTCAAAACTGAAGGAGACATTAAGAACTTCTCAGGTAAGCAAGAACTAAAAGAGGTCAACAATATTAAACCAACCCTAAAAAAAACATTAAAGCATCTTCTCCAAGTGGAAAAGAAAAGGCTACAAGAAGAAGAATTTATAGGAAAGGAAAAATCCCAGTAGTACAGGCAAATATATAGTAAAGGGTATGGACCAACCACTTAAATAAACTAGTACAAAGATTAAAAAAACAAAAAATATCGTAAAATAATCTATAATGACTACGAACAGTGAAGGGATAAACATGGAGATGTAAAATATGACATCAGAAACACAAAAAATTGGAGATGGGAATAAAAAAATGTATGAGGGTGAGTCAAAAATTATCCATACTCTGGCTGTAGAATTTATTTTCATTAACTTTTAGAAAAGACAAATACATCATTCCTCAACATAATCTCCTTGCTTTTCAATACACTTCATCCATCTGTCAACAAGCTTTCATATTCCCTCATTAAAAAATGTTTTAGGCTGAGCTGCGAGCCATGAATGCACCGCTGTCTTCACTTCTTCATGAGAAATGAATCTTTGTCCTCATAGGGCTGCTTTCAGGGGACCAAACAGGTGAAAGTCTGATGGAGCAAGATCAGGACAATAGGGAGGATGCTTTAACACCTCAAAATGAAGTAATACACGACAGACTTAGGTTTCAAAAAGTTTGTGCAAGATGGATACTGAAACAACTCACAGAAGAGCATAAACAGAAGCATTTGGATATCTACAAACAAAATCTGGATGGATACTCTAAAGTGAAAGTTTCTTAAAGAGAATCATTATTGGTGATGAGACATGGATTCATCACTACAAGCCTGAGAGTAAATGGCAGAGCATGGCATAGAAACGTCCTCAATTAGCAACCAAGAAAAAGTTCAAAAATCAACCATCAGCTGGAAAATTGATGCTTACAGTTTTCTGGGATTCTCAAAGGACAGTAATGGAACATTATCAGACATTCACCTATTTGGTGCCCTGAAAGCAGCCCTACAAGGATGAAAATTCACTTCCAATGAAGAAGTGAAGACAGGGAGTGGTACATTCACGACTCACAGCTCAGCCTAAAACATTTTTTAATGAGGGAACATGAAACCTTGTTGACAAATGGGTATTGAAAAGCAAGGAGACTGTGTTGAAAAATGATGTATTTGTTTTTTCTAAAAGTTAAAATAAATTCTACAGCCAGATTGCAGATAATTTTTGACTCACCCTCATAGATCTTTTAAAACATGTTTGAACTTAAATGAGTGACACTTTAAAATAGATATAGGTCAACATATGTGAACCCCATGGTAACCAGAAATGAAAAACCTACAATAGATACACAAAAATAAAGAGAAAGGAACACAAGCATACCACTAAAGAAAACCATCAAAGGGAAGAAACTAAAAGAAGAAAGGAACAGAAAAGAACTATAAAAACAACCAGGAACTCAAGCAATAAAATGGCAAAAAGAACAAACCTATCCATAATCACTTTAAATGTCAAAGGACTAAGCTTCAATCAAAAGACACAGGGTGGTTGACTGGAATAAAAAAAACAAGATCCATCTATTTGCTGCCTACAAGACACTCTCATCAAAGCTAAAGACACACACAGAATGAAAGTGAGGGGATGTTAAAAGATATTTCATGCAAATGGAAATGACAAGAAAGCTGGGGTAGCAAAACACACATATCACACAAAATACACTTTAAAACAAGTCTATAACATAAGATGAGGACTTCCCTGATGGTGCAGTGGTTAAGAATCCACCTGCTAATGCAGGGGATACGGGTTCAATCCCTGGTCTAAGAAGAGACCACACGCCGTGGAGCAACTAAGCCCTTGTGTCACAACTAGTGAGCCCGAGTACTGCAGCTACTGAAGCCCACGTGCCTAGAGCCCATGCTCCACAACAAGAGAAGCCACCACAATGAGAAGGTTGTACACTGCAACAAAAAGTAGTCCACAGTCGCTGCAACTAGAGAAAGCCCATGCACAGCAATGAAGACCCAAGCAGCCAAAAAATAAATTAAAAAAATTTAAAAAAAGACAAAGGAGGGCATTATGTAATTAAAAAAAGGATCAATACAAAAAGAGGATATAACATTGGTTAAGTTATATGCACCTAATACAGAAGCACCTGAATATATAAAGCAAATATTAACAAACACAAGGGGAGAAACTGACAATAATACAATACCAGTAGAAGAATTTAGCACCCCACTTACATCAATGGACAGATCATCCAGATAGAAAATCGACAAGGAAATAGTAGAATTAAACAACACATTAGACCAGTTGTACTTAATAGATACCTACAGGCTATTCCATCCAAAAACAACAGATACATATTTTTTAAAGAGCATATGAAACATTCTTCAGGACAGATCATTTGCTAGGCCATAAAATAAGTCTCAACTAATTTAAGAAGATGGAAATTATATCAGCATTTTTATTCTGAAAATAATAGTATGAAACTAAAAATTACAGGACGAAAAAAAAGGCAAAAACACAAACAGGCAGAAACTAATCAACATGCTACTAAAAGAGCAATGAGTCAATGAAGATATCAAACAGGAAACCAGAAAATACTTCAAGAGAAAGGAAAATAGAAACATACCTTTCCAAAATCTGTAGGATGCAGCAAAAGCAGTTCTAAGAGAAAAGTTTACAGTGATACAGGCCTACCTCAAGAAACGAGAAAGATCCAAAAGAATCAATCTAACTTACCATCTAAAGGAATTAGAAAAAAGAAGAACAAAAAATCCCAAAGTCAGCAGAAGGAAGGAAACAATAAAGGTCAGAGAGGAAATAAATGAAATAGAAATCAAAAAAAACAATAGAAAAGATCAATAAAACCAAGGCCTATTTTTTTAACATACACAAAATTGATAAGCTTTTAGTTAGGTTCATCAACAAAAAGAGAGGCTCTAAACAAACTAAGAAATGAAAGTGGAGAAATTACAACTGATATCACAAAATGAAAATTCATAAGGAAATACTATAGACAGTACTATACCAACAAACAAGACAATATAGAAGAAATGGATAAATTTCTAGGAACATACAATGTTCCAAAACTGAATCAGGAAGAAAAAGACAATCTGAACAGACCAATCACTAGTAATGAAACTGAATTAGTAATCAAAAAACTCTCAGCAAACACAAGTTCAGGACTGGAAAGCTATACAAGGGAATTCTGCCAAATTATAAAGAAAAGCTAAGATTTATTCTTCTCAAACTATTCCAAAAAACTGAAAAGAAGGGAACACTCCCAAATTCATTCTACAAGGCCACCATTACCCTTATCCCAAAACAAAAAAAAAGTACAAACAAGAAAATTATAGGCCAATATCTCTGATGAATATAGATAGAAAAAATCTTCAACAAAATATTAGTAAACCAAATTCAACAATATATAAAAAGGATCACACAACATGAATGAGTGGGATTTATTCCAGGGATGTGAGAATGGTTCAATACCTGCATATGAATCAACATAATACACATTAATTAAAGGAAGGATAAAAATCAAATGATCATCTCAATAAGTGCAGAAAAAGCATCTGATAATATTCAACACCCATTTACAACAAAAACTCTCCTAAAAGTTGGTACAGAGGGAACATATCTCAACATCATAAAGGCCATTTACGACAAACCCACAGCTAACATCATATTCAACAGTGAAAATCTGAAAGCTTTTCCTCTAAAATCTGGAACAAGACAAGGATGTTGACTCTCACCACTTCTATTTAACATAATATTGGAAATCCTAACCACAGCAATTAGGCAAAGAAAGTAAATAAAAGGCATCCAAATTGAAAGAGAACAAGAAAACTGACACTATTTGCAGATGACATGATACTATACATAGAAAACCCTAAAGTCTCCACAAAAAAGCTGTTAGGACTAACAAATGATTGAGTAAAATTACATATACCACATCTTCACTCTTGACGGGCACTACAGTTGTTTCCATGTCCTGGTAAATAGTGCTGCTGTGAATAACGGGGTGCATGTATCTTTTCAAATTAGTGGTTTTGTTTTTTTCCAAATATATACCCAGGAGTAGAATTGCTGGATCATATGGTAGTTCTATTTTCAGTTTTTTGAGGAACCTCCATACTGTTTTCCATAATGGCTGTATCAAATTACATTCACACCAACAGTGTACAACGGTTCCCTTTTCTCCACATCCTCTCCAATGTTTATTATTTTTGTAGACTTTTTGATGATGGCCATTCTGACAGGTGCGAGGTGATATCTCATTGATGGTTTGCCTTCCATTTCTCTAATAATTAGTAATGTTGAGCATCTTTGCATGTGCCTGTTGATGCTAGAATAATTTTATGATAAAAGTATGCTTGAATTACTGTTTTTGGACTTGAGATGCTTTAAGACATCAGTGACAACTTACACATTTTTCTGCCCTCAACAGAATATTACATGTGAATGATTCCCCATTACTAAAATCTCTCCTGCAGAAAGAGTTACCATCTGCTTACATGGCACTGTTTAGTAACACATCAGAAAACAAAATAAAGTTTAAATTTGACTATTTCCAATTGAAGTAGATTAGATATTCTTAGCAGTACTAAAGGCATTCCAAAGCTGATTTTTTAAATTACTTTGGGAAGAATGTACTAGTTTTTCCTCAATTTTTGATTATATCTACCAGTTTTTTCCCAAATGTTTCAGACGGCATTCACATGAAAATATACCCCAGAAATTCCATCCATCCCTATAATTCTAGCAAAATAATATAAAATACTGCATTTTTGTCTATACAGAAAATGAGATAATTATAAAAGACTCATTTACAATAAGATTGCAAGATACTAAGACACTAAGATAGAAACATCATATATTTTTTAAAAATCACCCCATTCTTTGATAGATCATTTTGAACTTGATATTCCTGGTGATAACTCAAATTCAGCAATGTTATCCACATTTTTTTCTAATAGATATCCTTAAGTGGTGTCTAAATAAGAAAAAGAGGAAAATCTTATCAGATTATCAAATACTGGATCCAGGTATAGAGGAGATTTCACTAGACAAAAATGTAAAATGATCTGGAAGGGAATTCTGTAGTGTTTGTGCTTATCCAACTTGGCCATATCCCTGCAATGGTGTACTTTGCTTTTCAGATCTTTTCGCAGAAACTTCAAATTCTATGACATATCTGGGAAATCTCTGGGAGAAGGCCTAAACTTTTTTCTCAGTTTTTACTCTGATGCAGTACATTAAAGTAAATCAAGAAGGAAGGAAAGAAAGAAGGAAGGGGAGAAAGGGAGACAGGAGAGAGAGGAGGAGAAAGAGTGGGCAAGGGAGAGAAGTTGTCATTGGTTCTGTTACATGAGAGTCCCTCACAGCACACTGACTGAAGTACTTCTGAGGCTTCATACAGTTTAATATAATTTTATGTTCTCATTGAAGATGTCTTCTACTAAAAATAATTTAAGACTTTTGTAAAAGAACTGTGTTATGGAGTAGAACAACATCGTTAATAATATGTTGCAAGTTTGCTATCGTGTGCAGTCGAGGAATAAATTCCACAAAGACTGAAACATTTTATTAATGCAATACAGGCCGATGTTTCCTTTAATCCATTAAACATGTTTAAAATAAGCCTGGAAGAACAACTGAGTCAAAGGAGTGTTTGTAATGTGAAATAAAATGACTGTTTCTTTAAAGAAGAATATTTTACTTGGACTAAGTTCTAAGATTCAAGTTCAGTGTTATGGTACAATAATTTGTGAGCCATCATAATAAGTAATACCATCAAAACAGGTGAAATCAATTCATGTAAGAAAATGATTATCCATAGAGTCTTACTGGTTGACAAGTTTTCATCTACTAACTACCTTCGATAGCAAAGTTCGGTGAGATAAAGGTCTGTGGAATTATTTCCCAGACTTATGAGTGAATATAAGTGAGTGATTCTGTTCTCTAGAATCCACTTATATAAATTTTATCCGTTGCAGTTGAAACTTTCAACCAAACCATCTGTCAGGATAAGTAGGATAAGGTTTTAATTACTTACAGCAATGCAATTATACCATTAATGTTCAGCTAAAATTGAACCCATTCAATTTAATTAGCAATGCAGCTGTGAGTAGAAAGAGATGGGTTCTTTCAGATAGCCAACACAAGAGGTTATAAAAGCTCTTTTTTTTTTTTCAGTTGCCAGGACTTTGTTCTGGCATAATCCCGATTCTATTTTACTGCTCTTTAATGTGTGTGTGCATAAACACATACACAGTGTATGGTAGATGTGTATATATATCTTTTCTGAAGCAGTGTGTGTATATACAGTGTGTTTTATATATAAGACTTTGTGTGCATGTATATGTACACACACACACGTGTGTATATATATAAATATATAAAAAAAATAACCAAATAATTCTATATGCATACATACACTTTCAGGAAAGCAAATCTTCACCTTTCTATAGCCGTAACTTTATATCTGCCCCACATTGGACATGAAAATAAAATTCAAATCACTGAGAAACAATCTTCCTTTCAATTAAAATTAATGTTTTAATGAATGCATCCTCATTACAATAACAACACTAGTCATGCAGTAAGGGGAGGATAAAGTATAAGCATAAAATTTATCTAATCATCTGAAGATGCCTGCAATCTATCTGATGAGATGAGATTCATATATAGAGCAGTTAAATAAAAATGCAAGAAACATCTGTAAGATACAAAATAATTCAATAAAATAAACAGTGTATCCTAAAATTTTTGAAGAGGAAAAATAATGTAGGCTTGAAAAGAATGAAGTTTAGACGCTTCCTAAATTTCAAAAAATAGTTTTAGACATTGATAAACGTATAAATGAGGGAAAGGACACTTCCGGTTGAGGCAGTGTCTGGTGGGTGGCATGGAGGTACAGTGAGAAAGGTGAGTCCAAAGGGAAATTAGGAGCCAGGGCTTCCTAGATAGAAGGCTGATGTTGGAACATAACAGTAGGTACCATGGATTAGAAAGCATTCTGAGAGCCATGATAAAATTTGCTTCTTCCAAGGAACTTTTGTAAAATAATCAAATTTCTGAAAGTGCAACAACTAATTCTTATTCTTTGATCTTGGTAACACTTATGTTTTATAAATGGAAATATTTTTTAAATGTTAACACCATGAACATAAGGAAAGGATTAACAGGGTCAGATCTGTGAGGTTTCTCCTATCACATACCTCACAGTTGCTATAGCAATGTTTTCACGAACAGAGCCATAAAGAGAGAAAACTGGCATGTTTGGAGAATTGAAACTTGAATTATTCCAACTTGGGACTATGAAATAAATGAAGAGGTAGCATGATGGGGGAAAATTTGAAGTTTATAACTTTATGCTAGCTCTGTTTCTGTAAAGACTGCTTGCTGTGCCACGATAAGAACAAGATGACCTAGTTATCAACTGTAACCTTAAGATGTTCTGATAAGTATGGAATGTCCTGCTCCTGCAAGTTTCTGTTTGGAAACCGCCCCCCCCCGCGCCACCCCCCCCCCCCTCCGCTTGTAACCCATAGCAACTCCCTTGCGCTCTGTAACTGCCCTAATCTATAGTAACTATGTAACCAGTTTGTGCCAAACTCAACTAGAGCCTTGTTTAAACCAACCAATAAATCTGTGCCAATTATAGCTACATGACTTAACCTATAAAAGGAAAAGATTCCCCTTAAATGGGGCCCCAGAATTTTGGAGCGTTAGCTAGTCTGGGTCCGCCAGCTCAATAAACCTGAGTTCTCCAACCCTCTGAGTATGGTGCTTGGTCTCTCATGGGATCTGCTTTCTGCAACAGCATAGTGATATGTTAAGAGCATGGATTCTGGATCAAGTATATCCGAGTTCAAATCCTATTAATATGTAGCTGTGTCAATTGATAGCTAGTTGATTAAGATCTTTATTTTCCTCCTCTATAAAATAAGTAGTACCTCATAAGGTTGTTAGGTTAAACAATATTTTAGGTAAAGCTCTTAGAAAAGTGGCTGACATATAAAACTATTTAATGTCAGCTATTATTATAAAAAATCAGTTTCATAAATAACATTTAACTAGTAAGTAAATTCCCCAGTCATTCAAAAAACCAAATAACCAGAGAATTTTCTAATTGTGCATACATTATGCTCAAGGAAAATTACCCTCAGGATCTAGTTCTATGAAAAACAATGTCAATTATACCTTGAGTGCCACTATAAGTGCTATGTAATAAGTTGGATCAAGTTTTAAAAGGTAGAATCTAAATTTATAATCTCTTAACTTCATACTTTCTGGGTAAAAATTCTAATTCTTTCAGGCATATTTTATAAACTCAAATGTCTTTACAGGCCAGATACTTATATACATGAAGGAGTAGGAGTACAAGGAATAGGGAAGAGTGAGGGCTGTGACCTAATGAAGAAGATGTCTCTGACAAAAGGCAATGGGATTTGGCAACACAATTGATGTCTGTAGGCTAAATTTGCCTATCAGATCATCAGTTTGCAAACCCATTAGTGCAAAACCTCATCTCAAAAAGGAAGCGCTTCCCTAGTATTTGGTTATCCATTGCTGCAGGACACACCCTACTTAAATTTTCTTGAAGAAAGAAGGAACTCGTTTATTTTTGAAAAAAAATCCTTTTTCTCTTTCTTCAGGAAATGGAAGCATCATCCGTAACAAGAAAATATACAGTCTTCCTTCTTAACATTTGTATTTCTCTGCTTTAAGTAATTAAAAAATGGGGAAAAGCTCTTTTAGCAATCATCTATGCAATTCTGATCCCGATAAAGGAAGAATACCCAACAAATTCTGACACTTTTATTTCTATATTTCTTACCCACCAGATGTATTGAATATACAAATGTAAAAACAAACAAGGACTACAGAAACATTCTTCGCTGAATTTTACATCATTAATCCATGATGACATACCCTATCTAGATAAACCCAATAGAGATGAGTTACATCCAACCATTGGATGAATTCTGAGTCAAGAAACTTATGACTAAATTGTGCTGGATTAACTAATCATGAGACTTCTTTTAAATTTTAACTTACACTGTAAATTTAAATCTGGAACCTAAAAATGTCTACATATTTGTGAAATACACACATATATGAAAAACACATATACATCTCTACATAAAATACACTAAAAATTAAAGAAAAATGAAACAAATGAGCCAATACAGAATTGGTAGACAAATCATACAAAGGGAAATTGTGGTAAAACAGTGAGATTTTTAAAAGTTAAAAAAAACTTCAAATTCTTTCTATTTTTTCTGTTATTATATCATTAGTATTGGTAATGATTTTTATGGTGTTAATGAATTATGTTAATACAATTAGAAAAAAAATTCAGATATAGGAAGAGGAACGCAATTAGAAAAATAAAAGAAGTTAAGCAAAAGCTCTGTAAATGTAAGTTTGAATGAAAAGCAGAAGGAACCCATGGCATATTTTTCTTCAAAAAAGTACAGATTTCCTATCACTGTCCACCTGCAAGGTTTAAGAAATAATGATAAATCGGTCAGCAAAGATCATCTCTATTGTCAGGGTTGCAGGCTCTATGTACCATTCTGTGCTGGAAAGAACCAGAACTTCTTGGAAGAAATGACTGATACTCAGGTCTGCTGCAATAATCTACAATATGAACCTGGACTCTGTTTTTATACCAAGGAAGTTATGAAAGCCTACTATTTTTATAGACAAGTGGCTTTTGATGTAACTTGGGGAGCTTCCAGAGGTCAAAGTTAGAACATTTTAAGCATCATTAAAGACACAGCTATAATGGACTGAAATATATCTATCTATATGAATAAATCTGAGTTTATAATGATACTTTCATATATTAATAAATTACTTCATTATTTAAACACTGGTAAAAAATGGTAAGTGGGAAAATTAACAGTAAAATGTTCTCTCTACTTTTGAAAATTTTTATAATGTTACATCAATTTTTCAGATGTAAGAAACAAATCTTGTTACAAAATTATAATGATTGACCCACCAAACATTTTGCTCAAGAGCTAAAATATCTGATTTTGACACCTCTCTGAGAAATGAATATTCACAAATATGAAAGACAAAGACAGAAATAGAAAGCTTGATAGAAAATACCTAGCAACCTGTCTAACCCTCACCATGATATGTTATTAGAAGAAAGCAGTGTCAGGGAAAACTGTTTTTGAAAAGTGTGACAAAATGTTAATACATTTTACACTGAAATAGCTAAGATACAGTTGAAATACTTATGACACATTTGTATTAAAACTCAATTGATCTACTGAATTTGATTTTTAGAAATCATGATGCAATTTTATCATGAATAGAGCTTATTTTACTAGCTTAAGGGAAAATTTGTCAGTATTGCCCTACTTCTTTCAATCTTATTATCTCTGAAGAAAGGATAGTGTGGTCAAATGGGCACAGATATTGCCATTAGATGGTCTGGAAATTGAATCCAGTTCACTCCACCCTATGGTATAGAATGTAACTTATCTTAAGTGTGCTTCTCTTTACTTTTGCTGTATAATAAGTATAATAAGTTCTAGTTTAGAGAGAGTTATTCATAATGAAATTATGTTTGTTTAGGCTTTATCTCAGTGATGCACACATAGTAGATTATCTGCTATGAGTTTCCTTTCCCAGACCAAGACCAATGGTCACCATTCACAGAAAGACAGGTTTGAAGAGCAACAGTTAGGAGTAGCTTTTCATATAATTCTTAACTTCCAATGAAATGAATAATTCAATTATCAAAGTTAACTGTATTTCAAGCTTCCTGCATTCTGTACCAACATGTGCTAGAAAATGGAAATAGAGGGTAAAGTACACCTGATAGCTCCATTTGAGTTTGAGAGAGTGCCAGCCTCTCCTTTACTGCCTTTTGATTTGTTATTTGCACATCTGGTGCCACTGGTATTTATCAAATGACCTCTTTTCCCCTTTCTTCCACATACACACACCCAGTGCAGGGAGTTGAACAGTCATACATGCAATGAACACAGTATTTCATGGTTAATGTACCATCATTTATGAGAATATGCTAGCATAATGATAGAGGGCTGAAGCATGTAATCTATAATTAATACAAAGTGAACTGTCATGTAGGGGAAAATGGGCCTTTCTGCAGAAGTATAAGTGCAGTCATGGAAACGGCTATAGTTCCTTGATTGTAATTATTCAACCTCACTAGGGGTCTGCAGCTAGCTATTAAAGTGCTAGTGGTCCCTCGTGGAGTAGTCTCCTATCCAATTAAACTTTCACAAGTCTATTCAGGAGGCACACTTCAGGTTGTCAAGACATTGTGGTACACCACTGTGTTCCATTAAATAGTGTCAAGCACCTGCATTTCTAATAGAACATAAACCTTTTGGTTGTTTTTTGCATATAGAATTTGATCTGATAATTTGCTTTGTCTGATTTAAATAACTTGAATCTCTAGATAGATAAAACATTTATAATTGAAATAAAGGTCTTCAGTTTCTGATATTTAGCAGGACCATACTAATTTAGCATTGTCTCTCCTGTACAAAATATGCAGAAGTCAGTGAGAAACAAAGAAATGTTAAATGTTTGGGATGATTGGCAAAATAAATGCAGTGTAAGCTAAAATCAATAAGCAAAGTATTTCACTGGATATTTGAAAGTTTGTACAGCCATATTTGATACAAATTTTGAAATCTAGAAAAAACACACAATGAAAATGCCAAACATTCTATGATTTCATGAGTTAAGGACTCCCATTAAACCTATTGCAATTTCCACTGCAATTTCAAAATGAGAAGGGGCTGAGAACCCAGTAGATACAGCATGATATACTAAAAAAAAAAAAAAAAAAAAAAAAAGAGTTTGATAATTAGATTATATATATTTATATATACATATAATTATCCATGACGATGATCAGATACTTCTTGTACACCTCTTAAAATCTCAGTGTTATCTCTTGCTCCAAACCCTGGTTTATAGCCACCAGTCATGCACAGGTTTTAACCAGCTAACAGGTAAATCAAGTCTATGCTTCACCTTTGCCTGAGCCTCCTATTTTTTACATTCTTCTCAGGAATCTCTGACTCACTGGCATGAGAAATCAGTAGGGAAAAACTTGGCACTCATGATATGCATCACAGAAATATGAGGAAGTTAAATTCTGGGGGCCACCATTGGCCTTTACACATCATTAGGGTATAAAGGCCAATAAATACTGACCCCCTTTGCCCCCAGAGTAGAGAATTCATCAGGCTCAAGAACTGGTCACTTGCAGTAGTGGCCAAATGAGTACGAAATGTTGCATGGCTTTCAACCTTTTGCTCCCCAGTCCTCTCCTCCTCCCTGGAATCAGCTCCCAAATAAACCACCCTCAGGCAAACCACCTTCTATGGCCTTTCTTCTGGGGAGACTAGGTTAAGACAATACAGTTCCCAGCTATGCTGTTTGCTAACTCTGTAACCCTATATAAATAGCTTGACATCTCTATGCCACCATTTCCTAATCTGTTAACTGAGGGAGTTAGGCAAGAAGAGCCTTTAAAACTCTAAAGCCACGACTTTATGAAAAAGCAGCAGCCCAACTTAAAAATACGCAATTTCAGTAAGAATCAGAAAACTTAAGGGAATGAAAGGTGTATCTTCATATTTTTGGCTGCTTATCAACTTTTGCCTTTTGTTTTAGTCTCATTTCATTTTTCGGTTTTGCATAAGGAGGTAAACGGCTAGTCTAACTAATATGGTTTGTTCAGAGAAACATGCAGATTATGTTAAATTACCAATCATGTACAGGTATTATATCTGCTCCCTGGAGCCCATAACAATAAAAAAACTGCAGAACGCTGTCCCCATGGAGTGGATCCCACTTTTGAGAATGCTAGACTGCTCTTGCATCACTCTCCCCCACAGCACTCTTACTAGGACCATTAGCCGACCAGTGCCCCAGAACAACCAAACAGGACACACAAAGATTACAAGGAGTAAAGAATGACCAACTGAAGGATGACCATCAGAGACAGAAAGAACCTTGGCAGAAAAAAGAGAGGGGAGCTGTAGCGGTGTGGAGTTGTTTGTCTGTTTTAACGTAACCTATTGGGTCTGTGTCAGAAAGCCAGGAAAATGTGTAGACACTAGAACTATGTACAAAGCTGAAGCTACTGCATTTTCATTTTACTTCTTAAAGACAAAAGTAAGTCCAAGACACGATTAACAAAGACTATTCATAAACTTGCAGCAAGGAAAACTTTCAGCCATCACCATTTCCGCAAGGGGTCAAAGGTGTTATAAAGGAGAGTAAATTTTATAAAGTAAAAAAAAAGGAAAACTGGATCTCTGGCTAGCATTATATCAAGGGGAGATTTGTATTTTTGGAAGTAGGGGAGACTTGCTGATTGGTTTTCAAGTACCTTGGTTGATCTTTAGTTGGTTGCAATGGGACAATCAAGTGGTCAGGGGGCAATTTTAAAAAGGAAGGATTGCTCAATATAAGGGGAGGGTTTTCTATGGCCAGTAATTTCCTAGAAAAAGTGGGACCCACTGGGATCCTTTTCTGCAGGCAAACTGTCCTTATGAAGGGAGAGGGAAGGCTACTTTAGCAGGCAGTTTTATCAAATTTTACTCAGTCATTAACAAGAAAACAAACTAAAAATTTCTGATGGCATAAGAAAATGACAACAATATAATAAAATTATGGTTCTATGGACAGACATTGCCCATTATATATATTATAAATATTATATGTGATATATGTTACATATACAGTATGTAGCATGATAATAGATATATAGACAGATGCTAGATAGTTACTTAATCTTTCAAAGCTTTAGTTTTCTCATTTAAAAAAATATGCTAACACCTACCTCACAGGGTTATTTCAAGTTTTTATGAGCTATAGCACATAAGTGCTTATCATATAGTGCATAACACATTTATATTTATGTACATCTGTCATACCCAGAAGGTTTTTAATGTTACACATAAGTGTCACAGAGTTTCTGGGGTGACAAAATCATCTCTGTTTGCCCAAAATTTTCCCAGCTTTAAAACTGAAAATCCTATATCACAGGAAATTCCTTAATCCTGGAAAAATCAGGACTGTTGGTCACCTTAAGTATTCATAAAGGTGGATTTCATTTTTAGCTCAGACTCTAAGAATAAATAATTCCTTCCCAATAAACATGACTTTAAAACCACAATCAAGATTACTGTAATCACATGATGCAGTTTTCTGACCACAAAACATTTCCACCACTAAGAGAACACAATTTCCAGAAACAGAACTCATAGGTTAGAGTCAGAGCTACCCAATTATGCAATCTTTTTTGACTGGAAAACAAAACTAATTCTTTGGGATCAGAACAATAAGTGATAATATAGGCAGGCTTTATAAAAATTGAGAATGGACTACTTCAAGCCATAGGAAAAGAGATACAGAAAAGAATCAAAATGGAAAATCCATAACACCATTTCCTAACACACTGATGAAGGCCATTATTAAGTCCTTACAAAGACATACAAGACCTGATAACGGACCTTCATATTCTTATATACACTGTACATGCAGGTATAGTCAATATATACTATACACATATAATAAAATGTTTTGGGTTTTGTTTATCCTCAACAAATTATTTCCATGCTTTGCTAATCACTATCCTTGATATAACTGACAATAGGTGCAGGATAAATATAGTCAATTGAAAAACAGAAATGAATAATGCAGTTGTTGAAATAAATTCCCTACTTAAAAAATTCCTTTAGATATGTTCTGTACTTATACATCAGGTCAAGATCCTTCAGCCCAGCGTAGGAAAAAGCAGGTTCTACTTATAGAGGATTGTTTTTGCTGTGTTTATAGCATTGTCTGACTGGGATACTCAGTGGATTAATAGCACTATCCAAAAAATGAAAATAAAATAGATGATAGCTATTTTGTATTAAACCACCTCCCTGAAATCATGGAGATTAGCACATGCTACCTTTCCAAGATCTCTCGTATACGCTGAATCTCCAAGTATACTCATATACTCTGAATTAATAGTGTTTCCACTCTCTGTTGAATATGATAAACTTAAGAGGCATTTTTCATGGTTATACTAACTGCTAAAGTTTACTGAGTTCTTACCACATGCTAAAGTATTTGATACATTATTTTAATTAATATATCTCATATAATCAGCAGACGTACGTAGTATTTCAACTGCCTATATTTTCAGAAGAGAAAAATTTGTCTCAGAAAGATAAAGTAATTTACTCTGAGTCAGTCAAATTGGGATTTAAACCAAATCTGTCTTATTTTGATATAAATAGAATTCATGAATAGTTAGAAAACTATTGAGACAAAAATTTAGAACAGAATATTCAATTAGGAACACGTTACTTTTTCTACTCTCTTAGAATGGAAAAAAAAATATCAAAGATCTCCAGATAAGTGCCTCAGTATAGTCCAAGGAAGAAAATTTCTGAGGAAAGCACTTAAAGTACATACTTGGCAAGCTGTAGACAATTTCAAGATCTATGTATGAAGTTACCCATCCTGTTCCTTGCTACAGTTCCAAGAGGTTTGCTCTAAATTAATTAAGAAGTGCTTGCTCTCAATGAATTAAGAAGATGAGACCAACATCAAAAGGCCTCTCCTCTTAAGGAATTTCTAATACAGGCCTCATCTGAGCACTCTTGAGGCTGACTGAAAGGCCTTTTCAATAATATGCACTATTGCTTTCCCAAGATGTTTCTTTTGATTTGCTGTATAAATATCTGGCCTTTGAGAATAAGGAAAAAAATCTTTTGCTGTTTCCAATCATTTTGCATACATTATTTTGAAAATTCCACTGTCAGAGTAGTTATTTTACTCTCTTTTCTAACTCTTTGAGAGGACTATGCCTTTGAAAATCAAAATAAGAATTCCTTAACAGCTTATAGATTATCTTTGAAGGTAGCATCACCACATTTTTTAGGAACAGTCTTATCTAATTCCAGCTGACCTTGTCCTGTGTTGATCGGCTTAAATCAAGGATTGGCAAACATTATAAATGAATCCCTGCACAAGGCACAGTGCCTGCACTATTGACACCTGCCTCACCTTGTGCTGCTGGAGTACAGACAGATTTCAGCACATCTTATGCAAAGAATTACTCTCTCGATAGTCGCAGAATTTGAGAGCAAGGGGAAGAAAAGAAGAAAAATGACCAAGATTTTGAAAAGAAAGATTGGAATGATTACTTTGAGGAAAGTGGGGAAGAGCAACAGCCCTCAACCCTGTAAGAGAGTCTGAACTCTTTTATTTCCTCCTCAAAAGTATTGCACCACCAAACACTGAGAACTAAACATGGTAAATTTGAAGTACCATATATCCTGTGACCATACTACACTTCTCTCTAAACTTTAATCAGGAAGAGGATATGGATTTTTCAAGGCTATTTCTATGTTCTATTACCAGGTCTAGAAATATCAGCTACGCTATATCACTGGTTGTGAATACAATGCTCTCCTTTTGGTTCAAAACAAGCTCTACTGTTATGAGCAGACCTAGTGTTCCATCAGTAAAAATATCCATACAAATCATGCTCCAGGAGTTGTTCCTAATCATTTTGCTCTTGACAGCTGAGCTAACTCAAAAGATCAGCTTGTCAAATCAGACTCTCATAGATCAAAGAACTTACCCAGTATCAAGCTTTACTAACAACTTAAAGAAGATAGGCATTCAAGAGGCCTGGGTCTTCCTCTGTGGGTCCCACATCTTCTCTTGTGGCATCAGGAATGCATTCCCTAGCCCAAAATAAAAGTTCTCTAAGAGGTACTTGAGTCCCCTCAGATATCAGAGAGCATGAAAGTCATGAAATGTTACCATTTTATATCCCAGAGAATTGTATGAGAGCCACGTCCTATAAATCAACAGATTGCTGGTGTTTTATCACAAGAAATGCCAAATCTAGGACATTCTGCCCAAAGCATTGAATAGATAATGGCTCCTCTCCTTACAAATTTCATTCGTCTGTTTTCCCAAAGGCCCAGCTATCATATTCACAAGAAGAACAGACCTAACCACCTGCCTTCTTCCCTTTTCCCTGGAAATGTACCCTCACCCAAAACCCCACCCAACAACTGAAGAACAGATTAATCATGGGGCTCTTTTTAACCTCTTCCTCTAGCAGTTGACCTTGGAAAAACACACTGACAACTCATAAAGACAGTAGGGATTCACTGGCCCAGGAGCTAAGTGAATCTTTTATGTCACAGGCTCCATGAGCACAAATAGAAAATATTTCTTTCCTTTGTGAAGTTCCTACTCACTCCTGGATTTGTGAATAAAGAACACAAATGACTGTCCATATTCTATTAATTTTCTAGTGAATATAACCTGTTGACCTTGTTATGAAGAGCTAATTCCTGTAAATTATGAGCAGCTATATATCATAAACAAATTCCTAGAATGCAATCTCACTGGCTATATTTAACTTATCTGTTGAGATGATGCAGGTGGCATAAATCAGGATATAAGACTATTGATTTTATTTGTTAAATATATGCACATTTACTGATGGTGTACCTCACACCTCAGTTTACAAAATGTTCTAAAAAGGTAGTTTTAGGTAGAGACCAAAACATTCACCATGCTTGAAAGTAGCCATTCTAAAACCTGCTCATCTTCAATGTAAAGGTTAAATTAATTTCCTTATCATTGATACTTGATGATATATTAGTACTGCCTATTGCTATCCATCCTTTATAGAAGAATAAAAATAATGCAAATAACCTTTATTTACTTTCCAATATATACCAAGACTTTGTCCCAGAGGCTCTGAATCAATCACTGTATTTCATTTAAGTGCCATTCTTATTAATGCCAAAATGAAGTTGCATTTAGAGAGGACACATGAAGCTCATTAAGATAAGGCTTTATTACCATAATTCTATGACGCAGCCTTCCTTAAAATTTCAGTGGCATTCAAAATCCAATAGAAATGACCAAAATACAATTCAATTGAATCTCAACACATTGAACAAATAAAAAGAGGAATTTTAAATTACACCTAACTTTTGAGTTTGCTAGCTTTTATAGTCATATCTGTATTTCAGTGAAAGTTGCATATTAAACGGTTTTTATGCTTTAACTTCTTATGGTTTGTTCTTGGTTTCCCTTCTCTCTCCCTTTCATTCATACCAGCACTTTCTCCCCACAACCTGCTAGCTTTAGAGAAAGTAATATATTTTTTTAAATGTACAGATCATCTTATTCTATGGGCTTACTGCCAATGTGAGGCCAAATCTGGCATTAGTAAATTTTTACTACCTATTATAGTTGAATTTATTTTATTATTTGAGAGATTATTTAAATTAAAATATTATCTGTAAAGAACTAACTTGATAATAGCTTGATTTCAAAATGAAAATTATACAGATACACACTCTGAACTTTAGCAGAGCCACTATTCAAATACCATTCCTAATTACTTAACTGCACATTTCTTCCTAGCATTTTGCATTCAGACTAAAAATGTTTAGATTTTTTTTCTCTTCTCACATCAGGTAAAACCTAAAGAGAACCTTTCTTCAATTTGCATTAGATTGTAGGTAAAACTTTGCTTTTCATAACATAGATATTTTATAATATGGTATGGACATGAGAAATATAGCTAAAACTATGTCTTTTCAAGAAAACTGATCTTTGTCAACTCACTATGTTAAACAAAAAGGAAATTAAAGAATGCCATATGAATCTTTAGTGCTATTTCCAACATCATTAATATTTATTTTAAATGTGTTATTTTAATGATATACTCAATATATTTCAAACTTGAAGATCAAAGATTGAACACAATATTATGTTAAAAATGTATCGATAATCATTCCTCCAACATAAGCTTCATACCTTGGAAATGTAGTTTAGGATAACAAAAAGGGAAATCCATGTGAAATTGTTCCTACTTTAAATTCTCACTCAAGAATTGATCCATAAGATTAAACTTGATTAATTTATACTGAGATAGTATGAAAAACTGGTCAACCAACTCAAATTTTATGACTGCTGAATTTTGTACTGATTATTTTTCTGTGAAAATAATCCCATTTCTATTTAAAGTCCTACTAGGAATGTTCAATGACATCCATATAAATATTCAAATTTCAGGATTTTTCTTTGGACTTAGGTTCCTCTACCCACTTTTAGGAGAAGTCGAGAGAGGAAACTCCAATACTTTAAATCAATAGGCAGAAGATGAATTATCGAACAATAGTCATTATGTTAATCATGGGCAGAACAAATGATTGTAATGATAACCAGAGCTAGTTCTCTAACTACACAGAAAAACTAACAATTCACTGAATATGCCACACGTGTAAATGGCCTTCTTCCTGTAGACAGTACCTGACCTTCCTCTATCTGGTAAAACTGTAACACAATCTTAAAACCTCAGTTCCAATATCACCTGCATTGAAAAGCCTTTCCTAAGTCTCCCCCAAATAGATTTAATCATGTCCTCCTCCTCTGGGACTCCACAGCACTTCCCATGTTGCCTATGAATTTCCCTTTTAAGCTATGAGGCCATGGAGCAGGGACAAAATCTTTTATTGTCCTCGTAGTGATTAACACGCTAACATCAATACTGAATAGAATACTGATTAAGTCACATTTTCCTAACTTTTATTCAATATTTTCCTAATACATACAGGAGAAATGATATCAGCCTTCAGATTATTGCACAGATTAAATAAAAGGTACACGAAAAAAATATCATTATGTAGCACATAAGTAGCATCTAATAAGTATTAAAGTTGGAATGTGTGATATTTTCAGAGTATCATTCATTTACAAAATTTTTACACATAAAGAAGGGTATACTACATATAGGGTAATCCTGAAACTCTAACAACAAAAATAAATTATGACTAAACTTTGAACACAAAAGTGAGTGCAAAGTAACTGAATACATTATTTTATAAATATATATCCTCACAGCAAATCTGAGCTAGGTATGATAAACTAAAATGCCTTTATAAAATACCATTTTAATGTAATGGATGGTAATAGGTGATTACTAAATGAATAAATATTTCAATTGATTAAGAAGGAAATGGACAAAGAAGGAAGAAAAGAAAGGACAAAGGAGACAGAAGTGGACTCAATCACTATTCAATAATTGTCCAGGTCAAACATTAAGTGAACACTAAACATAGGTCTTGGAAATCCAAGAACAATTTCTATCTTCATGTTCTAAGCTCCTAAAGGAGATAAGAAAAGAAAAGAGAAAAGGAAAGAAAAGAAAAAGAAAAACCTCTCCATTTTGGATGTTTCAGTGAGGAATACTTACATCTGCATGTAATAGAATACCTGAACAACAGTCCAGAGATAGAGAGACTAGAGTTGGTTCAGGGGCATCAAAAGATCATAATGCTGTCTTTGCATTAAGTACCTAAAATTCACAGCAGGACTACTGCCTATCCAAACACCATATCTTAATTAGAGGAAGGAAAAAGAAGAGTCAAAGGGTAAATGAGGCCCGACCCCTTGGGACTGTCCTTTTACATCAAGTTCACATAGAAACTACACTCGATACTTCCACTTCAACTAAAAGTGGAACATGTCTGCCCAATCCTGACTTCAAAGGAGGCTGATCAATTATTTACCCCTATCTACTCAAAATTCATATATATCCTTTTCCCCATTACACAGAACATTCTCACTCACTATTCAAGAGAGAAAGTTCCAAAGTTCATCCAGTCACTGAATTCAGATTGCATGCTTAACAGATAACTTATCTGCCCACAGCATCCAAAATACACAATGGTTAAGAAGCAAGTAACTACAATAAAAAATCTCATCTGTAAAAAGCAAGCATGAAAAACATTCATCAGTATTCAATCTATATCACATCTCCAAAATCAATATATATCAGAACTAGCTGATAGGATTAGTGAGACTCCCTGCCCTACAATGAAATAGTTTTCCCGATCAGACAAATTGGAAATTTTTACCTCTCTTCAGTGCAAATATCTTTTTTCATTATCCTTCAAGGTAACATTCCCTTAGACAAAGGGAATGAGGATATTCTTCCTGTGACCTGCTGCCTATAGGAGCTTTTTCCTTCATCTCCATCCATTTTAAGGGATACAGTGTTTTTCATCCATCGTAAGAGATACAGTGTTTGTATTAGGGACTGAATAAACAGAGGCTGTAGTGGCCATGGCTGGAGTTTCCTTAAAAATTCTGCTGTCAAAAATATAGCCAGCTTGTAGTCTTTATGCTTTTGGTCATTCATTTAACATGTAAACACAGTTAAGCTGATCATTAAGGCATAGACTGAAGCCTGATAATTCTTAGCTTCTAAATACAGACTTCTGTACACTTCCCTCAATCCCAACAAAGCAGACTTCCACATAAATCTCAATGGCCAGAAGCAGATCATATGAAACCCCAAAGCTGTGAGATATGATAGAAAATTGAAATTTTAGCTTCCTGGTATATCTAGAGAGGAAGGCAGGAAAAAAATGAGTGTGAATATTGTTTGGGTGGGCAAATTTGATGTCTGTCTTTTGATAGAGCTACTCTGCTTTTGTTGTCTATTTCCAAAGGAGAAGGACACTTCCCTCTATCTTTAATGTTAGGCTTCTAAGATTTGAGAAACAGTCATATTCATCATAACTTTTCCTAATTTTATT
Organism: Hippopotamus amphibius kiboko; assembly: GCF_030028045.1. Classification (NCBI taxonomy): domain Eukaryota; kingdom Metazoa; phylum Chordata; class Mammalia; order Artiodactyla; family Hippopotamidae; genus Hippopotamus; species Hippopotamus amphibius. Next base: position 167,885,758 of record NC_080187.1, on the reverse strand, counting down.
GTTTTCAATTATAATCAGCATATTCATTCAGCATGGCTAGTGTTAAGTCTTAAAAGAAAAAAAAAGCATGATATTATGAAGAATTTAAGCATTGTAAAAAATTCCAAAATTCTCAAAGAAATCACATCAAAAGTTACAACTCATAAATAATCATTATTAGCATGAGGTCAATATAAGCATAAGTATTTTTCAACTCATTTAAATACAGAAAAATAGAAAGATAATATGATATATAAATGGCTAGATATGCAGATTAATAGATATATATACACACTATATATGTGAATGCATACATACATTCAGAAATCTGGTTTTGGTAATATAACAGATGAATAAACAAGTTGAAAAAAAACCTCAAGTTGTACGATGATAAGTATTACACTCTATACTTTCTTCTATATGACTAGATGAGCTTACAGAAAAGGAATATTACTGGATATTACTAGAGATTAGAAATGAACACAGAACGAAAAGTGAAGGTTGTAAGTGCATGAGCTGACAGGGTAATTATCTTGGTCAAGGTCAGTATTTCTCAATGAGAACCTAGTGGTATTTAGGGCAGGCCAATTCTTCATTTGATGGTTCTGTGTCATAGGAATTTAGGATGATTAGCATCCCTGGCTCCCAACTTCAAAATACCCGTTATGACCTCCGGCACTGTGACAACCAAACCTTGGTTAGAGGGTGGTACCAAATGTGCTTGAGAACCACTAGCCCAAGTAACACAGGGGCTTATGTTTTAACACCCAAGATATGGATAGCAGATGAAGCATTGAGGCAATTTAAGATAAGAAACTGAGACTGAAATTCTCATATAAAGCTAGGTTTGTCAAGGGGGTGCAACTCTAATGAAAGACTGAAAAAGAAAAATACCTGTACTCTGGTAAACTGGGATGACAAAGAAGCTGATCTGTTTGGGCTGTGCTCTGATATACTTCCCCTGAGGTTTTGAAACCACATGCCTGACCACAACAGATCTGGGGTTAAATTTTTCAACACTACATGGTTTATGACCCTCCAGGCAAAGAAATGAACAAAAATTTCAGACACAAACCACTGAAAATCTTAAGGTATTTTTAAAAAAGCAAATGCATAACTCTTGTGGAAGGAAAAACCCTCCGCACCAGTTGCCCAATATTCTCACTTCAATCCTCATTGAAGATGATGCCACTCATAACCTCAAAACAAAATGAAACTGTTAGCCGTGAGTGAGAGTTCTAAGATACAAATAACATCAACAATAAACCACCATGTACATCAGATAAGTTATCTTTTTTGCATGAAATGATTAAATACATAGAAAAACTGAAAACTTTAGCAAAGACAAGAAATATTAAAAATAATTTTAGAGGCATAGATAGAAACATAAATAATTCAGGACTTCTACAAAAAATATAATCACAGAAATTAAAAATCCAAAAAAATGGATTATATAATAAATTAGACAGCTAAGGAGAAAATTCATACACTAAAGAAAGATGGGAGAAAATAATCCCAAATGCAACACAACTATATAAAGAAGGACATGTTAAGAAAAGGAAAGTAAGGGGCAAGAAGAATAGACAAAGGTGACCCCACATTTGTCTAATGTGTGCTGCAAAGGAGAAAACAAATAATAGATACAAAAGAGGTAATATCTGAAGAAAGCAAGCAGGGAGTTTTCATATTTAAGATTTACAATGCATCTTGAGCAGAATACTTAGAATAAATCCAAGATTAGATGATCAGACTGAATCTTTAAAATATAAACCAAAAAAAAAGAATATCTTATGGGACCTGGAGTCAAAACACTGCATCTTTAAAAATAAAATTATCCCACCCCCCCCAAAAAAAAAACCAACAACAACTTTTCACTAGCAAAGGCAGAAGTTAGAGGTAATATAATAATAATAGCAAAGTGATAACAGAAAATGATTTTTGACCCAAATTCTAAGTTCACGTAAACAATAATTCAATAGAGAGAGCAAATGAAACACATATTTACACAATAAAAAGGAGAAAGAATTTGGCACTAACAAAACCACGCTAGAAAAATTACTAAAGGATAAACTTCCATAAGAAGGAATTTCAACTCAGAAGGAACAAATAAGACCAAAAAAATGTTGAACAAATAGATCAGTAAATATGTGAGTTGATCTAACTAAAAGTCAGTTGTATAAAATAATAACAATGTCTTGAACAGTTTGAAAACAAATTGGAAATAAAATACTGTAAAATAATAATAGATAAGATTATGATGATGGTGTGAAAGGAGACTGGAATTAAAAATTCTAATATCTTTAAATTATTTGGGACACAAGATTATAATTTTAACTCAAACTTGACAGAAAAGTTGATAAACAGTTCTTTTAAATACCAATATAATACATATATTGAAAACTAGTAGAGGAAAAAGGTGAGAAATAAAGAAAACTTGATCAATTCATTTAAAAAAAGTAAAGACAAAGCAAAAAATAAAATAAATCCAAATATATCTATAATCGTAAAAAAATGCAAATGGACTAATAAGCTCATCTCTTAAAGAACTCATATTTCAAGATTAAATTATCATTTACAAAAGTTATCCCTAGAGCCTAAAGATGGAAATAAAGATTTGTGAGGGGAAGAATCCAGTTATATATTATGAAAGAGATATATGAGGTAAACACTAAGCAGAAGAAAATAGTTGCAAGTACATTCACAGTTGATAATTCAGACTTAAGGTACAAAAGCAGGATTAAAAAGTGGTAATATGGGCTTCTTAGGTGGCACAGTGGTTGAGAATCTACCTGCCAATGCAGGGAACACGGGATCAATCCCTCCTCCAGGAATCCCACATGCTGCGGAGCAACTAAGCCCGTGTGCCACAACTACTGAGCCTGCGCTCTAGAGCCCATGAGCCACAACTATTGAGCCCATGTGCTGCAACTACTGAAGCCCACGCGCCTAGAGCCCGTGCTCTGAAACAAGAGAAGCCATGGCAATGAGGAGCCCGTGCACCACAATGAAGAGTAGCCCCCACTCACCGCAACTAAAAAGAAAGCCCGTGCACAGCAAAAAAATGACCCAACACAGCCAATAAAATAAATTTTTTAAAAAAGTGGTAATAAATAACATAATTTACTAGAAAGACTTAAAAACCCTGTTGTGTATATTATGTAACGCAGTCTACTATACACAGTTCACAAAGATAAAATCCAAGTCAATGAAGACCTAAATTTTTATACTTACTAAAGAAATTAGAACCAACTTATAGACTGACATCTCAAGAGAGTAAAAGATTTCAACAGGACACAAGGAGCAAAAAATATTGATACCAAATAGTTTGATAAATTTGATTTTAATAAATTCAAAACTTCAATACAGCAAAAAAATTATAAATGAATCAATCATTAACAAAATGGTAGATTTAAGAGAACATATATACTTGGCAAATGATTAACACTGTTATATATCAAGCATCAACGCAACACAACTGAAAAGGGGTAAGGAGTGAAATCAGTAAAATGATAGAAAAAGAGGTCCCAATACCCATCCACCCTCAGAAACCCAATTTAACAACCACCAATAGTTGAAAATACCTTTATGAGAGCACTGGAGTACAGTTGAGAAGTTATAACATGTTGGTAGAACACAAAATCCAGAAATGATATTGAATATAGTTCCCTGTGCTATACAGTAAATTCTTGTTGTTAATCTGTTTTATATATGGTAGTATGCGTATTCAATATCTTGTAATAAACTACCATGGGAAAAAGAATATAGATATACACATATACACATGTATAGCTGAATCATCTTGCTGTATGCCTGAAACTAACACAATATTGTAAATCAACTATACTCAAATAAAACAAACAAACAACAAAAAAACACAAATAAAAAAGAGTGGTTAACTTTGAAAAGTGTTAAGAACAGTTCCACTTTACTCATATCAAGCCTCCCCAAAGCCAGCACAACACAGTGCCAAAAGAGACCCTTTTGGTCAATGATTTCTTCTGCAAGGGAAAGAAAGAGTGAAATGAGCATCAAATTTCCCCAGTTTTTCAGTGCATTGCCTGAGAGGTGCACTTCTGTCTCACCCCATCCAGAATGCTGAGGTGCACTTCTGTCTCACCCCCTCCAGAATGCTGAGGGAATAGGCACAGCTAGATCATCTGGGGCAGCCAAGACCAAAGAAAATATGTAAGAGTTCACAGGAATGGCCATGTGAACCTCATATACCAGACTGTGAATCCTGCCAGCCTACCTATGAACCTTACCAGCTGAGAATGCTTACATAACCCAGCAGCCTTTCTACTCATAAATCCCAGAAACCAGTCTGAAGGTGCTCCTACAGCTGGCATGTGCACACCCCCACCAGCAGCATGTGATTCTCAGCAATGAGAGTGGATCTCAGCATCCAGTTCAACTCTGCAGGACTGAGAGAGAAGAAGCACAACTCTGAAACAGTTCATTTGCGAGGAAGGAGAGTAGTGAAGCCTGTGACCATCATCCTGGCATCTTAGTACACTGCCATAGGAAAAAGGAGTGGTGACTCTGGACACTAGGCATAGCTCTGCAGGTGCAGGAGAAAGTGTATATTTCTAAGACACTTCCTTCATGAGAAAGAGAGAATTGAAGTTTGTACCCACACCCTGGCATTTTAGAGCACTGCCCTAGGAAAAGAGAGGGTGGATCTCAGAATTCAGCACAAATTTGTGTTATTAAGAGAAAGAACACCATCCTAAGACTTCTCCCCTGCGAGCAAGCAAGATAAGTGGAGAGGTTACTTCCACAGAAAAGGTTTGAGAGACTCCCAGAAGCTCTAGCCAGGCTGTCTTGTGAAAGTCTTTCCCTCCTGAAATCAGTCCATATAGACTGCAAGAGGTGACTTCTTCTTCAAAGGCACATACCAATGCAAAAGTACCAAAAGCATGAATAATTAAGCATGGCTCCATCAAAGCAATAAAATAAACTTCAGTAATTAACCCTGAAGAATTGAAGATATACAAATTAACAGACAAAGAATTCAGAAGAATGGTCTTAAAGAAGCTCAGTGTGGTACAAGAGAACAGATAGATAAGCAATGAAATCAAGAAAACCATACAGAGGCCTTCCCTGGTGGCAGAGTGGTTAAGAATCTGCCTGCCAATGCAGGGGACATGGGATCAATCCCTGGGCCGGGAAGATCCCACATGCCACAGAGCAACTAAGCCCATGGGCCACAACTACTGAGCCCACGTGCCACAACTACTGAAGCCCATGCACCTAGAGCCTGTGCTTTGCAACAAGAGAAGCCACTGCAATGAGAAGCCCATGCACCACAACAAAGAGTAGCCCCGGCTCACTCCAACTAGAGAAAGTCCGTGAGCAGCAACAAAGACCCAGTACAGCCAATAAATAAATAAAAACAGAATTAAATTTGTACTTAAAAAAAAAAAAGAAAACCATACATAAACAAAATGAGTATTTCCACAAAGAGATAGAAAACATAAAAAAAACCCAGAATTTCTGGGACTGAAGAATACGACTGAACTGAAAAATTCAACAGAGATCTAACTACAGATTAGATCAATCAGAAGAAAGAATCAATGAATTTGAAGATAGGTCATTAGAAATAGTCCAGTCAGAGGAGTAAAAGGAAAAAAATAATTTTAATAAGTGAGAAAGCCTACAGAACACATGGCACATTATAAATGAATATATGCATTATATGAATCCCAGAAGGAGAATAGAAGGAGAAAGGGGCAAAAAGCTTATTTTAAAAAATAATAACCAAGAAGGGCCTAGTGTATAGCACAGGGAACTCTGCACAATACTCTGTAATAACTTAAATGGGAAATCAAACAATTTGAAAAAAATAGATACATGTATATGTATTACTGAATCACTTTGCTGTACACCTGAAACTAACACAACATTGTTAATCAACTATACTCTGATACAAAATAAAAATTTAAAAAAAAATAGCTGAAAACTTCCCAAATCTGGAGGGGGAAATAGGCATCCAGATTCATGAAATGCAAAAGATCCAAAATAGGTTGAATCTAAAGAAATATACACTGAGATACATGAAAATTATACTGCTAAAAGTCAAAGATGTAGAAAAAAATTTGCAATGAAATAGAGAAAAGAGACTTATCACATATGAAGAAACCCTCATAAGGCTATTAGTAGATTTCTCAGCAGAAACCTTGCAAGCCAGGAAAGAATGGGATGAAATATTCAAAATGCTGAAAGCAATAAAAGCTGCCAACCAAAAATACTATTCTTAGTAAAAATGGCCCTTTAAAAATGAAAGAGAAATATACTTTCTCAGAGAAACAAAAACTGAGGGAGTTTGTAACCACTAGACATGCTTTACAAGAAATGCTAAAGACAGTTCTTCAAGTGGAAAGGAAATAATGCTAAAAAGCAACACAATAGGATATGAGTGTATAAATGTCACTGTTAAAGGTAAATATATACACAAATACAGAATAAAGTAAAACCATAAAGGTGGTTCATAAAGCACTTTTAATTATAGTGTAAGACTTAGGAAATAAAGGTATTAATAACAACTGTAACTACACACATCTGGCAGTGGATGTATAATATAAAAGATGTAAATTGTGATATCACTAGCAAAGTGTTACAAGCAGGGAGAAGTGAAACTGTAGTTTTGTTTATAACCAAAGTTCTTATTATCATCTTAAAATAGACTATTATAACTATAAGATCTTTTATGTAAGCCTCAGGGTAACCACAAAGAAGATACTCAAAGAATATACACAAAAGAAAACTAGAAAGGAATCAAAGCATAGTGATATAAAAAAAATCAGCAAATCAGAAAAAAAAAAAGACAAGAGAAGAAGAGAGGAAAAAAGAACTACAGAACTCATAAGAAATAATTAAGAAAATATCAGTAATAAGTTCTTACCTATCCATAACTATTTTAAATGTAACTGGATTAAACTTCACAATCAAAAAGCATAGAGTAGTTAAATAGATAAAACAATAAGCTCCATCTACATGTTGTCTACAAGAGACTTTAGATTTAAGGACAACCATCATCTGAAAGTGAAGAGATAAAATAAGGTATTCTATGCAAATGGAAACCGAAAGGGAGAAGTCAGTATACTCATATCAGACAAAACAGAACTTAAGTATCAGATTTTCTAAGTATACAAAGCAACACTGACAGATCTGAAAGAAGTAGACAGCAACACAATAAGAGTGGGAGATTTTAATACAACATTTTGCATAGTGGATAGAACATCCACAGAGAAAATTAATCAGGAAACAACCTGCTTGTCCAACACTATAGACCAAATGGACCTAACAGACTCATACAACACATTTCACATCAGAGCCACAGAATGCACATTCTTCTAAAGCACACAAGGAAACTTCTACCAGATAGTTCACATGTCACAAATGAAGTCTTCATAAATTTAAAATTGAAATTATCTCAAGTATCTTTTTGTTCAATAATGGAATTAAATTACAAATCAATAATATAAGGAAAATGAAGAAATTCACATTTATGTGGATATTAAACAAGATACTCTTGATGAAACACTGGATTAAAGAAGAAATCTTTAATCTTTAAAAGGAAAATTTTAAAATATCTTGAGACAAATATGAAAACATAACCAAAACTTATTGAGTGCAGCAAAAGCAATATTTAGTGATGTTTGTAGCAATAAACACCTATATTAAAAATGAAGAAATATCTCAAATAAAAACCCAACTTTAGTCCTTGAGAAAATAGAAAAAGAACTAAGACCAAACCTGCAGAATAGAGGAAATGATAAATATTAGAGCAGAAATAAATTAGAGAATAGAAAAACAATATAAAAATAACAAAACTATAAGTTGTTTTCAAAAATATCAACAAAACTTTAGCCACACTAAGAAAAAGGAAAGAATAAAATAAAATCATAAATTAAATAGGAGACATTAACCTATTAAGAACGATTATACACCAACAACTGGACAACATAGAAGATATAGATAAATTCCAAGAAACAAAATCAACCAAGACTGGATCATAAAAAATAAAAATATGAACATACCAATTACTAGTATGGAGATTTAATGAGTATACAAAACCTTCCAAAAAAGAAAATCCCAGGAAAACATGGCTTCACAGGTGAATTCTACCAAGCATTTAAAGATGAATTAATGTCAGTACTTCTAAAATTCTTCCCAAAAACTGAAGGGGAGGGAACACTGCCAAGCTCATTTTATGACTAGTATTACACTAATACTAAAGCCAGATAAGAACACTACAAGAACACTACAGGCAAATATTCCTGATGAATACAGATGCAAAAATCCTCAACATAATATTAACAAACTGAGTTCAACCACACATTAAAAAGATTATATATCATGATCAAGTCTCTGGGATGTATCCCTGGGATATAAGGTGAGCCAACATATGAAAATCAAGCAATGTAAAACACCACATTAACAGAATGGAAGAAAAAAATTTATATGATCATATCAATAGATGCAGAAAAAGCGACTGAAAAAAAATTCATGATTAAAAACACAAACTAGGAATAGAAGGAATTTCTTCAACATAATAAAGGCAATACACAACATGCCCACATGTATCGTACTCACCAGTGAAAATCTGCAAGCTTTTCCTCTAAGATCAGGAACAAGACAAGGATGCCTCCTCTTGTTTCTTCTATTCATATAGTACGAGAAGTCCTAGACGGAGAAATTAAGCAAGAAAAAGATATAAAGGCATCCAAATGCAAAAGAAGAATTAAAATTATCTGTTGGCAGATAACATGATGTTATATGTATAAATGCCTAAAGATTATACAAAAAAAAACCTGTCACAATAAATTCAGTAAAGTTGCAGTATGCAAATAGAACATAAAAAATCAGCTGCATTTTGATATACTAACAAAAAGCAATCTGAAAAGGAAGTTAAGAAAATAATCTCGGTTACAACAGTATCATAAAGAATAAAACTCTTAGGAATAAACTTAACCAAGGAGGTGAAAACTACCAAACATTCATCAAAGAAATTTTTAAACAAATAAATTGAAAGACATCGCATGTTCACCACTGAATATTGTTAAAATGTTCACACAACCCATAGTGGTCTACAGATTCAATACAATCTTAATCAAAATCCCAATAGTATTTTTCTCAGAAATAGCAAAAATAATCCTAAAATTCATATGGAACCACAACGGACCCTGAATAGCCAAAACAATCTTGAGAAAGAAGAACAAAGCTGGAGGCACCACACTCCTGGATTTCAAAACATATTACAAAGCTACAGTAATCAATACAGTATGAGTATGGCATACAAATAGACATACAGACCAATGAAACAAAACAGAGAACTTATAAATAAACCTCCACATATATGGTCAAATGAATTTTGACAATGGTGCCAAGACTACATACATACAGGGAAAGAATAATCTCTTCAAAGAACAGTGCTGGGAAAAGTGGATATTCACTTGCAAAAGAATTAAACTGGACCCTTATCTTACACCACACACAAAAATCAACTCAAATAAAGTAAAACCTTAAATGTAAGACCTGAAACAGTGAAACTCTTTGAAGAAAACATAGGGGAAAAGCTTCCTGAGATTGGCTTTGGCAATGATTTCTTGGATATGATGCCCAAAGCATGGGCAACAAAAACCAAACAGATAAATGGGATGACTTCAACTAAAAAGCATTTGCACAGCAAAGCAAATAATCAACAAAATGAAAAGGCAACCTACAAAATGGAAGAAAATATTTGCAAACCATATATGTGATAAAGGGTTAATATCCAAAATATGTAGGGAACTCCTACACGTTAAGAGGAAAAAAAAATTGATTAAAAAATGGGTAAAGAACTTGAATAAACATTTCTCCAAAGAGGACATACAAAAGGTCAATAGGTATTTGTAAAGGTGCCAAATACCATAAATCACCAAGGAAATGCAGATCAAAACCACAAGGAGATAGTTCTTTACACCTGTTAGAATGGCTATTATCAAAAACTAAAAGACAACATGTATTGGCAAGGATGTGGACTAAAGGGAACACCATTGGCAGGAAGGCAAATTGGTGCAGGCAATATGGAAAACAATATGGAAGTTCCTCAAAAAATAAAGTTAAAAATAGTACTATCAAGAGGGCAGACAGCAGTATCAAGCAGTATCAGCAGTATTTCGTCTTGAGGAACTGAAAACCACAGCCACAGAAAGATAGAGAAAATGAAAAAGCAGAGGACTTTGTACCAGATGAAGGGACAGGATAAAACCCCAGAAAAACAACTAAATGAAGAGGAGATAGGCACCCTTCCAGAAAAAGAATTCAGAATAATGATGGTGAAGATGATCCAGGACTTTGAAAAAAGACTGGATGCAAAGATCAAAAAGTTTACCAAAGACCTAGAAGAATTAAAGAGCAAACAAACAGAGATATGCAACACAATAACGGAAATGAAAAATACACCAGAAGGAACCTATATCAGATTAACGGAGGCAGAAGGGTGAATAAGTGACCTGGAAGACAGAATGGTGATCATCACTGATGCGGAAAAGAATATGGAAAAAAGAATGAAAAGAACTGAAGACAACCTAAGAGATCTCTGGGACAATGTTAAACATGCCAACGTTCGCATTATAGGGGTCCCAGAAGGAGAAGAGAAAGAGAAAGGACCCGAGAAAATATTGGAAGAGATTCTAGTTGAAAACTTCCCTAACATGGGAAAGGAAATAGCTACCCAAGTCCAGGAAGCACAGAGAGTCCCAGGCAGGATAAACCCAAGGAGAAACACACCAAGACATATAGTAGTCAAACTGACAAAAATTAAAGACAGAGAAAAGTTATTAAAAGCAACAAGGGAAAAATGACAACATACAAGGGAACTCCCATAAGGGTAACAGCTGATTTCTCAGCAGAAACTCTGCAAGCCAGAAGGGAGTGGCATGATATATTTCAAGTGATGAAAGGGAAGAACCTACAACCAAGAATACTCTTACCCAGCAAGGATCTCATTCAGATTCGGTGGAGAAATCAGAAGTTTTACAAACAAGCAATAGCTAATTCAGCACCACCAAGCCAGCCCTACAACAAATGCTAAAGGAACTTCTCTAAGTGGGAAACATAAGAGAAGAAAAGGACAAAACAAAACAAAACAAAACAATTAAGAAAATAGTAATAGGAACATACATATCGATAATTACCTTGAATGCAAATGGACTAAATGCACCGACCAAAAGACACAGACTGCCTGAATGGATACAAAAACAAGACCCATATATATGCTGTCTACAAGAGACCCACTTCAGACCTAGGGACACATGCAGACTGAAAGTGAGGGGATGGAAAATGATATTCCATGCAAATGAAAATCAAGAGAAAGCTGGAGTAGCAATAGTCACATCAGATAAAATAGACTTTAAAATAAAAAATGTTATAAGAGACAAGAAAGGACATTACATAAAGATCAAGGGATCCATCCAAGAAGAGGAGATAAGAATTATAAATATATATGCACCCAGTATAGGAGCACCTCAATACATAAGGCAAATGCTAACAACTATGAAAGAGGAAATGCAAGGCAGAAATGGAGACACAGATGTAGAGAACAAACACATGGACACCAAGTGGTGAAAGTGGGGAGGATTGGAGGGGGGATAAATTGGGAGATTGGGATACCAGATTGTACACTCTAAATATATGCTGTTTATTGTCTGTTAACTGTATCCCAATAAAAATTCTTTAAAAAAAATAGTACTATCATATGATCCAGAAATCCCTCTTTTAGGTATTTATCCAAAAGGACTGAAATCAAGATCTTGAAGACATCTGAATTTCCATGTTCATTACAGCATTATTCACAATAGCCAAGACATGGAAGCATCCTAAATGTCTATAGAGGGATAAATAAAGAAAAGAGAATGGAAAGAAGATGTGGTGTATATATACAATGGAATATTAATCAGCTATAAAAAGGGATGAGATGGAGCCATATATATTGAGGTGGATAGACCTACAGTCTGTCATACAGAGTGAAGTAAGTCAGAAAGAGAAAGACAAATATTGTATGCTAACTCACATATATGGAATCTAAAAATGGTACTGATGAACTCAGTGACAAGAACAAGGACGCAGGTGCAGAGAATGGACTGGAGAACTCGAGGTTTGGGAGGGGGCGGGGGGTGAAGGGGAAGCTGAGACGAAGCGAGAGAGTAGCATAGACATATATATTCTACCAACTGTAAAACAGATAGCCAGTGGGAAGTTGTTGTATAACAAAGGGAGTTCAACTCCAGGATGGAAGATGCCTTAGAGGACTGGGACGGGGAGGGTGGGGGGACTCGAGGGAGGGTGGGGGGGGGAGTCAAGGGAGGGAGGCAATACGGGGATATGTGTATAAAAACAGATGATTGAACTTGGTGTACCCCCCCCCAAAAAAAAAAAAACGAAAAGAGAATGGAATATTAGCCTTTAAAAAGGAAAAAATCCTGTCACTTGTGACAACAATGTTCTATTCTTGGATCACCCCCAATTTCTTACATTCCAATTTTACTAAATCTTTATCTAGATGCATTGGTTCGAATTAAAATCCAGCCATAAATGTACTATGAATTAATGTAAGAATATGATAATAGTTTTAATTTTCTTTGTAATTTGCCTTATGTTATTAAGAATTGTATTGGATGTTTCTGGTCACAGTAGCATAGTTGTCTGATTATTTTTTCAGGAAACTGCAATAACCCTCCCTAGTATCCTTGCTAATGAGTAGTCTGGAGGCCACCAACCTAAAAATACAGTTTAAGTTTGTGTTCATACAAGGCATAGCATTGAAATAGCCAACGCTGGAATTCATTTACCACATGTTTTGGCTACTTTCACAGTATCCTGAAAATACCCTGTTCATCCTCATAAGCTTGCCATTTCAATCAAAGTTGGGAATTTTATTGTGCATTTCCTCTAACAGATAGTGAATATAAATGCTAAATATAACTGGCCAAATTGTTATCTCTGGTGAATTTCTCTGTTGATACTTCTACTGCTCCTGCCAGAGAAGTGTCTATTTATCCTTTCTATTTGATTGCTCTTTGTAAGATATCCCCTAGCTTCTGACAGCTATTTCTATTTAAATAGCTTTTGCTGTGGACACTTTTCAAAGATTTCTGGAAGTCTATATCAATCATATGCAACAGTTGCCTCTTTCTATGCAATTTTACATCAAATTAAAATAATAGTCCATTAAGTCTGTTATAGTCATCTGCCTATGCTTCATCAGTATATTCTCTATGAAGGCAGAATATTTACCAACATAGGTCAACACAGAATCTTACAAGAAGTAAGCATTCAAAACATTAGCACTTTTATTTAAGTATTCCACTATCATTTTGGAATTGTATTTTTGATAATTCCAGAAATGAATATGGGTGAAAATGAGACTAAATGGTTAAATTCTACTTTCTTCTAGGTTTATAAATATGCAAGATTGGCAAACTGTCAGGTTGCCAGATTTAAAAAATAGAAATAAATCCAGCTAAATTTTAATTAAAAATAAATTTTAGCACAAATATACACCAAATATTTCATGGAACGTATTTATATTAAAAAGAAAAACATGGCTTTTATCTGAAATTAGATCTCACTCAGCATCCTGAATTTTATGACAGCCCTACAAATGGATATTCTGTAGCCCAACATGCTTCTTCCTATTTTAAAGAATTTCATATTATCAAGCAAAAAGATTTCCTTTAAAACTTAAAGAAAGGTATCATATAGCCCAAGTAATCTGTCTTCATTTAGTTTACTAATCAGGTCTAGAACAGCCTGTCCATATACTTATTTAAAATCTCATACTGCAACCCTATTTGTTTCAAAGCCTACTTTGAACTGAAATTTTTCTTTACCATATTTCTCTTAAGAATTGAGGCAAATCTTTAGTTTTGTTTAATGGCATTCTTATTTCCCTGAGTATAAATTTTCTCTTCATTATCAAGTTTTTTTTACATAATTATTGTAGTTTAAAAGCACTTTTAAAACACTATTTGATTTTGCTGTCTAATTTAAAATACACATTACTTTTATCACTAGGTACTTCCTTTCCTTTGCCTACCTACTTCTAGGCAAATGTAAGTATATGATTTTTTTTTTCTCATTTTAGTTTCACTGAGCTTTTACCTAACAAAAAGTAATAACAGCTTCTGGTAACAGAAGAGTGTTAATAGAATCATAGAGTATTAATTGAAATCAATACTCATTTTTGGTGTTTTAAACATTAATATTTTTCTGTAATTAGAAAAAAGACATTCTAATGTGTCTAATATGCGTTTAGGAGGAAATTTTAGGCACTGCTCACCAGAAATGATTTTTAATTGATTTTACCTTACTTTTAGTAAGGAACTTCAGATTTCCTGTTACTGAATTTTAAATTATCTCCCTTTCCATTTTTGGTTAATATTAATCATAGTTTTTTAAATGATAATCATTTTTTTTAGAGGGGTTTTATGTTTACAGAAAAACTGAGTGGAAATAGAGTACTCTACCTTCCCCACCCCTGCACACACCCAAGATTCCATTATTAACATCTTACATTATTAGCATGGTACACTTGTTACAATTGATGAACCAATATTAATACACTATTATTAACTAAAGGCTGTAGTTTATATCAGGGTTCACTCTTTGTGTTGAACATTCTACAAGGTTTCAACAAATATAGAATGACATGTATCCAACATTACAATATCATACAGAATAGATTCACTGCACTAAAAATCCCCTGTGCTTCACTATTCATCCCTATCCCCACCTCCCTGAACCTCTGGCAACCACTGATCTTTCTCGGTCACTGTAGCTTTGTCTTTTCCAAAATATTATGTAAGTTGGGATCATACGGTATGTACAGTCTTTTCAGATTGGCTTCCTTGCTTAGCAATATGCATTTAAGGTTCCTCCAGGTCTTTTGCTGACTAGATAGCTCATTTCTTTTTATTGTTGAATAACATGCCAATGTAAGGATGTACCAACATTTCTTTATTCATTCACCTCCTGAGAGATATCTTGATTGCTTCCAAATTTTGGCAATTATGAATAAAGCTACTATAAACATTTGTGTGTAGGTTTTCATGTGGATAAACATAAGCTCTTTATGAGTGATTCTGGATGTGTTTTTTCCATCTTTTACCAGAATGTCAAATTCAGTTATGATTGCTATTACATGATAGTCAATGTATAATTATCTTCTGTATTAATCTTGTTTGCCTCTCAGGACAAAGTCTAATTCAGATGACACAGAATCTCTACCTGTGAGTCCACAGATATTGTGCTGTTTGGGCTTTTCTATCAGCCTTGTAATGTGATGCAGCAGCTCTACACTGCTGTTATTATGGCAGAATAAAAAAGTGCTGGTATCTTTATTTAAGAGGGGAGAGTGGTGGAGGGGATGGTTTGTGAGCAGTTTAAATTTAGGTGAGCTATATCAGCTCTTAACACCCTTTCTATGCTATGCTTAATTGGGTTGGTAAATCATATCAGACTAAAAACTATAAATTTATGATCAAGTGTGCTTCAAATATCTTATTAATAAATAAGGATTCATTCATTGAGGTTGTATTATTTTGTATTCCTATGTGTTATATAAAGTAGCATATCAAGAAAATTAAGTCAGAATCAGACAACTGTTCAAACACTAGAATATTCAAATATTAGAATTATTTCTAATAAAGCCCTTAGAATATGAGATAATCTCCATTTTTCATATTAAGATAATTATATACTGCACTTGTGGCTTCTGCAAACATAGCTGTAATTACCTCTGGCATTGTATTGCTTACTGTCTTTTTTCCCACTTATTAAAGCTATTTATTTACAACAAATGCTTTGTATGCAAACATTAGTCTGCTGTTAACAAAAGTGAAGCCCAAATTTGTAATTAGCTACAGCTGTACATGCTGCTTCCTTTATTCAAAAGTCTATCATTGTGAAGCTGGTTAGCTCATTTTATTCTTTGTGGGAACCAGTCTTGGATACTAGATAAAGGCCTTATTCTCCATATGCTGAGTTCAAATCAACTATTATCTGTTCTAGTCAGGATGGGGGCAGGGTACGTTTATAGCTGGATTGAAGGGAGGAGAGAAGAAAAAGGCCTTGAGGAAAGCTGTGCATACTGCACAACCATGAGTACAAATACAATATATCAGTTAATAATTTAAGCACCAATTTAAAGTTCTGTGTTCAAGCTATATATCATTTAATGCCAATTAATCAAAGTCAAGTGCATCTTTTACATCATAGAATCAATATATGACCTGAGGCTTTTTCATCCCATGTTAATCCTATTCAATTTGCAGCACATGGATAGAATCTCATGCAATATAGCCTGGGTTTTGTGACCATGAGAAAGTTGCTTAGCCTCTCTATGCTTCATTTTCTTCATTTGGAAAATGAAGATAATAATAGCACATATTTCATTGTGACCTAGTGAGGATTAAGTGAATGAAGATTCATCAAACACTTGGAATACTACCTAACACAGAATAAACGATATTAGTGTTATCTATTATTTTAAGGTCGGTACATTTTAGGAGGTAAAAATTTCCCCTACCCATTGTTGATGTAATTGATCAAAGTCTAAAGAAATAAAGGCATCTCTGTGAAGTTCACTAAACTGATGGGTCATAAAAAAAGAAACTTTGGGAAACAGAGGAGAATATTTCCTCAAAATCTTTTTTTATAAATGACTGAAAGCCCTAATAAGGGAAAATCCCCACCATTATTTGTTATGATTTTAGTATTTGTAGTACTATGTAAAAAATAGTGGTATATTTGACTACCCAATGGCCTACTTCCAGATTACAGATGTTTACAAACTGACACTGTCACCTTTTAAATCACCACTCTAGATATGCCCAGAAATCAAAATTACAAAACCTGTTGAGGTTGGGTATTCACCAATGGCAGATAATTTTCCTGAGACAACTCTGATATTTGACATTTCAAGTGAAATGTCAAAGAAAGGAGTCTAATAGAAGTAAAATAGAAAAATGGCATTATTTTTTAAAAACCTCATTCTAAAAGATTTATGTATAAAGACCAATACTTAGAACTTCAACTTGTCAATGAAGTATGTTCAGATAAAGAGATGCATTCCATTAAGTTAGGCTTTCATTAAAGATAATTTTTTTTAATCTAAATATTCCTAAAACTCACAGATATATGAATCTCAAAAAAATCCTGTGGCTTTCAGGCAGAATCTTACAAGGTAATACATCAATTAAGACAAATAATCTGAGGATGTTATTTCCTTGTTTTTTTTGAGATGGACTCTTAATTTAAGATAAATACTAAGACTGAAAGAAAAATCTTATTAATAAGTATTAAAACTAAACCAATATTAATCAATTAAAAATATTGGTGGTAAATAGGAAAGTCAAGTACTTAATAACTGAGTAACTAGAGCATATGTTTTGCATTTGTTCTGTTTAGAAGGGGAATGGTGAGGAGAGAAAAATATGGACTAGAGGCAAAGTGAGTCTGATTCCAGCCTAGGACAATTAATCATTTCCCACAGTACCATGTCCCATACAGTAGTGAAACTTATGTGGTTCTTTACTTCACTTTATCAAAATGTGCCTGCAAAGCCCCAACTCCATGCAGCAATCATGAAAAATAGTCAAAGAGAAAGTGGATTGTGTCAGGCATCTAAAACTTGGATTTCTGGCAGGTAGCAAAGTTTTAACGCCTATTCAGAAAAGATTTCTTTTGAACGGTTCATTGTTTTCTGCAATCTTCTTTTAAAATTCTGAATTCAGCTCAACAGTTGCATTTCATTTTGCCTCCATATGACACTAAGGCCACTATCACTCCTGACAGCATTAACACAGGAGATGTACTTACTCTTGTAATTCTCTCACAGTCTCAAGTTTCCTGAGAATACCTTGAGATCTTTGACGCTCACATCTTAAGTAAGACTCATGGTTTTCAACTGGAACTAACTACTCAAGGCACTAAAGGAAAAAATAAGTCTAGGGCCTTGTTAATTCCACAAGCACCTACCCCTTGTTTTCTCCAAAGCTATTGTCGCCTGCACACTGATGAGGGAATTGACAGATAATCATGGCAAAGTTGGCAGAGTTCCCTTGGCTCACCATTTTCCTGCTGATTCTGAATTGTTTCCCTCACTGTCACTCTTCCCTGATGTACTTTGGTTAGCACATTGTACTTCCTGCTTGAATCATGCCTAAGCTTGCAATGTTTTCTAGACTCTTGACTTGGGGCAACCGGCTGCCTTAGTTCTGCCTACAGTAGCAATACTGTGGCTTCATTGCCACATTAATTTTTCATCACATGCTTCAATACTAAGTTTAAGGGGTTTTCTCCAATATTTATCTTAATAAGTTAGTTTCCCTTTATTTAGTTACCTATGTAATTATTCACTGTCTATTCCTACTTACCAAATTTTTAAAAAATTTTAAAAGCAGCTTAAAAGTGGTCTTGTTTTTGCCATAAAACAATTCTATTTTACCACAAACTGTTATTTTATAAGACAATCACAAATAATTTTTAAAAATGAAGAAATACTTTAAAACTCTAGTGTGATGGATGTACTCACACTTGAAATGTTATATCTATGATGAGTATCAGACTGTGACCCAGACCTTTACTGAAATACCTATTTTCTACCAAAGAAAATAAAAATCAGTCTTCTTGTGAAAAGCTTATTTTAAAAAGAGTAAATTGAAGAGAATTTTTTTTCAGATGGATTTTAATTAGAGCTAATTGCATAACAGTTTCCCTAAAATGGCCTACACATGAGGTTTACCTACCAGGAAGGGTCTAGGTGGTATAGACCTAATCATGATGAAAACAAAAACAAAGATGCACTGACAAAAAAAGCTGAAGAATTAGAATCAGGGCCAGCTGCAACTATGGGTTGGCCAAAAAGATCATTCAGTTTTAAGTAAAAACAAAAGACATTTTTCATTTTCACCAAGAATTTTATTGAACAAGATATTCACTAGCCAAACGAACTTTCTGGCCAACCCAATTAATAAAAGGACAAAGCTAAGAAACCTTACATGTCAAAAACATGAAATCACAAGTTATACAGGCAGAAGCTTAGGTAAAAGCCTGTGGCATACTTCAGATGTCCTAAACATGGTAAGCCCCTGAGCACAATATATGCAAAATAGAATAACACTCACCAATTTTCTACTTTTGATCTACTGAAGAGAAAGATGACTTACAGCTGGTGAAAACAACTCTTGAGGCCCCAAACAATTCATGCTACGCAGCTTGAATATTCAACCACTGCTGTTAAAGATGTTTAGGAGATGTTCGTCTTTGACACTACTCATATTCCTACAATTTGACCCTTCATTATTCAACTTCTGTGTGACTCCTAGCCCCTGTAATTCAACCCAGACCTTCGATTTCTGAACCTCTTACCATTCTGCATCTACTTGACTGAAAGCAATTTCAAGGAAAATTATCACTAATTTTGTGTTAGCCCCCAAGAAAGGGTCTTCAATACCTCAACAGAATCTCACTGTTATATGGTTATATTATTTTGTAAGTCCTCACAACAACTATTTTAAGCCTCACTGGTCTCCAACACCATTTACTCTAAGTCTCAACATACACGTTCACCTGCTTCTTCACAGGAAAAAAAAAATTACTAGGTGGGAAATCCTTCAACTTTTTAACTCCTCACCTCCAGAAAACAAATTGAACCCATTCTTATACTTATGTCCTTATAGCCTCCTTTCCAGGACAAATTTTTCCTCTTGTTATGTGAATTTAATTTTTTCTAGTCTTCGTGTACATGTAATTTAACAGTTATCTCTAAGTTCCTAGCATGGCCCCTCTCTCTTCAGTGGTTCCTAAACTTGGTTTCAGATCAGAATCAGTGGAGAGCTTAAAAAATATTTATGCCTGGGTTTCAATTCTAAAAAATTCTTGCGTAATTGGTGCGCGGTGTGGCCTGGGCACCAGGATGTTTAAAAGCTCTTCAGGTGACTTTGATCACAGCCAAGATTCAAAGTCACTGTTCTACGGGCTCATTTTCCAAAAATGCAGAAGAGCATTCAAACTTATTCCTATCATTTAAAATAAACACTCCAATGTCCAAATCTGTGACAATTTAAGCATGAAAATAAATAATAACAGTAACATTTACAACCAAATGAATAAAGTAGCAATTCATGAGTTTACCCTGATATAAAGAAAGAAAGAAATGGAAGGAAGAGTTAGTTCTTCCTTACAATAGAATGATAGATAACAAATCGCCATTTGGCAACCAATGCAACAATGATAATTCAAGAAATACCCTCTAATAGATAACTAAAATTAGTGGGTCAAAATTGGATAAGAAACAGAACTTCGTTTAATTTCAAAGTTCCTCCCCACAAAATATTTACTAACTAAATATGATTTAGATAAAATTGGGTAAAATGTGATTTTACAGTTAAAAAAATCAAATGATAAAAGTTAAAATCACCAATAATGAGATAGACCAGTTTCATATATAACTCAGTAGGAGGCAATGAGGAGAGAACAGCATCACCTGGGTGATACTCCAGACAAATAGTATTGCCTGGGTCATAAAGAAACAAACCAATTTGAGGGACATTCTACAAAATGACTTCTCTGCAATCTTTAGAAATACCAACGTGATAAATGTCAATGAAAATTTGAGGATATCTTTCATAATGAAAAAGTTTAATATTACAAGACAACTGTGCACCACACATGATTGTAGATTGGATCTTTTTGCTGTAAAGACTATATGGGATAATTGCTGAAACTTGAATGAGGCCTACGCATGAAAAGTATATGGGAGCTCCCTGACATGTTCTTGCAACTTTTTAAGTTCAAAAATGTTTCAAACTAAAAAGCCCTTATAGCATTCAGAATGCGTCTCTAAAACTGTTGTTTCTGGATTGTTTGCTTGTTGGTATTCACTTTTAAAAATCTGCTCTTCTAAATATTTCTTTATCTTCTTCCCTTCTGAATAGTCCCACTTCTTGACAGGGTAGAATAAACTTTTCTTCACTCATTGGTTGTCTTTTATTCCTCAGGCCTAGGTATTTGAATTCTGCTTCTAATATTCTGTTAAAACTACTCCTATCAGTGCTGTGACCCTTTTGCTAAATTCAATAAAAAATATTTTTTATAGACATCATTAGTCTTCCTTCTAAATGCTGTAATATAACTTTTTCCTGGGTTTTCCTCTACCTACTGCCTACCCTCCTCACTACTTCATACATCCATTTATTCATCAAATATTCAATTAACTTAGTTTGTGCATCAGATACTTTCTAGGGGCATGGGATCCAGTGGTGAACAAGATAGAGCTGGTCCCTGTTCCCATGAAGGTTGCATTCAAGGGTGGGAAAGCAGGTGACAAAGAAGTGACAAATAAACAAGACAGTATCAAGAAGTGTTAAATAATACGATAACACAACAGGGTAGCTTGACAGAGAAGAACTGGGAAAGGGGACTGTGAAGTAGGGATTATTTTAGATAGGTAGGTCAGAGAAGGTCTCTCTGAGAAGGTTCTATTTGAGCTTAGAAATGTCAGAAAGTCTAGCAGAAAGCACTCCTGGCAAAAGAAGCAATAAGTTCAAATGCCTCCTGCTTTGAACAAACATGTGTTTGAAGAAGAGAAAGAAGAATGGTGTGGTTGAAGCAGAATGATGCAAGAAGTAGCATGGTGGAAACATCGCATAAGGAGTTTACATTTTATGCCACTTACAATAGAAAGATATTGTCATGACCAAATCCAGTGGGGTGTTCTGATTTAAATTTTTATGCGAAACTGGTACCTCCTTTTCTCCGTGTCTGTTGAGAAAATGTGTCTAATGCTTTTTTTTCTATTTATGCCTTTTTCTTAATCTTTGTTACTTTCTATAAATTCCATCACAGACCCACTACTCTTCCTGCACTTCACACACTCCTTTGATAATATACTCCCATGATTCCATCTAAAACTTGTATTTACTGGTGACTCTCCAGCATCTCTTCTCAGCTCCAAACCCACTGTTCAGCGGTCACTACACATCTACAGACTCAGCTCATCACCTTCTTCAGACCAGCTCTCCATCCTACAGTCCCTGATGTAGTGAATGATAAACCACCACACCATCCCAGTCAGAAACCTTGCAGACAGGCTTGGTTACTCTATATACTTAGCATCATATAAAATTTTCTCACTGAAATCTCTTTTATTCATCTCTTTCCTCTCTGTGCACTGTAACACCATTAGTTCAGGCTCTCTTTGCATCATCTTTCAACTGATACCCTGAAAACACCACTGATTTTCCTATTTCTAGTTCTGGCTCTGCCACATACACTCCCTTTTGCTTAAGGCTGCCAGAATAAACTTTCAAAGACACATTTGATCAAAAGCAACTCATATTTAGACATATTTGATTAAGTGGGAGTTCCTTCAATGTGTCTCCTTTGCCAAGATGGTTAATAATAGTAAATATTGTGATGATGATTTATTGAGTGATTGCTATAGGACACTTCTTGATATAAGAGCTATATATGTATTAACCCATTTCTCATATTGACTATGAGGTTGGTTCTGTTACTACTTCCACTTTACAAATGTGATAATTGATTCACAGAGAGTTTGAGTAACTGGCCCCAAGGTATATAGCCAGTAAGTGGCAGAGCTAGGATTTAAACTTAATCTGACTCCAGAGTCGGTGCTGACTAAATTCAAACATACTAGTCTCTGCACAGCTTGCCCTTTGAAAACTCCCCAGCCCTCGTTTCTCTAACATCTCTCCTATACCATATTCTCAGGTCATGTTAAACATATTGCAGGTCGCTTGCCGATATCATACCTTCATCTTCCATGCCATTTTTATGAAGTCCCTCTGACTGTAATGTCTCTCTTCCCCTTTGTCACCCACTTAGAGCTTATTGATCCTTTAAGACTGTCAAAGTCCATTTTGTCTACCTCCAGGAAATTTCCCATTGATGTTGGTGTCTACTACTGCCTTATCAGTCTGTGCCTCCCTCTATTATAGTAACCAACCCCTTCTGTACCATCACAGGTTTACAAGTTTCCTTGTTTATATTCCCTTTAACATTAAGAATTCCTTAAAAGGAGGAAATCTTTCATCTCTATATCCTAGTGCCTCATGTAACCATAATGCATTCTACATCTTTTTAAAATAAATTAATGAATAAATACCACTACCATTCATTGCTATCTCATTACAACTCAGTTTCATGGTTACTTAGTAGAGAAAGTGGTCCTTAAAAATGGGGTAAATAATAGAGGAATACAGAAAAAGAGAAAGGTGAGAAAGTCACTAAGCATAGAGAATCTATCTAGTGGTCGACACACAGGCAAAGGCAATTCTTAGATATCTAGAGGCTACCATTAGGACCCTGGGTATAAGAGGAGGGGAATGAAGGTTAGAACGTTATGAAGAAGAAAAAGGATACATTAAAAATGGGATGCTAAGAAATGATGCCAATGCAAAGTTAACAGTTTTGTTTGGTGGGATTAAATAGATTCAACTTTCCAAGAACTTAATAACTATCTTTTGTTATTGTAATAATAATTCCTTTCTTGGGAAACAAAACCAATTAGGTACAGTCCTCTCACTACACTAAACTGTTTTCTTTGTTCCACCAACCTAAAGATATTTAGTTACATGTAAGAAAAAAAAATCTGTGAATCATTTTTGCTAAATTAGAATCCTGGAATTAAACTAGTGATTTTTACATTCACATAAACTGACTAGGGAAACAACTATGTACAGAGGACTAGTTTTTCTCTCTGAAGTATTTAAAGAAGAGTAGAGGTGCGGAAAAGAGGGCTCAAGAGTCTGAAAATCCAGCCCAAACTAAAGTTTAAACATTGAGAGAAGATTGGTACTTGGAAAGCTATTCACCAGTGCAAGTGTTCTAGCCTGGAAAGGTGGAAAATAAAATGCTGTTTACAAGTTTTCTCTGGTTTGTTATATAAAATGTGTTGTGCATGTGATATCTAAATTTAAAGTAACATGATTTAAACCACAGTATGTGATGAAGAGTCCTCTGAGGTCACTAAAGCTTTGATTTTCCAGTTAGCTTATTTTATAGCTAGTGCTTTGGAAGCCATCAAGTCCATAACGAGATAGATCAATCAGATTGTTTTTATTGGTCTACTGCGTACCATACACTATACAAAGCAGTATTCATTGAATCAGACTGCTTGGGAACAGCAGCTTTAACCTTGAGACTTGACCAGAGAAAAAAACAGCTTCAAAACTAAATCTCCATGAATTATATATATTCTTATATAAAATTGAATTTTTAAACAGTGTCAATTGAAATCCATTGGTAATGAACCAAGTGCAGTTATTTCAAAGAAGAATCGTGGTCAAAACATCACATGTTCACTGATTTAAAACAGCTTACCAAACTTGATATACAAACATCAGATCTTGCAGTGATTCAAAGAAACACATATTTTTTAAATGGTTTTAATAATACACTATTTAAAGGTAAAGTAAAAAGAAATGCATGAGCTTCAGAAGCTACCTCAAAGGCCTATGATGATTTTATTGTTTTACGTTTATCCACCTTTCAAAAAAAAAATCTAAGGTATATTAAAAGATGTAATGCAAGCCAATCATATGGTAAATGGCACACTCATGCTACTCCATGAATGTTAAATATTTTCTCCAGATTTTTGAGGAGGCTCAAAGATTGATATAAAAATCTACAAATCACCTGACCTACTAATTTTCTTAGTGCAAATCCTTAGCTGCATCAGTGTTCACATTCCTTCACAACTCAAATGGCAATCAAGGGGAAACTGGAGAAAGTGACGCAAGGATCACTAACCAGAAATAGTGTATCCTCAAGGGCGAGGTCAGGAATTCACATTACAAAATCCAAATGAGCCTATATAACCAAGGGCAGAATCATATACAAAGGATCTAATCTGTGGGATGGGGACATAGAGAATCTCTGTAGAGTTGAGGACTCAGGTGGCTGAGACTGTTTCTATTTTAAGGAACTAGTCATTTAGGCAAAAATAATAAATCCCATAGGTTAGCTGGTAAGGAACTGGCTTCTTGTGGTATCTTAAGGATGTGGCTGAAGTTCATGGTACAGCTTCCATCTTAGCAGGGAACTAGATGCAAATCCAGAACTAGCAAACAAAGATCCTGAGTAGGACATACAGGTGTGGTTGACATACCAAAATTTCAAAATATGTACATACGATACATACAAATGGCATACGAAATTCCAAATATAGCATAAATTTGTTTTTCTTTAACTCAGGCACTGGGTGGATGGGCTGAAATTTCATAATGTAGGTCACTAATACCTACAACTGACCAGGCCTAGGTAAACAGAGGGCTGTCACAGCTGCCCAGAGCACTCTAAAATCTCAATATTCTCCTGCCCTGACACCAACCAGCAGTCACCACGACCAGAACTAAATTTCTTATAATAACCTTCAGACTTCCCTAAAGCTTACCTCTCAGACTGTATCAGGAAGAATTTTACTAATCAATACTCTCATAATATTTCAGGGTCTCAAAATTAAAACATTACCCCTAAATTTTTGATGAGTAGACTGAAAAGGAGTAAAAAATGATATTTAACTTGCAGATAAGATACAGTTTTTCTGCTTCTTGCTTTTTTTTCCCTTCTCTGCCACCAGATTTTAAATTCCACAAGTGCAGAGCCAAGTCTATTACATCCACTGTTATATATCTATCACCTAGTAGGTGCTCATCCAATATTTATGGAATAGTAAATGCATGAAGAGAGAGATAAATGTTGCTGCTGTTGAAATTTAAAAAAAAAAAATCTTATCTCCTTGAATTTTCTGAGACAACTCTTGGCAACTCTTTTTTCCTATAGCATTCTCTTTAGAATAGTCCTTTATAACTTGGCACCAACTTGTCTTTCTAGTGCTATCCTTTGCAACATTTTTAAAATACTTCTTGGCATTTGCTGAAAATATTCAATACTTTTCTTACATTAAATGCCTTTTTTAGAGTAAAGCTAGCACTAAATAAATACTTGAGAAAATTTCACACATGCTATTTATGATGCAAAATAAGGTGTTAAATCATTTCTTTCAGCCTTTACTGGTATACTGTAATTTAGCTGGCCTTTCTCCAAGCCTAACTCAGTGTTTTCTGTATGATGGGTATTCAAAACATATTTGGGGATTAAAGAGGAATGAAAAATAATTTCACTAGATATTAATGCAAAATAATCAGAGTAATTAATAATTTGACTGAGTATAAATCAATGGTTTTAATCAATGCAGCAGAGCTACTACTGACCTTGAGCTACTGAGAATCAGGGTCTTGAAGAAGGACCAATAGCTGGAGGCAGAACATGCAGTTGAAGACAGAGAGTGACAGTGTCTAAGGGGCACTGTCTAAGCAGAAGGCATCTCTTTGGCATTTTTCTTCAAAATTCTCTAAGCCTGTGGCAGTATGGCAATGAGACTGCTAGACATATTAATAGAGCTGCAGCACTTAAGGAAGTAAATGTGACAGCTGCAATTTAAACCTGCCTTAGGGCAAAACTTAGGGATAAAGGAGAAGCATGCTTAACAAAGCTTTATATTTAAGAAAAAGTCCCCAAAAGTGCACAAAATGCACTACTGGATAAAACTAAGTTTTCTAAAAGACACTTTTCCATGGAAACTGACACAGAGTTTATGATGGAAGAAAATGGTCCATAGGTTTGCTTTGAATCAGACATCATTCCTCTGCCTTCTTTGCCCTCATATATGAGGTTATATATTTTGCAACAGATAATGCAACTCAGGAAGAGCTACTTCTCATCAGAGCAGGGTACTCTAATGTGGAGACTGTCCTCAGTTATGTTCACATTGTATGGAAAAGTGCTGCAACAGAACATTCAACTTATCTTCCCAGTGACTCCTGAGTTTAATCCAGTTCAAGAAACATTTATTGATGTTTACCATGTAGTATACACTAAAGCAGCTTTGTATAACAGCAATGTGGGCATAAGAAGCTGTGCAGAGACAAAGTTTGGCTTTTATCCATGCCTCAACACATTCACTGAATGAGCTCTGCTTAATAATAATAACAATAATAATAATAATTTTGTTGAGGGGTTACTAATTGCCAGACACTGTGCTAAGGGTTATATCATTTAATCCTCATAATTAATGAGAGATACTGTGATTATGATCCCTCTTATACAAATGAGGAAACTGCAGCCTAAAGAGGTGAACTAATTTTCCCACTGTGACTCAATATATAACAAAGCTGGGATGTGAAACCAGGCAGTCTGAATCTACGTGCAAGATCTTAATTGTCACTTTATATTCTCTCCCAATTCATTTACAACTTCTGGTACTGTTTCTTCATCTTAAAAAAAAAATTGGGATAGAAAAACGCTTTCCCTGCTATCATGAGAATTAAAAATGATATTGTAGTTTTAACGACAAAAGCTCAGAAATTATTGAACATAGTAGACAGTCACCAAATTATTTCCATTATAATCCAGTATTATTCTATTTTAATTGATTTATCCCATCCTTGAAATTTCATATATTTGATGGTTTAAACCATCCCCAAAGCGATCCCCAACCTTTCTGGCACCAGGGACCGATTTCGTGGAAGACATTTTTCCATGGTGGGGAGGGGCAAGAATGAGTGGGGCAGGGATGGTTCAGGCGGTAATGCAAGCGATGGGGAGCAAAAGATGAAGCTTCGCTGCTCACCTCCTGCTGCGCAGCCGGGTTCCAACAGGCCACCGACAGGTACACAGCTGCAGCCGGGGCTGGGGACCCTTGGTTTAAACTATCAATTTAAAATCCACTCAGATCTTGTCTTTTCCTATTGTCTAATTATTTCCTACACACTGCAGCCTTCTTTTCCTACGTAGTTAACACATTTATGGATGAAAACTGTAACTCATACAGTACACATCCCACTTAATTTAGCAACCCTCAGATGAACTTACCTTCAATTCATTTCTCTGTTGTCTTCTGACTGGTTGGTGATATCGCTCTGAGTTCTTGATTTGCTGAGTCACGTTTCTTCCACTGGACCAACCAGCTATCACGCTCAATCTCTCCATGTTAATGGCTGCCTTAAGGTCTAAAGCTGTGGAACAGGAAGGACTAGCAAACCCACTGGTGAGCATGATTCCTGACCTCAGTCTGCCCCTCCTCTGCATAGCTTTTGGGCCAGCGCCCACTCCCCCTCACCACTTTTCAGAGAGGGACGAGTCTGGAACTGCAACCTCCGCCACCCAAGCGTTTCCATCCCAGGAGTCCCCTGTCAGCCCTGGTCAATCTCACGAAATCCTGCGAGATCAGGCTTCCTCTGGGAAGAGACGTCGCAGCTGCATCGCCTCAGGCCTGATGGCAACATTCTGCGCTGCCCCTGGCCCTCCGTCAGGACCCACACGTCCCACCCCACGCACACCTGAATCACGTAGCACACCCTGCGGGCTCCACCTGTGCCTGCTGGCTTCCCTGGGAAACCTCACACTCCACCAACCGGCCCAGGCCTCCGCCAGGCCAGCGGGTGTCCCCCGTGGTGTTCCAAACCAAACAAAAAATCCATACGCAAAACCGTTCTGGTAATAAGGGTACGTTTGATTTCTATTTGCCTAACTCCTATTTGTCTCGGTTCTAAACTCTAGATGATTAAAAAGGAAGGTTAAGTATTAAATCTCTATAACCATTTCCCAAAAAATCGCATCTAACTAGAATACTTTTTGTTCCCACACTTGTGGCTTAAGGTATCTATTTTAAATGCTTATATTTTAACTTTAATAGCTGCCATATGATAAATGTAATTTACTCTTTCTTGTAGTTATTTAGAAATCTGGTTTATCACTGGACTAAAAAATAACTTAGGTAAAAGCACCTGCTACAGTCCCTGATAAACAATTGGCATTTAAAGAATTTAATTTACTTTTTTCCACTCCAGGTATAAAACACATAGCTTTTAGTACAGGGAGAAAAAAAAAAGTTCTGTTTAAAATAGCGGGTTAATCAAGTTTGTTTGAACATCACATCTTTGTTTTGTCTTCACAATGTCTACGTAACATGGAAAACTTTTCTAAACTATTGTCATGCTTTATTTTAACCAGGAGTTTTTTTGTATGAATCGTGGTTGATTGTAAGGTACAGTTGCAAGCAATCTGTACTAATTAGCTCAATAGCAGGATCCTCTGAGAAGCTACCAGTTGTCGTCTTTGAACCTCAGATACACGTTAGTCCTCTTTCAAGTTCTCATCTCTGGTTTCTTTCAGCTTGAATTTCTGTAATTCCAACCTTAGAAAGCTTAGAACTAAAATTCTGGAACTCTCTTCAGATAGGCTTCTAGAATCTAATTAGTTCCCACTAATTAGATAGGTGAACACAATATTTGGAAGGCAAAAATAAATTGGGAGTTAACTTCCTGAAACTTTGTCTATTGCTGCTACTAAAATGGTTCATGGGCATCTTCATTTGTTTGTAATGTTCCAGTCTTCAGCTTCATGGGAAAGAAAAGCACTTAAGCATGGTGATGGCAGGATTTGGCCTCCCACTGAATAGTCAGTGGCTATGTGGGTATCAAGAGGAGGTTGCAGCAGTGGTGGTGGGAGTTTTCTTCTGATACCTGGATTGTAGCTGTAGTGGGGTGTTGCCCAACTGATCAGTTCCAATATGGGTCTCAGATTCTACTTTCCTATGGTAGATGTAGCATGCATTTCTAAGTGTTCTTGAAGAACAAACCTAGAGCCTCATTCCACTCCTCCAGCTATTTTATAATCATTCTTTATATCAAATGACTTTCTGTTTAAAATGGCAACAATGCTTTCTGATTCCTAAAATAATTCCTGACAGTCAGTTTAATTCTTGAGTCTTTGCTGATTTTGCAGAACTAAAGACTTATTTTCTAAAGTACTTTTATTTTTTATATATTTTAGCACTATTCTGAAAGGCCTGAAAGAACCATTCTTCACTCAGTACTTTAGACTTGAAAGTGAAATGTCATGGATGCGTCATTATAACAAGAAATTACCTTATATTATTCTATTTCTATCATCATATAGAATAGAACTTAAAGTCAGATATTATTGATGGATATACTAGTTGTGCATAATTTAACAACATTAAATATAAAATGATCAGAAACGATAGATTTTATATAATGGTATATACTATTTTAAGTAAGTGTTTTAAATGTGTTAATAAACGTATGTTCTAACAATGTTTTTTAAGGGTTAAAGGAACCTAAAGAATTTTTAAGTTTTCACCAATAAAGTAACTTTATTAAAAGAGAACTTGTGGAAAGGTTCGTTAGCTTTGGAAAGGATCAGAACCTAACCTTTACAAAAGAAAGAAAATGCTCCTATATTTTTTTTCTAGCAGCTTTGTTTTCTGGGCCATTTCCAGATATACTGACAGCACCAGATGTCAGCTGCTAGAAAAGCAAGCCAAAATAACAGAATTTTTAAAAGTCAGAGCAAAAAGCAAAACAAGGCAATAGATAATTAAAAGAATGGGGGGCACATAAAATTAAAACGTCTTTCTAGTTAAGAAATTCAAGTTAAATTTTATAGTTTTGATTAAATATCAACTATATCAAATCAGTTGTATGTATGCAGAATAGGTTAAAACCCATCAAATTTTATATGTAACCCAAGAGTTTATAAAAGGAAAAGGCAAACCCAATGTAAAACTGATATATTTCCGATCTGAAGCATTAGGAAAGCTTATTCATCAAGCTTTTTACAATTGCTAATAAATTTGGTTTTTTGTGGAATAGCTAGAATGCATTCAACTTGTTATATATTGATTGGTAACTTTTATATTTCATTACAATAATACCTTAGGAAATAGATTTCCAACATTTTTTTTTCCACTGGGTAAATTGCAAGCTGCCACAGAGAGTAGATCTTATAATACAAATTTCAAGATTCTGAAAATATAGAGATTGCATTTAGGTTTATTTTAGAAACAAGATTGCAGGGTCTAGGCATGGTGAAATAGGGTTCTAATGGACAAAAATTTGGACCTAAGGTAGCCAATCACCTTGTCACTCTTACAAGATATTTTTCCACTTAATGGCTTTTAGTGCCCAAGATGGTATTTAGTTTTCAAGTATGGGCTTCAGTAAAGAATTAGAATTGATAGGAAGACTTATGGGAGAAGAAGACAAGATAATGGATGATTTATATTGCAAACTTATACCATTGATCTGGCTGAGTTTTATTTAAAATATAGACTCCTTCAACTTCTGCATGAAAATTCAGGTCTATGTTACATAGTTCCTTAAATATACTTAAAAGTTATCATATAACTTGTATTGAACTTTGCCACTTTGAAATACTGACATTAAAATAAAGGAAGAAATAAAACTAAAGATATTTGCCTATTAAAGTGAATGGTCTAAGTCACATGTTCAGGTTTTATAATTTAATCATAGATTTATCATGTGTGATAAATGTCTACTGGATAAAGGGCATTTGAATAAGAGCCTGGCATAGGTAAATCATGACACAGCAGAGCTTGTCAGCATTTCACATCCATCCCACCATAAAATGCCTTTCTACCTCTTCTAAAAAGGACATACTTTCTACATGTATTTATTATATTTTCAATCAAATGCAAGGTGTTTCCTTTAGTTAGGGCTCCTGAAAACCCATAAATGAACCAATCATGCATAAGAAGTTGTACATTTCCCAACCACTGAAAAGGGAAAATAAATGTTGATTTATCCTGTCAACAAAGTCAGTAAGGATATCTTATTAGAGAATAAAAATATTAAGGACAAACATGTTAGAGTACCTGAAAACAGTTGTCAAGGCCAAGGCATGCCATAATCTATATAATTTGAGTGAAGTTTGCAATCAGGCTTGAAGCCCAATTCGTATTTCTCTAGTTTAAAATGTGACTCTATAACACATTTTATTTTTAAAATTACTAAATCAAATTTACACACGTCTTGATTAGTCAATCAAAAGAAACAAGTAGTAAAAAATAAGTTTTCTGGTTTTGATAGGAAACAAGATATTATGGAAACAGACTGATGAATATTTGCCTGATGATCTGCTTATTGCCCTACTCAAAGATTACTTTTCTCCCCTAGGAAGTATGACAAGAATTAAGTAGTAATTATCTTTTATATAATTAGTGTACTCTGCTAAAATATGACTATCCTTGAGCCATCTTTGCCCTAGCCATGGTTGATAAGCTCACATGATCTCAGTTAATTTTAACTGTAATTTGGTGTTATTTAGGATATTTCATCAGACCACTTCTTCTCTAGAGTTAAGAAGAGTACATGCAGGGAAAAAAAAGATGGCGCCAAAGTAGAGGGATGTGGAATACATCCCTCTCCACAGATGCATTGGGAATGCACCAAAAGATGCAATAATTCCCACAGAGAACCAGCTGAACACCAGCAGACGACCTTGGGCACCAGAAAGGACTGCAAGGATCCCAACATAACCAGTAGGGAGGCATTTACAATGGCTTAAAGAGGGTGAAGTGGCTGAGCTGTGGCAGACGGGAGGGAGTGAGAAACACATGGAGGGTCTGCACCATGGCTCAACATTCCCGGACTGAGACGTCAATTCACAGCTGAACAGGGGGTCGAGGAGAGGGGAGCGTGGGAACCAGAGAACTGGTTCAGGGTGAAAAACATTGTTGGCAGTGGGTAGACGGACCAAGAGGACAGAAGGGAAGAGGTCCACAGCAAGGAGTCCCTACTGCAGAGGGCTGCGAGACCATAGTGGTGGCTGGATACTGCTGACCCACAAGCAGGGGGAAGGGGCCACGGCGTAGCCTCTCTGTCGGCACCTGCGACAGACAGAGGAAGGACCCTGGAGGGGCCAAGCTAAGGCACTCAGGGATAACAAAGGCCCTCAGGCCCTCGGGCAGCGCTGGCTTAAGGTGCCAGCAGGCAGCCAAGAGCAAAAAGCCGGAAAAGAGGCCCAACTCTGAGACATTCTGTTTACACCTGAGCCACCGGTGTCCCTCTGCAACAGGCACCTCCATGCCTGACTGAACCTACCCAGACACTGGGCCACTGCTCACTCACTCCCAGGGGAAGGAGCCACTACTGTACCCTCTCCCTCCCCACACACCAACACTTACAAATTAACAATAAAGGAAGTTCTGCTGGTCACAGAATAATACAAAACCCAAGATAGGTAGAAGGACACTTACTGCTCAGACCCCAAGGAAACAGAAATATTGTATTAATTCTATTGAACTAGTCCATTCTGGGGTCAGTTCTAGTTTTTTGGTTTTTTTTTTCTTTATTAATTACGATCTTAGTCCTAAGGGATCCACAAGTTTTATAACACATTTTTTTACTCTATTTTTTATTCTATTTTTATTTTTAGCCTTTTTATATATTTCTATCTCTAGCTAAGTTTTTTTATAGTGCTGACTATATATCTCTTCTACCTTCTTTTCATCTCTATCTTTTATACATTTCTATTTCTTTTTATTTTCATATTGCCAGTCACACTACGCTCTTCTGTTGCCTTGTCTTCTATCCTTCTTTAGTTTATTTTATCTTAACATACTTATAAGCAACATTATCGATCTTCTCAGACTCCTTGCTTTACTCTCTAGATGACACACCGCCTTGGTATTTATTATTAGGTTTTTGTCTTTATCTTAGTTCTTAGTATGATTGTCTGATTTCATTCTGAGAATCTCCAGTCTGTCTGGTGGTACTCTAGCTCTTTTTTATATTTGATCCTAGCTTTCAGTATCTCCCTGGATTTGTGTTTGTGTGTGTGTGTGGTGTTGTTTGTGTGTTTGTTTTTGCTTTTGTTTCTGTTTTGTTCTGTTTTGGTTTTGAAATTCTGTTGGTTTCTTCTTTGAATGTCTGATAGCATACTGGGGTTCTTCTGTCAGGTCTTTCTAGTGCCTTATGTTATACTGGATTCAGTATTTGTGTCTCTGATACATGTATGTGTCTCCTAGACTTAGTATTTGTTTGACTCAACACTCTGCCATTAGTCTGGGGCTTGGACAGTCTTCTTGAAACCCCTTTATTGTCAGGACAAGCAACCCCTGAAGTTTGGAATACCATGAGAAGACAAAGAAACACCATGCAGGCAAAGGAGCAGGAAAAAAACCCACAAGACCAAATAAATGAAGAGGAAATAGGAAAAATGCCTGAAAAAGAATTTAGAGTAATGATAGTAAAAAATGATCCAAAATCTCAATAACAAAATACAGAAAATACAAGAAACAGTTAATAAGGGCTCAGAAGGACTAAAGAACAAACAAACAGCAATGGACAACAAAATAACTGAAATTAAAAATACTCTAGACGGTATAACCAGCAGAATCACTGAGGCAGAAGAACGAATAAGTGAGGTGGAAGATCAAATGGGGGAAATAACTGCCACAGAGCAGGAAAAAGAAAAAAGAATAAAAAGAATAGAAGACAGTCTCAGAGACCTCAGTGATAACATTAAGCGTACCAACATTTGAATCATATGCATCCCAGAAGAAGAAGAAAAAAAGAAAGCGTCTGAGAAAATATTTGAAGAGGTTATAGTGGAAAACTTCCCCAACATGGGAAAGGAAATAATTAAGCAAATCCAAGAAGCACAGAGAGTCCCATACAGAATAAACCCAAGGAGAAATACACCATGGCACATATTAATCAAACTAATGACAATTAAACACAAAGAAAAAATAATAAATGCAGCAAGAGAAAAGCAACAAATAACATATAAGGGAAAACCCATAAGGATAACAGCTGACCTTTCTACAGAAACTCTGCAGGCCAGAAGGGAATGACAGGATATACTGAAAGTCCTGAAAGAGAAAAACCTACAGCCAAGAATACTCTACCCAGCAAGAATCTCATTCAGATTCAATGGAGAAATCAAGAGCTTTCCAGACAAGCAAAAGTTAAGAGAATTCAGCACCACCAAACCAGCCTTACAACAAGTGCTAAAGGAACTTCTCTAAGTAGGAAACTCAAGAGAAGGGAATCACCTACAAATCAAACCCCAAACTATTAAGAAAATGGTAATAGGAACACACATGTCAATAATTACCTTAAATGTAAAGGGATTAAATGCTCCAACCAAAGACACAGACTGGCTGAATGGATACAAAAACAAGACCCTTCTATATGCTGCCTACAAGAAACCCACTTCAGACCAAGGGATACATAGAGACTGAAAGTAAAGGGATAGAAAAAGATATTCCATGCAAATGGAAGTCAAAAGAAAGCTGGAGTAGCAATACTCATATCAGACAAATTAGACTTGAAAGTAAAGACTATTAAAAGAGACAAGGAAGGACACTACATAATGATCAAGGGATCCATTCAAGAAGAACATATCACAATGGTAAATATCTATGCCCCCAACATAGGAGCACCTCAATACATTAGGCAAATGCTAACAGCCATAAAATGGGAACTCGACAGTAACACAATAATAGTGGGAGACTTGAACACCCCACTTACATCAATGGACAGATCATCCAGACAGAAAATAAATAAGGCCACACATGCTTTAAATGACACATTAGACCATCTTGAATTAATTGATATTTATAGGAGATTCCATCCGAAAATGAGAGAATACACTTTCCTCTCAAGTGCACACGGAACATTTTCCAGGATAGATCTCATCTTGGGTCACAAAACAAACCTCAGCAAATTCAAGAAAATTGAAATCATATCAAGCATCTTCTCTGACCACAACACCATGAGACTAGATATCAATTACAGGAAAAAAATTGCAAAAAATACAAACACATGGAGGCTAAACAATACACTATTAAACAACCAAGAAATCATTAAAGAAATCAAAGGGGAAATCAAAAAATATCTAGAAACAAATAACAATGAAAACACAACAACCCAAAACCTATGGGACACAGCAAAAGCAGTTCTAAGAGGGAAGTTTATAACAATACAGTCCTACCTCAAGAAACAAAAAAAAATCGAATAAACAACCTAACCTTACACCTAAAACAACTAGAGAAAGAAGAACAAAGAAACCCCAGAGTGAGCAGAAGGAAAGAAATCATAAACATCAGATCAGAAAGAAATGAAAAAGAATGGAAGGAAACAGTAGCAAAAATTAATGAAACTAAAAGCTAGTTCTTTGAGAAGAGAAACAAAATTGACAAACCATTAGCCAGATTCATCAGGAAAAAAGGGAGAAGATGCAAATCAACAGAATTAGAAATGAAAAAGAAGTAACAACAGACACCACAGATACAAAAGATCATGAGTCACTACTACAAGCACATATATGCCAATAAATTGGATAACCTAGAAGAAATGGATAAATTCTTAGAAAAATACAATCTTCCAAGACTGAACCAGGAAGAAATAGAAACTATGAACAGACCAATCAGAAGCACTGAAATTGAGGCTGTGATTAAAAATCTCCCAACACACAAAAGCCCAGGGCCAGACGGATTCACAGGCGAATTCTATCAAACATTTCGAGAAGAGCTAATACCTATCCTTCTCAAACTCTTCCAAAATTTAGTGAAGGAGGAACACTCCCAAACTCATTCTACGAGGCCACCATCACCCTGATACCAAAACCAGGCAAAGATGCCACAAAAAAAGAAAATTGCAGACCAATATATCTGATGAATATAGATGCAATAATCCTCAACAAAATACTAGCTAACAGAATCCAACAGCACATTAAAAAAATCATATACCATGATCAAGTGGGGTTTATCCCTGGGATGCAAGGATTCTTCAATATACACAAATGAATCAATGTGATACATCATATCAACAAACTGAAGGATAAAAACCATATGATAATCTCAATAGATGCAGAAAAAGCTTTTGACAAAATTCAACATCCATCTATGATAAAAAACTCTCCAGAAAATGGGCATAGAAGGAAATTACCTCAACATAATCAAAGCCATATATGTCAAACTGAAAGCCAACATCGTTCTAAATGGTGAAAGACTGAAAGAATTCCCTCTAAGAACAGGAACAAGACATGGGTGTCCAATTTCACCATTCTTATTCAACATAGTTTTGGAAGTGTTAGCCACAGCAATCAGAGAAGAAAAAGAAATTAAAGGAATCCACATTGGAAAAGAAGAAGTAAAATTGTCACTCTTTGCAGATGACATGATATTATACATAGAAAACCCGAAAGACTCTATCAGAAAACTGCTAGCACTCATTGATGAGTTTAGTAAAGTAGCAGGATACAAAATTAATGCACAGAAATCTCTTGCATTCCTATACACTAACAACGGAAGAGCAGAAAGAGAAGTTAAGGAAACTCTCCCATTTACCACTGCAACAAAAAGAATAAAATACCTAGGAATAAATCTGTCTAAGGTGGCAAAAGATCTGTATGCAGAAAACTTTAAGACATTGATGAAAGAAATCAAAGACGACACAAACAGATGGAGGAGGGACATACCATGTTCTTGGACTGGAAGAATCAACATCGTGAAAATGACTGTACTACCCAAAGCAATTTACAGATTCAACACAATCCCTATCAAATTACCAATGGCATTTTTCACACAACTAGAACAAGAAATCTTACGACTTGTATGGAAATGCAAAAGACCCCGAATAGCCAAAGCAATCTTGAGAAGGAAAAATGGAGTTGGTGGAATCAGGCTTCCTGACTTCAAACTACACTGCAAGGCCATAGTGATCAAGACAGTATGGTACTGGCACAAAAATAGAAAGGAAGATCAATGAAATAGAATAAAGAACTCAGAGGTAAGCCCAAGCACATATGGGCACCTTATCTTTGACAAAGGAGGCATGAATATACAATGGAAAAAAGACAGCCTCTTCAATAAGTGGTGCTGGGAAAATTGGACAGCAACATGTAAAAGAATCAAATTAGAACACTTCCTAACACCATACACAAAAATAAACTCCAAATGGATTAAAGACCTCAATGTAAGGCCAGACACTATTAAACTCCTAGGGGAAAACATAGGCAGAAAACTCTATGACATCCATCA
The DNA here is from genome assembly GCF_030028045.1 of Hippopotamus amphibius kiboko. Lineage (NCBI taxonomy): Eukaryota > Metazoa > Chordata > Mammalia > Artiodactyla > Hippopotamidae > Hippopotamus > Hippopotamus amphibius. The sequence goes on along the minus strand of NC_080187.1, from coordinate 167,847,837 downwards.
AAGCAAGATCCTTTTTGACCCACCTCCTAGAATCATGGAAATAAAATCAAGAATAAACAAATGGGACCTCATGAAACTTAAAAGCTTTTGCACAGTGAAAGAAACCATAAACAAGACAAGAAGGCAACTCTCAGAATGGCAGAAAATACTTGCCTATGAAACAACGGACAAAGGATTAACCTCCAAAATATACAAGCAGCTCATGCAGCTTAATACCAAAAAAGCAAATAACCCAATCCACAAATAGGTGGAAGACCTAAATAGACATTTCTCCAAAGAAGACATACAGATGGCCAACAAACACATGAAAAGATGCTCCACATCACTCATCATCAGAGAAATGCAAGTCAAAGCCACAATGAGGTATCACCTCACACTGGTCAGAATGGCCATCATCAAGAAATCTAGAAACAACAAATGTTGGAGAAGGTGTGGAGAAAAGGGAACTCTCCTTCACTGTTGGTGGGAATGTAAGTTGGTACAGCCACTATGGAAAACAGTTTGGAGGTTCCTTAAAAAACTAAAAATAGAACTACCATATGACCCAGCAACCCCACTTCTGGGCATATACCCAGAGAAAACCATAATCTCAAAAGAAACATGTACCACAATGTTCATTGCAGCACTATTTACAATAGCCAGGACATGGAAGCAACCTAAATGCCCATCAACAAATGAATGGATAAAGAAGATGTGGCATATATATACAATGGAATATTACTCAGCTATAGAAAGGAATGAGATGGAGCTATACGTAATGAGGTGGATAGACCTAGAGTCTGTCATACAGAGTGAAGTAAGCCAGAAAGAGAAAAACAAATATTGTATGCTAACTCATATATACGGAATCTAAAAAAAAAAAAAGGTACTGATGAACCCAGTGACAAGACAAGAATAAAGATGCAGATGCAGAGAATGGACTGGAGGACATGAGGTTAGGGGGTTGGGGGGTGAAGGGGAAGCTGGGATGAAATGAGAGAGTAGCACAGACATATATAGACTACCAACTCTAAAATAGATAGCCAGTGGGAAGTTGCTGTATAACAAAGGGAGATGAACTTGATGATGGATGATGACTTAGAGGGCCAGAACGGGGAGGGTGAGGGGGAGTCGAGGGAGGGAGAGAATTTGGGGCTATGTGTATAAATATAGCTGATTGACTTTGGTGTACCTCAAAAACTGGTACAAGAGTGTAAAACAATTATATTCCAATAAAATAATAAAACAATTTTAAAAAAAGAATACATGCAACATAATTTAACTTTGTTTTAGGTCATTGTAGTTAATAGGCCGAAATAATCAATAGAATTCCTATGATGTAGAACATCTATCTTTTTACAAATGTAAATCAAGGTTTGGAACATCTTTTCACATTTTGTTTTCCTGACTTAAATATATTACTTTAAATATAGTTTTTTTTTAATTTATTTATTATTTTTTTGGGGTACACCAAGTTCAATCATCTTTTTTTATACACATATCCACATATTCCCTCCCTCCCTCAAGTCCCCCCCCCACCCTCTCTCAAGTCCCCCCCACCCTCCCCATCCCAGTCCTCTAAGGCATCTTCCATCCTCGAGTTGGACTCCCTTTGTTATACAACAACTTCCCACTGGCTTTCTATTTAACAGTTGGTACTATATATATGTATGTGCTACTCTCTCGCTTTGTCTCAGCTTCCCCTTCACCCCCCGCCCCCCCCAAACCTAGAGTTCTCCAGTCCATTCTCTGCATCTGCGTCCTTGTTCTTGTCACTGAGTTCATCAGTACCATTTTTAGATTCCGTATATGTGAGTTAGCATACAATATTTGTCTTTCTCTTTCTGGCTTACTTCACTCTGTATGACAGACTGTAGTTCTATCCACCTCATTACATATAGCTCCATCTCATCCCTTTTTATAGCTGAGTAATATTCCATTGTATATATGCCACATCTTCTTTATCCATTCATTTGTTGATGGGCATTCCAGAATGAAATTAGAACACTTCCTAACACCATACACAAAAATAAACTCCAAATGGATTAAAGACCTACATGTAAGGCCAGACACTATAAAACTCCTAGAGGAAAACATAGGCAGAACATCCATCAAAGCAAGATCCTTTTTGACCCACCTCCTAGAATCATGGAAATAAAATCAAGAATAAACACATGGGACCTCATGAATCTTAAAAGCTTTTGCACAGTGAAAGAAACCATAAACAAGACTAGAAGGCAACCCTCAGAATGGGAAAAAATAGTTGCCTATGAAACAACGGACAAAGGATTAACCTCCAAAATATACAAGCAGCTCATGCAGCTTAATACCAAAAAAGCAAATAACCCAATCCACAAATAGGTGGAAGACCTAAATAGACATTTCTCCAAAGAAGACATACAGATGGCCAACAAACACATGAAAAGATGTTCAACATCACTAATCATCAGAGAAATGCAAGTCAAAGTCACAATGAGGTATCACCTCACACCGATCAGAATGGCCATCATCACAAAATCTGGAAAGAACAAATGTTGGAGAGGGTGTGGAGAAAAGGGAACTCTCCTTCACTGTTGGTGGAAATGTAAGTTGGTACAGCCACTATGGAAAACAGTTTGGAGGTTCCTTAAAAAACTAAAAATAGAACTATCATATGATCCAGTAATCCCACTTCTGGGCATATACCCAAAGAAAACCATAATCCCAAAAGAAACATGTACCATAATGTTTATTGCAGCACTATTTACAATAGCCAGGACATGGAAGCAACTGAAATGCCCATCAATAAATATAGATTTTTTTTCTCACTTTTTAACTCATCCCTCACTTTAACTTTCTAAAAGCTCATTGAATTCCTACTCTGAGCCATGTCCTATACATGCTTCTCAATATCAGGTACCCGAAGAAACCTTGATGGCCCCTTCCCTGATTATAATAAACTCCCTTCCCAGAGATAACCATTTTATCAAATTTTATGATAATCAGTTTTTTTATTTTCTTGAGTTTTACAATCCACGTATGCATTGTTAATAATTATAGTTTGGCTTTATCAGCTTTTGAAAAGGGAATCATAAAGTATCTTAGTCTTTTGTGATTTGAATATTTTATTCTTTTCCTCAAAATTATGTTTTAGAGATTTATTCATGCTGAAGGGTATACTTGTAATTTGTTCATTTTAATTGCTATCTATATACTTTAATGTATCACAACTTCTTTATACATTCTACCGTTGACAGGATTTCAGTTTTTCCATATAAAAATAGTGATAAAAGGACCATTCTTATATATATATACAATTATATACATATATTTATATTTACAAGGTTTTATATATAATCTTTTTATATTCTTTTGCATATATGAGGACTTTCTCTGGAGTGAAATTGCTGGGTCATAAAGTATGTGAATCTTCCATTTTTCCAGCTACTGCCAAACTGTTATTTAATGATCTGATGAAATCAATAGTTTGTGCGAGTATCCAATGTTCCACAATCTTGCCAACACTTAATTTTCTTAGATTTTTATTTAAATCTTTGCCAATCTGGTAGGTTTGTAATGCCATCTCGTGTTTTAATTTGCATTCATCTAATTACAAATGAGTTAAGGATCTTCTCTCATGTTTATTCAACCATATTATATTCTAAATGCTTTCTAGCTTTTCCATTCACAATCAAGGATTTTAAACTACTTAGAATTGATTTTCATTTATGATATGAAGTTTGGGGCAATTTTTATTTTTTTTACATACATTTACCCCATTTATTGAAAATTTATGCTGTGTATCTTGATCTGCACCACTGTCTCTCAGAGACATTAGGTATTCATGTATGTGTGGGTCTGTTTCTAGGTCTATTATTTTATTTGCTCTATTTTTTTAATCTATGTATCAACCCCATAGACTTAACTACTATAATGTTATAGTTGGTAGATACTTGGGCCACTGTGCAATGTTGAATGGACCTACACCCAAAATTTTGTTTCCATGAGACACACATGATGCCACATAGAGACTAAGAGTATATGAAGACATTCATTACTGACATAATGACGCTTTCTGAGATGATCGGAGCAGGCTTCCCAAGCAGGTCCATAATACCTTGAAGGAGTGAGGAAATGAGACTTGTTTGGAGTTTTTACTGAGATTAGGGGTGAAACCAGGGTATGTTACCTCACAGGGGCAGAGACTCGATGGCTTGAATCTCCTGCTGATGCCAAAAGAGTGAGCACACTAGCTTTTCTTGTCATTTTGTCTAGATGTGGGGCAGAATGGGAAGAGGAAAGAGTTAGGCTGTCAGCAGTCAAACATTAAATTATGGAGTGAGATTCTTTATTACAATTTACTCCTGGTGTTATCTGATGTCTAGATATGCCTAGTTTCATTTAATTAAATTTGAACTTGTTTAAGCCATTATGATGTTCTATGAGGCCTGTAGCCTGAAGCCTGTAAAGTAGGTGAAAGTTCCATTGAATGCTGTGCTCAAGAGCCCTGCATTGTGTATTCTGAGCTGTGAAATGAGTGGACTGGTCATGATCAGTAATGTCTGAAACTCCAAAGAGGATAAGGAGTGTCTTTTTGAGCCCTTATATTATCGCTTTAGGATATGTAGAAGCATGTGTGACCTTGATTTATATTTGAAGTATCTGTGAGGCAAGAGATTCCCAGAATCTTTATCCTAAAGCAGGGAACCCTAGACCCAATAGCCAGACTATTTGTAATACCCCATAGGTGTAAAAATGTGCATAAGGGGCCTATTGTTGTCCAGGCCATTCAGTGCTAAAATGACTGCCTGAAATTTGTCCATTTGTGCTGAGCCCTGAGTCCCATCCTTTATCAGTGATATCTTAGGGATGAAAAGCAGCAACTCCCCACTGAGCTCCATCACATGTGATGATGCTATGCCATCCATAAGTGCATAAATTCCCCTTGCTACTCACTCAGTAAATCCCAAGGAGTCACTGAGTTAGCCAAAGAATCCTCCAGCACTACAGTATTTGGCAAAGGACTGAATACAGGGTAGGTCATCCCCTCCTGCAGGTAGGAGCCCAGATTATGCAGCAAGGAGGTTTTGCTAGCCATGCTAAGATTATAGTGTGCTGTTTCCATAACCCAAGGCATAATAGGCGGCTAGGTGTGGACAGTCACAGGCTTAGGGTCTATGAGAGTTTCTATTTGGCACACAGTATGGAACAAAGATGGACAGTCACTTGCATCAAAGACTATGAGCTAATCATGGCTATAATGGAAAGTCCAAAGACTATAGGAGGCATGAGAGGTTGTTGCCTCTAAAATGAAGGGGTATCTGGGACTTCTTCAAGCACTATCAGGAGTACCTGTTGTATTTCAATTTGGACAGATTCTAGAACCTTGTGTTGGAGGGTCCCATTCAAGGTGGGTTCATTTACAAGTAACAGCATAGATGGCTTATATAAAACATAATTTGGAATATGCTGCCTCCAGAACCCAGAAAAACCTAAAAGATGTTGTGGGTGCTATGAGGGTAAAGCTATTTCTTGATGGTGTCAGAGATGAAGAGGCCCTCAGCTGCCCAAATGATTTTCCAGAACTTAACCAAGATGGCAGGGGTTCACAGTCAATGGTACAAATTTTTGTGTGTGAGCTCCTTTGTGAGTATTTATATTTTCTGAATGAGTGTGTGAGATGAAACTCCTCAGAGGAGGACTTTATCAATGCAGTGTCATAGCTGTGCTCTTGGAGAAATTTGCATGCAGTTAACATCTTGCCTGCAGAGGTATATTTAGGTCCCTCCAGAAGTTAAGGCATTTTGCAATAGAAGCCTGTATCAAATCATGTCAATTATATCTCAGTAAAGCTGGCAAAAAAAAGTTAAGGCAAATTGTGACTGAAAGATTGTGGAAAGAGGCACTTAGAGCATATTAGCCAAATCTATAATAGCAAAACGTTTACCAATTGCTGACTGGATGGAATCAGTAATTTCAAATTTCAAAAACATTAAGTAAGGAGGCCTTAATAGGGCCCACAGCATTAAGGTTTTGGTAATCCACTGTGAGATGGTACTCTTTCATTGTAGGTTAAAGAGTAGGCCAAATTCAGCTACCAAATGGAGATGCAGTGAGGACAATCACATTTTCTCTAAAGGTTTTGTATGAGTTCAGTCCTTGTATGCCTTGGTTTCATTTACATTGTGTCATATTGGTTATTTTAACTGAGGCAGAGGGAGTATATTCACCGGGTCCCCTTTTACCAAACCAACTTTTAAGTGGTAAAGATCTATTTAATTTGAATTTATTATTTATTGGGTCAGAGTATTTATGTGCACTATGTAATATTTTAACACAATAGATGCTATGACCATAGAGAATTTAGGCAAAGTAATAGTTCTTATGGTTAACATAAGGCATATCTATTTGATCTCTATTTTATATTTGGTAATTCCTCTAAGAGTATAGGGGTACCCCAATTAAATTTAGTGAGACCCCTAGGTAAAAATAATTTAGTCACAATTTAAAGAAGACCAAGATGTTTGCCAGTTGGTGCATTTTAGCAGATGCTAAAGTTAATCCATAACCTGTTGTCATATTGTAGAGGTATAAAAACCAATAAGCATCCTTCTATATTTTTGTCATGTAAATTACATTAGTACATTTTGGATTTCAACTGGGACCTCGATTTCACTTGTTTGTTTCCTCCTCCAGTATCCAGTTGCTTTTCCAGAGACTTCAAGTCAGTATTGTCAGGGTTAGGAGCCTCCCCCATATCAGTGATTTCTTTAAGGATGCTGGGCCAAAATAGGGTTTGAATGAACCCCCTTTTCTGAGCCACAAGGGTACCATAGGTTTTGTTCTCCTGTAACCTTGGGGATCAGGATCTTCTGTGGAGATACAGGCAGAGGCATTGGCAACAGTAGCAAAGGCAATCCATAGGATCCTAAGAAGTCATCTACCTTTGGGATCATGACGCTTAACAATGCAAATCTTCAGATAGTAACGTATGCTCAAATAGCGTCTGTTCTTCCACATGAATAACCACCCAATGGGCCTGATGTAGAGCACTACATCACAGGATGTAGTGCTCTACAGCAGAGGGCCAATGCCTGGTTAACGTAAGCAATTGGTCACGGATTAAAAGCCTTTCCCCTGAGCCTAGTGTCAACCATAGCTTACAATGGAATCAAGACACATGATTCAATGTAACACACACACACATACAAAATAGAGAGAAGCTGAGACACTGCTTTTAGTGGTGTCCCAATCCTATACCTCTGTCCTTAAATGCCAACTAATTATTGAACTTTGGTTACATCTATGATAGAGTGTTTTAGTTCAAGTTGCTATAACATCATATCATAGACTGGGTAGCTTTAAAAAAAAAACATTATTTCTCACAGTTCTGGAGTCTGGAAGTCTGAGATCAGGGGGCAATCATGGTTGGATTCTTGATGAGAGCTTTCTTTTTGGTTATGTTCTCACATGGCCTTCCTTCATGAATACATGCAGTGCATGCATGAAGAGAGAGATATGTCTCTTCCTCTTTTTATAAGGGCATTAATCCAATCAGAAGGGCCCTACCCTCATGACCTAATCTAATCCTAATTACCTCACAAAGGTCACACCTCCAAATACCACTATATTGGAAAGTAGAGTTTCAACATATTCATTTTTGTGGGGATACAGACTTGAAATCCATAGCATAGAACCTTAATAGAACTCAGCAAATATCATACAGAGCAGCAAAGCTCAAAACACCAGGCTAGCCAGCAGAGGGCAGATAAAAATATATATGCATCTTCAGGCAGCAAAGCCAGTAAGCAAATCAAAGCAAAAGAACAGCCTCCTGGTGGTAGCAGGCATTTTGCTCCTAGTACCAATGATTGTGTCTACTCATAATCAGTATAGACTCACTATTTGTTTCGGATGTCAAGACTGTTGATGCCACATTCACATGAAGAGTGTGTCAAAATATTTACTACATACAAAATGAGGCATTTTGGAGAGAATAGGGCAGACTTTCCAAGGAGGTCCAAAAATGACTTAAGATAATAAGGAAATAAGAGTTGCTTGGGATTTTTATTGTGGTTAGTATTTGGGGCCAGGCTGAGGGTTCCTGCAATTGGGTGGTGCTTCAATGGTTTGAATCTCCATCTGGCACTGAAAACAGGAGCCACAGGCTTTCTTACTGCCTGCTCGTTTGTGTGACTGAAGGAGAAGAGGGAGGGATGAGTCTTAAAAACATGCAAAATCAAATAACAAAACATGGAATACCTACAGTAAGATACATACTTGTACTTATAGAATTAGGATTATAATATGTCTTGGTGTGATTCTTTTTGTGTTCATCCTTCTTGGAGTCTGTTGAACTTCTTAGAGGTATAGATTCCTGTATTATCAAATATGGGCAATTTTTGACCCTTACTTGCTTAAGTATTTTTTTTGCTGCTCTATTCCCTGTCTCCTCTCCTCTGGGAATTCAATTATTCATATGTTGTTATGCTTGATGGTATCCCATAGTCTCTTTGGCTCTGTTCATTTTTCTTCATTCTTTTTCCTTTCTGTTTTTCAAGCTGGAAAATTTAAATGAAACTATAATCAACTTTGCTGATTTTTTTCTTCTGTATACTCATATCTGCTATTGAAAACTGCATCGTGAATTTATTTCAGTTATTTTACTTTTTAACTCCAGAATTTGTTTGATTTCTTTTAATAATTTCTGTCTCTTGGTATTATTCTTTATTTCTTGAGGTGTCATTCTTCCGGTTCCTTTAGCTTTTTCATAATTTCTTTTACTTTTAGAGCATATTTTTTCATACTTGACATAAAGTCTCTTTCTAGTAAGTCTATTGTCTGTTCTTCTTCAGTAACAGCTTCTGTTAATCTCTTCTGTAAATTGGCCATACTTTCTTATTTCCTTGCATGTTTCATAATTTTTGGTGGAAAATGGAAAATTTTTGAATATTACAATATGCTAATTCTGGAAATCAGATTCTTCTCTCTCCTTAGGGATTTTGTTGCTTGCTGTGATTGTAGTAGTTTTTTAAGTGACCTTTCTAAACTATTTTGTAAAGTCTACATTCACTGTTATGTGTTGTCACTGAAGTTTCTGTTCTTTGAACTTGTCATCAGCTAGTGTCTTGGGAGAGATTTCCCTGAGTGCCTGGAGTCAAAAAAAAAAACCGTAAAAATTCTCTTGTAGCTTTTGCAGATTGATTCTGTGTTGGAGCATCCTTCAATGCTTAATCTGGACACTTAAAAGTCTACTTATCCTTCACTTTCTGCTTGTGCTGAGTCTACAGATCTGCCAGAAGTAGAAGTCTTACGAATGTAATTTTTGTATGTTCATAATTGCTCCCTTGATTTTCATCTTCTTTTCCATTATTTTTCATCTTTGTCTAATTGGTCTGCTTTATATTTCAACTCTGTTAAAAAATTGACTGTCATATTTAAATTCACAAAAGATCTTTTTTGTTTTACTCATTTTTTTCCTTTTCCATCATAACTTGTTCTTCTTTATGATGATTTTACTTATGGTTGTTTTTTTTTTTATTAACCAATGCCTATATTTTATTGAGATTTCCCCAGATTTTGCTCAATGCTCTCCTTCTGTTCCAGGATCCCATGAAAATACTATTTATGGTTTCTTTAAGGTGTCATTCTACTACTCGCAGTCTTTCTTTCTTTTCTGTTTTTCTGCTTAATTGATTGTTGGGTCCTATTTTCATATTAGAGGCTTCCCTCAAATATCTGGTTATCCATGTTTCTGGTTGTGAGAATTTTGTGGCTTTGAGGGTTATCTTGCCTTTATAAAACTCTATTAAGGACAATATTTTATTTTTTAATAATTAATATTTAGTTTATTAATATTAACTTCTTTAAGTTTTTAAATACATTTTACAAGTCAATTGTAAATATAGAAGAGGTTTTTTAATGTGTTTTGAATGTGTTCGATTTCAAATAATGTTAATTGTGAACTTTAAATTGCATTTATATATGTAATATTTTCTATTTCCTTCTAAATTATTTCAATTGTCTTATTCAAACAAAACCTTCCTGTGTATTTAAATGATTCATAAATCTAATAAAGTAAACATCAATATGATTCAAGTTCTCTCAGAGTTTGATACTGAGTATACACTTAATAAGCTTACATCTTTAAATAAAAAAACTAAAGCAGTTATTTTACACTAATTAGAAGGCTGTCACTCTAATAGGCCAAATTCTCTTAACGATTACAGGTGCATAAAATATCGTAAGTGTAGGTAATCCAAGTAGCCTCCTTCCGTTTCCCCCCTCTACATCTTGGCAGGTATAAAGCTGAGTAAGTTTAAAACAGCACAATAGAAAAGCACAAGTTTCCTTGGATGCTCCACCTTCCCAGCAAGGATTTTCCTCCATCAAGAAGCTCCTGTGGTTATATAGTGAATTAGATGTCCCCTGCCCGTTTCCAGCTCCCTTATGAGTATGTGCAGGGATGTAGCAACGGACCCCTCTATTGCCTGTCTTCCATGTTGTCTTTCTTTAATAGGCCTAAGCAAGCTTTGCTTTAGGATAGAGAAATCAAAGAATTGTTTATACATTGCTACAGAGTTCTCTGCTTGTAAGCTACTCCAATAAACTTTATTAACTTAAGTAATAATGTCAATACACAGTTTCCTTATGAACACAAATGCCCCTTTACTATGATCTTATAATCTTGTACTATGGTCTTATGTACTAAGAAAGACAGTTCTTCTCAGTTAATTGAAATTACTATTTTATAGTTGCTTCATTTTGCACTTCAAAATTTTAACAGGGATTGCTCTTGACCAAAATTACTGTCCCTGCATTTATTAGGCAATTTTCCATTCGTATACAACTAGCTTTTCTGCCTACTTCAGCAGTCTGAAGTTCTCACCTAGCTGATTATTAGATTTTTGCATTTCTTTAGCTCTTTAGCTACATTAAATCTTTGTCAAATGATGCAAAAAACATATGAATGCTGTGATATCCTAAAATATGTAAATTAATTTTCTATTAATTATAAGATTAATAATTATATATATAATACATAATTGAATTTTGCATATTTCATAATAGCCTTGTCCATCTATCACAAATTTTGAGATAATTTCATCAATATAGTCAGGAACTAAAAAGATGATTTGGAGATCTGGATACATGGTAGGGCTCAACAACTCCTGGGATTTATTATAGGATAATCACATACTTTTTCAATGAATCCCTTGTAGATAATGGGATGACTATTCTTTGAGGCCATTCTACTTCTCCAGAAGAGAAACATCCAATACCGCAACTGGAGAGGGGAGGAAAATGGGATATATGCTTGACAAACATTGTTATGGTATCAGGGAGAAAAAGTAGAGTTGAGGTTTCACATAATTCAATACATAAAGTTTCATTTAATGCCCTTTTTCTCAATCCACATACTCACTCTTTCATTACAAAAGGTCTCATGAATCTGAATAGGGTAAATTTCTCATGAATAAACAATAAACAAATTATCCTTTATTCTCCTGCAAGGTAGAAGGTTTAAATATAGGAATCTGTTCTGTATAGTGAGATTTCACCTAGTCTTCTGTTTTCAGCACTTTGTAGCATCATTCCGTTCCATACTCTTGGCATATTCAGTAGAGTTTCTAGGGAATTTTTCCAGGTGAGTTACCTGGTTTTTCCTTTGAATTCTCTTGGCAGTCACTTACTTTGCACTTTGCTCTGCTCTGCTATGCCAGTTACCACTCACCTACATTCTTTCCCTGTCCTAAAATGTTGATTCTTCTATCCACCCTTGTTTTCTACTCTCTTTTACTTTGTTGGTGACATTTTTATTTATTTTCTATCATTTGAGTGAGGTTTCTCAAGAAAGACTTCAAATAAGTGTGATCCTCCCTTTTTTAGGAGGTAGCTTGTTAAAATGATTTAGATTGAGAAAGAGTATGATATACATATACATATAATTTTGTACATATACGTATATATTATGTTTATAAGTATATATAATTTTAAGTGTAATTATATTGAGTTAATTATATTTAATACCTTTCTGTGTATAATAATTATAATTTATAGTGATTATAGATAATATATACTATCAATTATTAACAAAATAGTCTAACATATCTGAACAAATAAAATAAAAACGGTTTGTTCCCTTAAAATAAGAACATGGTGAAACGAAGATCAGGAGAATGTAATGAGCAAGAAATGGATTAGAATTAGTTCCAGGGTTAATATAAGAATGGTTCTATTTATTAATATCCTTAGAGAATGTCTTATCAGTAAGATCATCTGATTTGTGGGAAAACAATGAAATTTTCCTTTGATCACATGTTCAGCAGCAACCATTAAACTCTTTTAGAAAAGAAGACATAACACATCTTGAGAATTTATGACATGCCTAGGTCATACTGTAATTATCATCACAGTGAGCAGCTGTTTAAAATGGGACTGACCTGAAAGTATATTATCACAATGTACTTATTTTCTTCCACAATGAACCTGTTCTATTTTTAAGCAGTCAACCAACAGGTATATTTATTGACTGGATCAGACCTTAAATTCAGAGAATGCACATTCTTATTGATGTACAAAATAATTAGGAAGAACATTAATATTTCATAAGAAGAGTTTTTGGAAGACATGGAACTTTACCATGGGCTTTTGCACAGTTTTTGAAGGGGTAGATGCATATTGTGGACATTATTTGAAATATTTTATCTGTGTTTAAACCAGATTTGAGATCCCTGAGAGACTATGATTACACTGCACATTATTTTTCTAATACTTAGTATGAAATAATGCAGTGCCTAATAATCTTTTGTAGATATAATGAAAGAGTATTCTTGTCACAAGGAAAATCATGGTTAAGGTGGAATGCAAATATTAAGGAGGACATGACTTCTAAGGAGGAGGAGGAGGTAATGTGAGAGTTGTGGTAAATAATATCAGTTTATTCTATGTTTCAAGTGGTCTTGAAAGAGAGGAAGAGAAGATGCTCAAAAAGGTGGAAATATCAGAGGGCAAAATAAGTTGGTAACATGTTTTTGAATGTTCTTAGATCTAACATTTCGAAACATTGTGACTAGATCAATGTGGAGAGTAGTTTGTGAAATTTATAATAATAGGTTTATTATAGCAAGTCCTTCTCTATTAATAGTAATTAACCATCTGCAGCTTTCATATCACAGGCAGAAACTCATGATAATTCTCTGTTCACTAAGGCATGCAAAAGCTATTATTTACTCATTAGCACATGAGTTTAGTATTGTTCTTTTTATTACCAAATTCTAAGATATAAATTATCAAAAGCTTTCCTTCAATCTAACTTTCAAAATATAGAATATGTATTTGCTTATATGTTGCCAATAAATATATATTTCCAGATTGATTATTTTTCAATTTTATGCCTAGAGAGTATTACATATTTGAGATCACTTGACTATTCAAGCTTTCTGCTAGGAGAAAATATATTTCCTGCCAATGCCAGGGTGACATTACAGACTCCAGAATACACAATAAAAATATATTTCATATCTGAGATGTCTGGTACAGATCTTTCTGAAAGGCAAAAAGCATGTAAAATCTAAGAACTCCTGGAAAAGTGCTAAATGCTGTAATCCAACCTGTCATAATTGTATTGCTGTTTAAAGGTATTGCCTGAAAAGAACATTTGGAAAGCTCTTGGGCTAGTAAATCAAAATGCTTCACTTTTCTCAGTAGCCAATCAAAGTAATAACAATTTCAGTCCTGACTACAGTGCTTTGTATTTATAAGTGGATGTGTCAGAGCTGAATTTTTCTGATTTCTTTTTCTGTTCACATTTTCCCTTAGAAAATTTATTTTTTTATATGGTAAAGAAAATAAGGAAGATATGCTAAAGGATCCAGATCATTTAATCCTAAAAACCATAGCTATTTCATAAAGAACTAACTACACAACTTGCAGGGCCTAGGACAAACTTAAAATGTAAGACTCCTTATTCAAATTATTAAGAATTTCAAAATGGCATTAATCTAATTGCAGGGTCCTTCTAAGCTTAGAACCGCTTGTGACTGTACAGACCACATGCCCTGTGTATTTTACTATTCACAACTTACAAATGAGGAAGCATGAACCCAGAAGGTTTAAATGGCTCACCAATGATCACAGAAGATTTGGAGATGGAACATCCTAGGTTCCAACCTTCAAAATAAATTTGGTGTAGCTTTCTCTTAAAATAAATGTGAAGACATCCCATAAACTAAATAGATTTTATAAGTAGAGATAGAATAGGAAACAACCAAAACATTTAAAAAATCATTGATAATATCTAAAATATGTGTTATTAATTATTCAACTAACAGATAGTATAATGGTTACAGGACATTGTGAATGTACTTAATGCCACTGAACTGTACTCTTAACAATGGTTAAAATGTAGATTTTATGCTATGTATGTTTTACCATAATAAAACACTCTCTGAATCTCTGTCTCTCTCTGTCTCTGTCTCTCTTTATTTATATGTGTGTCTATATGAGTATAACCTATTCACATCCTATTAGTTCTGTTCCTCTGGAGAACTCCAACTAATATACTCTGAGATCTCTATATTTACAATAATATTAATAAAGTCAACTTTCAAGACCACTGAATTTTCTCTCTTTTTTTTTTTTTTTTTTTTGACTGCGCTGCACAGCATATGGCATCTTTGTTCCCCAACCAGGGGGACTGAACCCACTCCCCACTGCAGTGGAAGTGCAGAGTCTTCACCACTAGACTGCTAGGGAAGTCCTGAATTCTTATTTATAGACTTAAAAGATTCTCCGTATTTCTTCATATCTCTGGTGGTCAAGACAAGTGCAGCATACTTCCCTGGAATTATATCAACTTTCCTAACTCCATGTCTCTGCTTGATCTGTTTTTCAGATTCAAATATTCTCCCTTTTCCAACATACCCTCTTTATCCCTGATGCAGGAACCCTGCCCTTTGCCTCCTTCACAAGCACACACTCTCTCATTTTCAGCTTTTGAAATCCAATTTAGGCATCAAAGACCAAGTAAAAAATTATGTCTATAATCTTCCTTTACGTTCAACAATAATTATCAAATATTCCATTTTTTGTAGTCACATTTCCATTGTTTTTCTCTTATTCTGCAACGGATTACAAATAGTTATGTACATATCTATCTCATTTCCTCAAATTGTCTTGAAATCAGAAATCGCAGCAATATTTATAATAATATCTGTCTTTGATTCACCACAATAAATAAGATTTTTTAAAGAAGGATTATGACCTTACTTTGCCTTCTAAAACTTGAAATGATAAACTGTATCTCTCATGAAAGTACAGGGCTGTACCTCACCTGAAAATACAAATCATTTATTTGTTTAATATTTGCAACCATAAAGATTTCACGTTTACTTTTAAAAGTTACAAGAATAAGAGAAAACAAAGTATCAAGTCTTTTCTTATAGTCATGAGTACGCATTGTGAATCCCATAGTTTCGAATCAATGTTAGATTTTCTATCAGAATACTTGTTCAAAGGCGAGAGATAGATTTTAATTTTTCTTTTAATCAGTTCCTCAATTTCGAATTAGTACTAACTTTCCTATGAACTTGAGTGCAAAATTGAGAGAGGCATCGTTCCAATGCATCCTTTTGCAAACAGATGTTACTTTATGCTTATAATCCCAGTACACAAACAAGCTCAGCATTCTTATAACATGCCAGCCTGGGCTTTTCTCTTAATTCTTTTAGAAAATTGGCCATGTTCTCTTAAATCTCAAGAAAAGAAATTTATAACTCCCCCTCAGCTAATTCCTTAATAATAAAATGCCTACTTGATTACATTCCAATTGAGATCTATTTCACTAAGACCATAAATATTAAGGCTGAAAGACCAATTTAAAATAGTTATCCCATAAAACCAGTTATAATATTGACTGATAAAACCAAGAAACCTTGACTTCAAGGCCACCCAGTCCTTCGTTGACAAGATTTTGAAAAAATATAGGTTCCTTTTTAAAATGATTTACTTTATTTCCTAATTTTAGCAACTGGTTCACTAAGGATCAAATGACTTTCATAAAGTCCTTCAGGAATATTAGTTTAACTTAGTGCAATTCCAAGTTAATGAAGTGTGGCCAGTATGCATTTTATTTTTAATCTATATTTACTTCTTAAAACATTTTCAATTAATACTTTTCTGGAAATTAAACTTATGTGTTTTTGGCTTTCCAATGTATGATAGAGGTTCCAATCTAATATTAAAATTCTTAGTCATTCTCAGATGGAATAAACACTTTTATAGATCCAGGATTTTAGACAACAAAATAATTTATAATTAGAAATTCTTTATGTGTATATAATATTATGTTTAAATAGCTTTATTTGGTATTTTCTGCAAATATAAATGTATGCCTATTTCTATAAGAATAAAATGTACCCAAATGTATTAAGAGCAGGAAAAATAATCCAAAATATTCCATCTCCTCACCTCCAGAAAATAATTTTTGCATTTTAAAATATTCATGTCTTTTAAATATGTGTGTGTATGTACTAGAATTTCTAAGGACTGAAAGAAGTAGGTAAGAAATCTACTAAGGTTGGAAATCAGTCCATTTGTGTAATTCTGGAATTTGAGCTTAAAATGGTAATTATTTTTAATTTAACTATTAAAATTCACGGCTAGTATATCATCCTCATTTGGATAGGTAGTATGGAGTACTGATCAATGTCATGGTCAATACCTCTCAAATCACTGGGTTAAAGAACTTTTTAATAAATAATTTTGCAACTACTAGGTAGCCATTTGGGAAAACATAAATTTGATCCATGTATTACAAACCAAGATAAATTCCACCCAGACCCAACACAATGTAAAATAAAGTCATGCAACTAGTAAAACAAAATATGGACTAAATCCTTTAAAACCTCTCTAACTAGGATAGGATACAGTCTCTCCACCTAGGTCTCAAAGTCCAGAAGCCATTAGGAAAAAAAAAATTAATTTGATTAGCTGAGTCAAAATTTCTACATTGCCAAAAGCATGAAATATTGATATATCAAAATACATATGACTACTTTGGAAAGAATACTTACCATTTGTATCACAGACAAAACACTAATCATCCCCAAATAAAAAGAACTAGAAATGAAGATAATAGCCCAATATAAAAAGATACTTGACATTTATAGAAATTCGCTGAACTACAAATAATATTAAACATATGAAAAGTTGCTCAAACTCAGTTATAATATGAGAACTACAAATTAAAAGCACTAAAATAATATTTCTCAACCATTCTATTGGTAAAAATCCAAACATAAAGAAATCCTTTAAATAGAAAAGAATTCCCTAAAATGAATGAAGTTAACTATGTATCAAATCAGAAACCAAACCAGGGAAAGTATTATTTGCAGATGAGACAATGCTATAATGTTATATGTTTAGTAGGATGTATTCTAAGGACAAAAAATACTTTGATAATTTTTTAAATCATTTTGCATTAATCTCTAGTTTTTAGGTTTGTAGGAATGGATATATTTTGTATTCAATACATTGTAGGAGAGAACAAATAAGTTGATATTGTCAATCAATAGATTCAATAAAAAATAAAATTATAAAATCAAAGTAGTTATGTTGTATGCTAAAACTGAACAGGAAATATTAAAAACATGAATTATAAACATATACATTTCTTGCTCTGTACATTTAAATGGCTTAGACACTATATTTCATTGCAATTAATATCTCTAATGTCACACTGTGGACTACAAAACAATTTACAGGTAAAAATAAATAGGTTTTGGTAAGGAAAAGAACAAGAACTTGGGATACCTTATTGTGACAGAAAACAAAGAAGCTTTCAGAGATTAACTGGGCCATAATAAATGAACCCATGAGCCAACCTCCAGGGATCCAGTGTAGAAAAGCTGACAATTTGAGAATCAAAAGAACAAGGATTACAGTTGATTGGAACACTTTAAATCTATGACTATTTAGAAGTTTAAAATGATACTCCAAAAAGTGATTGCCAAAAAAAGTACCTTTCTCCTCACCTAAGATGACTTATAACCAAAGTTTTACTTTGAAAAATAAAAAAAAAGGAAAAATATTTAACATAGTCTACCTTTCTAATAGGAATTGTGTTTCATGGTAACCAAATATTCCAAGCTGTTAATGGAAAAATAAACTCATACAGAAAAATAGCCAGTTAATAAATGTGCACGAAATGATAAAATTAGAGAAAGATCAATATACAACTCTAATAAAATAATTTACTCAGGTAAATTTTATTAATTGGAGCTAAAATTACTGGAAAATTGGTTGAGGTGGAACTGGACATTCAGATGAACAACCTAACAACAAGGGGAGGATCTCAGTTTTCTGTATCCCTCTGGCTCTCCCAAGTGTAACTCCTGATGACTTTCAAAGGAAGATGTTTTGGGAGCTAGTCTTCCTGGTGCAGGACCCCCAGCCTGGGGAGTATGACTTGGGGCTGGGACCCCTCACTCCTTGGGTAGGACCGTTGCAACTGTGATATCCTTCCCACTTGTGAGTCACCACACTGGGTGTGTGGGTCCCCACACTGGGAATGTGGGTCCTGACTAAACTGCATCTCTGCCCCTTCTACCCATATTGTTGTGGCTCCTTTATATCTTTAACGGTAGAAAATCTTCTGCTAGTCTTTAGGTTGTTCTCAGAGATAGCTGCTCTGTAAGTAGTTGTAATTTGGGAGTACCTGTGGGAGGAAGTGAGCTCAGAATCTTCCTACTCCACCATTTTGATGCCTACCAAAGTTACTTTACACTTAGCCATCTGATAGCCACAGGGTGACAAGGTACAAATTTGATCCTGAGCAAGACATCTAGTCACTCTTTTTCATACTGAACCACAGAAGAGCAAACATAAAAACTCTACCTACCTCAGGAAATGACTAGAGGAAATTATGTAGATTTTCATCCCTATTGCTTAAATATTTATATGAAAAATGTGAAAGGTATGTTTCCACCTTAGCCAATAGTCATAATTTTTAAGAGTGCAGCAAAACTGTTTCTCTTCAACTTCTAGAGTAGCAGCAGTGTCAAGGAAGCTGATGCTAAAAACAAAGAAAAACAATAGCCTTCATTTATTTTTTAAAGCTGATCAAAATCTTTAGGATAGTAGTAAAAGCCAAGAAATAGTTAATACATACATCACTCCACCCCCTAGCACTGCAAGATTTTTATTTCCCTCACAACACTTCAATCATTTTAGTGTGTCACTATCAACCACTAGAAGTTCATGAAAATGCAAAGGCTTAAATCATTTGGCTTTAAATCATAATGTGATATGGCCTTGTCAATCTTTTCAAAGAAATTTATATTCTTTGGGATTTTTCAGCAGATTCCACAGAGTTTCCACAAGGATTAATGTTGACTGGCACTGCACAAGTTTTGCAAGAAGGTAGAAAACACAGAAGGAGGCTGATAATTGGGCTTAATATCACAGAGTTCTACTCCAGGCAGTAAACATCTTAGCTCAGCCGCTAAGGCTTTCTCCAGTATTTGATTGAGCCACAGGGAACAGCATATCATGTACTCAGTGCTGAACTGATGTTCTCAATGTCTTTTTCTCTTTCAAATACCTTTGAAGTCCTACAGGACTCCATGTTTTGCAAATGAGTTCTGCATTCACTTTCAAAAATGACTTGGTGGGAATGAAGTCTAAATATTTAGCACAACTCAAAACTGATTCCTTGGTGCTAAGCATTAGTAAATCAGTACTAAAAATATAAGAATATACAGACCCAATGTGCACTATGGTAAATAGCTACTGATTTTATTAATGGATTTTTTTATGCTTTGAATGTGGAATTTTTAAAATTGAAGTATAGTTGATTCACAATGTTGTGTTAGTTTCTGGTGTACAGCAAAGTGGTTCAGATGTACATATATATATTCTTTTCCATTATGGTTTACCACAAGATACTGAATATAGTTCCTTGTGCTATACAGTAGGACCTTGTGTTTATCCATCCTATATACACTAGTTAGCATCTGTTAACCCCAAATTCTAATCCAACCTTCCCCCACCCCTTCCTTGGCAACCACAAATCTGTTCTCTATGTCTGTGAGTCTGTTTTGTAAATGAGTTCACTTGTGTAATATTTTAGATTCCATATACAAGTGATATCATGTGGTATTCATCTTTCTGTTCTGACTTACTTTGCTTAATATGATCATCTCTAGCTCCATCCAAGTAGCTGCAAATGGTGTGGAATTTTTGGATAATTTTTTAAACTATATCATGTTTATCAGGTGGATTTCAGACAGTGCTTGACCTAAATTAAGATATTTGTATTAAATTGTTGAGAATATGCCTGTAATAGTAAAATCACCCACTTTCTATTATGTTGGGAAAGCTTGTATCTATGTTGTAGAAACAGCACAACTGTTTAATCTGAGTCTGGAGACTTTATGCTACAAATAGAGCTTGGAAGAATTTAAATTTTAATTCATTCTGTAGTGCTATTTAGATTTCAAAAATATATCCTTTATCTTCGCTCAAAACTTATAATTTTCTTATATTTCTATTATACCTAGAGTTGCTTATACAAATTATGTGCTAAATAAATATTTTTATAATGTTGCATGAACAATGATTCATGAAAAAAAGGATTTTCAATTCAGATTATGGACATGCTTAATAACAAAATATTATTGATGTACTATAAAAATAAATATGGAATCTTTATCCATATCTAAGAGCTGTAGATTAAAATTGCTTTATTATAATTAATAGTAGGAATAATACAAATCTTTCTGAGAAGTAATTTTCACAAATGTCCATGAGTGATTACGCTGTTATAAGTGGTATCTAACTGTGGAGTAAATCCCCATGCAATTTTTAATTTATTAGAGTATAAGTTAAATATATAATCAATTTATATTAAAAGATAAATACACTTACTTTCTCCAATTATCTATACACGGTGTGTCACTAGATAATTTGAGTGTGTTGATGGTTGGTTAGAACTGTGTGTATGTGTGTGTTTGTATTTATACTTGCTGTGTAAATGTATATCCACATGAAATTTATATTCTGAATTTGAATTTATATTCCTTTTTCCTATGACACAATTTTTTAAATTAAGTCATCTTTCAATTCAACCACTACTAGTTCAACTAGCTCACAAACTTTAAAAAAAATTTTTTTAAGAACTTTTATTGAGATATAATTGACATACAATAAACTGCATATATTTAAAGTGTACAATTTGATATTTTTTTCTTAATAGTAATGTATATATGGCAATCCCAATCTCCCAATTCATCCCACCCCCACCCCACTTCCCCACTTGGTGTCCATATATTTGTTCTCTACATCTGCGTCTGCCTTGCAAATTGCTTGATCTGTACCATTTTTCTATATTCTGCATACATGTGTTAATATACGATATTTGTTTTTCTCTTTCTGACTTATTTCACTCTGTATGATAGTCTCTAGGTCCATCCACATCTCTACAAATGTCCCAATTTCATTCCTTTTTTCGGCTGAGTAAATATTCCATTATATATATGTACCACATCTTCTTTATCCATTCATAGTTGATGGACGTTTAGCTTGCTTCCATGACCTGGCTATTGTAAATAGTGCTGCAGTGAACATTGGGGTGCATGTGTCTTTTTGAATTATGGTTTTCTCTGGGTATATGCCCAGCAGTGGGATTGCTGGGTCATATGGTAATACTATTTTTAGTTTTGCAAGGAACCTCCATACTGTTCTCCATAGTGGCTCTACCAATTCCCACCAACAGTGCAAGAGAGTTCCTTTTTCTCCACACCCTCTCCAGCAGTTACTGTTTGTAGATTTTCTGATGATGCCCACTCTAACCAGTGTGAGGTGATACCTCATTGTAGTTTTGATTTGCATTTCTCTAATGATTAGTGATGTTGAGCAGCTTTTCATGTATTTGTTGGCCATCTGTATGTCTTCACCAACTTTTAATGTTAGAATTTGACATGTTTGTTAGTCATGTTGCTGGATTAACTGAAGCTGCAATCCAAAACCTATCATAATAAATAATCATATATTGTAGACATTTATTGTTTACTGCTAAAGGAATAAAGCTGAGATTTATTATCATTTTTCCAGGTAAAAACTGAATAAATTAAAATAACTTTTAAATAATTGTGCACGTTCTTGGAATGTAAAAATACCTGGTAGACCATCATTAATAGCAATTAAAAAATGAAATGTAAATTGAGCTGCAGACAACTTAATTAATATATATTTAATAAGTATTGATTTTTTAACTGCTCTGTATATAGCTTAAAATTTACAATCTGTTGAATCAACTCTTTAATTTCAAATTATAAAAGGAATATTAATTTTTTCCATGATTTTCATTTTAAAAATAGGAGTTTAAAATATGAATTGATCAACTACTCAATGATTGGTGATGACTTAGAGGGGTGGGAGAGGAAAGGTGGCAAGGAGTTGTGGGAGGGAGGGGATATATGCATAAATACAGCTGATTTACTTTGTTGTACAGCAGAAACTGGCACAACAGTGTAAAGAAATTATACTCTAATAAAGAGCTAAAAAAAAAAAGAATTGATCAATATGGGCTGGAATCTTTAAGCAGTATTCATCAACCACGTGAAATCTATGCCCTCAACCTTAAAGAATAGATTATCTCTAGATCCACTGAGAAACTATGAAGATGGCAGAGAAAGCCTCAATAAAAATATTGGGTTGGCCAAAAAGTTTGTTCGTTTTTCTTCTGTAAGATGGCTCTAGTAGCCCATAGTTGTCTTTAACTTCATTCAAAACAATTTTGTTACATTGTATTGTGACAGCCATCATATCAGCATGCATTTAAAAAAATTTATCAAAACTGGTGAACTTTTGTGTAGCCATTTTAATATTGAAGGCGGAAGAAAAAACATTTTTGGTCTATTATGCTTTATTATTTCAAGAAAGGTAGAAACGCAACTGAAACGCACAAAAAGATTTGTGCAGTGTATGGAGAAGGTGCTGTGACTGGTAAAATGTGTCAACAGTGGTTTGAGAAGTTTCGTGCTGGAGATTTCTCACTGGACGATGCTCCATGGTCGGGTGGACCAGCTGAAGTTGACTGATCAAATTGAGACATTAATTGAGAACAGGAAACATTATACCACATGGGAGATAGCCGACATAATCAAAATATCCAAATCAAGCATTGAAAATCATTTGCACCAGCTTGGTTATGTTAATCGCTTTGATGTTTGGGTTCCACAAAAGTTAAGGAAAAAAAACCTTCTTGACAATATTTCTGCATGTCTCTACTTAAATGTAATGAAAATGTTCCATTTTTAAAACAAATTGTTACAGGCAATGAAAAGTGGATACTGTATAATAATGTGGACCAGAAGAGATCATGGGGCAAGTGAAATGAACCACAACCAACCACACCAAAGGTCAGTCTTTATCCAAAGAAGGTGATGTTGTATATATGGTGGGATTGGGAGTCCTCTATTATGAGCTCCTTCCAGAAAACCAAACAATTATTTTCAACAAGTACTGCTCTCAATTAGACCAACTGAAAGCGGCACTTGATGAAAAGTGTCCAGAATTAGTCAACAGAATAATCTTCCATCAGGATAACACAGGACCGCATGTTTCTTTGATGACCAGGTAAAAACTGTTACAGCTGGGAAGTTCTGATTCACCCAATAAAGACTTTTTAAAAAGTCAGATTATACATTTTTTGTTGTTGTTTCTCTTGACCTAACACAGAATTGAATTGGCATATCAGATTCACATGAATCAGAGTTCTGACCCAGTATCAAGTTATACTAATAATTTCAAAAATACAGGCAATCCATAGTCACCAAAGCAGGGAAAGGTTTGATACATTTAGGAGAACATCAGAGGTCCTATATTCCAGCACCAGACTCATATCTTCGTGAAATCTCCTAATTCAATAGGAGCATTTTCATCATAAACTGTTTTCTTTTACTTCACTTTTTTTTTAAATAAGCTGCCATTTTCCTACCAGCCAGCAGGCATTCCAATTTCTAAGGACAGGTGTTAGGTTGGTACATTCTGTTACCACAAAATATTCTAGTCATAAAACAGAACAGGTCCTTTAGAAATGCTGCATAGTTAAGTACTCTGGAATTTACATGAATGGTACTGAATCTCTAAGCTGCTCTGCTTCTTCACTTTTGACTGTCAGCCCTTCCACTTTCACAGTGATTTCAGACATGAGTTAAGTACTTTTTATTTATCATCTTCCTGTGGTTTCTAAACTGAAAATGCAGGAGATCTATATCTATATGGATATCTGTATATAACTAGATATAGATATTGATATAGAAATATAATTCATATATATGGATTTATTTTATCCTCTAAACCTATTCCATTAATCTCTATGTCTCTCCATACCAGTACCACAATGTGTTGATTACCATAGTTCTGTAATCAGTTTAAAATTGGGCAGTTTGACTATTTCATATAAAAAATGAAATTAGAACATTCCTTAACACCATAGACAAAAATATACTCAAAATGGGTTAAAGACCTAAATGTAAGATTGGATACTATAAAATTCTTAGAGGAAAATATAGACAGAATACGCTTTGATATAAATCACAGTAATATTTTTTCGAGCCATCTCCTACAGTAATGGAAATAAAAGCAAAAATAAACAAATTGGACCTAATTAAACTCAAAAGCTTTTGCACAGCAAAGGGAACCATAAACAAAACAAAAATACAACTCACAGAATGGAAGAAAATATGTGCAAATGATGCAACTGACAAGGGATTAGTCTCCAAAATTTATAAATAGCTCATGCGGCTCAATATCAAAGAAAACAAACAACCCAATCAAAAACTGGCAGAAGACCTAAATTGACATATCTCCAAAAAAGACATACAGATGGCCAAGAGGCACATGAAAAGATGCTCAACATAGCTAATTATTACAGAACTGCAAATCAAAACTACAATGAGATATCTCCTCACACTGGTCAGAATGGCAATCCTCAAAAAATCTACAATATATGCTAGAGAGGGTGTGGAGAAAAGGAACCCTCCTACATTGTTGGTGGGAATGTAAATTGGTACAGCCACTATGGAGAACAGTATGGAGATTCCTTAAAAAACTAAAAATAGAGCTACCATATGATTCAGCAATCGCACTCCTGGGCATATATCTAGAGAAAAACATGGTTCAAAAGAATACGTGCACCCGAATGTTCACTGCAGCACTGTTTACAATAACCAAGACATGGAAGCAACCTAAATGTCCATCAACGGAGTAATGGATAAAGATGTGGTACATATATACAATGGAATACTACTCAGCCATTAATAAGAGTGAAATAATGCCATTTGCAGCAACATGGATGCATCTGGAGATTATCATACTAAGTGAAGTAAGTCAGAGAAGGACAAATATCATATGATATCGCTTATATACAGAATCTAAAAAAATGATACAAATGACCTTATTTACAAAACAGAAACAGAATCATAGACTTAGAGAATGAACTTATGCTTACTAGTGGGGAAGGGGGAGGGATATACGGGGAGTTTGGGATTGGCATGTATACACTGCTACATTTCAAATAGATAACCAACAAGGACCTACTGTATAGCACAGCACTCAATACTCTGTAATAACCTAAAAGGGAAAAGAATTTGAAAAAGAATAGATACATGCATATGTATAACTGAATCACTTTGCTATACACCTGAAACTAACACATTGTTAATCAACTGTGCTTCAATAAAAATATAAATTTATAAGTAAATAAATGAATTTGGGAAATTTGACTATCCCAACTTTGTTCTTTTTCAAGATTGTTTTAACTATTCATATTCCCTAGTAATTTTTTTTTACGAATTTTAGAGTTCGCTTGTTCAGTTCTCAAAGAAAGAACAGTTGGAATTTTGATAGAGATTGCACTGAATCTTTGGATTGCTACAGGTGGTAATACTGCCATCTTAACAGTATTGTTTTCTCACCCATGAACACAGCATGTCTTTCTATGCATTTAGATCTTCTTTCATTTCATGCAACAATGTTTTGCAGTGTTTCAGTCTTGCACTTGCTTGGTTTAATTAATTGTTATTTATTTTATTCTTTTTGATGCTGTTAGAAATGCTTTGTTAATTCTAATGGTTCTCTTAATTTCATTTTCAGTTTGTTCATTGCAAATGTATGGAAATTCGGTTGATTTTTCTATATTCATCTTGTATCCTGCAATCCAGCTGAACTTGTTTATTAGCTCAAATAGGGTTTTTGGCATGCTTTAGGACTTTCAATGTATAATATCATGTTGTTTGTGAAGAGAGTTTTGCTTTTTCCTTTCCAATCCAGATTCCTTTTACTTCTTTTATTGCCTAATTTTGCTAGCTAGAACTTCTAGTACAATCTTGAATAGGAGTGACAAGAGCACTGGTATTGTTTCTGATTTTTAAGGGCCATTTTTGGCTGCTCAGGCTACCATGACAAAATACTAGAGATTGAGTAGGTGAAACAACAGACATTTATTTCCTCACAGTTCTGGAGGCTGTAAGTCCACAATTAAGGTGCTAGCAAATTAAGTATCTAGTGAGCGCTCTCTTCCTGGCTCATACACATGCACTTTCTCACTATGTCCTCACATGGCCCTTTCCCTGTGCTTACAGGGAGAGAGTGATCTCTGGAATCTCTTTCTCTTCTAATAAGGACATCAATCCTATTATGCATATATCCCAATTTACCTATTTTTTGTTTGTTTGAGTGTGTTTTTGGTATCACTCTAAATAGTCCATTATCTTTTTTTTTAATTCTTTATTGGAATATAATTGCTTTAAACTATTATGCCAATTTTTGAGGTACACCAAAGTGAATCAGCTGTATTTATACATATATCCCTATATCCCCACCCTCCCATGACACCCTTCCACCCTCCCTATCCTGGCCCTCTAAGTCATCACCCATCATCGAGTTTATCTCCTTATGTTATGCAGCAACTTCCCATGAGCTATCTATTTTACATTTGCTAGTGTATATATGTCAATGCTACACTCTCACTTCATCCCAGCTTCCCCTTTGCACCCACCCCGACCCTGTGTCCTCAAGTCCGTTCTCTAAAACTGCATCTGTATTCTTGCCCTGTCACTGGGTTCATCAATACCATTTTTTTTTTACATTCCATATATTTTAGTTAGGATACAGTATTTGTTTTTCTCTTTCGGGCTTACTTCACTGTGTATTACAGACTGTAGGTCTATCCACCTCATTACATATAGCTCCATTTCATTCCTTTTTATGGCTGGGTAATATTCCATTGTATATATATGCCACATCTTTAACCATTCATTTGTTGATGGGCATTTAGGTTGCTTCCATGTCCTGGCTATTGTAAATAGTGCTGCAGTGAACATTATGGTACATGTTTCTTTTTGCATTATGGTTTTCTCTGGGTATATGCCCAGGACTGGAATTACTGGATCATATGGCAGTTCTCTTTTTAGTTTTTTAAGGAAGCTCCAAACTGTTTTCCATAGTGGCTGTACCAACTTACATTCCCACCAACAGTGCAGGAGAGTTCCCTTTTCTCCACGCTGTCTCCAACATTTATTGTTTCTAGATGTTTTGATGATGGCCATTCTAACCAGTGTGAGGTGATACTTCATGGTGGCTTTGACTTGCATTTCTCTGATGATCAGTGATGTTGAACATCTTTTCATGTGTTTGTTGGCCATCTGTATGTCTTCTTTGGAGAAATGTCTATTTAGGTCTTCTGCCCATTTGTGGATTGGGTTATTTGCTTTCTTGGTATTAAGCTGCATGAGCTGCTTGTATATTTTGGAGATTAATCCTTTGTCCATTGCTTCGTTGGCAAATATTTTCTCCCATTCTGAGGGTTGCCTTCTTGTCTTGTTTATGCTTTCTTTTGCTGTGCAAAAGCCTTCAACTTTTGTCAGGTCCCATTTGTTTATTCTTGATTTTATTTCCGTTATACTAGGAGGTGGGTCAAAAGGGATCTTGCTTTGATGTATGTCATAGAGTGTTCTGCCTATGTTTTCCCCTAGGAGTTTTATAGTGTCTGGCCTTACATGTAGGTCTTTAATCCATTTGGAGTTTATTTTTGTGTATGCTGTTAGGAAGTATTCTAATTTCATTCTTCTACATGTTGCTGTCCAATTTTCCCAGCACCACTTACTAAAGAGGCTATCTTTTTTCCATTGTATATTCTTGCCTCCTTTGTCAAAGATAAGGTGCCTATATGTGCATGGATTTATCTCTGGGGTCTCTATTGTGTTCCATTGATCTATATTTCTGTTTTTGTGCCAGTACCATACTGTCTTGTTCACTGTAGGCTTGTAGTATACTTTGAAGTCAGGGAGTCTGATTCCTCCAGCTCCATCTTTCCTTCTCAAGATTGCTTTGGCTATTCGGGGTCTTTTGCGTTTCCATATAAATGATAAAATTTCTTGTTTTAGTTGTGTGAAAAATGCCATTGGTAATTTGATAGGGATTGCATTGAATCTGTAAATTGCTTTGGGTAAGATAGTCATTTTCACAATGTTGATTCTTCCAATCCAAGAACATAGTCTGTCCCTCCATCTGTTTGTATCGTCTTTGATTTCTTTCATCAATGTCTTATAGTTTTCTGCGTATGGTCTTTTGCCTCCTTAGGCAGATTTATTCCTAGGTATTTTATTCTTTTTGTTGCAATGGTAAATGGGAGAGTTTCCTTAATTTCTCTTTCTGCTCTTCCGTTGTTAGTGTATAGGAATGCAAGAGATTTCTGTGCATTAATATTGTATCCTGCTACTTTACTAAATTCATCAATTAATGCTACCAGTTTTCTGGTAGAATCTTTAGGGTCTTTTGAAGAGCTTTAAAAATAAGAAATATATCTTGTATGATTACTCATGTAGTTACCATTTCTGAGACTCTTTATTCTTTACAAAGGTGCATATTTTCATCTATAATTATTTTTCCTTTTCCTGTTGAAATTCTTTAGTATATCTTACAGTGCAGTCTTTGAGTTATACATTTTCATGCCTTTTGTATGTCTAAAAACATCTTTATTTAGTCTTCAGTTGTGCTAAGTAAAGAACTCCAAGATGATAGTTTTTCTTTTAGTACTTTACAGACACTGCTTCACTGCTGTATTTTTTAAAATGAGATATCTGCTGACAGGCCTAGCTTTGTTCCATTGTTTTGTCTCTGTCTCTTGTTAAGAATTTTTCCTTAGTACTCATTATAGGATATTGATTGTAATAATGTAACTTGATCTACTTTTCTTCATTTTTTTGTGATGGGAGTTTATTAGCCTTCTTAGAACTGGAACTGTATTTTAAACAAATTTGGAAGTTTTTCCGCCATTATTTCTTTAAATATTTTTGTATCACCTTCTCTCTCTCTTTTTTTCCTTCATTAGGGACTCCAATTCCATGTATATTAGGCTTCTTAGAGCTGTCCCTCAACACACCAATCTTCTTTTTTAAAAAGTCATTTTCCTTTGGTGTTTCATTTTGGTTAGTTTCTACACTATGTCATTAAATTCACTAATATTTCCCTCTGCCCTGTCTTATCTATTATCCACCCACTGTATTTCTCATCTCAGAATTTGACATTTTCATCTTTAGAGGTTTATCTAGTATTTATGTGTGTGTGTATGCATATTCTACTTAACTTTTAGAATATAGGGAATATAGTCATAGTAAATGTGTTAATATCCCTGTTTGTAATTCTAATATTTGAGTTCTGGGTCAATTTTGATTTATTGATTGATTTGTCTCCTCTAATCCTTTTAAGTGGTTCTTTCTTCAAACTCAGTAGTTTCTCAGGCATAGGCTGATGAGTTCTCAATTAAATATTTGAGGAGGATACTCTGCAGCTCTGTCTCTACATTCCCCCTCCTATCTGATACTTTCCCTGAGAACTCTAGCTGCATTTTGGCTTCCCAGTTCTTGTGGTTTAGCCTCTCAAGCCAGGCTCCTTGTGTCACACCCTAGAAATTCTCTCAAGGCAATAAGGTAAACAAATCTTAGAAATTGTCTCATTTGTTTCCATTCTCTCAGGAATATCTGTCATTCATTGCCTGTGTCCACTGTCTTGAAAATCATTATTCATTTTTCTTAAGAACTTTTATTGAGATACAGTTAACAGACAATAAATAGCATATATTTAGAGTGTACAATTTGGTATCCCAATCTCCCAATTCATTCCCCCCAAACCCTCCCGATTTCCCCACTTGGTGTCCATATGTTTGTTCTCTACATCTGTGTCTCTATTTCTGCCTTGCATTTCCTCTTTCATAGTTGTTAGCATTTGCCTTACGTATTGAGGTGCTCCTATATTGGGTGCATATATATTTATAATTGTTATCTCCTCTTCTTGGATGGATCCCTTGATCTTTATGTAATGTCCTTTCTTGTCTCTTGGAACATTTTTTATTTTAAAGTCTATTTGATCTGATATGAGTATTGCTACTCCAGCTTTCTTTTGATTTGCATTTGCATGGAATATCTTTTTCCACCCCCTCACTTTCCATCTGTATGTGTCCCTAGGTCTGAAGTGGGTCTCTTGTAGACGGCATATATATGGGTCTTGTTTTTGTATCCATTCAGCCTGTCTGTGTCTCTCGGTTGCTGCATTTAGTCCATTTACATTCAAGGTAATTATCAATATGCATGTTACTATTACCATTTTCTTAATTGTTTTGTTGTTGTTTTTGTAGGTCCTTTTCTTCTCTTATGTTTCCCACTTAGAGAAGTTCCTTTAGCATTTGTTGTAGGGCTGGTTTGGTGGTGCTGAATTCTCTTAGCTGTTGCTTGTCTGTAAAGCTTTGGATTTCTCCGTTGAATCTGAATGAGATCCTTTCTGAGTAGAGTATTCTTGGTTGTAGGTTCTTCCCTGTCATCACTTGAAATATATCATGCCACTCCCTTCTGGCTTGCAGAGTTTCTGCTGAGAAATCAGCTGTTACCCTGATGGGAGTTCCCTTGTATGTTATTCATTGTTTTTCCCTTGTTGCTTTTAATAACTTTTCTCTGTCTTTAATTTTTGTCAATTTGACTACTATATGTCTTGGCATTTTTCTCCGTTTTATCCTGCCTGGGACTCTGCACTTCCTGCACTTAGGTAGCTATTTCCTTTCCCATGTTAGAGAAGTTTTCAACTAGAATCTCTTCCAATATTTTCTCAGGTCCTTTCTCTCTCTCTTCTCCTTCTGGGACCCCTATCATGTGAATGTTGGTGAGTTTAACATTGTCCCAGAGGTTTCTTAGGCTGTCTTCAGTTCTTTTCATTCTTTTTTCCTTATTCTTTTCTGCATCAGTGATTATCACCATTCTGTCTTCCAGGTCACTTATTCGCCCTTCTGCCTCAGTGAATCTGCTGTTGGTTCCTTCTAGTGTATTTTTCATTTCAGTTATTGTGTTGCATATCTCTGTTTGTTTGCTCTTTAATTCTTCTAGGTCTTTGGTAAACTTTTCGATCTTTGCATCCAGTCTTTTTTCAAAGTCCTGGATCATCTTCACCATCATTATTCTGAATTCTTTTTCTGGAAGGGTGCCTATCTCCTCTTCATTTAGTTGTTTTTCTGGAGTTTTATCCTGTCCCTTCATCTGGTACAAAGTCCTCTGCTTTTTCATTTTCTCTATCTTTCTGTGGCTGTGGTTTTCACCTCCACAAGACGAAATACTGCTGATACTGCTTGATTCTGCTGTCTGCTCTCTTGTGGAGGAAGCTATCTAGGAGGCTCATGCATGCTTTGTGATGGGAGGGACTGATGGTGGGTAGGGCTGGGTGGGCGGAGCTCAGGAAGACTTTAATCTGCTTGATTGCCAATGGGTGGGGCTGTGTTCACACCTTGTTTGTTGTTTGGCCTGAGGCTACCTAGCACTGGAGCCTACAGGCTCCTTGGTGGGGCCAATGGCGGACTCTGGGAGGGCCCATGCCAGTGAGTACCTCCCAAAACCCCTGCTGCCAGTGCGCCCACCTCCTTGGTGAGCCACAGCTGCCCCCCACCTCCACAGGCAACCCTCCAACACCAGCAGGTAGGTCTGGTTCAGTCTCCTATGTGATCACTGCTCCTTCCCCCTGGGTCCTGGTGAGCACACTTTTTTGTGTGCCCTCCAAGAGTGGAGTCTCCATTTCCCCCAGTCCTGTAGAGGTCCTGCAATCAAATCCCTCTAGCTTTCAAAGTCTGATTCTCTGGGGATTCCTCCTCCCGTTGCTGGACTCCCAGGTTGAGAAGCCTGACGTGGGGCTCAGAACCCTCACTTCAGTGGGTGGACTTCTGCAGTATAACTGTCCTCCAGTTTGTAGGTCACCCACCCAGCATTTATGGGATTTGATTTTAACTCGATTGCGCCCCTCCTACTGTCTCATTGTGGCTTCTCCCTTGTCTCTGGATGTGGGGTGTCTTTTTTGGTGAGTTCCAGTGTCTTTCTGTCGATGATTGTTCAGCAGTCAGTTGTAACTCCAGTGCTCCTGCAAGAGGGAGTGAGTGCACGTCCTCCTACTCTGCCATCTTGATCCTATCTCTCATTATTCATTTTTAATTATTGTTTTGGGTGAGAGAGTGTATCTAGTTTCTATCATTCCATTTTGCCCAGAAGTAGAATCATTATTAGGCAACTCTTTAATTAATAGATTACATACTCGCAGAAAAGCAATCTTTTAATATACTACCAATAGAAAAATCAGGAAAGATATGATTACATGTGGATAGAAAAAGATAAAGATAGGAAAGGAAATATACCACAATATGATAATAATATTGTTTAAATAGCAGGGTTATGATAATGTTTCCCTTTTTTTTTTCTCACTTCCCAAATCTTTTTCTGAGAAGCAGAGACGACTAATTTTTTAAGTGTACAGTGAACTTCTCTTTTGAATGAAGTAATTGGATTTGCCTAACAGAATGCTTTAAAATGTCAGCTTCTGTAAAAGAGTTCTTTATTAGGGAAATATAGTGCTAATGTAGCAAAAGCTCTATAGTAGTTCTCTTAGTAACCCAAGAGTAAATTACTACCTCCAGTCGTTGCCATTTTGGCATCTATAACCCTGTAAACATCTCTATATATGCCTTTTGCTATTTGTCTTATTGTGCAAACGTGAAAAAAAAGATATAAGTGGCTGTTTCTATTTTAAAGATACCTTATTAAGAAAAAAGAAAAGATTGCTTATAGAAATAAACAAATGTTAGCTCCAATTAACTTCAAAAACTGTATTATCTCTTCTCATTTGTATATTTGTCCCTCATCAGTCTAAAAGGAATGAAAATATCTATCTTTGAACAATATGTTTTGGGTTCACAATATCAGTGATAAAAGTTTATGGTAAAAACAATGTGTAACCACATTGTTACACATAAGGAACAATGTGTAACATTCATTCATCCCATCTCTCTACAGCTATTTTTAAGAGCCTACTATGTGCAAGATGCTGTACTTGGCATCATATATACATGATGCTTGAACAAATTGTACATAAATCTTGCCTTCAGGGTGCTCCTGAGCCAGTCAGAAATCACAAAAATGCACATTTCAAGTCAGTTATTCATAAAGATTTTTCTTTTTTTTTTTTTTAATATTCACAGGCGACTCACAATTTTTTGTTTTGCTTTGTTTCTGTTTTTGGCTGTGTTGGGTCTTCATTGCTGTGTGTGGGCTTTCTCTAGTTGTGATGAGCATGGGCTACTCTTCCTTGCAGTGCGTGGGCTTCTCATTGAAGTGGCTTCTCCTGTTGCAGAGCATGGGCTCTAGGTACATGGGCTTCAGTAGTTGTGGCACGTGGGCTCAGTAGTTGCAGCGCATGGGCTTAGCTACTCCATGGCATGTGGGATCTTCCTGGACCAGGGCTTGAACCCATGTCCCCTGCATTGGCAGGAGGTGGATTCTTAACCATTGCACCACCAGGGAAATCTCCACAAAGATATTTCCATTGCCTCACTGTTACAGGGCTTTGTGCTATAGGCCAGTTGATAGAGCCATCTGCATTAACTTGTTTATTTCCTGTCGTATTATGGCCAGAGCTCATATTTTTCCATATTGAGCCTTAATACCTCATGCAGTAGTGAAAACCAGATCTGAGCTGAAAACTTTCTGCCTTGATTCTGCTTCTTGGAGCCAATAAAAGCTCAGAAGCATCTGTCCTTCAGGATATTCCAGCAACACCTGATTAGTAATTTCTGCAATTCCCAGTCTGTATTTTCCCAACATCTCTGGCAACTTAGAACAATGAAGCATTTCACACAAATTGTCTAGGAATGCATTTGAAATTTAAAATTCAGGCAGGCAGACTTCGCTTACCTTAACCATGATCATAATACAGTTTTTTTAAATATAAATTTATTTATTTATTTATTCATTGGCTGCATTGGGTCTTCACTGCTGCATGCGGGCTTTCTCTAGTTGTGGTGAGCAGGGGCTACTCTTTCTTGTGGTGCACGGGCTTCTCATTGCGGTGGCTTCTCTTGTTGCGGAGCTCGGGTTCTAGGCATTCATGGGCTTCAGTAGTTGTGGCTCACAGGCTTTAGAGAGCAGGCTCAGTAGCTGTGGTACACAGACTTAGTTGCTCCATGGCATGTGGGATCTTCTGGGATGAGGGATCAAAACCCGTGTCCCCTGCATTGGCAGGCAGTTTCTTAACCACTGCGCCACCAGGGAAGTCCATGATACGGTTTTATAATGTATTTTTTTCCTTCCTCCTTAAGTGGAGGATATGCACAAGGTTTTTCCTGATGACCCAGAACATCCACTGTGAACTTTAATTACTGCTTTAAAATGTATAATAAAGCATACTTTGTTTTAGTATTCTCAGCTACCTGTCACTTTTTTAATCCCTCTTTATTTGTCCCCTTCTCTGTCTTTCAAGTCTTCTGGCTTTATATATACTTTGGACTATGAAAACTATATCCAATTTTTTTATGTAATGTATATTAAATAAAAGTAAATTTAGCTCTGGGCTAAAAATCTAAGGGTTTGTTTTAGGTCATAAAATATAATGCTAGTGCAAAGGCAATCGCATAATGTTAGATGTTCCTGGGGGATTATTTAAAACCTGACCTCAGAAGTTATTGTATTTGGAAGAGATTTAGTGTTTTACAAACTATACTTTGGAACTAAAATGTTTACACATGGAGTCGAGGATAGATACCATTAATTCATCCATGTATTTTTTTTAAAGGGGTCATATACTGAGATTCTACTATGTGCCCAAATCTTTTGAAAGCACTGGTAGATGCATTTAAAGATACGGTATGTTAGCTATCTCTGATTGTACAACTCATTGAAGAGGTGGATAAGAGATAGGTGTGTCAGTAGTTGTTTTCTTTTTCAACTGGGTTTTAATTATAAATACGTTGAGGAAAGAGAAAAGATACCACAATAAAAATGGTCACCTTTGGGACCAGATAATAATTTGTAATATAAGACATATGACAAGGAAAAAGACAAAATATAGAAAACAGAACTCAAAAAATGGGTTGGGACCAGGACATTTTAAGAATTGGATGGCAAAACAAAGAGATTAGGATTTTCCCTGTAGGGATTTGGGTTTTAATTAAGGATATTAGAAGACAATGTTTGTCTTCCAGAAATATAACTCTAAAGATAGTGCAATGAACTCATTATTATTTCAATGGGTTTATGTATTTTTAACTTACTAGAAAAGGATAAATAAATAATCAAATCTACCCTTATAATTATGTATTACTTCTTTAGGAAACGTATATTGCCTACATTCTATATGGTTGTTGTTTGCCAGGCATCAACATGAAAATTCTTAAATAGCTCCTGGCAGAGTTTCCAAAAATTACTAACAGAAGCCATGCATTGAGAAAATGCACATCTTTTTTGATTTCCCTAAGTCTCAGGTAGGTGGTAATCTCATATTATTTCTCAGGAAAACCTGCTCAGAGTGTTTATGAATTTGCCATATGGTATTTAAAACCTCAAGTCAAAGTAGTGTTAGAAATTGTACAGACAGAATCAGAGCATGCTGGTTAATGTTGTTCTCCATTTGGGGACCAGGGAGATTTCTTTGTGTGCCAAAAACTGAAGCCAAAGCAACTTAATATTTGACTTTTACTCTATTTTTTTAAATCAACTGCACAAACCAAGAGTTACATTAAGACCCTGGAGGGTTTTTTCCTCTCATAAACCTTACACATAGAAACATAATTTTTACAAATCTACCCCATACAAGAATGCTTCCAAACTAATTTATGTAGCACTATATCTATTCATGTGCCTAATTATCTTCACTGATTATTTGCAGGTGTCAATGAATGAGAAACTAGGGAATGGGTCCACTGATTTATAATAAATATTGAAATGACTTGTAAAATGTATTATGAGGGTGCCACATGATGAAAAAAAGGGAAACATAAATATTTGTATAATGCTCACAATGCTTTTATACAACAGAGATTATAAACTGTGAAAACCACAGAACCTTTTCTGACCACTGGATAAAAGAAATCTGTGATGGAAGATGGTCTGAGATTATGAGGACTCACTTTCTTCCCTCATGAATAGAAAATACATTTACATTATGTCATGTGAAATTATTGAACAGCTGCTTGGAAAGAGAGAAAAACAAGAACACCAGCCTGCCAAAGGGATGCAGTGCCGACATGAGATCAGATGCACAGAGTAAACAGAAATGGCATTCAGGAAAGGTGATACGCAATCAAGTAAAGACCAAAGTGAGATGCTCTGACCTTATATTTAGCAGCCGTGCCAAATTAGCATAGCTGTGCAGTGTACTAGAAAATTAAGCGGAAAAAAAGGACAAAGTAAGTGTAAAATCAAAGCAGAAGTTGCACGTGTTTGGAATATCTGAAATAATTATGCTCTATTTCATATCCAGAGGGCTACACTGTGGTCAGCTCATCTTTTCCTGAGGAGCCACAGGTTCAAAAGAAAATACTATGAGCTTGACCTATACTAATTAAACAGAAGCAGTATCTTCTCTCTGGGTCTTGGCCTAGATGAGTCTGAGTGGTCTCAGGGTAAAGAGGTGACTTACAAAGAGGAACAAAGATCCTTAGCTGCATTCATTATGCTACCCTCATTTTCTTTGCTGCTCAGCCACAGTTCATTAACTCAGCAAGTTTTCTTTGCACGTAACTGCGAGAGACCAATGTACCCAGTTCAACATGTATGAACTCTTATTATTGGTCAGATAGCCACAAGCAAAGAAACAGTGAGGTAAATCAGTCCTTTGTGCTCTCTTACTCCACCAGGATGCTAATCATTTCTTGAGAGTATGTAAATGAATTTATTGGATGCCCTAAAGCTTCCCGAAGTAAGCTACTTGCAGAGGTAATTGATTCCGAGAGAGAGGAGGAGGAAGATTCATTCAATTTGTCTTTTATTCTCAACACTAAATCAAAGCTATTCAGACAGGTGAAAGAAAATCAAAGTCCTATTCTATTCCAGTAGATGACACCAAGTTCAAATCTGATCACAAACCTTCCCTAAGGAAAAGAACCAATGGCTATCTTTCTAACAAAAAGAAAAATATGCTAGCGATCCCTTAGCACACTGCAGCCTGTCCTCTTGCAGCTGGCTCCTATGGAAAAAATATCCATAATGAGTATAATCAGTTGTCTTTCCCAGCATCCTAACATGCAATGGAATCTGCAATAGGCCACCTATCAAGACAGCATGAACTTATTTTATGTGCCTAAATCTTATTTTTCAAGAAAGAGATCAACTAATCACAGTCAGTTTTTCTCAGCAGGAATCATAAGAATGATTTACACTTTAAAAGAAAAAAGACAATAACATTCTGGAACCAGATTTTCTAGGGGTCCACATTCTGGGGTCCCACTGGACAAATACATCCTCCAACAGCATCTGGTTCCTCATAAGTTTCTTTTTTCTTCACATTACTAGTGATTCCTCATGTGACTTTCAAGTGAGTTCAAAAGTAAAAGGAAATAAAAGCAGATCTATATTCTGTCTCTGCACTCCAACATCATTTATGTTGTAAGTAGAGCCAGAAAAACTTCATTGTCAAGACAAGGAAATACCGTAAAGTGGAATACCTTTTGTTTTCTTATCATTTTTCCAAGAACTATGACTTCTCTTTTCATATTCATGTCACTCATTAATTAAACAAGAATTTTACCTCTTGATTTTCTTTCTCCCTAAAGTCTGGGTTTTAGGAATATTCTGCTGGGTATGTCTGTCACAGGGTCCAAAATGCCCAACATCCTCCTCTAGCAGATGTGGTCCTGCCTGTGGACCTCTGCTCAGGGAAAGGGTGCTAGGTTGAACTTTGTGCATGGGTAACTCCTGAATAGATCAGCAGGGCTCCACCTACTCACCCCTGATGTTGCCTGTGGAAAAGTTCTTTTATATCAGTTAATGGCAATGAGCTGAGCTAATTAGACAATCTCTCCCTTGATATGGACTGAAGAACACAAAAATAATTGGACAATTCCAATTATTAGATGGAGAACGAGGAATGAAGAAAAAGACAATCCTTTTGAAAAAGTGCAGGCAGGTTAAGAGACAGCAAAAGAGAGAAGGAAAGAGCAATTCATGGAGCTACCCTGAATCTTGATCTCTTTCCTATTCTGATTTACACAAGTAATAAACTGTTATAATAAATTCTCCTTTTTGTAAACAACCTGTATGATTCTCTTTTCTCTCATGATCAAAATCATTTAACACAGCAAATCTATTAGTGGCACCTATAAATCAGGAAATTGAAAATAATGACACTTTATTTGGTACAGTCCTGTTCACTCTCTACTCCAATTCTTTTTCCATAAATAGTCCTATGGAAACCCTTAGGGCAGTGGTCCTCAACATATGGTTTCTGGAACAGCCATATCAGCATCACCTGGAAACATATTAGAAGTACAACTTTTTCCAGTTTTATTGGGAAATAATGGACTTACATCATTGTGTAAGTTTAAGGCATACAGCATATAATGTGAAATGATTACCACAATAGGTTCAGCTAACATCCATCTCTTCATGTAGATACAATAAAAAAAGAAGAAAAAATTAAAGGAAAAAAATTTTTCTCCCTGTGATAAGAACTCAGGATTTACTCTTTTAACAAATTTCCTATGTATCATACAGCAGTGTTAACTACAGTCATTATGTTGTATATTACATCCCTAATACTTATTTATCTTATAACTTAAGTTTGTACCTTTTGACAACCTTCCTTTAATCCCCCCTCCCCCCACCACCTGCCTCTGGTAGCTACATATCTGATCTCTTTTTCTATAAGTTTTGTTTGTTTGTTTCTGTTTTGCTCTGTTTTGTTTTGTTTGATTCCACATATAAGTGAAATCATACAGTATTTGACCTTCTCTGTCTGACTTCACATAATGCCTTCAAAGTCCATCCATGTTGTCACAAATAGTAGGATTTCTTAAGTTTGAATAATGTTCCATTGTGTATATATACACCACAACTAGAAAAGCAAATTCTTAAAGTGAACTGCACACCCGCTGAATCCACTGAATCATAAATTCTGTGGATGGGGTCCAGTGGTTTATCTTTTAGAAAGCTTTGCTAAGTATCCTGATACAAACTAAAATTTGAGGCAATACTACTACGGCACTGAAAATCATCAGGCTAGATCTTCTTTGAGTTCTATTCTATGTTTTAAAATAGAATATGGACTGAATTGCATAATGTTAAATGCTTCAAGAACTGGTTCAGTCAGTAGAAAATTTACTGAATAATACCTAGTGCAAGTCAGTGGATTAGGGTCAAGAAATCATGAAAATGAGTGAGATAATATTCACAGTCAGATGGAAGAGATTCTATTGAAAATAGAAGTATGTACCAAGTTTTAGTACATACATAAGAAGTCATTATACGTGTCAAGGAGATGGAATCTGAGCAGGGAAAAAGCAATTTCTATGCACATAGGAAACTTTTATATAATACATCACTTGGCAGCTTATAACATTTTTCCAGTAAATGATGGGATAATCTAGAGAGCAATTTCTCTATCCTGACACATGATTGCAGAACTAATATGGTATGTCCTTCCATCTTGAGCCAACTACTTTGTGTTTTGAATCAGAAGGGTTTAAAATAATATTGAGATCTAATAGGATTTGATAGCAGTACCTTTCTTACAAAACTAGTATATATTTAGAGTCTCAATCCTGACAAGACATTCTGTGGGGACTGCCTTCAAAATATACCCAAGAATCTACGTCTTATGTCTTACGACCTTAATTGCTATCACTCATGTCCTACTCACCGTTATCTCTCACCCAAAATTTATCTCCTTTTCCAGACTTGCTCTCCTTTAGTATATTCTCAACACAACAGCAACTGTTACGAGAATGTAAAACAGACTTTGCCCTTCCTCTCTCAAAACCCTCCAACGACTCTCCATCACAGAGTCAAAACCAATATCTTTACAATGGCCCATGTGAACAGACTTCTGTTTTCTCTTTAGTTAAATTATTAATTTTCCCTTTACTCACCCTGTTCATACTAGACTTTATTTCCTAAACATGTCAGTTGTATTCCCATCTCAGAGAAAGTCCTGTTCCCCCTACCTGGACTGTCCTTCCACAGATATCTGTAGAGCTCAGTCTCTTACTTTAGAACTTTGCTCCAAAGATGCTTTCTCAGGATTTCTCAGGCAATCTTACCAAAAGTCTCAACCCAACAATTACAGTATCCCTTCTATTATTTTATTTTTGTCATTGTCACCTATCAATATCTAACATAATACATATGTTGCTTATTTATCTTGAGTATGTCTGAGTTCCCACAAGAGAATGTAAACTCAATGAGGGCAAAAATATTCGACCCTTCTTCCACTGTTGTATCTTAGAACAGTGCCTGGCTATTGAAGACAAAAATATTTAAGAATGATTGGCATTAAAAGACTGCTCTACTTTGGTGTACCTCATAAGCTGGTACAGAGTATAAAGCAATTATATTCCAATAAAGAACTTTAAAAAAAAAGACTGCTCTATAAATCTGTCTCCAAAGATACGTTCCTTGATACCTTCCCATATATCCTGCCCCAGCCTAACACACACACACACACACACACGATTAAAAATGTACACTTCATCCCTCTTTAGAGATTCATAACTTACATTAATGTATGTATAGTAATGAGGAAAAGGATTTATGAATAAAATTTGCTTTACTTTTATTAACCCATTTTCCGAAACTCATTTGAAAATGAAGTTTCTCTTTTTTGTTTTACAGTTCAATGGTTTTTAATAAATTTCCGGAGTCATGGAACCATCACAAGTCAGTTTTAGAACATTTTCATCACCCCAATAAGATTCGTCTTGCCATTTACTATTAATCCCCATTAGGCCCCCACCATCACCACCCCGCTCAAACATCAGTCCATTCTCCATCTCTATAGATTTGCCTTTCCTGAACATTTCTTTTTTTTCATCTTCTACCTGCAAGTTTGTACCCTTTGACCAACACCTTAATATATCCAACTCCAGTCCTGGCAACCACCATTTGACTCTGTTTCTACAAGCTGACTTTGTTAGATTCCATATATAAAGTGGTATCAAACAGTATTCTCTAAGGCATCACCCATCATTGAGTTGATCTCCCTTTGTTATATAGCAACTTCCCACCGGCTATTTTACAGTTGGTAGTATATATATGTCTATGCTACTCTCACTTCGTCCCAGCTTCCCCTTCGCCCCCCATCCCCCCAACCTCGTGTCCTCCAGTCCATTCTCTGCATCTGCATCCTTATTCTTGTCTTGTCACTGGGTTCATCAGTACCACTTTTTTTTTGGTTTTTTTTTTTTTAATTCCTTATATATGAGTTAGCATACAATATTTGTTTTTCTCTTTCTGGCTTACTTCACTCTGTACGACAGACTCTAGGTCTATCCACCTCATTACATATAGCTCCATTTCATTCCTTTTTATAGCTGAGTAATATTCCATTGTATATATATGCCACATCTTCTTTATCCATTCATTTGTCAATGGGCATTGAGGTTGCTTCCATGTCCTAGCTATTGTAAATAGTGCTGCAATAAACTGTGATAGGGATTTAATTGATTTCCAGGTTATCTTCTTTCCTAACATCTGAATTTAAAGTTATTAATTTTTATCTAAAAATTTTTTACTTGCATGCAAGTTTTATATGTGATATTTTAATAATAATTTTCTTCAGAATATATGCTACTTTTTAATATTCATTTTTCTTTATGACATGGGTTGCCTAGGTAGAAACACACTAGGTAAATTATCAAGCCTCTAAGGATAGGCTCATTAAAATTTGGTTACTAATTTCTTTATTTTAAGCTCTTTATTGGAGTATAATTGCTTTACACTGTTGTGCCAGTTTCTGCTGTACAACAAAGTGAATCAGCTGTATGTACACATATATCCCCATATCCCCTCCCTCCCACGACTCCCTCTCCCTCTCCTAATCCCACCCCTCTAAGTCATCACCCATCATCAAGTTGATCTCCCTGTATTATGCAGCAGCTTCCCACTAGGTATCTATTTTACATTTGGTAGTGTATATATGTCAATAATTTCTAACAATCTCATCGTGATGAGAATACCTGCTCTCAAATTTCTGTTCCTTAAAATGTTGAGACTTGTATTATTGAACTGTTCTTAAAATTTTCCATGCATGCTTGGAAAAAAACAGTTTTGTAAAATTGAAAATTTGGGACTTAATTCATGGCCCAAGCTATGGTCCACTGTGAAAACATTTCAAGTATATTTGACTAATAAATATGTAATCTGATATTGTTGGGCAGATTATTCCACATATATAATAAATTAAATTTTGTTAATTTAAATATTTTTATTGTTACTGACTTTTGTGTTATAGTGTTATATGTTTCTGAGAGAGAAGAGTCTTAGATATCCCACTATAATCAACATATTTTTCCTTACATTTCCACATAGATTTAGATTTGTTACATACTCCTTATAAAATAATCCTTTTATCTTCAAGAATTTTTTTTCTCTTCATTTCTGGTAATGGTTTTTGCCTTGTTATCTATTATGTCTGATATTATTATAACTGTTTCAGGTTTCTTTTCATTAGTACTTGCATAGTACATTTTTTCATTACTTTTTTTCTTTTTAAAAGAATTTTATTGATATAATTGACATATAATAAAATGCATGTAAAGTATACAGTTTGATATTTTTTATTAGTCACCTATTTTATACATATTAATGTATATATGTCAATCCCAATCTCCCAATTCATCCCACCCCAACCCCCCCACCCACTTTCCCCCCTTGGTGTTCACATATTTGTTCTTTACATCGGTGTCTCCATCTCTGCCTTGCAAACTGGTTGATCTGTACCATTTTTCCAGATTCCACATATATGCATTAATATATGATATCTGCTTTTCTCTTTCTGACTCACTTCACTCTGTATGACAATCTCTATGTCCATCCATGGCTCTACAAATTACCCAATTTCGTTCCTTTTTATGGCTGAGTAATATTCCTTTGTGTATATGTACCTCATTATCTTTACTTTCAACCATTCTGTATTCTTATGTTTTAAAGGTGTCTTTGGTGAGCAGCATACAATTTTTTTTAATATAATCTGACAATCTTCAATTTTTACTTGAAGCAGTCAATTTACAATTAAGCAAATATGTATCTTAGTCTTCACTTTCTATTTATCCTAATTGTTGTTTGTTTTGGTATAAAAACACAAAAACTTATGACACTTTAACTCAGTTATCCCACTCAACTTGTATGCTATTACACAATTTTTAATTCTCCATATGTTTTATACAGTACTGGGCATTAACATATTTGTACAGTCAACGTGACTTTAGATTTTCTCATGTATTTACCCTTTCTATTGAATGTCACTGTTTTCTGTATCTACAAATGTCTTTTCATAGGAATCATTTTCCTTCTCCCTGAAAGCAATACCTCAACATTTCTATTAATGTAGTTTTATTAGCTACTAATTCTCTCAGATTTTAATGTTTAAAAATATATTTATGTTGCCTTGAAGTGATAGTCTTTGAAGGATATTTTTTTGGAATTTAGGTTTTCAGTCACTCCCATTTAGGACTTAAAGATACCATGTTATTGGCTTTTAGGTCCCGTTGTTTTAGTTGCAAAATTAGCCATTACATTGCTGATTATATTACATGCTCCTTTGAACATAATTTGCCATTTTTTTTACCTTTGGCTGCTTTAAATATAAGCCTTTATATTTGGTAGTTTTTCTATTCTTTCTAGATGTGGCTTTCTTGTAAGATATCCTGTTTAGAGTGAAGTAAGCCAGAAAGAGAGAAACAAATACCGTATGCTAACTCATATATATGGAATCTAAAAAAATGGTACTGATGAACTCAGTGACAGGGCAAAAATAAAGATGCAGATGTAGATAATGGACTTGAGGACACGGGGTTGGAGGGGGTGAGAAGGGGAAGCTGGGACAGAGTGAGAGAGTAGCATAGACATAGATACACTACCAAATATAAAATAGATAGCTAGTGGGAAGTTGCTGTATAACAAAGGGAGATCAACTCAATG
Organism: Hippopotamus amphibius kiboko; assembly: GCF_030028045.1. Taxonomy (NCBI): domain Eukaryota; kingdom Metazoa; phylum Chordata; class Mammalia; order Artiodactyla; family Hippopotamidae; genus Hippopotamus; species Hippopotamus amphibius. The sequence goes on along the minus strand of NC_080187.1, from coordinate 167,803,384 downwards.
ATGGGTGATGCTTTAGAGGGCCAGGACAGGGAGGGTGGGAGGGGATATGGGGATATATGTATAAATACAGCTGATTCACTTTGGTGTACCTCAAAAGCTGGTACAAGAGTGTAAAACAATTATATTCCAATAAAGAGCTTAAAAAAAAAGATATCCTGTTTAAGGTGATTAGGGCCCTCTCAATCTATGACTTGATATTCTTCATTAGTTTTGAAAGGTTCTCAGCTGTTATCTTGCTTCTGCTTCATTTTCTTTCTCCTTTTCTCCTAGGACTCTGATTATACGCATGTTAGAATCTTCCCGCAGGATCCTTTGTATCTTTCCATCTGTTTTCCACATTCATTTTCTATCCTTTATTCTCTCCATGTTTTATTCTGGAAAATTTCTTCTAAGCTACATTCAAGTTTATTAATTTTCCCTATAGCTATGCCTAATTTACTATTAAATCCATTCACTGAGTTCTCTATTTCAATAATAGTATTTTTCAGTTCTAATATTTTCACTTTCTTTTCACAGTTATCTGAAAATATTCTCAATCTTATCTTTTATTTAATTAAACATATTAAACACGGTTATTTTTAAATCTGTCTTTCTAGGTACTCTGTGAGTCTATTTGTATTATATGTTGTTTTTCTTGGTATACTCACAACTGATTGTCACTTCCTAAATTAGCTAATCTAGTGAGTTTTGATTAAGTCATAGGCATTGTATTTGAGAAATTGTGGCAATAACAAAGGCCTTGTAAGATATCATCTTTGTCCAGAAAGGAATCACATTTGCCTTTAACAGACAGGTCAGAAAATAGCAATGCAGGATACCTTGATCTGATTATATAGATTAAGATACTTTTAAACAGGGCTTTCTTCCCTGTGAGAGCAAGTGATTGATGATGTGCCTTTACTCCTAGGAGTCTACCTTTTAGAAGTGGAGACTGAAAGTTTATTGGTTTAACTAAGCTATCCCTTCTTGGTATGCCCTGAACTCCAATATTTTTGCCTCATTCCACAGATTCATTGAGGCTCAGGGTAGCTCTGCTCTACTTCTCAGGGTCACATATTCAGTAATCTGGCAGATTTCTCCAAGGGAAAAACTAACCTAAAAGTCAAACTAACCACTCTGGGTTTTCTTTTTCCTTTGGAATTTGTTGGCTTGTGAGTACTGAGATGTCATCACATTATAATCTATTTCTAGCTATCATTATTGAGAGGATTGAATCACATTTCCTAATCTTTCATTGCTGCAAATGAAAATTTTAAATACTTTTTAAAATCCAGATAAATTAATGCTGTATTTTCGACACAATAATACTTCCTGTAGTATGGCAAGCACTGATGATACATTATTTCTTATAAGTATTCCACTCCTGTTTCTGTGGTTTTTTTCTTTCATTCATCCTGTAAGCTTTGATCTGGCACTTTCTTACTTTAATAATATATGTGATTTTTTTCTTCTATTGAAATATAAGTTTCTGGAAGTTAAGCAACTTCCATTCAAAATTTGCACAAAGTTTTATAAATTGATGTGTGATAACACTAATGATTGACATATTCCATGCATGAATTAGACAGCAGCTTTGAGTGAATTTGAAATTTCTTTCATTTACTCCAAGGGATTTGATACTTTGACCTATCTTTAATTGGCATACTATATGTAACTGTATTGACTCTATTCAAGTGATGAACAAATGAACAGCTTTGAACAAATATGCACAGGAAGAAAGGTAGTTATATCATGACTGCTGTCTGAACAACAGTGATTAAAAAGAATTCTTATGTTAGAAAAGTTAAATTGTGAAAAAATTTGAAATACAGTATTTTTCATGGTATAGTCTGTGGAAATCAGTCTATCATTCATTTAATCATTGAACACATGTTTACAGAATGCCTAATCTGGATTAGAGAGAAGCATAGCCAGTGGAAATATAGGAAACAAAAACTCTCTTGAGGCACAGTTCTTGAATATTTGTATTTTTAAAAAGTTAATAAATTGATATTACTGTTGTTAGGCTTACAATGCACAGTTCTGTTCAACATTTTATTAGAACAGTTACCATGTCAAGAAATATGTTTAGATAAAAATTTAGAAAAATAATGTTGATAGAAAGTAGTCAGCTTTCAATTAAGCTGGAAGTTATGTTCTACAGTGATTTGAGTTTCAGGAAATCATATTAAATAAGATAGTGAGTAGGAATAAGTTTGAAACTTGTTAAGTAGTTAATCTCAAAAAGAGGTGACACTTTGGCCTAATTTTGGTTTCATCTGCATGGCTGTAACATAAAGCCTGAAGGACTATCCCTGTTCCAGCTCTACCCAGGCTAATCCTCTTATGTTACCCTTTGGGCACTGAATAAATTACAGCTAATCTACAAACAACAGGAGAATCTATGCAATTTCAGCTTTCAAAAGCAGAGAGAGAACATTTTTCTAGGGAGGTGACAAGTAAGGAATAATGAACACCAGTCTACAATGGATGATTTTTAAAGAAAGATGAAACTATATCTTTAGTCTACAACAATATGTCTTTGGAGGGGGGGGGGAACACTGAAGTACACGGTTTACTTGGTCATTGGTAAGTGTATCATATTCTGTTACTTAATACTTAAAATGTTAAAGGAAGATAAAAGTCCATCTCAGGGAAAGGAGTTAATTGACTGATACAGATATCACTGATGAAGGTGGGTATCAGAAATCTTCCTGAGATGGCAAAGATACGTCCACATTGAAAAGGAAAACTAGTTACATTTGACAACTGACATAGAAACTTTTCCAAACCCAGAAAAAAAGCCAAGTGTCCACCCCTGTTGGAATTGTTTAGGATCCTGGACGCCCCCCACATCTACCTCTGGCTCAGGGATTACTCAGCTAGTCATCAGGATTCAGTCATAAGATTTACTACGAACACTCTATAGGAATCCTAGGCTATAGGGACTGTCAACATTGTGGAATACGCCCTTTTCACATGTTTGTTAGTCATCTCTACTTCTTTCTTTTTTATCTTCTCTAAACTGCTTGTATCTATTCTTTGCCTACTTTCTAATGTGAGAGTTGGCTTTTTAATTTCTTGTTGAAGTGTTAGACCTCTTTATATTCTGAGAATGTTAAACGTATTCCTGATATGTAGTTGCAAATTATTTCCTTCATTTACTGTTAGCATTTTAATAATGCTTATGTTTTTGTTCATAATGTATTTTATGAATTTTCATTTTTTATATATCCACAACTAGTAATCACTTTCTTCACAATTTCTGCATTTGGTGTCTTACATAAATTTTTTTTTTCTACTGAGCTTATATAAATATTCATCTTTTTTTAAGCGAGATTTTTTTTTTTTTAAGTTTTGATGCTTTGTTTTATTTTTGGCTGTGCTGGGTCTTTGTTGCTGCACATGGGCTTTCTCTAGTTATGGGGAATGGGGGCTACTCTTTGTTGCGGTGCATGGGCTTCTCACTGTGGTGGCTTCTCTTGTTGCAGAGCACAGACTCTAGGGCACACAGGCTTCAGCAGTTGTGGCATGCAGGCTCAGTAGTTGCACCTCATGGGCTCTAGAGTACAGGCTCAGTAGTTGTGGCACATGGGCTTAGTTGCTCCATGGCATGTGGGATCTTCCCGGACCTGGGATCAAACCTGTGTCCCCTGCATTGGCAGGTGGATTCTTAACCACTGTGCCATTAGGGAAGTCCCAAGAGAGATAAATACTAACCTCAACTTTTTTTCAGAATGTTTTCTTAACTTATTTATATTTAACCTTTAAATCTATTTGAAATTGCTTTTTAATGAAATGAGGTTCTAATTTACTTCTTAAGGGTAGACTATTATCAGACAATTCTCTCATCTATGATATATAGCATAACCATTATAATATGGTAAATGCATTTCAGTTTCGTTTGGACTGTTCTGTTTTACTGTCTCATGAGTATATTAGCATGTTTTAAAAATCTGAAATTTTAGAAAAGTTTTAATATTTGATAATGAATATTAGACTTTCCTGTTAATTGTTTTTTTAACTGCTCTGTTGATGTATAATTGATATATATTGAACTGTACATATTTAAGGTGTAAAATTTGATGTTTGAAGTATATAAACATCCATAAAATCACAACCATAATGCCAATAATTAGGATATCCCTCATCCCCCTCCCCCAAATTCCCTCACGCCTCTTTGTAGTCCTTTCGTCTCCCCAGCCCAACCAGTCTTTACCCAATCTTTAGACAACACTTGATCTGTGTTTTCTCTGTCACAATAGATAAGCTTTGAATATTCTAGAACTTTATATAAAAGCAATCATTCAGAATATAGTATTTGTGATGGAGGTATCTCTTGCTCTTTTCACTTACCATAATCATGTTTAGCCTCATATACATTATTGCATAAATCAAGTTCATTATTTTTGCTGCATATTATTGTTCTATTTCTATACCACACTTTGTATATCCATTCACTTGTTGATGAATATTTGGACTGTTTCCAGTTTTTGACTGTTAGAAATAAAGCTGTTTTAATATCTATGTACAAGTATTTGTATGGATATATGATTTAATTTTCTTCTGTAAATACCTGGGAGAGAAAATGGCTGGATTATATGGTTCGTATATGTTTAACTTATTCAGAAACTGCTAAAATTATGTCCAAGGTGGTTTTACCATTTTACATTCCTATCATTGGTGTATATGTTCTTTGTGGAAGGATCTACTCAAATCTTTTGCTCAATTATTTTCTTGAGTTGTTTGCTTTCTTATTACTAAATTTTGAAAATTCCTTATATGTTCTGGATACAAGTCCTTTATTAGACATATTATATGCAAATATTTTTGTTCAGTTTGTGACTTGTTTGTATATTATCTTAACACTGTTTTTCACAGAGTGAACATTTTTAGTTTTAATGAAGTCTGAGAAATATTTGGGATTACTAATTTTTCTCATATGTTGTATCCCAGAGTTTTGTAGTTTGACATTTAGTTCTATGATGTATTTTGAGTTAATCTTTCAGTATAAATTCTGAATTATAGGTTAAGGTTTATTGCTTTGCATATGCAAGCCCAATTGTCCCAGCATCATTTGCTGGAATAAACAAACAAACAAAAAAAGCTATTCCTTCTCCATTGAATTAGATTTGCCTTTTGTCAAAAATTAAACATATATGTATGGATCTATTTTTGTTTAATCTATTTCTTTATATTGATAAATTTGTCTATCTACCCCAACACCTCAATGACTTTACTGAACCTTTATAATAAGACTTTAAAACAGGTAGTATAAGTCCTTCAACTTTATCCTTATTTTTTGAAACTCTTTTTGGCTATTCTAGGTCCTTTGCATTTTCACATAAATCTTACTATGAACTTGTCAATCCACACCACCACCACCCCCAAAAGCCTCCTGTGATTTTGACTGGGATTGAGTTAAGGAAAAATGACATCTTAATAGTATTGAGTCTTCTGATACATTTATTAAAAACAAGACAACACACCCCAAATGGAGTTATTTATGCTAAGCCCCCCATCACCAAACTGAGACTTAATTTCAGCTCTCCCAGAAATGGAATCTTGAACCAGGCAATCAGGAATCACCTGGTCAGCACTAGTTAGGTAATCTGCCTGATAAATTCCTGCCATCCTCTAAAATAAAGTGACTTTATCATAGCCAATTCCCTTTTTTGCCTATAATAACTTCTGTGTTCCCACTCCCTTCTGCCCACAAGTCTTTCATTTTGTAAAGCACCTCAGAGCTCCTTTCTGTCTGCTAGATTGGATGCTGCTTGATTCAAAAACTGTTGAATGAAGCCAATAAGATCTTTAACATTTACTCAGTTGAATTTTGTTTTTAACACGTTGCATATCTCTTTCCCCTTTTATTTAGATCTTCAACTTCTTTTAACATTATTTTGCAGATTTCACTGTACAGATCTTGAATATCTTTCCTTAAACTTATCCCAAAGATGTCATATTTTTGATGCTGGTATAAATAGTAATTTCCATTTCTATTTTTGAATGTTCCTAGTATATGGAGATAAAATTGATTTTTCTGTCTTGATCTTATATCTTGAAACCTTGCTAACATTATTCATTCTAGTAGATTTTTTGGTAGATTTTGTGGGATTTTCTGCACAGATGATCAACTATTCTGCAAGTAGAGATTTAGTTCTTGCTTTCAAATCTGGAGGAATTTTATTGATTTTTATTACCTTATTACACTGGCTAAAACTTCTAGTTCAATGTTGAACAGAAGTGAATAGAACAATTATTCTACACATTTCTAATTTTAGGTAAAAAATATTCAGTATTTTAGCATTGAGTATGATATTAATTATAAAATGTTTTTGGAGATGCCCTTGCTCAGATTCAGGATAATCCATTCCATTCTGAATTTGCTGAGAGATATTATTGGGAATAGATTTTTGAATTCTTCCCAAGTGCTTTTTCTGCATCTATTGGAACAGTCATATGTTTTGCTTTTTTCTTTAGCCTGTTTATATAGTGAATTACATGATAATAATTGTAATTTTGTTTCCATTTGCAGTTCTATCAATTTTTATTTATTTATTTGATGCTCTGTTGTGCGATGCATATCCATTTGGATTCTTATGTCTTCTTGAAGAATGTGACCACTCTATTATTATCCCTGGCAACATTTTTTGCTCCTAAATCTACTTGGTTTGATATTAATACAGCCACTCCTTCTTCTGATTAATATTAGAATGTAATATCTTTTTTCTATTTTACTTTACTTTTATTTCTGTCTTTATATTATATTGTCTCTTATCAACAGAATATTATCAATTTTTTTTTACAAAACTAACAATTTCATATTTTATTTTGTTTGTAGTTTTTACTGTTTATTTTAGGTTTTATGGTATTTATTTTTCACTTATCTCAAACTACTTTCAAGTAATATTTTTCACCCCATGTGTAAAAGAACCATGTAAATTTATTCTCCCATTTCCCAAACCCATATTTTATGCTATTGTTTTCAGACATTTTACTTCTACTTTGTTATAAGTTACACACTACGTTGCTATTATTTATTGACTTGGAGGATTAATTTTAAAAAGATAAACATTTAAGAAAAACTTGGGACTTCCCTGGTAGCACAGTAAATAAGACTCCATGCTTCCAATGCAGGAGGCCCGGGTTCGATCCCTGGTCAGGGGACTGGATCCTGCATGCCACAACTAAGGAGCCCACCTGCTGCAACTAAGACCCAGTGCAACCAAATAAATAAATAAAATAAATAAATAAAATACATTTAAAAAATCTGTTTTAGGTTTATCCATATATTCACAATTTCTGGTATTCTGTATTTGTTTGTGTAGAACAGCAAAGAATTACCCTATGATCCAACAATTCTACTCCTATACATAGCCCCCAAAATTGAAAATAGGTTTTCAAGCAAAAACTGTACACTGATGTTCACAACAGCAGTATACATAATAGCCAAAAGCTGAAAAAACCCAAATGTTAATCAACTAATAAATGGATAAACAAAACATTTATCCATAGAATGTGATATTGTTCAGTAGTAAAAAGAAATGAAGTGCTGATACAGACTACAACATGGATAAACCTTGAAAACACTATGCTAAGAGAAAGAAGACAAACAAGAAAGTCTATATATGATTATATAATTTAATTTATATGAAATGTCCAGAACAGGAAAATCCATAAAGACAGAAAGCAGGTCAGCGGCTGCCACAGGTTGGGAGAGATGGGAGAATGGGGAGTGAATGCTTAACACATGTGGATTTACTTTTGGGGTGATGAAATATTCTGAAACTAGACACTGATGATGGTTACAAAACATAGTGAATGTACTGAATAATACTGAATTGTACACTTTTAGGTGGTTAAAATGGTCAATTTTATGTTATATGTATTTTACAATAATACAAAAAAAAGCTTGATATCCTACTTTGGCTCTTCATATCATTATCCTCATTTTTTTCAAGAGCATGTTGGAATATAAATTAAAGAAACTATGCTATATTACTTTTCTCCATCCATTGAATCAGGTACCACTTAGTATCAGAGAATTTGTAAGGATAAATAATAACTTGAAGGTGCCTTGGCTATTTGCCTAATTTTACAAATGAAGACAAGTCAGGACTCCAGTCCCCTACATTAATACTATTTTCACTATTATAGAATCCTACTTCATAACAGCAAAAATATACATATGGAGATTATTTGCGTGATGGATAAATCTTTATAGACTGATTTCCAATTGCATTTGTTGTATTTATAAATTACATTTGTGATAGCTAAGTTAATAAATGAAAAGGGTGAAGAATAAAAGGGGGGAGTGCTTTGTAAATTTAGATAGGATAGATAAGATTAATACACATAGTATAAATTCATATAGTTTTTTCTAGAGGTGGGCTGAAATATATTCTCTAAGCCTTCCGGAATTCAAATAAAAGAAACTGGAGTAAAGATGCAATATGTGTGTGTGTGTGTGTGTGTGTGTGTATCTGTATTAATTATAATATGTGTATTAACAATTATAATACATATTAATATGTATTATATTATGTGTATAGACACATACATGGTATATAAGTGTTATATTAACATTTATAGTATATTGACATTTATTATGTTTTTAAGTATGTGTTTTGTATATAAATATGCCAAGAGGAACTATTAATGAAGTTGTGACTTGAAAAATGCTTTATCTTATAGACCCCACTAAAAGTTCCTGCGTAATATAAAGAACATAATCCATCATTCCCATTTTTTTCAATGTTTTCATTTCATGCTCTTTCATCCATCATTCTTATAATTTATGATTTATAGTGTTTTATAGTATTTTTTGTTACATATAGACCAATAGCATAACCAAAAGCAGCATTTATGTTTTACCAATTACTACATTTTTAGTATTGGTTTTATATATATATCTGATATTAATGTATTTATAATTACATAGATAAAATTGCATATTTCAATTCCCAGTGTTTTCTTTTTCATATAATATTCTAATATTCTAAGCATCCTCCACATAGGCATAGTCTCCTGAAACAATTTCTGATGATTGAATTATAGTCTACATACTGAATTTATGCTGTTACATAACCAATTTCCTATTGCTAGGTATTTAGTGATTGATTTCTTTCAATGTTTCAGTACTATACATAATACTGAGGTGACAACTCAGTAGCTTTTTCTTTTACTTCCTGAGGATAGAATACTGTCAAAGTGTATGTGCTTTTGTTGGTTTTCCATATATATATATTGTCAAATTTGTTTTCAAAAAGATTATGCTAATTTACAGCCCCAACAGCAAAGTTTGATATTTTCCATCTCTCCACATTATCTATAATATTGAATATTAATTTATTCAGTCCTCTAGCTTGATAGCTAAAATAATGAATGCATTTCTTTGGATACTATTGAGGCTTAGCATTTTTTGGTTTCATTAAATTTTCTTCCTTTAGCTTCTTTGGCTTTTATCTATTGTCTTTAGAGCCATCCCTTAACTGTATTATCAATACATATAACAGCACAATTTATTCTTTAATAGTTAGCTATTCAAATCTGGACATATGGTTCAAGTTCATTAAGAAATCCTCATTTATACATAGTAATAGGCACACTGAACTCGTAGATCAGAAAGTAACGTGAAGCAATCAGAAAGTAACTTTAATCCCTACGCTTGCCTCCCAACACATGCATTCAAAACCATTTTGTAAGGTGAACTGCTGCCTGCCATTTGGGTGATATTGTGCACAGATACCATTAACATTTCTGGTCACTCTTGGTTAATAAAAAGTCATTTTGTTTTTGTTGATGGTTTCCTTTTCTGTACAAAAGGTTTTAGGTTTTATTTATTTATTTTTGCTTTTATTTTAATTTATTTATTTTTGCTTTTATTTCTTTTACCTTAGGAGACAGATCCAAAAAAATATTGCTATGATTTACGTAAAAGAGTGTTCTGCTTACGTTTTTGTCTAGGAGTTTTATGCTTTCAGGCCTTACATACGGGTCTTTAATCCATTTTGAGCTTATTTTTGTGTATGGTGTGGGGTAATGTTTTGATCTAATAGTTTTACATTTAGCTGTCCAATTTTCCCAGCACTTTTTTTTTTATTGAAGTGTAGTTGATTTACAATGTTCTGTTAGTTTCTGCTGTACAGCAAAATGATTCAGTTATATATATATATATTCAGTTGTACGTATATATTCAGTTTTATATACACATATTCTTTTTCACATCCTTTTCCATTATGGTTTATTACAGAAATACTGCATATAGTTCCCTGTGGTATACAATAGGACCTTGTTGTCTATACATTGTATATATGGTAGTCTGCATCTGCTAGTCCCAGCACCACTTTTTGAAGAAACTGTCTTTTTTCCATTGTATATTATTGTCTCCTTTGTCATAGATTAATTTATCTTAGGTGGATAGGTTTATCTCTGGACTCTAATCTGTTTCAATGACCTATGTGTCTGCTTTTTGTGCCAAGAACATGCTGTTTTGATTACTGTAGCTTTATAGCACAGTCTGAAGTCAGGGTGGGTGATATCTCCAGCATTGTTTCTTTTTTATTCAAGATGGCTTAAGCAATTTGAGATCTTTTGTGGTTGCATATGTATTTTAGGATTATTTATCCTCTTTGTGTGAAAAATGTCATGGGTATTTTGATAGGGGTTGCATTAAACCTGTAGATTGCTTTGGGCAGTATGACCATTTTAACAATATGAATTCTTCCTATCTAAGAGCAGGAGACATACATTTATTTGTATTATCCTCCATTTCCTTCATCAGGGTTTTGAAATTTTCAAAGTGTAATTCTTTTACCTCTTTTGTTAAGCTTATTACTATGTATTTTATTCTTTTTGATGAGAGTCTAAATGGGATTTTTTTTCTTTCTTTTTCTGATACTTCATTATTAGTGTATAGAAATGCAACAGATTTCTGTATTAATCTTATATCCTACAACTTTGCTGAATTCATTTACTGGTTCTAATAGTTTTTGGATGGAGACTTAATGGTTTCCTATATAATGTTATCATGTCATCTACAAATAGTGACAGTTTTACCTCTTCCCTTACAATTTGGATGCCTTTTATTTATTTTTCTTATATGATTGCAGTGGCTAGGAATTCCAACACTATGTTAAATAGAAGTGGGAGAGTGAACATCCTTCTCGCATTCCTGAATTTAGAGAAAAGGCTTTCAGCTTTTTACCACTGAATATAATTTTGGCTGTGGGTTTGTCATAAATGGCCTTTATTATTTGAGATAAGTTCCTGCTATACCCACTTTGAGAGTTTTTATCATGAATGAATGTTGAACTTTGTCAAATGCTTTTTCTGCATCTATTGAGATGATCATGTAACTTTAATCCTTCCTTTTGTGAATGTTGTGTATCACACTGATTGATTTTTGAATGTTGAACCATTCTTGTGACCCTAGAATAAATCCAACTTGATCATGGTATATGGTGCTTTTTATATATTGTTGGATTCAGTTCACCAATATTTTGTCAAGGATTTTTGCACCTATATTCATCAAGGATATCAGCCTGTAATTTTCTTTTTCTGCTGTTTCTTTGTCTGGTTTTGCCATCAAGTTAGTGGTGGCCTCACAGAATGAATTTGGGAGTGTTCCATCTCTGGAATACTTTGAGAAGGATAAATATTAGCTCTTTATCTGTTTGGTAGAAATCCCCCATGAAGACATCTGGTCCAGGCTTTTGTCTGCTGGGATTTTTTAAAATTATAAATTCAATTTCATTACTAGTGATAGGTCTGTTCAAATCATTTGTTTCTTCTTAATTCAGTCTTCACGGGCTGTAAGTTTCTAAAAACTTATCCATTTCTTCTAGGCTGTTCAATTTGTTTGCATATAACTGTTTGTAGTATTCTTTTTTTTATTTGTTTATAATTTTTGAGTTAAAATTTGTATACAACAAAAGGCAAAAATTTTAAGGGTACCATTCAATGAGTTTTGACACTGCAACCCAAACCCATGTCAAGATAAAGAACATGATGTTCCTTCATGTACCTTTCCAGTAACCCCGTGTGCCAACCCCTCCCAGAGACAACCATTACTCTGATTTTGTTTTCAACTGTAGGTTAATTATGCCTTTTCAATCATAGGTTAATTAGGACTTCATGTAGATGGACTGATATGGTATTCATTATTTGAAGAAATTATTTTATTCCACATAATATTTTTGATGTTCATCCATATTGTAGTCTGTATTTATTCCACTATATGAATGAATATACCACAGTTTAATTATCCATTTCCCTACTGATAGACACATGGGGGCTGTTTCCAATTTTCAGGTATTATAAATAAAGCTGTTATACACATTCTTGTACATATGTTCTTGTGGGCATAGTTTTTAACTTTCTTGGACAAATACCTAGGAGTAGCATTGTTGAGTCATAGAATAGCTATAGGTTTCATTTTATAAAGACCTACCAGATCTTTTTGCAAAGGAGTCATACCATTTTATAGTCTCCCAGCAATATATGAGAGCTCTGGTTGCTCCAAAATCCTTGCCAACATTTGTTTTTCTTTGTTTTGTTTTTTAATTTTATTTTGAATGACTTTTATTGAGATATAATTGACATACAATAATGTAGTATTCTTTTATGATTTTTTGTATCTCTGTTATATCAGTTGTTTTTTCTCCTCTTTCACCTCTTATTTTATTTGTGCCCTCTCTTTTTCTTCTTGATGAGCCTGGCTAAAGGCTTATCAATTTTGTCTATCTTTTTAAAAAACTAGCTCTCGATTTCACTGATCTTTTCTATTGTTTTTTATCTCTTATTTATTTCCTCTCTGATCTTTATTATTTCCTTTCTTTTGCTGAATTTGGGCTTTATTTGTTCTTTTTTTAATTGTTTTAGGTGGGACATTAAGTTATTTGAGGTTTTTCTTATTTCTTGGGGAAGACCTGTACTGCTATAAACTTCTCTCTTTAAACTGTTTTTGCTGCATCCCATAGATTTTGGAGTGTTGTGTTTCCATTTTCTTTTGTCTTGAGATATTTTCTGACTTTCTCTTTGATTTCTTCATTGACCCATTGTTTTTTAGTAGTATGTCATTTGATCTTCACATATTCTTTTCCCATTTTTCTTCCTGTAGTTGATTTTTAGTTTTATACCATTGTGGCTGGAAAAAATGCTTTATATAATTTCTATCCTCTTAAACTTGTTGAGACTTGCTTTTTGGCCCAGCATGTTATCGATCCTGGCGAACATTCCATGTGCACTTGAAAAGAATGTGTATTCTGCTGTTTTTGAATGTACTGTCCTGTTGCTATCTAGCAAGTATAACTGGCCTATTGCATCATTTAAGATTATTGTTACCTTATTAACTTTCTGTCTGGATGATCTGTCCATTGATGTAAGTGGGGTGTTAAAGTCTCCAATTATTATTGTATTATTGTCAATTTCTCCTTTTAGTCTGTTAGTATTTGCTTTATATATTTAGGTACTCCTATATTGAGTGGGTATATGTCAATGAGTATAATACACTCTTCCTGTATTGATCCCCTTATCATTACATAATGTCCTTTTTTGTCTTTCTTCACGACCTTTGTTTTAAAGTCCATTTTGTCTGATATGAGTATTGCTTACCCCCACTTTCTTGCCATCTCCATTTGCATATGAGATATTCTTTTCCAATCCCTCACTTTAAGTCTGTGTGTGTCTTTCAGCCTGGAGTAAGTCTCTTGTAGGCAGCATACTGCAGATTCGTGGGGTTAATGGGATTGGAGATGGAGAGGTTAGAGCTGGCCCTGGGTGCAAGGCAGAACTTCTTCTTTGCTCAGTGGCTGTCACTACCCTGTCAGGGGTGGGCTCTGATCCCAAGTTGCTGGAGCAAAAGCCCTGAAGGTTGGGCTCCAGCTGGCTCTATTCTTTTTATATGTGTTTTTCCCTTTCCCTGCACCAGGATCTTTGCCCCAGAGGAGGGGAGTGCTGAAGTAAATGGGACTTGTGCACATACAGAGGCCTGATGTACTTCCTTTGTAGGCACGTGGCTCCACTCAGATGCAGCTCATAGTCAAGTCTTTTCCCCAGTCCTGACCACCCCAAATCCAGTGTCATGCTGTGGTGTAGAATGAGCAGGGCTGGAGTGTTCACTTAGCTTGGGCTGGGGTGCATGGCAAGACGGTCATGTAGCTGCTAGAGCAGAACTTTCTCTACCCTGCCTCAGGCACAAGCCAGTGTACACACAATCATGAGGCAGAATTTCAATGAAATAATTAAAAGTTTTTGAAATGTTTTATGCCTTATAATGTAAGGAACTATACTTACTCTAAAGAGCATCATAGCTCTGAGCCTCCATTGGTAAGACATTGCTATATTGCTAATCTAGACCTAATACTAGTCCAGGACCATCAGCACTAACAGCTCTGTCAATGCTACTACTCCATATATAATCTCATAATGATACCTTTGCATTTAACATAAACAAAAAAACAAAAATATTATGTACAACTTCTTTGAGGGTGAATGTGACATAAGAATACAGGTGTTTCTTATTGCTCTTGTGATTTGTGTTGATTATAAGCAATCATTTCCCTGGGGTAATGAAAAACAAGGGATCTGAGACTCATATAACTGCTTGGTTGAAATAAAAAAAAGTCTGGCTATGGTTTTATTGAGTATGGCAGGCCTGTCATATGGCAGTGTTGTTGAGCAGTGTGACTGGAATAAAAAACAACTAAGAGAAAGAGAAAAGCAAATATCGTATATTAACACATATATGCAGAATATAGAAAAATGGTACAAATCAACTGGTTTGCAAGGCAGAAACAGAGACACAGATGTAGAGAACAAACATATGGACACCAAGTGGGGAAAGCCAGGAGGGTTGGGGGGGAATGAATTGGGAGATTGGGATTGCCATATATACATTACTAATAAGAAAAAAAAAATTGTACACTCTAAAAAAAAAAAACAACTAAGAGAACTCACACTATCATTTAGATATTATCTTACGAGTGACTGTAGTTACTTGAATAAAATACTTGACATAAAATACATAAGTTTAGAGAGTATTGTTATATATAAAGACTTTCAATGCCTCATTCTTCTGGTTACTTAGTGAATGTTACAGGACTATGCATGTTTACAGATGAATGCTTATTCATCTACCAATCTCAAACTAAACCAAACTAAATGAAGCATTAAAATAAAATAAATTTTATTTCATCATAAATGTATCATTGCTGGCATGTTTTAAGCAAAGAAAGTCAATCTTTTATACTCATTAGCTACTCATGATGTGAATGAAAGAAATTTATCCACATAACTCCCCGCCACAACAAAAAACCACTTTATGTTGTCAGAAAAAGCCTAAATGTTTCTCTTTTGAGGTTTGTTCATCCTTTGTCACTTTAGTCAAAGAATGTCTTAGAAAACATTAATCTTAAAAATGAATTCAAACTTAAGGAAGTTATATCCACTCATTTACCATGTTCTCTGTTTCTTCTCATTTTCTACTAAAAACTAAAATTTACACAATAACCCTCTCCTTCTTCATTCCCACCCATTTGTCTGAGGAAAAGCTATCTACACAAATTTCAAGCTTATTGCCTACATACGCAGCAAAATAATATCTGGGAGTCCAGGTAAATAATAAAATGGCCTTTTATCAGCAATGGAAACCTGCATCCAGTTCTGAACTTAGCAACCAAAGTGAGAGGTGGAGAAGGAAATTACAGTATAGAAAAGCAAGTGAAAGGATAATAATCACATTCATGAAAAATAACAGAGACTAGAATTTTAGGTGTGTGAAGAAAATGTTGGGGGCTTACACACTAATGCAGTTTAAATACTAAGTTACTTTTAGAAAGAACTAAATGGAATTTTACATATCTATTGAGGAACAAAAAATGGTCAGAGGCATGATTCATAATCTGTAGAACAGGTGGACTCATAATGAGAACTGGAATTATTGACACAGGAGCAACTGGGAATTTATTGCTTAAAAAAGAAAATTCATTATTCTGAGGTGGATGTGCTTCTACCAATAGGAGGGAAGATGGAATATAAAATGATTCAAATCTAAATTTTTTCTCTCTATGCAGTTTGTTCCATGAACTTATATAATGTATTCACCTTTAAGAGCCCCACTGTGACTTTTTCTCTTGAAAACTCCTCCATTATATTTTAAGATCTACTTGCTCATCCAGCACTAAATATTCATTCCATATATATTACAGCATCTACTTTTATTTCAGTAGTAAATTAGTTTCCTATATAGAAAAGTAAGCTACTTGCAGGCAAAATTTTTTAAATGTACATAATATTCTTTTTTACTAACACAATTTTCTCAGCAAATGTCACAAGGAATTTTCAAATATCTTATTAAACATATAACATACCATCATTATTAAAATACCTAATGATCATGTCTTAAAATAAAATTCTAAAAAAAAGCAGTGTCACAACAATTCTTACAAAATCGTTTTCCTTGACACTTCCATCTCAATTATTACTATATTAAAATTTTTTTTCACTAGACTAAATCTTATATGGCCCTTCAAAGCCTATCCACTTAATAATTTTCTATTTTGGACATTAACACTTATTTAAGATCATTCATGCAGAATGGCAATACTCTGGTATTTTAAAAATCTTTGAAAGGTTAAAAATGTTCTTTTTAAATTTGACTTTCAAAAACTTTTTTAAGAAAAATTCAGTGACACCTAAGTTAAATAGAATTCAACTAAACATAACATCAAATCATGTCATCGTTTTCAAAGAAATAAAAGTATTTCTACAAATCACATTTAAAATCTAGCAATAATATGAACAATACAAGGTTTAGTTCAGGCTAAAATGAACTGCATAGACCTTGTCTATCTATAGAACACCATAATGAGAATTGATATTTAAATTGACAGCCTAAAAGCACAATAATTTCCTCCAAAATTAAACAATGCTTTTATTATCTTTACCTTATTACTCTTATTAAGGTTAAAAGTAGACTAATAAAATTTTGTAAAATTTAAAACATGAGAGTTTCTGACTAGAAAGCCCTCAACTCACCAGAAAATGAAATTTTAAAGAATATTTTATCCACTAAAAATTCTGAATAACTAAGCCTGTATTATATTAAAGTTCAGTTTAAAACCATCACAACTACAAGTTGTACTTCCATTGTAAGAATAAACCCTTGGTTCTTGAGTTCCAAATGCTGTTTTTTTTTCTTCCCTTTTATGCTTTGTAATTATTTTCAAAATTTTAGCTACCCTCATATAAGCCTAAGAAAGGCTACCAAACATGTTCATTAGATGGTCAGACCATAATACAGCTGTTCAGACCAAAAGCCAGCAGCAATGATACTTGGATAGGTCTAGGAAGACTCTCACTCACTTGGCTGGGCCACCTGCCTCTGGTCTCCCTTGACATCCTTGCCACAGTTGCTATGCTAAACACTAAAGAACAAAGAGCCCTTCTTCTGCTGTCTCCATTCTGTGTTTCTAATTTGTTGGTTATAATCTATTTTGGAACAAAACCAGATAATCAAGTCTCTTCAAACTGTGTCTTAAATAATTAGATTCATAATAAAAGTCTTAGGGTATTTCCCAAACTTATAAGCTATGAGCCAAATTCATGAGCTTTTCAACAATGTCTTTCCTGGCACCTCAGAGGTATTATTTCCTATTAACTTAACATGTTAAAGGTTTTTGGAAATGTTAAATTAATGATATCTGGAACAGAAGTTATTATTCTATGGGCTGCTTGTTCGTAGGCTGGTCAACTCCATAGACCTAGTTTCTGAGAGTGTCTTTCTAATTGAAAGTAAAAACCTCCAAATAAATAGGTTATCTATACTTAATTTATTAACAATATGTTTAGAGATATTAAATTCAAAAATTTGCTTAATCATGTTTTTGACTCGGAAGAAAAGCATAAAGAAAAACGTAACCATAGACTCTAAGTTAGAATAAAGGATGGAAAAATCACATGACAAAAAATGGCCCCATATTTGTATGATGTTCACTTTTACTCAAATTCAAGCTATCCATGTAAATGATCCAAAGTTGCAAACTATGCCACATGGCAAAGATCTGACCAACTCCTGAGCAGGCAACCAGCCAGCCCAGCAGATGGACATGAGAGGATCCAGCCTAGAATGCACTTGCTCCTTGCCCAGCAGCCGTGAAGTGTGTGTTAAGGCCATTATTCCCTGATGAAAAATCCAAAACATCTGTTTATTTGGGGCTGCTGTTTCACCAGATGGAAGTTTGTAACAACTACTAAAATAACCAATACTTGAATGGCCTTATAGATTATCAAAAAGAATCTTTTTTTGGCTGCATATTGAGATGAAGATAAGCAGTCTTATTTAGCACTTGTTTAGGATTTACTTCTCTAAGGCTCTCTAAAGATAATACAGAATACAACTTAATATTTATTTAGTGGCTTTCATTCATTAATATACTATTCTACTTTCATTAATATGACTGATTCCTTTCAGTTCTCAAAAACTATTGTTGGAAGTAAGCACAATAAAAGCCCGACGTAGCTGAATGCACATACCTCCTAGAGTGTTTCTCAAGTATGTTCAAATTATCCAGTGATTTTTGGGCCTACTAATTCACCAAATCCATTAAATTAAGCAAGAGTCCTCAGCTATAGCCACCTATATGTGCCCAGCTCCAAAATGTATGGTTATGACTACTGGGAAGATAAAGGAGGTTGGAAATCTATTAGGCCCCCCTGTGTGTAGGCCCCAATCAAATCTGGCCTTTTGCCCCACTGATAACAGATAACTCTATTGTCCTTGACTCTTTATTATTTTTAATATTTAAGTAAATGAAAAATACCTCATCCTTTAAGAAATGGTTTCCTGGATTGAACTAATAACTACAAACAGGTTCAGTCTTAATGTTTGGGGGTTACCATGATGTTATAAAATCCTTTCTTAGCTACTCAGTGATCTAGACTCTCTGTGTTTTATTTTGGTCTTGAGGTTATATGAGCCCACAGCAATTCTTTTCTTCCCACTAGCTGGTAAATGATTTGATGAGTGATAGTACAAAGCTAAAAAGGTTATTCACACATTTCAAAATTAGCAGCTGCCTGGAGTTGCTATCTGTGCTGTCCTCTCATTGCTTCAGTAATTATACTGCTGTACCTGTTAGATAAAATGAAGCTCTTCATGGAAAATTCAGCTCTTTTCCTCATAAATGAGGATCAACTATTCCAGTGTCAGACAATCTTTTTCCAGGTTCCTCATCCCAATGGCTAAGTGGCAGTATTAAGATGGTTAAGTATTAAGTATTAATTATTAACACTTAAGTATCAAATACTAATGAGGAAAGTGAGGAAGCGGAAAGGAGAAAAAGTAGAAAATGTAGAACCCCCTTTCCTCTTCCTTACAGCTACTACACCTCTGCTGCACACCCCTCACTCACTCGCACACAAAAAGCAACAGGACATGAATATTCAGGATTTATGTAGAGATCTGTGTTTATACTGATAACTTCACAGCTATTAACTGGGAGGTTTGCAAGAGCCTACCAGCTTTTTTGCCATGTGGATATTTCTAGACAGTGAATAGAATATTTATGAGACATTACAGAATCTGACAGTAAGACAGTAAGTCAACAAGTTACTGGATTTGGTAGGACTTAAGTAATGCCTACATTTCAAAGTGGAGGAGCTAGAACCTCAGGGTAGATAATGGTTTCTAGAGAGACCTCCAGAGATGACTTGAGAGGAATAAAGGAGAGATTCACATAGGATCCAGACAGCTAGGACTGTGAAAAGCTACTAATAATAGCATAGTTGGTGCAAAATGGCAACTATTTCAAGGGCAGATGTTTCAGACTGTGATGTGCAATGCTGATTAGCAAACGGTCAGCCTCTTCAGATCAGTTTATACTCAGAAACTAGCTAGACAGCTTTAAGTTCTAGGTAGGAGACTCAGGAATTCTGACAGAATTTGGCTAGACGTGAATGACTAGTAAACTTAATCCAGGCCCAAATTACTTTGGGATTGAGGAAGTTGTCTCAGGATAGAATCAGTCATAACTCTCTACTTAACAGTTGAAAAAGACAGATTAGCTGGTACAAAAACCTGAAATTAAATTCACTCCCTGGGGAGGTCAAGCTCTGAGCTAACAAGTTCAGGCAGAATTCAAGATCATCTGCCCAGTCATGAAGAACACATTATTCTAGTGCTATTATGACAGATAAGTATTTGGCCCAAGAGAATCTTAAAAAGAACCTGATGGGAGAGTTTTATATGGGACCATGAAAAATTTAAGAACACATCTTATTTAGAGATTCAAATATGCATTAATGTAGACATAAAATATTGACTCAGCAAGTGACAGTGGTCCAACTGTTACACTGAAGTTCAAGAATGGGCTCTATTCCTACAAAATAACCTGAAGAGGACAAGGCAGGGTTCACTAGATTGGCTTTCAGCCGAAGTGAAAACAAATAGAACAATACAGGACTCCAGAACTATGATACAAAACAGACACCAGGGGACTTAAAGCCAAATCCCACATTACTCAACTCTTCATAAATGTCTTGAAGCTAACACTTCTTGCACCTTGGGGGAGTAATCTCATTTGTTAGAAGTATATTACAAAGTCTGGAAATAAGACAAGATGGTGTCTAATATTAATAATCATCACCGCCATTATTATGAACAAAATTGTAGTCATAGGTGCACTTCATAAAACTTTTCCTATCATTTGAGTCAAGAAGCAATCATTGAGTCAAGAAGCAATCATTCATATTCAAAAGAAAAACTATAGTGGCCACTACAATACTGCATGAGTTTGTCACACATAATTAGAACACTCAATAGAGTTTGGAAAAAATAATGATTATGTACCAAAATATTTTTTAAATTTTCATGAACATTTAGACACAAAGAAAAGCAAGGTGTGACAACTCACTTTGTAAAAATATTCCTATTACTGAAAATACAACTCAGTGGTTCACTTTACAAAACATCAGTTTAAACCCACCTTTTAAAGAATTTGTGAATTGTACAATGTGAGATGCTTTTGATTTTACGCTTAGGTCACACAGAAATCCAGTCTTTTAAAATATTTATGTATAAATGAAATTTTAAAGAAAATCTCCAGTCTTGTATAATTTTCACAGTGAAAGGGATTCCAACTTGGGGTACTGTTCTATTACTATTGGACAGTAACTGCTTTTCCAAGTATAGTCTGATGGACAAATTAGAATATTACTATTTTGAATATTACTAGGTAATTGCTGAGAATAGGCTGATTTTCTACAGTAGGATCAATCTTATAAATTTCCCCACATACAAATCTCTTTGAGTACTTCTTTTTCCTCAGTGGTGGAGAATAACTCATTGGATAACTCATCTGATTGAACGTTTTTTCACCAGCTCTTCATTACACTACTGGGCTATTTGACTCTATAGTCTCAGTCCTAGATTCCAACACTGAATATCCTTCTTATATGATAGGTTCCTGAAGAAAACAGAAATCCAGTTTCCTGATAGCAGAAAATACTGTGTATATGTGTATATGTATGCATAAGGTATAAGCTTTACATATGTGGTGATTGTATGTTTACATACGTGTATACATTTCACTTGGTAATGGCTACATACCCACAAAGTGTAGGAGAATATCTTTGTGCAAACTCAGCCTAGTTATTTTTTTAATAAGCAGATTCACCGTTTTTCCCATCACTGGTGATGAGACTTCCTACAGAAAACTGACTTTGACACCATCAATGTAAACAATGTAGTACATTTCTTCAAATGGAATTCCTTGTACCCATCAATGACAGAATGTGTGAAAAATTTATTTCACAGCTCAGAGAATTTTTGTGTCACCTTGACTTTTATGTCTCCAGATTCTTTATTCTGCTTTTCAGATTGCTTTATTCCTATAAGCTTCTTGCACTCAGTAAATGAATTTAGTTTCTCGGTTAGGCTCAAGAGATCTATTCTTATAACCTTTTCTCATCTTATTTTAATGCCTTAGGGGTTGACTACACTTATTCAATGCTAAGGTATTATCAGGGGATTTTCACTTTTTCCAAGGGATATCAAGATGTGCATTTTATGAGATGTTAATAATACTAATGGGAATAACTACTATTTTATTACTCCAGAGCTTGTGTGGAGATTACATTGTATTGTACTTCTAATTGTTATTCTGAGTATAACCCTTGATTAAAAGTTTCCCTTTCATTTCACAATGTTGTTTTAGATATACAAATTGTGTTAATATTCTGTTACGCAGTTTTGTCAACATAATCAAGCTGAAGTGAATTATGATGATCCAACATGTATTCTTCCTTTATTCATCTAGTGTCTTTCCTTCTTGTTAGTTTTCTGAAACTTGGTGCCTTAAGAAGGTGAGCAAGATAAGGATTGAAGCTGCTGCTTATCTAATATAATTCGTTGGAAACTCTGATAAGTTTTGGTGAGTGTGGAAATTATTACCTATGGAAAAGAAAGTTTGAAAGTTATCAAATATACTTCTATTTATTATCCCTCAAATTTTTTCTCACTTCCATTGATAATTTATTTTCATTACTGTAAATTGAAAAGACTTTTCTTTTTTAATTACTATTTTAATAGTTACTATAACTTGGATACTTAGCAATTCTAACTCCTTGAATGTGAAATATATAATAGTTTTCAAGATTAAAGAAAACATTTTAATTTAAATATAATTTATGTTATACTTATCCTATTCTAACTGATGCTTGAATACATAAAAAACAAATAAAATCTAATTTTATCAGAACACTTTATAGATTATGATTCTTTATCCAAAATTAAATCATAGAAAATTATATTTACAATATAATTTTAGGAAAAGTTTTATAATATGCACTGTAGGAAAAACACATGCATCAAGAAAATGAGAAGACAAATCACAGACTGGGACAAAATAGTTGCAAATAAAGCATCTGAGAAAGGCCTATTATCCAAAATATACAAAGAATTCTAAAAACTCAACAATAAGAAAATGAACAATCCCATTTTTTAAAATGGGTGAAAGACTTGAACATATACCTCACCGCAGAAGATACAAAGATGTCAAGTAAGCATATGATATGAAAAGATGTTCGATACTACATGTCATTAGGAACTGTAAGTTAAAACAACAATGAGATACCACTACATACCTATTAGAATGGTCAAAATCCAGAACAATGAAAATACCACATGCTGGTGGGGATGTAGAGCAACAAGAACTCTCATTTGCTGCTGATGAGAATGCAAAATTGTATAGCCACTTTGGAAGACAGACTGGCAATTTCTTACAAAACTCAACATCCTCCTACTATATGATTCAGCAATTGCACTCCTTGGTATTTACCAAATAAATTGAAAATTTAGTTCTACCACCAAATCCGCACACAGATGTTTACAGCAGCTTTATTCACAATTGCCAAAACTTGAAAGCAATCAAGAAAGTCTTCCATAGATGAGTGGATGAATAAACTGCACTACATCCAGACAATGGAATAAGTGAAGCATAAATAAAGACATCCTCAGAAAAACAAAAATTAAGGGAATGTGTTGCCAGTAGACCTGCCTTGCAAGAAACACAAAAAGAAGTTTTGAGAGCATAAAAATGATATGAGTCAGAAACTTGATCTATGTAAAGAAAATAAGAGCACCAAAGATGGAATAAATGAAGATAAAATATAACTTTTATTTTTCATATTCTTAATTGACCTGACAGATAACAGTTTGTTCAAAATATAATAATAGCAATAATGTATTTGAATATATATATGCTTATGTATAAGTGAAATGAATAAAGAAATACAAGTGTTGGGAAGGAGATATTACAATTATTTTGTTATTTTAAGGTACTCACTCATAAAGTTCTATAGTGTTTTTTGAAAGTAGACTTGAATTAGTTGTAAATATACATTACAAACCCTATGGTGACCACTAAAAAGGTCAGTGGTGGGGAGTAGTACAACTAATATTTTAAGAAAGGAGAAAAAAATGGAATCATATAAAATGCTCAATTACAACCATGAAGGCAGAAAAAAAAAATAGAAGAGAAAAACAGAAACAAAGAAGAAAGGCAACAAATAAAAGATAGTAATAAATATGGGAGATAATAATTGTATTGTATGAGTAATCCTTTGAATGTCAGTAGTTTAATGCATCAATTAATAGAGATTGCCAAGTATATTAAAAAACAAGACCCAACTATGTGTTGCCTACAAGAAACCCACTTTACATATAAAGACACATATAGATTAAAAGTAAATAGATGAAGAAAGATGTACCATCTTGACATTAATCAAAAGAAAGTGGAGCAGTTATATTAATTTTAGACTGGGCAGGCTTCATACCAAAGAAAGTTATCAGGGATAAAGAGTGGCATTACACGGTGATAAAGGGGTCAGTTCTCCAATAAGACATAATGATACTTAATGTATACACAACTAACAGCAAAGCCTCAAAATACTAAGACAGAAACTGCTAAAATTATGTGGAGACACAAATGAATCCACTATTATAGTTGGAGACTTTAACGCCCTTCTATCAGAAATGGACAGAGTTAGCAGGCAGAAAATCAATAAGGACAATTTGAGCTCAACAATACCATCAATCAACTGGACATAATGGACATTTGTAGAGTACTTCATCCAACAACAGCAGAATACACATTCTTCTCAAGCTCACAAGGGACATCCATTAACATTCCTTAACTAATTTAAAATAATAGAAATCATACAATGTCTGCTCTCAGATTACAATAGAATTAAACCAGAAATTAAAAACAGAAGGATAGCTTAGAAAATTTCCAAATATTTGGAGATTAAACAATATGCTTCCAATAACATGTAAGTCAAAAAAAAAAGAAACCGCAAGAGGAATTTTTAAAAATATCATAAACCAAGTGAAAACAAACATCAGAATTTGCAGGATGCAGTGAAAGTAGTGCTTAGAGGGAAATTTATAGCATTGAATGTATGTATTAAAGAATAAGAAAGATCTAAAATCAATAATATAAACTTCTACCTTAGAAAACCAGTAAATAAAAGAGAATATTAAATCCAAAGTAAATAGAAGAAAAGAAATAGTAAAAATGAGAGCAGATGTCATTGAAATTGATAACAAAAAATCAGTAAAGAAAATCAATGAAACCAAAAGCTGGTCCCTTGAAAAGATCAATAAAGTAATAAGGCTCTATCAGCTTATCTAAGAAAAAAAAAGAGGGGGGGTACAAATTACTAATACTAGTAATGAAAGAAGGGATGCCACTACACATCATAAACATTAAAAGGATAATAGCAAATTCTATAAATAACTCTACACCCACAAATTTGATAACTCATATGAAATGTACCAATTTCTTGAATGATAGAGTCTGCCAAAACCTACACGTGAGGAAACAATCTGAATAGGACTCTATTAAAAAACTTAGTAACCTTAAAAAAAAACAAAAAACATCAGGCCCAAAATGGTTCACTGATGAATTCTACCACACTTTTACGAAAGAATTACAGCAAATCTCTACAATTACAGTGGTCCCTCAGGACCCAGGGGAATGGTTCCAGGACTGCCAAGAACATCAAAATGAGATGCTGAAGTCCCTCATATAAAATGGTGTAGTATTTTCATATAACTTACACATATCCTCCAGTACACATTAAATCATCTCTAGATTACTTATGATACCTAATACAATGTAAATGTTATGAACGGGTATACCTTGTTTTATTGTGCTTCACTTTATTGTACTTCGCAGGGACTGTGTTTTTTACAAATTGAATGTTTGTGGCAACCATGTATCGAACAAGACTATTGGCGGCATTTTTTCAA
This sequence comes from Hippopotamus amphibius kiboko, assembly GCF_030028045.1. Classification (NCBI taxonomy): domain Eukaryota; kingdom Metazoa; phylum Chordata; class Mammalia; order Artiodactyla; family Hippopotamidae; genus Hippopotamus; species Hippopotamus amphibius. The sequence goes on along the minus strand of NC_080187.1, from coordinate 167,777,592 downwards.
CAGCATTTGGTCACTTTTTATCTCTGTGTCACATTTTGGTTATTCTCACAATATTTCAAACTTTTCCATTGTTTTTCTATTCATTATGGTGATTTGTGATGTTATCTTTGTTGTTAGTATTGCAAAAAGATTATGCCTTGCTGAAGGATCAGATGATGGTTAATGTCTTTTAGCAATAAAGTATTTTTAATTAAGGTATGCACTTTTTAGATATAATGCTACTGCACAGTTAATAGACTACAGTATAAACATAACTTTTACCTGCACTGATAAACCAAAAAATTCACATGACGTGCTTCTTTGCTCTTTACAGCAATGGTCTGGAACGAAACCCACAATATCTTTGCGGTATGCTTTTAAATAGTTGTAAATGCAGTATAAATAGTGGCCTGTGTGTAGAAAGTTCAAGTTTTGCTTTGAGGAACTTTCTGCAATTTTTAAAAATAATTTTTATCTGCAGTTAGTTGAATCCACGGATGTAGAAACCACAGATACAGAGGTCAACTACATACACAATTCTCTGCTTCAGAAGACAGAAGCAGAGGGAATATAACCCAACTCATTCTATGGGGCCAGCATTACCCTAATACCAAAACTCAGGACAAAGACATAACAAGAAAATAAAACTATTGACCAACATCTCTCATGAACATGGATGAAAAAGTCCTCAACAAATATTAGAAAATTGAATTCAACAACATATAAAAAGGAATATAATACCACTACCAAGTGTGCTTTATCCTAGATATATAAGGCCAGCTCAACATTAAAATATCCATTAACGTAATTCATCACATTAACAAGCTGAAGAAGAGCAATCACATGATGATATCAGTTGATGCAGAAAAACCATTTGACAAAATCCAACACCTGTTCATGATAAAAATTCTCAGAAAAACAGAAATACAGAGAAACTTCCTCAACTTGTTAAGAAACACCTACAAAAAACCTAGCCTAACAGTTAATGGTGAGAAACAAGAAGCTTTCCCACTAATACCAGGAACAAAGCAGGATGTACCTTCTCACCACTGCTTTTCAACATTGCACTGGAAGTTCTAGTGAATGCAATAAGATAATAAAAGGAAATAAAATGTTTAATATTGGGAATAAAAAATGTGTCTTTAGTCACAGATGACATGCTTATCTATGTAAGAAATCCAAAAGAATCAACCAAAAAAAAAAAAAAAAAAACACACACCAAGAACTAGAACTTTATAGCAAAGTTGCAGGATGCAAGGTCAATAAGCAAAAGTCAATTCCTTTTCTATATACCAGCAATGAAAAAGTGGAAACTAAAATTTAAAAAATACCAAAAAAAAAAAAAGAAATACTTAGGTATAAATCTAACAAAATATGTACTTTGTCTATACAAGGACAACTACAATATCCTGATAAAGAAATCAAAGGAGAATTAAATAAATGGAGAGAGAGTTTAGTTCATGAATAAGAAGATTCAATTTTGTCGAGATATCTGTTTGCCCAATTTGATCAGTAGATCCAATGTAATCCCAATCAGAATTCATGCAAATAATTTTGTAAATATCAACAAAGTGATTCTAAAGTTTGTATCTAGAGTCAAATGACACATAAGATCCAACACAATATTGAAGGAGGACTGATGCTGTACAACTTCAAGACTTCCTACACATTAAAGTCATCAAGACAGTGATATGGGTGAAAGAACAGATAAATAGATCAATGGAACAGGGTACAGAGTTCAGAAATAGACTCACATAACTATAGTCAACTTATCTTTGATAAAGAAGCAAACAGAATACAATGTAGCAAAGACAATCTTTTCAACAAATGATCCTGGAACAACTGGCTATCCACATGCAAAAAAGAATGTAGGCACAGGTCTTACACTCGTCACAAAAATTAACTCAAAACAGATCACAGACTTAAACGTAAGATGCAAAATTATACAACTCCTAAAGGATAAATTAGGAGAAAATCTAAATGACTTTGGGTATGGTGATGACATTTTAGCTGCAATTCCAGAGGCACAAGCCACAAAAAGATAATTGATAATCTGATCTTTATTAAAATTAAAAATTTCTGCTCTGCAAAAGACAATATCAAGGGAAAGAGAAGATAAGAAGATACAAACTGGGAGATAATATTTGCAAAAGACACATGATAAAGGACAAAATATACAAGGAAATTTAAAAATTCAACAATTTGAAAACAAACAGTCTAATTAAAAAATTGAGCCAGACATTAAGAGACATGTCAACAAAGAAGATATACAGATGGCAAATAAGCATAAGAAAAGATGCCTCAAGTCATATGTTATTAGGGAAATGCAATTAAAACAACCATTAGATACCACTACCCACTTAACAGAATCGCCAAAATCTGGAATATTGATGACACCAAATGTTGATGAGAATGTGCAGCAACAGGAATTCTCATTCATTGTTGGTGGAAATGCAAATCCGACTGCAAAAATGTTAAAAAGAGCTTGGTACTTTTTATAAAACTAAAAATATTCTTACCATATAATCCAGCTATTGCATTCTTTGGCATTTATCCAGATGAATTGAAAACTTATGTCTACACATATACCTGTATATGGATATTTTTAGCAGCTTTATTATAACTGTCAAAATTTAGAAGCAACTAAGATGTCCGTCAGTAGGTGAATGGATAAACTATGGTACATACGGACAATAGAATATTATTCCACATGAAAAATAAATGAAGTGTCAAGCTATGAAGAGACATGGAGGAAGTTTAATGCATATTACTAAGTGAAAAAAGCCAGTCTGAAAAGACCACTTACTATATGATTCCAACTATATGACACTCTTGAAAAGTCAAAACTATGGAGACAATAGAAAGATCAGTGGTTGTCAGGGGTTAGAGGGGAGGGAGGGATAGCTAGGTAGAGCCGAGAGGGTTCTTCAGGCAGCTAACTATTTTGAATGAGACTACTATAGTAGATGCATGTCACTGTACGTTTGTCAAGTCCCATAGACTGGACAACACCAAAAGTGAACTCTAATGTAAATATGGACTTTGTGTCAGTGTAGGTTCATCAATTGTAACAAATGTACCACTCTGGTGTAGGATGTTGACAGCAGGGGAAGTTTGCATGTGTGGGGACAAGAGATATATAGGAACCCTCTCTGTTTTCTGATCAATTTTGCTGTGAACTTAAAACTACTCTGAAAAATAAAGTTTATTTATTAAAAAAAAACACATGCAATTATTCTTTAAACATTTTATCATCCCAATATGTCAATTATCATAAGAGACAAAGAAAAAAATTACTATTGGGAAACAATACAGATATACTAATTTATTTAATATGAAAGAAAATGCTCAGCATTATTTCATGTTTATCTATTAGTTTAAATATCACCATTGCCAGAAAGACCCTTGAACTCTTTTATAGGTTGAATTGTGTCTCCCCTATCCCCTCAAAAAAGAAACACTGAAACCCTAACCCTCCATAACTCAGAATATGACCTTATTTGAAAATAGGGTGATTGAAGATGTAATTAGTTAAAATGAGGTCACAGTGCAATAGAGTGGGCCTCTAATCAAATATATTTGGTGTCCTTATAAGATCTCCCTGTGAAGAAAGACACACACAGAGAAAAGGCCATGTGATGACAAAGGTAGACGTTGGAGTGATACATCTAGAAGCCAAGGAACACCAAAATTTGCCAGCAAACCACTAGAAATGAGGAAGAGGCAAGAAAGGATTCATCTATAGGTTAGAGAGGAAGCACAACCCTACCAACATTTGGATTTTGGACTTCTAACCTTCAAAACTATTGAGAAAATAAATTTGTGCTGTCTTACGCCACCCAGTTTGTGGTACCTTGTTATGACAGCCTAAGAAACTAATACTAGTGCAAGCAATTAGGAGTTTCTAGGTCATGTCTTTAAAGGGCCTTGTGGGTTACCTCTATTATGACACTTAGTTCATCATTTGGCTGTCTAATATTACCCCCACCAGATTGTATCATAGTAGAAGGAACATTCTAGGCAATTTTGCAGACCTTCTTTTATGTGGTGAATGAATGACTGAAACATCAAAGGAAAAAAGAAAAGGAAAAGTCTTTAGTAAGCCTGTTAAATAATAAGTAACATTTATCAAGGACTTATTTTGACCAAATCATTCTTCTAGAACTTAACTTCCATTATTTCATTCAATCTTCAAAGACACCTGAGTTTAATTTCTCTCGGAAATAAGGAGATGATTACTACTTTATTTCCATTTTACATGTTGGAAAATATGAAGCAAACTATATGCCCTGCAATGTTAGAGCATATAGTTTGCTTCATATTTTCTGATATGTAAATATAGGGACTTGAATCCAGACAGTGTGACTAGTGAGCCTGAGCTCTGAATGGCTGTATTATACAAATATAACACTCATTTTCTTATTCATTTTTCTGTCTTCTCTCTGCTAAATGTATGTTCCATGAGGGCAAGAATTTTTGTCTCATTTATTCACTGCTGTATCCTCAATAACTATATCAGTGCTTGACACCTAGTAGGTGCTCAATAAATATTCAATGAAAGAATTAATAAATTGATGCATAAATGAACAGTCTTGGAATGACTTTCTGAGATGAATCAATAGAAATCAAATACTTTAGAGCTAAACATGTTTGACAAGTATCATTGCCTCTGGAGGTTGTCCTATTATCTAAATATTCAAGATCCAGTCTGGTCAAAAGACTTGGATTCAAGGTGTATATCAGTTACTTAACTATGTGATCTTCAAAAAGTCATTTCACCATCTCTACAATCAGAATGTATATTTCATGGGATTGTGAGAATTAAATAAGATAACTGTATGTAATAGCTCTTGTAAATTATAAAATACCATATGTGTCATAACTCAATATTTTTAAGACATTTCCTTTCAGTAGTTTTAGTTAGTTAGTTCCCTTTCATGAAATACTTTCACTATCTTGGCGTACCTTTTTGGACAGGTAGTCGTCATAACATGAGGACGATCAGTTAACCAAAATGTGACTTATTCAGGAAGTCCTATCTGAGTGCAGTCCTGTAACTACACAGAATACCAGACAGCAAATAAAGTGATGATCTAGAAAACTCAATGGTAGCCACATTTTTTGATATTACACAATAGTCTAACTCAGCTTTATCTATTTCTCTTTTCTGACTAGAGTAAAATTTTTGAAAGAATTAACGAGTCAAAAGTACTCTGTGAGCAAATAACCCAATCCACAAATGGGCAGAAGACCTAAATAGACATTTCTCCAAAGAAGACATCCAGATGGCCAACAAACACATGAAAAGATGCTCAACATCACTCATCATCAGAGAAATGCAAGTCCAAGCCACAATGAGGTATCACCTCACACCAGTCAGAATGGCCATCATCACAAAATCTGGAAAGAACAAATGTTGGAGAGGGTGTGGAGAAAAGGGAACTCTCCTGCACTGTTGGTGGGACTGTAAGTTGGTACAGCTACTATGGAAAACAATTTGGAGGTTCCTTAAAAAACTAAAAAGAGAACTACCATATGATCCAGTAATCCCACTCCTGGGCATATACCCAAAGAAAACCATAATCCCAAAAGAAACTTGTACCATAATGTTCATTGCAGCACTATTTACAATAGCCAGGACATGGAAGCAACCTAAATGCCCATCAACAAATGAATGGATAAAGAAGATGTGGCATATATACAATGGAATATTACTCAGCTATAAAAAGGGATGAGATGGAGCTATATGTAATGAGGTGGATAGACCTAGAGTCTGTCATACAGAGTGAAGTAAGTCAGAAAGAGAAGGCAAATATTGTATGCTAACTCACATATACGGAATCTAAAAATGGTACTGATGAACTCAGTGACAAGAACAAGGATGCAGATACAGAGAATGGACTGGAGAACTCGAGGTATGGGAGGGGGCGGGGGGTGAAGGGGAAACTGAGACGAAGCGAGAGAGTAGCACAGACATATATATACTACCAACTGTAAAATAGATAGTCAGTGGGAAGTTGTTGTATAACAAAGGGAGTCCAACTCGAGGATGGAAGATGCCTTAGAGGACTGGGGCGGGGAGGGTGGGGGGTACTTGAGGGGGGGGAGTCAAGGAAGGGAGGGAATACGGGGATATGTGTATAAAAACAGATGATTGAACTTGGTGTACCCCAAAAAAAATAATAATAATAAAAAAAAGTACTCTGTGAAAAACAATTAGCCACTAACTTACAGAGTATATCAATTAGACTAGAAACGAGATATACAATTTATATTTTATAAAATTTTTTATTGTGAAAAATTTATTATAACCAAATAAAATATAATTAGCTACAATATCTATCTGCTAGGTTATGAAATTATTTATAATTATATCCAAACTGATCTAATATTTAAAGTCATATAGTGGAGAGAAGAACTTTGTTTTCAAATCCTGTCTGTATAACCTTCAGCAAATTAATTGACGTATTTGAAACTTAGCATCCTAATACTTTTAGTGTAAACGTAATGATACCTATCTTTCAGGGGGTTTGTAAAGATTATATAAGAAAGTATATGTTAATGCATCTATCATAGTAACTATCCTGTAGAAGACACCCAAAGATATTCCTTCCCCTTCCCTCTTATTTCCTGCCTCGTTCTTTTTTAACCTTTTATTTCAAATTTTAATTATACACTAGTGGGTTCATTTTTAAATGGTTTAGGTAACACTGTCTTAAGGTGAAAGAGGAATAAAACAAGATATTTGACTAAGAACACTTCATCTTCCTCACATTTATCTTGGCCACCCCCATCTCCAATCTTATAGTTTTCAAGTAAACTTAATAGTTACAAGCACTTTCACACACAATTATGTCATTACATGATCACAGCACTGTGAAGTATATTTAAATACAGAGATGAAGAAATCAAAATTCAAAAATTTAATAAGAGAAAGAACTGGCAGTGAAATGAATGAGAAAGAGAGGCAATGGGAAAAAAGTGCTACTACATAAAGACATGGTACTTTTTCAGAGAGACAGAACATCTGCCATCTTGTATGCTAGTTCTACACTTTAGGACCTTTAAATATGTAAAATAAATTCTAGGAATTAAGATCCTAAGTAGCAAAGTCTTGAACAAGATAAATGTTTAAGTCTCTTCTAAAACAAAATGGAGATGATTCTGGGTTGCTATAGTGGCTCCATGGGTTATTAGAGAGAGACACAGTTTCTAGCTATCTTACCATTCTTAGCACAAGAAGTTTCTTTTTAAAACAGTATCATAGTCTTAGATGACTGTCGAGTTCCAAAAATCCTGTCTGAATTCTGAGCACAGGTGGTTTGGGGAAGATGCCAGAATAGCACATATGCCAACTGTGTGACAACAGTCTTAACAAGCTTTCATTAGAGTATCACCCAATAAATTCTACTCATATTTTACTGTCCATTTTGAATTATAAGAGAAGCTGGAAAATTGTCATTTAACTGAACATACTGCTCTCCAGAATATATCAGACTCCTATTTCTAAGAAAAATTGTAAAATTGTTATTGTAAAGGCAAGAAGACTGCCTCTGAGGATTAACATTTATTTACTGGAAACCTGAGATATTGCAGGGCTTGAAATAGTGACATAAGAAACTTCCATCAAGCAGCATTAAGAGAAAGAATATGGGCTATCACCCCAATTAGCCAAGTCAGGTACTACATTTCATTGGTTTAGACTTCTTTCCATTACTGTGATTTATTATTCTCCACCATTGAAGCATCTTTAATGAAACTGACAGGAAAACTTCATTAACTTTCATTTAATTAACCTTCTCTGATAATTAATAAAAAATGTTTCTCCCTCCATTTATAATTTAATTACAGAGTTAGATAATAAAGTTCACTCTGGTTTTCATTATTCCACAGCAATACAATTCAGTTATTTATTAATTTCTAATAACATACATTTGTAACCAAGCTATAACTTTCAATGTTTCTAGACTCTGAATCAATGATTTAAAATTTTTCTTTCCTTGCTTGGTCTTTATCACATTATTCACTAACTACCTTTATCTCAGCAATATATTTATCTAATAATAACAATAGCAAAAATATTAATAATAATAGTAATAGCTATCACTTGTTACTTGCTTACTGTGTGCCAGATATTTTATCATTAATTTTTACAAAAACCTTGAGGGAGTACTATTATTTTTCTAATTACTATATAAATGAGGAAACTGAAGTTTAGAGCAGTTAGGTAATCTGCCCAGGGCCACGCATCTAGATAGAATTGGGACCCAGTTCTGAATATAGAAAGGCCAAAATTCTAAAACACCATATAACTGATCCTAAGTCCTGATGGCATTTAACCTGAACCCCAACTCTAGAACCACTACCTCCAGGTTTCTTTCAACATGAAAAATAATTATTGTCTAGGTCATATTGTCATATCTTATTATTTGTAGCATGCTAAAATATATTAAAACACCTGCAGACAAAGTCTATTATTTTTATAGTACACAGGTTAAAAGTAAAATTATAGAATAGTGTAAGGCAAAACAGCTGTAAATTTCATAATAACTGAGGAAATAATTAGGTCAGATTATTAAATCACAATATTTCCAAGCCAAAAATGGGAATATGCTTGAACATATTTGAAAAAAGTATTTTTGTAATTTTAATTTGTTCATATTAAATATTTTACAAAGTTATGGGTATTACTTATGCTTATCAGCACCCATATATATATATACATACATATATTTTTTTAACTTAAAGTAATCCATTCTTCTTTTTCTTTGTTTTTTTTAAAGCTCTTTATTGGAATATAATTGCTTTACACTGTTGTGCCAGTTTTTGCTGTACAACAAAGTGAATCAGCTGTATTTATACATATATCCCCATATCCCCTCCCTCCCTCCCTATCCTGGTCCTCCAAGGTATCACCCATCATTGAGTTGATCTCCCTGTGTTATGCAGCAGCCTCCCACTTGCTATCTATTTTACATTTGGTCGTGTATATATGTCTACTCTCTCACTTCCCCCCAGCTTCCCCTTCACCCCTTAACCCGTGTCAAGTCCATTCCCTACATACAACTGCACCTTTTACCCACATATTTTTAAGTAGAGCTTAATGGTATTAAGTAGTTATATTTTTAATTCATTTCAAAATATATCATCAGTCTTCTTATATCTTTGCTACTTCCATTCTTGAGTTATTTTGATATGTCAATCAGTAATCATATCATAAATGTCTTCTGAGCCTTTTCTTAATGTAACATCTGGATGGTAACTGCGCTGGATGGAAAAAGATTCTTGGATCACAATCATGTTTCATTCAAAGCTATAAAAACAGTATTTCATTTTTGTCTGTCATTTGCTATTTTAAAAAGTTCTGTCTGCCTTTATTTTACTTTCCTTTAAGTAACCTTATTTTTAATTCAGAATTTTTTACTAGTCTTTACTTTTGTTTGTGTATTTGTGTGCATGTGTGTGTTACATTCTTTTTCTTTTAATTGTAACACAGTGAACCCTGCCTGAAATCTATCTGGTCTTTGTGAGATTTGGAATATGTTTAATTGCTACTATTTTTCCCACTAATATTTTAAATTATAATTCCTGTTCCATATTCTCATTTTGCTTATGTAATAGATAATATTTATGATTATATCTTCATGACTTGTTCTCCATTGCCTACTATCTCTACTCTACACTTTTTTACTGTTTTTTCTCCATTTTCTACATATTTTAGAAGTTTCCCAGGTTTATTTGTGTATTATTAGTTTGCCATTTACTGCCCCAAATTTTAGTTTCTGCATTGTTGGCTTTGTTATTCTTTCATATAATCTAACTCTAGTTTCCTTTTATTTTGCTCTATTGTAGTATAAGAATAGGAAGGCAATGTGCATAGTGGTTAAGCCCAGAGATGCTGAAGCCATCTGCACTTACCAATTATATCCTATGGCAAGTTATTGAACTTTTCTGTATATCAGTTCCTCACTGATAGAGTAATAGTAATTTCCTCAGAGTAGTTTGGGGATAAGTGAATTAATATATGTAAAGTTATTAGAAGAATACCTGGCACATATTATTACTATATAAATACTTATTATTAATAAGTACAATGTACCCCAGTTTCTGAATAAAAATATCAGTGTTCATATTTAATATTTACTTATATTTCCTACAATAGCTATTCCTGAGGAAGACATTTTAAATAGGGTATTTAGAAATTGTTCTGCTTTTTTTTTTTAAGTTGGAGAATGTTTTTATTATGCCACATGAGTTAAGAAATTCACCTTGTATAAAGAGACTTCTAACCAACTTGCACATGTCATAAGGAAACCTGCTAAATTTGTTTATAAAATCAAACCCAGGATTAAGAATATATGGGGACTCTTGAATGAATTGGGAGATTGGGATGTCATATATACATTACTAATAAGGAAAAAAATACCAAATTGTACACTCTAAATATATGCAGTTTATTGTCCGTTAACTGTATCTCAATAAAAGTTCTTAAAAATAAAAAGAATATATGGAGACTCTTTATAGAAGGAGGAAATCTTATAGTTCTATCTCAGGCCCTACAATATCCATCCTCCTTTTTTAAATGCTCAGTGAAACCCCCTGCTTTCAAATGCCTAATGCATGTCGAGTGTTATTCCACATACTGATGCTCCTCTTTCTTGGAGTTTAAGTGTTGAAGTTTGGAGAAACAGATGATGATGGTGAAGATACATTTTCATCACTGATAAATAAGTGCTACAAAAAATATAAGACCAGGAAATGGAATATAGAGTGACTCTAGGGGCAGGGTTGACTACTTTAGAAAAGATAGTCATTAAAAATGTCTTAAAAAACATCAGTTGATGCAAGAACTGAATAACAAGAAGTAGTAAAATCATGGAAACATCTCTGAAGGGGACCTTTCAGTTTCTGACATGAAAATGAGCCTGCTGGGTTTACTAAAAGCAAAAGAAAGCCAGTATGGCTATAAAAACGGTTAAGGGGGAGACCTGACATGAGGTCAAGCAAGATGTAGGAAAGAAGAAATCATGTAGCAAATTGTAGATAAAAACAAAAGATTGTATTTTATTTTGAAAGCCTATGGGAAATGTGATGCAGGATAGAAACATTATGCCCACTATATGGAAATTTGATTATAAGTGCAAGTATGGAAACATATACAACCACTAAGAATATTATTGCAGTTGAAATAAGAGATGGTAATGCAGGTGCGTGATAACAGTACAAATGTTGTAGGATAAGTTATGAGCCAACAGAAACTTAAACAGAAGTGATATGTGAGGTAAAGAAAAGAGAGGAGTCAAGACTGACTCAAATAAATACACACATGCACACACATAGATACATACATATAATAGATACATGTATATATAAACAAGTATACATATGTACACACAAACAATTCTATTATGGGTATTCATGCTCCATTTTTTGAAATTCTGATCAAGCTCTATATTCTATAAGAGAACCTTAATACAGAGGTATAATAAAAGTCCAAGTTTGAGATGACTAAAACCTGAAATAGGGTCAAGAAAGGAAGAATTAAGAGTAAAATACAAATGCTAAAGGAACTAAGAAAAAAACCATGAGGAAGCAGTGATTGATTATATTGGGGATTGGTGAAGGTTGGTCAAATAGAAAAAAAATACTAAGTTTAAGCCAAGATTTAGAGGCTGTATGCTTTGAAGAATAGTGCTATCATTAAGAGAAACAGGCAAGCCAAGAGAGGGTGTCCGTCTGGGAGAGAAGGTCATGAGTCCTGTTACAGACATGTTGAGTAACAGAAAGGTAAGCAAGTGGAAATTCCTAGTGTTCTTTGGGGATGTGGTACCATCTCACAGGAGAGAATGAGATTATAGACATAGATTGGAGAGTATCTGCATAGAGGTGATGGCTGAAGCTATGCAAATAAATAAAGTCTCTATAGGAGAGAATAGAGGAAAGATGAGAGAACAAAGACAACATTTCTAAAAGTACTCTGCCTCTTCCCTTCCTGCTTCTTTTATGTGGTCATAAATATCTAAGAGTAAATAAAGGAGTACATATGGCATAGACTAGCCATTTTTGAAGCCTTGTTTCTAATTTCTGCTTAAAGTATAACTATGACCAAATTCATATTCTTTAGAAGCAAGGATAAAACAAGATATGTGAATGGATTTCTCTTGGTAATTTCAATATGGGCAAGCTGTGCTTTAGATTTTTCTTTTATTTAAGGCATTTATATTTAGTACACCTCCTTTGAAGTCCACTTCTCTGTGACAGCAACTTGTAAAGGGGGAACTAAATTGGTGTACAAAATTTGATATGAATCATTACTTTTTTCTTAAAACAAAAAGAAGTGAACATTTATGGTCTTTCAGAAGGAATTACAATATACATTCTTTATTGTAGTAAATTCAGGAGTTTTATATTAGCTTACCTTCTTCAACTGTTTTGTAAAAATGTTAGCTACCCCTCTTCAGATTTATGGTTTTCAGTAATACTGTCTTGATCTATCAAGAAAGATGGTGCTGGAAGAAATCAATAGAGATAATCTATCTTTTATGCTTCCTTATAGACTGAAATCTCTCAGATAATAAGCATTTACTATGTGGATCTCAAATAAAGTACATCAGACTCACTCATGATGCTTCTTAAAAATAGAGATTTTGGGGCTCTGGCCCCAGAGATCTTGACTCAGAGCTGGAGAAAGGCAGAAATCTGCATTTATGACAAGCATCCCAGTTGATGGACTACAGTCTACTAAACTCTGATTTTTACATCTTCACAGGTTGCCTAACATTGTATCCAATGACATAACTGAATAGATGATTTTGTTAAATCATCAATTTTGCAAAGATTTTCTGCTTTAGCTGGAGTGGGAGAGATTTAGGCTTGACTAAAGGCCTCTAGTTGAGTACCTTCTATAATTTACTTAAGATAGAAGTTATCATCCTGATATGCTCTTTAAGAGAGAGATACTAAATTACCTTCACCTTAATAGCACAACTCAACCTAACTTCTCATTCACATGACTCATTTTTTCAATCATTCATTAAATTTCTCAAAAATTTCCACTTTCATGATTATTATAATAGTTGCATAATTTTGTCATGGAATTACTTTTAACCCTTACCATACTGCTGTTCACAGGTGATTATATGTCTGATCGTATATTTTAAAGTTACAAACATGATAGAACACCTGGACAATGATTAGTCCCAAATGAATATTATTACCTATAATTCATTTTTGTTTAATTAAATCAAGTTTATATATAAAGTATTTGAGTAATAGCAATCTTTTATAATTAATATTCATAACCTTACCATTTACTACTAAAGATTTAGACTGTGGAGATTTTAAATCTTCCCTAGTTCTATAATATTCAATAATTATTACAGGGAATAGGTTGGAAAAAAGAGAATATCAGTCTCCTAGAAAACTTTTCCTTAAGGCTTTCTAAAAGTCTTTTTAGAAATCTATTCTTTCAAAATCATACCTCTCACAATGAAAACCAAATTGAAATAGTCCCTGGCAACTCTCTGAAGTTGTTAAGCAATGACGTGAGGAGAAGAGTGATTTTGGAGAGTCAGAGAAGCTTCTATTTGACATAACCTAAATTCATTTAGAGATGCTGTGAGTGAATAGTCGAATTTAACTGGGATTTGAAATTTAAAAAAAAAAAAGATACTGACTTTGAGCAAAGTTATTGAAGGATTTAATTCACACTTCCTCTTTGTGGTCTGCATGTTTCACCCCAAATTGAAGCCAGCCTACAAAATTTCTAATACACAAGAATAGTGCATTGAAATGGTAGACAATTGATCAGTTGTGCTTGAGATCTTTCAGAGCAACTGAAATGCATCCTGAAGGAGTCCTGCACAATTGCAAGTACACCTATGCTGCTAAGAATAATTCATTTGGGTCTAAACTTCATTCAGAGACTTTGAAAATATATTTTTTAAGCTCTTTATTGAAATATAATTGCTTTACACTCTTGTACCAGATTCTGAGGTATACCAAAGTGAATCAGCTGTATTTATACATATATTCCCATATCCCCGCCCTCCCGCGACTCCCTCCAGCTTTCCTTGTCCTGGTCCTCTACGGCATAACCCGTCATCAAGTTGAACTCCCTTTGTTATACAGCAACCTCACACTAGCTATCTATTTTACAGTTGGTAGTGTATATGTCTATGCTACTCTCTAATTTTGTCCCAGCTTCCCCTTCAGCCCCCACAGCCCCAACTCCGTGTCCTCCAGTCCATTCTCTGCATCTGCATCCTTATTCTTGCCCTGTCACTAGGTTCATCAATACCATTTATTTTCTTTAAGATTCCGTATATATGAGTTAGCATACAGTATTTGCTTTTCTCTTTCTGGCTTACTTCACTCTGTATGACAGACTCTACGTCTATCCACCTCATTACATATAGCTCCATTTCATTCCTTTTTATGGTTGAGTAATATTCCATTGTGTATATATATGCCACATCTTTTTTTTTTAGTTCAAGATTTAAAATGTATCTTTTTTTCATTTTATTTATTTATTATTTTTTTGAGGTACACCAAATTCAATCATCTGTATTTATACACATATCTCCGTATTCCCTCCCTCCCTCGGCTCCCCCCGACCCTCCCCATCCCAGTCTTCTAAGGCATCATCCATCCTCGAGTTGAACTCCCTTTGTTATACAGCAACTTCCCACTGGCTATCTATTTTACACTTGGTAGTATATATATGTCTATGCTACTCTCTCACTTCGTCTCAGTTTCCCCTTCACCCACCACCCCTCCAAGCCTTGAGTTCTCCAGTCCATTCTCTGCATTTGCGTCCTTGTTCTTGTCTTGTCACTGAGTTCATCAGTACCATTTTTAGATTCCGTATATGTGAGTTAGCATACAATATTTGTCCTTCTCTTTCTGACTTACTTCACTCTGTATGACAGACTCTAGGTCTATCCACCTCATTACATAAAGCTCCATCTCATCCCTTTTTATAGCTGAGTAATATTCCATTGTATATATATGCCACATCTTCTTTATCCATTCATTTGTTGATGGGCATTTAGGTTGCTTCCATGTCCTGGCTATTGTAAATAGTGCTGCAATGAACATTATGGTACAAGTTTCTTTTGGGATTATGGTTTTCTTTGGGTATATGCCCAGGAGTGGGATTACTGGATCATATGGTAGTTCTCTTTTTAGTTTTTTACGGAACCTCCAAATTGTTTTCCATAGTAGCTGTACCAACTTACATTCCCACCAACAGTGCAGGAGAGTTCCCTTTTCTCCACACCCTCTCCAACATTTGCTGTTTCTAGATTTTTTGATGATGGCCATTCTGATCGCTGTGAGGTGATACTTCATTGTGGCTTTGACTTGCATTTCTCTGATGATTAGTGACATTGAGCATCTTTTCATGTGTTTATTGGCCATCTGTATGTCTTCTTTGAAGAAATGTCTATTTAGGTGTCCCACCCATTTGTGGATTGGGTTATTTGCTTTTTTGATATTGAGCTGCATGAGGTGCTTGTATATTTTGGAGATGAATCCTTTGTCTGTTGCTTCGTTGACAAGTATTTTCTGCCATTCTGAGAGTTGTCTTCATGTCTTGTTTATGGTTTCTTTCACAGTGCAAAAGCTTTCAAGTTTCATTAGGTCCCATTTGTTTATTTTTCATTTTATTTCCATGATTCTAGGAGGTGGGTCAGAAAGGATCTTGCTTTGGTTTATGCCATACAGTGTTCTGCCTATGTTTTCCTTTAGGAGTTTTATGGTGTCGGGCCTTATATTTAGCTCTTTAATCCATTTTGAATTTATTTTCATCTATGGTGTTAGGAAGTGTTCTAATTTCATTCTTTTACATGTAGCTGTCCAATTTTCCCAGCACCACTTATTGAAGAGGCTGTCTTTTTTCCATTGTATCTTCTTGCCTTGTTTGTCAAAGATAAGGTGCCCATATGTGCTTGGGTTTACCTCTGAGTTCTCTATTCTGTTTCATTGATCTTCCTTTCCATTTTTGTGCCAGTACCATACTGTCTTGATCACTGTGGCCTTGTAGTATAGTTTGAAGCCAGGAAGCTTGATTCCACCAACTCTGTTTTTCCTTCTCAAGATTGCTTTGGCTATTTGGGGCCTTTTGCATTTCCATACAAAGCTTTGAGATTTATAGTTCTGTGAAAAATGCCATTGATAATTTCCTAGGGATTGCATTGAATCTGTAAATTGCTTTAGGTAGGATAGTCATGTTCACAATGTTGATTCTTCTAATCCAAGAACATGGTATGTCTTTCCATCTGTTTGTATCATCTTTGATTTCTTTCATCAGTGTCTTATAGTTTTCTGCATACAGGTCTTTTGCCTCCTTAGGCAGGTTTATTCCTAGGTATTTTATTCTTTTTGCTGCAATGGTAAATGGGAGACTTTCCTTAATTTCTCTCTCTGCTTTTTGTTGTTAGTGTATAGGAATGCAAGAGATTTCTGTGCATTAATTCTGTATCCTGCTACTTTACTAAAATCATCAATGAGTGCTAGCAGTTTTCTGGTAGAAGCTTTAGGGTTTTCTATGTATAATATGTCTTATACAAAGAGTGACAATTTTACTTCTTCTTTTCCAATTTGGATTCCTTTTCTTTCTTTTTCTTCTCTGATTGCTGTGGCTAAAACTTCGAAAACTATGTTGAATAAGAATGGTGAGAGTGGGCACCCTTGCCTTGTTCTTGTTCTTAGAGGGAATTCTTTCAGTTTTTCCCCATTTAGAATGATGTTGGCTTTTGGTTTGTCATATATGGCTTTTATTATGTTGAGGTAATTTCCTTCTATGCCCATTTTCTGGAAAGCTTTTATCATAAATGGATGTTGAATTTTGTCAAAAGCTTTTTCTGCATCTATTGAGATGATCATATGGTTTTTATCCTTCAGTTTGTTGGTATAATGTATCACAATGATTCATTTGTGTATATTGAAGAATCCTTGCATCCCAGGGATAACACCCACTTGATCATGGTGTATGATCTTTTTAATGTGCTGTTGGATTCTGTTAGCTAGTATTTTGTTGAGGATATTTGCATCTATATTCATCAGTGATATTGGCCTGTAATGTTCTTTTTTGAGACATCTTTGCCTGGTATTGCTATCAGGGTGATGGTGGCCTCGTAGAACGAGTTTGGGAATGTTCCTCCTCCTGCTATATTCTGGAAGCGTTTGAGAAGGATAGGTGTTAGCTCTTCTGTAAATGTTGGATAGAATTCCCCTGTGAAGCCATGTGGCCCTGGGCTTTTGTTTGTTGCGAGAGGTTTAATCACACTCCCAATTTCTGTGCTTGTGATTGGTGTGTTCATATGTTCTATTTCTTCCTGGTTCAGTCTTGGAAGATTGTATTTTTCTAAGTATTTATCCATTTCTTCCAGGTTATCCAATTTATTGGCATATAGTTGCTTGTAGTAGTCTCTCATGATCTTTTGTATTTCTGTGGTGTCCGTTGTAACTTGTCCTTTTTCATTTCTAATTCTGTTGATTTGTGTCATCTCCCTTTTTTTTCCTGATGAGTCTGGCTAATGGTTTATCAATTTTGTTTATCTTTTCAAAGAACCAGCTTTTAATTTCATTAATCTTTGCTATTGTTTCCTTCCTTTCTTTTTCATTTATTTCTGCTCTGATCTTTACAATTTCTTTCCTTCTGCTCACTTTGGGGCTTTTTTGTTCTTTCTCTAATTGTTTTAGATGTAAGGTTAGGTTGTTTATTCCAGATTTTTCTTGTTTCTTGAGGTAGAACTGTATTGCTATAAACTTTCCTCTTAGAACTGCTTTTGCTGTGTCCCATAGGTTTTGGGTTGTTGTGTTTTCATTGTCATTTGCTTCTAGATATTTTTTGATTTCCTCTTTGATTTCTTCAGTGATTTGTTGGTTGTTTAATGGCACATTGTTTAGCCTCCATGTGTCTGTATTTTTTACATTTTTTTCATGTAATTGATATGTAGTCTCATGGCATTGTGGTCAGAGAAGATGCTTGATATTATTTCAATTTCTTGACTTCACTGAGGATTGATTTGTGACCCAAGATGTGATCTATCCTGGAAAATGTTCTCTGTGTGCTTGAGAAGAAAGTGTATTCTGTAGTTTTTGGATGGAATGTCCTATAAACATCAGTTAAGTCAAGATGGTCTAATGTGTCATTTAAAGAGTGTGCGTCCTTATTTATTTTCTGTCTGGATGATCTGTCCATTGTAAGTGGGGTGCTAAAGTCTCCTACTATTATTGTGTTAATGTCGATTTTCCCTTTTATAGTTGTTAGCATTTGCCTTATGTATTGAGGTGCTACTATGTTGGGGGCATAGATATTTACAATTGTGATATGTTCTTCTTGGATGGATCCCTTGATCATTATGTAGTGTCCTTCCTTGTCTCTTGTAATAGTCTTTAAAGTCCAATTTGTCTGATATGAGTATTGCTACTCCAGCTTTCTTTTGACTTCCATTTGCATGGAATATCTTTTTCCATCCCTTTACTTTCAGTCTCTATGTGTCCCTTGGTCTGAAGTGTGTTTCTTGTAGGCAGCATATAGAAAGGTCTTGTTTTTGTATCCATTCAGCCAGTCTGTATCTTTTGGTTGGAGCATTTAATCCATTTACATTTAAGGTGATTATTGACATGTGTGTTCCTATTATTATTTCTTAATTGTTTTGGGTTTGTTTTTGTAGGTGTTTTCCTTCTCTTGTGTTTCCTACTTAGAAAAGTTCTTTCAGCAATTGTTGTAAAGCTGGTTTGGTGGTCCTGAATTCTCTTAACTTTTGCTTGTCTATAAAGCTTTTGATTTCTCCCTCAAATCTGAATGAGATTCTTGCTGGGTAGAGTATTCTTGGCTGTAGGTTTTTCTCTTTCAGGACTTTCAGTATATCCTGCCATTCCCTTCTGGCTTGCAGAGTTACTGCAGAAAGATCAGCTGTTATCCTTATGGGTTTTCCCTTATATGTTATTTGTTGCTTTTCTCTTGCTGCTTTTATTATTTTTTCTTTGTGTTTAATTGTCATTATTTTGATTAACATGTGCCTCAGTGTATTTCTCCTTGGGTTTATTCCGTATGGGACTCTTTGCGCTTCTTGGACTTGGTTAATTATTTCCTTTTCCATGTTGGGGGAGTTTTCCACTATAACCTCTTCAAATATTTTCTCAGACCCTTCCTTTTTTTCTTCTTCTTCTGGGATGCCTATGATTCTAATGTTGGTGTGCTTAATGTTGTCACCAAGGTCTCTGAGACTGTCTTCCATTCATTTTATTCTTTTTTCTTTTTCCTGCTCTGTGGCAGTTATTTCCCCCATTCTATCTTCCAACTTACTTATTCATTCTTCTGCCTCAGTTATTCTGCTGTTTATACCATAGAGTATTTTTATTTTCAGTTATTTTGTTGTCCATTACTATTTGTTTGCTCTTTAGTTCTTCTGAGTCCTTATTAACTGTTTCCTGTATTTTCTCTATTTTGTTATTGAGATTTTGTATCATATTTACTATCATTACTCTGAATTCTTTTTCAGGCAATTTTCCTATTTCCTCTTCATTTATTTGGTCTTGTGGGGGTTTTCCTGCTCCTTTGCCTGCATGGTGTTTGTTTTCTCGTTTTGTCTAATTTATAGGCTTCGCTGTCTCCTTTCCCTATGCTGCCTAGTAGTAATTCCTCTTGTTTCTGTCCTCTGCCCCCTGTGATGGGGTTAGTACAGTGTCTTGAGTAGGCTTCCTGGTGGGGGGGTCTGGTGTCTGCTTTCCAGTGTGTGGCTCTGTGTCTTTTCTCTCTGATGAGCAGGGCCGTGTCAGCTGGTGTATTTTAGGGTATCTGTGAGGTTAATATGGCTTTAGGTAGTCTGTGTGCTGATGGGTGGGTTTGTGTTCCTGTCTTGATTTTAGTTTGATGTGAGGTGTCCAGCACTGGCAGTTGCAGACAGTCGGACGAAGCCGGGTCTTTGACTGTGATACAGGGCTCCGTGAGAGTTCTCTGCAGTTAATCTTCCCGGTGTCTGAGGACTCCCTAGTAGTCTAGCATCCTGGATTCAGTGCTCCCTCCCCAGAGCCTCCTACTTGACTTCTGATGGAGTAGTCCAGACTTCAGAGGTTGCTTCTCCCAGTTATGTTGGGATCTTTGAAGTCCTTTCTGGTGTCTGAGGTTGTTTGCTGGTGTTCAGCTGGTTCTCTGTGGGAATTATTGCGTCTTTTGGTGTATTCCTCATGCATCTGTGGAGAGGGATGCATTTCACGTCCTTCTACTTCACTGACATGTTTCTTCTCTCTCTCCTGTCTTTTCTGTGAGCTCCAGCATTGGCCTAGGGTGGGGAAGGGAGGCTCCAAAGGGTGGACAGACCTGGAGGAAGGGCTGTCATCAGAGGGAGGTATCCTGGGGCTTGCTGAGCTGCTGTGCCGGAGTGGAGCAGAGGGACATACAGGGCACAGGAGGAAGGTTACTGGTGGCTGTGACCCCGCCCACAGTGACAGTGGGCCCACCATCCCTTGTTCTCTGCCTCCAGCCTTGTCACCTCTCCAACTGCCGCCACCACCACGGCAGAGCCACCTCGACATTGAATATTTATATAAAAATCTTACCCTCAGTCACTGCTTACTTCACTTCCAGAAGTTTTCATTGATGTTTATAAGAACAATACTCTTCAAAGAAATGCCTAGATTATATGGCCAGGGATAATATTTGAGCCACCTGTGTATGATATGCTATTTAATTTATTACCCAGTGTTGTCATGAAATTTATAGCCAAGTGAAACAGGAAGGGATTTTTTTTTTAATTTTTTTAGTTATATACATGGGTTCTTAGAACACTTCCCTTTTATTTATCAAAAAAGTTTTTCCATAAGAATACAGTAAAAAACCTAAACTTCATTCATGAAACATAATTAGAAAGTTTAATTATATAATTACAGGGCACCTAACATGGTATGTGATGGTAAACTGTAGATGTCTATAAGGATAACATATTATTTTGGAAATTTACACTTCATGCAGCTATAAAATATAAAGAGGTAAATAATCAATATGAAGAATTTATATCCATCTTTAATTATAATATAAAATAATTCTTTTATGATTGCTTTAAAAAACTTTGCCTGATTATTTAATCCTAGTGAAGAACATATTTATACATTATCTAGGATCCAGTTAAAAATCTGTGAAATACATTTTGCATAAAGAAATTGTTGAATTAATTTTATAGGATATGGGTAATAATTCTCACAATGAAAAAAAAAAAAACGGTTTTTCTCCTGATGACATATTATAAGTCTTCTTCCTTGACAGAAGTCTTAGTGTCTGCATGCAGGTCTCTTACTAGTCTGTCATAAAATGACATCAATCTCTAGACCCACAAACTGGCTCTCGTTCATATGGTACTGCCTCACAGCAATGCACCCTAATTAGTCAAGGTCATTTAAATACATTTTGCATGAAGCACCTAAAGCTCAATGTGCCATTTCATGTATTTATCAAATTACTAATCAATATGCTATACCTCAGTTACCACCAGGCCTTCGGCTACAAAAGAATGTTACATGAATTAAAATTGTCCAGGCTGTCATCTGCATAAACAAAATTAGTGTCTGCCATTATTTTTCATGATAGAGAGCCAAGGAACACATTCTAAATAAAAACAAACTGCCATCAGTATTTTACATAAGCTTAAAATACTTTATTTTAGACTTTAACAAAGCTAGTATTAAACTGGCTTCGATTTCACTTTTTCTCTCCAACATATTACTTCCACTCTGTTGGTAAAGTAATTTATTCCATCCTCTGTGGTGTGCTGGGATCTTATTTGCCAGCATATTTATCTTCCCTGCCACTGCACTGTCATTCATCTGCAATCTCCACAAAGGACCAGAGCTGTGCAGAATTGCAATTAGGATTGATTCAACTAAATCCAGGCCACAGAACTGATGCTGACAGGGTGACCTCAAGAGAATTTAAGATGCTAGGTTAGAACACGCGTGTGTGTGTGCACATGCACACACACACACACACACACACACACACACAGAGTTCCAAGATTCATTAGTTTTTCCATGTACTTTTAAATTTTTGGACCAGAATAGATTTTTTTTTAAATGTTGGTACTATGATGAAAAACTCAACTGCTTCTCAGCAATTTTGAAAACCTAAAAAGAAAAATTTCTTGGAAATCTCTATTTTGAGTTTTAAAGGGCAGTTTGTAGAGAACAGAAATCTAATTTCCAGTGAGGTTGTATGTCTTGAGCTTTCTCTTCGATCTATGTGGAAGTGAAATAGGATGAAAAGCAATACAGATAAAGTTGCTCTGTTCTCACATTCTTGTGACAGATCTTCAGCAGTTCCATCATAATCACCAAAAGAGCATCACCTGGGTGTCAGCTAAATGGTGTACTAATAGAATATCCTAAATGATTCTTGGTTGAGTGGGGCAGCTTTGTTTTGTTTGTTTCTTGGTTTCAAAAGGCAGTAGTTTCAAGCACAAGCCATAACCTAAGAGTTTCCCTGACCTATCATATATAACAAATCTTATCAATCCTGAGGTTCTGCACTTTACATTAGGAGTCATCTATTATAGATGACCTGTCCTCATTCTTGTTACATAGTAGAAGGAAGGAAAGTTTGCCATCAGGGAATGAGTCAAACTTACTCTGTAAAGTAGAAAGGAAATTGGAAAAGGATAATAACAGTAGCTGAGTAATCTTCTCTAAGTAGATTTTCTTTACATTTTCTCTAGGGAGACTCAATTTTGCTCTCCCAAAGGGATAATGTTGGATGGGTAAGAACAATCTGATTTAATCTAATAAGGGAAATGAGAACACTGCAGAAAGCAAAATTCAATAAAGGAAAATCAAACTGAGCAAAAGAGAAGATTATGCAGTTTGGTTAATAGAATAGGGGATGAGGTGTCAAAACTTCCTCATTCTTTTTCCTGCTTAACCAAATCACTTCAAGAAAAAGGGTCAGAAAAAAAAAAGATCTCCCTTCCCAATATAGTGAAATTCTATCAAAAAAGTGTCATAATGGGCATTAAGATTTTAAGTTTTTTAAAAAGTTCACTGAAATTAATCTTGTGAGAAAAATGATAACGAATTCCATTCTCCATCCATGAAGATTCTCCACACACAGATTTTTACCTTCTTATAGAATAAACTATAATAAACAGTCTACGCTCTTTCTATCCTGGATCAAGAAAACACCTGAAATGGCAGCTGATGCTTTCACTGTAATTCTCAGAATTGTCCATAAGAATGCAAGAAGGAGAAAGTAAAGTTTCATCCAGTATCACGAAGACTCTTTTGGAGTGAGTTTACTGAAATCTTAGTTCATAGACTTTTAAGTAACGGACAAACTTTACAATTTATCTCTCACATTCACAACAGTATCACACATGTAAATTGGAGAAATAATGAGGTAGATTGTCTATAGCTATATTGCTATCCATATTAATTGAAAACCATGGTACTACTATCATCATACTGCCTTTCATATTTGATTACCACCAATCAGAAAAAAAGTCTTGTAAATACATGAAGACTTTTGTCCATATTATTGATCCCTTGATATCTAAAGTAGCAAGAGAAGGAAAGTATAAAGCATTAGTAAGGGTTCTAAGAATTCATAGTAGCAGTTGAAGTATTATGAACCTACTTACAAAGAAAACTATTTCACCTTTCTAACTATTAAACTGCTCTTACAAAATATTCAGAACCTCCAAGAGAAATGAAATTATAGAGTAGTTATGACATTCAGCCAGCTAATTAGCAAGAGGGAAAGAAAAAGTCTTCATGAAGTGGCACGTAGGGCACTGTACAATCTAACTTTGATTCTAAGTTTTACATCACAGAAGCTAAGTTTTATCACCATGGGGTGGTTTTTTTGTTTAAGCTCTTTATTGGAATATAATTACTTTACACTATTATGCCAGCTTTTGCTGTACAACAAAATGAATCAGCTGTATTTACACATATATTCCCATATCCCCTCCTTCCCATGATTCCTTCCCATCCTCCCTATCCCAATCCTTTAATTTATCACCAATCTCGAGTTGATCTCCCTGTGTTATGCAGCAGCTTCCCACTAGCTATCTATTTTACATTTGGTAGTGTATATATGTCAATGTTACTCTCTCACTGCGTCCCAGGTTCCCCTTCGTGCCGCCCCGCCCCGTCTCCTCAAGTCCATTCTTCATATCTGCATCGTTATTCTTGCCTTGTCACTGGGTTCATCAGTACCATTTTTTAGGTTCCACAAATATGAGTTAGCATACGGTATTTGTTTTTCTCTTTTTGGCTTACTTCACTCTGTATGACAGACTCTAGGTCTATCCACATCACTACAAATATCTCAATTTCATTCCTTTTTATGGCTGAGTAATATTCCGTTGTATATATGTGCCACATCTTCTTTATCCATTCATTTGTTGATGGGCATTTAGGTTGCTTCCATGTCCTGGCTATTGTAAATAGTGCTGCAATGAACATTATGGTACATGTTTCTTTTGGGATTATGGTTTTCTCTGGGTATATGCCCAGTAGTGGGATTACTGGATCATATGGTAGTTCTCTTTTTAGTTTTTTAAGGAACCTTCAAACTGTTTTCCATAGTAGCTGTACCAGCTCACATTCCCACCAACAGTGCAGGAGGGTTCCCCTTTCTCCACACCCTCTCCAACATTTATTGTTTCTAGATTTTTTGATGATGGCCATTCTGACCAGTGTGAGGTGATACCTCACTGTGGTTCTGACTTGCATTTCTCTAATAATTAGTGATGTTAAGCATCTTTTCATGATGTTTGTTAGCCATCTGCATGTCTTCTTTGGAGAAATGTCTATTTAGATCTTCCACCCATTTGTGGGTGGGGTTATTTGCTTTTTTGATATTGAGCTGCATGAGCTGCTTGTATATTTTGGAGATTAATCCTTTGTCCGTTGCTTTGTTGGCAAGTATTTTCTCCCATTCTGAGGGTTGTCTTCTTGTCTTATGGTTTCTTTCACTGTGCAAAAGCTTTTAAGTTTCATTAAGTCCCATTTGTTTATTTTTGTTTTTATTTCCATTATTCTAGGAGGTGGGTTCAAAAGGATCTTGCTTTGATGGATGTCATAGAGTGTTCTGCCTATGTTTTCCTCTAAGAGTTTTATAGTGTCTGGCCTTACGTTTAGGTCTTTAATCCATTTTGAGTTTATTTTTGTGTATGGTGTTAGGAAGTGTTCTAATTTCATTCTTTTACATGTAGCTGTCCAATTCTCCCAGCACCACTTATTGAAGAGGCTATTTTTACTCCATTGTATCTTCTTGCCTCCTTTGTCAAAGATAAGGTGCCCATATGTGCATGGGTTTATCCATGAGGTGGTTTTGAATGTAGGTAAGTGAGTCACATTAACCAAACTTCCAAAATATTGATTCATACACCTGAGTGCTACATTTTTTTTCACTGAGAATATGGAATACATGTCTAGATACCAAAATGCATGAACTTATTTTTTACAACACTATTCTAAAAATTAAGACAGCTGAAAAAAAAAACTTAGAAGTATAAAGTAGTTATGTATGTGAGAAGTCAGGACAAAAGGCAGTCTAATCATTTTGCCTGCTATTTGGTCCCATCTATGATAAAGCCTGAAGAATGTTTAATGGTAGTGTCGATCAGATACAGGAGCTGAATAAATGCTGAAAAGATCTTACTATGCACTTCCAATATTTCTTATTACTCAACAATATCTTCTGTCATTCAAACACTTCCATATAAAGGACATGTTTTCATTATAGATTATTTTTTTTATTAATTACACTTCAAGCATTGCCTTTTTTCACAGACATACTTTAAATCCCTCAGGAGATTAAAGTGGAATCTCTAGTCTAATCCAATCACAAATATGAATTACTTTATGGATTTTTTTATGCTTCAAAAGCTTTTCATAGGTGGCTAATCTTATCCACTTTATGTTAAATGTTTTTTTACTTTTATCTTCTCATATACTTTTTAAATTGTGGCTGTTTAGGCTATTAAAACCTACAGACTGCTGCTATACACTGGATGACTGCAAGTATTATTTGTAGAGATAGAATTAAAACTCCATAAAAAAGTTCTTATGTATCAGCAGCTTTTTAAATAGCATCTATTATTTTATTATTGACTATAAAGGAAACTCATGTTATATAAGTTTAGACATTTTCATCTGTAGATAACAGAAAATCCATCTTAAACTGGCTTATATAATGAGTATTTCTTATTTCACATAGCAATAACTGCAGAGCAAGTATGATTCCAAGGCTGGTTTCTTCACTGGTTCAGTGACATCATCAGGAGCCTATGTACTTATGATATTTCAGCTCAACCAACCTCAGTATCAGTGCTCTTCTGCCAGATAGGTAGGTAGGTACAGAGAGAGAGAGAGAGAGAGAGAGAGAGAGACAGGGAGACCTGGAACAACTTGCAACATATCAATAGCCAACCATGAAAATGTCTATTCCTTCCTGCTCATTATTTTATAAGAGCAAGGATATCTTTTTTTGTTTGTTTTAGAAGTTACTTTAGGTTAAATTCAAAAAATATCAAAAGATAATACATTCATACTATGACAAACTCAAAATATAGTGAAAAGTATGTCCCATCCCACTCACCCCCCCACCCCAACTCCTAGTCAAGCAGGTTTTGTTCCTAAAGAAAATATTTGATACCAGTTTCTTGGGAATGTTTCTGTGTTTTTTTGTTTGTTTTGTTTTGTTTTTTATCTTTATTGGAGTATAATAGCTCTACACTGTTGTGCCAGTTTCCACTGAACAACAAAGCAAATCAGTTGTATTTATACATGTATCCCCATATCCCCTCCCTCCCTCTTGAGCCTCCCTCCCTATCCCACTAGGTCATCAGCAATCATCGAGTTGATCTCCCTGCATTAGGCAGTTGCTTCCCACTAAGAGAGCAAGGATATCTTTACCAAAGGCCTCCCTAGCATATTCCTCTCACATCTCATTTGACTTATACTATATTTATGCTCATGTCTAAATCAATCACTAGCAAGAGCAATGGAATCAAATGATTTTAGTGAACTAATGATTCCCAAACTTTACTATGTATCAGAATAATGTAGAGGGATTGTAAAAATACAGATCACAAGTTCCCATCAAAAAAGTTACATATTGATATGACTTTGGTGGGTGAGATAAGTAACATTTTCACAAGTCCACAGGTGATACTAATCCTGTTGGTTCTGGAGCTATACTTCAAGAGCTGTTGCTCTGGGGTGTACACTGATCATCTGAAAGATTATACATGAATTCAAAAGTCCTCTTATATTTGAACAGACTCATCACTAGACGTGAAATAGAATCTGTAATTTAAAAAAAAACAAAAACAAACAAACCTCCCTACAAACAAAAGTCCATGACTATGTAGGCAAATTCTACCAAACATACAAAAGAGAACTTTTACTGATCCTTCTCTAACTTTTCCAGAAAGCTGAAGCAGAGGGAACACTCCAAAGACATTCTATGAAGCCACCTTCACCGTGATACCAAAACCAAACACATCATCAAAAAAGAAAATTACAGGCCAATATTTTTGATGAATATAGATGCATAAATTCTCAACAAAATATTAGCAGACTGAATCCAACAACACATAAAAAAGGTCATACACCACGACCAAGTTGGATTCATCCCAAGTTCACAAGGATGGTTAAACACATGCAAATCAATCAATGTGATTTTTGACACCACGTCAACATAAGAAAAGACAAATACCACATGATCATCTCAACAAATGTGGAAAAAGCATTTGATAAAATTCAACATCATTCATGATAAAAAGTCTTAGCAAAGTGGATATGGAGGGAACATATCTCAACATAATAAAAGCTATTTAATGGCAAACCCACAACTAATATAATAAACAATGGTGAAAAGCTGAAAGCCTTACCGCTAAAGTCTGGAACAAGACAAGGATGCCCACTCTCACCACTCCTATTCAACACAGTATTAGAAGTCCTAGCCACAGCAATCACACAAGAAAAAGAAATAAAAGGTCTCCAAATTGGAAAGGAAGAGGTAAAATTGTCATCATCTGCAGATGACATGATATTATACATATATATAACCCTAAAGACTCCAAACAAAAACTACTACTACTGATAAATGAATTCAGCAAGGTAGCAGGAGACAAGATTAACATACAGAAATTGGTTGCATTTCTTTACATTAACAATGAAATATCAGTAAGGGAATGTAAAAAAAAAAAATACCTTTTAAAATTGCACCAAAAAATGTATAAAATACTTACAGATAAACCTGACCATGGAGATGAAAGACTTACATGCTGAGAACTATAAGACATTAATAAAGGAAATTAAAGATGATCCAAAGAAATGGAAAGATATCCTATGCTTTTGGATTGGAAGAATTAATACTGTTAAAATGGCCATCCTACCCAAAGCAACTAAAGATTTAATGCAATGCCTATCAAATTACCCATGACATTATTCACAGAACTAGAATAAATAATCCTAAAATTTATATGGAACCATAAAAAAGCCAGAATTGCCAAAGAATCCTGAGGAAAAAGAACAAAGTAGGAAGTATAACCCTCCCAGACTTCAGACAATACTACAAAGGTACAGCAATCAAAACAGCACAGTATTGGCACAAAAACAGACATATGGATTAATGGAATAGAATAGAGGGCTGAGAAATAAATCCACACACCTATGGTCAATTAATCCTTGACCAAGAAGGAAAGAATATACAATGGGGAAAAGACAGTCTCTTTAGCAAGTCGTATTGGAAAAGTTGGACAGCTACATGTAAATCAATGAAGTTAGAGTATACCCTCACACCATACACAAAAATAAACTCAAAATGGCTTAAAGACTTAAATATAAGACTTGACATCACAAAACTCTAGAAAAGAACATAGGCAAACATTTTCTGACATAAATCATACCGATGCTTTCTTAGGTCAGTCTCCCAAGACAACAGAAATAAAAGCAAAAACAAACTAATAGGACCTAAGCAAACTTAAAATCTAAAAACAAAATGAAAAGACAACCTATGGAGTGGGAGAAAATATTTGCAAATGATGCAACTGACAAGGGATTAATTTCCAAAATATACAAATAGTTCATACAACTCAACAACAACAAAAACAACCCAATCAAAAAATAGGCAGAAGACCTAAATAGACATTTCTCCAAAGAAGACATACAGATGGCCAACAGACACATGAAAAGATGTTCAACATCACTATTATTAGAGAAATGCAAATCAAAACCACAATGAGGTACCACTTCAAACCAGTCAGATGGCCATCATCAAAAAGTCTACAAATAACAAATGCTGGAGAGGGTGTGGAGAAAAGGGAACACTCCTACAACTTTTGTGAAAATGTAAGTTGGTGCAGCCACTATGGAAAACAGTATGCAGGTTCCTCAAAAAACAAAAAACAGAGTTGCCATATGATCCAGCAATCCCACTCCTGGGCATATATCTGGACAAAACTATAATTCACAAAGATACACGCACCCCTGTGTTCACAGTGGCACTATTCACAATAGCCAAGACATGGAAACAACCTAAATGTCTATTGATGGATGAATGGATAAATAAAATGTGGTACATATACACAAGGAATACAACTCAGCCATAAAAAAGAATGAAACAATGCCATTTGCAGCAACATGGATGGACCTAGAGATCCTCATACTAAGTGAAGTAAGTCAGAAAGATAAAGACAAATACCATATGATATCACTTATATGTGGAATCTAAAATATGACACAAATGAACTTATCTACAAAACAGAAACAAACTTCCAGACACAGAGAATAGACCTGTGGTTTGCCAAAGGAGGGGATGTCGGGGAGGGACGCAGTCAGAGTTTGAGGTTAGCAAATGCAAACTATTATATGTATGTTGGGCTGCACCCCCACAGGCCTACAAGGCCTGTACTTGCCCAGCTTCAAGACTGGAGAAAGAGACAGAGTCAGCAACAGTGACATCAATGGTTTGATGGATGGGGGAACTTACGCATTTTCAGGAAGATCCTGGAGTGACACCCCCACATGTGCGACAGACAGCAGGCAGGACATGGTGGCAGTCTTCACTCCCAGTGGGAAAGGGAGATTACCAGTTACAGGGAAGTTGATGCCAGGTGGGCTCATTAGTTCCAGGGAAACCAGTAGAGTGGCACACCCCTCACCATCCCTTTGATGAGAACAATCACTAGCTGGGGCCTGGGGCACATATGTAGAAAGGTCAGTCAGGATAAAAGTGAAGCAAGCACTAGTTAGGCAGAGGATGTACAAAGAGCAAATGAACAGCCATCTTGAGTAGCCTTACCATATACTCCACCCCGACATATCCTGCATGACCCTTACAATCTTGGTCCACCCTGCTTCTGCAGTATGTAGAGGAGCAGTGCAACCAGATACCACAAATGCAATACAGACAGGCCACCCAGGGTTTTCACAAACCCAGAGCCACCCCCATGGGGAGCGGCATGCCCTGCCTCTAAAAGAAACATTCTGTTGGCTTAGCCAGGAGTCAACAGGCGCAGTACAGTTCTGCCACTCCATGTTACGATGAGTGTCATTAGGGGTGGACCCATTAGGTTTTTCCAAACAAAAACAGTTAATCCCATTAGTTGGACTTCTGTTTCCAAAAGCCAGCCTATTCCATTCCACACAGCATAGCCCAAGGGAGCTCATGGGCAGTCAGTTTTACAGTAATGTTTACCCATGGGGTCCTTCTGATGTATTAGCAGATGAGACAGGAAGGTGGTGAGAATACCAACACCCCCCCCACACACACACACACATTGTCAGTAGTCCCCACACTGTTGCATTAACCAGATTTTTCATGGAAGTTCAGAGGATGATAACAATGGCATCTTGCTGTAGGTTCAGCAATTAGACTCATTTTGCAGTGAGGCAAATGTTGTGGCTCAGTTCTCAAACAGATTTCCTCCACTCACACTAGAAACAAAATATAAGACATCTAACAGGCACAACACAGAGGAGATCATGACAACTAAGCAAATTCCAAGTAGTAACCGCATTTGAGATATCACACCTGCCTAATCTGCAATACAGTTCAGAAGATTCAACTTTTCAGTAAATCAGGAATGTGCCTAAAATCACATATACAATGGTCATCTAGTTTTACCTGGGATGTCTGAACCACAGCTACTTCATTTGACTTTCAAATGCATTCTCCTCTTCAATGGCCAAAGCAGATGTACAATGCATGTCTAAAAGGCCACAAAAGAGGGTGCTCCAGTCAGTAAAATTTAAGTTAAATCATGTATAAGCCAGAATGACTTCCCTATACCTCAATACATGCAGATTTTTTTTTTATCATTTCCCCTTTCAATTGCAAATCTTCCAATAGAAAGCACTGATGATCAAAATATTTGTCCAGCGATGCTGGGGTGCTAACTCCTATCCCAGGTTCAGATAATGTTCCTTGATGCTAGGCCTCCTTTGTATTTGCCCAGTCTTTCATATTGGGGGAAAACTAATCAGATCTCTTGAACATACTCAGAGGTATGTTAATGGGTAATTACCTTCTAACTCACACATTTTATCACTTGTACCCAATTGTCACACAAGCATTGTATATGTGCTTTTAGTAGTAGATTTAGTGAGATACTCATTTAGTGAGATACTATAGGTGGGAGAGGTATTTTTATCATCCCATTTTACAATTATAGATCAAATGCCAGAAAATTTATATGACTTCTTAAATACATGTAGTTATTTGGCATTACCTTTGGGTCCAGGTTCTATATTAACTGATTTTCTAGCTCAGTTCTTTCTACCATAAGATCATGATTTTAAATTTCTATATACTAAATAACCAGACTAAGACATTTGCCATTTTATGTTCTATGGTCATTTTATTTCTAGATATTGTTTGGTCTTTTCCCAAAGTACAATTTATATATGCATATATATTTGTCTCTCTGTGTGTTTCCAAAACCTAAATTCTTACCCTAGTGCATTGTCTAATATTTGCTGAATGAATAAATGAGGTTAATATTCATTTAGCTTCAGAGCTTGGTAATGAATATACATATATAAAAAGAATTTACAGTAAAAAAGAAAGAGAGAGAGAGAGAAAAAAGGCTCTGATAAATATCAGAAATGAAAGAAGAGAAATGAAAACATATACCACAGAAATACAAAGGACAACCTAGAAGAAATGGATAAATTCCCAGAAGTATACAATCTCCCAAGAATAAATCATGAAGAAAGAGAATATCTAAATAGACCAATCACTAATAAGGACATTGTAAAATTAACCAAAAAATCCTCCCAAAAAACAAGACTCCAGGATCAGCCAACTTCACCAGTAAATTCTATAAAACATTTAAAGAATATTTAATAATTATCCTTCTCAAACTTTTTCAAACAATGAAAAGGAGGGAATACTTCTCAACTCAATTTACAGGGCCAACATTACCCTGACACTGAGAACAGAAATTGACAACATACACATGAAAAAAAAAAAAAAAATATATATATATATATATATATATAAGCAATATCTCTGATCAACACAGATGCAAAAATCCTCAACAAAATATTAGCAAAGCGAATACAATACATTAAAGTGATTATACACAATAATCAAGTGGTATTTATTTCAGGAATGCAAAGAAGATTCAACATCCACAAATCAATCAATGTGATATATACCAAATTAACAAAATGATCATCTCAGCAGATGCATAAAAAGCATTTAACAAGATTCAACACCCATATATGGTAAAACTTTCAGCAAAAGCAAAAGGAATGTACCTCAACATAATAAAAAGCATATATGACAAACCCAAAGGTCACCCAAAGGTCCTCAACACTGAAAAACTGAAAGCTAAACTTTTAAGACCAGGAATAAGGCTAGGATGCCCACCTTCACCACTCTTATTCAACATAGAAGTCATAGCCAGAGGAATTAGGTAAGAAGAAATAAAAGGCATTCAAATTAGAAAGGAAGTAGTAAA
The DNA here is from genome assembly GCF_030028045.1 of Hippopotamus amphibius kiboko. Lineage (NCBI taxonomy): Eukaryota > Metazoa > Chordata > Mammalia > Artiodactyla > Hippopotamidae > Hippopotamus > Hippopotamus amphibius. The sequence continues at coordinate 167,744,635 of NC_080187.1, read as the reverse complement.
ACTGTCACTATTTGCAGATGACATGATTTTATATGTAGACTACCCTAAAAACTCCACCAACATACTGTTGGAATTAATAAACAAATACAGGCAAGTTGCAGGATACAAAATCAATATACAAAAATCTCTTGTGTTTCTATACACTAACAACAAACTAGCAGAAAGATAAATTAAGAAAACAATCCTGTCTACAATTGTAACAAAAGAATAAAATAAGTAGGAAAAAATACAATCAAGGTGGTAAAAGACTTGTACACTTGAAAACTATATGATACTGTTAAAAAAACTGAAAAAGACATGAAGAAATGGTATATATTCCTTGCTCATGGATTGGAAGAATTAACATTATTAAAATGTCCATATTACCTAAAGCAATCTACAGATTCAGTGCAATCCTTATAAAAATTCCAATGACATTTTTCACAAAACTGGAACAAAAAATCCTAGAATTTATTTGGAACCATGAAAGACTCTGACTAGCCAAAGCAATCCTGACAAAAAAGAATAAAGCTGGCGGTATCATACTCCCTGATTTCAAATTATATTAAAAGCTATAGTAATCGTAACAGCATTGTATTGGCAGAAAAACAGATACATAGACCAATGGAGCAGAATTTAGAGTCCAGAAATATATCCACACATATATAGATAATTAAATTACAACAAAGGAGCAAAAAAAAAAATAATACAGCGGAGAAAAGATAGTTCCTTCAATAAATGGTGCTGGGAAAATTGGGAAGTCACATGCAAAAGAATGAAACGGGACCACTATTTCACACCATAAACAAAAAATCAAATCAAAATGAATTAAAGACACAAATGTAAGACCCACGACCACAAAACTCCCAGAATAAAACACAGGAAGTACACCCTTCGACATAGGTCTTAGTCATATCTTTCTGGATATGTCTCCTCAGGAAACAAAAGCAAAAGTAAACAAATGGGATTACATCAAACCAAAAGCTACTGCATAGCAAAGGAAACCATCAAGATAATGAAAGACATAACGAATGGGAGAAATGTGCAAATCATGTCAGTTTATAAGGAGTTAATATCCAAAGCACGTAAAGAACTAACATAATTCAACGACAAGCAAATAAGTTTTAAAATGCACAGGGGACCTGAATAGACATATTTCCAAAGTAGACATACAGCTTGCCAATGGGCATGTGAAAAGACGTTCAACATTACTAATAATTAGGAAAATGCACATCAAAATCACAATAAGATATCACCTCTTGATTGTTAGAATGGCTATTATCAAAAAGGCAGGAAATAAGTGTTGGAGAGGATGTGGAAGAAAGGGAACTCAGGCACTGCTGGTGGGAATGTAAATGGGTGCAGCCACTATGATAAACTGTGGAGTTTCCTCAAAAGATTAAAATAGAAAGGAACCTGGAGCCCAAGCCCCGCAGGCCTCGGCCAGGTTCACTGCCCCACACCAACCCCTCGGGGACCACCCCCCACTCCCCACTTAGGGTGCTCCAGCATGGTCCTCGCTTCCCATCAGCGACTGATTTCACCGCACACCGCTTTCCAGCTTGGCACTGGGTCAGATTCTGGCCAACCTGCAGGTTGCCCCAGTAACGTAGTCTGCATCAGGCTGTGTGCACTTCCGGGGCCACAGTCTTCCAGGGAACGCGAGCGCAGGGCAACCACCTGTGCACAGTGGCTTGGGAGGAACGCTGCCCGCCTGCTCCTGTCCCCAGTGTAGCAGCCAGTAAGGAGGCCAAGCATCTCCACGATGAAGCCCAACTTCCCCCTGAGACTGAGTCTTTTTTTTTTATTGCTCTTTATTGGAATATAATTGCTTTACACTCTTGTGCCAGTTTTTGAGGTCCACCAAAGTGAATCAGCTGTATTTATACAAATATCCCCATATCCCCTCCCTCCCGCGACTCCCTTCCACCCTCCCTATCCTGGCTCTCTAAGTCATCACCCATCATCGAGTTGATCTCCCTATGATACACAACTTCCCACGAGTTGATCTCCCTATGATACAGCAACTTCCCATGAGCTATCTGTTTTACAGTTGGTAGTGTACACATCAATGCTACTCTCTCACTTCGTCCCAACTTCCCCTTTGCCCCCCACCCCCACCCCATGTCCTCAAGTCTGCTCTCTACATCTGTATCTTTATTCTTGCCTTGTCACTAGGTTCATCAGTACCATTTTTTTAGATTCCATATATATGAATTAGCATACGGCATCTGTTTTTCTCTTTCTGGCTTACTTCACTCTGTATGACAGACTCTAGGTCTATCCACCTCATTACAAATAACTCAATTTCATTCTTTCTTATGGTTGAGTAATATTCCATTGTATATATATGCCACATCCTCTTTACCCAGTCATCTGTTGATGGGTATTTAGGTTGCTTCCATGTCCTGGCTATTGTAAATAGTGCTGCAATGAACATTGTGGTACATGTTTCTTTTGGGATTATGGTTTTCTCTGGGTATAAGCCCAGGACTGGGATTACTGGATCATATGGTAGTTCTCTTTTTAGTTTCTTAAGGAACTTCCAAACTCTTTTCCATAGTGGCTGTACCAACTTACATTCCCACCAACAGGAGGGAGAGAGAGTGCAGGAGAGTTCCCTTTTCTCCACACCCTCTCCAACATTTATTGTTTCTAGATATTTTGATGATGGCCATTCTGATTGGTGTGAGGTGATACCTCATTGTGGCTTTGAATTGCATTTCGCTAATGATTAGTGATGTTGAGCATCTTTGCATGTGTTTGTTAGCCATCTGTATGTCTTCTCTGGAGAAATGTCTATTTAGGTCTTCCACCCAATTTTGGATGGGGTTATTTGCTTTTTTGATATTGAGCTGCATGAGCTGCTCCTATATTTTGGAGATTAATCCTTTGTCAGGATTAATGGTTTCTTTTGCTGTGCAAAAGCTTCTAAGTTTCATTAGGTCCCATTTGTTTATTTTTCATTTTATTTCCATCATTCTAACAGGTAGATCAAAAAGAATCTTGCTTTGGTTTATGTTATACAGTGTTCTGCCTATGTTTTCCCCTAGGAGTTTTATAGTGTCTGGCCTTACGTTTAGGTCTTAAATTCATTTGGAGTGTATTTTCATGTATGGTGTTAGGAAGTGTTCTAATTTCATTCTTTTACATGTAGCTGTCCAGTTTTCGCAGCACCACTCATTGAAGAGGCTGTCTTTTTTCCATTGTATGTTCTTGCCTCCTTTGTCAAAGATAAGGTGCCCATATGTGCTTGGGTTTATCTCTGGGTTCCCTATTGTGTTCCACTGATCTACATTTCTGTTTTTGTGCAAGTACCATACTGTGTTGATCACTGTGGCCTTGTAGTATACTCTGAAGTCAGGAAGCCTGATTCCACCAACTCTGTCTTTCCTTCTCAAGATTGCTTTGGCTATTCAGGGTCTTTTGCCTTTCCATACAAATCGTAAAATTTCTTCTTCTAGTTGTGTGAACAATGCCACTGGTAATTTGATAGCGATTGCACTGAATCTGTAAATTGCTTTGGGAAGTATACTCATTTTCACAATATTGATTCTTCCAATCCAAGAACATGGTATGTCTCTCCATCTGTTTGTATCGTCTTTGATTTCTTTCAACAGTGTCTTATAGTTTTATGCATACAGGTCTTTTGCCTCCTTAGGCAGGTTTATTCCTAGGTATTTTATTCTTTTTGTTGCAATGGTAAATGGGAGAGTCTCCTTAATTGCTCTTTCTGCTCTTTTGTTGTTAGTGTATAGGAATGCAGGAGATTTCTCTGTATAATTTCGTATCCTGCTACTTTACTGAATCAATCGATTAGTGCTAGCAGTTTTCTGGTAGAAGCTTTAGGGTTTTCTATGTGTAATATCTTGTCATCTGCAATTTTACTTCTTATTTTCCAATTTGTATACCTTATTTCATTTTTTTCTCTGATTGCTGTGGCTAAAACTTCCAAAACTATGTTGAATAAGAATAGTGAGAGTGGGCACCCTTGTCTTGTTCCTGTTCTTAGAGGGAATGCTTTCAGTTTTTCCCCATTTAGAACGATGTTGGTTGCTGGTTTCTCATATACGGCTTTTATTATGTTGAGGTAATTTCCTTCTATGCCCATTTTCTGGAGAGTTTTTATTATAAATGGATGTGGAACTCTGCCAAAGCTTTTTCTGCATCTATTGAGATGATCATATGGTTTTTATCCTTTGATTTGCTGATATGATGTATCACATTCATTGATTTGTGTATATTGAAGAATCCTTGCATTCCAGGGATAAACCCCACTTAATCATGGTGTATGATCTTTTTAATGTGCTGGTAGATTCTGTTAATTAGTATTTTGTTGAGGATTTTTGCATCTATATTCATCAGTGATATTGGCCTGTAATGTTCTTTTTTTGAGACACCTTTTTCTGGTTTTGGTATCAGGGTGAGGGTGGCCTCGTAGAAAGAGTTTGGGAATGTTCCTCCTCCTGCTATATTCTGAAAGATTTGAGAAGAATAGGCATTAGCTCTTCTCTAAATGTTGGATAGTATTCCCCTGTGAAGCCATGTGGCCCTGGGCTTTTGTTTGTTGCGAGAGGTTTAATCACAGTCTCAATTTCCATACTTGTGATTGGTCTGTTCATATTTTCTATTTCTTCCTGGTTCAGTCTTGGAGGATTGTATCTTTCTAAGTATTTATCCATTTCTTCCAGGTTATCCAATTTATTGGCATATAGTTGCTTGTAGTAGTCTCTCATGATCTTTTGTATTTCTGCAGTATCCGTTGTTACTTGTCCTTTTTCATTTTTTTTATTGAGATACAGTTAACAGACAATAAACAGCATATACTTAGAGTGTACAATTTGGTGTCCCAATCTCCCAATTCATCCCCCCCCAGCACTCCCCACTTTCCCCACTTGGTGTCCATGTGTTTGTTCTCTACACCTCTGTCTCTATTTCTGCCTTACATTTCCTCTTTCATAGTTGTTAGCATTTGCCTTATGTATTGAGGTGCTCCTATATTGGGTGCATATATATTTATAATTGTTATCTCCTCTTCTTGGATGGATCCCTTGATCTTTATGTAATGTCCTTTCTTGTCTCTTGGAACATTTTTTATTTTAAGGTCTATTTTATCTGATGTGACTATTGCTACTCCAGCATTCTTTTGGTTTTCATTTGCATGGAATATCTTTTTCCATCCCCTCACTTTCAGTCTGTATGTGTGCCTAGGTCTGAAGTGGGTCTCTTGTAGACAGCATATATATGGGTCTTGTTTTTGTATCCATTCAGCCAGTCTGTGTCTTCTGGTTGGTGCATTTAGTCCAATTACACTCAAGGTAATTGTTGATATGTATGTTCCTAGTACCATTTTCTTAATTGTTTTGTTGTTGTTTTTGTAGGTCCTTCTCTTCTCTTATGTTTCCCACTTAGAGAAGTCCCTTTAGCATTTGTTGTAGGGCTGGTTTGGTGGTGCTGAATTCTCTTAGCTGTTGCTTGTCTGTAAAGCTTTGGATTTCTCCCTCCAATCTGAATGAGATCCTTGCTGGGTAGAGTATTCTTGGTTATAGGTTCTTCCCTTTCATCACTTTAAATATATCATGCCACTTCCTTCTGGCTTGCAGTTTCTGCTGAGAAATCAGCTGTTAGCCTTATGGGAGTTCCCTTGTATGTTATTTGTTGTTTTTCCCTTGTTGCTTTTAATAACATTTCTCTGTCTTTAATGTTTGTCAACTTGACTACTATATGTCTTGGTGTGTTTCTCCTTGGATTTATCCTGCCTGGGACTCTCTGTGCTTCTTGGACTTGGGTAGCTATTTCCTTTCCCATGTGAGTGAAGTCTTCAACTATAATCTCTTCCAGTATTTTCTTAGGTCGTTTCTCTCTCTCTTCTCCTTCTGGGACCCCTATAATGAGAATGTTGGTGCATTTAACATTGTCCCAGAGGTATCTTAGGCTGTCTTCAGTTCTTTTCATTCTTTTCTCCTTATTCTTTTCTGCATCAGTGATGATTACCATTCTGTCTTCCAGGTCACTTATTCGCCCTTCTGCCTCAGTTAATCTGCTATTGGTTCCTTCTAGTGTATTTTTCATTTCCGTTATTGTGTTGCATATCTCTGTTTGTTTGCCCTTTAATTCTTCTAGGTCTTTGGTAAACTTTTCCATCTTTGCATCCAGTCTTTTTTCAAAGTCCTGGATCATCTTCACCATCATTATTCTGAATTCTTTTTCTGTAAGGGTGCCTATCTCCTCTTCATTTAGTTGTTTTTCTGGGGCTTTATCCTGTCCCTTCATCTGGTACAAAGTCCTCTGCTTTTTCATTTTCTCTATCTTTCTGTGGCTGTGGTTTTCAGTTCCACAAGATGAAATACTGCTGATACCGCTTGATACTGCTGTCTGCCCTCTTGTGGAGGAAGCTATCTCTGTCCTTTTTCATTTCTAATTCTGTTGATTTGAATCTTCTCCCTTTTTTTCTTGATGAGTCTGGCTAATGGTTTATCAATTTTGTTTATCTTCTCAAAGAACCAGCTTTTAATTTCATTAATCTTTGCTATTGTTTCCTTCCGTTCTTTTTCATTTATTTCTGATCTGATCTTTATGATTTCTTTCCTTCTGCTCATTTTGGGGTTTTTTTGTTCTTTCTCTAATTGTTTTAAGTGTAAGTTTAGGTTATTTATTCCAGATTTTTCTTGTTTCTTGAGGTAGGACTGTATTGCTATAACCTTTCCTCTTAGAACTGCTTTTGCTGCATCCCATAAGTTTTGGGTTGTTGTGTTTTCATTGTCATTTGCTTCTAGATATTTTTTGATTTCCTCTTTGATTTCTTCAGTGATTTCTTCATTGTTTAATAGCGTATTGTTTAGCCTCCTTGTGTTTGTATTGTTTACAGTTTTTTTCCTGTAATTGATATCTAGTCTCATGGCATTGTGGTCAGAGAAGATGCTTGATATGATTTCAATTTTCTTGACTTTACCGAGGCTTGATTTGTGACCCAAGATGTGATCTATCCTGGAAAATGTTCTGTGTGCACTTGAGAAGAAAGTGTATTCTGTAGTCTTTGGATGGAATGTCCTATAAATATCAGTTAAGTCAAGATGGTCTAATGTGTCATTTAAAGCTTGTGTGTCCTTATTTATTTTCTGTTATGATGGTAAATTTCTGTTATGTGAATTTTCCACAACTGAAATGAAGAAAAATTTAAAGGTTTACTACATCCTTCATGATCTTACTGAGTTTGACGGAGAAATCAAAAGTTTTACAGACAAGCAAAAGCTAAGAGAATTCAGCACCACCAAACCAGCCTTACATGATCAAGGGATCAATCCAAGAAGAAGATATAATGGTTGTAAATATCTATACACCCAATACATAAGGCAAATGCTAATAGCCATAAAAGGGGACGTTGACAGTAACACAATAATTGTATAAGACTTTTAACACCCCACTTACATCAATGGACAGATCATCCAAACAGAAAATAAATAAGGACACACAAGCTTTATGTGACACATTAGACCATCTCTACTTAATTGATATTTATAGGACATTCTATCCAAAAACTACAGAATAAACTTTCTTCTCAAGTGCACACGGAACATTCTCCAGGATAGATCATATCTTGAGACATAAGTCAAGCCTCAGTAAATTCAAGAAAATTGATATCTTATAAAGCATTATGTAGTGTCCTTCCTTGTCTCTTTAATAGTTTTTACTTTAAGGTCTAATTTGTCTGATATGAGTATTGCTACTCCAGCTTTCTTTTGACTTTCATTTGCATGGAATATCTTTTTCCATCCCCTTACTTTCAGTCTCTATGTGTCCCTTGGTCTGAAGTGGGTTTCTTGTAGGCAGCATATAGAAGGTTATTGTTTTTGTATTCATTCAGCCAGTCTGTGTCTTTGGTTGGAGTATTTAATCCATTTACATTTCAGGTGATTACTGACATGTGTGTTCCGATTACCATTTTCTTAATTGTTTTGGGTTTGTTTTTGTAGGTCTTTTCCTTCTCTTGTGTTTCCTGAATGAGATTTTTGCTGGGTAGAGTATTCTTGGCTTTAGGTCCCCTGCCTCTCTGTCTGGCCCAGGATTTTCCCCAAACTCGCTCCTAGCTTGCTGGCGCACCTGCCCCGCAGGCTGTTTTCATGCAGCCAGCCCCAGCTTTCTCCCTGGTGTCTGTTCTTGGAAGCCCAAACCTAGGCACTTGGCCCCCATCTCTGCCATAGGTGAGCAGATTAGCTTCTCTGGCTGGGGAGTGCTGCCTTAATCCTCTGCACGGGGGTCTCTCTGCTCTGCCCTCCTCACATCTGCTGTTGCTCTCTCTTCTGGGGGTTCCAAGGCTCCCCCTGCCCTTCCCTGTCAGTGAGGGGGATCCCCAGTGTGTGGGCACCTTCCCCCCCCCACAGCTCCCTCCCAGAGGGGCTGGTCTCCTCAGGATTCCTTTATCTCTTTTCCCCCCTCCTTTCCTTTGTGTTACCCAATTACATGGAAATTCTCCTTCCTTTCTGGAGGTCTGAGCTCTCCTGCCAGAATTCGGAAGGTGTTCTGCAGGAGCCACTCCACAAGTAGATGTATTTTTGATGTATTTGTGGGGAGGAAGGTGATCTCCACATCCTATTCCTCAGCCATCTTTTCTGAGATCCGTGACTGAGGGTCTTTAACCTCAACTGCTGAGGCGTTTCCTACCTGAGCAAGCACCGGACCATCTACACGAAGCACCTGGGAGACTATCCAAACATGGAGAGCTTCCACCTAGCTCTACTGGAGGAGGTGTGGAGTGAGCAGGACTTCTAGTATCTGAGACAGAAGCTGTTGTGCACCTACCCAGCAGCATACTACTTCAGGAGTGGCATCACTGGCAGTGGCCTCTGTGTCTACTCCAAAAACCCAACCCAGGAACTCACCCAGCACATCTTTACCCTAATGGCTACCCCTACATGATCCATCATGGTGACTGGTTCTGTGGGAAGGCTGTGGGGCTGCTGATGCTCCATCTAAGTGGATTGGTGCTCAATGCCTACATGACCCATCTCCACACCAAGTACAATCAACAAAAGGACATTTACTAGCACAGTGTGTGGCCCAAGCTTGGGAACTGGCCCAGTTCATCCACCACACATCAAAGAAGGTCGACGTGGTTCTGTTGTGTGGGGACCTCAACTTGCACCCATAAGACCTGGGCTACTGCCTGCTGAAGGAGTGCACGGGACTGCATGATGCCTATCTGGAGAGCCAGGACTTCAAGGGCCCTGAAGAAGGCTGTATGATGGTACCAGAGACTGGCTACGTCAACTGGCAGGAGCTGGAGCAATTTCCCTTGGGCATCCACATCAACCATGTGGTTTATAAGGTGGCATCTGGGCTATACATCTCCTGTAAGACTCTCAAAACTACTACAGGCCATGACCCTCACAGCAGCACCCTCCTCTCTGATCATGAGGCCCTAATGGCTCCTGTGTGTGTGAGACACAGCCCCCACCCCCCCAGCACAACCCCAACCCTAGCCACAGACCAGCAGAGAGGTCACTGTTGTTCAGTGTGCTAAGGGAGGCCTGAAGAGAACTGGACCAGGGCATGGCTCAAGCTCGCAGGTGGGTCACCACTGCTGGCTACATGATTGGTCTAGGGCTTCTTCTCTTGGCGTTGCTGTGTGCCCTGGTGGCTAGAGGAGGGATCAGGAAAGTTGCTATACTGCTCTAGACCCCCAATGTAGGACTGGTGCTGGGGGCAGGTGCATTCTATCTCTTCCACATGCAGGAGGCCAAGGGCTTGTGTAGGGCTGGGGCTGAGCTCCAGCATGTGCTGAAAAGGGCAAGGGAGGCCCAGGACTTGGGCCTAGAGTCCCAGCCAGCCCTGCTCCTGGGGCAGCAGGAGGGGGACAGAGCTGAGGAACAATAAAGCTTGACACTTTTGTGGAAAAAAAAATTAAAATAGAACTACATGTGATCCAGCTCTTCTACTTACTACTGGATACTTATCAGAAGAATAAAAAATCAATAGTTAGAAAGGAATCATATACCTCTATGTTTATCACAGCATTATTTACAATAGCCAAGATATGGAAACATCCTAAGTGTCCACTGATGGATGAATGGATAATGAAAATGTGGTATATATACACAGAGAAATAGTACACAGCTATTAAAAAAAAAAAAGATGGAATCTTGCCATTTACAACATGGATGTACCCTGAGGATATTATGCTAACTGAAATAAGTCAGATGAAGAAAGACAAATACTGTATAATTTCATTCATATGTGGAATATTAAAAAATAAATAAAAATAAATGAACAAATCAAACAAAGCAAAAGCAAACACACAGACACAGAGAACAGAGTAGTGCTTACCAGAAGGGAAGGAAGCAGGGAGAGTGTGAAATGGGTAAAAGGGGTCAATGTATGATGACGGATGAAAAGTAAGCTTTTCGTGGACAACATGCTGTGGTACATACAGAAGTGGAAATATAATATTATATATATAAAACTTATATAATGCTATAAACCAAGTTAAAAAAAATGGAATACCTGGGTACCCCTAGGACTTACTACACACATATACTGGCACGGTTTGGAACAGAACTGCCACACAGTGCTTTTCAAACTTTGATGTGCTTATGCATCAACCAGGGCTCTTATTAAAATACAGATTATGATCTAGGAGGTACTGGAGCAAGGTGTGAGAGTCTGTGTTTCCGACAAGTTCTCAGATGTCATCAATACTGTTGGAAATAGAGCTTATTTTGAATAGTAACATTTTATAATCAGTTTCAAACACAAATCTAAGTAGACCTTGTTACAATTGGACGTATAAGAATTGTCTTGGGAACTCATAACAGCAATGAGGAGCTAGTGAATTGCTGTAAAACAGGAACTGAAGGATGGGTTAGGGAAGCATAATAGGATTCAGCAAAATCAGTAAAGAGCATATCTCTATAGTCCATGAGAGAGTTAATAAAAAAGTTTGAACTAACTAACCATGAAGACAAACAGGATGAAACATTTTTAAAAAGATATTTATAATGCAGAATACACAAAAACATTTATTATATATAAATGTAAGAGAAAGGTGAAAAAAAATCTAACCTGGAATAAACGGGCTGATAAACTGGCATTCACCAAGGGATGGTACAAAGAGGAAAAAAGGGTTTAGAGAGAGACAGGAGTTCAGTTTCAATTGTGTGAAATATTTGGAGCTTGAAAACTATGTAGAGATATACAGATATCTACCTAAAAATATGTGGGAGACAAATGTATGACTGGTTGAGATCAAGATTTTGAAAGTGTCAGTCTATAGGTGATATTAAAACCATTGTCCAAGGAATATAAAGTGAAAAGAGACAATAAGAAAATCACAATCAATATTAATACTTATGAGACCCATTGAGAAAAACAACGTAACAAAAGGGAATAGGAAATAATGATCAGAGAAGTGGAAAGTATTGAAAAGGAAAGGTGGCAATTATTCCAAAGAGATCAAAGAGGGCCCAGAGGTCAAGATAAGTACAACCCATTGTATTGGGTTCTTAGGAAACTTCCACTGACCTTGGCAGAGGAAAATTAAAAGTAAGTGGGGTAAAAGGATAAAAAATTAAGCACATTTAAAGGAGACAATAATTGTCTATGAAAAATATGATGGCAATTATATATACAAGGAATTATAATATCTACAGAGAAAAGCTACACGTGGTGGGGACCTAACGGGTAAACTGAAGGGATATACTAAACCTAGTTCAAATTCCCAGGAGCAAGAAATTTTACTAACAGTTGCACATTGTCAGAACATTTGGATTTATACTGAAAGCGTGTGAAATAGGAAAAAAAAAAAAACTAGAACAGCTAAGAATATTTTTGATAAATCCATCAAACTAAGATGTTTAATGAATGAAGTCTGAAACAAACAGTGAAAGCAAGGGACACAGTGACATGGTTAAAAGGTATTATGAAATAGTAACAGCCTCAGGAGAAGGGGCAGATTTGTTTCAGTTTTCGATGAGAGACAGGGAAAGAAGGGATGAGAGAGAGAAATATAATGGACATGAGACAAGAGGGTTAAGTATCCACTAAATGATTTGATTTAGAGGTAAAGAAGAGTTTTAACTGATGGAAGGGACAGCTGAGGACTTGCTAAAAATGTGGTTGAAGAAGGCCACAGATTATCATGTGCAGTTACAGCGTGTCCAGAATACTGACAGAGTAATGACACTTCGTCACCAGGGGTGGCACAAGCAAGAACACAGTAATGCTGACTGCCCAAGAACAAGAAGACATCAACAGGAGACACACAGAACCAAACCAAACTCCCAGACCCAGAAGTAAAACTGAAAATGAAAAATCTGGACTTTCCAGATTTTTGGAAAGTCTTGGCCCCGTAAGATACAGTTAAGTGGAAACAGAAGAAGAGCAGACTAAGAGGAAGGGCAAACAGTAAAATGGAGCTTCCACAAAAACAAACAAATAAAAAAAAAAGCATTTGTATTTAGAGTGACTGAAGCAATGAAAAACTGAAAGTAGCTGAAAATATCCCAGGTTAGAATGTGGGCCTGCTTCAGAAAAAGTAATTACAAGCCATGGCTATAAAGAACAGCTTTTGTTAAGAGGAATGAGGAAATGTCTAAGGAAATTAATGAAAGAGAAGAAAAGCAGAGAACTACAAATTCCCATGAATTTTTACAAAAGTAAAAAAAGAAATGGAAGTAGAAAATATAGCAATATAAATAAAGGAGTTAAAGAAAAGACCACATAAACTCCCATACATAAAAACATATCCTGTAGATTACAGAGCAAAACAGGAGCATGTAAAATAGGTTAAATACAAAGAAGGCTGGGGAAATTGCCTACATAATTAAAGGAAGAACTGGAGAAATAGGAAGAAATGGATGGAATTAAGTCTATTGTTTTCATGAACCACTGTGATATGATTAAATGCATAGGTAAATTTGTTTTGCTTTTACAGTGTCAGGTTTAAGAAGAACTGTAAATGAGTTTCACAAAAATGGCATTTTTATTTTTAAAAATATACTGTTGAGAATCAAAGGGGATAATGCAAGTGAAAGTGTTTTGATGAACTTAAGTGCTTTATGTGGAAGGTGTTATTATTATTATCTTTATCTTACGATCCTAGTGCTGGTTTTCAATCCTTATATCCTTGCTCATATCTAAGCAATCTGAATTCATTCTGTGGCTAAGATGTCATTATCTTGTATCTAAGGCGCTACTAATTCTAAATATATTTCATCTCTATGTACCTTCTGTCAACTCATTTGCAATGCTATCAGGAAAATCCATCAATCATTTTTCTCACATAACTTACTTTTGATTAAAAGAAAACTAATTTTTCTATGTACTTTCTTAAGAGCGTGCTTATTTTTTAAATATTTGTATTCTTATTTCAATGAGAAAAAAAAGAGAGACTATACACCAAAAGCACTGTTTTAGTTGGTTTAAAAACACAATAAATCAATATCCTGTATTTTAGAATTATGTTGTAAATATCCCTATTAAAACATAACTCCCTCTCCCAGTTCATACTCAAAGGGAAGAGCTGTGTAAATAATGGAGTGAAACAAAGATTATGATACAATAATAGAGCTACCGCACAGAGATATAAGAAAATCAGAGAGTGGTATATGTGTGTGTGTGTGTATGCCACATCTTTTTTATCCATTCATTTGTTGATGGACACTTAGGTTGCTTCCATATCGTTTTTTTTTTTTAAACTCTTTATTGGAATATATTTGCTTTACACTCTTGTACCCATCTCTGAGGTACACCAAAGTGAATCAGCTGCATCTACACACATATCCCCATATCCCCTCCCTCCCGCGACTCCCCCCCACCCTCCCCGTCCTGGCCCTCCAAGGCATCTCCCATGAAGTTGATCTCCTTTTGTTATACAGCAACTTCCCACTAGCTATCTATTTTACAGTTGGTAGTGTATATATGTCTATGCTACTCTCTCACCTCATCCCAAATTCCCCTTTGCCCCTCACCCAAGCCCCATGTCCTCAAGTCCATTCTGTACTTCTGTATCTCCACTCTTGCCTGTCACTGGTTTCATCAGTACCATTTCTTCAGATTCCATACATATGTGTTAGCATACAGTATTTGCTTTTCTCTTTCTGGCTTACTTCACTCTGTATGACAGACTCTAGGTCTATCCACCTCATGACATATAGTTCAATTTCATTCCTTTTCATGGCTGAGTAATATTCCATTGTATATATATGCCACATCTTCTTTATCCATTCATCTGTTGATGGGCATCTAGGTTGTTTCCATGTCCTGGCAATTGTAAATAGTGCTGCAATGAACATTATGCTACTTGTTTCTTTTTGGATCATGGTTTTCTCTGGGTATATGCCCAGTAGTGGGATTACTGGGTCATATGGTAATTCTATTTTTAGTTTTTTAAGGAACCTCTAAACTGTTTTCCATAGTGCCTACACCAGCTTACAATCCAACCAACAGTGCAGGAGGGTTCCCTTTTTTCCACACCCTCTCCAACATTTATTGTCTCTAGATTTTTTGATGATGGCCATTCTGACTGGTGTGAGGTGATACCTCATTGTGGCTTTGACTTGCATTTCTCTGATGATGAGTGATGTTGAACATCTTTTCATGTGTTTGTTGGCCATCTGTATGTCTTCTTTGGAGAAATGTCTATTTAGGTCTTCCGCCCATTTGTGGATTGGGTTATTTGCTTTTTTGGTATTAAGCTGCATGAGCTGCTTGTACATTTTGGAGATTAATCCTTTGTCCGTTGCTTTGTTGGCAAGTATTTTCTCCCATTCTGAGGGTTGTCTTCTTGTCTTGTTTATGGATTCTTTTGCTGTGCAAAAGCTTTCAAGTTTCATTAGGTCCCATTTGTTTATTCTTGATTTTATTTCCATTATTCTAGGAGGTGGGTCAAAAAGGATCTCGCTTTGATGTATGTCTAGAGTGTTCTGCCTATATCTTCCTCTAGGAGTTTTATAGTGTCTGGCCTTACATTTAGCTCTTTAATCCATTTTGAATTTATTTTCACCTATGTTGTTAGGAAGTGTTCTTATTTCATTCTTTTACATGTAGCTGTCCAATTTTCCAAGCTCCACTTATTGAAGAGGCTATTTTTACTCTATTGTATCTTCTTGCCTCCTTTGTCAAAGATAAGGTGCCCATATGTGCTTGGGTTTATCTCTGAGTTCTCTATTCTGTTCCATTGATCTTCCTTTCCATTTTTATGCCAGTACCATACTGTCTTGATCACTGTGGCCTTGTAGTATAGTTTGAAGTCAGGAAGCCTAATTCCACCAACTCCATCTTCCCTTCTCAAGATTGCTTTGACTATTCAGGGTCTTTTGCATTTCCATACAAATCATAAGATTTCTTGTTCTAGTTCTGTGAAAAATTCCAATGGTAATTTGATAGGGATTGCGTTGAATCTGTAAATTGCTTTGGGTAAGATAGTCATTCTCACAATATTGATTCCTCCAATCCAAGAACATGGTATGTCCCTCCATCTGTTTGTATAATCTTTGATTTCTTTCATCAGTGTCTTATAGTTTTCTGCATACAGGTCTTTTGCCTCCTTAGGCAGGTTTATTCCTAGGTATTTTATTCTTTCTGCTGCAGTGGTAAATGGAAGTTTCCTTAATTTCTCTTTCTGTTCTTTCATTGTTAGTGTATAGGAATGCAAGAGATTTCTGTGCATTAATTTTGTATTCTGCTACTTTACTAAATTCATCGATTAGTGCTAGCAGTTTTCTGGTAGTCTTTAGGGTTTTCTATGTATAATATCATGTCATCTGCAAAGAGTGACAATTTTACTTCTTCTTTTCCAATCTGGATTCCTTTTATTTCATTTTCTTCCCTGATTGCTGTGGCTAACACTTCCAAAACTATGTTGAATAATAATGGTGAGAGTGGACACACTTGTCTTGTTCCTGACCTTAGAGGGAATGCTTTCAGTTTTTCACCATTTAGGATGATGCTGGCTTTTGGTTCATCATATATGGCTTTTATTATGTTGAGGTAATTTCCTTCTATGCCCATTTTCTGGAGAGTTTTTATCATAAATGGATGTTGAATTTTGTCAAAAGCTTTTTCTGCATCTATTGAGATGATCATATGGTTTTATCGTTCAATTTGTTAATATGGCATATCACATTGATTGATTTGCGTATATTGAAGAATCCTTGCATTCCAGGGATAAACCCCACTTGATCATGGTGTATGATCTTTTTAATGTGCTGTTGGATTCTGTTAGCTAGTATTTTCTTGAGGGTTTTTGCATCTATATTCATCAGAGATATTGGCCCATAATTTTCTTTTTTTGTGACATCTTTGCCTGGTTTTGGTATCAGGGTGATGGTGGCCTCGTAGAATGTGTTTGGGAGTGTTTCTCCTTCTGCTATAATTTGGAAGAGTTTGAGAAGGATAGATGTTAGCTCCTCTCTAAATGTTTGATAGAATTCGCCTGTGAAGCCATCTGGCCCTGGGCTTTTGTTTGTTGGGAGAGTTTTAATCACAGTTTCAATTTCCGTACTTGTGATTGGTCTGTTCATATGTTCTATTTCTTTCTGGTTCAGTTTTGGAAGATTGTACTTTTCTAAGAATTTATCCATTTCTTACAGGTTATCTAATTTATTGGCATACAGTTGCTTGTAGTAGTCTCTCATGATCTTTTGTATTTCTGCAGTGTCTGTTGTTACTGCTCCTTTTTCATTTCCAATTCTGTAGATTTGCATCTTCTCCCTTTTTTTCCTGATAAGTTTGGCTAATGGTTTATCAATTTTGTTTATCTTCTCAAAGAACCAGCTTTTAGTTTCATTGATCTTTGCTATTGTTTCCTTCCTTTCTTTTTCATTTATTTCTGATCTGATCTTTATGATTTCTTTCCTTCTGCTCACTTTGGGGTTTCCTTGTTCTTCTTTTTCTAATTGTTTTAGGTGTAAGGTTAGGTTGTTTATTTGATATTTTTCTTGTTTCTTGAGGTAGGACTGTATTGCTATAAAATTCCCTCTTAGGACTGCTTTTGCTGCATCCCATAAGTTTTCAGTCATGTTTTCATTGTCATTTGTTTCTAGGTATTTTTTGATTTCCTCTTTGATCTCTTCAGTGATTTCTTGGTTGTTTAATAGCGTATTGTTTAGTCTCCCTGTGGCTGTATTTTTTACTGATTTTTTCCTGTAATTGATATCTGGTCTCATGGCATTGTGGTCAGAGAAAATGTTTGATATGATTTCAATTTTTTTGAATTTGCTGAGGCTTGATTTGTCACCCAAGATGTGGTCTATCCTGGAGAATGTTCCACGTGCACTTGAGAAGAAAGTGTATTCTGTCGTTTTTGGATGGAATGTCCTATAAATATCAATTAAGTCAAATTGGTCTAATGTGTCATTTAAAGCTTGTGTGTCCTTATTTATTTTCTGTCTGGATGATCTGTCCATTGTTGTAAGCGGGGTGTTAAAGTCTCCTACTATTATTGTGTTACTGTCAATGTCTCCTTTTATGGCTGTTAACATTTGCCTTATGTATTGAGGTGCTCTTATGTTGGGGGCATAGATATTTACAATTGTTATATCTTCTTCTTGGATTGATCCCTTGATCATTACGTAGTGTCCTTCCTTGTCTCTTGTAATAGTCTTTATTTTAAAGTCTAATTTGTCTGATATGAGTATTGCTACTCCAGCTTTCTTTTGACTTCCATTTGCATGGAATATCTTTTTCCATCCCTTTACTTTCAGTCTCTATGTGTCCCTTGGTCTGAAGTGGGTTTCTTGTAGGCAGCATATAGAAGGGTTTTGTTTTTGTATCCATTCAACCATTCTGTGTCTTTTGGTTGGAGCATTTAATCCATTTACATTTAAGGTAATTATTGACATGTGTGTTCCTATTACCATTTTCTTAATTGTTTTGGGTTTGTTTTTGTAGCTCTTTTCCTTCTCTTGTGTTTCCTGCTTAGAAAAGTTCCTTTAGCAATTGTTGTAAAGCTGGTTTGGTGGTGCTGAGTTCTCTTAACTTTTGCTTGTCTGTAAAGCTTTTGATTTCTCCCTCAAATCTGAATGAGATTCTTGCTAGGTAGAGTATTCTTGGCTGTAGGTTTTTCTCTCTCAGGACTTTCATTATATCCTGCCACTCCCTTCTGGCCTGCAGAGTTTCTGTAGAAAGATCAGCTGTTATCCTTATGGGTTTTCCCTTATATGTTAATTGCTGCTTTTCTCTTGCTGCTTTTAATATTTTTTCTTTGTGTTTAATTTTTGTTAGTTTGATTAATATGTTCCTCGGTGTATTTCTCCTTGGGTTTATTCTGTATGGGACTCTCTGTGCTTCTTGGACTTGATTAATTATTTCCTTTCCCATGCTGGGGAAGTTTTCCACTCTAACCTCTTCAGATATTTTCTCAGACCCTTTCCTTTTTTCTTCTTCTTTTGGGATGCCTAAGATTCAAATGTTGGTGTGTTTAATGTTGTCACCAAGGTCTCTGAGACTGTCTTCCATTCTTTTTATTCTTTTTTCTTTTTCATGTTCTATGGCAGTTATTTCCCCCATTCTATTTTCTAACTCACTTATTCGTTCTTCTGCCTCAGTTATTCTGCTGTTTATACCATCTAGAATATTTTTAATTTCGGTTATTTTGTTATCTAGTACTGTTTGTTCTTTAGTTCTTCTGATTCCTTTTTAACTGTTTCTTGTAGATTTTGGATCATCTTTACTTCCATAACTCTGCATTCTTTTTCAGGCAATTTTCCTATTTCCTCTTCATTTATTTGGTCTTGTGTATTTTTACCTTGTTCCTTCATCTGTGGCATATTTTTTTGTCATCTCATTTTCCCCCCACTTTGGATGGGTGGGACTGTGTTCCTGCTGGGTCTTGGTGTTAAGCTGAGAACCTCTAGGAGACCTCACAGTAAAGGATATTTCCTGGGAACTGGGTTTCCCTGTTAGTTCAATGTTTTGGCCTCAGAGCTCCCACCTCAGGAACGTAGGCCTGACTCTGGGCTTGTGTATCAAGATCCCACAAGCTGGTTGCTGAGGGGTTCCTGCGGTCTGCTTGGGCCTCAGGTCCCCCGCTGGCCTCCAGTAACTGTTCTATTTGTGGAGAGACGCGATCTCCGCATCTTCCCATGCCGCCATCTTGACTCCGCCCCCTGCTTCCATATCTTGGCAATTGTAAATAATGCTGCTCATGAACATAGAGGTGCATATATGTTTTAGAACTAGTGTTTCTTTCCCTTTTTTTTTTTGGCAGATATATATCCAGGAGTGGAATTGCTAAGTCATATGATAGTTCTATTTTGAGTTCTTTGAGAAAACTCCATACTGTTTTCTACAGTGGCTGCACACATTTACATTCCTACCAACAGTGTACAAGGCTTCCCTCTTCTCCACATTTTCGTCAACATTTGTTATTTGTATTCTTTTTGATGATAGCCATTCTAACAGGTATGAAGTGATATCTCTTTGTGGTTTTGATTTGAATTTCTATAATATGTAGCAATGTTGAACATCTTTTCATGTACCTGTTGGTCATGTGCATATCCTCTTTGCAAAAAATGTCAATTCAATTCTTCTGCCCACTTTTTTTTTTCTGCCCACTTTTTAATTGTGTTGTGTTTTTTGTTTTTTGTTTTTTTGATGTTGAGTTTTATGGGCTGTTTGTATATGTTGGATATGAACTGCTTATTCATCATATCATTTGCAAATATTTTCTCCCATTCAGTAAGTGGTCTTTTCATTTTGTCAGTGGTTTTCTTTGCTTCACAAAAGCTTTTAAGTTTAATTAGGTCCTATTTGTTTATTTTTGCTTTTATTGGTTTTTTTCATCAGTACCTTATAGTTTTCTGCATACAGGTATTTTGCCTCCTTAGGTAGGTTTATTCCTAGGTATTTATTGCTTTTATAGGAACCTTAATTTTTTAATGTAATGGAAATTCTGTTGAATTTTTAAAATAACCTCTTAATATATTTATGTAGCAATTATTTTCTAATTGGATTTGGACTTATTTATTTTAAACACTTTTCTTAGTGCTGTGTCTCCTTATGTCATATTTAAATCGACATATTTAAACTTTATATGAGGTACTCAGCTTAAAAAGAAGTGAGCCTCCCTGCGCTCCCATGACTTAGACAGAAACCCCGCTTCTCTCTCCAGCCACAGATGTTTTTCTCCGTCATGTGGGAAAACTGTCCCCTACCCCCAACTGGCTGTCAGCCCTGAGAGCCAATATCCCACAGTTTCCCACACCTGCATGTGAGGTGACAGGAGCCACCAGCCATTGTACACAGGTGGCATCCACTGGAAGCAAAGGCCAACAAGGTAGCAAATACACAGGGCACATGAGGAGGTAGGAAGGAACTGGCTGTCCATGAAAAATCCTCTAGGCAAGGGACCTGAAGGCAGTAGTTCTGACGGATTTAGGCTGGAAACACACTTGACTGTATCCAGCAATCAAAGTACCTGAGTCACAGGGAGGTAAATAAACCGGCCAGACTGTTTCACAGTTCTATGCCTTCCTCATTCTGCTGCCCAGCCAAGCCACTCTTGTCAGAAATGGAGAAATGGAGCCTCAAACAGATGAAATGACTTGGCCAGGGTCTCACAGCAAATCAGTGGCATGCAACAGGGGGTGTCATCTGCACTCATCTTCCAAGTCTCAGCCTAAGAGTCACCTCCTCATTGAAGCCTTTCCTGATAGCATCATCATTAGTTAGCTCTGACCCCTCCCTCTGTGTGCCCCATGGCACCCTCTCCTGTCCTCTCCCAGCTCCAGGTTTACCTGCTTCATTTGTTGACATGCCTGGCCCTCCACAAGAGTATCAATATAATCCTCACACCCATTAGAAGGACTACTATCAAAAACAAAAATCAGAAAATAACAAGTGTTGGTAAGATATAAAGAAATTGGAACACTTCTGTGCCATTGGTGGGATTGTAAAATGGTGCAACTGCTATAACAAAACAGTACAGAGCTTCCTCAAAAAATTAAAACTAGAATTAGCATATGATCCAGCAAATCTACTTCTGGGTACATAGCCAAAAGAATTGGAAGCAGGGTCTCAAAGAGTTATTTGCAGACCCACGTTCACAGCAATACTAGTCACAATAGCCAAGAGGTGGAAACAACCCAAATGTCCATCAATGGATGAATGGATAAACAAGCTATGGTGTATACACCCCAAAATGGAATGTGACTCAGCCTTAAAAAAAGAACGAAATCCTGTTCACAAGCTGTATCATGGATGAACCTTGAGGACATATGCTGAGTGAAATAAGCCAGTCACAAAAAGACAAATACTATGTGATACCACTTATATGAGGTATCAAAAATAATCAAACTCAGTAACAGAAAGCAGAATGGTGGTTATCAGCGGTCAGGGGAGAATGAAATGGGGAGCTGGGTGTTTAATGGGTACAGAGTTTGTTTCAAGAAATAAAAAAGTTATGGAGATCTGTTGCATAACAATGTGCATATACTCAACACCACGGAATACTCTTAAAATGGTTAAGATGGTAAATTTTATATTATGCTTTTCCTATCACAATTTTAAAATTTTTTTAATTTTTAAGAGTATAGTTCCTTAGTGGCAGACAACTAGCCTATCTATCTTTTGTCTCCAGTACAGTGCTTGGCATTTAAGTTTGCTGAATGAGTATGTGAACGAATATTACCTTGCCTAAAACTTTATTATGAAATCATGAAGTCCCAGAGTAGGAAGAGATCCCAAAATTCAATCAGTGTGTCTTCCTGTACAAAGGCTGAATAACCTCTACCCAACAGCAGCCCCACTACATGGTGGCCCAGACTTTCCATGAGTGCTCCTTGCCCAACCCTGACTCCCAGACAGAGCCGCCATGCCACCATCTGTCCTCCCAACTCTATGGGCCATAGACTCAGTCTAGTCTTGGTTCTTCATGACAGCACAGTGTTACTCTCAGAATCCTTGATTTTGATATTGGCTACAACCCCTGGGGACTAGACAATGTGGCCATCTACTTACAGAAAGCAGCAGATTCACAGAAGGATGCAAGGACTGGTCAGAGCACATCTACTCTGAGTTGCAACTCTTGTTGGCCATCCTGTGTCCCCTATGGACTGACCCCCTTGATGCCCTGGCCTTCTCCCATGCCTAACACTGAAGGCGCACTTACAAAGTATTTGTTGAACTGAAAAGAATCTATTCCTCCCTCTGCCTTTAGGCAGGGCTCTCTAAGAGATACCCTCAGTGATAAAGGTCCAGCTATTTTTAAGGACTCCAAAGCGAGGTCAC
Organism: Hippopotamus amphibius kiboko; assembly: GCF_030028045.1. Taxonomy (NCBI): domain Eukaryota; kingdom Metazoa; phylum Chordata; class Mammalia; order Artiodactyla; family Hippopotamidae; genus Hippopotamus; species Hippopotamus amphibius. The sequence goes on along the minus strand of NC_080187.1, from coordinate 167,722,432 downwards.
TTCACCCACTTTCTCTGAAACTGCTTCCAACACTCAGTGAGCATTTCACCTAAAAGCATTCAATCTTCAGCTATTTACCAAAAACCAAAAATTAAAAAAAAAAACCTAAACCTAATGAGTGAGTTCAGCAATGTCATAGGATCCGCACACAAAAACCAATTACATTTCTGTGTACTAACAATGAACGTGTAGAAACTGAAATTAAAAAATACAACACTATTTACAATCACTCCAAAGAAAATTAGATACTTAGGTAAACCCTTAACAAAATATGTATAGGATTTTTAATTTGAAAACTATAAAATGCTGATGAGAGAAATCAAAGAAGATTTAAATAAATAGTGAAATATTTCATGCTCATGTACTTGAATACTCAAAACAGGAAAAATGTATTTTCTCCTCAAATTGATCTATAGGTTTAATAAAATTTCTGCCAAAGTTCCAACAAAGATTTTTGTAGGTGTAGACAAGTTTATTCTAAAATTTATATGGAAAGGTACAGGCCCTGAACTAGCAAAAATAATCTTGACAGAGAAGAAGAAGGAGGGTTTGCAGTAACATGGATGCAACTAGAGATGATCATACTAAATGAAGTAAGTTAGAAAGAGAAAGACAAATACCACATGTTATCACTTATATGCAGAATCTAAAATATGACACAAATGAACCTATCTATGAAACTGAAATAGAAACACAGACATACAGAATAGACTGGTGATTGTCAAGGGGGTGGTGAGAGAGGAATGGATTGGGAGTTTGGGATTAGCAGATGCTAATATATATAGAAATGGATAAACAAGGTCCTACTGTATAGCACAGGGAACTATAATCAATATCTTGTGATAAATCATAATGGAAAAGAATATGAAAAAGAATGTATATACATATGTATAACCGAGTCACTTTGCTGTACAGCAGTAATTAACATTGCAATTCAACTATACATCAATAAAAATAATAAATTTTAAAAAAGAATAATGAGAAAGAATCATTCTACTTGATATTAAGGCTTACTATATAGTCAAAGTAATCAAAATAGTGTGGTACTGGTGGAGGGCCAGTGTTAACAGCACAGAATAAAGAAACAGAATCAGATTCACACAGATATGCCCAACTGATTTTTGATAAAGATATTGAAACAATTCAATCAAGGAAAGATAAACTTTTCAACAAGTGATAGAGAAATTAAAAGTCCATAGGCAATACTATGAACTTTGATCTAAACTTCATACTTTATACAAAAATTAACTCAAAAATCATTATGGATCTAAATGTAAAATGTAAAACTATAAAACTTTTAGAAAAAATATAGGAGAAAATCTTTGGGATCTGGTGCTAGTCAAAGAATTTTTAGGTTTGACATGAAAAGCATGATCATTAACGGAAAAGTTCATAAATTGATTCTCAGCAAAATTAAAAAATTTTACTCTATAAAACCTCATGTGAAGCAAATGAAAAGATAAGCTACATAATGGGAGAAAATACTTGTAAACTGCACATCCAACAAAGGACAAGTATCTAAAATGTATTAAAAACTTTAAAAATTCAACAGTAAAAATACAACCTGATAAGAAAATGGGTAAAAAAAAAAAAAATATGAAGAGACAGTTCACTGAAAAAGATATACAGGTGGCAAATAAACACAAGAAAATATATTCAATATTAGGAAAATGCAAATAAAAACCACAGTGAGATATAACCCCATAACTATCATAAAAAAAAAACAGTAAATCATAAAAGCATTAAAAAGTAGTGAAAACAGCAAGGGTTCAGAGAAATTGACCATCCCTGCATTGATGGTGGGAATGCAAAACAGTGCAACCTCTTTGGAAAACAGTTACACAGTTCCTTATTTTAAAAAAGTAACGGACTTCCCTGATGGTGCAGTGGTTAAGAATCCACCTGCCACATGCTGCAGTGCAACTAAGCCAGTGCTCCACAACTACTGAGCCTGCACTCTAGAGCCTGTGAGCCACAACTACTGAAGCCCATGCACTAGAGCCCGTGCTCAGCAACAAGAGAAACCATTGCAATGAGAAGCCCATGCACTGCAACAAAGAGTAGCCCCCACTCACTGCAACTAGAGACAACCAACACGCAGCAACAAAGACCCAATGCAACCAATAAAAATTAATTTTTTAAAAAAAAGTAAGTAATCACCATACAATCCTGCAATTACACTGTTGAGTGTTTATCCCAGAGAAATACAACATGCTCATCCAAAAACCTGTAAATTAATATAGAATTTTTATTCATAAAGGCAGTTTTATTCATAATATTATTCACAAATAGCCAAAACCTGTATGGTCAAGTACTGGAAATAGCAGATATTCTTCAGCATGTAAATTTGAAAACAACATGTGAATAGTTAAACTGTATCACACACATACCATGGAATACTTAGCAACAGAGAGAAACGATCTTGATACATGCAACAACTTTATAGAAGCTCCAGGAAATCATGCTGAGTGAAAATAGCTAATCTAAAAAGGTTTCATGCTATTTGATTTCATTTATATAACATTTTGAAATGACAGAACTTCAGAAATGGAGAACAGAGCAGTGGTTTACAGGAGTTAGGCAGCAGGGTGGATAGTGGGGCTACAGGGGAAGGAGAAAGGTGTGATTATAAAAGGGTAAGAGCTACTGGAGGGATCCTTGTGGTATGAAACTGTTCAGTCTCTTAACTATGGTAGTAGATAAACAAATCTATACATATGACAAAATTATATAGAACTAAATGTACACACACATTTAGAAATGAATACAGGTAAAACTGGGCAAATCTGTGTAAGATCAGTAGATTGCATCAATGTCAAAACCCTGATAAGATGTTATACTATAGTTTTGCAAAACTTTACCATTGTGCGACACTGGGTGAAGAATACAATGGGATATCTCTGTATTATTGCTTACAACTGCATGTTAATTTACAATTACCTCAATAAAATTTTCAATTAAAAAACTATCAAAAGAAAGAAAATTTACATTTGAGACACAAAAGCTCACTATATTTTCAATGGTATTGCCATTTTCTCCCTGTTTTGTTTATAAAACATTTTCTTTTTATATCTTAGTTTACAAAATAATTTAGTATTGGGTAATTTTAATTTGGAAAAACTCATTTATACATAGATACATACGCATCTACGGTGTCAGGGAAGATATCAGCATGACCTATGATACTGACAGCAAGGTATGACATCACTAATTTCAATCAGCTATCACTTAACCTATACATTTTCATCTTAACTTATTTAGTATTTTACAGACATTTAAAAACACTTCACCTGGAGAAAATCTTTCCTAAAAGACCATGTAGTAAAGTCAGACTGTTAGCTGGTATGTCAAGCACCATGTTCATGATAAGAGAAAGTGCTGAGCATTTGTAGTAAGTATATAAAAGAGCCAGAGCTCTTGTTGAAGCCTGTGCAATCAATCTCACCTTTAAATGAATGGGTTATCTTGATGATAGTTTTGATGGGTGTTTGGTACTTAACTGAATTAGGATAAGTAAAACTTGGAAATAAGCACTCTATCTCTTTCTTCTTAAACAAATCAGCTTATCTCATTGATAAGCTAGTTTTCAGAACTGAAGTTAATTCATTTAATCTATTGGCATCAAACTTATTTATAACTCATAGGAAAAAAAACAAAAAAAAAGTTAAGACTGCTCTTTTAACTTCAGCAGATGCTGAACTACGTATCGACGTCATAGAATATGCAGGTGTAAATCTGACTACATGTCTCCAAAATTATCTCTCTTCTTTCCTTCTATAAGTTTTAAGATATTCACAGCTAATATTAGTGAAAGGGAGTACTGGGTATTCTACAGCTTTAAATTATCTGAGCCACTGCCAAACTCCTATTGTTCCAGAAATTTGTCTGTCAAGAAACCAAGAACCACACACAAAGGGTTAGAGAACTCAGGTTTATTAAGCCAGCAGCCCCAGATGAACTAACGCTCCAAAGTTCTGGGCCCCGAGTTCAGGGTGAGCTCTACTTTTATAGGGGTCTGTGCACATGTTTACAGTTAGCATTGGTATATTGGTTACTTGGTTTACAGAGCACAGAAGTTTCCACACAGAAACTTACAAGAGCAGGTGCAGAACACTCCACATTTAGCAAAAACATCCTATGGTTACATTTGATTGCTAAGTCATCCTGTTTTTGTTTTTCCTTTTCCGCACAGCAAGCATATTTTACAAAAGTAGAATGAGCATAGAGTTGTTTTTAGCTGAGTGCAAGTTTCTAATTTTCCTCTTCAGTATCATTATCCTAGTGATAAGTAGACATGTGAGGAAATCTATATTCATGATGAATGATATAGCCTATATCTCTGGAGATGGGGGTGAGCCAATTAACTTGTTGAAGAGAAAGTCTTAGCTACAGTTCAGCAGTCTTAGCTAACCTATCTACAAATCCACAACAACTACAGACAAAGATTTGTTTTGGTGCCAGACACTTTAAGAAAGAGAAAATGAGTATTAATAGCTTCAAATTAGTTGGAGGAATTTAGCAGACAATCTGAAATAGAAAATATTTTTAATTAGCTAACACTGAAGAACTAAAATAAAAATATAATAAATAAAGCCATACTGTGAGTGGCTTAACATTTCATTGGAAGTTTTTATTTTTCCTCACTTTGGCTAATTGGATCATTTCCACATGAATGAAATACATGTTAAATTATTTACAGATAATTACATGGCTGTGCAGTTGCTAAAATATTAAGACACAGTTGTCCCACAGGAAACATTGCAACAGACACAGGCACATCAAGAAATGAATAGCCAAGGGAGTAATGAAGGGGCATTATAAGAAAAGCCTATAAAAATAGAGGTAGTATTATTAAATTCAATTTATTTTTCAAAATATCAGAGGCACTTAAAAATTATTTTTCATTCCCCCACCTTTCTCTTCCAAAATAATGACTCAAGTATCAGCTCTTTAAATTTGCTTAATCTGAAAACTTGTAACAGAAATTAGACAATAAATGCATTTTAATTAGATTTATAAGCAATATTCCACCCTCAATGAACATGCTGTCAACCATGACTATAGAAAGGAGTGGTGCTATTTTCTGAAGTGTAACTAAAGTGAGCCAGGTTTTCACTTAATTATCTCATTATTAATATCTAAACAAAGTGTTGCAGATCACATTAGTAAACATTGCAACTGAGTATTTGCATCTTGACTAATTATTAGTGGTAATTTTAGGTACTATACTGGACAGACACTATGGGCATTAATTAGGCACAGTTTTTCATCACTGATCTTTAGTTAACAGTCACTTAATACCATTTTTGAGCTAAAGAAGTTGTGTGTTAGGTTACAGATGTAACCTATGAAACAGCAACCTCTCAAACTTTAAGTTATGATGGGGCAAAACAAACTTTATTAAATTACACATCTGCAATCTATTCTTCCTACCCTCCACTGCCAGCTCCTAAAAATAATTCTGTTTTTGTCTCCTGACTTCACTGCATTTCTCCATCATTCAAGGGAGGTTCTTAGTCAGCCAGTCTATTTAGGGGCTTGTGTGATTTAGAATCAATAGAAAGGATAGAGGTATACAACCCTCTAAGCTCGGATGTAGGATTTTTCAAAGATATGGGTAGAAGTATATCGCAACACTAAAAATAAATTAAAAACTATAAGCAAAAAAAAGTGGAGAAATAGTGGGGGAAAAGAGACTTAAATCTGTTTTTAGGAGAGATGGAAGATTATTGTTTTTGTTTTGTATGTCATTAGTTATTAATTTGGGAGTAAAGATTAGAGAAACTTCAGTGAATCTGTAAGACAGGAAAGATGCTGAAGACTGGGCGAGGAGAGGTAATTTTGAGAAATGATGTTATCAATTATAAGTAGGCTTAGTTTTGATAAATTTCCAGAGATGCCAAAAAACATTGGAATTATTTTTAAGTACTTTGGGGAAGAATATTATGTTCCCAGGTCATCAACTTATCACTACCACTTCAACTTTGCCTATAAGTAGAAACTTGAATGCCCTCTAAGTAAAAGAAGGTTATTTTCCTTGATTTTCTTTGAAATTGTTAAAGAATTCATCTTCTTCCTGTCCTTACTCCCAGATCCATCACTGGGGGATCACAAATCTTGGTTTCCTATACCATTCTCCAACAAAAGGAATAATGGCCCTTGGATAAAAGGCTGATTCTGGGACTTAGTAGTAAATATGCCAAATTTGCTGGAGCATATTGTAGTTACAGAGAGCAAAAAAGTGCTCAAAAGACAATAATAAAATACACTAGAGTGGCACGTCAAAGAGAAAGAAGAGTCAACTAAAAAAGCTTCTAATGACCAAAAGTGGAATAATTTGAGCAAAAAAATAAAGCAGTATTAGATAATTATCCAAAGAATAAAATAAATGTAGAATCCATACTGATAAAAATAAATGATTGAAGAGATGAATAAGTATGGGAGAAGGGACAAATCTCCCACGCAGAAAAATTACAATTAATTTGTGTAGACACTCCACTCGTAAAAAGGTGAAGCATCACTTTCCACTCTTTAAGTGAGACTGCACATAATAGCATTCTTTCAAAGATTACAGTATGAAAAGGGAGAAAAATAACTTTACAGTGAAGAAACCTGACAAACACTACTTCAGCCAGGTAGGTCAACATCAACAGTCACGAATCATGTTGATAAAATGTACCCTTGATGTGGTACAAGAAGAATGGCAGTTTATCTTCCTGAGCTTCTTCCCGAAAACACCAAACCACAGCCTAATCATGAGAAAACCACCAGACAAATCCCAATTGAGGGGCCTTCACAAACACATGACGAGCACACCTCAACACTTTCAAGGTCATCAAAAACAAGGAAAGTCTGAGAAACTGTCACAGGTCAGAGAAGCCTAAAGAGACATTACAACTAAATGTAATACAGTGTACAGAGTGGGATCTAGCAAAAACAACAACAAAAAGACACTGGGTAAAAACTAAGGAAATCTGAATAAAGTATGCGCTTTAGTTAATAATAACATATCCACGTTGCTTCATTCATTATAACAAATGTAGATACTAATTTAATAAGCTAATAGTAGGGGAGCTGAATGTGAAGTATATAGAGGTTTGTATATAATTGCTATCTTCGCAATTTTTCTTTAAATCTGAAATTGTCCTAAAAGTAAATGTTTATTTAAAAAAATCATATCACAAATTTAATAAAACATCCCCATTATCCCCTTTTCTTGTCACTTAAAGAGGAATAAACTAAAACAATATGCCCCCATGGCTTTCTGCATTTTCCTTCTATATTCATCTGTAATATAGATGCAAATCTTGAGGTACAATATCTTTTGCTGCTAGGAAAAAAAGAGGTATGAAAATACAGGTCAACACATAAGGATGGAGAAGTAGAAAGATGAGGAGAACCTCAATTCTTAATGGTATCACTGAACTGCCTTTTTTTTTAATTTTCTGAACTACCTACCTTCAGACTTCTTATTTCCTGAAACAAATAAATGCCCATCTGTTTAGGTAACTAATACACCAAAGAACCAACAAAAGAGGCCAAGAATTATGCTTCTGCCATAAATATCATATTATAAAAGTACTCGTACCACTTTTCCTTTCTTCCCCATTATGCCCCACTCTAGAGTGTCCAAATGCAGCAGTTAGCTCATACAGAGGAAGTGGGATTAATAAGGAGAAAGCTGATCCTGCCTCCCAAACTTCACTGAAGTCTTCCAAGACTACATCAAGCCTGGGTTGGGAGAGAGAAGATTTATTTGATTAAGTTTTCAGAATTTGACATTATAATGTATAGGCAGGAGTTACATTATGCTGGACTAGACTTTTATTATCTCAAACTTATCTTTATATTATCTCAAAGTCATGAGAAATCTTTAGGATTCCAAAATTTTTATGCAATAGGAAAGAAAGAATGAGTCTCTGGAGAGGGACTTAAGGAGTAACAGGAACCCAATTAAAGTTGTTCATTTGGTCCATACCGAGTACAGCACATTGAATAAGCCAGTTACACAGGATTTTAGAAAATTCAGAAAGATCCATGTCATCTAGTAGCCTGTGTTTTCTGACCATTAAAAACTCTTAAGGAAAGCAGTAATGAGAACCTATATACCTACTTGGAACAAAAGGAAGAAGATATATCCCAACGATGGCAGCAATGACGAAAACTTCTAATGCATTGGTATACAGTCATGACTTAAAAATACTAAAAATAAAACTGTCTAAGCTTTTGCTTACAAAGTTCAATTCATAGTATGTTTCCTTTTATTTTGGGTTTTTTTTTTTTTTAAAGAAAACCTTCTAATCTTTTTCTTCCACAACTATTGAAATTATCATTCAATTTTTTCTGGTATAATTTATACCAGATAGATAAAGATAGATATAGATAAAGATTATCATTCTCTCAGGAAGGAAGGGATAGATTAATAACACAACATGGGTGATCTTTCAAAACAACTGCAACAAAAAAGAAGCAAGTCAGCAAAGTAACACTGATAGAGACCGCTTAGAGAAGTCAGCCATGATCTGTTAAGCCTGAAGCCATACTGAATTTGTTAAACTATGGAAAAATTTAACAAAACTGGAAAGTATAAGATACTAAAGTGTGACATACTAAAATTTAAATTAATTACTATTAAGAAACAAAGTTAGTTAACAAAACATTGTCTTAGAGTCACATTTGTAACTGTATGTACAAAAGTAAAAAAAATAGAGATTTTAATGTGAAATTATTAGTAAGACTGAAAATTTAAGAAACATTAAAGAAATATTTAGTTTCTTGAAAATGATGTTTAAACACAATGGGTTTGATGCCCTAGAAATTAAATATATAAACAAAGGTCAAAGTTAAGTAAAACTGCTTAGGGCAATATAAAAATAAAGAAGTCTACAAGCAAATATAAAAGTATGTCAGCAAATGGGCTTCCTAGGCGGTGCAGTGGTTGAGAATCTGCCTGCCAATGCAGGGGACATGGGTTCAATCCCGGCTCCAGGAATATCCCACATGCCGTGGAGCAACTAAGCCAGTGCGCCACAACTATTAAGCCTGCGCTTTAGAGCCCGTGAGCCACAACTATTGAGCCCATGTGCTGCAACTACTGAAGCCCACGTGCCTAGAGCCCATGTTCCACAACAAGAGAAACCATGGCAATCAGGAGCCCACGCACCACAACGAAGAGTAGCCCCCACTCACTGCAACTAAAACGAAAGCCCACGCACAGCAAAAAACACCCAACACAGCCAATAAAATTAATTAACTTTAAAAAAAGTATGTTAGCAATAATTTCATGAGTCAAAATAATACAGTACCTCAACTCCAAAATAATTCTTTTCCTTATATCAGTAAGTAAATTACAGCTTTATTGTACTTTCTATCAATCTTAGGCATGTTATTTAATAAATTTAAAGTCTTCTTGATTTTCTCTTGAATAAACTATTGCAAGGAAATTCAGATGTCTTCTATTCCAGTGCTTATCTAACATATCAATCCTCTCTACACGTCCAAAAGTTGTTATGAAATTTCTACCTGGACATTTTCAATTATTACTCCTTAACTAAAATTTGTATACCTCAACCACCTACTACATTCTAGACATATCCACAAGATTGACATCACATTCAGAACTCTTTAAATTATGAAACCCACTTAATCCCTTCATGCTTTTCAACACTGACAAATTATTAGCCTGTCACCAATACTTGGTATGTATGCTATTCTCCAGAGTTCTTACAAAGTTATCGGCAACTCTTTAGTGACCTCACTTGAAATATCTCCATATCCTATGCTGTGAACTAGATGGCAGTCTCTAATTATTTTACCTAACCTTAGCTTCTACTTCACTTAATCAACATTTTGTTCTTTCTTGCTGATCTCGCAGAAAAGAGAAAAATAAAGTAAATTAGTTCAAAACAAATGAAAATGGAAATACAACTTTAATTTATGGGATGCAAAAAAGTAGTTCTGAGAGGAAAATGTATACCAATAAATTCATACATTAAGATATTAGAAAGATCTCAAACAACATAATTTAAACCTCAAGACACTAGAGGTATAAATTAGAAACTAAAAAAAAGGAAAACAAATTAAGCCCAGAGTCAGCAAAAAGAAAAAAAAAAAGAAATACTAAAGATCAGAAATAAATGAAGAAATAATAAAAAGCAGATATAAATGAAATATAGACCAGTGAAATAACAGAAAGAATCAATAAAACTAAGAGCTGTTCTTTTAAAAAGATAAACAAAATTCACAAACTTCTAGCTAGACTAAATAAGAAAAAAAGAGAGAAGACACAAATAAAATTAGCAACGAAAGAGGAGAAATTACAGTTGACAGTATAGAAACACATAGGGTCATAAGAGACGACTATGAACAATTATATTCCAACAAATTAAGTAATTGACAAAAATGCATACATTTTAAAAAAGCACGCAACCAACCAAGACCAAATCAGGAAGAAACAGAAAATCTGAACATAGCAACAAAGAGTAAAATTGAGGGGTAAGAAAGATGGCAGCAAAGTAGAAGGATGTGGAATGCATCCCTCTCCACAGCTGCATCAGGAAAACATCAAAAGACATAATAATTCCCACAGAGAACCAGCTGAACACCAGCAGATGACCTCAGACACCAGAAAGGACTGCAAAGATCCCAACATAACTGGGTAGGACAAAGCCAAAAAAAAAAAAAAGGAGAAGGAGGAGGAGAAGAAAGGAAAGGGACAGGTCCCCCACCCTGGGACGGGGGATCTGAAACAGAGGGGAGATTGCCGAATTCAGGGAAACATCCCTTATGTGATGGGGAAACCCCCTTTCCAACAGGGAATTTCCCTGGGTCAGAAGGGAGGCATTTGAGACTTTTCAGAGTGTGAAGCAGCTGATCCGTGGCAGACAGAAAAGAGTGAGAAACACACAGAGGGTCCGCACCATGGCTCAGCGTGTCTGGACTGAGATGTCAATTCACAGCTGAACAAGGGGTCTGGGAGCTGGAACATGGTAACCGGAGAACTGGTTCAAGGTGAGAAACATTGTTGGCAGTGGGGAGATGGACTGCAAGGACAGAAGGGAAGAAATCTGCAACAGAGAATGCCTACCGTGGAAAGCTGGGCGGACATGGCAGCGGCTCAATAATGCTGACTCACAAGCAGGGGGGAGGAGACGCAGGTGTAGCCTCTCTCTCAGCATCTGTGAAAGAGAAAGGAAGGAACCCCTGGTGCTGGCTAACACACTCAGGGATAACAAAGGCTCCCAGGCAGGGCTTGCCTAGACTGCCTGCAGCTGAGAGCCAAAAGCCCACAGAGTGGCCCAGCTCTGGAGACACTCTGTTTACACCTGAGACACCGGACTCCCTCTGAAACAGGCACCAACCAAGCCACATGAGCTGCTGTGACCCAGGCAGGGTGCCACTGCTCACTCACTCCCAGGGGAAGGAGCCACTACTGTACCCTCTCTCTGCAGACACACCTGTGCTTACAAACGAACAATACAGGAAGCTCTGCCAGTCACAGAGTAATACAAAAAGCCCAAGGCAGACAGAAGGACAATTACAGCTGAGACGCCAAGGAAACAGAAATATTATTATTAATTTTATTGATCTGGTCTATTCTGGGGTCACTTCTAGCTTTTTTTTTTTTTTTTAATTAATTACAACCTTAGTGCTAAGGGATCTACATGTTTTATAACAATTTTTTATTCTACTTTTATTCTATTTTTATTTTTAGCCTTTTTATAAATTTCTATTTCTAGCTAAGTTTTTTGCAGTGCTGACTGTATCTCTCCTACCTTCTTTTCATCTCTATCTTTTATACATTCCTAATTTTTTCTTTTTCGTTTCATATATCCAGTCACACTATGCTCTTCTGTTGCCCTGTCTGCTTTCCTTTCTTAGTTTCTTTTATCTTAATATACTTATAATCACTAATGTCGTTCAGCCCAGTTTCCTTGCTTTATTCTGACAGACTGCTTTGGTTTTTATTATTAGGTTTTGTCTTTATCTTAGTTCTAAGTAAAATTGTCTGACTTCATTCTAAGATCTTCAGTCTGTCTGGTGGTACTCTTGCTCTTTATTTTAGTCAAAATGTCCCAGGATTTGTGTTTGTATGTGTATGGTGGGTTTTTTTTTTTTTTGGTTTTGAATTTCTGTTGGTTTTATCTTTGATTGTCTGATGGCATACTGGGCTTCTTCTGTCAGGTCTTTCTAGTGCCTTATGTTATACTGGATTCAATATTTGTGTGTCTTATACATGTATGTGTTTCCTTCACTTAGTATTTGTTTGAATCAACACTCTGCCATTAGTCTGGGGATTGGACAGTCTTCTTTAAATCCCTTTATTGCCAGGACAAGCAACCTCTGAAGTTTGGACTACCATGAGAAAACAAAGAAACACCATGCAGGCAAAGGAGCAGGAAAAAAACCCACAAGATTAAATAAATGAAGAGGAAATAGGAAAACTGCCTGAAAAAGAATTCAGAGTAATGATAGCAAAGATGATCCAAAACCTTGATAACCAAATACAGAAAATACAAGAAACAGTTAATAAGGACTCAGAAGAACTAAAAAGCAAACAAACAGTAATGGACAACAAAATAACTGAAATTAAAATACTCTAGATGGTATAAATAGCAGAATAACTGAAGCAGAAAAACAAATAAGTGAGTTGGAAGATAGAATGGGGGAAATAAATGCCACAGAGCAGGAAAAAGAAAAAAGAATAAAAAGAATGGAAGACAGTCTCAGAAACCTTGGTGACAACATTAAGCACACCAACATTCGAATCATAGGCATCCCAGAAGAAGAAGAAAAAAAGGGTCTGAGTAAATATTTGAAGAGGTTATTGTGGAAGACTTTCCCAACATGGAAAAGGAAATAATTAACCAAGTCCAAGAAGCACAGAGAGTCCCATACAGAATGAACCCAAGGAGAAATACACCGAGGAACATATTAATCAAACTAATGAAAATTAAACACAAATAAAAAAATTAAAAGCAGCAAGAGAAAAGCAACAAACAACATATAAGGGAAAACCCATAAGGATAACAGCTGATCTTTCTGCAGAAACTCTGCAGGCCAGAAGGGAATGGCAGGATACACTGAAATTCCTGAAGGAGAAAAAGCTACAGCCGAGAATACTCTACACAGCAAGAATCTCATTCAGATTTGATGCAGAAATCAAAAGCTTTCCAGACAAGCAAAAGTTAAGAGAATTCAGCACCACCAAACCAGCCTTACAACAATTGCTACAGGAACTTTTCTAAGTAGGAAGCACAAGAGAAGGAAAAGACCTACAAAAACAAACCCAAAACAATTAAGAAAATGGTAATTGGAATACATGTCAATAATCACCTTAAATGTAAATGGATTAAATGCTCCAACCAAAAGACACAGACTGGCTGAATGGATACAAAAACAAGATGCTTCTATATGCTGCCTACAAGAAACCCACTTCAGACCAAGGGATACATATAGACTGAAAGTAAAGGGATGGAAAAAGATATTCCATGCAGATGGAAGTCAAAAGAAAACTGGAGTAGCAATACTCATATCAGACAAATTGGACTTTAAAGACTATTACAAGAGACAAGGAAGGACACTATATAATGATCAAGGAATCACTCCAGGAAGAATATATAACAGTTGTAAATATCTATGCAGCCAACATAGGACCACCTCAATACATAAGGCAAATGCTAACAGCTGTAAAGGGGGGAATCGACATTAACACAATAATAGTAGGAGACTTGAACACCCCACTTACATCAATGGACAGATCATCCAAACAGAAAATAAATGACACACAGGCTTTAAATGACACATTAGACCAATTTGACTTAATTGATATTTATAGGCCATTCCATCCAACAACGATAGAATACACTTTGTTCTCAAGTGCACATGGAACATTTTCCAGGATAGATCACATCTTGGGTGACAAATCAAGCCTCAGTAAAGTCAAGAAATTGAAATCATATCAAGCATATTCTCTGACCACAACGCCATGAGAATACATATCAATTACATGAAAATAAATGTAAACAATACAAACACATGGAGGCTAAACAATACACTATTAAACAACCAAGAAATCACTGAAGACATCAAAGAGGAAATGAAAAAAATACCTAGAAACAAATGACAATGAAAACACAACAACCCAAAACCTATGGGACACAGCAAAAGCAGTTCTAAGACGGAAGTTTATAACAATACAGTCCTACCTCAAGAAACAAGAAAAATATCAAATAAACAACCTAACCTTACACCTAAAATAATTAGAGAAAGAAGAACAAAAAAGCCCCAAAGTGAGCAGAAGGAAAGAAATCATAAAGATCAGATCAGAAATAAATGAAAAAGAAAGGAAGGAAACAATAGCAAAGATCAATGAAACTAAAAGCTGGTTCTTTGAGAAGATAAACAAAATTGATAAACCATTAGCCAGACTCATCAGGAAAAAAAGGGAGAAGATGCAAATCAACAGAATTAGAAATGAAAAAGGACAAGTAACAATGGACACTACAGAAAAACAAAAGATCATGAGAGACTACTACAAGCAACTATATGCCAATAAATTGGATAACCTGGAAGAAATGGATAAATACTTAGAAAAGTACAATCTTCCAAGACTAAACCAGGAAGAAATAGAACATATGAACAGACCAATCACAAGTACGGAAATTGAAACTGTGATTAAAACTCTCCCAACAAACAAAAGCCCAGGGCCAGATGGCTTCACAGGCGAATTCTATTCAACATTTAGAGAAGAGCTAACATCTATCCTTCTCAAACTCTTCCAGAATATAGCAGAAAGCGGAAAAATGCCAAACTCATTCTATGAGGCTACCATCACCCTGATACCAAAACCAGAAAAAGGTGTCTCAAAAAAAGAACATTACAGGCCAATATCACTGATAAATATAGATGCAAAAACCTTCAAGAAAATACTAGCTAACAGAATCCAACAGCACATTAAAAAGATCATACACCATGATTAAGTGGGGTTTATCCCTGGAATGCAAGGATCCTTCAATATATGCAAATCAATCAATGTGATACACCATATTAACAAATTGAAGGATAAAAACCATATGATCATCTCAGTAGATGCAGAAAAAGCTTTTGACAAAATTCAACATTCATTCATGATAGAAACTCTCCAGAAAATGGGCATAGAAGGAAATTACCTCAACATAATAAAAGCCATATATGACGAACCAAAAGCCAGCATCGTTCTCAATGGGGAAAAAATGAAAGAATTCCCTCTAAGAATAGGAACAAGACATGGGTGCCCACTCTCACCATTCTTATTCAACATAATTTTGGCAGTTTCAGCCACAGCAATCAGAGAAGAAAATGATATAAAAGGAATCCAAATTGGAAAAGTAGAAGTAAAATTGTCACTCTTTGCAATGACATGATATTATACATAGAAAACCCTAAAGATTCTACCAGAAAACTGCTAGCACTAATCGATGAATTTAGTAAAGTGGCAGGATACAAAATTAATGCACAGAAATCTCTTGCATTCCTATACACTAACAATGAAAGAACAGAAAGAGAAATTAAGGAAACTCTCCCATTTACCATTGCAACAAAAAGAATAAAATACCTAGGAATCAACCTGTCTAAGGAGGCAAAAGACCTGTATGCAGAAAACTATAAGACACTGATGAAAGAAATCAAAGACAACACAAACAGATGGAGAGACATACCATGCTCTTGGGTTGGAAGAATCAACATTATGAAAATGACTGTACTACCCAATTTACAGATTCAACGCAATCCCTATCAAATTACCAACAGCATTTTTCACATAACTAGAACAAGAAATCTTACGATTTGTATGGAAATGCAAAAGACCCCGAATAGCCAAAGCAATCTTGAGAAGGGAAGATGGAGTTGGTGGAATTAGGCTTCCTGACTTCAAACTATACTACAAGGCCACAGTGATCAAGACAGTATGGTACTGGCACAAAAATGGAAAGGAAGATCAATGGAACAGAATAGAGAACTCAGAGATAAACCCAAGCACATATGGGCACCTTATCTTTGACAAAAGAGGCAAGAAGATACAATGGAGTAAAAATAGCCTCTTCAATAAGTGGAGCTTGGAAAATTGGACAGCAACACGTAAAAGAATGAAATTAGAACACTTCCTAACACCATACACAAAAATAAACTCCAAATGGATTAAAGACCTACATGTAAGGCCAGACACTATAAAACTCCTAAAGGAAAACATAGGCAGAACACTCTATGACATACATCAAAGTGAGATCCTTTTTGACCCACCTCCTAGAATCATGGAAATAAAATCAAGAATAAACAAATGGGACCTAATGAAACTTGAAAGCTTTTGCACAGCAAAAGAATCCATAAAGAAGACAAGAAGACAACCCTCAGAATGGAAGAAAATACTTGCCAACGAAGCAACAGACAAAGGATTAATCTCCAAAATGTACAAGCAGCTCATGCAGCTTAATACCAAAAAAAGCAAATAACCCAATTCACAAATGGACAGAAGACCTAAATAGACATTTCTCCAAAGAAGACATACAGATGGCTGACAAACACATGAAAAGATGCTCAACATCACTAATCATTAGAGAAATGCAAGTCAAAGCCACAGTGAGGTATCACCTCATACTGGTTAGAATGGCCATCATCAAAAAATCTAAAAACCATAAATGCTGGAGAGGGTGTGGAGAAATGGGAACTCTCCTGCTCTGTTGATGGGAATGTAAGTTGGAAGAGCTGCTATGGAAAACAGTTTGGAGATTCCTTAGAAATCTAAAAATAGAACTACCATATGATCCAGTAATCCCACTACTGGGCATATACCCAGAGAAAACCATAATCCCAAAAGAAACATGTACCATAATGTTCATTGCAGCACTATTTACAATAGCCAGGACATGGAAGCAACCTAAATGCCCATCAACAAATGAATGGATAAAGAAGATGTGGCATATATACACAATGGAATATTACTCAGCCATAAAAAGGAATGAAATGGAGCTATATGTAATGAGGTGGATCAACCTAGAGTCTGTCATACAGAGTGAAATAAGCTAGCAAGAGAAAACCAAATACTGTATGCTAACTCATATATACGGAATCAAAAAAAATGGTACTGATGCGCCCAGTGACAGGTCAAGAATAAGGATGCAGATGCAGAGAATGGACTGGAGCACAGGGGGTTGAGGGGGCTGCGGGTGAAGGGGAAGCTGGAATGAAGTGAGAGAGTAGCATAGACATATACATACTATCAACTGTAAAATAGATTGCCAGTGGGAAGTTGCTGTATAACAAACGGAGATCAACTTGATGATGGATGATGCCTTAGAGGGCCAGAACCAGGAGGGTGGGGGGGAGTCAAGGGAGGGGGGGAGTCAAGGGAGGGAGGAAATATGGGGATATGTGTATAAATACAGCTGATTGACTTTGGTGTACTTCAAAGACTGGTACAAGAGTGTAAAGCAATTATATTCCAATAAAAAAAAAAAAAGGAGATCAACTCAATGATGGGTGATGCCTTAGAGGGCCAGGACAGGGAGGGTGGTAGGGAGTCATGGGAGGAGGGGATATGGGGATATATGTATAAATACAGCTTATTCACTTTGGTGTACCTAAAAAGCTGGTACAAGAGTGTAAAGCAATTATATTCCAATAAAGAGCTTAAAAAAGAAAAAAAAAAGCGTAAAATTATTTCATCAGTAATCAGAACCCTTCAAAACAGAAAATCCCAGGATCAGATGGCTTTTTTGGAGAATTCTACCAAGCATTTAATGATGAATTCCAACAGTCCTTCTCAACTCTTCCAAAATCTTGAAGAGGAGGGAACACTCCCAAACTCATTTTGCAAGGCCAGATAAGGACACTCCAAGAAAAGAAAACTACAGGCCAATATCCCTGATGAATATAGACATAAAATTTCTCAGCAAAATATTAGCAAACTTAAAAGTTTCTGCACAGCAAAAGAAATAATTAACAAGGTGAAACGACAACCTACAGAATGGGAGTAAATTTTTGCAAGCCATGCATTAAAGGCTTAATATCTAAAATATATAAAGAACACATATGATTCAATAACAAAAAAAATCTGATTAAAAAATGGGCAAAGGACCTGAACAGACATTTCTTCAAAGATGATATATGAAATACCAGCAGATATACAAAAAGATGCTCAACATCACTAGTCATTAGAGAAATGTGAATCAAAACCACAATGAGATATTATCTCACACCTGTTAGAATGACCATCACCAAGAAGACAAACATAAGTGTTGGTGAAGATATGGGGATAAGGGAACCCTTGTAAACTATTGGAGATAATGTAAATTGGTTCAACAGCTATGGACAACTATATGATGGTTCCTCAAAAAACTAAAGATAGAACTACCAGATGATCAATTCCACTTCTGGGTATATATCCAAAGGAAATGAAAAAACCTTCCACATTTATTGAAGCATTATTTACAATAGTCAAGATATGGAAACAACCTAAGTGTCCACTTATGGATAGATGAATGGATAAAGAAGTCTCTCTCTCTCACACACACACACACACACATAATTCAGCCATCAAAAAGAAGGACATCTTGCCATTTGCCACAACATGAATGGACTTTCAGCACAGTATGCTAAATGAGATAAATCAGACGGAGAATGACAATTACTGTATAATCTCACCTACATGTAGAATCTAAAGCCAACTCGTAAAAAAAAAAAAAACAGGGAGTAAAATGCCATTACCAGGAGCTGCGAAATCGGTATAGGAAAGATGGTGTGAAGGGTACAAACTTGCAATGGGCAATAAATAAGCCCTAGAGATCTAATAAAAAGTACAGTGAATACCCACAACAATACTGTATTACAATATCATCAAACTTGCTAAAAGACTAGAACTTAACTATTCTAACCACTAAAATGAAAAGATAACTATATAACTGATAGAGATGCTAATTATTGTTATAATGGCAATCATAGATCATATAAATGTATCAAATTAACACACTGTATACCTTAAATGTACACAATGTTATATGTCAAATGTATTTTAATAAAAATGAATTGATGGGAAAATGTTAGTCAATCCAGCTGACTTTGTGTATTGTATTTAATAAATTCCAAATGAAGAAATAAAAAGCCACAAGAATGGATTATAGGTTAACAATTATCAAACTGTTTTACCTATACATCGGCTACAAAAAAATAAATAAATGGATACTAGATGATGGGATTCAAGTTTCTCACTGTCAGAGAAGGAAGTTATAGAAAAACATGAATAGAAGGAAGAATAAACCCTTTAGTACTGGATTAGATTTGGAGGTATCACTATGAATTTTCATTTAGCTTAATATATAGATGGATGGATGGATGGATGGATGGATGGATAGATACATAGATAGATAGATAACAGATTGATAGATCAGAAACAAGCACAGATATGTCTTTATACACAGGTTGGTTGACATACATGTATTACAAATCTCTATCCTCTGAGAGAGCCTAGAAGCAGTGACACTTAATAGTAATGAGCATACCCAGAACTCCAGTCTTAGTTTCTAAATACTATGTTTCAATAAAAGTATTCAAAGTTTCTTGGATAACTGGTTGATTCTAGAACAGGAGTAGGGAAATACAAGATAAACTTGAAGCATCTTGTAGTACCAGACAGGAAAGTAGAGCTCAAAAAAATAAAAGGATGGGGGCATGTGAAAGAGGAACAAAAGTCACCCTAAGGAGTTCCCAATGGCCAAATCTGTTATAATTTTATCAATAAAATAAATAATAGTAGTATTGAATTACAACTCATAGTATAAAATAAATGTATATTATCCCATGCTGAAATAAAATAGGTAGGTAGGTAGGTAGGTAGGTAGGTAGATAGATAGACAGACAGACAGACAGACAGACAGATAGATAGATGGATGTCTTACTTATGGAAGAGTTCCAAAAAATATGTAGATATTTTCACCTGTAGGAGCTGGGAGATTAATTCTCCTCCACCCTGAGTGTTGGGCTAAACTGAATGACTTGCTTTCTAAGTATGAAAAATGAGAACCTGAGAAATATTACCTTATTCAAGTGATCAAGATTAAATAATCTCCCCACCTCCTGGACTAATGGAAATAAAAACAAAAATAAATAAGTAGGACCTAATGAAATTTAAAAGCTTCTGCACAGCAAAGAAAACCATAAGTAAGACGAACAGACAACCCTTAGAATTGGAGAAAATACTTGCAAACAAATCAACAGACAAAGGATTAATCTCCAAAATATATAAACAGTTCATCCAGCTCATGTCAAAACAGCAGACAACCCAATCAAAAAATGAGCAGAAGACCTAAATAAGCATTTCTCCAAGAAAACATATGGATGGCCAAGAGGCACATGAAAAGCTGCTCAACATCACTCATTATTAGAGAAATGAAAATCAAAACGACAATGAGGTATCACCTCACACCGGTTAGAATGGGCATCATCAGAAAATCTACAAACAGTAAATGCTGGAGAGGGTGTGGAGAAAAAGGAATGCTCTTGCACTGTTGGTGGGAATGTAAATTGATACAGCCACTATGGAGCACAGTATGGAGGTTCCTTGCAAATCTAAAAATAGAGTTACCATATGACCCAGCAATCCCACTACTGGGCATATACCCAGAGAAAAACATAATTCAAAAAGACACATGCACTCCAATGTTCATTGCAACACTATTCACAATAGCCAGGACATGGAAGCAACCTAAATGTCCATCAACAGATGAATGGACAAAAAAGATGTGGTACATATATACAATGGAATATTACACAGCTGTAAAAAAGGAACAAAACTGGGACATTTGTAGAGACATGGATGGACCTAGAGACTGTCATACAGAGTGAACTGAGTCAGAAAGAGAAAAACAAATATCATATATTAACATATATATGCGGAATATAGAAAGATGGTATAAATCAACCAGTTTGCAAGGGAGAAATAGAGACACAGATGTAGAGAACAAACATATGGACAACAAGTGGGGAAAGCAAGGATGAATTGGGAGATTGGGATTGCCATATATACATTACTAATAAAAAAATATCAGATTGTACACTGTAAATATATGCAGTTTATTGTATGTCAATTGTATCTCAATAAAAGTTCTTAAAGAAAAAAAGAGAAAAGTAATAAAACATTAAAAAAAAGATTAAATAATCTCATGTGGCTATCATGTACCCTTCATGTGATGTAACATGAAAGCCACTTCACCTCTAATAATCTATAACCACAGTTAAAGATGAGACAAATATGAGACAAACTCAAACTTAGAAACATTCTACAAAATGCCTTACCAGTACCTCCTCAAACTGTCAAGCTCAAAACAAGCAAGGAAGGACTGAAAAACCATAACAGATCAGAGAAGACTAAGAAGACATGACAACTAAATGCAGTATGGTATCCTGCATTGCATCCTAAAA
This sequence comes from Hippopotamus amphibius kiboko, assembly GCF_030028045.1. NCBI lineage: Eukaryota > Metazoa > Chordata > Mammalia > Artiodactyla > Hippopotamidae > Hippopotamus > Hippopotamus amphibius. Next base: position 167,700,982 of record NC_080187.1, on the reverse strand, counting down.
CAGAAAAACGGTGTTAATTAGAAAACTGGTGAAGTCTGAATTGTCTACTATTTCCTAATTTTGACAAATGTCCCATAGTAATGTAAGATAATAACATCAGGAGAAGCTGAATCTAGGTGAGGGGGTACTCTTGTAACTTTCCTAAAAAACTAAAATATAATATAATATAAAACAAGTATTTGTCTATAATGGGTAATTTTACTCTGAAGCCACTTTTTGAAGTACGTTATGTGCAGTTTAAATGTGTTGGGGTGATTAGAGACATAATGGGAATACATTTTACCTGTACCTTATACATTAGCACTGTCCAGTAAGACGCTGTGATGTTGAAATGTTCTGTATCTGTGCTGTCCAGCATAGGAACCAACAACCTACACTTGACTATTGAGCACTTGTATCGAAACTAATGAGAGTGAGAAACCGAAGTTAACTTAATTATTACTTAATAGTGTAATTTGTGGCTATTATACTGGACAACACAGATCTAGATAATCCACCAGACAACACGTTCCCTGAAAAATAGGGAACCACTATCATAATTAATTTTTCATTTTTAATAGAGCTGCCTAAATACATTATATTAGGCAAACAAATACTTTATCTAAGAAACAGAAATAGAATCACTTTAACACATACAAACAGAAAGATAATCATAGTTGTTAGCCAATAGTCATTTGAAATTTAAGTGGTATTAACACAGAGAAGTGTATTTGATCTACAGATATATTACAATTTTCTTTCTTGAATCCTAAGTAGTTGATATGTCCTTTTTTTCTATGCTTCTAGATGAAGGATGTTGTTTTGAACCAGCTTATCTTATGCTCTCTGTTTTCTTGAGACACAACCTGATGTAACCTGATGAAATGTGACATGCTTGTCACTTTTTGTTAAAAGTGACAATAAATGGGAAAATATCCATGTAACTAGAATGTTTTCCCATTACTGGTTCCTGGCAGATTATAGTCTAACAGCACAGCCCTACATGAAAAAAAAAAGCATTAGCATTAAAAAGCAGCTGATGCCTAAACAAAAAATAGTTAAAACATTAAATTCTATGTTCTCAAGATTCTGTCTTGTTTCTCCATGGTTCAGTTTGAAAGGCTAAAAATTATTTCTAAAGCAAATTGTCAGAATATATACATGATATGAGATGAGGAATAGGTAGAAGGAACAGATGAACTAAACATCAGTATTCCTTTTTTGTGGAAAGCACATTTAGTGAAATGGGAGAGAAATTGTGCAGATAGTGCATGATATATGACTAGAATTGTTTCTTACTAGAATGCTTTTCTGACTTGTCCAGGAGGTGTTACACTTTAAGCCATGGTCCTAGTGATGCAGAAAATTTCTACTTATAATGCCATATGAATTCTACCTTCCACTATTATGAAAATGAGGAGTAACAGAAAGATACTCCATTTTCTTTCTGTCATTCTCAAAAATATTAAGTTAATAATATGAAAAAGTATTTATCTAAATGCCTATCTTTTTTCATGTCAATGCAAGGCAAGAAATAGCCCAATGCAATTTGATTTAATTTATACATGGTGAGAAAAAGATAACATATGGCTGAAAGAATGTATTTTAGCTATTAAGAGTAAAACTAGAAATCATTTCAAGGAGGCCAAATATTCTAGATTTACCTTTAACTGTCACAGATAAAAAGGATTAATTAATGAAGTCTGCACTCAGTAGATAAAGGGCTTCATTGGTACTCTGATAATTTTCTTGAAAGGAAAAGATAGTCCAGAGTGAATTTTCTCTTTAGCTTGAAATGTATTCCAGCTCTTTCTTCTTAATATGAGGAGAAAAAGAAAAAGCAGAATATAAAAGCTAAAATTTAATAATAAATATTACATCAGCAGCAATCCTTTAAAATTTTGCCTAAATAATGTATATTTAAATGCACATTTTAAATTATGAATCATATAATTTTGCAAGAAATCATCTGGAATCTTTAAAAACACCTAAGACTGAAATCTGTCATATGTCATGGTTTATGATATTATAGAACATTAACATTACCTAGTGCTACATTAATCAAATTAGATTCCACATACATAATTATGGAATATGATCTTTTATATTACTTATTCATTTTATTTAGGAGTGGGAACAATGAAAAATCGCCATGTATTGTACATGTCTTCTCAACACTGTGTAAAACAATCTTAATGGTACCTATGATGTAGGTGGAACTCATATAAAAGAGTTATATTTGCTAATGAAAATAACATATAACTTTGATAAGATTCACTAGGAAACACTTACAAGTGTTATGAAAATATCAGAGACTGAAGAGGAAAATTAGAAACTTGCACTCAGCTAAAAACAACTCCATGCTCATTCTGCTTTTGCAAAACATGCTTGCTGCGACGAAAAAGAAAAACAAAAACAGGATGACCTAGCAATCAAATGTAACCATAGGATGTTTTGCTAAATATGGAATGTTCTGCACCTGCTCTTGTAAGTTTCTGTTTGGAAACGTCCATGCTCTGTAAACCAAGTAACCAATCTACCCATGCTAACTGTAACCATATGCACTGACCCCTATAAAAGTTAAGCTCACCCTGAGCTCGGGGCCCAGAACTTTGGAGCGTTAGCTCGTCTGGGGCTGCTGGCTTAATAAACCTGAGTTCTCCAACCCTCCGAGTATGGTGCTTGGTTTCTCGATGGACCGATTTCTGCAACAAGACAACAAAGATCAATAACAACCTATAAAATTAGATTTGAGGTTTGGTAAAAAATGAAAGTTCACCTCAAATACTCAATGCTGTAAGAATTTCAAGCAGTTATTAGCAAATGTGTTAAAATTATGCTGTTATTAAAGTCATTAAAATTACTTTTTTAAAGGAACTTTTTCCTCACAACATGTAGAATTTTTCTGCATGTTAAAATGTGACTCTGACAACACCTCTACAACAATTTCTCAGGATTTAAAATTGTTTTTTGGGTACACACTGAACAGTAGGAATAGAGAAATGGCTGAAAGAATAACAGCAAGAGAAAAGAGGGAAGAAATAGAGGAAATGGGATGATAAAACTCCAAAAGAGGGTAAAAGCAGGACTGCAGGTATTGGAGACCAGAAGGAACGCAAACTGAAAGACTGACCCATTTATACATTGACTATACAATGTATGATCAAAACTGGGACCGTCTTCCTATCTAAAAGGACCATTGGCAATTATGGTGAAAGAGCAGAAATAAACCATGTCAACAGACCCACAAGCTTGAGAAAGGTCCCCTCCAAACCCCCTACTGGTCAGCTCTCCAGGCCCTAAACTGAGTCAAAAAAAAAAAAAAAAAAAAGAGCCCTCCTGCCCTCCCATTTTGGCAGAAAAGTTCCTTGGGTGGCCATGTTTGTCCACTTCAGCCCCTCTAGGCAAAATGCCCACATCAGAAACACATCCATATGACCTTCCCATGATCCAGATCCCCAGCTGCACTACTCAAAGTGTGACATGAGACTTCAGGGCCCTAGGGGACAGACTTCCTGTTGAAAAAACAAAATGAATATATATGGTAGGAAAGAATGAATGTGTAATTAATGAATGAAATCATTCAAATTAATATTCAATTGCTAGGGGTCACTGCAAGCCAGAGGCTCAGTATTTTAAAGTCCCAATGAGGACACTCACCTTGAATGCCAGCTCCTACACTAAGATGCAGAGTGGCTAAAATACTCTGAAGAAAGAAAAAAAAATATGGAGATCCTTGGTTTGGTACTCCTATATAAGGAAGGGGGAGGTGGGGAAGGAGGGAGGGAGGGAAGGAAGGAAAGGAAGAAAGGAAAACACTGTGACATGCAATGACCCTAACCATATGCAAGTTTCAAGAATCTTAGAGAGAGGAAAGCTGAATCGCTAAGCAATAGAAGACAGTTTATTTTTACTAGCAACTTGACATGCAGGATTAGGAAGAAGAGACAACGTTATTCCTTCCACTGACGCTTCCTATAATTGATGAAGGGAGCTCAGGCAAGCAATTTTAAAAACTTTGCTAACTAGTTTAATCGATGGAGGAATGTTATAGGTAAAGTGCCATAAAAAAAGAGGGGGGTACAACTGAAGAAAGGTAAATTTGTCAGGAAAATGAAAAAATACAGTAACTGCTATTTAAGTGCCAACTATATTCTGGGTACTATGTTAAGCAATGTACCCTATAACAGAGGTGAATGAAATAAATTCGGAAATGTGAATTAACTTCTAAAGTCACAAAGGTGGTATATCCTCCTCCAAGACTATTTAAAATTAAGACTCAAGCACTTTTTTCTCTACTGCTACTGTGGCTCTTTTTCATAAACTTGATTGATGTTCTATTTCACTGTGGGTATAACTTAAAAATTTCTCATTAGAAAACTGACTGTATTCTCCTAGAGACAATTCCAAACATATGTGGAATACTGATCCATGGATTAGTCTTAAGTATCACAATTCAAAATTTTCAGTCATGAGAGTTGGCTGTACTTGCTTTTTCCAATTTCTTCAGTCTCATTCTCTGGTCCCAGTCCAATCAGGACTCATCTCCCCCCACTCTACTAAAACTTTGCTAAATTCTAGTGTTAGTTTTCAATCACATCTTAATTTTTACCTGTTAATGGTAACTGATACATAACTCTCTCCTTCATGAAAGAGTGCCATTGTGGCTCTTTGTCAGTCTTTGCTTGTTTTTTCTCATCTCCTCACTTTAAATATTAGCTTCACTCAGAGCTCATTCTTTGGTTTTTTTTCTTCTGCATCACATCTTTTGTGATCACATCTCATTTATATCATATATTTGAGAATTACTCCTGAATTTATATCTCCAGTCAGGATCTCTCTTCTGACCTTCAGAGTCATAGATACAATCATCATGCAGATGTTTAATAGGTACCTCAAATAGGTACCTTACTGTATTCAAAAACAAACTCCTGATCTATCCCCCCAAAACTTGCTCCTCTCAAAGTCTTGCATCCACAGGCTCCACTGTCCCAGGAAATGGCAACCCCCTTGGGTTGCTCCACAAACCTTAGGGTTCTCCTTGACTTCTCATTTTAAGATAAAACATCTAAGGCCACAGATTATCCTTCAGATAATACTTAGAATACAACCACATCCCCACCTCCACTACTACAGTCATCAATTCCCTATTGAGTAATATTGCAATAATAACTGGTCTCTCTGCTTCAGCCTTTGCTCCACACCTCATATATATTCCATTCTCATGACAGAGTAATCCTGCTAACACATAAGTCAGATTCTTGTGACATCTCTGCTCAAAATTTTCCAGCAGCTTTCCAACTCCAAAACTCAAAATCCTATGGCTTACAAGCACTGACATATTTGAGGACCCAAGTCCTCTCTGGTCTCATCTCATATTTCTTCCTTTATTCATCCACTTCAGACAGAACTCCTTTCTGCTCCTTGAGCACAGCAAGAATCCTCCTTTTCCATGCTATTCCCTTTGCCTGGAATGATCTTCCCCCAGATAGCCTACATGGCATTTTTCATCACTACACCAAAATTCCTCACGAATGTCACTTTACCAATAATATGTATGTATAATATGTATGTTTAAAATAACAATTTTAAAACAGTACCTAACATTCTCTATCCCCCCACTCTATTTTTCTTTACAGTATTATTATCATAGTACTTATATATATAGCCTATATATATATGTATATTTACTGCCTGTTTCCCCTAATAAAGGTTCCTGAAGGGCAGAAATTTATATACCTTTTATTAGCCACTCTACTCCCAGTTCCTCCATAAAATATTCATCATAATGGGTGCTCAATAATATTTTGATGAATAAGTAATTGCTGTGTGTGTAACATATAACCACTTGATTGTATTTTGTCTATCCAAGATATTACACATCTACTGCAGTCTCTTCAGCCAAGTTTCACATTTAAATTTTTAATTGAGAATCTACAGTGCAATGGTCACCTCTGCCTGTGCTACTTCATTTCAAGGAAGACAGCAAATATTTTTTTTGTTCCACTATACAAAAATCACTATGTTAGATATTCTGGAGTAAAAATGTAATAAAAACATATTGTTTCTCTCAAAGAGTTTATTTTTCAATTAAAATACAGTCCTAGCATCACATACCTTATAGATAAATGTAAGGAAACACATGTAGGAAGTCTATTATCTAGCATCTCTCCAGAGCGTGGGTGGGGAATCTAGTCATCTATATCACATGCTAGCCTTAATATTAACATTTTATAGGTGTGTATCCAGGAATACATGTCTAGAATGTAACGGTTGAAAGCTGTGATCACAATTTCAGAGACTATGGGGTACATGACACAAAATATGTATGAGGTATAAAACAGTAAATATTAATCTGCTTGAGGTGCAATTTAGCATAATAATTCCAAAATTATATTTCTTTTAAAGTACATTGCAAACCAAATCAAAGAAGAAAACTACACAAAGACAAAATGTACAGCATGGCCCAGGGACAACCAATTTGTAACTTCTGATCTAAAGGAAATGTAGAATGCTTAAGTTTTTCTTCTTTGCTGTTAACCATCATTTATATTGAAGGACTGATAGTTGACTAATGGTTTACATGTGATCCAGGGAAAAAAATGTTGGCAAGGACCAAACATATGTTAATATTTATCTACCTGTATCATGGGGAAGAAGCAGCTGCGATTCTAGACAACCAAGTCTAGTTTTTAAGGAAGAAATATTGCTATTGTGGAGCAGTGTAATTTATCCAGTTGCCTTACCTTAAGATGTTGTAGAAAAGGATAAGAAAGAGGAGGAGGAAGATGGGGCAGAGGGCAGGGGGAGATAAAGACGAAGAAGAGAAAAAGATGAGGACAAAGAAAAAGAAGAGGAAGAGGCGGAGAGGGAGGGAGAGGAGGAGAAGAAGACCTCAATTAATTTTCAATCCCTCTGTTCTCAAACCCTGATCACCACATATGGCAATAAACTGGCTTGTCACTTGCAAGCATTAATAGCATTAATTAGTGTTCCTTTTAATCATTTTTTTTTCTTTTAATCATTTTTATTCTTTAATTCATTCAATAAATATTTTTGAGAACTTGCTACATGCAAGGCATTTTGCCCAACTCTGAAACACCTGGAGAATATTACATATTCAGTTCCTGCCTTAATGTAGCAACAGTGGAGTAAACATTTTCCTTAGGAAGGTGTGCCTAATCCTGAGTGCTAGATGATAACCTGCATTTTTGAGCCAAGTATTTCTTTTTCAATGAAAATAAACTGACACCTGATTTTTCAAGCACCAGCTCACTGTAAAGTCATTTAGTGTTAATCAGTTACACGCAGATTAATTCTAGATAAAAAGATTTTTTTAAGTTGTATTTCTAGAACAACAGCTCGACAAATCTGTTGAGAAAATCTGGATTGTGATAATCTTATCCACATGCTGTCATCCTTTGGGGCTTGACCAGAGCCAGTCTCAGGTTCCCTTTGTTCTATCTTCCTCTCAAGTGCTACGCATGATACACATTTTTGAAAAATACTATGGACACAAATAGAAGAATTATTAGTATTGATTGAATGTGAAGACTGGGGAAAGTACACTTAAGAGAGAGCATCTGAACTGGACTATCATTTGACAGGAAGAGGGTCAAACGTCTTGCCAGGCTAGAAAATAGCATGAAAAAATATACTGCCAGACATGGACAAGGTGCCGGTAAGGGTTTGAAGTGGCATAGTACAGACAGCATATGGAAGCTTGTGACTGGATGATAGGCTTGAGTCTATATCCTGCAGGACTTTGAATGCCATTTAAGCGAATTAGATAGATAATAGTCAGCTGATTAAAGGTTTTTTCAATGGAGAGTGGCAATACTGAGCAGAGTGCATTGGATAAGCTAGAGATTAAACACAGGACAGCTGATAAAGACAGCAGGCTAATTCTTTGAAAGCCATTTTGTTAAAGGCAATTTTCTGGCAGAAAGGATTGTAGTTTGCCAAACAACTGATTCACTTAAAGACCAATTCAAAAGATGACCAATTCACCAAATTGTTTTACCATTTTCCTCCCAAAACAGGATTTTATTTATTACTTATAAAATGTACAATAAATTCTGTTGCACTGGAAGGTTTCAACAAGCTTTACAAACATTTTTCCCCCAGAGACTTGGTTTTTCTATAGTCATTTTGCCCTATAGTCATCTCAGCTATGGTATCAGGAATAGCAGATATTAAGTTAATTTCTTTTTCCATAGTTAGTATTATTTTATTTTATTTTTTAGTTATTATTATTTTAAACAAGAAAACGGGCTGATCTCTCCCAGACATCTTTAATTCATGTACTGTCTTTGCCCCTTTTCTTATTATACCAATTTTTAGACACATCAATCAAATGATTGTTCACATTTTTCCCATTTCAGGAATCCTGCACATTGTACCATCAGTATTATATACATAAAAATAATAGAACTGTTCTTTAAATGAAATTGAATCGCTGTTTCACTTATATGTTTATAGACTTTATAGACTTATTAACAGAGAGGAAATGCATTTATGTATATATGTTTATTTTTGTATATCCCTGTTAACTTTCTCATTAGTCAAAATTCTTTACCCTTGGAGCTTATACTCCAAATTAGACATATACTTCATATAAGTTAATATAGACCTAAATTCACAGAAATAGTGAAAACAGTAAACTGCACTTAAGTGAAAGTCTACCAGTTTTCATAAAAAATGTTGATCATTCAAGAAGTATGCAGAAGTGACAGTGCCAAATGGTGACGTCATACCAAACTTTACTCCCCCTCACACGAAGAATGACTAACAAATATTCATGGACAAGACACCACTGAGAGAATCACAGAACATGGGAGTGAGGCTGAAGCACCCCCCTGGACCACAGAGACCAAGACATTCCACATTAGAAGGTTAAGAGAAGCAGCTACATGTCAGTTGCACTGTACCGAAAGGTATCCCCTGAGCCTATGGTTCTTCCAGTGGGAAAAGAGAGCCCAGGGTGAAACTCCAGCTCCCCCTGCACTGTGGGTCACTTCTTGGTAGCCCCCACTCTGGTTCTGCCCCACAGGGATTGTGGGGAATTCGCAGGGTTTACCCACTGGGAATCTGATTGTGACAGAGAAAGGGGGAGGGCCTAGCAACAACCAGGACTCAGATGTTGGCGTATCTAGTTCCTAGCTGTAGCACACAAGCAGTAGTCCTAAGTAGCAGCTTCACTCATCTGCAAGGCCAAGTCATCGGTATAGTCCAACCAGTGAACTCAGTGCGGTGTAGGTCTGCCTGGTTTGGATCCTAAAATGAAAAAGCCTTAACTATAATAATCTGTTCCTAGCTATACAATATAAGAACACGTAAACTGTAACATCAATAACTTAAAATGTGAGAAGCAAGAGAAGTGTAAACTTTAAGAAACCTATTAAAGTTAAGTTGTTATTAGTTTTACATAGGGTGTTATAATTTTAAGATATTTTATGTAAGCCTCATGGCAACCACGAGAGAAAACCTATAGTAATTATATGAGAGACAATGATAAAAAGTTAAAGCATATTGATACCAAAACCCCACAAGACACAAAAAGAGAGCACAGAGTAATAAAGAAGGAAAAATGGATCTACAAAACAGTCAGAAAACAATTAAAAAGTGAAAATACTAAGTCCTTACCTATCAACAATTAGTTCAGGCATACCTTTTTAAAGTATGCTTCTCTTTCTTGCACTTTGCAGATACTGCATTTTTTACAAATTGAAGATTTGTGGCAACCGTGTGTTGAACAAGTCTATCAGCACCATTTTGCCAATAGCATTTGCTCATTTAGTGTCTCTATGTCACATTTTGGTAATTCTTACATTTCAAACTTTTTCATTATTATTCTGTTTGTTATGGTGATCTGTTTAGTGATCTTTGTTGTTACTATTGTAATTGTTTGGGGTGCCACAAATTACACTCATGTAAGACAGCAAACTTAATCGATAAACATTGTGTGTGTTCTGACTGCTCCACTGACCAGCTGTTCCCCCATCTCTCTGCCTTTCTTCAGGCCCTGCTATTCCTTGAGACACAGCAATATTGAAATTAGTCCAATTAATAACCCTAAAATGGCCTCTAAGTGTTCAAGTGAAATGTAGAGTTGCATGTCTCTCACTTTAAATAAAAAGCTAGAAATGATTAAGCTTACTGAGGAAGGCATGTTGAAAGCCGAAACAGGCTGAAAGCTAGGTTTCTTGACTCTAACAATTAGCCAAGTTGTGAATGCAAAGGAAAAGTCCTTGAAGGAAATTAAAAGTGCTACTCCAGTGAATACACAAATGATAAGAAAGTGAAACAGCCTTATTGCTGTTATGGAGAAAGTTTTAGTGGTCTGGATAGACCAACCACAACATTCCCTAAAGCCAAAACCTAATCCAGAACAAGGACCCAACTTTACTCAATTCTATATAGTCTGAGAGAGGTAAAGAAGCTTCAGGAGAAAAGTTTGAACCTAGCAGAGGTTGGTTCATGAAGTTTAAGGAAAGAAGTCATCTCCATAACAAAAAGGGCAAGGTAAAGCAGCAAGGGCTGATGTAGAAGCTGCACAAAGTTATACAGAAGATCTAATTAAGATAATTAATGTAAGTGGTTACACTAAACAACAGCTTTTCAATGTAGAAGAAACATCTGTCTATTGGAATAAGATGCCATCAAGGACTCACATGGCTAGAGAGGATAAGTCAGTGCCTAGCTTCAAATGACAGGCTGACTCTCATGTTAGGAGCTAATGCAGCTGGTGACTTTAAGTTAAAGCCAATTCTTGTTCCAAAAAACCCTAGGGCCCTCAAGAATCATGCTAAGCTACTCTGTCTGTGCCCTATAAATGGAACTACCAAGCCCGGATAACAACATATCTGTTCCTCAAACGGTTTGCTGAACATTTTAAGCATACTGTTGAGACCAACTTCTCAGAAAAAGGATTCCTTTCAAAACACTACTGCTCAAGTGAGAGAGCAGCGTCGACATATACACACTACCAAATGTAAAATAGATGGCTAGTGGGAAGCTACTAGCAAGCACAGGGAGAGCAATTTGACGCTTTGTGAAGACTTAAAGGGATGGGATAGGGAAGTTGGGAGGGAGGCTCAAGAGAGAAGGGATATGGGGATATATGTATACAAGTGGTTCTTTCACTTTGTAGTATAGCAGAAACTGACACAATACTGTAAAACAATTACACTCCAATAAAAAATAAATAAATAAATATAACTGGGGAAAAAAAACACAAAATACTAGTGCCCATTGACAATGCATCTAGTCACCTACAAGTTCTAATAGAGATGCACAATGAGACTAATGTTGTTTTCATGCCTGCAAATACAACATCCATTCTGCAGCCCAGGTATCAAGGAGTAATTTCACTTTCAACTTACTATTTAAGAAATATATTTTGAAGGCTATAGATGCCATAGACAGTGATTCTTCTGATGGATCTGGACAAAGTAAATTAAAACACTTCTGGAAAGGATTCACCTTTCTAGATGCCATTTGTAATTCATGGGAAGAGGTCAAAATATCAGCATTAACATGAGTATGGAAGAAGTTGATTCTAAACCTCATGGATGACTTTGAGAAGTTAGAGATTTCAGTCAAGGAAGTTGTCTTAGATGTGGCAGAAATAGCAAGAGAACTAGAATTAGAAGTGGGGCCAGAGATGTGACTGAATTGCTGCAATTCCATAATAAATTTTTAATGAATGAAGAGTTGCTTCTTACGGATGAGGAAAGAATGCAGTTTCTTGAGATGCAATCTACTCCTGGTTAAGATGCTGTGAAGATTGTTGAAATGACAAGAAAATATTTAGAATATTACATAACCTTAGTTGATAAAGCAGTTGCAGTGTTTGAGAGGACTGACTTCAATTTGAAAGAAGTTCTGCTGTGGGTAAGATGCTATCAAACAGCATTGCACACTACAGAGAAATTGTTCATTAAAGGAAGAGTCAATCAATGTGCAAACTACTACTGTTGTCTTATTTTAAGGAACTGCCACAGCCACCTCAACCTTCAGAAACCACCCCTTTATCAGTCAGCAGCCATCAATATTGAGGCAAAACTCGCTATCAGCAAAAAGATAATGACTTGCTGAAGACTCAGGTGATGGTTAGCATTTTTAGCAATAAAGTATTTTTAATTAAAATATATACTTTTTTAGACTAAATGCTATTGCACACTTAACAGACTACAATATAGTGTACTCATAACTTTTATATGCACTAGGAAACCACAAAATTTGTGTGACTCACTTTGATGAGATATTTGCGTTATTGCAAGTGATCTGTAACCAAGACTGTAACTATATCTCCAAGACATGCTTGTAAATGGATTAAATTCTTGAATCAAATGGCTGAAGGGATTTAAAAAACTATCTAATGATATGTTGCCTGAAAGGGACTCACTTTAGTCCTAACAACATAGACTGAGAATGAAGGTATAGAAAAAGATATTTCAAGCAAAGAGTATCAAAAAACAAAAAAATCCGGGTTAGTGATACTTATATCAGATAAAATGGTTTTTAAACTAAAAATGGTAACAAGAGACAAAGAAGTCATTATATAATGATAAAGGGACCAATCTATCAAGAAGACATAAAAATAATGTACCCAACATTGGAGCAAAAAGGGAAGAGCTCAAAGGAAAAATAAACAGCAATATAGTAACAGCTGGGGACATTAACACTCTATCAAAACAATAGATAGCTGATGCAGAGAATCAAAAAGGAAAGAGTGGGTCTGAGAAAACTATAGACCAAACAGACCTAACATATGGAATACTCTGACAATAGCAGAACACACATTTTTCTCAAGCACACATGTAATGTTTTCTAGGATAGACGATATTTTATGATACAAAAAAAATTCTTATCAAACAGTCTGAAATCATAACAAGTATCTTATTTGACCACAATGATATAAAACTAGATATCAATAACAGGAGGAAAACCAGAAATTCACAAATACATGGAAATTAAACAACACTCTCCTGAACAGCCAATGAATGAAAGAAGAAATTAAAGGGACTATAGAAAAGTATTTTGAGAAAAGCAAAAATGGAAACACAACATACCAAAACTTATGGAATGTAGCAAAAGCAGTTCACAGAGAAAATTTCTTAGTAATAAATGCCTATATTAGAAACAAGAAAGATATCAAAGAGAAAACCTCACTACAGGACACAAGAAGTTAGAAAAAAAATAATAAAATGAGGCCAAAGTTACAGGAGGAAGGAAATAAGGATTAGAAAAGAAACAAATGACACAGAGAACTTGAAAACAACAGAAAAGATTAACTAAGCAAAGAGTTGATTCTTTGAAAGATAAGCAAAACAGACAAGCCTTTAGCTAGCCTAACAAAGATAAAGGAGAGAGAAACCAAATCAACAAAATTATGAACAAAATGATATTACAACTGAAGCCACTGAAATACAAAGGATCATGAGAGCTACTATGAACAATGATATGCCAACAAACGGGACAACCTAGAAGAAATAGAAAAATTCTTAGAAACATACGATCTACCAAGATTCAATCAGGAAAAAATAAAAATCTGAAAAGATTAATTACTAGTAAGGAGACTGAAACAGTAATCAAGTATCTCCCAGGACTAGATAACCTCACTGGTGAATTTTACCAAACATATGAAGAAAAATTAATACCAGTTCTTCTCAAACACTTCCAAAAAACTGAAGAGGAAAGAACACTACAAATGCATTTTACAAGGCCAGAATTACCCTAATACTAAAGCCAAAAAAGAACACTACAAGGAAATAAAACTACAGGCAAACATCCCTGATAAATATAGAGGCAAAAATTCTAAATAAAATACTATCAAACTGAATTCAGCACCACCTTAAATGGATCATCCCATGATCAAGTGAGATTTATCCCTGGAATGCAAGGCTGGTTCAACATATACAAATTAAGCAATGTAATACATCATGTTAATAGATATGGGATTCATTCCAGGGGTGCAAGGATGGTATAACATCTGTAAGTCAATCAATCTGACACACTACATTAACAAAATGAAGGACAAAAAGCATATGATTATCTCAGTAGATGCACAAAAAGCATTTGACAAAATTCAACATCCATTCATGAAAAATAACTTTCAACAAAGTGGGTTTAGAGGAAACATATTTCTATATAATAAATGCCATATACGACAAGCCTACAACTAACATCATAATCAAAAAGCTGTAAGCTTTCCTCTAAGATCAGGAAAAAAGACAGGGAAGCCCACTTTCACCACTCTTATTCTACATTACAGTGGAAGTCCTAGCCAGAACATTTAGAGAATGAAAAGAAATGAAATGCATCTAAATCAGAAATGAAGAAGTAAAACTATAACTATTTTTGGATGACATGATATTATATATAGAAATCCCTAGCCCAAAAGACTCCACCAAAAAACAGAAATAATAAATGAATTCAGTAAGGTTGCAGGATACAAAATCAATATGCAAAAATCTATGCATTTCTATACACTAATAACAAATTCTCAGAAGGAAAAACTAAGAAAACAATACCATTTCCAAATACATCAAAAAGAATAAAATATGTTGGAATAAGTTTAAGGAAGGAGGTGAAAGACCTGCCCATTGAACAATATAATACATTGATAACAGAAATTGAAGAAATAACAAATATATGGAAAGACACTCCATACTCATTAATTGGGAGATTGAATATTATTAAAATGCCCATACTACCCAAAGCGATCTATAGAGTCAATGCAATCCCTATCAAAATTCCAATGGCATTTTTCACAGAAATAGAAGACAAATCCTAACATTTGTATGAAACCACAAAAGACCATGAATAGCCAAAATAATATTGATAAAGAGAACAAAGCTGAGGCATCATGTTCCCTGATTTCAAAGTATATTTAGAAACTATATTAATCAAAACAGTATAACATTAGCATAAAAACAGACATATAGACCAATAGAACATAATAGAGAGCCCAGATATAAATGCATGCACATATGATCAATTAAATTATAACATAGGAGCCAAGAATATGCAATGAGGAAAGAACAGTCTCTTCAATAAATGATGTTGGGATATCTGGACAGCACCATGCAAGAGAATAAAACTGGACCACTATCCTACACCATATGGAGAAATTAACTCAGAATAAGACTTGAACATAAGACCTAAAACCATAAAATTCATAAAATATAGGCAGTAAGCTCCTTGACACCAGTCTTGGTGATGATTTTTTGGATCTGACACCAAAAGCAAAGGCAACGAAAGAAAACATTAAAAAGTAGACCACACCAAAGTAAAAAGCTTCTGCACAGCAAAGGAAACCATCAACAAAACTAAAAGGCAAACTACTGAATGGGAGAAAATATTTGCAAAGCATATGTCTGATAACGGGCTAATATATCCAGAACTTATAAAAAAAACAAAAACAAAAAACAAAACAAAAACTCGTATAACCTAACACAAAAACACCAAATGTCCAATTAAAAACCAGCACAGGATCTGAATGGATATTTTTCCAAAGAAGATATACAAATAGCTAACAGGTACATGAAAGGTGCTCAATACCACTAATCATCAGGGAAATGCAAATCATAACAACATGAGATATCAACTCACACTTGTTACAACGGCTTTCATCAAGAAGACAGAAAACAAGTGTTGTGAAGAATGTGAAGAAAAGGGAACACTTGTGCATGGTTGGTGGGAATGTAAATTGGCACAGCCACTATTAAAAACAAAATGGAGGTTCCTCAAAAAACTGAAAATAGAACTACCATATGATCCAGCGATTACCCTTGACTATTTACCAAAAGGAAACAAAAACACTAATTCAAAAAGATATATGCACACCATGTTCATTGCAGCATATTTTTCAATAGCAAAGATATGAAAACCACCTAAGTATTCATCAATGGATGAATGGATAAAGAAACATATTTATACAACAAAATATTAAGCCATAAAAAATAATGAAATCTTGCTATTTGTGACAACATGAATGGACCTTGAGGGCGTTATGCCATGTGAAATAAAGCAGAGAAAGACAAATACTGTGTGATCACTGTTATATATGGAATTGGAAAGGAAACAAAAAAATCAATTAATAGAAAAAGAGATCAGTTTTGTGGTTACCTAAGGCATGTGGTAGGGGGAAGGGGAATTGGATGAAGGTGGTCAAAAGGTATAAAGTTCCAGTTATAAGAAAAATAGGTACTAGGGATGTAATGTACAACATAATGACTATCACTAACACTGCTGTATGGTATATATGAAAGTTTTTGAGAGTAGATATTAAGAATTCTAATCACAAAGGGAAAAAATCTTATTTTCCTTGAAAAAAGAAGTGATCAGTGTCTGAATTTAGGAGTATTCTTAAAGCTGACTTTCATTTAATTGAAATCACACAAATTAAAAAAAAACTCCAACATAAGGGCATTGGATTGAAAATATGATGAAAGTGAAACAACCCACTCCATTATTTATCAATTACTTATTACTTAAGAAACAGATGGAGAAATATACCATGTTCTTGGATTGGAAGAATCAATATTGTGAAAATGACTATACTACCCAAAGCAACCTACAAATTCAATGCAATCCCTATCAAATTACCAATGGCATTCTTCACAGAATTAGAACAAAAAATTTTACAATTTGTATGGAAACACAAAACACCCTGAATATCCAAAGCAATCTCAAGAAAGAAAAACGGAGCTGGAGGAACCAGGCTCCCTGACTTCAAACTATACCATGAAGCTACAGTAATCAAGACACTATGGTACTGGCACAAAAACAGAAATATAGATCAATGGTACAGGATAGAAAGTCCAGGGATAAACCCACATATGGTCACCTAATTTATGACAAAGGAGGCAAGAACACACAATGGAGAAAAGACAGCCTCTTCAATAAGTGGTCCTGGGAAAACTGGACAGCTACATGTAAAAGAATGAAATTAGAATACTACCTAACACCATACACAAAAATAAACTCAAAAATGGATTAAAGACCTAAATGTAAGATCGGACACTATAAAACTCTTAGAGGAAAACATCAGCAGAACACTCTATGACATACATCAAAGCAAGATCCTTTTTGACCCACCTCCCAGAGTAATGGAAATAAAAACAAAAATAAACATATGGGACCTAATGAAACTTAATAGCTTTTACACAACAAAGGAAACCATAAACCTGATGAAAAGACAACCCTCAGAATGGGAGAAAATATTTGTAAATGAAGCAACTGACAAAAGATTAATCTCCAAAATTACAAGCAGCTCATGCAGCTCAATATCAAAAAAAAAACACAATCCAAAAATGGTGGAAGACCTGAACAGACATTTCTCTAAGAAAGACATACAGATTGCCAACAAACCCATGAAAAAGATGCTCAACATCACTAATCATTAGAGGAATGCAAATCAAAAGCACAATGAGGTTTCACCTCACACCAGTCAGAATGGCCATCATCAGAAAATCTAGAAACAATAAATGCTGGAGAGGGTGTGGAGAAAAGGGAATCCTCCTGCACAGTTGGTGGGAATGTAAATTGATACAGCCAGGATGGAGAACAGTATGGAGGTTCCTTGAAAAACTAAAAATAGAACTACCATATGACCCAGCAATCCCACTACTGGGCATATACCCTGAGAAAACTATAATTCAAAAAGATACATGTACCACACTGTTCACTGCAGTATTATTTACCATAGCCAGGACATGGAAGCAACCTAAAAGTCCATCGATAGATGAAAGCGTAAAGAAGATGTGGTACATATATACAATGGAATATTACTCAGCTGTAAAAAGCAAGGAAACTGGGACATTTCTAGAGACATGGATGGACTTGGAGACTGTCATACAGAGTGAAGTGAGTCAGAAAGAGAAAAACAAATACCGTATGTTAACACATATATGCGGACTATAGAAAAATGGTACAAATCAACCGGTTTGCAAGGTGGAAATAGAGTCACAGATGTAGAGAACAAACATATGGACACCAAGTGGGGAAAGTGGGGAGGGTTGGGGGGGAATGAATTGGGAGATTGGGATACCAAATTGTATGCTCTAAATATATGCAGTTTATTGTATGTTAACTGTATCTCAAGAAAAGTTCTAAAAAAAAAAAAAAGATGTGGCACATATATACAATGGAATATTACTCAGCCATAAAAATTAATGAAATTGAGTTATTTGTGGTGAGGTGAATGGACCTGTCATACAGAGTGAAGCCAGAAAGAGAAAAACAGATACTGTATACTAATGCATATATATAGAATCTAGAATAATGGTACTGATGAACCTAGTGGCAGGGCAGGAATAGAGACAAAGACGTAGAGAATGGACTTGAGGACACAGGGCGGGGAGGGGAAGCTGGGACGAAGTGAGGGAGTAGCACTGACATATATACACTACCAAATGTAAATTAGTTAGTGGGGAGCTGCTGCAGAGCACAGGGAGATTAGCTCGATGCTTTGTGACAGCCTAGAGGTGTGGGATAGGAATGGTGGGAGAGAGGCTCAAGAGGGAGGGGATACGGGGATGTATGTATACATATAGCTGATTCACTTTGTTGTACAGCAGAAACTAACACAACATTGTAAACTAATTATACTCCAATAAAGATGAAAAAAAAAAGATACATGTTGTATCTGAAATTTAAAATACTACTATTTCTTGTTCCAAAACTAAATGCTCAAAACTGCTGTAGCAGCCCATGAAACAAAAAGTAATATAAACTTCTCTATAGATTAATATAAAACTTTTGGTTAATTATAAATTGTAGAATTAGTCGTTCTACTTAAAAGGCTTTTTAAATATTATGTAGAAAATGTAATGGGCTCTTGAATTATGTCCAAAGCAATTAGAATGGATACTAGATGACCTATTAACAGGACCTGGCATATTGGCTGGAGACAATGGCTGAGGAAGAATAGTTAGTTTTTGCTACTAGGTGACTAAGAGGTTAAAGTTACTTTTACCAAAGGTTGAAACAAGAAAAATAATATGTTTTGTCAGGGAAGATAATGAGTTATTAAGGGCCTGTGGATTATGACATATTGGAATGCTATGGTGAGAAGAAAACACCAAACAATGAAAAATCTGGGTCCTAGAGGAACAGGATAAAAATCATTAGAATAATTGGAAAAGAAGAATATAATTAACCAATATTTATTAAACACTTACAGTGCATCAAGTTCTAAGGCAGGCATTTTAAACATATATACTGATTTACTCTCAGTGACAACTTTGTGGAATGATTATTGCTATCTTCAATTTATCAATTAGTAAACTGAGACAAAAAAATACAAGCAAGTTGCTACTGTTATAAAAGGAATTTTTATGGGTTGTATACTGTTCCCAACTCCTTTCCAGCAGAAGGATTCTATATCCCTGCCCCTTGCCATGAGATTTGCTGTGCCTCCCTGAGGAAGGAATATGCTTCTGCAGATCATGATCATCGTGCTTGTTTATACGACTTGCTCAAGACGTATAACTAAGCTATATCCAGTTAGAAAATTCAAGAACAATCACATGAATTTATTATTGTCCTTTTCCTTTTTCCAGGAGATAAGGAATTCTCCTTCAGCCTGGATCCAGTATAAATAAACTATGTGAAACAGTAGAATACATATGAGATAAAATATAAGCAAGGAAAAAAAATTTTTGTGTTGTAAACAACTAAGATTCGAGGGTTGTTTTTTATGCAGCATAACCTAGTGAAAGTCAACTAATACAGTGGTAAAACATGGAGTTCACACTCAAACTAAGTTGTAACTGGCTTTAAATCCCATACACAATCTATCACATTATTCTGTCTCTTGAGATGTGATATATAAAGCCATGAGTGGATGATGTAATTCAGAATTGAGTGTAAATGTTGAAGGAAAATCTTGGGAAATCTCTATTTAATGGATACACAAAATATGAGGAGATAGGAAGGAGACAAAGAAAAAATTTTGAAAATGCAATGTTTGAATAGTTAGTGCAGAAAGGAATTTCAAAAAGAAGAGAATACTCTGCAATATCAAATACTGAAGAAAAATTTGAAAGATTAGGACTAAGAAGAAATTAAGAAGAGAATTCTAGTTTTGGAAATCATTTATCTTTTTCAAAGCTTGCTTGGCATATTTGAAGACTAAGATCTCAAGGTAAGGCAAGAGTTCCTGAGTACAATAACCCTTTGTTATGGACCCTTGGATTACAGAAATATGAATCATCAAGTATATAGACTTTATATTGCTTTTGTAACAAATTACTACAGAGTTAGCAGTTTAAAGCCACACAGATTTATTAACTCACAGTCTCTATGTCAGAATCTGACGCAGGACTCACTAGGCTAAAGTCAAGGTGTTAACAGAGCTACTTTACTTTTTGGAGCTCGAGGGAAGAATCTAATCTAAGCTCATTCAGACTTTGGTCAAATTCATTTACTTACAGTTGCATGAATGAGGTCCCTATTTCTTTGCTGACTGTCAGCAAGGGACCCTCATTAACTCCTAGAGACATTAACTAATCCTTGCATGTGGTCGCCTACATCTCCAAACCAGTAAGGCACATCAGAGCTTTCTCATGCTTTGAGTCTCTCCTAATTTCCTTTCTTTTGATTTTTTTTTTTTTGCCTTATTTTCTGCCCCATCTCTCTGACTGATTCGTGCTTTCCTTTTCTGCTTTTAAAGGCTCATGTGATTACATTGGACTCACTCTAATAACCTGAGGTAATATCTTTATTTTTAAGGTCAGCTGACTAGTAACCATATCTCCACCTAGTCTCTTCACAGCAGTACCTTGTTAGTGTTTGAGTAAACAGGAGACAGGAAACTTGAAAGAAAATCTTCAGAATTATGTCTACCACACTAAGGACACTTGTTACAAATATAAACTTCCAAGGCTGCATCTCTAAAACTGTGTGAACAATATTCTAGGATAAGACACTGGTTTACATCTTAACAAGCCCTCTAGGTAATTCTGTAGCAGAGTAAAACTTAAAAAGAGCTTCTCTGTGGAGTCTAGAGTGGGCTTCATTATATTGACTACTTGAAATTTTATGAAAAAGCTGGTCATTGTATGCATTTTTCTAGGATTAGTTCTCCTAATTTTTAAAGGCTAGAAGTATTCTGCTACCCAGAATACTTAATAACAACAAATTTAAGGAATGAGTGACTGTGAAAAGGATTCAAGAGAGAAGCCTACCCTTGACAACTTTGGCAGCAAAGTAGTAAAGGAAAGGGGTGATATGGTAGTTTCGAGAAGGAAGCCTTTTGAGGGAATATTTCTTAGGATAGATAAGAATTGATCATTTGGGAAGGGAAAGAATTAATGGGTGTGAACATTCAAAAGCAGAATGGAGAAAACTGAAGTAGCAAACTACTTGCAGCTATGAGATGAAGAGGACAGTTGGAAGTTTTAATTTTCTATAATAGAATAGAGGAATATATTTTCTCTAAACAGAAAGAGAGAACAAGATGGAAAGAAACCCTGAGACAGAATGGTTTCCATCTCCTAATTTGAGTAGAGTAGTATGAACTACTTATTTAGGAATGAGAGGGCGTGAACACTGTGGAATGAGTTTAGGAAAGAAGCAAAGTGTTGGGGGGGGAGTAGAGATGAGCAAAAGGTGAAAACAAAATAAATTGACCTCCAAAGCTGTGAATTTAGAATAAACAATATGGATTTGAACAAAAATTATTTTCCATAATAAAATTGTTCTTTTTATTTCAGCATTTCTCTGCTATAGCCACATAGCTCAAATGATTAGAGTATTGAAAAATTACATATATTGATGCTATTCCTAAAGCAACAATTTAGAGCATATTTAACAGGATACTAACTATGCTGAGATGCAAAAGAATTATATTTAAATCTCAAATTTATTATTAAGTTTGTTCAGTAAATTTAGGCAAAGCAGTTTATCTTAATTTGCCTCAGTTTTCTCATTGGCCAAAAGAGGAGAATACGATTTGTCTCAAGTAACCTATAGGGTAACTTTGTGAAAAAATAAGAGGAATGTATTTTCTGAAGTTAAAAGATAAATGAATTCAATACAAATTCATTGTGAAAAGTAACAGAAAATAAGGTATTAATAAAACCCAGCAAATATTCCCCCACTACCAACCAAACAGAAGCTTTTCTGAATCTAGATAAAACTCTTTACGTTTAAAAATCTGTAGTTTAATTTCCATTCCCAGCAGTATGGTAGACAGCATAATTTTAAATGTCCCTACTTCATTCACCAACATACTAGATGAAATATGAAAGAACTCATCATCTCTGGTAAAACAGTTTCCAATTGGCTGCACTCAAAGAATCATTTAAAGTTTTTAAAGTATATTTTATATACTTATACATGTATATAATTTGCCTCATTAAAAAGGAAAAGAATATCATTTAAGTGCAAAAATAAGAAAAACCTACAGAACTGACAGAAAAGTAAACAGAAAGACTTCGCGTTAACTATCATTAGGTTTATCCATCCAACCAAGAAAATAACCATTACAGAATCTTAGAAACAATAAACAAAAAGAATAGTTACTATATAATCATATTACTCTAAAATGAGGGAAGTATGTCTATAGCAATTATTTTTTAAAAGTTGGCCAAAATTGCACATAAAAACATTACTATTTATATCCTTTGCATTCACTCTCAATGTAATGAAAATTATAGACTGCCACTTGATTTAACTCTTGCAAGTCTTTTGTGTTCCTTTGGCTTTCTCAAATCCTCTAATTCACATAATCCCCAATTTTTTGTTATTCAGAAAAGTCTAAATGAAAAATTATACAGTATTCAAAGACTCAATAACTGAATATATGTATATGATGAAATATTATGTTTGGTAAAAATGTTATTAATTTTACAGAGTGAAGTGCTTTATTCTGATATGGTGGTCAGAGTCAACCTCCTTAAACATCTGCCCCTCCTCAATTTAAAATTATACCTAGGCGATATCTGCTCATAAAGTTTGTTGACTGTATGTCTCCAATTTTCCCTGCTCCATTTCCATGTAGCACTCTTCAAGGGACAAGCCCCATAGGCTGTAGCACACCATGGGGCAGGCAATTGGGCTGCACTAAGCACTGCCTAAAGCCCAGAGAAGAACTGGCGGGTAAGATGGGACTCCAATAATTACCAAACCCAGGAAAATATTTTTAGCAAAGAAAAAAAAATAAGATGATGGAGCTCAATTTGGAATTGAAAATATTTCCAATGAGCTTTAAGACAAAATTACCATTTTTAAATGTAGTAAACACAAACACTGCCATTTCATATCCAGTTTTCCCTGTAATAATTATTGATTAATGATAGTACTGAAAATCAATATCTTTTTTCAAAATTTGAATGTAGAGTCAAGAAATTGTAGTTGAGATGAGAGCCTAAGTTCTCACCACCATTGTTTCCTGGTTGGATGACCCTGAGTTGTAAAAGATTTCTTAGATCTAAAAATCAGCTGGCCAAGGTAGATAAAATTTATATTCCTTACAATTTTAAAATTCTATCAACTTAAGCTATTAACTAACTACATTTTATAAACTAAAACTAATATTTATATTATCCTACTTTTTTGCCTTTTGTTACTGAAATTAATTCACTAATAGTTCTATGTGTGCAATGACTATCCATTTATATACCCTATAGCAAATCTCTGAATATCTTTATTGTACTAAGACTGACAACCCATTCCATGTGATCATTTATTCTATGAAATATAGGAGGCAAATCTATTAGCATGGTAACACATGATTTTACCTATTGTCAATATCTTATAAAATGCTGAATTATTTTGCTAATCATCCAGAATATAATATGGTGTTCTACACATGCTAGGTAAGGATAATTTCATTGATTTGTGGGTTTCCACTTAGGAATAATCTAAAATTTAAAGTGCAACAGGAAATTGACACATACTCTCCAAACCCTGTCACAAATGAATTGGTACTAGGTTTAAATTTTATGATCAGAAGGCACTCTGACCAATGAATTCATCAAAATGAATAGGGAATGGCTAAAATGTCACCACTGTGTTTTCTTTTTTCCGATGAATAGCAGAAATTCTCTAACTGCAACATCCTTTTTTTCTCGCTACTATTTGTGGTCCACTCACATGAAAATTTCGGTTATTGTTTTTTCCTTTAATTTCTATTTTAAGTCTTTGCTAATTAACTTCTGTGTCCTTACTTCCCTAACACATCATTTGAACCCTTGTTTGTGCACCCATTTCACTATGTTTTGCGATATAGCATGTTTTTACACATAGATATATTCTAATATACTACAAGTTTCGTAAGGGCACGAGATACTTGAATATCTTAAGGCAGAGGTCAGCAAAGTCTCATAAAGTTCATCAAGCTATTTTTGTAAATAATGTTTTACTACACAGCTATGTCCATCTTTTTAATATATTATCTATGCCTGCTTTCACAGCAGCACAGGTGAATAATTGCTGTAGATACCATATGGCCTACTAAGTCAAAAATATTTATAATATGGATCTTTACCAAAAAAGTTACCCACTCCTGCCTTAAAGATTCTACTACAGTGCCTTGCATGGAATAGGAGTCCAATCAATAGTTAGGGAAAGGAAAGAAATAACAGCAGGAGAATGCTCAAGGAGGAAATAAAGATTGATAAGAAAAGGAACATGAAAGACATAGATTAGAGATGGTATTTTCAAGGAAAATTAAGATAATGTAAGTGCAAGTTTCTATAACAGTGTTAGTCATATGGTATAGATAAACAAGAAATGTTTAAGAAGAGCAACAGAAAAAGCCTTTATGAGTCTGATAGCACCCAGATCCAGATTAGTAGTTCCCGTTACATGGTCAATTTATAGTGGGCCATAGTCACTTGCTCCATCTTTACCAAGTCTCAGTAGCATGATATGAGCTAGATTTCAAATGTAGACTTCTGTGCTGCAGATGGCAAGGACTTCCATAAATGTGCAGATTTCCAGAGTTCTCTCATTGTCATCTCTCCTCTCTGTGTACTTCCTTCCTTTCCTGTATTGAACCCTGAAAATTTTAACTACTAGAACTCCTCAAAGTCATAAACCTATTTTCTCATCTCAGGGGCACCACTGAATTCTGTTTGAATTCCTCTATGGGGCTTGATTGTTTTTTATTGCTGAATAATATTCCAATGTATTGCCACAGTTGGTCGAATCACCTACTGAAAAATATCCTGGTAACTCTGAAGTTTTGGCAATTATGAATAACACTAAAAAAAAATATTCATGTGCAGGTTTTCATGTGGACATAAAATTTCAACTCATCAGGGTAAAAACCAAGGAATTCAGTTGTTCAACCATATAGGAAGTGTATAACTTTGTAAGAAACTGCAAAACTGTTTTCTAAAGTATCTGTGTACCACTTTGCAGTCCCACCAGCAACGAATGAGAATTCCTGTTGTTCCACATCCCCGCCAATACTTGGTACTGTCAGGATTTTGGATTTTAACCATTCTAATGGATGTGTAGTGATATCTCACTTTAGTTTAATTTGCAATTCCCTCGTGACATATGATGGTAGGCATTTTTAAAAATTCTATATATCATCTGTATATCTTCTCTGGTGATTGAGTTGTTTGTTTTCTTATTATTGAGTTTAAAGAGTTCTTTGTATATTTTGTATAATAGTCCTTTATCAGATGTGCCTTTTGAACATATTGTCTCCCAGTCTATAGTTTATTTTCTGATTCCTTTATCAGATGTGCTGTACAAGGATTTTCTACCAATCTGTGGCTTGTCTTCTCATTCCCTTAGCTGTGTCTTTCAAAAAGCAGAAACTTTTCACTTTAATGAGGTCCAACTAATGAATTTTTTCTTTAATGGATTGTGGTTTTGGTGTTGTATCTAAAAAGTCACTGCCAACCTGAAGGTCATTTACATTTACTCCTATGTTATCTTCTATAGTTTTATTCAATTTTGTGCTTTGCATTTAGATCTATACTCCGTTTTGAATTAATTGTTGTTAATGGTATAAGGTCTGTATCTAGATTGATTCCTCTATATAAGGGTGTTCAGTTGTACCCACATCATTTGTTGAAATAATTATCTTTTCTCCATTGAATTGCCTTTCCTCCTTTGTCAAAAATGAGTTGAATATATTTATATGGTTATATTTCTGGGCTCTCTAATCTGTTCCACTGATCTCTTTTTCTATTCTTTTGCCAATACCACACTATGTTGATTACTGTAGATTTATAGTTCATGTGTAGTGAGGTAGTATCAGTCCTCTGACTTTCTCTACTTTGTTCCTCTCCTCCAATATTGTGTTAGCTATTCTGGGTCTTTCATTTTTTCACATTAACTTTAGAATCAGTAGGTTCATATCCACAGAATGACTTGCTGGGATTTTGTTTGGATTGTCTTGAACTACAGATCAAGTTGGAAGAACTGACATCTTAATATTGAGCCTTGTTATCCACTAACACAGAATATCTTTTCATTTATTTAGATCCCTTCTTCAGAGTCTTGTAGTTTTTCTCATATAGACTTTGTACATATTTTGTTAAATTTGTACATAAATGTTTCTTTCTTTTTTGTGTGTGCCAATGTGAATGGTATTGTATTTTTAATTTCAAACTCCAACTATTTGCTGCTGGTATATAAGAAAGCATTAATTTTTGTATACTAACCTTGTATTCTGCAACCTTGCTATAATTGCTTATTAATTCTAGGATTTTTTTATTGATTCTTTGGGATTTTCTACATAGACAACCAAGCCATCCACAAACAAAGTCAGTTTTATTTCTTCTTTTCTAATCTGTATACTTTTATTTCTTTTCCCTGTCTTATTGCATTAGCTAGGACTTCTGATACAATATTAAGTAGGAGTGGAGAGAAGGAACACTTTGCCTTGTTCCCGATCCTTGAAGGGAAACGTCTCATTTCTCACCATCAAGTATGATTTATAGATACAGTTTTTATCTTGGTATCTGTAAAAGTCATGCTTCCTCAATTCTCAATTTATGTGACAAACATAAGGTTTGCTCCTTTTTTCATTATATAATTATGAAATTTATCACATTACTTTTAAAGAATCATTTATTTCATTTTTTATTTATGTTTTGCAATTTAATTACTTCTTTGTTACTGCCAATTAGATAATGTACAGTACTGATGGACTTCCAGTGTGTATTTATTTGTTTGTTTATTATTTTTGCAGGGGCAGAGGAAATATGGGAAACCTCTGTACCTCCTTCTTAATTTTACTCAGAAATTTTAAGTGCTCAAACAATATCTTAATAAAAATATCTATATTTTTAAAAGTCCATTGTCTATATACGTGTGGGTCTATATTTGGTCTATCTTTTCTGTTCCAATGTTCCCATTGTTTGTTGCTATGCCAATACAACACTGTTTTGATTATTTCAACATTATAATTTATTAAAATCTGGTAGAGTTAGCACTCAATTTCTCTTTTCACCTACAAAGTTGTTTGAATATTTCAGGTCTTTGTATTTCCATATGAATTTTAGAATCAACTTGTCAATTTTTGTAAAAAGAACACTGGGATTTTTATTGTGATTCCACTGAATCTACAGATCAATTTGGGAAGAACAGACTTCTTAACTACATTGTGTCTTACAAATAAGATATATATCTTCATTTATTTAGCTCTTCTCTCAGCATTGTTTACTATTTTTCATTGTAAAGAAAGATCTCTACATCTTTTGTCAGAATTATTAAGAATTTTATATTTTTGAAATAACATTGTTTTCTTTCTTTTTATTGATGTATAATTGACATAGAACATTATTAGTTTCATGTGTAAAATATAATGATTCAATATTTGTACATATTGCAAAATGATCACCAAAATAAGTCTACGTAACATGCATCACCATACACCATATATAAATTTTTTTCTTGTGATGAGGACTTTTAAGATCTACTCTCTTAGCAACTTTCAAATGTGTAATACAGTATTATTAACTACAGTCACTATGCTGCACGTTACATCCCTATATTTATTTTATAACTGGAAGTTTGTACATTTTGGCCTCTTTCACCCTGTCATCCATCCAGCAGCCCCTGTTGGCAACCACCAATCTGCTCTCTGTATCTATAAATTTGCAGTTTGTTTATTTATTACTTTTTTAGATTCCACATTTTAGTGAGTTCACATGGTATTTGTCTTTCTCTGACATATCACTTAACACAATGCCTTCAAGGTCCACCCATGTTGTCACAAATGGCAAAATTTCCTTCTTTTTTAATGACTGAATAATAGTCTATTATATATACATATTTACATCATCTTTATCCATTCATCCATCATTGGACACTTAGGTTATTGCCATATTTTCGCTATTACAAATGTTGTAATGAACATGTTCTATTCTTAATTTGAGGGGGTGGAACTCTATACTGTTTTCCATAATGGTTGCACCAACAGTGCACAAAAGTCTCATCTCCACATTTGCAGCAACACTTGTTATCTCTTGTCTTTCTGGTAATAGCCATTCTAACAGGTGTGAACTGACATTTTATTGTGGTTTTGTTTTGCATTTTCCTGATGATTACTGATGTTGGACATCTTTTCATGTACCTGTTGGCCATCTGTATGTCTTTTTTGGAAAAACGTCCATTTAAATATACCTGTGCCCACTGGATTCTTTCTCTATTTCCTATTCAGACATATGAGTACTTCACATAATTTGGATATTAGCCCCGTATCAGATATAGTATTTGCACATATTTTCTCTCATTTAGTAGGCTGCCTTTTAATTTTTGATGGATTTCTTTGCTGAACAGAAGCTTTTAAGTTTGATGTAGTCTCACTTATTCTTTGCTTTTGAAGTCAGATCCCCAAAATCATCAAGACTGATGTCATGAGCTTACCAGGTATGTTTTCTTCTAGGTATTTTATGGTTTTGGGTCTTCCATTCAACTGTTTAATCCATTTTCAGTTAATTTTTGTGTATGATGGAAGATAGTAGTCTAGTTTCATCCTCTTACATGTGGCTCTCCAGTTTTCCAAACACCATTTATTGAAGGAAGTATCCTTTCCCTGTTGTATATTCTTGACTCC
Source organism: Hippopotamus amphibius kiboko (assembly GCF_030028045.1). Lineage (NCBI taxonomy): Eukaryota > Metazoa > Chordata > Mammalia > Artiodactyla > Hippopotamidae > Hippopotamus > Hippopotamus amphibius. The sequence continues at coordinate 167,671,965 of NC_080187.1, read as the reverse complement.
TTTATCAAAAATTAATTAACCACATGAGTGGTTTTATTTCTGGTCTCTCTATTTTATTCCATTGATCTATGTGTCTGTTTTTATATCAGTACCATACTGTTATGAATACTGTAGTTTTCTAACACATTTATTTTTAAATAAAAGCAAGCCAGATATCCTATTCATCATCAATGTTATGGTCCAACATTTTTACAGGATTCAGGCACATGTGTTTCCCCTGAACCTGCACTGCTTTTGGTTTAGAACAGATCTGTAAACTGACTCTTCATGTGTTCCTTATATTGTAGATATACAGTTATACTTGATATTTCCTGTGAGTTGCAACCTAGATTCAAGGGCAAGTATCGATTTCCCCCATGTTGTCTTTTGGTGATTTCATTGGCAACCTGGGAGGAACAGAATTAAATTTCAAGAACTAAGCTGCCTCCTCTCTTGTAAGCTCCTGCTTGTACTTAAGACATGAGTGTCATGTGGAAGTAGAGTAGCAAACGTGACATGTAGAGAGAGAATTATACTTCCTTTCCAAACACAGACTCTGTTCATTCTTCTAGATACATATAATAATAATACTAATACTTATTAGCAATTGGAATAAGTTAAATATAAGATTCATATCTAGGGATAGGTAAGATGTTATATATTAATCCAAATATATTTGCTAAGAAGAAAAGACTGAAATAAACTATCTTCACTTTGAAAATCATCTGTTCTTTTCATATGAATGTTAAGGTATTATGTTAATAACTCTATAGAAATCACTATATCTGAATACCTCCTAATCTTCCCTTAAGGCAACATCAGAACATCTGTTTTTCAGAGATATGACTAAAATCTATGTATTTGGGGCTCATGAAAAAGAGGATATGGTCACAAAAATTACTTAAAGAGGGAAAGCAAATTTAGTTAAGAAGAAAAATGCATCCTAGTAGAAAAAAAGTCTTTATAAATTGAGAGCTTTTGGATATTTTAATGGCCAAAATAAACTCCAAGCATTCACCATGTTATAGATTCTGTGAAGTCCCAGACATATACAGAGTTAAAGAATCCAAGATTAAGTTAAAATGAGCAATAATTAATATGACACTAAATAAATTCTCTATGGCCATTAAAACTTCAAAAATGATACCCAAACTATTTTTACTTACATAAAGCAAATTTTAAATGTTCCAGAATTTACAAATTAAATTGTGAAAATCAGTGCTCTCCATATGTTTTTGCCACATGATTACCGGATACTGTGAAACTACAGTTTAAATTGCAACTCTAGAGCCTTTTTTTAAGAATCTTGTTTATAAAGCAATTTTATGGCAACATGTGTGTTTCTTTCCAACACTTTTTTGGCACCTCCAGTGAAACTATAAACTAAAGGTTTCCCAGAATGAAAACAGTTTATCTTTCAAAGGCATACCTGGACCTTTTGAAAATATAATTATAGTCCAGCTAAATGCTTCAGGCAAGCTGCTTAATCTTTTCATTTGAGAGAAAGAGAGAGAGAGAGAGAGAGAGTGTGTGTGTGTGTGTAAAATTCCTGATGAAAATCAAACTGTATGTAGGTATGACAACTATCTAATCAGACCCCATGTGTTCAGGATGATTGCATTTGTACATTATAGATTGATACAGTATTGAAGAGAAGTGAGTACACCAGAGGAAAGGAACAGCACAATAGATTGGATTCATGGTTTCTGGCAGAGGAAATATAAATGGGCTTGAGTATATTCTAAATGAACACTAAACCATGTTTTATAATGAAAATGAAAATATTGCAAAGTCTTTTTCTAGCACAAGATGTGAAAGGCTATTTGGGATTTTTAGCAAACCTGTGATGTTGTTGCTAAAGTAAGTAGTAAGTTCTTAAGGACTGGCAATCGATAGCTTCAAAGCAGTTGGAAACTTACATATGGCAAACATGTATTATAAGATCGATTTTTATAGCAGAAATCTATACATCAAGCAGGTTTGTTGGAAGCAAATGATAAAATGAATACAGCTCTAGAAAGGGAGTACTCAAGATGGTGCTATAAGCTGAGGTAACAAATTATCAAAGACAACTGAGGTGCAAAGCAATGGAAGGATAATCAATTTTTCTGATGCTGTACAGTGACTCACCTGTTGTCTCTTCAATACACTGTCAAATAAGCAATGGACATTTGTTAGCGAATTTTTTGAACTAGTAGCAGTATTGCAAGAATCATCAGTAATTGCCTTTGCAAAATGTTTAAAGTGTGGAAACCTAACAAGCAGGACAATTATTTCTTCTATTATAATTAATCATTATACAAATATACAAGTACAACGTTTCTTCTGAGTCTTTTTTTTATACTGTCTTTAACTCCTAGATAAGGGCAGATGAGTTTAATGTTACGACTTTACCCTATAAACAGAATGCTCTTCATTTTACAATTACAACAAACCCAAAATTTTTATAAGGTATCGATATTTATTTAGCATGTTTAAAAATTATCATCTTACTCTTGGATAAGAAACCTCCAGTACTGGTATTTAAGTTGATAATAACATATTCTAGAAAATCGTAAAATTGTGGGCTATTTCCTAACTTTAAACAACTAACGACAAATATATCATTCACAGTCAAAGTAACCAGCATACTGATTTCAGAACAAAGTAGGGTTTTTTGTTTTTTGGGTTTTTTTGGAATTAACTTTGTAAAAGTGGAAATTAGAGTGTTCAACAATGGAGAAATGTAAATGCAATTGTAGCATTAAGTCCTCATTGTCTTTAAGCAAGCAATCTGCATTCTATGTGGAATAACTATTTTTTATTACAAAGTACCCAAGCTCTCCAACTTGTCAATAAGTCAATATTAGAAGAATGTTCTTTATCATCTTCTATCTAAATCTGTTAAATCACTAAGACTTTGTTTCCAGCATGCTTATGTCTTCCAATTTACAAGTAGAAATTCATGGTAAGCTTTTGCTACTGCTCTCACTCCTCAGTACTCAAAAGCATACACTGGATTGGGGGTAAGTTACTCAAGTCAGTAAATATATTATTTACATTATGAGGTATTTGTAGAAATCTAAATTTATTTACAAAAGGCAACTATTCTTAGATTGCAACTCTCCTTTATAGGAATTATATAAAATTAATTCTCCAAAGTTAATTTATAACTACAATGGAAAATTAACAAGGACAACTATTTCCATAGTTAATGGAAATGAACTATTTCCATAAATAATACATGGATTTAGAGGAGAATAATCCTGGTGCAATTTTTTTAAGTCTCCAGTTCAAGTGACACATTTTTCACTTGTTGAAGGATAATACTGTTTCTTGAGAAATCTTTTGGAGGTATTCAAGTTGACATATTCTGACAAATCACTATGAGCTACACTTTATTGAGGAATTGAAATATAAGTTTTCCAAGTACATGAACTACGATTTTTTTTTTGTTTTAATCAAACATGGCCTTTGAAACTTCATAAATGTGAAAAATGCTAGAAAAAAATACTTTGTCTTAGTTCAAAGTATGTGAAATAAATTTGTTACCAAATTAAAGAAAATGCAAAATGGATTGAGTTAACAAAGATATTTAAAAATTGCTGAATTCTTTCATATTTATTACACATCCTGTCAGTCCTGGCACTGAAGCATCACAGAAAGGAGCAAATTGAAGATTTTATTATTACACTGAAACTTTGTGTTTGACTTCCCTTAGTTCATAATTTCTTTGCCAAGTACTGTTACCAGGTTCCATCTGATGTATTTACCATCCCAATTTAAAATCTGCAGGAAGATTCCAGCTAAGGATGAGAAACAAAGCGAATTGGTAGTTGCTTTACTTCACTTTAAACATGATGGTTATTACAGGAAATTCTTAGGCTGCAAAATATATTGCATATGGCAGAAGTCCTAATTTTTTCTTGAGTTAAAAAAAAGAAGGTATACATTTTTAAGCTAAAATTCATGGTAATATAATGAGCACACTGTTATAACATATTTTCAAATAATGATTTTATGGCCATCTGCAATGGGTTGAATGTTTGTCACCATCTAAAAATTTAAAGAAACTTCTAAAAAAGATTCAAGAATTGTAATGAAAGTCATCCCTGACTCTTAACAACGTTGGGACAAAACACATGAAAGAAATTGTCTAAAATACCAAGGATTATGAAAATACAAAATTTTCAAATGAATGAATTTTTAGTTGGTATTCATAACAAACAGTAATTGCGACATGTCAGGTATCAATGGATTAAATGCATAAATAGCATATTGCTACATATTTAGGATTTTGTACTACTAAAGCAAAGCAAGCATATGAATTTAAGTTACTTGATGCTGCACTCAGTGAACCCTATGTCCTGAATAAGCAGCCGGTGTACAATAAATTGTATACAAAAAAAAACCAAGAAAAAAGTAAAAGTCAACCATAGGTGGTTAAATTTGAGACATACAGTTCTCTATTCCCCTAGGTAGAATGAAGCACCATCTTCCACTAGGTGATATAGTGCAACAAACATCTCACCTACAAGACATCTGTTTTCCAGCTGACAATGGGCCAAAACAACACTTCAGACTTAGGGAAAAAAATGCTTTCCTCTCAGAGCAGTGCTGACATAAATCCTAATGACCTGATACTTTTAACTATCTCCTTTTAACAACCTCTTGCACAATTCTCCAGCAGGGTCTTGAAATGAGCTGAGAGTAAAATGCTACCCACAGCACTTAAATCAGACTTGGGGCCTAATAACAGTTTTTTCTCAACAACTCTTTTTCTACTCTGTCTTCCTAATTATTGTCATCAGTGTGCACTTTTTTTTCCTTGAGAGAAAATATTGGCATTCTTGGAGTGAAATATTGAAATGGTGCATTTGTTTTATTGATGACTCTGTAGTGGCTAACATTCACAGAACTAAAGGTTGCAGAACTCTGTTGATGAGACCAAAAAATTAGGAGCAAATTAAACAGAAGAGTAAAACAGGACTTCCTAATTAATTAGCAGATTTTTGTCTAATCTTCCCTGCATGAGAAGCTAGGTGTGTAAAATAAATCTTTATATCTGGCACTGATTAAAGTTCCAAGTTAGCAAATGAAAGTAATAACGACTCTTTACTCATACACATTAAAAAGGTTTTTAGAAACTTCTGAACCTAAAAGAGAGTTGTTAATTCTTGCAAGCGTGAGCAAGCTTTTAACAGTGCAGCTTCCACCTCAGCTTCTACCTGAGCCTGATTAATCAGCAAGCATTAGGAATGAAATGTGATAAGGTACATATTAAAGGAGATTTAGAAGCCCTGTTAACCTTGCAGCCTATATATGTCAATTTATTTATGTAATTTTCTTTAACACTAACATTGCTATAAGGGTCTTGTATTTACAAAATTACTCTGACATAATTCATATAATAAATGTCGATCCGAACCTCTTTCTTGTAAAAGAGCTCTCAAAACCCTCGTCTTGCCCCAGCTTCCAGGTGTTGTGAAGAGTTCTCAGTTTTTAACTGAAGCAAAATTGTGGTAGTAACTTAATATTCTTGATCTTAAATACCTCAAGGCTTAGGTGAACTGTTTTATTATATCTTAGTACACTGGTCATATCATAATATATACATCCTAAAGAAACTAGGTTTGATGTAGGATGTTTATAGCTAAGGGAAGCCATATTAACAACAGATCTTCATTTACCGTAACAAGTTTTATCTATCTGCTCTTCAAAAAATAATTGGAGTAATTATTTAAAGTGTAAGTACTCGAAATGCCACAGCAGGAATGAAAGCATCATTTTAAACAATCTCTTTTTAAACTATTGTATTTATATTTAGAGTATTATTCCTTATAACATCACCAAAAAATTGTTCTTAATATAAACCTGTTTTATTGATTTTAGAGCCTTCCCTCATGAAAGTCACCTTTGAAATAACAGCCTAAAAGAAAGAGCCTGATATACAGACTCCTTAGACAATCTCATTTCTCAATGTGGTTTCCCTTGAGAAGTGGTCATTTCATCTCAAAATCTCTCCACAAAGATGGATATAAGAACGGAAGTGAGAAAAGTAGACCTATAAATACCGTTCTTAAATCATCAACTTACTAATGGCTATAGTCTCATTCAATCTGCCTTTCAGGTAACTATTCAGTTTCTGTCTCCCTTTAGGGAACTCAGCCACGGCTTAACCAATTTTCTTTGGACTCCAGGATCAAATTCATTGTATATTTAGATCTTAAAAGTTAGAACCATAAGATGCAAAGATTATCCTTATTTCACAGTTCACTACATCAGTCTACCAAGGGAGGAAGATGTAAAGTGGGAAATATTGTGTCCCACACGATGCAGAATGGAACTGATACAAAAGGGAAGCAAGTAGATAATTCCATGATAAAGTAAACATTTGTCATAGCAAAGTCATAGGGGAGATAGGTTAGCACCCAGTACCTCTATCTATAAAGATATGAAAGCACACCTTTGTATTCCCTCAGTAGCAAAACAACCCTTACAAATGGCTTAGAAGTTTTGTATGCCTGTTTTCTACAGCTTTCCCCCTACAGGTTTCTTGGGGACAAGTTTTTTCTTTTTTTCTTTTTTATAAAGTACCGAGGGGATCCCTTCTAACTACAGGAAGGTACTTCTTTCCTTCAGCACTGTGATCTGACCTGTGATCTCTGTACTACACACTCTGTAAATAGCTAACAAATCAACTGCAAATCAACTGAATGTACATATCTTAGTGTTGTTGTTGAAATCTCTTCAGCATAGTCATTGTGACCTCAAAGTTTGTTTCAAAATTTGCAAGCATCAAGGGTCAATCAAAATTGAAGTTGAAACACTAATGAATGCTGAAATCTCACGTTTCCTTTTTAGATTTTTTGATTCTCTGCCATTTCTACTGAACTGTTTTATTTAAATTTCCTACCTGCTAACTTTGTGCAATTGAAATAAAGTTGCAGTACTTTTAAAAAAGTACCTGGAGCATCTTGATTCTTGGATGAAATAGAGAAAGCATACCTTTCTCAAAGGAAACAGAATACCATCTCTGCAACTGCTGTCTCTCTGCCTTTATATATCTAGGTATGTTCATGCTCTCAATGTCAATATTCTTATCTAGAGAGACTAGTACTTAAATTTCTACAGGACCATGAAAAGGATGGTATCTTTTTAAAAATTCCTTACTAGAGAAAATCCTAAAAATTACCATACCCTAAGTTAATCTGCTGAATCAGAATCACTGGGAGATGAGGCTAAAAATGTCTAGTAGGATTATTAAGAATCCATACAACATCAGAGATAAAAATTAGAAGGAACACCAAGCAAGTATTTAAGAATAAATCTCAAAGACAGTGGCATAGGAAGACCTTGAGCTCATTTCTTCCCATGGACACACAAATCTGCACCTACAAATAGAGCAACTCCTTTTGAAAATGACCCAAGGGCTGACTGAACAATAGAAGGACCACATAGAACTGGTTGTAAAAGACTGAGACAGTATCCACAGGAGCCTCCTAATGTGGTAAACTTCAGTAGGGAGGAATATTGCTCAGGGGCCCAGATGGAGGTTTTTCCATCCTGGGACACAGTGAAAAATAGCAGTGTAAAGGGCATCTAGAATATACAGGAAGAAAATTTATTTACTAACCTTCAAACTTCCACCAAATGTTCAGGGGACTACTGGAGGCCTCTCCAGGTTCTAAGGTGCTAGTGAGGACCACTGTTTGAGTCCCCACCAGTACTCCCCAAGCTCGTACCTATTCCAGCTCCAGCCTCCGACCAAGGCATTCTCAGCCCAGTGACTGGCCAGGGCCTGCTCCAACCCCAGCCACACTGCCAAGGTGGCCTCAGGCACAGTGCTCCCTAGGGACAGCCCTGGTCCACAACTTCTCCAGCTGCAGCTGGCCTACCAAAGTAGTCTACACAGGGGATGCTCCCACACAAGATCACTCCTTCAAGACCAGGAGATATAACTGTTTTATCTAATTCATAGAAATAAAATCTTTAAGTCAAACAAATAAGGAGATAGAGAAATGTTTTAAATGAAAGAACAAATTAAAGCCTCAGAAAAAACCACTAATGAAACAGAGATAAGTAGTTTACCTGATAAAGAGTTAAAGATAAAGAAGTAGTGATAAGACTGCTTGCCAAGCTTGGGAGAAGAAAGGAGGAACTCAGTGAGAACTTTAACAAAGACCTAGAAAATATAAGAAAGAACAAATCATAACTGAAGAACAAATAACTGAAATAAAAAATACACTTCAGGGAATCAACAGCAGACTAGATAATAAAGAAGAATGGATAAATGATATGGAAGAGAGAATATTAGAAATTACCCAATCAGAACAGCAAAAAGAAAAAAGAATTGTAAAAAGTGAGAAAAGTTAAGAGACCTCTGAGACAACATCAAGCATAATAACATTTGCATTATAGAGGTTCCAAAAGGAGAAGAGAGAGAGAAAGATACAGAAAACTTACTTGAAGAAATAATGGCTGAAAACTTACCTAATCTGGGGGAAAAAAATAGACATCCAGATACAGGAAGCACAGAGAGTTCCAAACAAGAGGAATCCAAAGAGATCCACACCAAGACATATTATAATTAAAATGGCAAATGTTAAAAATAAAGAGAGAATCTTAATGGTAGCAAGAGAGAAAAACAACTGATCACAAACAAAGGAAATCCCACAGAAGTATCAGATGATTTTTCAACTGAAACTTTACAAGCCACAAAGCAGTGACAGGATATATTTTAAGTGCTGAAAGGAAAAAAAAACTTACAACCTAGAATACTCTATCTGGCAAGGTTATCATTCAGAATTGAAGGAGAGATAAACAGTGTCCCAGATAAGCAAAAAGTAAAGGAATTTATCACCACCAAATTGGCCTTACAAAAAATGTTAAAGGGCATCCTTTAAGTGAAAAAGAAAAGGCCACAACTAGAAATAAGAAAATATATGAAAGTGATATCTCACTGGTAAAGGCCAATACTTCATAAAGGCAGTGGATCAGCCATTTAAAAGCTAATATAAAGATTAAAACACATAAGTAGTACAATTAACTATAACTACATAAAGTAGTTAAGGGATACACAAAATAAAACAATGTAAAATGACATGAAAAACATAAAATGGTGGAGGTGGAGTAAAAATTCAGGGCTTTTAAAATGCTTTCAAACTTAGGCGACTATCAACTTGAAGCAGACAGCTACACATACAGGTTGATATACTTGAATCTCATGGTAACCTCAAACCAAAAACTTACAACAGGTGCACACACACACAAAAGGAAAAAAATCCAAACATAACACTAAAGGAATCCATCAAACCATAAGGGAAGAAACCAAGGGAAGAAGACAGGAAGAGAGAAGAACTAGAAAAACAACCAGAAGACATTTGTTTTTAAATGGCAGTAAGTACATACCTATCAAAAATTACTTTAAATGTAAATGGACTAAATGCTCCAATTAAAAGACATAGGGAAGCTGGATGGATAAGAAAATAAGGTGAGGTGAGTCACTTTATATTTGAGGATACACACAGACTGAAAATGAAAGGATGGTAAAAGATATTCCATACAAATGCTAAAAATTGTCACATAACAAATACTGCTAAATTCTTCACCAGCAAACCCAAATGGACTACCAGAATGGCCCAACAATCACTGAATGGCACAACCATCCCTGCAACCTCTCCTGCCTGCCCCATCTTCTATATTTAACATATCAGTAACAATATATTTGCTTCTATCATATCTCCTAAAAGCTCACTTTTCATCTTCTCCACCATCACCACTCTAGGCCAACTGTCATCATCACTCAGCAACTACCTACTGTCTATCTATATTTCCTGTTGTACATCTAATCCATTTTCCACACTGGAGCCAAAGTTATCTATTTGAAATTCAAGTTTAATTTGTCTTTCTCTCTCTTTCTCTCTCTCATCTTGACCACCACTACCACCACCACTTAAATCTTTTCATTAGCTTCCTGTTACTCTTATAATTAAGGTGAGACTCAATTATGTGATTTACATATAGATAAAATGTTCTTTCCTCTGTTTTCTTAGTCGACTCCTGTTCATTCACCAGAAGTCAACTCAATCAATTCTATCATGACCAAAATTTTATATTTTATTTGTGTGATTCTTTGATTAAAATCTATCTCATTGCCAGGATTGTAAATTATATCATTAAATAATAACATACCTATAAAAAGAAAAGAAAAATATCTTAAAAGAAGATTTAGGTGTCTGTACGATAAAAGGATGAGGGATATATTCTTAACCAAAACAGAAGTTATCTTTCAATGTAGATCTCTTATAATAGACAAAATTTAAGTTGCAACAGCAAATGACAGTGTAAGCAAAGCAAAAGACAGGCAGTTGGTTTTGGAAAAAAATGTTTGTAATACAGAGAGCTCACTGAAAAGGCTAAAGTCTATAATGTAAAAAATGTTTATACAAATTACAAAAATGGAACCAAAAAATTAAATAAAACACCCACAATAAATAAATGGGTAAACCATACAATGAGGCAAAGCAGAAGAGCAAATTCAAGTGTCCAAAATCCGAGAAAAGATGAAATGTTTAAATATCTTATTAATCAGAAAAAAATAAAGCAGCAATAAGGAACAGCTGCACATATTAGCTTAAAATGTTAAAAAGTGTTAGTATATATTGTGTGGAATGTGGAGAGCGCATACTCTCACATTACTGAAGAAAATATGAATTGTTATTACCTCTATCAAAAGCAAACTGACAACATCTAGCAAAATTAAAAATTCAAAGACCCTTTAACCCAGCAAACTCATTCCTGTGAATGTATTCCATACTAATAAATTATTTAAAATTAGGGTAAATAAGAATAATAATGTAGCTCATCCAAGTGGGAAAAACAACTGGGTATAAAGTAAATGCTAATCATTTGGAAGTGGTTGAATAAATTACTTTATATCCATACCATGAAATATTTTGTAGCCATTGAAAGAATGAATTATAGGTAGATTAATTGATTTAGAGAACATTCCATGAGATACTATTGAGAAAAAAAGAACATAATGTAGAAATTGTTTGAAATATCCCATTTTGTAAAACAATGATACAAATCTTCTACATGTATATAGGTGCATGGGGAAAATAATTACAAGCACATAATATGTTTTTAATAGGAGTTTCTAGGATTGGGGATGTGGATAGAGAATATGGAGGGATCAAACTAAAAAGAAGACTAAAATACAAAATTACATTAAAGTAAGTAATTACATTAAAATTACATTAAAAAATAAGTAAATAAATATACCTTTATAAGAACAGTTTACATTTTCATGACACATGTGGTTAAAAACTAATAACATCAAACAAAAAAGATGGAATGGAAAATCGAAAATATCTTTACGGTCTTATCAAGTCATACTTACCTCTGAGTGCAAAGGCCACACTGTGGTTTATCTCCTCATTTGGAAGAGCAGAGACCATTTTTTAGTCATTTTTCCTCAAAGCACTTTAAAGAGTCCTTTATACATACATCTCTGTTCCTAAATCTACTTTAATTGAATTCACTCAGTAATATTTATTGAATGTGAAATCAATAGGCACAGTTTCAGGCCTTGAAAAAATAAAAATAAACAGAGATACATTGGAGTAAAATAAAATATAAATATAAATGAATATTGAATAATAGGCAATGGAGAATGCAGAGAAAATCAAAAAAAACCAAATGTAAGAAAATATTATAACAATGATTTTAGAAAAGATGATAGGTATGGAAAACATGACTGAAGAAGTTGCTAGTATACAGAAGAAACAAAACAAATAGAAGAGATAAAGTATTCTAAAATAAAAGAGAGGAAAACTTTCCTGAAAGAAAAAAATCTGTCAATTGAAATGAACTGCCATGTTGCTGGAAAAAAAAATTGTTCAAAATAATCAATACCAAGCTCTAGCCCAGTGAAGTTCCAGAAACACATGAGCATCCATGTAAAAGCACTGAATCACTTACAAGAGAGCGAGATCATACTTACTTAAAAATGTTCTAAGAGCAGTATTTAAGGCCAGAGACAGGAATCAATGTCTACACATTCTGAGGATGAGGATATAATCCAAAAATGTGATACAAAGCCAGGTAATGTTGCAGTTATAAAAACAGCAGAAAGATAGCCTCAAACACATAAGAAATAGGAATATGACCCTTCACAAAACAAAAATAAACAAGTGATAACAACACAAACATCTGCTTGAAATCTAGTTGAACAACAAAAAAAAATCAATATACAGAATTCAGGAATGGAGAAACTATGGCTAAGGGCCTGGAGCCAAAAATTAAATTAGTTAAAAATAGATTTATATTTATGGTCAAATGAAGTGAAATCATTTGTGATAATTATGGCTTCACAACCAAAGACAAGAAGTAGAGAAACTCTTAAAGGAGACTCTGCAGAAGTTATAAGAATTTCAGGGAAACTTCTTGTTTGCACCTGCTCTTGGTTAATGCTAGCCGAGGCACAGAGACTCAGGAAATTGTACAGGTGTCTTAGGATGTCTAGTTATAACACCATATTAAGTTGCTTCCCTGTTGGACTTAAGTTATTACAATCTGTTCCTGTCCAAGATATATTAAGTTCCAGGCATGGTGTCAAACTCATGGAAAGAGCTAAATGTTACTCCAGTGGAAATAATACTAATGAACCACTCTAAAATGAGTGAATTAAGCAGTTTTAACATCCAAGCTCTAGAAGCTATTTATAAGAGTACAGTGTAAAGTAGGAAGCAGTGATAACATCTTATCTTCCTTCTTCTCCCCACCTTGTTCCCAAGGTAAGACACAATAATGATTGAATGTCTGCTCCTCTCATGGTTGGCTGTGGCCAAAAATAAATGTGAGGGTATTTACTATTCTTTGGACAGTTCCAAGTCCTCAGTATTCCTATTCGGCTCCATAAAGCCAAAAAGTAGAGTCAGATAACACAAACAAGTAGAACTGTATTTAGAGATGGCTATCAATTTTTGAAGAGAACTAAAAGGAGCATGCATACTGTATATCCAGGAAATATCTTTTTCAAAATGTATAATCAACTGGTAGCAAAAATTATTTCAAAAAAAGAAACATGTATTGCACAACTACAAAAAAAAAAAGAATCTTACGGATTAAAGACAAATGAGAGAAGATTGTTTTCATTGTATATAGTTTTATGTTTTTTAATAGTTTACCATGTACATACATTAACTATTTAAATAAATTAATAACTTTTAAAGAATCTGAACAAGCAATAGACACCCCAACATACTCCTTTATGTAAAACTTTTTCAAACTGTCACAGACCTTAAGAAACTAAGACATAACATCTAAATGCAATTTGGTATCCTGCATTAGATCCTAAAACACACAAACAAACAAAAAGACACTAATGGATAAACTAGTGAAATTCAAATAAAGTCTGGAGTTTAGTTTGAAAAAAAAAAAAGGAATTACAATGTACTATCTCACTGTGACTGCAAAGTTGATTTACATCTGATTGGTGGTATCACTGATTTTGTTTGAAAGAATACACAGCTTAAGGTAAAAGATAAAGGTTTAAGAAGAAATGATCTCAAAGATATTGCTAAAGATTGGAGCTCATCCACCTTCAGCTCCAATAGGTAGTGCTTGAAACTCATCACCCCATCCTTCCAACATGAAAAACGCTGAACAAACTGAAAATCAATAACTTTTCTTAGACCTATCAGAGAATCAAGGTCACAAGACAAACTGCCACTCTGAAATCTAGAAAGACAAGTGAATACAGAAAATCACAGCCTACACATTCAGAAGCTGCTAGAACCATAAACTTATAGGAACACTTAAATGGTAATTTTGACAAATTTATGGAGGTTGAGTGTGGATTAGCTTGAGAGTAGGAAATTCCTGTGAGCAAGCATAGGAGAACCCTTACATTTTCATGGATTTTATCTCCAGGAACTCCACTAGATTTTCATAGTAAAGAGCCATGAAAAGTCCCATTTCTAGTAAGAGAAGGGGAAATATAACCATTTATGCCTAGAGTATTCTCTATAACAAAGAGCTATGCTACAGGGGAAATGACTTTACAAGACTCTTATTTTCTTGAAAGAAAAGCAATTAGCAAAACATAGCCTCCTCTAGCCTACTTGTCTCACTTGGAGAAAAAAAAAAAGGTTAAGAAACACTTTTGAAAATCAGAGCCCAGGCAGAAATAGAGGAAGAGATTAACAATAAAGAACAAATATAAAACAGTTACAGACATGGAAGATATTAATAACTACAAATAGAGATATTAATACTATATTAGTATTCACTTTAAATGTGAATGGTTTAAATACACCAATTGAAAGACAGAGACTTTCAGACTGGATTAAAAAACAAGACTCAACTATATGCTGTTTACAAGAAAGCCACTTTTAATGTAAATATGTAGATACATTATTAAAAAAGTGATGGAGAAAAATATATCATACTAACACTAATCAAAAAGAAACTGAAGCAGCAATATTAACTACAGAGAAAGGAGACTACAGAAAAAGAAAAATTATCAGGATAAAGAGAGCCATCACACAATGATAAGGGGGTCAATTCTCCAAAATTACAATCCTTAACATATACACACCTAACAAGAGAACATCAAATTACATGGGGCAAAACTGATACAGTCAAGGAGAAATAGACAAATCCACTATTAGAGTTGGAGACTTCACATCCCTCTTTCCATAACTGATAGATCCAGCAGGGAGAAAATCAGTAATTATGTAGTTAAACTGAGCAACACCATTAATCAACTGGATCTAGTTGATGTTTTTGTAATACTTCATTCAACAACAGCAGAATGCACATTCTTCTCAAGCTCACTTGGAACATTTGAAACGGATAGGTGTGGTTTCAGGGGGCTCTGAGGAGCCCAGTCCTTTATGTTTCAGCACAGGAAGAATTCAGCGAGAGGCAAAGTGATAGGTAAGAAGTGATTTCTTAGAATAGGATGCTTGTGAGGCTTACAAGCAGGTGGGCAAGAGGGTGCCGCCCCAATAACTTAGTGGGCTACAATTTTATAATCAAAGGGGAGGGGGAAAGGATCTTCCTTGTCCTTCTTGAGTTGATGTCATGCTTCCATCATCAGCTCCTCCTCCAGGTTGGGCAGAGGAGTTTTTTGTCCCTATATGGTCAAGCCAGGACTGTAAAAATTATTTCGGGTCTCTGTATAATGAGCACCTTTCCATAAATTATTGTTTCTTCATGTGTGCAGAGAGCATGTCCTAGGGATCATGACTTACTGAGCTCACTGGGCAGGATGTGGGTCTCATACCACCACTGTTTTATTGTTTTGGGGCATGTCTCATACTTGTGTTGCATGGTTTTGTTGCTAAACAAGCCTGCTTGGTTTTGTGGTTAAGCAAACCTTTCTTGAGTAATCATTAGCTTACAGGGGTGTCCCATACTTTTTTCTACTTACAATCTCCTAGTGGGATTAACTATTTAATCACCTACTTTGTCCCATTACTCTGTCCCTATCACATTCACAAGATAGACCATATTAATGTCCCTAAAACATACTTTAACAATTTAAAAGAATACAAATCATACATAAGTATCTTATTACACCACAGTGAAATTAAACTAGAAATAAATAACTGAGAGATAGCTAGAAAACTCCAAAATATTTGGAAAATAAACAATACACTCCTAAATAACACAGGGTCAAAGAATTCTCGAGAGAACTATTTAAACATTTCAAGCTAAATGAAAATATAGTGTATCAAAATTTGTGAGCTGTAGCAAAAAGAATATTTAGAAGGAAATTGATAGCATTGAATGCATATAATAGAAAAGTAAACAATCCAAAATCAATAACTAAGCTTCCACCTTAGGAAACTAGAGACAGAAGAGCAATTTAAGGAAGGAGAAGAAAAGAAATAATAAAAATTAGAGCAGAAATAAATGAAATTGAAAACAGGACATCAAAAGACAAAATCAATGAAACCAAAGGCTAGTGCCTTGAAAGGATCAATAAAATTGATAAATCTATACCCAGGCTAAAAACTTTTTTTTTTAAAAAAGAAAGAAAGAAATGGCACAAATTATTAATATCAGACATGAAAGGGGCCATTACTACTCATCACATGGACTCATTAACAGGACAACAAAGAAATATTATGAACAACTCTATGCCAATAAATTTGATAACAGATGAAATTGACCAATTCTATGAAAGACAAAAACTACCAAAATTCACATAGAAATAGATAACCTAAATGGGTGAAATGTTGCAGAAATCGGTCCATCAAGAAACCAAGCACCACCCTCTGAGGGTTGGAGAACTCAGGTTTATTAAGCTGGCGGCCCCAGACAAGCTAACGCTCCAAAGTTCTGGGCCCCTGAGCTCAGGGTGAGCTTTACTTTTATAGTGCACATGTTTACAGAGCATGGAAGTTTCCAAACAGAAACTTACAAGAGCAGGTGCAGAACTTTCCATTTTTTAGCAAAATATCTTAAAGTTACATTGGATTGTTAGGTCATCCTGTTTTTCTGTTTTTCTCAGCACAGCAAGCATATTTCACAAAAGCAAAACAAGCATGGAGTTATTTTTAGCTGAGTGTAAGTTTCTAACTTTCTTCTTCAATATAACTATTATAGAAATTAATTCAATAATAAGCTTTCAGAAAAGAAAGTAACCAAACCAGATGATTCACTACTGAATTCTACAATAATGGAAAGGATAGTGTTAATTCTCTACAATCTCTTCTAGAAAAGAGAAAAGGAACATTTCCTGACTCATTCTGAGGCCAATACTACCCTAATATCTAATCCACATAAAGAAATTACAAGGAAGGAAAACTACAGATCAGTATTTCTTATGAACACAGATGCAAAAATCCTCAACAAAATACTAGCAAACTGAATCCAACAATGTATAAAAATAATTAAACACCACAATTAGGTGGGATTTTTTTTTCCAGGCATGCAAGGCTGATTAGACATTTGAAGATCAATGTAATTCACTGCATCAAAAGGCAAGAGAATAAGAATCATATTATCATATTAATTGACACAGAAAATAATTTGACAAAAATCAAATACCCATTGATGACAAAAACTATCAGTAAACTTGGAAGAGGAGATTCTTCAATTTTATAAAGAATATCTATAAAAATCTTATAGCTAACATCACATTAAATTGTGAGAAACTGGATGCTACCCCCCCCCCAAAATCAAGAACAAAGCACGTGTTCCCTCTCACTACTCCTATTAAACTTCGTACTAGAACTCCTAGCTAATGCAATAATAAGAGACAAGAAAAGGTAAATGGATTGGGAAGAAAACTAAAACTGTCTTTGTTCACAGATAACATGATTGTCTACATAGAAAATCTCAAAGAATCAAAAAAAAAATTCCATAATAAATGAGTATGGCAAGTTCACAAGATACAGGTTAATAAAGAAAAGTCATTTGCTTTTCTATATTCCAGCAATGAAAAACTGGAATTTGAAATTTAAAAGAGAATATCACATTAGCATCAAAAAAAGAGAAAACTTACGTATAAATCTAACAAAATATGTATAAGATCTATATATGGCTGTGAAGAAAAACAGCAAAGATCTAAAAAAATAAAGAGAAATTCTGTATTCATGGATTAAAACACCCAATATTTTTGATGTCAACAAGGTGACTGTAAGGTTTCTATGGAAATTAAACCATGAAAAGCTTCTATGCAGCCAAGGAAACCATCAACAATATTAAAAGGCAACCTACTGAATGGGAGAAAATATTCACAAATCATGTATCTGATATGAGGTTACTATGCAAAATATATAAAAAACTCATATAACTCAGTTGCAAAAAAACAAAAAACCAAGTATTCAATTTAAAAACGGGCACAGGATCTGAATAGACATTTTTCCAGAGAAGATATACAGATAGTCAACAGATACATGAAAAGATGCTTGATGTCATTAATCATTAGGGAAATGCAATCAAAACTGCAATGATATATCAATTCATACCAGTTAGAATAGCTATCATTAAAAAGACAAGAAATAACAAATATTGTTGAGTATGTGGAGGAAAGGAAACCCTTATGCACTTTGATGGGAATGTAAATTGGTGCAGCCACTATGGAAAACAGTATGGCAATTTCTTAAAAAATTAGAAATAGATAAACATAGAATGGCCAAACAACACGGTCTTCCTGTATAGCCCAGGGAACTATATTCAATATCCTGACATAAACCATAATGGAAAAGAATATTAAAAAAGTAACATATATATACACATACATATATATATAACTGAATCACTGCTATACAGCAGAAATTAACACACTGTAAATCAACTATACTTCAATAAGAAAAATTTAAAATAAATTAATTAAAAATTAAAAATAGAACTACCATATGAAACAGCAATTCCACTTCTGGGTATTTATCTAAAGGTACAAAACCACTGACTCAAAAATATATGTGGGACTTCCTAGGTGGCGCAGTGGTAAAGAATCTGCCTGCCAATGCAGGGGACACGGGTTCGAGCCCTGCCCTGGGAAGATTCCACATGCCACGGAGCAACTAAGCCCATGTGCCACAACTATTGAGCCTGTGCTCTAGAGCCCGTGAGCCACAACTATTGAGCCCATGTGCCGCAACTACTGAAGCTCACGTGCCTAGAGCCTGTGCTCCGCAACAAGAGAAGCCATTACAATGAGGAGCCTGAGCACCACAGTGAAGAGTGGCTCCACTAGCAGCAACTAGAGAAGGCCCGTGTGCAGCAACGAAGACCCAACGCAGCCAATAAATAAATAAAATTAATTAATTAATTAAAAAATATATATATATATATGTATCCCCATGTCCACTGTAGCATTATTTACAATAGCCAAGATATGGAAACAACATAAGGATCCATTGGTAAATAAATGGGTAAAGAAATTGTGTTATACATTCACAACAAAATATTAAGTCATAAAAAATAATGAAACTTTGTGACACCATGGATGAACCTCAAAAGCATTATGTTAAGTTAAATAAGTTAGATAAAGACAAATACCATATGATTTATCTTACATGTGGAATCTAAATATGCACACACACATATATTAACACACAGCCCTTAAACCTTTAAAAAAATACCAACTTAAATGGAGCATAAACAAGAATGTAAAATGCGAAAGCATAAACTTCTAGTAGATAATGTGAGAAAATCTATTGACTTTGTGTTTGGCAATAACTTTTAAAATACAAAGCCAAAAGCACAGTTCATGAGAAAAAATGGTACACTGGACATTCTAAACTTGAAAACTGTTCTAAGAAAGACATTGTTAAGACACTGAAAAGACAAGTTACAAACTGATAAAAAAAATCTGGCAAAACACATCTGATAAAAGGCTCACATCCAAAATATGCAAAGACCTTACAGAATAACAAGAAAATGGACATCTCAGTTAGAAAATGAAAAAATCTGAACAGCACCTCAACAAAGAATATATACAACTGTTAAATAAGCATGTGAGAAGATGCTCAACATTTTTTGTCATTAGGTAATCACAAATTGAAACAATGAGATATCACTAAACACCTATTAAAATGGCTAAAATTCAAAAATCTGGCAATGCCAAATGCTGGAGAGGATGCAGAGCAACAGAAACTGTCATTCGTTACTGGAGGAAATGCAGAATAGTACACTTTGGAGGACCATTGGGCAGTTGCTCACAAAACTAAATATAATCTTATCATATAATTGATCGATCACACTCCTGAGTAATTTATGTCAACAACAACAACAACAAAAACTTGAACAAGAATGTTTACAGCAGCTTTATTCATAATTACCAAAAACTGGAAAAAACCAAGATGTCCTTTAACAGGTCAATGTATCAACAAATTGTGTATATCTATGCAAATGAATTATTCAGTGATATAAAGAAATGAACTATCAACCCACAGAAGGACATGGAGAAAACTTAAATGAATACTGTTTATACTGTTAAGTGAAAGAAGCCAGTGTGAAAAAGCTATATACTTTATGATTCTGATTACATGGCATTTTGGCAAAACTACAGAGATAGTGAAACCATAAGTGGTGC
Organism: Hippopotamus amphibius kiboko; assembly: GCF_030028045.1. NCBI lineage: Eukaryota > Metazoa > Chordata > Mammalia > Artiodactyla > Hippopotamidae > Hippopotamus > Hippopotamus amphibius. The sequence goes on along the minus strand of NC_080187.1, from coordinate 167,651,945 downwards.
CAGGAATTTTGGGGGTGGGGAAGGGATGAACAGGTGAGGTACAGGGCATTTTTTACAGCAATGAAACTACTGTGTATGATACTGTAATCCTAGATATGATATTATGCATTTATCAAAAACTATAAAATTTTGCAACACAGAGTCAACCTTGATGTATACAAATTGAAAAATAAATCATTTAGACAGTCAGGGGATCTCAAGAAAGAATGTGGGCTGTGATAAGTGAATCTGACTATTACAAATGAATAAAACAATCATACTGAATAGTGTGAGGGAAAGGAGCTGACCTAATCAACCTGAGATGCAAATGGAGTCTATAAGACTAAAGGCAAAAGGAACTACATGTAAGTCCTATACTTTAGTCAATAAAATTGTTTCCTACATGGGTATAAGTTAATACTTCTGATACTGCTATACACGTATGCTAGAACTGAACAGTTAAGTCTGTAAATGTATGGCAGATGGTGGGATCTGCGTATCTTACGGTGGAGTAGAAATTTATATATGAGCAAGGGGTGAGGACTGGAATGATCCATGTGGTAATGGATTAGAGCTGGAGACAGCAATAAGAACTTATGTTTAACTTAATCTAAATACAGATGGTTACATACAGAAATACCTATACACTTTTGTATATACATGAGTCAATATACACACATATATTTCTCTGCTCTGTTACCCAAAAGGGCCTGAAAGAAACAACACCCTACTAGCAAAAAGCACATCTAGCACCCAGAACTTTGTTTCCAATACCGTTCTCCAATAAAAGAATTCAGGGTTTTTGGAGAAATTGCTGATTTTAAGGCTTTGCAGGGAATGTACAAGATGAGCCTGGAGCATCTTGCAGTGCCAGAATAAGGAAGTGCTTTCAAAAACGCAAACACACACTGATGGGAGTATGTCAAAGAGGCACAGGAACCAGTTGAGAGTTCCCAGTGGCCTAAACTGGAACAATTTGAAAAAAATAGTGAAAGTAGTATTGGGTTAAAATCTAAAGTATTAAATAGATATCCGTTAACCTATACCAATATAAATAACTAATTGAATAAATTAATAAATGGGGGGATGCAGACAAGTCTCCCATGCAAAGGAATTCCAAATAAATTATGTAGATACTCCACCCTACAGGAAGGGAAGCCGAAGTTCCGCATGAGTTACCACTCTTTAAAAGTGTGCTGTGCATAGTGACTCTCTTCCAAAGAAAATTCCAAAGAGTACAGTATAGGAGGAACTTTACATTGGAGAAACCTAACAAACTCTGCTTCAGCCAAGTGATCAAGGTCAATATCAACAGTCATAGATCATGTTGATAGTACGTACTCTTGATACGATGTGAAGAAAATGGCACTTTATTTCTGTGATCTTCCTTCTAAAAGCCCATAATCCCAGCCTAGTAATGAGAGAAACATCAGAAAAACTCCAATAGAACATCCTACAATATATCTGACCAGTACTCATTTAAATTATCAAGGTCATCAAAAACAAAGAAACCAGAAAGGTCTAAGAAACTTACAGCCAAGAAGAGCCCAAGGAGACATGACAAGCAAATGTAACGCAGTGTCCTAGAGGAGAAAAAGGGCATTAGGTAAAAATGAAGGAAATCTGAGTGAAGTATGGACTTTAGTTAATATCAGCACCGGTTTACAATTTTAACAAATCTACCATACTAATCATACTAATGTCAAATATTTAATAAGTGGAGAAGCTGAGTATTGGAGGGAAGTTATAACATGGGAGTGCTCTACTATATGCTCAATTTTCCTGTGATATAAAACTCTTTAAAATAAAGTCTGTTAATAAAACTAAAAGACAAAAATCTCAAAAAAATTGCTGGCTCGGAAAATAATCTGTTTACTTAGAATTCTATGAAAGACTGAGGGGTCTTGGGCTCAAAGAGCTGTTATGTGGGATAGACAGAGAATGGGGGCTTCTGGGTGGTCACGAGGTCATTGTAATTTATAACCTATACATGAGGAATACATTTGTACTTTTATTAAAGTCTCTACACTTAATAAAAATTCAGTGAATTATAAAATATCAATGAGCGGTAACAATTTCGACCATTAGGTATAGTTTCTGTTGCTCACTGCCAAACTCTGATTATCGGCACTGACACTTCCTTGGAATGTCCACCACTGTTGACCCTGGAAACTGTCTATGTCATCTGCCAGCCTTGCCAGAATGGACTGTATGCAGAACCTGCCTCTTTGGGACACCAGTTTCTGAAGTAGGTGCTTCTGACTGGAGAAACCTAGGTCACATGACGATGCTCTAGCTATAGGGGAGGCTGATAAATTTTTTCTAGCTTTCATAGAGAGAAGCTAAACACAGGAAGAAAATTTAGAGATGGAAGAAAGCTATAAAAAGTGTCCATTACAATGGTTACTATGAGGAAAATTCCCTGCTGAACAAGAATAACGACCACTAAATGTCTTGTACTTAAGATACTTTTTTATATTATTTTGTAAAGCTCAGAACTGATCATTTAAGATGTTATTTTTCTAGTGTATACAGTGATGAGAAGCACATCATCTTCTGCCAAAGAGGCAGCCTGAATATTTGTTTATATTAATTGTTGTGAGATGAATCATTATAACATGATCAACTGACATTCATATTTTTGCCTCACTAACACTAAAAGTGTTTAGCACTCTGATTGAAAAGTGTTCCTTTGCATAGGATCCATTTCCTGTACCCTACACACCTAGCACTACTATAATCTAACAACCCACCCCAGCACAAATCTGCCCAAGCACTCCTATAAGAGAAAATAACGGTAGAAAAGCAACAACGTAAGAAAATCAAGATGAAGAACATATAGCTCTTTGCTCTATAGAGTACAGGGGTAATAATAAGGAGAACAAAGGTGACATAAATAAAAGGAAATGGTCCCCTTATCTCCTATTCTCTCTCTCTCTCACTCACACACATACACACACATGCGCGCGCACGCACACACACACACACACACACACGCACACACACACACACACACACACTGCTCAACACTTTTAAGGGTCTGAAACAGTTTGAAAAATTATATTGTATACTGTATCTTCTTGCAGTCTAATTGGCTGGCCACCTCCTTGAAGTCACACCTGCATTCTAGAGAGAAAAGGCTCACTAGATTCTCTTGGGCTTTTCCAGAAAATAAAAGTGATCATTTCTATACAAGCGTCCTCCATTACTTCAATTTCAACCAAAGCTGGGAGCGCTGTGTGGCCCCTACCTAAATTATTACAATGAAAGCCAAAGAAGGATGTCAGAAAATCAGTTAAGCCCATCTCATCTCTATTACTATAGGACTTTAGTACACAAACCTCCCTGGTCTTTGTTTTTCATTAGTAAAATTAGAAAGCAATCTTTCCTTCATAGGATTATTGTGTGAATTAAGTGAGGTAACACATGTAAAGAGCATGGACAGAATCAAGTACAGCTGACCCCTGAACAACTGAGGGGGTTAGGGGCACCCACCCACAGTTGGCCCTCTGTATCCTCAGTTCCCCATCTACAGATTCAGCAAACCCTGGATCACTTAGTGTTGCAGTTTGTATGTACTGAAAAAAATCTGACATATAAGTGGAACAGTGCAGTTTAAACCTGTGTTGTTGGAGGGTCAACTGTATTTCACTTCCTGCTTCTTTCTCTCAGAGACTGACTCATACTGCTGCAATCTTCAGTCTAGTTGTACAAATAAACTTTGGGGGGATTGTTTTTTTGTCCTTTGTTTCCAACTTGCTCTCTCCTTCTTTAAATCTCTTTTTCCCTAATGAAAACTCAGTTTCTGTTTCTATTTAAGTTTCTGTTTCTTTGTGTTTAATCAGTGAATAATATCTGTTGAAGGCTCACTGCATTGAGTGTTTCGGGGTAATTTTAAATACATGAAGAGCTAAAGAATGTTTTTGTTGTTGTCCTTTTTCCTTTAGTATGTTTGTTATCTCACAGTTTTTGTTATCTAAATTTTTCAAATGGATGCAAAATGAGGTCAATTTCTTTACAATATGACAATAGAATAGCCAATTAGTATGGCCAGCACTGAGAGTCCATGATCTGACTCTGTATTTTAAGCTAACATTCACTGTGAAATATATGCCAAGTGCTTTACTATTATTTTAGGAAGTTATATTAACATACCCAATCTTTACAGTGATATAAGTATTTGCTGTTATCATCACCATCACAGTATCATTTTCTCAATTATGAAATTGAAATTTTTAATGTAATGCAACCTCCCTCAAGAACACGCAATTAATAATTAATAGAACTGCCTTTTAAACCTACAAATATCTAAAATCAAAGCCAACCACCACACTATACAGCCTCAATGATGAAGTCACAAAAGCTATGTCTAAAACTGTCTGCTCTTTCCATGAAACTTTTCTCAAGAATGTAGAACAATAGCCCTGAGAATTCCAGAATCAATCTAAAAAGTAATGTCTCCCATCTTCCCGAGTGGCTGCTTTCACAACATATAGCTAATGGAGCCCATTACAGCAGCAGGGACAGAGACAGCCAGCAGTAAATCTTTCTCTTTTACAGCTGGCTCTGGTTTAGGAAGATTTACTTTTATAACGGCTATAGAGACTTCTACCTTATCAACCTCTACTTCTTTAATACCTTTCTCCCAAACCTGTTTTACAGCCTCTCATAGTAATGACAGGTCCTAAGGGTCAGAACTAGAAGTACTTTCTTTGTAACTCTCAAAGTGTTTGATTTTGACAAATTACTTTTATTGTCTTAGCTGAGTTTTGGAATATCCGCGACTTTACTTTGAAAAGTTTTTACAAAGTGGATTCTGGTATGTGAAATTAAAGTGATTTTTTTTCTTGTAAATCTCTAATTCCCTTACCGGTTCCTTTGTTTGCATCAATGCAAATCTCTTTGCTTATAGTGTCTAAATTTATGGATCATATGTTATCCAAATCTCTTAATCTGATAAAAGACTAATTCTGATTCCAGAACTTGAGCTGGATCAGATTCTTCTCCCTTAGGTAAGTTTTGCTTCATTGATAGATATAAGCCTATTAAAAAAAAAAAAAGACACCCTGCAGGGAAAAAAAAAAAGAACCTCCCCCAAGTGGAGAAAGGAGTTAAAGGTTTCAATTTCTCACCCTCCAAGTAGAGCTTGCTATAGCACAAAAGGGGAATTAAAAGGTAGAAGCCAACCAGAAGAGAGGTAGCATTTCTTACTGAGAATCACAGTATGTATGTTATGGGTCTGAGACACGCCCTATAGATGGGGTTGTGCCCTGGAGAGATCACTGAATTGTCCTTCTCAGTGGACCAGCTGGATACAGATCTTATTTTTATTGAAAGTAGCCAGGATAGAAGAGACAGGGGAGCTTAATCATGTTCAGAGTAAGCAAGGGTTCAGCATACCAAACAAGACCAGATATTCAGGGACTGGAGCTCCACAGTGAAAATAAACCACCAAGTTTTTCCTAAAATGTAGCTTGAAACCCATCACCCAGCTACACAATCCATTGCACCCATCATAAATGCAAAAAGCTATATTATAACCAAATAGCTTTATACTTATGGCCTAAATACAGTATTGTACTCTAAATATATTACTGTACTTTAAGCACTAGTCTAGTACTTTAAGTACTGTAAATATTTTAGTAATAAAGAATGAATTTTCTTGAGAAATAGTCCAAAGGAAGAAGATTGTCCCAAAGATACCTTAGCAAGACTTCAAGCAATAAAAACATATGGTTGATTGTTTATTACTTTTTAATTTATTTACCATTCTCTCTTAAGAGGATAAAAATTTCCTTTGAGTATTAAATTTTTATTGATGATACTGATATTGAAGATTGAAACAACCCTGCAGAAAGTATGAAGGGATTCTAAACAATACCTAATGGCAGCATCATATATTATGATCTCATTATGACCAGGATAAAATAATACTGTAACCTCAAAACTTTTAAATACTGAAAATAAATATAGATTAAAATGTAATAAATACAATATTTAAACAATATTATTTCCTCAGCTTAATTTAATGAAATACTCAATTTAGGAATATGTTGTGTTTGCTAAATACAAGTTTGAAATGTATTCGCTTTTTCAATTTAAAGGACTATGTGTTACTCTTTTTTCAAAGTTCCCAATTATAAAAGTAAATAGGACTGCTTAGCCTGACACTTAACATAGTAGATTAATGTTTATAAATCATTTTGGAGACCTAATTTATTTAGCATTTCCATTTATAATTGTACACATGATCCTAGTGGTTAGTACCCAGTGGGAAATCTCTCATTCCCTTTAATCTAGGAATTATGGAGTAGAGGGAAAACCTAAAAACTCCAGGCAAAATTACATTGGAGATAACATTTACTGTCAACTCCCTTTCTCAAAAGACATTCATGTTGCCCAGAATTCACTTGGAATCAAACAACATACATGCACCTCTGAAGGTACATTTTATTAAATATCTTTATACTACATTTGTGCCACTCACACACTGTTCCCATTGCCTAGACTTCTCCTCACATCATCCACTTTCTTTCTTTGCTTAGCAAACTCTGGTACATCTATTATGATTCCATCCATACTCTGCCTCTTCTATGTGTCCTTCTCAGCTTCCTTGGCAGAATTGAGCACCCTCTTCTCCACACTACCTTAAGACTTTCTACATAACTGGAGATATTGAAGATACTTCAATAATACTTATTGATTCAGCCTCACTGATTATAATATCTGTTGTATTATATAACACGCATTTGGATGTTTTGACAGGTCTGTGGTCTGTGATGGAAAAAAAAATTATTCTATGAACCAAGCCACACTAAGCATTTTACAATTATTACCTCATTTAATCCTCATAACAAGCACATGATGTTAGTGATGATATGAACTGTACTTTACAGATAAGGGAAAAGTCTAAGCAAGGTTAAGTAAATTGTCTAAGTTTACATAGGATGAAACAGGGCTGATCAGGTATATTTGATCACAGAGACTATACCCTTTACCTAATAGTGTCCTAGAAAACATTTAACAACTGACTCCTGCCACATCTGAGGAGAAGCAAAATAAAAAAATTAAAAAGAAGCAAAATAAAAAAATTAAAAAAAAAGAGAGAGAGAGAGAAAAAACTCCTCCTCTTCAACATTTGCTCACTGTCACCATGCTCATACTTCCACTGCTGCCCTTTCCACGATACCAACAGGATGTCACTGTACATGGCTTCCGGGGAGATGCTCACAGTGGACATCGTGAGCCACTACGAGCCAGCATCAACAGACCACCGCCTCTACCACTGTGTTCACATTTGTACTCTGCCTCCACCTCAAAAGCTGTACTATGTCTGGAATCAAATGGGTGCTCAAAAAATCCTTGTGAAGAAATAAATAAATCATTTATGCTTATAAATTAACTAGAATGTGGTTAACATACACACATCTTGTTAAAATGATTTCCTGATTTTTGACATTTTTAATCTCCAAAAAGGGGTTGCTGATACTTAATCATATAGTGGTATAAACAAACAGCATTTTAAAATAAAATAGAGCAGTATATATTCTAAGCAGTGATTATCTGTAAAAATTAAAGACTTTTTCCTCTAGGTTCTGTGCATTCTGGAAAAGTGAAGTGGAGACTTTCAAAATTAATCAGATAGCTCAATAAATGCTGATGAAAATCCATACATTAAACTTTCTTGTTCTCCTTCATGTTTCTTCACATTATGGAAATTTTGCCAATATATACAAATGCAGTAAATCCATCAAATCTCCAGTTTACTTTCATCATCGTAATTAAAAGGTTTCCCATAATACCTTAATCATTTAAGTAAATCTAAATGTCTATAAAGAGTGAGTGTGTCACACAGATCAAGCCCCCACGCCTAGGAACTAAGAAAATTTTAACATCAACGTCATTTCTCTATTTATAAAGAAAAGCATCTGAAAATTACATGAAATTCTATTTAAACTTTTGACACTTTAAAAAAAAAAATGTTTCCATTCAGGGATTTCAACATTTAGCTTACCCAAAACTAAGCCAAAAAAATAGATTTTCATTAAACTAGAAATGTCAACACATTTTTCTGCTTCTCCACTCACAAAATTCATTCTAGCTGTGAAGAACTATACATTTCTTTTGTATTCCCTTTTGAAAAACTGAGTGGAGTTCTAAGACATATTTTAAAGGGAAAATGTTCAAGAAAAGCACACTAAATTTGGAAGAGTTTTCTGTGTCAAATATAAATCTTTTCTAAAGTTAAAATTACCCTTTTTAATGCCTTTGTCTTTAATATTTATTTTCTGTTTATGTTAATTCATTGGTTTAAAACTTCTCTTTGATTCTTTGAAGACAATTCTCAACACTCATGATTACATGCCCATGAAATGTAATGAGTAATAAAAGCAAACCCAAATATATAGCTTAGTCTTAATCCAAAGTAATAATTTAGTAGCACAAGAAAATTAGTTGCCTTTCCTGAATGCTACGGCTTTGACCTGACTGCAGTACTAAGAGAAGTCACAATGTATGGTGTGTCCAGAACACTGACATAAGGAAACAGCCACAAGTGGCGTGATGACAAAATCGCCTAGTGAATCTCTTCCTTGACTAAGCTGTAGGATCTGATAGAATGACACTACAATTACATGGAAAGTAATTGTCATATATTTGCCAAGAAATTACATGGTTGACAATCCTCTCTGAAAATTGTTCTACATTTCTAGTGCCAACAGCCATGTTAGCAGAAAATGAAATTAGAAACAACCACAGGAGGTGTTTTCTTCTCATTTAGAAAACTATTTCATTTAAGAAGTAAAATTTAATTTACAAGTAAGTATTATAAAACTAAAGTGGAATGACTTAGAAACATTTGTAAGAGTTATTGTTATCTGGTATAACGTTAGCTTTATGGAAAAAAACAAAGTCATTTACTACATCTCAAGCTAATTATATATCCTATTTTGCAAGTGCCAGTACTATAAAGCCATCTTTCCCAGGTTATTCCTTCCAAACAAATGAATATGTCAGATTCCAAGAGGCCAAAATAGGAATAACTATATTTTTTACAGCTTACAACCCTTTTCGCCAAAATAATGTAAAAGGCTTCTTTTATGAATTGTAAGAGTTAATATTATAAGAATAGTTTTTCATTCAGAACTATGTTCAAGTTAGGAAATGAGTAGCTTTATGTTCTCATATTGTTGTGGCATAAATGATGAACTCTTAGAAACCAAATTCACCAACTGAAACCAAGAAAGCTTACCAATGAACAGTATGCTAAAAACTGCTGAAACTCCTAGCTGGAAAAACAAAAACAAAAACAAAACAAAGAAACCTTCAAGTTATTAGTCATACAAATTCTGTGTAAATACATCTGTCTTCTCAATGAAGTTTAGCAAAGCTTTGACTACATGACAAAATGTAAAACCAACAAACACAAAAACACATTTAAACATGTTTTCAAGAATTTATTTCAAGTTATATAATGAATTACCTCTTTTAGCCAGTGCATATGGTTAATATAATAGGTTGTCATATTACATATATATATATATATATATATATATGTATATACACACATATTTCCTTTTTTGGTTAAGCCAAACATGTGGCAACCAGGGAAGATATTTAGTATCAAAAATCAAGTTTTCTTGTCATTTTTTTTACTACACGTTTTACTCAGGAAGTTAATTTTGTTGCAGAAAGGTTAAAACACTCTATATTGTGGGGGGAAAAAAAGTAGTGTCCAAAGTATTATTTATAGTACCTAACATTTGCTAAAGAAAACAGATATAAAGAAGATTATACATGGAAAAATGTACCTCCACATACGTAAAATATCTGAAAGCTCACTTAAGAAATTAGTAATGCTGATTACTTCTCAGAAGGATAACTGAGTATTAGGAAATAGAAGTGAGGGAGACACAAATTCCACGACCCATTTTTTTGCAACTGTAAAATTTTATCCTGTGTCCATGAATTACCGACTGAAAAATAAATTTAAAGTAGGAAACAAATAAATGTGTCCTTCCCTTTAATGAAAGGACTACAGAATCAGGATCAAAGTTTCATATTAGAAGACTATAGGACTATAAAATAGAAGAAAATAATTCCTTGGATTGTAAGGAAAGCTGGCACTTCTCATTTTGCAGAGTACAATGAAAAAAACATATCTTCTAAGCGTGCATAAGCAGTTAGAAAATGAGGGCCTTGAAAAGACGAAGTGTCATGTAAATCCAGACCACATGGAACAAAGATGAATATGGGACATAAAGAGGACGACCAGCAAATGTATAACTTGAGGAAGAAACAAGACTTAGCCCTCTAGCAACACACACACACACACACAGAGGTTCTATTCTCTTACATGACCTTCTGGGACATTGGCTCATGAAGATATTACCAACTGTTCCTCTCACAGAAGTGAGCCCTCAGTAGCCAGTTTTTGCTACATGACATCAATTCTTTGAAGGAGAAAAAAAAGCCTGATAAAAACTTGATCAACATGATTCTTTTGCCAGGAAACAGACTTCAAAAGCCTGGCTGTAGTTTTGCCCTTAGTTTCTGAGAAATTATCCTATACAAAGCTTGTGACTCACTCTAGACCATTCTCAACTGGAATGTAGACTGCAGTCATTCAGATCATTTTCTGTTTGTGATTCAAAGGGAAAGAATCCCATTGAGACCATATTACACTAAAGAAACAGTTTTATGTCAAAGAGGAAATTCAAAAAAACTCAATTCTCTATTTCAAGTTCTCATACCCTTTGCAAGGGAATATGGAGAACACAACACTTTGAAATCATGCCATCTTCTCCCTTTACTTTCTGTTTCACTCCACAGTTGCTTCACTTTATTTCTTTTAAATCTCAAAACTATTACGAAAAAATTTCCTTCCTCTCCGCACAATTTCATCCAGTCTCCCAAGCCAGAAGTAGCTAGCAGGACACTTTTCCACTGCAGTGCTGTACTTTAAGACTGCCAAAGAACCACGCAATGAGTATCCCCAAGTGCACAGTCTGCAGGAATTGTGGTAATTCTATTACTCTAAATTATTCATGAAAACCTGCTGGTATATTTTGTTCTTTCCACATCTATTTCTCCCTCTTAATTTTGGTCCTATAACTTCTGAAACATAATTTTTTTTGCTGAACTTCATTTAATTCAACTTCACTTTTATTACTGAGGACAGAAGGTTTCTAACCAATACATTTTATACATCTACTAAAAGGTTTACCTTGAAAAGAGACTATTCCAATATTTGCAAAGCTTATCTTTAAGGTTTTTGTACACATGAAAAATGTTAAATGAACTTTCAACATTAACTTAAAGTTTAAGAAACAGCAAAACATTTTTTTGGTATAGTGTGGTTTAGTCACTCTCAACTAATACTTTACATACATTCATAAAAGTCCTGAGTTTAACTTAATCTTATTAGATGAGCATATCTTGATTATTGCTTTTTTTTCTGGCTTTTATCACTCAGCAAAACCATTTTGAGATTCTTCTATGTTATTTTATATGATAGCTCATTTCTCTTTATTATTGAGTAGCACTGTATCAATAAATCACAATTTCTTTATCAAATCATCTGTTGAAGGACAATTTTTTCCCATTTTAGCTATTCAAAAATAAGCTGCTATAAAAATATTATGAGCATTGACATAAAAGTTTTTACATGGACATAGGCTTTCATTCCTCTGTGAGTTAAATGCCTCCAGTTAAATGCCTAGAACATATGTTAGGTGGATGCTTAACTTTCTTTACGACATCAATCTTTTCTAGAATGATTCTACCACGCTTTATTCTATCCAAGCAATGTAGGAGACATCCACTTCCTCCACATTTTTTGCCAGCATTTGGTATATGATCGGTCTTTACAATTTTATCAAATCTAATAGGTGTGTCATGGTATCTCACTGCAATTTGAAATTGCATTTTTCTGATCACTAATGATGTTGAGCATCCTTTTTGCTTATTGACATCCATATGTCGTCTTTGGTTAAGTGTGTGCTCAAATATTTTGCCCCTTTTTAATCAGTTCTTTGTTGAGTTTTGAGAAATCTTTGCATATTCTGTATAAAAGCCATCTAACAGATACATACTTTGCAAATATTTCTCTCACTTTGTAGCTTGTCTTTTCAATCTCATAGTGTCTTTCAAATAAAAGTGTTTTTAAATTTTGATGAAGTCTTCATTGATTGTGCTTTTGATTGCGGTGTCTCAGAAATCTTTACCTTATACAAGATCATGAAGACTTTTCTCCTATGATTTCTTCTAGAAGCTTTATAACATTTGGTTTTATATTTAGGTCCATAGTCCATCTTGAGCTACTTTTTACGTATGATATAAGGCATCAAAGTGGGTTATTTTGTATATTTATATCCAGTTATTCCACACCACTCTTCTTTAAACTGTTGTCTCCCACAAAATTGTTTTTCACTTTTGTCAAAATTAAGATGCACATGTTTGTATAGTTCTACTTCTGAACTCTCTATTCTGTTCCACTGATGTATTTCTCTATATTATGCCAAACTACACTGTCTCAATCACTGAGCTTCACAATAAGTCTTGAAATCAAGTAATACATCTTGTTATTTGTTATCTCTTCGTACCTTCTGTTCTTTGTTTCAACTTTTCTATTTTCCTGAACTTTTGGACTATCTAAGTATTCTTTATGATTCTAACTTTTTCTCATTTGTTGGGTAATAGTATACAAACTTTGCAATACTATATTTCTTCCTAGTCTTTTTTGCTACCGTTTTATACTAAAATTGTTTTATTTTATGCATTTTTTACTAATACATTATTTTCTGTAAAAAAAAATGATCTTTTTAATAGTTTTATTGAGATATAATTCACATTCCATACCATTAACCCCTTCAAAGTGTCCAATTGGATATTTTTAGTGTATTAGCAGCATTGTATCACCATCACCACAATCTAATTTTAGAACATTTTAGTCCTTCCTAGAAAAACCCAGACCCATTAGCTGTCACCTCCCATCTCTCTCCTGAGCCTTAAGCAAGTCATATTCTATCTCTATTGATTTACCTATTATAGACATTTCTTATAAATAATACAATAACTGGTGTTTTGTGACTGGCTTCCTTCACTTAATATGATGTTTCAAAGTTTATCCGAGTTGTAGCATGTAACAGCACTTCATTTCTTTTTATTGTCAAATAGTATGCAATTGTATGAATATGCTACATGTTATTTTTGGACATTCAGTTGTTTCCACCTTTCAACTATTATGAATAATGCTGCAAGGAATATTTGTATATAAGCTTTCATGTGGATGCATGTTTTCATTTCTTTTGGGTAGAAATGGAATTGCCGGGTAATTAGGTAACTCCTTTTTTAATTTTTTAAGTGGTTGCCAAACTGTTTTCTAAAGTGGTTACACCACTTTACATTCCCATCAGCAATCTGTGAGGCTCTCAATTTCTCCATATCCTTGACAACATTTATTACATGTCTTTTTGACTATTGCCATTCTAGTGAATGTGAAGTGGGATCTCTTTATACTTTTGGTTGTATTTTCTCTAGTGACTGATTTTTAGAATCTTCTCATATACTCAGCAGCTATTTATACATCTTCTTTAGAGAAATGCCTATTCAAATCTTTTGTTCTTTTCTAATTGGGTTATTTGTCTTATTATTATTGAGTTAGAATAGTTTTTAATGTGTTCTGGATACAAGTCCCTTAAATTTGAAAAATTAATTTCTGTTTTTTAAAAAAAAAGCCAACTGGGGTTTTGACAGACAGTACATTGAATCTGTAGTTCAATTTGGGGAATATTGCCATCGTAAGAGTACTCTTTTCCACTCCAAAAATGTGAGATGTCTTTTGACTTATTTAGATCTTTAATTTCTGGTAATGGTGTTTTATAATTTTCAATGTACGTGTTTTATACTTTTGTTAAATTTATACTTAAATATGTTATTCTTTTTGATGCTATTATAAATGGAATTGTTTTAATTTTATTTTCAGAACATTCCTATTTTTTAGAAACACAATTGATTTTGTGTATTGATCCATATACTGCAGTCTGACTAAACTTGTTTATTACTTACGATAGAGTGTGTGTGTATTCTTCAGGATATTCTGTATACAAGACATGACCTCTGCATCAAAGATAGTTTTACTTCTTCCTTTACAATCTGCACGCTCATTATTCCTTTATCTTAACTAATTACCCTAGCTAAGACAGTCAATAGAATGTTAAGTAGAAGTGGCAAGAGCAGACTTTCTGTCTTGTTCCTGATCTTACCAGTAAAGCATTCAGTCTTCCACTGTTAAGTATAATGTTAGCTGTGAACTTTTGTAGATGGCCTATTTTTATAGATGGTTGAGGAAATTCTCTTCTCTTCCTAGGCTGCGGGGCAGTTTTATCATGAAACTGTGTTGAATTGTCTCAGAGATTTTCTACATATACAGTTGACTCTTGCACAACTCAGGGGTTAGGGGTGCTAAACCTCTGTGCAATCAAAAATCCGCATGTAACTTCACAGTTGTCCCTCCATAGCTACGGTTCTCCATCAATGCATTCAACTGTCTGCAGATCATGTAGCGCTACAGTATGTATTTATTGAAAAAAATCTGCGTATAAGTGGACCTGAGTAGTCAAACCTGAATTTAGATGATGATACGGACTTTATTATTTATTTAATTAGAATAGTGTATTACACTGATGGATTTTCAAATATTAAACAAACCCTGCATTTCTAAGGTAAATTTCACTTGGTCATAGTGCATAACTCTTTTTACACTTTGCTGCATTCATTTTGATAGTATTTTTGAGGAGTTCTGAACATCTCTTAATATTCATAAGGGATATTGGCCTGTAGTTTCCTTTTCTTGTGATGTCCTTGGTTTTAGTATATTGGTAAAAATGGCATTATATGATGAAATTAGAAAATGTTCCCTCTTTTTTACATTTTGCAAGACTATGTGAAGGATCAATATTAATTCTTCTTTGAATGTTTGTTAGAATTCACCAGTGAAGCTATCTGAGCCTGGACTTTTCTTGTGGGAAGTCTTTAAATTAGTATTTTGATCTATTTACTTGTTTTAGGTCTCTTCATATTTATTTTATTTTTTTAATTTTTATTTTATATTGAAGTATAATTAGTAATGTTGTGTTAGTTTCAGTGTAAAGTGATTCAGTTATACATACACATGTATCTATTCTTTTTAAAATTCGTTTCCCATTTAGGCCGTTACATAATATTGAGCAGAGTTCCCTGTGCTATACAGTAGGTCCTTGTTGGTTATCTGCTTTAAATATAGTAGTGTGTACATGTCAAACCCAAACTCCCAATCTATCCCTGCCCCCCGACCTTTCCACCCTGGTAATCATAAATTCGTTCTCTAATTCTATGAGTCTGTTTCTGATCTGTAAATAAGTTCATTTGTATCATTTTTTTAAAGATTTCACATATAAAAAGAATGGAAAAGTATACAATTATACTGCCTTTTAAGTTACCTACACAATTACCTTTTAAACAAAATAATTGTTTTGAATTATGACTGCCTATTGTCTCTTGATTTCAGCCTCATAAGAAAGTTATTGTATTTCTACAAGGTATATTTTCTAGCAATAAATTCTCTGATTATTTTTTATCTTGGAATGTCTATTTCACTTTCATTTTTGAAATACAGTATTTGTGATACAAGATTCTTAGCTGACAGTTTTTTACCTTCAGCACTTTCTGTCAACTCACTGCTTTCTGGCCTCCATTATTTTGATGAGAAGTTGGCTGTTAATCTTCTTGTGATTTTTCTTGTACATGATGGGTTGTTTTTCTCTTAAAGCTTTCAAGGTATTCTCTTTAGCTTTCAACATTTTGACTATATGCCTGGATGTGAATTTCTCTGAATGTGTTTCACCTGGAGATTTTTAGCTTCTTGGATACGTAGATTATGGTTTTCACTACATTTGGGAAGTTTTCAGCCATTATTTCTTTGAATATTTCTTTTCTGTCCCTTTCTCTCTCTTCTAGTGTTCCACACATATGTTGATGTACTTAATGGTGTCCCACATTTCTCTGAATCTACATTAATAACTTTCATTCTTTCTTTTCTCTGTTAGTCACACTGCAAAATCTCTGACACATCTTTAAGTTCTGATTCTTTCTTGTGCTAGCTCAAAGCAACTCTTGACCCCATCCAGTAATTTTTCATCACTGCTATGCTTTTAAACTCAAAAGTTCCATTTGGTTCATTTAAATAATTTTAATAATCTGTCTCTTTATTGGTCTTCTTTTGTTAGATGCTATACTGTCATCATACCTCCTTTTATTTATTTGAACATGATTTCTTTTAGTTCTTTGAACATGTTTATATTAGCTGCTTTGAAGTCTTTGCTAAGTCCATTATTCTGACCCCTTCAAAAGCAGTTTCTATTGCCTGCTGTTTCCTGTGGATAGATCACAGCTTCTTGTTTCTTTTCATGTCTCATAATTGTTTGGTTAATAACTGGACAATTTAGATATCTCCAAATACTAATTTCCTCCCCCAAAGAGGTAGTTTTTGTTTGTTTGGTAATTTATTTACTTGTTAATGACTTGTCTGAACTAATTATGTAAAGTCTATTTCTGCCATAGAGTGCATTTCTGCTTTGTCTACTCAGATTTTTCCTCCTGGCTACCTAGTGGCTACCCATGGGTCTGCATAAGCCACTTGTTGGTCAATGTTTGTGTTTTAGCCATCTTAGCCAGTTATATTTTTACCCTTTACCACTGGAAATGTATGAGGCCTAGAGATTGCTATCATAGTACAGACAGCTGACATTTTTTTTGCCTCAAGTTCAAGCAGGAACTAGTACATTGAAGGTACCCTCTTTGATCACTCTTGAAACGGCACAGCCTTGGCCATACAGTCTTCTTGATTGCTAGAAATTATATTTTTAAGCCTGGGTTAATAAGAATTTCCCATGGTTCAGAGTAGCTTGTTGTGCAATAAGTGTTTGGTCAGAGGTTGTGCCAGTCAGGCTTCTACCCTGTGTTTGCAGCTTGAAAAATGCTTTCAAATCTACCCCAAATCCTCCTCTGGTTTCTCTGGAGAGGGCACAGTCTAGCAAATGCAGGCAACATTCCCAAACCCCAGAGCTGACTGGGACCCCAGGAAGACTCTTGTCTGTCTCTGTCTCTGGTTCTTTTCGTTATCACACACAATACTGGGAGACAGGAGTCTAGGTTTCTTGAATCTTAACTTACATGTCTGTAATATTGAAATATCCCTATTATTGTTCCCATTCTAGTGTTCTCCAACAGTGTGACTTCCCTGCTTTTAAAAATTCTTAATTGCTGTTCATTACTCTCAGGATACATTTTATTTTATTTTTTTAATTGAAGTATGCTTGATTTACAATGTTGTGTTGGTTTCAAGTGTACAGCAAAGTGATTCAGTAATACATACACACATATCTATTTTTTTCAGATTCTTTTCCCTTATAGATTATTATAAAGTATTCAGGATAGTTCCCCATACTATACAGTAGGTCCTTATTGGTTATGTATTTTATATACAGAAGTATGTATATGTTAATCTCCAAATCCTAATTTATCCCTCCCCACCACTTTCCTCTTTGGTAACCATAACCATTTGTTTTCTATGTCTGTGGGTCTATTTCTGTTTTGTATATATTTTTCTTGTATCATATTTTTGTATCATATTTTTCTTAGATTGACCAGATACTATAAAAGTCCTAGAGGAAAACATAGGTAGAATGCTCTTTGACATAAATCGCACCAATCTTTTTGGATCCGTCTCCCATAGTAATGGAAATAAAAACAAAAATAAACAAATGGGACCTAATTAAACTTAAAAGCTTTTGCACAGCAAAGGAAACCATAAACAAAACAAAAAAGACCACCTACAGAATGGGAGAAAATATTTGCAAATGACGCAACTCACAAGAGGTTAATCTCCAAAATACATAAACAGCTCATGCAGCTCAATATCAAAAAACAACAACCCAATCAAAAATGGACAGAAGATCTAAATAGACATTTCTCCAAAGAGGACATACAGATGGCTTAAAGGCACATGAAAAGATGCTCAACATCACTAAATATTAGAGAAATACAAATGAAAACCACAATCAGGTATCACCTCACACCAGGCAGAATAGCTATCATCAAAAGTCTACAAATAGCAAATGCTAGAAAGGGTGTGGTAAAAAAGGAACCCTCCTACATTGTTGGTGGGAACGTAAATGGTATAGCTACTATGGAGAACAGTATGGAGGTTCCTCAAAAAATTGAAAATATATGAAAATATAGCTACCATATGATCCAGAAATCCCACTCCTGGGCATATACCCAGAGAAAACCATAGTTTGAAAAGGTACATGCACCACAATGTTAACTGCAGCACTATCTACAATAGCCCGACATGGACACAACCTAAATGTCCATTGATAGATGAACAGATAAAGAAAATGTGGTATATTTATACAATGGAATATTACTCAGCCATAAAAATAGAATGAAATAATGTCATTTGCAGCAACATGGATGGACCTAGAGATTATCACAACAAGTGAAGTAAGCCAGACAGAGAAAGACAAATATCATATGATATCACTTATATGCAGAATCTAAGGATACGTTTTAAACTCCTCACGAAAGACTTACTAATTTCAGAAGAGCTGAAAGCAGGGTCTCAAAAAGATATTTGTACAACCATGTACATAGCAGCATTTTTCACTTTAGCCAAGAGTTAGAAGCAACTCAAGTATCCATCATATGGATGAACAGATAAATAAAATGTGTTATATTATATATACTATGGAATATTATTCAGCCTTTAAAAAAAAAAAGGAAAAGAATTCTGACACATGCTACCACATGGGTGAGCCTTGAGGACATTGTGCTAAGTGTAATAAGCCAGTCACAAAAAGACAAACCCTGCATGATTCAGTTAGATTTAACTAGAGTAGTCAAACTCACAGAAATAGAAGGTAGAATGGTGGTTGCCAGGGACAAGGGATGAGTGGGAAATGGGGAGTTGTTATTAATGAATACAGTTTCAGTTTTGCAAGATGATAAGATTCTGGAAGTTGGTTGTACAACATTGTGAATATATTTAACACTGCTAAACTAAATACTTAAAATGGTTATGATGGTAAATTTCTTTTTATTATTTTTATTGCTTTCCTATGCATGTATTTGATTACTAATGAGGTTTAATATTTTTATGTGCAATTTCTGTTTCTATATGTCTGGTTTATATAGTTCTTTTACTGAAACTTTGTGTATTGGGAAATTATATTTATTAATTTGTATTATGATAAGGTTTTATATATTTATTTTTTAAGCTCTTTATTGGAATATAATTCCTTTACACTCTTGTACCAGATTTTGAGGTACACCAAAGTGAATCAGCTGTATTTATACATATATCCCCATATCCCCTCCCTCCCACGACCCCCTCCCACCCTGCCTGTCCTGGCCCTCTAATGCATCACCCATCACCGCGTTGATCTCCCTTTGTTATACAGCAACTTCCCACTAGCTAGCTATTTTACAGTTAATAGTGTATATATGTCTATGCTACTCTCTCACTTCGTTCCAGCTTCCCCTTTGCCCCTGCTGCTCCGTCAACAGTGTTCTCCAGTCCATTCTCTGCATCTGCATCCTTATTCTTGCCCTGTCACTGGGTTCATCAGTACCATTTTTTTTGTTTTAGATTCCATATATATGAGTTAGCATACAGTATTTGTTTTTCTCTTTCTGGCTTACTTCACTATGTATGACAGCTCTAGGTCTATCCACCTCATTACATATAGCTCCATTTCATTCCTTTTTATGGCTGAGTAATATTCCATTGCACATACGTGCCACATCTTCTTTATCCATTCGTTGATAGGCATTTAGGTTGCTTCCACATCCTGGCTATTGTAAATAGTGCTGCAATGAACACTGTGGTACATGTTTCTTTTGGGATTATGGTTTTCTCTGGGTATATGCCCAGGAGTGGGATTATATGGTAGTTCTATTTTTAGTTTTTTAAGGAACCTCCAAACTGTTTTCCATAATCAATGTACCAACATACATACCCACCAACAGTGCAGGCGAGTTCCCTTTTCTCCACACCCTCTCCAACATTTAATGTTTCTAGATATTTTGAAGATGGCCATTCTGACCAGTGTGAGGTGATAACTCACTGTGGTTTTGATTTGCATTTCTCTAATGATCAGTGATGTTGAGCATCTTTTCATGTGTTTGTTGGCCATCTGTATATCTTCTTTGGAGAAATGTCTATTTAGGTCTTCTGCCCATTTGTGGATTGGGCTATTTGCTTTTTGGTATTAAGCTGCATGAGCTGCTTGTATATTTTGGAGATTAATCCTTTGTCTGTTGCTTCATTGGCAAGTATTTTCTCCCATTCTGAGGGTTGTCTTCTTGTCTTGTTTATGGTTTCTTTTGCTGTACAAAAGCTTTTAAGTTTCATGAGGTCCCATTTGTTTATTCTTGATTTTATTTCCATGATTCTAACAGGTGGATACAAAAGGATCTTGCCTTGATGTATGTCACAGAGTGTTCTGCCTATGTCTTCCTCTAGGAGTTTTATAGTGTCTGGCCTTACATGTAGGTCTTTAATTCATTTGGAGTTTATTTTTGTGTATGGTGTTAGGAAGTGTTCTAATTTCATTCTTTTACGTGTTGCTGTCCAATTTTCCCAGCACCACTTATTGAAGAGGCTGTCTTTTTGCCATTGTATACTCGTGCCTCCTTTGTCAAAGATAAGGTGCCCATATGTGCTTTGGTTTACCTCTGGGTTCTCTATTCTGTTCCATTGATCTTCCTTTCTATTTTTGTGCCAGTACCATACTGTCATGTTCACTGTGGCCTTGCAGTATACTTTGAAGCCAGGAAGCTTAATTCCATCAACTCCGTCTTTCCTTCTTAAGATTGCTTTGGCTATTCAGGGTCTTTTGTGTTTCCATACAAATCGTAAAATTTCTTGTTCTAGTTCTGTGAAAAATTCCAATGGTAATTTGATAGGTATTGCATTGAATCTATAAATTGTTTTGGGTAGTATAGTCATTTTTACAATGTTGATTCTTCCAATCCAAGAACATGGTATGTCTCTCCATCTGTTTGTATCATCTTTGATTTCTTTCATCAATGTCTTATAGTTTTCTGCGTATGGTCTTTTGCCTCCTTAGGCAGGTTTATTCCTAGGTATTTGATTCTTTTGGTTGCAGTGGTAAATGGGAGAGTCTCCTTAATTGCTCTTTCTGCTTTTTCATTGTTAGTGTATAGGAATGCAAGAGATTTCTGTGCATTAATTTTGTATCCTGCTACTTTACTAAACTCATCAATTAGTGCTAGCAGTTTTCTGGTAAGGTCCTTAGGGTTTTCTATGTATGATATCATGTCATCTGCAAAGAGTGACAATTTTACTTCTTTTCCAATTTGGATTCCTTTTATTTCTTTTTCTTCTCTGATTGCTGTGGCTAAAACTTCCAAAACTATGTTGAATAAGAATGGTGTGAGTGGGCACCCTAGTCCTGTTCCTGTCCTTCAAGGTAATTCTTTCAGTTTTTCACCATTTAGAACGATGTTGGCTTTTGGTTTCTCATATATGGCTCTTATTATGTTGAGGAAATTTCCTTCTATGCCCATTTTCTGGAGAGTTTCTATCATGAATTGATGTTGAATTTTGTCAAAAGCTTTTTCTGCATCTATTGAGATTATCATATGGTTTTCATCCTTCAATTTATTGATATGATGTTTCACATTGACTGATTTGCATATATTGAAGAATCCTTGCATCCCAGGGATAAACCCCACTTGATCATGGTGTATGATCTTTTTAATGTGCTGTTGGAGTCTGTTAGCTAGTATTTTGTTGAGGATTTTTGCATCTATATTCATCAGTGATATTGGTCTGTAATTTTTTTTGTGACATCTTTGCCTGGTTTTGGTATCAGGGTGATGGTGGCCTCGTAGAATGAGTTTGGGAGTGTTCCTCCTTCTGCTATATTTTGGAAGAGTTCGAGAAGAAGCATAGGTGTTAGCTCTCCTCAAAATGTTTGATAGAATTCGCCTCTGAATCCATCTGGCCCTGGGCTTTTGTTTGTTGGGAGATTTTTAATCACAGGCTCAATTTCAGCGCTTGTGATTCGTCTGTTCATATGCTCTATTTCTTCCTGGTTTAGTCTTGGAAGATTGTATTTTTCTAAGAATTTATCCATTTCTTCCAGGTTATCCAACTTATTGGCATATATACGCTTGTAATAGTCTCTCATGATCTTTTGTATTTCTGTGGTTTCCGTTGTTACTTGTCTTTTTTCATTTCTAACTCTGTTGATTTGCTTCTTCTCCCTTTTTTTCCTGATGAGTTTGGCTAATGGTTTATCAATTTTGTTTATCTTCTCAAAGAACCAGCTTTTAGTTTCATTGATCTTTGCTATTGTTTCCTTCATTTCTTTTTCATTTATTTCTGATTTGATCTTTATTATTTCTTTCTTTCTGCTCACTTTGGGGTTTTTTTGTTCTTCTTTCTCTAATTGTTTTAGGTGTAAGGTTAGGTTGTTTATTCCAGATTTTTCTTGTTTCTTGAGGTACACTATATTGCTATCAACTTCCCTATTAGAACTGCTTTTGCTGTATCCCATAGGTTTTGGGTTTTTGTGTTTTCACTGTCATTTGTTTCTAGATATGTCTTGATTTCCTCTTTGATCTCTTCAGTGATTTCTTGGTTGTTTAATAGCATATTGCTCAGCCTCCATGTGTTTGTATATTTTACAGTTTTTTTTCCTGTAATTGTTACCTAGTCTCATGGCATGTGGTCAGAGAAGATGCTTGATATGATCTCAGTTTTCTTGAGTTTACCAAGGCTTGATTTGTGACCTAAAATGTGATCTATCCTGAAAAATGTGTACACTTGAGAAGAAAGTATATTCTGTAGTTTTTGGATGGAATGTCCTATAAATATCAATTAAGTCGAGGTGGTCTAATGTGTCATTTAAAGCTTGTGTGTCCTTATTTTCTGTTATGATGGTAAATTTCTGTTACGTGAATTTTCACAATTGAAATGAAGAAAAATTTAAAGGTTTACTACATCCTTCATGATCTTACCCATTTACCTCTCCAGCTTCATTTCTAACCACTCTTGGGACTCTTTCCTGAACCCTATATGCCAGCCATTATCAGCTACTTGCCATTCAGCAAACTCTCTAGGCTGTCTGCCATACCTCCCTCTTACCCATGTGAATTTGCAAGCCTTCTTATTAAAACAACAACAACAAAAAAACTTTATTGAGATATATTTCACATGCCATACAATTCACCCATTTAAACTGTATAATTCACTGCATTTTTAGCACATTCATAGATAAGCGCAACCATCACCACATTAAATTTTAGAATATTTTCATGACTACAGAGTGAAACCCTGTACCCTATGGTTATCACTTTCCCAAAATTTGCTTCAATGACCATCTCCAAATCTGATTTACCTCTATATTAATCTTTAATTAGTCAGTATGTCCACATTAGGTCTTAAACTCTTTTTTACATCTGTAAAATGTTACATAAGTATATGTGAAGGTACTATTTTATTTTCATTTTTTCCCACAAGAACTCACCAATTTAAAAACAGATAAATCAAGATAAGTGTTTCTCAACACTGACTTCACAATAAATGATTTGGAGAGATCTTAAAAATTCCATTCCTAGTCTCCACCTCTGCCACTGCTGGAATGAAAACCACTGATTTAGACACAAAAAGCCTTAGTCATCTTCTACTATAATATACTGTATGTGAAATTTCATAGTAATTTAATCATTAGGTCATGAGTTATAGCATTTGTTTCTATATAATTTTACTTATTAAATATTGTAAAATAAGGCAGTAACACTTTTTTAAAATAATAAAACATACTCTGTGCAAAATCATATAAAACACTAATAGATCATAATTTTCCTGAAGCCTTTTAACTTTTTGAGCTTAAAGTAGGAATCTCTAGCAAATACGCCGTTACTTCCAAATCAGCCATTCTGTTGCTCCTTGCAATGGAACACTTACATATGTCTCATCTATTTATATGAGTTTTGTCTTCTTTTTGTATAGGCATTAGATTTTATACACCTCCATGCGTGCAAGAAGTCAAACTATTTTCTTTAGAAGCCCATGATGGCATTTATCCAGTGAGAACTTTAGATTGTTAAAGTTTCTGTCAACTGGTAATAAATACAGACTGAAAAGATCTTTCCCTAGATTTTCCACATATAGAGAGGGACAGGAAGGGAAGGTAAAACTGAAAAATCTTCTTGAGTTTTTCTGATAGGTTTTACTCAATTGATAGCTTTTTGCCAAGAATGTCTCTTTAGTTTACTAAACTTACTTGTATCTCTCACATTATGAAATTCGAATACCTCATTCCAAGAAAAATAATGTTACTGGAAGTCAAATAAATTTATTTGAATTTCTTAATACAAAACACCTCCTACAAACACAGTTGAAGATTATAAATGAGCTGCAAGACTGCTTTCCAGATACTAAAAATTTTTAATGTTTTTTATCCTTATAGTGATAGAGGTTCTATAGGTTAAGGATTGGTTAAATGCCCAGAGGCTGACAGAAAAAAGAAAGGAAAGGAGAATAGCACACATGTCCTTGGTTTTGTTAATAAATTTGAATAAGAAAGATTAAGGAGCAGAAACAGGAAGGATATTTTAATAGTAACATCTATAATATTCAGTCTTTAAAACAAACAATGTTTATTACCACACATTAAAACTTTCTTGTAACAAAAAGATATTTATTATTATACTAGAAATATTCCTTTCTATCTTAAGAAAAAAATAAAATTGCCCTCAATGACATACAGTATAATGTTTAGACCTGGGGCATATTCTGTCAAAAAAATCTTCTCCCTATGATTTAAAATGATGAATATTCACAAAAACCTAATCTTACTTGGTGTTAGATATATAGAGTGCCCCTAGACATGAACATTGAAATGTAGACATTTCTTTCCATCTTTCTTCACTCACTCTAGCATTAAAAAATATCACATTGAGTTAATTTACACAGAATTTATCAATTTTAAGAAAATGAAAACGGGATCTATTCCATCCCTCTGTCCTTGAAATGCCCTTTATGAAGCTTTCCAAATTACCTCCAATGAAAGGCATGTAATGAGGTTTACATCTCCTCTGGACTTTCTCTTTTATTTTTGTCCTTCATGTACTCTCTTGCCTTTTTGACCGCAAAAGTTACATAGGAGAACAAAAGAATGATTCAGAATTTGACACTTCTCCTTTTTCCTAACCTGTATACCTTTCTAAATAGCTAATGTTATGGACCTCAGTCACATTATGCATCCCAAGCGATGCAGAGCTGGGCTCTAAACAGGTGGACACATCTGTTCCAGTCCATCAGACTTGACTTACACTGACTACATTCTGTAATCATTATGGTTTTTATCCCAAATTACAGTGTCAATCTGTTCAGAATTAATATGTATTACTCCACCACTTGTTACAAAATTTTCAGTTTATTTATTGGACCAAATCCTGCCCTAATCACTTAGGCACAATTCCCACTGAAAACCTAAAAGAGAGAATGTGTATCCAGAGGTTGTGTTTTCATCACATGTCAAAGATATTTTTGCATAAGTGGATGTTATTGCTATTCCCAATGAATGCTTTTTCTGTGTCAATAGTGTAAATTTGTTTAAAATTTTAGTGCACTGGTTTGGATCATTCTTAATCACTTCTTACAACACATGTTCTATCCCAGTGTGGTTGTTTACATAATGAAGAGGAGGTTGACAAGTTATTTACTTCACTGATATTTTGAATACTTGGGAAACTGTAGTTTTATATTATAGTTTCCTCTTCCCTTTTGTGTTCGGTAGTTTTTAAAGGCTATGAGTCCATGACTGTTTTATAATAACAAGGTGAATCATTTCACTATGATTTTTTTTTTGCCCTATTTAATTTGGGGAGTTTGTTTTGATTGTGGAGTTTTACCAGTTCTTTGAATATTTCATATACAAATCTTTCTTCAAATATGTCTTGAAAATATATTATCCTAGTCAGTGGCTTGTCTTTCCATTCTTTGAATACTGTCTTTCAGAGTGGACATTTTAAATTTAATAAAGTCCACATTATCGATTTTCTTTCTTTCATGGATTGTATTTTTTGTTTTGCATATGAAAACTAATCATCAAATTCTAATGTAGATTTTATCCTAGGAATTCCACTGTTTTTATAGTTTTTCATTTTATACTTAAGGCAATGAATGGCTTTGAGTGAATTTATGTCTAAGGTATGAAGTTTGTGTCTTTGTTCATTTATTTCCTTATGGTCATCTTTTGGTACCCTCATTATTTGTTGACTAAAAGACTATCTTTTCTGCATTAATGTGCATTTATTTCTTTGACCAAGGTCAAGTTGTCTTTTGCATAGGTCTATTTGTGGACTCTCTATTCTGCTTCATTTCTCTATATGCCTGTTCATTTTTAAATATCATGCTCTCTTGATTATTGTAGCTTTATAATAAATCTTGAAATTGGGAAGGGTGAGTTGGTTTACTTACTTTTCATTAGTATTGTCTAGACTACTGAATGTTTAAAACTAGTTTGTTGATAGCTATAAAATAGCTTGCTGAGATTTTTATTGGTATTGCACTGGATCTTTAAATCAATTTATAAAGAATTGACATCTTAATAACATTGTGCCTTTTGATCATGAACAAGAAACACATCTCAATTGATTTGTTTTTCATTCATTGCTTTCAAGAGTGTTTTATTTTTTTCTTTTTTAAAATTTGTTATTCCATTTACTTAAACTTAAAAAAAAATCTTAAAAAAGAAAAGCTCATAGATACAGACAACTGAATGATGATTGTAAGAGGTCAGGGTAGGGGGTAGGAGAAATGGGTCACTGTGAGTTTATTTCTCTTTCCTCTTCTATTCTCCCTGAAGCTAACTAAATACATGCATTTTAGTGAGGAGGGAAAATGTTATTAATTCATAATTATTATGTAAAGGTTAATCTGGCTAAAGTCCTTCAAATGATTTTTTCACTAGCTGGTGATTTTCTTTTATTTTTTTTTTTTCTGGTTGATAATGGAGAAAGGTGAGGCTTAGAAGCTGATAAAAATTAAAAGCAAAATCTTAAAAAGTAACTGGGTCCAGAAATCTGATGGAAGAAAAGGACTAAATGTCATACTAAAATATGAATATATATGCTAAGTTTCAAACCCGTGGAAAATAAAAAGAACAAACAACAGCAACAACTAGTGGGCACAGTAATAAAACCACAAATGCACTGCCCTTTCACTCCAAGTTCGGGTTTAGCAGGCAGAGGTGGTTGCATTACCATGTTTCTAATTAGCATCTCCACTTGCCCACCACAGCATACAGAACGGCAATAGTGCCTATGGCAATACAAATCCTATTAACTTGATGCATCATACATGAGGAAGTTATAACCCAAGTCGAAGCAAGATCAGGGAAGACTGATCAAAATTCAGCTAAAGAAAAATAAAAGTCTTCATCTCTGTGTCTCCTTTGACTTCTCCTTAGTTATAACAGGCGATACAAAGGGAAAATTATCCCCAGGTGTTACTGATTGAATGCCAGACACTGTCCAATAACTCACTTCAGAGTCTATCGTGGTAATTATGCAAGGCCTGCCGAAATTATTTGAACAAACTGCTTTGCAATTATTAGACATGTTATGAGAAAGTGTGAACAGCCTGACCAGCAAATTTTCAATATATTTTCCCCCTCAAGCAAGACTAAAACTTAAAAATAAAACTCCAGAGACTCTGACATTCTTCTCATCACATAACACATACCAGTAGAGAATAAAAAGGGGAAAAAAAAGACATGAATATTTGAAAAGGCCTTTTGAATCTTGCAGACATAAAGTAGAAGTATATATCATTCTCTCAGACTCAGAGTCCATGCAGATACACATTGAAAGACATGCTTTGTACCATCATCCGCTGCTGATATGTCAGAGGAAAAGCATTCATTCTCACCTTTTCAGGGTGTCTGTCATTAGGTACATTAATATGGATGAACCACCACAGAAATCAAAAGTTAGTAAGAGAAAGTGGGCTTAAAGGGATAAAGGTTTTAAACTACATTTAAGTTGGGCTTCAGTTTAAAGACTAAACTTTAGGTCTTACCTTCTCTACATAGTCCAGGAAGAAAAAAATTACTAATTAGATATGCTCTGAAGTCCATTTGTCAGCATTTCACTAAACACTCCTCAAGTTCTCCAATAAATGAAAGAATTGACTGATGCTGACAGGGGCTGAAAAGGATTTCTTTTTTCTGTCAAAACAGCTCTTACTTTGATGTATCACATTTGAAAGTGGAACACAAAAGTATTTGCTTTTCCAATTCATTCTACAACTAAAAATAATGCTAACTGAAAATCAGTTAAGTATCAACCCAAGTATATTTTATTGACTTAAAAATAATTATCAAGTAGTCAATGATAAGCACAGATGTTTCAATAATACTGAATATTCAAAAATAAATTTCAGTGTGTTCATATCCCACTCTTGCACACAACTCAACATTTAAGTCATAACTGTACAAGATTATTCCACATATATCCTATCATCACTTGGGAGAAAATTTTGTTATTAATACATTAAATGATTTTTAATATCTAGGCAATGAATTTGATACAAACTTTTAAAGGCAAAGGAAAAATGAGAGAACTATATAATGTTATTGAGAGGGCAACAGAGCATAACTTCAGATTTCATCCTAAATTTTCCTGAGAGGTGGACCAAATTATTTTTGGAATTTGTAAGTCTGAATTGTTTTATCAAATCACAGCAAAAGAACTTAAATTTTGCTGACTTTAAATTTACAAAGAAGGGGGGGCATGGGATGGGAAGGAGAAATTTATGTTTGTTTTCTTTTTGCTAATTTCTAAATCTATGGAATACCTGTCAATTTTTATATTTCATAATTAATATAATTTCCTAGTTTTTATTTTGAGGTTTCAGTCTAAAAAGAAATGAGGTTGTTGTAATGTCTGATCCTAACAGCTAATTTTCGTAGGAATTATGGCATTACCCAGAAATGTCTAGTAAATTATATTATTTATATACTTGTATCTGACACACTGCAAATTGAACAGATGTACAATATTAAATCCTCTCTCTCTCACTCCCTTTTTCTCTCCCTCCCTCTCTCTCTCCCCTAGATTAGAGGTTTTAGAATATCTTGTCTGGATCAAATGTAAGATTTTAGACAACTGTAAACCATCACTCAACTTTTAAATTTTTTATAAAAATGGTCTGTTAATTGACTCAGTGGGGGGAATTCTTTCACAATGTATACTTTATACCAAAACATCACACTGTACACTTTAAATATCTTAAAATTTTATTTGTAAATTATAACTCAGTAAACTTAGAGGGGGGAGGTGGATATTTGTTGATGACGACCTCTGCTTTAAACCAAAAATAATTGTATTTTCTCAGACCGCTAAAGAAAAAGAAGTGGCAATAATGCAATAAATAAATAAATAATAATTGCATTTAGACTTATTTTTGGAAAAAAGTTAAGCCTGAGGTAGGCAGAATAGAACATTCAAAAAATGACTTTGTGAGCTTCCTAGGTGGCGCAGTGGTTAAGAATCCGCCTGCCAATGCAGGGGACACAGGTTTGATCCCTGCTTCAGGAAGATCCCATGTGCAGCGGAGCAACTAAGCCTGTGCACCACAACTATTGAGCCTGTGCTTTAGAGCCCGTGAGCCACAACTATTGAGCTCATGTGCTGCAACTACTGAAGCCCACGCACCTAGAGCCAGTGCTCCACAACAAGAGAAGCCACAGCAATGAGAAGCCCGCACACCACAACGAAGAGCAGCCCCCACTCCCCGCAACTAAAGAAAGCCCACACACATCAAAAGGAGACCCAACACAGCCAATACAATAAATAAATAAATAAACAAACAAACAAATAAATTTATTTTAAAAAATGACTTTGTAAGGAAAATTAAAAACTGGTATATCTTACAAACATTGTCCTCTGCTTTGTCTTTTTACTTGCTGGTTTTTGACTCCATCTATCTCTTCCCATCACAAAGTAAGCACCAGGAGAGAACAGATCCTTCTCACTACTATATCCCCAGCCTGACACATACTAGATGCTCAATAAATACATCTTGAACAAAAAACTGGTATGTCTTGCCGCCACCCTCTCACCTGCTACCTACCCTCAACAGCACAGGCACATCAATCCCTTTCAGACCATAGTCAGATCACAATATATCACTGCTCAGAGCCCTGAGACGGTTCCTCATCCCACTCAGAGTAAAAGCCAAAGTTCTCACCACAGCCAGTGTGACCTACATGGCCCCTCCCACCCCACGTTCACCTAAAGCACTCTTCTCTCCTCACTGGCCACAGACTCTGGCCAATTTGCTTTTTCTTAACACATGCCTTGGGATGTCCCCACACTGTCTGTTCTCTTAACCTAGAATTCTCTTCTCCCAGATATTGGTATGGTTAATTGTCTCACATTCTTTAAGATTTTGCTTAAATATCAACTTTCAATGAGAATGGCCTTTATAATGTTGAATTTTACCCTGCTTTCTGCAAAGCCCCCCTTTCCCTGTTTAATCATTTCTGATAGAATTTGTCACCTCTTAACATGCAATAAAATTTATGTATATGCTACTTTTGCTGTTTTATCATTTGCCTCTCTCCACTGAACTATAAGCACCACGAAGACTGTACTTTTCGTCTTTTTTGCACTCATGTACCCCAGGCCTATAGTAGTCACTAGGTTAATATTTATTTTTGAATTGTTATAATTAAAATAGTTGTACTGAAGTGACTCTAAAGCACTTTATGCTGAGTATCATAATCCTTTAATTTTTTAAATAAACTTTTTAATTGGGAACAATTTTAGAGTATTATTTTAGTTAGAATAAAGAGTTCCCATATACACTGTATCCAGCTTTCTTTAATGTTAACATTTTACCTAACCATGATACATTTGTCAAAATTAACATTGGTTCAATGCCACTAAACTATATAGACTAACAACATGATTTATCACCAGTGGTGTGACCTTTGATCACTTGGTTAATATGAAGTCTACCCCTTTCTACCCTGTAGAGTTACTGTTTTTTCCTTTTCCTTACTCTATGCTGTGTAAGCAATTCATTAGGTCTAGCCCACACTCAAAGAGAGAGAAATTAAGTTTTCCTCCTGGATATGAGTATCTACATATATTATTTGGAATGCTTTGTTAAAGAAGATGGGTTTCTTTATTCATTCATTCATTCATTCATTCATTATGTGAACTCATGGATATCTTTTATATTCTTTGGGTTATAACTGAATATAATCAATATTTATTTTGTTATTAAACTGTTCCAGTTTTGAACTTTGGAGGGGTCTTCAGGTTTGCTTCTGTCCTTTAAAATATTAGTAATTTTTTTTCATATACTCCACAATGTTTCTGAACTTTCTGTGGGCTTGAACTGATAGTAAAGTTTTACTCTAAATTCTCCACAAGATCCACACAAAGCATTATCTTTAGTAATCTTTCCTTCACCTTTAGTGGTAGAATAAATCATTGCATGGCACAGAGGGTAACTTAAGATGGAATGTTACACACTCTTGGTCTTGAAATAAAATCACTTCAGCCATAGCCAGTGTAGACTTTTTCTCACAAATCTACTTCTCTCCTGATCTTCTCCAATCTCCTTTGGCCTCTTGATCCCTCAAGGGTTTTCTTACATTACATTTGTCCTCTTCTTGTAAAACTCACAACCCTGAAATATCCAATTTGTTTTTTAGGCAGTCAATTTAGCCTTCTCATTGTTTGCAGTAACCTTACAGATAATTCCATGGGACTTTATTTTTGGCAACAAACAAAACCCATCAAAGTATTTTGCTACAGAATTCAATCTTCTTCCCTTGGGGGCAGAAGATATTGTGGTTAGTTCTAGGTCAAAATGATTTTTTTCTATTATTTATATTTTGAAATATTCAGAGAGAAAAAAAATTTAAGAAGTCTCCAGCAAGAAGTTATAGACTTGGAACTTCATAAAATGATTTTTTAAAAATTAAAAAATTACCATCTTTTAGTTTTCTTTTAGCACAGTACTAAAGAAATGAGTTAGCAGAAGAAAGTAGTAGAATGTCATGGAAATGAGTTCTCACAGTAATTTTTTTGAACATAAAAAAAAATTGTCATTGGATTTTAATACATCTATGACCTTTCACTAATTTTCTGTTCTAAGCACTGTAGCAAAATAGCATGGATAAGGAAGCCTATATATACCTCAGAGAGGCCTAAATCCTTGTAAATGACATTTCCTACTTAATTCAATAGGTTTTTCCCATATGATGAACTGAAATCGCAGTCTGGTGGGAATATGTGATGGAACAGGCTTGGGAAAAAGTGCAGACTGAGCAACTTTCAAAGATTGATGGGATAGTTCTTGGAGTCGATTATAAATGTTAAGATCTATGGCAAGCCAAACTGGCAAAAGGAAAATAAGTCTGGGAGAGAGGCCAAAACAGAGTGAGTATTAAGGTGAAGATAGGGTCAACTCACAAATAAGGGAAATGCAATCTGGAACTTAAAGATTTTACGTTTTTAAAGTATTTGGCAAGAATGCAGGAGGTGAATTTGGAGTTAGATTTCTTCTGTGAACTATCCGGATAGATTATAGGGAGCAGCATTCACAATCAAATAAAACTATCTAGCAGAACCATCCAACCCATAACAGCATCGGGCTAGCAGTACCTAAAGCAGCCTACCCAAGTTCCCACCAAAATGCCTATAAAAATGCAGGAAAATACAAAAATTCATATCCATATTGAAAAGTAAGATTGAGAAACAGCCTAAGGATAGAGTATGGAAGAAATCTTCACTAAGCCTAAAGTAGTTTATTTGGGTTAAAAAATTCACCCAATTTTTATTTAATGAAACAATAGTAACAACCTGGAGAAAGGAAAGAAGCCAGTTTACACCTCTTCAGCTAGCCACCCTTGATACAGAAAACAAGGGACTATACCCAAAAGTCTGCCAGAAATGAACTGAGCTGCAGTTGGAAATGACTCTTACATTCTGAGACACGTGGTTCATACTAAAATGGCTTTTTAGGGGTGATTTTATGGGATTCTACATTCCCTATCAAAGAGCCTAACAAGAGAAAGGCAATAAAACTTCCCTAAATACATGCTAAAAATCTCAAAGGTTTGTGTGCACTTCTAAACGCTTAAGAGCTATGGCGAGAAAAGGATTATGGTACTTGAGAGAGTATTAGCAGTACTAGTACCAGTAGTGTAGCAGTTGTTTTTGTTATGCAATCAACTGCAGGCTTCCTAGAATTATCTAGAATGATGAGTTTGCACATTTCAGTGCATATTTATCAGTGTTGTGTATTAATCTTTATCTCAACACAAATAATTATAGTTGTGTTTTCATATTCGCATTTATTAAATACTTGGCAGAGTTAAATATATTTTTATGGCTTTAGGCTGATTATATTTATTATTTGATAAATTGTCTAATGATATCCTTTACACAATTTTCTAACAGAATTTTTGTATCAATTTTAGGAACATTTCAGAAATTAAGCAACTTCATTGTTCCTTATCCCACACGGTCTCATTTGTTCTACTAGTTTTCCCTTTGCGTTATCATTTTGTTTATTACTTATTCAACTTTTTTAAAAGGTCTGCATAATCGAATTTGTCTATCTTTTCCTTTATAGATTCTTTATATATCAATGTAGAATACAAGGCCTTTGGTAAAATTTACCATGAATTGACTAAAATCCAGCCCTGGGGTAAAAATCACTTAATGCAGCTAATATTTTAGAATGTCTCATGGACATGCCAAATATCCATTTATTCCCTATGATGTTATCTGTAACACAATAATCATAAATTAGCAAATGTGAATCATAACCTAGACTACTCAGGTTTCTTGAGATCAGAATTACTTTTATGCTTTAAGGTTTATTTTTTAATCATTTCCTGATTTTTTAGAATAGTTTTAAATTTAAGGAAATGTTAGAAAGACAGAACAGAGAGTACCCATGCGCCCCACACTCACTATTCCCTATTATTAACACCTTACATTAGGAGGCTGCATTGTCGTAATTAATGAGTAAATATCGATGCTAGCCAGTATGATAATTAGTCATTACGACTCGGGCTCTTGTCTGTGACAGTATCTCAGACTCTCATTGTTTTGGATGACTTCGGCAGTTTCTAGAAATGCTGGTCAGGTATCTTGTAGAATAATCCTCAATTGGGATTTGCCTGCTGCTTTTCTCACGGTTAGGCTGAGGTTATGAGTACTGAGGAGAAAAACCACAGAGATAAGTTGCCATTCTTACCACATCATGTTAAGGATACTGGCAACATGGCATCACTGTTGATGTTCTGACCTTGATCACCTGCCTGAGGTAGTGTTTGTGCTCAGGTTTCTCCACTGTGGTTTCCCTTCCCTCCCATCCCCGCCACCTTTTCCGTATTGAATTCCTGGAAAGGAAATCATCTCCATGTGTAAGAAGCATAAAGTTATGATCCACCTCTTTAAGAGCAGAGTATCTAATAAATCATTGGGGATTTTTCTGCAAGAGGATATTTGTCTATTTTCTTCCATTAATTAATTTTTTTAATCATGTATTTATATCAGGATCAACTTATAGATATTTGTTTTATACTCTGGAATATGATCCAATAATATTTGATTTTGTTGTTCAAATTATTGCAGCTTTGGCCATTGAGAGATCTTTCAGAGGCATCTGTGTCTCTTTGGCATGCTCCCACCATTGCGTAAGTACACATGTATATGTATGTGTGTATTGGCACTTAACTTCCAGCACTGCAAGGTGATCCAGGCTCATCTTATCTATTCCCTGCCCAGGATCAGCCATTTCTCCAAGAAGTCCTGGTTCCTTCTATGGGAGGACAGTATTAGAAACCAATATTTTTGTCCTGATATGCTTATTGTTACATAGGTGTATATATATATTTCTTTATGTACCCACTTGTATTTATATTAAGCTAAACATGAGTTCACATTGATGCCTCCAACTCTAGTGCATTACCTCATACTTCATTCTATCCTTAGCCATTTGTTTGTCTATAATTTCCCACTCCAACAGTGAGAAACCTGGCTCCTACCTTCAGCCATCCATTACCAAATTTTTCAATTCCAGAATACATGTATAGAGGTTTCAGAATTGTCACACCACACTCCCATAGGAAACAACTTGATCAACTAGAGTAGAGAGCTTATGTGCTTATAAAGTGCTCATCTTAGAATGCTTTTGCCATCATTCTTAGAGACTTCATTCATCTCCAGGGTTACTTAAGTCAGCACCCTTTTAAAGCAACCCTTTCAGTAAGATTTTTCCACACATTTGTAGTAGCCCTCAAGCTTTCTAGAGAACACAAGAAAATTTTTGAACACTTGCATTTTTGCCAAACCATAATTGAAAATGACATTATCCGTTATGTTACCCATTTTGCCTTTATAAAGATATAAATACCTTCCTGAATTCAGTAACAGATAAAAAGTACAATACCCAAAGAACTTGTATGCTTTATTTTATGAGATAAAGTATCTTCAAAGTTACTTTATCAAAATAAAATAACTATGTGCCCTCTAGTTTTCTCCTTTTACCTTAATTCACGAATCAAAGCTAAATTCAGATCTCAATAATTAACTTATTCTACAGTGCTTAAGAGTAGCTCTCCCCTGCTTCTTTTATTTGGTTATGATTTCTTCAATTTTTAAATCATTCTGTTTACATCTTATTTACTTTTGAGGGTGCCTGAACAATTTTTCATGAATTAGCAGCCTTAAAATAAATAAATCTGTGTCTCCAAAATTCGGACATATTAAGGTCTTTATGTGCATATTTGCCTAAAATATGTAATACATGAAATAAAATAGATCATGAAAAAATAATTTTTCCCAGATAATTTTTGTGAGCGTACTCTGTGCAAAGCAATAAAACAATCAGCTCTCAAGTTCCTATACTTTAGTCAAGAAAATTATATGAAAATAGAACTAATTCTATATGGTTACATATGTTGAAAGCTACATGAGTCATGCAATCAGTGAAAACATAATGATGTTTGGGATATGGAAAAACAATATTGATTGGCAGTAGTCTGGAAGGTTTTCTTATGAAGGTCCATTTGTTAATTTTTTTACAAACATTCATTAAGCACTTTTGATATGCCGGAGACTCGACTAAATGCTAGAGACCTAAAGATAAATAACACACAGTCCCAGACATCAAGTAACTTAAGTCTAGACCAGAGTGCTTCATTTATGACCTAAATTTTTTTTTTAATTTTGGTAGATTGGAGGAACTATAAAGGCAGGAAAGAGAAGGGCTTGGAAAATTTTACAGAGACTTACTTACATGATAATAGTTGGAGAACAGCAAATAAACCAACCTGCCTAATGTGAAAAGTGTCAAAATACAGAAAATGCATAACTCTGTGTTGAACATAGAAAACTCAAGGTGTCAAAAAATGTGCTAAAGTTTTGAAAATCATTAGTCTTAACAGAAGCAGAGAAGGGTGTCAGGATAATTACTCAGAAGGGATGATGCACATAAAGACAGATACGGAGGCAAAATGTACCGATTAAGTAAACAAGCTGCTCTCCCAGGAGTAAAGAATTTAAAATATATTTTAAGACTAGAAAAGTAAGTGGGAGTCAAAGTGAAAATGACTTTGAATATCCTGATGAAAGTTTTAAGAAATCTAATTGTCTATGACATAAAGAGTAATACCTGAAAGAGGTAAGGATTTGAATTAAGATTGTTTTTACTACCCAGGCACAAAGTGGAGAGTAAGAGGATAAAAGAAATGGTAGATGTCAAAAGAATTAATTGTGTCAAAAATGAATGTGAGGTTTCAGTCTATGTGGCTAGAATGATGAAATTAGAAAAATCAGAAAATGGAGATTTGGTTACAAAAATGAATTCCATTTATAAATGTTTAATTCTATGTTCTTACAAAGTCAATCTGTAAATACAGAATAAGAGCTTTTCAAAATAGACTGGGAGGTAGAAAGAATGCCTTTGAGATGTAGACTTGGAAATAACTGCATAGAGATGATAACTGATGCTGTGAGAAGTGAAAGTACAAAGAGCTGTGAGAGCAGAAGTGCTTGGACTAAGGTTCAAAGAATACTAACATTCCACAGCAAGAGCAGAAAGAGTGAACCAAGTCAAAAGGGAAGGAATCCTAAGTTCTCACTGTGCTGGGTTGCACTGTGCCATGTTTCCAAGACTGGGAAAAATAGAAACGAACAGATGAAAATCAGAAACTGAATGAAAGTAAAATTGCTTATTTTCTCTAAAATGTCTAGTTAACTGCTGTCCGTCTTTCTTGGCCTGACATTAACAGAGATTCTCAGTGAGTTTCAGCAGTCAAGATCTACGTTTTCTTTTGTTTTTTTAAGTCTAAGGACATTACATTTGGAAAAATGTAAGCCGAGGCCTTTCCAAGTTATGTTTGCTCATCACAAATTAAAATAAAACTAAATAAAAATTACTGAATGCCTTTCACTAATTAAGGAAGTTTCTCCTTCTGTAAGCACCCACTAAAAATACCCTGAACTCATTCGGAAAACTTCAAACACCCAGCTCACCATTTTAGCGCAATCACTGGCCACCAGCTGAACAAACTGAATTTTCACCTATTCCTGAAGGACATGTCCAACTTCTCCCCGCTGGCCTGCTTACCTGCCCTTACCTGCTTACCTTCTTCTCCCTGTTCTTTTGTCCTCTATTTCTCCTTCCCTCGCCCAATTCCTGTATCATTTCAAGTCTCTTCTATGATGAGAATAAGGGTTTGTAACATTTACGAACACTTTCAGTGTGTTCCTCTGACTATTTGAATTTGAGTGGAATAATTTTAATTAACTAGGATAAAATCGTTCAAAGAACATGTGTTCAGAACCCACTACTTATGACACAGAGGTACTAAACTAAGGTACAGAAATACAAAGCTACTATAAGGAGCTTAGCCTTTTACAAGATATTCCATTTTTCTTGGACACTGTTTAAACTATCAGATAGATAAGACTGTGAAAATAGCACAATCAACAGATAAAGACATCTAGACAAATCATGATACCATCCAAAGGATGACAATTTGATGAAGTTCACAGTCAGTGCAAAAATGTATGGCTAAATTTTGTTTCCTAAATGTCATGGACATGGAGGAAAACATTTCATTGCAAATCCAGTCATTTTAAACCACATGTCAATAGTTTATAAGACAAAAATATTTGTTTCAAATTGCTTTAATCTAAAATAATTTTTAGCCTCATTAATTATTTAATTTCTTATTTTCTGTTGAATTCAAATAGAGGATAATAAGGTATTAGCATATTAAATTCTTATAAAGAAACAAAATAAAACACCTTCTTTGGCTATCAGTTGGCCATTTCAATACTTGCAAGTAAGTCATAAATGTTGTATGTCCTGCCAGTATGTCAAAAAGGCTACTTTTAATATTTCCCATTGTTTAATAAAATTTGAGAAATTAAGTTCCTGATAGAAGATTTGCACTTTATCAATACTGAATTGTATAATATATTGAATAAATAATACTTCCCTGTAAAATAGAAATTGTAATAATTTCCAAGTATAATTATTGCTTTACATAAACTAGGGATGTAATTATTTTATCTGAATATTTTAATCCTATTTTTACTACTAAATGTTTACCCAGTTGATAACGCATGTATAGTGGTTGTAATTGGTGTGGTTTATAATTATGCATATCCAGAGTGAATAAGACAAATGGCAGGGCTGGTAATGGCATCATATTTAAGAATGTAAATATATTTAAAAATCTATTTAAAAGTATAATCATAAAAAGGGAATGAGAGCTATTTTAAAATCTTTTCTAGGTATAAGTAATCACATTTACCAAAGGGTATTACAGAAATCACGGAAGCAAAAGATATTACAAAGTATTATTTAGAGAAACAATTGGAACTCAGACTTCTTAATAACGACTTGCTACTGCTGGCCAAATACAAAATGAGTGTAATCTACCATGATTAACTGCTTATGTTTTTTTCCAAACTGTATAATTGAGAAACAGTGTAGTCAATGATATAAATGTAACTCTAATATATCTTTCATACACAGCTTTAATGGCTTTTATTCTCTCAAACTTTTCCTATGCGTAAGAGTGAACTATATTTGCAAATAATTGGTTTCCATTGTTGCTCTGATCCCAGGTGACTTGTAAGTGAATTTTTTTTTTATCATGTCAAGCATAGAAATATATTTTAAGGTGAGAACATATTTTAGTGTGAGATTCTTAGTGGATTAATGTGGCAAATGGGCTTTAAAACAATGCACTAAAGAAATGTAAGAACTTGTTATCAGCTCAATAAAAACACAAGTTAAATAAATGATCTGACTTCCTCTACTTTGTGCAGTTTCTGAACTGCTGCAGGAAAAGTTTGGCTAGGGAGCTGACTTCTGCCCTGCTAATTGATGCTCCTTCCCTACCATCCTTCAACACAATCCTAGTGGCCCACCAGGAGTACCACTCAAAAGTCACTGACATCAGGTGAATGACCCTTCATCACCTGCAGTCCTCTCGTAAAACTTCCATTAAAAGAGGTCAAACGTTGCCTCAGAGCCTGTTAGCAGCTCCCACCTGAAAGGCACCCAATTTTCATTTACAATTTTTTAGTCATTTGTGATGTATTTTTCATCAGTGCTCTTCCTTCAGTGTCCAATTCTTTCAGTGTCTTTTCTCAACCCGCTCAGATAACGTTCGCTGATTGGAAAAAGTTGACACTGAGAAAAGTTTAATTTACTTCTACTTTCATCCTTCAAGATTTCTTTTCTTTCTGGCTGACAGGTGATGAAACAACATTCCCAACAACAATAAGGCTCCCCTTCCTGTGACTGATAACTTTCACTGTCATACCAGAATAATTAGTTAACATTAAAACGTTGAGAGAAATCTGTGTTATCAGGGAAGACCTCTCAAATAAATATCATTTTTTCCAAAATAAACCTGCATGATTTTATCTTCTGTATTCTTCCATAAATACAGAAGACACATAAAGAATTATTTCAAAATATTAGTGTTTTCTTACTCCAGGGCAAGTAGGGAAAGCACAAGAGCATTGGTATACACACACACATATATGTTATTGTTCTCACCAGTTTTTCTACTGATCTAAGATTCATTACTGAAGCACCTAGCTTAAGGTGTTTACAAAATGAAAAAGCCACCTCTTTGTATAAAAATAATCTCTATTCTTATGCCAGTGAAGATAAAATTTATGATCACTCTCAATTGTAAGTCTCTGAAGCCTGCACTCACAGTCAATTGCACTTTTCAACCAATGATGTCCAAGTGCTTTACCAATAAGGGTTATTGAAAGTATTTCACACAAGAGCAAATACAAGTGACTTATCAAAATCATGGAGCAAATTTCAAACCAGCTCATGAACTAAACTCTCTCTCTCTCATGAACTAAACTCTCTCTCTCTCTCTCTCTCTACCTCTCCCTTTCTGTCTCTCTGTCTCCCTCTATATATTTAAATATATATATAAAAAATACATATTTTAATTAAAATTTAGATTTACATGTCTATTTGAATGTTCACATTATGATGGCTACTTCCTCATTTTTTTAAAAATTAAGATCTATATTAATAACTGTCATAAAATTATTACTTATCCATTGAAAAGACCACAAATATATACATGACTCAATTTTCTTATTTTAACATTTCATTTAAATGTGTATGATTCTGTTCCAGGATATGGGTAGTGAAAATCAGTTGTGAGATATAGGAAGTTCTCAAATATCTTTCTGAATAGGAAAAAAGAAGATGCATGGGTTACCTAAACTGAAAAATGTTTTAGGTACTGCTATTTCCCTTGAAACCTTTAAATACATAGGTGTTTGGATTTGAAAATGTTTGCATCCTGGAAGGACTTAATTAGCCAAATTGAATTTTTAAACTGCTCTGTAAAGGCAGGATGTGAGAACAGCAGCACACTGGTGGGCTTCTGTTCACTGGCCTGTCACCCTTCCTTCCTCACCCCTGTGCTGGTCAGAAAAGGAATCATCTCTTGGATAAAGGAAAGAAACTCTTCCTCTTTCTTTCTAAGCTTGCACTTTGCCGGGCTTGTACCTTCCCTGTAAGGGAAATGACGTTTACATGTTTTTGGCAGTAGGTTTATTTTTCATTCACATCTTCTGGGCTAATAACTATAATTCAGCCAAGGACCACTGTTCCAGTTCTTTGACAGTACATACCATACTGCACCATTACTAGTACTATTCATGTGGCCTCTTTGTGAGAAGGAACTGCTTTTATTCCGTGATGTTATCCTCGGTGCCCTGCACCGTGCCTAGTGTCAGGTGGCACTCAGTGAGAGTTTGAAAATGGATTAAAAAAAAAAAAACAAGTAGAATAAAGTATAATCGCAATTTACATTTGCTCATCATGTCCACTTTGGGCCTATTTTCCCCCAAAACACCTCTAAGGATTGCCAAAACTAGAAAAGCACTCTTTCAGGCCACCTCTGATGCTTAATCTACCCATGTTGCAAGAAGCAGTTTAATATACCATAAAGAGGTATACTCTTTCTATAACAAAATACAAACCAAATGAAAATACTAAAGCTGTAATCAGTGTAGATATTTTATATAGTGCAGTGCTTGAGGGGAAAAACCTCAAATTTATCTATACAGAAATCTAGTATATATTTGGTTCATGACTTCATTTTATTGTAGTACAAGCAAATGCATGTCTTGCTTTTTCTTCTTTTAATTCTGAAGTTGAGGGAACTCTTGCTTCTAATCTTCTACAGGGCAACCAGTCAGCAGACAACTCCAGAATCACATTTCATAACACAACTCTAGGAACCCAGTTGCCACACACACACACACACACACACACACACACACAAAAGCCTTCATTGTTATTAGTTTCAGGATATTAATTCATCATTGCACTCTCTCATCATTCCATCCATTACGCCTGTCTATACAGCTCATGTGGCGTGAAGAATGACGTGGACTCCCACTAAAGCAATACCATGAGATTACCAACACAATCACTTGCCGTGTGGGTAGGGAATTTTCTATACCTGCAGAAATGACTACAGTCTGCTTTAGAAATATCCTTGTTGCTGTGGCCTTTTAAAGCTGCTATATAAGTGAGATTAGTAATATTAATCTATTCTTTGGTGAGGAAAGATATTATGTGTGGTAAATTAAATAGGACCATCCATTTTAGAATTAAAATGCTAAGCTAAAACCTTCTTTTGCAGCCTCATCCTTTTCCTAGAGTGTGGTACACGTGTCAGTGTTATAGGAAAGCACCCTGGCTCTCTTCCTTTGTTTGGATCTGGTTTTACAAACAACCGTAGTATCCATTTCCTCGGCTTACAAAATCTGCGAACAAGCAAGGCAGAGAGAACCAGCCATTTTATTCTTCCTACAAAATGCATGAAAATATCAGCTGCCTTTTCCATGCTCCTATATAGAACATCAATGGGCTGATATAAAGCAAATGAGTGTAGCTAGTTAACCAATTAATGGAGGGTTTGGGGTTTTTTCATGTTCTTGTGAGTTAACTTGCAAAATTCACTTGCAAAATTCACAGATTACCAACTAGTCTTTGAATGAACTCCAAATGTAATTTTGTACCTCACAAATACAGAGGCTTTGTGCTAACAAAGATTTTTCTCTGCACACAGATTTTCATCCCTTAAAATGAATGGTAATAAGTAGAGGCTGAAGAACAAGCTACTCTGTATCTTTTTTGAGACAGAAGCTGAGCGCCATCTGCTGGTTTCAGGCCTCCATGACAGTCTGGGTATCATGTCATTTCAGAGAGGAATTAAAGGGCTGTAATGCTTTCTTGCATTGTTCTTTTCAAGAGCAAAAACCAGTCTTGACTTATTTAAGGAAAACTTTCTGAACACTAACTTCATATCTGAGGAAATAACACACTAAGTGCAATGATCCTAAGAAACAGCACATTTCTAGATCATTGAATCTGTTCTACTTCTGCTTGGATATCTGGAAGTTGCATTTAACTACCATTCTCTGCATTTCCTTTGAAG
Organism: Hippopotamus amphibius kiboko; assembly: GCF_030028045.1. Taxonomy (NCBI): domain Eukaryota; kingdom Metazoa; phylum Chordata; class Mammalia; order Artiodactyla; family Hippopotamidae; genus Hippopotamus; species Hippopotamus amphibius. The sequence continues at coordinate 167,608,842 of NC_080187.1, read as the reverse complement.
AGTAGGCAGTCCGGGTACTCAACCTTCTCCCTATGTAAGTGGATATTAATAACTCTCACATTAGGAGCCTGTTCTTCACAAATTCTTAAATCTCTTTAACTACTTAAGTAATCAAAATATTAGAATGTCACCTATTTATACAGAAAAAAAAATTCAGAATGCAGTCTTACTGGTACTATTACATCATTTTTCTAAATTTTGGTATTTTATCCTACTGCCTATATAGTAGATTTTGGACTGAGTCTGCTCTAATTTTGTGCACTGAATTTTCATTTTCAATATTTTTTGTACAGTAAAATTCTGTTCTCCATCTCAAGAAAACATCTATACAATAGCCTTGCTGATCCCACAATCGTCACATAGGAGCATGGTTTAAAAAAAAGAGTGTGTAAACTGAAATTTATGTGTTGGCTCATTCCTTATGTTAGCAAAAAAGAAAAGAAACCCTAGAGATGTCAATATATTAAGGACAGAAACTAAGCAGAAGAGTAACTTTTAGATGTGTTAAAAAATAAAATATAATTTGTTTTCCACTTGCTTTTCCAAAGGAAATTTCTATAGATGGGGAAAAAAACACAAAAAGTTTCAGATCTCTACAAGAAAATCCATTCTTGCAGTGGCTTTCCCTTGCTATCATTCTAGAGTCCAAACCTGTCATAATAAATGCAACCATAAATCCATGGCCAGTGACTCTGAACCTACCAGCTTCACAAGGAAGCATTTTCAAACCATAAATATAGGCTGATTGAAAGCCAAGGTCAGGTCTTCATGACAATTTATAGAGCTATTTAAGAAAACTGTCTAGGGGTTTATCCCAATGAACAAGAACAATTTCCACAAATGTGAATGCATCTTACATGGAAACATTTGAATAAATAGATACATAATAGAGTTTTTAAGCCATATTCTCTCCATTTCACAGACAAAAGGCAGTGGAGAGAAAGATAAACAGCGATTTTGAAATGCCACCAGAAGTAAAGATTGAACAAACGAGACGAGCACTGTTCAAGGAGAGAGTGAGAGTAAATTTCTATGAAGACTCTCTGTACTGCGAGGGTCCACTCATCCCTGTCCTCTTCAGCTCATGAATTCCTTCTCATATCAGCTCAATCATTACTTCCTCATGGAAGTCTCAACTGACCTCCCCAACTAGGTCAAATTGCCCTATTATATGCTTCATAGCACCTGTATCTCAACTTCATAGCTTTTATCACAAATGCAGTTTTATGTGGCTTTTGATTAATTTTTATCTCATATCGAACAGTAGGCTTCATAAAGATACCATTCCTGTCTGAATGCCAACATCGTGTCTAGAATTTTTTTTAAAATGGTCTCAATGGATAGGTGTTCGATAGGTGAGTGAACTGGAGAAGAAATGGAAAAAAGTAAAGAATTTGTTTAACAGTGATTCAAGTGTACATCATATTTGGATTCCTGTCTCTATGCATTATGTGCTATGTTCTTGCTCCCAACCTGCAAGTGAAAAATTGAACAAATGAATAACAAATGGAATTGAGCCAAATTCTCAGGAATGTAAGCCACCTATTTGAAATTAAGTTCTTGAGGAAACCTAGTAAACAAAGGTGATTAAGTTAGCAGCGTCCCAATGTTGCCACAGGTTGTAAGTTGTCCTTTTCAATCTTTTCCCCTACAGTAGTATGTCAGATGGCTGACAATTTTTTTTCTTCTTCCTGCTGATATTAGCAAAGATAATACAATTTCTGTTTTATGTTAAATGTATTGCTAAACTCAAAACTCTTAAACAGATGAGTGACACTGATATTTACAGAAAATATTACTTTCACAGAACTGAGTATAAGGATAGAATAGAGTTGATCAGTAAAAATTGAAACATCATTTTTCAAAAGCTGAAAGAGAATAGAATTAAATGAGGGGAGGGAAGTATAGCAAGTAAAAATTATTACATGAAATATTTTCCAAGATATGCTCTTGTCTGTGTGTGCTCATAGACATTGGTAGGGATGTAAAATATAGTTATTCCCTTAGGACACAATCCAAAAAAGTATAAAGGCATGGGGCTTGAGCAAGGGTGGACAAACTTTTTCTGTAAAAATCCAGATAGTAAAAATGTTACCTTTTGTCCGTCATATGATCTCTACTGCAACAACTCAACTCTGTTTTTCTAGGGTGAAAGCAGCCACAGACAATACACAAACAAACAGGTGTAGCTGTCTTCCAATAAAACATTTTTCACAAAAACAGGCAGCCAGTGGATTTGGCCCAGAAGCTAGAATATCAAAAGAAATGAGGCTCCTTCCACTTAGACTCTCTACAAATGAGAAAAAATAGATATTAACTTGACACCAAAAAAATGCTCGATCAGTTATAAAGTGATTCACCCTTTGAACAAATGGGGACAGGACGTGACATTTTTTGACATTTTTAAGTGTCCTAATATGCTCTTCACCTCTCATCTTCCATTCTATCTTTTTTGACACAACGTCTCACACCAGCCTCCAAGAGATTCCTGAAATAATTTCTACTTTTCCTTACTGAAAGCCCTTTGGATTACCGATTTTCAATTCATTTCTTTAATCTGTTTCATATGCTTTTCTGAAAGTGTAACACACCTGGATTTGTTGTCTTTCAACTGATCCTCATCAGCGTTTCACAACTAATGATATTACTGAACGGAGCCATCAGTGCTTTCCAACCTTAAATTTGTTTAGCAGACTTGGCATATGGTATATGATTTTAGGGCTTTTCAATATACTGTGAAAATAAACAATCCTAAAGTGAATCCACAGATGTGCAACCTTGGCTTTTCTGTGTCTGTTTCCCAGTGGAGACCTTGATAGGTGAGGGCTCTATATCTGAAGAAACTCATCTGGCTCAAGAGAATTATTCATAAGGCCAATAACCTGGCAAGATTTTCTAGAAAGGTATAGTCACACACCAAATATAGTGACACTATTCCATGGATATTTGAAGGGTCACGTGAAAATCTGCCAATACCTGTCCAAGGGTATTAGTAATCAGGCTTCAGAAAGGATCCTAGAAAGACTACAGAAGAGAGAGAAGAAATAGTTCCTTGTAGAAAGTCTTTAGAAGATAGATGTTTTGGAAAAGTGTTCAATGATCTAATTAAGTTTACCTCATAAAGAACAGAGGGTTTTTGCAAACATAAATATGGCTTTCATAAACTCAGGAGAGCTGATTAAGGAAGCCCAGTGTGATCTATTCCTCATATTTAAAAGGTCAACTCAAAAGAACCAATGAAGGAAATTTCTAAATATCTCAAGATGGATCTACCAAATGTCTATTCAGAAAAGACTTGATAAGAAAGTCTTTTCAGAAAAAACTTAATTTCTATCAGGTTAATTTCTACCAATTTCTACTTAATTTCTAATACTAAAAGATTTAATTTGTAATGGTTTATTTCTACTAGCTTGAATTTTACTCAGAATTGTAATATATGCCACCAAAAACAAACTTGAAATTATCTGGATACTTAACTAAACACTGCCAGCTTTTCCAACACATAAAACAAAAACTTTATCACTATGATCAAACACTTCTTCAGAACTTTTAACGCAAAGCTCAACAGCTAGGAAGAAACAGCAAACCTCAGAGTTACGATTGGGTTTATTATTATAGACTTGGTTTCCAGAATGGTTATATATTAGTCAGCCACTTCTATGATGATGATGTATAACAACCTTAAAATCTCAGTAGACTGCAAATAGCAAACATATGCATCTTTCTTGTGTATCCCAGATTTTCTGGAGCAGCTCTGCTTTAGAGGTTCAATTCAGGTCTGTGTCCAAGTGTCTCTCACTCCAGGAGTCTGGCCAAAAGAACCCCACAGCTACCTAGGATACTGCTTTTCTCATGGTGCAGGACAGGAGCACAGGATAATGAGCAGAAACACGAAATGCCTCCAGTCCACTCAGCACCAGCACACTGAACTTTTCCCAGTATTTCAATGGACAAAGTGGGTCACGTGGCCAAGACAAAATTTAGTGGAGTGAGGACATATGCTCCACTAACAGAGAAACCTCAGCAAGGGCATGGAACAATTACAGACAAAATACCATCCACCCTAGACTGTATAGGAAATCTTTTAAGATAGATTTTTCTATGAGCACTTGATGTGAATACCTAATTTTTATGAAAGATTTTTGTGGCAAGAAAATATAAAAACCAGTGCAAGGAAGGCACCAACATGACAAATTGCCATGAAAAGCCTAAGAATTCTGTATTTGATGACAATTCCAAGGAGCAGAGCAAGCGGAGAGCTGTTGCAGCATGTAATTCCTTCAGCCTGAACTTGTGCATAGAGAGAGGAGAAGAAATGTAATTTCCATTTCACTGGTAAACTTTATGACAGATACGTTTTTTAAAAAGAGAAGAAACAAAAATGGTTTCAAGACATTTAAGCTGATGACAAATTCAGAGAGCCATTTGGGCATACAAAGAGAAGTCAAGTTCAATTAAGAACACATGAAATTTGAGGTGATATCAGATCATTTACTTGGATTTTTCTAAAAATATTTGGGAAAATGAAATTAAAGCATGGCTCAGGGCTGAATACATAAATATAGGAATCAGGAGTGTGATAATTAGAGCTGTGGGCATAGATGATGTCATAGAAGGAATAAATGTGGGAAGATAATAAATCCATAGACAGAGGTCTCAGTAACATCCAGTCTTAGATGTGGAAACAAAGAAAGCTGACAAAAATGAGAAAGGGAAGAAATTATCTGTTATGGACTGAATGTCTGTATCCCCCCAAAATTCTTCTGTTCAGACCCTACCCCTCAATGTGATGGCATTAGGAGATGGGGGCTTTGGGAGGTAATTGGGATTAGATGAGGTTGTGACGGTGGAGCCCTCAAGAATGGGATTGGCGCCTTTATAGGAGTTACGAGAGAGCCTGCTTCCCCTCCTTGCCACCCCATGTGAAGACCCAACAAGAGGTTGACAGTCTGCAACCTGGAAGAGATCCCTCACCAGAACTCGACCATGCTGGCACCCTGATTTTGAATTTCTAAATTCCATATCGGTGAGGAATAACTTTCTGTTGTTTATAAGCCACCCAGTCTAAGGTATGTTGTTATGGCACCTGGAACTAAGACACCGTTTAAATTGTGTCCTGAAACAAGGTACTTGAGAGGCAGCCTAGGAAATGGGACCAAGCACAGGCTGTGGCTTCAGACAGACCCAGGTGTTGAATTCTAATATCACCTGGTCCTGAGACACTGAAGAAGGAACCTCACTGAGCTTCACTCTCTACATAAAATGGACCTAAAAACGTCTATTTAACAGTGAAGTTTAGACAAATATTTCCTTTTCTTCAAACATTTCTCCCCTCTTCATTCTCCCCATCCCATTACTGACATTTTTTAGGTATCCGTTGAATTGAAAGGCTTTCCAACTCTTGATCTGAATTATGAGACCTGTTGTTCTCTTTCAAACTACTTCATTATTTTCCTCCATAGCACCTATCTTCCTTTATTTATCTCCATGCTTCTATCATGTCTGTCTTCCCTATTAGCCCATCAAGAGTGAAATTCATACCTTTTGATACCACCTCCTTCTCAAGATATGATTATATTTATTACTCTAGAGATCAGTGCCGTCAGATGCAAATCCCCTCAAATTTTCACCTTCTTCCCTTCTGAAGAAAGGCTTTTCCTTTTAATCAAGATTAATGTCTCACATTCCTCACATGTGCTCTTTATGTTCCCTAAGAGAGTCTCTCTCTCTCTCTCTCTCTCACTTGCAGCCTCTCTTACTCACTTCTGGGTACTTCTACACAGAGTTAAAAGTATGTCAAGTCTTTTTCATCTTCATACAATTTCTTCTCCCAGCTTCCTTCCATCCAGCTATATGTGTCTCTTTTATTTCCATAGCACTACTCCTCTCCAGAACACTCTAGGATTACTGTACCTACCTCCCGGTTACTGATTACTCATTGCTCTTCAACCCACTGCAGTGAGGTTCCATCCACAACAGCTTAATGAAACTGTTCTGGCAAAAATCACCAATGATTTCTTGATTGGAACAAAAATACAAATCTGTCATTTAGCTTTCTTGGCCTTACAGTAACATTTGACAGTTAACTACCCTATGTTTGAAACTCTGTTTCACTTGGATTCTGCAATGTCACCCTCTTCCCCTTCTCCTCCATCTCTGACAGTTCCCTTTGCTGATGTATCTTTTTCTACTTGTTCTTTAATATTCATAATACCAGAGTTCTGCTTCTTCTTACCTTAAAAGATTCTTTCTGAATAACACTGTGGTGTCCAAGACACAAGATGCATCATGGAAGAGTTCTCGATAAAAGGAATGAAGTTACATCTACTGTCCAGAAATTGCACATAAACCTACAACCTGTCCTATGTTCTTAACACTTACCAAGGATCTGGTTTACAATAATCATGAAAAAAAAACCCCACGTTCACAATTCTAAACTTAACTACCACAAACTAGATCTGAGCTGTAGACCCATATTTACCGTGTCTATTAGATATACATACCATAGTTGACTCGAAAACAATATACCCAAATCAAACTCAACAAGTTTTCTACCAAATACATTCTACCTCCTGTATGCTCTATCTTAATAAATGGGCCCCCACCCCTCTAGGAAGCAAAATTAAAAATTTGGGATCAATCTAGACTTCTACTTCCCTCTCCCTCTATACTTCTAACCCGTCACAAATCTAGTTGATTAGACTTCCTCTAATCAACATATATTTGACTATGCTGGACATATGCTATTTTTGCTGGCCCACCCAAAATGTAAGAACCATCACCTAGAAAGCCATGGGTTAAAAAGTATTAAACATTGTGTGACAAGAAGACATTGGATTTGGTAGAAAAAGGGTCACCAAAAGAGAATCCTCAATTCATTGCTGTAATCAGATTCCAGATTATAGTGGAATGCAATGGGCGTAAACCATTCTTCTAGGGAACAAAGGAATTTGGTAGCCCCCAAAGTATATAAAATTATTATATTTCATTTCATATATAAGAACTAAATAACAATAATGTCTAATCTCAGTTTTAGACTTTTAAAGATCTAATTCCAGATAAATTTTTCCAGTTAGACTTGTATATGCATAAAATCTATAAATGCTAGTTTATTCAGATTTAGAACAAATAATTGTGGCCAAATATAAACTGTAAAGTTTAAACTTATGTATTCTGAGACTTCTTTAGTGCTACTAATAAGTGAACACAGTTGCTGCTGTTATTGTTCCAAAGGCCAGGCACTTTGCTATACATGGATTATTTTCCTTAATCCCTACAAAATCTTATCAGTAGCTCTTGTTTTATTACTATTATCTCTTATAAAGATGAGGAAATTTGGGCTTAGAGAGAAAGCCAGAGATTCCCTCAACATATATTCAGTGTGAAGTTCTAACAATTCTGCATCTATAATATTGCTCACATCTATTTTGATATTTTCATTTATCTAACATTTTATATTGGCATTTCCATCTTAGCATAATAAAACAGCATTGATTTTTAAACTATTTATAGTTCTTATTTTGATTAAAACAGACTAGCTTTTATCCTTTAAGTATCTCCCTTTCTCCTCCTCATTGTTAAAATTAGTCAAATTTTTCTATATATATTACCATGCTACTCATTTTTTAGTATCCACTATTCAAATTTCATAAAATATAGACTCTAAATAAGCAGAGACATTATGGGGCTATATAAAACTAAAAAATTTCTGCACAGAAAAGGAAATAATCAACAAAATGAAATGACAACCTACTAAATAGGAGAAGACATTTGCAAATGATGTATCTGATAAGGAGTTAATATCCAAAATATAAAAAGAACTCATACAACTCAACTTCAAAAAAAAACCCAATTAAAAAAATGGGCAGAGGATCTGAATGGACATTTGTCCAAGGAAGACATACAGATGGCCAACAGGCACATGAAAAGATGCTCAACATCAATAATTATCAGGGAAATACAAATCAAACCAAAATGAGATATCACCTCTCACATGTCAGAATGGATATTATCAAAAAGACAACAAATAACAAGGGTTGGTGAGGATGTGTTGTGCACTGTTCATGACAATGTAAATTGATGCAGCCACTATGAAAAACAGTATGGAGGTTCCTCAAAAAATTAAAAATATAACTACCATATGATCCAGCAATGCCACTCCTGGGTATTTATCCAAAGAAAACAAAACACTAATTAGAAAAGATATATGCACCCCTATTTTCACTGCAACATTATTTACAGTAGCAAAGATATGGAAGCAACCTTAGTGCCCATCAATAGAGGAATAGATAAAGATGATGTGGTATATATATATATATACACACAATGGAATATTACTCAGCCATAAAAAAGAATGAAATCTTGCCATTTGGGACAACATGGATGTACCTAGAGGGTACTATGCTAAGTGAAATAAGTCAGAGAAAGAGACAAAGAAAGACAAATATTGTATGATTTCACTCATATGAAGAATCTTAAACAACAAATGAACAAATGTAACAAAATAGAAATAGAATTATAGACACAGAGAACAAACAGGTGGTTGCCAGAGGGAAGGGAACTAGGGGCAGGAAAGAAATAGGTGAGGAAGATTAAGAGGTACAAGTCCAGTTGCAAAATAAATGAGTCATGGGTATGAAATGTACAGTGTGAGAAATATAGTCAATAACTATGTAGTATCTTTGGTGACATACTTTAACGAGACTTATCTTAGTGATCAGTTTGAAACATACAGGAATTTCAAATCACTATGTTGTATAACAAGAACTAACATAGTGTTGTAGGTCAATTATGCAACTTCAAAACCAAACATAGAAAAGGAGATCAGGTTTGTGATTACTGAAGGTAGGGAGGAGGGAATGGGATGAAGGCAGTCAAAAGGTACAAACTTCCAGTTATCAGATAAATAAGTACTAGGGATATACTACGCAATATAAGTGTAAGATATAATGTAAAATGAGGATAATTAACACTGCTGTATGTTATATATTTAAGTTAAGAGAACAAATCCTATGACTTATCATCACAAGAAAAAAAAAGACTTTTTCTATTTTTTAAATTTTGTACCCATATGCTGTGATGGATGTTCACTAATCTTGTGATAATCACTTCATGATATATGTAAATAAAATAATCAAGCTGTATACCTTAAACTTATATGGTGCTATAGTATATGTCGATTATATCTCAATAAAACCGGAAGAAAAAAGTAAGCAGAGATGTTGTCTTTTTCAATATACTGTAGTCAAGATCCAGGCTTGACCCCAGAATGTACTAATATTTATATTCGTTAAAATTATCATTAACGGGACTTCCCTGGTGGTGCAGTGTTTAAGAATCCACCTGCCAATGCAGGGGACACAGGTTCAAGCTCTGGTTCAGGAAGATCCCACATGCCGTGGAGCAACTAAGCCTGTGTGCCACAACTACTGAGCCCGTGCACTACAACTACTGAGCCTGTGCTCTAGAGCCCATGAGTCACAACTACTGAAGCCCGCATGCATAGAGCCCGTGCTCTACAACAAGAGAAGCCACTGCAATGATAAGCCCGCACAATGAAAAGTAGCCTGTGCTCTCCACAGCTAAAGTCTGCACACAGCAATGAAGACCCAATACAGCCAAAACTAAATAAATAATAAAAATTGAAAAAAAAATTGAAAAACTCCCTTTACTTTAAAAAAAGTTATCATTTTTTAGCTCTGACTGATAAAATAAAATAGACTGAGATCAATTAGATAGATAGATAGACAGATAGATAGGTATACAGACAAAAACATTCTAAAAACATGGTGATACTAATTTATCTGAATTAAGATAATTTTATTATCCAAACATTTGACTCATCCTTACAATAGATACTCCAACAGACCTTTAAACAATGGAACAAGCAAAATTATTAGTTATGACATTTTCTCATAAGTTAAAAAAGGCATGATAATTTCACATGGAGCCTAATTTTAGAATCACCCTATTATCCATTTTGAGAATCACTCACATTTCCAAATAGCACCTGCCCCCACCCTCACATCATTCTTCCCTATTAAGACAGAAATCAGCTCCTAAACACTTTAACTGGTTTTCTTCTGGAAGGATGGGGACTCTTGGAGGGGCATCAATGTAACCAAAGAGGCACAGAGTGAAACGCAACTTCTCTTGCAGGTGTCAGAGTCAGAGAGATTTGGGGCGCTTGCCTAGCTGGAGCTGAGTTGTCTATGACAGCAAATAGCCTGACACAGTGGTGACGACTAAGTGCTATCTGTTTTTTCTCTGTGCATTGTGTGGGTTGGGATTTTTCATTTCATACTTCATTTGCACCTGCTGAGTGATGCCACAGAATGGCAATACTGTCTATCTTCTAGCACGTAGGAAGCAGCACATTACGTGTAGCAGTGGCACCCACGCCACTCCTCAAGGTCCCGGCTGAATCCTTGTCTTTTGCAGTCCTACATGGGTGATAAAAGAAAAAGTGCTACGATTTGATTAATAAGAGTACAAAACAAAAAGTAGTCTGCAATTCAATCTCTTTTTCTTAATTATATATACTCACTAAAGCTGTAGTTTTCATCAAATGCTCTTTTTCAAGAAAAATTAATGTCATCTAAATATGGAGAGTAATTAACAGATACTCAGAAAGTGAGGGATGAGAATCACACTTTTAAAAGTTTGAAGATATCCAGGTTCTGACTTGTATGGTAAATATTTGAAATTTAAATATTTATCAAACATGCAAACATGATTTGAAAACATGAGCACATTAATGTTCACAACCACCTAACTATATTTGGAAGCCCTACCTTTCCCACTTAGGATGTTCTCACATTCGCTAGTAGAGAAGCATGCCTAGAATACTAAACACTGCCTCAGTGTAGGCTTGATGCAAGATACATATCACATTCAAGTTAAATAACTTCTGAAAGAAAAATCAGGAACGAAGACAGAGAACCCAGATTTGCAAACCATGCCTTCAAGGAGACCAAAAGACATCTTTGGACTCTTGAATGACTCCAATTAACCCATCCTTTGTCAGCTAAACATATAATGACATTCAGAGAAACAAGACAAGCACCTAAAAATAGTAATGAACCACATAACGCACAAGTGTTCTGTTTGGAGAATTAAATTTACTTAAAAGTGTGTTAATACAATCTAGAAACCAGCTGGGTCTAACCCATCACAGAATTCATAGCACAAAGAACATTATTGATAGTATATAAAACATGATTATATAACAGATGCCATTTACAGGTATAAAGGACCAGACAATTTCATAAGTAAAAGACCCTTCGTGATGCGGGAACAAGGGTATAATATAGACTTAGAACTTCTGCAAGGAACTGTGGAAAAGAGGCAGGAGAGCTAATAAATATAATAAACTTTTCTTCATGTAAAGATGGCCTTTCTTTACAGACTTGAACAATCTGGAAAATTTAAGTTAAATATTATATTTAGTGATTAAGTAGAAGCCGATTCACTGCTAATCATGAGATTTAAATTAATCTTTAAAAAAAAGTTAATACAAAATAGGTGCTGAAAATGTAATGTCCCTTCATCATTGCATTTTAGTATTTTCAGTCCTATTGAGAGTGAATATCAAACATATGTGGATGCAAGTCCCACTAAAAGAGCATAGTTAGGTCATAGGAGCATTGTAGTTAATGAAGTATTAACTGAGTGTTCTGGCAAAATGTCATAGAACTCCACCAAATATCGATTATCAATCGATTTAAGGAATTAGAATTAAGCAAACTGTATACACAACTTACAACAAATTGTTCACAGTTGAAACTGTCTCTGATGATTCAGAAGCCTCATCATCTTGAGAGTCCTGAGAAGCATCATTATGTATAGGCTGTTGTGAACTGAAAACTAATATTGGTAGGTTACCATATTTAGCTCCATTAACTCATTCGTTCTTTCAACAAAGGTTTACTGAAGACCTGCTCTGTCTCAGGCATTGAGCTGGTGCCTGCGATAAATAGCTGCACTGACCCTTCCCTGACCCTACTCCGAAGGACTTTACACTCTAACACAGAAGATAAATGGAAACTTGAATCCATTACTGCTGTTTTATAGGCTTCTAGGAATGTTAATCCATAAACCCTTCTCAAGAAGACTCACACCAACACATCACAACCATGGCAGCTTTTGAGAAGTACCTGGCTCTCTTTCACAAACAAGTTGATTAGGGAATTTCACTGAATATAACTGGACATCCCAGATATCCTCATAGCAGATTAGTTTATTAAAATATGAAATCATATTTGTTACTCCTATATATTTCTTTTCATCCTTTGCAATGAGGTTGCTCTTTTTTGCTTAGGGACTTTGGCTGGGCTGAAAGCAGAAGCTTTTCTGAGAATAAATATTTCTCGCTGCCTTTTGTAAAAGTCTAAACTCCTTGAAGAGATTATACCAAGTGTGCTAGATGAAGAAGAGAGAAAATTGATTCTTCTGAGAGCCACAAGAGAGGAGAAAAAGATGGCCCTGAAATTTGGAAATGGTAAGAAATGTACAGTCCCCTAGAAAGCCTCTGCCAGTCCTTCAGGGAGGTGACAGTTTTTAGGTGGTGAAAGCTATGTGCTGTGCATAACAATATTCCCTGCTATTGGAATGGGAGAGAAGATGTAACCCTGTGAGATCTGAAGGGGCCATGCAGACTACCACCACCGGCAACTCAGAAGTAATCAGTGCGGACCTACAACAAGAGGAGATAATACCACGTCTAAGTATTTCATAGAAACCAGAGAATTTGTACAGCTTTGCAGAGGAATGGGAATCTCAGTAACAACTGGGGTTAAATTGCCCTCAAAAAAGATTTAAGTTGATTTAAAGAAAATGATGTCACGTAGTTCTTGCTACCTGAGTTTGTGGGCTAAATTTCATGTTCTCTACAGAACTATAACTCATTCCTCCTGGTTCTATTCCTTAAAAAGAATAATGAATTAACCATGTAGCACTTATTTTACTTTTTAGTAGTCAATTCATGCACATGGTACAAAATTAAGACTTGTCAGGAATTTAAAATAATGTTTTCCCAGAATAAACCCATAGTTAACAAAGAGGAAATTAAATCAGAGGGAAGTTAAGTCTCTCTTTCCTGTAATGCCAGTTTGGGGATCACTAGTTGCTGAATACTTGAGTCACAATCTTGCCATCCATTATGTGAGTGTATGGTTTACTTTCTCATTATTTTCTGGATTTCTTTTTACATATACCTACATTTGGGTAGTCACTCATTCTTTTTTATACAGTCATGTTTGAGAAGGTGATTTCCAGACTGTTTTGCCTTTTGACAACATAGAGTTGCCAAACCTAGAAAGCTTGAAGTGACCTACAACTCTGTGTTGTAGTCAACAGAACGTTCTAATAGGAAGAGATTCTGTTCAAGATATATGTTTTAATAGTCACCTATTTTAGACCATTGTTACAGCCTAGTAAACATGTGAGGAACAAATCTGGAAATGTATCTAGACTAGCAGTCAACTTACTAACAGCTATAAGAGTCAGGAAAAATGGCCATCATCAAAAAGTCTACAAATGATAAATAATGGAAAGGGTGTAGAGTAAAGGGAACCCTCTTGCACTATTGGTGGGAATTTAAATTGGTACAGCCACTATGGAGAACAGTATGGAGGTTCCTTAAAAAACTAAAAATAGAGTTATCAATATGATCCAGTGATCCTAATCCTAGGCATATATCTGGAGAAAACTATAATTCAAAAGGATACATGCACCCCAGTGTTCACAGTAGCACTATTTATAACAGCCAAGACATGGAAGCAATCTAAGTTTCCATTGACAGATGAATGGGTAAAGATATATGATATATATACACAATGGAATATTACTCAGTCATAAAAAATAATGAAATAATGCTATTTGCAGCAACACAGATGGACCTAGAGATTATTATACCAAGCGAAGTAAGTCAGACAGAGAAAGACAAATATCACACAATATCACTTATATGTGGAATCTAAAAAGAAATGATACCAGTGAACTTATTTACAAAACAGAGATAAACTCACAGACATAAAAAACAAACTTATGGTTACCAAAGGGAAAGGGGTGGAGAAGGGATAAATTAGGAGTTTGGGTTTAAAATATACACACTACTATAAAAAATATATAAGCAAGGACCTACTGTGTAGCACAGGAAACCATATTCAAAACCATAATGGAAAAGAATCTATACACTACCAACTGTAAAATAGCTAGCTAATGGGAAGCAACTGCCTAACACAGGGAGGTCAACTTGATGATTGCTGATGACCTAGAGGGGTGGGATAGAGAGGGTGGGAGGGAGGCTCAAGAGGGAGGGGATATGGGGATATATGTATAAATACAGCTGATTTGTTTTGTTGTACAGCAGAAAGTAGCACAACAGTAGAAAGCTATTATACTCCAATAAAGACCAAATAAAAAAAGAATCTAAAAAGAAATACATATATATATACACATATATATGTATGTGTATATATCTGAATTACTTTGTTGTACACCTAAAACTAATACAACACTGTAAATCACTATATTTCAATAAAAAAATTTTTTAAGGGTCAGGAAATAAGCGACTCATTGGTCACCTGCAGAGAGGATGGGCAAACTAAATTCCCAGCTATCTATGTTAAGACTAATGATCATTTGTAGTGAAACTATAAATAATTCCAAAAAGGCTGAGAAGGAGTTGTCCACTTTGGGCTGTAGTTTAATGACAACTTTGACTGGGGTTGCCAAAGAGCTGAACTGATCTTAACGAAGAGGAGAGTGAGGGTGGTCCAATGCTCCCCAAAAGAGTCTAAATGGAAAAGGATGTGGAATAATGGCAGCTCCAAATCATGAGAGCCTGAAGTCCCCCATGAGGGGAAATGCTTATGGGAAACTCATATATACAGTTCACATTCCCAGACCAAGTCAGGAATTCTAGCTGCTACTCCCATTAAATGAACCCGAAGTTAGAAATAAAACAGAGATTAGGGCATGAATAAGGTTTACTTGTAATTTAAAGGTGATCTGGTCACCAAAAATGATGATTAAGCTCACAGCTTGCGTTGTGAAGGGAAAGGTTGTTATTCACCATTCCTTCAATCGTCTTAGGATCTGAGAAAAGGCAAATGCAGGAATAGGGACCCTTCTCTCAGAAACAGTGTTTGGAAAATGACTCTGGACCAAAATTATAGATGCTTCAGCAAAGTTCCCTATCACGGCTTATTCAAATGATAACTTCTGTGACATACTTATGACACTGACTTTCCGCATATACACTTGAGAAGAAAGGGAGATGTTTCCATGTTTGTTTTAGAACCCTCAGGAGGAAGGACCCATGCAGCCCCTGAACAAGCTGATTTTGACAGGCATAATGAGTTTTAAACACTGCACCAGTGGGTGAACTGGGAAATTCTGCAAAGAAATATCCTGCAGAGTTTGACATATAGGCCCTGATCATTAGTATATAAATCAGAAAAACTGAGTGCCTTAGAATATCCTCCCCAAATCTTTAAAGAGCCAAACTTTAAAAATCACACATAAAAGATATTTGTCATAAACACACACACACACACACCCTTTAATCACCTTGAGAAACCATGATCCACACATATTTAACAGGTAAGTTAGCCTCCTCGGTGAGCTTTGTGTTTGTCTTCAGCTGGGTGATTAATAATAAGCCTAAAATGGATTATTTGGTCATAATATCATTGTTAATATATAAATTACGATAGAATCCTTATACTTAAATGATATAGTGAAATTAGCACTTGGTAAATTGATTCCAGTAAGTCACAAGAATATCAATACAGGGTTGGAATCAGTTAGCTTTCTAACCTTCACTAAGATGAAAAATGTTTACACAGAATACCTAATTTAATACATGGGAAGTCTCATATAAAATAATAAGCATCAAGCGTTTCTTTAAAGGCTTTGAATATAGATAAAATAACTGATAATAAAAGCTTTTTCTAAGCCCTTGGTACACATATAAGAAAAGAAATATCACATTTATAACAGAAGTTGGATAAATTACTCTTAAGAATAAGAAAGCATTTGCTGTGAAAATTGTAGCTTCAGGAATAGAGCTAATCTTCACAAAGGTTCCTAGCTGAATTACAATCAGCTCTATCCTTAAAAAAATAATAAAGATATGTTTGGGCTGTATGGCTTTTTTGTTCAATAAATGGATTTTTAAAATCTGCATTAGAGGCGGCACTGAGGAAAAAAATAATGGATCTGGCAATAAAGAGAAATTTGTAAATTGCAGAGTAGTCATTTTTGTTCTTAGTCATATGTCATTCTATGTTTATATTTATATAATATTTAATTTAAAGAGTTAATGAAAGAAGGATTTGCAGCATTTTCCTTGAGCATTGCCAGCTCTAGCATTAATTTTTGACGTGCAAAACACTGGATAGAAATTTGAAAATTATTACTTGAGCCAAGCAGGGACAGAGGAGGAAGAATAAGAGAGCGAAAGAAACAGGCAGAAATGCAATCTAAATGTGATATTTGTGGATGATTTTGAGTCTTTTAAAAATAAAAGCTCTGAGTATAATCATGGTGTTCATCAGTTCATAGCTTATTCCACTTCTGTCTCCGAGTACACACACACACACACCCCCCCACACACACACACAAACAAGGTGCCCAACATCTGTAGTCTCTGCTTTGCTTCAAGTACACTTACTAGTATTAAATCTCCCGTTACAAAGGAAGTTGGCATTCATGATTCTGGGGCATTTGTCTTTCCCTAGAAACATAATCTTACCTTAATTTGGCATATGATATATAGTTATCAAAAATAAGCCCCTTTCAGAAAGGCTGGATATATTTAACAGGCATATTATAACTGGAGCCAATTTTACTTGTTTTTGTTTTGAAGACTTTCTTAAAAATTAAATAATTCAGATATATCTAAAAATATAAAAATAACAAATATCTATGAACCCAAAATACAACTAAAGCAATGAAATATACAGTTGAAATGCCCTGTACCCCTCTTCCAAATTATATTCCCCTCCCTCCACCTCAGAAGTAAATATCACTCTGAATTAAATGTTCATCATTTCCATGTGTATCTTTATATTGTCACTACTTATACATATTCTTAAAACTAAACAACTGGCATAATATTGGGTATATTCTTTTCCAAGAAGCTTTTTTCACTCAGCGTTATGGTTGGAAGACTTACCCATAGTGATACAAATGGTTCTAGCCTCATTTGTTTTCATTACTTTAATGCATTCCATCCTATGATGCTTCCACAACGTACTTATTCATGCTGCTGAGAATAGTTATCTATATTATTTCAAATTGTTCCTGTTGTACACAATGACCTCTGTACATTCCTGTACGTATCTCCTGTGCACATACACAATACTGTCTCTTGGATACATATCTGGAAACGCCCACCTCTAGGAATGTATGGGCTGAATGTACCAGCATTGTCAAGTTTATTAGGTAATAAGCAACCGCTCTCTCTCTAAAATGATTCTACCGATTTATAATCATAGCAGTACCTAAGTGCAAGTTTCCCTTACTGCATATCTTTGTCACCACATTAGAAGTTAAAAGTCACCCTTTTAACTTCTGGGTAAATATGGCAACGTGCTGGGTTAATAATCAGCACTTTATATGTACATCTTATATATGTAATAAACCTGGAGCTTATATGTAATAAACCTTCGTAAATGATATTTACAAAAGTTGCATATCATTTCATGTACTTACTGGCCTGTGAGATGTCATCTTCTTGTTTCTCATTTTACTTTCCCATTTCCCATTGGAATGTCTGACTCTTTCACTACTGATTCATATAAAACACTGACGAATTCTTGGTAGTAATCTTTGTCAGCTCTATGCACTACAAATATCTTCATCTAGTCTGTTCACTTGCCTTTTTTTTTCCACAGTCTTTTAGTAAACAGAAGTGTTTAACTTTGCCATAGCCCATTTTACCAACTGTGTCCTGCATGTCCTAGGCTGTGTTCCTTGTTTAATAAATTCTTCATTACTCCAAAATAAAGAGGGATCTTTCTTTGTTTTCCTCAAAAAGTCTTAAAGTTTTATTTTTATTTAGGTTTCTATTCAACAGAGAATTACTGTTGTTGTTATTGCTTATGATGAAAGATAAGAATCCTATTTTTTTCCATAAGGGTAATTTATAAAAAAAAAAAAATCCACTCTTCTCCACTGATTTGCAAAGCCTTATTTCTCATCAGCTTCAGACATGTAAACACACACAATTCTGTATCCGGGCTTTCTATTTGTCTCCATTGGTCTATTAATCTATGGCCATATCAATACTGCCTTTCCCTAATTACTATCACTTTAAAATGTCTTGATATGTCGGTAGGATGTCTCCCAAGTTCTTCTTCATAGCTGTCTCAGTTTTTTCTCTTTGTTCTTCTAAATGAATGTTAGAGCCATTCTCAAGTTCCAAGAAAATATTGGCAAGATTTTTATTGGAATATTGCATTGAATTTATGTACAAATTTGGAGATCATTTACATCTTTAGTATTTTGACTCTATTGCATGCAATATCTTTCTATTTAGTTCTTCTTTAATGACTTTCAGTAAAGTTTTACAATTTTCTCCATAGAAGTCTTCTACATCTTTTGTTAGATTTATTCCTACTGCTTTACATTTTAGTTGCTATTATAAATGGTATCCTTTTAAAATTACATTTTCAAATGTTTTTTGCTGGATCTTATATGTAATAAACCTGTTTAAATTGCTGATTATTTTTAATAAGTTAGTTGTAAATCCTCTTGGGTTGCCTATTACTCTCAAATATAGAGAATATTATATCTTCCTTATACTTGCTTACTTCCAT
This sequence comes from Hippopotamus amphibius kiboko, assembly GCF_030028045.1. Classification (NCBI taxonomy): domain Eukaryota; kingdom Metazoa; phylum Chordata; class Mammalia; order Artiodactyla; family Hippopotamidae; genus Hippopotamus; species Hippopotamus amphibius. The sequence goes on along the minus strand of NC_080187.1, from coordinate 167,590,015 downwards.
CTCTGAGCTTCCTGGACTGGCCAGTACAATGCAAAATAGGACATGTTTTTCTCATGACTGGTTTCAAAAGGAATGCTTCTAATGTTTCACCACTATGAGTGAAATTTGGTAGATTAAGGAAGTTTTCCTCTCTTCCAACTTTTCTAAAAAGTTTTATCATAAAGATATTAAATTTTGTTGACTTCTCTTTGTTTTTATTGAGATAACCCTGTGATTTTCTTTTTCACTAATCTGTTAAGATGATGAATTTCATTAATGTTTTTCCAATAGTATATCATTTTTGCATTCTTGAGATAAAACCCATATGAGCCTGACGCATTTTTTAGACCTTTTTTTATTTTGCTTGTTAATTCATTGGTTTAGGTTTTTTTTACTTCTAAATTGATCCAAAAGCCTGGCTTATAATTTTTCACTTACATCTTATCTGATTTTGTTAAACTGTTCCATTTAAGAAGTTGGGCAATCTTCTCGCTTCTTCCAGTCTCTGAAACAGTATGCACACGGCAATACTGCAGTTATCTGTTACTTGAATATTTGACTTGTCTGTAAAACTAGCCTGCTTGGTAGATGGGTAGAAGGGGCAAGGAGATAGGTAAAGTTAATTAATGGTAGATGTTTTAAATACTGTTTCAATTTATTGAGTAGTCAAAGATCTTTTCCTGCTTTCTACTTCTTGAGTCAGATTTTGACAAGTTATATTTTCCTAATAAATTGTCCCTTTCACTCAAGTTTTTAAAGTTATTGGCAGTAAGATGACTATATTTTTAATGGCCACTTTATGTGTGATTATGTCACCTTGGTGATTTATTTATTTGTGCCTTCTCCCTTTGTCAGTCTTGCTTCTTTATATTTACTTTGGATTTATTCTGTTGTTCTCTTTCTAACTTCTTAGGTTGCACACTGAGCTCATATTTTTCAACCTTTATCGGCAATAAATTTCTTTCTGAGCAATGTTTTAGTCACATCCCATAACTTTTGATATGTGTTTGTTTTTCAGTTATATTATCTAATTTCCATTATGATTTCTTCTCTGAGTTACATAGAACTGTGTTGTTTCCAAACATATAAAGGTTTCATTTCCCATAAGGTTTTTTTTTTCTTATCAGTTCTTTCATGGAGTATTTAGCACGCTAAGGGCACAGGCTTTATTCAGGAAGCTTGGTCCAAGGATCACCTCGTTCAGTCCTAAGTCCTTAACTCCTCTTTAAGTGCAGCAATCAAAACCCAATCATCTTATGACTGGCAATACCCTCAAGAGAATCTCTGCACTAGGGACAGATTATTATTTTGGTTTTCAGCTCTTTCTTTGGGCCCCTGAGGTCCTTTACTTTCCCATGAGCTAAATTATATACATGTATACTTTAAATGTTTTGAAGCAGGAAGCTTTCAGACTATCTAGTCAACCACGCTGCCAGAAACAAAAGTCTGAGGATGGGTGTTCATTACATGTTGTAGCTTGGGAAAAGTATAAGGGGAGGAATTTTTTCAATACTAGTTTTTTTGGCCTAGTAAATGCAATTCTTGGGGAAATATTAATTTATCAATGGGGTGTTTATGCAGGAGACTACATCTATTTTATTTTAGTGTAGATTACAGCTGGTCCTGATTCTCCTGGCTCTTCAGTATATGTATAGATGTGTTACATCTATAAAGCACCTTAGACTCTGGGACCTGCACATTCCTCCCTGGTGCCATAGAACATCATGTTTACATGTGAAAAGGTTATTTATTTGTGGCTATCTATCTACATAAAAGAGTTAAAATTACTTAGAAAAAATACATGTGAGGAAAAAGTAAAAATAATTGAGAAAGATTAGGAAGAGCAATACAAAAGGAATTGGATAGGAAAATAATAAATCCAAGGATAAAAGCTGGACACAATACAATGCTATATCTTGCTATACAGTTATTAGAAGTGAGCCAAATTTGCTACTGTAAAAGGAAAAAAAAAAGCAAAGATAGAAACAATATCCATCACAAGAATCAAAATGTCCCTAGGATTAAAACAGACCAGTTGTCAAGGTACTGGATCAAATACAATATTATAATAAGGCAAAGCCATATCTAGCCCTGGGTAGATTCTAACACTATTATATAAGCTGAAACATCTGCCTTGAACAAAAACAAAGAACGTTTAGCCAGCAAGTGTGGAGGGATGTAACAGAAATAATAACTGAGAGATACTATAGAATTTTCTCTGTGTTTTCCATTGAGACTAGATGAAGGCTTATCTTCTGTGGAACGTCTGGATGTGACTTTCCGCAGTAGACTCATTAGGTCATCTCTCAAAGCCCCATGTCTCTGCATGATATTAATGGACTAATTCATATCAAATATCTACTGGTCATATTGTGAAAGTATAATTAGTTTGGTTTTATGGCAAAAGTTGGTATTCAGGCTTTCATACATAGAAAATAAAAGCTATACAATAAAAATTCTATTGAATCTTTAATCATTAAGATTTGGGGATGTTATATAAAGCTTGTGTTATATTTTGATATATATAAATACGTGAAAATAAGTACTGAGTAACACACTGTACACAGATGTATAGATGATACTGAGGAATAAATTAAGTGGAACTCAGTCAGACATTATAAATTTTATTCTCTAATGGTTTGATACCTCTAAATAATGGAAATCACACTAATTAAATTAAAAATATAAAAGATTAAAAAACATTTTCAAAAAACCATAAAATATTATGTAAATCTATCTCTCTATGTAGAGATATATATTGCAAGCAAACTAGCTCTAGGGAGGCTAGAACAAAACAATAAGGTGAAATTTTGCTACTCTAGGGTGAGGTATACTTTCAAAAAGTGGCAAGTTTTCAAAAAACTTGCAAGAAAGATGAAATGGCAAAGAGGTGGTAGAAATGCATGGTATACTAAAAATTATATGTGTGAAGATGGTTATGAAAATAAACGAGTGGCATGCTGGTAACAAAACTAAAACTTACCTTAACTGAGTTGTGAATAAAATGCTTGGAAGAAAGGTTAGGGGGAAAAATGGATGGAAGGCCTTGATTTCAGAGTTAGCAAGGGTTGAATCAAGTCAGTGATACAATTATGGTAGTTCTTAACACTTTACTTCTAGGTAATAATGTTCTCTTAGAGTATTTTGAAAATATATTTTGAATGTATTTTGAAGTCTAGAAGCCAGGTGGTTGCGATAATAATCACATAATAATCAAAGCTTAATTAAAAGCAATTTCTATGACAGGGACAGAGGAGAGGAGGCGGTTAATCTGTTTAAGGTTAAACACAAAAAAACAAAGAATTTGCTTCATAGTAAGTAGTACAGATACATCCAGAAAAAGGAAGGTGAAAAATAAATAATGCTGCCAATGTTTTCACTATAGGAAACTGTGAGGTTGTTGGTACAAATGCTAATGAAGAGGAGAATTCTGGCTGGAGGAGAGATGTTAAATCTGTATTTGCCATCTCCTACTAGCTCATTATCTACTGCAGCAATGTTCACAAAACACGAACGGGTTTTAATTTTTCAACCAGGGAAAAGGATAGCAATTTTAAAAACTAAACGAAGGAATTTGCTTCCATCTTGTGGCAAACATGGAAATTACAGTATGTTTTAGTATTTTTAAGAGCCTCCAAAAGAATTTTAAACAATTTCTTTAAAGGAGTCTCACAAAGCCATCCCACTTGTTTCACAAGTAAATTATATGTTTTCTATAGCTATTAAATTTAAATTTCAACTTCATTAGTAGTGAAGTAGAGAAAATATTTAGGGAACATATACTCCAGTGTATTAATTTTTTAAATTTTAACCAAGTAAAAATGCATTTCAGTGACACCCTTCTTTGTAATCACCTTCATAATCTGGGATAGAAAAAAATAACAAGAAACTTCAGGGGCATAAGATAATGAGAGATTATGCTTCGTAAAGCTACATAATGGTACTGAAAACAATGATCTCCAGTTTTGCCTCTATATTCAATAGCTCTATGACAATGAAAATTATTTAGTGGTTGATTACCTTTCCTTCTCTGTGAATCTGTCTTATTGAGGTGAGGGTCACATGAGATGACATACACGAAATTTTGAAAGCTGTAAAGCTATTTAAAAATTGAAAGATAATTAAACTAAATATCAATAGATAAGGCAGAAGATAGCGTTGGATGTATGCAAGTGGGGAGGGGAAAGTGAAAAGAAGTGAGAAATTTTTCTCCACGTGAAGCTGAATTAGAGCTGCTCAGGATATAGATTATTTATTTCTAATAAATATCAAACACCTGTTGTGTGCAAAAAGTATTATGAAGTTAAATGTACCCCCAAACACCTTACAGTCTAATGTGAGATACAGCCAATTTTTTAAAAAATTGTAAAGAAAAAAAAAAGTGAAAAAAATGCTAATGTAAAATGTTTGCAAAGTTCAGTGAGAGATTCCAACCTAAGTATGGATCCATTACTATCTTTATTTAAAATTATAATAATAACTTTAGATTGTGGAATATGGCATAGATATTAATTTCACAAAATAAACACTGGCTGTGGCTACCTGATACTAATGGGGTAAAAGCTTATGCATTCTATAAGTCACACAAAAATTCCAAAATACCTATGTATTTCATACCATCCGTGTCTATTTTTTCTTCAGGAAAAATCATGCATTTCAGTATTTAATACAGATTAAAAGAAAATATCCACTGTATTAGGTGCATCTAAGAACCCCGAGACCCCCAGATACTGCCTCGCCCTCACCAAAGGCCCCTGGAGCGGGTCTGCTCAGCACTATGAGCTCACTGCCTCACTTCAACATGAATTAGGGGGACCAACCCCAATCTGACGGACAATTGTTATTCAACATCTGGGGGGAAATAGGCTAAGTTGTAAAAGAGACACAAAGGAGTATACTGATCTCTTAAGAAGATAATTTCTTAGAGAAAATAAATCATGTCTATATAATGTCTAATAAAACTGGTCTTTTGTGTATCCTGCACATACATGGTAACTCTTTTAAGAGAAATATAAATCCAATGCTAGTAACTTGAAGAAAAATGTTACTCTACATGTAACAAAATATTAAAATGGGCATTTTGACCAGCATGATAAAATAATAGATATCAGACACCAAAATGAGGTCTTCAATCAGGATGCAAAGATTCAAAGGGAAAAACTTGCCTCTGTGGAGCAGCAGAGCCTCTTTCCTAAAATATTTCAGGTTCTCCAGAGGAAACAGAACAAACAGGATAGGGTATACTGTATATCATACACACACACACACACACACACAAACATACACACACACACACACACACACACACACGAGAGAGAGAGAAGAAGGGCGGGAGGGATGGAGAAAAGAATTTATTACACAGAACTGGCTCATACAATTATGGGGGCTGAGAAATCCCATCACCTGCCACCTGCAAGCCGGAGGCCCAGGAAAGCCAGTGGTACAGTATCAGTTCAGGCCTGAAGCCACAGTACAAGGCCTGGTCCAAGCGCAGGAGAATACTGATGCTCAGCTCAAGTCGTCAGGCAAAGTGAACAAATTCTCTCTTCTTCCACCTTTTTGTTCTATTCGAGCCCTCAAAGGATTGGATGATGCCCACCCGAACTGGGAAGGGCGGTCTGCTGTACTCAGTCTACCAATTCAAACCCTAACCTCACCCAGAAACACCCTCACAGACACACCCAGAAATAATGTTTAGCTAGATATGTGGACACCCCATGATCCAGTCAAGTTGACATGTAAAGTGAACTATTACAAGTCTATATTTCAGAATTTAATTGTTTTAATTTTAGAGAGATAGTACACTGTATCTAACACCCTAAGTGGATATTACATACCAATATTTCTGCAGCAAAATGTATGCATATTCCCACCAAGTGGGATAAGTAAAGATTATAAATAGCCTCATGTTAGTTTGAGAGGTATTACTTTCATATAAGTATGCAAGACAGACCATATCTACATATATTTCTATATAGAGATATATAAACAGAGATATATATAATAAATATATGTAGAGAGAGAGATGTTTGTTCATTATATTTTTTTACAACTTCTTAGATTTCAGAATTATAGATAAAGATTATAAACCAGTAGTCAAAAGCCATATATACAATACTGTATCTTTCGTCTACATTGGAAAAAAAAAAAAACAATTTGAAGATGATTTCTTTGGAGAAGCAGGAGAGATAGGATACTATGTCCCAAACCAAAGTCTAATGAGAGGTGTCTACAGCAACTCTCAGGAGAGAGATATGCCCCTTTCCATAGGAAGATATGACAGACTGGTACCTAGCTCTTGTCTGGAAAATCTAGAAGGGAAGAGACAGATCATCTGGAAGAAGAGGTAGTTGCATGGAATTCAGCCTGCATTCCCAAAATTTGTCAGGACAAAGTATGCACAGGGACATGCGATTCTTCTAGGTTCTAAACAGCAAAATCACCTAGAGGTATGTATCGCTGATCTACTGTGTAACCACCCCAAATTTTGCTTAAAATAACAAAGTCTTGTTTCCTCCCAGCTTTGTGGACAGACTGCGCAGTCTCACTTTAGCCCACCTAAGCAGGCTCCCTAGGTCAGCTGGCAGCTGGGATGGGGCAGGAGAGTGTAAGATGGCTTCACTTACATCTCAGGAGCCTCAACTGGAGTGACAGAAAAATTGGAATGGCTGAGCCGGTCTCCCTCTCTCTCCAAGCTGTAGTTCATCTCAGGTTTCTTCACATGATGACAGAAGTATTCCAACAGGATGAGGCTAAAGCTCAGAAGTCACATAATGTCATTTCCAGAACATTCCATCCTATCAAAGCAAGCCACGAGGGCAACCCAGATTCATAGAACAGGGAGGTGGATTCTGCTTCATGATAAGAGGAGCTTAAAGAATTTAAGGTTGTATTTTATACCCCACAAAGGGCAAAAGGACTTCTGCTGAGAACCTGCAAGGAAATCACAAGATTTCCAAGGGCCAAAAGAAATCATAAGTCAGAGGAGAGTTCATCCACCTAAATCAGAAAAAGGGATACTGACTGTCTCCCAGAACGGCAGTGTCTTCCAAGAGCCAATCAGTGTAAACACCTGGAGAAACAACAGCCAAACCCAGACTCCAAAAACACCCCTGCTTCCCTTTCCCACCCTTTCTTCTCCTGCCTCAACAGGGTTGGGAAAGTACATAAAATAGGAAAGGAAAAGTGAAAACAAAGCCTTAGAAAGAGAGAAAAAGGAGCAAGCCCCCTTCTTAAACTTTGTATCTACAAAACACCCCAACTGGGGAGAAATTTAACTTGGAATTAGATTCAAAGTTTGATTACAACATGGTACTAGCTACTTTTAATTATAGGATAATAACTATATTTGAAATTTTAAATGACCATAATATTCTTTTTTCCAAAAAGAGAGCTGAAAATCATGGACCTGCCTGAAATTTCATTCATGAGAGGGAATAATTGCCTCTACTGGATAAATATTAAAGAGAAGATGAAAGAGAAAAATAAAGATACTTTCTGGGTGGCTGCTTTTGTTACTGATCTTGAGATTGGAGCTTCAACACGCATTTTGGTAGTGAGAGGTGTAATCCATATCCCATGAGACCTGTTAGTTCAACGTATTAATTTTTTTTGAAGAAATAGTGAAGAATGAGAGTCCTACACTGCATAATACCACAAAATATCTTGAAAATTAGCTTTATCCTTGTCCTTTCCCAGAGTTTCATATCTCACGATTCTTGCTCAAATCTCCCCTATTTTAACTCTATAAACACCGTGGCTCATTTGTCTCTCTTCCTGACACTCCTGTTCCTATAACTAGCACCCATCCATATCCACACACACCAGATTTATAAAATGGAGATTCGACAAGTGTTTATTTGGAAGGAAAAATTTATCCTGCATTCGATTTTGAAACCAAGCTCTGTAGGTACTGAAAGAAATTCATTGACTACATTAAGAAGGTTATTCCGATAGCCATGTGCAGGATGGCTTCAATAAGAAGGTTTTAAAAGATAAGAGCAGAATTCAAAGTGACCTAGAGAATAGGGATGATATTCAGTTATACGGAAATTATAGAAAATGATAATTAACTTAGCATGGAAAATCATGCTCTGCAAATGAAAAATGATAAATGATTAGTCACAGCTGAGGAGAAAAGAGTACTTTTAGAACATAATACACACGAGTAAATATAATTCAAAGAAGATGTATTTGTATTAATCAAAGTTTCAGAAATTCAGGCTTTCTCAGATCTCAATATATTGTGACAGGTTAGAAAAAGATGGTAAGACTGCAATTTGAAGATGTTATCTTTATTAACACATTATTTCAAATAATTGTCAAAATATTCTAGAAGGGCAAAAGCAAGATCCCAAAGTGTCCAACTATCAAGATCAGCCATTTACATTGATAAAACTGTCAAGCTCTTCATTTAACTTAAATTAGTTATCATACACATTCAGAACTGTTAATGTTTATAGAATGCTGTACGAATAGCTCAACATTCAGTCCCCTTAGGAAGTATTAATAAAGCATCTACCACATAATAGGATCTCTATTGGGCACTAAGAGATAGTGGTTACAAAACAGAAATTGACCATGACTTGATATTTTGTAGTTTGGGATTCTGACAAATAAACAGAAACTTACGAAGCTCCAGGACATGTACTATGATGTGGAGAAGTACAAGATGCACGGGGGCACACAGGAAGGACTCTAATCCATATTTGAGGGAAGAGTGGAAGTCAGGGAAACTTCCAGAGGAAGTTATATTTAAATAAAAACTATAAGACTCAACATTTAAAAATAGTAATGATATCAATGAAAAGCAAATAATAATTCACATCAGGTGGGTTGCATTTGCAAATATCTAAAGACTATAAGGAATGTGAAGCATCTTAAGAATTGACTGGGAGTGTTACGCAAAGGTGTCACATCACTCGACTGGCAGTTTTGAAAGATCACCCTGGTTTCAATGTTGAGGATAGAACGCAGAGAGCCAAGAGAGGAACCAGGGGTCACGGGGAGAGGCTGTTACAAAAATTAAGGTAGGAGACAATAATGACCTGGACGAGGCTCGTGACAGTGGGAAAAAGAGAGAAAGAAATGAAGGGATTTGAAGATAGTCTAGAAGCAAACAGATTGGGAAATGATTGGAAGTGGGGATAAGAGAAAGGGTAGAAAGGGTGGGGGACTCTTGGCCTGATTACTCTGTTTTCTCTGAGAAGTGGAGCAAGCACTCTGTCTCTGGGATGATGCTGAGGGTGGAGGGAGCAGGAGTGGGGAGTTTTCAGACCCAGATCTGAGGCGAGCAGGTGGGTGGAATCACCCTGGAGAATGTGGTCTAGGCCTCCGCAAGAAAACACACAAAGGTTACCAATGAACACTGATTGCCTGATCGTGTGTTGAGACCAGAATTTAGTGTGGAATCATAGTGACTAGTTCTTACCTTATATTCACCTTTTTTAACCTACAAATGTGTCCTTCTTTTTCAGCAACCCTTCCCTTAATGGCATCACCAAGTCTGCAACTAAGCCAGAAACATGGGATAATCCGGGACTCATATCTTTACTATCTCCTTCGTTTCTCAAATTTGTCTACTTCCCTGCAATTCTATGGTCTCTACTTTGCTCAAGGTCACCTTTAGCCCAAGCTGGATTCCTGTGGCAGCTTCCTCGCTGATGCTACCTGTGGCCTTGCTCTCCACTGCCACACTGTAAGGTGACTCTTTGTTGCCACCACGTGAGGCTGCCAAAGACCACCACCGCCATGCCACATGTGAACATTGTTGTTAAAGAGGTACAGAGTGAAGTAAGCCAGAAAGAGGAAAACAAATACTGTATGCTAACTCATATATACGGAATCTAAAAAAAAAAAAAAAAAAATGGTACTGATGAATCCAATGACAGGGTAAGAATAAGGATGCAGATGCAGAGAATGGACTGAAGACACGGGGTTGGGGGGTCAGGGGGCGAAGGGGAAGCTGGGACGAAGTGAGAGAGTAGCATAGACATAGATACACCCCCTCTCTTACCCACCAGCTATCCATTTTGCCATCTGCCTAAGGACAGGAAGGACCAGCACAGACGGGGCAAGAAGAGCCGGACCTAGACCCCATACTGAGTGCAAGAAAAGCAAATCCTTGCTCATTTTTGCTACCTTACTGGGGCTTTGGGCAGAGGTGACTGGAGGATGTGCTCATTATGCTGAATAGTGAGTCCACTGAGGAGCCAGGACACGATGCAGCGCAGAGGAGAGCACCAGCCTTAGCTTTTGAAGGATGATGTGCAGGCGGAGTGCGATGCCTGTTTACTAGGACCTAATTCCACCACATCAGCTCGGTCTCTGGTAACTCGTGGTGAATGTGTATAATGTATCTCCTCAAATGCTTTCTATGTGTTATACAAATTACTTTGCTCACACTCACAATAGGTGACATGGCAGCGTTGTTCTTTTCCTGTCATTTGCTTGTGCCTGCAATAGTAATATTCTCTTTAGTCTAGGGGGTTTTTTTTTTTCAGGAAAATTTTTACGACCTCTGCCCATGCCCATTCTGTGAGGACTGGTTTATTTAGCATGAGAGAATACAACCAGAAATTCACTTAACTGGACATGGGTAAACTGTAAAACATTTTGTACCACACACCATACGAACAAGAGTGAGTGTTTTGCCATGCTCTCTCCCCACTGTGGAATGTTCTCTCTTTCCAAAAACCTTCAAGGGCATGGAGAGCACCAGTGTCAAGTCAGAGTACACATTTATAAAGTTTTGCTTATTTCCACTTTGTAGATAGAAATACAGAAATTGAAGTGGTAATATTTTCTTCCCACATTTCAATGAATCATTGCATTCAAACCCTGGGATACGCAACACATCAGCCAACTTCTTTATGTGTAATTTTTTTCCCGGTAGGTAAAAGGCTTCAGCACTGCTACAGGGAGAAGTATGATCTCTAAAGTGAAAGGAAAAATAATCACGACATAATCAATGCTTGTTTTTGTTTTAACTTCCAGAACAGGCTTCTTAGAATAAAGAAGGAAGAGGAGAAGGAGGAAATGGAGGAGGAAAAAGAGCTTTTACAGCCAAAGATAATAAATTCAGAGAGACTAGAAGACCTAGATCAATCTACCCATACCTCCTTGGAGAATAGAGGTGAGTCAGCTGAGCTTATGAAGGGGGACAGAGGAAGCTGGTAGATGGGGTGTGACTTTAGTGAAAGTCAAAAGTGGAAGTGGAGGGAATGAATGTGAGAGGCACAGATGGAGAGGAATGGGGTCAGCATACAGAGACTCAAACACTTCAGGGGCCAAATCTTCAAAGCCAACACCAGTTTGCCCAGACAGAGAAGTCATGCCAGTTGTTCATCTCCTCACTCAAGAGTGTGGGCCTCTGGTCAAGAGGTGCCTACCTGAACCTTTGCTGAGCTCCACGCAGACTGCCACTGTCTTCATGTGCACTCTCTTTTGAAAGTCCAGAATATTCCAAGATTCCCAAAAGATAAAGAAGATGTCCTTAACACCCAGAAGAGTGTGAGAGTTATAGAAAACCCCAGCACAGAGCCATACTTGAGTAAACTGAACAATGGGAAATTTCATTCTACTATAGTGACCATCACCACCACAGCAACCAAAACTTTACAGAAGACTGTGTTATCAGGCACTGACCACTAAACACATTCTATACCATGCTTCATTTAAGCAGGGTCTTAATCTCCATGCTACACCGCTCTTCACATCTACACTCCACTCCCTCCCAGATAAAATAAGAGTGTAGATGTGAAGTATTAACACTGTGCCTAGTGTGTATATTGCTTGCTGATAACTATGCCTTCAATGGCACGGGAGGGCATGGAAGAAAACAGGGAACAGGTTGGTTACCTGCTGTAATACCAAAAGAGTAAAGACTGTATCTGAAACTTTTAAGGTTCAAGTGTCCAAGCTTGGAGAAGTTAATTTCATTCTTCCCCTTGATGTATGTTACTTTGTAATTCACAGACAGTTCAGTCTTCTTACTTAATGCCTGAACATGAGAAGATGGAACAAGAATCTAGAGTTTCTCTTCTTGCTCAATGGTTCTTGTTTTTTAATCTCCAGGCGAAAAGAGTAAATGACTACTGAGGGTTAATGTTCTCACCCCCATTTACTTCCTCCACCTTCAAGATCTCTTGAATCATCTCTAAACCCTTTCCCAACATTTTCCCTTTTGAGGTATTTCCCACTCCTTAGTCATCCACTGATCAAAGGTAATTTTACTCCACTTTGTACCCAAGTAGGAACCTGACAGTGACTGCTGAGTGAGGTTGAAATGAGCAATGATGAGGAATTAATACCACCACCATGCCACACATTTAAGCCATGTCCTCCAGCCCACGTCTGAATTTTGGATGGATCTCTCAACTGATTACACAGTAGGGAGGGAACGAAGCTCTTATTTACTGGTCTGCTAAAATCATACAATCTACACAACCGAAATGCTGGAAGAGCAGTGTATGCTTTAAGAATGTTTTAAAATTAAACATTTTAAAATTATATAAATAATATCGAGTAGGTGCTTTATAAAATGTGTTCGTTCAACAGTCATTTACTGAGTCCCAATCACATACAAACCACCAAGGATAAAAGGATGAGAAAAACAAACACATTCCCTATCATTATGGAGCTTGGAGTTTAGTGGGAGAGACAGATATTAATCAAATAAGCAAAAAAAAAAAAAAAAAGTGAAACTGCAATGCTGACACTCATTAAAAAAGAGTGTTAAATGGTATTTTGAGAGCACATAAGAGGGGGACTTGAGCTAGTTGGAAAGGTCAGGTCAGGCTTCCCTAGTGAAATGGAAATTTAGTTCAAATCTGAAGGAAAATCTTTCCACTTGAGGGGACTAGCATACAGTCAGTGCCCATAGTGTTAGGTCCCATCTGTATTATTTCAAAGCTCTGATCTCTCCTTTTTTGAATGAATTTACTTAAAATGAAAACAAAAGCACAGATATATAGATATAGATATAGATATAGATATAGATATAGATATAGATATAGATATAGATATAGATATATAGATTACTATGGGCTTAAGAAGCTCCTTTCCAAAGTAGCTGGCAGGGCAAAATATCTAATCCTGAAGCTAGCTAAGAAAAATCTTGCTCAAAATATCGCCATCAATAGACCAAAACTCAAATGTCAGTATGGGTCATCAATCTGGATATATAGGAGTTAGAGTATCAGGAAAGCAGAAAACAGTAGCTAGCAACAGGAATAAATAAAACATTGGAAAGATAAATTGACTAGCTTCAGCGTTTCTGAGATATATGTGTTTTTCTGAATTCCATCTATTCCTTGTGTTTGGGCACAGCCTTAAAGAACATGTTCATTAACTGCCACAGACTTATCTTGACACATAAATACTAAACTCTGGTTATTTCCTAGGATGAAACAGTTTCTGCATCTGCACATGCAGCTGTATCCAGCAAATCACTGAACCCTAAAGCAAACTGAAAAAAAGCCATGACCTCTGCAGAACAGAACCAGAATCTTTTCCCAATAAACTCATGCTTACAAAAACAACTTCTAAAATAAGTGTTACATATGCTGGAGAAGCACCATGGTTCAATTATGGTATTTGTTCCTTTAAGAGCATGTTAGTTTCCCTATTTCTGAAGGTCCTACGTAGTTGTAGACTGCAAGATTATTTTGATTATGTAATAATTTGTAAATGCAATAAAATGCTATTTTGAAAGTATTGCGCCCCCTGCCTGTTACTGCTCCCCAAAGCACCTAAATAAATTTTATCAGTGAGCATTTATTCCAATTACTATTTACCAAATGAGAAACTTAAGCTAAAAAAGAAACTTTAATAAAGCCGAATTTAAAACTGCCACGCTTCATTCCATGTAAGCATGACATTTAAATTAATAGCATCCATCTCCATTCCTTAGGACATATAATTTTTTAAACTGCAGGAGGTGTATATTTATTTTTGCCTTTCTTATTCTAATTCAGACATATCATTACTGGGAATTGTGAAATACTGTCCTTGTAGTTGTTCTACTTCATCACCGCCATGTTGAAGTGAGAAATTAACATGGATTCAGGAAAGCCCATTATATCATTAAGGAACTATCAAGAAAACAGATAGGTGATATATTACCCTTACTCCCTGAGCAAAAAATGCCCTTCACACTTTTCTTTTCCAAACAGTTCTGATTATGAAAAGGGAAACATGTAAAATGTGTCTCACCTGTGTCAAAAAAGTATCTCAGCTTCTGGGACATTTGGTAAGCTTTATAGCAAGAGAAATATTGCATATAAATGATATCACACCCTATGTTTTAGTTAGCTATGCCTAAATCCTTTGTTGATTATAGGCCATATAACTTCAGGCAGACAAAAGAAAAATAATCCCTATCATGTTGAATGCCAGTCTGTGGTGTTTATGAGTACCTCCTGCTGTGTTAAATGACTCAAACATCTGTCAGGTGTGCTACATTATAGCCACAGGAAAATCTCAGTACAGGTTGTGTGCCAGGCAAAATGCTTTGTCTAAGACCTTGTCAATCAGGCTGACGGATAAATTCAGTATTCTAATGAGTAAGATTCTAAATATATTTCTACTTTGCCAAATCTCCGGATCACATCAGGAGGCACAAAGCTCAGGCAATTGGAAGGAATAAGATCATTTTTAAAGGACAGTACTTCTCCTGACTCATACAAATGTGTGGGTTTTAAGCTATCCTGGTGAGATGGTCTCCTACCCCTTTGTAATCCTTTTTTTATATGCTGCATTTAACAGACTAATTTCCGTTTACTCAAAACAAATTAATTCCAAACAATTTGCAAAGGCTAGCATACTTCCGAAGAGCATTAGTTACTGTTAGCTTTGCATTTTGTATAGTACAATGTCTACAATCAATGGGTTTGCAGACATATTATTTAGTGAATTATATTTTTAAGCTGTGCTAACAGTAACTAAATCCGATAAAATTGTTTTGGTGGGATGGTATATATGTGTTCCATTTAGATAACTCATAAGTAACAAATGCAACCACTTTTCTCATGACCTTTTGTATTCTAATATAAAAGCTGAGTTTTTTTTAATTGACTTTGGGGAGAACATTATAGTAAACATCTCCTATGATGTATCAACTATTTGCTTAAAAATTGCATAATATTTGTATTAGACTCATAAAGGTATGTCCTATCTTTAATAACAATGTTGTAAAGGAGTTTCATATTTTGTAAAGTTGACATTCAAAGTTTACTATTTTTAAACTCTACATAATATTTAACATGACTTCTAGTAAATTCTATTCCAAACAAGGCAAAACACATCTTTAACAGGAATATAGTGAGGTGAACAAAGATAATAAAAACAATGAGCCAACAGAAATTAAAAATCAATCTCCTCTCTATTCAAAATGTTACACGACTTAATATAAGATTTGGAAAGACTCATTGAGAATATCATTCTATCCAAGAAGACAGCTATCATTTTGGTTAAATGCCCTCAAAAATTAGATAATCCATATATTTAGCCTTTAATAGTAAGCTAGCAGTTTTGAAGCCAACGATTTAGCAGTATGTTAAAAATAAAAATTGTAATAGTACTTATGGGTAGTAAATATCTAGATTATTCATTAATCACAAAAGGGATTTCTCTAGGTCATTATTTACCCATTCATTCACGTATTCATGTGCTCACAAACACTGTAGAAAGAATACTGAATAAAGGATACATAATTCCTCCTCTTATCACTTTAAAAATTCTAAGCCTCTAGCCAGATTTTACAACGCTGCTAAGTCAATTCATGGATCAAAATTAAAGTGTCCCTATCAATACATGTCAATAAACAATATTTATATCATGACAAAACAAATTTTAGTTTTCAAACCTTATTGCTGATTAAAGTTATATATTCATTGTAGAACATTTAGAAAAAAACAAGATAAAAGAATTAAAATAAAATTGACCATAATCCTACCACCCATATTTTTTTAAGCTCTTTATTGGAATATAATTGCTTTACACTGTTGTGCCAGTCTTGCTGTACAACGAAGTGAATCAGCTGTATTTATACATATATCCCCATATCCCCTCCCTCCCATGACTCCCTCCTACCCTCCCTATCCCAACCCTCTAAGTCATCACCCATCATTGAGTTGCTCTCCCTGTGTTATGCAGCAGCTTCCCACACCCACATTTATTGAAAAGATACCCCCTCCACTACACTGTAGAATCCTGTCAGTTGACATACATACATAGTCCATATCTGATCTTTGTATTCTGCACCAGTCATAGAAATACAAACAAAATATCAGTTGTGGAAATCTGAATAAAAGAATCGATTAGGCAATTCAGAAAAGAGGCTAACCAAAGAACTAACATGTGAAAAGCTGGCCAACGTCATGAGTAATGAGGAAAGTTAAAACAACTTAATATTCTCCAGAATGGCTAAATGAAAAGGAGAGAAAATTCCAAGTGCTGGAAAGGATTTGGAGAAACTGAAACTTGCTTACATTACTGGTATGAGTGTATATCAGTATAAGGACTCTGAAAATTGTTACGCAGGGTCTCCTAAAGCCTCCAACTATATATACAGCAGGTGATTCAGCAATGTATCTAATAGATATAAATATACTCAACAGAAATAAAATATATATGTTCACCAAAACTCATGTACAAGAATATATATAGCAGCTCTACTCATAATAGACCCAAACTGGAAACATCCCAAGATCTACCCAATAGAATAAATAAACAGCAGTATAAGGATATTGATAAATTGTATTCTCTTCAGCACTAATAATGAACAAACTATACCCAAAACAACGTGAACGTATTTCAAACATACTGTTGAGTGAAACAAAACAGATACAGAAGTTTGAAACGTGCAAAAGTGCTGCACAAAAGGCATGATGTTCTGCCCAGATTCTTCTTATGGAACAAAAACATCTTCCTTATGAAACAAAAACCTTAAACTGCTGGGTAAAGGGCAGCAAATCCTATTGTCCTATAGGACATTAGTAAAGATGTTCTCTTTACAGTACTGGTGTATCTGAAGGAAGGAAAAGGGACAAGCCCTCTAAACCTGAGGGAGAAGAAAAATAAATTCTGGGCTGGAAACTATAACTGGGAGAAGGAGGGGAGGATTAGTGAGAAAGCCCTCCTACCCCCAACCAGAATTCAGGGACACACTGCCCAGGATTGATGCTGAACCAGAACAGTGGACAATGTCTTTCTCTTCCTGCCCCCACCACCAAACTAGCAAGCGTCAAGGAACAGCAGTCTTCTGCCTGGAAAGGGGCAAGAGAGTAAAGAAAGTCCCTGTCTGATGTACAAGTTCAAAGGGAAGACCTAAAGCTGAGAAAAAAGCAAGTATTGAGAAATATCCTGTAGCAAACCAGCCCCCATCTTAAACACAAGGAACTGATCGAGGAATTTGCAGTCTGTGGTGTACAGAAGCTAACCATAGAAGCAAAATAAACCAAACCCACTACAAATCCTGACTAATTGACTCTACCCTTTGCACCAGGCACCTAGCCAAAAAACAAACAAACAACAACAAAAGAAAAAAAAACAGTGCACTCATTTTTAGGCAAAAAATCTTTTCCCTTCCATCTCTATTTTCCTATACAAGATGTCAGCTGTCAACAAAATATTAAAGGCATAAGAGGAAGCAAACAAAATTGCTTTCAAGAAACGAAACAGTCAACAAAACAAGACTTCCTAAGTATGAGAACTATAACATAGAAAAATTTAAATAACTATGATAAGTACGGAAAAGGCTTCAAAGCAAAAGGTAGAGAATATTCATGGTCCAGTAAGAAATTTCAGCAGAAAAAGGAAACTAAAAGAAAGATTTAAATGGACATGCTTGAAATGGAAAACATGGAAACAAATGAAGAACGCCTCTATCAGCTGACTTGATATAGCAAAGAGAACAATCAGTGAACTTGAAAACAGATCAATAGAAATAACCCAGACTGAACCACAAACAGGAAACAGCAGGAAAGGAAAAAAACAGAGTAGTGCCTACAGATCTATGAGACAATATCAATAGCCTAGCACCTACGTCATTAAAATCTTAAAAGCAGATAGAAAGCAAACTAGGAAAAGTAAATATCTGAAGAGATAATGCTGACAATTTTCCAAAACACAGATCCAAGAATCTCAATGAACTTTAGGTAGGATAAATATAAAACACATGCACACACAGACTTTTCATATTCAAACTACTCAAAAGGGAAGAAAAAGAAAATACCTTGAAAAAAGCCAAAGATTAAAGGCACATACACAAATATCACATGATATCACTTATATGTGGAATCTAAAAAAAAAAAAATTATACAAATGAGCTTATTTACAAAACAGAAACAGACTCACAGACTTAGAGAATCAATTTATGGTTACCAGGGGAAAGAGTGGGAGGAAGAGACAGACTGGGAGTTTGGGACTGACGTGTACACACTGCTCTATTTAAAATAGATAACCAACAAGGACCTACTGCACAGCACAAGGAACTCTGCTCAATAATCTGTAATAACCTAAACGGGAAAAGATTTTGAAAAAGAATAGATACATGTATATGTACAACTGAATCACTCTGTGTACACCTGAAACTGACACACATTGTTAATCAACTATATTCCAATATAAAATAAAAATGTTTTAAAAAATAATAAAATAAAGGCACATAACATTAGAGGAACAAAGATGAGAATTACAGTAAACTTCTCATCATAAACAATACAAGCCAGAAAACAATACAGTGATATCTTTAGCATGATGAAAAAAAAAAACTGTTAACTAAGAATTCTATACTTTGAAAATATTTTTGAAAAATAAAAGGGAAATAAGGACATTATCAGAGAAAGAAAGATTTAGAGAATTCATTGCCAGCTGATTTGTACTGTTAACAAAACTTAAAGGAAATATTCCATGCAGAAGAAATATGATACCAGAAAGAAAACTGTATCTACATCAAAAAATAAAGAACACTGGAAATATCATAAATGAAGGTAAATCTAAAATTTTTTTTCTTATTTTCAATTGTTCTAAAAGATAAATTACTAACCAAAACAAAAATAGGGGCATTGTATTGTACATCTGTAGCATATGTACAACTACAAGTTTTCTACAGCAATAGCACAGAGAAGGAAAGGAAGAAATTTAGAGTATTATTCTCTTTTGTGGTCCGTATACTACATGTGAAGTGGTTTAATATTACTTGAAGATAGATTCACATTCGTGAAAGATATATATTGTAAATTCTAAAGCAATCTCTGGGAAAAATGCAAAAGACATATGAATACTGAGCAAATAACAGAGTAAAAATGGAATCATAAAAAATATTTGATTCAAAAGAAGTCAGAAAACGGGAAAAAAACAAATATCCAATGAAACTAATAGAAAATGTTAAAAGGGTGGTGGATTTTAATCCAATCACATCAAAGTACATTAAAGTAAAAGTATGGATAAAGATATATCATGCAAACATTAATCAAAATAAGAGTGGTTATATTTATATATCATAAAGTCAAATACCCAAAAAGAAGTAATAATCCTAAATATTTGTGGACCTAACAACAGAGCTTCACAATATAAGGCACAACTGATAAAACTGAAAGAAGAAATAGAAAAATCCACAGTTACAGTTGGAGACTTCAATATTTCCCTCTCAGTAATTAATAGAACAAGTAGGTAGAAATTCAGTAACTACACAGAAGATATGAATAATGTTTTTAATCAACTTATTTTCCACTTATAAAACACTCCACTAAATAACAGCAGAATATATACTCTTTTCAAATACATATGAAATACTTTCAGAGACAAACTATATTCTAGGCCAAAAACCAAACCTTAACAAAATTTAAAAATTGATTTACATAAAGTGAGACCTCTAATAATAATGGATTAAGATTATAAATCAATAGTAAAAAATTATCTGGAAAATCCCCCAAATTTTTGGAAATTAATATACTTCTAATGGGTCATGAGAACCAAAGGGGACATAACAGAGAAGTTAAAAATATTTTCGAGTGAAAATGAAAGCGTAACATTGAACTTCGGGAGATTCAGGAAGCTAAAGCAGTGCTTGGAGGGAAATCTGTACATTAAATGCTTGTATTATATGATAGAAAATATCTTAAGTCAATATTCTAAAATTTCTACATTAAGAAACCCAAAAATAAAAGAAAAAAATCCCAAGCAAGTAGAAGGAAGAAAATAAAAATAAAAGCAGAAATCAATGAAATTGAGAACAACAACAACAAAAATAAAGAAAGTAAATAAAACCAAGCGTGTGTTCCTTGGGGGAAAAGTCAATAAAATTGATAAGCTTCTAGTCAGGCAAACCAAGAAAAAGGAGAAAATCAGCAAATTACAAACATCAGAAATCAAAGAGACACTATCATGACAGGTTAATAAGAAAATACTATAAACATCTCTACACCCATAAATTCAACTACTTAGATGAAATAGTAAAACTCTTTGAAAGACTCAAACTCCCATTGCTCACTGAAGAAGCAATAAACTACTTCTACATTTATTAAAGAAATTGAATTTATACCTAAAAACTCTCCAATAAAGCAATCTGCAAGCCCAGATGGTTTCACTGGTGAATTTTCATCAACAGATCAAAACAAAACCTTGTTTTATATGTGTTCCTGTTTTAAAACACTTTATTTAGTATATTGTTGATCCATTCACACAGACTTCACAGCCAACAGCACTATAACTCATGCCTGAACAAAGCTTATCTCACACACGTATTTTTTTTCTGTACCTCATAACACTTAGGAACACTAGACAGCACTTTAGCAGTATGCTTGGGGGCCATTTTAAGCAGTAAAATTATCAATGAAGAGCACAAAAAAAGTGAAGAACGTGGCAATAAATAGATCATGAAAATGATGCTTGTTTACAGTATGAGAGCTGAAACAAGAAGGTAAAGCATCACCTTGTTTGACCATGGCTGGGACCATGCACACTGGGTGACAAATTTCTGCTGCTCTGTGCATGTCTGCAAATGCTGTAAAAGCACCACAAATGTTGATTTTGGGGTTAGAGATAAATTTTAACAAGCAGGCAAATTCACACAGAATCTACAAATAATGAGGATTGACTGCATCCCACCATATCAACAGAATAAGAAGAAAAACCCTATAATTATCTCAGAAGACACAGAAAAGGCCTTTGACAACTTCAACACCCCTTCACGATAACTCTCAGCAAACTGGTAATAGAAGGGAACATCAAGCTGATAAAGGGCACCCACCAAAAAAAACCAAACAAACAAAACTACAGCTAAAATTATACTTAATGGTAAAAGACTAAATGCTTCCTTTCTATATGATTGAGAACAAGGCAGGGATTTCTGCTCTCACCACTCCTAGCCAACACCTCACTGGTTGTCCTACTCAATGCAATAAAGTAAGACAAAAAGAAAAAGACACAGATTAAAAGAAAGAAAGAAAACTCTCCCTATTCTCAGGGCGAGACTGTCTCCCTGGAAAATTCCAAAGGAATCTTAAAAAAAAAAAAAAGGAACCGGCACTAAAAAGCAAGTTTACCAAGACTGCGAAACACAGAGACAATATGAAAATATCAATATTGTTCTATATAACAGCAATGAACATTTGGAAAAGGAAATAAAAATTATAACTTACAATAGCACCAAATACCTTATACCACAGGTATAAATCTTACAAAATATATGCAAGATCTTTATATATAAAATTACAAAATACATTTAAAAAAATTAAATAAGACCTAAATTATTGGAACAATATATACCATATTCCTGGATTGAAAAACTCAATATTGTTAAGATGTCCATGCTTCCCAAACTCATGTACAATGTAATTCCAATCAAAACTGCAACAGTTTTTATGTATTTATTTCTTTTAGAACTTGACAAGTTGTTTCTAAAATATGTATGTTCAGGCAAAGGAACTAGAATAGCCAAAACAATTCCGAAAAAGAAAAATTTGGATGACTTACACAACCTGATTTCCATACTTACCACAAAGTAGATGTGTGGTATGTGGTTTTCAAAAAAAAAAAAATATAGACTACATGACTATACATCAAGCACAATAAAAAGTCCAGTAATAGGTCTGTACATATATAGTTAATTTACATAAAGATGCAAAGTCAATTCAGTGTAGAAATGGTTTTCTTTTCAACATGTTTCCAGCATATACAAAAGACTGAATTTCTCTTCATACCTCACATTAAACACCAAAAAAAAAAATTACCCAAACTGGGTCACAGACCAAATAAAAAACCTAAAACTATACATTATACTGCTTCATTGAACCAGTCAGATAATTTATATCCTTACTAATTTTTTGTTGTGAAATTGTTCTCTTGATACCTGAGAGAGATGTGTGAAAATCACCAATAATGTCTATTTGTCTATTTGCACGTTCAGACTGTCAGTTTTTGCTTTATGTGTTTTAAAGCTCTGTTATTAGGTACATTTACATTTATAAACTATTATAGTTCCTTAATGTATTTACCCAATTATCCCTAGGAAATGTCCCTCTTTGTCTCTTGTAACACTTCTTGTCATGAAGTATTCCGTTTACATTAACATAGCCACTCCAGCTTTCCTAGTCTTATTGTTTGCATAGTATACACTTTT
The DNA here is from genome assembly GCF_030028045.1 of Hippopotamus amphibius kiboko. NCBI lineage: Eukaryota > Metazoa > Chordata > Mammalia > Artiodactyla > Hippopotamidae > Hippopotamus > Hippopotamus amphibius. Next base: position 167,567,412 of record NC_080187.1, on the reverse strand, counting down.
TCCTACCTCTTATATTCACCGTTTGTGTCTTTGTGTCTAACTGTATCTCTTGTAGGCAGCATTCAGCTGCTCCTGGTTCTTGTCTTTTACCACCTCTGAAAAACTGTCTCTTGATTGGAATGTTCTGCCCATTTTACCTGATGGTATTATTGAGATGGCTGTATTTAGTTCTGCCATTTTGCCGTTTATTTTCTAGTAGTTATCTATATTTTTTGTCATTTTTTTCCTGCATGACTTTTTGTTACTCAAACTTATTTTTAGTATTCTATTTTAATTCCTGTCTTGGTTTCTTAGCTTTATCTCTTTATTTCATTTTAGTCTTTGCCAGAAATTACAATATCCATCTTTAATGTATCACAATCTTCTTAGAGTTTATGTTTAATTATTTAAGATAAAATACTAGAAACTTGTAGCAGTATACCTATAGTTAGCTCTATCCCCTGTGTTATTGTTACCATACATATCACATCAGTTCAGTGTCTTAACTTTGGCTCTGAGCCACCATATGTCTTTTAAAGAATTTAAGATAGAAAAAGAAAAATGTTATTGTTTTTATATTTATAATCTATGTATCACTTCCTGCATACTTTATTTCTTCTCATAGATCTAAGTTACCATCTGTGTCCTTTCCCTTCAGCCTAAAGAACTTCCTTTGGAAATTTTAGAGCAGGTATAATAGGTTCACTGGATATGTGATTCTTAGTGGACAATTTCAATAATTTGAACATGTCATTCCAATGTTTTCTAGACTCTTGTTTCTGATGAGAAATCTACTGTCAATTGTACTGTTATTCCCTTGCATGTAATTTGTTACTCTTTTCTGTCTGCTTTCAAGATTTTTCTTGATCATTGACTTCTCTCTCCCTCCTCCCCTTCTGGAACATAAATTGCACATATACTGGACTGCTGGATATTGTCCCACAGCTAAGTCTCTGCTCAGTTTTTTAAAAAATAAACTTCCCTCTGTTATTTATGTTAATTTTTACTGATCTAATTTCAAGTTTACTATTTTCCCCCTACTCCCAAATATTGTTGAGTCTATATGTCAATTTTTCCTTTTATTGTAATTTTCAGCTCTAGAATATCTTCTTTTAATTATTTCAGTTTCTCTGTTGACTTTTCCCCAATTCTTCACTCAGATGATCAATTTTTCCTCATTATTTACTCATATGTGCCTTTTAATTTTTGAGTCACATTTATAGTAGCAGTTTTGAATTTGTTATCTGCTAAATACAGCTTATGGACCCAGTCAAAGTCGATTTCTATTGATTGCTTTTTCCACCCATGCATAGGTCATCCTTTCCTGCTTCTTGGCAGGTCTAATGATTTTTAGTTGAAAACTGAGACAGTGTAGATGTTGTAAGCTGTCCGGTTCTTCTGAGGACTGCTTTTTATTATTGTTTTTGCCATTGTTTTCTTTTTCTTACTGTGTTTTGTCGCTGCTGTTATCAACAGGCAATTACCTACTCCAGACTCAAAGTGCAAACTATGTCTACCCTGAATTTTACAAATCTCTGCTTAATTTTTACAACTTCCCAGTGCTACATTTCTTAGCCTGGAACCCTGAGCGTGTCCCCTGCATCTGCACAGCTCAGCAGGCAGCCAAGTATCTGAGCAGAGTATATACACAGATTTGGGGGCTTGCCCCCTCTAGGACCACATTGCTTTAGGGAATTCTCCCCTTAAGTTTTAACTGCTTTTCCAGCTTCAATTTCTGTCCTCTGATGCCTCAAGTCCTTAAGGCTTCAGCTGTCTACCACCACACTGTGCAGAGTTCTGGAAATATATTCAGTTAAAATAGCAGCAAACTCACAAATCTCATCCAGTGGAGTGCTATCTTTCAAGGCTAATTTCCTCCCTGATCTCTACCTGTTTGGGCATAGTTCCATTAGGTTCTTCCCTGAAGACATATAAGTTAGCTGTCAGTCAGAGATTTAAGCAATTTCTTCTCAATTTTGGGTCTTTTGCATTTTGTAGGTCTCTCATAGATTTCCCTTTTAAATTTCCAGAAATCCTTCCAGCCCTAAGCTCCTTTTGTTTTGCTGTGTTTGTTTTGTTTTTGTCATCTCCACTTATAAGCCAGTAGTTTTCTGCTGCCATAAACAGCAGTTGAGGAGAACATACAGGGAAAATAGCTACCAACTCTCAATTTTTACCCTGTACAGTTAGTTTTCCAAAAGTAAAACCTCCTCCAGGTTCTATCTAATTTAGATGCTTTCCAGTGCCTTTACATTTTTTCATATTTTATTCACATTTTACAATTGCTACCTCCAAAGAGTTTTCATTAATATTTAATTCTATTGCTAATACTCTTAATTCAATTTAAACAGTAAGCTTTTAAAAATAGTTGTCATTGTTTTAGTTACCGTTATAGAAACAAAACATGTTTATTGTAGTAAATTCAGAAGATGTAGGTGTGCAAAGAGATAAAAAAGAAAATTACTTGTAACTATCTTCCAGGTAACTACTGATAATATTTTGCAATGCAATTATCATTTCTGTAATGGGATTATTGCATAGGATAACTATTTCTCAACCATTTACATTCCTGAAAGGTGTGCAAAAGTTATTTATAAGAATGACTTTCATGTTATAGCAAACATAGAGATATTTAAAAAACAATAAGAAAATATTATAAGAAATTTTATGCCAAAAATAGTGACAGCCTAAACAAAATGGCTGAATACTTTGAAAGAAATATTAATATATTACCAAACTCTCCAAAATCCAGGGAGAAGAGAGATAATCAGTTTTAGACATTTAGGCAATTGGATATGTGTCTGGAAGTTTATGGGACAAATCAGGGCTGCATTTATAGATTTCTGAGTTATCAGTAGCTAGATAATACTGGATAAAGAGACCAAATCTTGTCGGCCTTTGTTGGACATGTGAAATAATTTTGTCTTTATTCTGAGAGCAGTGGAAGCCACTGACAGATTTTATACAAGAAGATAACACTATAAGATTTGTCATTTGAAAAGTTCAGTAACTGCACTGCAAAAAACTGACTGGAGGAGAGAGAAAAGATATGTAAGAAAATGAATTTAATGGCTATTTCAGTAGTTCAGATGAAAATGATGGTAATGTGGACTACAGTGATTTTGGTGAAAGTAGTAGGAAGATTTATAAGATATTGAGGAAGTAAAATCAAAAGGCTTTGTTGATGGGTTTGATGTTCAAGATTAAAAAAAAAAAAAAAAAAACTGTTTCTTCTGGCCTGAGTAACATAGAATACCATTCACTGAACTAAGGAACTTGCACACCACACATTAATTTCTCATTCATATCTCCTTGGAAAGTACGTGATCCTCAAGAGAAATATTCCTTTTTGTTTTAAAACTCTTGATTTCAAAATCAACATGAATATTCTATTTAGATACATGAGACAAAGGCACTCCAGTTGTCTAGTAACAACATAATACCATTCAAATCATGATTATAAAAAATCATACTAGTATTGTCACAACTGTCTCACCTCAAATTTTCCCACCCTAATTGGTCAGCATAATTTCAGCTCCAGGTAAACAACTCAGCAAATCTCTGAGTCTTATTCTTTCCACAAATTTCAAACTCTTCCAGCTTCTCCTATCACTAAGTGAACACTTTCCTCTAGATCACCTTTATTGCTCTTCCCACAGCCCACCCACCTTAACAGCATTCATGTGTTATTAAATGAAATATTATGCAAAATAATGATGTTACAAGAAGAGAAAATTTTAAAAATGTCTTTCTAGCATATAAATAATCATAACAAACTCAGGGCATAAATAATACTTAGCATAAAGACCCTGGGTAAATTTCTTTTAAAATATTGCTAACATTTTGTGACTGTTGCTTTGCATTATATTGACTTTTGTGAAAGTATCTAATTTTTTTCATTGTTTAAAAAAAAGTCATTCATTACGATAGGAATCATATAAGCAAAAACCTGCCAAGTGCCAAATGCTGTTAGTTAAAATAGAAATTTTAAAATGAGAAGGCTACAAAAATACCTATTCCTCAAGATTAAAGATAACCATTTAGCAAAAATTAATCTATAATACTCAAGCAACAATGAAGTTACCCAAATATGAACTTTGGACTACATACCAGTTATCACTCATATTTTATTCTGTGATATATCTCACACCTATGCATTTTTAGTGCAAATGTAAAAGACACATTATCCATTACTTAAAAAATTGTTTAAGCCATTACATGCAAAATACTAAGTGAGGAGCCTTAGAAGATACAAAGTTGAATGAAGTCCACCCTAGCTTCTAAGAACTTTAGAAGAAATAAAGTATGCACCAAAATAACTCTGTACAGTGATTTCAGACTGCACTTAGCTGATATTCCATATTTTATTCATTCATTCAACAGTTACTTTTTCAGCTCATTCTATATTACAGTACCTGCCACAGCATATCTGTTGAATCAGTTGAGCTTGACTTCCATGATCTCTTCACTTGAGAGATTTAGAGGTCTCTGGGAAACAATTTATACTATAAGAAGAGGGAGAATATTCAAAAAGCTCTGCCAATGTACACACAGAGAATAAAGGGACTAAAGTCCAATTCTTAAGTAGAGAATGTAAAAGAAGAAAAAAAGGAGACAGAGAAAGGAAGGGAGGGAGGGAGGCAGGAACGGAGGGAGGAAGGGCAGGTTTAGAGAGACAGAGATATTTAAAATAAATCATAAAATGTCCAGATCAAGATGGCAGAGTAGGAAGGTCCTGAGGTTACCTCCCACATACTTGCCAAAACTACAACTACATATAGAACAACTACCTTTGAGAACAAACTGAAGACTCGCAGAATAGATCTTCTACAACTAAAAATATAAATAAAAGACCACATTGAAATGGGTAAGAGGGGCAGAGACGCAGGCTGCTCAGAACCCATACCCTCAGTGCACTGACTTACAATCAGAAAGGATATCACAACTGCAGAAGTCCTCTCTGAGGAACGAGGGGTCCAAGCCCCACATGAGGCTCCAAGCTCAGGGGATCTTCACTGGGAAGACAAGCCAATGTCTGGGTTTGGAAACCAATGGGGCTTGTGTCTGGGACAGCTGGAGGGCTGTGCAAAACCAAGACTGCACTCTTGAAGGGATCATGCATAAACTCACTGACTTTAAGTCCCAGTGCACAGGCAGCACGTTGGTTCACACAAGGAGATTCATTAACTAATCTTAGGGCACATGCTAGAGAGGCAGAGATCTGGTGGAACTTTCTCCAGGGACCAAAGGGCTGAAGAGTTCCTCTTTGCTTTTACTCTTCTTCCATCTAGCTAACACCATGTGCCTTGCCCTGGCATTCCCCTGAGGACCAGCCCCACCCAACCTATCCAATGGTAGACATCAATAGATAGATCATCTAGACAGAAAATCAAAAAGGATGCATTAGCCTTCAATGACATATTACAACAAATTAACAATAAACATACACAGAGCATTCCATCCCCAAACAGCAGAATACACATTCTTTTCAAGTGAACATGTAACACTCCCCCAGGGTAGATCATATGCTAGGCACAAAGCAAGTCTCCACAAATTTAAGTAAAGTGAAATCATATCCAGCATTTTTTCTGACACCAAAGAAATCCAAAGGATCATAAGAGATTACAATAAACAATTATATGCCCAAAAAATGGGACAACCTAGAAAAATGGATAAATTTCTAGAAACATAAAATCTTCCAAGAATGAATTAGGAAGAAATAGAAAATCTTGACAGATTAATCTCTAGTAGTGAAAGTGATTCAGTAATTTAAACTCTCTGAACAAAAGTTCACGACAAGATGACTACACATGTGAATTCTACCATATATGTAAGGAAGTGTTAATAACTATCTTTCTAAAAAATATTGAACAGGAAGGAATGCTTCCAAAATCATTGTACAGGGACAATATTACCCTGATACCAAAATCAGATAAAGATACCACAAAAAAAGAAAAAGAAAAAAAGAAAAATATAGGCCGGCATCTTTATGGACATAGATGAAAAACCTTAACAAGATATTAGCAAACTTAATTCAACAATACATTAAAAGGATCATACACCATGATCAACTTGGATTTATTCCAGCAATGAAAGGATGGGTCAACATCTTCAGATCAACATAATCTGCACCACGTTAACAAAACAAAGGATATATAGCCCATAATCCTATCAACAGATACAGAAAAAGCATTTGATGAAATTCAACATCCATTTATGATAAAAACTCTCAACAAAGCAGGTAAAGAGGGAACATACATCAACACAATAAAAGGCATATATGACAAACCCACAGCTTACATCACTCAATGATGAAAAGCTGAAAGCTTTGCCTCTAACATCAGGAACAAGACAAGGATGTCCACTTTCACCACCTGTATTCAACATAGCATTGGAAGGCCTAGCCACAGCAATCAGATAAGAAAAGAGATAAAAGTCATTAAAATTGGAAAGGAAGAAATGAAACTGTCACAATATGCAAATAACTATTTTATATATAAAAAACCATAAAAACATTACAAAACACTATTTGAACTAATTAACAAATTCAGTAAAGTTCCAGGCTACAAAATTAATACACAAAATTTTGTTGCATTTCTTTCTCTACACTAATAAACTATCAGAAAGAGAAACTGACAATCCCATTTATAATTGCATCAAAAGGAATAAAATAAATAGTAATAAATTTCACCAAGGAGGCAAAGACCCATATACTGAAAAATATGACATTGATGAAAGAAACTGAAGAAGACACAAATAAATGGAAAGATATTCCATGCTTATGGATTGGAAGAATTAATATTGTTAAAATGTCCATACTACCCAAAGCAATCCACATATTCAATGCAATCCCTATCAAAATTCCAGTGGCATTTTTCACAGAAATAGAACAAACAATTCTAAAATTTGTATGGAGTCACAAAAGACTATGAATAGACAAAGCCTTCTTGAGAAAGAACAAAGCTGGAGGCAACACACTTCATAATTTCAAACTATATTACAAAGCTATAGAAGTAGTGTGTTTTGGCATAAAAACAGACATATAAATCAATGGAACCTAATAGAGAGTCCAGAAATAAACCCAGGCTTATATGGTCAATTAACTTATGATAAAGGAGCCAAGAATATACAATGGGAAAAAGACAATTTCTTCAATAAATAGTGTGGGAAAAACCAGAGAGCCACATGCAAAAGACTAAAACAGGACACTATTTTACATCACATACAAAAATTAACTTAAAATGATTAAACACTTGAATGTAAGACCAAAACTCATGAAACCTCTAAAGAAAACATGGGCAGTTATCTCCTTGATGTTGGTATGGGCAACAATTTTTTTTTGAGTCTGACACCAAAGCTAAGGCAACAAAAGAAAAAATAAACAAGTGGGACTACATAAAACTAAGAAGATTCTGCATAGCAAAGGAATCTATCAACAAAATGAACAGACAACCTACCAAAGTGGAGAAAATATTTCCAAATCATACTTCTTACAAGGGGTCAACACCCAAAATATATAAAGAAACTCATGTAACTCAACATAAAAAAGTAAAAATAAAAAAGAGGCAGAGTACCTAAATAGATATTTTTCCAAGGAAGACATATAGATGGCCAACAGATACATGAAAAGATGCTCAACATCACTAATCATCAGGGACATGCAAATCAAAATGAGTTATTACCTCACACCCATCAGAATGGCTGTTATCAAAAAGACAAATGTTGGCAAGGATGTGGAGAAAACGGAATCCTTGTGTACTGCTGGTGGGAATTTAAATTGGCCCCCCCACTATGGAAAACAATATGAAGCTTCCTTAAAAACTTAAAAATAGAACTACCATACAATCCAGGATTCCACTTCTGGATATTTATCTGATGAAAACAAAAACATTATTTTGAAAAGATATATGTACCCCTATGTTGATTGCAGCATTAATTACAATAGCCAAGATATGGAAACAACCTAAGTGACCATCAATAGATGAATAAAGAAGATATGGTATATAAATACCATGAAATATTACTCAGTCATAAAAAAGAATTAAATCCTGCCATTTGAGACAACATGGATGGATCTAGAGATACCATGCTAAATGAAATAAGTCAGACAGAAAAAGACACATACCACATGATTATATTTTTGTATGGAATCTTAATAACAAAACAAATGAACAAATAAAACAAAACAGAAACAGACTCTTAGATACAGAGAAACTGGTGATCCCCAGTTTGGGGGCAGGGTGAAACAGGTGAAGGGGATTAAGAGGCACAAACTTTCAGTTATAAATGTCAGAGGGATGTAAAATAGCATAGAGAATATAGGCAATAATATTGCTTCTCTGTAAGGTGACAGATGGTTACTAGACTTATCATGGTGATCAATTTGTAAAGTATATAAATATAAAATCACTATGTTATACACCTAAAACTAATATTGTGTCAACTATACTTTAATTAAAAATAATTTTAGAATAAAAACACAGGTTGTGTCTCTGTAGATATCAAAATTAATTATTTAATTAAATCATGAAAAATAAAGTAGACATAGGTCATTAGAGATTAAAAGAAACGACAGTCCAGGCAGAAGCCAAAACAGTAATCCAAAACCCTGGAGCTAAAGAATACATTGTGTATACAGAGAAGAACCAGCAATGCAGTGAATTCATGAAAGGATACTTGAGAGAAGAAAGAAGTAACAGTGTAAATGCAGGTTATGGTTAAGGTCAATGAAAGGTGAATATAGGGCCCTGAATGGCAAGTCATAGGGTGTGGACTTTATTCTCTCAGTGTGGAGAAGCTGCACTCCATTTCTGTGCATGAAAATGAAAATCACATCTGAGCCTTAGAAAAACTAATCTTAACACAGCAGTCCAGATGGATGAGGATAGAACTAGAGGCAAAAAAAGTACAATAGAAAATTAGATCATATCCTCCTTGAATTTTCTAAAAACAAAACCTGATAGCAAGGGATTGTTTCTTCCAGTTGATTCCATCTGATTTGAAAGAACATAAGTTTGTATAACCCACTCCAAATGAGCAGAAAAAGATTAAAGACAAAATGCTATATAGCCTAGGACTGTGATTTTCTTGGATTATAAATCAAAAATTGATTCCTTCTTATTCTTAAAGGGCTTTAGGCACCAACTCTAGAATAGTAAAACCAAAGGGTAAAAATAGCTTTTAGTGCAGAAGACAGAAACACAAAGAGAAAGAAAAAGCCAATTGCAGTAGACAGCTGTAATATGAGAAAGGTGTGTTTCTTAGGAAAAGCAAAAAAAGCAAGTAGGAGATGAGAAAGCACAGTATGGTGTAATATCTAGAAGTATATTCTGCAGGAAATAGCCCACAATAAACTTCACAGCACATAGGATGTACATAATATGAAAAGAGAGTTCAGGGAAAAAGTAAAACTCAGTTATAAGAATTTATACAATGGGAAGTACATCCCTAGAAATTGATTATCTAAATCCCAAACAAATAGGAAGATTACTCATGCTATTCGTTTTTGTTTGGAATTTCAATTATATTTTTTTTATTTTCTAAGAATCATTAATTGCTATTAAAAGGAGAAATGCTTGAATCTGGCTTTGTTCCACCAAATATCTTTTCACCTGAATTGGTCCTCAGGTAAGACTGGACATACATGATTGAGTCTCTAGCCTTTAGAGAGAAGAAGATGAGAAAAGGGTAACTACCTGACTGGCATTCTGAGAAAGTATGGCAACATGAAATGCACATGTTATATGTTGGTCTCTTCATATACATTTCTAACTTTCATATATGAAAAGGATAGACATTATTCTGTTCCTTCCTCACTCAACATATGCCTGGACAAACTTAAGAGAAGAGAAATTATATCAAACCTTTTTTTTCCAACTACAATTGTATGAAAGTAGAAATTAGCTATATAAAGAGAAACAGGAGGGAGTTCCCTGGTGGCGCAGTGCAGGGGACATGGGTTTGATCCCTGGTCTGGGAAGATCCCATGTGCCACGGAGTGGCTAGGCCCATGGGCCACAACTACTGAGCCTGCGCTCTAGAGCCTGTGCTCCACAACTACTGAGCCTGTGCACCACAACTACTGAAGCTTGTGCACCTGGACCCCATGCTCCACAGCGGGAGAGGCAACTGCAATGAGAAGCCTGCACACCACAACAAAAAGTAGCCCCACTTGCCGCAACTGGAGAAAGCCTGAGCACAGCAACGAAGACCCAACACAGCCAAAAATAAATAAATGAATAAATAAAATTTTTAAAAATTTTAAAAAGAAAAAGAGGAAAGCAAACAAACAAACAAATAAACATGCAAAGACTAAACAAAATGCTACTAAAAAACCAATGGGTCAATGATGAAATCAAAGAGCAAATCAAAAAATACCTCAAGAGAAATTAAAATGGAAATACAACTTTCCAAAATACATGGGATAGCGCAAAAGCAGTTCAAGAGAAGTTCACAGCAATACAGACCTTCCTCAAGAAACAAGAAAAATCTCAAATAAACAACCTAACACCTGAAAGAATTAGAAAAAGAAGAAACAAAGCCCAAAGTCAGCATAAGGAAGGAAATAATAAAGATCAGAGATAAAATAAACAAAACAGAGATCAAAAAAACCAACAGAAAATGTCAATGAATCCAAGAGCTGATTTTTTGAAAAGATAAGCAAAATTAATATACCTTTAGCCAGGCTCACCAAGAAGAAATGACAGAGTTACCCAAATAAACAAAATAATAAATAAAAGAGGAGAAATAACAATTGACAGCAAAAAAATAAAAAGTTAAGAGAATACTGTGAACAGTTATATGCCAACAAACTGAACAACCTAGAAGAAATGGACATATTTCTAGAAACATACAGCCTGTCAAGACTGAGTCAAGAAGAAACAGGCAATTTGAACAGACCAATCACTAGAAGGAAAATTGAATTTGTAATTAAAAAAAAAAAAGCCAGCAAACAAAAGTACAGGACAAGATGACTTCACTGGGGAAGTCTACCAAACACTTAGAGAAAAACTAATACCTATTCTTCTCAAACTATTCCAAAAAATTGAAGAGGAGGCAACACTCCTAAATTCATTCTACAAGGCCACCATTACCTTGATACCAAAACCAGACAAAGACACTACAAAAAAAGAAAGTTACAGGGCAATATCTTTCATGAATATTGATGTAAAAATCCTCAACAAAATATTAGCAAATCAAATCCAACAATACATAAAAAAAGATAATACACGATGATCAAGTTGGATTTATTCCAAGGCCTCAAGTATGGTTGAACATTCATAAATCAATCAATATGTTATACCATACTGCTAAAAGGATAAAAATCACATGATCATCTCAATAGATACAGAAAAAGCATTTGACAAAATTCAACATACATTCATGATTAAAAACTCTCATCAAAGCAGGTATAGAGGGAACATATCTCAACACAATAAAGGCTATTAATAAACACAGCCAACATTATACTGAATGGTGAAAAGCTGAAAGCCTTTCTGCTAAATTCTGGAACACAAGGATGCTCACTCCCACCACTTCTGCTTAACATAGTATTGCAAGTTCTAGCCACAGCAATCAGACAAGAAAAAGAAATAAAAGGCACCCAAATTGAAAGGGAAAAGGTAAAACTGTCACTATTTGCAGGTGGCATGATACTTTACATAGAGAATCCTAAAACCTCTACCCCAAAAGTATTCAAACTAATAAATGAATTCAAAAAAGTGTATGGATACAAGATTAATATACAGAAATATGTTGCATGGCTATGCACTAATGATGAAATATCAGAAATGGAAAGTAAAAAAAAAAAAAATCCCATTTAAAATCACATAAAAAATTACCTAGTAATAAATCTAACCAAGGAGGTGAAAGACCTATACTCTGAAAACTATAAAACACTGATAAAGGACACTGAAGATGATTCAAAGAAATGGAAAGATATCCTGGGCTCTTGCATCAGAAAAATTAACATTGTTAAAATGGCCATACTATCAAAAGCAATCTGCAGATTTAATGCAATCCCTATCAAACTACCCATGACATTTTTCAGAGAACTAGAACAAGTAATCCTAGAATTCATCTGGAAACACAAAAGACCCTTAATTGCATAAACAGTCTTGAAAAAAAAAGAACAAAGTTTTAGGTATAACCCTCCCAGAATCCAGACTAAACTAAAAAACTACAGTAATCAAAACAGCTGGTATTAGCACAGCTAATAGATCAATGGAACAGACACATAGATCAATGGAACAGAATAGAGAGCCCAGAAATAAACCCATACTCTTTTAGTTAACTAATCAATGACAAAGGAGGCAAGAATATACAATGGAGAAAAGACAGTCTCTTCAACAAGTGGCACTGGGAAAACTAGACAGCTGCATGTAAAACAATGAGATTAGAACATTGTTCTAACAAAAAATTAGAACAATAAAACATTGTTCTATTTCTTTACACTATATACAAAAATAAACTCAAAGTGGTTTAAAGACCTAAATGTAAGACTTGAAACCATAAAACTCCTAGAACATAGGCAGAACACTTTTTAATGTAAATTGTGGCAATATTCTCTTGGCTCAGTACCCTAAGGCAAAAGAAACAAAAGCAAAAATAAACACATGAGATCTAGTTAAACTTAAAATCTTTTTCACAGCAAAGGAAACCACTGACAAAACAAAAATACTACTTATGGAATGGGGGAAATATTTGCAAGTGGTGCAACTGACAAATAATTAATATCCAAAATATACAAACAGCTTATACAACTCAATATAAAAAAAATCAGAAAAAGGGCAGAAGATGTGAATAAACATTTCCCCAAAGAAGACACAGAGATGGCTAACAGGCACATGACAAAATGCTCAACACTACTAGTTATTAATATAGAAATGCAAATCAAAACAATAATGAAATATTACCTTATACCTACCAGAATGGCTACAAATAGCAAATGTTGGAGAGGGTGTGGAGAAAAGGGAACCCTTATACACTGTTGGTGGGAATGTAAAGTGGCACACCCACTGTGGAAAACTATGGAGGTTTCTCAAAAAATTAAAAATAGAACTACTATATATGATTCAGCATTTCCATTCCTGGGTATATATCTGGAAAAAACGAAAACACTTATTTGAAAAGATACATGCACCCCAAATTCATAACCACACTATTTATAATTGGCAAGACACGGAAGCAACCCAAGTGCCCATCAACAAACCAATGGATCAAGAAGATATGGTGTGTGTACAGACACACACACACACACACACACACACACACACACACACACACACAGGAATACTACTCAACTATAAAAAAAAAATGAAGTAGTCTGCCATTTGCAGCAATATGGATGGACCTAGAGAATATTATGCTTAGTGAAATACACAGAAAAATACAAATACTGTATATGATGTCACTTATACATGGAATTTAAAAAATAATACAAATGAATGTATATACAAAACAGAAACAGACACAGATATAGAAAACAAACTTGTGGTTACCAAAGGAGAGAGGTAGGAACAGGGAGGGCCAAATCTGTTGGAGGGCCAACAGATACAAACTATTGTATACAAAATAGATAAGCAACAAGGTTACTGTATAGCACAGGGAATTATATCCACTATGTTATAATAACCTATAATGGAGTATAATCTGCAAAAATACTGAATCACTATGCTGTATTTCTAAAACTAACATAATATTATAAATCAACCATAGTTTGATTAAAAAATAATAACAAAAATTTTAAAAAAGTTAACTGAGGTTCAGTTAAAGCAAACAGAAGTCTAAATCATCAAAAGCAGTTCTCCAGGTCTTCCCGTTCCCATCTAGGACATGAACCACTAGCCCAGAATAGATAAGATTCAGGGAGTTCTTTACAGTGAAGAAAGTGTTTAGATTATAAAACACATTCATTCTACACTCCAGAGTGTTGAAAACCCTATGTGACATTTTCCAGGAAGCCATGTCTTGGCCCTTGGGTTCTACTTAGAATAGCTAATCTTTAGTGAGGGACATTCTGCTAAGAGCATTTCAAAGATAAAAAATACATTAGTATATTTATTCAAAATTCCAGCTGAAATTAGATCAGGTCACCTGGTTCTTTTCTCTTCCCTAAAAAGTCTCCCTCTCTGTACCCATGTAGGTCAGCTGCTATAACTCCCGCCCAGGCAGTAAATGAAATTTTTATAGAAGAGTAAAGAAAGTTTTACTCCTGTACCTATGTGGATTTGATTTCAATTTCATGTCAATATACTAATTCAATATTGACCATGATCTGTCTCCTTTAGTTTAAATGCTATTTTGTCATTTTTTTCCATGAGGCAGCAGGCTCCTCTACACTAGACTTCTTTCCATAAAAATCCTATTTCTTGGGGGGGAGTTGAGGGAGGGAGGGAATATGGGGATATGTGTATAAAAACAGATGATTGAATTTGGTGTACCCCCAAAAAAAATAATTTAAAAAAATCCTATTTCTTATCGCTTTGATTTGCATCTATATTTTGGAAATCTTAATAAAGTCCTCATGTGTGGAAGAAGGATTTAAACTGACAATAAGATAGGGTATATTTAAGCATATAAAACTTCAGTAACAAATTTTTAAAGTTGAAACTCTTGTGAAATAGGTTTTATTAAGGGTAGAGAAATGCCTCCCTGGTAGCACAGTGGTTAAGAATTCGCCTGCCAATGCAGCGGACATGATGATCCCTGGTCTGGGAAGATCCCGCATGCCACAGAGCAACTAAGCTTGTGCACCACAACTACTGAGACTGCGCTCTAGAGCCCGAGAGCCACAACTAATGAGCCCACAACTACTGAAGCCCACACGTCTAGAGCCCATGCTCCACAAGAGAAGCCACCGTAATGAGAAGCCAACACATTGCAACGAAGAGTAGCCACCGCTCTCCACAACTACAGAAAGCCCTCACGCAGCAACAAAGACCAAACGCAGCCAATAAATAAAGATAAATTACTTAATTTTAAAAAAGGGTAGAAAATTCACACTAAAATGTTCTGTGAAAACATTTTCAATGCAATATAGAAAGTATGCAGCTCCTATTGTCTACATACATGGGATGCATTTAATTTAAAACTATGATGATTCTAAGAGTGCTATAAATTAGAGTTGATAAAATAGGTTAGGAATATTCATAAGCAAGGAAATAGGTATAAGATACAAGAAGTAAATGCTAAAATTAAAATTTGAAGTAGTTGTCTTACTAGTCAAAATTTACTAAGAGCATTTAATTTTTTCCTGTAATAGTTGGAATAGATGTTATTTCTCGCCTTGAAAGTTTGTTGGGTTTTTTAGTGGTTTCCCTTGCATAATTCTATACTGTGACATGATAAATAAATCTTTAGCACTGCCTACTTGATTATTTTCTACATTTCAAAAGAATTTCTTGGTTCTGTACTTTTTTTAAACAAATTTTAACTTTTTTATTGATTTTTATTGGTTCAAGTGAGTAATGATTAATAAATACAATAATTTTTTTAGATTGAACCCCATTTGGAAATACATTTGAATTCACCCTATTTTATCTAATTTGGACTCTGAGATAAAATAATACTATGCACGGAATTTCCTCAAAATAATCTAGGATAATGACATATTCCTAACAAGATCTGAGTTGACAATTACTGAAACTGTTTTAAGAGTGTTTGAAGTTCATAGCATTATTCCTCAACTTGAAAATGTTACACTTGAAAATTTTTATAACAAAAGTTTTTTAAAATTTTAAAGGGGCTATGAAATTCCTATGAGGCTAGTCTCTTGGTATTTTAGTAGCTTCTTTCTAGTCACTGTGAGAAATACTTTCACCATTTATTGCCAAGAATTTTCTTTTTCAGCCCTGATTTAACACAAGTAAAAAATATCTGGTGAGCTATTCATTTTATTATTTGCGATGATTTGGCTTTTGGTCCCATTCCTCTAAGTCTCTACTTGCTGTTTAAAAAATGAATTCCCAGAACACTTCAAGAGACAGCTTCAGATATTTCAATTTTGTTACTATTTTAGAAGAGATACTTAAAAACTTGCTCAAGATCACAAAGCAATTTGCTGTAAAAATCAGTCTAGGAAACCAAAACTTCATGGGTCCTGGAAATGAGTACTAATCACTGGAGATTTCCTTGATTGAGACTAAACTTGAAATGTTGCTTTGATTGAGACTAAATTAGATTATAGACAGACCTGTATTTTTCCATGCTCTTCTCTGAGAGTCATTAGTAGTTATGCACTAACTCAAATGAGTCACCTCCAAATTTAAATCAAAAACGCATTTGGCAATAACTACAGGTTTAATGGATCCATGCAGAAACTTTCTGGCAGTGCTCTCCATCAGTCATAGATTTTTGACTCATATCAGTCATCATGAGCAACGGCTGTTAATGTCACCAACATAGACCGTGGATGAATAATCAATGTCAAACACCCTAGCGAGGTAAGTTGCAGTAGTGAATCAGATTGATGTTGTCACATCCATGAAAATAGTGAAGGTCTTACAATTGTATTTAGAGCAGATAGGGAGAGTATTTCCCGTTCCGATAGCTATAATCCTTCTCTCATGAATAAACAATGAAATATTTTGAGTCTGTATGTTAAGCTTTGACTGAAATATATGTATTTCAGGATTAGTACCAAGGTTATTTCATTAAAATAGACTTCCCCGGGGAACAAAATGCCAATGTGCTGCCCTGAAGAAAATGTTGGGATATAAAATATGTTTATACATCCCCATTTGCCCTCAATTAGTGAACTACAGTATACAATATTTTAATTTGAAGTTTCATAAAGGCTAATAAATATCATGAAATTAATTCAGACCTGGCCCTTAAAAGGGGCAATAAAATGGTAACTGTTATTTCCAATTAAATGAAGTGTTGGTTATGATTGCCATGTAACAAATTATCACAAACTTATTAGAGGCTTGTAACAGCACCCATTTCCTAACTTACAGTGCTGTAGGGCAGAAGTCCAGCACCGCCTGGCTAGGTTTTCTCCTCAGAGTATCACAAGATTAAAATCCAGCTATAAGCCAAGCTGAGCTCTCATGTGAGAGATGTGGAGGAAAAGCCAGCTCGTTCTTGAGGTAGGTAAAATTCACCCTCTTGCAATGGTAGGCCTGAAGTCCTATTTCCTTGTTTGCTGTTCTCCAGAACCACTCTTAGCTGCTAGAGGCTGCCCACATTCCCTGCCATGCAGTCTTATTCAATTCAGCAACAGCAAGTCAAACCTTCCTTGTGCTTTGTATATCAGACATCATCTTCTGTGGCCAGCCAGAGAAACATCTCTGCTTTAAAGGTCTCATCTGATTAAAGCTGGCCCACCTGGATTATCTCTCGATTTCAGGGTCAGCTGATTTGGGACCTTAACTGCATCTGCAAAATTCCTTCACCGCAACACCTGAATTACTGTTTGATTGAATAACTGGGATAAGGTGTGTGTTTACCAGGGGCCAGCTCTCAAGGGGCCATCTTAGAATTCTGCCTATCACAAATGGTATTATATAAAATGAAATTGTACTATATCTTCTATATCCAAGTGTTTATTCTAAATTAGTCAAATAACAATCTTTTAATTCCCTATATACCATGCATCTTAGTCCATTTGGACTGCTGTTACAGAATATCATAGACTGTGCAGCTTATAAACAACAGAAATTTATTTATCACAGTTCTGGAGGCTGGGAAGTCCAAAATCAAGATAGATTCAGTGTCTGGTAAGAGCCCACTTCCTGGTTCATAGATGGCCATCTTCTTGCTGTGTCCTCATATAGTGGAAGGAGCGAAAAGGAGCTCCGTGGGATCTTTTTTGTAAAGGCACTAATCCTAGTCATGAGGGCTCCACCCTCATGACCTAATCAATTCCCAAAGGCCCAAACTCAAATATCACATTGGGTGTTAGAATTTAACATATGAATTTGGAGGGGACACAAATGTTCAGTCTATAGTACCTTGTTAATATATATATACCTTACAAGTCTGGGGCATCAGAATTTTGATTTGTTTTGGTTTTATTTATTCTGGCTGTTTTTAAAATTGTTTATTTTCAGTTGATCATATATAATAGTTTTTACCTCTGTAATACAGACCCAAGTTTAGCAATGCATTATTTTATCCATCTACTGATACATCGAGGCTAAAGCATGTACTCTTATTTGCCAGCCCAATGGCCTCCTAATCAATTTTGCAGATTGTCAGGATGACTGCTTATGACAAATAGTGCTTGTATATAGATGCAGAACAGAACAAATATAATTTAACTACTATATTAGTACACTGAGTACTATCTGTAGCTAAAAGCAATACTAATGGCTCTCCATATTTCCATCATGTTAACCTTTTGGTTTTTGTAGGCATTTATAGTTTACTACTGAAATGGAATAAATGGTCTATCAAAGCACATTTTTCTCATTAATTAATTCTGGTAAGGGCTGATTCTTTTCCTGAAAAAACATCAGGTAAGCTCAGCGTCTATCATGATTCAAACATCCTTTGACTCATAAAAGTGGCTTGAAAAGTAATATTTTAGAACCATCATTTTCATTGCATTCATATTAATTATTGGCAGGTGTGGTCTTCATGTAGTAATCCCTGAGATGAAATAGTATATTGTCATAAAAATCATTGCTCATAAGAAATATATAATTTTCAGATCACAACTTTTTAACCAGTTTCTTAGGAACTAAGTCTTCCGAGAAACAAAAGTAAGAAAACAATATTGCTATTTCACAATGCTGTGTATATTAGCATTTGGTTACCATCAGTGGTAGGCAGAATTCAGAGGAGCTGGGCCAGAAAAAAAAAAAGTAAACTGTGATTTTCACACAAAGAACTAAAATCAAATATAATGTTGATTAGTTGAACGAGTTTGGAATTCAAGGTCTTAAGCCAAGATGGAGAGAACACCCAGATGCCATATCAATGAGTAAGAATTTGTGTCCAAAGATAAAGACTGGGCAAATACCAAGTCAGAAATAGAGTTTGCATGCCAGTAAGGCTTTAGAATCAAAGGATCTTGACGGCATATAAAAAGAATAATATTACAAAAACATGAATCAAATTATTGTTAAACCCTTCAATGTCTCTCCATTGTACTTAGTATTCTAAATCCAAATTTCTTACTGTATCCATCAGAATTTGGGTAGAAGAACAGAAGCCACTCTATGGAATACCTTCTGTAATGGTTTAATTTAGGAATTAGGGACTTTGCGCAACCATTTTAAGAGCTAAAGCAGCCATCAGTTCAAGAGAGCTGCCATCAAACGATGGAGGGCTGACTCCAAAGCATGGCACACTGATGTTCTAAAGAATCTTTGTTCATTGCTATGAACAAAATACACTTGCTATTTTAATACTGACCTTGCATCCTGAGAACTTGCTAAACATGTTATTTCTAGTAGTTACTTTGGGGATTTTCTATCTATAGGATCATATCACTAAGAACAGTTTTATTCTTTCTTTTCTAGTATACATGCCTTTAGCCACCCCTTTCCCAATGGTTTTTTGGCTTATGAGTCAGCCAACACTTCCTATAAAGGGTCAGGTAGTGAATACTTTAGGTGGTACTGTAGCAAACATTTTCGGTTTCCCTTACCTGAGCTGCCTCTGGCTGTGTTTGAAAATCAGCTCTTTCCACCCTCCCCTGCCTCAGCCAGAAGCGTTGCCCATCGCCCTCGTTGCCCCTGCTTGTGCCTCCGGGGTCACTGATGCCTTGCTGCTACCAGTGTCACCGATGTTGCTGGCATCACCACCTGGGTCACTGGAATGGTGGGTGCCTCCACTGTGTCTGGGGGTTCCTGGGCCATGGGCACCACTACCACAGGTGAAGGGGAGGGGAGAAGCCAGGGTCGCAGCCTCTGCCATGTCTGGGATTGTTGAGTTCGTGGGCACCACTTCTGTAGGCAGGGGGACCAGAGTCACAGGTGCCTCTGTGACTAGAGGGACCAGGGTCGAAGACCCAGTGCCACTGCTGCCAGTTCCCTGTGGCCACAGGCACCACTGAAGCCAGGAGGCCAGAGTTATGTGCACCACCTCCTCTGCCGCTCCCCAGGTTCTCTGGGGCTGTGGTCTCAGGCTCCATGGCTAGGAGGACGGGATCCTGTGCACAGCCTCCACTGTTTCCCCAGTTCCTCCTTCTCTACATTTTCCAGGCCCCGCACCTTCACATATGCAGGTGTGTGGAACTCTGGCATCCTGGTGTGTTGGGCAGAGGAACTCAACTTCGTTGAGTTATGGATGTTCTACTGGTTGTAGACTGAAGGGAAGGGACAAAGGGAGTGTCTCATACCACCATGACATCACTCTCCTGAGTCTACAGCACGTCTCTCATAGACAGCATATAGTTGGGTCTTGATTTATTTATCTAACCTGATCATCTCTGCCTCTTGATATGAGTCTCAGCCTATTCACATTTAATGTCATTATTGATAAGATTGGTTTACACCTTTGTTCGTTTTTTTGTCATGCCTCTGTTTCCCTGTCCCTCCTTTACTGTTTTCTTTTGTGTTACGTAGAATTTTTAGTTTAATATTTTAAAGCATGTTGATATATTACTACATTTATTTCAATTATTTTCTTAGTGACGTGTGTATGGATTATTTATCACAATTTGCTTCAGATTAGTAGTAACTTAGTTCCTGTAAAATATAGAAAATTTGCTCCAGTATAGCTCTATTTGCTCTTCCCTCCACTGTGCTGCAGTTGTCATATATATTACATTTATATATATATTTTTAAACAATCACACTTTGCTTTATAAAATCTTACATTATATATAAAATTAAGAAAAATGAAATAGAAAAAAATATATTTATAGTCTTTTATATTTACCATCTCCTGTAATTTTAATTTCTTCTTGTAGATTTGAGTTTCCTCACAGTCATTTTCTTTCAGTCCAAATAACTAAACGTTTTTAGTATTTATTTGTTATAAGGAAACTCTACTTATACAAATTTATTCAGTCTTCATTTACCTAGGGATGTACTTATTTGCCCTCGTTTTTGAAAGATAATTTTGCTGGCTATAGAATTCCTGAGTGGCAAGGGCTCTGTTTTGTTTTGCGTTCACACTCTGAACATGCAGTGCCACTGCCCTCCGGCTTCTATTGCTCATGATGAGAAATCAGCCATTCCGTTAACTGTTATTCCTCTATTTTTTTTCCCTTGATATGTTCAAGATTTTCTCTTGGTCTTTCAAAAGTTTTATTTTGAAACATGTACTACTTTGTGTTTATCCTACTTCATGATTACTGAGCTACTTAGAACTCTATGTTAATATTTTTCAACAAATTTTAGAAGTTTTTAGCCATCATTTCTAATATTTTTCTGTTCTTTTTCTTCTCTTCTGTATTTTCATTGCACAAATGCTCTTATTCTTAATGATGTCCCATAGCTCTCTTAGACTCTGTGCATTTTTCTTGAATATTTTTTCTTTCTATTCCTTAGACAGGATTTCTTTTAATCTATCCTCAAGTTCATTGAGTCTTCCACCATCTCAAATCTGTTGTTGACCCCCTCTAAGTAAATTTCTCATTTTACATGGCTTCCCAGACCACCTACGATATGTGAAAAGTTTATATTCTGTTCAGTCTCTTATCAACATTTATGCAGACTTCCAGTTAGCCAGAGATATAAGGAAAGTTATCAAGCCCTCCTATGACTACCATGTTTCCTGGTTGTTCCTGTTAAAATTCTGTCTAGGTCACTGTTTGCTGCTTGCTGCAGCCAGAATGGCAACCTCAGGCTAGCTGAGGTGCTGGCCCTCCCTGGTGGCTTGCCATCAAGTTCACTACCCTTACTGACAACACTGCTGAGTACAGGTTTTTCCACCTTTCACTCCAAATCCAAAAAGACCCTTGCAAAAGTAAAGATTCCGGTTTTCCTAACCTGCCCCACCCTGGTACAATAACTGCATTATCCAAACTGGGAAGCAAGGGAATAGCCCTAGGCAAGAATGTCACTACTTTCCACTGACCTCTCCTGAAGTTCAATAATTTTTCATGAATTAACACTTCTCACTTCTTGCATGCCTTTAGTAGATTTCCAGAGCTCTGAAAGGGTTTTTTTGACAAAATGTCTAGTTTGCTTCTAGTTGCTTCTTGAGGAAAGAATTTGCTGACTTCCTCATGCTGCCATATCAAAAGTTCAACCTCAAGCATGACTTTTTGATCTAAGGTCAAGGGCTATCTTTTCTCCATATTATTTTTAAGCAATGTACTGCCATGTTTATGGTTTGTCTTCATTAAATGAGATTCTGAGAGGAAGCAATTTTCAGTTTCATTACCCAGTTGAATGAGAACAACTCAGTGGCAAAAACAAGTATCAATTAACCAAATGAAAAGTTCAAGCTGTGAATTTATCGTCAAGGCAAACTGCAATGATTTGAAGGACAGCAGTGAGGGGCAAAGTATATAAGAAAGACAAAATAAACACTCTGGAAGTTGAACCTGCCTATATTGTACATTATAAATTATAGACGGATGGATTTTATAAACAATACACATGATATATATGTTCATTTATAATATACAAGCATATAATTTATTTAGACTATAGCTTGGACTTAATGTAGGTCATTGAATTGGAATAAATTAATCTTAAACAGTTATGGTAATTTTATTTATAAAATAGTTATCAAGTTGAATTCTATTACTTGAGAGTATAACATGTTTAAGAACAGTTTTCTTAAACATATCTGCCATCTATTTACCATAATAGAAATGCTGCCTGGTAAAAAGTAGACAAACTTATATGGTTGCCAAGAAAATTAAAGATATACAGTAACTCAATTTTAAAAATTGAAAACAGTTAAAAGTTGGGGGAATAGAGCAATTTTTAAAGTGTATTACTGCCAACTATCACAAAATATGTGGGAAATCATGGGAACTCTCTATATGCTAATGGGAGAATAAATTCCTATAGCCACTTTGGAGAACAATTCAGTATTATCTAATGAAGTTTTTAAAAGCGCAATCATACAACCCAGTAATTCCACTTCTTCCAGTGAGACATATCCAAGGAAAGGTCAATTAAAATGTAAGCATAGATCGAAATGTATGAAAACAGATTTTAAACATATCAATAAGTTTAAAAAAGCAAGTTAGAAAGATATTTAGTATGTTACAATCTATATAATTTTTAAAGGTATTTATGCATAAACATAAGAAGTTAAGATTTAATATGAAAAAAGCGGGGAGGGTTGGGGGAGAATGAATTGGGAAATTGGGTTTGCCATACATACATTACTAATAAGCAAAAAAACACCAAATTGTACACTCAAAAAAAAAAAAGATTTAATATGAGAAAGTGAAAGAACATATTCCAAATTCATAATAGAGGTTGATTCTGGAGAGGACGTAAGGAGAATATAGTACTGGGAAGGAGTGGAAAGGTGACTTCACATCTCTCAGCAAAGATTATGAATTTGGAAAAGAAATGGAAATATTAATCTTGTTAATCCTTACTGATGATACATGGGTGTGGGTTATATTTTTCCCTGTATATTCCTAGTTTTTAAAATATGTAACTTTTAAAAAGTATGGTAAAGTAATATCAAAAAACAAATGGGGTTATAAAACATAACTGTTTAGCGTACCCACACAAATTACCAGCTAAAAATGCCAATAATACATTTCCAAAGTACTGCCTTAAGGAATACGGGTGAGTGAATGAATATTTATTAAATTCATCTATACCAACTCTTCTATAGCACCTATATTAATACATTATTTACATTTAGCCTGTAATTATTTGGGGTACTCTATATGATACAAAAGCATTTTCACAGAGCCAATTAAAACAAAACCTGACATATGATTTTATCTTTTAAAAATATAAGCCTTCACAAGAGTCTAGATGAGTTACAGATTTCTCTTATTCCTCTAATATTTCAAAATGAAGTATTGCACTAGAGCTAGCATCCTTTCTGGCTGACAATTTGCCTCTAGAGCTCACACCTCATGAAAGCCTAACATCTTACCCTATCTAATTCCTATTCCATAGCAGTATCATAAAACAGAAAACAAAATTTTTTGTCCAAAGAATTGGAAGAGCAATTTAAACATTTTCAACAGATTAAATAATAGCTGTTGGGCTGTGAGGCATGATTTTTTTAACCTGATCTAGGAGTAAGAAGACCTATGTCATAGCTCTGGATTTCTATTTTAGGAACCTGAGCATATTAGGGACTTATGAGTAGCAGGAGGATAGAGGGATGTACATGTAACTTTAATTTCCTTCTGTATATAAAATATGCATCAAGTGACTGGCCAAGTCACTTACCACAGCTGTGCCTCAATTTCCTTGTCTTTATAATACTAACTAACCTACCCAGAAGGATTAGTGTAAAATTAAAAGAGAAATACAAATAACGTGCTTGGAGCAGTGTTTGGCCGGTTACCAGGACTCGGGAAGTGCTGGCTGTGATCATCCCCAGCATCACTGCTTCATCATTATCAGTCAGAGTCTTAACAACCCAAAAAACCGAGTTTCACAAAAATTATCTGAAACATGTTCTTATTTATTGCATCTTTCAGCAAATTCACCTAAGTACTTTAAACTTTATGTTTTTATGTTAATCAATAATGCACATCCAACAAATAAAATAATTAAGATAGCAATTATAATTAAACCACCTCCATTCCTCCGTGGAAAAAATAAGCAGGCCATAAATATCGAGATGCACTGAGTATGCAATTATCGTGTTTTACTGCTATGTTTCTAACAGAGGAAAGTATCTAAAGTTATAAGTAAACACACAATGAAATATAAGACATCCTCACTTAAGTAGTTAGGTTTGTGTTCCTTAACCACTTACCCCACTTTCATTACAACACACTTCATTTAACTTCCTAGATAAAAACAAATTCCTTTCCCCAATTCACAAAGAATTCTTCTCCTCTCAAATAACAGCTACATGAAGGGATGATATTCCTAAAAGAATATTCAACCTGATCAAGTACAAGAGCCAGAATCTTTCAACACAATTAACAAAGGACTATAATCTATCGCCATAGGGTACAGTGTATGCTGATTAAAATCTGTAACAACAATTTTGTTTCATGTAGGCTCATTTATTTGGGTGACAGAGGCACTTACTACACACTGTTTATTTACGTGCTCACTCACATTTCAGTGCCCTCGCACAGTTCAGCGGTGCCACTGCACTAGTTCTGGCCAACAGACTATGCATAGAAATAATGTGTGTTCATCCTAGACAGAAGCATTTCAAAGCCAGTATATAAACCTTCTGTTCTCCCTTCACCTGCTGCGGCAACAGTGGAACCTACGTATAGAGATGGCAAGACCACAAGATTTAAGCAGCCTAGATTTCTAAGTCTACCCTTAGAAGGGAGCCATCCCATATAATTGCAGGCTTTATGTGAAAGAGAAATCAACTTTTATGTGAGCCACAAAGATTTCAGTTTTGTTTTTTCAGCAGAGCATAGTCTCAAGGTATAGAGATAAACTCAAGACAGCACAAAAAGAGACATAGTAAAGACATGTACAGATTGAAATTACAAATGGACAGTGGTCACTCATAGAAACAAGGTATCAACGTAATTTCAGAAATGGTCTAGAAGGGCTCTTTAGGGGGGACAATAATGAACAGAAAGGTTGGGAGTCACTGGTTTACACTAGAGGTTCTCTATTGGGGTCAGTACCACTGCCTTGAGGTGTATTTGAAAACATATGGGAGGGGTTTTGGTGTCACACTGACTGGGCATGTCCCTGGTGTTTAAATAACAGTCTAACACTGCTAAACATCTTGCAATGCGTGGGATATCCTCGACATGAGAAAAGGCAAGAGCTGTCTGAGAAAATTCAAGAAAAGAATGCTGTGAATCAGACGTTATTCCTTTCTTCCTTCTTTGCCCTCATACATGAGTTTATATATTTTGCGACAGACAATGCAACTCAGAAAGAGCTACTGCACATCAAAGCAAGGAAGCCTAATGTAGAGGGTGTCCTCGGTTACATTCACAATGTATGGAAAGGCGCTGCAATGGAACATTCAAGTTATGTTCCTGGTGACTCCTGAGTTTTATCCAGTTCAAGAAACATTTATTATTTACCATGTAGCATACACTAAAGCAGCTTTGTATAACAGCAACGCGGGCATAAGTAGTTGTGCAGATACAAATTTTGGCATAAGTAGTTGTGCAGATACAAATTTTGGTTTCTATCCATGCCTCAACACATTCACTGAATGAGCTCTGCTAATAATAATAACATCAACAATAACAATATATGTCGAGGGGTTACTATTTGCCAGACACTGTGCTAAGGGTTATATCATTTCATCCTCATAACTAATGAGATAGATACTGTGATTATGATGTCCCCCTCTTTTTTTTTTTAATGTAGACCAATTTTAGAGTCTTTATTGAATTTGTTACAATATTGCTTGTGTTTTATTATATTTTGGTTTTTTTGCCAAGAGGCATGTGGGACCTTAGCTTCCTGACCAGGGATTGAAGCCGCACCCCATGTGTTGGAAGGGGGAGTCTTAACCACTAGACAGCTAGGGAAGTCCCTATGATTCCCCCTTACAACCAAGGGTTATAATTAACTTTTTTCCACTCCAGGTCTAAAGCACATAGATCCCCCTTGTACAAATGAGGAAACTGCAGCCTAAAGAGGTGAACTAATTTTCCCACTGTGACTCAGTATATAACAGCTGGGATGAGAATCCAGGCAGTCTGAATCTACAGGCAAGATCTTAATTGTCCCTTTATATTCTCTCCCAATTCATTTACAATTTCTGATACTGTTTCTTCATCTAAAAAATGGGGATAGAAAAACTCCTTCCCTGCTATCATAAGAATTAAAAATGATTCTGTTGTTTTAATGACAGAAATAAGGTAGAGAAATCATCTTACATAGTATACAGTCACTAAATTATCTCCATTATAATCCAATATTATTCTATTTTTTACTGATTTCCCCCATCCTTGAAATTTCATATATTTGATGCTTTAAACTATACAACTTAAAATTCACTCAGGCCCTGTCTTGTCCTACTGGCTAATTGTTTCCTACACATTACCGCCTTCTTTTCCTACATAGTTAATTAAGACATTTATGGATGAAAACAGTAACTCATATAGTACACATCCCACTTAATTTAGCAACTCTCAGATGAACTTACCTTCAATTCGTTTCTCTGTTGCCTTCTGACTGGTTGGTGATGTCACTCTGCGTTCTTCTTGATTTGCTGAGTCACGTTTCTTCCACTGGACCAACCAGCTATCACGCTCAATCTTTCCATGTTAATGGCTGCCTTAAGGTCTAAAGCTGTGGAACAGGAAGGACTAGCAAACCCACTGGTGAGCATGACTCCTGACCTCAATCTGCCCCTCCTCTGCATAGCTTTTGGGCCAGCGCCCACTCCCCCTCACCACTTTTCAGAGAGGGACGAGTCTGGAACTGCAACCTCCGCCACCCAAGCGTTTCCATCCCAGGAGTCCCCTGTCAGCCCTGGTCAATCTCACGAAATCCTGCGAGATCAGGCTTCCTCTGGGAAGAGACGTCGCAGCTGCATCGCCTCAGGCCTGATGGCAACATGCTGCGCTGCCCCTGGCCCTCCGTCAGGACCCACACGTCCCACCCCACGCACACCTGAATCACGTAGCACACCCTGCGGGCTCCACCTGTGCCTGCTGGCTTCCCTGGGAAACCTCACACTCCACCAACCGGCCCAGGCCTCCGCCAGGCCAGCGGGTGTCCCCCGTGGTGTTCCAAACCAAACAAAAAATCCATACGCAAAACCGTTCTGGTAATAAGGGTACGTTTGATTTCTATTTGCCTAACTCCTATTTGTCTCGGTTCTAAACTCTAGATGATTAAAAAGGAAGGTTAAGTATTAAATCTCTATAACCATTTCCCAAAAAATCGCATCTAACTAGAATACTTTTTGTTTCCACACTTGTGGCTTAAAATATCTATTTTAAATGCTTGTATTTCTACTTTAATAGCTGCCATAAAGTACATGTAATTGAGTCTTTCTTTTGGTTATTTAGAAATCTGGTTTATCACTGGACTAAGAAATAACTTAAGTAAAAGCAGCTGCTACAGTTCCTGATACACAATTGCTGTTTTGTTTGTTTGTTTGTTTTCTTTTTTGGCCCTGCCGTGTGGCTTGTGGGATCTTAGTTCCCACCTGAGCATGAAAGCACAGACTCCTAACCATTAAACGGACAGGGAATTCCCCCAATTGGTGTTTAATGAACCTAATGTGCTGGTGTCACCTGACTGGGAAAGACTGGCTTAGCAACTGCTTATATACTCTGCCATCTAAAATTTAAATTAAATCTATACTAACTCTATATCTTGTCATCGTAAGTTGTATTTCTAAGTCTACTCATTAAAATGAACAGAGTTTTCACTCAATATTAAAAAATGTTATTAAGTTCCAAAGGTTCTTAAGCTTGTGGCTCTGAAATTTTGCCATAGGAAACAAACATTTATTAGAATGTCATTATTCTAGTAGAAAATATTTATTATGTGGGGTGTTTGGTAGAAAAAAAAATTTCAAAATCAGTTATTTTCCTTCACAATTGTTTCAAGGTCCATACCGGAAGATTTGAAGTGCTGTAAGTGACCTATTTCCATAACCTAGCAGCCAGTGCCATGTAGTTTATGTTCATAGACATGTAGACACAGTATTGTGAACAAGTTGTGTTCTTTGAATACTCTGGGTTGGTCACATCAAGATTATTCTGGCACATTGCTAAAAAAAAAGAAGAGACAGGAAGAAGTTGACAATTTGGAAAGAAAAATATTCATCCCAAGATATTGGCCATTCACTTCACATAAATCCTGTTTCCCTGCAAAAATGTGTGTACAATATCTCAGATGTATAATGAAGATATCCACTCTTCTAAATATT
Source organism: Hippopotamus amphibius kiboko (assembly GCF_030028045.1). Lineage (NCBI taxonomy): Eukaryota > Metazoa > Chordata > Mammalia > Artiodactyla > Hippopotamidae > Hippopotamus > Hippopotamus amphibius. The sequence goes on along the minus strand of NC_080187.1, from coordinate 167,538,543 downwards.
AGACTTTCCTCTTAGATCCCCAGATGGAAATTTAAATATTCCAAACTTGAATTCAGGAAATACCCTTGCCCACATATCCCTCTTTCATACTTACATATGAATTGAGAATTAGTAGCATTAAAATATGATTCAGAGGTCACCTGGGAAAAATAAATGGAAGAAAACAAATTAATAGATTATATAACTATGAGTTTTTATTATTCATTGTTTTTCTTACCAAGTTAAAAAAGGATCTGTAGGTGTTTTAATGTTTCCTGTGGGGCACTTAAACACTAAAATTAAAAACAAGTATGTGGTAGGGTCAGCAATTAATTATTCTATCCTAAAATAGCTATTTAACAATTGTCCTTTATAGCAATTTTCTAAGTCCTAATGATCAATTGTTTCAAAATGCAATAAATGTGTAAGAGGAAGTAAAGCTTTCCTGTAGAGTTCCAGGTGGGTATGTGTTGTGATCTTTCTGTTACTTTCCACTTTTACTTAGATCAAAATTTTCCAAAGAGAATCACACTGATTTTGTTTTTTAAAGTTTACAAGTTTAATATGTTTTGATAAGAGGAAAGAGAGAGAAGATTATATCCCAAAGATATACCATTTTCACTTACTAAGAGGCTTTCTATTATGATAAAAGTGGTACTCTGTAACTTTGCAAATAGGTTATAAGCCAATCAAATGACAAAGAATGTGTTTTTTCACCAGTTTTGGTCATTATACATGATGATGTTAAGCATTTTAATAACATGATATCATGGATATTTTGAGAATTCCAATTTCAGGTCTTCAGGAAAAAGGTATTTCTTAAATGATTTTAAAAAACTCTTCTGCTGAGACGAAGTGAGAGAGTAGCATAGACATATATATACTACCAACTGTAAAATAGATAGCCAGTGGGAAGTTGCTGTATAACAAAGGGAGTTCAACTCGAGGATGGATGATGCCTTAGAGGACTGGGACGGGGAGGGTGGGGGGGTAGTCGAGGGAGGGAGGGAATACGGGGATATGTGTATAAAAACAGATGATTGAACTTGGTGTACCCCCCAAAAAATAATAAATAAATAAATAAAACAAAACAAAACAAAATCTTCTGAAGTTTTTGTTCCTACTAGTCCCTTTTCAAAAGTATACACATCAAAAGAGTTTTGGCTCCAATAGACACCAAAGTTTTCTGCCAAGATCAATTCTATAATCTGCAAGTAACAATTTTCTCCTTACACAAAGAAGGCAGCGCAAAATCACAATTTATCTAATTAACATCCTACTCCAGTTGGCTCTCAATACTGCTGTTATTAATTAACACTCTGCTACCAATCACCAACTCCTACACCTCTGCAGGCTCTATTTATGCCAAGCCAGGTCCTAATCCTACTACTCTTTTGAGGACCCTGCTCTACTGTGGCTGCCCGACAGCCACCACCACTTCTAACACTGAGTGTTAACTACTAGAGTCACAATTTCTTCCATCTCCCAAAGAGAAGACATTTCTTCTTAAGTAGAATAGTTATTTCAATACATTAAGAGATATTGCAACCTTTTTATTTGGCACCCAAGATAATAGCATTATCCTTTCAATTATATTCCCCTCGGCTAATGGTTTCATCATATTCACCAGGTACTAGACAAGAAACAAATTGTGCACCACTACTCCATCAAGTGCTCTGCTTTTCTCAACAATACCAATACCCGGAAGAAATCTTATGACTTCCAAGAGCTCTCTTGTTAAATGAAGATGGAACAAGTCATGACCCAGCAATCCCACTACTGGGCATATACTCTGAGAAAACCATTATTCAAAAAGATACATGTACTGCAATGTTCATTGCAGCACTATTTACAATAGCCAGGACATGGAAGCAACCTGAATGCCCATCAACAGTTGAATGGATAAAAAAGATGTGGCACATATATACAATGGAATATTCCTCAGCAATAAAAAGGAATGAAACTGAGTTATTTGGAGTAAGGTGGATGGACCTAGAGTCTGTCATACAGAGTGAAGTAAGCCAGAAAGAGAAAAACAAATACCATATGCTAACACATATATATGGAAGCTAAAAAAATGGTACTGATGAACCCAGTGGCAGGGCAAGAATAAAGATGCAGATGTAGAGAATGGACCTGAGGACACGGGAGGGAAGGGGAAGCTGGGACAAAGTGAGAGAGTAGCATTAACGTGTATACACTACCAAATGTAAAATAGATAGCTAGTGGAAAGCTGCTGCATAACACAGGGAGATCAACTCAATGATTGGTGATTACCTAGAGGGGTGGGATAGGGAGGGTGGGAAGGAGGCTCCAGTGGGAGGGGATATGGGAATATATGTATAAATACAGCTGATTCACTTTGTTGCACAGCGGAAACTGGCACAACAGTGTAAAGCAATTATACTCCAATAAAGAGCTGGAAAAAAAAAAAAGAAGGAAAAAGTCTTCATCTTAATTTATTTCCTTCACATTCCAGCAACTAGGTCCAAATCAAACTTTCTCCAAAATAAACCATCTGATTACTTTCTTCCAGAGATTAGAACTCCATGCAATCAGTTGGCCTGCCACAGTTATAAACAAGTCATTACTATACTTTCATTACCTACTCAATAAAATTTCAAATTTAAGATATTTATGAATTACCCAAAATTTGGTCTACTTACCAATGTCATTATAGTTTTCCAAACATGGAAGCTTTGAATAGCTATTTTGGGCTCACTATTGTGTACCCTGTGGTTTTTTATGAGAATAGTGCATTTCAAAAAATGTGTATTAAGCGTGTAGTAAATACTAAATACAATTGTCATTATCGCTAGCTGTTATTATCCTAACTCTTTCTCCCACTTGTAGTGGATTTCACATATTGTAATTTATATGTAAATAAATGTCTGATTCCCCAATTTATTCGTGTTTGAAAAAGCAAAAGATTTACCTTCATTAATTTAATGTTAGGCTTTATTTTAAATATGAAACCTTTAAATGTGCTAAAAAAAAGTGGTTTATAAATCACTTGTCAAATGTAAGATATTATTAGCTAAACTATCCTTAATATTTCAGTAAATTATATTACATCTCTATTGTACTGGGTTGAGTGATAACTTCCCAAAAGATGTATCTGCCTGAAACTTGTGAATGTAAACTTATTTGGGAAAAGCGTCTTGTAGAAGCAATTAAGTTGAGGTTCTTGAGATGATCGTCCTGAATTACAGTGGGTTCTAAATTCAGCAAGTGTCCTTAGAAGAAAAAATGAGCAGACATGCAGATATGATGACAGAGGCAGAGATTATAGTAATCTGTAAATCAAGGAATACCAAGAATTGCAGTGAGCCGTAAAGCCTGGAGACAGGCTTGGAATAGATTCTCCTTCAGAGCTTCCAGAAGAACCAATCCTGCCAAAACCTTGATTTTAGACTTCTGGCCTCCAGGATTGTGAAAGAATAAAATTCTGTTGTTCTAAACTACCAGATTTATAGTAATTTATAAAAAAACCACCCCTAGGAAACTAACACATCTATTAACTGCGTATCATTACATTTGTGTTTGTTTATTTCTAAGGATCAGGTTTTTTAAACCTACCATCTCTCTGAACTTGTGTAATGTGCAGCAATAAAACAAGAATTGAATTATTATTAATATCTTTGTCATTGTTATTAGTAGAGCTACTATCTATAAAGACTCAATATAATGCAGATACACTGTGCATACTTTATTCCCCTAATCCTCACAACTAGCATACAATATTATCCACATATTACAGGTAAGAAAGGTAACTCAGAGAGGTAAAATAACATGCCAAAGTTTTCATGACTAGTAGGCAACAAAATCAACTTTCAAACACAGGTACACCTTCTTCCAAATCTCAGATCCAGCAAGATTTGCTTTTTATTAAGTGGCTGATATGTTAATAAAAGTCATGTATAACAAGCCAACAACCAACATCATACTCAATAGTGAGAAGCTGAAGGCTTTTTCTCTAAGGTCAGGAAGAAGACAAGGATATCCATTGTTGCCACCTTTATTCAACACAGTATTGGAAGTCCTAGCCAGAGCAACTAGGCAAGAAAAAGAAATAAAAGGCAACTAAATTTTAAAAAGAAGTAAAACTGTCACTATTTGCAGATAAGAAAATATTATATATAGAAAACCTTAAAGACCACACTAAAAATATTTTAGAACTGATAAACAAATTTAGTAAAGTTATAGGCTACAAAATTAATATACCAAAATCTGTTGCATTGTATACACTAATGACAAACTATCAGAAAGAGAAATTAAGAAAACAATCCCATTTACAATTGCAATTCTTATGAATTTTACACAATTACAATTATAATTTACAAAAAGAATAAAATACCTATGAATAAATTTCACCAAGGAGGTGAAAGACCTGTACACTGAAAAATATGACTTTGATGAAAGAAACTGAAGAAGACACAAGTAAATGGAAAGACATTCAATGCTCATGAATTGCAAGATTAATGTTGTTAAAAGGTCCATACGATCCAAAGAAATCTACAGATTTAATGCAATTCCTATCAAAATCCCCAATGACATTTTTCAGAGAAATAGAACAAAAATCCTAAATTTGTATGGAACAACAAAAGACCCCGAATAGCCAAAGTAACCTTGAGAGAGAAGTACAAAGCTGGAGGCATCATATTCTATGATTTGAAACTATATTACAAGACAGTTACAAAATATATAGTGTCGGGAATATAGTCAATAATTGTGTAATATTTTTGTATGGTGACAGATGATGATTAGACTTATCATGGTGATCATTTTGAAATGTAGAGAAATCTCAAATCATTATGCTGTGTACCAGGAATTAACATAGTACTAACATAGTAGGTCAATTATACTTCAAAAACAAATGAACTCATAGAAAAAGAGATCAGATTTGTGACTAACAGAGGGAGAGAGTGGTGGGAGAATTAGATGAAAGTTGTCAAAAGTACAAACTTCCAGTTATGAGATAAATAAGTACTAGGGATATAATATATAACATGGCAAAGATAATTAACACTGCTGTATGTTATATATGAAATTTAAGAGAATAAGTCCTAAAAGTTATAAAAGTTATCATCACGAGGAAAAAAAATTTTTTAATGTAGTATCTATAGGAGATGATGGATATTCACTAAACATATTATGGTAATAATTTCATAATATATATGTAAGTCAAATCATCATGCTGTATACTTTAAACATACCATGCTGAATATCAATTATATTTCAATAGAACTGGAAGAAGACAAACCGTATATAATAATCTATGTATAATATATAGTAAACTATAGTAATCAAAACTGTATGGCATTGGCATAAAAACACACATATAGATCAATGGAACCAAATAGAGAGTCCAGAAATAAACCCAGGCTTATATGGTCAATTAATTTATGACAAAGGAGCCAAGAATATACAGTGGGGAAGTGAGAGCCTCTTTGATAAAGGGTATTAGGAAAACGGGACAGCCACATGCAAAAGAATAAAACTGAGCCACTATTTTCTATAATATTCAAAAATTAATGCAAAATGATTAAAGACCTGAAATCATAAAACTCCTAGAAGAAAACATTAGCAGTAAGCCATGGTCTTGGCAATATTTTTTTGGATGTGACAGCAAAGCAAAGGCAACAAAAGCAAAAATAAACAAGTAGGACTACTCTAACCAAAAATCTTCTGCACAGCAAAGGAAGCCATCAACAAAATGAAAAGAAAACCTACCAAATGGGAGAAAATATTTCCAAATATCTGATAAGGGGTCGATATCCAAAATATACAAAGAACTCATACAACTCAATTTCAAAAAAAAAGAACAATCTAATTTAAAAGCAGGCAGAGGATCTGAATAGATATTTTTCGAAGGGAGACACACAGATGGTCAACAGGTACTTGAAAAGATCATCAACATCACTAATCATCAGGGAAAAGCAAACCAAAACCACAGTGGGATATCACCTCATAACTGTTAGAATAGGTGTTGTCAAAATGGCAAGAAACAACAAACGTTGACAAGGATGTGGAGAAAAGGGAACACTTGCACTGTTGGTAGGAATGTAAACTGGTTCAGTCACTATGGAAAACAGGTATGGAGTTTCCTCAAAAAATTAAAAATAGAATTATTATATGATCCAGCAATTCTACTTCTGGGTATTTATATTAACACAAAGAAAATGAAAACACTAATTCAAAAAGATTTATGCACCCCTATGCTTATTGCAAGATTATTAACAACAGCCAATACATGGAAAGAAACCTAAATGTTCATCATGAATGCATTAAAAAGATTTGGTATACAACGTAATGAAATATTGTTCAATCATAAAAAAGAATAAAATCTTGCCATTTGCAACAACACAGATAGACCTTGAAGGCATTATGTTAAATGTGAAACACAAACAAACAAACAAATAAGCTAACAGAGAGAAAACTCAACTGTTGGCTGCCTCAGAGAGAAGCATGGCGTGGGGAGTGGGGAGGTGAAATGGGTGAATAGGGTCAAAAGGTACAAATTTCCAGCTGTAAAATGAATAGACATGGGAATGTAATTTATAGCATGGTGACTATAGTTAATAATACTGTCGCATATTTGAAAGTAGCTAGAAGAGTAGATATTGAAAATTCTCATCACACACAAAAAATATTTTGTAACTATGTATGGTGACAGATACATATGGTAACTGGACTATTTTAGTGGTAATTTTTCAGTATATACAAATGTGGCATCACTCTGTTGTACACCTGTGCTGGGATCAACTCCGCGACTCGAGGTGAGTGACGGGTGCCGCAAGCTTGAAGAAGACACAGACACAGACTGAAGAGAAAGATGGGACCGGGGGGCTCAAGACCTCTTGGATCAAGAGCCCTGCTGACTCATCCCAGGTTGCTTTTATTGAGTTCGTGAGCTAACATTCTCAGGTTACACTCATAAACAATCAAAGGCCTCACATGACTGAGGCAATTATCTTTGTTTACTTCCTGGGTCTGAGTTGAGCAGGTGTGGATTTGAGCTGGGGGTGGAGAGCAAAACAGCCCTGGGGGCAGGAGACCTCTCTCAAAAGGATTAAGGGTCTGTGCCCCACCCGTGTTGGCCCCTCTGCGGCTGTGCCTGTCTTAGGTTGTTCCTCCCTTGAGGAATCTTACCCGTGTCTGGCTAACCAGTCATCCTCCAGGGCCAAACACGGTGATATAAGGAAGGTTCTATGCACCACCCCTGTTGGCCCCTCTGCGGCTGTGCCTGTCTTAGGTTGTTCCTCCTCTGAGGAATCTTACCCGTCTTTGGCTAACCAGCCATCCCTCAGGACCAAACAGGGTGATATTAGTCTCCACGCCCCGCACCCTCAGCTCCTCCACTGCTCAAGCAGGACATTCTGAATCCCATCGCTCGGCCCACATACTTCAACATTTTCAATGTTTCAAAAAGGTTCCAGAATGTCTTCCCACACACCTGAAACTAATATCATGTTATATGTCAATTATACCTCAATAAAGATAATGAATTTTTTAAATAAGTAAATAATAAAAATATAAGTGGATGATATCTTGATATAGGTAGTTTACAACTCTCAGACAATGAACGCTCAACCTGTGAATTATCTGTAAATGTAAACAGAGGGGTACATGGTGCTTTTCTCTCCGTGTCCCTACCCCAGGTTTTTCAGTTTATCTCATATTTGTTCCCTTCACACAGCAACCTACGTGCAAAAAGAAACTGACGCAAAGATCTCTCTAACATCCCTTGATTCCCTCCTAAAGGCCACCCTAGGCTCAGTTATTCCACACATGCATACTCTTATTTCCTAATATTTTCCCATTCTTGACCAAGTAACTTAAAAATATCCTCCTTCTCATAGTTCCTCCCACTTCAACTTTTTCCCCAATTGCTTGTTCTCCATCTCTTAATTAATTAGGGCTAAAAGTATTCTAGCAATCCAAATTAACCATAATTCTATTAGGGGAATATTATGGTCTGAATTGTGTTTCCCTCAAATTCATATATTGAAGCCCTGAGCCTACTACCTCAGATTGTGACTGTATTAGAAGACTATATTCAAAGAGGTGATTAAGTTAAAATCATCAGGGTTGGCCCTAATCCAATCTCACTGGCGTCCTTATAAAAAGAGGATATGGGGAAACACAGAGACAGCAGGGATTTGCATGCACAGGGGAAAGGACATGTAAGAACATAGCAAGGAGGCAGCAATATGCAAGCCCAGGAGAAAGACCTCAGAAGAAATCAAGACTTGACCCTGGACCTCTAGCCTCTGGAATCGTCAGAAAATTAATTTCTGTTGTTTAAACCCCTCAGTCTGTAGAATTTTGTTATGGCAGCCTTAGCAAATTAGTACAGAAGAGAAAAGTTCTAGCAATCACATGTTTTAAAGAATGAGAATTGTAAGTTAGAAAATGGCATAATGTATTCACAAAGAAACCATGGCTGTCTTCAATAGATCTATAAAAGTCTATAAAAATGCCTACAAGATCCTTCAGAAATTCCACAGATTTCTTCACTTAATTCTATAAACAAATTCCTTCTTCCTGAGCACTGAAATGCAAAGTAAATAAAAAATGATTCCTTCTGTGAACTTAGTTTTCAGTTTTAATTTACACTTCTGCAACTTAATCATCCTCACCTATTTTCCGTTTGACAAGATTTAAGCTGCATCATGGACTAAATTATTTTCTAAGTTGGGCCGAAAGACAAAATCTCAATTATAATATTTTTATTTGAAAAAAGTATATTGTAACTTTCAAACAACGAATTTAACCTCAAATTTTCAAAATATAACCAAATGTAATTTGAGAACTACCTCAGTGTGCATAAAATGTGTGTATTAACTTATTAAATACCCATCTACCTTAAAAGTATCTTAATCATGCATAACATCTGACCAAATTTTTTAAGAGGGATCCTAGATCTCCCTTTTTATTGACACACCCCTTAAATCAGTACTGTGAAGGATACAATTCAGTTAGAAGCTATATTTAGATAAATTGTATTTTGTTACTAATTTTTAATATAATGCTTTCTCTTCTATTAATAATACTGTTCTCTGATCTTTTTTGTCACTCTTCCATCATCTACTACAGCCTTTAAATTGACCATTGGGTTTTGTTGCTAACATAACTATTGATATCACCTGAACTCCTAGATATTGAGGGTTGAGCTTACTTTTTCCTGTTTAATGCCTGGATATATGTATTGTCTCATGGTTCATCTATGGTATTATTAAATACCTGAAAGGTCCTCAAAAGGAAACTGTTATCATTGGCATTAGTTATTGAGCGCTAAATTAACCTAGGTGACATGAATGTATCACTCCAGTTGCTCAGAAATTTACAAGGTAAAACCAAATCCATTTCAAATGATGGAGCAAAATCACTCTGTATATTTTCTTAAAGTCTGTCCTTATTCACACATTTTTACAAAAGCCTCCTTCTTACGAGAGTTATTAATTCTGAGAAATCAAAGGGCAGAACATCAAGCAATCAAAGTGTGGAAAGAATATGTTCTTATTTCTTTCCCCTGTGATTGTTATTTTAATAGACACCTACTACTTTTGTCTTTTTCCTGGAATGCAGTCAGATTTCACTTCTCTGCTGTCACCATGTTGTGTTTTTAAAAGCTGCATATTGATTTAATTTCCATGCACTACAGTTTTCAATAGTAGTGGAACTCTTCATTTATCCTCCATGTTTCACATTAATACATTTACATCTATAGAAAATGGAACTGCAGCAATGGTAATGATACCTGTCTCTGCATTATCTCAAAAACATACTTGTGTAACTAAGAACAGGAGAAAATTTATGTTCAGATTATTGACATTTAAGTATATAGAATGCAAGACTACCATTATTTACAAGTGGTTTATTACTTTCTTTTCTGAATAAGTGTAGAGAAGTTTGTTAATTATATATCACAGATGTGGAAAAGATATTCTCATACCTTTGAATGCTGCATTTTTCACATAATTACCTTTAAAGTAAGACAAGCATCTTTGTACTACCTTAGCTATAATAAATGTATATGCTCTAACATATTTTATATATTCTAAATATGTTCATTAAATTTTTAAAACTTTGTAATCAGAAATTCATTTTCCTGTTCTAAGACTTACACAAGTATAGAGGTTCAAACATAGTAAAGTTTTCACTATACCTCTTTTCTCAGACTATGCCTCAAATACAACAAATAGTTATTAAATGCCTACAATATGCAAGACACTGTACTAAGAACTTTGAAGAACTTGGAGATAATAAAGACATTGTTCCTGTCTGTGGCAGTAAAATTGACACTTTACCTTGCTGCTGCTAGGAGTAAGTATATACAATGCAGCTCATAACCAACAGAGAATAAACACTTCACACTTTGAGATAAACCAAAAAAAAAAAAAACACATAAAGTAACTAGTTCCTCAAAATAAATGGGATCTTTACTTCCCATAAGTTTCTGACTCCCCATGATAATAACCAAATCCCTGACCTTTGTAATGATGTCTGAAGATATGTAATTATCTGTGTAGAAATTATAATCATATGATAAAGTTGTTTTATACTGCACCATGAAAAATTTAATAAAACTTGTGAACTCTGGTAATTGTGTGGGTTGTTTTTTTTTTTTTTTAATTTAAATGCCTCTTGTGCTTTTTCCTTGGTCAACTTGTTCTTCTAAAATTTGAATTCAGGATTGAATTCTAAAATAACCTTCCTACATACAGAATTGCTGACAATCCCATGTATGCCAGAAACTCAGAATTGTTTCTTCCTGTATAACAATGTGTCACAGTTCATAGGCACCATGCATTAAATATGTATGAAATTGAGAGAGGACAGCATTCAAGTTTTTAATTAATAAAGAACAAATACCACAAACAAATTAACTTAGTATTTAGTGCAAAAAGCTTGAAAAATTAAGTAAACCAGGAGGAAAAACTTGATGAAATTTAAAAATATATACTAAAGTAATTAGAATATAATAAAGCAATAGAATAAGAAAATTAAAACCAGGAATTTATTTTTTCCAGAACTCAATAAAAGAGACAAACATCTGTCAAATCTGATCAAGAAAGAGAGAGAAGACTAATACACAAATACAAAAACTGGAGTTTTTTTTAATCATAAGATAATAGTAATGAAACAAATCCTATATGAGATTGTATTCCAGTATTTGAAAATAGATGCTTTTAAGGAAAAATTCAAGTGCCTACAATATCAAAAGAGAGAAATTACGTAAAAGTAGTTGAAGAATTTGTAAAATATGCAGCCCCTGAACTGAAACAGGTGCACGTGGCTTTATAGGTGAATTGCATGAGTCCATCAAGGAAATGAAATACATCACATTAAGAGATTTATAGGTGAAAAGCTACATAGTCAATTATGCACATAGATGCTGAAATACATTTAATAAACACGAGTAGGTAGTCTTAATTTTTTAAATATCTTTAATAATTTAGGAATAGAATGAAATTGCCTTAATATTTTAAAAGTATATAAAAATAATGGATAAACATTGGTCTTAATAAAACACATGAGGTTTTTCTGTCTAAAGTCAGAATCAACATCAGGCGGCCACTATCATCTACACTATTCAACAGTTTTCTTGAGGACCTAGTTGATGTGGAAATAAAAGCAAAATAACTATTTTTGTAATGTAGGAGAGAAAGTTTCACAATAATCATTATTTCTGGATATTTTAGAGTTTCTACCAAAAATTTCAAAAGAATGAAATTACAGTAGTAATTTATGAGAGAAATATAAATAAATAACTTTTTTACATCTGACAAATACAAAAAAACTGTTTATAGAATAAACTTATGGTAGATACTGTTAGTGCTCCTCCCATGTTTCATCAAGATTTGCTGTTCCAGTACCTGCTAGTTACTTCTCAGTGCCCATCTGTAACACAGCCTGAAAGGGCCAAAAAAGTGATATTCCTGAAAACAGTGAATGGCTTTTGGAATATGAGTAACCTAGCTTCCACACTCCTCTAGTGGTATACCTCTCAAGTATATTATGTACTGTTTCTCACAGTTCTCAGCAGGATTGATTCTGAGTTGCCCACAGTAGCAACCTATACCCTTTGGTAGCTTCCTTTCCTTTCCTGTCTCACTTCCTCTCTCCACTATCAGTGCTTCCTGGGATCAACTCCCAAGTCACCCATTTACACACAGATTCCTATTTCTTATTTCTTTTTTTTAAATAAATAAATTAATTAATTTATTTATTTATTTATTTATTGGCTGCATTGGGTCTTTGTTGCTGTGCACAGACTTTAGTTGTGGTGAGCGGGGCTACTCTTCACTGTGGTGAGCAGGCTTGTCACTGCAGTGGCTTCTCTTGTTGCGGAGCGCAGGCTCTAGGTGTGCGGGCTTCAATAGTTGTGGCATGTGGGCTCAGTAGTTGTGGCTCACAGGCTCTAGAGCACAGGCTCAGTAGTTGTGGCTCACAGGCTTGGTTTCTCCGTGATATGTGAGATCTTCTCGGACCAGGGATTGAACCTGTGTCCCCTGCATTAGCAAGCAAATTCTTAACCACTGCTCCACCAGGGAAGCCCTATTTCTTATTTCTTGATCGAATTCTGGGGAAACCCAATCTAATAAGGAACATAATACCAGACAATTGGACCTTGTGTACGGAATTCTGGAAATTGGATTTCAATTCCACTGCATTCAGCCAGATGATTACAAGGATCCCATTGCCAATAGTAAGCAGGGTAGCAGTGACTCATGGTGAGTTATAGTATCAATATTAACTATGTTGAATTTGGATGAGATACAGGATGAGAGCAATGATGTTTATAAGGATTGTGGAATTGACTGGCTCTTCTTAACTGTCATTGAAACACAGAAAATAGGAAAATAACAGCATCAGATCAGTCATTCATCAACTCAGGACACAGTGTGCAAGTCAAAAGGCCTCCATGCCTTTTAAAGGAGATGTTTACTTCCTATATCCAGAAAGTTGACTGTGCTGAAAATCCAACCTAAGAACTGACTGTAGTTACAAAGAAATGCAAATCAAAACCACAGTGAGGTATCACCTGTCAGAATGACTATCACCAAAAAGACTAAATAACAAATGTTGGAGAGGATGTGGAAAAAAGGGAACCCTGATACACTGTTGGTGGAAATGTACACTGGTGCAGCCACTGTGGAAAACACTACGGAGGTGCCTCAAAAAACTAAAAATAGAGCTACCATATGATCCAACATTTCCATGCCTGGGTATATATCTGGAAAAAAATGGAAACACTAATTAGAAAAATGGAACCCTAGTGTTCATAACAGCACTATTAAAAAGGCCAAGACATAGAAGCCACACAAGTGCCCATCAATACATGATTAGATTAGGAAGATGTGTTGTGTGTGTATATAAAATGGAATACTACTCAACCATAAAAAAGAATGAAATTCTGCCATTTGCAGCTATGTGGATGGACTTAGAGAATATTGTGCTTAGTGAAATGAGTCAGAGAGAGAAAAACAAATACTATATGATATCTCTTATATGTGGAATCTAAATAATAATACAAATGAATATTAGGCAAAACACAAACAGGCTCACAAATATAGAAAACAAATTTGTAGTTACCATATGGGAGATGGAAAAGATGAGACAAATTGGGGGTAAGGGATTAACAGGCACAAACTTCTATATATAAAACATGTAAGAAAAAAGGATATATTGTATAGCACAGGGAATTATACCCATTATCCCATAATAACCTATAATGGAGTATAATCTGCAAAAATACTGAATCACTATTTTGTAAACCCCAAATTAACACACTACTGTAACTCAAGCATACTCCAATTTAAAAAAAAAAAAAGTGGTTTGCTGGTGCAACACCAGAGTTTCTAGTTGTCCCTGAATGCTAGTGTAAGTTTGCTTCAGATCCTGTCACTGTCACCAAAACTGTTAATAAACAAAATTTCAACTGAATAAATTTAAAGATCTAATTGAATTTATAAAATAATTCATGAGCTAGGCAACATCCCAGCTAGCAATTAGAGAGTGCTCCAAGGAACTGTACAAAATGGAAAGCTTTTATGAGTAGAAAGCAGAAAGGATAAGGAAAGAGTAGATTAGTTCATCTTCCTCTGAGGGATGAAAAAGGGTATATGTGGAAGACTATGTCATTGGTGCTGACCAAAAATTGTAAACCGATTGTTTAAGACCACATTCCTGGGGGAGATTCAAGCTGAAATTAGGTTAGGTATTAAATTTCTGTTTAGTGATCTTGGCTTAGTGCAAATGACTCCATATTGCCTGTTTTTTAACACAACAAAATAAAGAAATTGTGTTCTTTGAAGGACAAGCTACTAAATGGGAGAAAATATCTACAAATCTGATTTTAAAAATTGTATCAAGGATTTATAAGAAGTTCTCAAAACTTTAAAAAAAACAACTTTTTTTTTTTTTTCAGCGAGCAAAAGATTTAAACAAACACAAATTTCAAACAAGCTGGCAGGTTCTAGAGAAGGAATAAAAGCTTCAGAATGCTGCCACCAGAGGGAGCAAGAAACATAAAGCAAGTGAGCCAATAAAAGGTTCTCGAATCTCTAGGAGGCCTGATGGAAGATATCTCTTTCCAAGGACAGGAGAGACTAGAGAAGATATCTGCTACTTCAAATGCACAGAGAGCAACGTAAAACTTCAAAGGACACAAAAATTAAGGTAACAGGACACCACCAAAGAATCAGAAAAACCAGGTAACCAAACACAGAGACATGGAGATCTGCAATTTACCAGATAAAGATTGCAAAACAGCTGTTTTGAGAAAACTAAATGAGCTGCAAGAACACACAGAGAATTCAATGAGATCAGGAAAACAATATACGAACAAAATGAGAAGTTTAACAAAAAAGATCAAAGACATCACACAAAAAAGGAACCAAACAAATTCTGGAACTGGAAAACATGGTGAATAAAGCTGTTAGACGCAATAGGGAGCATCAGGCTGGGCCAAGCAGAAGGAAGCACCTGCGAGATGGAAGGCAAGAGCTTTGAAATTATCCACTCAGAGGAAAACAAAGAAAAAGGAATGAAAAGGAGCCAAGAAGTCCCACTGGATCTATGGGATGCCATCAAAAGTATCAATTTATGAATTGTTGGAGTTCCAGAAGGAAAAGAGAGAGAGAAGGAGTTCAGAAGCTTGTTAAAAGTAATAATGGCTGAGAACTTCCCAAATCGGAGGAGAGATTTGGATACCCACGTTCATGAAACTCATAGGTGACCAAAATATCAACTAAAAGAGATCCTCTCCAAGATCATTATAGATAAATAAAACTGGGGAAAATCTAAGATAAAGAGAGAATCTTAAAAACAGCAAAAGTAAAAACCTTATAACTTACAAGGGAACTTCCATAAAGTTATCAGCAGATTTCTTACCAGACTTTCTTGATATTACAGGAGAGAATGAGATGGTAGATTAAAACTGCTGAAAGAAAAAAAAAACCTGCTATCAAGAACACTTTATCTGACCAAACTATCCTTCAGAAATAAAGGAGAGATAAAGACTGAGAGAATTCATCACCATGAACCTGCTTTACATGTTGAAAGGAGTTCCTCAAGCTGTAATGAAAGGGCACTAACAAGTAACACAAAAACATTGACAATATACAACAAACTGGGAAAGTCAAGTATACAGTCAAATATGGAATACTCTAACAGTACACTTTGTAGTATAATATAGTAGAATGTTGACCACTTAACAACAGTATAAAGGTTAAAGGATAAGAATATTAAAAATAACTATAGGACTTCCCTAATGGTGCAGTGGTTAAGAACCCGCCTGCCAGTGCAGGGGAACACAGGTTCAAGCCTTAAAATCCCACATGCCGCAGAGCAAGCCCGCGTGCCACAACTACTGAAGCTGGTGCAACTAGAGCCTGTTCTCCTCAACAAGAGAAGCCACCGCAAAGAGAAGCCCGTGCACCACAATGAAGAGTAGCCTCCACTCACCGCAACTAGGAAAAGCCGACATGCAGCAATGAAGACCAAACAAGGCCAAAAATAAATAAATAAATAAATTTTAAAAATAAAAAAATAAAAATAACTATTGCTACAATAACTTTTTAATAAATACACAATATAAAAAGAGAGAAACTGTAACATCAAAAGTGTAAAAGGCAGAGTAGAAGTGTAGAATTTCTGTATGTTCTTGAAGTTAATTTGCCATAAGCATAAAATAGACTCTTACATCTATAAGATGTTTATTTATTAATTTATTTATTGGCTGCACCACGCGGCTAATGGGATCATAGTTCAGCAATCAGGGATAGAACCCAGGTTCTCGGCAGTGAGAGCATGATTCCTAATCCCTGGACCACCAGGGAATTCATAATAAGATGTTTAATGTAAGCTTCATGATAACCACACAGCAAAAACCTACAGTAGATTCACAAAAGATAAAGAGAAGAGAACCAAAACGTATCACTACAGAAAATCATCATTTCACAAATGAAGGAAGCAATAGGAAGAAAGGAACAAGGAAACTACAAAACAGCCAGAAAACAATAAGATAGGATTATTTGCAGGGTACAAAATCAACATTAAAAAATGAGTTGCATTTCTATACACTAACAATGAAAGATCCGAAAAATAAACATTTAAAAAAACTGTTCCATGCACAATAGCATCAAAACAATAAAATACTTAGGAATAAATTTAACCAAGAAAGTTAAAAATCTCCGCAATGAAAACAATAAGATCCTGAAGAAAAAATTTGAAAAAGATACAAAGAAATGGAAACATATCCTGTGTTCATGGGTCAAAAGAATTAAAATTGTTATAATATCCATACTACCCAAAGCCATCTACAGACTCAGTGCAATCCTTACCAAAATCCCAATGGCATTTTCCACAAAAACAGAAAAAACAATCATAAAATTTGTATGGAACCACTAAAGACCTCAAATAGTCAAAGCAATCATGAGAAAGAGAAAAAAATCAGAGGCATCACATTTCCTAATTTCAGATTGTAATTACAAAGCTATGGTAACAAAAACAGTATGGTACTGGCATAAAAATAGACACATAGACCAACAGAACACATAATAGAGAGCCGAGAAACAAACCCATCCATATAAGGTCAACTAATATTTGAAAAAGTAGTCAAGAGTACTCAATAGGGAAAGAAAAGACAACCCTCAGAATGGGAGAAAATATTTGCAAATGAATCGGTGGACAAAGGATTAATCTCCAAAATACAAACAGCTCTTGCAGCTCAATGTCAAGAAACCAAAAACCCAATCAAAATATGGGCGGAAGACTTAAATAGACATTTCTCCAAAGAAGACATACAGATGGCCAACAAATGCATGAAAAGATGCTCAGCATCACTAATTATTAGAAAAATGCAAATGCTGGAGAGGGTGTGGAGAAAAGAGAACCCTCTTGCACTGTTGGTGGGAATGTAAATTGATACAACCACTACAGAGAACAGTATGGAGGTTCCTTAAAAAACTAAAAATAGAACTACCATATGACCCAACACTGCCACTACTGGGCATATACCCAGAGAAAGCCATAATTCAAAAAGGCAAATACACCCCAATGTTCATTGCAGCACTATTGATAAAAGCCAGGTCATGAAAGCAACCTAAATGTCCATCAACAGACGAATGGATAAAGAAACAATTTTTTAAAAAAATGAAAAGGCAACCTATGGAATGGGAGAAAATATTTTCAAACTGTATATCAGATAATGGGTTAATATCCAAAACATATAAAGAGTTCATACAATTCAATAGCAGAAAAATGCGAAATCCAATTTAAAAATAAGCAGAAGAACTAAACAGACATTTTTTTAAAGAAGATAGCCAAATAGCCAACAGGTACATGAAAAGATGCTCAGCATCACTAACCATCAGGGAAATGTAAATCAAAATCACAGTATGACTTTACACCTGTTCAAATGGCTATCATCTAGAAGACAAGAGATTGAAATTAAAAAGTGTTGGCAAAGATGTGAAGATAAAGGAACACTTGTACACTGGTGGTGGGAATGTAAATTGGTGCAGCCCACTATGAAAACAGTATAGAGGTTCCTCAAAAACTTAGGAACAGAACTACCATCCAGCAATGGGTATATATCCGAAAGAAATGAAAACAGAATATTGAAGAGATATGGGCACACCTGTGTTTACTGCAGCAGTATTCGCAATAGTCAAGATATGGAAACAACCTAAGTGTCCATCAACAAATGACTGGATAAACGAGTTGTGGTATACATATGCATACAATATAATATTATTCAGCCATGAGAAGGAAGGAAATGCTGCCAGTTGCAACGATATGGATGGACCTCAAAGGCCTTACGCTAAGTGATTTAAGTCAGACAGAGAAAGACAAATACTGCATGATATCACTTATATGTGGAATCTAAATAAGTCAAACTTGTAAAAATACAGACTAGAATGGTGGTTACCAGAGGCTAGAGGGTGGGGAATTGGGGAAATGTTGTTTAAGGTTACAAACTTGAAAATAAATAGGAGGTAAATAAGTTTTAGAGATTGACTGCACAGCATAGCGATTAGAGTCAACAATACTGTATTATAAACTTCAAACTTTCTAAGAGACTATATCTTAATTGTTCCCACCACAAAATAGAAATGATAATTACATGACGTGGCAGAGGTGTTAGCTAACGCTATGGTGGTAATCATATTGTAATACATGTGTATCAAATCAACACATTGTAAACCTTTAACTTATAAAATGTTATATGCCAATATTTCAATAAAAAATAAACATAAGAATATCAATAGAACGGGCAATAATAATATTTCTTTTTTAGATAGTCCTTCTAAGTAGTATTTAAAACATAATAATACTTATCCAATAACATCATTCATAGAGAATTAGTTGGAAAATATCATTGAGTACTTCAATAAGTTAAAAAATCACTATCCTAATTTGAGTGTTTGGTATAAGAAGAAGATTATACACTTATGGAGGGGAAAGTCACCCTAAAATAAGACAACAGAAGTCTTTCTTTAGTCCTTTCTTTCTTAAATGACAATTTTCACTTTTCAGGTGCTACCTTTTCTATTTTTCTAATACCCTCCAAGTTATATCTGAAGACTTTTCAAAGGCTCTATAGTCAATGTCTCCCATTATCAATATGTCTTATTTACTAAATAATTTTAAAATCTAACTGTAGAGAAAAAATGGCTCACGTGAAAAATAATGAAAACATTTCTTCTACATTTTTCCTTCCCTACTTGAATGATTCTCTACAAAAGCCAACGCATGAGGCTAAGTAAGAGCAGCATCTGTACGTCTCAGTTGCAGGGTGTCACATCACTTGCGTGGGATGCAGAAGGCATCTGTAGAGGGGAAGCGGCTGGGCAGTGGCTCCGGCTGGAGCCTAACAAGTATGAGAATGGCATCTTTGGGGAGAAAAAGGAGTTATCAGTGACAGGAGGCTGTTCAATATCTAAAGCAGGGAGTTGAGGGAAGGGGATGGAGAAAGGTGGGGGACAGAAGTAGAAGTGGATTTGATGATATGGTGGTAAAACAGCGCTCCCATAAAAAGGGCCCTACTGGGGTGGAACACAAGCTACTAGGGATAAATGTGTGTACATACATAACTATGGATTGTATGCTTGTGTATCTTCCTTCCTTCTTCCCTCCCTTTCTTGCTCTCACTCTCAGAACCTAGTCACCATGATATAAGAAACCCAAATTACATGGAGAGGCCATGGTTGAAGGCCTCTGGTGGCCCCAGCTGATCATCCAGCTAACATCCAGACTCGACTTCTAGATATGTATGTGGGTGAATATCTTGTACAATCAGCCCAGGCAAACCTTCAAGTAACGTCAGGCCAACTGCTGTTTGACTTCAATCTTATGAGAGACCCCAAGCAAGAATGGTCTAACTTATCCTAATCAATCTACAGATCTGTGAAAGATAAAATAGTTATTTTAAATCACTGTGTTTGGGAGTGGTTGGTTATACAGTAATTGATAATGAGAAAAATAAACTCAATGACAATTTAATAGGAAATGGGACACCTATAAAGTATCTAAATGTCTCCTTTCAAATACTTATTTAAAAGGATAAAATGAGTAAAATTACAGTGAAGAACCCTCTCAGATGCCCACTTAACAAAGGAGTCAAAGTTAATGTCTTCAGTAAGAGGACAAATGGAAACCATGTACCACTTGATAGTGTGCAATGAGAAGAACACATTATCACCCTGAGAAATATCTGCCAAAAATACACACCTGAATCTCATCATGATGAAATATCAGACAAATACCAATTGAGAGACATTCTACTAAATAAGTGGCCTGAAATTTTCAAAAAGTGAAGGAAGGCATGAAGCCAAAGGAAGACTGAGGGGCTAAGCTTGAAGAAGACCAAAAAAAAAAAAAGTGATCGCATCAATGAACAAGTAGAAATTGAAATTTAAAACACATTACCTAACCTATAATGAAAAATAATCTGAAAAATATGCATGTATATATATACATATATACTGCTGAAAAAATATATATATACACATATATTTTAAAGACAGAGGCATTCTATCATAATATGAGATAAAATGACTCAAAGATGAATTATGAAAAAAATTGAGAAACTCAGGATGATGTAGACGTGTCAACATCATATCATATGAGTTCCAGTAAATGACAGTATAGCAAAAGAAGGATATGGACAATCCCATTTTCATCTTTTGGTCAGAAATGATCACTAGAAACTAAGATCTGGGTGCTAGGAATATAACTGTTTCACTGGGGCATCATAAATTCTGGGCCCTCCAACACACAGAAAACAATTTCAAAACAGTAATACTACTAATTTTACTCTTAACAATGAAATGACTAAACGAAAAAAAAACACATTACCATTTACAGTAACACCTCCCAAAATAAAATACTTAAATATATAAATCTCAGAAAATTTGTAGAAGATCCATATGAGGAAAACTACAAAGTTTTGATGAAAGATATCAAAAAACTAAATAATAAGAGATAAAAGTTCTCATCACAAGGAAAAACAATGTCTAACTATATATGGTGAAGGATATTAACCAGACATACATGGTGATCATTTCACAATATATACAAGTATTGAATCATTATGTTATACCCCTGAAACTAATATAATGTTATATGTCAATTATACCTCAATAAACAGTTTACAATATTTAAATAACTATATTTCAAAAACAAAAAACAAAAAAAAATTGGCTCTGTGAAAGACACTATCAAGAAAATGAAAGGAAACCCACAGACTGGGAGAAAGTATTTTCAAAAGACATATCTCATAAAGGTCTGTTATCCAAAGTACACAAAAGACTCTTTAAACTCAACAATTAGAAAATGAACAACTCAATTAAAAAATGGACAGAAGACCTGAGCAGACAGCTCACCAAATAATACATACAGATGGTAAATAAGCATATTAAAAGATGTTCAATAGTGTACCTCATTTAGTAATTGCAAGTTGAAACAACAATGGAATACCACTACACACCTATTAGAAACACCAAAATCCAAAATACAAGACAACACCAAATGTTAATAAGGATGTGGTGGAATAGTAATTCTCATTCATTGCTGATGTGAATACAGCTACTTTGGAAGACAGTTTGGCAGTTTCTTACAATCTACTCCTACCATACCATCTGACATGGTAGTTACCCAAAGGAACTGAAAGATTTTGTGTACACTAAAACCTGTACGTGGATGTTTATAGCAGCTTTACTAATAATTGCCAAAACTCAGAAGTAACCAAAATATCCTTCAATAGTGAATGGATAAACAAACTGTGGTATATCGAGACAACAGAATATAATTCAGTGCTGAAAAGAAATGAGCTGTAAAGTCATGCAAATACATGGAAGAAACTTACATGCATTTTACTATGTGAAAAAAAGCCAATCTGAAACAACTACATACTGTTAGGATTCCAAATAAATGACATTCTGGAAAAGGCAAAAACGTAGAGACAATAAAAAGATCAGTAATTACCAGGGGTTAGGTGGAGAGAGATGCAGAGCACATAAGATCTTTAAGGCAGTGAAACCATTCTATATGATACTGTGGTGATACATTCCATTACATATTTCTTAAAAACCACAGAATGCACAACACCAAGAATGAACCGTAAAGTAAACTATGGGCTTTGGATGGTAATGATGTGTCAATATAGGTTCATCAATTATAACCAATGTACCAATCTGGCGTGGGATGTTGCTAATGAGGAGGTTGTGAGTGTGTGAGGACAGGGAGTAAATATATGAGAACTCTCTGTATTTTCACTCAGTTTTGACTGTGATTTTAAAACTGCTCTGAAAACTAATGTTTAATTTTTTCAAAGCGACAGCTAAAGGAAATACATGATCTTGGACTGACTCTTTTTATTATTGGCACAGACAAACAATTAATTGGAACTACAAATTAAATGGTAGTGATGTGTCAGTGTTAATATTCTGGTTTTGATTACTGTATTGTGGTAGGTAGGAGAATGTTTTTGTGGAGATTACACAATAAAGCACTTGGGGATGATGAGGCATCATGTGATAACTCACTTTCAGATAAAAGGTTATTTATACTGGTCTTGCCATATTTTCACATGTTTGGAACTATTTAAAAACAAAACTTATCTTTAATATAAAAAAAGAGAAAATAAATATTTCTTAAGGTAACACATAGTATCGCATAGATAACAGTTAAAATATAAGAAGGGGAACATGAACTGAAAAAAAAAAAAAACTCCAAACAAAGAATGTTTTTCCTTTAAACCATTATGATAAAATAATATTAATAATAGTCTAGTTTTAAGTAGAATGCTACATTCTTGGTGTTTCTTTTATTGTGATGCTTAATTACATGACCATATATTACATAGATTCTTTTGTATGTATCAGACATTGCTTTGAGAAATTCTCTATGTCCTCCCTAAAGTAGGCACAGCATTATGTAAATATATAAGAATGCAGAATCCCAAATAAAATTAATTAACACCACCCTTCAACAAAATGCAATTAATGATTTTAACTTTTAAAACCACTTGAAATTTCTCTACTTTTTTCATGTGAGCTGGTCATTTTGGACCTTATAAAGTTACAATTTCTTCAAAAAGAATAAACAAATACATGAGAGGAAGGATATTTTTTCTTTAAGAACTTTTACTGAGATACAATTGACACAATAAACTGCACATATTTAAAGTGTGCAATTTGATATTTTTTTCTCATTAGTAATGTATGTATGGCAATCCTAATCTCCCAAGTCATCTCACCCCAACCCTGCCCCCCCCACTTTCCCCACTTTGTGTTCATATGTTTGTTCTCTACATCTGTGTCTCTATTTCTGCCTTGCAAACCAGTTGATTTGTACCATTTTTCTATATTCTGCATATATCTGTTAATATACGATCTTTGTTGTTCTCTTTCTGACTCACTTCACTCTGTATGACAGTCTCTAGGTCTCTACAAATGTCCCAATTATGTTCCTTTTTACAGCTGAGTAGTATTCCATTGTATATATGTACCACATCTTTTTTATCCATTCATCTGTTGATGGACATTTAGGTTGCTTCCGTGTCCTGGCTATTGTAAATAGTGCTGCCATGAATATTGGAGTGCATGTGTCTTTTTGAATTATGTTTTTCTCTGGGTATACGCCCAGGAGTGGGATTGCTGATCATATGGTAACTCTGTTTTTAGTTTTTCAGGAAACCTCCATTCTGTTCTCCATAGTGGCTGTATCAATTTACATTCCCACCAACAGTACAAGAAAGTTCCTTTTTTGGACACCCTCTCCAGCATTTACTGTTTGTTGATTTTCTGATGATGCCCATTCTAACCTGTGTGAGGTGATACCTCATTGTCGTTTTGATTTGCATTTCTCTAATAATTAGTGATGTTGAGCAGCTTTTCATGTGCTTCTTGGCCATCCGTATGTCTTCTTTGGAGAAATGCCTATTTAGGTCTTCTGCCCATTTTTTGATTGGGTTGTTTGTTTTTTTGATATTGAGCTGGATAAACTGTTTATATATTTTAGAGATTAATCCTTTGTATGTTGATAAGTTTGCAAATATTTTCTCCCATTTTGAGGGTTGTCTTTTCATCTTGCTTATAGTTTCCCAAGATGAAGGATTTTTAATTACTATTTTAAAATAGCTAACTACCGGTGACTTTTGAAAAATGACAAAAGATATACTCAGCAAATAAATGGTATCAGTATGTATTAGCCAATATGCAACTTAAGTATATACACAAAAGAACACATTTTAGTAAAAAAGGAATACAATTTTTAAAAGAACTGTATATTTCCCAAAGGACTAAAATAGATTCATCAAAAAACAGAACTTTCCTGAACTGCCTCATACTTATTTTATGGTGTAGAATTAATTTAATCACCAAAATGTAGACATAAAAGAACAAGTTATTTTGTTTACTGTTGTGTCTCCCACACCTAGAACACTCCCTAAATAGTTGCTCAAAACCATTTTTGATTGAAGGAATAAATGAACCACATATGGAGATGATGTACTATAATCTTTTTTAATGTTTAGGGCACCTAAATACGTGTAATTCAGCCTCAGTCGCCAAAATATACTGTGCTACATTTCAAACCTAAAAAAAAAAAAATTGAACAGGTCCCCTTTGTCACTTATGAAATTAAAAAGTCATGCAGGTGAAAAATAATTCCATTGTTCATGGCCTCTATTCAATAGCATTTCCATCATTGTGCTTTTAAAAGTTAAACATTAGAGAATGTAGAAACAAAACCCAGAAAGACCTGAAGTTCATTCTTGCTATGGATCAAGTGTAGCATGACTGTCTTTGAGGAAAAGAAATTAAGTTACAAGGTGCTGCAGCAGTAGCGGTTTGTGGGAAGAGTGGAGAAGGACAAAGAAGCAGAAGATTTTTAATCACAGGCTTTAATTTAAATCAGAAATTTCTGCTGAGAATTCCTTTGATAATTGCTTCTAATTTCTCTATCATTTGTCTTTTATGTTTTTAGCTATGTTCATTATGGGGAAGATTTTAAATTTTAAATAATTATGCGTACTGAATTCTCTATTGCCTCAATTTTCATTTTATTACATTCCTTTTAATATTATAATGAACAATGTATTCTGATGCATCTAGTTATTAAGGAACGTTTAACTAGTCAAATACAATTTTAAAAACCTTAGATTCTATTATTTTCCTACTCTATTTTAATGCATTCCTATAGCTTTTATTGTTTTTATTATACCAGTTTTCAGATCTAATTAATTCTGCCAGCACAATAGCTTGTTAAAATGCTTTGAGACAGTAAACAGTGGAGATGGATGCTGTATATATATATATATATATATATATATACACACACACACACACAAATGCTTTGATTATTTTAAGTAAAGTGATTGGATGTTAATTGCTTAAAATGAGTAAATTCATTCAAAACTTAAATCTACTGTGTGCGTAAAGAACTACAATATCAAAATAAAAATATTGGGAGCGCCATATGATGCTATTCCCTCCTAAAAATATTTAACACCAAGCAATGTATTTTATACTGTACCCAGAAGGATTGTAACTCAGTTTCTAGTCTCAAAGAGCCATACCTTACTTCTAGATAGTTTATGGTATTGGGATGTAGGTTCAGCCTAAATTAAAAATGACTTATAAAAGGTAGATATAAGTATCTAAGCTGATGCATCAGATTTTCTGTTTAAAGTCACCAAGTGTAAAAAAAATCTTCCAATAAGCAAAAGTCCAGGACCAGATGGCTTCACGGGTGAATTCTATCAAACATTTAGAGAAGAGCTAACACCTAATCTTCTCAAACTCTTCCAAAAAATTGCAGAGGGGGAAACACTCCCAAATTCATTCTATTAGGCCACCATCATCCTGATACCAAAACCAGACAAAGATATCACAAAAAAAGAAAATTACAAACCAATATCACTGATGAACATACATGCAAAAGTCCTCAACAAAATACTAGCATACAGAATCCAACAACACACTAAAAGGATCATACACCATGATCAAGTGGGGTTTATCCCTGGAATGCAAGGATTCTTCAATATACGCAAATCGATCAATGTGCTACATCATATTAACAAATTGAAGGATAAAAACCACATGATCATCTCAATAGATGCAGAAAAAAGCTTTTGACAAAATTCAACACCCATTTATAATAATAACTCTCCAGAAAATGGGCATAGAGGCAACTTACCTCAACATAACAAAGGCCATATGTGATAAACCCACAGCAAACATTATTCTCAATGGTGAAAAACTGAAAGCATTTCCACTAACATCAGGAACAAGACAAGGATGTCCACTCTCACCACTCTTATTCAACACAGTTTTGGAATTCCTAGCCACAGCAATCAGAGAAGGAAAAGAAACAAAAGCAATATGAATTGGAAAAGAAGAAGTAAAACTGTCACTGTTTGCAGGTGATATGATTCCTATACATAGAAATTCCTAAAGATGCCACCAGAAAACTACTAGAACTAATCAATGAATTTGGAAAACGTGCAGGATACAAAATTAATGCACAGAAGTCTCTTGCATTCCTATACACTAACAATGAAAAATCAGAAAGAGAAATTAAGGAAACAATCCCCTTTACCATTGCAACAAAAAGAATAAAGTACATACAAGAGGGCAGACAGCAGTATCAAGCAGTATCAGCAGTATTTTGTCGTGTGGAACTGAAAATCACAGCCACAGAAAGATACAGAAAATGAAAAAGCAGAGGACTTTGTACCAGATGAAGGGACAGGATAAAGCCCCAGAAAAACAAATAAATGAAGAGGAGATAGGCACCCTTACAGAAAAAGAATTCAGAATAATGATGGTGAAGATGATCCAGGACTTTGAAAAAAGACTGGATGCAAAGATGGAAAAGTTTACCAAAGACCTAGAAGAATTAAAGAGCAAACAAACAGAGATATGCAACACAATATCTGAAATGAAAAATACACTAGAGGGAACCCATAGCAGATTAATGGAGGCAGAAGGGAAACTAAGTGACCTGGAAGACAGAATGGTGATCATCACTGATGTGGAAAAGAATAAAAAAAAAAAGAATGAAAAGAACTGAAGACAGCATAAGATACCTCTGGGACAATGTTAAGTGCACCAACATTCGCATTATAGGGGTCCCAGAAGGAGACGACAGAGAGAAAGGACCTGAGAAAATATTGGAAGAGATTATAGTTGAAAACTTCCCTAACATGGGAAAGGAAATAGCTACCCAAGTCCAGGAAGCACAAAGAGTCCCAGGCAGGATAAATCCAAGGAGAAACACGCCAAGACATACAGTAGTCAAACTGACAAAAATTAAAGACAGAGAAATGTTATTAAAAGCAACAAGGGAAAAACAACAAATAACATATAAGGGAACCCCCATCAGGTTAACAGCTGATTTCTCAGCAGAAACTCTACAAGCCAGAAGGGAGTGGCATGATATATTTCAAGTGATGAAAGGGAAGAACCTACAACCAAGAATATTCTACCCAGCAAGGATCTCATTCAGATTGGAGGGAGAAATCAAAAGCTTTCCAGACAAGCAACAGCTAAGAGAATTCAGCACCACCAAATCAGCCCTACAACAAATGCTAAAGGAACTTCTCTAAGCAGGAAACAGAACAGAAGAAAAGGACCTACAAAAACAAACCCAAAACAATTAAGAAAATGGTAATAGGAACATACATCTTGATAATTACCTTGAATGTAAATGGACTAAATGTACCAACCAGAAGACACAGGCTGGCTGAATGGATACAAAAACAAGACCCTTCTATATGCTGTCTACAAGAGACCCACTTCAGACCTAGGCACACATACAGATGGAAAGTGAGGGGATGGAAAAAGATATTCCAAGCAAATGAAAATCAAAAGAAAGCTGGAGTAGCAATACTCATATCAGATAAAATAGACTTTAAAATAAAAAATCTTACAAGAGACAAGAAAGGACATTACATAAAGATCAAGGGATCCATCCAAGAAGAGGAGATAACAATTATACATATATATGCACTCAATATAGGAGCACCTCAATACATAAGGCAAATGCTAACAACTATGAAAGAGGAAATGCAAGGCAGAAATAGAGACACAGGTGTAGAGAACAAACACACAGACACCAAGTGGGGAAAGTGGGGAGGGTTGGGGGGGAATGAATTGGGAGATTGGGATACCAAATTGTACACTCTAAATATATGCTGTTTATTGTCTGTTAACTGTATCGCAATAAATGTTCTTAAAAAAAAAAAAAAAGAATAAAGTACCTAGCATAAACCTACCTAGGGATACAAAAGACTTGTATTCAGAAAACTATAAAACACTGATGAAAGAAATCAAAGATGACATGAACAGTTGGAAAAATATACCATGTTCTTGGATTGGAAGAATCAGTATTGTGAAAATGACTATACTATCCAAAGCAATCTACAGATTCACTGTAATCCCTACTAAATTACCAATGGCATCCTTCACAGAATTGGAACAAAAAATTTTACAATTTGTATGGAAACACAAAAGACCCTGAAGAGCCAAAGCAATCTTGAGAAAGAAAAATGGAGCCAGAGGAATGGGGCTCCCCGATTTCAGACTATACTACAAACCTACAGTAATCAAGACAGTATGGCACTGGCACAAAAACAGAAGTATAGACCAATGGTACAGCATAGAAAGCCCACAGATGAACCCACACACATATGGTCACCTAATATATGACAAAGGAGGCAAGAACATACAATGGAGAAAAGACAGCCTCTTCAATAAGTGATGCTGGGAAAACTGGAGAGCTACATGTGAAAGAATGAAACTAGAACACTACCTAACACCATATACAAAAATAAACTCAAAATGGATTAAAGACCCAAATCTAAGACTGGAAACTATAAAACTCTTAGAGGAAAATATAGGCAGAACACTTTATGACATCAATCAAAGCAAGATCCTTCTTGACCCACCTCCCAGAATAATGGAAATAAAAACAAAAATAAACAAATGGGACCTAATGAAACAAAAGCTTTTGCACAGTAAAAGAAACCATAAATAAGACAAAAAGACAACCCTCAGAATGGGAGAAAATATTTGTAAATGAAGCAACTGACAAAGGATTAATCTCAAAAATATACAAGCAGCTCATGCAGCTCAATATCAAAAAAGCAAACAGCCCAATCAAAACATGGGCAGAAGACCTAAATAGACATTTCTCCAAGGAAGATGTACAGGTGGCCAACAGACACATGAAAAGATGCTCAACATCACTAATCATGAGAGAAATGAAAATAAAACCACAATGAGGTATCACCTCACACTAGTCAGAATGGCCATCATCAAAAAATCTAGAAACAATAAATGCTGGAGAGGATGTGGAGAAAAGGGAACCCTCCTGCACTTTTGGTGGGAATGCAAATTGATACAGCCACTATGGAGAACAGTATGGAGGTTCCTTAAAAAACTAAAAATAGAACTACCATATAACCCAGCAATCCCACTCCTGAGCATATACCCTGAGAAAACCATTATTCAAAAAGATACATGTACCACAATGTTCATTGCAGCTTTATTTACAATAGCCAGGACATGGAAGCAACCTAAATGTCCATTGACAGATGAATGGATAAAGATGTGGCACATATATACAATGGAATATTACTCAGCCATAAAAAGGAATGAAATTGAGCTATTTGTACTGAGGTGGTTGGACCTAGAGTCTGTCATACAGAGTGAAGTAAGCCAGAAAGAGAAAAACAAATACTATATGCTAACACATATATATGGAATCTAGAAGAATGGTACTGATGAACCTAGTGGCAGGGTAGGAATAGAGATGCAGATGTAGAGAACGGACTTGAGGACACTGCAGGGAGGGGAAGCTGGGATGTGGTGAGAGAGTAACATTAACATATACACACTACCAAATGTAAAATAGATGGCTAGTGGGTAGCTACAGAGCACAGGGGAGATAAGCTTGATCTTTTGTGAAGACCTAAAGGGGTGGGATAGTGAGGTTGGGAGGGAGACTCAAGAGGGAGGGGATATGGGCATATATGTATACATGTGGCTGATTCACTTTGTTGTACAGCAGAAACTGACACAATACTGTAAAGCAACTATACTCCAATAAAGATTTAAAAAATAATAATAAAAAAGTCACCAGTGTCCAGGTTCCTTTTTTGTTGTTTCTACCACCCATAAAGTGTTACACTTTCCCTTTAAAAGCTTAAATTGAAAATTGCACACATCACTTCTGCTCAAGTCCCAGTGGAAGACCTTGGTCATATGGCCCCACCTAGCTGCAAGGGAGGCTGCCAAGCAGTCTTTATTCTAAGCAATCATGGCCCAACTCAAGCTTGTGAGAGTAAGTAGCCATATACAATAAAGGCTCACAAATTTAGAAAATTATATTTTAAAATTCCACTTTGCATTTGCATAATTAAGAATTTAGAGCCTATGTGTTAAGTGGTCATAACTGAATTCCAAAAGATTTCCCAATAAATAGGGAACATTTGAAAAATTTTTCAATATGGCTTTCAATACTATACACAATAATATTAGTTCAATGAAGTTAGATTATACTAGAATATGCTATCCACAAAAATTATCTTTAAAACATAGTGACATGATTCTGTTTTCTTACAATGCTTTCCCTGTGTTGGACACTGATGATCACCCAGCATCCTTTTTTCCTTTCTACTCTTTCTTAAATAATCCAATTTAATTCAAGTATTCACATAGAAAGCCTCTCTGTCTCTCTCTCTCTCTCTCACACACACACACACACACACACACCACACACATGCACATGCACACGCACACACACAACAAAAACAAACAAAACTACAGCATCCATCTCACAATCATAAAAGAAGCCAGTGGCATGTAAAGCTGGTGTTGTAGGCATCAGAGTCAAGAGGCTAAAAGAACTTGGACCCTTGATGGCAAGGTTGAGCTGCTGAATCAGTACACCTTGATGTCATCCCTGGGAGATAATAAATTTTCTTATTTTTAAACTGTCTTAAGTCAATTTTTCAATCTCTTGCTTCACAAAGCCTTCTGATATATATTACTTCCTAAATAAACCTCTTTACTACTTACAAAAACACTGAGCAGTATGATTTCTAGAGTTCAGAAAAGCTATTTACAACTCTGAAAAGCAAAATCTTAGTCCCAAATTATCAAATTTTCATGATATAATTTCATATATATTCTGAGTAAGTTTATATAGGACTAAAATGATACAACTTAAGTTTCAGATTGATCAGATCAAACCTTTTTCATTTTTTAATGCATAGATTTCACTGAAATCTGTATGCTTTCTCATCTAGCTTTGTATCAGTGTGACCCTCTGAGATTCAGTGATTATAGAAATACAGCCATTAAATCAAGGACAGATACTTATTTGCCCAGCATTAGGAAACTAAGTGTTTTCCTGCTAAGATGTGTCTACTGATAGGCCTTTTTTTTTTCATTAGGCTTATCTTTTCCACAAGAAGAATCCTGAAAGCTTATATACTTTCACAGGCCAGAAGTGCTGCCTTATTCAAATGGAACTTCAAATGTTCTCATTTTGCAAGAGAAATTGTCCTTAAAGGGTCTTAGAATAGTCAGATTTTATTGCAACAAGTATTTATTTCCTTGCCTGAAAGAAGAAAGTATTGTACCCTATTTGACTGGGGTTTTTTTTCTCAGCCTCTTTCTTTTATATCATTCCTATTTGTGGCTTATTTACAATTTATTACGCTTTGTATCACAAGGCACATCATTATAATTGTCAATCCCTTTTAAGGTTTTGAAAGATAATGAAAGAGATAGAGTTTTAAACCTCTGAATAAGAAGTGAAGTAATATTAATGTGTGATTGAATGTCAGCTGCTTTAGTAAAACAGACAAATCAATGATTTCTAAATGCAATACATTCTGGGCTGAGATAATGCTAGCAAAACTAAATAAGGCCTCCTGAAAGAATGAAAAGAGACATATATGGGCTACTTGTGACTTCACGCAGAGCATAGTACTTCTCACCTCAGAGAAATTCATCAGAAATTAACTCCCTAATATTAAAAGCAAGAGATAAAAAGTATTGATATATTCTAGCACACATGACAGGAAATCATATAACTGAATACAATCTCAGATTAAAACAAAAGAAAAAGTTGATATTACAGCTTTTTATTTTACAAAGTGTGAAGAAAAAGAAATTGCAATTGTATATGTTAATGAAGGAGAAAATTTTGTTTGAACACATGAAAAGGTCCATTTTTGTTAGTAAACATAAATAAATAAGGATGTATTAATACAATTTACATAATTTAGTAGTGCTTTCAGAAATCATCATAGGATGCCAATATTACAGTTGGTTAAGAGCTTGGCTTTACCACTTATTGACTGTGTACCTTTAGGCAAATTAATAAAAACTTCTCTGGTCTTCAATTTCCTCCCTGCAAGATGGGTATGATGATAATAATACTAAATTTCTCATGGGATTGTTACAAGGATTAAGAGTAAACAAAGGTTAGTGTTTAGAACAGTGCAGGTATGCAAGAAAGGTAAACTACTATTAGTAACTTCATACCCATGAAAATTGTCAATTCACTCTATATGTATAAGAAATGTCAATTAAAAACACACTTCTATTTTTTTCTATTTTAGTTTTTAATGGTCATACAAATACATAATGATATATTTTATCAGATAGACCTGTTGGTGTTGTCTCAGAGGTCCCTTAAACTATCCGCATTTAAACTTTTTTTCTTTTTGTTGTTCCAGTTGGGTGATTTCCACTCCTCTGTGTTCCAGATCACTGATCCATTCTTCTGTATCACCTAATCTACCGTTGATTCTCTCTGGTGTGTTTTTCTGGTGTATCCTCTCCGGTGTATATACATCATTGTATTCTTTGGTTCTAATTTGTTCTTTTTATAATTTCTTACTCTTTATTACAGTTCTCCCTGTGCCCTTCTATTATTCTCCTGCGCCTGGTATGCCTCTTTATAATCATTGCCTTGAACTCATTATCAGGTAGATTGCTTATCTCCATTTCATTAAGTTCTTTTTCTGTGGTATTGTTTTTTGTTTGAAATGTATTTCTCTTTCTCCTCTTTTTGTCTAATTCTTTGTTTATGTCTGTGTATTAGGTACGTTTTATGCACTGTGTCTCCCGATCTTTGAGGACTCACCTTATGTAGATGTTCTATGAGACTCAGCAGCAGGTTCCCCTCTGGCTACCAGAGACAGATGTTCCAGGGTTGTCTCCTTTATGGGCTACATACTCCTTTTGGTTTTGCTGAGGCAGACTGCTGTGGTGCACTGAACCGACTGGCTGCAAGGCCTTGCCTTGTGTGGCTGCTGCAAGTATAGTTGTGGGCAGGACAGGCCCTCCAGCACTGCGGGTTGCAAGGCCTCGTGGCATGTGATTGCTACAGGTATGCTAGTGAGTGGCGCAGGCCCCCAGGGCTAACAGGCTAGAGGGAGGATTCCAAAATGGTGCCCACCGGTGCCATTGTCAGCAGGGTAGAATGAGATCACAAAAATGGCTGCCATCAGTGTCTCAGTCCCCAGGGGTAGTCCTGGCTGCCTTGTCCCTCTCCAGGATGTTCTCCAAGTTCGCAAGTGGGTCTGACCCAGGCATCTTTCAAACTGTTGCCTCTGAGCTCAATTGGGGTTCAGGGGAAGAGCGCCTCCCTCCTCCAGAAGGACATCCATGATCGAGATGTCCTTCCTGCTTATGGTCACCTACCTGGGAGTGTGGGTCCTGACTAGACCACATCTCCATCCTTCCTACCCATCTGGTTGTGGTTCATTCTTTATATCTTCAGTTGAAGGAAAATCTTTTCTGCTAGTCTTAAGGTCATTCTCAGAAAGAGTTACTTTGTAAGCAGTTGTAATTGATCCCTCTCCCTCCTGATATATATTTCAAAAATACTAAACACACTGGTTATAGTCACAAAGTATAAACTGCTCAACTAGCTACTAAAAAAGTTTTTAAATACATTCATTACATTTAATACATTCAAACCACTTATTCAGTATTTTATTAAACATAAAAATAATAATGTTTACTATCAATATATATTTCCAACTACTATATGGGGTATTTTGCTTTCACTTAGTTCAGACTGTTTTTAGACAACAACTATTTCTCTTTGACTGAAGTAAACAGGGAATTCGTTGGGTTTGTAATTTTAATCACATTGATTCTACTCCAAAAATCACAAATGTTGAGAAACCACAATATTTCCATATGTTTGTTACTCCCCATTTGGAAGTCAAATATTTTTTATAATCATTAAATATTTATTGCACATGAGCCAGATTCAGGGAATCCCTTGGGCTGCAGGTAAATTAGCCAAAAAACTTTAAAACTGGAAAAACCTCAGAATATGTTGGACAACCTCTTCTTTTCATAGGT
Source organism: Hippopotamus amphibius kiboko (assembly GCF_030028045.1). Taxonomy (NCBI): domain Eukaryota; kingdom Metazoa; phylum Chordata; class Mammalia; order Artiodactyla; family Hippopotamidae; genus Hippopotamus; species Hippopotamus amphibius. The sequence continues at coordinate 167,504,152 of NC_080187.1, read as the reverse complement.
AAAGAAAACAATGCCCACAAAACAACTCAAGATCATGGAGAATCTCAAGATCACTGGCTTTAGCCAGGCAGAAAATTCAGATTTCTGCTTATCATATCCCATTGCTTACGGGTCCTGTTCTCAAATTATGGCCAAATTACTAGAAAACTTGCTTCTCTGTAGAACAGCAAATGGATTTGATTCTAAAGGCATTGTTATGGTCTTATACAAAGTTGTATTGAGATCTATAGAAAGCTGTCTTCAATTCCACTAAAGATACAGCACTATTAATAGACAACAACAGTAACAAAATGGTAATATCGAAAGTCCTATCTAAAGTTTGTGATGGAGTCATTATGTTATCCTAGTTAAAGGAATTGCTCTTCTTTGGTCAATCTGCCCCAGTTATTATCTGAGAACATCTAATCAAAATTGTTGGATGACATGTTCTAACAAGAAAAGAGGCGGTTGTGAGTTATTAGAAGATGTTGGTTGACCCTTTATTTACAGTAGGAAGAAAACTGCAATAAGATATTCTTGAATCCTGACATGTTTCTAAGAAGACTCACAATTTTAACCTTTTAATCAATCAGAACATTTATATAATCTATCTTTATTTTACTTTATACACAGTGACAATTAGAGAACAATCTTTTCATGAGAGTAAAGAAGACAGTTATGCATCCACCTAATGAATCTTACTTGTATAGATACCAAACCCTAGAATTCTGTAGGAAATTTCACTTCTTTTTCGATTGCTATTTTAAAGCTGAATTTTCTGATTAATTGCCTTAAACTCTAATACTCTTTGTTGATGTAAATTCCACCACAGAAATGCCAGTAATTAAGGAGCATTTAAAATAGGAAGAATTTCCATATCTCATTGACTCCAATTTGGAAAAAAATGTGAATTTCTTTTTTTTTTTTTTGATATTTCTTAAGATCTATTTGTATCACTCTATTAAAAATAACATGCACACTTAAATACAAACTTGGCAGAATATGAATGTTCAAATAATCCTAATATAGGCATTTAACTCTTTTGTTACTGTCCCATTTCTCTGCCATCCTAGACAAATCGTATACCATCACTTCCCTCATAGAATATTTTAAAGAGTATGACTTCTGGTTCAAGGAAATGTAAATAATATCTTTGTTGGTAACGATTTGGATTCTAGTTTTAAAGGTAATCAATATCAAACGTTGTAAGAGAGGGTGTGGAATGGAGATTCCTCTAAACATGAAATTAGAGAGGTCTGAGGATCCAGAACAATGAGGAAACTCACCCCCTATTCCTGGAAGAATTCCTGAGAAGAAGACCATGAGACAGAGAGAGGAATGGTGAGGTGGTCCATCTGAGAAGTTTGGACCAAAGGCACATCAGCTAATCCGAGCTGATTGATGGATTAGCCAATGTTCTGTGGGCTAAGAATGATAGAGAAGCAATAAACTGATAGACTTGAAGTAGCCATTCTCAATGCTAATTAGTATTGATGAATGATTAATGGCTGTAATTCTCCTCTCACCTCCAAATCATGCCACAATTATTCTGAAGCTTGGGAGGGAGAAGCTTTGTTTCACTATTCACTGTGTGGTCAGTCTATGCCACAGGAAAGAAAATAACGTGACTGCAGCCAAGCTTAAAAAGCAGATAAGTGACACCCAGGGAAAAGACTTGTGCAATATTCTAGGTTGCACACATGATAATACACACACCGGACTCAGTAGTACAATGTTTACTTGTAGCAAGAGGGGAAAGAGGGTGTACATAAGATCCAATCCCTTGCAATGCATTGGTCCCCCATGGCCAGCAAATCCATTCTACAGCCATCAAAGGCAGCATGGCTGCATGAACCCCACTTCTTGCTGCAGTATAAGGACCCCAACCACTCCCCTGTGGGGTCTGAAATACAAAAAATTGAGGGCGTGCATGAGGACCATAGACACATGACCTTAAGCAGTAAAAAGGAGCACACATTGATTGTGAAACAGGGAAAAGATATTTCCACACAAGGTGGTAAACCCAGCAAGGCTGTGTGGGCTTCCTATCTCTTGGTAAATGTAGTGCTCCAGGCCAAAGGCCCATTCTTATGTGGCCAAGCTGGGGTTTAAAGACTGTGTGCAGGAGACTGCCTTTCTTAACAAGCTTTAGGAAGCACAGCTGAGGGACTTCCCTGGTGGCACAGTGGTTAAGAATCTACCTGCCAATGCAGAGGACACAGGTTCAATCCCTAGTTCAAGAAGATCCCACATGCTGCGGAGCAACTAAGCCTGTATGCCAAACTACTGAGCTTGCACTCTAGAGCCCATGACCCACAACTACTGAAGGCTGTGTGCCTAGAGCCCATGCTCCACAACAAGAGAAGCCACCACAATAAGAAGCCCACACACTGCAACTAAGAGTAGCCCCCACCCACCGCAATTAAAGAAAGCCTGTGTGCAGCAGTGAACTCAATGCAGCCAAAAATGAAAAATAAAATCAAAAAAAGTATAGCTGTGTCATAACATCATCAATTAAACACCTTTTTTCAATGAATAAATGTAATTACTCCTGCTGAAATTAAAACATCCCAAACACACATTCAGAGAAAGTTGACAACCCCAAGAGTGAAATGGTTTTCTCCTCTATCCTCTGGCATTGCTTTTACTCCTTTTTCTCTATAACCATCACTTCCCCAATTAAAATTTAAAAATCCATACTAGTCTCCCAAGCTTTATTAACCTTCCATCCAGTTCTTTGCTCAATGTGCATGGCTCACCTGTACTTAACTGTGATAACCATCTAACTGCATTTTACTTCTCTCACAAACTTCTGCTTGACAGTCTCACTACTTCTCATCACTTCTTCTAGTCGCTTCTATTTCTCACTAAATTCTCACTACTTCTCCTTGAGATCTTAAAATCTGCTTCAGTGGATAAGTGATGATGAAAACCCAGAATGCAAAAACAAAATTGTGTTTGTGCTAAGAAGCCGCTAATTATGTACGCCCGCATATCCTAATAATACCTTAGTTCAGTGATTCTTTTAGACTATCTTTTTTTCTTATTCCTTCATCTTCATCCTGTTTCTCTTAACCTGCTGACTTTCAAAATGTACCTATACATACACAGCTGTGCACCTACACACACACACACACAAAACATGCACACACACACACAGTTTGTCCGTTTTGACTTAGTGATTTACAATGACTATTTTTACAGAGAAAAAAATTTAAGACCAATTATAAATAATAATAGTGTCACTAAATACATGTTATAGGGAATTCCCTGGCAGTTCAGTGGTTAGGAATCACTGCCAGGGCCCAGATTTGATGCCTGGTCAGAGAACTAAGATCCCACAAGCTGCATGGCATGGCCAAAAAGAAAAAAATGATATAGGTTTATAATTTCAAACAATTATATAGCCAATCTGCATGGATTGCTTGCTTGATTGAACTCAGAAAATAAATGATTAAACTGATGGTAGTTTAAAAATAGTTTTTTGTTATTTTATTGTAGGCTGTGATGATTATTTGGAGAGGCTACTTGTACTGGGGCAGTTGCTGGTTAAAAATAATTAATCCCCTTTGGGCTATAGGGGATTAACCACTTCTAAATATCCTCTTAATCATTTACCATAAAGTCTTTTGCTCTACATTTCCTTCAGGAAAAAAAAAAGTCTTCTTTCTCTCACAGAGCAATATTAATCACACAAGAATAGAAAATCTTCTCATTAAAGCCCTAAGCTCATTGAGGAAGTTTAAGTTATTCTAACACCTCCCTGATATTATTGGATCCATGTAGCAAAGAGCACTGACTTTCCTGCCAGTTAATTGTCTTGTATGAGCTGATCTAAAGACAGAAGTGCATTTTCTTTGCTGAGTAGAAGATAAGAGTTGTAGCTGTTTTTACTAAACAACTGATTAAAATTTCTTTTCCAAAACACTCAGTGCTATTACAGTAGCACATGCATGTAAGCATGTTATTGATATGCTTCATTTTATGCAACTGATACATTTCTGAAAAGTCTAGGATATTTAGAACCCATCTGAGGTGCAAAGATTTTAGGTTAAAGGAAACCTATGCAAAATAATTTGTCAAATGAAACATTCTGAGGTTAACAGCTATCCTCTAATGGATAAATTTTTTATAAAATCATTGTGGGAACACACAAAAAAATATACTATAAAGCTGAGGGAGCATTAGCAAGACAAAGATTGCGATGTAAGAAAGGAAAGGAAGAAGGCAAAGAGTCAAAAGAAATAGGACATACAGATTTAGTAATTTAAGAATGGGATGGAATTAGAACAATTCCTAACACCAAATACAAAAAAAACTCAAAATGAATTAAAGACCTAATTGTAAGGCCACACACTATAAAACTCTTAGAGAAAAACATAAGCAGAACACTCTTTGACATAAATCACAGCAAGATCTTTTTTGATACACCTCCTAGAGTAATGAAAACAAAACCAAAAATAAACAAATGGCACCTAATTAAACTTAAAAGCTTTTGCACTGCAAAAGAAACCGCAAACAAGATGAAAAGACAACTCTCAGAATGGGAGAAAATATTTGCAAACAAAACAACAAAGGATTAATCTCCAAAATATACAAACAGCTTATGCAGCTCAATATCAAAAAAACAAACAACCCAATCAAAAAATAGGCAGAAGACCTAAGCAGCTGTTTCTCCAAAGAAGACATACAGATGGCCAAGAGGCACATGAAAAGATGCTTGACATCACTAACTATTAGAGAAATGCAAATCAAAACGACAATGAGGTATCACCTCACACCAGTTAGAATGGGCATCATCAGAAAATCTACAAACAGTAAATGCTGGAGAGGGTGTGGAGAAAAGGGAATGCTCTTGCACTGTTGGTGGAAATATAAATTGATACAACCACTATGGAGAACAGTATGGAGGTTCCTTGCAAAACTAAAAATAGAACTACCATATGACCCAGCAATCCCACTCCTGTGCATATACCCAGAGAACACCATAATTCAAAAAGACACATGCACCCCAATGTTCATTGCAGCACAATTTACAATAGCCAGGACATGGAAGCAACCTAAATGTCTATCAACAGATGAATGGATAAAGAAGATGTGGTACATATATACAGTGGAATATTACTCAGCCATTAAAAGGAATGAAATTGGGTCATTTGTAGAGACATGAATGGACCTAGAGACTGTTATACAGAGTGAAGTAAGTCAGAAAGAGAAAAACCAATATCGTATACTAACACATACATGTGGAATCTAAAAAAATAGTATAGATGATCTTATTTGCAAAGCAGAAATAAAGACACAGATGTAGAGAATGTATGGATACCGAGGCGGGGAGAGGTGTGGGATGAATTGGGAGGTGGGGATTGACATATATATACTATTGATACTATGTATAAAATAGATAACTTACGAGAACCTACTCTATAGCACAGGGAAATCTACTCAATACTCTGTAGTGACCTAAATGGGAAGGAAATCCAAAAAAGAGGGGAAATATGCATACATATAACTGATTCACTTTGCTGTACACTAGAAATTAACACAACATTGTAAAGCAACTATACTCCAAGAAAAAAAAATTTTTAATAAAAAATTAAATTAAAATTTAAAAAAAGAATGGGGACAGCGGAAGGAAAGAATCTCACCTTCAGAAAGCAAACCCATCTAAGATTGATTGTCAAGGCATTTTGGAAATCATCTGAGGCAACAGTGAACAACTAAGGAAGCCATTTAAGAAAGCGAAAAAAGCCTCTTATGTAGTCTAACCAAGTGGAAAGTATATGTATGAAAGATTTCCTCTCCCACTTAGTCCATGCGGTAGAAAAGGCATTCATGAAGTTAACTAAAGTATCAATTTTTAAGTTCTAAGTCTTTCCACTTAAATTCTCCAATTAAATTTTCCTGCCAAGCCTTTACTTTTGAGTTTAAACATGTTAGCATATATGGTAAATCTTCAACAGAACGATAGAGTGTTTCCCAAGTTTAAGTCCATGAAATTTTTGCTAAAATTATTTCCAGGGATTAAAGATAACAGCATCACAAAATACCAAAAGTTGTATTAAAATACAAATAAAAATGATATGGAAAAAAATGACACTGGGAGACAGGAAATAATTGAGTACAAATATTTGATTAAACTTGATTTGAAATACTAAGATTTTGAGTATTTATGTGGACCTGGACATGGCTAGTGTGGAATAATGGCTGTTCTTGACAAGGTTATGGAAAGGAGAGAAAAGGTGTTGTGTGCCAGCTGGAAAAAGCAATGGGCTTTATTACTGCTAAAGATACCAAAGCGTTAAGAAATATGTAGACAAATGAAGTGTATATGCCTGTGTGACATCCTTCTGATTAAATTTGGATTAAGGCATATAGGCATAAGCTTCAATAGGTTTGAGCAAGAAAAACACAGTAAAAATAGAAAAGGTCTAAATCATAAGACTTACCAAACCAGTACAGTTTTCTTAGCATTTCCCAAATATCAAATATTTTATAAAATGTTCTTCCCTATTTATATGCATTGTTGTTTCATACACCTAGGAGTTTCAGTACCATAGTATATAAGTTTGGTTATGAAGGCCTCAAACTTTTCAGTTACCACCTATAGACAGGATCCTATTTTAATGAACACACAACCAGTGCGATTTGTGGTCTTAGGCCAGATTTTTTACTTAAAACCCAGGTTTTGACTTAAACACCTGAGTGGAAATTTGAGGAGAAGAGATGAGGAGTTGATGGGTTCAATTTTTACCATGTGGGAGGTTTTCAGTAAGCAGCTGAATAGTCACATGTAAAGTTCAAAAATACGATGGGCTAAAATTAAATATTTGGGGTAACAAATGATGGGAACTGAAGCCAAGGAAGTACTGAAGATCATTCAGATGGGCTGTTCAGGTGGACAATATAAAGGGATTTGAGAAAAAGCCTAGGAGAAAATAAACACCTTGAAGGAAAAGGAAAACAGGAATTCCTCATAGAATGACTACTTAACAAAGCCTATTTTATGTGAAACTGTATCATATTATTGCCTTTCATTTTGAATTCATTTTCTCTTTGCAAATCACATACACACAGACCTACACACAAACTCAGATTTCATAATTGTGGTTTTGGTACAATAATATTATAATAGTAACAAATGTTTATGCAATTTTTACTATGTACCAGATACTGTGCTAAGTTTTTATATCAATTAACTCATTTGATCTTCATAATGAGTTAAGTAGCCTGCTCTACTTATCTGTGGCCATGTAACAAACTAACCCAAAACTTGGTGCTTTATAACAACAGCCGATTATTACATTTCATGATTCAAGAAATCAGGTCAAGAAATCAGGTAGAGTTAGAACGGGTGATACTTTTACTCAGCATGGAGTCAGCTGAGGTCACTAAATGATATTCAGCTGGGAGATCTAACTTGATTAGCAAAATTCTAAAATTTTTGGTAATTTGAAAGATACAGAGTAAATTTTTAAAATATTTTTGTGCATGGAGCACTCATAGATTTAGCAGAGGATACAAGATTTATCAACATATAGCCCTCAAAAAGTTTATATTTTAGTGAAGAGAATGAGGGCAATAACCTTAGTACAAAATCATTATTACATGTTATGAATCAAGTGCTGTGGAATAGCTATGGCACTTCAGAGGAGGAAAATAGTCTGGTTTGCACTGATCTTCTATATGGAATGTGCTCTCTGCCATGACTGTCCTTCCAATCTACCATGCAGCTACACAACCACCTTTCAAGGGGCAACCCCAATGTCACATCCTCCTGAAGTTGTTCCTGAATCTCCAAACTCTCTACCCTTTGAACCGCTGTTGTACATTGTTTACATTTGTCTCAGGATACTCACATTACCCCGCTTTATATTATAGTTATGTTCACCCTTCTCTAATCTCCTCTCCTCTGTTAACCAGACCTTTTGTCTTGCTCATCTTTGGCTCTTGCTTATCACATAGCACAGGGGAAAAAAAGAATCAATAATTATTTATAAATTAATATTGAATATGAACCTATTAAAGAATTATTGTTTCCACTTAATATTTTTGATTGTCTACTATATGCCAAGAACTAGGTATACAGAAGTTAATAAAACATGGTTCATGCACTTACAAGAGCTGGCAATGTAGTTGTCAATTAGATCCAAACCTAAACCTTAGAGTTTAAGGATTCACACTATTACAGTTATTGGCACCCACGATAAAGTCTTGAATCCAATTTAAAGTGAGAGATATACCCTAACACAAATTTTACAACTTCATTTTTTACAACTTACAAAGACCTAAACATTCAAATAATCTCACAATAGGCAGAATCTATTTTTTGTCCAATTAGGGGAAAAGCTCTTCTCTCATCTTCAAGCAGTGTTACTTGCAATTTTCAAAAACAGATAAAATTGGTGAGTGGAAAACTAAGTAGCTCAAGGGCTGAAAATAAATGTTAACATTTGACTGATAACAGCTTCAGAATATCAATGGTAGCTCAATATCCTTATTAACAAAAGTATGTGGACTTCCCTGATGGTGCAGTGGTTAAGAATCCGCCTGTCAATGCAGGGGACACAGGTTCGAGCCCTGGTCTGGGAAGATCCCACATGCCACGGAGCAACCAAGCCTGTGTGCCACAACTACTGAGACTGCGCTCTAGAGCCCGTGAGCCACAACTACGGAGCCTGTGTGCCACAATTACTGAAGCCCACATGCCTAGAGCCTGTGCTCCACAATAAGAGAAGCCACTGCACTGAGAAGCCTGCACACCACAACAAAGAGTAGCCCCAGCTCGCTGCAACTAGGGAAAAGTCCGTGCACAGCAACAAAGACCCAATGCAGCCGAAAATAAATAAATGGATAAAATAAAATAAAATAAAATAAAATAAAATAAAGTATGTAATTCAATGGCTTTAAAAAAAAAGTATGTTACTTAAATCCTAATTCACCTATCCTTTGGATTTATCACCAATATGTTTTATCCTTAAAGTGCTATATAAATTTTAAAATCTCGTCATCAAAACTTTTAGCATGATTTATAAAAAATAAATCTTGATATTTTCAATTTACAGTGCTTTTGTCAATGAGGCTGTCTTTTCATTAAATTGGCAATAGTAATTTTCTAACTCAAAATAAAGGCTAAAAGTTCAGGGACTGTTGAATGCCTTTTGCACATAATAAATTCTTTTAGTTGGCATGATCAGTTTTAATTTATCCTCTGTAAATCAATAGGAACTCAAAGTGACCTTCCATGAAAAACAAATCCACAAATTAAACTCATCTTTCAAACAAAAAATCTTTTTGTGTCCATTTCCCTTATCAGTGCACCTGCTCACAGCTACTGTAAACACTCTGCTTACTCATATCAAAATAAAACCTAAAGAAATTCAAGGAAAAATTCAGCCAGAATAAAATATAAAATGATTATAAACTTTAAAGAGTTAACTTTCTCAGGGAGGGTTGAGCTTTAGCAAGGCAAATCTTTAAGCACACATGAGCAATTTCTATTTGAGAAATTTAGGCCTCTGCCACTAAGCATCTTGGGTCTATTGGAGTCTTGATACATACAAAACATAAATTTGATTATAATAGAATAATTATGAGAATAATCACCACCCTACACAAGTGGACACCATTCTCTCCTCTTTTTAACTACAGGGTATCTAATATTCAAAGTGAAAAATGAGCTATTAACAATAAAGAAAGTCTTGTGTTTCATTTCCCTGGTGAACCTCCCCTGAGAATTTTCCTATATGCTAGATTATTTTTAAAGAGGACACGTTAGAAGATATCTATTAAGCAATGCTTAAATTGAGCCTTTATTCAGGAAGAAAGGACATTAAAATGTGTTTTGATCTACTAATTTATGATATTTTTCATTGCAGAGTTAGAAGTAGAAGCTGGCTCTTTTCCCTCTAAATAAAAGTGACTAGAAACAGATTCACAAGACATAGGTAAATCACAAGAAAACTTTAATATTTCTTCCTATCCTCCCGAGACCCAATAAGCTAAAAAAATAAGAGGAGAGGATTTTATTCAAAGAAAGATTATAATTTCTCACCATTCTAGACAACCTGCAGAAAAGTAAAGGTGGTATTATTTCTCCAGTTTAAGTGTCCACACAGGAACTGTATCATTCCTTACCCTTTTCAGGAGGTAAGGATACATCATCAGGAAACCTCAACATGATCAACAGAAACAGCACAGACCATAAGGTCAAGACTGTTAGCTGTTGACCAAATTGTATTTTCCCTTTACTCCTAGACACAAAACTAAATGAAAAATTTCAGCCTTATATGACTGTTTATCTCCATAGAAAAAATATGATATGTGCCTTTAATGGATCTAAGTCTTAGTAAGTATGCCTCCACCATGTTGTCTCCCTCCTTATCATCTGGGATTCACAGAGACCCCATCTCCACCATGAAGAGGATGACAACCCTAGGGGATGTGGGCAACCAATGGGAAGAATCTGTATTTCTAAATAATCTCATGGAGCAGAGTTGAATCATTCAGTTTGGACTGCCATTTAAAGGAGAAATCGAATTCTATCTTCCTTAATTTACTGAATCATTGATCTCTTTGTCATATCATCCTAATCTTAGGCTAATAGAGACCAGTATTTCCTGTTCACTGAAGCTGCCCAAGAAATACATCAACAGTACTTCCCATCATTATTCTTGATCAGTGTAGGTCTCACCTAATTGATAATAGCCAGGCATCCATATATCCAAATACAAGCAATCTTTAAAAATGTATATCTAAGAGCCAACTCTACCAATATAATCCAAGTATAGTAATGATACCTAAATTCAACAATGTATATAATCAACTTTCATGATTGAACTTTAAATATTTTTCAACAAGCAGATATTTAATAACAAGTTATTTTTTATTTTATTTTATGGTTTGTATGAAATATAGATAAATTACTCTGAACCTAATTTATGATATTTCAGGAATCCCTGAAAAGATCACTTCCCAAAGTGGAACTTGCTTATTCAAAAATGCCTAGTTTTTTTTAATAGAGTTGAATGTCTATTAAAGGGAAAATAAGATTCCAGATAATCTTGGGACTTCCCTCGTAGCACAGTGATTAAGAATCCACCTGCCGAGGCAAGGGACATGGGCTCAGTCCCTGGCCTGGGAAGATAGAGCATGCTGCAGAGCAACCAAGCCCATGTGCCACAACTACTGAGCCTGCACTCTAGAGCCTGTGAGCCACAACTACTGAGCCCACGTGCTGCAACTACTGAAGCCCGAGTACCTAGAGCCTGTGCTCCCTAACAAGAGAAGCCACGACAATGAGATGCTCATGCATCACAACAGAGTAGCCCCCGCTAGCCGCAACTAGAGAAAGCCTGCATGCAAAGACCTCACGCAGCCAATAAATAAATAAATAAATTTATTTTTTTTTAAAAGAAAGAAATGTAGCATTGTTAACAGGAGATGTGTGATTACATTTGTGGTAGAAATCAGTTTTATATGGAAGCAGTTTACCACCTATTATGCTTTTTTTCTAGAATTCATGTAAGGAAATCAGTCTCCTACCTGAAATTAACCCCACTTGCCCACTGATAAATGATTATTTTGTTAAATTGACCATAATCTAGGATATTTAACATCTCTAAGCCAGTTTCTTTGTCTGCAAAATAACAAAAATAATACTACATTATAAACTCATTTTATTTTTTTTTTAAATATTTACTTATTTATTTGTCTGTGTCTGGTCTTACTTGCAGCATCCAGGATCTTTGTTGGGTATGCAGGATCTTTAGTTGTGGCATGCAAACTTCTTAGTTGCAGCATGTGGGATCTAGTTCCCTGACCAGGGCTTGAAGCCGGGCCCCCTGCATTGGGAACATGGAGTTTTAGCCACTGGACCACCAGTGAAGTCCCTAAACTCACTTCAAAGTTAAAGAAAATTACATACATGGACTGTCAACACAATGTCTACCATTCAGCAGAAATTCAATAATTTTTTTTTCTCTTTTCTTTTTATTCTTCCATTGTTTTATAAAACACAAAGTTCCTCAGGTATTTCTTTCACCTAAGCCAAATACCAGAATTCAGCAAAAGATACACAATTACTATGAATGTACTAAATTTGCTTTGCCAGGTTTTTATTATAATAATAGCTAACATTTGAATAATGCTTACAACTTTATGCCACAATCTTTAAAAGGATTTATAGATGTAGAAATGGAAATTCAGATACGTTAAGAAACTTCCAAAGCTCACACAGCTAGTAATTTGAAGAGCTGGAGTTTTCACTTAGGAAATCAAGCTCCAGAGCCCGTGGCTTTAATCACTAGGTTATCAGCCTCTCAATGTTATTTTCATACTATCTGCCTGGACATAAAATTGCACAATCCCATTTTCATATTTATTTTCTAACAATTCTTAAAAATATCCACTCTGACCTATCTTTATAAACCCTATATTGTACACAACCTTCTATTCATAATTTTTATGTCATTATATTAATGGCCTTAAAATGTTTAAAAATATTACCACAGTTAATCTAAGAGTCAACTTTCTTATAAGCGTAATAAAAAAGATTTAGAAATTATCAAACATTAGAGCTAAAGGGAGTTAAAAGAAAAGTCCGACTCTAGATTGGGCATGACTCAACTATTTAGAACATATTAAAGGATGAGCATTTAAATCTCTTAGTTACTCTACCTAGCCCATCATCTTAGAAAATAAACTGTTTAAATTATGATTTTTCACAATGATCTTCAAATCTCCTGAACTCAACTCAGTGTTTTTTCCACTACAAAATCTTTCTTCTCTTATGGTTTTGTAAAACTGGACATTATTCCAGGAAAATATTGTCTTAATGAACAGTGACATTCCTTATTGAATAGAATATTAGACAAAAGTAGAAGTAAACTAGATTTTTTTCCAGCTGCTTTTAAGCTTTTCTTTTTGTCTTTGGTTTTCAGGCAAGGTTTCATCATGATTTGCCTAGTTGTGATTTTCTTTGCTTCTATCCTATTTGGGGTTTTTAACACTTCTTGCCTTGATATTTTAAATAAATTTTGGAAATTTCTTCTGTACCATGTCTTTACTAATTCTGCCTTATCTTCACTCTGATCTTTCTGCTTTAGATCACATTCTGATTACCGATATGAACTCTTTCAACCTTCTAACTTTCCTCCTTGCCTCTAGTCTTTAAATGTATCTTCCTCACATAATCTTACTACTTTCATGATCAAAACACTAAGTCCCTGTAAGATAAAATTTAAAATTCTTAGTACAGTGTATCCACAAGGCCCTCATGGTATATGATGCCTAGCAATTATTTTTGTCATGTGTCCTACTAGTCCTAGTTTGATATTTCAACCTTAATCTGTTACTGCTTGTGGTTCCCCCACAAACTCATACTAGGTTTCAGTGATACATTTTTACTTTTCATCTCTCCTGAAACTCCATTAAAATAAGAACAGAAATCTACAAAAATAGAATTAATACATAACTGAAAAGAATGTAGGACACATATTATTATCAGCAAATAAGAGATATCAACAGATTGTTAGAGGCTGAAAAGTGCACAATCAATAATTAACTAAATGGAATTAAAAATAAATGCTTAGAAAATAAAGTCCAGCACTTCTCCTAGAGAGTAAAACAGAAATGCAAAGAGTCAGAAAGCACAAGGGAAAAGATGAGTTACAGGAACCACCACAGAAGTCCAACATCTGAATAACAGAAATTTTAAAAAGAATGAATGCAGAAAATAGAGAAGAAATTAATAGAGAGATAACAGACCAATTCTTCACAGCTGAAAGATCTGAGTGTTTCAAGTGCAAAGTAGCAAGTAGAATGATTGTAATTAAGACCCACACCTAGAGACAATTATAAAAGTTTCCAAGATTAAAAACAGGGTATCTAAAAAAGAATGAGAATGGATTGACTTAGACTTATCACCAACACCGAAGGTCAAGAAAACTGATAAATGCCTTCCAGTTTACGGTGAAATATTTTTGACTCTGAAATGATATACCCAGTCCAATATCTAATCTCTCTCTCTCTCACTCTCTCTCTCACACACACACTCACACAGTGAGAGCAGAATACAGACATTTGCTAATACGATACGTATTTATCATATATCTTTTTTCAAACAGTTATTTTATCATGCTGACTAGAACAATAAGGGACCAAAAAAAAAAAAAAAAAAAGAAAGAAAGGGAAAGAGAAAGAGGAGAAATTGGATTTAGACAGTGTGAATCCCACTCAGGAAAGCAATGAAGGAAATTGCTGGAGAGAGTCCAGACAGTAGCCCTAGAAAGAACTGATTGAGATGAGAGTAGAAAGGTTGAGAGTGCCAGGAGGAAGGCATTTGGGAAAAGAGCTCAGCTTGAGAATATATAAGAGAAATACATGAAAATGTAAGATGCATATTACTTTTTTAAAAAATAAGAGAGAAAAGTCAATTGCTAACCCAAAGTGGAGAAAAACAGAATTGTGCTATGAGGTATCACCTCACACCGGTTAGAATGGCCATCATAAGAAGTCTACAAATAGGGACCTTCCTGGAGGTCCAGTGGTTAAGACTCCACGCTTCCAAAACAGCGGGCATAGGTTTGATCCCTGTTTGGGGAACTAAGATCTGCATGAAGTGCAGACAGAAAAAAAAAAAAAGTCTACAAATAACAAATGCTGGAGAGGGTGTGGAGAAAAGGGAACCCTCCTACACTGTTGGTGGGAATATAAAATTGGTGCAGCCACTATGGACAACAGTATGGATGTTCCTTAGAAAACTAAAAATAGAGCTACCATATGATGCAGCAATCCCACCCCTGGGCATATATCCAGCAAAGATGAAAATTCTAATTCAAAAAGACACGTGCACCCCAAAATTCATAGCAGCACTATTTACAATAACCAAGACATGGACACAACCTAGGTATCCATCAATAGATGAATGGGTAAAGAAAATGTGATAAATACATACAATGGAATATTACTCAGCCATAAAAACAGAATGAAATATTGCCATTTGCAGTAATACGTATGAACCTAGAGATGATCATACTAAGTGAAGTAAGTCAGACACAGAAAAACAAATATTATGTGTTATCACTTACAGGTGGAATCTAAAAATAATACAGATGAATTTATTTACAAACCAGAAACAGACTCACAGACATAGAAAACAAGCTTATGGTTACCAAAGGGAAAATGGAGGGGACGGATAAATCAGGAATTTGGGCTTAACAGATACACTGTATATACAATAGATAAACAAGGATTTACTATACAGTACAGGACACTGTATCCAATATTTTGTAAAAACCTATAACGAAAAATAATCTGAAAAAGAGTATATATGTATTACATATATATAAATATATATTTATATAACTGAATTATTTTGCTCTACACCTGAAACTAACAAAATACTGTAAATCAACTACAGTTCAATAAAAAAAGTAAAAACAAAGTTGTGTAAAAAGCCACCATGCAAATGTGGAGAAAATAAAAACTTGGCATGATTTTAATCAATTGATAAGAAGAAAGGAAAAAGCATTTCACCACAGCACAGTACATGCCCCAGCACAGTTATAAAAATGTAAACTTTCAGAGTCAATTTATGGAGAAAGAATGAAAAACTGAGTGCTGTTTCATAGCAAATTACAAATGATAACAATCTTTTTTTTTTCACTATTTAAGAAGGTTTTTTAAAAAAATTTTTCCAGGTTTTTTTTAAATGCTGTCTGTCACTTTTTAAAAATTTTATTTTATATTGGAGTATAGTTGATTTATAATATTGTGTTAGTTTCAGGTATACAGCAAAATGATTTAGTTATACATACATATGTATCTATTCTTTTTCAATCTTAAAATAAAAATAAAAGGTAGCTGACAAATGGTGGAGAGTGATGAAGGTAAAATGGTGAACCTCTTAATAGTGTATCATGATATTCTTTATTATCACAAAAGTAACCTGCAGAAGTAATAAAAATGATAAATAACTCTCAAACACACAGAGAATGTATAATCACATAATTTAGTATTCTGGAGGAACCACCAAAGGAAATGCAATCAAAAATATTTAAAAGAGTTTGCCCTTAGGAAGCCAAGTAACTATTGGATAGAAATGGTTCTGTTACTTTGATCACAAACTCTTCTAAATTATTTAATTTTTGTTACATGTCCATGTATTCCATTTATAATGTTTTAAAAAGTTTTTGAAGAAAAAACTTGGGTGGCATATCTTTCTTAAACCTGAAGATCCAAGTGACTTTCCTTTGCGCTTCCACAGTGCCCAATGCACACCTCCAATGTGGCACTAATTTTATTGTACATATACAACTACGTGTTCATCTCCTCCACCAGATTCTGTGTTTTTTCGGAGTAGAAACTAATTTTTTTCATCACTCTAACTTCATCTCCTGGTACATTATCTGGTGCAGAATAGTAATGATTATACATTCACTTAATAAATAATCAACCATATTGGGTAATCTAGATTAAAGTCAATATTTCAATCCATTTCCTAGAATTAATATAAACATTCGTGAGATATTTAATTATTTCATTTCCCCATTGCACATTTTAACTCTCTAATGGGATAGTGATCATGCAAAGCTACGTGTTTCCAAACCACCAGTATTTAGTGGAGACTGCAAAGAAATTTTAAGCATAATATAATAGTCAAAATTCTTCACATCTAGAATTTAAACATAAATCAAAAGTTGGTTCTCAGTCAAAAAAGAAGTAGACTCACAGATATAGAGAACAAATTAGTGGTTACCAGTGGGGAGAGGGGAGGGGGAGAGGTGACATCGGGGCAGGAGATTAAGGGGTACAAATTATTATGTATAAAATAAACTACAAGGATATATTGTACAACATGGAGAATATAGGCAATATTTTATAGTAAACATACATTGAATATAACCTTTAAAAATTATGAATCACTATATTGTACACCTGTAACATATACATTTGAACATCAACTATACTTCAATTAAAATTTTTTTTAATTTAAAAAATTCTTTAATTAAAAAAGTTTTTTAAAAGTTGGTTCTAAGTCTGTCTGGTTTTAAATTAACATACCAAGCTCAAAAATGTTAAAACCCCTCACTAACTCACAGCATGCCACTATCAGCCTTAATTTGGTATTATTTCATAGGAATGTTGCAATTACAATTTAGTCCACATTGATCAGCAAAAGTTAAAGGGCAAAATTAATTAATGGAAGTAGTAAAGGGCAAAAAATTAATATGATGACACATTTAAAATGCTTAGAGTGTAGAGAGGCACTGTTATTTTGAGATTATCCAAATGGATTTTGGGAAAGAACAGAAGGGGAAATCTGTGAATAAAGCTGAATTTCAACACACTAAATTGTATGTCAGCACTTAAAAACATAATTACTAAATATGACAACCACTTTATAGATTTAAAACTTCTGACTATTAGACCTAACAATGGCTAATGACATTACAAATAAGCTGTGAAGAAAACGTACAGCAGCTGCATTAAAACTATGCCTTCCAAGTTGATGTGTGGATTTATACCAAAACCTCATATTTTTTAAATGATTCATTTTTTATTAAAATGCATTAAAAGTTTTAGACACCGTATAAAGTATATAAATTTTTAAGTTGCAAAGACTTTTTTGGTGATACTTATTTTGAATTCTTAAGGAACAGTATAATATTCAAACAAGTAATTCAACATACCTGCAGAATATGCGAGGACTTTAGATCAATCAAAGGTAAGTAGTTGGTGACAACCAATATCCTTATCTTTTGAAGTATTTGTGCAACTTTCAGAGTCCCAACATAAACCAAATCCAGAAGTAAAATCAGAATATTAACTTTTCTATTTATAAACCCCCATGATTACATCTCACTTGCTCTTGAAAATAAATTTCAGAGTTAAACTTGGCAGATGTTTTGAAATCCATTTTAGGTCGAAGGAACATGAGAGAGATTAGAAGGAGAAGCCCTACATCACAGAGTTGTTAAGCGTCTATTCCAATAATAGAATAGAGCCTAGGATTTGAGTCTTCTGATGTCCAAGGTCTTTCTACTAAATGCTGGTTCCCAGTCCTTTTCAGCTACTAAAACACACATATCCTATCAGGTCTCAATTAGAGGTCATTTTGTAAAATACTGAAACCCATAATGAGCCGTTTCCAAACTAAGTAATTTTAAAAGCCTCTCCCCACTCCTACATCCCAAGAAATGGCTCACCACAAGCAGCGTAAGTAGAAGAAATGACAGACACCTCATCTGAAACCTAGAGTGATATTCTACACTTGCCCAATAAAGTAGTTAGGAGTAATAGTAAGTTCTAAAGGTTATGAAAGAAGTTTAAGAAACACCTATTTTTTTAATTAGCTGCACTTAAAAAGGCTGCCTATAATATCCTTATGTTTAAAATGATCCTTCTGAACAATTTGAGAAAACACAAATATAACTCTGTTACTTTCAAATTTAACAAGTATATATATATAAATATAATTTGTTTTACTTATTTGACTTAGTTATAGTTGTATCTCTTCAAACGAATATATTAAACTTTACGCTAGAACATTTTTTCTCTAACTACATTCTAGGAATATTAGAACAAAACAAAACCAAACAAAATTAGTATTTCTGAGTTGTAAGCTATCTACTATCTCTAATCAAAGACGTTCAAGTACCCCAAGATCCATGTAACACGCACCAGCAACCAGGCAGATACTTGGACCGTGTTTTTTCATCACCATGAGCTCTGATATTAATACAACAGATCTACTGAGGCATTTCAAAATTATAAACACATAATTCACGCATGGATGGCGAGCAGTAAAAACAAATGCTTTTCTGAATCTGGGGGATTTATAACACAAAAAATAGGAACCATTAGGGAAAAAGTGTGTCCTTGTTTCCTAGAA
Source organism: Hippopotamus amphibius kiboko (assembly GCF_030028045.1). NCBI lineage: Eukaryota > Metazoa > Chordata > Mammalia > Artiodactyla > Hippopotamidae > Hippopotamus > Hippopotamus amphibius. The sequence goes on along the minus strand of NC_080187.1, from coordinate 167,485,278 downwards.
TGAAGTTCTTACTGGTAGCACTGTGATGGAAAACCAAGACTTCTGACTCCAAACAACAAAGTTTCCTAAGGGAAATAAATTGTCCCTTCAATCATGTCAGAAGGCAATTTCAAAAGAACAGGCTAAGTAATAATTAAAAAGCAGACACTATGACTGCCAATATAGAGACTAGCCACACACTGGTGTGAGCTCAGTGGTAGAACTGCAACAACAGTGGAAAGTCAGGGTGGACGGGTTAAAGGTTTAGAACAGAAAGCAGAGAAGGAGAGCAAAAGCGATAAAAAGGCAGCCCGTTGTTTCTCAGCTCACGGAGAATGCAGAAACTATTGTACGTTGTAAATATGGTGTTCCAGAGGGAAGGTGAGAGGATAAAGTGAGCGTCGAGATTTAGTAGTAATCGAGTCCAATAATACCTCAGTTTCAGAGTACAGAGACCTGGGTTTGACACCTATCTTCACTGACCGTGAGCTGTGTGACTTTGCTCAGATAGATTTGCTTACATAGCCTCAGTTTTCTCACCTTTAGTGTAGGGTGAAAAACGATGAAAGAAATAATAAAATAATTTACTTTATGGATGCTATAGGTTTTGGAAGAGAGAATAAATATAGTTAATTAGCACAATATACTCAATAAAAGCAGCTATTAATATTGTTAATAAAGCAGGGAATCACTGAGTTCCTTGTAGCTTAATAAGAAAACTAGGACATATGACACAGGAGACACACTAAAAGGACAAAACACTGACTTAGCCAACCCTGAGTAGATGAAGTAGCCGTACAGTAGTGGTTAGGAGCATGGACTTGGGAACCAAACTGCCTGACACTCTTACTAACCAGGGGACCTAGGGCAAATTACTTAATCTCTGTGCCTCAGTTTCCTCATCTATAGAATAAGAACTATAAAATAACAACATGGAATTATTTTAAGGATAGAGTGAATTGCTCTCAACACTCTTAGAACAGTGACTGGCACATATTGTGTTTAACAAATAAGTAAAGAGTACTTCAAGAAGAGAAATTGGTGATCAAAATTAATGAATATTAATAGTAATTAATACTGTTATTCTTATTTTGCATATAAAAAGAGAAAAGACACAACAGATAGATCACAGAAGATATATTAAATATGAATAATACTTGAATAAAAGTAATCAATCTTGCTGGTAAATTAAAAAATACATTAAAGCAAGTTAGATTTTTTTTTCTCTTAAAAAGGAAGATTTACTATTTGGTGATGGTTCACTAAGACAGGCACTGTCATAGATTGCGAATGTAAGTATACATTAGTATAACGTTAATGAAATACAGTTCAACAATATGCAGCAAGTGTCTTTTAAAACTTTATACTATGGGACCCCCAAAAATTCTTCCCCTAAAGAAAACCTATGAAAAGGAAACTATCAGAGCCGGAGAAACGGTTCTATGTGCAAAGATGCACATCTTGAGTCGCTTAATGATGAAAAATTAGAACCAACCTAAATGGGAAGCAATGGTTAATGGTCAATAGTTACATTGTTCATTGTTAATCATAAAATAATCTAAACATAAGTTAAAAGTTAATAGTAGTTTTCAAAAGTGAAAGCAGTCCTGAGGAAATGCTCATGGCAAAACAGTGAAGAAAAAAAAAGCAGCACCCAAAGCATACGCACAGAATGATTTAAATTACGTAAAGCGTAATATATAGTATATTTAAGCATAGGAAAAGGCCTGTTTCTTTTAAATTTTGAAAACTATTAACTGAAGTTATCTCTAGGTGTTGTCTCAGTGGGTGATTTATATTTATCTTCTTTATAATATACCAGAAAAATTTTTACAGCAAGTCTGTGTTAGGCTAAAATCAGAAGTAAGCAAAACTTAAAGATATTTTATAAAACAATTTATTTGTAAAAATATACACTCTAACTCATATATAAGGACATATGAGTCTTCAGATTCCTACCTGCGTTCCTGATCCACATGTTGCAGTGAAATGATGGCGTGTCTCCCTAGCAGAAGACAATACCATGAGACTGCACCATAAAAACAAAACTAGAAAGTTCCAGTCAGAAAAACCCTCCAAGGGAAGGATGAATCTTCTCACTCAACAACCCTGAATCCATTCTGTATTATGGAGCTTTTTTCCAAAATATGGACTATTTTTTTCCTTTTAATATAAATATCTTATTTAGAAATCCTGAGTTTTCTCAGATTCCTATGAAAAATTAAAGATTTCCCAGCATTATTTTTAAAACATCTGTGAACACACTAAAATACATAATTGTCATAAGGATTTTTTTGCTGTCAAGTTTTTGGTTCTTCATGTTACTATAGTCAATATGTATTTATTAGTAGATGTGTCTTCCCAAGAAGCTATGCTATCATTTTACTTGAATCCATCTCGAAGCAGATGAAGAAATACTGCATTTCATGTGATTGTGAGATATACATATTTTAGCATCTCTGAGGTGTGGATGCCTCTCACAATTCATGGCATGTCACAGATAAATTCATAGCATGTTTTCTTTCTTTATGGTCTATTAAACAACAGTGCACCTTCAAATGTATTCAATTCAATTAAATATACCAACCCCTCACTTCTTCCATTTGATCACCTCAAATTGATAATGTAAAACCTTGATTATGTAAACACCAAATTGCCAAAGCTTCTAAAATTTAAGAAATTTCTCTAAGTTCAGAGCTCTTCTTTCAACAAACCACTTGTCTTAACCAACAAGAATAAGTTTCTGGTGCAAAGGACAGGGAGGACATATATAAATGTGTTGTTTCATAGAGTTTGTAAAAGGAAAGTACCCAGGCAGCTGTATAAACATGTTACATGCATGACATTTCAAATTAGCCATTCATGATATGTAAAGTAATTATTGAACCTATGGCCAAAAACAATCAGTATGTGTTCAGGGCTAGCTCTAGCTGAGACTCTGAAGCTAGACAGCTAAGCTCACTCAAAAATAAGGGTATGAAACCATCTAAGTTTCTAACTCAACTGGGAGAGTTGAGGAACTTCCAGCTTTTCTGACATGTACTGTATACATCTCTGGTGGATGGCTGAGAACCTGGGTGAGGCAATGGCATTATTCCCGAGGAAGGACAAGCAGCTTGTTGTGACCCTTGGTCCCTGACGTCACACTTGGAAGAACTCTTCAACCAATATAGCATTCTTAAAAGTTATACATGTAATTAATGTCAATAATACTTTGGAATGTTGGTTTGTTTGTTTTTTCCAAACCACTTGTGTTTCAGCTGGGACAGACATTCATTTCCAACAGACCTGGTAGATTAGAGAAGACCAACTAACTATACTTGCTTAGTTGGGATTGGCCTCTGCCACATTAGGAAGGAAAAACTTATTCCATTTGACTAGTGACATCGATGAGAGCTTATCTGTGGGAAAAGCAAAAGACATAGAACGAGAACATAATAAAAACAAAGGGGGAAAGGAAGGACAGTAACAGATCCCATCATCAAGGCAGCAACAGCCGGGGCTTCCATGACAGCTATTACAGGGGGTAGCAAGGTGGCAGTCACCAGACATTCTACCAGGAGGCAAGACCGTGATAGAATCAAAACATGAAACATCTTTACAGCTGAGGGATTCAAATACTCATTGCATCAATTGCTTTAATAGGCCCATACTATATTCACGATAAATTTATGAATGAATGAATAACACATTAAATATTTGTAGCAAAAAATCCCTAACTATAGTTATGCCTCTCTTAATCTTCATACCAATATTCTTAAAAACATGGAATCACTACAGTGTATTTCTGGTAGGAAATAGATATGGTAGCACCATATTCCCTTAAAAGGCATTTTGCTTATTAATTCATTTAATATTTATCTACCCCAACTAGTAAACAAGCTCAATAAAGGCAGAAGGTGTTTTTATAGTTTGTGTATCCTTTATCCAGTGCTGTATTCTCAGCACCAAGAAAAGTGCCTGGCACCTAGTGTGTGTCTAATACATATTTGTTGAATAAACGAAACGTACATATCATTTAGGGATTTCATATAATTCACTATATCTTTATAACAGTAAAGATAAAATGTTTAATATTCTTTAAGACTAAGGACAGCACGCTCAGAAATTTGTGGTCTAGCATCATATCAGCTGAAATGTATTTCAGCTTGATAATTAAATAGAAGTTTTACACTCTCAAAAAATCCCTTCCAGTCACTCGAGCACAAATACTTGAAATTTGTGTACGTCAGATACACTCATTCACAGCCCATCAGCAAACTCATAAGAAGTGAGAACACAGGGTATAAGTGGACACAAAGGGGCCTGGGTCCTATTTTTCATGCCATAAAAATCATACAAGGTGTGGTTAATAATGCTCTCATACCACATGTGGAGCCCTAGATGCAGGGTGTTGGTGGTGATGCAGAAGGCTAGCTAGCTCTAGTGGCTGAGTGCCAGTGGAGGGCAGCAGAGAGCTACTTCAGAGAAAATACATTCAAGAGGAACACTTCACAGCTTCCAGCTGAGAGCAGAGTCCTTAGCCAGATCTACAGCCTACTACTGAAGAGGCAGCCCATTTGGAAAACCAGCCCACAGGATAGCAAGCAAGAATGGAATTCCCAAACACATTAATGCATGAAGCCAAGAAGCAAGGGAGATGGGCAGGAAACAATGCCAGGGTACTCAGAATACTCCACACTCGGACTCAGCACAGCTCCCAGGAGCCACTGATTCAGAGAGTGCTCTCTCTCCAGAGCTGCTGAATCAGAGGACGTCTTACATTGGTCCCCATTCCAAAATCTTGGATCCCAAGATCATTAACAAACATGTTTTGAGTACTATCTTTTTGCAAAGATTACCCCTGTAGTAGAAAATATAAATAATATATTTTATATTATTTTTGCTATCCTTTTACAAAGATTTTCTCAGGAAGAAAATACAAACAATATAAATATTAATCATATAAAATTGTTAGCATTGAGGAGAAATACATGAATGAAGAATAGCAAGCACAGACTCTACCATGTTACAAGGGTTCCAAGAATCTCCTAAAAGTTGAGACTTCTCAAACATATGCAATGGAATCTTGGTGAGGCCTAAGGAATAGCAGCAGGTCCGTCAGTAACCCTGGTTCCCAGTGTGAGGGCCTCCATCCTGAGGAAGGCCAGAAGTGAGAAGCAGCCTATCCCTGGCCAGAATTCTGGGTCCTCGTGGTATGAGCTCCTATTCTGGGTCTTCCTAGTGGTATGAGCTTAGGTGAGTAATGTAGCCTCTCTAGGTCAGTGTCCTCACTTCTAAAGTAAAATAATACCTGTCTCTTGAATCTGAGAAGAATTCTCAGAAGAAAATATGCCTTGTTGGTTTTATACAAATATAGGGTATTTTTATTACCAGCCTGAGTTGTATAAAGAGCAGGAAGACATCTAGACAGATGAGAAAAAAGAGCAAAACATCTTAAAAATAAATCTTAGAGAGATTCAGAATTTTCTTTATAATGAACCATGGTCCTTCTGTCAATTCAGGTCAGTATAGTTCTGATTCTCCTTGTGTATGTCTTCAGCCTCCCTAGGGACTATATTAAATGCTGAGCATATTTGCATCATGGGGTAATATTTGCCTCCTGTGAACAATCTCCTTGTTAAATGTGTGGAATGATATTCTAAGCCAGATAAAAATGGGACACATTTTACTGTTACCTCCTGAAGAAATTTATTCATAGGGCCACAGAAGCAGGAAGGAAACATAGGCTGTTTGCAGCAAGAATACTTAGGCTCTGGCTCATAATAATAATAAATAGTCATTACCATGAGGGTATGGGAACACATTGGATAAACTCAAATACAGCTGCCCCAGCTTTGTGTTCAGTTTTGTCCCATTCCCACAATGCTTTTTCTGGATGGACAGCAACAGATCTGAGAGCATGCCAATGAATTGGTAAATGTTGACTGGAAAGTCGAAGATTTTCAACATTCCTAAAAATCAGACAAAGCGGAAGATGGGCAGGACGTGAAGAAGTAGGATTTGTCAATTCTTTCAATTCTAATTTCTGATGAGATGCCTAACTGAAGAATTCAGAATTGACATTGAAGAGTCACAAATGACCACAGAGGCACCAGAAGAGGGTCTTCGCAAATGAGGGTTGACGATTGATTGATTTATGGTTGTTTTTGGTTTGTTTTTTTATTTGTTTTTTAATTCATTGGCTGCATTGGGTCTTCGTTACTGCACTCGGGCTTTCTCTAGTTGCAGCGAGTGGGGGCTACTCTTCACTGGGGTTTTCGGGCTTCTCATTGCAGTGGTTTCTCTTCTGACGGAGCACAGGCTCTAGGCACACGGGCATCAGTAGTTGTGGCGCACGGGCTTAGTTGCTCTGAGGCATGTGGGATCTTCCCAGAGCAGGGCACCGACCCGTGTCCCTGGCATTGGCAGGCCAGATTCTTAACCACTGTGCCACCAGGGAAGTCCTGATTTATGGTTGTTTTGAGTGATAAGGGACAGTGGAGTGTTCAACCTCCTCATTTTGTTTATAAGGAAACTAAGGTCAAGAAAATGGCGTGACTAGCTCAAGTTCTCTCTGGGGTTAACTACGAGTCTAATTATCTTATTACACTAAAATACTACCTGGCTAAACTAGCTAGTAAGTCAGTCAATGGCCAAATTAACATAGTAAAAGCTCAGAAAGTACCAGTCATAAGTAAAATATAATAAATAAAGTTGGCTTCCTTTAAAGTTATAAAGCATGTATCCATATAGTCCAGCAGTCACTATCTGCTTTGCTAATAGGAACTGAAACACACACTTCACCAAGTTTGTGAACAAACTATGCCCACACACTCGGCCAGCTTAAAAGTCACAGAGAATAAGGTGAATTCTTCTTTACCTCTGTCTAAAGTGTGAAATGCCAAGAAAATGCTAACATTGTTATCCTGAAACATCTTGGGCTATATAGTCTCTCTGCCATTGCTAAGACTTCACCTGTGCCCAGATGATCTTTGCTACAAAAAGAGATGGAGTCCACCCATTAATGGGAATCCCATTTCTTTGAATTTCAAAATATTTTGAGCATAAGTGATATGGACAGAGTACATATGTGGTGACTTAAAGGACAGAATTATTTTTAGTATGCTCCCGGATATAGACTAGACTGCAATCTCAAATCAGCTAAATTTTTGGTCCAGATAAAAAGAAAATCTTGGAAATTCCTTCCTTTTTCCAATTTTGTTAAGTACTTGTGCAGTAATACAACTGATTTTAATTTGTAAAATTAGTTAAATAAAGCACAACCCACAAAATTATTTTTTAGAACTAATCTCTTGACATGGAATTTAAGACATTAGAAGAATGTTCTTATAAATTTTAATTGCCGTATATGCACACTTGAGGTTGTTAAGCAACTTTTTATTTACCTCATTGCCATAATCTAAACTCAGTAAGAACTCTGATGTCAAAAGAGTACTGTTTGCCACACAATTAAGATTTATTAGAAAAGCCAAAATGTCTCACTCTGAAAACCAATGCCTCAGTAAACTTCCGTGTCATTGTTACTATTGAGCACTATGGTCACTAGATGTCGCTGCTGCCGTTTGAATGAGATTTTATTACTGCTTCCAAAAAAAGAAAAAAAAAAAGATTCTTAGGGTTTGGGGAATTGTTTTTTTACTGCTTTTGGAATTTTGGTGAGTGGATGATATCTTATATATTAATGAATGCAGATCACTTATCTTTCAGATGAAGAAAGAAAACTATAAAGGTGAAGTAACTTGCCTAGGGATCCACAAGAAAGCATGGTAGACCCAGAGTTGGAAAGTTTGTTCTAATGTCTATACTTTATAGGTTTAAAAAAAAAATCTAAAGTGTTCCAGATGGGAGCAATGAAGGCAATCACCTTTTAAACCAAAACTTAATAATAATACTTATTATATATTAAGTTAGTTTTATTTTGCTTTCTCCCTGATGTCCTTCTTCTTGGAAACTGGATACATATGAATCATGATGACACATGACTTTCCCAGGCCAGACTCTAAAAAGTAAGAGAACCTGACAAAAGGCCATCAGCTAAGCGCAGGTGATTCCTTCCTCCAGAATCTCCTCCATAGAGAGGTTGGGGGAGGACATGCCAGCAAGCCCAGGAAAGTCACCTCCAGAAAGTTACTAAAACTAGACAAACGTACACAACACACAATCCGATACAGAGAGCAACTCCAACCCAGCTTTCCTGCCAAAACAGAAAAGCCAGCAGAGTGTTCTTCAGAAGGCAGGAGCTAAGAAGGATGCAGAGGAGGCTGTGAGAGCAATTCTGAACTGCTTTCACAGACTGAGGTGAGAAAAAGAAAAGAGGAAGGCAAGTTAACTGAAAGAGGCAACCAAGTGCCACGGCTGAAGCTTCTAGATATGTCTGCTCCCAAGAGAAAACCAAAAATTCACTATCCCTCGGGTGACTTGGCAGGCAGCAGATAGAGGAGGGAGCTCTCACCCGCTCGTTCACGGTTGTTGGACCCTCTTTTTCGACCCCCACCTCAAGCAAAGAAGGGGGAGGGAGGGATGGACGTGTCCTGAAAAGAAAAGAAAAGAAAAGAAAAGAAAAGAAAAGAAAAGAAAAGAAAAGAAAAGAAAAGAAAAGAAAAGAAAAGGAGCCAGCATCGCGGTTAGCCTTGGGAAAATCTCCACAGATGAGCATTTTTGTTGCGTTAAGTGGACCGCATTAGCAGCCTAAACACGTAGGGGAAGGCTAACATAGCCTGTTAATATAATGCTGGAGAGGAATGATAGACCTGGGAGTTGAGAGTGGAAGCGCTAGTTTTATATTAAAACAAAACGAAACATTTCTGAGAACTTAAGTTATTAGGGTATTCGGGCGTGCCTCACTCCATAGGGGAGGCACGTACTGGGACATCCGCTTCAGAGGAGATATACCTATATTTATATTTCGACTATCTAAAAAAATAATTTCTACAGCAGGAAAAGAGGTCTAGGTTTCTGAGGTTGCCTCTGGGAGGGATGAGAGGAAGAGTCATCTCTGGGATGTCTTCTTTAAACTCCAGCAGAGTCGGGGCTGAGGACTGACACATAGGAAGGTTCCGAAACTCAGCATAAAAATGGTCACCTCCACCCACCTCGCGCTGCTTCTTTTCTCTTATATGTACAGAGAGAGAGAGAGAGAGAGGGATTTGGATAGGTTATAAAGCCAGAAATAAAGATTGGAATGGGGATGGCGGTAGGGAAGCTGAGAAACTGAGAAAGGAAAGTAAAGAGGGGAAGAAGAGAGGGAAAGGAAAACTTAAGGAAAGAAACCCAACTGAAGTGCAATTATTTATCAGGGTGGATTTTTTGTTTTTTGGTTTTCCAAAACGAATTCGGCTTGCTTGTTCCTTCCTCAGCTTTCTAGCAAACTTTCGGCTTGAACAGTGTTCTAGGTACTCTAAAGCAAAGCAAAACAAAACTTTGGACGGGTGGGGCGGGGAGAAACGCCTGCAGGGCCGGCGTACGGATGTGGACAGTCCGCTGCTCGGCTATCAGGCAGCCGTGAGCGCCGCGCACCCTCCTCGCTTCTCTTTTCTTACCCCCTCACTCTTGCTTAGCATCTCCTTTCCCCAAGATTTGCTTGAGAGCAGCCAGGCAAAATCCCGCGTAAGGCTGGCTTTTTCTGCGAGAGGAGCCAATAGGATTCACCAAAACTAAAACGCGAAAAGGTCCCTAGTCCCTTCAGGTCCAGCCTCATATTACCCCCGCACACTGTGGAAGTTTCTCGAAACTCCAGGATTCAGGGTAAAGACCTAGGGTTTCTCCTGGCTCGGCCTTCCGGGCCACAGGGGTGACCCTTCCAAACATGGCCTTCCCCTTAATGCCTTTACCTCAGTACTTCAAACAACCTATTTAGGAAAATCAAAGGACCCGTTGGGCTCGAAGAGACGATTGGAGAGAGCCCGGACCTCACTATTCCGTGTTTGCGGCGGGGAGGGACATGTGGACCGTGGACCCGGGCGAATTCAGGGAAAGGGGCACTGCGGTGAGCAACCGGCGGACAGAGGGATCAGGGCTGTGTTTTCCCTGAGAACGCCCTTAAAAAAAAAAAAAAAAAAAAAGCACTGGAATGTGGGGTTCCGGCATCAGCTGTTGCTTTATGAGACCCTAATTCAGGCTGCTCCAGGCGAATTTTGGTCGAAAGTGGATTCTCTCCCCGGACCCAAATATTCCTTCACCTGCTTCCCCAGCGTGCTTTGGCGCTTTGCTGGGAGAGGACCGCGCTGCCGGGGACTCGGCGCTTCTGTCAATTGCACAGAGCAATTACTAAGAAAATATTGTGACGATGTTGTAGGGCGGAAGGGGACCGAGGGGTGGGGGAGGGGGAAGTTAGTCTGGAGAGCAATTTGCAAAGGAATATTAACTTTGATTCCCGAGGTCACGGCCGGAAAACGGGTTGGCGTTGGGTGAACTGCAGAGCTCTTCCTCTAGGTGGCGGACGTTGGTACCCAACACCCGTTAGGCGGTGCTGACTCCAAACACAGGATTAAGCTTCTTGCTGGTTAAAAATAATAATAGTAATAATATAGAGGTGTGGGGCTGTTTTTTTCCCCTTTTGGATATTTATTTATTGCAGGGAAAAGTCATTGATTTTTCTAAGCAAACTGTGTTTCTCCTTCACTTGGTGGAAAATAAAAACTGTTTGAATAAATAAGTTATTTCTGAACATTTTGTTGTCAAAGTGTTAAATGTTCCCGTCATTTTTATTCAAACACTAACATGATTACAGCCAATTATATATTCACCAGTGTTCTTTATTTTAGAGTAATTGTACTTGTCACTAATAAAACAGAGGCATAATGGATCGCTACTGTTCTGGATTTTCAAGCAATTTTGTGTAATTTGATTGAATTATACATCTTCTCTGCTACTTTTTTATTTTTATATTTGGGGATCCTATTTTCTTGAAAATTGCAGCTCTATGCTTGTTTTGTTGTTTCTCCAGTAACGTACACTTCGGTAACACTGATAAATAGAAAGAGTCCCTTTGAAATGTCGAAAATCAGCTGTTTCTTTCCCCACCTCCTCCCTGCACTTCAGCGCGGGGAAGACCTGAACTCTGCGCTGCCAGGCAGTCTGAGCCAGTGGGAGCGCTTACCCGAAAAGTCCAACGCCAAGACAAATTCCCCATTCACCTCAAGGCAGACGCCTCTCTGCCTCGAGTCTTTGGGGTTTTGTCTCTTTCCTGTAATGATACTGTTGGGTGTCTGGGGCTTCAAACATGCCAAGACAAGCCGACCATGGGCTCAGTTCGTGTGCAATAAGTATCAAGGGAAAGAGTATATACAGCACAGTTGAAAGATAAACTGTATATTTTACTCCAATTACAAACCCCCCAAACGTCCTACCTACCCAACCATTCCCCAGCAATTACAATTATCTGTTCACTCGCCTATGTTCTTTTTAGTTTCAGATATACTTAAGAAAACCGGGATCAATAGTCTATCCCTTTTTATTTTGAAGATAATTTCAATGGAAAGATATGGGGGGGAAAGAGACACACATCTACCAGTTTACATAGCTGAACAAATAAAGAAATAAACGTGACAGTAGACAGACAAGAAGTAAGATTTTAAGGGGCCATGCCCCCAACTGAAGGAGCAGAGAGTATGCAATTCTTTCCCCAACAAATCCCTCCAGTTCCTAGAACACGACTCAAACGCCCCGCTAGGAGCTGCAGCTGCGAGATGGAGCCAAAGGCTCTGACAAGTGGCTGTGTATGACCCAATATTTATCAATAACAACAACAACAACAAAATCAAGTGAAACCAAGGCTGGGGATTTTGAACTGCTTCTAAAGCTCTGGCGTGGATACGCACGTGGGAGAAAAAAAGTCACTGGAGAGGAGTTGGCTCCATTGGTCCGCCCTGGGGAGCTAACCCGGGGCAAAATCCAGTGCTAGTTGATCCCAAGCAGCCACATACTCAGCTGAAATCTTCGAGGGGGAGAAAGACTGAGGAGAGTGTGTTAAATATACTCTAAACATTTTTCAAGTAAATCGCGGTGTGTAATCAATAGCATGTGCATATATAAATAGGGAAAGAGAACCACTTCTAATCAATGGGGAAAATAGTGTTGCAAGCATTATTCCAGACTTCTTTATAATCTAGTGCTTCCCACCCTCTGATCGCTTTGTGGTCCCGACTTCGAACTCCTTCCAGGAAAACCTGCGGGGCCCGTTTAGTGTTCCGAGCGGGAGAGCAGATACTCAGGCCAGCTGGGGCCGTTCTTTCGTCTTCTAGGGTGTTTCCTCTAAGGCCAAAGGATCGGCAGCCTGGGCAGCGATCCCAGCGCGGGGGTGCGGCGCGCGGGCGGCCGCGGGGACTTGCGTTGGGACAGCTCCGGAGCAAGCCACGCGCCCCTCAGCTCCGTCCGAGGCAACGCGCAGCAGCTGCCTGCCAGCCTCACAGGCTGCTCTCCAAGGAGCCGGGCTTTCTCAGCGATTCCATTTCCTTGTGGCCTCATCTATCTTATCTAACAAGTTCACGCTCCAGAAGAAAAGAAAAGGGTGAGAAAAAAAAAAGAAAGAAAAGATCTTCACCGCGGTGATTCATAGTTCACACGCTCGGGAGCCAAACTTGCCGACCCAGCTTTCTTCTTGAACGTTACTTTCTCTCCTGCGTGCCTTAGGACAAGCCCAGAAGGAAGATACTAAAATTGGTAAACAAGAACCTATCTAGGATTGTTTTTAAAATAAAAGTGACTCCCCCACCACCACCACTACCTTTGTTGTAGTTTCTGAAACGCAAGAGTACGATTGTTTTGCTTGCACATCGTAACGGTAACTTGTTTCTGACGCCATCCTGCATCTAGCTTACCCTGGCCGCTCCTCTCCTCCCTGCCTTCGGCTCTTTCCAAAGGGCAGAAGAGAAATAGGGGTATAACTGCTCTCCCCCACTGGGCCCAACACCCCTTCCATGTAATTGAATATTCAAATTAACTTCACCTGCACGCACCCCAGTCTTTTAACTCTGAGCTGTGCTTTGTACAAATAATAAGCTTAAAACCTTTAACTGGGTTCTATTTTTTTTCCACGTTCACTGTTGCAGATGACCTCTTAGCCCAAAAATATTGATCTGTATGCGTGCTTCCGGAGTGATGTGCAAACACGAGACATCTGGGCTGAAAAGGTAGCTCTAAGAGGGGTAAATCCAGAACTGAAACCTAAAAGCAAGTCCTCTAGCAAGATTGCGCTGGGCAGGCGCGGGCGACAAAGGAGCGCAGGGCAGGCGCGCGGGTGCGAGCGGGGAGGAGCGGTGCGCAGGCCCGGGGAGCCCGGATTCCGTGATGCTCCTTGCCGGGAACCGTCGCCGTTACAGCCTCGAGGGGTTAGCGAGAAAGGGAGAAGATCAGGACCTTTTGCGAAACGCTGCTCCAACATATTTTCCACTGCTTCAAGTTGGAGGGGGAGGGGAAGACCTACAGGAATTGCAGTTCGAGAGTGAGGAGGCAGGTGGGTATGAGATAGACACGAAGTAAAAACTGGCTCATTGCTTTGTCCACCTGGGTTTTTAGAAAGGAAGCGGATGTATTCGATTAGTAAATGGTTTACTTTGTCTCAAATGACTTTTCAAATGCGAAGGGGGACTTTGGGGTGGAGGGGTCTCTGCGTACCTCCTGGCCTGCTCACCCCAACGCAGGCAGTTTTCTCCCTTGTCATTCCTCCACAGACCATCAGTAGGTGCGAGCATTGTCTAAAATATACTCATCAATCTTCCATATTGTTCGGTGCTCTTTTTGTACTTTTAACTATTGAGAGGGTGACTGGTTCAGAGCTGAGCGTCCTAATAATTGCCACTAAGCCGCACCGTTTCATCTTTCCTCACAACGACTGGGGTTTGGGGGACCTTTTGGAATGGTGCTTCAGAATAGGGGAGACTCAATGCCCCCATTCTCCGAAGAGTGCTGTTAGCATTTCCCAAAGTAGATTATTCGGTCTCCTACGGGAAATCAAATTGAAGTTCCAACTAATTAAGGAGAACATTGATGGGGTTGGAAGGAGCTCAAACTCTAGGAGCTCAGCATTTTGAGGCCTGTAAGTTCTTCCTTTGGACTGTTACGTATTTATGAAGTAATTTTTTTTCCCTCTTTCCTTGTCCCATTGATGAAAAATCCAAAGTAGCATTGTCTTGTGTGCTGACTTTTGCCAACTCTCAGTTCCTCCCTTTTCAGATAGACTCAAGGGTTAAATATAAGGACCTGAGCACTAGCCTCCGTCATTCCCGTTTACCGTCACCCCTCCAACTCTTTGTCTTTCCCTTTGGCATTTCCTGACCCCTCTAAAGGATGGGCTGCGCCATTTCCTAAGGCAACTAGAGGAAAAAAAGAAATTGGCCTCTCAGGGCAAGGTTGCCCAAAAGGTGTGGGACTATTTCTCCCAATGGGATCAGGTCAAAAAATGGAACAGGCCTGCCCTCACACTCTCGGGGGCTCAAATTGTCCATCCTGAGAGATCCCAAGCACGCTGGCAAATAAAGGGAACATGTAAAAGGCTAGTGGACATTTTATATTTACAAGAGATATGCAGAGTGTTGGACTGAAAGGTTGTTTGGAGAGACTTTCCAAAAGGTCCTTCGACCCTGGGGTTTAATATTTCCTCACGGATCTCTCCACGCCTGGCTCTCTGCGGGGTAATATTGAGAAGACGCTTCTCCCCAGCATATTTTGTTGCCGGTCTCCAGACGATTCCTTTGGATGAGTATGTGCTTGCCTTCAGAGAGCTTGGAAGCTCTCTGGCAGAGTCTCATAAACCTGCCTGGGGAGTCCCAGGATCTCTATCCAGACCTCCTCTTCCTTCTCTTCTTCTTCTTAAGTGTGTGTAATATATATATATATATATATATATATATATATATATATATATATATATATATAATTTAAACTTTGGACTTTCTTGCTTCCTAAGTGGTTCCCTAGCTTATACAGGTTAAACATTTCGACTCTCAAATACGAGGCTCTCCCATGGATTTTTTTTTTTTCTCGAGGTTCTCAAGCAAAATTGCCGGTGCCACAATGTTATGATGGAAGGATGCTGAAATGACAGGCCTAGTAGACGCTTGTCTTAATCATCGGCTTCTTAATTTAGTTTTATTGAGGTGTGTGTGTATGTGCGCGCGCGCGCGGGCCTGTGTGCACACACGTGAGCGCGCCCCTGGGGATATTGAGGGTGCGCGCGCTCGCGCGCTCTAAGAGCAGCCTCTTGACAACCTGCAGCTCCCTAACGAGTGACGAGGCAGGGCTGCTGCAGAAAAGTAACACTTCCCTGGTGTGAAGACCTCTTACTGAGAAGTTTAGTTCACTACTGTTCTCGCAAACCTAATCGTATAACCTGTAACCAAAACCCACAGAAAAAGGATACAACACGCTAAAGAGTAACTTATCATCACTAAATGTTAGCACCATTACCTGCTGTTAGGAAGGGATTAAGGACGAGTTGGCTTGAGCGAGAGCAGACCTCGATAGTTACAGGATATCTGGAAATACCTGGATGCCTCCGCAAGGGTTCCGCTCACTCACAAACGTCACGGGGTCAGGGACTTCCCTTGCATCTGCAGGAAGAGAGCTTTATCCAGAGCTTGGCGCTGGGCGCAGCTCCAAGGACACCCTATCCAGGGAGCCGAGAACAGGGCGGATTTTAGCCAAAAAAGGCTCGCCCTCCTTTAACCAGCAGGTAACAACGAAAAAAGAAGCAAAGCACGGGCCAAAAGCAGGAAATAGGCCCTAAGGAAGACTCAATGAAACACCACCAAATGGAGAAACTAAACATGCTGCTCCGTGCAGTTGGCTGTGGAGCCTTGGCTATTAATTAAAACTAGAGACGGAGTAATCTAATTCATTTCCCAAGGAATTCTTCCGTTGGAACTGCTCACTCTTTACAAGGCCTGTCCTCTCTTGGGGGGATGGAGGGGGAGGCACACAGAGGAGAAGTTTGCCACAATATATGCCAGAAATTTTCATGTGCTCTGACTTAGGCTTTGACATTAACAGTGTACATTTATAGATCTATGTGTATGAGAGATCAAGATTAAGCTGATGGTGGGACAATATTAAACTGATATAGAATTTTTTCAGATCTGAGAACACTGGATGCCGTCTGTCTTCTGAAGGTAAACCACAGAGCCTGAATGAGGTGGAAATACAGAGTTAGGGCTTCATGTGTTTAGGAAAGAGGCCTGAGGTGGATGTGGGCAGTCCTTCAAATCCAACTTGCACCCAAATTGGCCGGTAGGATATACAAAGCTCCATCCAGGGACTTTCAACTTGCACAATACTCTGTCCAAGAACCCTCCCTCCCCCCTCCATTCCATCTACTAGCAATCGCAAAAGGAAGCCATTGCTGAGACAAACATGGGCTGCTGAGTAAACAGTGCATGTTTTGTTGAACAAGCCCATATATATGTGTGTATGTATACACACACACATATCACTCTATCTCACCATAAAGTGTAATTAAAATTATTAAAAGGAATTCAAACTCACCTCCCTCCAAATTGCACATAACCTTTGTCATCAGCAAGAATATATCTTTAATATTATATTAAATTATAATCTATTTATTCCTACACAAATATCCTATTTTAAGACTTGCATCCATGCAATCCTTAAAATAATATAACACATTTTTAATTTGCATGCAAAACATTTTCCCAGTCAATATAAGCTCCTGGCACATAAAATCAGATTATTCCAGCTCTCATTAGCAGACCCGTTTTTGCTATTTGAAAGTAAACAGAAGAAAAACTTATTTTCACCTGCTAAAATTTTATGCAGGATTACAAAACAATGAACACTCAGCTTTGACCTAAGAAACACCTTAAAACATTAAAAATTCATCAGTCAGTGCTGGTGTTGTATTCAAGGAATGCTCCTCCAGTTTGCTGCTGAGCTCAGATTTGAATAAAATGTCCAATGTTAACAAACAATACCCACGTTTGGCACTTTGTGTATTAAATTGATCAAACAGATTTTAGGAGGCACAATGCACAATTTGTACAGACCTGATTGAGTTAATATAATATCAGCAAATTTTACATCGAAATGATTCTGTTTCTTTTCTTTGTGTTTAAAACCAGCACAGATTACAAATTTTAATGATCTGAAAATGTTTGGTATACAAAATCATGCTTATTTCAGTATTAGCAAAAACACAAGAAATTTTTCAACACAAACACCCAGCTGTGTCTATTTTAAAAGCAGTTCAATGACAGCTTGCACTTATGAGCATGCAATCAGCTAATTTCGCTTTTTTTTCTTCTGTGTTAATCAACACTTTCCTTCCTGCATATCAGAGTACAAATAGTATAGTTACTCCACATCAGTAAATGTTTACGTAACCTGTCCTTTCCCAAGAATCCGGTTACACCGAATCATTTCACGCTAGACCGACTACGAAAACGTACCGGGCCGTCCACCTCAGAGGGAGCCCTTGTGTGCCATTATAAGTGGTGATGAGAAGGGGGGCTGTGGGGGGAGAGATGGGGAGGAGTAGGTGGAGGAATGGAGTGAGGGAGAGGAATAGAGGGAGAAGAGGGGTGGGGGAGTCGGCGGGGAGGAGGGGGGAAGAGAGGAGGAGGCAGGAATGTGAGTTGAGGAAAAGTAGGAATAACAGGCCTGGGGAGGGGATAAGAGTGGGAGGAGGAAAAGTGAGCAGAAAGAGGAAAGCCCACAGATCTCTCCAGCCGGGTCGCAAGATCCATTAGCTCACCCAGCTAAGAAATCCGGAGCTTAGAAGTCAAAGTTTGGGGCCATGTTACCATCAAGGGTGATAGCTGGAACCCTTGAATTTCCCCACATGTAAATATAGTATGTTTCAAAGCGAGGAATTATGTAGAAATAGGGGGAAGACACACACATACAGTGAATGGATAGTTGAGATTAGTCTAATGTTCAAAGCTCCTTTATGGCATTCCTAATAGATACATATTTAAAAATTATCATCTATTTGTAACTGTCTGTTATTCTCTTCAGAGTTTTTTCTCTCTCTCTTTCTCATAATTTCAAGGTGGGGGTGGGATGAGGAGAGTGGAATAATTCCCTATTAACCTGAGTATTCATCAACCGCATTCTTTATATTAGAATTGAACTTTAACATGACACATAGGCACCGCTTTTTCTTCCTTCGTTTTCGTAAATACCGAATCTGTCAGATAACTGAATTGTTTATCAAAGTAAAGGAAGGTTTACACTTTATGCTTATTTACCTTACAGAAAGGATGAAAAGGTGCTTTTCATTTATGCTTCTCCTCCACCTCCCTATTCTCTCAAGCTACATCCTCCGTAAAATGTGGTATGTTTCGTGCCCATGTGGGATGCAACAGCCTTTGATCAGTGTGCTCCGCACCAAATTCCAATCCCTGGGAAATGCTGGGCCTTAGCCCTGCCCCTGGCCACGGGATCCCTTTAAAGCCCCCGAATCACAATCTCCCCACTCACTTCAACCCTCAACCGAACCTTCCCAGTCCTAACGCCCAAGAAGCTGGAATTGTGAGACCCACGTTCCCAAGGCTCCTAGGTGCCCTCCAGCAGCATTCAGGATGGGAAAGGGCCGGCTGAAGCATGCGCTTACTTCAGGATTAAGGCCCGCACAAATTAAAAGCATTTGAGAAACGGAAAGAAAAAGAAAAGAGGGAGTAAAAATAGGAAGGCTTAAAAAAAAAAAAAAAAAAAAGGAAAGAAATAGACGCCCACCCTTATTTTCCCTCCAATGTCAACAAGTAAAACGAAAACATTTCCAGGGTGATCGCTCGCGGCCACTCGCTTCCAATGCGGATTAGAAGCTGAGGAGACACCGGAGCGGCGGCGAGAAAACGGCACCGAGGCACCCAGAGCGTGAGCGGAGGTCTGGAGCGGGAGAGAAGGGAAAGGAAGAGACGTACAGAGAGAGCATGTGTTACCTGGTTTATTTCGAGATTGTTTGGTATTGTTTTCTCTCTGAGCACCCCTCATTTCGGAAGGCCAGCAAAGGCGCCCACCACTGAGCCGCCCTCGCCCGCCGCCGCCGACGCAGCGCCGGGAGCCCCAGGCCCGGCTTTCCGGCGGCGCCCGAGCTCCGAGCCCGCCGCCGCCCCGAGCCGCAGGAACCGAGTAAGTAACCCCTGTTTGGCCCCGCGCTCGCTAGCCCAGGTCCTCCTCCTCATCCCTTCGCTTCCAAACCTCCCGCGGACCCTCCTCCCCCAGGGTATAGGACGCCCCCCTCCCCACGCCAGAGGTGGGCCTGCCCTGCCCAGCCCTGCGGAGCCTCGCAGGAGCGTTACCTACGAGGGGCACAGTTTTCCTAGGGGCTCAGAAATGCCGGACGCGGGCCTGCAAGGCCGACTGGGGAAAGTAGTGCCTCGCCTCTTCCTCCTCCATTTCCCGCCCTCTCCCTACGTCCTCTCCCTGCACTCCCACTCTTCTCTCCGCCACCGCCGCAGCGACCGCCCCCGCTTTTAAAAATAAAATTGGATACAAACTTTAATCAATAAGGACGCGTATTGACGCTCGAACGCAAAGGACCCAATATAGTGAGAAGGGAGCCGGAAATGTGAGATATTTGCCCTAAGAGGGGGACTTCGGCCGAGCAGACCCGCGGGGTGGAAGGGGTGGAGGGGGCGCAGCGTGCTCCCGCCGGCGTATCCCTGCGCGGCTCCGCGCGCCCGCGAGGCCGAGGCCCGCAGAGAGGGGGAGGCGAGCACCCGAGGGGGCGGGGGCCGGCGGGCGGGCGGGGCGGGGCGGGGCGGGGGTGGGTGGGCCCGGGCCCGTCGATTGGTCGACGGCAGGAGAGACGCTCCCGCACGCCGCCGGCTCTGATTGGCCCAGCGGTAGGAAAGGTTAAACCAAAAATTTTTTTACAGCCCTAGTGTGCGCCTGTAGCTCGGAAAATTAATTGTGGCTATAGCCGCCTCGATCGCTGTCTCCCCAGCCTCGCCGCGGCCGCTCCGGGACGCGCCCGCCCGCCGCCCGGCTCTCCCCCCCTTTGGGCTGCTGCTGCTGCTGCTGTGACTGCTGCTGCGAGAGGAGGAGGAGGAGGAGGAGGAGGAGGAAGCAGCGGGGGGGGGGAGCGGGGGGGTGGGGGGGAGATCAAGAAGTAGAGTTGGGAGCGAGGGAGCTTCACCCCCGGGGCGGTGGTTGTTTCTTTTTTTCTCTTTCTTTCTTTTTTTCTTTCCCCCCTTTTTTTTTCTTCTAATTCCTGAGGGGTGGTTGCTGCTTTTGCTACATGACTTGCCAGCGCCGGAGCCTGCGGTCCAACTGCGCTGCTGCCGGAGCGCTCAGTGCCGCTGCCGCCGCCCGCGCCGCCCGCGCCCCGCTCGGCACCCACCGGTCGCCGCCGCCCGCCGCGCCGCTGCCCCGCTCCCGCGCCGCCGCCGCCGCCGTTTCCCCCCGACGACTGGGTGATGCTGGACATGGGAGATAGGAAAGAGGTGAAAATGATCCCCAAGTCCTCGTTCAGCATCAACAGCCTGGTGCCAGAGGCGGTCCAGAACGACAACCACCACGCGAGCCACGGCCACCACAACAGCCACCACCCCCAGCACCACCACCACCACCACCACCATCACCACCACCCGCCGCCACCCGCCCCGCAACCGCCGCCGCCACCGCAGCAGCAGCCGCCGCCGCCGCCGCCGCCCCAGGCACCGCAGCCCCCCCAGGCACGGGGCGCCCCGGCCGCCGACGACGACAAGGGCCCCCAGCAGCTGCTGCTCCCGCCGCCGCCGCCGCCGCCCCCGGCCGCCGCCCTGGACGGGGCCAAAGCGGACGGTCTGGGCGGCAAGGGCGAGCCGGGCGGCGGGCCCGGGGAGCTGGCGCCCGTCGGGCCGGACGAGAAAGAGAAGGGGGCCGGCGCCGGGGGGGAGGAGAAGAAGGGGGCGGGCGAGGGCGGCAAGGACGGGGAGGGGGGCAAGGAGGGCGAGAAGAAGAACGGCAAGTACGAGAAGCCGCCGTTCAGCTACAACGCGCTCATCATGATGGCCATCCGGCAGAGCCCCGAGAAGCGGCTCACGCTCAACGGCATCTACGAGTTCATCATGAAGAACTTCCCCTACTACCGCGAGAACAAGCAGGGCTGGCAGAACTCCATCCGCCACAACCTGTCCCTCAACAAGTGCTTCGTGAAGGTGCCGCGCCACTACGACGACCCGGGCAAGGGCAACTACTGGATGCTGGACCCGTCGAGCGACGACGTGTTCATCGGCGGCACCACGGGAAAGCTGCGGCGCCGCT
Source organism: Hippopotamus amphibius kiboko (assembly GCF_030028045.1). Classification (NCBI taxonomy): domain Eukaryota; kingdom Metazoa; phylum Chordata; class Mammalia; order Artiodactyla; family Hippopotamidae; genus Hippopotamus; species Hippopotamus amphibius. The sequence continues at coordinate 167,464,095 of NC_080187.1, read as the reverse complement.
CCACCACGTCGCGGGCCAAGCTGGCCTTCAAGCGCGGGGCGCGCCTCACCTCCACCGGCCTCACCTTCATGGACCGCGCCGGCTCCCTCTACTGGCCCATGTCGCCCTTCCTGTCCCTGCACCACCCCCGCGCCAGCAGCACTTTGAGTTACAACGGCACCACGTCGGCCTACCCCAGCCACCCCATGCCCTACAGCTCCGTGTTGACTCAGAACTCGCTGGGCAACAACCACTCCTTCTCCACGGCCAACGGCCTGAGCGTGGACCGGCTGGTCAACGGGGAGATCCCGTACGCCACGCACCACCTCACGGCCGCGGCGCTCGCCGCCTCGGTGCCCTGCGGCCTGTCGGTGCCCTGCTCCGGGACCTACTCCCTCAACCCCTGCTCGGTCAACCTGCTCGCGGGCCAGACCAGTTACTTTTTCCCCCACGTCCCGCACCCGTCAATGACTTCGCAGAGCAGCACGTCCATGAGCGCCCGGGCCGCGTCCTCGTCCACGTCTCCGCAGGCCCCCTCGACCCTGCCCTGTGAGTCTTTAAGACCCTCTTTGCCAAGTTTCACGACGGGACTGTCCGGGGGACTGTCTGATTATTTCACACATCAAAATCAGGGGTCTTCTTCCAACCCTTTAATACATTAACATCCCTGGGACCAGACTGTAAGTGAACGTTTTACACACATTTGCATTGTACATGATAATTAAAAAATAAGTCCAGGTATTTTTTATTAAGCCCCACCCCCATTTCTGTACGTTTGTTCAGTCTTTAGGGTTGTTTATTATTCTAACAAGGTGTGGAGTGTCAGCGAGGTGCAATGTGGGGAGAATACATTGTAGAATATAAGGTTTGGAAGTCAAAATTATAGTAGAATGTGTATCTAAATAGTGACTGCTTTGCCATTTCATTCAAACCTGACAAGTCTATCCTTAAGAGCCACCAGATTTCCATGTGTGCAGTATTATAAATTATCATGGATTTTTATGGTGGACGCAGACCTTGAGAACAACCTAAATTATGGGGAGAGTTTTAAAATGTTAAACTGTAATTTGTATTTAAGAAGCATTCGTAGTAAAGGTGCCCAAGAAATTATTTTGGCCATTTATTGTTTTGTCCTTTTCTTTTAAAAAAATGTTTTTTTTCTTTTGTTTACTTTTAGACCAAAGATTGGGTTCTAGAAAATGCACTTGGTATACTAAGTATTAAAAAAAAAGAAAAAAAAGAAAAAAAAAGTTGTTTCAGTTGGCAGCACTGCCCATTCAAATGAATCGGAAGGGGACAAAATTAATGATTGCCTTCAGTTTGTGTTGTGTATATTTTGATGTATGTGGTCACTAACAGGTCACTTTTATTTTTTCTAAATGTAGTGAAATGTTAATACCTATTGTACTTATAGGTAAACCTTGCAAATATGTAACCTGTGTTGCGCAGATGCCGCATAAATTTGAGTGATTGTTAATGTTGTCTTAAAATTTCTTGATTGTGATACTGTGGTCATATGCCCGTGTTTGTCACTTACAAAAATGTTTACTATGAACACACAGAAATAAAAAATAGGCTAAATTCATATATATCTTGATACTTTTGTCTCTTTTATTAAGTAGAGCTAATTTTTGAAAGACCATTAAAGTTCCAGGGAATTCAAAGGCTTTCTCAGCCAACTAAAATTTAAACTGCTCCTTTCATTTGAACTAAGACTTCTAAAATGAAAATAATATATTTTTTCCATTGTGGAGTCAAATTTTACAAGGAGCAGGCTATTTAATAAACGCTAGCTTTAAACGAAGTATAGGCTTTTCAGCTGATATATTTAACTTTCTGTAGATATACAGCAAAAAGATTAATTTTATGTGCATAGCTATTTACCTTGTGTTTATTTTCAAATCAGTTGATAGAATGCTTTTTATATATTTTGTTTCAGGTATCTTGTTTATAGCACTTGGCAAATTATAAATAAATATATGTATATGGTTAGATAGAAGTGAATATAATGCACACATGTGTAATATATATAGACACGCAGAGCCCTTCAGTTCAGGTACAATTTGCGCTATGAATGCTGCAAATATTTTTGTTTAAATATTTGTATTTATACTTTCTAAGTCAGCATTTATTTTTGTGGCTGTTTACCCACAATGAAAGAGTTCTAATAAAGATGTGCTGAAGTTGCAATATAGATTTTGCTGAAGTGATCACCTGTTGTAATGACTTGCAGATCAATGTTTATATTTTATTTTTAAATTATAACAAGTTAAAGTTCTAGATGTTCAGAAGAAGTAAAATGCCTCTCTCTCCTTTTCTTTCATTTTTATATCGTAGAGGTATTTATTTGATTCCCTTTTAAATATGTCTGTATAGTTTTATCTAGAAATTTGTCCTTTTGCTTACAGTCATAATTTTGTTTTAACTTGCAGTATACATATGCATGCTTATATATGCATGTATATAAATCTGAAGCAAAATGAAAACATTTTTTTGAATTGTTTCAGCAGTCCAATTGCTATGACTCCAGAAAATAATTAGAAAACATAACCAGAATGTTTAGTAACTAATTGGATCCTGTGGGGAGCGGTGGAGGACAAGTTGTTCATTTGTTACAATTGTATAGTCTGAAATGTGTTCTGCAGTAATGCAATAAGCTGGCTACTTCTTACAAAGGATCCAATGAAAAATAATCTGTCCCCAAGATGTTATCGGCAAACAGAGAGTTGGTCAGGAAAAAGAAAAAAAAAAAAAGCCTGGGAGAGAAACAGGCTGACTCAGAATTGAAATAGAAATACAGAATAGTTAATATTGGAACATGGGGTTGGGTGGGCTGTGGAATGGAGAGATAGAGGAAGAGGGAGCTAGAGGGAGGAAAGGAAGAGAGGATCTTAAAGCCAAAACAACAACAACAACAACAAAAACAGAAAGTCCCCTGCTACCAAAAAAGAATGAATGAATGAGAGAGAGAGCAATTTAAGAAAGACAGAAAGATAAGAGCCAGGAAAAATTAAAAGAGCTGGAGCCAAATATACACAAATGGGAAATGGACCAAAATAGATAGACCAAGACAGCTAGTTTAATTATCTCCTTTAAGCAGACTGGACATGATTTTATTTTCTTAGTATGAGAGCAGTTTCATGAGAGGTCCAAGTTTCTTGAAATTCAACAGTTCTTTAGGATGAAGCATGAAAGAAAATTCCACAAATAAATTGTTTTAGAAGCCAAATGTATGGCTGATATTTAAAATAGTGATAGAGTCCAAGTGAATGAGGTTAGGCAAAGGAAATCCCCATTACACATATGTGATCCAAAACAGCTCAAGGAAAAGCATGTGTTTAAATTGGAAAAGGTGATTATGTATCGTTTGCTTTTACCATGGATTTTATTTGTAGAATAAGAATGTACTGGGACTGAAGAGATATATTCTTTTGCCTATTAAAAAGAGAGTTGGACTCACATTGAGGTAAGGGGACATAGGTATAGAAGAAAGATTTCACCCCATGAGTTTTTTTTTTTTCTGGCCATATTAAATAATTATACTTACTTGTGATTGTTTATTTGCATGATCGAGAAATAGAATTTCAATGGCAAATTTAATGTTTCGAGGTCAAGAGTAAAATCAACTTCTTTGAATTCATTAGGAACTAAAGACTGGAGTGGAAAATTTCTACTTGGATACATGTCTGAGTTACGTATATAAGGGATGTGATTAGAAGTAAGAATAGTTTGTTTGATATGCATACTAGATATGAAGGGAATATACAGCGAGAAAAAACTTTGTGAAGGCCTCCTGAAGCCCAGTGTGAACATTCCACTTACCTCAATCTGTCCTATCATCCCTCAAGTTATCATCTTCAAAAACACACAGAACTCAGAGCATGGCATTTAATAGATTTTTTTTTGCAACAAATTGGTTGTAATGTTGTGTTGGTATTTGTTGTCCCCAACCTTTTCCAGTTAAAATTAGCTTATGCCAGAAAAACATTTTGAAACTTTTTGAGGCTTTTCTTCTTTCATACTTATCATTGTTTTTAATGAGATGAAGATTGCTCTTTTTGAGATTTTGGAACTGAAAGTGCTCAGTGATCACAACTTAAAACTTAAAATCCCAAATTACAATTAATTTCCAGGTTTAAAGTATTTTATTTGAGTTTGTCTGGTACAAGTTAATACAAATTATTAATATATAAAACATTGAGAAAACAACTTACTTAAGCTAGAGCAGTCAAAGGATTTTTCCAAATATGTTTCTTCAACTTGTTTCAAAATTGGAAATCAAGCGAACATGGAGTCCAGAACTAACAAGATTTAATACAAATATCTTTATGGTCATGGAAAAGTTCGTGTGGTTTCTATTACTCGCATAAAATCGAGGGTAGAGAGATAAAAAAATGAGACTTGTAGTGTTTTGGTTTAATTATGTATATTTAAATTGGTGGTTATTTCACCCAAGTAGGTGGATAAAACCAAAATATTTGGAACTCTAAATATAGAAATGTGTTTTTTAAAGTGTGTTTTCTACAACATCGTTGAAGAATTTGCATGCATTGAAATAACTTTGCTTTTGAGAAATTAATTTTATGAATAGCTAAAGTATCTGGTTGTGTTTTGGACTAAATGCCTATTTGAGAAATAGGCTAACAAAGGATGAAGGTGAAGACCATTAGAGGTTTTAGAACTGGCTGAGACGGGTTGCTGGGGTTGTGTAACTGTGCCTAGAGGGCGGGGTTCCTGTACATTCCTACTTCACCAGATAACCTGCCCCCAACACCACTCCAGCTTCTGCCAGACAGATGGAACTCTCCAACGTGAAAATCTTCGCAGCCATTCCAACAAGCAGGGTAGGTGAAACTGGAATTGAAATTTTCCCCTCTTTTTTTCTTTCTTTCCTTTTTTTTTTTTTTTTCCTTCTTGAGGGCAGATCCTAGAGATAGGGAAAGAATAGGGGTCATCTAGATTCCCCTTTCTCGCATACACACGTCTGCGTTCTTCCTAGGAGCTACCAACCTGTAAGAGTTCAAAGGCGCTATCTTTCACAGTACCTCATTCTCGATTTTCTTCTGCGCGCTTTCTTTTTTTTAAACGCTTTCTTTTCTCATCCCAATCATTCTCCGTTCCCTACTCTCCCTCCAGGGTCTCTCCTCCCCCCAACCACCAGCAGTTAAAATAATCCACCCCTTAGTTTTCCGCCCCCAAACCGACCTTTTCCCCACTCCATCGGTCAGTTCACCCGGACCTTTTCCTAAGGATGTAGGCCAAGGTGGCTCAAGGGAGTATATGATGTAGTGTTATGTTTTGAGTCTCTTTTCTGCCTTCCGATTTCTGTTTTTTTTCCCTCCATCCAAGACTCTGCCTGAGGTTGCCCGAAGGACGCCGAGGAAAGACTCAAGGACTGGGAGCGCTCTTCCCCCAAGATCGGTAAGTGAAAGTGCTTTACGGGGGCTGGGGGTTGTGCCAGACAGACTGCTTTTGACTAAGGCTTAAACCGCGACTCTGTGGTCCAGGGCTAAAGTACTCCTCTCTCTCTTGTTTTTTTTGAAATATTTTCTTAGAGGGCGCGCTATCAGCAGAAGTAGCTGAAAAAATGAAGTCTTTTTTTCCAAGGCGGCAGAAAGTCACGGTGGATCCCTAAGTAAAGAGGAAGTAAACATGGCAAAAAGGGATGGAGAGGAAATGAGATGAATTTATACGGAGCAGGGGTACAGGGAGACTGAAATAGGTTCCAAAGTGCAAAGTAATTCATTTCGTGGAAATAGGATTTCCTAGTCTTACACAAACTTCGAGAATACACTAACGAGACTTAAGGTTCAAACCCAAAGGTATTTGCTCTCCCTATTTGAGACAAAGGTCTTTGCTCCAGAGGCAAGGACTTGCCTCATTCTAAAGTTTTCTTTTCCTTTCTCGTCTTTTCTTTTTTTCTTTTTTGGTGGAATGCCCCTCCTCCCCGTATTTTCACACGAACATTGCCAACCTCTCCCAGAGCTGGCCCTTCGCCCCCAGCCACTTGGCCTGGGTCGGCCGAGGGTCCCTGCCGGATTGAGCGGAGCTGCTGCAAGTGGAGTGTGATTCGGGTCGGGGATTGAAGGCTCTCCTTCCCTCATTCGAAGGAGTAGGGAAATGAGCACCGTTCTGGGCTTGACTTAGTCCCTGCTGGGAATATCCCAGTTCTCGGCTTTGGGATCTCAGGCAAATAATTGATTCTTAATGCACACTTAGGAGACGGCGGTGTAAGCTCGAGAGCCCGGCTGTCCCGAGAGTGGCTGAGAGCGCGCCAGACAGACAGGTTAGCTCGGCCCGAGGCACGTTTGGGGCCCTCGCCGCGGTTTCCAGTTAGCCTTCCCGGCGCCTCAGGGACTTCAGGCTGAAGTTGGAGAGGGGCACGATGGCCAGGCTCGAAGTCATTACGGCAGGGACCTGGCTGCGTGGTTTTCTCGGATTGTGGAATCGTGTAGAAAAGTGACTTGGGCTGCTGAGTCGCGGCGGCGCTGGCGGCGCGGTGGCCGCGGAGGAGAGGTGCTCCCGGGACGCTGCGGTGGCGATGCCGGCAGAGGAGCAGCCCGGCGCTGCGCAGGGAGCAGCAAGGTGAGGGCGCTCTTGCCCAGGACAAGCCGAGCCTGGAGTTTGGAAGCTCACACTGGCTGATGCCAGGAAAATTGACTCCCGAAGCTTGGCCGGCGAGCTTCCCCACCTTTTTCCTTTCTTCTTACTCTTCTCCACCCGTCCCCTTCCCCACTGAAGGTTGTTTCTTTTTGTTTAGCTGGTGCGGTTTCAGATCTCAGCACTTATCTGCTAGTTGATATAACTGTTTTCTCTGTAGTAGACATCTTTTCTCCTTTCCACTCTCTACTCTTCCATTTCGCTTTCTACCTCATGTTCCTTTTCTGCCCAAACCTGTGGTCCAAAGTGAAGTGTTCTTACAGGAAAAGAGGTAGCCTTGGGGTAGGAATTCCCTCGACACTTTATAAAGATGGCCCTGGGCAGGGGGTTAAGTGGTAGGGCATCCTGCTTGTGCGGGGGATTCTCAGGCAGTGATCTTCAGCCTTGGGAAGACGACAGGAAGGAAAGGACCAAGCAGAATATAGCTCATCCATTTCGGACTGCGCCCCTCCCCATCATCCATAAGACTCAAATTTCCATGCTTCAACACCATGCTCACCTGGCCCTCTATCAAAACTTGAGGTAGGCAGAAATCCCAGGATTGTTGTGATCAGAAGAAAAGGCATTTAAAATAACAAGTAACTCAAAATTATGCTTATGAGAGTGGGAGGGGAGATAAGATGTCCCATGTGCTTTTCGCGGTGTGTTGCCTAACACGTATAATCCTCTGCCCTTGTCTTCGGCCTTTCGGAAAATCTGCCTGGGAGGAAAGCACATTGCATGTTGCAAGACTTGGAGATTAGTGTCCATATGAAAGAGCCTGTTCAATTGCCAGATATGTTTGGGATATTCATTTTCGGTTTAGGTTGAATTTTCCTGTACAGCCAGCACTTCCCAAATAGGGGCTGTCTTCCTCAGTTTTATTCCTCCTTTTTCCCTCCTTTTATTGTCTCACCCTTTGAATCAGAATGCATTTAATGTGCAAACCTATCTCGCTCCCCTCTCTATGGCAAGGCATTGCTGATTCCTTTGGTGCAGCAGGAAAACTAAAAACTGTAGTGGGGTTAGGGGGTGTTATCTCTCAGTCCTTTCATTTTCTCACTGCTCTGAAATTTAATGACCTGATCCTTGTTGTTTGAAGTTAAATTATCTGTTAAATTAGCCCCAAACAATAACTGATGATATTTTCCTTTTGTGTTTGGTTGCCCCTGAATTCTTTTCCCTGGATGGAAAGAAGTCAAAGAGAATGCTTGGTCACATAATAATATAAAGATAATCAAAATTGATATTTATGTGCTGGTGATATCATGTAAGAAAAAAATCACGTTCAAAGAAGCTAAATTTCATAAATAAGAAAAAATTTTAGAGGCCTGTGTTCAGAAGGACCACACTAATTCAAGGATGAATGTAAACAAGCATCTTTGTTGATTAAGAAAAAATATGAACACCATATTTTCATTACTCTCCAGAACCTAAATACTCAAACTCATCATACACCGGTGCTTGCTAATCTAAATTAATTCTGCCCTCCAGGGATAAATATTCTCAAAAAGGAAATTTAACTTTAAGCAAAATCTGAAATGTTTCAGATGTGAATTTCTAGAAATCCAAAGTATATTTATTTCTTTGAGTCAGACACTTGTTTGTTTTGCAATCACTTTATGAAACAATTTTGGAATAACGCAGATGCTTTCCCCCCCTTCCTTGTTTCACATTGCTTGCATATGCAGGCATAGGCATGAGAACTTCCAGGGTATATTGAGGAAATAACATTTTTTTCTCATTTGTTTTAACAAAAGGCCCAAAGAATCTTTAAAGCCAAAGGTACTATAGTAGTTGAAAAAAATCTTTAAAAATAATGAGCACTTTGTGTCTTTTCCCCATTAAAATGTGCTGAATGAATAATTAGAGGCTATGATGAAGGTTGAAAATTCAGAACATGAATAAGGTGGTAATTTTATTATTTAATACTTTTATAATTTTTATAGTTAATGATGTAGTTTTAAGTTTGGCAAAGCTTTCTTAGAAAAAGTAGAGTACTCCTCCCACCCCATCAAAAATAGAAGGAATAAAGTAGAATCAGGTAGACGTGGTAGCAGGGCTTGTTTGTTTGTTTATTTCCAGTAGTAGTAGTAGTAGTGGTGGTGGTAGTAGGAGTAGTAATAGTGGTGGTGGTGGTGGTGGAGTTGAAATACATACTTTTAATTATACACTGGGAGCTCTGATTGCAGGTTGGAAGACTAAAATCGATCATTCCTGCATCGATAGTGTTGTCTATTACTGCATTGATTTGTGTTTATTTATGCAGAGACTTTTAATTATTTACTTACATATTTCAGCATCTGCCTTTTGATTATTATCACAGGTTGGTTTTAATGAAAGTGTTTATATAGGAAACACATTTGACAGATCAATTTTAAGTAAACTTGGTAGTGAATTATGGCAATCCAAAGAGTTCATGAAACTACTTATTTGTACTTGCTTTTTAGCAACTAGGAACCTGTCTCATTAAAATCTCATGCTACTAAGAAACTTCCATTCTTTTCTTCAAACATTGTATTTATGTTTTTTAATAAAATAGGAAAACAGATGATTTTATGTGAAATATGACAGAATGAAACTGATGAATGAATCTTTTTCCATTGACATAACTAGGTTACCCTCATGACAATAAGGTGGTCATTGGGTTTACTAATGCTATCAATGAAAAATCAAGGAGCAACGGGTTTTGAATATGGAAATGGCAATGTTTTAAAACATCTATTACCTCTAAGTTATGCCAGGGTTACTTATACTGAACAGGATGTTCTAGGGTTCTTCAGTACATATTAAATGCATATATACACTCATATATTCTATTATTTACTCTATATATATATGATTATACCTTATGAAGATTGGCATTTCTCTTGAACTGATAGGTCACATGTGAATGTTATGCATCAGGGTTCATTTGAACAAATACGGCAGCCAAAGACCACGGGTGCGCGTTTTATATATACGAGGCAATAGTGGGAGATGGAGATGCATGTATGTCATTTCAAAATGTTGAAAGATAACTGGGAAATAGGAAAAAAAAAAGTGTCCGAATCCATCGAGGGCTATTCACTTCTGGCTTTATAGGTCTTTTATTGCAGCTTGGAGAATGAATCTTTTCCCACTAATAATTTGGAATTCATCTACTAAATACGGTTAACAGTTCTAGTCTTCATCTCTCACGCTTCCCACCTCCCCGGTATCTGCGAAGAATATAGAGAGGAAAATTGACCGAATTCTTTCTTGAGAACGAAAGGGCCTTGAGAGATGGAATTACTCTCCTCACCCTGGTGATTTTTCCTGAAACTACTTATCCTTAGCATCCGCACTGTGAGAGGTGGAGCCTCGCAGTCAGGCGGCTGCAGGCAGAAGGTGGGCGAGCCTGGGGACCTTAAGCTTTGCAGAAGCTTGAAAGTAGAAGCAGAGGGAGAGCTGTGAGTTTGTTTATTTGGTCTATTTTATTTTTCTGTCCCGTGCCAAGCCCTTGAAGTTAACACAGCGACATGGCCCTTTAGGACCAAGCACTCAGCATTCTTTCGAGACTGAGATTCCAGAGCATCAGATGAAGGAACAGGACTTAGAGCTAAGGCGTGCTCACCCACCCCTCCCTCCATCTTTTTTGCGCACGCACCAGCTCGTCCTCACGTGCATCGGGGTAGTGGACAGTGTTGACTTGAATTGCTCTCGCTTGCTCCAAGTCTTTCCTGTGAATGAACCCGAAAACACTCGACAGGTCGTGAATAATCGTTTTAATGAGTGTGCAAAGCGTGCGACGGGGTGCACCGAGCTGTCGGGTTAAACAAACAACTTGTACCCTGACCAAATCCGATTGTTAAAGTGCAAAGTGATGTCAGTACCATTTCCATTGCCCTTCAGAAAACCACAGATCTGACACGCGGGAGTCCAATTTTCCCCATTAAAGAAAAATAACAATATTTTCCAACCGTGTATGTGATCTTCTTTAATATTAATCTGAGCCAAACAAAACCTCATTTGAGAATCAGAGAAGTAGTCGTGTCACTGCCTCAAAAACAAATCGAAAGAAGGAGAAAACAAGGAAGAAATCAGAACAAATCTAAAAAGTCTGACAGAAGATTTCTTTTTGATAGCTCACACATCATTGCTGATCAATGTTGTAAAAATCTTACACACACACAGTAGTTCACTAGAGGCAAATATCAAGGTAACTGCATCTAAACAAGTGGGATTGATAACTTGCTCCTGTGTTAAGATGGAAACTCCCAACCCAACCTGTAAAGACTTTTCTTCTATTGAAAAATTAACTGAAATATTTGCTGTTTATATGTTAGCCTGTGAGGGAATGAAGGGATAAGTAGTTCCTACCTTTATGCTTTCAAGGAAAACAGTTTGGAGAAAAGTAATGTGAAAGGAATCCTGATGGGACACCACCATCTAAAACAATAACAGAAAGCAGAGTGAGCTCTTCACAAATCACACTCCCCTTTTTTTGCACAACTGTACCGGGGAAATATTTTTGTTTTCTTTCACGTCTCGTAAAAAGACCTACTTACTTGGAACCAGCCACGTGTGCTCCTTTCCTTGTTCATTCTTTTAGCTCCTTTCACAACTCCAAACATCAAATACCACATGAAGAGTAGGAAAATAAAACCTCAAAAGTTCTTTTTAATTCCTTTTACATATCCTCTCTAAAAATTTTGTGGAGAAGAGAAAAAATGTAAAATTTCCCCCCTGCCATCACCTCATATACATTCACAAGTCAAACAAAATGGCCCAAATGCTTGGAAATCAGTGTATCAGTTCTAAGTAACTAGCTCCTTCAACTCAATAATGATATAGGAAGATTAAGGTTTATATTTTCATTGAACTAAGTATTATAGATTACATATTTTTCTTCAAAGACGAAACATATCATATCCTACAGTCTGAAAGGTTATCCTCTTACAATTGTAGTTAGCTTGTAGAAATAAAATGTTAGGGATATTGTGCATTTGAATATGGGCGCTCAGCAGCATTTTCTCACTTAACTGCTGTTGGGTATGTTGTTGTCTACACATCTGTCTTTCTGACCATCTATTTCACATATGAATATGTTAATATACAACTGATTGCAATTAAGTGAATTAACCCACCTAAAACATATAACTGAGGTATTCGACGGAGTAAGCAATTTCTTATGGAAGTCGTTGTAGTTTTGTTATTATGGTTGCTAGTTTTTATACATTTCTGTCGGTTTAGCCCCAATTGGATAAATGGAAGGTATTGACATTCAGTTTCCATCATCAAAATTTGGAAAAGACAATCAGTAGTTTAGGACAGTGTTTTTGTTGATTTTGACTGTTATCTGGTGAATGTCTTTATCAGAATGTCAATTCAGAATATCCTTTAATTATTAGGAAATTTGACAAAAAATGACGATCAAAAACTAGGGGCTTGCATTTTTTATTGTTTTAAATATTTTTGGACACACAACAGACTGTGCAGTTATTACCTAAACAGATTTCTTCTCTGTGGGCTGACTGAGTTGAGGAATTTTAGGAGTCACTGAAAGAGCTGCATCCATTTCTGTTTTAGATTCACAAACAGCAAAGCTAGAGGGTGCGTCTGTTTCTGTGTGTATATATGTAGTTAAAGAACTACACTATCAAAACATTAATTATATTTGAAAGAGAGCAGAGAGCTTGTTGTGGAGAGAATTGCATTATTGAATTTATATTCCATGGAATGTGTCTGTGAGAGGGCTGAAATTGTATACCTGTCTTATATGATGCACCCTCTTCAGTGAGGTGCGCAACAAGAGCAAAGAGACGAAGGAGGCAAACTTGGAGGGGAGAGATCTTAGATATTTGGATGGTCCTAAGCAGAGGGAATTCACGTGCAAATGCAAATCACATGAAGAACAAGCGTGGGGCCTTTGTTCTCTTAAGAAAAACAAATATAATTTTTCCCCTCTATGAAACAAATCACAGAATGATCTTAGCTGAATCTGGAGCAGGGTGGGGAGAGAGAGAGATTGAGTGACTAAGAATATTCCAATTATCATAGTTCTGATCCCCAAGTCCTGTTTATTTCACAGCTGCCAAATTTTATATCCAAAATTTAGATTCTCTTCCTCCCAAATCCTACATTGGTATGAATCATCCCTGATCATTTTTAGTTTTTGGCTTAATTACTAGTTTTCAGCTTTAAATTACCAATAAACTAATTAATCTGACTAATCTTTCTAAACTTCTGTTGAGTAGTATAATAGCAGCAACAACAACAAAAATAAAAATAACAAAACTGCAGCAATAATGACAAAAATAAAACGTTAATAATAATAATAATGCAAACAATAATAGCAGAACCAATTTTAAAATAATTTCTCTGGCCGACAGGATGAAGACGGAATCCATTTCAGTCTGAAATTTGTATTTCACGGCTGCAGTTGGACATTCCTCTGATTTCTTGTTTCACTGGTTAGATGGATGATCCGTTCCTGCCCAACTCATGTTCTAATAGAGACTCCCTTGGTCTAATATGGTAGGTCTTTTCGATGTCACTGAGTACTTTTGTGCTCACCCCTCTCCATTGCTATGGGCATGTCCCTCTTGGACACTGTTCGCAAGTAAATCAACCCAAGAAGGAGCCTGGGAGCAGAGGCAGACATATGAAGGGATTCTTGAGTAGAAGGACCTCGTGCCCTCTGGCTGGAGCTCTGCTGGTGAATGGGCAAGTTGTCATATTTGGGAATCACATTCACAAAGCTAAGGAGTTTGAGAAAGGCAAAGTAACTAAGGTTCTGTGAATCCAAAGAGAACACTCGCCCTAAGGAACTCAGATCATTGGGCAAGAAACAAAAATTAAAACTTAGGGCCCCCTGGATGAACTTTTGATTCCTTTAGGGATGGAGAGATGGAAAGGGGAAAACAAAGTATAGGGAGTGGAGGGAGACCTGGTTGAAGATGTTAGCATCTGGTGGTAATCTAGCTGGTAAAGCCGACTCTTCTCCTTAGGAGGAGGGAGAGGTGTTTTTGTCAATTGCAAACCTGTTAAGGTTTATTGTTCTAGGTGCAAGAACAGCCACCAGTTCCTGAGACTAAGCTGGAAAGAATCTGCCAGTGAGTCTGTATCTGCAGGCACCTAACTCTCCTTTCAGCCCAATGTTCTTCCTATCTCCTGAGCCCCCTGTGCACCCAATCCCCAAGAAAAAAGAAATGAAAGAAAATAAAAAGCGGATGGGGAGGGAATTAGACTCAGTGTTTCTCAGGCAGATGTTGGGGTTAAAGCAGGTTGTTTGGCAACTGCTTTCATTTTGGAGAGGGAAGAAAGCTGGTTAGGAGTGGAAGGGCGGTTGTGGGTGAGAAGAGCAGAGAATGAGAGAAATTCCTTGGCAGCCCACAGGTAGGGCCAAATGGAAACCGACCTCAGCAACACAAGGACAGTTTGTGAGCAAGGAAGGGTGATCATAAAATGTTTTTGCATTGTTCTGTTTTCCTGCAAATTAATGTAGCCTTGAAAATTTATGAGAAAATAAGATCTTCATGCCTTGTTAAAAAAAGAATTACAAAAAGAAGGGCATAACTACCAACAGCCAGTTTTGTCCTCAAGAAAACTTTTTTCTTTAGATATCATATACACACAATCCCTAACTAAACCAAACGGTAGTTAAAGGAAGAAAGGGAGGGAAAAAAAGAAGGATGCAACTTCCGGGCTGGTCGTACTGCGCATCTATCTCTTCACTTTTCACAGCAGGGAGGTTGAACAATCTTTTTTCATTTCCATTTAGTCTTTTCATTTAAAAATGTATGAAAATATTCCAGTTCATGAGATTATTTTTCACTAAAGATCAGCAGAGAGTGAGGAGCTTACATTTCTAGGGATAAATTCACTGAGGTGATGTTCAGTCTGCAACGGGAGAAAGGCAGCTTTGGCTGGAACTATATATTGCTCTGCTCTTCAGTGGTACCCCCAGGCTTTCTCTGTGCACTAATAATAACTAATAACTACTAAGTTCACTTCAACTCTTCTGAAAGTACAACTCTGCAACTTGAAATCAAACTGGAGCTTTCCATATAAAATCCAACTCAATTAAAATAATATTTTATGGAAAATATTCTCAGTTATTGTGATTGTTTTTTATTCATTTGAATTTTTCCTTTGATTAAGAGGCAATTATCATTTGTGTCAGTAAAAAAATTAAAAGAAGTCCACCAGTAAAAGTAGCCCTCAATCCTGTTATGTACACCCCCAAGTATGGCTTTTAAGAATTCATTTTCAAACAATTTGGTTTTAATTGTATATAACTGAGAACCTCTGAGTCATTGGAGACATGCCTAACTAAAAGAAACTAAGCTAATACTTTTATAATGGGAATATTTGACAGGAAGTAAAGAAACAATAAAAGCAGGTATTTCACAAAGTACTAAAAGTCATGCAGACATTCACTTGCATTCAGTTTATGCACCCATTTAAAATTAGTAGGATTCTCTATCTCAGTTTCTTAAAAGCATCTTTAGCCAACACATATAAATGCTTATGCATATATATTATATACACCACGCTACATATGGTTCAAATATGTACATTTATTTTTAAATAGAAACTAAGAACTAAACAAATATTAGCATTTCTAACTTTTTAAGCACCAATTAATTGGTGTTTATTTGTGATCTATAAACACTGAAGGAAAGCCAGAACCACAACAATCTGCATAGACTGTATTATGAAGCAAATATATGTTTCTTTCTGTTTTGGGGTGTGCAAGAGTGAGGAATTTAGGAGTGAGTGGAATTAATATCTATATATGTTTTCAGCAAACCAAGATGTAGTAATTTCATCCTTTAAACATTCACATTCTACTATTAAATAAAAGAAATATATAAGTTTCAAAGACAGGAGAGGTAAGCCCAAGTCAAGATATTATATCTCAGAAAAGGAATGGTTTCAAATGATGCTAACATTTTTTTCCAACAAAGAATTTTTCAAGGCAGATACAGCCAGATCTGTTGCACAAGTGGCAAAACAAATATTTTTAAAATGGGCTGTGGGGGGATTTAATGGACTGATACTCTTTGAATATTTATGATTAGTAATACTCCTTTGAAGAGGGTTGTGTGGCTATCACACTTCTTAAAAATGGGGGAGGGGGAGAAATATGGGGGGAAGTGGACATTTCCAAGCATCCTAACTATTGCTAATGGTGGAAGGATGTAACCTATGTAGAAAAGGAAAGGATTCAGTGCCAAGAGAGGGGCTGCAAAAGTCTATTGGTCCTATCAATATGTTTATTTTCTTTTGGGTACACATTTCAAAAATATATCCTTTCCATTAGGCTCTTATTTGCAGTTATGGCTTCACAGACAGTAGCCAGCTTGTATTAAAGTGCAATCCAGTGCATCAGTCCAGTTTTGAATAGAAGACAATGGACAGGAAAAATAAAGTGACTGTCTTATCAATGAAATTCTCATTGGCAGTTGGAGAACAGGGAAGAAGGACGCTTCAAGACAGGTTAGTGGGAGGAGAACAATATTTTTTAGGTGAGTTATGGGAAGATGCTAAGTAAAATTCTGTTCAGAAATTGGGATTAATCGAGCGGTTTAAATACAAATCTGCCGGAAATCGTGCTCTGTGCGAATGAAAATGAAGAAATTTATGCATATTCTAATTTTCCCTCTTTGGCTGCTATTTTGGAGGAAGAGACTTCTTTTGCTGATGGTGGGACTTTTTTGTTCTGCACAGGAAATGTGTAAATGAACACAAATGTGTATGTGTTTTTTTTCCCTTTCCATTTCTCTCCTCCATCCCTCCTCCCCCTTTCAACAATCAGGAGTTGTTAGGGTCCTACAGATCCCAGATTTCTTCCCATTCCCAGGATGATAGGGAGCAGGCAGTGCAGGGCGGGGAGTTAGGGTTCTTCTGGGTCACTAACCTTTGGAAATTAACCTAAAGTTTCCATTCCATCTTTTGGATATTCAAAGAGAGTAGAGAGTGAGGAGGAGTCCTACATTTAATGTGATGAAAAATCATCTAGAGAGATACTTCTCACAGCGAATTCTCCGGGACGACTAGGTTGGGGAGATGTTAAAAGTGATCTCATAAGCCATGTTGTGCAGATCCGTTAACCATCAGCGCCGAGTCCAAACACTTTCCCTCTCCTGTCTTTGGGAACACAAAGGGCTGGTGCATTTTAATTATATTAAGACCAGCAAGAAACTCTCTAGCTCTCCTATTTTGATGAAAGTCGCCCAGTGCTGAGAATGAGTGAAGTGGAGCGCTCTGGTCGTTTTGTGTTGTGTGGAACACGTCAGGGACTCCTGAGACGGTCCAATGAAGTGTGTGGGATGAAGGTAGGGGCGGGGGCCACTCGGTCCCTGCGGAGAGGGAGGGAGGGAGAGAGACTGAGAGGGAGGAAAAGAGAGGTGCTCCCTGTCCTCTCGCTCCGCATCTGCAGGCCAGGCCGAGCTTCAGGATTAATTCGGGGTCGGGGAAGACATCAGAGACAGACTCCGAGTTTCCATCTTCTCTTCTACACCCCGGATAAAGAACCCTGGAGCCAACTCTATTCTTAATAATTTAGTCTGAAAAGGGCCGCGCGGTGCCCCCTCCGCCGCACGAGTCCGGGGCGTCCGAGGCCGGAGCCGGTCCTCTGCCGGGTCCCTCACCCGCTCCGCCAGCCCGGCCGGGGCCTCAGAGAAGAAGGCGGCCAGAACAAAGCCCCCGCCATGAGCCCCTGCCTCAGATACGTTTTCAGGGGCCCCGCTGGAGCCCCGGGCCCCCAGAGGGCCAGCTTCCTAATACCCCGCCCGCTGGGACCCCGTCCCGCCGCCCACTCCGGCCTTCCTCCCTCGGGAAGGGGGCGCCCCGCGGCCGACGCCGGGCAGGGCCGCACCCCAATCCCGCCCACGCGACTGGGGCCTCGGGACGTCCGTTCCCCTCCGCGTACCGGAATAGGGGGGCCGACTTGCCCAGGAAAAAGCTGGGAGAGGAGCGCGGACCCCCGCTGCAGACCTCACGTCAAGGTTACCCCCACCTCTAGGAACCTCTTCGGAAAAGCTCCAAAATGCCTATTTTGCAGAAAGCCTGCTATGGTGCGATGGGGCCTGGTGGTCAGAGAATCCTCTGACAAGTCTCGTAAGGTCTCAGCGCTTGAGGCAAGCCCTACCCAGGCCCATTTCTCCCGCGCACTCTGGGTCCTGCACTTCCGGCTCCCCTGGGGGGGCCCTGACCCTGCCCTCTCCAGCACTTCCGGCCTGTGGGCTTCTGTGCTGCGGCCTAGCCACCCGGCTGGGGGATGTCACTGAGAGCTTTGAGAGCTGTTTTCTGTAACTTTCCCGTAGCTGCTGGGAACTTTACCTGTTCCATTCATTTCTTTTTATTTGACTTTAATTTCTTCGCTTCCTTAAACTTGGAAGTGAGGGTGGGGGTGGAGGAAGGCCAGATGTTGAGAGAAAAAGCCCATTGAAGATAAATCTTTTTTTTTTTTCTCTCTTTTCAGATCACCACCCCCATTCTGAATTCCCTGCACCAACTAACATCAGCAGCTGAGATTTAGGCCTGTTTTTCCGAAGGGTCTAAGCCAGTTTCTGCACTTAGTAGGCATGCAATAAATGTTGAAAGAATTACTGAGTAAATGATGCTGCTCTGCTCGGCACATGGTGCCTAGTGATGGTAGGTATCCTCAAAGGTCAGCTGACTTTTGACTTCTGGTGTCTTGTTGAATTCAGTTGATAAATAAATGGTTTTGAAAGGCATTTTGATTTTTTTAGGGACTCCCGCAAACAGTGGAAGGAAGTCTCTTAGAGTTATTGAAAGTGTTTTCTTGAACTCTTTCCTATGTATGAGGTAAAATGCTGTGAGTTTTAGAATTTGGGGGCTTATCAGCCCTTCTATGGTTTTTCCTTTCCATTTTGCTCTCTTTTTAAAGTTTTACTTTCTGTGGTAAGAGGTCAAGGCCTTCTGAAGTTAATCTCTTGTAGCCAATTTGAGGCAGAAACTAAGAGATTTCTCTTTTGCTTTCCTGCTATGTTATAGTTTAATCCTTGCCAAGCTTAATTCACTTCTTTGTTGTGTCTTCTGCATCATTCGACTATTCTTGTTCTTTATGATAATATTTGTTTTTTAAATGCTATAAGAACTTTATGTAACCAGGAGAGAAATTTCATAGTTGTGAAGCTGTGAGACTAGATTCAGTTAGTCAACATATATTAAATGCATATTCTTCTGAACACCAGTTGTGTAACCTATAGACCAGTCCCTAGGGCATTTAATGTCCCACTTTCATTGACTGTAAAATAGTGAAAGTATATAAACCATAAGCTAATAACCATGAAAGTAATTTGAAAGGTTATAATTGCTAATCAAACTTAAAGTGTATTTATTAGCATCATTATTAAGAGGCATCAGAGGGATACAAATAAGACCTGTACTTATCCTCTGGGAACTTACAATCTAGTTGGGCATCAATAATGTGAATGTAAATTGATAGAAACAGCTACTAAGCAATAGTCAGTGTCTGGCATATTGCAAACATTCAGTAAACAATTGCCTCACAAATTAATTTGCAGTGGTGTCATTCTTTTAACAGAAATATGATATTGATAAGAAATACAGGAAGGATTAATTAGGAAAACTTTCATGGAGAAAATGAATTTGTCCTTTATGTGTCGCATAGGAAGATTGGAAATGCAAGCTGTTTGTGTTGGAGGGGGTAAAGGTGACATAAATGGAGAATGAGAAAGATACTTGATGAAATGGAGTTTGGTGGTAATTTGTAGGAAACCTTAAAGATCATGCAGAGGAGTTTGTGTTTGATAGTAGAGGTGATGGAGACCTGTGGTGGCCCTGTGAGCAGAGGATGGCATGATTAAAATTGAGATTTATATTTAAAGTGATTCTAGGCAGCAACTGAGCATAGTGAAAATTGAGGGAGGAAGAGTATAAGAAAAGATTTGGGGGCAGTTCTGGAATGGGATATTACTACTGAGTGACTGTAGACAGTCATCATTAGGCCCTTTCTCCCCAGATTTTATACAATGGAAATTACATTGAAATAATAAAATCAGTAATGAATCTTGAATAGAATAAGAGACACAGACCACTGGAATAAGCGTAACCACTTTGTTCCTCATTGTTGGTAGTGCTAGAAGATGTTAGGTGTTGACTGATGGTGACTGATTTCAGGATATCTTCATCACCAGTTAAAGCTCAATATATCCTTCTCATTTTGCATATTTACCCATTATTCAGTTTCAGTGGTTCTCAACTGGGTGTGATTTTGACACCCCTCCCCCACCCGCAGCAGGCACATTTGGCAATGTCTAGAGACATTTTTAGTTGTAACACTGTGGGGCCACTACTGGCATCTAGTAAGTAGAGGCCAGGGATAGGTATTACTAAATATCTTACAATTCAGAGGAGAGACCCCATAAAAGTGAATTATCTGGTCCCGAATATCAATTGTACTGAAAGCTTCAGTTGTGGGTATGAAGCAGGAGCTCTAACTCTGGAGAGCTACACAAGGAGTCCCAGAACCTAACTTCTATTATAGTAACAATTTTGATTGAAGAAATGTTTTGTTTAGTGAGTTAAATGTACCTCTGAAAATGACAGTGTCTTTTCCTAACCCTGAGGCCTTAGAGATAGGAAAATCAGAAAGATACCTGCTTGGATTTTCTACTTTTTATCAAATGGAGTTAGAAATCTTCTTTAAGGTTTTGCCATCTAAATGTTATTTTTTAAATTAATAAAATGTGCCTTTGGAGTTGCTTAGCAACTTATGGAAAGCTTGCTTTTTAGAATTTCATTTGTTTGTTTAAAACTAGGGTAGGTTGCATATTATTAGCTACATTACATAAATCAACAAAGAAATGTACACTGAAAATGGAATAAGATGTTTCAACACATTTTCTGCTCTCCATGCCTGGCAATTAAAACACTCTAATTGTCTGGTAGAATTGCATCAAGTATTCGACAAACATTATTTATGTATGAAACTTCAACATAATATTGAGTACGTAAGAGAACCAAAGGGGAAAAATTCAGCAGGTTTGTCATAAAGTATGTGTTTATCTTACCTTTCTTCTTCAAAAATCTTATCTTCTAAGTACTTTTATCAGACACTAATTATACTCTTTCTGAAAAGAATTTCTCCAACACCCTTCAGTGCCTGCACCCTTTAATCATATCTCGTTACATCTACCTAATCCATATATTTTTCACATTGCCAGGGCTCATTAACAGTTTTAAAAGCTAATCTTAATCTTGGACATTATTATTCCTTGTAATTGAGATGAAAATAATGCCAATAATATTTTATTTCTAAAATGTAATGGATCATTTAAAATTTGTTCTGAAGCCATTTCTTCTTTAAATAAATATTAATGAGAAATTAACTTTCAAACATGCATTAAACTAGCAGGAACAGTGAGATGTGTCTGAAAACCCTGAAGCACCTTTTCGAAGGAGAAGTTATTTTTATAAGCTGTTTTAACAGTGGATCATCAGTCACTTTGAAGGGAAGTGATCCTTGATTAACAGTTGGCTGATACTGTTCTTCCACAGATGTGTGGCAGTAATACAGGTGGTACCTATGAAACAGGACAGGTAGTTCACAGTATCCGAGGGTTGTTTTTTTTTTTTTTTGATTGAAAAATATAAAACCATAAAGCCTTCATCTTTGGTATAACCCCATTAAATTGTTGTAGATAAGACAAATCAAATGTCCCACTCAAATAATGAACAACAGGCACCATGTTTCCCATAAATTTAAAGAAAAGATTGTAAGTATGGCTAATACTTTATTCCTTTTGATTTTCCATTTTTAGAAAAGGAAATGGATCACATGCGCTGTTACATGACTAAAGTAGAGCCTTTTTAGGACTTGAAAGTCAAATCCTGCCTCTCAGAATATAACTACATAGGACTAACGTTATTCTCAGTGGAAGATTCCTTCACTGTTATAATTGAGATTGTTTCTTGAAAGTAATCTTTAAGAGTCTTAGGGAAAGTTTAATGGTCTGTTATTTATTTATGCACATACTATTTAGCTATAGTGTTTTTTAAAAGCCACAAAACAGAAGTCATTGTCCAAAAAAACATTTTTTGGACAAGTACCCCAAGTTATGATTTAGTGGTAGTGAAGATGTAATACAACTTTAATTCTTCTCTGATTTTTTTCCCCTTTCATTAGTTCTGCCAGACACTACAGTAATCTCTTATTTCAGGTGTTTAATTAGATATTTCTTTAGTTTTTTTCCTTTGGAATATATTTTTTCCTTATGGAATTTTGTGATTTCTGATTTCTCTCCATTTATATGGTTCAGATTGCTGTTACCTATAGGAAACTGTTATGAAGCAGAATTAAGTGATAGCTAGTGAGTTTGATCTGCTGTATCTTCTCTTTTGCAATGGCTAAGAACTGAACTGAGTAATTTAACTGAGGAAGATTTTTAGGATCTGTAAGATAATGTTTTTAAAATCACTCTTTTGACATTTTTTCTTTTAAATTCTTTTAATTTCCTTACTCATCATTTTTGGGGAGGGTAACTTTGCATATGCTCAATTAAACACAAGTTTTCATGTGTTCTATTTTCCTTTATGAAATAGCTTGAATATTCAAATCTTATCAAATTTTTACAATGACACCAAAGACAGTGCTTACTTTAACGGAATTTCCCTCCTTTCATCATGAATTAAATTAGTTCTACTAATAAAAATAAAATTTAGAGTACAATATACAACACCACAATTTTTAAAATTACAAATACAGTATTAATATAGTTTAAAATTATTTTTGCTTTTGTAAATTAATATTTAGCGTTGTCTATTTCTCTTATTAAGAATTTTTGCCTTTTTTGTACTGAACATCTATTTTCTTCTCCTTTCTATGTTGTTATTTTCAGAGATTTCTCATCTGTCAGTACAATGAAGGTTGATAGCATGATTATTCACTTTGAATCAAAGGATATCTATTTATTGGTTTGCTGTTATCAGTGAGAAGTTTCCAAATACGTGTTCTCCAACTCAAAGAAACGTAGCTGGATCCAGGCAAAAATGCTTCTGGGGACTCTGCGCATGATGCATCTCTGGAGAAAGTTGCATCAGCATTATGTTTTGTTTTTGTTTTGGAACACTTCTTTCTACAGTATACTCCAACTATTAGATAGGTTCCTAAGTTCATCCAAATCTGTCCCATGTCTGAATTCTTGGTCCTCTTCCCACCCTCTGACTCCACAGATAAAGAAGAAATAATAATAAAGGAATAAAATTCGTTTGTTTCTGTCTGACTGAATCATTCCAGTCTTGAAGCACCCCGGTGGGTTAATTAGCCCTATTATTGTATTAACTATCTCCCATACACTTACCTGTGGGAACGTGCTCCTCTTGGCATTTGCCTAGGTGGGTAAGGGAACATTAGGACTGTGGCACTGGACTTTGCTCTTGAAATGCATGGCACTGTGGCAGCATAAAGCTTGAACAAGCTTAGGTTTTCATTGATAGGGTGCAAGTGGCATAGCATCATCTTTCCCTGACGTTGTATGCCACCCATGATTCATTCTGGGCCACACCTCCTTCCAGAGCAAAAGTTCTAACTTAGTATGGGGTTTGGTACCATTATAAAGAAAAAATGGTGCCTCTTGTAGGAAGAGTCTGGAGAACTTTACCCTAGTAATCAAGATGGTTAAGATGATTAACTGAATCCTATGGATATACTGCTTCTACCCT
Source organism: Hippopotamus amphibius kiboko (assembly GCF_030028045.1). Classification (NCBI taxonomy): domain Eukaryota; kingdom Metazoa; phylum Chordata; class Mammalia; order Artiodactyla; family Hippopotamidae; genus Hippopotamus; species Hippopotamus amphibius. The sequence continues at coordinate 167,440,797 of NC_080187.1, read as the reverse complement.
AAGTGAAAGAAAACGAGAACAGCTGCTGTTATTTATCGTCACTCATTTCTCACAAATAGGCATAATTTTTTAGTGAGTATTATCTTATTCTGGAATTAATTCTTTCAATTCTTGTCATTGTGTTTTGTTCTTATAGATTATAATGAGAGAGGTATTAGCAAGAAATTTGAGATAAAGGACCCAAGATGATATTGCCTTTTGATTGTTAAATTTCAAGATCAACACAAAACAAATCAGCACAAGGATGTGCAAATGTATCTTAAAAGTACAAATTCCTGTGCAGCAGGGTTTGACATAAACTAACTGAAGATATTGACATACCTACAGAAAGAATTTTAGCCATGAAAGCAGGTAAAGGAAAGCCAGAAGCAATGTAGTCAAAGCCTATCCAAATATGGTTCAGAGATGAGGGAGTGGATATAATTCCATTGGACTTCAATCCTATTGAAAGGCCATTCCTGTTGTGAATTTATATCAGGCTTTTTGAACTTGATGCTGTTAAACATTCTAACCACAAAAATATCTTCATTCTGAATCCACGTCTTCCACGCAATATTTGGATTATTATTTGGCTTTCAAAGTATCTTTGTTCCTAGAATATACACTAATCACGTGAATTTCAAATACTTCACTTATAACAGTAGTTACCTTTAGGTGACTGATTATATCCCAGGCCTCCAATGAAGTTCTTTTCATTTAAGTTATTCATCATAAGTGAATAATTTTATTTCTGGGTCAAAACATTACTGTTTTGATGATTACTGTTTATTTACCTTTGATGAATACACTTTTGGCTTATTGATAAAATCAGAGTGTAAGGATTCTACTATGAGGGGCAGATCCAGAATTGTATTTGCTAAGATCAATCCGTCCTGTCAGTCTTTCCTATGACCTACAAAATGGACGTATTCAATACAACTATATGATTCTGTTTGTGCAAAGGATAGTAGTTGAAGTAAATTACAACTGCTCAAACAATAACTGGTTTGGACCAAATACTACCTTCAAAGTAATATTATACATTAATAGGGGTCAAAAAGACTTTTTGAGTTCTTACTTATTAGCTGTGAGATCATCTTTGCTTTTATAGACATCAGTTTCCTCTGTAAAATGAGTATATAGTCACTTTGAAATTAAATGAGATAATTCATATAAAGTGCTTAGCACTCAGCCTGGAGTATGGTACAAAATGAATGGTAGCTAATGCTTTAAGCATTTAGCACTAAGAGTAATAATAATATTACCATAATAAGATGACATAAGTTCAGCACACAATTGGGGAAGCAAGATTTTGACAGGACCAATTGCAGAATACTTGAAATCATATAGTTTCCAAGAACTATTCCTATTCTAATATTTAGACCCAGTACAATGACCACTTTTGCTTTCCTTTAAAGTACCAAATTTTATTTTGATCCCCTTTCTTTATTATTCATAATATTTGAGAAAGATTAAAAATGATTGAATAATATTCTAGCCTGTCTCAAGTCACAGTGGCTTAATACCATCAAGATTTATTACTCCTTTATGTTATATTCCTGTGTGAGTCAGGTAGAGAGCAGGAGTGGGTCTTTGTTCCATTTAGTCATTCAGGGACCCAGGAATGGCTCTGCCATCTTCTAGAGCCCTGGAGTCCTCCATTGGATACTCTGCTTTGGGCAGGGAGGGGAGAAAGCATATTGAGGATTCTGAAAGATAATACCTATTCCATTGACCTGAAGTCAGTCACGTTAGGCCCAACATAATTGCAGGGAAGGTTTGAGAATATAATTCAGTTATATGTTTAGGAGGAATAATAAATGGGTTTGCAGAACACATAGCATTATCTCTGCCTTACCAACCAACCAAATGTTTCCACCGACAAAACTGTCATATGATTCTTCTCTAATTTTTCATTAGTTACTTAAAAATGGTGAGGAACTCTTGCCTACAAAATATATTTGCACATAATTTTATAGAGCTATATATCTCATATTAGAAAGCCTTTATCAACAGGGACTGGTGTCTAGGAAGTCTTTCTACCACTTTTTGATAAGTTCTGTTCTATAGGAATTCTCTGGGTAACTTTTTGTGAAGCATTTATCCTACTTTATTTTTACTTAAAGCTTGTATATGTGAAGGAGATTATCCTCAAATGAGCATTTTCCTTGCTTTTATCATCTTGTGTCATTATCCCAACATTCTTTTATTATAGTTGTTATTGAGAGCATACTTTCAGATTTAGTATAGAGATTAACTGTAAAATAAGTAAATAGTGAATTGTTTTGTTAGAATGAAGTATAAAAGTCAATGCTTTTAAGAGGTTTTTTTAACTGCTATTTCTAAGTGACTACAGTACTCAAAAAACAGCAGATTGACAACCTTAGATTTAAGAATTTTTCCTATGAAGAATTGCTGTGACAGTAAACTATGCACACTACAAACTTTGCTATGATACTCCAAAATATGACTTTTTCTAAAGTTCTGCTTTACTGATGAGATGGTTCCTTATATTAAAACCCATTTAGCACATGGATTCCTAGGCACTCTCCAGAAGTCAGACTTTTAATGTTTTCATGGTGGTGTTTATTCATTGTGGTTAGAGAAATAGATTCAAACTTTCTGCTTATTTTACACTTTACCCAACAAGTCGCAAATGATAGCAACTAGCACTCAACACTCACATTTTAGTAATACCAGTAATCTGTTAGAGATTGGCTGTATACATTAATGGGTTCATTTCCAATAAGAGTACTTTTAATTATATTGATACTGTTTTGGAAGGCATAAATATTTCAATCATTTTCTCATAATTAATATGTGTATAAGACATCGGTCTTATATTTTGCTTTTTATTTAGAAATCAAACTATCCTTTATTATTCATGTTTAATCAAAGCATATGTTTGTAAGACACATTCTTAAATGACCATTTTAGTAATTAAATGAAGTTAAAGACTGACATCCCTTAGGTGATTATATATTCGTGCACATACTTCTGTTTTTAGTGGTTATAACACTAATTAATAATTCTTTCATGAAATATTTGTTGTTTTCCAACTGCTTTTTTAGTGCATTCTACAATTTTTCACATAATTATCTGTTTGCAAATTAGAAGAGGTTATAGAGTTCAAAATAACATCATAATTTTTGTTTCCATGCTAGCCTAACCAACTTTAGCCTTTATTAAATAAATAAATGTTGAAAATGAATATCCATAGATACTTTAGTTCTTTAATTGGAAATGCATATTATTTAATTAAACAATTCCATGAGAGAAAATGTTTGCAAATACACATTAAAAAAGTAGAAAAATACATTTTTATTTTATTAAATAGAAATAAATTATTGTGTGTAGTCATATAAAGCTGCGATTAAATATTTTAAGTGTTATGCATTATAAGCTCAGTTGTCTTCCATTATCTATCTTTGCATATAATAGTTCATTGATTATATTTTTGTGCTTTATAAATCATTTTCTTTATACTTCAGAAAGCATAAATGAAGAAGAGGAAGCATTTACTGAGAAAATAACGAGTTACTTTAACCTTTACACAAGCATCCTAAATCTTTCATTTCATTGACTCCATTGAATGTGAGTCTCTTGGAGAATTTCTAAGTTTTCAGTCTACTTGGACATACAGGTTATTGAATATTCATACCAGAAATAATTACCTTGAGTGCTACATATTCTTTATGAGATTTCATATAATGTATTAAGTATTAAAAGGGTTTAAGTGCTCTAGACTTCAAACTATTTTGTTCCTTTTGTTTCATAACTTAAATTGATATTACAAATTTTGCATTTGTATCACTAAACTTTTATATTATAGAATGTAGATATTTTAAGGTTTTATGCATGTTTGATAAAAATAATTTCGGCCCTATAGTAGTTAAGCAGAAATTGTTTAGCATTTGCAGTCGTAACATAAATGCTAATTATAATTCATTGGCAAACCATTAAAGATTTTATGTAAGTTGACTTCAAGACATTTTCTTCCAAAACAGTTGTTACATTTCCCCATGTTTCCTGCATGGTGGGTTTTGAATTTAGCATCTGACATGTTTTCTCAACTACTGGTTTATAATGAAAACATGTAGGTACTCGAGGGAATGTGTTAAAAGCAAAAATTCTATGATCCTTGAAAGGTAAATGACAGCGCTGAGATTGTCACATCTGGATCAGAAATGTTTCATCTGTTTATCTATCTAAACAAACACAAATAAGATAATTAGGATCTTAACAATGCATGTTTTAAAAACAGCTGATGGTTTTGATTAGGTCAGAACCCAATGAGTTTTTATTTTTCTTTGTTCACACAAATGAGTAAAAATGGATTGACCTTCAGCATCAAGTGCCTGTGAATGATTACAGCAAATCTACTATTTAATATTTTGAAATTTGTTGGTAAAATTAGTCCTTGGCTTTCAAAAAATTATAGATATTATATGTTAAATATATATATTGACATACACACACATGCATACACACATATGTAATCATGTACATCATTGTATGCCTAATTATTCAGCTAAATTTACATCACCATACTTTTATTCTTATTAGAACAGAGCTAGTATATTTCAGGGTCGCTAACCTATAGCTATGAAAAATCAATCCTATAGAAAAGTATCAATAAAATGAATCCGTTGGAAAATCACAATTGTTTATATTTAAAATGAGTTTTTAGCATCATAGTGAACTATCAATTGACTTTTAAATTTAGCTTTGTACGTAGATTAGTAAGTGACAGAAGAAATTTTAATGTAAACTAACATCTAAACCATGTTAGTTTTAACTTTTAAAAGAAAACTCTTTTGATATCCTGAAGACAGGAACTTAAAATATTTTGTTTATGTTCCAATTACGTCTTGATTTTAAATTAGTATAATCATACATTCTTGCTGAATTAAAAATGGTTTCTTTAAATTCTAGTCACATGGCTTGCTATTAAATTAATATAATCATACTCTCTTGTTCAGTTAGTAGTGAAGTAGTTGTTTAATTAAACATGCCATTTGTTTACAATGTAGTGTTTCAGAAATGCTAGTTCAAAAGGTAGGATAAGAATTTATATCAAACATTTCAATCTGACAAGTAAATTACATTTCTTCCACCATAAAGAGGTAAGCAGAAAACTGTAGCAGTGATGAAAAGACATATTCTTATTACTCAGAGATATGATATGCACCAGCCTACAAACTACAACCTTTTCCACTTTCAAGATTAAGACAAAATCTCTACAACCACTAGAGTAAGGATTTGTCTTGACTTTGGTACTTTAAACATTTTATTAAAATTGTCACTCCTTTCATCAGTCAACCCAGAGGGTGAAAAAAAACAAGGATGGGTTTTGGTATAAAAATCTGGATGAAACAAAATCTGTAAGTTATTGTACGCATATGAAAAATTACAAGTCTCAGTAAATGCTATACTCAAGAGTAAAACATACGAAGTGTCTTCCATTTGCCAGAGCAGAATTAGGAGAATTGTGTACATTTTTAATATTTTGTTAAGTAGCCTTTGTTGTAATTTCTTCTTTACACACAGCTTTTTTTTATTATAGCAATTACCATTGCTTCTACTACAGTAAAGGCATCCTCCTAACTTTTTGGTTAAACTTACGAAGTGAAAAAAATTAACACAATAAAAATTATATATGTAAAGTAAACATTTTATATAATGCTCAGTTTGCAAGGAAGTTTGAATAACTTTTTAAAGTCCTATGGGTTTTATATTCTGGTTGTTTTTGACATAACTAAAGTATAATACTTATTTTTGAGAAAACATTTCTGGTTTTGATTTTCCCACCAGAACTAAAACATTACATGGGAAAACTAAGATTACTAATAGTTATGCCTCAACTTGTAGTTTGTCAGAAGAATGAAAATTGATGGTACTATGTCACAAAACATAATCTGATTTTCTGTTTATTCAAAGTTCAGCTATAGTGAGCTTGTTAAATGTTTTCAGAATTACTGAAATATTACCTCTTTAGCCTATGAATTAGAATTATAAACATCTATTTCTTCAGTTTCTAATTGATTCTTTGTGCATCCCTCTGTTACGTTTTAAGAAGTGATAGGACTATTGATATTAGCTGATAATTATTGAGTGATTATTATGTGCAAGATACTTTACATGTGTTTACTATTTGGATAAATTTGGTCGACTCTACATACACACACACACGCACATATTGTTATCCTCACAATATACTTACCTTTTATTGAGTAGATTTCAATTATATATGAAAGAGAAATTGGGAACCAGTCTTTTATAAGTAAGTTAATGAAAAGGGATGTTAAAGTGTGGTAAAACCAATCTGGTAATTGTTTTATTTTGGCAGTTATATATTTTTTCTCCCCTCAGTGAACCACAAAAAAGAAGATAGGTATGATTTTTACAGGGGTGAAATAGGTTGTCTGTCAGTTGGGTTTAGGCGACAGTCTGTCTGCAAGCAGTAAGATGATCCGCAGAGTGCCAGAGGAAAGCAGGCAGGATTCCTGGCTTGCAAGAATAGATATTGATCTACCTTAGCCACCTAAACAATGCCTCACCTGTTTGCCTTGTCCATACCTTATTTTACGCAGTCTAATGCTTGTTTTGTTTGACTTTTCTTTTATTTCTCTGGATCTGAGCTTTGATACACTTTGGGGAGTACATAAACACAGTGTTGTACTTGAACATCACCATACTTCTGAGTTCTCTGGTGGTTTAGGACCACCCCTCCCTCTTGAATAGCTCTGTTATTGAAAATTATGAACCAGAGCTAAATTACTAGGCCTCATACAGAAGTGGTTGATCCAGCAGCCTAGTGTCCAATAACACTGAATGTGAGATGCTGCTAATTATTGCCCTATGGACCTCATTTAAAATTTCTTAAATTTCAACTTGTAAAAGACTTTATTATTATTAATTCTTTCTCTTCCCAGCAGATAGTTGAAAGATAAGTTACTATAGTATTTAGAATTCTATCCACTTATTTTGGAGCACAACTATGTTACTATGTATTGCCTCGAGCACTAATGAAATACAAAACTACATTCAGCTTCCTAGTAAACTATAATATAAATATTTTACCAGCACTTATTATTAGTTTGCCATTTCCTGCTGACAGCTATTCCAACTTTGCCAGCAGGCACTGGGTCTCACAATTGTATTATGTTTTGAACAAGTAGCGACAAACAAAAATTCTTGCAAAATAAATGAACAAGATTTCCTGGGAAAAAAAAACCTCTTCCAATGTTAAATGAATATTTCTTTCAAACTCTGACACGTAATATTATTTAATTTGCATATTGCACATTTCACTTTTACTGGAAAAAAATTAAGTTCACAAGGAACTGAATAATGTGCACTCAGGGATAATTTAACATTACTGGTTCTTTGAGTTTAAGTTTTTGGTTTTTTTTTTTTAAACTTTTTGCTGTTTTAGAGAATCCCACATCCTAATACATATATTAATAATGAAGGACTCTGGTTTTCAAATGTTGCAGTTTAAAGATTAGCAGAAAATGAAAGCCCCTTTTCTAGAACCACAAAAGGAAAAGGTTCACATAAAACTTTGTGTTTTTTCTGTCCTGCCAAGCAATACCATAAAACTTAGAATTGATGAAATCTAAAAATGCTAAAAATACGTCTTGACTTTAAGCTAGTATGACATTCTAAAGCCCTTCTAAAGATCAGTGATAATCACTCACTAGCAGATACTGGCTCCTCTGCCCCAGTCTTGAGTCATTACGCTCAGGATAAAGCACCACCTTTGTTAAATCAAACCGTTAACCTGCTCAATGTTTGCACACTTGCAACTGAATGCAGCTAGAGAAAAAAACAATCCAAATCAACTCTGACTAATTTTACCTTAAATATAGGATCACTTTTCACAAGCAGGTCCTTCCAACTGTCTAGAAATCATACTACATTTTCCTAGTTCATTAATAAGACTTAAATGGTTATTCTACATCTTCTTGCCTCAAATCTCCAACACTTCTTTCCTCATCCTCATCCTAAGCTGTTGACTGTGGTTTCTACCCCACTAAGGAGATTGAAACAAACAGAAGATACTTTCCCCTACCTCTACGTCTCTTGACCTAACTCTGTGTGCAAATTTACTTGACGTTTAATTACCATACTCCTAGAAAAGGCAAGGCCTCAACTGGTGTACTAGATTCTATCCCTTTCCCACTGACTGCGATGTGGGACTAACCATTCTCTCTTCTCTTTCCTGAGCTGCATGCATTTCCCTCGATACTGCATGGTTCACATCAGCACATACACATGCTGCTACTTCTTGCTTTACTGGAAAACTCACTTTGACTCTATATCCCCTTCTCATTTCTTTTAAAACAAAACCTGAAAAAGAATTTTCTATACATGTTCTCCAATTTCTCCCCCCACCCATTTTCTTTGTTTAATCCAATCCCAACAGATTTTTAGCAACAGAACTCTACTGAAATTGCTTTTATCAAGGTCAACCATGAATTCCATGTTGCTAAATCCAACGGTCAGTTCTCAGGCCCCATCTGACTTGAACTCTCGTTAACATTCGACCAAATTGATCACTATTTCCTTCCTAAAGTGCTTTCTTTATTTGGCTTCCAGAACAACAAACTTACAGTATGGCTGTGTTTTATGTTCGTTTCGTTTTTCTACCTCTGGATGTTCCATCTCACATTTTTAATTTCCTACCAATTTCCTTGACTTCTGAATGTTGCAGTGTCCCTAGGCTCAGTATGCATATCAATTCTCTTTCCTATCCTGAACAATTGCTTTGTTGAACATATCCACTCTCAAGGGTTTACTTGCGAATATATAAGCATATATTTAATATAATAATATAAAAATATAAATTATATAAATATATTTATATGTAAAATATAATATATAATATATAACCAATAAACATATATAAATATAAATGATCAGTCTGAACTGATTTCTTTTGTGAATTCCATAATTCCATTATTTACAGGTACCCACAAAATATCTCCACTTGGATAACAAACATACATCTTAAGTTCAATGTGTCCGAAAGTAACCTTCTGGCATTCACCCACAACTTGCTTTTTACCCAGTCTTTTCCTTTTCAGGGAAAAGCAACTCCATGCTTCCAACTGCACAAACCAAAATTTCTTAGAATAGTCTTTGGCTGTTATCTTTACTTCACATATAATATCCAATTTGTGAGTAATTTATATCGGTGCTATTTTCAAAATGTATCCAAAATTCACCCATTTCTTGCCACCTTCATTGCCACAGCTCAGGTCTAAGCCACTCCTCATATCTCATTTGGGTTATCACAACAGCCTCTGCTTCTTTCCTTGTCTCTCTTTGGTTTTTATTCAACCAGTAGCAAGGAAATGTTCAAATCTAACTCATATAAACTCATTTTTCTGCTCAGCCTCCTACTGTTTTCTCATTTTAGTCAGGCTAAAACCCAAAATTCTTTCAACGATATACAAGCCTTCATGTTACCTGTGCTCTTCCTTAACCCTGGTGACTTCACAGCCATTTACTCTCTTCCTCTGTCATTCTCTCTGGCCACACTAGTCTCCCAACTGTTTCTCAGTTATACCAAAACTGCTCTGGTCACAGGACCTTTGCATTTCCTGTTCCCTCTGCTGGGAAATCTTTCCCTCCCCTAGCCACACGCATATATACACGTGGCTCATTCCTCACTTCCTTTACACAGATGTCAATGAGTCCTTACAGACTATAGGATCAAAAATGTCAGCTCTTTCCCCATGCTTCCTATGACTCTTCCCTGCTTAGTTTTTCTCCTTACTATTTAACAAGCATACATTTTAATTATTTATCACTTGGCTTTCCCACTGGAAAGCTCCATGATGTCAGGGCTTTGTCTTTTTTATCTTATTTTGTCTGTGACAAATCTCCAGGGCTTATAACAAGGCCTAAGAGAAGTTGGTAAGTATCTGTTTCATAAATAGACGGATGAATGAATGAATAGATAAGGATTTGGGGAGGGCTGTATAAAGAAAGCATTTTTTTAAATTAAAAAATTTTTTTAAATGGTTTATAAGTTGTGTAGTCTCTGATGGATTGAGGAAGTAATAATTAATAATGTATTTTTCCTCTCTGTTTCTTCTGGCCTGTCCTATCAACTCTGCCACACACTAGTTAATTTCAAAGACTCGGATATCAGACATCTAATAATCTAATCTTCTTATATATTCTTGATTTCTCAGTTAGAAAAGGATGCTAGTTATTGGCTATTTATAAACTTCATTATAGATGAATTAGAGTAATTTAAATTTACCTATTCTGAAATGTTTAAAATTACAATCAGAAGGAATGTGTGATGATCTCTTTTCCTTCTGGACCTTTATATCTACTTTTTCTTTGGTACAATATACTTTTAACTCCTTTTTCAACTTTTCATTCTTTGTGCTTAGAGTCTCAGTGTCATGTCAGTTTCTTGATAAAATCTTCTCTTAACCACTTCCAGTGTGGCAGACTGGGTAAAGTGCCATATTCACCTCTATGATGACACTTCACGCTTCGGTAAAAACGTCTGTTTATTTTTTAGTCTCCTATAAAAAAGAGACTTTAAACGTATTGAAGGCAGGGTTTTTGTCTTATATTGTTTTGTATACATAGTATATAATTCAGTGGCCAAGATAAGAATGGACATTTAATAATGGTCTGCTGTGCTCCACGTTTCTGCCCTCCAGAGATAGGACTTAATCAGTTAAATTGAGACTCTTGAGAGAATGAAACGGGCTGTGTCTGCTTTGTTCATTGTTGCATTTTGTGTCTGTGCATAGCAAGTATCTAATACATGGATATTAAATGCATGCAGTTCTGTACAGTGACATTAAGGATAAATACAGGTACATATACACATATCACTGCTTCCTACTGCCTATAACGGTAAGACTTAAGAGGATTTCAAGAACTATCGCCTGATAAATGCATTCCGTTAACACAGAACATGCATATGCTGACCTAGGTTTTTGGTAATTTTCTTCACAAAAATATGTATTATTATTATTAGTTTTTAGATTCTTATTTTCTTCAAAAAGCCTAGGAATAACTTTTGTGACAAAGTTGGATTCCTCTAGGATATTTTGAGGAAGATCCTTTTCCCAAAAGCCAGTTTGAAAAAGGCTAATTTGTAACAAGTTGTTAATAAGCAAGTTTTTATTTTGTCATTATAACAGTATTTTAAGAAATGTCAAATCTCACTCTATCTCATCTCCCTACTAGCATCTGTAGACTAAGGGGCAGAGAGTGGAAAAGACAGAGCAGAGAATGTGGAGAAACTCAGGAGCCCTCAAAATTCCTTTCACCAACTTAGTTTCATTTGCATAATATAAAAATGTAGGAACTGGATTTATCTTGTTCTATTCTTAAGTGCAAGGTAACTATCAGGTGAATCAACATCCCTTCCCAAATCCTCTGAACACACAGACACGTATGCACACACACGTGTGCATGCGCGCACACACACAAAATCACTTCTCACAGCCCTATCTTAAAATTACAATTAATTTTAGGTTAAAAGAATATTCTGACCCACAGATCAGTAGAAAATATCTGTAAATCACGTATTTAATAAAGGACATGTATTTGGAATATATAAAGAACTCCTACAACTCAGCAACAAAAAACTAACCCAATCTTAAAATAGACAAAAGATTTGCATAGATGTTTCTATACATCTTGATATCTCTAAAGAAGATATTAAATTGGCCACTTATCACATGAAAAGATGCCCAACATCATTAGTTATTAGGGAAATGTAAGTCAAAACCACAATGAGATACCACTTCACACCCATGAAGATGGCTAAGATAAAAGGACAGACAATAGCAAGTGTTGGCAAGAATGTGGAGAAATTGGAACTCATGCATTGCTGGTAGGATTGTAAAATGGCAAAACCACCTGTGAACCAGTTTGGCAATTCCTCAAAATGTTAAACGTAAAGTTACCAACTAACCCAGCAATTCTACTGCTGGGTATGTACCCCAAAGAAATAAAGACATATGTTCATTCAAAAACTTGTACATAAATATTATTAGCAGCATTATTAATAATAGCAAAAAGGTGGAAACAACCCAAATTTCCATCACAGATGGGTGATAAACAAAATATACTATATCCATACAACAACATTATATTATTTGGCAATGAAAAAAAATGGTGTCCTGATGCATGTGAAAATATGGGTGAATATTGAAAGCATTATGCTAAATTAAAGTCAGTCACAAAAGACCACATATTGTATAACTCTATTTATAAAAAATGTCTAGAATAAGTAAATCTATAGAGATACTAAGTAGATTATTGGCTGTCAGGGTTGGAGAAGAAAGGATAGGGAGTGACTGCTAATGGGAAGGGACTTCATCTAAATTTAGATAGTAGTGATGGTTGCACAAGTCTGTTAATATACTAAAAACACTGAATTGTATACTTTGGAAGGCTGAATTTTGCAGTATGTGAGTTATATCTCAATAAAGCTGTTAAAAACAATATTCTGTTGTTATATGTTTCTGAAAATGTAAATTTTGTTCATGGTGTAGGTGTTCTTTTCCTTTGATGATGTTAACTTTCTTGTACAAACTTTTCTTAGAGTTTGGTTCATAATTACTATGCTTTACATTTGTTTGTTATATCATTGTTTCAAGAGCCAATTTTGCACCAAAACTGTAAAACTTGTTTCCATATATTCAAACACATCAAGCAACATATTCATTTCTTTTCCTTTTATTTTACTTTCTTGGCTATGTTTATTCTGATCTAGCCTGCACAATCAGCAGTTTAGGCCTACTGCAGTTATTTTCCTGAAAGATTTTTCATCACTTTGAAAATTACCTTCACTTCTTTCCTTAGTTTGATTCCCTGTTTGCTGAATTGTTGGACTCCATTTCATTGTTTATTTCTTTGAGTTGGTGGAGTGCATCTCTTAACAGCATCCCGAGAAAGGCTAACTAGAAGGTAAATTATTTTAGATATTATCCAAAAAGTATATATTCTACTTTCACACTTGATTGATAGTCTGGTTGGAAATAATCTTCTCTTGGAATTTTAAAGTTATTTCTCCATTGTTTTCCACTTTCTACTGAGTGATGCTACCGAGTTGTTGAATCTTGCTTGTAATGTTGCCTCGGTTTTGTTTGTTTGTTTGTTTACTTGTTCAGACTTCAAAATGTAATTAATGCTCCTAATTTGCCTAAGGCAAGTCTGCTCATTCAACATGAAGAACATTTCTACAATGATGAGGAACACAGGAAAGTGTTGAATTCAATTTATTAATCTAGTCAATGTATAATCCTCAATGAATGCACCCAATAAGACTAACCTAACTTTGTAAAATTTTGCTAGGTTTACTGGAATTTCTTTGGATGACATTTTAATTCAATTTAGAATAGTGGTTAGATGGTGGATGGTCAAATAAAACAAAACCCTCTTCTGTAAAACTTTTTTTCTATAAAGTTATGACAGTCATTCTACAGAGAAACAAGCTTTCAGTCACCAAAGTAGTGATCCGGAAACAGGCGACTAGAGGAAATACTACAAAGAGAAGACAGTTTTTGAACTGACAGCCCATTTATTTATATTTACCAGATAATCACTTCACTTCCTTCAACACTTAGATCATGAAATAAAGGACTGAAGAAATTAATTGAATTAATTCAGTCAAAAATTGTTAGTTTTTATTTAAATTGTTTCCAGGGGCTTTCAATAAGGTGGAAGGGTTAGGGAGGTGAAAACATGTTCTCTATCCACTTGCCCTGGGAATATATCGGAATCTCAGCAATGGGAGTTGGGAATATAGGGTTATGTGAGGAAAGGGAGAAGGGACATGCCTGTGTTTTGCAAGAGTTTTCCCCTGGGGAATTCAGATATATCTCCATCCTGGTTTAACCAATGTAGGCTTGTATTTTCACTTTAGCCACTTTGCTGAGTTTCTCAATTGCCTTTTCTCTACCTAACATTCCTACTCCGCCCTCCTCTCCATTTTTGGAAGGGTAACTAATTTTGATAAAATGAGACATTTTGTAGTAAAAAGGATACAGTTTTAATACCTTTAAAACATTTCAAAAAGCAATACAATTAGCTAAGCACTTATGTTTTATTAGTAATAGCAAGCAAAATTAATAAGTAAATTCAACTAAAAATGATTATGTGTCAGAGTGTATAGTTTTTACATTGACATTTCACATAATCTGACTTTGCTTAGAAGAGAAATCACTCGGCTGTTAAAATTACTTTTAAAGAGCTGTCAAAATTGGAAAACCTGCTGTCAAAAATATGATGAGAAAAGTTTAAAAATGGTAAAGTATGTTGACTTAGACAAAAAATATTATCTTCATGGAGGAAAACTTGAAGATTTATCATTATCTTCAAAAGGGATGATTTTTCCCCCTGAAATTGGACATCATTGTTTTAAAATTTGTATTCTGACACATGAATTTTCACTTTAATAGCAACATGAATGAAACCATTTATATTTGCACCACAAGAACATCTTTAAATCCTAGAAAATGCTAAAGTATTGATGTCATCTATACTCCCTCTTACTACTATTTAGTTTTATTTTTAATTGAAGAGGAATTTTAACTCTTATCCTTATTTTCAGTATCTCTGATTTCTTATATACTTATTTATCAAATAAATATATTTAACTAATAAAGAAATGCAAATCTATATTTTCTGGAAAGTTTGGTAAGATTTTTACATTTTTATTCTAACTATTTAAATTGTTAAAAAAATAGTATTACCTCCCACATGTCGGAAACTTTGTTATGTGCCTCAGTTAAGTGCCATGGAGAGTTTGAATTCCAAAATGGTTTAATTTTGGGACTTCACACTAATCTTCACTTAAAGGTTGATCCTCCGTCTCTCTCATAATGTAAGTCAAAAGACATAAATATTTGAGGGCATTCAAATTGAGGATAGATAGATTGGTAAAACTGACACTTTTCAACTCATTCCATTTTACAATGAGCAACATCTGCCAATAATTTAAACCTTGAAAAGTCAATTTCTCTTTGAAATAAAGAGCCACTAGGATTCTCCAGAATATTCTAAGCATTTGATTATTGTCTTAATAAAAAATGAATAAGGATTTATATCTGGACAAATAAAATATGTAAATATGAAATAAAACACATGATTTTTCTCCTAGTTGTTTCCACTTTCCATTTACATATACATATGTAATATGTAAATTAAAGTTGGTTATGCTGTATAAGTATAGTATTGCCAATTTGCTCTTATTGTGTGATCTTGGGTATTTGCCTCTTTTTCCATACATAGAATACAAGTAATTGTAGTTACCACCCATCTGGCACATTCACAAAAATTTTATGAGAATTAGTATACAAATGATTGTAAAAAACTTTGTACATGTAAATTTAAACATTTTAAATATCCTGTTTTATTTTATAAAGAAGAAAATCAAAGTAAAGACATAGCTATAATGGAATGGATTATTTGAACTAGAATTGTAGAAGAAAAAAATTTTCCCCACAGAAAGAGTAACAATACAATTGTCCATGTTGAGCAAAGAATATCATTTTATGGTATCTACTATTTTATTGCTATGTGAAATAATTTAGGGCTAGCTATTAGATTTCCTAATATTTATACAACCTTATATTTTAACACCACTGCACTTAATCATCAAAAGTTTTTAAATACACCACAAAATAAATGCATCCTAACACATGCAAGTTTAAATAGTAAAGGTGCTTACAAACATTGCCACAAATGAGATAAACGTAATTTCATGGCATTAACCTGAAACGCCAGCATAATTTAAGGGGATATCAACTGTAAAGAAAACTAAGTGTGAAGCTTGCAGATTTAAACACATCTGAATTTGAATATATAAATCTTATTGTTCTCAGAACCAGTTGACATACCCTTATTACTCACCTGCACAAGAAACTACAAATTTAGAACTCTAACTAGTAATCCAAAATACAGTATGTGTACATTGGAGAAAAGTTTCTGTTGCTATGGGAACTTTGGCTTTTGTTTACATATGTTGCAAACTATATTATGTGCCTTGGTTCACCTTAATGACTACCTTCATATATTGCTAATTATACTATTTTCCCTCATTCACTCTGATGATTAACTCCTTAAGGCTAATATTGCTCATCTTTATTGAGTCAGTTCATATTTTTATTGAATACAGAAATATGAACTTATATTTACCTTCATTTGTGAAAATTGCATTATGCATGTCACCATCACCTGTTCATTACATTAAGTAAAAGTTTTAGCTTTTATAAAATATGCAAAATTACACTTGTGAAAATTATAAGCTTGACCTTATTTGCCTATAGGAGGAACATATTCCAAATTGTAGAAAAAGAATTTATGAACATTTTTGGTTTTGGGCACAAAAATATATAATTTCCTCACTCAAAATTTCTTGCAGCATTGTAAAAGAGGAAATCTAAGCTATTTACATTTCTTTAATGTAAATCAAAGCTTATTACAATGCATCCTGTTACAATGAAAATCTTCACTAATTTTGGAAGCCCACTCAATTATTCTGAGCAACATTACATACAACCCAACAGATACAATGAAATCACTGACAACTCCTTGAAATGTTACAGCTAAATTACAAAGAGTAATTGGATGACGTAAAAATTGTTCACACTTTATATATATAGGCAATGATATGATGAAATATTCATTATGTATATGCAGAATTCCCTCCAAGTTATTAGGACTCTACAGAGCTAAATGAATTTGTTAAATTATAAATATGCCTATAGAACAGATACTGAATCTCAAAGTTTTAGTTACCTTTCTACATTTTTCAATTAAAAAACTTGAAAAATCAGAAAAATTTCAGAATGAAAACTATGTATTGGTTATTTTAATGAGGATAAACTGGTATTGATATATTTATTCTGAAATCATCACTGGGTTCCTACTATTGCTAGATATGTGTTGGGCATGGGTATTTAGAATAAAACAGGTAAGCTCTCATGAGGTTATAAACATGTAAAGAAGCAATTACAATATAGTTTTCTAGATTGTGTATTTTATAACTGCTATAAAAACCCTTAATTTTTTTTTCCTTCAGGAGCATATTTATTGTATTTGGATGATACATCAGGTGCTTTCTGAGCTACAAAAGGTAGAAGAAAATCCTCTAATTACAAACTGATGAAAGTAAAAGGTAAGATTTTTTTTCACAACAGTGTGAACCACATACTCAGAGATCCATATAGGTTTACTACAAATGATCTAATTCCTGGTTGTCTATGGCTACCTTTATGACTTCATACAGATAATGAGTTAAGGCAAAATGCACTATAATATTTGGTAGACGTCAAGACCAGTATCTTTAGTATATTACAAAATGCATTTTAATATCCCAAAGAAGCAACACTTGCAAGTAGGTGTTTAAACATAAATAATCTACAGTTATAAAGTTCTATTCTTGATAGCATTTGCGCTTTGGGTGAATCTCCACATTTCCAAAGGATAAAGGCAGAGAGTAGAATCAGCAGCCTAACACATACACAGAAGTCCATATTGTAAAGGCTATAAAGATTTGTAGCACAGTGAGAAGATGCCTCTGCTCCTTCACACTGCATACAAATTATGTGAATTGTGTTGCCTATCCCTTGTCATGCTCTTCTCTGTTTGTCAAATACTAAGCAGCTCTGCTTCCAACCAGAGGATCTACGGAGTTGTAGTCTGTCAAAAGGGAGTAAGCTGACTGTAAAATCTTTGAAATAGTCAAAGCAGGACTCTAGTTGTCTTTAAGGATGCCCAGATGACTCCTTGACTGTTGATGCTGCAGTGATCGATTGTGGTGCGAAAAGTAACCTTTGGTGGCTTAAGTGAACAATTGGATGAACACGTGATATCCAGAAAGAATATATCACCTTCACACACAGGACCTGGTGGACCAAGTATAGTCAGTCTCTGCTGATAGATGCTCTCTCTTTTAGGCCCAGGACTTCAGTTAGGAGGAGCGTCAAACGTGGTTTCAGCTAACTCCTTCTGAATTCTTTTTGCACTACTGTAGTGGAAACTTTGCCGTGGTTTTGCTGGGGAATTTGGTGTTTTTCTTTTGCTGTGTGGTAAAAGGTTTCTCTCTTTCACTTTTCTGGTATATGTATGAATGTATGTATGTATGTATGGTTATACTCCATTTATAGTTGCTGCAAAATATTTGCTGTATTCCCCATGTGTGTCCTTGTATTCTTATTTTATACCGAATAGTTAGTACCGCTTAATCCCCTCCCCTCCTTCCCCCTCCCCACAGGCATCCACACATAGCTTGTTTTCTATATCTATGAATCTGCTTCTGTTTTGTTATATTTGTTCATTTGTATTATTTTTTAGATTCCACATATAAGTGATATCATGCAGTATTTGTCATCTTCTGTCTGACTCATTTCACTTAGCATATTGCCCTCTAAGTCTTCATGTTGCTGCAAATGGCTAAATTTCTTACGCCTGAGTAGTATTCCATTGTGTGTATGTATATATATATATATATATATATACATATACACATACACACACACACACACACACACCACATCTTCTTTATACATTCATCTGTCAATGGACATTTAGGTTGCTCCCATATCTTGGCTACTGTAAATAATGCTGCTATCAACACTGGGGTGCACATATCTTTTTGATTATATGGTAATTCTAATTTTAGTTTTCTGAGAAACCTCCAAACTGTTTTCTACAGTGGCTGCACCAATTTACATTCCTACCAACTTCCCTTTTCTCCACATCCTCACCAACATTTGTTATCTGTGTTCTCCTTGATGATAGCCATTCTGGCAGGTGTGAGGTGATATCTCATTGTGGTTTTAATTTGTATTTCCCTGATGATTAGCGATATTGAGCATCTTTTCATGTGCCTGTTGGCCATCTGCATTTCCACTTTGGAAAAATGTCTATTCAGTTCTTCTGCCCATTGTTTAATCGGGTTGTTTTTTTGTTTGTTTTGATGTTGAGTTGTAAGAGCTTTCTATATATGTTGGCTATTAACCCCTTATCATTCATATCATTTGCAAGTATTTTCTCATATTCAGTGAGTTGTCTTTTCATTTTGTCAATGGTTTAATTAGGTCCCATTTGTTTATTTTTGCTTTCATTTCCTTTGTCTTAGGAGACAGATCCAAAAAATTGGAGTGATGGATCTATGACACTCTGCTTTTGTTAAAACCCTTGGCACAAGAATGAACTTTAATGTATGCAAATAAAAAATCATTTAGAAGGTTGGTGGATTCCAGAATGTAATGCATACTGTGACAAAACAATCTAATTACGTAACATGCATAAAACAACCCCACTGAAGGAATGGGGAGAAAAGTTTCTGGTTTAAGTAGTTTTGGAAATGAGTGGAGACCTTAGAATAAGGGCAAAGGAAGAAACTGCACATAAGCAGTGTATTACAATTTGTTTCCCACGGGGCTATGCGTTACAATTCTGAAGCCACTATGCACATGTACTAGAATTGAAGAGTGAGGTAGATGAATGGCAAATGGTGGGAGGCAAGTTTCTTAGTGCTGGAGCCTGAGGATACAGACAACAACAACAAAAAGACATTTTTGGTAATAGAATAGAGTTGGGGATATCAGCAAAAGCTCATTTTTAGCTTACTGTAGATTCAGACAAATACATAGAGAAATATTTATAGATACAGGCATACCTTGTTTTATTGTGCTTCACTTTACTGTGCTTTACAGATTCTGCTTTTTTACAAATTGAAGGTCTGTGGCAACCTTGTGTCTAGCAAGTCTACCAGTGCCATTTTTCCAACAGCATTTGCTCACTTCATGTCTCTGTGTCACAGTTTGGTAATTTTCACTTTTCAGACTTTTTCATGATTACTATATTTGTTATGGTAATCTGTGATCAGTGATCTTTAATGTCACTACCATGACTTGCTGAAGGCTCAGATGATGGTTAACATATTTTAGCAATAAAGTATTTTTTCATTAAGATACGTATTTATTGTTTATTAGACATATTATTGCACATTTAATAGACTATAGCATAGTATAAACATAACTTTTATTTGCATCGGGAACCCCGAAATTCATGTGATGTACTGTATTTTTCTATTTGCTTTCATGCAGTGCTCTGGAACTGAACTTGCAGTATCTCTAAGGTATCTCTCTCTCTCTCTCTCTCTCTATATATATATATATGTATACACACACACACAATGGTTAACATACATCCACATATTTTCTTATTCTGTTAGCTGAGGGAGCCTAGAAGCAAGGACAACCAGGAGAAACAAGTACACTTAGCACCCAGATCTTGGTTTCTAGAACCATTCTTTAATTAAAAGAACGAAGGCTCCTTGGAGAAATGACTGATTCTAAGGCTGGGGCAGGAAATATACAAGATAAACTGGGAGAACCTTGTAGTGTTGGAAAGTAAGAACGTGCTCAAAACACACACACACACACACACACACACACACACACACACACACACACACAGAGTGATGGGAGTATGTCAAAGGGACACAGAAGCACGTGAAAGACCTCCCAACAGATAAAGCCGGAATGATTTGAGTGTGACAGGAACTTCCCTGGTGACGCAGTGGTTAAGAATCCACCTGCCAACGCAGGGGACATGGTTTTGATCTCTGGGCCGGGAAGATCCCATATGCCGTGGAGCAATTAAGCCTGTGTGCCACAACAACTGAGCCCACATGCTGCAACTGCTGAAGGCCGTGAGGCCAGAGCCCATGCTCTGCAACAAGAAAAGCCACTACAATGAGAAGCCTGCACACTGCAACGAAGAGTAGCCCCCGCTCGCCACAACTAGAGAAAGCCCGCACACAGCAATGAAAAGCCAACAAAGCCAAAAAAAAAAAAAAGAAAAAAAAAGGAAGATGTGGCACATATATATACAATGGAATTCTAGATAGTCATAAAAAAGATGAGATCTTACAATTTGTGGCAACATGGATGGATCCTGAAGATATTATGCCAAGTGAAATGTCAGATGGAGAAGGATCTTATGATTTTATTCATATATGGAATATAAAAAAAATTAAAAAAAAACAAAGTAAATGTACAAACCAAACCAAACCAAACCAAACATGTAGATACAGAGAATAGAATACTGTTAGCCAGAGGGAAAAGGGGTCTGGGAGCACAAAATGGGTAAAGTGGTTCAACTGGATGGTGAGGGATGGAAACTAAATTTTTGCTGATGAGCATGCTGCAGTGTATACAGAGGTAGAAATATAATGGTATCTACATGAAACTTATTTAATGTTATAAACCAGTGCTATCACAATAAAAATAAGTATATAAATAAAGTAAATCTCTTTCTTACTTCTTTGCATAACACTCACTTCCACCAATTTTGAATTCTTTGTTCTGATATGTCTCATCTCAACCTCACTAAACAGACTTTTATCATCTTATGTCTTGATATAAAATAATACAATAATTTGTTAAATTCTTAATATGAAATAGAAGGGATTTAGTGTAAGTACACTACACTCCAATTATTGCCTCACTTCATGTTATATTTTTAGTTTTATTATACTGTTGTCATCCTAGTATTATTTGCTACCTTAACTGTTATATTATTTGCTACATACTTGCAAATGTCATAGTTAAACTAATATATATATTTTTCTTTTTTCTTTTTCTTTGTTTTTGGCCGCACTGAGCAGCTTGTGGGATCCTAGTTCTCCAACCAGGGATCGAACCTGGGCCCTTGGCAGTGAAAGTACAGAACCCTAACCACTGAACCACCAGGGAATTCCTAATTTTTTCATTTTGAAATAACTTCAAACTTACAGAAGTGTTGCAAGAATAGTACAGAAAATGCCTAGATATTCTTTTCTAAGATTTACTGATTTTTATTTTATTATTTATTAATTTATTTATTTGGGCACGTAGCATGTGGGATCTTAGTTCCCCGACCAAGGATCAAACCCACATCCCCTGCAGTCCTGCAGTGGAAGCAAGGAGTCCTAACCACTGGACCATCAGGGAATTTCCTACTGATTTTTAAATTAACATTTTACCACATTTTCTATATCACCTCTCTCTGTCTCTCTCTCTCTCCATCTGTTTCTCTCCCTCAGTCTCTCTCTTGGTCTTTCTTGCTATATATAGTTTATGTATGTATATGTTTATGTGTATAAACTATGTGTATATATATATACACATATATATGTAGTTTATTTTTCTAACCCATTTGAGAATTGGTTGAGTACATTAAGCCTTTTCCTCCTTTAAAACTTGAGTAAGATTTTTCAACATGCAAGGGAGCAATAACTTAAGTTAGATGAAAGTCTATAAGATCCTGGAAGATATGTGTCCATAATTTAGGAGATCAAGATGCTCTTAAAAGAAGGAAATAAAACACTATAGCTTGAAGTTTAGAAGCTTCAGGAAGAAAGTCTGTAATTGCAGTGTGATTCCCTAATAACAGTATTTTAGAGGACAAGTTTACAGCTACCTTTAGACAGTATGAAAGAAGCTCGCAAGTAATCTTCTCCAAAGAGATGACATTGAATGGAGTGGGACACCAAGAAA
Organism: Hippopotamus amphibius kiboko; assembly: GCF_030028045.1. Lineage (NCBI taxonomy): Eukaryota > Metazoa > Chordata > Mammalia > Artiodactyla > Hippopotamidae > Hippopotamus > Hippopotamus amphibius. The sequence continues at coordinate 167,418,271 of NC_080187.1, read as the reverse complement.
GATATTATAACTCTAATGAGTTTAAGTATTATGTCTATTTACATTTAAGATGTTAGTCTTTTAAAAATAACATGACAAAAATATAGCGTAATAGGAAAATATGTCTTATTTTAGGAGTATAGCAAATTGGGCTGTCCAATGCAAAATTGTTAGTGAGATAATTTGAAGCAGAGAAAACATGAATACAATATAAGCCCACATACCATGAAGAGCTAACAAATAGGCAAGGGAAGCAGCGGGAGAAACCCCAGAGCTTTTAATCTTATTTTATGGTGGCATTCATGTACTGAAGAGAGTGAAAGAACAGCCCCCACACTTCCAGAAATGAGTCAGTTTCATGTCTCAAGCTGATTATAAACCATTCAAGGGTGGCAGCCTCCCACAGCTGACTTTAACTGTGATTAGAATAGGAGATGGCCTCTAGTTTGGGCTTACCATACGTACCTTGAAGCCTTAAAACCTGATTAACAGGTAAAACTGGGAATTTCTCTAGGACCAGAAAATTGGCTTACAAATAACTTTTCATTTATGTATTCTGAAGAAGACAGCTCATCAGCAGGCCAGTTATATATGTTTAAACCATGCTCCATGTCGTTTGGCATACATTTGGCACACTAGACCAATTTTATAAGCTTAGGAACTCCATCTTAATTTTAAATGCTTTCAATTTTCCATTCCCATTCCCATCACAAAGAAAAGCACTCCATCTGATGAACGTAGGTCATACTGTTCTGCATAAATTTCCAGTCTCTTGTGAGAATCAGAATTTTTTTTTTGGCCATGCCGCAAGGCTTGTGGGATCACAGTTCCCTGACCAGGGATTGAACCTGGGTGGGGGTGATGAAAGCCCGGAATCTGAACCACCAGGCCACAAGGGAGTTCCCAAGAATCAGAATTTTTATCAAACATTGTGGGTCCAGGACTATTTGTGGTCTAGAAGGGGAAATTTTTTTCTAGTTAATGTTATGGTCTTTGATGACAAAACAGTGGGTAGAGATGCTTTTAAAAATTTTTTGTGGGAACTTCCCTAGTGGTCCAGTGGTAAAGAATCCGCCTTTCAATGCAAGGGACCAGAGTTCCATCCCTGGTCAGGGAACTAAGATCCCACATGCCACAGGGCAACTAAGCTCATGCACCTCAACTAGAGAGCCTGCATGCGGCAAACTACAGAGCTCCCATGCCCTGGAGCCTGTACGCTACAACTAGAGGAGAAAAAACTCCCATGCCACAACTAGAGGGAAGCCCACATGCTGCAACAAAAGACCCCACATGCCTCAATGAAGATCCTGTGTGCCACAGCTAAGACCCGACACAGCCAAAAGTAAGTAAATAAATAATAAACAAAATAAAATATTAAAAAAACCCACAACTTTTTGGGTATTTTTTTCTTTTCCAATCATATGGGATATTCCATATGTAGAGATTTCTTTCTAATTCTTTCTTCTGAATAGAAGCTCACTTAGAATACACGTAATAAAAGAAAAAAACCCACAAAGCATAACATCGGCTTTGCAGAAGGGAAAGAATTTCTACATTTTTCCTTGACTAAAAACAGAAGTCCTGAAATTTGCTTAAGGTGTTCACATTTCTGCTACAATTTTTCAAGTGTGAAGATTCAGCAATGAAACTATCTTTTTGTTGTCATTGTTATATGATCAACTTTGGCTAAATTAATTGTGATAATATCAGAGCTACAAGATTGTAAGTATCGATATGTTCCCTTTCATCTGGCAGACAATGAAAACAACATATATTGGATGTTTTATATTTGTTATATTCCAGTATATAAAACAGGTTATTAAATCATACAGAGTAAATTTAAAATATTGCAGGCTGTAATTTAAGAAAAATGTTTCTTTGTTCTTCACCGAACTACCATTTATTTAAAACAAAATGTGGAAGTACTTCCCAGTATAATTTGTGGATACTTTACAGCAAACATTAAATATTCTTATTTACTTGTGTGAAAATTCATTGAAACCATGATATGTTGAATTTAAGAGAAATGGAAGATAGCTTTTTAATTATCATCTTTTTCCTGAGCTCAATTTAACCTGTTAAATCTGGTTTTTAAAAATGATGAGTCTGAAACAGTTGTAGTGGAATATTTGGAACGAAAAATCCTTTTTCCCCACGCTATAGAAGTGCAAGCCAAATTAAAAGAGCATACAACCCAAAGTTGCATAGTGATATTCAAAAGGAAAATTTCACAATTTGAATATGTGTAACATAATATGGGAGCTATATGTGATGATTTTTCACAATATCTCCTCGGTTTTCTTCTCAGATGAATGTATCTAAAAAAGTACATTGAATTATTAAGGCTCTAAGAGTTTTAAAACCCCAACTATCCCACCCACACCCCATTAACTTGACAATAATGTGTATAATGGAATCTACTCAAACACATTCACATTTCATTTCTCCTAGGAGGAGGTTTATAGCAAAATTAAATTTTAACTTACTTTCCGTGTGAAGTGAAAAATAAGAATGGTCACTATACCACTTCATATTCCTCCCAAATAAAGATAAATAAAGCACATAATTAATCCAGGACAAGTAATCCAGGATTTACATAAGTGGCACTACACATTTCTGAAATGTCCTCCAAACTAAAGGTTTATAATGAGTGAGACAAGAAATTATAATTCACTCTATCAAAAATTTGAAGAGGGAGGGAATATTTTTGCTATGCACAAGCTGAATCAAGTTAATGAGGCATCTAACATTGCAAAAAGAACGTTGTCTATAAATAAATTCAGTCTGATTGGGATGTATTAGTTGTCTGATAATACTCTGTAGCCTACAGATGCTTGGGGTGGAATGTAGATTTCTTGAAAAAGAAAGGCCAATGCCATTACTTCTGTAAAGCTCCAGGTCATTTTTTGTAAGTGGCATTAAAAGAAAATTTCCCTTTAAAATATGGCTTGGCATTCAGTATAATATTTCCAAAGCAATAAACTTAACAAAAGACAAAATATGTTCTTCAACTGAAGTCTACCTGAACCTTGGAATTTGGGAAAAATATCTCTCCACTCACCTGTGTTTTTTTTCCATTGAAATCTGACTGTTAAGGTGCTACTCATAGGCTACATACCTAAGCTCTAGTGTCTAAGATATAATTAGATTCTCAGCTATTGCTCAGTCTATACCTACAACCATGTTCCTAGACTTATGCTTATTGTTGATGGGAGGACTGGGACTTTTATTAATGAGTACATGTTATATTTTATTAGCTTCCAGGTGTTTCTACAGAGTGGTGTGAATCTAAGTTTTCCAATCAAATGAAAAGTTCAGGTATCATGGAGCTTGTTTTTTGTAGGATTGTAAGGTCTAGAAATAGAATACATTTTATACTGGCTATCCCTTTGCTTCCCTCTCAGAGAACTATTTTAAATTGTCAGGTACTCAGATTTATAACTCTGAAGATACGTGTCTCCTTGAAAGCATCTTCTATATATTCAGTACAAATTTACTTCCACCACTTTTATCCTTCTGAAATTGTTTTTGAAATGTAAAATATATACATCTTTATCTAAAAAGGTTCAAAGAGTAGGGAAACGTACAAAGCGAAAAATAGAAGTCCCCAGTCCCCCATCTTTCCACAAATCCAATCCTTACTTCCTAAAATTTTCTACTATTAGTGCTTTCTTGTGTATTACAAAAATATTTTAAAAATTCTACAAATTTTTAGGTGGCTTCTTTAGTTTTATTGACAGATTTTGCAAGTTTTGACTTGGAATTCTGAGAGTGTTATAGACTTTATTGATGATGAACATTTTTTCTCTAGTTTTTTTCTTTTTTTGTTTCATGTTAGTGTCAGAGTGAAGGGTATAATAAGAATATCTTTATATTGACATATTTTATTGGAAATTCATTTGTTTCATTTCATTCTTTTAAATAATTCTCCTTACTCTGCCTTAATTAAAGGTTTGCAAAATTTAAAAAAAATTGTCTAAAAGTTTTCTCTAGCCCCACCTACTTCTTCATCTAATCATTTTCCTTCCTCCAATCCTTTCCAAATGGAATCCCAGGATTTTAGGTTTGAAGGAGATTTTCAGTTTGTAATCCAGCCTTTGGTTGATAAATAAATGATATTTCCTATAACTGTTTCTTGATCTCTGTTTGAAAACAAGTGATGAGAAATTTACTGCCTCAACGACATGTCCATTTTATTGTCTGCTTCTCTATAACTACAATTCATTGCTCCTGACTAGGAGCACCCCCTCTTGAGCCTTACAAAGTCAGTCTAATTTGTCTTCTAGTATCACTGCAAGCATTTGAAGGTTTGTATATTGTTCTCTGATCATAAATCTTCCAGATGATAGGATGAAACATTTTGAGTTCTTTCAAACACTTATCAAATGTCATAGCTTTCCATCCCTTCATGATTTTAATCCATTCTCCAAATCACTTACTGAGTAGTTGCTATGTCTATGCTAGGGTTTACAGTGTCTATGAAATGGTTTCAGCCCTGGAAGAGCTTATCTTGGTTATAATCAGTTTCTACCAGTGAAAGGGGTTCAACAAAGTATAAAGAAGCATATATTTATTAAAATTTTATGTGAATAAAGAGGATTGTGACCAGATAATTTTAATGTTGCGCTAAACTTACAGTGGCTTCTGATTCTACTGGGAATAAAAATCCAAATTTCTTTTGGTCATTTATTAATTCCTTGCCAACTTCTGCAACCTTGTGTCTTACGGTTTTCATGTCACCACTACACTTCCTTATATCAGCCTTTTGAAGTTCCACACACAAGCTGGTTTTTTCTTGCCTTGGGGCCTCTGTACTCCTTCTTTTGCCTGGAATGCCCTGAACTTGGTAAAGTTTCAATACATATTTGTTAAATGAATGAATGAATAAAGTTAAACAAAATTTTCTTCCTTCAAATTTTAGACTTAGAGCTTTTAGTATGCAAATGTACACTCTAAATTCCAAAAGGGCACTATGGTATGTAGTGATTACCAAATTTATTTGATCATAAACTTTTTTTCATTTGGCATCTCCTCAGACTAACTTATTATGCACATACTTTGAGAATTAAGGTAGCACAAAAAACAGAATTTTCATTTGGCTGCCACCAATAAACTTATGTGATCTTGGGCAGGATACTTAGTCTCTCACAATCTACTCTTTGTGCCTCTGCGGGAGATCAGTAGAGAGTCAATTTTTAGTTTTCTAGATTCTGAAAAAAAAAAAAAAGGAGCAAGTGAGAAAGTACCAGGTGGAAATTAAAACATTTTATTTCTAATGGATGTCCGTGGGAGGACAGAGCTTAGTGTGAATGACAAATGAATCTATACGCTGAACCCCAATCACAGTTATTGATGGACCATTTCAAGACATGTACAGTTTTTCCATTTAGGAGTTGCACTGCTGTGGCCAAAGGAAATGGCCCATAGGTGGCTCTAGCCCAAGTGAAACATGGGCTCACCTTCCCACAGGTTTTCTTCACCCAACCTGGGCTTACTCATTCCAAGCAATTAGGCATCTGTCTTTACAGCTTGCTTAGCATACCACGACCCTTCTAGGAATGGAGATTTGTCCTGATCATTTTTATTATGGAATGTAGATTTGATCTGCTTAATCTACATATAAGCAGGGAGTTATAAAAGATTTTTGAGAAGAAAGTGAAATGATTCAACTGTGACTTTTGATTGATAACTGAAGAGTGCTAGTTGGTAGGCACTAATGGTGAGTAGTAGGTCTCTGTTTGAAGTTACCTCTTCAAAAATGTTGCTGTCCAGTCTATGTAAAATGGTCATATCTTTTAAATTACAGTCACCTTCTTAGTGTTTCCTTTTCTTTAACAAATGTTGAGAAACGTGATATTTTATTTGCTTTATTTTTTTAATATCATAATCTGAGAATATGTTATTTGATTTGTTTGTTGGTTTATTTATCCCCTCTAATAGAATGACATGAGGGCAGAGGCTTTGTCTTGCCTAGTGTGTTATCTCCAGAACTGAAAAGAGTACCTGAGACATGATAAGTGCTCCATAATATTGGTCCAATAAAACAGTCAATAAATTGATTGGAAAGAGGAGACAGTGGAAAGGAGAAGTGTAAGAGATGTACCTGATATCAATTTATTGCATCTCAGCTCCAAATTCACTCTTTAACACCTTCTCTGCAGCTGTACTTTCTCCAATGAGTCTGAACTTCACCCTTGTAGAAACAGCCTCCAGTTCAAGTATTTTTTCCTTTAGGTACTCTCTCATAGCCCTAGGGAGATTTACAGAAATTTACATTTTATAGTTACTCTTTTATCATAGCTTAGTAATTATTTACATTAAACTTCTACTGTTTAAATCAGTGTGTTGTTTCTGTCTCCTGATTGGACCCAGATTGATTCAGAATTGGTATAAGAAGTGGGATGGATCTCAGGAGGTAGACTCTTGAAGATGGGATTTTGAGATTGGCCATACCCTTGAGCTTTAGTACAGTGCTGAGCTCCTTGTCAGTGGGAAATAGATGCTAGGAATCCATGGCTAGTAGTGGCATCACAGTTAATTAACTACCAACTGTGGTTAATTGTAATGAAGTGCCAACTAAAGCACATTTCTTGGGAACTCAAGTGGTTGTTATACTTAACCAGATGGGAGTAATGAATTCTATAATGACTGGAATGTGGGATGAAATATTTTTGTGTGCACCTGAGCAGTTATAGAGAGAAAATAATAATCTTAACTCCATAACATTCTATGATGTTCCTCAAAATATCTTAATTCTTGTAGTCACAGGAGTGATATTGGTGAAAATCAAATGCAAAATGAAATTGTGTGAGTTGCTGAATTACAATGACAGGTAAATTCACACTCTTGCTAGGTTTATCATGTAAAAGTGGAAAAGCAGAATTCTGAAACTTGCAATGGGGACTTCTGGTTGGACCTAAGTGAAACTGACAATCTTGAACCCACATGCCATTCTGAGCCTTTCTTATCAGGGAAAATAGCTTGCTTTCCAGTGTTCAAAGAAGCCAGCATTTTCAGCCTGAAAAATTGGTGATGATAACCTTGAAAAGATGCTTTGGAAGGGGATGCTTACTGTGCTAAAGATATAAGACAACCTCCCCTTGTGGCCACACTTAATTGTCAAAGATAAGGTGATTATGTCAACTAGTAAAGGTCAGCAAAAACTCAAAATAAGAATGCATTTTCTCATAGAGGTCCTTCAAAGTTGCTCATTGATCACAGAGTGTCTAGGTATGAAATCGCCTAACAGATTATTTCTTGATCTATCCAATGGGGAAAAACTCTAAGTCTGGTATCCAAAAACCTAACTTGAGTCACCACAGTCTCTCACTCAGTTTCAAGATATAAATCAGTTTACAGATTCAAGGCCCTTAATTGAAAGGGAAGCCAGGTGCCCTTGAGGAAGGACTTTGCACCACTGCTATAAGGATACACTGTAAATCTTCCATCAAGCCTTTTCCAACTGGACCAGCAGCTTTCCTTTAGAAAAATTTCTTTAGAAAACACTCTTTTAGAAAACTCACAAGCTTACATGTTTGAATAACTGGAGAACAGAGTTCAGGGCAACTATGGCCACTGGAATATAAGGAAAATATCCTGGAAAGACGACAATCTGAGAAAGGATATCTCCAAAATTTGTAAAATTTGCCTAAGTCTTTGGCTGATCCATGCACAGGGCAGACTCCAAGCAAAAGTTGACAGAATTAAAAAGAAAAGGAGATAACTCCATAATCATAGTTAGAGATTTTAACAATCCTCTCTCAGCAATTCATAGAACAATTAGAAAAAAATCAGTAAAGATCTAGAAGATCTGAACAATATTATCAACTTCCTTGATATTCAGCAAGAGTAGAATACACATTCTTACAACTGCATAGAATATGTTCACCAAGATAGAGCAATTGCTGGGATATAAAAAAAGCCTCAATAAACTGAAAAGAATCCAAATCTCACAAAGCGTGTAAATAAGTAACTATGTAAGTAAGCATAGTACCTGGGACATTTTATTACTTAATAACAAAAATCTGTTGAGTTCATTTATGCATAAACAGATCATGGATCTTGGTTATGTTAATAACCTCTTAACCACAAGACACAGTATATTGTGTTTCAACACAAACTGCAGGTGATTTGGTAATAGCAACCATGTAGTGGCAGCTGTGATGTGATGCCAAGATCCCTCTTCTGGGATGAAGGTCTTACTCCTGCTACTATAAGTGCTACTAGCATCAAGCTCTCAGCTGTCAGCTACCTAAGTGGGGGGATTACTTCAGGTGCAATGAGTATCCTTGTTCAAAGTCACAATCTTTACGGAGGTTGCCACACCCAGTGACTATTTGAAGTGTGGATATAAGACCTGAAGCATTCATCCTGTCTTGGAATAAGGGCCATCCAGCTTCACAACCACCTGCAGGGTTGACTGAGGCCTTCATTTAGGCTGTGTGAGAGCTCAGTTTTTCCCACTGCACAATCCTTCTTCCTTCTCTTTCCTTCTGCAATGTGGACGCCAAGAGCATTTAATAAATCTTAAGAAATCTTCTGAGCACTCATTTCCATTTATTTCCAGAGAAACAACTTGCAGTTAAGCCCTTAGAGAGGAGTGTTAACGGACAGAGTTAGCACATCTCCCCGTGAACGGTTTTCCATTTGCTTGGCTGTTGTATCTTCTTTACAGTGGTTGCTGTAAATTCTTTGTTGGTACTCTAGATTCTTGAAGTTTCCAAAGAATTAATTTTAGACTGTTGCCATAACAAATCACCATTTTAATATTAGTGGGTTAAAACAATATACATTTGCTGTCTCACAGTTGTATAGGTTAGAAGTCTGTTTGGGCTCAACCATTTTCTTTGCTTTAGGTCTCACAAGGTCAAAATCAAGGTGTCAGCAGGTCTAGGCTTTTATCTGGAGGCTATGAGAAAGAATCCATGTCCAGCTCATTTAGGTTGTTGGCAGAATTCAGTTCTTTGTGGGTGTAGGGCTGAGGTTTTGCTTCCCTGCTTGGCAACTGGGAGCTTCTCCTTAAGTCCACCCACATTTTTCATCACATTGCTTCTCCGTCTTCAAACCAGCAAGGGCACATTTAGTCCTTACAGTCTGACTTTTGCTGTATCTCTTCTGATGTCAGCCAGAGAAAGTTCTTTGCTTTTAAGGACTCGTGATCAGATTGGGCCCATTTGAAGGGCCCAATCTTTTTTTTTTTTTTTTCCTTCTGGTGTGCTTTTATTTAGCACTTTGGGAAAACATGGTCATATAATTTTCTATTCACTCCATTTTTTTTTCCAAAGAAAGAAATAATTTTAGTGGATACTGATCTAGGATAATATCCTTATTTCAAGATCTGTAACCTTAATAACACCTAAAAAATCCTTTTGTACGTAATTTAATATATTTACAGCTTATAAGGATTAGGGCATTGACATCTTTGGGGTGCTATGATTTGGCCTGCCACATGGGTTTAGTTGTTTACAATTTACCTCTAAAACAATGCATATCCTGCAACTGTTTATTGGTTTCCAGAACTTCCATGTTTTTCCTCTTTGCTAAGGAAATGTGGCAAAGAAATAAAGCCAAACTACTAACCAAATGTCAAAATAAAAATATTTTCCAACAGGTAATGACTTAGAAATCTCAATGCTATACAGGCTTTGGGTCAGGGAGATTACTGAAGGATTTACTGCAGCAAAACAAACATACAAAGAAAAAAGAATGCAAGAAAAAGAAAGACAAAAATAAAAAATAGTTGGCTTATCCCAGGAATGCAACAAAAAGAAATCATATTTCGACAACTATGTGTTAAGCCTATAAAACAAACAAACTAAGCTGGAAGTCAGAATGACATGAAAGGAATATCTTGCACTATATCAAATAATATAACTACAAAGCTGTGGATGATTTAGTAATAAATATAAAGACATATTTCTTTTGACATATAAAAAACAAAGAAAATTGATTGGCGCCTCCAGGAAATTCCAGGAAAGAAAAATATTCTGCAATAAGTAATTTTCTAAATATGTAGCAAAATAAAATACAGTATGATTTTGAGCAATGGATGGAAATATAGGGAAAAAATAATTGACCCCGGTGTTGGGAATATTCTACTTTGAGCAACAGAACTTTAGCAATCTAAATACATTTCCATAAATATAATTGCACTCCATGGTAGACTGAATAATGTGTTACAATATCATGGCATATAATACTCTATATAAAAAGTTTTGAATTCTTACAATATATCCACATTTATATAAGACTATATACATATATGTTTAATTGTACTTTAAAACTTTTAATAAAAGTTAAATATGTTACTGTTTGTTACATGTCTTTATTAAAAGATTGGAAGAATTCTAATAGATTTCTGAAATTAATACACTTAATGTTAATTAAATAATGAAATCAATAAATTGGAAATGAATTATTTGATTTGTTTTTAGCCTCAGAATCAGGAATGTAGAGAGAGAAAACATATGGCATAACTTAAGGAATTTGTTTAGTAATAATTCTGGTAGGAGCTTTTGCTTTGCAAGCTTCAGATTTCTAGTTTGAAGCATCAATTAGGGGAATAAAATTTTTTTGATTTAATTTAGAAAGTTGATAAAATTAACATAACATTGTTTTATGGGTCAAAAAGCCCACAGCCTTATCAGTATCAGATTCAGAAATGAGTAGAAACTGTTTACATATAAACTTTCATTGAGTGATAATATTTACCACTTGGAATATGAATGTATAGGATGAGGAAGGTCAATAAAAGTTCAATGTCATTCACTTCAGCAGAATTTGAAGTTTGGACACTGATGATGTCGGTGAATGATATAAACACTAGCATCTGAAAAAAAAGAAAAAGAAAAAGAAATTCAATTGACTGGGCATGTGCCCACTTGAAATGTATTCAAAGTTAAGCCATTCACTTAATTATATTGTAGGTATTCACAACATTAACCCCTTTATCTTCTTTTTGCTTCGAACTTCTTTTGCTTACAACTGATGCCATAGTCTATTGGTACAATGGTATGTTCACACAAATCAGTACAATGTTATCTTTTAACACAAAAAACATTGATAGTACATACCATGTGAAATCTTTACATCTCAATATTTCTTGTCTTTTTAAGGTGATAAGCATTTTTCAGATTTTTCCAAAAGAAGTTTGTATAGGTCCTTGACTAGCTAAAAACAATTCAGAACAGCTGTCAATTGATGGCTTACTTTCCCAACTCACTTTTATTCAAAAATGCTCTAAACATTAGCTTTCCAAAACTCTCTAAAACAAGCACAAGAGCAAGGTGCTGCGCTGAAAAAAAAACCAAAAAACAACGGAGGTAGTGTTTCTTTTTTTTACTTTCTTTTTTTTTTTTTTTGGTGTGCTTTTATTTAGCACTCTGGGAAAATATGGTCATATAATTTCCTATTCCTTCCATTTTTTTTCCAAAGAAAGAAATCATTTTAGTGGATGCTGAGAGTTGATATATAAAAATGTATGTAGAAAAAATATATTCTAAGAATATCCCTTCTTTCCTTCCTCCTTCCAAAATTCTAGGATAAGTACCATGAACTCTTTTGTTCTCTTGGTTAACCAAGTTAGGCTGAATCCAATTTCTGTGTTTCCATTTATGTGATGAGGTACTACTTTTTCTGGAGTATATGCAGAGAAATGCTTCAGGAAAAGGAAATGCAAAGAATGGGGCCAGAGAAAAAGGAGAGAGGAGATGTAGAGGAGAGACAGAGAAACAGGTAATTACATGGAGCATGAAAAAGCTAGTTAAAAATTTGTAAAGCAAAGACTAATGGGTATGTGACTTAGAGATGAAGAGTGATAGTTTATCCTTCTAAGAGATAGTATGCCTTTTGTTGACATACCCAGGTTATCCAGGACTGCTGTGAATGTCCACTTGAATAAATTCCCATACCAGACCCCTTTCCTCCCTCAACCATGAATTTTTTGTGGTTACTTTTGATGTTTCTTTTTAAATGATTTGCCTCCAGATGACTTTATCCATGAAAGTATTTATCCTTAAAAGTGTTCAAAGAAAAAAATACAAATGATTAAAATTTTATCAAATTATGATACGTATATTCTTTGAAGTTTCTTTATATACCATTAAACTGTCCCAAAATAAGTCAATCTTTTAAGCGTTTAGCATTTAAAGTGTTAAAAGAAAAAAAATGATTAAAATTTCAAGTTACTCAAATTATAGGATAGATTATTTCAAAAACATATTAACGCTTTTGGTACTCTGTATTCTTCAGGAAGCATATCTGAACAGACTTCTCTCTTTAATACTTACACAAGTGTACAGAGATTGTTTTCTACAAAAAAAGAAGAGGATATGAATTTGCTTTAAACATAGTCACAGTCATAATCATTCTTTTGCTTTAAATGTGATAATGTCATGAGAGTTATGTAGTATACCATGAGGGTGGTGGTACACATGACTGGAAACTTTCAGAATCTCTGGTGGGAGGCACTTGGCTGGGGAGGTCCCTGCCTGGTACTTTGTAGATCGGGTGAAACTGGTATGACTCTGCGCCCTCTCTTTTCAGTGCCTAATATTCTTAGGGCCTCTTTAAAGGTCCTGCATGCCTCTGGCCAACTTCTTATTGCTCAGGAAGGTCTTTTGTTCTCTGTTCTATTTGTCTGTATTTGATCTGATTCTATCAATGTTAGAAAGACTACATTGACTGGTAATTTTGTGGGTGCTTCTGGGAGCCTCAATTGCTGCCATGTGAGATGACTTCCTGAGAATATTTTTACTTCTTCTGCTTCAGCAGAGAAAAAGTTTCCCTGATCTTTGGGTCTATGCAGTTTAGCTGGTAAAAAATGGTCTATAATGTGGACCACCATTCCCTCCTTCTCATCTGGGATAGATCCTGGGGGTGACGACTTCTACACTGTTTAAGCTTTGACGTTCAGTCATGGTTTTGCTGCCCTTGCTGATTCACAGGGCAACTCTGATAGGACTTTGTGATTCACTTCTTGGGTTAAATACATTTTCTTCTCCGCATTTCTTAAAGATATACCCTTAGTCCTTGAACAGGTGGACTGCTGGTGATGACCATCTTCTCTCTGACATCACATTTTCTGCTGGGATAATCTCAATGGAAGCCCCAGAAAATCTCATAAGTTTTCATGTGTTGACCCATTTTCTCCATGATGTTTCCCACAGTCGAAGTGAGGTGGAGAGATTCAAATAACATCCTGTAGACAACAGTGACAATGGCTTGACCAGCTGAGCGGGAGTGGAATGGAGAAGTTTTAGGAGCAGATAATTATTATTTCCAAAGGCTTTATGCACGTCTTACTAATCTCTGCCTTATGACTGGTGTGGGTCTGAACTATGTTATTCAAGGTAGTATTTTTTTAGGGCTTTAAATATCCAAATGCTGAAGCAGTGAGATTATCTTTGTCCCTGCAACATGTTTAATTTTCTTTAAGTTTCTTCCTCTTTTTTGATAAGTCTTTTGATGTGTAGACTAATATTTTCAGAGGAATTTCTTCAGCTGGTTTGGTCTCATCAGCCTCTTTCTGCATGATTTCAAGAATTGTAAGGTATGCTTCAGCCGTTCTATCCAGGGTGATGATTCCACCATTACCATGGGTGGTGACGGACTTCCCGGAACCCCAGAATTCTTTCTATGGATGCCCATGCAAGAGAGGGTTTGTTTGCTATTATTCTTATTAGAATAATCATAATTTATGTGGTCTTAGCAGCCCTGCATTCTAATGATTGCATAAACCACTCTAGATCTGCAGAGAAAAAGCAATCTGTTTGGAATAAGAAGATCCCCCAAGGGGAAATTCTTGCTCCTTGGAAAAGCGGTCTTCACACTGGGTATGCTGATGGGGAAAAAAGAATTCACTATTTTATCCAGGATGTAGAAAATACTTAGATAGAGTAGTTTACTAACTGATAAATACTTACCTACTCAATGGATATTTTTGCCTCTTTATCTGCTGCAATTTCTGTGTTACTACTGTGTGAAGTTGAGATACCCGATCCACATTGTTTATTGTTCCATACTGTGTCAAAAGTCCAGGCAACATCTACCAATGCAGGTAAGGAGGTTCTTTTTAAAGGATTTTAAAGACAGCTTTATTGAGTTATAATTAATGTACAATAAACTGAACATTTTTAACGTGGTTGATTTAGTAAGTTTTAACATAGCTATGCAGTTGTGAAACCATCACTACAATCAAAATAAGGAACATAGCCATCACTTCTGAAAGTTTTCTTGTGCCATTTGAATCTAGATTTTCTTGTCCTTTGGATTTTCAGAGACTGAGAAACCAACTCTCATAATTACACATGGAATTCCACAGTATCCAAGAGCATCTTAATAGAACAACTGGCACAATGCAGATGGAGGTAGCTGAACTTGAGCAGGACTCAAGTCTGCCAAATGCAGCTTCCTATGCTTGTATCTTGAACTATTTATTTCCTCTTCTGTTCTTTCTTCTTTTCTGTTCTCGTTTTTCTTGTTCTTATTGTTGTTGTTGTTCTCCTTCTCCCCTTCTGATTTGCTTTCTCTTCCTCCTCTTCTCACTCGTCCTCCACTTTTTTCTCTTCCATCTTCTCTGCTCACCTCCCAACCTGACCTCTGCCAGCCCAACTTCCCCTCCCCCAACTTCCTTCAGCCCATTTCTCTCCAGAGGAGCAGACCAAAACTGTCTCTATATTTTATATTAAACAGATGCTCAAATCTAAAGGGGAAATTCAAAGTACCATAATTCCCAAATACAAGTACTCCTAACATTATTTTAAACAAACAGTACCATTCTCTATATACAGTTCTGCAATGAGGTTTACTTGCTTCCCTGAATCTAGTACACTTTACTTATATATAGAGCTACCTCATTTCTAAATGGCTAATTTTTTGTAAAGCTGCATAACGTTCCATCAATTTTCTGTCAAATAACTTTTTCCATTAAACAACGCTGCTACTAATATCTTAAACATATATTATTGTATGTGTGTATCTACTGCATCCAGTGGAACCCAGTGTTTCATTGAAGTATAAGTTTAAACATTTTTTGCTCAATATAGGAGAATTTCTCTCAAAAATGTTGCACAAATTTATACTCTAGCAACAGTATTTGAGAATAATATGCAATATTTTATCATTTAAAAAATAAAAATCTTGAACTCCATGTGGTGGATATACCATAATAATTTCAGTAATTATAAAATATTTTGAACACTAGAAAATGTTTCAAAAATTCACAAAAGCAAGCTAACTAACAAACTGACTTTAATAAGGATTATATTTTTGAAAAGGCAGATGAGACCTGGGCAAATGTTTCTACTTGCAGGCTTTAAAATGTGCCTAAAGTGCTGGGATTTGTTGGAGTATCTTGACGAAACAATTTTTTGTTGTTTTTGTTCTTTTAGAAAAAAAGACATTGTGATGTAAGCCAAGTTTTATTAAAAAATTTAATGGAAAGAAAGGTTTTGACCTTATGGAAAAGAAATTTTGGTTGGTGACAATAGCTGAGCCGAAAGTCAACCATGAGAGCGAGATACACATGCCCTGGAAGTGAAGTAGCTGTTGTTTGATAGAATGGAAACTGATTGTGACTCATCAGACAAAGAAAACACTAGTCTTGGTAGGTGGTTTTGAATTTTTCCAAACCTTGTAGCAAATATTTAGAAGTTCATATTTGGAATAAAAAGAAGTTGAAAGCCACTGTAGCTTTCTAAGAGAGGGAATGATGTTATCCAAACAACACATTTATGGAAGATTATTCCAGCAGCTGTGTTGGACTTCTTTAGTTGCCTTTCAGTTTATTGCCTGATTGCAAGTAGCATTTCAAAATATGGCAGAAGAAACATTTGAGAAGTTTGTCTAAAATGTCTTATCTGTAAAAAGCCATAACATATTGGTAAAGTACATTGTGTGTGTATGTGTGTGTGTGTGTGTATTATTTTAAGCCAAATTAATATTAAATATTCAGATAATGTGATTATAATCCATGCCTCTCAGAATAGAGAAGTAATCCAGGTGGTATTTCTGCAAGAGCTCTTACTAAATTACTTGTATAGTAAGTAAATTCTCAATATATTCCAAACATTGAGAAGCTGTCTGATGTAGACCTCTTCTCCATTTTCAAATGGAATTACTTTCCATGTATTCATGTAGAGGGAAATATCAATACCATAGGAGTAACTTTGCTTTATTTGAGTCCTCTACACACTTTTGGAAATGATTGTCCTGAGTCTGGATGGGAATGCAATTTATAGATGCCTGTTCGATTAAATGTATTCATGCCTTTAAAAATGTTCAGAGCCATTTGTTACAGAGTGAATTGTGTACTCTCAAAAATTCAAAAGTTGATGTTTTAACTTCCAATACCTCAGAACGTGACTGTATTTGGAGACAGACTTTTAAAAGAGCGTTTAAGTTAAAATGAAGAAGTAATTAAGGTGGGCCCTAATCCAATATGACTGGTGTCCTTATAAGAAGAAATTTGGAAACAGACACTTACAGGGAGAAGACAATGTGAAGACACAGGGAGAAGATGGCTTTCTATCAACAATCCAAGGAGAGAGGCCTAGAACGGATCTTTCTCTTGAGGTCCTCAGAAGGATCAACGCTACTGACACTTTGATATCAGACTTCCAACCTCTCAAACTGTGAGATTATACATTGCTGTTGTTTAAGAAACCCAATCTGTATTACTTTATTTTAGCAGTCCTAGCAAACTAATAAAATTATATAACTAATCCCAATTCTAAGTTTTCTAAATAAATAAGAAGGAATTCAGGCAGATTTGTGTGCAACAAAATCTACTACAATGATATCTGCAATACTGAAAAATGAAATCAACACATTTGTTCAACAATAGAGGGAAAGGTTTATAATTTCTGATATAGATATATATAGCAATTAAAATTATATTTTAAAGGAATGCTTAATGGCATAGCAAAATGATCATGAAAAAAATGTTAAATGAAAAATCAGTCAATAACATTACCTGCACAAAGATCCTACTTCAGTGAAAATAATAGATTTATATTTTTTAGACAAAAGAGTAGAAATAAATTTATCAAAATGTAATATGCTAATTGACATCGTCTCGGTGATATTTATTTTCTTCTCTTTATTTTTCTGTGTATCTACATTGAAAAAATATTTTTGACATTATAAGATGTTCTTAAAGAAATGGAACTAAGTCAATAGACCTGTTTTAATTTTAATAGTAATAACACATATTTTTCCCTTTGAGTATGTTTGTATGTGTGTATTTATGTAATCATTTGTAAAATAACAACTGCTTCTATTTTTATTTTCAATAGGTCATCTCTATTAGATTCAAAGTTTATATGATGGAAGAAAATATTTTTTAGGACACCAGCACCAATTAAGATTGAAGTAATTACTATTGCTGTATCTTAAAATTCAGTGAAAGTCTCTCTTGACATCTACAATCTTCGACCCCATACAGGGGATTTTTAATTTCAGACTCTGCACTGTTCAGTTTTAGAATTCCCATTTCTTAAAGTTTCTTTTTTCAGCTGAGAGTCTTCCTCCATTCACTTATGATGAAATTTTCCTTTAAATTCTTGAAGCGGTTAAAAATAGCTGCTTCAAAATCATTGTTTACTGATTCCAGTGTTTGATTCACCATGTACTCTGGTTCTGTTGAGTAGATTTGCCATTCACTTTTGGTCATTTAAAAAATATCTACTATTTTTTAAAATAATCCTTAGAGGACTGGGGCAGGGAGGGTGGGGGGGACTCGAGGGGGGGGAGTCAAGGGAGGGAGGGAATACGGGGATATGTGTATAAAAACAGATGATTGAACCTGGTGTACCCGCCCCCCAAAAAAAAAAAAAATAAAATAAAATAATATGTTCCACCTTGTGGCTGATACATTGTAGAACCTGAATTCTATTGTCTTCCGCTGAAGAGGGAATTCTAACAATTTACAGGAATGACTGTTCAGAGGAGAAAGGGGACTATGCAGACCTCTTATTCCTTATTTTGAGGAACATTAGACCCAGAGTTTGTGTTGACATCGGTATGTGGAAACTTAAAGTTTCATCAAGGTTTCCCTTTTAGAATGGAGATTTAAGCAGGGTATGTAATAAATGGAATCCTAGCTTAGAGGCCAACTCACAGTTTCCACTATGTTTGTGGATCCATCCAGTACTCATTTTCTGAGTCTCTGAATGTATAATTTGAACTGATATACTTGCAGTTGGAGTAATCAACATTTTTGTTCTCTGGCCTGTGGAGCAAGTGCTCTAACAGTGGAGAAGGCCAAGCGAAAACCTCCCAAACGTTCCATGCCCTCCAGTCCTCCCCACCAAGGCAGTAAATTAAAAACAATATCATACTCTTTGGGATATGGTATAGATTAATGCAACATTTAAAGACCTAAAGGATGCAGGTGTGGTTGTCCCTGTAAGTATCTATTTAATTAGCCAGCTTGGCCCTTATAGAAACTGGATGGGTGCTGGAGAATGACTGTAGACGATTGCAGATACTGTGCTGGAATTGGTATCATTGTTAGAGCAGATTAACAATGCCTCAAGTGTATGGTATGTGGTTAAAAATTTAGCAAACACGTTCTTTGCTCTTCTAATTTGCAAAGAAAATCATACACAGTGTGCATTCACTCATTATGGACAACAATATTGATTTACAGTGTAATCTCAGTGTTACATTAATTCTCCCACCCATTGTCATCAGATAGTCTAAAAATACCTGGAATACACTGCCATTTCACAGAACATCATACTAATAAGTTACATCAATGACATCACACTGATTGGTCCAGACAAACAAGAGGTGGCCAATAACAAGAGATTTTGGTAAGACACTTATGCTCCAGAGGGTGAGATATAAACCCCATGAAGATTCAGAGATCAT
Source organism: Hippopotamus amphibius kiboko (assembly GCF_030028045.1). NCBI lineage: Eukaryota > Metazoa > Chordata > Mammalia > Artiodactyla > Hippopotamidae > Hippopotamus > Hippopotamus amphibius. Next base: position 167,399,419 of record NC_080187.1, on the reverse strand, counting down.
GCCAGTGAAGGTTTCAGGTACACAGTGGCCAGAGGAAAGCCACAATTCCCCTCCAAAAAGAAAAATTCCTTAATCTTACCCCCCTTACCAGAAAGTAGGAAGCATATCACCGAGTACAGTTCTTTGGTTCTGTAGGCAATAAATTCCACATATAGGTGTACTTCTCTGGTCCATATATTGGGTGACACAAAACACTGCCAACTTTGAGTGAGGTCTGGAGAATTAAATACCTAAATGTAAGACCTGAAACCATAAAACACCTAGAAGAGAACATAAGCAAAACACTCTTTCACATAAATTGTAGCAATATTTTTCTTGGATCAGTATCCTAAGGTGAAATAAACAAAAGCAAACATAAACAAATGGAAACTAATTAAACTTAAAAGCTTTTGCACAGCAAAGGAAACCATCAACAAGATGGAAGGATGACCTATTGAATGGGAAGAAACATTTGCAAGTGTTATGACATAAAGGGTTAATATCCAAAATATATAAACAGCTCATATAACTCAACATCAAAAAACAAAACAAAACAAAACAACCAAACACCTATTAAAATGGGCAGAAGATCTGAATAGACATTTTCCCAAAGAAGACATACAGATGGCCAACAAGCACACGAAAAGATGCTCAACAGGACTTCCCCGGTGGCACAGTGGTTAAGAATCCACCTGCCAATGCAGGAGACACAGTTTCGATCCCTGGGCCGGGACGATTCCACATGCTGTGGAACAACTAAGCCCGTGTGCCACAACTCCTGAGCCCATGTGCTGCAACTACTGAAGCCTGCACGCCTCGAACCTGTGCTCTGCAAAGAGAAGCCACTGCAATGAGAAGCCCGTGCACCACAACAAAGCGTAGCCCCCACTCACCACAACTAGAGAACGCCTGCGTGCAGCAACGAAGACCCAACGCAGCCAATAAATAAATAAATAATAAAATAAATCTTAAAAAAAAAGTTGCTCAAAATAGTTAATCATCAGAAAAATGCAAATTAAAACACAATGGGATAGCATCTCACACCTGTGAGAGTGGCTATCATTAAAAAGAACACAAATAACAAATGTTGGCAAGGATGTGGAGAAAAGGGAACTCTCCTGCACTGTTGGTGGGAATGTAAATTGGTGCAGCCACTATGGAGAACAGTACGAAGTTTCTTAAAAAAACAAAAATAGAACTACCATATGATCCACCAATTCCACTCCCGGGTGTATATCTGCAAAAAAAGATACATTCTCCCTAGTGTTCATAGCAGCACTACTTACAATAGCCAAGATATGGAGGCAACTTAAGTGTCCATCAACTGATGAATGGATAAAAAAGAACTGGTGTATATCGACAATGGAACGTTAGCCATAAAAAGAATGAAATATTGCCATTTGTGGCAATGTGGATAGACTTGGAGGATATTAGGTTAAGTGAAATAAGTCAAACAGCAAAAGGCAAATGTTATATGATACCACTTATGTGTGGAATCTAAAAAATAAAACAAACTAGTGAATATAACAAAAAATAAACAGACTCACAGACATAGAGAACAACATAGTGGTTACCAGTGGGGAGAGGGAAGGGTGGAGGCACAAGATAGGGGTGGGGATTAAGAGGTACAAACTATGCTGTATAAAATAAATAAGCTACAAGGATATATTGTACCATAACCAAAATATTATATATTTTATAACTATAAATGGGATATCTTTTTAAAATGTGGATCACTATGTCGTACACCTGTAACTTTTATAATATTATTCATCAACTGTACCTCAATAAAAAAGAATGAAATCATTATGTACATCACCTTCTCCTCTTGTAAAAATATTTATTATGTTACTAGGAATCATTTATGGTGATTTGTGTAGCTGTTCATTCATTTTCAGTGCTGTGTAATTTCTACTGTGAGCCTAACACTATTTACTTATTCATTCTCCTGTTGATGGATGTTGGTGGATTCATAATTTTCATCAGTTCTGGAGAAGTCTCAAATACTATCTCTGCAAAAGTGCTTCTCATCCGTTGTCCCTCTTTTTCTAGTATTTCAATGAAATATATGACGTAGTCTAATTCTACCTCTATATTTGGAACCTATCATTCATATTTTTCATCTTTTTTGTTCTCTGTACTGCATTCTGGATAATTTCTTGAGATCTATCTTCCCACTTACTAATCTTCACTTCAGCTTAGTATAATCTGCTATTAAAAATGCCCTTTTGGGGTTTCCCTGGTGGCACAGTGGTTAAGAATCCACCTGCCAATGCAGGGGACATGGGTTCAAGCCCTAGTGCAGGAAGATCCCACATGCTGAGGAGCAAGTAAGCCCATGAACCACAACTACTGAGCCTGAGTGCCACAACTACTGAAGCCCACGTGCCTAGAGCCCGTGCTCCGCAACAAGAGAAGCCACTGCAATGAGAAGCCCGTGCACCACAATGAAGAGTAGCCCCTGCTCTCCACAACTAGAGAAAGCCCATGCACAGCAACAAAGACCCAGTGCAACCAATAAATAAAAAACGAAACAAAAAACAATACTGTAAAAAAAATGCCCTTTTGGTTTTTAACTTCAAAATTATATTCTTTATGTCTAAACTTTCAATTTGCCCCCTTTCAGATCTCTGTCCATGTTTTCGTTACTCTTTGGTATTTTTGTGATTGCACATTCTATTTTATTAAACATTTCATTAGTGGAAATTTTATATTTTGATTCTCAGAATGTCAGTATCTGTAATCCTTGGAAATAAATCCATTGTTTGATGTTTATACTGATTCATGTATGATGGCATGTTTTTTTACATGCATAGGGATATTTGATTAAGAGGTCATATTTCACCTTAATTCGTGAGAATCTTGGACACCTCTATGCAAACATAACGTGAGTATTCAGCTTCTCCTATTAGAGCAAATTATATTTCTACTGTTGAAGCCTAAGTTCCTTAGAAGTAACAACCTTGTCTTTTTTTTTCCTTCATTAAATAAACATTTAATTATTTAGAAGGGGATTAACAGACTAAGATCACTTCAAGTTTTTTCTAGAGTCTCTTTCTAATACAAGAGTCTGAGTTTCAGATCCCCTTTCTCGGAGTTAGCTCCTGATGGTAAAGAGGCTATCAACCTGAAACTACTTAAGCTTCTTTCTGGACCCACTGGCTAATGCAAGAGCCTGGGATTCAGCTATTCTTCCTTGAAGCTTACTTGAGACTTTCCTGATGAGAGTACTAATATTGACCTTCACCTTCATGGAAACTTCATGGTACTGATTTCCTTGCTGCCTTCTGACTCCACTCCAGGTTCAGCACACAGATATTTTCCCCTGTAGGGGGTGCCCTTAGTATTTCCCTCATTTCCTGTGACCACAGCAATACATAGAAAGCTATTCTTCCAAATATTTGGTTGCTCTGTAGCAGGAAGGTCCTTTCGACTATTTTGGGTCATAATGCATTACACAGACTTGAAATGTGCATTTGTTTTTTTCATTATTTATTTTTTTTCAAAAGGAACACAATACTTTATTAGATCAGGATAAGAAACCAGATGTCCCAACTTGTATTCCAGTTTTACATTATTTCACTGAATTTTTGCCATTTTTGTTGTTGTTCTTGATACACAATATTATATTAGTTTCAGGTGTGTATCATAGTGATTTGATATTTTTATCATTGGGAAATAATCACCATGGTAAGTCCAGTTACCACCTGTCACCATACAAAACTGCCACAATATTACTGACTTTATTCCCTATGCTGGACATTTTATTCTTGTGACATATTTATCTCATGACTGGAAGTGTGTACCTCTTAATCTCCTTCACCTATTTTCTCTGTTTCCCCAACTCCCATCCTCTCTGGAAACCACCAATTTCTCTCTATGAGTCTGTTTCTGCTTTGTTGAAATGTGCAGTTTTGTTTATTTCTTTTTTCTTTTTTTTCTTTGAAATGTGCATTTTTAATAAGCTCTTCCCCATACCAAAGTATGAGAATCAATGTTACAAACTAGGTATGAAATGATTGGCTTGTTCCAGCAATGGTGAGTGTTCTAGTCTGACTGAGCCCAAGACTGTAAGAGAACATATTAAACTAAAAATGTTGATTCGATTCATAAGCTTGAAGGACTTTAAATGCAATTCTAAAGAGTTTGGAATTTTTCTGGCTGTGGAAAGTTATAGAAGTGTTTTAAACAGAATAATTATATTTAAAACCCTGTCTGCTACAAAGATAAATCAGTATTGTGAAAGAAGGCTTAAGATGAGAGGGACCAGAGATAGAGAATTCAGTTAAAACAATGTTTCTCAATTCTGTCTGCATGTTGGAATTACCTTGGGAACTTTAAAAATACCGATGTGTGGGCATACCACTGAATCAGCGAGTCTATTCTGCCACAAATGTTGTGAACCACTCAGCTAAAAGGCTATAACTCACATGAGATTGGATGAGGGAAGTGGCAGTGAGAATCAAGAGGAGAGGCAAACGGAGGAAGCACTGACAGGACTTTGTGCCTAATTACACGTGAGAGGTGCAGAAGTCAAAGGTCATACATGTATGATTCCAAGGTCATAGGCAGAAGCTATTATTGAGATTCTCTTGTGCTTGGCCAATGTTCAACTTTTCATTTGCTATCATTTGATTGTCTTGGGGAGAATTTTGTAATTTTCTCCTTCTCTCTCTCTCTCTCTCTCTCTATATATATATATATATGTATATATATTATATAGAGTGAGTCATTCAAGTTCAAGTCAAATGAGATCATCACCGTATTTTCCAGCAAATTCTGCAATACGATTACATTTATATTCAGTCTCATCCAGCATAAACATGTTTGTGAACATACATAGTCAGGTGCATATTTACTTTTTTTAAGAGCATTTTTAAGTTTACAGAAAAGCCAGTCACAAAGTGTAGAGAGCCTTGGATATCCCAACATCCCAGCCCAAGCCCCACTCCCAGTTTCCTCTTAACATCATACATTGTGCGTTAAAACTGACAAACCAGGAGACAGGATCAAGATGGCAGAGTAGGAATATCCTGAGCTCACTTCCTTATGTGAATACACCAAAATTATAACTACCTACAGAGCAACTATCTCTGAGAGCAACCTGAAGACTAGCAGAAAAGCTTTTCCACAACTAAAGATATAAAGAAGGTGTCATAACAAATGGGTAGGAGGGGGTGGAAGTGAGTGCTGGTCAGGACCCATACCCTGTGGTCAATTAATCTTCAACAAAGGAGGCAGGAATATACAACGGAGAAAAGACAATCTCCTCAGCAAGTGGCACTGAGAAAGCTGGACAGCCGCATGTAAATCAATGAAGTTAGAATACTCCTTCACCTCATATACAAATATAAAATCAAAATAGTTTAAAGATCTAAATATAAGACATGACACCATAAAACTCCTAGAAGAGAACATAGGCGAAACATTCTCAGACATAATCCATAGCTATATTTTCTTAGATGAGTACCCCAGGCAAAAGAAATAAAAGCAAAAATAAATTAATGGAACCTAATCAAATTTAAAAGCTTTTGCACAGCAAAGGAAACCATCAACAAAATCAAAAGACAACCTATGGAACAGGAGGAAAATGTTTGCAAATGAGAAGACCAACAAGGGGTTAATTTCCAAAATATAAAAAACAGCTCATACAACTCAGTATAAAAAAACCAAACAACCCAATCAAAAAATGCACAGAAAACCCAAATAGACATTTCTCCGAAGAAGACGTACAGATGGCCACAGGCACATGAAAAGATGTTCAACATCACTGATTATTAGAGAAATGCAAATCAAAACCACAATGAAGTATCACTTTACACCAGTCAGAATGGCTATCATCAAAAAGTATACAAATAACAAAAGCTGGAGAGGGTGTGAAGAAAAGGGAAACCTCTTATACTGTTGGTGGGAATGTAAATTGGTACAGCCACTATGGTATGAAGGTTCCTTAAAAAACTAAATATAGAGCTACCATATGATCTAGCACTCCTGTGTATATGTATGAAGAAAAAGAAAACACTAATTTGAAAATGATACATGCACCCCAACGTTCATAGCAGCATTATTTACAATAGCAAAGATACGGAAGCAAACTAAGTATCCATCAACTGATGAATGGATAAAAAAGAAGTAGTATGTATAGACATTAGAATGCTACTCAGCCATAAAAAGGATGAAATATTGCCATTTGTGACAATGTGGATGGACCTAAAGATTATAATACTAAGGGAAGTCAGACAAAGACAAATACTGTATGATATCACTTATCTGTGGAGTCTAAAAATAATACAAATGAATCTATATACAAAACAGAAACAGACTCATAGACATAGAAAACAAACTTATGGTTACCAAAGGGCAATGGGGGGGGGGATAAATTAGGAGTACGGGATTAACAGATATAAACTACTATACATAAAATAAACAGCAAGATTTTACTGTATAACACAGGGAACAATATTCAATAGCTTATAAAAACCTAAAATAAAAATAATCTGAAAAAAATTATATATGTGTCCTATATATACACATATACGTGTGTGTGTGTGTATATATATATATATATATATATATATATACACCAGATTTACTTTTATGTATGTATGTAAGTATCTATGTGTGTATGTATTCATCTTTCTTTCTTCCAGGCTTATTGAGATATAATTGACATATAAGCACTGTATAAATTTAAGGTGTAGAGCATGATTCAATTAGATACATCATGAAATGATTACCACAATACATTCAGTGAACATTCATCATCTCATACAGATACAAAATTAAAGAAATAGAAAAAAAATTTTTTTTGTGATGAGAACTCTTAGGATTTACTCTCCTAACAACTTTCATACATAACATACAGCAGTTTAATTATATTTATCATGTTGTACATTACATACCTAACACTTATTTATCTTATAGCTAGAAGTTTGTACCTCTGACTGCTTTCATCTAATTTCTCTTTTCCCACCTGCACATCTGGTAACCATAAATCTGATCTCTTTTTCTATGAGTTTGTTTGTTTTTGAAGTATGATTGACCTGTATCACTATGTTAATTTCTGTTACAAAACATAGTATTTTGATATTTCTATACATTTCAAAATGATCACTAGAATAAGTCTAGTTACCATATGTCACCAAAGAAAAATATTACATATTTGTTGACTACATTCCCCACACTGTACATTTCATACCCGTGACTCATTTGGTTTGCAATGGGAAGTTTGTATCTGTTAATCTCCATCATCTATTTCTTTCCTCCTCGCACTCCCCTCCACTTTAGCAACCGCCGGTTTGTTGTCTGTATCAATCACTCTGTTTCTGTTTTGTTACGCTTGTTCATCTGTTTTGTTTTTTAAATTACACGTATAATGAAGTCATACAGTATTTGTCTCTCTTTGACTTATTTCACTTAGCATAATATCCTCTAGGTCCTGCCACATTATTGCAAACGGCAAGATTTCATTATATTTCACGATGAACATTCCATTGTCTATGAATACCACATTTTCTTTATCCATTTATTTATTGATAGGCACTTGGGTTGCTTCCATATCTTGGCTATTGTAAATAAAGCTGCAATGAACATACGGGTACATATATTTTTTCTAATTAGTGCTTTTGTTTTCTCTGGATAAATACCCAGGAGCAGAATTGCTGGATCTTATGGTAGTTCTATTTTTAATTTTTTGAGGAGTTTCCATATTGTTTTCCAGACTGGCTGCACCAATTTATATTTCTATTTATTATTATTGTTATTATTATTATTTTGGTGGAGCTGTGTGGCATGTAGGATGTTAGTTCCCGGACCAGGGATCGAACCCATGCCCCCTGTGGTGGAAATGCAAAGCCTTAACCACTGGACTGCCGCAAGGTTTCCCTTTTCTCCAACAACGCTTATTAATTGCTATCTTTTTGGTAATAGCCATTCTGATAGGTATGAGGCGATATTTCATTGTGGTTTCAATTTGCATTTCCATGATGTTTAGGGATATTGAGCATCTTTTCAGGTGCCTGTGGTCATGAAACAACAGATTTTCAATGTTGATGAAACAGCTTTCTATTGGAAGGAGATACCATCTAAGGACTTTCGTAACTAGAGAGGAGAAGTCAATGCCTGGCTTCAAAGCTTCAAAGCATACCATCTAAGGACTTTTGTAACTAGAGAGGAGAAGTCAATGCCTGGCTTCAAAGCTTCAAAGCACCGGCGACTCTCTTGTTAGGGGCTGATGGAGTTGGTGAGTTTAAGTTGAAGGCAATACTCACTTACCATTCCCCAAATCCTAGACCCCTTAAGAACTATGCCTAGTCTACTGTGCCTGTGCACTGTAAACGGAGCAATACATCCTGGATGACAGCACATTTGTTTACAACAATGGTTTACTGAATATTTTAAGCCTGCTGTTGAGAACTGTTTCTCAGAAAAAAAGATTCCTTTCAAAATATTACTGCTCATTGACAATGCACCTGGTTACTCAAGAGCACTGATGGAGATATCCAATGATATTAACTTTTTTTCCATGCCTGCTAACACAGCATCCACACTGCAGCTCAGGGATCAAGGATTAATTTCAACTTTCAAGTCTTACTATTTGAGAAAGGCCATAACTGCCACAGACTGATTCCTCTGATGGATCTGGGCAAAGTAAGTTGAAAACCATCTGGAAAGGATTGACCATTTTGCATATTATTAAGAACGTTCATGATTTATAGAAAGAGGTCAAAATATCAACATGAATAGGAATTTGGAAGAAGCTGATTCTAACCCTCATGGGTGACTTTGAAGGGTTCAAGCCTTCAGTGGAGGAAGTAACTGAAGATACGATGGAAATAGCTAGGGAAGCAGAATTAGAATTGGAGTCTGAAGATGTGACCAAATTACTGCAATCTCATAATAAAACTTGAACAGATGAGGGGTGGCTACTTATGGATGAGGAAAGAAAGTGGTTTCTTGAGAAAGAATCTACTTCTGGTGAAGCCGCTGTGAGGACTGCTGAAATGATAACAAACCATTTAGAATAGTGAATAAACTAACTTAGTTGATAAAGCAGAGGCAGGGTTTTGAGAGATTGACTCCAATTTTGAAAGAAGTTCTACTGTGAGTAAAATGCTATCAAATGGCACCGCATGCTACAGCTACATTGTTCATGAGAGGAAGGGTTAATCGATGTAGCAAACTTTATTGTTTTTTTATTTTAAGAAATTGCCACAGCCACCTCAATCTTCAGCAGCCACTATCCTGCTCAGTTAGCAGCCATGAACATACAAGCAAGACCCAGTACCTGAGAAAAGATTATGACTCACTGAAGGCTCAAATTATGATCAGCATTTTTTTAGCAATAAAGTAGTTTTTAATTAAGATAGGTCCATTTTTTAGACATAATGCTATTGCACACTTAATAGACTACAGTATAATGTGCATATAACTCTCATATGCACTGGGAAACCAAAAAATTCATGTGATGTGCTTTTATTTGATATTTGCTTTATTGCAGTGATCTGGAATTTAACTCACAGTATCTCTGAGGTATGCCTGCATAGAGATTAATTGATATAACATACGCAAATCTCCAAGCAAGTACCCGTGCTTGTTAACTACTACACTAATTCTGCTAATGACAAAAACTGTAACAGAGTTTATGAGAGAAAACCTGTTAAATCTGCCTTAAAAATTTTTTTTTAAACTCAGAGCTGGAAGAAATCTACAGAAAACTGAATAAAAATTATTACTCATATCTGCAAATCCAGTAGAAGAGCTGCCACAGTTATGTGTTTTGTTAATGTAATGTAGTTTTCATGTGACCCATTTTACCTTTATGTTAAATAAATGCCATTCGAGACCTGATCAAGTTTTTGTATTTAACTTACTAAAGCAGGAACCTAGCCCAGCTGGCATTCTGGGACTCCTTCCATCTTTGGTTTGACTTGATGATTCAGTGAAGTACTTGCTGTTCTTGCATCAGAAGTAGCAGTGTTAATTCCTTTTTGCCAAATACTTTCACAGGAGCTCAGGCTGAGTTCCCTGGATGACTGCTTATTGCACAGTCACTGAAGCAGCTGGTGGAAAAGTCCATGTTGATCCCTTTGAGGCCTATGCCTTGGAAAACATTCTGAGTTGTTCTGCATTTCAGAGGAGCAAGGAACATGGTACAAAACTACCAAGGAATCTTCATTTAGTCTTCACTGGCTTGTAGGAACTTCATGGATAGTTCTTTGGCATCCTAAGCTTAGGTTGATCATATAGTTTTTCATCCAGGGAACACTCTTTTGAGAATGGGGGGGGGCACAGTTAATAATTAAGTTGGAACAATAGATGTAAATTTGGACTGTCCTGAGTAAGCTGGGCTGTATAGTCACTCCACTAGACTCTACAGTCTCTGATCCTGTTATTCTTTTTCAGTTCAATTCTAAACCTGAATAGCCCCATTCCTCTGCCTGCTGTGTACTGTGGAAGAATGTCCCAGGACATCCTATAACTAATTTTGTTTTCCTCCTACAGCATTACTTTTCCTACTGCAAAAAAAAAAAAAAAATGTGTTAATATTTCTCTTTGGTTCTCATCAGCTAGTCCCAAACTTGCCTCATTTCAAAGACAATGCTATGGACATCTTCCAAAGCCATTCTAATCATTTATTCATTCTACAAGTATTTATTGAGTTCCTGTTTTGAAGCAGGAGCTGTTCTATGTGCAGGGAAACGAGAACACACATGACTGACAATGTGCCTCCCTAATGGAGCTTATGTTTTACTAGACAGACACAACACACAATAAATAAAAAGATACATATTTTAGATAGTGAAAGTTACAATGAATAAAACAGAATAGGGATGTTGTCTGGGTAAAAGGAGACCACTTTAGATAGACTGAACTCTGAAGGGCTCTGAGATCTGAAAGATAAGGAGCCAGATATATGGGTGTAATTGTCTACAGGGAAGAGTATTGCGGGAAGGACAAACAGTAAGTATAAACACATTCAAGTAGGAATGATCTTAATGTGCTACAGGAAGTATATGAAGTATAAATATATAAATTATAAGAAAAAAAGAGAGTATGTAAAATATAAGGAGGGTGTCCATGTACAGAGAATGAGTGGAAGAGTGCTGAGGGGTTAGATCATTTATGGGTAGGTAGGCAAGCCATGATACAGAATCTGAGGTTTTAACTCTAAATGCACTGGAAAGCGTGTCAGCAGTTTTAAGCATGTGAGCAGAATAATCTGATTTATAGTCTTTAAAATATCACTCTGGTTATCAGAAGAGACTACATTGTGAGGGATAAGAGTTCAAGGTGATCAGGTAAATTATATTGTAACAACCCCAGTAACAGATGTGGGAGGTTTGAACTATGGTGGTGGTAGTGAAGATGGCAACAAATGGCTAAATGCAAGGAGTATTTTGGATGTAATGCTTACAGGAATTGCTCCAAGTAGTGAGGAAAGGAAGAAAAAATGATTCCTATATTTGTAGTTTGGGCAAGTGGGTTGCCAGTTAACTAAGACGGAGAAAGTGTGTGTGTGTGAGTGTGCACATGGGCGCATGCTAGAAGGAATTTCAGGCCCGTGGTGTTTCCACATCTTAGTTCTACAGTTTCACACTATGCATCACTGAGCAGAAAGAAAGAAGGAACCTGGACCACTGATGGCATTTTGGAGTTTGATTCACACATCTCAGGACTGAAACTGTTTCTAGCTGATGCATGTAGTTTCAAGATCATTTGCCAACTGATGACCCACTCAGCTCTCCTCATAAACTAATCAATTTTTATTCTTCTACGTGGAATCTTTAGTGCAGGCAAATAAAAGTCTCTCAGTTCTCTAAAAATTTTAGGTGTGGTTCTGCTCCTGAGCCTTGGCACATGCCATTGTTGGTAGCCTTTATGCCTCCATCCCTAGATAGAGAGATCATGAGGGCAAGCATGCCTTTGAGTCTTGTGCATACCAATGAAGTTCAGAGCATAGTGCCTTGCACATAGAAGGCACTCAGTGCTTGTTGAATGACATTTAATTCTCCTCTGGTGAGCTTATTAACTCCCTTCCCTTTCCATTCAATAGTTCTTAATTACTTTAAAACCTGCCTTAAAACTAATGTTTTTTCCATGATGAATCCCACCTGATTATGACCACACCTCCACTTGGCATTTTCATGGTACTTATGTAACTCCTATTAATAAAAGTGTCCGTCTAAGTCTTCTTGATAACTGTTCTAGTTTTCCAATGTATACTAAAATGCTCTGTGGAGGAGAGGAATCCTGTACCCTAACCTAATTTTTTGACTATCCCCGTATAAAACCTGATATACTATTCTGTTATACCATGAGAGCTTAATAAATATTGTTGACTAAACCTTGGAAATTCACTTGGGCCAGTCTCCTCCCTGATGTTATAATTTCCCCCCAAAGGAATAGCTTCCTGTAAGAAGAATCAATTAGTCAAATAACCATATTTTAAATTTCCAAACAAATAGCTCAACAAAAATGACAATCTATGATTTGGGAATAAAGAAGTAGTTTCAGTCTAAGTGCCATATCTACGGTATTGTTATTGGTTATAATGAGATAAATGTATCTGAATACCTTATGTAAATATTTATTATTTCCTTGTTATTTTAGTTATATAATTCCCTAGGATACATCACCTAAACTAATGACACCTATATTAATTGGGATGTTTATTCTTTGCATGGAGACTAAAACAACTAGAGTCATGTGTTCGATATTCAGGAATAAAAGAATTTAAAAAATGGTGGACGAGTGAGAACAAGCTGAGAAAGCACAAATCATTCACTTTGTTCACTGTGGGCACAAATACACTTCCATCTGCAATACTTTTTTCACATATAATTGATCATTAACTTATTTTAACTTTCTGAAGTTACTTGAACTAAGGGTAGCTACAGATTTCAATACATTACAGTACGTATCTAATTCACTGGTTTGAATATTTTTGAGTGAAAAGTCGTAGTATAATGCAGAATAAAGGAAGCTGGGGGAACAAAGCATAATTACCACTCAACAAAAGCCTAAAGTTTAAACAGATAAGAACTCAAGATTTGAATTCATTTCCCAGAACAGTGCTTTATTACCAAAATAAACTTGAGACCACCACTTAACTGCAAAGAAAAGTCAACAAAGACATTAGATAGTCATTAATCATCCTAAATAAACAGTACTTTTTAAGTATCTGATTGACACTGTTGGCACAAATTCTGTCCTTAGAAATATGCCTCAGATTTCTATCATAGACTTATAGTACTTAATTCAACGCCTGACCACTCTAGGATTTAACATGAGAACAGAAATTGTCAGAAAATTTTTCGAAGTTTGTTTTATCAAATTATGTCTGTCTTAGTCTCTGTCTTGGTACAGATTTCCACGGTAAATATAAGGCCATGCTGTTTACGTACTCAGCCACAAAATCAAAACTTTATATTTTTTACATGCAATTTCTAATGAATGATACAGATTTACTAGTACTCTTTCTTAAATCTACAGCAATCATGCCTTTTATAGTATTTTTCTTGTATTTATTTTCATGTTTACTAATGTTTCATAGGAGTCTATATTTTATAGACTTACCAAAAAAGAAAAAGACAATTCTTGGAATTTCACCTTTTTCTCTTCTAAGATATCTACTCTTTTTAATTTATAGGAGTAACGCAATATCCAAATACAGCATGCAGGACATTGTTTACTATTTTGTTTATAATTCATCTCATTTCCCATTAGAAGACACAATAAATATTGTCTGTGCAACAACTTGTAATTGCAACATATTGACCTGAAAAACCGATCATCATTGCCATAAGTGACAAGAATTTGTATACTCTGTTAAGATATCCTATATTGGCAATTTATGTTTTGAAAGCTTCAGTTTATTTAATTTAATGAATATTTACTAAATACTAAATACGTGTTTAGTGTTGGTTAAAAATTAAATGAGACATTTATCCTGTCTTCAGGATCTTACAGTCTAGCCAATGAAACACAGATCTCCACATGTGTTACCAGCCTTGGAAATTCATAAACCTTTGGCAAGAAATACTAAAATGTGATCTAAAGTCAAAAGAGTATTGGGTTCTAATATTGGCTTAGCCGCCAATTTTTGTGCATGGAATAATCCCAGTCTTTTTCTATGTGATAAAAATAATATTTGTTCTCAACAATCTTAAAAGGGTAGTTAAGATGTATGTGTTCTTTTAAATTTATTATTTCTTGAAGTAATATTAGTTTATAACTTATATGTTTCATGTGAACAACATTCTCTTTCAATTTCTGTACACACTACAGTACTCACCACCAAAACTTTAGTTTCCATCCACCCCCTTTACCCACTTTGTAACCCCTGCCCCTTACCCTCTGGTAACCACCACATGGTTCTAATGGGTGAGTTCTTTTGGTTCTCAATGTATCGAATATTTAAGGATAGAGTTCAACATCAAGTAAAAAGTACTGAGCTCACTGAAAAAGATGTTACTGACACAAATTATTCATATCATTATGTATGCAAGTCATTATTATATGCCTTATGTTACTATTTTAGTGTATACAAGTAATATATGCCATAATATGCAAATCATTGCTATCCACAATAGAAGGGTAAAACACTGTCTAACATTTAGCAGAAATTATTTTCATTGAATTAAGGTAGGAGGGAAAACCTCACTGAATGCTGACAAATGCTTTAAGCTTCTAAAAAAAGTAGAAACAGAAATAACTGGGCTGCCATTATTTATGTAAATGAGATATGATAGGAAGGCACAGGGGATTAAAAACAACAGAAAATGCAACTTTATCAACCAAAATATCTATGATATGTTCTTTTTAATGCAAAAGTGGGCTTTTATTATATGAACAAAATTAAGTGCAAATTTTGTAGCTATTCAGTAAAAACAAGTCGCTGCCATTGCGACATATGCATTGCAGGGCAGGTGTTACTTTTCGATTAAAAGTGCCGTGAAGTGCTTACAGTACTTACAATGTTTTAAGGGGACACATGCTTGAAAGAGATGACCATTTTAACAATTATTTGCTGTTGTCACGTCATGCAAATGTCTTTTTCCTTGACTTAATTTCAAATCCCATAGTTGAATTTGTTGATGGAAAACGAGAAGCAAGAGGTTCTGTTTGTGGAAATAGAAAGGAGTGTACATGAGGGGCAGAGTGTGTTTTGCTTGGCAGTTCTTGTGCTACCATTTTGTTTTTGTTTTTAGTGCTGGAGGGCAGCAAATTGGCAGGTGTAAATAAGGCTCTAGTTAGCTTCATACTGTATTTACAATCAGTTATTATGGGTTAAAATGTCTGTGATGCATAGGGAATTAGCACTCAACTTCTGTTAAGAATGGAAGCTTAATGTCTAATTTCAAACATTTCCTGAATTTACTTCTTCTGTGTAATCCTGCATTAATTTCCACCAACTTTCATGAAGTGTACACAAATGGACTATTAGGAATCCTTCTGTTTGTGTCTTATTATATACTTGTATTAAAGTTTGAAATTTTGAATATAAATTTTTGTATCTAAATTTTTAATGTAGCATGTAACTTGCCATAATAACAAAACTACTCGACAACTGACTTGAGAAAGCGAGATAGAGACAGACAGAGAGAGAAAGAGACAGAGAGAGAGATTGACTCGGAGATTTAGAGACCGAGTCCTCAATTTAAAAGATTACTTTTTATGGTAACCATATAGCATATTGTTATAGCTTTGTTAATTTTTGAAAATAGCAAATAGCTATTTGCCTGTCTACTTTGATGTAAAACAGGATCATTTTATGATATAGTTTGCACTTTACTAAGATTTGCATGTATCACATGTTACATCATGTCCCAGAAACACAGCAACCACCAGCAGATAGAACCTAATGTCACATGATTATACAGAACACAAAGGTTATAATGATTGCACAGATACTGCTTTTTAATAAGGAATTTCCATTTTAAGGAAAGGAAAGTAAGAATAGTTTTAAAAAAATTTTGTACCGGGCCGCATTTCTACAACACACTGATTTGTAGCAACTTTTTTGAAAGCTCTTGGCAACATGAACTTCCATGTCTCTATATTTGCTCTGTGCATGAGACAAAGAGCCAAGATCATCTTGACTTTGAGGAGGTACAGTGGAAAAAGATGATAGGAGAGGGGTATGAAATAAATAATAAATAAATAAGTGACTGTTGAATAAAACAATTAGTTTTGCCCCAGGCTTCTAAAATAGCTTATTAATTCTTACCAGCATTAGTTTACAGCTGTAACTTCAGGATATAATAGGAGATTGAATCTTACACAGGCAATGAAACAGATGATCAAATTCACAAGGGATTGTGTCAGGCTTATTCCAGTACTAAAGAAACATATTAATCCTTGTCACTGTTTTCAGAAACGCTGTGACAGAAATAAACCTGTACTGTAACTTGGCCCTTTTAATGAGCTTCTGGAGTGTGGGCTTTCCACTCAGCACCTGAAAAACACAACAAAACACCTTTTATATTAAAGATGTGAGGTTTGCTGCTGGCTAAATTTGTACACAGAAGTCTATAAACCAGTGCTCAGCCAGCTGGGAAGCAAGAAAGCAAATTCAGATTCTGCCATGAACTTCACAGACCAATTATCTACTTGGAATCATGGGAGTTTAACAAACAAATACCAGCCCCTGCTGAGCCTTTTCAGGCCAGCAGCTTATGGGTGATTCAGTTGCATCCGAGGCTTTTAGACTGATCAATTCTTAATCACAAAGCGCAAAAATTATTCTCAGACTCATGTCAGTTTCTTTGGACACGTTTGTTAACAATCTGCTTCAAATCATTTTTTTAAAAGAAACTGCAGACACTGTTTTTATTGACTCCCCACTTGTAAAATGTTTATAGCTTGTTAATTTATATTTACCCCTTTACTTTTGCCTGCAAATCAACATCACTTAGCACAGTTTGGTTACACTTTGTCCAAAGGAAATTACAGAAGCCTGCTATGGGGCTAAAATGAAGGAAAGCTGCGGAAAATCAATACACTGCTGATTAAACAGATCGTAGCAAATTCACGGCTGTATGCTACAGCATGGAGACATCAGTGTGATGCCTATCTAGCAGTTAATGTGCTTTCAGTCAGGTGAAGAAAATTTCAGAATAAGGCAAAATCACCCAGAAGAACAAGAACTACGTTACACAAGAATGTACGTGCTTACATGAAACCTGCATTTTGTGTAAGGTAGTACTTCACTTGGGGAATAAACAGGGTGCATTTATTTTATGAAATAAAGCAGTTTAGAGTCCTTATTATGACATTGACCCTTTGTATTATGAAAGGAACTAATAGCATTGCAAGAGACCACCGATTTGCTACCACAAGTCGTTTGTTTCATTGTACAGGTTTCTTTTTAGGTTTATCAACATTTTCTTCTATAATTTCAATTTGGCAATAATCAAAATGATTGAAAGGTAGGTTATTTGTAGATGAGATCCAAAAGTAATAATGATATCCAATGATATCTTTGAAGCAATTCAGAAAGGATCACATAATTTCCAAATTTAGAGTAGAAGAATGTAGATGAAATAAACTAGGTACAAAAAATGCAGTTTTTACATATTTTTAACGTGGGAATGGAGAATATGAACACAGCACAGTTATAAAGAACAACATTTGTTTGTAAATCATAGACAAAAGCAGCATTTGAGTTACAGGGAAGATTTGAGGTATCCTGACTAAAGCAAAGGTACTCTGAGTTAAAGCATAAACTTTCATTTCCATGCTACCCAGTTCGAATTCTGCAAACTGAATACTTTGAGGACTGTAGGAAAATACATATCCTAAAGACCTGTTGAGAGGTGGCAGCTCCTTTAATTCAACTTGAAGAACTGCGCTGCACTGTATTACATGTGAATTAAGAAAATGAGAAACAAACAAAAGTTTAAATGCAAGCTTTCTGGAAAAGCATAATTGAAGAAATTTTGTTTCAACCTTTTGTTAAGCTTTTTATTTGACATACACATTTATCTATTTAGATTAATGTAATGCTATACCAAGAATCTTTGTTTTAACTTGATACACCAGGGTAAAGTTTGAGGCTCTACTCACCATTGTTCATTCAGGATAACTATAGCTTTGATATGTTATAGTAGTCTGGCATATAAATTTCAATAGTAAATCCTTATACTAGAAAATATACTTGAGAAAATTATGTTCTATACACAAAAGCCAACTTAAGTTTCAATCTCTGTTGTTTTTAATTCTCTCTTTTTCAAAATATCAAAGTCTTTCAAATGGTAACATGGTTAAGTTCTTTGCCAAATTCCATGTGTTAAAATGAAGGTGTTTTTGAGTCATCAAAGCTTATAAAAAGACCTTTAACAAGTAAACAGCTTTCCTCTTTTTTAAAAAACTGGAAGATGTGGTATAAGAAAACACATTCATGGACACCATATGTGAACCAACTTTCATCTCAAGATTTTGAGATTTTTGAGAATTCCTAGAAAATGATGGATTTAAATTTATACTGAATTTTACTGAAGTGGCTCACTCATTAACAATATTTTCATACTGATATATATATATATATATATATATACACTTATATGTACATATCAAACTCAAGGTGCTATGCTTTGATTATTCTACCTAAAAAATCTTTCATAATCTTGTTTAGGAAAAAAGGGTCTTCAATAGTTCAGGAATATGAAAAATAATCATTATTTCAGTATTTCTATTTTAGTGTAAATATTAACTTCCCTTTCTTGTATTGTGGTAAACTATCAACTTTTTTCCCATGTAAAGTTCAAAGAAATGAGATCATTTTTACTTAATTAAATACGCTTTTGTGACATTTGGAGAGCAAAGCAGTGGATATTAATGGAAAGAACAAGTACAGTAGAAAACAGAAAAATACCTGTATTTGAAATACTTATTGGTTTGCCAGGTTAATTTTCTCCTGAGTACGTATCTTAAGATATTTCTTTTCTTTGTGGCATTGAAAAAACTAAACTGAAGTGACAGATTAGAAGAGAAGGAGATAATGGAAGAAGGAAAGACTGAATAACAATACAAACTTCTGAACAAAAATTATTTTGTAAGTCTCACAACTTACATAGACATTTTCACCTCTTCATAGTTCCAATAAGTTAACAATGGCTGTTTGTAAACATGCTTTACTTTATTTAAAACCCACATACCGTATAAATCTGAGAGTTGGCAAGGATTTGAATACCCTTCGGTAGAAACACACTTTTTCTTATTAATACATGGTAATTTATCACCATACGATCCCTCTGGAAAAAAGTGGATGCACACTGCTCTCTAGACTATAATTTTAATGTTCATGATATTAATCTTTAATTAAATTACAGTTATTTTAGAAATGTATATCCTTAATTAAATTATACCATGCACATAAAGAAGAAATGACTGTGGTATGATTAAAACATGTTTAAAATGTACTACTGAATTTTGAATGCTGTCTGTCATCTCCAAAGTATGACTAGGCTTCAGAAATGACTAGAAAGTCAACTGAAAAATTGCCAAGTAAAACTGTTTGGCTCTTTAAAGAGCTGTGCGTTAAAATTTTGGACAGTTTCTCTATTAAATCTAAATATACTTCTTAGTATATACAGTATTACATTCCTAAATTAATTGCTGTACTCCCATTTGTTAAAGAATTTCACTCCATGTGAAAAGCAAAGTCTCACTAGATGTGAATTTTACACTGTGCTAGATCAATCCCAATACCAGTAAATGGATATTATTAAACAGCATGGGGTAGTGCAAACTGGGAAAGAAAACTTGTAGTGTGCTGCCTTTGAGCAGACCTGGCTTGCATGCTGTGACAGGGCAATTGTCGACATGCTTTTTCATGCCAATCTGCAGCTTTTTCAACTCTAGATGCTATGGCAACCAGGGTTTAACAGACTAAGCAGCTAACAAGCTTCCCTGATGGAATTGTCTGGTTGTGTGATTGCCTTGTCTTAGGGAAAATATAAAATAGAATGAAGACGCTTGTGGACATTTGTCAAACTGATTATAATTTGGACAGTTGAATCATAATTGTCTGTTGTGTACCGCACAGTAGTGACATATGCTATTTTCCACATTCCTTGCAGGGCACACTATTGCATTCCCGCATAGGCTACATTTCCCTTGGGAACAATGGGTCCTGGTTGCTGTGGGTTTGGTGCAACATGGCAGTCCACATCTCACACCAGATCATCTGGGAAAGAAAAGAACAGTGAACAGTTCTAATTTTTTTCTCTTTGAAAAGGCTTGTGTTTGATTTGAACTATATTTGTATGAGATATAATGAACATAAGTTGATAGGAAAAGATGCTTCTCTTTTATAAAATGTTCATGTTCACAGGGTAAGTTGTAGATCAAAATATGCAGGTGAATTAATTTATTTATGATTGGGCATAATTTCAGTTCTTTGGGAATATTGATTTTTTAAAATTTGCAACCACTTAAACATGTATTTGTGTCACCAATCATATGCATAATTTAAAACACTGAGAAAATAATCAAGCTTCTCTGATGGAATGGTCTTGTTTTAATACTGCCTTTTCCTATTGAAAATGAATAGAAGATACGCTCTCTATTGTTTTAAATGATTAAAAACCTATTAATAAAATTTCTGTCCCTTTAAACAGTCAAAGACATTGTATTTTCAAGATCATTTAATACCACATCTTTACTTTTTCTTGAAAGGGGGTATATCTTTTTTTAAAATTAAAATGATTAGAATGAACATTTCAAATAAAACGTGAATTATCATAAAACAAAGTCTAGGTTTCAATTTTATAAACATCTTAAATAAAATTAACTCTTTCTAGACAACCTCACTAATTATTTTATAGAACATTGTGAAATAGATTTTTTCGTACCTTAAAAAAAGTCAATGTTATGTCTTTAGGATAAACATTGGATGAAATTTTCAGTAGGCACTGAACTGGTTGAGGTTTGTTAAGTATAAGTTGGTGATAAGAAGATTTTGGTGAGTCTATAGAAAGGTGCAAATGATTTATGATAACACACTCATTTTGGCCATATCTCATTAACCACAGAGTTCTGCTGTTTTTCTGTTTTGCTGTTTTAAATTTAAATTTTGAAATACTTCAAATTGATGCCGTAATTTCAGACACCAAGGACTTCAGAAAAAGTTTTTTCCTCTCTCCTCTTCATTTCAGTAGAATGAGCAGCAATCCAAGTTGCCTTTTAAAAAAACTTCAAAGTTACATACAAATGACTTGTGTCTAGATGGTGCAATTCCTAGAACAGGTCCATTTCTAGTTTGAGACACCAATGATTTTTCTTAAACAGAAAGATCTCAGAGTGAGAATACCTTCTTCTATAATGAGTAGGGCACACAAGAAGGGCGAGAAATGAAATTGGGAACACTTTGCTCTCTTCATAAAGAACCTACTCCAGACTAACATGTAAAAAGTAGTTTTTGCAGAGTTACAGTGTCCTAAAATTAAGAAGCTTTAAGAATTACTTCCATGAAAGCTTTATTTTATATGAACATTAATCATTTTTCACAAAACAGCTTTTATTCACTGGGCTACCAGGTCTTCCCCTCTAATTCTATCTTACTTTTGAAATTAGCCTCCTTTATTAGTCACCTCTGTGCCTGTCAATTTCCTGTTGTCAGCTAGTGTTGCACTAGAAAGACTTTTGCTCCACTTATTTTCCTGAAGAATACAACTTCTTCCCTATCCTACAGGGAGCTTACTTAAGTCACATGCTAAATAAATATCATTTGAATTAAGAAAAATCATATATTTTCAGTAGAATTAATGAGAACCTTGACTCTACTTTTTCTTTTGAATATCAAAGATTCAGATTTTCTTTTCTTTTCTTTTTTCTTTTTTAATTTTTTTGGCTGAGCTGCACGGCTTGTGGGATCTTAGTTCCTTGACCAGAGATTGAACCTGCACCCTTGGCGGTGAAAGTGCAGAGTCCTAACCACTGGACAGCCAGGGAATTCCCTTGAGTTTTACTTTTACTTTTGAATTCATTGAAACTCCTTTTTATTCAATATGTTGAAACTTAGAGTGGGATACTACCTACTTTGGAGTTTAAAGGACTGTGCCATGAAAGCAAAGTAATTCCTTCTGTCACTACAGACCAGAGGTGAGAGTCAGAGTACCTTATGTCAGTTCAATGACAACTGTCCAGAGGATAAGGAAGTTATGGTTTAAGGTATAAGTATTTTCCTTCCTGTTTATGAAATCAAAGCGTACAAAGAAATGGAATATAATTTTTAGCAAAGTCAGGAGGTCAACCTTCTTTTGTGAAACATTTTATATCTATAAAATGTGCTTTACTACCAGCTGTAAAATAGATAGCTAGTGGGAAGTTGCTGTATAACAAAAGGAGATCAACTTCATGGGAGATGCCTTGGAGGGCCAGGACGGGGAGGGTGGGGGGGAGTCGCGGGAGGGAGGGGATATGGGCATATGTGTGTAGATGCAGCTGATTCACTTTGGTGTACCTCAGAGACGGGTACAAGAGTGTAAAGCAAATATATCCCAATAAAGAGTTTAAAAAAAAGCAAATTTAAAACCATAAATAAATAAAATGTGCTTTACACTCTTTATCTGGAGTTACTACTATCTACCATCTAAAACAGGCAAAGATTGATAAGCCCATTTTAAAGCTTAGAATAAAACATAAACCTTGAGTTTATGGACTCATTCAAGAGGTTGTCTAATTACTAAAAGAGGCAAAGATGAATCTTCACCACTCCATTTTTTAAAAATTGCCTTTTTATTCTTTTTTTCTTTGCCTAGAATTATAATACTTCATTGGTTCTGTCATTTTGTGGTCAGTTCTCCACTTTGAAAGGCACCATAAGGCTATACCATCCACACAATCTCTGTGGTAGCTTTTCAGTGAAAACTTTTTTCTGTTAAAAATCATTTTTCTATTAAACTAAGGAACTAAATTACTTCATTTACAATGAAAACATTATTCAGAGGTCATTAACATTTTAGTACAAATGAATTCCAACCTTATCATCTCAGCAATAATACCAAAGTTCCACTTGGAGTTGGGCAGAGGGCTATCTCTGACTCCCCACTCCACTGGAGACTTCTGTGTAAAATTCACATCCTGAGGGACAGTCGCGGGGGATGGCAGAGAAAAGCAGTAGTAAGGGTGGTGTGACACCTTCCTCAAGTGGCTTATGAGTACCTGAGTTCTGTGAAGTGAGCAGAGATGAAAAATAGAAGTAAAACTTGTTCTTGGAAACGAGCGAAGCTCCTCCTTGAAAGTCAGAAGGGGATTTTGAGGAAAAGATAAGCGTGCAGTAAGATGTATATGTGCTAAGACCTGGCGACAATATGAGTATTTTTGTAAGTGTGACTACCCTCATATTACAGGCTAGTGATATTTGGATATTGACAATTTTTTCCCATAAGATATAGCTGGACTGGGGTGATATTCACTTAGATTACTAGATCTCTGTCAACCAGGAGAGGCTACCACTATATCGTGGAAAGTTGTGACTTTTAAAATTTCCATATTTTTCCAGCAATAAATGAGTGGATATTTTAAGCTGGCTTGTGTTTTTGTGTAAAATTCTCAGTTGAATCAATCTTTCAAAATATATGGTATGGAGAAAAGTTAATGTTATCTTCCTAGGTTTTGGAGTAAGCTTTCTTGGCTACGCTGTGCCACTTAGCCCCATGGCAATTTCCCTCAGACTCTGGAACTTCAACTCTTCCTTGGTGAGGGGTTTAATATATTACTGGAATAAGTAATTGGGTAAAGAATCTCGTGAGAATTCCGGTCGGGGATTAGCATATTTGGAGCGATGTTGGAGGAAACGGCACGGGGCCCACGGAGGTCAGAGGCTGCAGAGGCAGGGAGCATGGCGCCACCACAAAGGCAGCTACAGGTCCCACTTTTCCCTTCAAGGCGCTCTGTTCAGCTTGGCCTCAAAATGAGGAACAGTTATACACCTTCATCCAGATTCCAAAATAACTGAAACAGCTTTTGACCTTTCTAGCTCTGAAATTTACCTATGTACCACAATGTGGGTTCTTTCTGAGATTCTTCTCTCTGTCAAGTGACTAAGGGTTAAAAATAAAATCTTGCCTTATTATTCTTAAAATAATTCACAAAATCCAAACAGAAAATTATTTTAAAACATCACCTGGAATTAATAGCAGTATTTTCTTCTGTTTTTAACTTTCAACACTCTTTTTTTTCTACAAAGAACAAAAGCAAATGAATGAAATTATTATACAACTAATGAAATTATAATCATGTTAATGAAAATTGCTAACATTTATTTAGCATTTACTATATTCCAGGTTTTCATTGAATTACTTTAATGTATTAACTAATCTTCTCAAAACCCTATGAGGGGACTTCCCTGGTGGCGCAGTGGTTAAGAACCCACCTGCCAATCCAGGGGACACGGGTTCGATCCCTGCTCCGGGAAGATCCCACATGCCGCGGAGCAACTAAGTCTGTGTACCGCAACTACTGAGCCTGCGCTCTAGAGCCCCATGAGCTGCAACTACTGAGCTTGCAGGCAGCAACTACTGAACGTCACTCGCCTAGAGCTCCTGCTCCACAGCAAGAGAAGCCACTGCAGTGAGAAGCCCACGCACCCGCAGCAAAGAGTAGCCCCCGCTCACTGCAACTAGAGAAAGCCAGCACGTGGCAACAAAGACCCAACGCAGCCAAAAATAAATTTAAAAAACCCCAAAAAACCCTGAGGAAGATACTATTATTTCTGTTATATAGATAATGAAACGGAGGCACAGAGGAGTTACTGATTTGCCCAAAGTCATACACTTAGTAAGTGTGGAACTAGTATTTTAATGCAGGCTATCTGGCTCCAGTAGCAGAGCTCTTAACGCTCAGAAATTTTCCTTTGGTAACTCAAAAGTTGTGTTCTAATCCTAGGTATTCATGAATAGATTTTATTAGTTACATTTATTATGAATATTACACTTGATGAAAACGGCAAAGTTTATCTCCTCATATCATGTAATTGTATGTCCTTGATATGTATACTTATGTATAACACTTTGCAGAGTTCTAAATAGAATGAGGGTTAAGAAATTCAATCCTAAAACCCTATCAATATAATTCTATTTGTGCAGCACGGAGTGATAATACCATTCTTTGAGTATCCTCTGTGTTCTTGGTACCGTGCTAGGTGCTTTAGTGATACATCAGTACTCTGAAGGATGTACTGGTATCCCTATTTGCACGTAAGAAGACTGAGGCATAAAGAAATTTTCACGCAAAACTAGTCAGTAACTAGAAATGAGTTTCTAACCAAGGCATATCTGAATACACATCTTTCTCCCAAGGTTTATCAAATATTTTTAAACCTAGGGTATTTTATATTGTAGAATTCAAGAATTGTGGAAATGAAAATTTAAACTTTTCTCCAATTTTACTGATGGTAAAGACAAAGGAAGAGGTTATGCCATTAGTGACTTCATAGAAGTAGTACAGGCTCAATCTTTTAAAAAGTTATTTGAGAATGTACATGGTCTTTCCAGCACTTCAGGTTATCATGATCTATTTTTTTTTAAATTTTATTTATTTATTTATTATTTTTTGGGGGGTACACCAAGTTCAATCAACTGTTTTTATACACATATCCCCGTATTCCCTCCCTTCGTTGACTCCCCCCACCTTGAGTCCCCCCCACCCTCCCCACCCCAGTCCTCTAAGGCATCTTCCATCCTCGAGTTGGACTCCCTTTGTTATACAATAACTTCCCACTGACTATCTATTCTACAGTTGGTAGTATATATATGTCTGTGCTACTCTCTCGCTTCGTCTCAGCTTCCCCTTCACCCCCTGCCCCCTCCCAAACCTCGAGTTCTCCAGTCCATTCTCTGTATCCGCTTCCTTGTTCTTGTCACTAAGTTCATCAGTACCATTTTTAGATTCTGTATATGTGAGTTAGCATACAATATTTGTTTTTCTCTTTCTGACTTACTTCACTCTGTATGACAGACTGTAGTTCTATCCACCTCATGACATATAGCTCCATCTCATCCCTTTTTATAGCTGAGTAATATTCCATTGTATATATATGCCACATCTTCTTTATATAATGATCTATTTTTTTAATAAATTTGTTTATTTAATTTATTTATTGGCTGCGTTGGGTCTTTGTTGCTGCACACGGGCTTTCTCTAGTTGCTGCAAGTGGAGGCTACTCTTCATTGTGGTGCACAGGCTCCTCAGTGTAGTGGCTTCTCTTGTTGTGGAGCACGGGCCCTAGGCACGTGGGCTTCAATAGTTGCAGCACTTGGGCTCAATAGTTGTGGTGCACAGGCTTAGTTGCTCTGTGGCATGTGGAATCTTCCCAGGGCAGGGCTCGAACCCGTGTCCCCTGCATTGGTAGGCGGATTCTTAACCACTGAGCCACCTAGGAAGTCCCATCATGATCTATTTTTAACCTGTAGTAGGGGATGACAATTTACATATAACACATTTTAAAAAAAGGACTTTAGTTTATACTGATCTTGTTCTGGAGCCTAAGCTCTGATGATGAAAGAAATAAATTTTAGCTTGTTAAGTATAAGTAGCTCATCTCTTCCAGATTGAAACAGTTGTCAAGATTGTAAAATATGTCCACATAGTCTTTGATACTTCTTCCTTCAAAAGGTGGAGGCTGATTCCGCTCCCCTGAATGAGGGCTTACCTAGTGACTTACTTTTAAAGAAAAGAATAAGGTGGAATCGTTAATGTGTAACTTCTGAGATTAGAACATGAAGGTATTATAGTTTCCTCTTTGCTCTTTCCCTGGTGCCACTCAGTGTAGGGGAAGGCAAGTGCCATGTCATGAGGACACTCAAAAAGCCCATAGAGAGACCCATGTGGCAAGGAACTGAGGCCTTTAGCCAATAGCTAGTGAGGAAGTGAGGCCTCCAGCCAACAGCCATGTGAATGAGCTTGGAAGCACACTCTGAAACTCCAGTCAGGACTTCAGATGACAGAAGCTCTGGCTGACATTTTGTTTGCAATCTTATGTGAGACCCAGAGCCAGAACCACCCAGCTAAGCAGTTCCTGAATTAATGAGCCACAGACATTTTGAGATAATAAATGTTTGTTGTTTTAAGACCCTAAGTTTTTGGGTAATTTACTACACAGTAATACATAATTAATATAATAGTCTCTGTAAGATAACATTCAGTGAAATTTAAATTCAAAGACTCCCTGATAAGATTAACTTCTCCCCAAATTCAAATTCCCCCAAGAGTCTCTCCTTTCCCACCTCCCATTCAAGGTGGAAGCTTTCCAGAGGAAACTTATGATGAATGTATTTTATACCATTCTCTAGGCCCTGCTCCCTCTCCTGAGGGGACCCACATTTTACCTGGACACTTTTTTTTTTCCAGTGGAGTCTACTGAGAACCAGTCTCATTTGAACATTATTCTGGAATCTGCCCCTTCTGACTGTGAACTTGGTCTTAGCTTCTGGCCACGAAATATTTATTCACCCCTTTCAGCCTTTGCCATGGATCCTGTTTTCCTTCAATCTACTTGTATTCTCAGCAATTGAGCCTGTGGATGCCCTACACATCAGATGTTGGCCCCAAGGAATCTGATGCTCTACCACCACAGACTGTTCCTTTCCTTTTAGCTCTTTTTTTAAAACAAAATTAGTTAATTAATTAATTTATATCTTTTGTCTGCGTTGGGTCTTTGTTGCTGTGCATAGGGCTTTCTTTAGTTGCGGAGAGCGGGGTCTACTCTTTCTTGCGGTGTGCAGGCTTCTCAGTGTGGTGGCTTTTTTTGTTGCAGAGCATGGGCTCTAGGTGCATGGGCTTCAGTAGTTGTGGCATGTGGGCTCAGTAGTTGTGGCACAGAGGCTTAGTTGCTCTGTGGCAGGTGGGATCTACCCAGACCAGGAATTGAGTCTATGTCCCCTGCATTGACAGGTGGATTCTTAACCACTGTGCCACCAGGGAAGTCCCTCCTTTTAGCTCTTGAGGCACCATACTCTCAGTGCCCTGTTTGATGTGGAGTTTGTCTAAGATTATTGAAGTTTTCCTAGTCTATATCCTGGGGATAGAGAAACAAATTCACTGGAAATCTCTTAAAATTTTCTTTATTATACTTGTGAAATATTGGAAACAGCCTAAATACCCACCCATAAGAAAGTAGTTGAATAAACTATGGTACATCTACACAATGGAGTACAATGCATCTGTAAATAAAAATGAGAAAGATCTTTTCAGGATGTGTTGTTCTGTGGAACAAGCAAAGTGCAAAAAGTATTTATATATGTGATCATTTAAGCAAGAAGGAAGAATTAGAGAATATACATGTATTTGCTTGTTTGTGAAAAACACTTATAGGAAAGCTCAAACATAAACTAAAGAGACTGGTTACATACAGGACTGAGAGGAAAAGGGGTGGAAATAAAGAGGCAATGGGAACATGGTATAGGATTGAGGGAGAAGTAATACTTTTGTGAATATACATTTCCTTTTTTTTTTTTTAATTTTGACAGGTTACTACTTTATTTTTCTTTTTTTTTCTTTTTTTTTTTATTATTTTTTTTGGGGTACACCAGGTTCAATCATCTGTTTTTATACACATATCCCCATATTCCCTCCCCTCCCTGATTCCCCCCCTCAAGTCCCCCCCACCCTCCCTGCCCCAGTCCTCTAAGGCATGTTCCATCCTCGAGTTGGACTCCCTTTGTTATACAATAACTTCCCACTGACTGTTTTACAGTTGGTAGTATATATATGTCTGTGCTACTCTCTCGCTTCGTCTCAGCTTCCCCTTCACCCCATGCCCCCTCCCATACCTCGAGTTCTCCAGTCCATTCTCTGTATCTGCATCCTTGTTCTTGTCACTGAGTTCATCAGTACCATGTTTAGATTCTGTATGTGAGTTAGCATACAATATTTGTCTTTCTCTTTCTGACTGACTCCACTCTGTATGACAGACTGTAGTTCTATCCACCTCATTACATATAGCTCCATCTCATCCCTTTTTATAGCTGAGTAATATTCCATTGTATATATATGCCACATCTTCTTTATCCATTCATTTGTTGATGGCCATTTAGGTTGCTTCCATGTCCTGGCTATTGTAAATAGTGCTGCAATAAACATTATGGTACAAGTTTCCTTTGGGATTATGGTTTTCTTTGGGTATATGCCCAGGAGTGGGATTACCAGATCATATGGTAATTCTATTTGTAGTTTTTTAAGGAACCTCCAAATTGTTTTCCATAGTGGCTGTACCAACTTACAGTCCCATCACCAGTGCAGGAGAGTTCCCTTTTCTCCACACCCTCTCCAACATTTGTGGTTTCCAGATTTTGTGATGATGGCCATTCTGACTGGTGTGAGGTGATACCTCATTGTGGCTTTGACTTGCATTTCTCTGATGATGAGTGATGTTGAGCATCTTTTCATGTGTTTGTTGGCCATCTGTATGTCTTCTTTGGAGAAATGTCTATTTAGGTCTTCTGCCCATTTGTGGATTGGGTTATTTGCTTTTTTGATATTAAGCTTCATGAGCTGTTTGTATATTTTGGAGGTTAATCCTTTGTCCGTTGTTTCATAGGCAATTATTTTTTCCTATTCTGAGGGTTGCCTTTTAGTCTTGTTTATGGTTTCTTTCACTGTGCAAAAGCTTTTAAGTTTCATTAAGTCCCATTCGTTTATTCTTGATTTTATTTCCATGATTCTAGGAGGTGGGTCAAAAAGGATCTTGCTTTGATGGATGTCATAGAGTGTTCTGCCTATGTTTTCCTCTAGGAGTTTCATAGTGTCTGGCCTTACATGTAGGTCTTTAATCCATTTGGAGTTTATTTTTGTGTATGGTGTTAGGAAGTGTTCTAAGTTCATTCTTTTACATGTTGCTGTCCAATTTTCCCAGCACCTCTTATTGAAGAGGCTGTCTTTTTTCCATTGTATACTCGTGCCTCCTTTGTCAAAGATAAGGTGCCCATATCTGTTTGGGCTTACTTCTGAGTTCTCTATTCTATTCCATTGATCTTCCTTTCTGTTTTTGTGCCAGTACCATACTGTCTTGATCACTATGGCCTTGTAGTATAGTTTAAAGTCAGGAAGCCTGATGCCACCAGCTCCATTTTTCCTTCTCAAGATTGCTTTGGCTATTCGGGGTCTTTTGCGTTTCCACACAAATTGTAAGATTTCTTGCTTTAGTTCTATGAAAAATGCCATTGGTAATCTGATCGGGATTGCATTGAATCTGTAAATTGCTTTGGGTAGTACAGACATTTTCACGATGTTGATTCTTCCAATCCAGGAACATGGTATGTCCCTCCATCTGTTTGTGTCGTCTTTGATTTCTTTCATCAATGTCTTAAAGTTTTCTGCATACAGATCTTTTGCCTCCTTAGGCAGGTTTATTCCTAGGTATTTTATTCTTTTGGTTGCAATGGTGAATGGGAGAGTTTCCTTAATTTCTCTTTCTGCTCTTCCGTTGTTAGTGTATAGGAATGCAAGAGATTTCTGTGCATTAATTTTGTATCCTGCTACTTTACTAAACTCATCAATGAGTGCTAGCAGTTTTCTGGTAGAGTCTTTCGGGTTTTCTATATATAATATCATGTCATCTGCAAAGAGTGACAATTTTACTTCTTCTTTTCCAATTTGGATTCCTTTAATTTCTTTTTCTTCTCTGATTGCTGTGGCTAAAACTTCCAAAACTATGTTGAATAATAGTGGTGAGAGTGGACACCCTTGTCTTGTTCCTGTTCTTAGAGGGAATTCTTCCAGTTTTTCCCCATTGAGAACGATGTTGGCTTTTGGTTTTTCATATATGGCTTTTATTATGTTGAGGTAATTTCCTTCTATGCCCATTTTCTGGAGAGCTTTTATCATAAATGGATGTTGCACTTTGTCAAAAGCTTTTTCCACATCTATTGAGATGATCATATGGTTTTTATCCTTCAATTTGTTGATATGATGTATCGCGTTGATTGATTTGCGTATATTGAAGAATCCTTGCATCCCAGGGATAAACCCCACTTGATCATGGCATATGATTTTTTTAATGTGCTATTGGAGTCTGTTAGCTAGTATTTTGTTGAGGATTTTTGCATCTATATTCATCAGTGATATTGGTCTGTAATTTTCTTTTTTTGTGACATCTTTGCCTGGTTTTGGTATCAGGGTGATGGTAGCCTTGTAGAATGAATTTGGGAGTGTTCCGCCTTCTGCAATATTTTGGAAGAGTTTGAGAAGGATAGGTGTTAACTCTTCTCGAAATGTTTGATAGAATTCGCCCGTGAACCCATCTGGTCCTGGGCTTTTGTGTGTTGGGAGATTTTTAATCACTGCCTCAATTTCCGTACTTGTGATTGGTCTGTTCATGGTTTCTATTTCTTCCTGGTTCAGTCTTGGAAGATTGTATTTTTCTAAGAATGTATCCATTTCTTCCAGGTTATCCAATTGATTGGCATATAGTTGCTTGTAGTAGTCTCTCATGATGTTTTGTATTTCTGAGGTGTCCGTTGTGACTTCTCCTTTTTCATTTCTAATTCTGTTGATTTGCATCTTCTCCCTTTTTTTCTTGATGAGCCTGGCTAATGGTTTATCAATTTTGTTAATCTTCTCAAAGAACCAGCTTTTAGTTTTATTTATTTTTGCTATGGTTTCCTTCCTTTCTTTTTCATTTATTTCTGCTCTGATCTTTATGATTTCTTTCCTTCTGCTCACTTTGGGGTTTCTTTGTTCTTCTTTCTCTAATTGTGTTAGGTGTAAGGTTAGGTTGTTTATTCAATAATTTTCTTGTTTCTTAAGGTAGGACTGTATTGCTATAAACTTCCCTCTTAGAACTGCTTTTGCTGCATCCCACAGGTTTTGGGTTGTTGTGTTTTTGTTGTCATTTGTTTCTAGATATTTTTTGATTTCCTCTTTGATTTCTTTAGTGATTCCTTGGTTGTTTAAGAGTGAATTATTTTGCCTCCATGTGTTTGTATTTTTGGCAGTTTTTTTCCTGTAATTGATATCTAGTCTCATGGCGTTGTGGTCTGAGAAGATGCTTGATATGATTTCAATTTTCTTGAATTTGCCGAGGTTTGATTTGTGACCCAAGATGTGATCTATCCGGGAAAATGTTCCATGTGCACTTGAGAAGACAGTGTAGTCTGTCGTTTTTGGATGGAATGTCCTATAAATATCAATTAAGTCGAGATGGTCTAATGTGTCATTTAAAGCTTGTGTGTCTTTATTTATTTTCTGTTTGGATGATCTGTCCATTGATGTAAGTGGGGTGTTCAAGTCTCCCACTATTATTGTGCTCCTGTCGATGTCCCCTTTTATGGCTGTTAGCATTTGCCTTATGTATTGAGGTGCTCCTATATTGGGGGCATAGATATTTACCATTGTGATATGTTCTTCTTGAATGGATCCCTTGATCATTATGTAGTGTCCTTCCTTGTCTCTTTTAATAGTCTTTACTTTCAAGTCTAATTTGTCTGATATGAGTATTGCTCCTCCAGCTTTCTTTTGACTTCCATTTGCATGGGATATCTTTTTCCATCCCTTTACTTTCAGTCTATATGTATCCCTTGGTCTGAAGTGAGTTTCTTGGAGGCAGCATATAGAAGGGTCTTGTTTTTGTATCCATTCAGCCAGTCTGTGTCTTTTGGTTGGAGCATTTAATCCATTTACATTTAAAGTGATTATTGACATGTGTGTTCCAATGACCATTTTCTTAATTGTTTTGGGTTTGTATTTGTAGGTGTTTTCCTTCTCTTGCGTTTCCTACTTAGAGAAGTTCCTTTAGCACTTGTTGTAAGGCTGGTTTGGTGGTGCTGAATTCTCTTCACTTTTGCTTGTCTGGAAAGCTTTTGATTTCTCCCTCAAATCTGAATGAGAGTCTTGCTGGGTAGAGTATTCTTGGCTGTAGGTTTCTCTCTTTCAGGACTTTCAGTATATCCTGCCAGCCCCTTCTGGCCTGCAGAGTTTCTGTAGAAAGGTCAGCTGTTATCCTTATGGGTTTTCCCTTATATATTGTTTGTTGCTCTTCTCTTGCTGCTTTTAATATTTTTTCTTTGTGTTGAATTGTCGTTAGTTTGATTAATATGTGTCTTGGTGTATTTCTCCTTGGGTTTATTCCGTATGGGACTCTCTGTGCTTCTTGGACTTGGTGAATTATTTCCTTTCCCATGTTGGGGAAGTTTTCCACTAGAACCTCTTCAAATATTTTCTCAGACCCTTTCTTGTTTTCTTCTTCTTCTGGGATGCCTATAATTCAAATGTTGGTACGCTTAATGTTATCACTGAGGTCTCTGAGACGGTCTTCTAATCTTTTTATTCTTTTTTCTTTTTCCTGCTCTGTGGCGTTTATTTCCCCCATTCTATCTTCCAACTCACTTATTCGTTCTTCTGCCTCAGTCATTCTGCTGGTTATACTATCTCTAGTATTTTTAATTTCAGTTATTTTGTTATCCATTGCTGTTTGTTTTTCTGAGTTCTTATGAACTGTTTCTTGTACTTTCTCTATTTTGTTATCAAGATTTTGTATCATTTTTACTATCATTACTCTAAATTCTTTTTCAGGCATTTTTCCTATTTCCTCCTCATTTATTTGGTCTTGTGGGGTTTTTTCCTGCTCCTTTGCCTGCATGGTGTTTCTTTGTTTCCTCATGGTCGTCCAAACTGTTGGGGTTGCTTGTCCTGGCAATAGAGGTGTTTATAGAAGACTGTCCAAGCCTCAGACTAATGTCCAAGTATTCGATTAAACGAATATTAAGTCTAGGAAACACATACATGTATAAGACACCCAATTACTGAATCCGTTAGGACATAAGGCTCTGGAAAGACCTGACAGAACCCCAGTGTGCTATCAGATATTCAAAGAGAAACCCAACAGAAATTGACAACTGAAAGAGAACAAATCAGAGACAAAAGCAAAAGCGAACAAACAAACAAACAACACCTTACACATACAAACATTAATCCAGGGAGATTTTGTAAGCTAGGATCAAATATAGAAAAGAGCCAGAGTACCACCAGAGAGGATGGAGATTCTCAGAATGTAATTAGACAACTGTACTAAGAACTAAGATAAAGACAAAAGCCTAATATTAAATACCACGGCAGTGCGTCATCTGGAGAATAGAGCAAGGAGTCTGAGCAGACCGATAGTGTTGCTTATAAGTATGTTAAGATAAAATAAACTTAAAAAGGCTGGAAGAAAGGGGAACAGAGGAGTGTAATGTGGTTGGAAATATGCAAATAAAAAGAAAGGAATAGAAATGTATAAAAGATAGGGATGAAAGGAAAGTACGAGAGATATATTGTCCGTACTACCAAAAACTTAGCTAGATATAGAAGTATATAAAAAGGCAAAAAAAAAAAAAAAAGAATAAACAGTATCATTAAAAAATTATGTTATAAAACTTGTAGATCCCTTAGGGCTAAGATCGTACTTAATAAAGAAAAAAAAAAAGAGAGGAAAAGAAAAAGAAAAAAAAAAAATCCAGAACTGATCCCAGAATGGACCAGTTGAATAGGTATTGATACTACTATTTCTGTTTCCTTAGCATCTCAGCTGTAAGTGTCCTTCTCCTTGCCTTGGGTTTTTTTGCATTATTCTGTGACCAGCAGAGGTTCCTTTATTGTTCATCTGTAAGCGTCGGTGTGTGGGGAGGGAGAGGGTACAATAGTGGCTCCTTCTCCTGGGAGTGAGTGAGCAGTGGCGCACTGTTGTTTCAGTCAGGCTTGGAGGTGCCTGTTGCAGAGGGACACCTGTGGCTCAGGCGTACACAGAAAGTCTTAGAGTTGGGCCTCTCTCGGGTTTTTTTGTTGTTGTTGCTGTTGTTGTTTTTTTTTCTTTTCTCTCGGCAGCCTCCCTGCTGCTGGCTTTGCAAGGGGTTTTAATCTAGTCCCGCCCGAGTACCTGAGGGTGCTTGTTATCCCTGAGCGCCTTAGGTGGCCCACGGGCATCTCTCCACTGCCTGTTGCAGAGGTGCAGAAAGAGAGAGAGAGGCTACGCGCGCGGCTCCTCCCCCCCACCCATGAGCCTGCAGCCTCCAGCCGCCATCATGGCCAGGCAGCTCTCAGGGACGGGCACTCCTCTCCGCGGACCTCCTCCCTCCTGTCCTCTCGGTCCGTCACCCTACCGGCAACAATGTTTCTCACCCTGAACCAGCTCTCCAGTTCCCACGCTCCCGCTCCCGGACCCTTCGTTTAGCCGCGGATCGACCTCTTGGTCCAGGAACGCTGAGCTGCGCTGCGGACCCTCCGTGTGTTTCTCACTCCCTCCCATCTGCCACAGCTCCGCTGCTCCACCCTCTTTGAGCCCTCGTAGATGCCTCCCTACCGGCTACGTCGGGCTCCCCGCAGCCCTTTCTAGTGTCCGAGGCCGTCTGCTGGTGTTCAGCTGGTTCTCTGTGGGAATTACTGCGTCCTTCCGTGCATTCCCAATGCATCTGTGGAGAGGGATGCACTCCACGTCTCTCTACTTCGCCGCCATCTTTTCTCTCCAGGTTACTACTTTAAATTATCGAATATACATTTCTTATAGCTCTTACTCTTAGAATCATGATATTGTTTTATATACCTCTCAAATAAATAAATGATTAATTAAACCAGGATGTAAGGAGAACCTGAAGTGGAAACAGTAACAAGTGAACCTAATTGTACTATAAATCAATAAAATAACCACACTGATGAGGGTGGGGATAAAGGAACTAACATAAGTAATTTTAGAAAGCAATACTTTGACTAAACACAGCAAATCTAAAAACAAAAAAAACAACAAAAATTTTTTCACAAATGCTGTACTCTGTTTAGTAAATTTGTTTCTAATATGGGTGTAAGCCATTCTGAAACTATTTTATGCTCATACTAAGTTTGAACGAATGAGCAAATATGTTGTTAACGAGAGCCATGGTTCTCATTGTCAGACGAAGAGTTACAAATGAAAATGAGAAAAGAGTAAAATGAATTCTGTCATGTTAAATCAGAATAAAGCGTATCAGTATGAACTCGCAATTTTTTAAAATATATGTATGCAAAAGGATAGATACAGAAATAAATAGTTGTGTGTATTCATGTGTTATTACACGTAATCTGTTTCCTAGCTTTGTTGTCTGAGAGGGCCTAGAAGCAATGACTTCCCAGTAGCAATGAGCACATTTAACATTTAGATCTTGGAACTTAAATATCATTCCTGTAATAGGAACCACGACTCCTTGGAGAAATAGCTAGTGCTAGAAAGGACCAGGGTAGGAAAAACACAAGATAAGACCGGAATATCTTAAGGTAACAGAAAGTATAGAAGAATCCACAGAATGATGGAGGCATCTCAAAAAATCACCAAAAAACCAAGTTTAAAGAGCTCCCAAAGGCCAAAGTTGGGCCAATTAGCGAACAACCCAAATGCTAGCTTGAATTACAACTCCTAGATTGAAAATAATTATAGATGACTATGCAGATATAAATATGTAAATGGAAAAGTAAATAAACAGAAGAGTGTACTCGTCTTTACAGGAGAACATAAACTAATAAAGCTACAAGGAATAAGGGAAATGGAAAATCACCATTAAACAAACACCACAGTAATATCTGTGAAATCTATCTACCTATATACCTATTCTTCAAACCATCAGTGGAGGCTAAAATTAATGACTGATGAGAAATAGGATATTCACATAATCTTGAAGTATTTCCCCGCAAGATACTTATTAATTACAAAGGGGGAAATATTAACATTGCATGGAGAAGCCTGGCAGACACCATTTAGCTACGTGATCCGAGTTAACATTACCAGTAATAAGATATAATGCCATCATGTATTCCATTATATGATGTACTGAGAAAGACATAACACCACTTCTGTTTTATTTTTGCCAAAAAAGAGTAACAACAATCTAATTATGAGAAAGCACTAGACAAACACAAACTGAGGGATGTTCTAAAAAATAACTGGCATGAACTCTTCAAAAGTGTCAAGAACATGAAATACGGAGGAACTATCACAGGTTGAAGAACCCCAAAAAGCAACTAAATGCAATATGGGAATTTGGATTGACTCCTGGACCACAGGAAAAGGATATTAGTGGAAAAACTGGCAAAATTCTAATCAGGCCTGCAAATTAGTTAATAATATGGCATCATTGTTAATTTCCTGTTTTTTTAATTGAAGTACAGTTGACTTACAATATTTATTAGTTTTAGGTATACAATACAGTGATTTGATATTTTTATAGATTATACTCCATATATAGTAATTACAAAGTATTGGCTATATTCTTTCCCTGTGCTGTACAAATATATCCTCATAACATTTATTTTATACCTAGTAGTTTTTATCTCTTAATTCCTTTCACCTCTTTTGGCCCTCCCCTCATCCACTCCCCTCTGGTAACCACTAGCTTGTTATCTGTATCTGTCTGTTTTGTTATATCTGTTCATTTGTTTTATTTTTTAGTTTCCACATATGAAATTTCTTGATTTTAATAACTGAACTATGGTTGTATGAGATGCAAAATTGTGGGAAACTAGGCGAAGGGTAAACAAGAATTCTTTGTATGATTTGTGCAACTTTTCTGGAAGTCTAAATTAATTAAAAAAAACTTTTATGAAACTTTGCAATTTACCCTAGTGAATTTGTCTCATCTAAGATAATCCAAGTTTTCTGGGAGACTATTTCAATGTGCATCAAGATTAGCTAATTCCAGTGGTCTGAAAAACGGAATCAGTTAAAGCTAGCAATGATTTCCAACTACCACAAGTAAAATAAATGTTCAGGCCAAACTGAAATAAATACTCCTTGTGACTTAACACACACACACACACACACACACACACCCTCTGTTAAGTACCATTCCTGGCTCCTCCACTTTCTGGGGGATGGGAGAATGGTAAGAAAGTACACTCATGATTGACTTCATGTCTTTTCCTTCATTCTTTTTTTCTTTCTTGGTTTCTTCCCTAGAGATGGAGGGTCTTTTTATTTCTCCATCCGACAGAAACTGCCTTGTTCATACTCTTTTTCTTCCTTACATGACATTCACTTTACCCTTTACTTGGGATGAAGGAGCAACAGTGAACAGTGTTGCAGGGAAAGAAACTCATAAATGAGTACCTCTCAAGATGCACTGAGAGGTATTTAAAACCTTTACCTCCAGCACATTTATAGACTGCTCTATACATTTTAATACCTAATGACCCTCTCAGATTATTTCCCTAAAGTTTAATTTTATCTTCCTGGTTACACTGTTACGTCCCCCAGGGCCAGGTTGATCTCTTACACATCATTTGTATCCCCATAGCATGTAACAAACACCAACTAGTTGATGTTGATGCTAATTGAAGGAGATTAATATCACAAATCACTTGAGTATAGTACTAGAGAAGAGCAAAGCCCATGATTCTCCTTCCCACTTGTTTTTATAGTCAATCCTACAGAAAAAAAACTTGCCATGCATAGCCAACCTTAAGTTTGCCACTTTGCCTTTCTGTACTATAAATGTTCTCAGCTATGGAAAATCATCACATGCACCCTCTACTTAAAGACCACACATATCATAAATAACTTCAAAATTTTCTATGGGAAGATGATAAACAAAATGTTACAATTTGAGAGCATATGATTGAAAAAGCTATTCATGATCTGAATCTTCATGTC
The DNA here is from genome assembly GCF_030028045.1 of Hippopotamus amphibius kiboko. Lineage (NCBI taxonomy): Eukaryota > Metazoa > Chordata > Mammalia > Artiodactyla > Hippopotamidae > Hippopotamus > Hippopotamus amphibius. The sequence continues at coordinate 167,360,847 of NC_080187.1, read as the reverse complement.
TCAAGAAATTCTTAGAGAAAACCCTATTTCTGTCATAGGAATCTGAGCTCCATCCATTGAAACGTGAGCAACTTAAAGAAAGTTTTATTTAAAACTAAGATGGGATCAAAAGATGAGTGAGGACAAATGGAGTAATATGTGTGAAGGTTTAAGAGTTGAATATAACTCATATAATATTAGAATTTGTAGAGAATGCAAAGCCTTAGAATCAAATGCACAGGCAGTTGGTACAGGTACAGTAAAGAGTGAATTCTGAAAATGTTGTTTGAAAATAACATGATTTAATTTTCTAATTTTTATGTGCATTTAACCATAACTTTTTTCTTTACATTTTTAAAATCTTTATTGGAGTATAATTGCTTTACGGTACTGTGTCAGTTTCTGCTGTACAACAAAGTGAATCAGCCACATGTATACATATATGCCCATATCCCCTCCCTCTTGAGTCTCCCTCCCAACCTCACTATCCCACCCCTTTAGGTCTTCACAAAGCATCAAGCTGATCTCCCTGTGCTCTGTAGTAGCTTCCCACTAGCTAGCTATTTTACATTTGGTAGTGTGTATATGCTGATGTTACTCTCTCACTACGTCCCAGCTTCCCCTCCACCCGGTGTCCTCAAGTTGATTCTCTATGTCTGCATCTCTATTCCTGCCCTGCCACTGGGTTCATCAGTACCATTTTTCTAGATTCCATATGTATGCATTAGCATATAGTATTTGTTTTTCTCTTTCTGGCTTACTTCACTTTGTATGACAGACTCTAGGTCCATCCACCTCACTACAAATAACTCAATCTCATTCCATTTTATGGCTGAGTAATATTCCATTGTATATATGTGCCACATCTTCTTTATCCATTTATCTGTTGATGGACACTTAGGTTGCTTCCATGTTGTGGCTATTGTAAATAAAGCTGCAATGAACACTGTGGTACATATATCTTTTTGAATTATGGTTTTCTCAGGGTATATCCCCAGTAGTGAGATTGCTGGGTCATATGGTAGCTCTATTTTTAAACGATGATTTTTCTGTGTGTGCTAAGATGCTAAGAATGGACTTGCATTTTTTACAGAATTATATTTTTCAAACTTATTGACTTATACAGAACGAAAATGGTAAATTGATTTAATTCATTGGGAAAAAAAGAGGACATCTTGTCTTAAGATATATGTTGCTTTTACAAGCAGTCTTGAGTATCCAGCTATTTTTTATAAAAGCTTTTCTGTCTTTTTTCAATATTACATCATATATGGGCAAGAGTGATTTTCTCAATTTTTCTTATTTTTGAGTTGCAAATCGCTGTAAAAATACAACTTTTAGACAATTTAATTTAGGACAAGTTGTTGCAAATTTGATATTTTTTATACCTTAAAAGTCAAAATGATTAGTTATTTCTTATGAAATTCTGTTGCCCAATTATGCATGGTTATGCTTGAGAAAAATAACAAAAACAACATACTTTGGCATGACTAGGTATTGTTCATTGTATGAGAATAGCAATGCCAATCCCAGAACTATTATCAGGCACTTCTTCAACTAAGAGACATAGTCCCTCTTTCTTATATCTCTGGTAGACGACTGAATAATTTTTTATTGTTAAATGATACAATAGAAACATTTAACCATTATAAACATCACTACCTATAAAGAAGAAAAAAATTTGCCATTACTATGTTAACAGACTTAAACTTAGGAAGAGATGGTTTGTTACTTACCATGTTGAAGAAACAGTATACGGTAGAGTTATGATTAAACTAAAATAAGGAAAAGTGTTTAGAGAGCCCAAGCAATCTTCCAAAGTTGACACATAGTAAAAATGCTCAACTAGGAACTGAATCCAAGGATTCTAGCTCTAGAGTGCATGTTGTAATATCAACACTTTATTAAATATATGTAAGATAAACCCATTCCAGGACTCAGATGAGATACAGTCCTCCTTGATATTATTTACAGGAAGTCTCAGCTTGTGCTACTGTAGTGTGAGAGCCAACTTAAATCTATGGGTAGATTTGAACTGGATTAATCATTTATTTGTAACAAGTTGCATTCACATCAAGTAAAGACCCTTTCCCATCAGTTGACAATAGCTATAGTGCAGCTGTTCAAAGTGGCAGTTTCAGTGAAATGGATTTGAGATGGGCTGGGCAGAGCGACTTTAAGCAAACTCCAGACGTGCAGGATCATGTTGACTTTAGAGTATAGGATATCTCAGAAATCAGAATAGTCTGTATTGTTCCTCAGATTTGGGTCTGCCAGTTTTAGACTAGACCAATCAAAACAATGGGAAATCTCAGAAGGGCAATTCAGGTATGCTATTCTGGACCAATTTCTTGGAAATGTCATGGTATCTAGAGTCATATTCAAAATGTAGAACATCATGCTATCACCTCCTTTAAGTAATTTCCCTGTTTAAATAGTCATATTTTGCTCTTCAGTGTTTCTTGCTGAAAGCGGTTGATGTGTGTCTGAATAATACAAACAACTTCAAAAAGTAATTTGTTTACATTAATAATTCATGCAATGCAGGTGTGTATGAGAAATTGGCAAAGAAAACTAAGCTAGCAACAAGTTTTTAGGTTTAGGGATTCAACAACATGATAAATATCTATTGAAATTCTTAGTCATATGCTTAAAAATCTACTGTAGAATCCTCCTGTGGGGTAGTCTCATCCCCAGGTACTGTGTCCAGGTTTAATTTAGGATATGAACCCAGGTTCATTGTCCTGCAGGCCAAAAGCAATGTCTGATCTCTTTTGAGAGCAGCATTAGAAAGTCTTCATGTTTGGTTAAACATAGATGGTATTAATGGAGCATGGCCATGAAATGGTATGATGAGGGAAGGGGAAACCTATTCAAGATCTATTCAACAGATTTTACTACAAACACACTTCAAAGATTGCATGCTGGACTGTCTGAAATATCTCAGATACTAGTAGGAAAAGGTGATGGAAAGTCTTGGGCTGCTTCCTTGTTTGTGAAGACTGGGGCTTGCCAAATTTCACACCCCACCCATGTGGCATTCTCCCCAAATAAGTAAGTTTTTCTTTGTTTCTATATTCATTCATTCAGAGGTAATTCAGTACCAGAGTCACTAAATACATTCTTGCTAGAAACTGGGGAGATGAACATGCATTTTGGGGTTGAGGTTCAAAAATGATTGAGTTTAATGGCACTTTGAAAGTAGAACTTTAAAATGTTATTCTTTCAGTACCAATAATTATATTTTTTATTCGATTGTTGTATATAACATTTATATTCAATACCAGTTAATAATAAACATATTAGCAAAGGCCACAGTAAATAAATATTTGATAATTTAAGTAGGTCTGTTATTAGTTTGATGATATATGAAAGCAATAGCAAAGAAGCATCTAATATATTACCTTCATTTTCTATATTTTCATTGTAGACATGAGTCATTTTCATATTATTAATATGAATAATTTTATTAAAAATATAAGGTTTATAAGTGACATGTAAGAATATAATAGGATAATTTTAACAGAAATATTTATATTTCTCAATTAACATTGACAAGAAGTGGCTGTTTGATTTCTAAGTTAGAGTCAAGTGTATTCTTTTTGAGAATTATTCTCTATATGTACACTGAGAAAAGAGCTTGAAATTTAAAATGTGAATTAAAAAAATAGCTATTGTAGGATTGAAATAGTTAATCTCAATTGAATCAGACCAAATCAGTCAATCAGACAGTCAGCAAACACCTATGGTATACTCACTACGTTCCAGGCAGGGTGTGCGATGACAGGAAAGAAGCAATCTGTGAGTGATATGATCCCTACATCTGTGGAGCTGGTAATATAGACTGTCTGGCAATTTGATCTGTTTTACTATATGCATTCCTTCTAGTTGTAGTAAAATAAGGATTTGTATGTCTTATAATACACAACTGTTTAATAATAGCTTGTATTGCATACTGCAGAAGTATTTGAGGCTTTTTGAATTACACTTTTCTTTAGGTATATTGGTGCCATGAAAAAGGCTGAAACTATGCAAACCTCGATTTATAATTTTGAGACAATAGCAGTATTAAAACATACATGTAACATCCTACAGAAAATTAAATGTGTGAACGTAAATTACATCATTGGAGAATTCAACTTGCATTTGATTTTCTAGAGAAGCTGGTGTACAATGAGCCCATGCGATATCAATGTGCTCAGTGATAGAGAAGAAGATGGTAATTGTGTACCAGGGGAATTTAGGTTATATTTTGATGATGTGGTCAATTACTTGGCCTTTGTGAACATTCATGGAATAATTGGTTTTATTTAATAAGTCCATTTATGAAAATAACCACCGTTGCACATTGGTGTTTATCAAAAGCATTTTTTTCCTTGAAGAGACTGCACACGTATAGCATCAAACTACCAATTAATGTAATTTGTTTAGAGCTATTTTTCTTTCTGTACCATCAAGGCATTAGCTATCAAAGGTGAATGGTAAAATATCCAGCCAAAAAAGGGTTGTATGGCTATCCCAACAACTTAAACAAAGGGAGTAAGAGAGAACACGTGTTACAATTACCCAGATTTTTTTCTTTAACTGAAGCTTTTAAACTGAGATTGATAGAAAACAGTGTTTAGGAAGAAATAATGCATACTGATTTATATAAAATGCTATTCATGGTATTTTTCTTTTTGTATTAGCTTTAATGAATAGATATGCCTTTTTATTTTGTGGTACCCTACCATTAAATGATACCATCATTTTTTTTCCTGCCTAAATAAATTCAAATTCTTGTCACCTACTATCTGTACAGGAAGATTTGAGACATTATTCCTAATTGAGATTTTCACTGAATATCTTTTAAAGATAAATTTGTTTTATTCTTTCACCCACTATTTAAAAGGATTTTCACATTTTTATCTTCTAAAGGAATTGTCAATGAGGAACTAAAACTGCATAGACTATACATTAAAATCACTTTAGTTTTTAAGCTGTCATGAACTGTTTCAAAAAATGCTAAGTTGCTATTGTTTAATGTCTGTCATTTTATAATGCTTTAGAAGTTATCTATCCTGTAAAATTATTAACTGATGCTAAAATTGCCTTGTAAGTATTAGGACAATAGCAATTTTGTAACAGCTGGGATACTGCCAATGTAAGATAAGTACATTTTGCTCTGTAGATTCATAAAGTGCTTTGAAATGGTTTGTAACTGATGGATGGATGCATTTTCTAAGTGTAGAAAGCAATATTTTGTAGAAGGAAATGGCTTGAAAGCTGACACACATGCATGCAAATGCCATTCTCTTCAGTAAGTAATTTGCTTTTTCTTTCAAAAGCATAAATGGCATAGTTAGACACATTATTTTGTATATTGCACATAACAATACAAGATGCACAAAAACAGCAAGTACAAAACATTTCATATTGATAGAAGAACCCATGGCTGTGGTATATGATTAGCATAAATGTATACACACTGAAGTAATGCCTTGAGGATTAAAAAGTGAAACTGAAAAAAATAGGAAGGTTCTACTAAACTTCAGGAAATGACAATATTTATTATGCTTTCTCTCTTTTAATTTTGCTACTTGATTGGAATGTTGTATCATTTTAAATGGATATATTTTTCTTAAACCACTAAACATTAATCATGGTCCCAGTGCAATGTTACAAAGCTCCCATGTTATTCTTCATATCTGTTTAGGATGGTTAACATCTTCCAGCTTTCAAAAAATAAAAGGCAACAATGTATTTCCCTGTATGATAAGTGTACAGGAGATTAGTTTTTGTTAAGTTAAAATGGTTCTGTGACCTGAAATGGATGTTTAAAATTTTTTAAAAATATAGTTACTGTTGTATCCTAAGCACCTAGAGCAGACTGGCAAGAGAATATGTAACCAGTAAATATAAGTCCAAGTTTGAATTGAATTGTCTTTCAGGTACACTTGATTCAAAACCACTCTTAGCAACTCTGTATTTGTTAAAGAACTTGAGCTTTGGAGCCAAATTTGTTGCATTTGAATCCTGGTATCAACATTAACAGTTTTGTGAATTTAGGCCAGTCTTGTAACTTTGCTAAGCTTCAGTTTCCTACTATACAGAATGAAGAACATAACATCCACTTCTTGGGGTTGTTACGAGGAAAAAATTTGTATAAAGTGCTTTTGCACAGTTTCAGACACTTAGCCCTGGATACACTATGGCTTTTATTATTGTCATTCCTCCATCATTATCCACATTATTATTTTGTTTGCCCTATCAAGTATAGAATTATCTCAGTTCCTCAAAATGTCCCCAGTTTCCTCTTTGATTTGGATAATTTCTGTGAAAATCACTTAACATTAACTCTGCTCGTTTCAGTTAGAGAGGAAGCCATTCCCCCAATCTTTAACATGTTTTTACTTTTATTTTACTGAGGCAGTTCTTTCTCCTATGATACACATTTCATTCAACATGTTCAAAGGGAATGTAGACATGAATAAAACCTACTGCTTTGGGTAGTATTTTGGATGACTGTAAAGCAAAACTTCCAATTTGTACTTTGGATATTTTTCTCAGAGATTAGATATTAGAACATCTGGACCTCTTTGGATTGGTCAGTAGAAGATATTATACAAAATGAACTAATTGATTAACAGACCTGCAACTTAGTGAAATTCTCTACCTTTTCAAAAGATGCATTCATTACTTACCTGGAAGATTTTGTCACAAAGATATGCCAAAGGAATGCTTTTAGACCAAAGGTGTTTACATCTGAGTTATTTCCACACTTGAGGAGACTTTGATGGGACTTCTTCATTGGAAAGATGCCTATGATAAGAATAGGAAAAAAAAATGGTCCTTTATTTGAAATCTTACAAATTTAAGATTTCTAATTTTATGGATTTTTTTACATAACACGAAGCTTGTTAAATAACTACAGTATTTCATGTATAAAAATTTGTCTTTTATTTTATTCATACAATTTCTTGTTTTACTATGTTATGGCTTTAACTCTTTGTGGGAATTCCATGTTTTTATATACAGTTTTAGTTAGAGCTGTGCCACTTGGTGTTTATGATATCACGTGTGTTTATTATAATAGTTCTCTCCCAAATCCTCTTTGCAAAAAATGGCACAAGGGCATTTTTCTAACTAACTTTATATCAGGTTCGTGGTAATGAAAGTTCATGGTAACTGTCATTACCATGAACCCAATGTCAAAGGTGTTCATAACATCTGGCCTTTGGCAGAGTTGTCCAATTACTGATACTTTTAAAGCTTTGTGATCCTGTGGATAAAGCTACTAGAACAACCTAAGTTTGTTCACACCTTTCTCTGCCTTCGAGTCCATGAACTGGTAGTGCCTTTAGGATAACCTATAAGAACGCAACATAAACGTTCAACTGCTAATACTTACATAAAACCTTTTACTGCCATGTATTGGACAGATGCTTAACGGCAGATAATCTAGTGCAATAAACCAGTTTTGTGTTCTGCCATCCCTTGTCTTTAATTTACAGCATATGACTTAATACCACTTTTGTATGGGTTGGATAAATGACTCTGCTATGAAGGACAGAAAGATAAATATCCTTCTACATGTTGTTCATGAGATCTTAATTATCACAGATTTGCAGAGCTCTTACAAATTGACGTTGCTCTTTATTTATTTCCAGGAAAAATAACTTTAAGTGATAAAGTGCCATCAGCCTGCTATTTTTACTTAAAAATATATCTTGAAGATCTTTTATTAGGGCACGTATTTCTGCATTCATTTTGACTGTGCATAGTGTTTCATAGTGTGGATAGGTGATAATTTACTTGCCATACTGCTATTGATAGACATTTAGGTTATTTACAATTTTGTGCTATAAACAATGCTTGCAATGAACATCCTCATACATGTCCTCTTGTTTATATGTGTGGCTTTTTATTTGGGATGGATTCACATAGGTTCTGTCAAATTGACCTTATGTGAGTCCTAATCCGGTGACTGGAGTCCTCCTAAGAAGAGGAAAATTTGGACCGAGACACAGGAAGAATGACATGTGATTTGAGAGGTAGAGACTGGAGTGGTGTGTCTACAAGCCAAGGAATGCCAAGGATTGCAACCACCGGAAGTTAGGGAGAGGCAAGGAAGGAGCTTCCTCTAGAGCCTCTGGAGAGAGCACAGCCCTGACAACATCTTGATTTTGGACTTCTAGTCTCTAGAACTGTGAGACAATAAATATCTGTTGCTTTGAGCCATCTAAGTTGGTGGTAATTGGAACTTAAATTATAGCAGTCCTAGTAAATTAATACAATAGTCTTTATTTCCAGATAGAAGTATATTGTAGTCCAATGCCCAAAAGAGAACATATCAGGTACTAGTAATAGTTTGTGTTCTCCATTTTGTTTCTATGTAAGTGAGATCATAAAAGATATGTGTTTGTGTATAATGAGACTAAAATGTTGAATTGTGACACACAAATGTCATTTAGACCAGAAATTTGGAAGTAAGGTAATTTCAAGAGAAAAATTTATTTCAGAAGTAAATGTCAACAGAACTTCCATATTCAAACTATAAAAAAAATATTAAGAAAAATCTATAAATTTAGGTTAGGAATGTATCTGGTCCCTAGAAATGAAGGTTAATTGTTGTACTTTAAAAAGTGAGTATTGTAAGTTCTAATGCTAATAAGGATTTTGTACACAACGTGACAAAGATAGTCCGTCTGTTATTTGTAGCTCTGTATTGACATTTTAAAAATCACTGAAGCTGCACTTTACTTTCCATTGACAGTTTTAAAAGATTATTATATTTTTCACTGAATGATTAAGGTCTAAAAAGCTGCCATGGTCCATTTTTTAATTACATGTCATAAATGCAATTCTACTGTTACTTAAGTAAAGAACTACATTGTCTTATGACTGACAATGTCAATATTTGAGTGACCCTAATTACTTCTGAGAGATGGATGTGTTGGGTTTGTAGAGAAACCAATTTAAAGAAGCATCACTCTCTCACTGGTTACTAGAGTATGTTAGTAGCTATCAACAAGAAAGTAAATAGTGGGGAATTTATTAATTGTTTATTTCCAGAGTATAGAGAATATTGCGATTTTTTGTGATCATATATAACCACCTTGGATAATCCTGTACCTTTCTAACTATAAAATTTTCATGTTTAGGATTGTTTCTAATTCCCTAAAAATTCGTGTGAGAGGGATCACAATTGTAATTTTGCTTCAGGTACTTTTAACTTTTTGTGCACAATTCATCTCAGCCATAAAACTCATTAATCAAATTAGATGGGAGAAGACAAGTTTCCCATGGCTTGTATTCATGATGATTAATCATTGCACAACGGGGGTGAGGTCTTTGGAAACATGTCATGCTCATAGTCCACCATTTAAGTTCAAAGAGGGGAGTAACAGCGGTAACAGTCTACCAAGAAGACCTTTAAAAAGGTCTTTAGGGGCTTCTTGCTGGTTTAATGGTAAGAAGCCCCTAAATTTTCTCTACAAAGTATCAGTGAATAACAGTTTTCTTTCTTCCTTAGGATTTTTAGCTATTTTTTTCTACCAAGATATTTATCATCTTTAGATGCTCTCAAAAGTTTTACATACATGTATCCAGTTTATTAAAACAGTTTTTACATAATTTCATAGGAAGAAGTTATACATAAAAGTGATTCTGGTCTGTGTTATCTTACATTAGTATCTTACAGTTGTGTAGCACTTACAGATTTCAAAGTGCTAATCACTATATTCTCAATTTTTATTTTCTTTTTTCTTTTTCTTTTTGTGGAGAGGTCTAAGGGTAAAATTCATAGATGAGAAATAATTTTGAATAGGCATGAGATTGACCACAGTCTGAATTACTTAACATTTCTGACACAATACGGTAAATAATAAATCAAAAGCTACAGATGATGTACTTCACATCCATGCATTTCACTATATGTAAGCTGAACTACAATTTTAAAAAACCTACACATGATGACTTACCAATTATCTATTCTCAACAAAAACTGGATATGCAAAAATGAGAGATTAAAATTTCTAAATATTACCATTTATTACATATTCCCATTAAATACTTTAAAAAATGATAGTCTGATTTCCTTTCAGCATATGTCATTCTGAAATAATAAATTGAGACATTTGCTTGCAAAATAGCAATTACTTCAATTATTTTCATGGAGAGATTCAGGAATATAAGGACCTTTGTGATGTGGTACTTAACACCTCTCTAACTTCATTTTTCATGCCCTCTCTGTTGTGCTCCCATATTACCAACTACATTCTTACATTCATTTATCCTTTGTACATCATCACACGTCTTAATATCACAAAGGAACTTTCTATGCAATAACCTTGTCTTCAAACACGCACCTTCTAGGCACTCTCCATCCCCACAACTCCACTGAGATTGCAGCCCAACATTCTGCTTGTTGTCAGATTCAGGGGCATCCTTCTCAGTCTGTACCTTGTTTTATCCCTCAGCTGAATTCAATGGGAATGGCTCCTCCCTCCTTTGAAAAAAAAAAACTCATTCCTACTGTGACACCACTTTGTCTTGATTTCCCTTCTGTCCACTCCTTCTCATTCTTTTTTACTAGCTCTTCTAACTCTTGCCAGTTTTGGGTGACTTCTATTTCTCCATCATATGATAGCTTTATCTTGAGACTTCTGCTATCTATTTATGGACTTTGGAGGCAGATACTCTGTATTCAAATTCCAGACTTAGCACTTACTAGCTGTGTGACTTTGGGCAAGTCTCTTATTCGTTTTGTGTTTCAGTTTTGTCATCTCTAAAATGGGAGTAATAATAGTACCTGCTTCATAGAGTTATTGTATTAAATGAGATAAACACAATGCTTACAATAGCCCCGGCACTTAATACTATCTCCACGCTGATAACAACCAAATTTATATTTATTCTAAACATTGCACATGGATTTCCAACAAATATTTTAACTGCTAATTTGATATTTCCACTTGTATGTCTAAAAGGTATGTCAAAATTTACATGTACAGAATGGAACCCTTGATATCTCTCTTTCAAACCAATTTCACTGTTTTGACTCTACCATCAGGAATTCAATTGCTCAAGTGAAAAACCTTAGAGTGTTTTTCATTCTTTACTTATTCTTTTACATTCATTTTATCAACAATTCCTATTTGTTCAACCCTAGTAAATAGTTTAAACCCATCCATTTTTCTGAATTTCCATTGCAACCAGCCTAGTCAAAGAGACCATCATTTCTTATCTGGTGTTATGGACTAGCAAGTTCTCCTGTTCCTCTCTTGCTCTTTTGCAATTCATCTTTATTTATCTGTTCAAATAATCCCTCTGAAACATAAACTATATTATATAACTTCATGCTGAGCACATGGTAGCCTTTCAATAAACATTTGTTAAATGAATGAGTTGGTATGATATTTATTGGGTGGCATAGAATCTTAGCAGTTTAAGAAAAGCAGATATTATCTTAAGTTTAAGAGCTTACTGTGAATTAAAAGAACAGGGTATTATGAGAGAGAATAACTAGAAAGTGGTAGATATTTAATACGTAAAACCAGATGGCTAAGGAAGTCTATACTGAGTAGGTGTGTTTTAAATTGACACTTGTAGACTGAGAAGGAGGTACTGTGGTGAAGACCATGTGCAAAGAATTCCAGGCAGAGGATCTCTGGGAAGAAAAAACTCTTGCCTGTTTCACAAAACTCAGATGGCCAGTGTGTCTGGAGCTTTAAAGGTAGCTGGGAAAGTAAGCAGGGAAAAGATCTTACTAGACCTTCATCTGGTAATGGGTGGTGATTTTTTTATTAGCTATAATGAGACAACTGGACAGTTTTAAGCAGGGGCATTACACAACCCAATTTATGTTTGCAGAGATAAGGACAGGCTTCTTAGTGGAAGGACTGGAAGGAAATTGTGAAAACAAGGATGCTATTGAAGAAGGCCAGCAGAGAGGATATTTACAGTGGAGATGCACTGTGGAGATAAAATCAGGTACCAAGATGATTTACTGATGTATGACCATGGACAATGGGGGAAAGGAAGCAATTAGGATGACTGCCTCTGGCATGAGCTACTGGGTGGATATTGATGCCACTTTATGAACTGTGTGGTGAGAAGTTATAGATTCAACCCTGGAGTTTAAAAGGAAAGTTTGCACTAGAGATATAAATTTGAAAATAATCAGCGTTTTGATGACATTATGACCAAGGGAATAATTGAGATGTTCTAGGAAAAAAGTATGGAGAAAAAAGAAGGGAGGAACTCCAGTTTTTAAAAGCTTGACAGAAAGAAAGGGTCTATAAAGGGTGTCATTACACTTGGCATGTTATTTTTCTAGATCTATCTCTTGCATAGTAACTCCTCCACAATGTATCTGGCAAGTTTCTATTCATCATCTGTGACACAATGCTACCTCTACTTTAAGTAATGATCATTATTTAACCAACGTTTATCAAGTGATTATTAAATACCAGGTGTACTTTAATATATGTATTGAATGCATTATTCCATTAACCCACATTATAACAGCTTTGAGGTAGGTATTATACTGTTTTACAGATGAGAAACCTAAAGTAACTTACAACTGATTACCAATGGAACTGGGAGTTCAGCCCAGACTGTTAGCAATTAAAGCCTATAGGTATAATTTCTACACTGTGTTGTTTCACATATATCTAGTATTTTACTTTCACAGTGTACTATATTTTGCATATAAGTATAACAAAATAATCAGGAATCTAAACAGAAATTTAAATTATATATATTTTTTGTCTTTTTCCTTTACTAAAGTATGAGCAAGTTGAAAGCAGAATTCATGGATTACTAAATTTTGTTGCTTCCAGGCCAACCATAGTGTCTGATGTACAGCAGACCTAAACAAATACTTGTATGATTAAATGAACACAGATACTCAATTTTGAGAGCCAATTAGTATAAACTTTTAAGTTCTTCTACTTATATCCTGTTTGTATATCTATATATTCACTTGTTTGGTGTTAAAGGTAGAATCCAGTTTTCATAAATAGAATTGTGAATCTAAGCTCTCTGAGTTTATTAGACCTAAGCTTTGCTGTGTGCATCTTCTCCCTACCAAAATTACTTTTCCCAAGATTACATCACCAAAATATCATGCTGGTTGTTTATTAATTTATTTTATGTAATTTGTTCTAAGTTGTTATTTCATGCAATTTGTTCAAGCCTATCTTTTTTTTCTGGATTCCCCACCATTTTGAAGTAGTCTTCTATTACTAAGAATTTAATTTCATGCTGCTCTCAAGTATCTTGAATGGAGACCAAAATGTGTGTGACTTCTGGAATGGTAAAATACTAATTTTGCATAATTCACCAAAGACAACTGTGTTAAATGTTCTTTGCTATAAAAATGCAGTAGAAAAAAGATAAAGAAATATTCTTTTTAAGTAATATTAATTCAGCAAACTACATTTTATTGTTAGAATTATGAGAGAATATAGCTTAAAACTGACTAGAATTATTATTGAATTAAAAGATAAATTTTCTCTATTTTAACAATGACTGGGTTCTGCTTCAGAAAAGCTGACATCATTAAAATGTTTCACTTTGTCAGGCAATTTCCAGTTTCTGTTATTAAGAAGATTTCGTTGCTTTGACACACTTTTAAAAAATGCATACTTAACTGTTTTTGAATATAATTGAAATCAAAACACTCTAAAACAAAATGTTTTCATGCAATACAATATCACGCAATCACCAGGCTGTATCTATTATTTCAAATGTATACAGCAACAACTTTTTCCACTTTGTTTGCAGGACAGTTTTGCTTCCCTCCTCTCCCCCAAGTATACTAAGATCTAAACTGGGATTCACAGTTAACAGGATACTTTTGGATACAGGGAGAAATCATTAAAGGCAGTTTTATACTCTTTCAAATGATTTGATCTGGAAATAAATTTTAAGTTGAACAATCTCCTTATTTTTACCTAGTCTCCTTTTTTGATACCTGAGACTATCTATGTGGCAGTCAAACTTCCACATAATCATTCATCCAAAAAATGAATCAACCATAACTATTTTCTAAGGACACTTTGAACCTGGCAGGAGGTGAGTTACTCCAGATTTTGTGTAGCCTCTAAATAACTACACCTTGCCATTTCTATCACTGGGGATATTGGAAGTCATTAAGCGATTTTAGATTTTTCAGTTTAACGTGATTAATTTTTTTATCCCACCATGTTGACTCTTTGCTTATCTTTAAACTAACTGTCTTATGCAATGCACAGAAGGACAAATGCCTCTACATTTTCTAATTTATCACTTGCTATCCCAGCTCCTTGATTACTTTCGCTTTTGTGGAACACATGTGTCATCCTCACTGTGAACTTCAGCCTCCCCAGTCGCACAACCTATCGCTCTACTTTCGCTTAACTGGAAGCTTTATTATTATCAACTATTCAGCAAAACTCTTAGCCTTATAGAATCTATTATCTCTTCTACCTACTTAATTATCTTCAGACCTATTATTATTACCAACATTACCTCAAATAATATCTACCTTCCATGTGCTATACTCCATGTCCAAGGTCGACTGCTACATTTAAGAATATTATTAACCATATATATAAAATCCACTACAATGCATATTAGCTAATTTCATCTTGACCCACATCAGTATAATTATATTTTTATTTCTCAGAAAGTTTTTTATTCCCCACTTAATTTTCTACCACGTGAAAGCAGAAATTTGTATAATCTTTAAAACCCAAACTTATGTATTCTTGTCATATATAGATTACAAAATATTTCATCTCCTATTTTTAAAATAAAAGGCACTTAAAGTATATTATGCCCTATACTCTCCTCCATTCATTAATAATTATTTTTATGTCTCCTTTTTTTGTATTCTTTTCTATTCTTGTCTTTTAAAACAGATATCTTTATGAATCTTGTTCTCAGCCTTCCTCCCTCTTAATACTTGCTTCCTTTTCTCTGTATTTTCTCTATGTACAGCTACCATTCCTACATATATAATCTCCAAATCACTATCTCCAGATCTAAATGTTAGATGTGATTCTCCAGTTATTTGCTGAATATATTACATATTAACTCAAAACTTTTTTTTAAGAACTTTTATTGAGATACAGTTAACATACAATAAACTGCATATATTTAGAGTGTACTATTTGGTATCCCAATCTCCCAATTCATTCCCCCCCAACCCTACCTGCTTTCCCCACTTGGTGTCCATATGTTTGTTCTCTACATCTGTGTCTCTATTTCTGCCTTGCAAACCGGTTGATTTGTACCATTTTTCTATATTTCACATATATGTGTTAATATACGATATTTGTTTTTCTCTTTCTGACTCACTTCACTCTGTATGACAATCTCTAGGTCCATCCATGTCTCTACAAATGTCCCAGTTTCACTGCTTTCTACAGCTGAGTAATATTCCATTGTATATATGTACCACATCTTCTTTATCCATTCATCTCTTGATGGACATTTAGGTTGCTTCTGTGTCCTGGCCATTGTAAACAGTGCTGCAATGAACATTGGAGTGCATGTGTCTTTTTGAATTATGGTGTTCTCTGGGTATATGCCCAGTGGTGGGATTGCTGGGTCATATGGTAGTTCTATTTTTAGTTTTGCAAGGAACCTCCATACCGTTCTCCATAGTGGCTGTATCAATTTACATTCCCACCAACAGTGCAAGAGCATTCCCTTTTCTGCACACCCTCTCCAGCATTTACTGTTTGCAGATTTTCTGATGATGCCCATTCTGACAGGTATGAGGTGATACCTCATTGTAGTTTTGATTTGCATTTCTCTAATCATTAGTGACGTTGAGCAGCTTTTCATGTGCCTTTTGGCCATCCGTATGTCTTCTTTGGAGAAATGCCTATTTAGGTCTGCTGCCCATTTTTTGATTGGGTTGTGTGTTTTTTTGATATTGAGCTGAATGAACTGTTTATATATTTTGGAGACTAATCCTTTGTCTGTTGATTCGTTTGCAAATATTTTCTCCCATTCTGAGGGTTGTCTTTTCGTCTTGCTTATAGTTTCCTTTGCTGTGCAGAAGCTTTGAAGTTTCATTAGGTCTCACTTATTTATTTTTGTTTTTATTTTCATTACTGTAGGGGGTGGATCAAAAAAGATCTTGCTGTTATTTACGTCGAAGAGTGTTCTTCCTATGTTTTCCTCTAGGAGTTTTATAGTGTCTGGCCTTACATTTAGGACTTTAATCCATTTTGTAACTCAAAACTTTTAATTCATTAATGCATTTAAGGCCTTCCACTATCTGCCTATAACTTGAATGCTATTCACATTTCACAGTAAGTAGCCCCCCCTTTATACATTTGACACTCTTAGTTAAATTGAACAATTTTGCCTTTCTCTAAACGAGTTTTTTTCTTTACTTTCTATTTGTTCATATATCATCTTCTCTTTTTGAAACCCTTTAGTACTCTCCTGGCTCTTCATGGGTGAGCTCATGTGCCTCCTACCTTGAATTCTTCCTAAGCAGGATGCCATACCCCTTTCCTCTGAAATTTCAATATTTTCTTAGCTTTTTCATATTTGTGACCTATGCACAATGGTCAAATCTCAAGGTTTAAGTGAAGTGAGGTTATCAGTTTCACTTGCTGAATTCTACTGGTATTTTAGCTATTTGTGTTCAGCCTCTGAACCCATGACTCAGCGTCTGGAATAGGATTTTTCTTACCCAAGCTTATATCCCTCCAAAGCATCTGTCATAGTGCTTTTTCATCTCCTATAGAGACATTTAATATAAATATGCAGGATACATAAATATTCAGTTTCCCACACATGAACTTCTTACCATTTAGATTAGAAAAATTGAACTTGTTTTCTCTCTCCTCATTCCCACTCAATGCTCTTTCTATATATTCCTCCAAATTTGCTGTTCTTTACTCATTCTTTGCCCTCTTACCAATGAGAATACTGTCAAAAATACATCAACACCTATTATCCTTTCCATTAGAAAAATCCTAGGTATAAGTATGCAATTAATTGACCATGTTAACCAATCCCCAAATACATTCTTAACTAATTGCTTGTCACCTACTGAGTTCCGGACAGATATGGGTTATACATGCACTCTGTTCAGTGGAAAAACATATGGATGGAGACACTATTTATTTTTTTCAGTGAGTACAGTATCATAAGGTCTAATTTATAAATGTAAAGGGTTTTGGTGAATGATGCCTTTAAACCAATAAATACTTAAGAACTGTGGAGTTGCCATTATACACTATACTACCAATGAGGAATCAGAAAATTCCCATAGAGAGCAATAATCAGAAAGTTTATTATAGGCTTGAAAGAAAGTAATGAGATGAGGACACAAGGAAATGAAAAGATATTGCATTTCTGGTTGAAATGGAGATAGTAATAAATCTTCAGAGCAGGAATATTAAGATCTCATATGGACAGAAATACGTGTCTCCAAAGGAAGTGTGTGGAGATGCTTTTATAATTGTGACATGTTCTGTAGAAGGTACCCTTACAAATTTCTGAAGGTTACATGAGAGAAAATGCCAAATAAGCTGGTGTATGTACATTAGATACCAATGATAAAATAATTTTAATCTTAGATAAGTCGCAAAGAACTGATTTCTATGAACTTACTTTCGTATTTACCAATAAGTATGAGCATTGCAATTATTATAAAGTTTATTTGGAATAATGCCTGGAGTCACTTATATGTCATTGAGAAATTAAAACAAAATTTAATGTCCCCTTGCTGTGACAAAAACAAATCATTCTTTATTTTCCCAACTGGACAATTTCTAGGAACTTTGATTATTTTTAAATTGATGTTATAACAAATACCTTTTATTTTTCTGATGATTCTTAAAGGTGAGGTTATAAAAACTGATAGTATTCTTTGGAATATTGTGCTAAACACACAGTAGTATGGTAAGTTGATGACATAGCTATTTTTAGAAGATTTGATTTCAGGTATTTCAGGTATTATATTTCCTAATACTTAAATGTTCCTAAAGCCCATTTCTTTCTCTGACCATCACTCTTGTAACATTTAAGGACACTCTGATTATTGCTATTTTGTAGACACTAATAGGCTTTACATTTAAGTAAAATCATACATCAAGGGGGTTTGAATTTTTCCTTTCTCCAGGATGAAATGGTTTTAATGCAATGACTCAGAGTAACCTCCACACATCATTTCACCTTGTCTGTATAGATAAGGCCTATATGAGAAGGTGTTCTAATGTATAAGCCAGGGCAGTGGTTAAGTAGGGTAAGGCTGGTAGCATCATTTCTTGGTTCTGCCACTTACTGGCTGTTAAGCCTTTTCTTATCTGCACTCACTTTTCTTATTTGTACATTTGTAGAATTGTACCCGCCTCACAGTATTGTTATCAATGTGTTACTCAATGTGTCTGATACATTCTAGACACTCGATATTTGTTAACCACACTTGCTACAACAAAGAGGGAAGTTTTAATAAAATATTTGATTACTTCACTAAAGAAATATTGATTGTGATTCTTCTTAATATCAGATACTATTCTAGGCACACTCCTTGCCTTCCAGATGTTCAGAGTTTGCAAGAAAAAATGGCCAAGATAAAGAGTTATACCAAGGTGGAATTAAGTGCTAAATAAAATTTGCTCACGGTATTATGGTAGAACAAAGGAAATTTGACCACAAAAGTACTTACATTAATAGCAACAGGAAATAGACTATAAGATCAGAATTTCACACAACTGATATAAATAAATGGAAAAAAAGAACCAAAACATTTTTTAAAAGAGTAGTTTTGACAACTTATGTTTATTTTCTTGTGAAAAAACAGAGTAGGGGACTAAAAGTATATAGCTTAAGTAATAATGGCTCTGATTAGTATTAATTTATGTAATACCTACTTTTCACTTAATAAAAAAAGTTTTTAAAGAACTTTTTATAAATACTTGACAAGTATTTTATATTCAAATCATATACACCACGTTCATCTCCTATATGTATAGTCTTATATATTGTGGCAGGTGAATAAAGATTATTCTGTTGCGTTTCTACCTATGGATACATAGCATTATGATGCAGATTTGCTTTTATTTCTTTCAAACACCCTCAAATTCCACAGGGCAGAACAAAACTTTCAGTAGTCATTATTGTACTTGCTTTATAACCATTACCACTCACAATCTTTATTTACAGAAGAGGCAATAAAACACAGTATCAGAGTAATTCAACATTTCATATTTTTAATAATTTACATTCATTTCTCCTTTCTTGGAAAAAGAAATAATGTGTCTGTTGTTTCTTAAGATCCTGGTTGACTGTTATTTCATGAACACATACATACTGAAATAATCACTTGGATTATTATATACACACATAATAAACACTGTATGTATGAATATCTGCAGTCTTTTTTAAACTCATTAAAAGGAGGCTAGCTCAAAGATAAATCACTCCTACTAGCCATTGCATTTCCTTCAAATATGACATTCGATTGGGGGTCCAACCTAATTATACCTCAGTCCAAAATGAGACTCACAATTTTTTGTTTTCTGGTTTATGATTGTGAAAAATGATCACAAAATCTGCCCCCCAAAAAAAAGAAGCCAAATTTTGTTCCAGATCCCATGGGTTATTGGTTATATGGCTTAGTTGTTTAAACTTAATTTTTTGACTTTAGATCTGGGCTCAGGCTATCGTTTGTGGACCTCTGCTATAGACAACTACCTGTCAAGTTTTTTAGGTTTGAAAGCAATAGTAGTAATCTTTATAAGTTGGAAAAAATAGATGAAACCATTTAACAGAAAAGATAAATTATGTCTTTGATACTTAATAACTCTGAATAAAAAAAATCATAAGAAAAAATCTTAAAGTTAAGAGAACTGGGGCTATAGAGCACAAAATAGTACCCAGGAATAAAGTTTTTCTTATTAAATTTAAAATGAAAATTAATTTGATAATTTGACATTAAAGTCTCACAGAGTAAAGATCAGTACAGAGACAATGGAATCCCCAAAATAAGTGAGACAGCTATAAGAGATAAAAGAATTGTAACATTAATTAAAGAAAGATTAATGCAATAAAATGCAATAAAATAAAATCCATTTTAATTTAGACTAAGTTTTAGGTGTTTCAATACTGTATAAATATAAAAACCTCAAAATGGGTTTTGAGGTGAAGATAGATTCAAGATGCTAGATTCCTTATCTTTCTTGGGACAGAGTTCAAAGTTTTTTAAGTTAATAGAAATAAACACTAAAATATTTGGAACTGCTGTCCTAAATATATAAATAGTAGAAGAACTTGAAAAATGATAGGTTATTTAAAAATGAAATAAAGAGGGATAACAATACAAAACAATAGCTATGACGGAAGTGACACAAATGCGTATCTATTATTCCACTAAATATAAAGAGACAGTTCTTTTGGAAGAGAAAAGCAATTGGCTGAATTGCAAACAAATTCCAGCAATCTTTTGCCTTTAAGGGATACTATTAAAATCAAATGGGAAAAATATTTTAGGATCATCTAAAGTATTTTGCCTATAAAATTAAAGGAGAGAAGGAGTTATTATAACGCTATATGGTATAATAGATTTCATTGTTTTGAACAGTAAAAGAAATCAACAAGCTGACCATATAATAGGGCTACAAGTAATAAAAACCTAGCAATATTGAACTATATATTTCAAGTATCAGTAACAAAAGACATAAAAGGAAAAAGGAAAGGACTCCTAGAAGGAAGCAAATATACCCTTTGAGATCTTTAATCCAAAATCAGTATGTCAGTTTATATAGTTGTAAATATAAGCAAAAACATTATAGATGGCAGCAAATAAGAAAAATAAAAGCAAATAGTGGAAAATAAACCAAAACATTAGGAAAGAAACGAGAGTATTTCTAAGGAAGGTTTATATTGCTCAAGGACATCACTAATCACTAAGGAAATCCAAATCAAAACCACAATAAGATACCACTTTATACCCAGTAGAAAAGCTATTGCCAAAACAAAGAAAATATCCAGTGTTGGCAAGGATGTGGAGAAAATGGACCACTTACGCAATGCTTGTGGGAATGTACAAAAAGTATAGCTTAGATGGAAGACATAGTTTTCATATATAGTTTCTCAAAATATAAAAAAGTAGAATTATCACATTGTTCAGCAATTCCACTCCTGGGTACATACATACACAAAAGAATTAAAGCAGACACTCCCAAAAATATACACAGAAAAGAATGCTTATTTCATTAGGCTACTGTAGGAATAAATGAAATAATTTAATATAGTGTTTGGCACGTAGAAAATGCTTTATAACAGTTAAATTTATTGATATAATTGTCTTTGAAATATCTAGCCCAATATACAGTTTATAGATATAGAGATTTGAATTAATTGAAAAGCTAGCTGTTTGCATTATCAAGACTAGTTTTCTGATTATTGATCAAATGTTATTTCCACAATGTAACATGACAGCTATATATTAATATGAAAAGAGGAAATTGTTAAAAATTTACAAAATACAACCAGAGCTTGCTAAGCTCTATTTCAGGTTCTTACCACATGTTATTCTCTCTCTTAGAAGGCCTTTTTCACATTTCTCTAGAAATCCAGACAGATTTCTATTCACTTTCCAGTTTTCGTCATTCAAGAGGACTCAGTTTTTCTTCTTATGTGTTCTTTTAACATTCTGTGTTTTTCTTCTACAGCACTTAGTAAAAGCTTAATTACACAATTATTTGCCTAATTAGTTGTTTCATGTCTGTCTCACCCAAAGGTTGTAAGGCCCATAAGAATACTCATTGTAGCAGTGTGTATAACATGATAAGCTCTGAATAAATACGGCCTAAATAAATGGATTGGACATAATATGAACAGATAAACAAGTCATCTTTGATTCTTTTTGGAATGAAATAAAACAATGGAAAATGAACTTCTCAATCCACATGAAATGTTATTCTTCCCCTTTACCTTTCTGTTCCAGCCATCTCACTTTTCTTTGAAATCTTCAAATGCATCACATTCCATTGCCTTAATGCATTCAGGTATCGTGTTTTCTCTGTCTGTAACCTCAGCATCATTCCTGACCTAAGTTCCACTCATTCTCAAGTAGACATTGTCTGGCTTTCCAGACTACATTCAGTCTTCTTCTTACCGTCCCATACTTTCTTACTTTAACATCCCCCAGTTGTATTTACTTGTTGAATGTCTTTTTTCCCCACTATACTGTAAGGCCAAAGGGGTCAGGGACCAAATATATCTTATTCAGTGACTAGCATTCCTACTTCCTTGTATGTTGCTTGGCACAGTTTCTGATGTATCCATTTTATCTGGATGTTGAATGAAAGAATACATAAGGAGATGAGAAAGTCGTCAGTTCTCAATAAAGTATCTCCTCATAAAAATTTGCGGCAAGAGGAATATAGAGACACTACAGACAAAACCATTAACATCTGAAAAGGTTAAGAGACTAGCCCTGTTATTTGTCTATTATTAATTAATAGAAATAGCTGCTACCAGTTGTCAGTTGGTGACAAAGATTGGTCCTCCATGAACCTAGTTCTTTTAGGCACTACATCATTGTGCACTTGAACCCCAGAAGCTGCTTGTTCAAATGCACTTTTCTGGCTCCTATACCTAAAGAGTCTGATCCAGTATGCAAGGCCCATGTACCTATTAGCCTCAAGAGGCACAGGGCCTAGGGACACACACTCTTAGGGGCCTATGAAAATTTTCACTTTTTTTAAAAATCAGAAAAAAAAAATGAACTTTTAGGTCAAAGAAAAAGTTTAAAATATATAATGTTAATATACTTGTATTTATACTAACACATAAGTGAAACATAATTTGTAATATTTTCCTATGGAGAAAAGGGCTCATGAAGGAAAAGGTGTCTAGAGCCCACAAAAGTCATAAAGTGTGTCTGGGTTGGACATACTTAAGAACCTCCTGAAATGATTTTGAAGAAGGTGCCCCTTAGGACCACATTTGAGAAACTGCACTAGATTCTTCTGCTTTAGTCCTAACTCAGATAGATTTACTGAAGAATTGTTATTTAATTTTCCAAAGGAAAAATATCCCTTTATTAAAAACATTGTTTCTTTCAATAGAAAATGATTCCAGTACATAGAAAGGATATATATCTTATGTTGGTAACATTTAGAAATAAAAATATTAAATAACATAGAAAGATCAGTCCAAAGAAAGTGACAGGTAACTTCACCTCTAGATAGAGATAATAAAATTAAAAATAATATTTTAGCTCACTTCAAAGAGTAAAAAATGTTAAACCAAACCATATGTTTCCAATATGACTGAGTAGGATTTAGTGCAGCCAAGAAATTCTGGTATAGCACAGAAGAGATTATTAATATAATTCATCACATTAGTAGGAAAGATGGTAAAAAATCATATAATTATCTCAAAAGATGATGAGAAGAAATGCTAAAATTCTGCATCAATTCTTGATTAAAACACTAAAAATTATGTTTGAAATATTTCTCTCTTAGCATGACAAAGAGTACATACTTAAAAACTGGAGCTAACATTACACTTAATGGAAAAACATCATGGTTACTGTTATTCCTTTTAAAAATAGGAATAAGAATGGACTCTGTACCAACTCTTATTTAATAACATACCAGAACATACTGAGCCATAGCTATTCAAAAAGGAAAATAATTAAGATATACATATAGGAAAGTAAAAAAAAAAAAGTATATATGTAGAAAAAGCTCTCTGCAAATACAATTATTACATACCTAAACACAAGAAAATAAAAAAATTATCCAAGGCAATAAATTATAAAACAACAAGAATCTTCATAAACAGCTAAATATCATGGTATACACGGAAACTAACAGTTTAGAGGCAGAAATACTAGAATCTGGTAACTCCACTTTTTTTCCTCACCCATTTCAAATTTATGGTGCATTTGTATGATCTACTTTGGGCTAGATTCTGAAGCCAAGATATAGCTAATGCATGGGCATCTCTAAATTAACAGCACGCAACTCAACATCTGTACATATGCTCTGTGGGAGAAGAAACATTAGTTCCTTAGCGCTCACTCAATCACAGAAAAACACACATGCATGCCCATAAACCATACACATCTGCTCACAAGTACACACATGTAAACACACAGAAGCATACACGTATACACATATGAACACGTACACTCATATGTGTTTGCACATGGACATGAAAAGATACACACACACAAACACACACACCTGTCCTCTTTCAGAAGAATATCTGGCAAAAGTCCAAAAGGATTAAAATCAGGATTTTCATAGAAGAAAGTTAGAGGGTGATGTAAGTAGGGTTCGTACCTTGATAGTCTGGCTACGGAGCTCATGTTATTCACCACAGTATTTTAGGGTCACCTCTGTAATTTAAGAGTGAGAATATCTGCCTTAAAGGGGATTATTGAGGATTACAAGTGATAATACACATAAAGTGATTAACACAATTCCTAGCACATAGTACACACTTACTGAATATTGGAAATTGTAGCTTATTAGTACCTTTTCCTACAAAATTACATTAGAAATTCAAGTGACAGTTCCATGACAGTCTACAATCATTGCTACTTCTTTAAATCTTAAGTAGTTGGAGACCTATCAAAAGGAGAAACTCATAACTTATAAGCATCAAGTATTTTATGCCTCGACCAATGCTTTCTTCACTATAACGTGTCATAATTGTCAGGGGAAAATGTATTTAGGCCAAAATCTTTTAGGCTGAGTTGTAGTGAGTAGTGAGTTAGTGTTCTAACATGGTAGTAAAGTCAGTAAGTGAAAATGTGGAGGAGCAATTCTCCAAAGGGATAGAGAAGAAGGTATTGAATGTAAGTTCATAATAAAAGCAGTACATTGGCTACATTTGATTTGAGTAGAACATGAATGAAGAGGAATTCAAAGATGCTGTGGAGGTACTAAAAACAAGGAAATTATGGGTCTTCAAATAATGAGGAAAAGATTTGATAAAGTTATTATTCAAGTGTTGAGATGGAAGAAACAGCAGTCTATTCAAAATCAATATCAAAAAGAAAAAGATAAATTTGAAGTAGTGAAAAAAGTTCTAGACCTTGAATCAGAAGATTTGAGTTTACTGGGACTTCCCTGGCAGTTCAGTGATTGGGACACTGCACTTCCACTGCAGGCAGGTGTGGCCAAAAAGTAAAAAAAAAAAAAAAAAAAAAAAAAGGAAGATTTGAGTATGCTATAGAACATTTCACAAGTCATTTACTTTGAGAGCATCAATTTTCTCAAGTATAAAATAATTATTCCTCATCTGAGAGGGTTGTTATGGGTCACAAATGATATAATGTAGGTAAAATAATCTTAAATTGTAAAAGCTTGGGACTTCCCTGGTGGCACAGTGGTTAACAATACACCTGCCAATACAGGGGACATGGATTCGATCCCTGGTCCGGGAAGATCCCACATGCCACAGGATCAACTAAGCCCATGAGCCACAACTACCGAGCCTGCACTCTAGAGCCCACAAGCCACAACTACTGAAGCCTACGTGCCTAGAGCCTGTGCTCTGCAACAAGAGAAGCCACTGCAGTGAGAAGCGCTGTGCACTGCAACAAAGAGTAGCCCCAGCTCGCTGCAACTGGAGAAAGCCCGCACAGCAACGAAGACCCAACAAACCTCGCCCCCACAAAAAAGTAAAAGCTCTTCAGTGTAAGAAATGAATTACCATCCATTTATATATTTCCATAATTAGGCATTTATTGCCCATTTCCCCATTGCATATTGATGATATAGTTATATATCTTAACAACTTGCCTAGAATCAAGTAAAAACAATAAATATTTGTCAAATGAACAAATGATTATAAAATGGAAAATAAATTTTAAAAATGGATGTTGACTTGTATCTACAGGAAATAAGAAAAAAATCTAAAAAGTAATTAGATTTGTGGATGAATAGATGAATAAATAATTACTTTTTATTACATGTATGCTTATTTTTCTGTTGTTGGTTTTATATTTTTCTTCCATATACTCAGCCTAACACTTTTGCTTAATTCAACTCTTGATTATCAGGTTTACTCAATGTGGAATTATTTTTTACCCCAAGTGCAGTCATATCAGCCTAATAAGAATGTTGCGGGCTTTGTTTATTACCTTGGCCTGCTCATTAATGAGACTCATGTGGGCCTCCGTGCATAATTACCCACCTTAAGGCAATGAGGTGGTTTCCTGCCTGGAAGTCAATCCGGCTACCAGAATGAGGAGTGGCATTATTTCACCCCAACAGTTCAATTCTACTTGGAGATGATAATATAAATGATGTAATATCATGCTCATAATTCTAAGTGTATTTTATCAGCGTTAACTGGTTTATATTTAACAGTGTTGTTTGCTGATCTGAGTATCCAGTCACTAATGTGATTTTGAAAATTGTGCTTTTTGACAATAAAAGCTAGAGAAGTTAGAAGACTGCACTGGAATTAGAAACTGGATGAGGACTAGTGTAAACTATCCATGATGCCATCTAATTTAAAGGAAACATAAAAAAAATTATATGTAGTTTTTGAATTGCAACAGAGCTCTGTTCTGAAAGTGTGATTACTAGTCATTTTTAAGGAACCCAGTATTCAGTAAATCTACTTAAAATGCTGCTTAGGTACTCAGGTCCACCAAACCACATTTACTGTTTAATGGGCTGAAATGGTAGATAGTAATACACCTACTTCATACAAACTAATTCCAGTTATTTTTATGGAAAAATATATTCCAAATTTCAATTTTGATGTCAGGATATACGACACTGAGAAAAGAAACTCGTTCTATATCCACTTAAGTCCCATCCAGAGAGCAGAATTAGATTCTCTTCTGGTCCCTTGAGAGTAGTAACAGCTCTAGTTAGGAGGCAAAGGTGTCAAATACTCTAGGGCACAGGTTGGCAAACTTTTTATGTAAGAGGTCAGATACTAAATATCTTGGCTTTGTGAGCCAAGAGGCAAAATTGAAGCTAATATGTAGGTACTCCTAAATGAAAGAAAACAAATTTTCACATGTTTATTTTTGACAAATATTAAAATACAAATAAAAAATAGTAATAATGAGTACTTTTTGTAATTCAGGTCTACTAATGAGAAGAATGAAATTCGATTTTAGAATATTATTTCGCTTAATTTCAGTTCAGTTAGTATTCCCTACCACTGGAATCAATTGCAAATATTCATCTGTTAAAGCTTGTCTTTGAGACTTTACCATCATCTTAAAAAATATCTTCTCACACAGATAGGTGTTGCTAAACATTGATAGCAATCCATGAGTTATGACCTTAAGTTAAACATACTTTTCACTTGGAAGGCGTGTATAGAAATCTATTAGATTATTCTCTTGACATTTGCCATTTACCATGTCACTCCTCAACTGTGCAGTTAAATGAATTTAGAAATATAGAAATTTCTTTGGCACTTGTGTTGAGGTCTGAAAAATGCTACTGAAACTACAGTTGTGTTCATAAAATAAACCCACCGAAATATTTTTTGGAGATAGATACCTCACACCTTGTTTTAACTTTCGATATTGTGAGAAGTGTATAAAGCAGCTTGATTTACCTGAATCCAAATAATGTTAGTTGTCCTCAAATTAATTTTACCTTACTACATATTTCTCATGTAAAAGCACTGTTTGGCCTTGTAATTTTAAGTTGAATGCAGTAATAAACATTACCAAATTTTTAGCAATAGCTAATTCCAAAGTCACTCAGTATTCAGTAACAGTAGATGAGGGTTGTTCTCACTCAGAAAAATTGCAATTGCAACCCTGACCTAAAAAAATACATATCACAATAAAACTTTACCACTACTAAGACATGGAAGCTATATACATTCACACAGAAGTGTTTTCGTGGATCTAAATATACAAAACACTTGGTAAATATTTAGGAGTGCAGTTTCTGGGTTGTGTGGGAAGTCTATGTTTAATTTATAAGAAACTGCCAAATTGCCTTCTAAAGTGACTTACTTGTTTTCCTTTCTCATTAGAAATGAATGAGTTTCTATTCCTCCACATCCTAGTCAGCATTTGTTACAGTCAATTTTTTAGATTTTAGTGACTCTAATAGGTATGCAGTGGTATCTCTTGGTGGTTTTGATTTGTCTATGTATAATGACAGATGATGTTGAGAACTTTTCATGTGCTTATTTGCCATCCACATATTTTTTTTCGGTAAAGTGTCTGTTCATATAATTTGGCATTTTAAAATTAGTTTTAGGCCACATCCTAGGGAGAGAAAAGATGGCGGCAAAGTAGAGAGACGTGGAGTGCATCCCTCTCCACAGATGCATTGGGAATGCACGGAAGGACGCAGTAATTCCCACAGAGAACCAGCTGAACACCAGCAGACGGCCTGGGACACCAGAAAGGACCGCGGGGAGCCCGACATAGCTGGTAGGGAGGCATCTACGACGGCTCAAAGAGGGTGAAGCAGCGGAGCTGTGGCAGACGGGAGGGAGTGAGAAACACATGGAGGGTCCGCAGCGCTGCTCAGCGTTCCCGGACCGAGACATCTATCCGCGGCTGAATGGAGGGTCTGGGAGCGGGAGCGTGGGAACCGGAGAGCTGGTTCAGGGTGAGAAACATTGTTGCCGGTAGGGTGACGGACCGAGAGGACAGGAGGGAGGAGGTCCGCGGAGAGGAGTGCCCGTCCCTGAGAGCTGCCCGGCCATGATGGCGGCTGGAGGCTGCAGGCTCATGGGTGGGGGGGAGGAGCCGCGCACGTAGCCTCTCTCTCTCTCTTTCGGCACCTCTGCAACAGGCAGTGGAGAGACACCCCGTGGGCCACCTAAGGCGCTCAGGGATAACAAGCACCCTCAGGCACTCGGGCGGGGCTAGATTAAAACCCCTTGCAACGCCAGCAGCAGGGAGGCTGCCGAGAGAAAAGAAAAAAAAAAAACAACAACAGCAACAACAACAAAAAACCCCGAGAGAGGCCCAACTCTAAGACTTTCTGTTTACGCCTGAGCCACAGGTGTCCCTCTGCAACAGGCACCTCCAAGCCTGACTGAAACAACAGTGCGCCACTGATCACTCACTCCCAGGAGAAGGAGCCACTATTGTACCCTCTCCCTCCCCACACACCCGACGCTTACAGACAAACAATAAAGGAACCTCTGCTGGTCACAGAATAATGCAAAAAAACCCAAGGCAAGGAGAAGGACACTTACAGCTGAGATGCTAAGGAAACAGAAATAGTAGTATCAATACCTATTCAACTGGTCCATTCTGGGATCAGTTCTGGATTTTTTTTTTTTTCTTTTTCTTTTCCTCTCTTTTTTTTTTTCTTTATTAAATATGATCTTAGCCCTAAGGGATCTACAAGTTTTATAACATAATTTTTTAATGATATTGTTTATTCTTTTTTTTTTTTTTTTGCCTTTTTATATACTTCTATATCTAGCTAAGTTTTTGGTAGTATGGACAATATATCTCTCGTACTTTCCTTTCATCCCTATCTTTTATACATTTCTATTCCTTTCTTTTTATTTGCATATTTCCAACCACATTACACTCCTCTGTTCCCCTTTCTTCCAGCCTTTTTAAGTTTATTTTATCTTAACATACTTATAAGCAACACTATCGGTCTGCTCAGACTCCTTGCTCTATTCTCCAGAAGACGCACTGCCGTGGTATTTAATATTAGGCTTTTGTCTTTATCTTAGTTCTTAGTACAGTTGTCTAATTACATTCTGAGAATCTCCATCCTCTCTGGTGGTACTCTGGCTCTTTTCTATATTTGATCCTAGCTTACAAAATCTCCCTGGATTAATGTTTGTATGTGTAAGGTGTTATTTGTTTGTTTGTTCGCTTTTGCTTTTGTCCCTGATTTGTTCTCTTTCAGTTGTCAATTTCTGTTGGGTTTCTCTTTGAATATCTGATAGCACACTGGGGTTCTGTCAGGTCTTTCCAGAGCCTTATGTCCTAACGGATTCAGTAATTGGGTGTCTTATACATGCATGTGTTTCCTAGACTTAATATTCGTTTAATCGAATACTTGGACATTAGTCTGAGGCTTGGACAGTCTTCTATAAACACCTCTATCGCCAGGACAAGCAACCCCAACAGTTTGGACGACCATGAGGAAACAAAGAAACACCATGCAGGCAAAGGAGCAGGAAAAAACCCCACAAGACCAAATAAATGAGGAGGAAATAGGAAAAATGCCTGAAAAAGAATTTAGAGTAATGATAGTAAAAATGATACAAAATCTTGATAACAAAATAGAGAAAGTACAAGAAACAGTTCATAAGAACTCAGAAAAACAAACAGCAATGGATAACAAAATAACTGAAATTAAAAATACTAGAGATAGTATAACCAGCAGAATGACTGAGGCAGAAGAACGAATAAGTGAGTTGGAAGATAGAATGGGGGAAATAAACGCCACAGAGCAGGAAAAAGAAAAAAGAATAAAAAGATTAGAAGACCGTCTCAGAGACCTCAGTGATAATGTTAAGCGTACCAACATTTGAATTATAGGCATCCCAGAAGAAGAAGAAAACAAGAAAGGGTCTGAGAAAATATTTGAAGAGGTTCTAGTGGAAAACTTCCCCAACATGGGAAAGGAAATAATTCACCAAGTCCAAGAAGCACAGAGAGTCCCATACGGAATAAACCCAAGGAGAAATACACCAAGACACATATTAATCAAACTAACGACAATTCAACACAAAGAAAAAATATTAAAAGCAGCAAGAGAAGAGCAACAAAAACATATAAGGGAAAACCCATAAGGATAACAGCTGACCTTTCTACAGAAACTCTGCAGGCCAGAAGGGGATGGCAGGATATACTGAAAGTCCTGAAAGAGAGAAACCTACAGCCAAGAATACTCTACCCAGCAAGACTCTCATTCAGATTTGAGGGAGAAATCAAAAGCTTTCCAGACAAGCAAAAGTTAAGAGAATTCAGCACCACCAAACCAGCCTTACAACAAGTGCTAAAGGAACTTCTCTAAGTAGGAAACACAAGAAAAGGAAAACACCTACAAATACAAACCCAAAACAATTCAGAAAATGGTCATTGGAACACACATGTCAATAATCACTTTAAATGTAAATGGATTAAATGCTCCACCCAAAAGACACAGACTGGCTGAATGGATACAAAAACAAGACCCTTCTATATGCTGCCTCCAAGAAACTCACTTCAGACCAAGGGTTACATATAGACTGAAAGTCAAGGGATGGAAAAAGATATTCCATGCAAATGGAAGTCAAAAGAAAGCTGGAGGAGCAATACTCATATCAGACAAATTAGACTTGAAAGTAAAGACTATTAAAAGAGACAAGGAAGGACACTACATAATGATCAAGGGATCCATTCAAGAAGAACATATCACAATGGTAAATATCTATGCCCCCAATATAGGAGCACCTCAATACATAAGGCAAATGCTAACAGCCATAAAAGGGGACATCGACAGGAACACAATAATAGTGGGAGACTTGAACACCCCACTTACATCAATGGACAGATCATCCAAACAGAAAATGAATAAGAGCACACAAGCTTTAAATGACACATTAGACCATTTCGACTTAATTGATATTTATAGGACATTCCATCCAAAAACGACAGACTACACTGTCTTCTCAAGTGCACATGGAACATTTTCCCGGATAGATCACATCTTGGGTCACAAATCAAACCTCGGCAAATTCAAGAAAATTGAAATCATATCAAGCATCTTCTCAGACCACAACGCCATGAGACTAGATATCAATTACAGGAAAAAAACTGCCAAAAATACAAACACATGGAGGCTAAATAATTCACTCTTAAACAACCAAGGAATCACTAAAGAAATCAAAGAGGAAATCAAAAAATATCTAGAAACAAATGACAACAAAAACACAACAACCCAAAACCTGTGGGACACAGCAAAAGCGGTTCTAAGAGGGAAGTTTATAGCAATACAGTCCTACCTTAAGAAACAAGAAAATTATTGAATAAACAACCTAACCTTACACCTAAAACAATTAGAGAAAGAAGAACAAAGAAACCCCAAAGTGAGCAGAAGGAAAGAAATCATAAAGATCAGAGCAGAAATAAATGAAAAAGAAAGGAAGGAAACCATAGCAAAAATAAATAAAACTAAAAGCTGGTTCTTTGAGAAGATTAACAAAATTGATAAACCATTAGCCAGGCTCATCAAGAAAAAAAGGGAGACGATGCAAATCAACAGAATTAGAAATGAAAAAGGAGAAGTCACAACGGACACCTCAGAAATACAAAACATCATGAGAGACTACTACAAGCAACTATATGCCAATCAATTGGATAACCTGGAAGAAATGGATACATTCTTAGAAAAATACAATCTTCCAAGACTGAACCAGGAAGAAATAGAAACCATGAACAGACCAATCACAAGTACGGAAATTGAGGCAGTGATTAAAAATCTCCCAACACGCAAAAGCCCAGGACCAGATGGATTCACGGGCGAATTCTATCAAACATTTCGAGAAGAGCTAACACCTATCCTTCTCAAACTCTTCCAAAATATTGCAGAAGGCGGAACACTCCCAAACTCATTCTACAAGGCTACCATCACCCTGATACCAAAACCAGGCAAAGATGTCACAAAAAAAGAAAACTACAGACCAATATCACTGATGAATATAGATGCAACAATCCTCAACAAAATACTAGCTAACAGACTCCAACAGCACATTAAAAAAATCATACGCCATGATCAAGTGGGGTTTATCCCTGGGATGCAAGGATTCTTCAATATATGCAAATCAATCAACGTGATACATCATATCAACAAATTGAAGGATAAAAACCATATGATCATCTCAATAGATGCGGAAAAAGCTTTTGACAAAGTGCAACATCCATTTATGATAAAAGCTCTCCAGAAAATGGGCATAGAAGGAAATTACCTCAACATAATAAAAGCCATATATGAAAAACCAAAAGCCAACATCGTTCTCAATGGGGAAAAACTGGAAGAATTCCCTCTAAGAACAGGAACAAGACAAGGGTGTCCACTCTCACCACTATTATTCAACATAGTTTTGGAAGTTTTAGCCACAGCAATCAGCGAAGAAAAAGAAATTAAAGGAATCCAAATTGGAAAAGAAGAAGTAAAATTGTCACTCTTTGCAGATGACATGATATTATATATAGAAAACCCGAAAGACTCTACCAGAAAACTGCTAGCACTAATTGATGAGTTTAGTAAAGTAGCGGGATACAAAATTAATGCACAGAAATCTCTTGCATTCCTATACACTAACAACGGAAGAGCAGAAAGAGAAATTAAGGAAACTCTCCCATTCACCATTGCAACAAAAAGAATAAAATACCTAGGAATAAACCTGCCTAAGGAGGCAAAAGATCTGTATGCAGAAAACTTTAAGACATTGATGAAAGAAATCAAAGACGACACAAACAGATGGAGGGACATACCATGTTCCTGGATTGGAAGAATCAACATCGTGAAAATGACTGTACTACCCAAAGCAGTTTACAGATTCAATGCAATCCTGATCAGATTACCAATGGCATTTTTCACAGAACTAGAGCAAGAAATCTTACGATTTGTATGGAAACGCAAAAGACCCCGAATAGCCAAAGCAGTCTTGAGAAGGAAACATGGAGTTGGTGGAATCAGGCTTCCTGACTTCAAACTATACTACAAGGCCATAGTGATCAAGACAGTATGGTACTGGCACAAAAATAGAAAGGAAGATCAATGGAATAGAATAGAGAACTCAGAAGTAAGCCCAAACACATATGGGCACCTTATCTTTGACAAAGGAGGCACGGGTATACAATGGAAAAAAGACAGCCTCTTCAATAAGTGGTGCTGGGACAATTGGACAGCAACATGTAAAAGAATGAACTTAGAATACTTCCTAACACCATACACAAAAATAAACTCCAAATGGATTAAAGACCTACATGTAAGGCCAGACACTATGAAACTCCTAGAGGAAAACATCGGCAGAACACTCTATGACATCCATCGAAGCAAGATTCTTTTTGACCCACCTCCTAAAATCATGGAAATAAAATCAAGAATAAACAAATGGGATCTCATGAAACTTAAAAGCTTTTGCACAGTGAAAGAAACCATAAACAAGACTAGAAGAAAACCCTCAGAATGGGAAAAAATAATTGCCTATGAAACAACGGACAAAGGATTAACCTCCAAAATATACAAGCAGCTCATGAAGCTTAATACCAAAAAAGCAAATAACCCAGTCCACAAATGCGCAGAAGACCTAAATAGACATTTCTCCAAAGAAGACATAGAGATGGCCAACAATCACATGAAAAGATGCTCAACATCACTCATCATCAGAGAAATGCAAGTCAAAGCCACAATGAGGTATCACCTCACACCGATCAGAATGGCCATCATCACAAAATCTGGAAACCACAAATGTTGGAGAGGGTATGGAGAAAAGGGAACTCTCCTGCACTGGTGGTGGGAATGTAAGTTGGTACAGCCACTATGGAAAACAATTTGGAGGTTCCTTAAAAAACTACAAATAGAATTACCATATGATCCAGTAATCCCACTCCTGGGCATATACCCAAAGAAAACCATAATCCCAAAGGAAACTTGTACCATAATGTTTATTGAAGCACTATTTACAATAGCCAGGACATGGAAGCAACCTAAATGCCCATCAACAAATGAATGGATAAAGAAGATGTGGCATATATATACAATGGAATATTACTCAGCTATAAAAAGGGATGAGATGGAGCTATATGTAATGAGGTGGATAGACCTAGAGTCTGTCATACAGAGTGAAGTAAGTCAGAAAGAGAAGGACAAATATTGTATACTAACTCACATATACGGAATCTAAAAATGGTACTGATGAACTCAGTGACAAGAACAAGGATGCAGATACAGAGAATGGACTGGAGAACTCGGGGTATGGGAGGGGGCGTGGGGTGAAGGGGAAACAGACGAAGTGAGAGAGTAGCACAGGCGTATATATACTACCAACTGTAAAACAGTCAGTGGGAAGTTGTTGTATAACAAAGGGAGTCCAACTCGAGGATGGAAGATGCCTTAGAGGACTGGGGCGGGGAGGGTGGGGTGGACTCGGGTGGGGGGAGTCAAGGAAGGGAGGGAATACGGGGATATGTGTATAAAAACAAATGATTGAACCTGGTGTACCCCCCAAAAATAATAAAAATATATATATATAAAAAATAAAATTAGTTTTATTACAAAAATTTTTTAAATGTTTTATTATTGAGATTTAAGAGTTTTTATGTATTCTTGATGTGTCATTCATCAAGTATATCATTTGCAAATATTTTCTCTCAGTCTATGATTTGTCTTTTCATTTTCTTATCAGTCTTTCATAGAGCAAAAATACTTAAGCTTGATAAAGTCCAAGGTTTTTTCAGTTCGATCAATTATTTTTCTTTCATGAATTGTACCTTAAGTATTGTATCTAAAACTCTATTGCCCATGTCAAGGTCATTCTGATTTTCTCCTATATCTATTTCTAGAAATTTCACATTTTTACATTTTAATTGAGGTCTATGATCTATTTTGATTCAACTTTTATTTAAGTATGTCTACATTCATTGTTTTTGCTTATTTACATCCAATTTTCCCAGCAACATTTGTTGAAAAACTATCCTTTATCCACTCAATTACATTTTACCCTTTGCCAAAAATCAACTGACTATATTTTTGTGAGCTCTTTATCCTGTCCTGTTGATTTATGGGTCTATCCTTTTGCCAGTGCCACACTGTTTACATTAGTGTAGCCTTGTAATAAGTCTTGAAATCAGGTAATGTGAATATTCCAATATTGTTTTTTTTTTTTCAGAATTTTCTTGGTTGTTTTAGTTCTTTGCCTTTTTGTATGAATTTTAGAGTCAGCTTATTGATATCACAAAAAATCTTGCTGGGATTTTGACTGGGATTACACTGAATCAATAGACAAAATTGGGGAGAACTGACCTCTTAACAATATTGAGCCTTCTAATTTGTGCATACGCAATATCTCTCCATTTGTTTAGCTATTCTGTGATTTCTTTTTATCAGTGTTTTGTAGGTTTCTGTACAGTAGGTGTATATCTAAGTATTTTTTTTGGAGGGGGGGTGATATTTTAAGTGGTTTTGGGTTTTTAAATTTCAGATTCTAATTGTTCCCTTCTAGCATATAAGAGTAAAATTGGCCTTTCATGTTGATCTTCGTTCTGTGACCTTGCTAAATTCACGTTAGTTTCAGAAGATTTTTGTAGCTTCGATGACATTTTCTACATAGACAATCACATCATCTGCAAATAAGGACCATTTTTTTCCTTCCTTTCCAGTTTGCATGGCTTTTATTTCTTTTCTTGCATTTTATTCTTGCTAGGACTTCCAGTATGATGTTGATGCCTTATTTATTAATTTCTTATTTATTGCTCAAATTCAATAACAAAATAACCCACACTCTAGTATGTATTAAAAATACAACATAAGTCTACTTTTCTTCTTCTGTTTCAACATAATGCATATATACTGGTAATTTCAAAAAATAGTAAAAGGTCATAGGATGGAGATATGTATGGCACTTGAAACACTGTGGATTTATAACTGCATCACTGTTATTGGTAGTGTCCTGAGTAGCAGTGTGAAGCAATGAGAGAGCCACATGCAGTCTCTGCAGCAACTACTCAGCTCTCCTGTTGTAGCCCAAACAGCCTTAAATAATCTGAGATAAATGAGTATGGCTGTGTTCCAAGAAAACTATTTATGGACACTAAAATATGAATTTCATACAATTTTAACACATCATGTTAAAATTTTTTCAAACGATTTAAAAATGTATGCACCAGTCTTAGCTCTCAGACCATGTTACAACAGGTGGCAGACCAGATTCCGCCCACAGGCTGAGGTTTGCTGATTCCTGATCTTAGTGCTTTGTAAAATCTATAGAGTGTGGAGGCGAGGAATAAATGTCTCATAAAAAGGTATAAACCTAAGGCCAGACTAATACCCTGCCGTATGTTCTTCTGAGAGAGGGCAAGTCTGTGTATACTTGTGTGTGTGCGTGTGTGTGTGTGTAGATGGCTGAGTGTACTGTGTACATATTTAAGTGTGGTCAAATGTACGCATATGTGTTTATGTATGTATCTAGGTGTGTGTGTGTTAATATGTGCATATATGAGTGTGTATATGTGTTTTTTACGCATGTTTGTGTGTTTATGTACAATTGAGTAAAAACTCAGAAACTAATCTTGCCTTTTTCCCACAAGATGTATGAACAAATAGTTGTGCATCGTAAATTTAGGAGTGCCTTATGTTAGACATATCTTCACTTCAGGATCTAGTTCAAAATTATACTTTGACATAAATACACTACCATGTATAAAACAGATAGCTAGTGGGAACCTGCTATATACACAGGGAACTCAGATGGGTTCTCTGTGATGACCTAGACAGGTGGGATGGGTGGGGGGCAGGGAGGTCCAAGAGGGAGGGGATATATGTATACATATAGAGGATTCACTTCACTGTACAGCAGAAACTAACAGAACATTGTAAAGTAATTATACTCCATTAAAAAATGTAAGAAAAAAATTATACTTTGTTACCCTAAGAGAGTCTAGATAGTCTTTTTCAATAGCATATTCTTTTGACCAGTTAGCCAGAAACTGAATTGTCACATAACTATTTAGAAAATTATACCACATTTAGTGCCAAAATTTAAATGCCTCCAAGGCATTTCTCTATTTACTTACTCCTAATCTTATTTAAAATCTTCTATGAAAAGCTAATGCTCTTCTTGGAAGTTTATGTGACCTAGTTTCATCTTCTAGTTTCAATTTTGTTTTCTCTTTTAATATGTTATTTAATTTTCTATGTGTTTGGAGGCACTATGGATGAAGGAGGAAAATATCAAGTGTAAAAAGTTTTTTCTCATTCTGTATGACTATATGCAGGGAATGGGGGGAGGGTAGACAGGTCAGTACACATTTTGTTGCCAATTCCATATGTGAAATTCATGGGATACTCAGAAAATAGTGTGTGCCTCAATCTACTCAGGTGGAAAGTTGGATTTTAAAAAATGGCATGCAGAGAGATATGGAAGGTATGGTGCCTGGCAATTGAAGTGGACTGTAGGAGATTCCCAACACACTACATCTCTCAAATGATGAGCACTCCAAGTAATATAACAAGGAGAGAAAGGTTATTCTCAAACACTGCCTTAGTCAACAAGAGGGTTTCCTGCTGTCTGTGGACACAGAGGGATGAGAAAACATGAAGTCACAGTGAGTACTGTTTTCTCCAAGATATTTAGAAGTAATTTTATTATAAAATTTATTTCTATCCTCTAAGCTGCCAAAATCCTCTAAAAAGGAGACAGAGCTTTGGGTGAAGAGAAGGTCCCCGAATCCATCATGTACAGATCGTCTTCTAATGATCCAGTTTTCATTAATCCAACAGCTAATTATTTTCTGTCTGTCTGCTAGCTTTTTTGGGGGAAACTTTTTGACTTGTTTACATAAAAATACTTTATTCTTCTATTTTTAAGAAATATTCTGATTGATTTTCACCTTTCTGAAATTATAGCGTTTTTCTTATGCTGTATTTCTAGCAATACATAACAAAAGGGGATATCAATTTGATAAATAATGTATCAACACTTTAATCTTTCACAAGTGTTTTGCCTGCCTCAGAGAATAGATTTGTACCTATAATTAAATATTAAAGAAATTGCTGTTTCCCAAATATATGTATGAGCTGTCCTCCCCAAAGATAGGGAAAGAAAGTCAGCCTTACATACATTAAAATGAATGAATATATAAATCATTATTTGCAACTCTAAATAACTATAGAGGACACTGAACATTAGATCTTATACCAGAAAGATGGAAAACATAAATATTCTTCAGTTATGACGTTGGCAAACTGTCTTTTTTTTCTGCTTCCATTAGACTGGCCTTTTATACTGATGTTATCAATATTATTTGATTAAGATTCAATGGATTTTGATGGTTGGGGCATTGTAGAAATGTCACAATATGAAGTGAATAACGTACTAGACATAACTTTTTTTCTTGAAAGTTTGAATTTTTTTATAAACTTTTTGAGACCTATCAAGTCAGCTGTTTAGAAAACATTTGTTTTCTTTCTTTATTGAAGTATGATTGGCACACAACATTATAGTAGTTTCAGATGTACAACATAACGATTCAACATTTGTATATGTTGCGAAATGATCACCACAATAAGTCTAGTTACCATCTGTCACCACACAGAGTTACAATTTTTTTTTCTTGTGGATGAGAACTTTTAAGATTTATTTTCTTAGCAACTTTCAAATTTGCAACACAATATTATTGACCATGCGGTACATTACATCCCCATGCTTTATTTATTTTATAGCTGTAAGTTTGTACCACTTAATTCCTTTCACTTCTTTCACCCACCCCCCAATCACCCACCTCATCAGCAACCACCAATCTATTCTCTGTATCCATGAGTTTAGTCTGATTTAGTTTGTTTTATTTTTTAGATTCAACATATAAGTGAAATCATACAGTATTTGTCTTTCTCAGTTTGACTTATTTCACTTAGCATAGTACCCTAAAGGTCCACCCATGTTGTCACAAATGGTAAGAGTTCATTCTGTTTTATAGCTGAGTAGTATTCCATTGTGTATGTATATATATCACATCTTCTTTACCCATTCATCTATTGATGGGCACTTTGGTTGCTTCCGTATCTTGGCTAGTGTAAATAATGCTGCAATCAACATAGGGTGCATATATCTTTCCAAGTTAGCATTTCTGCTTTCTTCTGATAAATACCCAGAAGTGGAATTGCTGGATCATATGGTACTTCTATTTTTAATTTTTAATGTTTTTAAGAAATTTCCATAATGTTTGCCATAGCTATGGCACCAATTTACATTCCAAACAACAATGCGTTAGAGTTCTCTTTTCTCTACATCCTAGCCAACACCTGTTATTTCTTATACTTTTGATAATAGCCATTCTGGGCAGGTGGATATTAAAATTACTGATTCAAGGACTTCCCTGGTGGCACAGTGGTTAAGAATCTACCTGCCAATGCAGGGGACACAGTTTTGATCCCCTGTCCGGGAAGATCCCACATGCCATGGAGCAACTAAGCCTGTGCGCCATAACTACTGAGACTGTGCTCTAG
This sequence comes from Hippopotamus amphibius kiboko, assembly GCF_030028045.1. Taxonomy (NCBI): domain Eukaryota; kingdom Metazoa; phylum Chordata; class Mammalia; order Artiodactyla; family Hippopotamidae; genus Hippopotamus; species Hippopotamus amphibius. The sequence continues at coordinate 167,320,723 of NC_080187.1, read as the reverse complement.
ATCCTGTGAGCCGCAACTATTGAGCCCACGTGCCACAACCACTGAAGCCCATGCACCTAGAGCCTGTGCTCCACAACAAGTGAAGCCACCGCAATGAGAAGCCCATGCACCACAACGAAGAGTGGCCCCCCTCGCCGCAACTAGAGAAGGCTTGAGCACAGCAACAAAGACCAAATGCAGCCAATAAGTAAATAAATGAATAAGTAAATAAAATAAAATTACTGATTCAATCTCTTTACTAGTAATTAATCTATTAAGATTTTCTATTTATTATTGCTTCAGTCTTAGAAGATTATATATTTCTAGGATTGTATGTTTCTAGGCAGGACCATGGAAGCAGCACTGTGGAGGCAGGGTGCTTTGGGGCCTCGGGAGCAGTATGAGGGGCAGGGGTGAACTGTCTTTAAATATACACAATTTATATTGACCAGAATTATCTCTATGCTAAAATTATCAGTAATATGGGTCTTCACAATTTGTGGAAAATAGATTCTGAATTACAACTGAAGGTGGATGTTCACTTCTATTCCTATTTAAATCTGAAAGCCAATTCTGTTACAGGTCAGGTTTGCAAAGCTAAATAAAGTTAATATATGATCCACCCAACCAAATAGCTCAAATACCTGTGATTCTGTGCACCTCAATAGTATATGAATATTGCACAACTCCAAGTTTTTGTCATCCTTGAGAAGGAAAGAAACAGAAGCAGGAGATCCAGAAAATCTACACAACATAATTAGCTCTTAGGTTGATTGGACATTTGCTCTTTTGAGTGAACCGTGGATGACTTACCCCACCCATCCATACAAAGATGGGACCTTTGTAATCAGCCACTATTTCAGAAATGTGCATGACCTATGACTGCATCTCTGTGTCTGTCTCTTTAAATATCTCAGTCTGACTTGAAAAACAATTAGAGATTACAAGAAAAATTAAATCAATATATAAATATTTAATGCTTGATCTGAGCCGAACCTAATTATGAGTTTTCTCTCTGTTTACAGATATGGACATTTTCTCTTAAACTGTTAGATTTTATCATCTGTATGACATACATCTTTTTCATTTCTATACTATGAAAACATCCATATGGATATTCATCATTGCTTTTCAGGTGTCAAAATTTGTTGATAAATATGTAGTTTATAAGAAGCATCTAAGTAGCAAATAACCAACTGTGACTATTAAACTAACATGAAATTCAAATAAAAATGTATGTGTGGTCTAATAAATAATGCTAATGGTCCAGGTTCAAATTAGAAATGAACTAGCTGTGTTGGTGAAGTCATTTTACCTCGCTATGTCTGTAAGACAATAAAAAAGCAAAAAGTGAAAACTTATTGAAACTTATAAACTACATTTGTTTTTTGATAAATCAGTCCATATCCTTTGTACTGAAATCATCTCTTCTTCCTGCACGTAACTGTCTCCAGTTCATGTTATGTTCAGAGAGAATGGATTTTCATCACATAGAATAGTTTAATTTGATCAACTGTGTTTCTTTCTCAATATACCATCTGTTTGAGTCAGGGTTAAATGGTAGATAACTGAAACTACTCTGTCTATTTTAGGCAGGAAAGGATTTAATAAAGGAATTAAGTTCATACAAACTTATTGGAAAGCCTGGAGGGCAGACTCCAATATCATAGAAGTAAATCATCAGGCAAATCTCTACCTTTGTTATAATTAAGAATCTATGAGTCGAAGCGAGAGAGTAGCACAGACATATATATACTACCAATTGTAAAACAGATAGTGGGAAGTTGTTGTATAACAAAGGGAGTCCAACTAGAGGATGGAAGATGCCTTAGAGGACTGGGGTGGGGAGGGTGGGGGGGACTCGAGGGGGGGGAGTCAAGGAAGGGAGGGAATACAGGGATATGTGTATAAAAACAGATGATTGAACTTGGTGTACCCCCCCCCCAAAAAAAAAAAAATCTATGGCACTGGCATGGCAACCGCAGGGTCCGGGAATGTATTGTTTTAGCTGTCTCAATCCTTAGGTTGGAAAACTATGTACTATTGACTGTAGAGCCACATTATACCTATATATGGGCATAGGCAAAAACGGACATCCTGAGCCCTCTCAATATTCGCAAATTAATTATGAGACACTTGGATCCCTGCAAATGTTGTTGGAGAAGAATCCAGGGCCTTCTCCCTGGATTTATGACTGTGATGATCAACAGAAATTGTAGACCTGTGATCTCCACTATACTCCCCTTTCCAAATACCACATGAATTTGACTAACTGTCCAAATCCAAACCACATTCTGAGCTCTGTCTGCAAAAGAGACTTAGAAATGTAGATTTTGGCTTCTCATCCTCAGTAGTTTAAGAAAGCATATTAGAAAGAGGGCGAATGGCTACTAAGCAGCAATGGACAATAATTCCCACTGTCTATCTGTTTGTTCCCTGACCATTCATGCTTATCTTCCCCTACATAAATTTCCCAACAGCAGCAACAGCAACAATTGATTTCCACCTAATAAAATGCAACTATTCCCCCATACAAATAAAAACATACTTACAGTGTCCCCAAGAGAAGAAACCCAAACTCTATTAGTCATAGAATCCTTCCTGAGGTGATGTTCCTTCCCTAGGTTCACTAACCATCCCATTTACACACCCTACAAAGTTATCAAAGAAAAATATACAATATAAAATGACAGAGATGGAGTAAAAAAGGAAGATATATTTAAATAGAAATAAATACATAAAGAACGAGAGGCTACTGCAGCCTTTTTTCCTCCAAACGGCCATAAGACCCTATTTGTATTTATAGCATCTTTTTTCTACTTTGAATTCCATGTTTTCATTGGCTTCAGTTGTTTGTGATTAAATGGTGGGTGGGTTAAAGCAAATCTTCATTCCTGTTGGCCTAAGCCATTGGTGGTCATGCTTGGATTGCTGGAATTGTATGTGAACCTTTGCTTCAGGATATGGGAATATAAGGGCACATCTCAAAATATCCCCTCTATTCCAGACACATACATAATCCTCTCTGACACTTTTTTTAAGGGTAGCCCTACTTCCCCTTAAAATCTAATTAATCTTCCTATTTAACAGAGAAAACTCTTTTCCCCCCATTACTTTTAGGTCATAAGGAGCCCCAGATGGCCCCATGACAGTCTCAACTTCCAGTTCTAGGAACCAGTGTGTCATCTGATAGAAGCATTGCTTTTTTAGATATTAAAGTCTCTAATGCAGGAAAGGTCAAAACTGTGAGAAGAATAAGGAAATTTTTATGAGGACTCACCCTCAAATTTCAGATTATATATTCTCATTGTAGGAGAAAATGTGCCACAATGAATGCTCTATACCTTACCTCTCAAGAACTGGGAAGCTGATAACAACACTGGGACTCTGCTAATGATGCCACAGAGAAGTCCAATGTCATCATGACCATGCGTGTCAAACAAATAAACAAACAAACAAACAAACAACCCACCCCTCCAAGCCAGCAGATACAGTGGAAGCATAGTTCCATCTTGTTTCTGCCTCCAAATCTCAAGTGAGTACCTCTAATTATTTGAACCCAGATCACATCTAGATCTTACTGCAAGAAAGTCTGGAAATTAGAAAGAACATGAAATGGAAGTTCCAATTCATCCTATCCCCCACACCATCTAATTTTACCACTGTAACATTCTTTTAAACTCAGGTCATGGGCCATGGACCATCCAATTCCAAAATTCAAAAATGGTGAATTGTTTTTCTGTTTAATTTCAAAATGGCATGAAATCCTTTTTTTTTTTTCCCATTCATTTCCCAAATTTGTTTCCTGTTTACTCAACTGCCTTTATTTCTTGCTTTACTCTAGATCTTCATTTTGCTCCTGCCAGACAAGACTCTTGTCAGATTTGAATTTCTACACTTGACAAGCAAGGTTTTAGTATCATTTTGTCTGCAGTGGGTCACCTTAAGTTATGCCCCCACTGCCCTTACTAGCATCTCCTCATTGTTCTCAATAAAAACTGTGCTTGTCTCTCAATAACTTTCTAAATGAAGGTCTCCTACTCTGTGAGAGTCTGGCTACCTAATTCAAGGAACAATCCCTTGTATTGATAATTATCTTTAGCCAAATGTTGTATATATATTTGGTTCTAATTGGCATATATTATTAAATATCCTTGATATTTTTACCCTTGAATATTTCATTTATATTAATCTTGTCTCCTTTATGTAAGTATAATAAATTCCCCGTTTTTTTTTATTCAACAATTATTTACTCAGTGCTATCACATGCATAGTCAATTAACTGGATATATGGGGATAGGAAAATGTATAGCCTGATAAACAAAGAACAGTACTCTCTATGTAAAAGTTCTCACAGTGATTATGATTTTTTAATATTATAAAAAAATTGCAGTTGAATGCTGGCCACAGAGAAACAAATCATATAAACCTAATTTACACATTTATAAATTATATACCACACTGTGGATTGAAACATAAATTTAAAGAAATAAAGTGAGGCTGTATGGGTTCAAATATTTTTTACTTTGCCATCCAAGTATGCAACCTTGTAAATGAAAATAAATAGCAAATAGGTAAGTATTAAAAAAAAGTCAGCTACTAACAACATTATTATGCTTTATGATGCCAGTTTCATTGTTTAGTTCTTTTGAATTCAAGGATTATTCCACAAAGGAAAAATTAGTTTATTTAAAGATTTTTAAAAGAACATTTAGCTAGCAATTGATTCTTTTATTTCTCTTTCCTGCTTAGTGGGCTTCAGGAAGTCAAATCCCTTCATAAAAGAGAGAGAAAAACAAATCAAAATATTACTTCTTTCCTAAGACTGCTTCTAAAATAACCAGTAATATTTATTCCAAATAATTTGAGTGAAAGTTCTTTCTGCACATAACAATTTGCTTTATGTCTTGGTTGGTGTTTGGGGCCAATTTGGCTCAAGATTTTAAGAAAGAAACTGTTAGTGGTCCATATAAGATTAGAAAGTCTACAAAATAATATAAAATGACCAGTATGACTATATACAATGTGATACTATATTTATATATCTATATAGCCCCACACATATGCAGATATATTATATCTCTATATCTATGTAGCCACACACACACATATGCATTAAAATGTATAGTTTATTTGGGGAAAACGCTTTGGAATGTACTAGTTGATTCCCTATTTGTTGCCCACATCTATCTCTTTTTTTTAAAAATTTTATTTATTTATTTATTATTTTTGGGGGGTACACCAAGTTCAATCATCTGTGCTTATACACATATCCCCGTATTCCCTCCCTCCCTCGACTCCCCCCCCACCCTCCCTTGAGTCCCCCCCACCCTCCCTGTCCCAGTCCTCTAAGGCATCTTCCATCCTCGAGTTGAACTCCCTTTGTTATACAACAACTTCCCACTGGCTATCTATTTTACAGTTGGTACTATATATATGTCTGTGCTACTCTCTTGCTTCGTCTCAGCTTCCCCTTCACCCCCCACCCCCTCCCAAACCTCGAGTTCTCCAGTCCGTTCTCTGCATCTGCGTCCTTATTCTTGTCACTGAGTTCATCAGTACCCTTTTTAGATTCCGTATATGTGAGTTAGCATACAATATTTGTCCTTCTCTTTCTGACTTACTTCACTCTGTATGACAGACTCTAGGTCTATCCACCTCATTACATATAGCTCCATCTCATCCCTTTTTATAGCTGAGTAATATTCCATTGTATATATATGCCACATTTTCTGTATCCATTCATTTGTTGATGGGCATTTAGGTTGCTTCCATGTCCTGGCTATTGTAAATAGTGCTGCAATGAACATTATGGTACAAGTTTCTTTTGGGATTATGGTTTTCTTTGGGTATATGCCCAGGAGTGGGATTACTGGATCATATGGTAGTTCTATTTGTAGTTTTTTAAGGAACCTCCAAATTATTTTCCATAGTGGCTGTACTAACTTACATTCCCACCACCAGTGCAGGAGAGTTCCCTTTTCTCCACACCCTCTCCAACATTTGTGGTTTCTAGATGTTTTGATGATGGCCATTCTGATTGGTGTGAGGTGATACCTCATTGTGGCTTTGACTTGCATTTCTCTGATGATTAGTGATGGTGAGCATCTTTTCATGTGTTTGTTGGCCATCTGTATGTCTTCTTTGGAGAAATGTCTATTTAGGTCTTCTGCCCATTTGTGGATTGGGTTATTTGCTTTTTTGGTATTAAGCTTCATGAGCTGCTTGTATATTTTGGAGGTTAATCCTTTGTCCGTTGTTTCATAGGCAATTATTTTTTCCCATTCTGAGGGTTGTCTTCTAGTCTTGTTTATGGTTTCTTTCGCTGTGCAAAAGCTTTTAAGTTTCATGAGGTCCCATTTGTTTATTCTTGATTTTATTTCCATGATTCTAGGAGGTGGGTCAAAAAGGATCTTGCTTTGATGGATGTCATAGAGTGTTCTGCCGATGTTTTCCTCTAGGAGTTTCATAGTGTCTGGCCTTACATGTAGGTCTTTAATCCATTTGGAGTTTATTTTTGTGTATGGTGTTAGGAAGTATTCTAAGTTCATTCTTTTACATGTTGCTGTCCAATTTTCCCAGCACCACTTATTGAAGAGGCTGTCTTTTTTCCATTGTATACCCGTGCCTCCTTTGTCAAAGATAAGGTGCCCATATGTGTTTGGGCTTACTTCTGAGTTCTCTATTCTATTCCATTGATCTTCCTTTCTATTTTTGTGCCAGTACCATACTGTCTTGATCACTATGGCCTTGTAGTATAGTTTGAAGTCAGGAAGCCTGATTCCACCAACTCCATGTTTCCTTCTCAAGACTGCTTTGGCTATTCGGGGTCTTTTGCGTTTCCATACAAATCGTAAGATTTCTTGCTCTAGTTCTGTGAAAAATGCCATTGGTAATCTGTTCGGGATTGCATTGAATCTGTAAATTGCTTTGGGTAGTACAGTCATTTTCACGATGTTGATTCTTCCAATCCAGGAACGTGGTATGTCTCTCCATCTGTTTGTGTCGTCTTTGATTTCTTTCATCAATGTCTTAAAGTTTTCTGCATACAGATCTTTTGCCTCCTTAGGCAGGTTTATTCCTAGGTATTTTATTCTTTTTGTTGCAATGGTGAATGGGAGAGTTTCCTTAATTTCTCTTTCTGCTCTTCCGTTGTTAGTGTATAGGAATGCAAGAGATTTCTGTGCATTAATTTTGTATCCTGCTACTTTACTAAACTCATCAATTAGTGCTAGCAGTTTTCTGGTAGAGTCTTTCGGGTTTTCTATATATAATATCATGTCATCTGCAAAGAGTGACAATTTTACTTCTTCTTTTCCAATTTGGATTCCTTTAATTTCTTTTTCTTCTCTGATTGCTGTGGCTAAAACTTCCAAAACTATGCTGAATAATAGTGGTGAGAGTGGACACCCTTGTCTTGTTCCTGTTCTTAGAGGGAATTCTTCCAGTTTTTCCCCATTGAGAACGATGTTGGCTTTTGGTTTTTCATATATGGCTTTTATTATGTTGAGGTAATTTCCTTCTATGCCCATTTTCTGGAGAGCTTTTATCATAAATGGATGTTGCACTTTGTCAAAAGCTTCTTCCGCATCTATTGAAATGATCATATGGTTTTTATCCTTCAATTTGTTGATATGATGTATCAGGTTGATTGATTTGCGTATATTGAAGAATCCTTGCATCCCAGGGATAAACCCCACTTGATCATGGCATATGATTTTTTTAATGTGCTGTTGGAGTCTGTTAGCTAGTATTTTGTTGAGGATTGTTGCATCTATATTCATCAGTGATATTGGTCTGTAATTTTCTTTTTTTGTGACATCTTTGCCTGGTTTTGGTATCAGGGTGATGGTCACCTCGTAGAATGAGTTTGGGTATCTATTTCTTAAAAGGAGGAATCACCAGTAACTTCTCTTTTCCCAGAAATTAAATGAATAATTATATACGTACCAAGCAATTTTTTCTTACTTCTCAGTCATATTTATTCACTTAACTTATCTAGACTGCAAGAAAATTTATTTTAACTTCTGCAAGGATACACATTTAGCGTATGGCTAGATACTGTTTATGTTTTAGGGAAAGTAGAATAGTAGCTGTAGATTTTCAAACTTAATTTAAAACATTTTAGGTCATAAACAATAAGTATTCAAGCTCAGTCTCATTAGAAATCCTAAAACAAAACCAGGATTGTATTAGCATATTCACACATAAGTCAATTAACATAGAACTGTAAACCTATACCTTTATGTCTCTGCAATTGTCAATTTTTGATACAGGTAACAAGGTATAATTGGAACATTTCATAGTGTGAAGTGGTGATGTCTTCTTTTTTAGGTCCTTGTACCTGTAAATCATAGCAGGTAACACATCTTAAAACTGAGGTGACAGGACTGATGTGTGCATTCACACACACTTGGTGTAAGTCTTCACGCTACCTTCTATGGAGTGCCATAATATTTGTCAATTAATATTACTGATACTTAAAACTTTAAACATACTTTGTTTCCTCAAAATTACTTGCAAAAGTTTAGAGTCACAAACAAGAGTCACTTCTAGAGAGTCTTAATCCATCCCTGGGTTTTAAAACTAGATTCAGAAAGGCCCAAGTAACTTAGTAGATGGAGAAGGGACAGGTCTTTATGAAAATTCTTCTGAACTCTGCTCTTCCCTTCAGGTCCAGAGGCTCTGGTTCTCACTTTGGAACCACATGCCTCTCTGCAGCATTTCCTATCAGCCTATTCTGATCCTTGAGTGATGTGATCAAACTGTAGTTTAGTCTCACAAGATGCTGAACAAATTATGATTCATTTGCACATCCTCATAAAATGGATTTATTCCAGTAACAACCCTTTATCTTCTATAGTATCAGGATTATTTCTTGATGTGCTGAGCATTAATCATCTGGGTTGGCATTACACGACTCAGTGGTAAAGATGCAGCTCCTGGACCTTACCCACAGACCTATGTATCAGAACGTCTGGCAGTGGAACTTGGTGATTCTTTCATACGCCACAGTTCGATAATTACTAACAGAAAAATGAGAGGTGGTTAACGTTCATGTAATAGAATGCTTTTAGATAGTGGGTGGATATCAGTTTGAAGTTGCTGAGTTTGCTATTCATATTCTTTGGGATCTGGAGTCTTGGCCCAATAGATGTGCATCTGTGACACAGTGCTCTTTGGTTTCCCAAGTCCAGGGGTTGTGGAGCACCCAGGGGTACTCACAAAATGAAGTATCCTATATGAAGTATCAATGAAGTAGTGAAGTATCAATAGGTGAGTCCTATTGTCATACCCCAATATTTGAGAGTCAAGCTGTATTACTGAATTAGGATTGGAACAGACAAAAGATAAACAATATGCTGACAGGTCATGTTTGCAAAAAGAATAAAGGCCAAAATAAAGAATGTATTAGGAAGAATACTGAATGTGTTAGATTTTACATTTTTAATAGGTGGCCATAACACAGAGATGAATTATAGTAGTAATTAATTTTAAGAACATCTCTAAGTCATATTGAAAAAAATCACTGGAGAAGATAATTTATACTTGTTTAGATAGAGAATAGGATTAACTAAATGTATTCCAGTGAGAAAAAGATAATGCTCCTCCCCAAACGCAAACTATTTTCTCTCTCCTTACTTATAAGATCAAAATTCAATTAATGTTGGAATCTGGTTCTAACTGGATGATAGAATGGCGAATTTCCAACTAAATTTTTAAAAGTGTGAAGACATGTTAATATCTATATTAATTGGATAACTAAAAATAATTAATACACTAATTTTTAGGAAAGTTCTTTAAAGTGTAAATGGACTTGTGTTTGGTAGACAAATTGCTAAGCATGGATGTCACTTTGAGACTTATGCCCTGAATATAGAATTACAATGGCATTTTGTTTTAATGCTGTGGTAATTAATGCTAAGTTATGATGATAAAAGTACAAATAGCAATGAATAGCAAATGAGCAAATACAATAAATAGCAAATGAATCAGTCCTGACAGAGAACTTATCAGACTGATAAAGTTATAATTTTCTTTAGTTACTTTGAGATATTCTCTGAATTTTAAATTTTTACTATAAGCAGCAGTCTTTGAGGTAGGTGTGCAGTATAATTGTTATTTCTTTGGAAGATCCTAAATTTTGTGGTGTATTTCTGAGACACACATCCTTAGGCCAATCAGAATCCATCTTACTCTTTAATTTTTTTTTGTTTTTTAGTGACTTACAGATTCTTTGCCCTTACTGAATCTACCTCCTCAGAGCTCAGTCTTTCAGAGTGCATAGAATAAATAAAGTTATTGTTAATCTGCTCATAGGATGAAAAAGAACATTATACCACATTCATTTTCATAGCCAGTTCTATATTTTGCCTCCTTGAGTTTAAAACTCTGCTTGCCTTTATTTCTGTGTATACAGATCATATTACTTTCCTCGTGCTTTATTTTCTTATTATCTAAATTATCTCTTTTGCAATTTATTTTTTATTTGAAAAACATTTTCTTCAAACACCCTATTTGTTGAAATTATTTCTTCTTAGATTGCTGCCTTGCCTTCATTCACTTATTTTTCACATAGCATTTATTAACTTCATAGATACCCTACAGAAGCCAGGTCACTGCTAAGAACTAGAGATATAAAATTGTCTAGGCTCATAGTTCCTCAAGCAATATTTGCTTGATTCTTCTTTCCACCTGGATTCAACCTGAGATAGATGCTGATCCTTCGCTGTAGGCTCAAAAATACAGCAGTTAATCTAAAACATATTGTAAGTAGCATTTTTATGGAAATGGAAGTCCTGTTGATTGTCCCCTTTATTTTCTGCAGAACTTTTGACCAGTTGCCTCCTATGCCATTTGCAGACAGTTATGACACATTTCCTCTCTATCAGCAAAGTATAGTTTTGTCACTGAAAATTCCTCAGGCTCTAATCAAGTACACACCACTTATTCTGGCAATGCCCCTGAGACAGCCTTTCACTTCACCTACAACCCTCTACAGAGGGCTCCACCAAGCTGAGAGCTACATGCATTTGTCTGCTTCTCCCGATCACAGGAAGGACCAGTTAGGACCAAGTTGAGGAACCACTGAACCAGCTTGGGCTGGAAAGGGCCCATGAGGAAGAAATGAAAGGATGATGAAGGATACAGCCTCTCCTCTTGCCTATGATCAGGTTCATAAAGTCACCAGGTAGACACTAGACATGCTCTTCAGGGTGCTGAGATCTGCTAGGATAAGTAATTGAAACTACTTGGTCAAACCACAGGGTATGGGTGTGCAGGGACCAAGATCTAAGGGGTAACCTCAAAAGGGTAGAGAAACCAGGAAAACCAACAGTGAGATTTAGTGGAACAGAGAAGTGGGAGACAGTGTAAAGGAATTCTGGTGCCCCAGCTGGAGTGCCCTCTTGCAGTCCTCTCTGCAGCCTTGCTAGTGGAGGCTCACCTCACTAAAAGACTAGTTTCTTAAAGACCACGATCATTTTACACATTTCACTGAGGTCCCTAACACAACATTAAACATTTCACAGTCTACTATTAGTTACTGATTAATAAAACTTGGTTCCATTGTCTCCCTTTCTAATCTCATCTCTTGACTGCAAAAGACTTGAATTTGCAATTAGCAAGAAAAATTGTAGTCGATAAAGGCATGTCCTGATTCAGTATATTTCATATATGGTGGTTTCCATGTTCTTTTCATATTACAGAGCATTTTGTTATAGTTACATGAGTGGGAAGTACAAAATTGCAAAAAGCTCCAAATTGGTGAGACATTTCCACTTTTATTATCAGCATTTTCATTAAAAGAAAACATTAAATGCCTGCTCTTTTTTAAATAATTCATATTCGTTTTGTATTATTAAACTTGTGCTTCTCAGATTGATCTTCATTCACAAAAGCAAATTTATATAATGGTTTGGTTGGTGATATATAGTAATTTCAAAACCACTTTTCATAAGACTTTAAAAAGAGTTAACCAACTTGCCTTTCAAAATATATTTCTCCATTTATAGACTATGTTGACATTAAATGAACATGATAGGGCAGTTTTTCATATAACATAGTAGTACTAGATAAAATAGTGTTTTATGTAATTAAAGCTATATATTAATAACTGCTGCTCATGATGTATCTTTTCATTATTAGTGTCATTGCAAGAGCAGTTTAGACAAGGCTGAAAATCCGCAAGATGACATCAGTTAATACAGTGAAGACAGCTGAAAATGTAGAGCATTCATACAGGAGACAATGTATTGTAATGGAGATTTCCGTTTCATCTCTCAGCAGAGAGCGGCCACTGTCTTTTGTGTTTAGATAGACGTATGGATATACGAAAAATTATAGAATAAGATAGAGGACATGGTAATCAAATGAGTGTTCTGACCGAATGTTCTAACCTACAAAATTATCAGTCCATAACTACATGTTCAGAACTTCTGAGCGACATTATCCTGCATTATATCAGTAAGTACATTAAAGGAAATAGCTGGAAGAATAAAATTAAGAAAAGAAAAAAAGATTTTTACTTAAAAAGCTTCTTTTCAGGAATGGTAAAAGTTTTCCCCTAAGCCACCTTAATTTTAAAGAGGCTATAAGAACCCAGAGAATGGTTTTAAAAGTAACTAAAAGTCTCTTAAGAGGTACTCACTTTTTGAAACTATGCTGAGATTCATGTTAAATTTAATGTGTGCAAAGAAAAATGTGTAGAGAATTACTTTAATAATCTTGCCTACTTGCTCTGATTTGGAATCTTACAGTTTTTTTTCTCTCCCTAAGTTCACAATATAGAGAAATTTTAAATATTAAATTAAGAAACATTAAAAGGAACACATATTTCACTGGATGCAACCTTTACTTCTATTAAAAAAGCAATAAATCCTAGCATATACTATGACAGTAAGTATTCTCTTTTAGCTTTTTGGTAGCATAGCTTGGGTAAATTAGAATCTACTTACTTTTTAGGGTCTTACAGAAGAGTGCCATACCATTGGTTGCTGGATAATAGAGAGAATAGTAGCTACTCAGCAGTGTTTACATTCTTTAACATACTTATGAACATGCAGTTATGCTGTATCACCCTTAAAAATTTGTTATTGGTGGATGATGTGTCCAACCCCGCTGGACAGCAGGAAATGTTATCAAAAAATACATGAATGTAAAATTACTGGGTGGAAATTATGTAAAGTCAGCATCATCTTATAAATATCCATTTATATATCTGCTTCTCTATCACCTCAAACCACAGATAAGCTGGATTTATCTAGTGCCCTAGGATCACCAGGCTCACGACCAACAACAAAGGTGGAATATCTTCTCCACACCTGAATATCTGAGCTGGAAGCCTATACCACTCTAACGCCTGTGTAAGGATTAACCTACAAAAGAACACACTTGCTATTTCTCTCTTTTATGCATCTTTCTTCACGCTTTGCCATTCTTTTAGTTATGCATTGATTCATTAAATCAGCAGGTGCTTTTTTTTGAACTCCACATACCAGGCATAGGATGAGGTGCTGAGAGTGTCAGACAGATCCTTTTCCCAGTATAGCTTCCATTCAGTAGGACAAGGCAGGCAAAGCAAAAGTAAGCAACTAAAGGTAACTTCAGAGAGCCATAGTGCTAAGGAGAAATAAGTTAGAAGCCAGACAAAGAAAGAAAAATACTGCATGATCTCACTTATATGTAGAATCTAAAAAAGTCAAATTCATAAAAGCAGAGAGTAGAATAGTATAGTCGTTACAAGGGGCGGGGAGGTAAGGGAAACAGGGAGGTGTTTGTCAAGGGGTACAAAGTTGCAATTATGTAGGAAGAATAAGTTCTAGAGATACAGGGTCCAACATGGTGATTACAGCTAATAACACTGTATTGTGTAAATTTACTAAGAGGGTAGATCTCAAGTGCTCTCATCACTCAGGGACACACACAAATAGTAACCATGGGAGGAGATGGATATGTTAATTAGCTTGCCTGTAGTAATCATTTCACTACGTATATCAAAACACCATGTTGTACACCTTAAACATACATAAGTTTAATCTAAAAAACAGTAAGACGTAAATGACTGGTACACAATTTTTTGAGAAAAGACTTTGATGTGATATTGGGGACTAATGAGAAATATGACATCTACAACTCTTGAAATAAAGTACTCATTATTGATGAGAAAATAATTTTTACTATATTTACTCCTATATTTTAACGTGAAGTGAATATTCTCAAAATTGATCCAATAAAACCTTAGTTTGGAACAGTTTATTTTTTCTTTAAACATAAGCTTATATGGTAGAAAATGATTTGTTTAGGGGAAGGAGTACAGTGGGAGCATCTTTATATTAGATATTAAGGGAAGGCCTTTCTTAAGAGGTGACATTTGAGCTGAGAACTGAACAATGAGAAATGGCTGACCATGAGAAAGTCTCGGGGAAGGATGTTCTGGGCTGACAAATTGCAGGTGCAGAGGCTAAGACAGCAATGAGGAGGGCCCATGCAAAGAAGCAAAACAGGTCGATGAGGCTGAAGCCAAGAGGGCCAAAGGGAAAGAGGTATAAAAAGGGAAGAGAGACAGTCAGGTGACAGAGCATCTGCAACTTTGTAGGCCATAGTAAAAGTCTGAATTCTATTTTAAAGCTGTGGAAGCTATTATACAGTTTTAAGCAGGAGAGGGAGGTGGTCCGCGTTGTAAGGGCCTAGCCTCTATTTTGTTAATGAAGTATGGGGTTGAGTTGGGGAGGAATGCGGATAGTTTGAGCAGAGGAATGCAAAATGGCTGTTTTGGAAACTGTGGAAAGTCAGCATGCTCAGGCAAAACTGAAGTCTAGTTGAGATTTATGGGTACAGGGTCAAATCACCATCATTTCAAGCAGACTATGAATTGTGCTGTAAAGAATAATTGTCTTTATCCCTTTGCTGTCTTATTTTTCTGTATCAGTCATTTGTACCACTTTGCATTAAAATATTTAAATGCATTTAACTATTTCTCTCCAATTTTTATAAGTTCCTTGGGGATACAGATGATGTCTTGTACTTCATCATATGGCTCTGCTATCCCTAACAGTGCCTTTAAATGGCAGGCATGCAATATCTATTTTGGGGGATGATTTATAATCCAACTGACCTAGGCGCTGTATACAACACACTGCATCTAAGAAATGACAAGACCAATGCCAAAATATAAATTTCTCTTAAAGTCACTTGCAACATTTTCCTAAATAAGTAGATGAATATGTATGCACAGATTGGAATGCTGTGAGTATTTGTCAGTACATTTTCAAATAAATCCATAGCAAACTGGTATTAGGAGGATGTTCCTCTTTGACAAACTCCAGCTTAATGACACATGTTTTGTATTCAAACTGGAAGTTTTAAAACTCTATATTCCTTAAATAGACACTTTAATCTTGTCAGATTTATAATCTGACCAACTGCAGACAGAAGAGATACTAACCAACACAAGCTCAAAGAGCATGTGTAGCTCTTACAGATTCATTAATTCCTGTTTTAACCTCAACACCTCTTTTCTCCACCTATATTTCATTCAGAGAAGGAGGAAAAGAGAGGGACATGCTGTCTTTGTGTTTGAGAGTAATCATGGTTTCCTTCAATTGTCAGCTATTATTGACACGATGTTGCTTTTTCAAAGAGTGCAGCAAACCATTTTCTTGGACAGTATTTTTGTGAAACGATGTGATGTCAGAGCATCATTGAAACTTAGGACAGAAAGGGCCCCTGTGAAAGTCATCTAGCTCCTGCTGAATGATGAAGGATTCTAGTATGTGTGGAATGGGTCTCATTAGTCTGAAAAAACACAAATTGAAAAATTTACGTGTTTTCTTCCTTCCACATATATAAAAGTTCTTGTATTCTATAGTTGGCCTTTCTGCTGAAGTGTTTTCAATTACGTAAACTAGTGCTCTTTATCAGTTTAAATCCAATATTTCTGATTGTATCATT
Source organism: Hippopotamus amphibius kiboko (assembly GCF_030028045.1). NCBI lineage: Eukaryota > Metazoa > Chordata > Mammalia > Artiodactyla > Hippopotamidae > Hippopotamus > Hippopotamus amphibius. Next base: position 167,304,793 of record NC_080187.1, on the reverse strand, counting down.
GCCAGAGAATAAAAATAATTTCCTTCCATATGAGAAGCATTAGCTTATATACTTTATGATAACGATACATCCATCCCTCTTCCCCTTTAAATTATCTAGGCTGCATAGATATGAGAATGCATCAGTTCCCATGCATTCTTACATTCTATTTCCTTTCTGTTTGTAGTCTTCTTTGTTTACTGATTGGGTTATATAGCTGCACCTATTAGCATTCTGGGCCCAATTATGACTTTAATTTCATAATACTCTGTTTCTTTAGCAGGAAAATAAAATCACTGGCCTCTGATATCACATAAGTACTTGTGTGGCATGCTTCTTCCCAACAATTTCACATCTTCCATCTTTGTAAATCCCAACACATTCCTGGGTTAGCGTGATATTTTCCCCACCCCAACCTGGCTCCTCCCACCCTATCATAAATGGTTAACAAGAGGATGGAAAAGGAAGGTTGAGTTAATGGAAGATCTGAAAATAGCCCCCCACTCTATGATAGTCATTTATGGGGTAGTAATCAAGAGGGTGGACTCTAGAAGGTAACAGACCTGAATCTGATCTCTGGCTCTGCTACTTATTTCTTCTGCAGCTTTGGCAAGTGACTAAACTTTTAAGATATTAGCTTTATTTATGCAATGTCTGTCTACTGACTATAATTTAACATCAAGGTCTTTCCAAAGGCATGCACTATCTCTCAAGCATCTGATGTCTATTCACCTTCTCAGGTTCACCTTTCTCTTCTGTCCTCCTTCTTATGTTTTGTGATATTTAACTTTTTGAAGAGCGTGGTACACACTCTTGCTGTTTGATGCTTTCCCATATTACTTCACCTACTTTCTCTGCCTGGTCTCCCCTTCTATGCCTTACTCCTCCTTTAAAACTCAAGTCAGACATCATGTGCTTTAAGTCAACTTCCTCCCCTGATGCCTCCCTAGATGGGCTAATTGTCCTTCCTTCATGTGCACATTGCATCCAATGCATCTTTCTATAATTGCACTTAAAAGTTAATGTTGGAATTTCAGGCCAAATTCTACTCATCTTTCTATACTTAGTGCCAAGCTCAAAGTGACCTCTACCACTTTTGCTGACATTAGGGAAATTTGTAAAAATCCACTTCCTATTGAGTGACAAACAGATTAATATCAAATCCTTCAAAGATATAATAGGTATTTTTACCTTTTAGAGTAAAGAATAACTGTACCACCATCCACTTGAGAGGGAAATCTGTGTGGCCCTACAAGGAGATATTCTGAGGGAATTAGTGGAGAAGGTCTTAGAGGTCATGGATAACTACTCTTTCTCCCTGGAATATATACCCTATTTTGCTTATGCTTTCAACTCCACTCACAACCTGCTTACTCTGTCTTCTCATCTGCCGTCCCTGACTAGCTGCTCCGTGCTTCCACGATACTTTGTTCATACCTGTATTTTAGCCTCCACCACACTGCATTGTAATGATCTGCACGTGCCCAGCTTCTCCTCGGGAGTGTACCTTTCCTAGGAGCAGAGGGGGCATACCCACCTCATTGACACTTTACGATTGTTACCATGCCTGGCACATCATAAGCACTCAGTAAACACTGAAAAAATGATCCAAGTCAGCCAAGGGTCGTGTTTGGGTGAGGTGACTCAATATTACCCGCTGGTCAGGAGGAATAACAGTGTATCAAGATGCATTAAAGAGCAAATAAAAGACAAGCTCTTCACTGTGCTGCGTGTTTTCAGTGCCTTCTTAAATGTCAAAGGCTGAATTAAGTTCTCTGTGTTTTTGACACTCTAAGGTAGAAAAAAAATTCTGTGCATGCCTCAGAGACGCCAGGGCTCTTATTTTTCCTAGTTTGAATGTAACTTTTTTTTTGTAGAGTAAATAGACTCCACTCATCTGGATATGAGGCAATTTTCTGAATATACTGGACCCTCCAGCTGCTGGTGGTGATTCTCTTATGACTGTGGTGCTTGCTTTCAGGTTCTTCCTGTTCTCATTTGCATTTTTTTTTTAAAGTAGAATTCACCTGAAGCCAGTTTTCACACTGCAGAACTAATTTCTATTCAAAAGTGAATGATGTTTCACATTAAATATTCCTTAGAGCATAAAGCTGACATTAAATGTATAATTTTAAGCAGCTCAAGCAGTATTCACTGAATGGTTGACACAAGAACAAGGATCACAGGAAAATGTGGGTTAGAAGGGAAACGATAGGCATGCCAAGGCTTTTCCCATCACCTCACTACAGTCATATCCTCATTTATCTTGCTTTTTACATGGGGTTTAATTTTTATTTTTAAAAACTGGGTCAGATCCCGTAGGGAAAGCTAAACCTAGGGATACTGAGATTCATTAACTCTTCAAGTCCACCACGAAGATGATGTTGTAAAAAGGGCAATAATATAACTTACTAGATGGTAAATTAATTGTCTGAAATCCAAATGATTGTTTTTAATTATAAAGATTTAAATTTTAAAGTGACCACTTTATGCTAAAGGTAAAGTTTATGCATCTAATTCTTTTTTGTTTGTTTGTTTGTTTTTAAATCTTTATTGGAGTATAATTGCTTTACACTATTGTATCAGTTTCTGCTGTACAACAAAATGAAAGAGCCGCATGTATACATATATCCCCATATCCCCTCCCTCTTGAGCCTCCCTCCCAACCTCCCTATCCCACCCCTTTAGGTCTTCACAAAGCATCAAGTGATCTCCCTGTGCTTTGTAGTAGCTTCCCACTAGCCATCTATTTTACGTTTGGTGGTGTGTATATGTCAATGTTACTCTCTCACTACGCCCCAGCTTCCCCTCTGCCCGGTGTCCTCAAGTCCATTCTCTATGTCTGCATCTCTATTCTACCCTGCCACTGGACCTGTTAGTGAAGAGACATATTTCACACACTGGACTCTCAGGCCTGTGGAGTTCATGAGTGGGAAACTGTAAGTAAGTAGAGCTGGAGGAAATTCTACTTTTGATGGCATAAAAGGGTTAGACGTCCTGCACACAAGACAATTTTGGATTTAGGTGAGGCAAAGGAATTATTTATTTAAAAAATAATTTGAGACTGTTGACCTTTTGTTAAGCGTATTCACTGAAGAGTGTGCATTTGGCTAATTTCACATGCAGCGAGCTATGTAAATGCACAGTGGAATGCAGAGGAAACTATGAATACTTTTAAATTCATATGTAGCACAATATATACATATAGATTGTCCTTTATTTGAAGGTGATGCTGCCATTATTGTCTCTGCTATTTTCTATGTGTTCAGATCTGGCTGTTTGATTGGCAAATCCTACTGTGTACAGTCTGCATATGTGTCAACTAATAACTGCAGCCATTGCCTGGAGGGCTTGATTGCTGGGTTGTTCAATATTTATTAAGCACCCAGGAAGTGCTAGGTGCTGCACCAAACAATGCAAGTGTGAGACTGCTGCTGTTCTCCAAAAATACTATTCTAAGGTGACTAATGGAATGCATATGCTTTTTATTTTTTATGCGAGGTGACTGGAACTATGCAATTAGAAAAGGGACCATCATTCACCAGATATTTCTCCTTAGTAATATGTAAAGTAGGTGGCTGATGTCTTTCTCTTTCATTTGGAAGTGTTCAGGTAAGAAGGTCATGTTTGACTGAACCTATTATAAGGATCAACTAGATGTAAACACCAAGGAAGAATGATGTGAAAATGTAATATTGTTAGGGCAGAAAAAGATGTGAAAACATCTTTGTTAAAAAGTGGACCTTTGCTAAAAAAAAATTCAGAGAGAAAAAAATCCAGTAATCTTTTCAAGGTTTGGTCATAGTAAAGCTTTTGGGTCAAATTGAGCAACACTACCTTTGGCCACTGCTTACACTGAATTTTGATATAGTTTCTCCACATTCAACCATAGCATTTATGTTAATAAAGACATTATATAAGGTAATAATGGAAACCAGTAGACTCAAACAACAATATTTGTTTTTCAAGTTTGGGTGCACTCCGTTACATTTCTTAAAGTATTTGACACCAATTGTAGAGTTCCCTCTTAGTAACAACAGGTTTTTAAATACCTGAAATCAGGAACAAATGCATAGGGTAGAAGTTTAAGACATCAGTTGACGTCTTATGAGATGCTCTCTACAGCCAGTGTTAACCCTAGCATGTCACTGATAAGAACAATAAATTATTCCAATGTATAAATAAAATCACTATGATCTTAAATGTACTTCTTAAACTTAAACCTGAGAACTTTTATCTTCAGCTGAGTTATTTAAGTAAAATAGCCAATATATTAAACTGTTAAGTATTTTTGTGGAAAACATGGTGAAAATTTTTGTGTATATTAAAAATAATAATGTGTTGCATTTTCATTGCAACCGAAGAAAAGAGCATATTTAAGTGTAAAGTTGAGGAATTTTTGTTTTCATACTTTTCAAATGACAAAGATGTTATCTACATAATCAAAATAACTTATTTTTACATTCAAACAATTTTAAGGCATTTAATTCAAAAGACTCTTACTAAGATCTGATAGAGTGCTAATGCAATGTCTTTTCTCTAGTCATAATTATAACAAAGTGAATGTTATACAAAGAAGGGTTGGTCAGGACATGAGTAATAATGTGGTATTGACAGCCAAACTGCTCTCTCTTTTGATGATTTTACTTTTCTGGGATTTAAGTAGAGAAGTGTAAAAATGCCAACACCCACTTTGCTGCTGCTCATCTAATAGCTTCTTATCTAATGGGATATGCATTAATTCTGTTACCTGACTTAACCACTATCCACATTTTAGTATAATTATATGGCCATAGCTTATCCTGTAACTGTGTGGGCAAAGTTAAGAAAAAGTCAACTGTAGGTTTGCAGAAAATCCAGAACCCAATTAAAGCTTTGATACATGAGCTGGAAAGTTCACTAAAGAAAGTGAAGGTGGCAAGAGGAAGAGGTGGCAACTTGAGGGGTGGTGAGTCAGTTGTGGGGTGGGGGGCAGAAGGAGGTACAGAGGAACTGGTGAAAAATAACATATTAAAAATCTGAATACAGAATGAAACCTTATAACTGAAAATGTCTTCCCCTCAGATGAACAGGGATTCCAAGCACACTACTCTTCTCAGGTAAACTCTTCTTGTTTTTTTGCCTCATTTGATGGTCTTGTTTCTTTCAGTCAACAATAATGAATGCAAGAATCAGTCTTAGTTCAGAGAGGCATGGGGAATCTCCATATTAGAAACCTACTAGTAGAGAATAATGTATTTTTTTCTCTCTTCTTCTTTCTCCTATCAATAAAGGATTTGATCAAAATGCTGTGTATTTACTGAAATAACCAAACAGGACCTTGACTTTGGTAATCAGTGTAACACTACCTCTCTTAAGCCCATCTTTTGGATATGATTCCCATTTTACACAGGAAGAAATAGATTATACGAAGTTTTCAAAACTATATGGACAATAAATGAAGGAGCTAGAGCTAGAACCCAGATATGCAGGTCTTTCAATTATTAATGTGGAGAGCTTTTTGCTGTCACTCAAACTTCCTTTGAATTGAGTTCCTTAAAAATAGGAATGCTTGCCTGGAGATGTTTATTGTTTGGTCTTACCTAGCAAATTGAAATACACTGAATTCAGGATTCAATAATTTCATTTTGTAGTTACCTTTTGATTGAGAAGAAAAAAAGTGGAGATACTGCAGCTTGAATCTGTACAATGCCTTTCATAGTTTAATGTACTTTAAAATTATTATTCCATTAAAAGTGTATACACGAGAAGCTGAATGAAAAGTGGAGGAAAAAAAAGTTCTTTATTTGAATCATCCCCCATATCTAGCTTCTAGCATCATGAAGATGAGTATTTTTCAGCTGTGATCAACAGAGCTGTGGGACTATTGGACTCGCTTTAGTAGAAGCCAGAGGGGAACAGATGAGGGTATAAAGGGTGAGAGGGTGGTGGTCTGCACAATCCTCGATTCTACAAGAGCAACTCGACTTTGATTTGTTTGATATATTGGAGCTTCCCTGGCCTTATTTTGAAGGAAGAGTATCAGGACTCAATAAATCAGCACAAAGTATTTAGATAACTTTTTTTTTGCAAGTTTCTGCATATCTGAAATTGAACCAATATTTCACATTGTATATTTTGGAGTTAAATATAGCTATGATTTTCATGGGTTCTGTTTTGCAGAGAAGAAAATGGCAGCACTGAGAAAGTGCCTTTCCCTGAGTCTCATAAAGAATCAGAGGCGCAACTGAACATAATTTTAAAGGCCAGGCATTTCTAGCTCATTGCTCTACCCATTAGAATACACTACCTCCTTGCTTTCACAGTTGTTTATATTTGGTTTAACAGCAGTTTTCATTAATGCCTCTTAAATGATTGAAATATAGTTTTAAAAACCTGAATTGTTACAACTGCATTGTTACCTTTGTCTTTATTAGTAAAACAATCTTTTTTCTTGTTTACTCTGTTAAGTGCTAATGTAAATAACAGCTTTTATTTAACATATTTTTGCTGACTGTTTTTACACTTTTTTGCTACCTCTAGCCTAACCATATTTGTCTCATTCTTTTGCAAATCTTCTAATTCAAAATTAAATGAAGCTGGGATCTATTCTAAAAGGAACAGTACAGCAGTGTTCCTGTTTTTCAATTCTAATTAAAGCCTTCAACTTCCCTGCACTTACACTTCTACAAATCCCGTTGCTGCTGCACAAATGCTATTGCAGCTCACACAGGAGTAATTCTAATATAATTAAAACGATCTAATATCTCAATTGTTTGCTGAGAAACTAAGTGTATTCTCTTTCGACACTCATCAGTTTAACTTCTAGATAACATCAAAGAAAAAATGTCATCTTTATAATCTCATGGCTGATAAAGAGTAGTTTATTTTTATTCTTGATATGATCATTTAAATATTTTTTTCTCTAGCACTTCTTGATTGCTTGTTTAAAATTACAATTCAGGTATTAATAAGCTGTATCATCCTAAGAAAAGTCACTTAATCTCCTCAAGGCTTTTGTTTCTCTAAAGGAAGACATATTAGAGAAACACTCCCTGTCTCCCTTACAGTATAGGGTCCAGAAAGGAAGTGAAGGATGCTTCGACCTTAGCAGCTCCCTCCATCTGGGTTGCAGGCAGTGAGAGTCCCCACTCTTTCCAGTTACAGCTTTCACTCAGGCCACATCAGTACTGGGGCAGGGGGCTGTTTGTACAGTTGATTCAGCTTACTCAGTGATCCCAGAATAATAAGTGTACAGCTATGAACACCCAGCTACTTTGCGCATAAAATTTGGTGTCCATACTTTGGGGCCAATGGTCATTGGGGCAAAAAGGGAAAACAAAAACACCTTCATCTGCTCTATTGATAACAAGGTCTTTAAGTAGTCTCAGTTCCAGTGAAACTGAAAGGTAGACGTGTCCGTTCCTGAAGATACATCTACCTCCTTTCCTGGAATATCATAGATGAGAAGCTACCAGATTATTAACCTGAAGTAATAGCTACAAAGAGCAAAGGTGAATGGAAGTGAAAGTGCAAAAGGGATTGTTTTTCTATTCCCTCAGAAACAGATTGCGTAGCAACCACAGGAGTTCTGATTTCTCAGCTTCCCCTCAGGGCCCATTATCCTGGCTCACACACAGGATCTTCCTCACAGGATGGGCGCTTGGTATCCTAAGGCTGGCTTAGGAGAAGCTGGCTTTCTGTCATCTCACCGTGGCCAATAAGGACAGGAAAGCCTCCCATTCCTAGTCAGAGCTTTATTGGCATTCCTCCTCTTCTTCGGCACCTGTCATTTATTCATTTACTCACAAGAACAGTTAAAAACAAGAGAAACAGATGTTGTTGAACTCATCAAACTGTGCACTTTTCTTCAGTTGAATCTCACCTAGCTTCAAATGGGAACAAGATGTTCTTTCTGCTATGGATGTTCTTCTACTGCTAATTTCTAATTCTTATGATTTTCTCAGGTCTCAGCTCGATGGTATTAAAAGGCATAAAATCCCCAATAAACTATGTCTGTTGTAAGGGCATGACCTTGTTTTCCTGAAGAGCCTTTAGGAATAAATACTTATTCTGTAACAGCAATTTTGACTTCTCCAGAAATAAAAATAATAATAGAAACAGAATTGTATACCAGGAAAGAATCAATAATTTCCCAAAACTTTATTCCATGAGCCTCATTTTCCAACAACTGCTATACAGTGTAATTTGATGGATACTATCATTCTTCAGTTTCCTTTCCTACTGGTCTCACAGTTTTTTCATGTAATCATTCTGGTTTTCCTATTCTCTGCATGTCTGATAACCAGAAGAGATGTATTGTTTCCAAGTCATGAAAATTTTAGAGGGAGCACTGTAGAGTGCTCTTTCTTATTGTCTAATTCAGTGACATCATAGGAATTCAAATCTAATACAAAAAGGAATAATAGAAATGACTATAAAAAAGCATATTCAGGAACTGATAATAGTAACAATCATTTATAAACTCTTGGAATATAACAGTGAACAAAACGGACAAAATTCCTTACTTGCATGGTGTGGAGGACAGCCTCTAAAATGGCCTGCAACGATCCCCACTTTCTTGTGTTCACCTCCTTGTGCAAAACCCTTCCCTTGAATGTTGGCTGGACCTAGTGACTTACTTTAATAGAATATAGCAAAAACGTCACTTCGCAGGTTAGGTTACAAACATACTGTGGCTTTCATCTTGGAATTCTTTTTCACTCTTTTGTTTGTGCTCTTTGAGGAAAGCCAGCTACCATGTTGTCAGTTGCTTTATGGGAAGGTGTATGTGGCAAGGAACTGCAAGAAGCCTGTGGCCAGCAGCAGGCAAAGAACGGAAGCCTTCAGTCCAACAGCCCTCAAGGAACTGAGACCTGCTAAGAACCTTGTGAGTAAACTTGGAAATGTGTTCTTCCTTGAGCAAATCTTTGGATAAGGCCACAAATGCAGCTATAAGCTTGACTGAATTCTCATGACAGACTTCAAAACACAGGCACCCAGCTAAGCTATGCCAGGAATCCTAACCCACAGAAAATGTGACAAAGTAAATGTTTATTGGTTTAAGCCACTATGTTTTGGGGTAACTTTATATGATTTACAATAATGGATAATTAATTAAAGAGAGAAAATAAGTAAAGAAGAGAGACAGTACTGGAAGGGTTAAGTGAGGACCACATGGCAAATTTAAATAGCAAGATCACAAAAGGAAAAAACCTGAAGGAAGTGAGAGGGTAAACCATCATAATGTCTGAAGGAAGAAGTTTGCGGGAAAATGGAAGAACAAGTTCAAACTCTCTGAGGCAGAAGTAATTCTGTAATATTAGAGAATGCAAGATTGCCAGTGTGGCTGAAAAGGAACTAGTGAGAGAGAAAGAGAAATGATCAAGAAATTAGATCACAAATACAAGGAGAAGCGTGTGTGTGTATGTGTGTGTGTGTGTGTGTGTGTGTGTATCTGTCTCATTTTTTGTTTTGTTTTGTTTTGTTTGAGAAGAGCTCGGTGAAATTTCAAGTGGTGGTGGTTTGTTGTAAGACTCAATTTTTATAAAGAGTATATGAATTGGGGAAGCCAATCAGAAGCCTGGTTAGGCAAGGAGATACAATGTATATCAAACATACTTTGACTCCTTAGAACTACCCTGAGAAGCAGATATCACTAACTATACTCAATTTGCAAGGACACAATTGAGAATAGTGAAGTGACATGCCCAAGGCTATGCAGCTAATTAAAAGAAGAATCAGAATTTGAACTCATTTTGCTTCTGTCTCCAAGTTGGAATCTTTACTGCATTACATGCCCCATCCCCCATATGTAAAATACTGAAAGATATACAAACTGGAAAATAAAAAAGAGAAAGGACAAGAAAGAAATAGGGTGACATGGATGGGGGAGGGGGTGGAATTCTCTAATTATTCCATACACAACAGAAATAGTCAAGAAGTACTTCTTTGACCTCTTTTAAAGCAGGAAACATTATATGTGAAAAGCACAGCCTATGTTAGTTGACTTATCTAAAATCATTGAAGTCAATAGAAGGATCAGAAATAGTACTCAGTTCTCTGAACTCTTAATTTCTTGTTGAACCACCAGAGAACACTCCTTTCCTATTAGGTAACCTTTATAAGTTATTTTGCTGATGAAAAGTGCTATTATTACCTTGGAACTTTTTTAAAAAAAAAACATTAAGACAAAAACATTTCTAAAACAATTATAATTGATTATGTCATCCTTGTACTTTACGCTTCTGAAGTTCACCAAATTATAGTGCACTAATAAATGAAGATAGTACTTCATTAAAGACTTTAGACATTTTCTGAAATGAATTGAAATTAACAAAAGGATCTACAGGGTGAAATGCAAATCTTCTGTAAAATTCTTTTCTACAAAACTGTTCAAAAGCCCAAGTGATTAATACAGCTATAGATTAGTATGAATTTAAAACAACACATGAGTGAACTTTGAAATCAAATAAATGAAGAGTTTTCACATGTTAATTTTTATGTCCAGACACTGTTAACTTATTACACCATCAATTTTAGCTGATAAATTTATGTCTGTGTAGGAATATAGGAAAAATAATCTCTTAGCTCTGCTTGGTCTATCCTATTTCTCTGAGAAAATATTATTAGTTGGATGGATACCTTTTGTTTTATTAAATAAGACCTCTGGTCAAGTAATAATTCCTAGTAGGTACAGCGACTCTATATATCTCTCAACACACATTCCTTTTAATTCATGCAAACAATACTAAAACTATCATTAGACTCATTTAGACAAATGAGGAAGCTGGAGATCAGAGAAAATTATCACCTAATAAACGGGAACACAAGGATTTCTACCCTCATAACTTAGCCTCCTAAATCCAATCCAATATTTCAACTGAGGCTTCAGAGAACAAGAATTCTGGGTCATTTCCAATTTATTTTCTGTTTCTTGTTTTTTCTTTTGTGTGTGTGTGTGTGTGAGAGAGAGAGAGAGAGAGAGACCTCAAAATATGTGAATTTTAAATAACTGATTGTTTACATCTCCTCTTTCTCAGTATAAAATACAAAGGAGAAAGCAAAAGATGTTGCCTAGAGCTATCAATCTGGGTTATTCACATCATTTACTTTCATGCAGTTTTGTTGCTTGATAGAAGCTTATTCAAAGTGACCTCCAGGAAAGCCTCCTAAGCAAGTAACTTCAAGGTACCAGAAGTTGCATTCACGGCTGCAGATTTTAGCCCCAATCTCAGTTGGTGGTGTTGCTTTGTCCTCTTTGAAAACTTTTACCATTTAAGAATCTTCTATTTTATCATTACTATGATTAATCTACTGTGTTAGTATTATTGTTGCTATTATTTTTAAAATCAAAACAAGGCTATCAACCCAAAGAGAGTGGCTCAGTGGTTAACCATGACCCTTTTTATATGCTGTTTTCTCTTCAAAGACCTCTTAGCATCCCCAAAATGATCTTTCACTCTAGTCCTAGACAGTCTTCTTAACTACGTGGCTTCCATATGAGAGGTGGCTGAGTAAAAGGTAAAATCACAAGTTTTTAATGTTATTTTTAAAAATTAAAAAAATTAACTTTATCTATAGAGCTCAAAAACTGCTGAATGAGAAAATGGGAGTAATATGATTTTAATGCAAATAAAAATATCTATTTGCTAGGAATCAAGGCTCTGTTTCCTTTGTGAAAATTTTCTCCAGACACTAAGCTTAATCTCCCATCACTGAGGAAAAATAATAGAAAAGTGGTGCTTTTTCATAAGACAACAATCCTCTACATGAAGGTAACTTAATTTTTAAGAAGATTGTTTAATTTACCTGATATTATATATCATTTCAACCTTTATAATCAATATCAGAATTCCTTCTACAATGCCCTATATCAATAGGTCTGAAAAAATCTCTATCCACCTAGCTACCTACCTACCTAACATCTATCATCTGTCTAACTTTGGCCCATGAAGACAATTCCCTAAAATAATCCCTAAAATTATTAGTTTAAAAAGAAGTTAAATAGTTTGCGATCATTTTTAGAACCAGTTTAAGATCACCAAAATCTTTTTATACATTTAATAAAAGAAAAGACTGTCTTTTATGGACTTAACATACTTCAAAACAGATCTTTTGGAATCTGTCTTTATAAGTGAATAAATGTACATATTTATAATATATATAAATTTATATATTTTATATTATTACATATATTACATATAATTTATAATATATTTGTATATAAGCTATATATATTATATATAAATGTATAAGTATATTTATATATGTACATATATAAATGTACATATATAAAAACTCCTGTTATAACATATGTATGTTATTATTACATATATATATTTTATATATACTTCATAATGGAAAACTTTGGGAGGAAATTATATATTTATACATACATTTTACTTATTTATTTATATATATTGAATGATATATATATATTCTACCCTTTCATGTTTTCTATTATCCAATTCCTATAATTGAATTATCCCCTGAGTACCACCTAGTTGAAAATCTTATCCCAACATAGAATACAAGAAACTTCATTTTTTAAGCAGTCTGAAAGCTTGCTAGCTTACTCCCTTCTCCATTCACTTCCACAGAGCTGACAGAAAATCAATGTCAAAAGAGACGAGATAGCACCAGAAACTTCTTTTTCTGTCCCTTATGGGGATGAACATACACTCATTCATTCACAAGCATTTGTTTAGCACTTCCTATGTTCCAGGCTCTGTTACAGGCGTTAGTTGTAAGCTGTCTTATTATACCATCACTTATAAAGTTATCTAAAGTCTTCACCACCAACAACCTCCATCCTTGACATTTATTGAGAGAAGGGTGAAATTGGGAGGAGAGTAGGCAATGTGGCTTATAAAATAAAAAAAAACAACTCTCTCTCTGAGTTGGGCTTGATTTGAGCTGATTTTAGATTCACATAGCATGTTACAGAGCATGTGCAAAGTTATATCCTAAAATTGTGAAAGTTAATAGTTTCTTCCTTCTTTTGCCTTTTACCTTTTCTCAGAAAGGAAAAGCAATGACTACTTGAATGCTAAGTCTTAGAAAATAAACTCTCCCTGACGTGTGAACTTTTCTCCCAAGTTTCTTCTGAGTCTGTGGCATTACTTAGATTGATTCTCACGTAGCTACAGACAATAATCAATCTCTCTTTTTTGTTTACTTCTCAAGCTTCATGTCTTGACAAGAGCAGTCTAGAAAGCCAATAAGCCCTACTACTAGAAGAAAATGGATCCTCAAAGTATTTGCTATCTTGAATGAGCAAGGCTTAACCCGACAGCTACCACATTGGTTACAAGGCAATTGTGGATGGACCTAGAGGCTGTCATACAGAGTAAGGAAGTCAGAAATACAAATATCGTATAATATCGCTTATATGTGGAATCCAGAAAAATGATACAGATGGCAAGTATGGAAGGACAGCATATAAATCCTGAATGGTACATACAGACGGATATAGTACAAGGAAGAGGCAAGTAATTCTGTTCCCTGAGAAGACTGTAAGAATTGTTCCCTTTGCCTAAAATGTTCACCTGGTGCCATGTTTCAATGTTCAACTCGTATCGGCTGCTTTTACAGCCTCTCCTGGCCCTCCTTCAGACTCAGTTAGTAACCATCGTCTCCTCTGTGCAATGATTATTCTTTGTATAGATATTATTTATATGTCTGTTATCTCTGAGTAACTGTGAGCATTCTATTGAAAGAATCATGTTATTCAGCTTTATCCAGTAGAGGTTTGTGAAAGCAAGTGTGAGAAGAGTGGGAAGGAGGAGGTACAGAAGCAGAAAGAGATGAACGGAAAGAGGAAGGAATGAAAGAAAGGAAATAAGGAAAATATATTAGGATTTGGGCTTGGACACTTTTTGTTATCTGTTTGCAGGGCTTTGACACATGTTTTTATGTGGTTCATCTCTATAGCCATAACAACTAATTAATCTTGGAAGAACGTATATTTCAAAAGGTCCACTTATTTCTTACTAATTCTGATTCACTGATTAAGGATTATTAGAGCTCAAACAAACAAACAAAAAACTTTCCCTTTTTTTGCTCTATGATAGTCCTAATTTTATGATGGGTAATGCCAGCACTGAAAAATGTTAGGTAAATTTAAACAAAGCCTTTACATTAAAAATTCACAACAACAAATTTGAAAAGTGAAAAATAGCTTAACATATATGGTTGGAATAAAAATGATGCCTTATGTATGTATACTGGAAATTTGCATTGTAAAGTTTATGAACCCTATTTGGATACGAATAAAATATTTTGACCTAACCACAAGTGATTTATCAAATAGTGGCTATAATGACTGAGCATTAATTATCAATGTAGTTGTGGGGAACATGAACCCTCGTTCTTTCATCTATCTGTCCATCTACCTACTGGTAATACATTGAATGCCTAATGGGTTCTCTCCTGTTCAGGTGCCTTCATTTTGTTCCAACCTCGGAGTGTGCTTGAGCTTTTAAATCATACTTCTCTCTGTCAAGCTTATTAGGTTGCCTCCCCAATCCAGTTACATCCCAATTTATAATTCAATGAAATTTTATTCATTTAAAGCCTGAACACTAATATTGTAATGTACATCCTGACATGTACCACATTCAAGACATTCACAATCCTTTTAATGCCTGTGTAAGTTTTTCTACTAAAAATTTACTTTTATTGTAAAATCTACATCATATTTATCTTTCTATTAATCAAGTATATCATTCACGTATTTACTTTTCTTCAAACTAGAATGTGTTATAATCTGTTTCTACTTAACATGTGATGATACTACAGAATGCAGCACTAGATAAAAGAATGAAATGAAGGAGAAACTTGGCAGTTATCCAGATTATTTGATTATTCCGGTCTGTATAATTTAATCTCCACAGTTTTATCTTTGTGAACTTGATTTATATGGTTCAATCATTTGCTAATTGTTAAGCAGATAATCATCCTTTATTTTAAAGCAATCGAGGTCTTCAAAGCACTGAGTTTCATTTTTATCAGGGTAAATTGTGATAGTTTATAATATTTAAACAGCGACAAAATCATTGAAGGTGTCATAGAAAGAATCAAAGCCCTGGGGAAGCTATTAAAAATTTAGCTTTTCCAATGAATGTGGGAATATTAATTCTACTTTCCTAAGATAATTTTATGGATGTATTTAATAATATGAGAATATCTCAGCTGCCAGTGGACATCTCTGCTGGGTGTTTTTGACCCTATCATCTGACATCATTAACACAAGCACAGGTCTTTCACAAGAAATAGTACATACTTTGTTACATCAGTCAGTTTATACAGAGGTTGATTACCTTGATGAAAACAGGATAAGTAGAAAGTTAATACAAAGTCCCATGGAACAGCAAACTTTCAAATCATTTAATGATTCTGAGGGGGGAAAAAGTATAAATCTTAGTTTTGGAAATTTCTCTCTTATGCTTTAAAAAAAACCCAAAACTTTGATTTTACATAAGACACTTCACATCTCTGAGCCTCAGCTTCCTATGGTGTATTGTGATTGTGTTGTGCTATAAAATCTTTAAGGTTTCTTCTGGGTCTAAAATTATTTGATATATTATACTCTATTGCATCATATTATACTATTTTGACAACCCACTCACTCAGGAAATAATAAGGGTTGTCCTAACTGTAAATGATTATACTTAAGAAAATTTTGGAATTTCATATAAGAGCATCAATAGCAAACATGAATTTAACAATATTTAAATAAGCCTCATTGCCAAGACTTTTCCATAATCATCTGATCTGACCCTCTCGAAAATACTTATTAAATATATTCTGCTATTATCCACTTTATTTTGGATAAGGAATCTGCATTGAGAGGTTAGATAACTTTTCCTAGTTTGAATAATGAGGAACTGTTATTTGAATTCTGATCTCAGACTTCAAAGTCTCTTTACATTGTCTGCTTCTTGGACCACAAGGTATAGTTTGAGACAGTTTATTCCTGGAGCCCACTGTTTTGAGATCCACCAACCAGGTTGCCATCATTATGAAGGTTGGTAGAACCATCTTTTCCATAGAAAGGATCTCATCTAGCAACCTTTGTCTAGCTTCATGGCATTGAATTACTCTTTAATCATGAACCCAAATAGCCCAGACCACAGAACAGCAGCTTCTTTCAGATTTCAGAAGAGACAAAGTTTCAAATTAGCAGACACAGAGTATGACTTCAGTGCTCTGACTATCTGGCAGAAAAGGTCAAAATAAAAAAAAAATACATTTTAGTTCCTGTGGATAGTTTTTCAGGTTTACATTCTCTCTTTTAGAGTTTTTCACATAAATGCCTAAAATTATGGATAATTTCCACTTTCAAACACCAATGCCTTCATTTTTTGATTGCCTTGGAAATATTACACAGCTAATATTTTTACCTCCTTTGAATGAATTCTCTGTATCCCAAATATTTCCTTTCCTGGATTTTGGGCTGGGGTTAAATTATAGAGTTTATAAATTACAACTAGGGAGGGGAATTAAAGCTCAGAATTAAATGAAGAAAAAAAATCACAAAATTTCTTATTTTTGCAAAGTTTTCTGTTTTCTGTTAAATAGAGGGCTATATATTGATGATCTAAATATACATGTAATTACTGCTTTAATTATACATGTGATTGCTGCTTAATGTTATAATACATTGTTACCATGGAACTGAGAGATTTTAATTAAATAATTTTTTAAATATTAATTTTCCTTCATTTTATGGATTTTTAAAGCAATATGTTCAAAGGAAAAAGCCACTTCTATTGTGGCATTAATATATTTGTATACATAATGACGCTTTAGATTCTATTTAATAGTCTTACAATAGTGAAGTAAGTTCAGCTGCTTAAAGAATTGTAATTTCCAAACTAGATTTAATATTCACCTTTCCTTTAATGTAAACACTGAGAAATGACTGTGCAGTCATATTTCTTTCTATACCACAATGAAGAGGTCTCATGTTCAGAAGGACAGTCATGCTCAGGTGAACTTATATATGACACATAATTAGTTATATTTTCCAACAAGATAGTATTTTATGATGGGTGACTTGCCATTGGACATATTTCATACTCTCTCATTTTTAAAAAGCTCGTTTAAAAGTAGACATCTCCCCCACCCACCATCTGCTTTCCCCACTTCAAAAAACCAAATATCTTGCAGAGCTTGTTCTATTAATGAAACTGTATATATAAATAATTCTTTAAAATAACTCCTGTTTTCTTTTTTTTTAAATAGCCAGTTTTCCTCCCTCAATGATGAACGCTAAATTATTGACCAAACTTCCAAGGTCAAAAGCAAGCAGAGAACCCAGCTGGCTGGTAAGATCTTGCAGAGGTGGGACACAGACACTACCAGATAATAATAAATCCATTGCAGTTCCTGTCCCATGGTTTATAGCCTTTAAGTGATTTCCTTTCTCTAATTTACTTCATGTGTATAGTGCAAACAAAAGGCTGCAACTGGATGCTGTTACCTTATCTGCCAGTCACAGGAGGGAGACTTCCCTCTTTAACTCTAATGGAAAGATGGAGGCTCTAATCACTGTTTCCACAATCCTTATTCTATAAAATTCACATTTTTCTTCTCCATTCCTGACTGTTGGCACCTTACTCTCTCTAGGAATACAGGGCTGTCTTTCCTGCTTCTGCCTTTGGCTGCTTTCCCAATAGAAGATAGAATTAGCACATATTCCCTGAGGAGGACGGGAGGGGACTCAGCAGGGTGCTTCCTTAGTCCCTTCAACCACTGGCAGGGAGTATTCACAAAGGCACCCCTGGAACTAGCTAACATTGTATTTTGTGATGAGTAGTACCAGTGTCTCTGTATTCATGCATAGCCAGCCCAGGGGAAATAATACACAAATATTAATTATTTGGAGATAATAATATGTGTACAGCTCTTGATCTGTGTGTACAACTCCCATTGATATTCCATTAAGAAAACAAAAACACATTCACAGTTAGTGTTTGCCCAACTTATTTTTAAAGAAGTGTGGGTGTCTTCTAAGAGGAAAAGTATAAAGAAACACTGCTTAATAAAATCACGTCTGTGTATAATTTTAATAGTTGAAGTTAGACTATAGCCTTAAGTCTTTCGCATGCTATTAATGGGAAAGAATGCTAAACTACTACTTTTTCTGTGTAAGCAAAATCTAATGAGCAGTTTAATGAGTAAACCTGATCAGGGTTTGCTTACACATTCTGCATCTGCAAAACAATCAAGAAGTAAGAGAGTTATAAGATAATTATCCATATTATTAGAGGTCAAATCAAATGAAGAAGGTTTAATGCACTTTTTCCAAGGGTGTGTGTGTGTGTGTGGTGGCGGGGGGCGGGGGAAAGGCTGTGTTTTCTACATGGTGTAGATTATTTTTCATCTCTCCCAGCTTTACTTTGCAGGGATAGTCAATGGGATTTCTACATCCAATGGTGTCATATGTTTTGCCTCTCTGTTAGCACTGGTAGATTCTTCCCCAGACCTTCCCACTAGATAGATATATAATTGTTCCATTTCACATCTCCACTGCAGTACAATTCCATGCTGACACGTCTTCTCTCAAGAGAGAAGAGTGTGGCCTAGTGGTAGCAGCAGACATTCTAAGAGCCAGGAATCACTGAGTTCTATTCTCAACACCAGGTTCCTCAGTGACTTAAGCAAGTCACTTCCTTATCCCTTAGGTTCTAAATCTGTAAAGGAGAGATGACAATGAAATGATAGTGTGAGCAGTAATTAATGTTGGTAAAGTGTTACAGTAATTCCAAATATTATTATCATTACTTAACACAGTTGGTTCATATAAGCAACCTCCCATGAATTCAAACATGCTAATTGATAGACTATAAATACACATTGTACATATTTTCTGCCATCGGGTATGTCAATAGTCTTACAAATGTATAAAGATGATATTTTAAAAATTTACTGAAAGGTCACTTATTTTTAATTTGGGATATGTTTTCTTATAGGAACAGGGTCAACAGTCATCTAGGCAAGCCTATAATGTTATATCTGCCTTGTAATATGCATTTGCAATAAAAATATTAGAGGATGATTTTGGTTTTATTGTAGGGATGATACATTATCCTTTTTTTTTTCAGGGTACAATGAATCAAGATACAACCTTTAATGGCATCAGAAGAAACTTGACTTATAGCAGAAAGAACTCCAAAAAAGGTTCACAATCACTTTATACCACTAGTATATCTTATAATCTCGCCCTCTGCACAGAATTCTCCAAATTATTCAGGTAATTTTTATAGGGACCAACTAGATTTGTCTTCATAACAAGACATCTGAAGCAGGCATTATTTCTCATCTTACAGGTACAGAAGCTGAGGCTCAGAGAGGTTCAGTGATTTGGGAAAATTAATCAGCTCCTAAGGCCCAAAGAAAGGACTAACATCCCAGGGTCTTGGTTCGCGGGGGCCTCAATTATCATGAACCCCAAGCAAAATAACTTCAGCTATGTTTCAGGTCAGATGAGACAAGCATTAATTCATGAGAATGGTTTGTTTCTCTTCAATAGGATGATACATTACTTTTACATTGCATGTTTAATAAGAGAAGAATGAGACAATAGCAAAAAGAGCATGAAGTTTTTTTGGTTTTTTTTGTTTGTTTGTTTTACTGTAAGTAATAAAGTTTTTAATTCTCTTACATTACAAGGAGTCCAAAGAGAGGCTGTCCAAGGATGGTGTAGAGGCTTCATGGTGTTGTGAGGCTCTACCGTTTCTCTGTTCCTGCTGTCTGGTTGCTCTGCTGTCTTTAATGTGATAGCTTGTCCCCGTATGGCTACCAGATGGCTCCTGCAGCCCCAGGCATCACAGCTACGTTCAAGGTGGGAAGATGCATGTAGGAATAGTACCATCTACATCTACCCAGTTAATCAGGAAAGCCAAATCTTTCTTGAGTGCTTCTAGTAGATTCCTCTTAAGTTGCATTTTCTGCAACTAGGAGACATGACAACTTCTACATTTTAAGGATGCTGGGAAGTCATGTGTTTGGCAAATGGAATAGGAGTGAAATGCTGGGATTAGGTCAAATTACCATTGATTACCAGGACTGGGAAACTGCTGTTCCAAACAAATTTGGGGTTCTGGGTCTGAGCCAGGAAGTTGGGGAGAATACCTGTTGTGCAGGCAACTAAGAGTGACTTCCATTGTGTGCCAGGTAGGGACCCACATCTTCTCTATGGGCATGAAGATTTTTAAGAGGGTACCTGATGACACTGATTTTGAAGTCATTCACTCAACACTTATTCTTTCATTAATTATTTAGAAAAATATTTGAGTATATCTCTGTGTCAGCTATTATTCTAGGTACTGGGAACATAACAGTGAACAACAACGACAACAAAACACTG
The DNA here is from genome assembly GCF_030028045.1 of Hippopotamus amphibius kiboko. NCBI lineage: Eukaryota > Metazoa > Chordata > Mammalia > Artiodactyla > Hippopotamidae > Hippopotamus > Hippopotamus amphibius. The sequence goes on along the minus strand of NC_080187.1, from coordinate 167,284,458 downwards.
AACTTGAAGTGGGGGATGGCAATAAGCAGCTTAATACATGTGATTTCAGATGGACATAAAGTGCTGTGAAAAATAACAAAGCAGGACAGGGTTGGGTGATTGAGAGTAGGGGGTGCTATTTTCCATGTGGTACTCACAGAAGACTTGCAATTAGATGGTATTTAATCATAAATCTGAATGAAGTCGGAAAGCCCAGCATGTGAATATCCAAAGGTAGAACATTCCAGGCAGAAGGAAGAACAAGTATGAAAGCCTGAGATGAAAGTCTGTTTGGCATATTTGAGGAACAGCAAAGAGGCCGCTGCGTCTGGAACACAGTTAATAAAGGATTTGTGGTGTTAGATAATGTTGACGACAGTATAGAGGGTCAGATGATGCAGAGCATTTAGACTATAGTAAATGCTTCATATTTCGTGCTGTGTAAAATGTCCAGCAAATGGAAGATTTGGAGGCTCTGATTGATTATCATCTGATTTTTTTTTCATTTTGGCAGTTCTCACAGGAATCAATTTTAAGGGAGGGTGATAGGCTGCATAATTGTCTCCCCTAAAGATGTCCATTTTCTAATCTCTATAATCTCTGAATGTTACTTTATATGTCAAAAAGAAGACTTTGCAGATGCAATTAAACTAAGAATTTTGAGATCGGGAGGTTATCCTGCCTTATCAGAATGGGCTGATGTAATCACCACAGTTCTCATAAGAGGAAGGCAGGAGATCAAAGTGAGTACTAGGTGCTGTGAGAAGGGAAACAAGAAGCTGGAGTGATGCAGGGGAACGTTATGTAACAAGGAACGCAGGTGACCCCCTAGAAGCCACAAAAGGCAAGGAAACGGCTTCTCCCTGTCCTCACCTTAAGTTTAGTCCAATGAGGGTTAATTTTGAATTTCTGACCTCCAAAATTGTAACAGAATGAATTTATATTGCTTTAAACCACTAAGTTCATGTCCATTTATTACAGCAGTTACAGGAAGTGGACATAGGGAGTAAAAGCACAACCTGGAAGGCTAGCTAAGAGGCTGAAGTCTGGGGATAGTGATGGCTTGCACAAGTGATGATGGTGGATATAGAGAGAAGAAGTAAGATTAGGAATTTTTTTCAAAGGTGGTGCTGATAGGATTTGCTGATGAATTGAATATGCAATGTGCAAGGAAAAGAGGAATCAGGGATTACTTTAAAGAACTGGGCTTGAGCAACTGGTAGGATGAAATTTCCATTTGCTGCGATGGCAAAGACTGGGGAGGTCAGGAACACACATTTTTTGAGTGTCTACTAAATTCCGGATGTCATTGTAGGAATGCAGAGGTAAAGATATCCATGCCTTCACAAAATTTATAATCCAGCATAGTGTTTCTCAAGTGTGACCTCTGAAACACTTGTATCAGAATCATCATTGTGGAGGGCAATGATTAATAACACAAATTTTTAGAACTTAACCGGAGAGAATAAATTGGAATCACTTGGGCTAGGGCCTGAGGATATGCTTTATAACAAGTTCCTCAGAACTTCTCATGTTCACTGAGGTTTGTGGAATACTGATTTAGTGGTTCTTTATTATTCTAATTTTTCTCCAGAACATATGGTTTTCCTTTATTAGGATGCAGGCATATCACTAGCCTTTATATCACAAAGTTGCTCTTTAGCTCACAAATGCAATAGAGTTTTCGTTTTGGTTTTTGTAAGATGGAGCAATGGAAGAAGAAAGGGAAATTAAATGATATAGAACTACCTGCACGAATGATATTGCTCAGGGTGGAATTATTAGAAGTGTGAGGAGAGTTATGGGGAAGCTACAGAAGATTTGAGTGCAATAGAACTGCTTTTATGTGGGGTGAAAAAAGGAGAAACATAACTTATGTTTAGGGTATATGTGTAACCTAAATATGTAAATTCTAAGTGGTTTTTTTTTTTTCCTTATTCAGAGGCAATGTGTTTTCAGTCTGTTGCTGAACTTTGTACTGGCAAATGTCCCTTAGCATATTTTATCTCCACACTAGCCACCTCATAGGTTGGTAGGTCAGTGGTAGTGGTGACAACTAGGTGATAGGAATGGGATTTAGATCATAGGATTATTTATCATCCCTGTTTTATAGACAAGAACACTAAAGCTAAAGATAAATGATATATTTATAACACTGACATTATTTTAAAAAATTGACCTAATGTTGTGGTTTAATATAACGTACACAAAACCTACCTTTCTTAAAATGACATATTATACATTATGCTCCTCTAGACTGAGAGCATCTCAATATTTTTTGTGGCTTTTTTACTGGACAAGAGTATCAAAGATCATGAAAAAAACTGAAATTCAAATTTGATACATTATATAATAATTTATTTTGGAACATCAGGAAAATTTTTCTATCTGCAGCTAATAAAAAATGAGGGCTTAAAATAGCCATTAGAGAAAAATACATTAATATTTAGGTACCATTTCCCAGTGGAAAAAACGATAAAAACAATGCATTGAGATGAGAGATTGATTTACAGATATGTTGTAAGAGTACTACAAACCAATGTTGTGCCTAATTTGCTGAAAAAATTCAATTCTATATCTCTTTCCTTCATACTCCAAACTCTAAATCTGGTTCATAACCTAGGTTGTTTTTTAAAGATTACTAAGTACTTACTATATACTAACCACCATGTAAAGCAATTTATGTGGAATGGTTCACTTAATCCTCATGAAAATTTTACAGTTATAACATAACCACTTTACTTACTATTGCTGTAGAATTCATAGTACTTGTGTTAATGCACAGTCTCACAAAATTCTCAATAATTAATCTCATACAATATTAAATATCCAATTAATGTTTAATTAATATGAAGAGACAGTCATTCAGTGATTGTATGTAAAGTTGGAAACTCTCTTACTTTAACTTTATAGTGTCAAATTCCAAAATTTGCGTTTGTCAGTTCATTCTTAAAAGCCAAATGCATAGGACATCTCTGTGTTTTAGCTACTCATATCCAATTTGGGTTCCCTGGCATTTCTATACTTCCTGTTCTTCCACTATCTGAGACACAATAGATTTTGCCCACCCTGCAGTGTAGTTACCTATTCTGAAATTTGTGACTCGTATCCTGCAAAATTCACTACAAGGTTGCTGGGAATGAGGGCCTTCTTTCCTTTTTTCATTTTCTTCAAATTATTGGTCACCCCTCCCTTCTTGTTACCCTACAAAATAATGTGTCTTTTCCACTTTCTATCATGTAATAGAGTCATCTCACATTGATATACAGATATGGTTTCAAACAGGACCACTCATAGTTCTACTGAAATACAATGGTTATTCTGTTTAACCTATTCCATTGTATGCCATTCCTACAGCATAGGAATTTAACACCTTCTGCAGTACCTTTGAAATAAAACATACTGTTTAACCTATATATTCACAACTTGATATTGGAAGTGTAATCAACCTCAAAGCAGGGTTAGTTTTTTGCATTTGTAGCTTTAAATTTTTAATTGTATATTCATTGCAAAACTCTTCATAGCCATAAAGATATCACACACAGAGACAGAATTAATATCACCTAGAAGAGTCTATAGTATAGCTGATTGTGTTAATTGGGTACCTAGGCTAACTTTGTTGGACTTACGAACAAATTGGAGTTATAAATGCACTCTCAGAATGGAACTCGTTCATGTGTAGGGGACTTACTGTATAAGGATACAGGCTTGGTTGCTGTAGAAAGTGATTCCTAAAGAAACTGGCTTGACCAGTGGGAAGTTGCTGTATAACAAAGGGAGTTCAACTCGAGGATAGATGATGCCTTAGAGGACTGGGATGGGAAGGATGGGGCGGAGTCGAGGGAGGGAGGGAATATGGGGACATGTGTATGAAAACAGATGATTGAACTTGGTGTACCCCCCCAAAAATAAATTAATTAATTAAAAAAAAAGAAAAAAGAAAAGAAACTGGCTTGAAAAAATAAAGAAGTGTTTCAAAGGAGAACTGAAGTCACTCTGCCCAGATCCACTTCCCAGTGTAATCACTATTAAAAGAAACACTTTTAAAATAAATCTATGGCCTCATAGCAGGGCAGCACAACTGCTTACTATCCAACTCACCCCACCCCTCAAAAAAAGAATACTGCCTAAATAAGATAGAATTTTATTTCTCTCCTTCCGGTAACTAGCCAGGAAAGGTATGACAGTTTAATGTTGTTAGGGATTCTTCTTCTTTCTGTCTTCTTGCTCTGCTACTGCTAGGGTTTATTCTCATACATGTGACTGAAATGACTTCCCAAAATATCTATAGGCGAGTGTGATGGAAAGAAGAGAAAAGAAGATGTATTCCTTCCCTTTAGGAACACATCCCACACGTTGCATATATCATTTCTCTTATATTTCATAGATAAGAACGTACTGCCATGGTGATACCTAGATGCAAAAGAGGCTACACAATAAATTCTTTAGATAGATTAATCTAGGCTCAGCTAAAATTTCTACTACTATAGAAAAAGAAAACAGACACTGGCAGAATAACTATTGGTCTCAGCCACAGAGGGAACAATGAGCATTTCTACATAAAATACCATGAGGTTTTCCTGCCTTTGTGCTTTCCCTCTTTCCCCTACTTATAATGTCTTGAATTCACAATCCCACTTGTCAAAATTTGACTCAGTCTTTAACGCCCAGCTTTCATCCTTTCATCTCCCTTCTGAAGCATTCTGAGGTAGAGACAGTAATATTTACCAAACATTAAATCTGTTTGTCCATATCTCCCAGCCACCTTGCAGTGGATTGTGGGGTGGGAGGTGGAGGGCTTTGGGAAGACTTCAGCTAGTTTGAACCTATATGTATATATATATGTATAAATATGTGTGTTTTGCACTTGTCACATTATACTTTTGTGTCTGAGTGTTTCCTGGGAAAATCGGTGAGCTCCTCAATGGTGGCTGGCATAGAGTAGAGCTCAATGAATGGTGATTGTATTGATATATTTTTTTAAACTAAAAGCAGAAGCAAGAAGCAGGGAGGTATCAAAGAAGATGAGACATTGAAAATAAGAGAACATTATGCAGCAAAGGTATGGCATGATAAAATAATTTAGATGCCTATATTTTGCTACAAGATATCATCACGGTTTATCGCCCTCTGCCTATCTTTTTGAATACTTGCAGGCAAGGCTTTCCTTCTACTACTTCTGATTGCATAAAGTATACTTTTTAATGTAGCATTTGCTTCTTTTGCAAATTTCAAAATTGCCTTTGTGTTGAAGGAGTATAGTAAAATTTATCAGCCTGTTTAGTGCTAGAAGGATGCACTACGAAACGTATCTAGCATGATAGTTATTCTTTCTAATAAGACCAGAGCATGATATAATATTCCAAATAAAAATTTGTGCATTATCTTGCCTACACTCACCATGATCCAATAATTTATGGGTTTTCTTTATCCCCATTTCACAGATCAGAAAATTGAGTAGATTTTAATACTGTAAACTAAATGTTTATATTATTATGGAACCATTCAATATGTTGTGTGGTTACTTATTTCATGCAATAATACATAAATTTACTATAATATAAATTCTTAAATTTGAGGTATTATTTTATTTCCACTGAGTACTGAATATATTTTAATCACTCACTTACTTTTTCCTTTTCCTTTATCAATAATAAAAATTAAATTTCTCTGTCTTGATTTATCATTTGGACTTGAAATCTGAACTACTTTCTAAAGGAAGATCAGTACATACAATGAAAAGTGCAAGACCAGCATTTGAAAGGGTTATGCTTAAATTGTTTATCACATTGAAGTAGCTACTCAAGGGTAACCAGAAGAGCTGAAAGAAGTAACCCAAGAAGTTAAAATGATCTTTGTCATAGACTTAAAAAGAGCAAAGACCTGTAGATTAGATCAAAACCTGTTATCCACTGCCTGCACATAAGTGGGTTTTGTAACTTGTATTTACTCAGATAATGAAGTAGGAAACCCACAGTTTAAGTTGATGTTTTATCAGCAACAACACAGTCGTTTAAGGCTAAAATTAAATGAAAGAATTTGGAGCTGCTTTTCAAGTCAGTCGAAGAAAACATTTTAAGCAACTGAGATGTAATTATTTAAACATGAGCTTGCATAAAAGAGAGATAAATCAGTCATTTCATCTGGTTCCTTTTCCACATTCATTTTAGGTGACACGAGAATTGGCCTTCACCATTATTTACATCTATCCTTTCTATTCTATGAACACATTCTAGGGTGTTGAAAAATTATTGTTTGCAGCATTTCTTCAGAGAAGAAAAAGGAAGAATATTCCACTCAGTATAAGATTTATGCTTGCTGAAGGCAGCAAGAATTGCCTGTGAATATTTTAGAGAAGGATTTGGCTCCCTGCCACAAAAGTTCAAGTGACCACTTAGTATTTCTCATTAAGAACTACTGTATGCAAACACACGAGCTGTGGATTGATTCTTACTTAATTACCAGACCACCAACTTTGCCAGTGCCATTAGCTGCAATACAATCTTGGACAATGTGCAAAACCATCATGATTTTTCCATCTGAACTCTCTGGTATGTTTCAGACCATCTATGGATGGCTCAAAAGAAGTACATGTAATTTCACAGTTATGTGTCTGGTTGATGGAAAAAGTGCGCATGCTACAATGCTTTTAGAGTTACAATTCAAGTAAGAAACCCAACTGCATATTAAATTCATGGATGAACAATGGAAACTTGAAAGCCATAATTTCAAGTTTTATTTCTGCAGGTATTGGCATATGACACCAAATTATTAAATCTAGCACAATACAAGAGTGAACATGAGAGATTTACATAGGAATAAGAGAATATTGTGGAGTTTGGGAATATGCAAAACCTGTAGAATATTTTCATAGTAGTAAATTTTATGAAATATAAACTGAATAATCATTTTTAAATACAACCTTTGCCTAATTTCTATGGTAACCTACATATGTGTAACCCTCACACAAATGTGCAAGAAAGTACTGAAATGCAGAAACAATATGATGTAGCAGGTACACGCTTGTTACCTTTGGTTGCTTAAGCATATGGATAGCTAATAATCCAACACAAAAATATCTTTAGCACACAAGGTTTTCTGGGTGGTGGTGAATTTTTATAACTAATACTCTGCCCAGAAGTTTTCTTTACACCTCAAACTAGGGAAGTATATAAATCAATTTCCCTATAATGACAACTGTGAAGAGAGAAAGTGTGTCATTGGAACGAAATATTTCTGCACTTTTATAACATGGCATGACAGGCATATTTGCAAGAGCAAATAGAAAAAAAAATCTGCTACAGAAATATAGTTGACAAAGACTTTAAAGCATAGATCATGGATCAGAAGGCTTAGTATTGTTAAGATGGCAGTATTTCCCAAACTGATTTATAGATTCAATGCAATTCCTATCAAAATCCCAGCTGACTTCTTGTAGAAATTGACAAATTGATTCTAAAATTCATATGGGATTGTAAGAGATGCAGACTAGCCAAAACAATCCAGAAAAAGAACAAAGTATGTGGTCTGACACTTCCCAATTTCAAAACTTACTACAAAGCAATTATAATCATGACAGTGTAGCACTGGCACAAGGATAGATATATAAATCAATGGAACAGAATTGAGAGTTTGGAAATAAACCCATATATCTACTGTAAACTGATTTTTGACAAGGGTGCCAAGAACATTCAATAGGGAAAAAATGATCTTTTCAACAAATGGTGTTGAGACAACCGTGTATCTACATGTAAAAGAATGAAGCTGGATCCTTACCTCACACCATATAAAAAATTAACTCAAAACAAATAAAAATTCTAAGTGTAAGCATTAAAATGATAAAACTTTTGGGAGAAAATACAGGGGCAGATAGTCAATACCTTGATTTGGCAAAGGATTCTTTGATATGACACCAAAAGCATGAGCAACAACAACAAAAAAAGATAAATTGAACTTCATCAAAATTGAAAACTTTTGTGCTTTCAAAGGACACCATCAAGAAAGTGAAAAGACATTGCAGAAAATGGGGGAAATATTTGCAAAACAAATATCTGATGAGGGACTGTATCCAAAATATATATAGAACCCTTAGAATTCAATAATAAAAAGACAAAAAAAAAAAACTAATAAAAATGGGCAAATGATCACAATAGTTACCTCTCCAAGGAATACATAAAGATGGCCAAAAGCACATGAAAGATACTCAACATCATTAGCAAGCAAGGGAAGCAAATCAAAAAGTCAGATATTAACCAGTGCTTGTGAGAAAACAGAGGAATCAAAGTGCTCAAGCTCCACTGGTAGGAATGTAAAATGACTCAGCAGCTTTGGATAACAGTCTAGTAGTTCCCCAAACATATGATCCAGCAATTCCACTCCTAGATACACAACCAAGAGAAATGGAAACATATATCTACACTAACATAGCAACATTATTCATAACAGCCAAAAGGTGGAAACAACTAAAAGTCCGTCAACAGAAGAAATGTGATACATATGTGCAATGGAATGTTTTTTGGGGATAGAAAGAAATGAAGTACTGATACATGTGCCTGTTTGGATGAACTTTGAAAACAGTACCCTAAGTGAAATATGCCCATCATAAAAGTCCACATGTTATATGATTCCATTAAGATGAAAGTCCAGAATAAGGAAATCTATAGAGAAAGAAAGCAGATTAGTGTTTGCTTAGGGCTGGGGGTGGAGGTGAATGATGAGAGGATGCAGTGGGGGTAACAGCTAAAGGGTCTAGTGTTTCTTTTTGGGGTGATGAAAATGCTCTGAAATTGACTGGGGTGGTGGTTACATATATCCGTGAATATACTAAAATCCACTGAATTGTATACTTTAAATGGGAGAATTACAAGTGAATTATATCTCAATAAATCTGTGTTTTTTTTTTAAAACAAGAGAACCTTGGTAGATTTCTTAACTCATGCTGTACATCTAACTCTAAAGCTACATAGCAACTGCACAACAGATGAATAATATGAATTCTGGGGAAAAAAAGACATATGGTGATGTGTCAAATCCTACAGAACTGAATATTCAGTTCTTATAAATGAAGAAGGATACAAAATAGTCAGCTTCTTTTATACTGAAGCAAATTATTGGCCAATGTTAAATAAATGCGGTAGGAATACTAACAGCCAAGGATTAGATTTCTATTGAGGAAAGTAACTATAAGCTGGAGGCTATCGTGAATCCTTACTTACTTACACGAAAGCTCAAGAGAGCTATAAAAGATGGTCTTCGAAATATTTCTTTCAGAAAAAATTCTCTAGAGAAGGAAAAGAAAGAGAAAAAAAGAGAGACCAGAGGGTGGATTCAAGACAGAAAAGAAAAGGTGCCTGAGATATATGTACTATGTAACCACTGAGATATTTATTTCAAATAGTCATGGTTGATTGTTCTAACAAAGCAGACCAGAAGATCAAGATATGTACTGTAACTGAGGAAAAAAATTTAAAAATTAAAGCTTTCCGAGTCAATACATACACATGAAAATAAAGAGATACAGTCAACACTATCAGGTTTAAAGCAGTAAAAGTTACTTCTTGCCTAAAAATTTTAAATTTCTTGGTTGAAGTCACCCAGAGGAATGACTGAGGTACTTCTGGGTGGGGCGTTCAGTATTTTAGAGGGAGATTCAGGTCCTATTCAGAGGACAGGACTTTATTACTAGGATGGAGGTGGGCCTATATTTAAAAGAGGGTGCTTTTAAAGAAGCACAGAAGCAGATTTCAAAGCTCTTTATGAATAAAACAGAGAAACCTGAAATGTTAATATATTTCTGGTAATAATCCAAATTTATGTTGAAAAATATTTTTATCTAGAGTGATACAAAGAAAAATGAAAACAGAAAAAATGCTTTTAGTTTTCATTATAAAACCAATATCAAAATGTATATGTAATCAAACAGAATTGGTGAAGGTTATACTGAACAGAGTGAACAGAGGTAAAAAGACTATAAAATATAGTACAAAGGAGTATAAAGAAAAGGACCAATGCAGAAAGGAAAACCAATACATGACTTAGAAATATTGCTCCACTATAATTTATATGATTGCATTTTCTTAAGAATTTTACCTAATCCTAATTTAAATTGAGGCTGGCTAGGTGTTCAATAAACATAAATTAAATGAATGAATTTCAATTAATTATACAGAGACATTCTCTTTATCATTCCTTCCTTCCACAATCTTTCTGATTCTTTATCTTCCCTCTCTCCAGCAGTGTGTAATAGAAAGTGTGTTTGCTTTGCATCAAGCAGGCCTAGATTTAAATTTCAACACTGACTTACTAGCTCTGTGATCTTAACAATCTCATTAAGGAATTATTTCAGCATGGTTACTTGCCTACTTTCTCTCTGTTGTAAATATGACAGAGGTAGAGATGAGATGAGGATCAAGGACAAAAGGCCAGGGAAAGATGACAGGTTAGATGGAGTTGGAGAGGGTAGTAAGACATGACCCTAGGTTAACTAAGAGTTCTGACGTTTGCGGGGGCCCAGCTAATTCAAGCCTTCTGCAGTGCTTTATTTATGTTGACTCCATATGCTCAAATTCCTCATTCCAGTGGTCAATTCAGGCCTGTCCTTTCCTCCTCTCTCCACACATGAGCTCCATGGTCTTTGCTGGAATGCTCTCTTTTCTTTCTGTTATCCATAGACACTCTGGCTCCCCCTGATAAGTAGTAATATGCTAAGTTACTGTGTTAATGAAGAAAAAGCGATAGGCTATCGCTCTCCATTATTGTTATGTGGGCATACCGTAATTGTAGACATCTAGGGACAATATATATACCTCTGCTGTCTATCTTTGGAAATAATTTCAGATAAGGGTAGGCAGCTTCGTGGGGGCATGGAACAGCTATTTTGCTTCAGATGGGGACTTCGCTGGTATTGCATAATCACATCATTTAGGGGCTATACTACTCTGATCTTATTCTGGAGAATACGGCATAGATGATGTTTCTATTACAGGATCTAGAGACGTGCAAACTTCTTTCTTGGACTTAAGAAATTTCTTTTTCATCCTCTCCAGGTCAGAGACCAAATGAAAATAGGAAGCACTGATACCACTTAGAATATGAACAGGCACCTGTGAATGTCCTGTGAATTATTTTTCCAATTTCTCTAATCAAAACATTGTTTGATAAGAGCTAGTTGACAGTCAAGTAGCCTTTTAAATATTACTTAAATCAAGGAAGTTGACTTGGAAAGCTTGTGTTATAACACTATTGAAGTGATTAATAGTATTATATACTTGCTCTATCAAAATTCACTCCTGCAACAAAGGGCTATTCATGTAAAATCTTGTTTCATTTTCAACAAAATGCTTTAACAAAAAAGCAGAATTCCAGCTTCATGTCATTTTTACATGGCATGATTTTTTTGTTTGGGCTTTCAGTTTCCATTATTTAAAAAAAGATTTAGTAGATGGTATAATCCCAATATAATATATACATAACCTAAAAACAAAAGTTTCCTAAAATTGAGCTTTTTCTAAGCAAAGAAATAAAATGAAAGAGAATTATTCCTGTATTAATGATAAAGCAAAATTCTGATGATGTTCATTCAAGACTTGAAATTAGACCAAAATTATATCTGTTAATGTAATTCCATTAGAAATATATGTATTTACACAATATAATTCAATTTACTTTAAAAGACTAATGGATTTTTTTCCAGTTTTATTTAGGGTTGTCAGATTAAATAAAGACCCAGTTAAATTAGAACCTCAAATTAAAAACAAATTTTTTTTTTTAGCCTAAGCATACTGCATAGCCAAAATATGGCCTGTGTTGTGTGTGGGTTTTACTCATACTAATATATTTAAAATTTATCTTGCATTCATTGGTATAGCCACTACGGAAAACAGTATGAAGGTGGCTCAAAAAACTAAAAGTAGAGTTGCCATATGATCCATCAACCCTGGGCATATATCTAGACAAAACTATAATCTGAAAGGATACATGCAACCCTTCTGTTCACAGCAGCACTATTTATAATAGCCAAACATGGAAACAACCTAAATGTCTGTCAACTGATGAATGAATAAAGAAGATGTGGTATATATATATACAATGGACTACTACTCAGTCATAAAGAAGAATGAAATAATGCCATTTGCAGCAACATGGATGGACCTAGAGATGATCATACTAAGTGAAGAAAATCAGAAAAAGACAAATACCATATATCACCTATATGTGCAATCTAAAACATGACGTAAATGAATTTATCTACGAAACAGAAACAGACTCACAGATATAGAGAACAGACTTGTGGTTGCCAACGGGGAGGGATGATGGGGGGAGGAATGGATTGGGAGTTTGGGATTAGCAGATGTAAACTATTATATATAGAATGGATAAATAACAAGGTCCTACTGTATAGCACAGGGAACTGTATTCAATATCTTATAATAAGCCATAATGGAAGAGAATATGAGAAAGAACATATATGTATGTATAACTGAATCACTTTGTTGTACAGCAGAAATTAACACAACACTGTAAACCAACTATACTTAAATAAAATAAATTTTTAAAAATAAAAAAATAAAATTTATCTTACATTCAAATATAATTGAATGCCTTATATTTTACTTAGAAGATAATAGTCTTGAAGCCTTTTTCTTTCTTTCTCTGGCTTTTCTTTTTCTTTCTATTCAATTTATGAATAAAAAACAAATTCTAAAATAAAATTTCTGCTCTAGTTTAAATGGATGCTTCACTCTCCACTAATCATCATATGCATATTTCTGCTTTTATGTGTATGTTCATTTTCTTCTCTCTTTTCTACTGTCATCGTCCATCTTTTCCTTCCTCCCTACTACCTTTCCCTACTACCTTTTCCTTTCCCTACTACATTTCCCTATTGGTAATGATTTTATTCTTTTCTCCACTCATAAAACCTACCCTTCTTTAATAGATAATTAGTTCCAGACACACATTCTCCATAGTTTTTTCCCAGATCTTTATAATAAATTCATTAATTGTTAAGAAATGTTGATCTTTCTAAACTTTACTATATATTTCATTATAAAAAGGAACTCACTTCAAGATGTTAAGGAAAGATATTTTTGTGAATTAAAAACCCAAACATTTATTTTAAGACCCAACCTTTAAAAAGATAAAATTAGAAACAAAATAGATCTAGCCTCTGTCAACTTATAAAATGCTATTAATGTATAAAAAAGGGATAGTCAATTTCCCTTTTATAAAAGAACATTTATTTGGGGGAAGCAGATGGATGATTACGAACTGTGATCAACCCCGCTTTCAAGATGATTTCATGCAGTACAAAAAAAAGTCTCTTGATATACTCTGAAAGCTCAGGAAAGTGCGGATCACAGTATTAAGACTTTTTTGTCATTATACCTCCTTTGCTGCTTTTGCTTGGATGAGAACCCAGTCCATCTTAAGAAGACTCTCATCATGTAGTTCTTTCTGCACGCAACCTTGGACCTCTAACTCTTTTGTATTTTATTTCAAAGTTAAGGTGACAATACGTTTCAAACAGCAAATCTGAGTCCAAGCTCATTATGAATTCAAGCAACCCCCTCTAATTACCCCTATACCATAAATGGTAGGAAGGATCAAAAACAGACCAAGAGAAAAGTTGCTGGTTGCGTCTACACACAGTGAACCCAAGTTGCTCCCACAATGCTCGGTTCAGCCTTGTACTTCTAGGACAGCATCCAGGTTTGGGCTGCAAGATGATTTTCTGTAGACTACCCATTTCACTTTGACTATAGTGTTTCATGATTAATTTACCTGTAGCTACCAATTACCTGTAATTAGATATATGACCTAAGTAAATTATAAATGAATGAACTTATCCATATTCAGCATCAATATAATTTTTAGCTGACATGGTACCGCAGTTTAATAAGATGAAGTTTTTCTTTTGATGACATGAGTATTGCCTGGGAAGTCAGTGTAATTCTTGCTGCTGTGCCTGACACTAGAGTTGACCAATTTTGGTAACTTTTTGGAGCTCAAATTTACTATAAGGTTCTGTTTGAAGAGCAAAAGTCTCTTCAAGAACCTCATGTTATATATATATATATCTCACAGAGTATGAGAACGAAAAACATTAAGAGTTATTTTAAAACTGTCAAGAATTTAAGAGGAATATATATTATAAATTAAGAGACTAAAGGAATATATCATACAATTTTAAACAGACTGTTTAAAAGTTGTTTATGTATTATGATACTGTATTGACATAATTCAATATTTAGGCTTCTGTTATTTGAATTTTCAGCTAGATTCACATGAGGTAGAGAACTGATGTTTATTCAGAATAATCCTTATGCTAACAAATTTACATATTTCCTCCATAATTCTGCGAGATTTTTTTTTTTATGTCTACACTATAGATAAAGAAATTGAGGTCAAGAGAGTTTAGTTAACTTCTTCAGGGTCTCAGAGCTATCAAACGAAAAGGTTGGATTTGATTCAGATTGGGTATGTGCTTTTTCTAGTATATAATGCAAATTCTGAGTTTCATAAACAAAGTGGAGTGAGGAAATATAAAATAAGGTAGAAGCAATTATTAATGCTCTCATTCAAAAATTTCTTAAGCTATTTCTGAAATTTTTCAGAAACGAATTTTTTTGTGCTTGTATCTATGTGAAATATCTAGTAACAGTATAAGCACTATATTTCTTAAAAAGAGAAAGATTAAAGGTGAAAAGAAGAAAAGAGAAAGAAGGCAAGGAAATACAAAAATATAAAAATGACACACAGGGAAAATATCTTTCTTACTTTTTTTATACGATTAATTAAATGTCAAGAATTATGGTGGAATGTAATATAAAAAACCGGAAAACCTGCAGGTTCTAGGTCTATATTCCTATGGTTGTATGACTTAGAAACTGAACTTTCTTTTAGTTATGATAAATAATTAGGGAAAAGCAGTAATTATTAATAGTTTCCTTCACCTGATGGATAGGCAGAGGCTGTAACTAGAGAGTTAGGGGAGTCAGGAGGGTAACAAAGCCCCATGAGAAAGGCAAATGGAGCTTCTTGTAGGCTTAACATGGTACTCATGCTTAAGGTCTCTGAATACCAGGAAATATTTTCCCTGGCTGGAAGTGATACCATGTCTCTCTCTCTGCAAAAGTCTGTTGACATCTTTCTATCAAACTCATTGTCTAGTTGTGACAACTGCACAGGGCCACATAGGATAGTGCCAAAGTTAATGAAGTGAGAAAGAAACTCTACATGTAAGAAACCATTCAACAGTAGGCTCAACTGTTGGCTACCTTACTCTCAGAGGTCATCTATGATCTTCTCACTACCAGTCAACAGATCTTTCCTTTTTTTTTTAATTTATTTTGGTTGCGCCAAGTCTTTCTTGTGGCATGCACACTTCTTGGTTGCAGCATGAGGACTTCTTAGTTGCAGCATGCATGTGGGATCTAGTTTCCCAACCAGGGATTGAACCCGGGCCCCCTCCGTTGGGAGCACGAGTCCTGTCCACTGGATCGCCAGGGAAGTCCCCGCAAAAGATCTCATTTCCCATTCTTCCTATCTGTAACATTTGATATTCTTCTTTGAAAAACACTTTTCCATGTTTCCACAAACAATGCTGTCTTCATTCCCAATCTACTTCTTTGAGTCCTTCTGCTTCATTTTTGTACTCAAGGCTGTGGATGTTTTTCAAGAATAAGTCTTTGGCTCTTGGCTCTTTTCTTTTTGTGCACTTAATAAAATATTCACACTCATGGCTTTAAATATTCCTGCTCTGTGCTAAAACTAAATTCCCATTTTCTTTTCTGAACTTCTCACAAGACCACTAAAATATCTCCACATATTTATTAGTCATTTCCTCTCCATCATCTTGCTTTTACTTCTAAGTCTACATGTCTAAAACCAAAATTAATATATACTCCAATAAAAAATGTCAAGACACAAACAGGAAATGTACAAAATGAAAAAGAAAAACGACTAACAAGCATAAAATGTTCAAAATCACTAGTTATCAAAGAAATGCAAATCAAAACAAAAAAAGGCATACCATTTACAACCTATCAAGTTGTCAAAGGCTATTTTAAAAATTATAGTACAGAGTATTGGCAAGAGTGTAAGGAAATGGTCACTCTTACATGCTGTTGACAGAAGAATAACTTGACAAAACTTTTCTTAAATGAAATTTGGCAATATGTATCAAAAGACTTAATACACTGCAGTGAATATAACCCAGTAATTTCATTCCTCAGCATATATTTTAGGGTAAGAAATATATGATTTATATCATATATGTATATATATCTCACAGCATTTCTTATATAAATGAAAATCAAAAATAATGTAATTGTGCAACAAAAGAGGATTGTTTAAAAATTATGGCATATCCATACAATAAAATATTATATAGCCAAATAAATGCAGTTACAGAGCTGTGATGTGAAAAGATGTTCTTGATACATTTATGGGCAAGGTAGGTTTGTGTTAAGTTTATATTATGTCAAATAAAAAATGTAGGCAATGATACAGTATATAGAATGTAACACAATATTTTATATACACACACACACACGCATATATATACACACACACACACATACATATATGGGAGAGAGGGGAGAGAGAGAGGTCTGGGATAGTATACATTGTAGGGTGGAGAGTAGTTCTTGGTAATTTTTCTACTTTCTCTTTATTATTTCCATTTATTTCCATAATGAATGTATGTGCTTGATTTTATGGTAAGAAAATATTTTTTAAAACAAATAAATTTATTTTCCTTCCAAAATTTGGCCTTTTTCTGAATTTCTAACTGTGTCAATGGCATCCTCATTCTTGGTCACCCATACTCAAAGCTATTTTATATGTCTCTGTCTGATATTTATATAACTTTATCCAAATATTAAGTTTTATCAATTTGTTTCTAATCTTCACTCCACTGACAGATTCCTCTTTATTAAATACTATATTTGTAAATAAATTTCCACACCTAAAACCTACCCCATGCAGAAGGAAATATTTTGGGTTCTGATTTGCATACTGTTTAAAGAGTAAAGGTATGTTTATTTGTGAAAATTTACCAAGTTGTATACCTATCATTTGTGCTTTATTGAGTGTATTTATACATTGAAAAAAAGTAAACAAATTAAAACAAAAATCTGCCCTTCACCTACAAGATAAAGTTCAAAATCCTTAGCTTAACATTATATCCTTCAATAATCTGATCTCAATCCTTCTTAACCAGGATCATCTCCAATACTCCTCATAAATAAAATTTGCTAATAGCATTGATTATGCAGTTTCTGCAAGAAATTGTTTAGTACTTTACGCCATTTGTCTTATTTGATTATCTCAACTCTCTAAAGTATATAATAATATTATTCCCATTATAAACTAATGAAGAAACAGGGACTTAGTAAGGATAAATTATACTTGTAGTTCTGGAAATTTACTAGTTTTGTCACCCAGTACTCATTCCTCATCTTCTTGGTAATAGCTCCCCAACTTCGTATCCAAAAGATCTGTCATTCAAGGTGATTTACCCCCTTCAGCCAAGGATGGAGCAAGACTTTTCACATACTCTTCCTGAATACAAATTTTCAGAGTAATGATAAAGAGATTAATGATGGCAGCATATGAAAAGAATGTTTATTAGTGATTAGTTCCTGCTACAAACCTACCAGAGATTCCAGATTCTTGCCACAGAAGCAAGATTCCATTTCAATACTTTAGTTACTACCCCACTTCTGTGGATAAATTCATTTCTTCCCTTCCTTTCCCTTCCCTTCTCTTCCCTCCCACCCCTTACTCTCTCTCCCTCTCCCCTTCCTCTTTTCTCTCTCTCCCTCCTCTCCCTCCCTCCCTCCCTTTCCCTGTTTTTTGGCCTTTCCCTCTGTTCCTTCCTTCCTTCCCTCTCTCCTTCTCCTTCTCTTTTCCTTTCCTTTCCATTCCTTTCCATTCCATTCCTTTTCCTTTCCTTCCTTTCCCTTCCTTCTTTATCTTTTGCATAGATCAGAGGAAGCACATTTCTGTTGCTGAGGATTATTCAGCAAAAGCATGTGTTAGTGCTGAAATTTGAACTCAAGTCTAGATGACTCCAAAGTTTGTGTTCTTAACCATTATGTTTCAGATTGTGACTGCAAACTCAAGCCCACCTCTGGTTCTTATTACTTAAATGCATACTTGCTCACTGTGATCAAATTTTGCACAAGCCACTTCCCCTTCTAAGATATTTTTCCTTTGCTTTCCATTTTTTCCCAATTCCACTGAAATCTTCCCATTGACCATCATAATACCCACTTTCTCTAATACATTCATTAAACTCTTTTTAAATTTTATTTATTTATTTATTATTTTTTGGGGGTACACCAAGTTCAATCATCTGTGCTTATACACATATCCCTGTATTCCCTCCCTTCCCTGACTCCCCCCCCCTCGAGTCCACCCCACCCTCCCCGCCCCAGTCCTCTAAGGCATCTTCCATCCTCGAGTTGGATTCCCTTTGTTATACAACAACTTCCCACTGACTATCTATTTTACAGTTGGTAGTATATATATGTCTGTGCTACTCTCTCGCTTTGTCTCAGCTTCCCCTTCACTCCCCGCCCCCTCCCAAACCTCGAGTTCTCCAGTCCATTCTCTGTATCTGCATCCTTGTTCTTGTCACTGAGTTCATCAGTACCAGTTTTAGATTCCGTATATGTGAGTTAGCATACAATATTTGTCTTTCTCTTTCTGACTTACTTCACTCTGTATGACAGACTCTAGGTCTATCCACCTCATTGCATATAGCTCCATCTCATCCCTTTTTATAGCTGAGTAATATTCCATTGTACATATATGCCACATCTTCTTTATCCATTCATTTGTTGATGGCCATTTAGGTTGCTTCCATGTCCTGGCTATTGTAAATAGTGCTGCAATAAACATTATGGTACAAGTTTCTTTTGGGATTATGGTTTTCTTTGGGTATATGCCCAGGAGTGGGATTACTGGATCATATGGTAGTTCTATTTGTAGTTTTTTAAGTCAGTAAACTCTTTAAATCATAGAGATGCTCTTTTCATGACACTTGTTATTTACTGGTGGAATTTGAGACAGAAATATCAAAGCTAAGAATAACTGTTCACCTTGAAAAACCAACATCGGTCCCCTATGACTTACAGATAAAATCAATACCTCAGAAACATCACACGCAAGGCATTTTTTAGTCTGGTTCAAATCTATTTCCCTCGTTCCATCCTGTGCTACTTGCTCCCTTTCTCCTTCTCTCCAGCATGTCCTTCCTCCCGCATCCTAACCTTTCCTCTCCAGCCACACAGATCAGCTCCTCCTCCCCTAGTCAGGTGAAAATTAGGCAGTGGTCTACACAAAATGCCAGAACAAACTTTATTGTGTTCATATGGGTAGCATCCATTTGTCGTAAAGCTTCCTGATGACAATTTTTCATTGTCTTGCACTTTTTAAGATTCACTTTTATCTGTGGTATAGAGGAAAACACACTGTGCAGTGAAAAGACTGAGTTAGTTCATCTCTTCTGAATGGTTCAGATAATTTATTGCTCTAAACTATCCTTCTTTATTTTTTATTTATCTGTTCATTTATCATGGGAGAATGACTTAATATGATAAATTTTAGTTACACTCATGGCGTATTTACTTATAAAAAGAATTTGTACTATATCATTGTTTAAATCCATGAAGAAATATTATAGCAGAAAAAGTAGAAAATTTTGTATATTTTTTGACATTTTCTTGAAACATTGCAGGACTTTATATCATTATTACTGATATTTTACCTCCAGGGTTTTTGCCTCTTTGAATATAAAGTCATGTTATAGAAAATAAGATGAAATATTTTTCCTGTAGGTTAGAAGGAACATATTGTACACTGCTGGAAATAAGTCATCTGAGAATAAATACATTAGAAGATACAAATGCCTTTTTTATGCTCATAAAGAGAGATGACATCAGATCCTAAAGCTTGACATTAGAGATTTGTGTATTAAATGCAACACCTCAACTTCTCTTTGAAGCACAATGTCTTTTTACATAAGATTCCAACAGTCAGCCATAGCCTCTTTTCTCTACTTTAAAAGAAGCTGAAACAAGTTTTGCTGTTTTCTTAGTTTGGTACCGCTTCAAATAAATATTGGTGTATTTTGAGTTTCTAGATTATTTTGGGCATAGGGGTTGAACAGGGGACTTCTTTGTAACAGCATCCCCAGATGTTACAACTTTTTCACTCTGCATAGAAATGTGAATATATTTATATATTGGAGTGACACTTCTACAGGAAGCCTTCAGACCTGTTTACTACATGTCACCAAAGTTAAAGTGCAAGTGTGGGTAAATTTCACTGCTTGTTTAGACTTCATGAATATAATTACTCAGTGTTAGACAATAAGAAATGGAAAACACTTAAGTGGCTTTCTTATACCTGGATCTGTTGATTTTGTTTTGTCAATGAGGGCTTTCATTAAGAGCCACTGAAGGTTAGTCTCTCTCAATTGATGTCTTGGTAACAATTTACTCTCTCCTGCCATAGTAAAGATAGAATGAAAAGAACCTGTCCTTCAATCTATTTGTGGTGGAGATTTTTTTTTTTTTTTAGTATAAACATTGAATTCCTCTGCTTACTCGGAGATGGAAGGTCATTAACAGGGCACTTGAGCAGACTGGAATTACAGTCAACTGAGACGTTGAAACGTCCTAAATGGCCTAATGCAGCAACTAAGTGCTTCTTAAATTCCAAAACTTTTACTTGAACACAGCAGTCATGAATTTCCATTGCCTTTGGTGAATGCTGTTTTTTACAGTTTTGTGTAAGGAAGCAACACAAACTTAAATTACTGTGTTTACATTTTTTACTTAGTAACATTAATTTGTCAAGATGTAAATGTAAAATTGAGCCTAACAGAATTGTATATAGTTAAATATTAGAAGGAATAGAGAAACTAGTGAAAAGTAAACTTGGTGATACAGCTAATGCCAATGCAATTTATTTTAACTGTTTAAGAGTCTATATTAATTTGTACTATTATAGTCATATATGTGCCAAATGGCCATTTGTAGGTATCAATCAAGGGTAAGATGTTCTCTGTCTTTATGAACACATATTTATAAAGTATACATATTTAAATATATATATATACATATACACACACACACACACATATATATATATATGGCAGGCTTACAATCTCTTAAATGTTGGTTTAACTCCTAGAAAGAGAAGTTCATTTCCAGAACACACAGATAAAAAGATTTTGTGGTTCAAGGTAAGGAACAGACTACAGAATGAAAAGAAAAAGTAAAGCCAACGTAATACATTTAGACGTGAACA
This sequence comes from Hippopotamus amphibius kiboko, assembly GCF_030028045.1. Lineage (NCBI taxonomy): Eukaryota > Metazoa > Chordata > Mammalia > Artiodactyla > Hippopotamidae > Hippopotamus > Hippopotamus amphibius. The sequence continues at coordinate 167,263,155 of NC_080187.1, read as the reverse complement.
GTTCACAGTTATCAGATTCAAGGTAAGGAACAGACTACAGAATGAAAAGAAAAAATAAAGCCAACGTAATACATTTAGACGTGAACAGTTCACAGTTATCAGATTTGTAATTGCCAATGAACAAACATTAGGAAATGTGCTAGAGAATTCTCAAAGAGCCACTGATGGAAGAATCTGAAGCCAAAGACAAATAAAATATATATTTTTGATTTAACAAGAACATAAGTTCCCCATTTTTTTGTCAAATGATCTACTTGTATTTATTCCTATTTTTCATTTTCTGATGTTCTCCAAATATGTATTTTGCATTTTTCTTCACTGCATCTTTGATCACACTGTCTCTTTCCCATGCCATAAAAAACAAGGAAAATTTGAGCAGGGATTCTAGACTCAAGAAAGCATGGTGGAAGTGTCATCAGGAATCAAATTTAACTTAGGCCATATAAAATACAATATATGAAAATAATGTATATCTAAAGTTTTGTGATGCATAACTATAGTGGATACAACAATGAAGTACTAGGAAGGGCTGGATTTTAGTCCTGGTATTGTCATTCATTAGTAATAGGATCAAGGTCACTTTTTTTTTTTTTTTTTGGCCTTAACTTTCCACATCTGTTAAATGAAAGGATCTCATTAAATGACCTATGAGGTTATGTACAACTCCAAAATTCTATGATGTTAGGTGCACTTATAAATTGCTATTTTTTGTCATTTATTCAATGATTCCAAGTTACTAATGAACATAAGTTAATAGAAAATTTGGATAATTTTTATAGTGTGAATTAGAGAATGCAGGCTCTGTTAAAATCAATGGGAGAATAAAAAGGAGACAGGGAGAAGGGCAGATTGTGAGGGAAGCATATTGAATCTTACAAAACAAACTCGAGATAATATGGTGGTAGGCACTCTGTTGGTAATTAGTCCAGTGCTGTGAGATCTTGAAAGGTTGAACTTTAAGAAATGGAAACTGTGAACTGGAAATAGGATGCCAGTGGTACAGGTGTAGACATCTTTCTGAGATCAGTTAAAGGGGAGGCAGGAAATGAGGTGGCAATTAAGTAATCGACTGCTGTCAAGATTAGATTTTTTTCAAGAAGACAGTCTAGGGCAAGGTCAAAGGTAAATGTAGGGTTGAACCAAATAGGAATCAGGTTTTTCATTTCTTAGATAAATATATCTGAAAAATGTCTATAGAGTTTACACTGGGGCAGCAATGCATATTTTGTAAACACACAAAATCTCAAGCCTCATACCAGTAAATAATATGTTTGAAATACTTGGAAATACCTGGCATGACCCCTGAATAGTACTGAGAAAACAATAGCTCTTTCATCATGCTTTGGTATAAAGTCTACTAAATAATAATATGTATTTTTGAAATGACTAAATATATACTTACATAGCAGACTATTCAAAGCCATTATAGACTAGTAAGTAAGTAATAAATGTTCAAAATTCCAAAACTACACATTCATGTAATACACAGCTGTCACCTTCAATACATTAAATAATGCAACTTCTCAACCATGGTCCTTTGACCAATATCTGTAACAGCTTAAATAGATATTTTTTAAACCTAATCTTGAATATATATAGAAAAAAAGTCTTTACCTTACTTATGTAGAAGTCATTGTGACTCTCAGCTACTGTTTATGAAATGTTTTTACTTTGAACTCTGTTATTTAAAATATTCTCTTGTTGCATATAAAATATTTAATTTAATAATTAAATTGACCATAAAATAAATTTTTGAAGGACTCAGGAAAACAATCACTTTAATGTCTTCATTAATTTTTAGTGGGGATTTACTTAAAACAAAATTGTTTTTGCTGATTTTATGAACTTTACCCACTACTTACCAGTAGGTATAAAACAAGAATTTACCTTTCAACAGTGCAGAGGATATCAGCGTGGTTACTATCTTTAAGAATGCTAGAGGATGCATTTCCAGCAAAATTTTCATGAGTAATACAGTATCTAAATTTTAGAATAATTTTAAGAAATTTATTTTATCATTTCATTCTTAGAATTGGTGAATAACTTTGATTACTCATTTTTCATGATTGAAAGTCAAAAGATCAAGCTGCCTTTTTGTAATTTTAAAAGTCTCTATTAATGCTCTGGTAGTCAGTTGAACATTTCTTAGTGCTCTCTCTGGAGGTAAAGTAATTGTATTCATTGCATTATCTTATCTGAAACTCTATGTAGCAAAGGTGACATGAAAAGGATAAAAAGTTATGAGTCATTTTCAATGCCCTCTTCACCATTCTGTCATTTTTGTCTTATTACCATTTTAGGCATAATCCTGGGTTATTGTTTTAGGTTGTTCATGGCTTGGCAGTTCATGGCTTCTGCCTGGCGTAAACATAATAAAACCCAGCTTTAGAGAGTAATAAAAAAGCCCACCTGCCTGATGTGTCTCTATCAGAGCAGTCCCTCTAGCTTTGCTATGTCTTTGCTATCTGGAGTTTGGCTAATTTAACCCTTCATTTAAAAACACAGGAAAGTTGCTTATTAAGTTAGAAAATGCTTTTAATTTGTCATAATCGGAAACTTTCCCAATACCACTATAAAGCAGCAAAAGACCTTGCCCCTATTTTAGGGAGAAAATTAAAGCTATTGGGAATGATTTATCTCAACTACCCATTCGTTCTCTGATCATTTGCTTTCTCTCCTCTAGTCTCTTAGCCTCTTTCTCTCCAGTGGTTTCTTTCCATCTAAAAACTTTTCCAATTCCCTTGCACTAAAACTATTTCCTTCATCATATATCTTTTGGCAAACTCTGTCCCTTTTCTCCTTCCCTCTCATGCACACTTAATGAATAATTGGTTTCATCTCAGATGTCTATTACCTCATTCCACATTAATCCTCCAACCCCCTGCAACCTAGCTTTTGTCTCCACGACTATTCTTGGTGAGCTCAATAGTGATCACACCCAATGAACAGTTGTCTTTATCTTACCAGATAATTCTTTTCAGTGAATATTAATGATCATTTTCTCTCTTAATGCTTTTCTATTCCCTTATCTTCCATGACACTATACTCACTTCGTTCTTCTTGCTCCTCTTTTCCTTTCTTTCTCTGTCTCTCACTTAGTTTGGCCCTTATGTAACTGCTGTTAAGCATTACATCACTTCTGGTGAGATTTCATCCAGAATCATGATTTCAGGTATATCCAAACTATATGTGGGTGATTTCTAAGTCTCTATCTCTAGCCCAGACTTGTATTTGCACTTTAGATTATATATTCTCATTTGCAAATATCCCACAAGAGCATCAAACACAAGTCTGAAGTGAAACTTACCATTTTTACCCTAAATGAAATCACATCCCGTATTTTCTGCCTAATTTGCCTATTTTGATTTTTATTCCATCACTTAAGACAGAAGACATTCTTTTTTCATTCTCTTTTCCTCTTCAAACTTGAATCTGCTAGGTACTGTTTTTCATCAATTACAGATATGCAGATTTCACGTTTTAACATCTCTGAAATCCCGATACATCTCAATAAGCCACCATCAATGAAGTGTTGTAGTTGATTAGCAGAGATTTTCTTCCCTTAGTGGTACAGAAAGAAATGTTTGTGTCCTATAGTGTGGTCCATGGGGCCTTACATTAGAAAAAACACAGTACTTCATAAATCTATCTCAATCTCTCCACTTCACTACCACTCTTATAATACAAGGGTCCTTCTATCTTCTGTTTAGCCATTTTTATCCATTATTCCCCAACATTATGAGAGTCTTGCATTTGCAACGCAATCTGATTATGGAATTGTTCTGCTTTAAACTTTCAGTTACTTCTCCTCACCTATGAAATAAAGCACAATGTTTTTTACGTGGGATTCAAGGCTACTCATGCTCCAGTCTGTAACTTGCCCCAACAGTCTTCTAACTCATCCCTTCCAGGCCTCAATTTCCAGCAATACAAATGCGCCTCATTTTCTCCTCAAGATTTTTTCTCGTGTTCCCTTTTCCTGAAAGCTTTCCTTCACATACACAACAAACATTCCTCTTTAAGACTCAGCATCTAGTGTAGAGAACAAACGTGTGGACACCAAGTGGGGAAAGTGGGGAGGATTGGAAGGGAATGAATTGGGAGATTGGGATACCAAATTGTACACTCTAAATATATGCAGTTTATTGTATGTTAACTGTATCTCAATAACAGTTCTTAAAAAAAAAAAGACTCAGCATCTAGGAAAGGAGACACTTTATCACTCTAAGCAGGACTAGATGCCCCACAGTAACCTATGCACATCCTTCACTGTGCTTACTTCTTGTACCATAAATTTTATCAAATCTGTTTCCCCACCTGGCTGTTTTCTTCTTGAGGACAGAGTCTGTATTAAGTAATTTTTATATCCTTAGCACCAAACATAGGACCTGGAACCTGGAAGAATTTTAGTAACTACTTATTAAATAAATGTTGAATGGGATATACTAGTGGACAAATGATAGTTAAAACATTGTTGAAGGGTTTGATTGCTCATGAAACCACATGGAGGGAAAAGAAAAGAAGGCTGAGGACAGAACTCCTGAGAACATCAATATTTAAGGGGTATACAGAAGACATTCCTGCAAAGGAGACTGAGAAATACAGAGTAGAGACCTACAACTTTGACAGTGGTGATATTGAAGCTCCTTACTCCCTCGGTCATGGCTGGCCTTACCTCCCAAACTTCCACAATCACCTCCTCCCCATTCCTTATCTACCTGCCCTGATGAGGGGATCTGAAGTAGGATCTGAACTACCTGCCCTGAACTAGGATCTGAAGGATGTTATGTAGATTCAGAGTGAAGGGAAAAATATTTCAGGCAAACAATCTGGCATGTGCAAAGTTTCTGTGGGAGGGATCATAAAAACTGACCAGCACATGGCAGAAGCAGAAAGTTGTGGTGTGAGTGGGTATAAGATAAGGCTGAAGAGTAACATATATTAGAGCCCGAGAATGCAAGGCCTCATGGAATGTACTATGGAGTTTTCCCTTTAACCTTGGGGTAATGGAAAGCCAAAGGAGGTTTTTAAATCCTGGCCCAGGTCATATGATGAGATATGCGTTTTCTTTTTTACAAAAATATTTAATTAATTAATTAATTTTGGCTGTGCCATGTTTCAGTTGCTGTGTGCGGTATCTTTTAGTTGCTGTATGCAGGCTTCTTAATTGTGGCATGGGACTTCTTAGTTGCAGCATACAGACTCCTCAGTTGCAGCATGTGGACTTCTTAGTTGCAGCATGGGAACTCTTAGCTGAGGCATGCACTTGGGATCTAGTTTCCCAACCAGGGATCGAAACAAGCCCCCTGCATAGGGAGTGCAGAATCTTACCCACTGAACTATCAGGGAAGTCCCAAGATATGCGTTTTCTAAAGGTCATTCTGTCTTGAGTGGAGGGAAACTAGAGTTGACACAGAACAGTTGTTTCTCACACAAATTAGGAAAATCAATAAGGTGTAGAGAAAGAACATGGAATTTATAGCTGAGCAGGCATGAGACAGCTTCAGATTCCAGCATTTCTATGACATTGTGAGAATTGAATGAGAGATCTTATAAAAAGCTTGACAAACATCAGCTCTCTTCTACCTCTCCCAAACCAGGTTTTCATTAAATATCTGTCAAAAACTATGTTTTATGCATAAAAACACACTTTCAAATTTTAAAATCCACTTGAAGCTTATATTTGAGACTTGTATTCTTACTATATTGTTCTGAACAGCTATATTATTAGTATCTACCTTTATACTTTTTACTCTTGACTTCTTGTTATTTATTTAATATAAAAAGTAAATTGAAGTCGTATGAATAAAAACAAAAAAATGTGCAAAACTTGTTATATAGACTTAATAAGTAGGTTGCGGTAAGTAGAGAAGATTACAATTTGGGCCAACCAGCATCAACTCTAACCCCTTGAACAATGCCTTCTTTTATGTCCTGCACTTCATATGGGTATCAAACTGTGTAATGACAGCCCTAATAGCTACCAGTCATAAAGAAACAACAGAAGAACAAATGTTGAGACTTGAAAGTTGGAAGGATCAATAGCTAGATAGCATTTGTTATATGAGAGCTGAAATTAGATCTTCAAAGAAATACTGCCGAGAGCAAAATAAATTAGGTAATTTAGTATGTTCAAAAAACAACTTATTTTAAGGTTTGAATCCCAACATACACTATATATTTCTATCACTGCTCATCTGGCTTAAGGGATTTATCCAATCCAAATTTTGTTTATCCTCCGGCTATTTTAGAGTTCAGGCTACCCCTTCTGGTGTAATTTTTGTAAAATATCCTCTTTTTTTGAGGGCATGAGTGATTTTCATTTTCTATGGGCATGCTTCTTAAAGTCAGATAGTATATATCTTTTATCCCTAGCATTTGGAAAATCACATGAAATACGGTAAATACTTAAATGTATTGTTGGTCAGGTGAACATGTGAATGAATGTGAAGGGTGTCTGCTCTGATTCGACCTCCTCAGAGAGCCCTTTTCTATCTACTCTCATCTTTCCCTACTTTGTTTCTTCATGACACTTATTGCTGTCTACGTTTATATTATTTGTAGTCCGTCTCCATCACTAGAACGTAGGCTGCATGAGCCTCCATCACTAGAACGTAGGCTTCCTTACTTCTATATCCCCAAGGCCTGGCAGAGACCTTGGCACTGAATAGATAATCAAATATTTTTGATAAGTGAATGATCAAAATTTTTAGTGCCTTTTTTAATATTTGTCAGCATTTGATAACAGTATTATGCTGGGAAATCATTATTCTCTAAATGTTGGGATATATTAGTCAGGGTTATCCAGAGGAACAAACCCAATAGAGAGGGAGATTTATTTTAAGAAATTGACTTATATAATTGTGGGGGCTGGAAAGTCTGAAATCTGCAGAGCAGACCAGCAAGAGGTGATGTTGCAGTCTTGAGCTGGAAGGTAGTCTGGAGGCATAGTTCCTTCCTTTCTAAGGGACTTCAGTTTTTTCTCTTAAGACTCTCAACTGATTGGATGAGGCCCACCCACATTATAGAGAGTAATCTGCTTTACTCAAGTCCATTGGTTTAAATGTTAATCACATCTGAAAAACTACTTTTACAGCAAAATGGAGAGTGGTGTTTGAGCAAAAATTGGGCACCATGGCCTAGCCAAGTTGACACATAAAATTAACATAAAAGAAGGTCTTTTTTAAAACTCTAATCCTTAAATCTTGTTTCTCTTTTATGGATTGCCAACTGGGAGATTTAACTGCTCGCATGTATCCTTCACAGCTGCTGCCAGCAGAGGGCACCCTCAGGCACCAGTTTTGAGGGTCTCAAATTCATGCCAGATCTACTGAAAGTGAAGTCTGCAGACCTCCATGATCTGTACCACCTAGGAGCTGGTTAGAAGGGCAGAATCTCAGACCCCATCTTAAATCTACTGAATCAGAATCTGCATGTTAGCAAGATCACCAGGGAATTCCTACACACATTAAGTAGCTGCAATGCTCTTCCCAGGGAATTTGGGGCAAAGAAATCTTTGTGTTCCACACCCTCCACTTTTCAGATCCACTTTTTCTGCACTTTTAATTTGTATTATAGGTGGTCATCTAATTTGTTTGAGGGTAGAAATGAGTCATGTTATTTGGCTCCTTCTGCTTTTTTCTATTTGGAGAGAACACTGGGATCTAATAAAGAGCAGCATTATGTTAGAAGTTCTACAAAATGAGAAAAGTAGGCATAGCCTTCCCTTTAACACAGGCCATCAAGGAAAGGCAACATGGTAGAAGGTGGGTTGCACTGCTGACTGAGAGATAAAGGTTCTTAATGTGAGTGTAACAGTTTATAGCCATGTGACCTTGAAAACATTTTACATTTAGCTGCAGCTTCCGATCTATATGTTGAAAAGTTTGGATTGGTTCATCATCTTTGACCTGATTCTAATCTCTGATATTCTGCTATCAAATGAAATAATATATATGAAAGTACTCATAAGCTGTGAAAGAAGTAAGGCAGTGATGAAGAGGACTATTTAGTATAGCATCAGAGTGTTCTTAAGCAAGAGATAGAAGACCAAATCCTGAAATTTATTTTTGAAGATTATGAAAAATTCAGCCTTTTAAAATATATATGAATAAATTAGACAAGAGTCTTTTTTGTCTGGGTACAGAATGGAGAAGGAATCTACATGCTTTGAGTCAGATGGAAGAAGAATGGGAGTTTTCGGAGGATATATAATAGCCCAGATCTTAGATTTATGGAACCCCTAAGTCATGATTTACCTGGTGCAATCCATGCACATAATTATATGTAAAAGAAGGTGCCGGGGTTTTGGGGTGAGTGGTGTGGGATAAACCAAGATATATGATTCTGCTGAAAGATGGGCAAGCACACTTGTCTTTAGAGTGTCAGATTTAAGGAAATTCAAATTCTTACATGATCTTAGCTTCTTGTTGGGATTGGAAACACTAGAAACTTGGATAGAGTTGTTCTAATTAAATCTATAAAGGAAAGCTTCTAGAAGGACTGAGACAAAGATTTAATTGGTCATGAGTTGAAGCAACATTATTCATACGTTACCATATCTACTCAGCTAGATAGTCCCCTACTCCCAAATTTACCTTGACTTTCTCCATGTTTCTCCGTGTATAGAGCTACCACTGATGAGGGTCAGGCTGCTGTTATTCCTTATCTGGATGACTACAATTACCTCCAAACCAGTCTCCATGCTCATTCTTGGGGCTCTGCAGTTCACTTCCTTATAACAGCCAGCAGGATCTTATTACAGTTAAAATCTTATCACGCCTGCATTTTTTAAATTGAAGTACAATTGATTTACAGTATTATATTAGTTTCAGGTATATAACATAGTGATTCAATATTTTTATAGATTTTTATACTCCATTTAAAGTTATTACAAAATTATGGTTATATCTCCCTGTGCTGTATAATATATTTTTGTCACTTATCTGTTTTATACATAGTAGTTTGTACCTCTTAATTCCATATACCTATCTTGTCCCTCCTTCCTCTCCCCACTGAAAATCACTAGTTTGTTCTCTGTATCTCACGACTCCACTTAAAATTTTCCCATTGAACTGAGACTATAACTAAACTTCTTTTTGTGGCATATCCTCTCTCCAATCTCACCAGGAAAATTTCGATTTCATAATCATTCAATATCTTTCAGACACATTGACCCCTGCCATCTCCCACATAACAGATTCTTCTCTGCTCACATGTCTTCCTACATGTTAGTATCTGCCCAAAACATTCTCTGTCATTCTCCACATGGTGAGCTGCTTCTTATCCTTCAGTTCCAGAGAGTCCACTTTATAGCAATCTGCGACCAATCACAAAAAAAAAAAAGCAAACAGGTTAAACAGGGGATGTTTAATTTAAAGACCTATTAACTATGATAAAAGAATAGCTGTGATATATAAGGAAGTTCTGCATGGTGCCCTAGGGCTGAAGAAGAGAACTCAGAAAAGGAAACACTGGGAAGTGGTTTGGCCACCAGAGAGCAGAGAAGTTTGCTGCTGTGTCTAGGCCAGATTTGGTGCGGACTAGCTAGGCGAACGAAAGGCAGCCCTCTGGCCTATAGAAGGTGGGAAGGTGATTAGCAGTGGGTAGAGTGTGGCAGTCGGCAGTGATAGATAGCAGGCCTTCAGAGTCTACAGACCATGAAGAGTCAAAGGGGATGTTTACAGAGGAATGACTGTTGGGTGTGTGACACTCAGGGGCCTGAAAACTATTTAATAGAGAGACAAACCATTATGATGTCTAGCCTCATGGGGGATCCGGTCCAAGTAGCTGAGAAGAGGTTATTGCCAGCCAAGGCTGCAAGGTCACAGAGACACAGCTTTGTGGACCCTTAACTGGGGCAGTATCTAGGAGATGACATCACACTTTTACACTCTTACCACCAGCTGTCTCACCCCTGCCTCCTGCCCTCCAACCTACTGCCAGAAATTAGAGGAAGCCTCTTTCTGCAGTATCTCTCCAGCACCCTCCACCAAGCAAGATTAACATCCTGCTCAATTTAAAGGGAAAACTCTTAAAGGAATTCTGTTGTTTAGCAAAGAGAATCTACTGAACAGTTCACCCAGAGCTATGAGGCAATACATTAATAACGGACACACTGCTTTTGTGCCCTGACCTAAAGTAACCTTGCAAGATTAACCCATTATTCTCTATCTGATCTCTCTGTTTCTTCAGCAGCACTTATCATAATTTTTAATTTAATTTTATTTGTAACTTTTTCTGATTCTCTAATTAGAATGCAAGCAAATTAAGACAGGGACAATACTTATTATGTTCACTGTAATCCTCAAGCCAGGAAAGGTGCTTAAAATGTTTTTTAAATTAATGTTGAATGAATTTCCACAATTGATCATGAAGAGGTGATCTCTCTTAGACTAGCAATGATAAGATCCCAACTCCAAGTTTGATAGGAAGGTAGGAGTGGGAGAAGAAATGGGAAGAAGTAAGATGGATCTTGCAGACCTACTTCAGCTGTCTCTAGTATTTCTTTATTTCATTCTTTTTTAAGAAAAGAGAAAAGATATCATTATAATATTTATAATTTTTAGTACATTTAACCCCCAAGTACAGTGCTGATATTCCTATTCAAGTATTACACTGATTCTTCATCAACTTCTGGGTATAAACCCCCTAGTTTTGAGCTATATGAAAACTGCACATGGGCATCAGAAGGTGGAATTCATGCTGAAGATCTACAAAGTACTTTGTGATTCCATCTTTATTTATTGAGAGTTATGTCACAGGAAATATTGTGCTTCAAAACATCAAAATAACCTTTTACTAGAAAGCATTTAATCTTACCATCCAACACATCTTGAGTAAACAGTAAAATAATTTGATTCCAAATTTTCTCAATGTCCCCCCCCAGCCATCATCATTTATTTTGTTATCTCTGAAATATAGTTCCTAAAATGTTCCTTTGCAATGCACTCATTTCAATCATGAAAACTGAAAATCACCAGTATTTTTACATTATATATTTTCACATACTGAGACTGCTGTGTTCTCAAAATAGTTTACAAAGCCTGCAACGCGTGGAAACAAATAGGGAAAGAGACTATTAGATGTTCACTCCATTGGTTGCATTCTTTGTTCTCTAAAATATCTCTAATGATTTTTCTAAAATTTTTTTCCCTCCAAATTACAGTAAGTGCTAAGAATTAAAAGAATGGGGAATAGGCATGGTAGGAGGAAACTGATTTATGTTGGTTTCAGGGAAAGTCTTTCTGAATGACATTTAAGTTTAGATCTAAAGTTTGAAAAGGATTCAGCTAAGGAAAAAGAAGAGAAAGAGTGTTGCAGGCAGAAGAGCACACCTGAAAACACTGAGGGAAGAAAGAGTTTGATGTTTTCTGGGAACTGAAAGAAGGTGGTGTGGCTGATAAACAGTGAATGTAGGAGGTAAAGGCTAGTAGGAGATGTGACTAGGCAGGGGCAGATCCTGTGCTGCTTTAGAGGCCATATTAGGAAGTTCCACTGGTCGAGTTAAGCTGGGAGTGGCACAATCCTATTTACTTTTTAAGAACCCCACCAACTATATTCATTATTCTATGCAGATGTAAATATTTAAATGAACTTGCTCTGATCTTTCATAATATAATAATTTATTAGACATCAAAAACTTCTGACAAATAAAATTTCTTCTTCAATTTTTATTGAAGATTATTTTTTAGTCAAAAAAGTAATGCATGTAAAAAGGTTGGACAAATAAAGAAAATAATATCTACATACCAACACATTAGATATAATCACCTTTTCTGTCATTATAGCACCTGTCTCTTTCTGTGTGTTTCCTGATTTTTTTTCGGTTAACATTTTAACACAGTAACTTTCCTGTGTTTAAAAAAATCCTCCTTATAATTAAAACACTGCATAATAACTTATTATATGATTAGATAATTCTTTACTGTAAATACCACCTTATTTTTGGACATTTAAGTTGTTTAGTTAGGTTCCTAGAGATGGAATTATTAAGTCAAATACCACAGGTGCTTTTATAATCTTTGTTACACTGGTATTTGAGCATACTTATTATACATCCCACTTGCTAGTGTTAAATATTATATCTATTTTGAAAATTTATAATTAAATAGGTAGTTTTAAAGTATCTCATATGTATCTTATTGCTCTTTTAATTTGCACATCTTTATTACTTGAGAAATTGAACATTTTATATTTCTTAGCCATTTATATTCTTGAATTATTTATTCATGACCTTTGTCCATTACATTATAGCAGCTTAATGTTTTATTTATTAATTTGCAAGTTTATTATATATTAAAATTTTTTTTTGCCTTGTAATTTTGTTTATAAAATTTTGTAACTTTCAGATACCCATTTTAAATTTCTATGTGAATGTCATTGAATCCATAATATTTCTTTATAATAATAAATATTGCTGTTATGTTTATAAAGTTTTCCTCCATCAAAAATTTTGATAAATATTTTTTTATATTTTCTTAGAGTTTCTTTAACTACACAGTTTATCTACATTTAATCTTAAAGTACTATGTGATGTGAGGATCAAAATGAACTTTTCTAAACCATTTTTCACTTACATCACGACCATCTACCCTGTGAAGACAATCTTCTAGGCATTAAATGAAGCAGTGGTGAACTAAATACCTTTGTGGATCTTATATTCTAGTGGGGACAGGATCTCATCACTATTAAGTAATTGTCACCTTCCTTGCTAATTTTTACATTTCTTTTTTGATAAATGCTTTTATATGTAAAAGGATTTGTTTCTAAAACATTTGTTGTTTCCTTGGTGTGTCCATTCTGTTTTTCAATAGTGTAATCTTTGTATTGCTGTGTCATACATAAAAATACAAGGTAGACCAAGTCTCCATTACTATTCTTCTTTTACAAAAATATTTTATTTACTCTAGCTGGTTTATTCTCTAAAAAAGATTTTACTCTTTTTTTTTTCAGTTTCAAGACATTCCATTGGAGTTTTGATTAGCATTTAATTGTACCTATAAATTTATCTGGAAACACTAAACATGTTTTTAATTATAATATTTCTGTCCATGAATATACCATTCCTTTTCCTTTATTAAAAATCTATATTTCTCAGTCAAACTGTGCTGATTTTCTTCAGCTAGATTCGAAGATTTCCTGTTAAGATTTTTAAGAGATTTTTTTAAAGAGTTTTTTTGTTGACATTTTGTTAAGATTTCTCTTATATTTATTTTTGTTTTCTGTTGTAAGTAGTTTTTTTCCCCTTATATCCTCTAGCTAACTAAAGATGCTTCCATATGAAAGCTTTCATTCTTGTGTATTTATCATATGTCCATTAATTTTACTAAATGTCCATAATTCCAATTCCTTTGCTTATTTCTCAGTTTCACAGAGATACAATGAAACCATGTACAAATTGCCTTTTTTTATATTTATAGCTTTGCTTCATGCATTATTGAAATGGAATATCTGAAATATTATTAAACAATAAATCTTATAATGGAAAATCTTTTATTTATTGTAGCATATTTTATTTTTCAAATCTGATCTAAATGAACAGAAAAAATACCTCCTTGGAATCTATAAACTGTAAACATCATACAGTCAAACAGCATATAGATCACCCAATAATGAATGAAGTCTAAACTAACACTTGGTATTAATTAAGATAACATATTAAACAACTTGTAGTAATTTCATGTACAACTACGCTCATTTATAAAAAGAAACAAAGCCCAAACTTCTCAAATTGTATACATTAAATATGTGCAGTTTTTGTATATGAATTATACTACAATAAAGCTGAGAAAAAAAGAAATAAAAGAAAAAGAAAAGGAAACTATAAATTACTCTCTATTATATAATTTATAACAAGTATAAATCTTAATTTGGTACAAATAACCTTTGTATGACCACAGAGCACCATGGTTACTGGATTCTAATTACTTCACCATTTCATGGGATTGTAAAACTAAAAGTCTTCCAACAATTAAAAAATATCCACAACAATGAATCAGTAGGCATGTTTGAAGGAACACAGTCTGAAATATTTTTCACAGTTCTGAGGACTAGAACCACTTACAGCTGACCCTTGAAGAAGGTAGGAGCTAGTGGTGCCAACCCTCCATACATTGAAAATCTGCACATGATGGCCTTTACTGGGTGGTTTCTCCACATCTGAGGATTCAACCAACCTCTGATCATATAGCACTGTAGCATTTACTATTGAAGAAAGTCATATATAAGTAGATTAGCACAGTTCAAACCTATGTTGTTCACAGGTAAACTGTATATACAAAAACATGAAAGGCATTCTGTTCTTATAATACCTGATTGTGCAGCAGATGGAAACTAGGGAGACAGTCACTCTTTTGAAGCACAAAGATATCATACCTGATGATACCACCCATTTTTTGGTGATTCCATTTTTTTTCTTGAAGTATGACACTTTGCTGAGCCAAAAGAGTCAGTGGTTATCTATAGTTAGCTTATGTTCCCTCTGAAAGGATATCCATGTGAAGGTGAAGGAGTAAGATCTCCAGAGAGTAAAAGGGTAATGGGAAAACGAGACCTGCAGGTCAGAACCTTGGGTAATACTTAACAGGGGCGAATCAAGATGAGAAAGGAGGTCAATGAAAGAGATTAAAAGGAGTAGGAAGAAGAATGGAAATCAAGAGAATCTGATGTCATCATTCAAGAAGAGAGTTTTTCAAGAATGAGAGTGTAATCAACAGAGTCAAGTTGATGGTCTTCAATGACATGCTTACCATATAATTAAGTAACATAGTATCTGCCTTCATGGTGGGATATGCTAAGAAAAGTGATTATATCTGTGTTAAAGGGGAGGTTATATTTCACGTTCCCTCAAATAAAAAAAATATTTAAGTTGACTTTCTATATTAGAAGGAATTAGTGTGGGAGGAAGGAATTAGTGTGGGAGAAAGGAAGTTGAGTGGTGTTTCAAAGGAAAACTTTTATTCAAATGTGCATATATACCCAGAATAAAAAATACGTTGAGCACAAAATTAAACAAGTTTTGTTGGTAGACTATAATTTAATTTCACACTCCCTTAAAATGGCCCACAGAGGAGAGAAGAGTTCTGCAGACTTCAAATACATGACATATGAACATTTACATATCTGTGTGTGTTTGTGTGTGTGTGTGTATTCCTTTACTTATCAGAACAAGAAAACATTTTTAAAAGGAAGAGAAAAGCAGTCATCACAGTTTTTTTGTTTTGTTTTGTTTTTGGAATGGAGTAACTCACTTCCGAGCAGCAATTTGTATTTCTGAGATTTCTCTATTGTTTCTGTAGTTCACTACGCCTCCTCAGGACAGAAAGTGCATTTTTCTCAATGTATTGTGTTGCACCAAGAATACTGCTCTTGTTCAGTGAATATAAAATAATAATTATAGCAATAATTATTCTAACTCTCTAAATGAGGCTGATATAGGGCAATGGAAATATGCAAAGAAAAAAAGTCAAAGTACTTATAGTACCTTTTGTTTATTGACATCATATACCCATGTTACCTTATTAATTCTCACAATGTCTTTTAAAGTTTTGTTATTTTCATCTACAATCTGGAGAAGTAACTGAAACACGAGGGGCAAAACAATTGTCTCCTACTTGAATGGGAGATTAGATGAAAATCCAACATCCACAAGATACTAGATCTCGAAAACACATGCTTCAGGATCTATTTACACATACATATGTGAGATCTTTCTTTCAAATAAAAAGGAAATCTAACCAAGAGTAAACATGTTTTTAAAGAGCTATCAATCTCAATTAAAAATTTTAAATGAAATATCTTAGTGTATTTGTTAACTAATGGAGAAAAAAGTAAAGAAAAATTTAGTAGTCTAAGAATTAGAACAGGAGATAAAATAATCCTGGGATGATTCCAGTACCTTTTGTTTATCCATGGGTGGATTATCTGCTTTGTGAATTATTCATGACTAATTTTGAATCTTAGAGCTGTATTGCCCCACTGCTTGGTTAGCTCTGAGGCCCTTTCCTCCCACTACCCAGCTGGTGTGTGCTCAGGGAAGACAAACTCTTTTTAATATGAATCCAAGCAAAACACAATTAGGAAAGCAAATGTGCTGGAAAAATAATAATATCGTGGATTACAAAGCCAAACATGAAAGATTTGAATGTCACCTACTCTTTTGAAATGTCCAACTACCATTTCTATGCGATGCTTAGGTAATTGAGTTAGGCCAGTCATGCTACAGACATTTAATCTATTAAAGATCCCCTTTATTTGGTTTGATCAAAATAATTGAATTGCAGGGGTTAACTATGTCAGAGCAGTAGCTGTAAGCCTGACTCCTTTCCAATGGCCTGCAAATTCTCCCAGAAGAAGAAGAATCATCTACCAGAAAAAACCATGGCCATGACTTAAAACAGCATTTCTCTTTCAAGCTGAAAACAGCCAGAGCTAAAAAGAACCTCATGCCTACACTTGAAGGGCTGCAGGGCTCTCAAACACACACACACACACACACACACACACATTTCTCAGAACTGCTGGCACCTAAAAGATTTCACTATAGATTTTGTGGCTTGAGTAGGTTATCTAGAACACATAAATACTATTATTTTATTAATTAAATAAAATTCTATAATATTCATGAACGTTGTGTCCATTTCCAAATGACAGAAAGCTTTTAGCAAAGTTGTACCCAATGATTCACTTTTAAAAAAATTAATGACCTGCATATACAGGTACGTGGATAAGATCTAAGTTTCCATAAGGTTTTCATTATGCAAAAGGACTGATATTTAAAATGCTTTTTACAAACTAGGAAAAAATACACACTCATTGTTAAAAATTAAACTCTAAACTCTATTGTAATTTGGTTAATTTGTATTGTAATCTAAATACACTACATTCTTTTTCTAAATAAATTGATTAGATGAAAATGCTTAAAACATCCATTGATAATTTTAGAATATATTTAAATAAGTAATCACTCTATATTACAGTCTTTCTTTTCAAACAATGTTTGCAATACCATTAGTGTTCATATTTAAGTTAATGTTTATTAACAAATTTTCATTATCTGTTACAAGTAGAGTTTCATTAAATGACTCTCCTAATGTAAGGGATTTGAATTAAAGCATGTCCTGTTCTTTATATATTTTCTCTCTTCTTTTTTTTTTTTTTTGCAATAACATGCCTAAAGATTAGCATAATTTACTTTCAAGGAATTAATGTTCTTCTTCAGAATAATAATTATTCTCATTTTGACCTGCTGAACTAGCTTTATATTTACAAAAAATAATTAAGTGTTGATCAGAATGTGGCATCTTCTGAGGCTTTCTAATCACCAGCTCTACCAATCCAGCGCGTTTCTTTGCTGACCCAACATAAATATACTTAACTAATGCATTATGGACCTTTAAGAGTCTTCTCCTTCTGCACTAAACTCTCCTAAGAATTACTTCAAATATCTTCTTCATTTTATAGATTTTTTTTCTTCTTGTTCTATCTCAGTTTTTGATTATGCTGGTTGCTCAAGGGAACTATCTGGTATTTTTTAAAAATTCAAATTAACAATAAAAATTGCAACAAACTCCATCAAGGTTAGAGAAGTATGCCTACTTCATTTACATTAATTAGAAAACTTCTGTTCCAATTGTAATTTTTTAACAGGAAATGTTTCTCTACAATGTTTTACAAAATATCACATAGCATAGATGGTATGCTATTTTAAATAGGTTTTAGAAAAATATTTCCTATATTTTTAATTACTTTAAAGTTATTTGTATATATACACAGATATATGTGCACCAATGTGTTTTATTAACTTTGTCAAATAAAAATGACTGCTGTATCCTGGGTGTAATCCAGAGCAGAAAGAGGAAATTAATGGAAAAACAGGAGAAATCTGAATAAAGTCTAGAGGTTAGTAAAGAGTTCTATACCAATGTTCATTTCTTAGTTTTGGTAACTGTGCCATGGTAATGTAAGATATTAACATGAGAGGTGTTAAAAACAAGACAATAGGGCCAAAATGGAGTTACTTATGCTAAGCTCTACATCACCAAACTAAGACTTTATTACAGTTTTGGCTCTCCCAGAAATGGAATCTTTTTTTTTTTCTCCCGGAAATGGAATCTTAAACTGGTCAATCAGGAATTGCCTAATCCACACTAGTTAGGTCATCTGCCTGATAGATCCCTGCTATCCCCTAAAGAACAGTAACTTTGCAATAACAGACCTGCTTTTTTGCCTAGTATAACTTCTTTCTCCCTCCTGCCTGTAAAAGTCTCCTTTATTTTGTAGTTTCTTGGTGTTCCTTTCTATCTGCTCAGTTGGATGCTGCCCGATGCAAATAGATTTCTTGATCAAATGCTTCAGTTTATCTTTTAACAGAGAAAACTGAGTGAAAAGTATACAGGAATTCCGTACTATTTTTGCAACTTCTTTAGAAAACTAAAATTACTTCAATACTTATTTAATATAATTTTTATATTAAAATTGTTATTTGTGAGAATTCAGAATTACACATAAGGCCATTCATCTTAGGCATTTAAAAAGAATAAGGATTCAGACTGGGGAGGTTCCAAACTGGGATCACAGTGCAGTCATGTTGAAAACAGAGGCAAGATATTGGTACCCACCATGTTTCACAAGTCATCTGAAGTGGGCTACGTTGGGGGGGTGGAGGGTGCATATTCTGAGCAGGCAGTGGTCTCCAGTTGGGTGCAATTCCTGGGGAGAGACTCCACTGTGAACTCTCAGAAGGGAATACCCCCAGCAACTGGAGGAATGAGTACCTGGGTCATTAAAGGGGATCTGGGTGTGGTGCCATGGCAGCCACTCTTAATGAAGCTAACTCTTCAGCACAATAATTGGCCACAGAGTGAATGTGAAATTGGCAAGGAGGAAATTTTGTTGGGCACTGATAGTTAAAGCCATGCAAGTGTTGCTTGAATTTTTCTGCTTCCAAGTAGTTTTTCTCTTGAATTTGTCTTTATGTACCTGTAATTACACATTTTATAACATCCATCCCCAAATATCAGCTGTTTGAGTTGAAGAGGAAATTTAGAATAAGTTAAAAAGTATACTTTTTTGTATCTTTAAGCGATGAGTTTTTAGATGTGGGAAATATATTCAGAAAGTCCCCTGATGCAGCTCAATATCAAAAAGCAAACAACCTAATCAAAAAATGGGCAGAAGACCTAAATAGACATTTCTCCAAGGAAGACATACAAATGGCTAACAGACATATGAAAAGATGCTCAACATCACTAATCATTAGAGAAATGCAAATCAAAACTACAATGAGGTATCACCTTATACCAGTCAGAATGCCATCATCAAAAAATCTAGAAACAGTAAATGCTGGAGAGGGTGTGGAAAAAGGGAACCCTCCTGCACTGTTCGTGGGAATGTAAATTGACACAGCCACTATGGAAAACAGTATGGAGGTTCCTTAAAAAACTAAAATTAGAACTACCATATGACCCAGCAATCCCACTACTGGGCATATACCCAGAGAAAACCATAATTCAAAAAGATACATGTACCACAATGTTCATTGCAGCATTATTTACAATAGCCAGGATATGGAAGCAACCTAAATGCCCATCAACAGATGAATGGATAAAGAAGATGTGGCACATATATACAATGATATATTACTCAGCCATAAAAAAGAATGAAATTCAGTTATTTGTAATGAGGTGGATAGACCTAGAGTCTGTCATACAGACAGAGTGAAGTAAGCCAGAAAGAGAAAAACAAATACCGTATGCTAACTCATATACATGGAATCTAGAAAAATGGTACTAATGAACTTAGTGGCAGGACAGAAATAGAGATACAGACGTAGAGAACGGACTTGAGGACATTGGTGGGGAGGGGAAGCTGGGAAGTAGTGAGAGAGTAGCATCGACATATACACACTACCAAAAGTAAAATAGATGGCTAGTGGGAAGCTAATACAGAGCACAGGGAGACCAGCTTGATGCTCTGAGAAGACTTAAAGGGGTGGGATAGGGAGGTTGGGAGGGAGGCTCAAGAGGAAGGGGATATGGGGATATATGTACATATATGGGTCTTTCACTTTGTTGTACAGCAGAAACTGACACAATAGTGTAAAGCAATTATACTCCAATAAAGATTAAAAAAAAAAAGTCCCCTGAGTTTGCCTATACAAGGGCATAGTAAATCCTCACCCCACTCCTACCTTCCACATTTGTCCAAGTGAAGTCATCTTCGTTTTCATTAGACATGGTTAAGTTATGTTGTGGTAACAAATCAATCCCCAAATCTCAGTGGCTTAACACATCAATCTTACGTGTTCAATGTGGATTAGCAACGGTATATAGAAGGCTCTGTCATCTTGCAGGGGCCCCACTGGAAAATACAGACTCACGGCAGAAGTAGAGAAGAATGGAGGAGGCATACTTGTTCTTAAATGCGTAGAACTGGAACTGATCCTTCTGTTAACAGTCCATAGCCTAAAACTTGTCACACGGTTCCAAACTAACTGCAAAGGAAGCCAGGAAATGTAGAGGCATGGATGGAGGAGTAACAGACTCTGCCCAAACTGGCCAGCCAACCTTCTGGAATATTCTTATACAAAGCTCCAACCCAGTAAAGAAAGAATTAATTTATACATCAGTCTCCTTTATGTCATTACTAGCTAGAGTCTTATCCATCAGTATAGCTTCTCTGAGCAAAGAATAAGGTCTATCTTTGTGCCATATATATTTTTAATATCCAGTATATTTGTTAGTAAAGCAACAACTTGAATATTCAAACAGTAAACATGTTTAAGGACACACATAAAAGTGCTTTGGTGAGTTGCATAATCATGGGAAGACAGAAATTTCATTTAAAAGTCTTTTGAATTTATTATGGAAATTAGCCTTATAATTCTAAAGACCTAGACTTGAAATGTCTAGGCAGGGATAATTTATGTCCTGATTGTTTTACAAGGAGCCACAATGTATTAGGGCAAATAGGATATGCAAAGGTTGTCGGCAAATATCCAAACAGGACATCAGTAAACAGCTCCAGAGGGGGAGGCTTTAGTACAAAGGCATGTATTTCCTTACCATATGGTCTCAGTTTTTCAGTTATAATGCTTTTCCTTCTGAAAAAATTGCCTCTCTATTCTTTTAATGGTACTGCATACCTGTTTCATAAATTAGAATTACCATTTGTCATGAATACTAGTCACTGGAATATAAGTTTTTGTTTGTTTGTTTTTGTTTTTTTACAAATGCAAAAAGTAATGGCTGAAAATCTGGGCCCTGGAGTTAGATTGCCTGGGTGCAGTTCTTGGCTCTGCCACTTACTATGTCCCTGGGTAATCAATTAACCTCTCTGGGGCTTAGTTTCTTCATCTATAAAATGGACATAATACCATTATCTACTTAACTGGATTGATGTGAGAACAAAAGGCTTGGTATTTGTAAAAGGTTAAGTACAATGCCTGGCACATAGTAAACTCTGTGTGTTTGTTGTTGTTGGTGGTAGTGGTGGTGGTGTAGTCACTTCTGTTCAGCCACTTATAAATAAATTGGTTTTCAAGAGAAAGCTTTCTGATGGAGAAGTTAAGCCCAAATGTAAAACTTTTGAGATAATGGTGCTGATATAAAATCTCAAATGTCAGACTAAGTTTTGCCAGCACTATTCGTTCTTTTCTTTCCCTGTTCCATAACTTTCCACAATCAAAAATTCAGTTCTAAGGGAAAATATGTTAGCATGTTCCGTTAATTAACTAATATATTTTTTCACGTGATATCAGTTCAACAGAGCAACTGAGGAATAAACAAAAGAAAAGAAGATCTTCTCTCCACATACTGAATTTTGCATGACTTTGCTCTACTCCCACACGTACACCAACATGGCTACTGTTCCGCAGCAAAAGATATGCTGGTTGGCACTCTGAATGGAAAGAAAAAGGAAAAGCATCATGGAAAGCAGGGCCTAGAAAAAAAGAGATGAAGGATGTGGAGAATTTCATGCTCAGAGACTCTTTGAGGTCAGTGGGAAATGAGGGCTTGGAATTAAAGCTGTAAAAGGGTAATCCAAACTTCTGAGCTCTTCTCTCATGTCCTGAAATGTTCTCTTCTAGCAGGGAAAGGAAGGGATCTGATCAAAGCACTTTTAGGTTTAGAATCTTCCAGATGAACTTCCCTTTCACTGATGCATATGAATAGGACTTCTTTTGGTCCTACCAATAAGTAAGCAGGAGAGCCCCACTTCTGAGGTATCAGGGCACTACCAAGACCTTGGCTATAAGCGTCCTAACTCCAGAACACGTATGCTGAATTGCGTCCCCCAAAGTTCATTTCTTGAAGCCCCAGTACTTTAGAATTTAACTATATTTGGATACAGGGCCTTTAAAGAGACAATTAAATTAAAATGAACCCATTAGGATGGGCCTAATCCAATCTGACTAGTGTCCTTATAAGAAGAAATTTGGACACACAAAGAAACACCAGGGATGCGTGTACACAGAGGAAAGATCAGGTGAGGACATGGCAAGAAGACTACCAGCTGCAACTCAAAGAGAGAGGCCTCAGAAGATATCAAACCTTAATTTGGACTTCTGTCATCCAGAACTGTGAAAAACTACATTTCTGTTGTTTAATAAACCCAGTCTGTGGTATTTTGTTATGGTAGTCCTAGTGCACTAATACAGCATATTTTTGGATTCAGTAAAGCCACTTCCTATCCACTCTCTACCAGGCAATCTTATAATACATGATATGCCTTGTCTCATTTTCTCTATTTTTTAATTGAAGTGTAATCTATTTATGTGTTAATTTGTCTCATTTAATATTAATCCCCATATTAGAGAAAATAAACTAAATGAAAAATTATATACTTCACTGGTACACTTCAGAAAAAATATTCTCACTCTGAAACCTCGAGGTGGTAATAAACAGTTACATTTATGTTATTTAAACTCTATCACACATTTATCCATAAAAATTTTGAATTTCTGAAGAAGTAATGTTGAAATTGTATTCAAATTATCATTCTTTACCCCCTCTATTGTACTCCCCCGAGCTAAGTTTATTAATATCAACGATTTCTATTCATTCTATGTAAATTTACTGAAGTCTGTTAAATCTCTTGATTGCTGACATTTTAGAGTTTTATACACTTTTTGTCTCTCTTTTGACAAATCACACACATATCTTCAGGGACTCTTATTACAGAGCTAAGTACATTGTCTGACAAAAGCTGAAGAATTTTAATAGATAAATGACAAATTTTAACAAAGAGCTCTACTGAGTTAATTTCTGAAACCGTTTACTGTATGTATAGAAAGCTGGCAGAAGTAATTTGATGAAGTGCAGGTTTTCTATACATAATAAAAGAAAAGAGAAAACTATTAGTAGATATATTCCATAAGATCTATCTATTTGATGGATAACCACAAAAATAATCTACCAATATAAGAGTGTCTTCTCGCTTTCTTATAAGGTTCTTTTAAACCTGGACTTAAAAAATAATGTCACCAGTTATTAGTATCTATAATTTGAAACATTTAGATTGCTGCCTTAGAATGAATCCAGAAAAGTCAAGTTCAAATGAGAGAAGGAAACAATTCTACTAGTGCAAAATCAGTGACATCTTAGACTTCAAAAACAAGCTTTATAATTTAAATATGTATCCCTGTTACACTTTTCTTTGAATACTTAGTTTACATGGTGTGGAGCGTCGGGGAGAGCGGGATGGAGTATGAAGGAATGTGCTTGATGGGATCACTGCATAATCTGTTCTCTGCAGGTGCTAGGAAAGGTCAAACAGAGAGAGTCATCATCACAGAGTAAAGTGATTTCTTCTTTATAAGCTCCTGATGTAAACAGACTGATGAACACAACATGATCCTTACTCACTCGCATGACATCATACACAATCACAGCTAAATGTTTCTGTCTGTCAAAGTCTGGAGAGTCACTACCAGATTATTGCCTGATTGGCATGTAACCCAAAATGGTATTTCTTTGGTTTTAATTAGCCAGTGCTTATTTTCACAAGATTTCTGGGCTCTGTAGGAGTAGGTTAAAGAGAGTGAGCACTGCGGCAAGGTTAGAGTTTAGCCAGCTCAGAGAATGAGTAGGTTGTGTTGGTAATTGAGCAGCAACATTATTGAATATTTGGTGACTGAAGGGCAATAAATAAATAAAAGACATTCCTTATTTTAAAATCAGAAATTACATTGCTTGGAAAGAGAAGATTTGTAAGCATGTGGCACTTAATCTTTGTTCATAACTTATGCTCATGTTCAAGACATTTTTTAAAAACTATTTTCTTACAGCCTCTAACTTTGTTGCTACATTTACTGCCAGTTAAGCAGCAGTTTTTAGTGTATGGATACCCCACTGAAAATTCACCTCCTGAGCTTTTCCACCCAAGACATTTAAGTCAGAATCTGGACCCAATCTGCCACATCACAGCTAGCAGCAAGTGAGGAGTACTCAAAGATCCTGCTGGTATAAACATACTCCTCGAGTGAGCAGCCAAAAAGAAGTTTGGATTTTTTCTTTTAAGAAAAAAAAAAAAACCCCTGGGTAAAGAATGTTCCAGAGTATCTTGAAAATGCTTTGTATACTTTCTGGGAATGATAGTTTTTTAAAATTATAAACGGAAGCATGAAATGATGCAATGTGTAAAATTTACAAAAAAGTCAGATCAGAAGGAAATGGGAGACAAAGTTTCCTATAATTTAGGAGAGTATTTTCCTCTAATAATTAGATCTTAATCTTGTGCAATCTCTTACTATACATTAAGAGCTTTGAGCAGTAGGGTAGATTCCTGTTTTTTAAGACGTTGTGGAAAAGTAAGATGGAAAATTTCAGCAGCTGAGTTATAGTCCGCTCAAGATATGTGTCAAATCTTTGTTTTGGTGTCCCTATCACTAACTAATCACTAAAATACAGGCAAGCAAAAGAAAAAGTACAATAATACACACTCATGTGAACAGGAATGGACTGAAGCATCATACATATTATTTGCTATTAAAACAAAATAGACTGGCAGTATTTTTTTCTTCCGTATTTTCACTGCCAAGTAGGAGTTTATCTATCTTATCTGAAGGAACACTGAATGATTCTATCATAATCTGTGGTCACATCAGATATGACGGGTATCTTTTCAAAAATGTTTTAACGGTAGCTTTCTCAGCACATAGATTTTCACTTAATAGCAAGCTGCATCAGTTTCCCAGAGTCAAAGAGCAGTTTTCAGTAGTCTGAACTTTTGATTGACCTGAGCCTTGTTTAGCTTTAATCCATCCTTGCACATGACTAGGGAAAGAGATGTTCTACTGGATTTTGTCCTTGCAGCTTCAAGTCTTTCTCTGTGTGCATCTGGAGTGGGAAAAGTTTTCAAATCCAAGTAGGGTCAGGATTTAACCTTTATTTGGATTTTATTGTGACTGACTAAAGGAGGATTTACAATCTTCACAAAAGAATGGGTCAAGACCTAGGGGAAAATACAGAGGGTTTAGGTGGGGTTGTGACTCTTGGCTTGAGCAAATATAGAGCTAATGGCTTGGAAATGGATTTCAACTTAGTCTGGTATAAAACTCAGCGCTGAGTCACAGAAGAACCAGAGCTGACAGCTCCAAACAAGGATGGTTTGGGAGCAGGGCAGAAAGGAAGTCGATGCTAAGTGGAGAACAGCAGGAGCCTGATGCATGGCTGGAGGAGACAGACAGAGTGTGTTATGAGTTGGGGGATGAGCAGATGGGGTGTGACTGCCAGCCTACCGGCTAATTAGAAAATACTGGTTTGTTAAACCTGAGCTCTAGAAGTCCTTAATGTGTACAATCTGAGAAAAAGGACAACTGATTGTTTTTTCATATGAATGCATCTGACTTATTCCATAGCACCACTTTTATTTATGAATTATGTGTTTCTTTGACTTGAAATAACAAGAAACGTTATTTCCGGTAAGCAAGGAAAATCCTTTCAGAAAATCAAAATAAATTATCAACTACAGTTTTTAATGAGGCATAATACCTCAAAATATACAAGAATAATATTGTTTAACATTATAGTAAACAAATATAATTCAGAATCATATC
Organism: Hippopotamus amphibius kiboko; assembly: GCF_030028045.1. NCBI lineage: Eukaryota > Metazoa > Chordata > Mammalia > Artiodactyla > Hippopotamidae > Hippopotamus > Hippopotamus amphibius. The sequence continues at coordinate 167,237,096 of NC_080187.1, read as the reverse complement.
TTACTCATTATTGACCTGAAAATAAACCTTGATTCATTTGGAAATAACAGTTTATAAGATAGGACTGAACCATCACATTTTGTAAAATGGGTCCATCAAGTCACTTTAATGGGTGATCTTCCAGATAAATCAGAACATAACCCATTGTACATTAAAACATACAACTTGAATTTCATTCAGGCGCTGGATTTAATTCAATATGTGTGTGTAGGTGGGGAGAGGGAGGGCTTCCCATACAATGCCAAGAAATTCTCAGACACCAGTAGGATATCTGAGAATTCAACTCAATTCTCACACTATCTACCCAGAGACAGCATCAGATTCCACAGGTTAAGGGTTCACAAGACTGCTCACCATCCCCCCCATGCAACCCAGACACCAATTGCAACCCCAGATGTGACCTGTACTTCTCACCAACGGACTATAAATGAAAGGTTCCCCGGACCCCTTCCTCAGATTCAATTAATTTGCTAGATTAGCTCGCAGAACTCAGAGAAACATGTTACTTACCAGATCACCAGTTTATTGCAAAAAGATATAACTCAGGAACAGCCAGATGGAAGAGATGCATGCGTAGGGCAGGGTATGAGGAAGGGGCATGGAGCTTCCATGCTCTCTCCAGGGTGCCAATCTCGTAGCATCTCCATGTGTTCCCCACTTGGAAGCTCTCTAAATAGTGTCCTTTTGGGGTTTTATGGAGACTTCATTACCTGGGCATGCTTGACTAAATCATTGGCCTTCAGTGGCTGATCTCAATCTGCAGCCCTTTTCCCCTCCCCAGAGGTTGGGGGGTGAGGCTGAAAGTTCCAACCCTCTAATCACATGGTGAATTCTTCTAGGGACCAGCCACCATCCTTAGGTGCTTCCTAAAGTCACCTCATTCACATAACAAAAGACACATTTAATGCTCTCTTTACTTAGGAAATTCCAAGGGTCTTAGCTCTGTGCCAGAAACCAAAGACCAAATATATTTATTTCTTATCATAAATCACAGTATCACAGGTCCTCTCCCAGCATAATTGAATCTACTTTATAGAAACATCGGCTTAATGGTAACAGATCTGGGGCCATGTGCACCACGGGTAAATGCTTGACTGAAGCATTGCTTGACCATTTACTTTTCAGTCTTTTGAAAGATTGACCACATCCAAAAGATCACTCTTGCCTGATCTACTCATGAGTAGCAGCAGCAGCAGCAGCAGCAGTAATAGTAGTAGGGTCAGAGCTTTTAAGTTTTTAATACCTACTATATGGAAGAGATAGCCTGAACAGAAGGTTTTCATTCTGTTCTTTCCATGGGAAGTAATTCACAAACTTGCATGTTCATATTACCAATCAGGAACATCTTCTAGATAATTGTATTTAAAATGTCTAATTGTTGAAACAATTGCCCATTTTGAATCAGAAATAAAAGGCATTTTATTAAGTCCTTTAAGGCTATATTAGATATATTTTAAAGTTTCTTGCAATGCTGCCAATTTTTACATTTTTCTTTAGAGATTGCTTAAGGCAGTAGTTTTTTAAAAAATAATTCATTAAGAAAATATTGAGCATCAGGAGATGAAAATATTTTCCTGTTACTGGCAATATATCCAAAATAACAGCCTAAAAATATTAGCACAGTCTCACAGGTAATGAAAAATATCACCTGACCTATGAAACTGAAAAATTAGTTCTGGGGAGAAATCCTAAATGTCCAATAATTTTTTCTCTTTCATTTTTCATTGCAATGGAACGGAATAAAATGAACAAGGAATTTAGGTTTTGATGAAATGAAGGACGTAAAAAGAGCTCAAACTCCTGATAAAAATGTGAAAAATGTTTAGCTAGAAGGAATCTCAGATGATATGGATCAAATTCTGCATTTTATTAATGAGGAAACTAAGGCTCCAACTAAATGTCTTGCTTTCAACACTTCTCTACTTCATTCTCTTCTCAACCTCCCCAGTAGGATTTCATCTATACTATGCCACTGAAACCTTGTCCAGGACATTACTGACATCTATCATTCACCAAATAGAATGACCTATTCCCAGTCCTCCTCATACTTGGTCTCTTGGCAGCATGTGACAGAGTTGCCCACTGTCTCATTATTGACATACCCTATTTACTCAGTTTATGAGACATCACACTGTTTCCTTTACTTCTTCCTTAATGAACATCTGTCTTTGCAGGCTCCTCTTCTTTATGTTTGAGTCATGACTTAGTTCTTGGTATTTTCTTTTCTATGCACACTCTACACAATCTCTTCTAGTGCCATGACCTTAAATATATCATCTAAATACTGCTGATACCTAAAAGTTTCCACCAGTGCAGACTTCTCCCTTGGGTTCTAGATTTTTATATTCAGTTACCTATTCAACATTCCCTTCCTGTTGTCCAATACACATCACAAATTTAATCTAAATTAGAATTTTTCTCTCACCTTCTGCCACCCCTCTCCATGACATGTTCCTCTCTAGTTTTTCTCACCTCAGCAAATAACACCACTATTCATCCGTTTGCTCAGACCAGAATCCTTGGAGTCATCTAAAAATTTAAACCTGTTTAATATCTCTTCTCTGCAGAAAAATCTCTAATGGTTTCTCATCAAGATAAAATCAAACCCATTGCCATGGCTTATAAATCCCTGTGTAATATGCCTCTTGCCTAATTTTCTACCAATTTCCATTCATTCAGTGCTTAATTCTTACTCTAGCAAAGTGAGTTTTTGCTTTAATGCTAGAAACCAGACATTTTGATTTCAGGTCCATTGTATCTGCTATTCACCCCTTCTTAAAAATTCTTCCTAAGGTCTCTACATGGTTCACTGCCTAACTTCTTTTACATTTCTGTCCATATTCCATCTCCTTAGATCAATCTTCACTGACCACTCAGAGAAATTAAGGAAACAATCTCATTTACCATCGCATCAAAAAGAATAAAATACCTAGGAATAAATCTATCTAAGGAGGCAAAAGATCTGTACACTGAAAACTATAAGATGCTGATGAAAGAAATCAAAGGTACACAAACAGATGGAAAGATACACCATGTTCTTGGATTAAAAGAATCAATATGACCAAAATGACTATACTACCCAAGACAATCTACAGATTCAGTGCAATCCCTATCAAATTACCAATGGCACTTTTCATGGACCTAGAACAAGAAATTTTAAGATTTGTATGGAAACACAAAGGACCTGAATAGCCAAAGCAACCTTCAGGGGCAAAAAAACAAAAACAAAAAAAACTGAGCTGGAGGAATAAGACTCCCTGTCTTCAAACTATACTACAAATCTACAGTCATCAAAACAGTATGGTACTGGCAGAAAAACATAAATATAGATCGATGGAACAGGAAACAGGAAAGAAAACCCAGAAATAAACCCATGTACCCATGGTCAATTAATGTATGACAAAGGAGGCAAGAATATACAATGAAGAAAAGACAGTCTCTTCAATAAGTGGTGCTGGGAAAACTGGTTAGCTACATGTAAAAGAATGAAATTAGAACATTTGCTAACACCATATACAAAAACAAACTCAAAATGGGTTAAAGACCTAAATGTAAGACTGTATACTATAAAACTCCTAGAGGGAAACATAGGCAGAACACTCTTTGACATAAATCGCAGCAATATCTTTTGGATCCACCTCCAAGAGTAAAGAAATTAAAAACAAAAATAAACAAATGGGACCTAATTAAAATTAAAAGCTTTTGCACAGCAAAGGAAACCATAAACAAAATGAAAAGAAAACCCACAGAATGGGAGAAAATATTTGCAAATGATGCGACCGACAAGGGATTAATCTCCAAAATATACAAAGAGCTCATGCAGCTCAAGATCAAAAAAACAAACACCCAATCAAAAAATTGGCAGATCTAAATAGACATTTTTCTGAAGAAGACATACAGATGGCCAAAAAGCATATGAAAAGATGCACAACATTGCTAATTATTAGGGAAATGCAAATCAAAATTACAATGAGGTATTACCTCACACTGGTCAGAATGGCCACCATCAAAAAGTCTATAAACAATAAATGCTGAAGAGAGTGTGGAGAAAAGGGAACCCTCCTACACTGTTGATGGGAATGTAAATTAGTACAACCACTATGGAGAACAGTATGGAGGTTCCTTTAAAAACTAAAAATAGAACTACCATATGACCCAGCAATCCCACTCCTGGGCAAATATCCAGAGAAAACCATAATTCAAAAAGATACATGCACTCCAATGTTCACTGCAGCACTATTTACAATAGCCAGGGTGTGGAAGCAACCTACATGTCCATCAACAGAATAATGGATAAAGAAGGTGTGGTACATATATACAATGATATATTACTCAGCCATAAAAAAGAATGAAATAATGCCACTTGCAGCAACATGGATAGACCTAGAGACTATCATACTAAGTGAAGTAAGTCAGACAGAGAAAGACAAATATCACATGACATCACTTATACATGGAATCTAAAAAGACGATAGAAATGAACTTACCTACAAAACAGAAAAGGACTCACAGACTTCAGAAACAAACTTATGGTTACCAAAAAGGAAAGGCTGGGGGAAGGGATAAATTAAGAGTTTGAGGTTAACATACACACACTTCTGTATATAAAATAATCAACAAGGACCTACTGTATAGCATAGCGAGCTCTACCCAATATTCTGTAATAACCAATATGGGAAAAGAATCTGAAAAAGAATGGATATATGTGTATATATATATAAATTGACTACTTTGTTGTACACCTGAAGCTAACACAACATTGTAAATCAACTATACCCCAATGTAAAATAAAGAGTAAATTTTAAAAGTTTAAAAAAAGAAATAATGTCCACCTCCCTCACCAGATATTGTCAATATCTATGCCCTTTGTTATCTTTTCTAATGTTTCTTAATAGCATTAGTCACTGCTTGAAACATATTGTATATTTACTTGTTTACTATATGTTTCCCAACTAGATTGTAAGCTTCAAGAGGACAAGGTCTTGTTCAGCACTATATCCATAGCATTATAACAATGTCTGGAACACTGTTTGTTCTCAGTAAATATTTGGGGAATGAATGAATAGATGCAATATATTGCCTGAATGTTCTACTTGACAATTCAGCAATTAGGTCTGAAAGCATAGGTGTTTCCCAGACAGTGTGGGAAATTGGTAGTCATTGTGCTTGTAATCAACACTCTTTAGGAGATGGCTCCTCACTTTTATTGCTATTACCTCCTCCCTCCTTACATACCCTCTCATCTACACAGGGTCAGGATAAATTCCTGCCTCTCTTCTCCAACCCCCTATTCCTACCTTTTTAGCTATGTAAACACATGGGAGAGTAGAATAAAGCTGTTATTGTTTAGTTGTGAATAGTGGTGGCATGACAGACTTCATGGAAGGACTTTAGGTCAGAACTCTGTCGTCCCTGTCCTACGTGATAGATTTTGTTGGCCCACCTACAGAGTGTTTCTCAACTTCTCTGTGCCTGGCTAAAACAAGTACTGCATCTCAGTTTCTGAGAGCTCACCCTCCCTCTTTCCTTTCCAAAGTTTCTGATTTTTTTTGCCACTGCTGCTGCTGCACATTTCTTTAAAAAACTCATAACAGAAAAACTGAGTTCCCAAACAAAATCCCATACCATATGTAAAAGAGCGTGTCCCTCTCTCAACTGGAGGTGTATTTTGAAATAAGAAAGTAACAGCTCAGCAGTCACTTGCCATAGCTTGCTGAGTAAGCTGGGCTCAGGTTAAAAGGGGGTTATAGGCTGCCAGCCAAAACACTGACAGCATTGCTGAAATCAGAGATTCAGAAACCCTATACGTCCCAAGGATTCTGTGTGGATGCCATTAATTATATTCCCTTCTGCTCTATCTCAATTCACTTTCCTCACATGGATCAAAACAGATATGAATTTTAACTTCAGAACCTGTTAACTTCAATTGAAAGAAATATTTAGCATTAACAAAAAGATCGTGGAAACGTATTGCCATTAGAGTGAAATGAAATCAAAAATGGATGTAATCACATATGTTTTTCATCAAATGTCTCATCAATTTGGATGGAAGATGAGTTATACTGATTATGTGGGTCATTATTGACCCAGTAGTAACTCTTAATGATGTTAGAGATGTGGTTATTAGAAGTCATAACAATAGAATTAAAAGAAATCAAAGGGAAAAAAAATCTCAAAATGATATATTGTATATGTGACAAAGTTACTAAATATGGTCAACACAAGGAGCTTACATTGTTATCTTCTACTCCATAAATTTTTATACAAGTCTTGCAACCTATAAGGAGTTCTTGAGGGCTCTGTAATTCCAAGGGTACATTTAGATAATGAGTTTGTGTTACTCATAGTAATGATGCCATTCATTATCATGTGTGATTCTATGAGTAGTAAAGGTCTTTGCTTTTGAAAGCATCCTACTTATTTCTAGTAAAACTTTTGATGACAAGAATCTTTCAGGTTTTTCCCCCCAATAATAAATCAATGCAGTAAACTTTGACAGGTTAGAAAGTGAAGTTTCATTTTGTAGGAGCTTTTAAGCTGTCTCCAGTCTGTAACTTGGAGACATTCAATCAGCATTTACATTTTAAAAGTTCTTATATTCTAAGAAAATATTTTGCCTTCATGTATTTAAAGAGTAACCAGATATAGTGTTATTTTCTATTAGAAACAACATTTAAAAGGATAATTGAGAAGAAAGTTTGCCTTGTGAATAAACACTTACTTTTGTGATCTTTATTTAAGATATTTAAAAAGTAAATGTTCAATTTGTTATCATTATAATCGAGTAGACAATTTTTTTCCACAAGGTTACATCTGTTTACGCTATTTTATTATCTGTTGAATGGTATGATATGAAGTCTCTTTATTGCAGTTTAGCTAAAGAAGTACCATGCCTGTGATGGAGCTGTCAATCAGCATTTAGTCATACAGTATCTATTTCTATCCCTGTTCTTCTTAGCACAGAAGGGCTATTATAGTCTACATTACGGCATAGCTACTGTGGATATAGATATCCTTGAGGGGCAGGATTTATTTTGAAAGAAGATACTCAACATAACATGACACATCATTTAGGCATCTTTAAAAGTACACATGCAGGTATTTCAAAGCAAAATACAGCAAAGGCTAATTTTAAACATTTAATTTAACATTTTGTGAATGCATTTCTTTTTTTATCTTACTTTAATAGCACTGGAAAAGACCACATGGGGCCATGTGACTCTTCTGCAATTGAAAATGTCTATTTAAAGCAATCGTTGTGCAAACCTTCACCGCATTATTACCTATGAAGGGCTATCCTTTGTAAGATATTATACATGTCAAAATTAACAAGAGAAAACCATTTCAGGTCAAAGAGAAATAAGAATAGTGCTGAAATGCATTTACAAACACCTGAAAAGTCAATTTTTCCAGATGTCCAATAATATATTTCCAAGTACACCAATATATATGGAATATGACTAAAAATTAACGAGACTGATTACTAACTACAAACATGAAAATCAGTCATGCAGCTGTATACCACACTGGATGTGCTTCCAGATGTGATGATAAAAATGGATACAACCTTTTAAAGCATGAGCTTTGGATATGCTGTACATATGGAACTCATTAGCTAAGCAAATGGATGTTAATCCTTATGACAGTCGATTGCTGTGCTGCATTCCTATCAAGAACTTATCAGCTGGTCTGACCCAATCATCAAGTGCATCATGACTTAATTTACAGGAGAACTATTTTTCCTTCCCCTGCAATTCCATGAACTTAAAATGCGTAAGGAAGTTTTTCAAAATAAATGGCTGAAACATTTAAAATTCTCTATTCCTCATGGCTTTGAGTAAATAGGTAAAGGCATAAAAAGATTTAGAGTCACAGATTCCATTAGGAATTCAGCAAGATGGCGTATCTAATTTCTCATGTTCAGGACTGAGAAATTAACCTCATTTTCCCAACTGATTTAATTTCCATTGAGTACCTGAAGATGCTCATATAAGAAAAGATTTAGTCTTTTAAAAGAATAGACACTTTCAATCCATAGCATATAAATGCCATCTTCAATAGATAGTTCAAAGGGAAATGTCATGTCATAGCTCAGGAAGAAACAGAAGCATCTCTACTGTAACAAATATTGCTTCTCTTAGAAAAGTTATCTTATTACCATATTTACCACATAATCATGGTATTACTATCAGGAAACTTGTTGCTTTGGGCTCTCTTGAGTTAGTTATGAAAGGTGTGATAGACCACATTTACCTCTATGAAACTAAGACCTTGACACACTAGACATACTGCAGGAAGAGGCAATTCAAACTTCTCAGGGAAGTCTGCCAGTGCACATCAACCTATTCGACAGTAACTTCTGTTTCTTAGGCAATTTTAGCTGAAGACAACCATTGTGCCAATACTTTCTCTTTGTGATGTGTTTCATTGTCCCCCAGGGGTGGCAGATACCAATAAGTCACATTTGTATTCTAATAATAACGGTTGGATAGAAACTGAAGATGGTCTCTTCAGAAAGAGACTGAATCATCTCTATTTTGGTAAAAGCCTAGAGTATCATGAACATTTAATTAATGAGTTCATGAAAGTAAGTAAATCACTTCCTCCCAGAGTTTTAGGTGTTTTGGCAGTAAGTTGAACACATTCAGTTTAGTATAGAACTGCTTAACATTTTGAAATTTATACTGTGCTTTTTTGGTGGCCTGGATTAAGAACTTTTTCAAAATGTCTGACACTTTCATGGACAAGGTCATGAATGATATCTTGATCACTAAATATTAATAAAGACACCATAAATGTCAAAAATAGTGAGGAATTACTCTCTTAATTAATCTGCAAGGAAAATTCAATCCAGAATTGTGAATCCAAACTATTCATTACTTATGGCCAGAGTAGATCATGATAGGCACCATGGAAAAACAAAAGATGAATGAGGCAGACTGTTCTCTCTTAAGAAGATGTGATACATATATATACAATGGAATAATACTCAGCCATTAAAAGGAACGAAATTGGTAGAGTTGTGGATGGACCTAAATTCTCATACAGAGTGAAATAAGTTAGAAAGAGAAAAACGAATATCATATATTAATGCATATATGTGGAATCTAGAAAAACGGTACAGATGATCTTATTTGCAAAGCAGAAATAGAGACACACATGTAGAGAACAGATGTATGGATGCCAAAGGGCAAAGTGGGGGATGGGGTGGGAGGAATTGGGACATTGGGATTGACACATATACACTACTGATACTATGTATAAAATAGACAACTAATGAGAACATACCCTAGAGCACAGGGAACTCTACTTAATGCACTGTGGTGACCTAAATGGGAAGGAAATCCAAAAAAGAGGGGGTATGTGTATATGTATAGCTGATTCATTTTGCTGCATAGTAGAAACACAACATTGTAAAGCAACTATACTCCAGTAAAAATTAATTAAAAATAAAAAAACGATACTATGTTAAATGGACTGTGATGCATGGTAGAATGAGAGCCTTAGAGGACTGAGGCAGGAGGGTTGGTTCTATTGATGAGGAGGAGGGAAGAACAACTTTAGCAACTTCAACACAGCCTTTGCCAAAGTATATTCTACAGAATACTTGATTAAATACTAGATTTTAAAAACATTATTTCCTAGAGCCTTTCATGTGCTGGTATTCATTATGATCCTTTGCAAACAGGCACTAAGATGTAGCATTACTCAAATATTTTTGATCCTTGACTTTTTTTTCTTCAAGGAATACTCTTGATATGAATCTTCTACAAAAAAATTATCTTGGGAAAGTGAAGTTTTACTGACCTTAGTTTGGAGATGCAAGGCTAAAGGCCAGAAAAGTAAATAAGTAATGTTTACATTAGATTATTGAGATCTAAGCTTAGAGCAGGGATGCTGGGGGAAAAGTGATATAGACTCCAGAAGTATTTTAGGGGTAAAATAAAAGACTTTGGTGAGTGTTTAGAAAAGCATTCATTCGGCAATGTTTAAAAGGCAGAGGTAGGTGCAGGGCTATAAGTGAAATCTGGGAATCATTCACATAAAAATAAATATATGGTGTTGCCAAGGCTGATGAGGTTGCAGAGAGAGTCTGTGTAGTATGAGAAGAAAAGGGAATTCTATCTTCACCTTTGGAGGTCTGCCTACTTGGAAGGAGCAGACAAAGGGAAAAGAGACAAGAGCAAACTAAAGAGTAGATAGAGTGTAATAGGCATACAAGGAAAAATTAGGGCAATGGGGAGAGTTTCAAGGCACAGTTTGGGTAGAATGGGATAGGAGAAAAACTAAAAGACATCATGAGTTTAGGAGGTTGGGCATTAATATTGTTGGAAACAGAATCTGGTTGGCAAAGCTTCAAGGATTAAAAACGAGGTAATGAAAACACTAATTTTTTCAGAGTAGATTTAAAATTCTTGAGGAAAATAGTGGGTTGAAAAATAAGGTTTTATTGTTATTGTCTTTTTATTTCTGATTTTAATTTGGGGGTAAGATTTACTGGGTTTATATACTAAGAAGAGGCCTTTTGAGAGGGAGATATTGGGGATACAGAAGGCATAGATGTAAAAATGTTATTAAAATTCTGATTGACAATTGATAATTTTTACATTTGGTGAATACAGACAATCTATACATGGAAATTAACAATAACTATTGTATTGGATATCCATATGCAAGAAAACAGAAAAAAAAGTAGCTTTGAAAATCATTTTTGTTTGTTTTCAAATTTATATATTTATTTATTTATTTTATTGGCTGTGTTGGGTCTTCGTTGCTGCATATGGGCTTTCTCTAGTTGTGGCAAGCAGGGGGCTACTCTTCGTTGTGGTGTATGCTTCTCACTGCGGTGGCCTCTTGCTGTAGAGCACGGGCTCTAGGCGTGTGGGCTTCAGTAGTTGCGGCACATGGGCTCAACAGTTTTGGCTCATGGGCTCTAGAGAGCTGGCTCAATAGTTGTGGCACACGGGCTTAGTTGCTCCATGGCATGTGGGATCTTCCTGGGGCAGGGATCGAAACCATGTCCCCTGCATTGGCAGGTGGATTCTTACCCACTGCGCCACCTAGGAAGTCCTTATTTTCAAGTTAACTAAGCCCTTTCTAATTTCTGGATGTTTAATGGCCAATCAATATAACCTATTCATCCGTAATATGAAAATATAACATCTATGTTGTCTAATTATAACAAAAAAGAGATTTTGAAAGCTCCATAGCAGGAGAAAGATAATATGTATCATGGAAGATACTACAAAGTTTCATGTATTTGGTCAATCAGCTATTATTTTTTGAGCATTTATTATGTGCAAGTACTCTGCTACATGATATGAAAGATACAAATAGTTACAAAACCAGATCCATACTCAAAGATCTTATAATTAATATGGTAAGACAAATCAGACCAAAAAGTATATATAATATCATTATGCATCTGGCACTTAGAAGAATGCCAGCCTCTATTTTTGGAACATAGCTTTGAATCAACCAGCGATTAAAAAAATTTTTTTGTGTAGGAAAAATATCTGCCACAAAGCCCAAGTACTTTACTTCATAAGAAAGAACCTTGGACCTTGATAGTTTTATTACTGTTTTGCCAAGATGTCTACATAATTAGACTTCTTCATTTGTATGAGTGCATAAAATTTAGAATTTTGAAGTCTTTATGGATTTATTCAAAATTTCTTTATTCTAGCAATACTACTGGTCTTAAAGTCTCCTTTGTTTAATATAAATATACTTATATCAGTTGTACTTTTTTTTGGTGTTTACATGGTATATTTTTTTACACCTTTCTCTTTCAATTTTTCTGCAAACTTACATTTAATGTGTGTCTTCTGTTAGCAGCATATATTTTTAAAATCTAGTTTGATAATTTTATTTTAATTGGAGTGTTTAGTTCACTTTAATGTAACTACTGACAAATTTGGGTTTAATCTACTACCTAATTATTTTCTGTTTGTCCCAACTGTTCTGGGTTCCTTTTGTTTTTCCTTTCTTGCCTCCTTTTGGGTAATTCAAGTACTTTTTATTATTCAATTTCTCCCATGCTATTACTTACATCCATTTTCACTACTCTTTTAATGGGTATTCTAAAGATTACAATATTCATCTTGACATATTCGAGACATGCAAATTCATACTTCTACTTACCAGACAACGCAAAGACTTTAGAACATTTGAAACATTTTAAGACCATTTATCATTTTCTGCTACCATGAAATTCTACATATATTTTAGTCTTTAAAAGAACTTATTGCAACTTGTGTGATAACATAAAAGTGCTTCTTATAAAAAGTTCCATCACTATAGAAATATACGATATTGAAAATGTTTCCCCGAGAGGGAATCATTACAAACAACTTGGTCTCAAAAAGATTTTTTTTCACATTTTTAATATTATTAAAAATAATTTTTCAGTGCTTCCCCCACGCACCCAGACAATAGATTTGTTCCATTTTACCCTGCTTTTATTGGCCTTGCGGAGGAAGTCTTATGGTGGGATATGGAATAGACAGAGTATGAAAATTATTACTATCTCCCTGCCTACCTTCACACTGAATTGTTCATTTCAGCCTCATCTTGTCTGCCTCTCTTTCTTCTATAAACTTAAATTTGTGGTTTGTAGACTGGAAAAGGTGATTTATTGCTTTATCCATTCAGTAATACTTCACTGCACTCTGTTCCAGGGCCAAAGCTACTGGAAAGCATGACCAATCCTGCTTATGTATTCATGTCACTCACAATTGTTCCATTTGTAAAGCAGTTACAATGATATCACCTCCATCTTTATTGCCCTGAAGCCCCTTCCAGATTTTTTTTTATTGTTTGTATGTAAGTGTGTTCATATGTATATATGTATATTTATATCACTTTAGCTAGCTAGCTATAATCTATATATCAATCTGTTCATGTATATATGTATTTTGGTGGACATCAGCACTCATTTTCTTTTGGGTATACACACAGGAGTGGAATTTTTGGATGATAGACTAGGTACATATTTAGTTTCAGTATATACTGCCAAATAGATTTCAAATGTGTTGGTACCAACTAATATTCCCATCAATGATGTGTTAATTTATGATTGATCCATTCTTCCCATTATTTGATATTGCACATCATTTTTACTTTAGCCATTCTCGTGGGTATATTGTAGCATAATATTGTGTTTTAGTTTCTCTGTTTAGTGATGATGTTAAATGTTTTTATATACTTATTGTCCATTTGGAGAATTCCGCGTTTGTGAAATGCCTGTTAATTTTTGCTTGTTTTAAAATTGAATTGGTTTTTTTTTTGGTTGGAACTTCATATATGTTATGAATTTGAGCCCTTTGTTGGACAGAGACATTGCAACTATCTTTCCCTAGTTTCTGACTTGCCTTTCACTCTCTTAACAGTATATTTTGATGAACAGATGTTACAGATTTTAATTAAATCTAATTTATCTAGTTCTTATTTAATGGTTAGGTTTTTTGTATCCTGCATAAGAAATATTTGCCTATCTCAAAGTCATAAATAGTTTCCTCTGTTTCCTTCTAGATGATTTAGACTTTCAGTTTTCACATTTTGGTACGATCCATTCACTTTGAGCTAATCTTTGTTTATAGTGTAAAGCAGGGGAGAATTTATGTTTTCCATGCATTAACTGGATAAATTAATTACCCAATTGATTTACCATCATTTATATAGAAAGACTATATTTCCCCCCCGCCCCCAGAATTGTAGTGGTACCTTTGAACCAATCCTTGTGCCAATACCACATTATCTAATTACTCTACCTTTATAGTAAGTCTTGGTATCTGGTAGTATATATTCTCTAGCTTTCTTCTTCTCCTTCTTCTTCTCCTTCTTCTTCTTCTAGGTTGCTTTTTTTTAGATTTTTATGTCTTTCCACAGAAACATTAAAATCAGTTTTTAAGTTTCCACACATAAAAAATCCTTCTGGAATTTTGATTGGGATTCTACTGAATTTTATTCACCTTGAGTAACAATTGACATAAAAATAATCTCTTCTAATTGGTAAAGATGTCATATTCCTCCATTTAATTGTCTTCTTTAATTTCTTTCAATGGTGTTTTATAATTTTTAGTGTTGAGCCCTTATATCTTGTGTTAGATAAACGTGTTTTTTAACTCTAAGGGATATTAGCATTATTGATTTAGATAATTAATAGCCATTTGGATTTACCCACATCTCTACCCTTTTTATATTTCTTCCTGTAGACCCTAGCTTATGTCTTTCTGAAGAGCTTGCTGAGATATATTTTTTTAAATGGGTCTGCTCAGTTTATGAAACTGTCTCTACTTAACCTTCATTTATGAGGAATGTTTTCTGTATTTATAGAATCTAGATTGGCCCATTGAAAGGGATGTCATTTCACTGTTCTCTGGCTCCCATTACAACTATTGAGAATAGGTTATCAGTCTTAATATTGCTGCTTTGAATATATCAGAATCTCTGGATGCTTTAAGACATTTTCTTTGTCTTTGATTTTCAGCAGTTAGATTATGATATATCATAGTGTGCTCTTCTTTGTATTTATTCTTCTTGAGGTTGATATTGCAAATTCTTTTGTGTTTCAGTGTCATTGTTTAGTTTTGGAACATTCTATTCTATTGACTCTTTGAATACTCCTTTTCCTTATTCCTGTTTTTATCTTTTTCTGATACTACATATACACATGATTTAGACGTTTATTAACATCCCATATGGCTATTATATTGCTTCCTGTATTTTATATCCTTCATTCTCTCTGTGCTTCAGTTTAGATATTTTCTCCTGATCTAAATTTCTCTTTACTAATTCTCTTTTCTATAGAACCTATGTCCTGCTGAAGATATCTTTGTCCAACTCTAATTTTTCACTCTGTAGAAGGTAAAACAGTTAAAAGCCATAAAACTCATTTATTGAGTTCTGAATAAATTATTATTTTTCAGCTTTATCATACCCATTTGCTTATTTACACAGAACAGTTTCCTGCTGAAAACTTCAAGAATATGTTTTACTTTCTTGAAAATTTTATTTATATTTGTTTAAAAACTTGTCTGATAACTCCAGTATCTGGATCACCCATGGATCTAATTGTATCGTTTATTTTTTCTCTTAGTTTTGGACCCTTTGGTTTTTGTGTCCTGGTATGCCAGACAACTTTTTTTAAATGTCAGACACTGTGTATGAAAATTAGTAGAGATAATCTGTGGCTCAGACTCTGGCTGATGTACTCTTTCCCCAGAGAGTATTTACTTCTGATTCTGATAGACAGTCAGGTTAGGGGCAGCTTGCCCTAATTCAACCCAGTTATTGACCCCTCAGCTCTGTGAGACTGCTTCTTGGTCTAAGCCTAGAGAAAGAAACTCAGACTCCAGTTAGGATTCAGCTGATCTATGGCTGGATTTCAATTTTGTGAGAGTTGGTTTAGTCCTGGTGTGTCCTTAATTCTTGATTATAAACCTTAAGAGTTCCAATTAGAAGACTAGAGATGAGAGTCCTTCCTCTCTGATGGGCTTTAAATGTTACTATTTAATGACTTAGATATATCCTCCTATGCAACCAAAAAGCCCAAAGTCAAAGGATATAAAAGAAAATGTAAGTGGATTAGTTTGTTACTCTGAAAACAGTAGATGAAGAAGTTATTATAAGAAAGTTTGTACCTGACAGCATGTGATTATGGAAAATATGTAATTAGGACAGGTATTTGAATCATGTTGACGTATGACAAGAGGAAAATATCATAAGTGAGAATAATCAAGAGGAGTTCTGAAGGGGAGATGACCACTGATATGGGGAATAAAGTATAGGAGAAGCTGGACAGGCAAGAAAAATATGACATTTATACTTGCTTGAAATCTTTTATTTTTCTAAAAAGAAAAGAATCATTTCAATATTTCAAAACATTATGTCTACAAGAGTTTGAGGTTTAAATTACTATATAGCAGTTAAACTTAAAATCTTAGACTTTACCTTTTTCAATGATCAGTCAAGTTTGGCACTTTCTCTAATTTTCATTTCTGTTCTGACCTGAATATAAGACTGACATACTAAATTTAATTGCACTCAGCTTAATTGCTTCTTGATTTTTGGCTCATTATTTGAGTTGAATAAGTCAAAATGTTAGAAGTGGGCAGGGAGTTCTAATAAGTGAAACTCTGAAAGCATGGCTTTGGATACCATGCTGAATTGGAGAGTCACAATTGACTGAGGTCAAATCTGACACTATAGGAAAGACATATGAAAACTGAGTACTTATTTTTCTTGAATCTGTTCTCCTTACTGTTTATCACAGTGGGGCAAACATCATATTGACCTCTGACCAGAGGTAGACATATGAATGCTGATGGAGAATGTGCACCCTCAACATGTAAACATGTGTCTATTACTAAAAATTATATGTGAGACTTCCAAATCCCTTATCAGTTTCTAGATATTTTTCCTGTGTCAATGTTCCTGAGTTAGAAGAAAGCAAGACAATGTATGTATGATTATATGATTAATAAGATAATAACTGAATTTTAAGTATAACTGCAAAAGAACAGAGGGACAACTTCAGAAGGCAATCCGCTAATGTAACTGGTTGCCATAGGCAGAACAATCATCAGTTAATCTTCACATCCAATGGGAACGAATTATTGGACTGCAATCAAATGTTGAAAAGTTAGAATAATCACTAACAGTACTTCCTGATGAAATCTGAAACACTTGGGAAATTATCTATAAATTTATCTAAAACTGCTTAGGATTTGGTGGAATGAATTAAAGAATCACCTTAGTGAAACTTGTGAAATAGGTTACTAGCCTAAAAGAAATGTAATATCCACATATTTTAAATCATTTTTCTCTGAATGAACAGTCAAACATTTCTGAAGACAAGTGATTGTGTGTGTGTGTGCACGCGTGCGCGTGCGAGCACCTGGGTGTGTGTTTGCTTATTCAAATGAGCAGTTTGACAACATTAAAAGTGTATGTGAAACCAAGATTTTCATTGATCAATAAGAGACTGCAATGCACAAATCTGAAGCAGCTTTTCACAAATCAGCTCTAATAATTGATGAGAACATTTTGTTGCTATTGCTATTCTTATGAATTAATACCTATGATACAAATTTATTCCATTTCTAATATTTTCCAGCCCTTGGCATGCTTTACTCCGAAGAACAGAATTAACTTTGTCTTTCCTTTTGAAATACTTATCTTTAGATTGGTCATGCCTATCACATGAAGCATTGTTCATATGAGAATCATGGTATCAATTCTCTTCAAAAACCCCTTTTATCCTACTGGCAATGGATAACACAGTGTGGAATCTGTGCGAACGAAAACACCAGAAACCGAATTCTCCCAGATGCTAACAATGCTTCCCCGGGGCATAGTGAGAAGGGTCTCAATTCACCCCCTCTCCAAGTTCTAACTAGACACAGGAAGCCCTTTAGCCATCAGCAGTGGAGTTTCATTAAAGACACCTCACTTCAGGTGTAACAAAGCTCCTTCCAGGAAGCAAACCAGAAGCTCTAGTCCAACTGTAGAACTGCCCAAACGTTGGGGTCTCTGCTTTCACAGGGCACAAAATTGTGTAACAGCACCAGCAACTCCTTAGCAAGCTAATGACTATATGGAGCAACAAAGACTGAGCTAAAATCATGAAGTTTCTGACTGAAGCAGAAGTTGAATTGCCATTTCAACTCTTCCCTCAAGAAAAATATCCAATTAATCTGCATAGATCTTTTTGGAAAATAATTCCTGCTATTCAAATGATTGCCAGGGAGGATGAACGAAGCATTAATTTTTTTTTAACATGATGCATTTAAAAATTTTACTTCTCAGGCCCATCAGGGCTAGAAATCCATAGAAGGGGTATTTCTCAGGCTTTTTCTTAGTACCTGACTGGTGTTCAAATAAAGCCATATGGAATCCCTTAGAGACAGCAAAACCAGAGGGATGATTGTTCAGGAAATAACAGAAGTCAGAGACCTGCCCCAACTAGGCCTTCCTTCTCTTAATCAGACTTTAAAATCAGCTCCACAGCAGAGGATGTCAGCATAAATTTCATTTACCTAAAATTCCCTGTTTTTTGTCAAGTCCCCTCCAGAAGCGCAGGGGCTGAATAACCGGCATGACTTACGTCAGCAGCACTGACACCTTCTGAAGGTTAGGGACTCACAATAGTCATATAAGCAAGGAAGCCAGCCAGTGTTTCACTTTCATTAATAAAAAAAGAAAGAAAAAGAGATCAGATTACAGCAGCACTTTACTACGGGAGCTTTTACAGCATATTGCAAAATATCTAATATCCTCATGCCTCGCTTCAGTTCTTTCACGTATAGAGAGACAATTTACCTCCTCTTCCTGGGGACTCAAGTGCTTAGTTGGTATCAGTTCCTCACCCCTCCTTGTTGCCTGGGTCAGACTGCAATATATGGCTTGGATTTTATTTTGTTTGTTTTACTTTTTAGGTAAGGGAAGAAAAGTAAAAATATTATCATCCAGAGGACATACATATGAATTGTCATTTGCGTGAGCACATAAAAGTGACACGGACCTTAATCTGAAATTTCATATGCAGTTGACATAATACATACTCCATGCTCCTGTCTAGCTTTTCTTCCTCATCCAGTCTGTATCCAACATCTGAAAATTGATACTAACATTTCAGAAAAAATAGCTGCCTACTTTTGACTTCTAGGAACTGCTCCACTTGCAAAACTCTTTTGTATTCTACTCTGAAATATTTGCTTATGTAAGAGTATTGTAGTAATGAAAGGACATATTGTTTAATTATGTATTAAGACATTTAAGTATGAATTAAGACAGTTATATACAGTGTTATGAAATTTACATTCTAGTGGAATATACAATTGTTGTGCAATTATAAACAGAAGTGTAACACTATGTTCCAGTTAGGATACTGACAATTCCACATACTTACACAATGAATAAAAGGCAAAAGATATTTCTGAAATATTTTAGTAGATAAATATTAAGTATTTTAATAGCTCTATATTTCTGAGAACAGAAGATAAGTATTAAATAAAAAGATTTCATTAATGGAGACTTAGGAAATAAGATTAAAAAGAAAAACATATAATTTAGTACACTACATATTATTTTATTGTAAAGAGCAAGTAATCAATAAGCACACCATTCTACCTGAGAAAGGAAAAGAGCTTCTGCATTCTATTTGAAGAACTAAGGTGATAAGATGCGACAGGTTTGCTTAAGGTGATATACTTCAACCAGAGTGGGAACTTGTCTTTTGCTTTGCTGCTTCAATAAAGAAAATGATCCTACCTGCTTTCTGTGTTTGACATACTTGTGTCTGTCACTGCCCTTCTTCTGGACATCTGCCACATGAATAAATATTCCTGGTCAACTAAAATTGCTGCGTTGATACCTCATGACTTTGGAGCAATTAGAAATAAATGACTACTTATAACCATTCTTTTCTAATGATATTAAAATGCAAAGCTATTAGAGATGTTTTTTCATAATAAGAGTCTTTTTTTTTTCCTGGATCAGATACAGTAAACAAGAATCAAACACATGCAGAAATATGTAATTTAAAATTTTATGTTGCATTTCATTGAAATGTTAACTGAATAATATTGCTTTGGCACATATGTTATATTCATGTCAATATGTTTCATATGCTAAAAAGATCTGTGCAAGAGTGCCTAGCCTTCCCTGTTTACAAAAGAACTAAACAGCTGTGTAAGTTCATAGAAGAGAGGAGCTGAATTAAGAAAGTTCTGGGACCAGTTCAGATCATTCAACCACACTGATCTAATGAATTCTGTGGTTTACTATAGAAAAAAAATACTTATGAGGATAATATTCACTGGATGCCTCAATTGAGAAGTGCCAATTAGATGAACTAAATGTCAAAGGGCTCTTTCCCTTTCTTTTTTTTAAAACTATGTAAAATTTCTTCAATTCTGGTTCCTTGTTGACGCTATTTTGCCAATAGATTAAATATATAATTACACACACACACACACACACACACACACACACACACACACACAGAGTCCTGAGTTACACTGAAAGATGTAAAATGAGTATTAATGTATAACATTGGACTATAGGAAGAATTCTGAAGCATCCTATCATACTATATTTGAGCCCTGATTCTTAAATCAGTTGATTCTTCAATCAATTTAAGACTGTATGAATAGTCACAGCAAAAGAGGAAGTTAGCTTGGAAAGTTACTCTTAAATCTTTTTTAAAAAATTAATTAATTAATTAATTGGCTGCATTGTGTCTTCATTGCTGTGTGCAGGCTCTCTGTAGTTGTGGAGAGCAGGGGCTTCTCTTCATTGCAGGATGCTGGCTTTTTTTTTTTTTTAATTTTATTTATTTATTTATTATTTTTGGGGGGGTACACCAAGTTCAATCATCTGTTTTTATACACATATCCCCGTATTCCCTCCCTCCCCTGACTCACCCTTCACCCTCCCCCGAGTCCCCCCCACCCTCCCCGTCCCAGTCCTCCAAGGCATCTTCCATCCTCAAGCTGAACTCTCTTCGTTATACAACAACTTCCCACTGGCTATCTATTTTACAGTTGGTACTATATATATGTCTGTGCTACTCTCTTGCTTCGTCTCAGCTTCCCCTTCACCCCCCGCCCTGCCCCAAACCTCGAGTTCTCCAGTCCATTCTCTGCACCTACGTCCTTGTTCTTGTCACTGAGTTCATCAGTACCCTTTTTAGATTCCGTATATGTGAGTTAGCATACAATATTTGTCTTTCTCTTTCTGACTCACTTCACTCCGTATGACAGACTCCAGGTCTATCCACCTCATTACATATAGCTCCATCTTGTCCCTTTTTATAGCTGAGTAATATTCCATTGTATATATAAGCCACATCTTCTTCATCCATTCGTTTGTTGATGGGCATTTAGGTTGCTTCCATGTCCTGGCTATTGTAAATAGTGCTGCAAGAAATATTATGGTACAAGTTTCTTTTGGGATTATGGTTTCCTTTGGGTATATGCCCAGTAGTGGGATTACTGGATCATATGTAGTTCTATTTGTAGTTTTTTAAGGAACTTCCAAATTGTTTTCCATAGTGGCTGTACCAATTTACAGTCCCACCAACAGTGCAGGAGAGTTCCCTTTTCTCCACACCCCTCTCCAACATTTGTGGTTTCCAGATTTTGTGATGATGGCCATTCTGATCGGTGTGAGGTGATACCTCATTGTGGCTTTGACTTGCATTTCTCTGATGATTAGTGATGTTGAGCATCTTTTCATGTGTTTGTTGGCCATCTGTATGTCTTCTTTGGAGAAGTATCTATTTAGGTCTTCCATCTGTTTGTGGACTGGGTTATTTGCTTTTTTGGTATTAAGCTGCATGAGCTGCTTGTATATTTTGGAGGTTAATCCTTTGTCCGTTGTTTCATAGGCAACTATTTTTTCCCATTCTGAGGGTTGCCTTTTAGTCTTGTTTATGGTTTCTTTCGCTGTGCAAAAGCTTTTAAGTTTCATGAGGTCCCATTTGTTTATTCTTGATTTTATTTCCATGATTCTAGGAGGTGGGTCAAAAAGGATCTTGCTTTGATGGATGTCATAGAGTGTTCTGCCTATGTTTTCCTCTAGGAGTTTCACAGTGTCTGGCCTTACATGTAGGTCTTTAATCCATTTGGAGTTTATTTTTGTGTATGGTGTTAGGAAGTGTTCTAAGTTCATTCTTTTACATGTTGCTGTCCAATTGTCCCAGCACCACTTATTGAAGAGGCTGTCTTTTTTCCATTGTATATTCGTGCCTCCTTTGTCAAAGATAAGGTGCCCATATGTGTTTGGGCTTACTTCTGAGTTCTCTATGCGGTAGTTTCTCTTGTTTAGGAGCACAGGATCTAGGTACGCGGGCTTCAGTAGTTGTGGCTCACGGGATCCAGCACACGGGCTCCATCACTGTGGCTCAGGGGCTTAGTTGCTCCGCAGCATGTGGGATCTTCCCGGACCAGGGCTTGAACCCATGTCCTCTGCATTGGCAGGCAGATTCTCAACCACTGTGCCACCAGGAAAGCCCCAGAAGTTAATCTTTTGAATAGTTCCAGATCCAAATTTGGCAGTATAATATCCTAAATTTTTCACGGCCATATTTGCCTAATTTGACCAAAACACCTTCCCCTCTTTTCTCTCATCTTGGAAAATTAATTCTCTGTCAATTCCATAGCAAAAAGATCCACAGCAGAGAGGGCAGCTCAGCCACAAATCATCCACAAAAGTTCAGAATTTTTCTCCATCAAAATGGCTTCCATGTGGCTGATGTAGTTCTTGTAACTTATAATAACCCATCAAATATTTTATTACAAAGATTTTTAAAAGTCTTCTCTGCTATCAAATCAGACGTTCGGTAACATCTGTTTGTGTAAATAATGTAAAGATAAAATTGTTTGCAATGTAAATCATATTTGTTTTCAGCAATTTACCTCAAATATGTGAATGAAATAAAGTTTCTATTGTAGCCCCATTAATAGCGTTGTTTGTTCTTTTTTCCCAAAGAGTCAAAGATATGTTAAATAATTACCTTTTTCATAAGTACTATTGAATATGTAAAATGTATACTGCTAAGTGAGGACTGTCTTTGTAAATAAAACCTATTCAGACATATTGGAAGCAAAAAACAGTACCCCATATCTATTAAATCTGAATAGCTATTTCTTTTTTGTGATCCTATAGGATAGGATTTCCTAGCTGTTAAGTGCTGCTCTATTTCTCTGAGGTGATCTTGGAAATGGAGTGTTTGAGATTTTTAGTCTATCTTGATACAAGCCAACCCATTCCTGCTTAGAATACTTTATTTAGCCTTATATCTAAGATCTTAATTACTAGATCCTTGAATAGAAGTTGTGTTACTAAATTCTAAAAACTGATTAAGGGAAGTAAAAATTAAGTAATTTACTGAGTAATATTAATGGGCTATGGACATTCCTCATCACTTTTGTCACCATCAAATATTGAGAAACTAGTATGTTGATAGAATTATGATATGCATATATGGATAGTGATTCTTGTTGTGCTTTGGAACAAATATTCCAAATATAGTCATATAGTTTGTTTCTAAGTTTTCAGACATGAATTGGTAATAGCACATATATATTTTGTTTTTATTTGCAGTAAAAAACACTACATTCTATAAATATAACCGATAGAAAGCAATTAATCACTTTTAAACATGTAGGTGAAAATACTGCCACAAACAGTGATTGGGACTTATTATGAAAGTAAATTACTTCAGTGACGGGGGAGAAAACCCCAATGAGGAAATCATGAGGTGAAAACAGACAACACTCCTATACAACAATGAAAAACCTTTTAAGCATGAAGAAACTGTAATATATGTGGCGTTTGTAGGTACATTAAGATAAAACATCCAGGAGCCAGTAAATTTTTTCATGCTGTCAGAGTATTCAGCGGTACATATGAGCTGTCGTACTTCAGTCATCAACATCCAAAAAAGCTTAGCATTTTAGAAAACAACTTTCCAACAGAAACAATTCAACTTCATACTAGCAGGCATATGGATACTAACAGATTAAGTAAGATAGCAATTTTCATTCTCTGAATCTTTACTATCTTTCTTCCACCTCCTTTTTGACCAGAGCCCTGTAGCCTATGTATTTATACCCTCTTTTTCTTTTTGCTAAGACAGGGAGAGGGAAAGGGAGAGGCAGACGGGAGGGAGAGCAAGAGGGAGAAGGAATTAGAAAAGTCAAGAAATACTAAAGTCAGCAGGGGGGTGTGGGGCTTAGAATTCCATGTGATGAAGTTGGTTTCTGTTAGCAATGGGATTTATGGTAGGTCTCTCTAGGGAAAAAGAAGCAGAAAGGGGAAATATTGAGAAAGTATGTACACTCCTCATGTACTCCAAGCTATGCCTTAATTTACAGGACGTTGTAGGACCTGTATTCACATAGAACATTAATACAGATTTCATCTTTTGTGCAGAAAGTCAAAAGAATCTAGGAATTCATTAAATTAGAAAAAGAAAGTTCTATCAGTTTGTCTCCTAACCTCTTTCATACTCCTCCACAAAAAAGTTCTGATATACAAGATTTTGGTTTCTCTAATGCATAAAATAAATTGTTTTGCAATTCTGAATTTAAAACTAGGAAAAATACTAGATTGGTTGAGCTAAATTAATTAATTCTATAATCCTTCATATTTTATAGGATTCCATATTCTTAAAATACAATGGTATATATAGATAAAAATAATGAATACTTCAGTATTTCACCAATTATACCTTACTTCTAAGACAAGATTTTTCATAGTTACTACTTATTTTTCACTGCAGTGTACCTTTACAATACTGGCATTTAGGGATAAAGCATTCAGTTAGGAGTCCTCCATAGGAATCCCAATACCATTGTTTCAAAGCCAGAACCATATAAATCTAGTTTGATACATTTATCTCACATAGGAATACATTTGTTTTTCAAGTTCTCATTCAGTATTTATAGAAAACTTTATATTCTCTCGGGGGACAGAGAATGATTAGAATATTTATGTAATAAATACATCACTGAAATATATTATATTTACTATGTGTTATCGTGTACCAGAGATAAGCAAGGCACAGTTCTTGTCTTCAAGGAGCATACAGTTTTTCGGGAAGAGAGACAAAAATTTAATTACTTACTATTCAAAATGTGATCTTAAGGCCAGCCCATGGACATCATCCAGCAGCTTGTTAAAACTATAGGATCTCAGGCCAGACCTACTGAAGTGGAACATGCATTTTCACAGAATCCCCAGGTGATTTGTATGCACTTTAGAATTCAAGAAACACCACTTTAATTCGACCTTGAGCAGGGTTACTGTCATAAAACCTAGAAGAAACAAAGATGGAGAAGTTTGAAGGTAAGAAGGTAGCAGGATGGGATGGAAAGATTCTGGTTCCTGCGCTTTGTTCTTCAAAGACAGGAGAGATCACCAGTCTGGCACCTTTTACTAGAATAAAAATAAATGTTTTTAAGGGAATATTTGTTTTTGAATGTTTTTGGTGTACTTATCATTTGGTGTACATATCATTACTGTTGACAATGTCAGTCTAACAGACATATAATCACATAAATCCACATCAAAAGGAAGTCTTACTTTTTATTTATCTATCCTACGGTTTGCAGAGGAATGAGTGACCACGGTAGCCTGTAAGAACAGTTTTGTCAGCTGCTGCAATTCTTCAGTTTTGAGTGCAGGGACAGCACAGGAAAGTTTGGTACCTCAAGATCTCAACCCAGACCACACCAACGGTCTGGTGGTGGAACCAGTTCATATAAAGATGATCATTTTGAAACTAAGGCATTTAAAATCATTTTCATGCTGCTTGCAAAGTTTCGAATAGTTATGGAAACTAAGAAGGTCGCAGCAGTACTTGTCTATATCAATACCTTGGCCACCCTCCCCCCGCTCTTCCCATTGCCTTCTTCCTTCAGGCCACGGTTAACATGTTGACTGTGGCCAGCAGAGTCACACAGGGAGTGAGCATATTCTCCATTTTGCCTTTACGTGGTATACTGGTGTGTCTGAATGTTCTCTCTTCTACATGAAAGACCAAATAAGCGATATCTTATGAAATATTTTTTCTGATTATGACTGTATATACATATAAATGACATGTAAGAATCACATATAAAGGCTGACAAAAATGTATGGCACATGAAGTCATGATTTTGTAGGTGAGACACGGATACAAAAGTAAAAGCAAAGCCAGTACTTTACAGGGCATGTGGAGGCATTAAGTTATTTAAAAATAATTCTTAACACTTACCATATTTACTTTGTGGTATACCTCAAAAGGCAAAGATCTTTGTAATATAATAGTTATTATCTGGAGCCAAATTAGGAAAATAACAAACAGTTACAAAGCAAAAAGCTCTATTTCTGGAACTTGATCCAGTTATTTTATTAATAATTTTTATTTAATTAGGCACAGACATTTTTAGTTTTTGCACGTCTTTTTTATTCTTTATGTATTAGTTTTCAGATCTAGTTATAGTTAGATTATAATTCATTGTCATTGCTTGTTTTATATCAGTTCAATTGAGGTTTTCTTCCAGGATGAAAAAAACTCAGGGGGAAATCCTTGAACACAAAATCTGACTTTAGAAATTGGAAAAGGTAAATAAGATTTTATATGTCATATAAGAATATCTTACAAAGAACTCAATTGTTTTTCTTAATAAGTTTTAAGTCTCAAGTATTTCTAAATTAATCCCCTTCTGAACTGCAATCTCATTATTAGGAACTTTCTGTAGGATTATTCCAAAGAATAACTTTCATTATAAATATAATTAGGTTTATCCCAATTATACAATAGCCTTCATAAATCCTCTTCTGCAACTGCCAGTGATTTGTTTGTTACACTTAAAATCTTCCTATATATATTTAGCTGAGAATTGATGCTTGCTCAGCTGGGGCCTATCCAGCAAGACACAATCCATTTCAACAGTTTACAAGAAAGGGAATTTAATGCAGGGAATTAACTGCACAGGTGATGGAATAGCTGAGAACAATAACTGGTAACAATAGGGATAGTGTAACTTAGAGATTAACACCATCGGCAATTCACTAACATCCTTAGACCGAAGAATCAGAGGGAGAAAACTGGAAGACTGGAGCCCAGGATCTGTGTGCCTCTTGGGCTGGATGATAGACCATGGTGGGCCTGGATGGTGGCAGCTGGAGTCACAGAAGAGAGAAGCAGCTACCAGTGAAACTGCTTAAGACGGGGATATTCTAGCTGCCTCCCTCATCCTGCCCTCCATCTCTCACCTTCACTTCCCAGGCAAGAAGTCAGCTAGCATGGGAGCCAAGAAAATCAGCCTTCAGGGGTCAGAAGGAGGAACAATCGATCTGCTGGCAAACAGGCCTAAGACCTGCAAAATGACCCTCCAGATTTTTATAAACAAATGCGAAAACTAAAGTTTTAAAAGCAATTTGTGACATCGCCCTACAGCTTAGCCCTCCTGGGAAATCTAGCACCTGCATTTTTCACTCATCAAAGAGGGCAGAGAATAGCAAAAGAAATCATAGCAGAAAGAGAGTTATATTAATCAAAGCAATTTCTGGTGAAAGGAAGCATGGAAATCTCTGAGCAAGTTACAGAAAGAAAGTCACACTCTTCAAACTACCGAATTGAAAACAAAGCTTCAGCTGATAACTATATGATTTGACAAAGATACTTCAAATTGCTGAGGAAAATCTCTTTACAGTAATGTTTCAGACTATTTAAAAAAGAATCTCAGTCGAGGAACTAAACAAAGATGCTAGGATTGGACACAGAAGACAGATGAATTTGGCTGTTAGCCATGTAAGAATAGAAGCCAAAATTATGCTGACTAAAAATGGAGCCAAGCAATGTCATATAGATTTGAAAACCATGTTATGCCAAGGAAGATGTTAATGTTTTTTAATTTTCAGGTTTAGTAAGGATCATAAGTTGTTTGATTTCTTAATCTAGTGTATATATCCTAAATATCTCTGTGACTTTGCTAGCTGCCACCCCACCCCCTTCTTATATCTCTGTGACTTTGCTAGCTGCCCCACCCCCTTCTTTAAAAAATTTTTCATTTGACAATTTGGTCTAGATTCCAAACCTGATTAGATGGGTGGCATGCTCCAGTATTTTGGTTCAATAGGTATATCCTATTGATTTGTGTCTCATGATTTAACAAGTGCTATTAACTCAGTGGAGTAAAGATATATAAAAATTATTTACAGGTCTTGCTTAGAATATGAACTAAGTCAGTCATACGCTTGAAGGAGATCTACTGGGACTTTACTGGAGGTGAAGGGCTCAAGGGCTGTTTCTTGCTTTCTCTTCTTGTGTCCTATAACTGAGATAAAGAATAAGGATCATCTTTGTTTAGTGTAATGACATAGAGCAACCAGACCAAAGAAATATGTGGTGCAATCATTTGCAAGGATGGAATTTGTGAGCATATTTTTGAAAATGTTCAAAAGCTCATGTACACAGGTACATTTACACATTTGAGGCCTATTAACATTCCCTAATACTTTAAATCTCTGCAGTGATTATTATTACATTTGGTATCCTCAGATAAAAAATAAAGTTTAACTGGAAGAGAGATCTTTCATGAACCTTTTCAAGGTTGCCATTATTTTCTTTGTAAATCTATGGATAAAAGCTAAAATAATCAAAATCTTCCAGAAGATAAACCTCATCACATTAAATGGCACTTGTATATTTGTACCACTATTTTGTTCCAGAAAGAATTTCCAGAGAATTGTAAAGGTATATAAAATGGAATAAAGTAGCAAAAGCTAAAAAACAGCATGACAAAAATTGAGTGGGATTAGAAAAATATGCGTGTGGGTGTGTGTGAGTGTGTACTGTGGTTTGTTTTTATTGTTAACAGGATACAAAACAACCCAAGCAGTACCATTAAATGTTCAAGTTATATAAGGCAGTGATAATGGTAATAATATATGCCAACATATTTTGTAAATATTATAGAATAATACACATGTGAGATATTATTATAATTATTTCATTTGAGCCTAAACACAGCCAAAAGAAAAACATATTTGACTCTACTATTTGTTTTCAATGGTTTTAAAATCAGAAAAAGCTGTAACATTTTTTTAAAAATATAATTTTAAACTTTATTTTCCTCTTCCCCAACTTCCAGCTGTTAATGTGACTTTCTTACTATATTATACTTTCATACAATTAAAGACTTCTCAGTGATTGGGTCCCACAATCTAAGAACCTAGAATCTACCTCAAAGCCTTAAATTACCACCTGAACCATATCTCCTAATCTCTGCTCCTTATCAGCTCTCAGGTGTATAAACTTCATCAGTCTGCAACCCTGGATCCCTCACACAGTTTGCTTTTCCTGCTGGTAAGGTCTGTGGTCCTAGCTTCTTGTCTTGCTCCTCTTCTCTCTCATCCTGTACATCATTTACACATTGATGCTCCCAGCTCTCACTCACTGCAGCTTCCTGGTTCCTGCTGAATTCTACTTTGGGTCAATTGTGTGAACACACCACCAGCAAGCTTCTTTGCATTCGGTCACTCTCAATTGCCCCACCTGGCTGAGCTGCTCTAATTTCTCCCTCACTTTTGCCCTTATCCCTCAAGGCTCTCTCAGGATTTTAATACATATTTCCTCTCATCTCCCTGTCATCACCTTCTAGTTAGGATACTTTATTGCAATTTCTCTTCCTGCTTCTCCTCTTGTAGTTCTGCAAGAGCAATTTTCAAATTATGAGAGTAAATAAAAGCATCTTCAAAAACAAGCACTTTATTCATTCATCCATTTATTTTCTTTGCTCTGTAAACACAAATACTGCCTTGGGAGTTCACAATCCAGCAGGGCGAGAAATAAATAGTTGTGATATGATGTAGTAAGTTTTGTGATGGTAGAATGTTTCGAATCCTACAGGAGCCCAGAGGAATCAGGAGGGGCACAGGGGAGAACAGTAACTTTGCCAGGAACTAGATATTGAGGGAAACAGGAAAATGTGGCAAAGGGCTTTAGAGGCGTGGGAACAGCAAGGATACAGGCTTGGAAGGCATGAAAAACTTGATACAGAGAAAGGTGTCATATACCTAGATGTGACCTTAGTGTAGGCTTAGAAGACAAGTAGTCAGAAATGGCACTGGTCATGTAGCTAGGGTCTCTTACAGAACCCAAGTGCATCTGAATCCAAAACCTGTGCTCTTAATTGCTCTACATTATTCTTCCAGGATGGCCTGTTAAACATCATCTATAAATAAATAAATAAATAAAATAAACATCATCTATAATAAATCCATAATCTAGTTCAGAAGCCACTTTACTCAAAGACTCAGGAGTCTGCTCTACCAGATGTTATAATTCAGGCTTTGCAAACTCAACTGTCTACAAAGACCAGACAGCAACAGAAATCAGTAGCTCAATGATACTCTGTGATACAGTAGCATATGAAATTCAGAGTACAATGAACCATTTGTTTTTAGAGTATGGTTGCTTTACAATGTTGTGTTAGTTTCTGCTGTACAGCAAAGCGAATCAGCTATATAATTACATATATCCCCTCCTTTTTGGATTTCCTCCCATTTAGGTCACCACAGAGCATTGAGTAGAGTTCCTTGTGCTATACAGTAGGTTCTCATTAGTTATCTATTTTATATATGGTAATGTATATATGTCAGTGCCAATCTCCCAATTCATCCCACGCACCCCTTCCCCCTTTGGTGTCCATACATTTGTTCTCTACGTCTGTGTCTCTATTTCTGCTTTGCAAATAGGTTCATCTGTACCATTTTTCTAGATTCCACGTATATGCATTAATATATGATATTTGTTTTTCTTTCTGACTTACTTCACTCTGTATGACAGTCTCTAGGTCCATCCATGTCTCTGCAAATGTCACAATTTCATTCCTTTTTATGGCTGAGTATTATTCCATTGTACACACGTACCACGTCTTCTTTATCCATTCCTCTGTTGATGGACATTTAGGTTGTTTTCATGTCCTGGCTATTGTAAATACTGCTGCAATGAACATTGGGGTGCACCATTTAAATATGAGTGCCTCTTCTCAGGTCTACTACAGATTGACATCATGAGAAATGCCAACCTAACATTGTCTAATATTCTCCTTTCTCAGAAATCCCAGAAATCCAGATGTTGGCTAACAACTAATTTAAACTTTTAAAAGTGGGCCATTCCATTGGGAACCAAAGAGGTCTATGGTCCATATTTGGCTCTCCAGCAGTCAGGCTAAGAACCTCTCTTAGGACTGTCATACAGAGTGAAGTGAGTCAGAAAGAGAAAAATATTGTATATTAACACATATGCAGAATATAGAAAAATGGTACAAATCAACCAGTTTGCAAGGCAGAAATAGAGACACAGATGTAGAGAACAAACATAGGGACACCAAGAGAGGAAGGAGGGACTTGGGGTGGGATAAACTGAGAGATTGGGATTGCCATATATACATTACTAATAAAAAAAAAATAAATTGTACACTTAAAAAAAAAAAAAAACCTCTTATAAGACGTGAAGACTTTCTTTCTCTGAGGCTAGCCAAAGAGCTTAGCCCATAACTGAGATGTACTAAAAACAGCAGGAAAAAACAAAAAGCAAAAAAAAACACCCAGCATGCTGTTTAAAACCCTTCAAAGGCTCTGAATTCTGATTAGTGTGAAATCCAGTGTTTTTTATAGCCTGCAAGGCCACACATGATCTGACAACTTCCCAAATCTCAGGCTCCCTTATCAAGCCACCTTCTTTTTTGCTTGCCACAGTCTACCCTCAACAACCGTCCAGTTTCTCAGAAGTGCTAAGCTCCTCCCCCTCAGATATTTGTACATGTTACTGTCTCGAGTCAGAATGTCTTTTCAACCAATAAATTCTTATCCATCATTTTTATCTCAGATTAAATATCACTATCAGGCAATGACCTCCACAAGATGACATTAAGCCCCCTCCTAAACTTCTGCCTTATGTCACCCTGCCCTGTTCCTTTAGATCTTCTCATTATTGCAATTAAATAACTATTTGAATTTTGGTTTATTTGGTTACCTGTCTGTCCCACTATTCTATAAGCTCCATAACAGTACAGTCTGTTATCACCAAGCAGAGCCCCTTTCACACCATAGGCAGTCATTATTAGTTGAATAAATAGATGAGAGTTTTGTCTAGCCACAAATCCTGTACCATGTTTAGCATTTCCTGTGAGATTTAAATGAGTTAATCCATGCAATACATTTAGCACAGTGCCAGGAATATAGCAATTGCTCAATTAAGATGTGAGATATTCTTAGCTATATATTTTCATTTCCATGGTTAGAAATAGAAAAGGAAAAGAATACAAAGTAAAACATATATTTTCTAATGTGATCCCCCCATTTGTCTCATATTGGGTTTCCCCAAAAGCAGACCCAGATTTAGGTGCAAGGTCATAACTTTGGAGGTAAACCTGGCATGTGTGATAATGTCATGGGAAGGTGAGACAGAGAAGGGAGGAAAGCCAATAAAGAGTTTTTAAATTAGTGAATCACCACTGGGCTCAATCCTGTTGGAAATGCTCTGAAAGGCTGTATTAAATATACCCTCAGGATTGTCCCACCAACGAGCAAGGTAACTGGCTTACGGATATACAAACTTCTGCTCCCCATTAGTTGGAGATGCTCCTAAGTGCAACTCTTGCCACTGAAAAGTGTCAAAAATAAATCCTGAGGTTTTCCTTACCAAATAATTTTGTCCTGTTTTTTTGTTTTTGTTTTTGTTTTTCTGCTATGATCTCTGAAGGTCTTTTTAAGAATCACACGAGCTTTCTTCATAATAAGTGTTTATTTTTGCTAGCGTTATCCTAAATTGGTACAATATTTTTGTAAGGAAATTTGGTAACGTGTAGCAAACAAATGCATGCCTTTTGGCCCACATGAGTCTACCTCAAGATGCTTTTCTTAAGGCAATAATTACGAGTATGTGTTAATATTTTTCTTATTTTACAGATATATTAACTTTGTAGAAATTTAGAAAACACTTGAAAATATGTAGAAAATGAGGTAGCACTGCCACAACAGACTATTTATATTGTATATGAAATACTTATACATTTAAAAAAATAAAATTACACTACTTATGCTGGAATTTTCTCTATATTTTTATAAAGAACATTTGCTCATGGTTTTAAAATGATTTCATATGGCTCATTTGTAATAATGGTATTATCCTAAAGCATTCTGAAGCATGTTTAAACAGAACACAATTTTTAAACAATTATGTAACAGTCCCACAATGTTCTGTCTAAGCTAGATGCACAGTAAATACCCAATAAATGGGAAAAAAAAGTAATGGCAATTAAAAAAGAAAGGAGTTAATGTCAAACCAAAATATTTATTTCCCAACTGAATAGCTTAGGTTAATTGTAGATATTTCTGTTATAATGCTCTTGGTGCCAAGTATGCACCATAACACTTGTGTCTTTATCGTGAGGTACTTCCCTCTCCTCCTTCTTTATACTCCGTTTTTTGTCCCTTGTATACTAATACTAACTCTTAGCATAGGATTCAGAGACATCTGTACTAATGTTGTCTTATTTCACACCTTTAACTCTTTACATTTCCAATTGAGGCAGGAGACAGATGGGCCCCCAGGGCAAACGTCTGAATTTGTTCCCTGTGGATCATACTCTGAGACAGGAATAACAGGACAATTGGAAGAGGAGGCTGGGCCCTGCCCAGGCAGAAGATAAGAGACCACATATTCATTTTCGAAGTCAGGAGACCTCCTGTGACTACACATGCACAGAAAGGCTCCTTGGAGGTCAAAAGGGGAGTGATGCTCAGGGATCTGGGCAAGGCCCCTTTTAAGTCTTATTCTTCACACTTTGCTATAGTTTCAAAACTTCTTATTTATTTGTTAATGACCACAAAAGTTCATAGCTTTATTCCACATGGTCCTCTCAAGTTTGATAAACACATATTCATTCAAAAAAAAATTCTTCAATGAGTGCCTAATTTGTGTTAAACAAATTGCTACATGCTGAGAAGGCAATGATAAGCAAAGGACAAGAGCTTGAATGTTGGTGGTTAACACAGACAACAAATAAATAAGCAAATAAAAAACAAATGCAGTTTCTATGGTGATAAGGGCTAGAATGGGACTAAGAAAATGATGTAATTGAATAATTAGGGAGATGGTGGTTAGTTTGGAGAAAGTAGCCTAGAAGCTGAGAAAAGATGAAATCAGGCAAAAATCCCTGTTGAAGAGGGTTCCATGAAATGAAAATGTTTTGAGGCAGAAAAGTTAACATGTTTAAGGAAGTAAACAAAGATCAGCAAGTCTGGTTATAGAAAGTAGGATAGAAATAATATGACACAAGGTTGAAGCATACTGGAGCCACAAAGGTCTTTGTGGCCCATCATTTAGCACTTTATTTCAAAGGCAATGAGAAGTCACTGAAGTATTTTTAGCAAGAGAAAAACACACGAATTAAAAAATCCACTTATTTACATAAGGTAGAACTAGAGACCAATACCATGAGTGTGCAGCTCGCTGAAGTTTTATAAATTGAACACATCCAGGTAACTAATATCTAGGCTTAGAAACAAAAATTACTCCTATCCTAGATGTCTGTCCATGTTCTCTTCCTGTCACTACCCATCCATTGCCCAGAGTAACCGTGAAACTTACTTCTAGCATAGATTCCTTTCATCTGTTTTTGTACTTCACATGAGTTCAATCATATCGTATGTGCTATTTTGTATCTGGCTTCTTTCACTCTACATTATGTCCTTGAACTTCTCCCATTTTGTCTAGTGGTATTTCCTTCAGTCCCATGCTGCAAACTATTCTGTTATGTAAAGATTCCACAGTCTATTTATTATTCAACTAATAATGGGCATTTTGGTGGTTCCCAATTTTGGGAAGTTGTAAATAGTTCTCTTATGAACTCAAAAGTTTTTTGGTGAACATATGCATCTATTTTATGGGAATATGCCTAACAGTGGATTTTAGGGTAATAATTTATGCTTATGTTTACTAAATTCTACCAGTTTTCTGAAGTGATTATAATGTATATTTGTGTGTTATATTTAACTTTTTTTTGAAAATATTTCAAATACACAGAAAAGCTGCAAGAACATTTTTAAATACGCTTGTATTTAGAATCAGATATTGTTAACATTTTCCCCATCTTCTTTGTTATTTTCTCTCTTTATATATATGCATGTTACATTTTCTATACCTTTTGAGAGTAAGTTACAACATGATGGGCTTTTACTTCTAAGTACTTTACCAAGTATTTCCTAAAATCAAGGATTTTGTTTTACATAATCATAGGACAGTTATCTATTTTAGTAAGTGTAATATTGATACATAATATTTTACCTAATGTATTGTTGGTATTTTAGTTTTATCAGTTTAAGTAATAGTGTCCTTTATAGCATTTCTTTCTACCAATACGTGATTACATAATGCATTAGTTTTCATGTCCTTCAGTCTCCTTTATTCTAAATTCCTTTGCTTTTTTAGTCCCTTATGACACCGAAATTTTTAAAGGACACAGTCCCACTTTTTAGTGGAATGTTCTCACTTTTGAGTTGTCTGATAAATTATTCATGATGAGTTTCAGTTTATGAAGTTCTGGCTAGATTACTACAAAAATAAACTGTGTTGCATCCTTCTCAGATTATGACACCTGGAGGCACACAATATCTATTTTCCCCAGTCAAGGTTGTTTGATTTCCTCATCATTATAGTTACTAGTTTTCTCCTTGCTACCAAAAAAAAAAAAAGTGCAGATACATTTTAAGACTCCCTTTATATTTATCAGTCATCCCTTAGCAGTCTACCATAAACAAAAGCCCTTCCTCTGCCTTATTTATTTATAATTATGTGATATATTTAAAAACATAATTTTGGTTGCTATTTAGAGTATGGTTTAAGTAGGGCAAGAGTAGAAGGAAGGGAAATATGAAAAGAGTTAAGGAAAGAGATAATAAGATCTTGAATGAGTGCTAGCAAATGAGATAGGGATAAATGGATTAATGAGACATGACTGGTGTTCAAATAAACAAGATTTGCTTAGATATAAGGGATGAGAGATAAGGAAATTCCCAGGTTTCAATCTTGAACAACTGGATAGAATTGCCGTTAGGGAAAGACATGAGAAAAGTAGGGTTGGACAAAGAGGGGATTGGCTTCAGATATTGAAGTGGAGATGGTAAGTAGGCAGTGCATATAGTCATTTGTAATTCAGGATTTCGATCTATGGGAGATATATATTTAGAAGCTAAGATCCTATAGAAGATACCTAATCATTGAGGGTTTACTTAGGAATAGCAAACATAAGAGGATGTAGGATAGACCCTGAGCACATTAGAGTAGCGTAACAAAGAGGGAACCAGCAAAGAAATCTTAAAGGAGCGTCCAGTGAGGTAGAAAAGACCAGGAGAGTGCTCTTTCACAGAAAAGCAGAGAAGAGAATGTTTCAAGAATACTGCAGTAGCCAACTGGGTGAAATATATTGGATTCTGCTGAGAACTGTTGAAATATTCAGTTGGTTTCATAGTTATGTCCACTTCAGTGTTCCACAAGAATCTCCAAAAAGTCTGAGTCATCCTTAAGTCCTTTCTAAACCCACATTCATCTATTGGGAAATTTCCTTAGGCTCTACTTTTGACATATATACTGAATTCAATCACTTCTAACCACTTCCACTGCTACTTTTCCCACCTAAATCACCACTATTACTCAACTGGCTAGTTGCTGTAGCTTCACAAACGGTCTCTCTCTTTATACCCTATCTTGCTTTGGTTTATGCTCAACACAGAAGGATCCAGTAAAAAGATAATTCAGCTTATGCCACACATCAGCTCTCACTCGGAGCAAAAGGTCCACTCCTTCACGGACTTCATCTCCTGCTCCCTTACTCCTCATTATCTCATCTCTAGCCACGTTGGCTGTCCTAGGACATGCTTAGGCAAACCCTTACCTCAAAACTTAGAAAAGAAATTTTTCATACAGTTGGCAAACAAGCATGGGAAAAGACATACAACATCACTAGCCTTTAGGGAGTTACAAATTGAACCACAGTGAGACATCACAGTGACAATACCAAATACTGGCAAGGATGCAGACAAATTGGATCACTCACACATTGCTGGTGGGAATATAAAATGGTACACTCTGAAAAACAGTTTGGCAAGTTTTTTAAAATTTTTACTTTATAAAACTATACATGCAATCATGCAATCCAACAATTGCTCTCTTAAGCATGAATTCCAGAGAAATAAAAACATGTTCAAACAAGAACTGGTACATGAATGTTCACAGCAGCTTTATTCATGGGGTGAATGGTTAATTGAACTGCATTACATCCATACCACAGAATATTATTCCGAAATATAAAGGAACAAACTATTGATAAATACAAGCATATGGGTGAATCTCAGGGAATTAGGCTGAGTAAAAAAATGCCAATCCCAAAAGGTTACATACTGTATAATTCTATTTATATAACATTCTTAATTGACAACATTATAAAGATGCAAAAAATATTAGTGATTACCAAAGGTTAGAGATGGAATAGATGGCAGGAGGGAGGAGGGTATGGTTATTAAAGGAAGCATGAGGGAGCCTTGATGTAATAGAACCATTCTGCATCTTTACTGCAGAGGTGTTTATACCTACACACGTGATAAAATTGCACAGAACTAATTACACAGAGACACAACTAGGTGGAAAATTGGGGAAATCAAAATAAGCTCAGTGAATTATATTAATGTCAATTTCCCAGTTGTGGTATTGTACTACACTTTTTTTTTTACAAGATGTTACTGGGGGGATATTGGGTAAAGGGTACATATTATTTTTACAACTTCATGTGAATCTACAATTACCTCAAAAATTTTAAAAACTTTTAATAAGACTTTATAATTGTGAAACATATACAAAGTACATGAATTATAAATGTGCAGCTAATTTAAGAAACAGACCATTTTCAACACTCCAGAATGACACTTCACCTACCTCTTCCTTTCCTCCTAAAAGTAACCACTATTGAGATTTTTATAGTAATCA
Source organism: Hippopotamus amphibius kiboko (assembly GCF_030028045.1). Lineage (NCBI taxonomy): Eukaryota > Metazoa > Chordata > Mammalia > Artiodactyla > Hippopotamidae > Hippopotamus > Hippopotamus amphibius. Next base: position 167,199,547 of record NC_080187.1, on the reverse strand, counting down.
CCTTATTTAAACATGAATCCCTAAACACTATACAGTAGTTTTTCCTACTTCTGAATTTGCTCGTATTTTTCAGACTAACAGTTGTTATGTGAGGTATAGTGTGTTATTTTGGTTGTTGCTGTATAGTTTTCTAATATATAAATATACCACAATTAATCTATTATTATAACAGATATTTGTTTTTCTTCCATTTCTGACTAATATTAATATTTTTAATAAGTAATCTTGTACCTGTATCTTAATGTACATTAGAATTATCTTGACTTTGGCACTATTGACAACTGGGGCCAAATAATTCTTTCTTGTTGGAAGGGTGTCCTATACATTGTAGGATGTTTAGCAGTGTCACTGGGCTCTACCCATTAAATGCCAGGAGCACTTTCCTTCCAAGGAGTGAAAAAAAACACATCTGATAATGCTAAATGTACTCTGGGGGGAAAATTACCACTGGTTGAGAATTATTGATGTACAAACATGCACACTTCCTCAAGGATGAATAACTGGAGTGGAATTGCTGCAAATCATCACCTTTAAATCTAGAGAGGATGCCAAAATATTTTCCTAAATGCTTTTTCCCATTTGTATGCCCACCTCCATGTATAAAAGCTCTCATTCTTTCACATTCTTGTCAGCACTAGATATTATCAGTCTTTTAAATTTTAGCCATTCTGATTGATGACAGTGAAATTTCATTATTTTAATTTGCATTTCTCTCATTACTACTGAGACTTTATATTTTCTACATTTATTAATCACTTGAATTTACTCTTTTGTGAAATGACTGCAAATCTTTTGACAATATTTCTACTGGATTCCGTATCTTTTAAAAATTTATGTGTTGGACTTCCTAGGCGGTGCAGTGGTTAAGAATCCGCCTGCCAGTGCAGGGGACACGGGTTCGAGCCCTGCTCTGGGAGGATTCCACATGCCGTGGAGCAACTAAGCCCGTGTGCCACAACTAAAAAAAAAAAAAAAGAAAATTTATGTGTAGGTGTTTTTTTTATTATTATAACATCTTCTGGACATAAGTCCCCTTTATGCTGTTATGCTGTGTGTGTACACACACCCCCCCACACACACCCCATCATATCTTCTCCAACTCATGTGGTTTACTTGATAATATGATCCTATAATAGGAAAAATGCAAAGACCAAGAATAGCCAGGACACTCTAGGAAAAAAAAAAAATGGGTGAGGCAAAGGTAACAATCACTACACTACAGAAATGAGACAAGAACCTGGTAGAAAAACTCACCTTCTCAGTGAAGCTTTTCTTGGCCACCCTATGCAAAAGTGTAATATCCCCTCCTCACTACTATTCACTTCCGATCTTCCTTTCCTGCCTTTTTTTCCTCCTTAGCACTCAGCATGACTTAATATGGTAAAGTTGCTCAAGGGCAGAAAATTTTGTCTTTTACATTTTAATGATATATTCCTAACACCTAGTCTAGTAGTAAGATGCAAGTAGTAGTCACTAAATAAATATGAGTTGAATGAATAAATCTTTCACTTCCAAGTTTTCTCTGGCTGTTTCTTAAACAGCCAATGCTCAAAGAGAAAGCTGCATGTCATATTAGATATTCCTCCCACCTGTCCCTCACATCCAGCCAAGTCCAAAACATGCCTTGAACATGTTTCAGTCCACATCGACAGATACCCCCTTGTTCAGGGTGCTGTCATCTATGACCTAGCCTACTGCAGCCACCTTTTGACTGACCTCACTCCATTTTTTTTTTCTCCTGACTTATGATCCCTTCACTGCAGCTTGAGTAACATTTCTTAATACTGATTAAGGAACCATCTTTGTGTCTCCCATTGTCCTCAAGATGAATCACAAGTACTTTAATGTGATTCCCAAAGCTCCATTACTTCATTATCTGGCTTCATCTATATCTAGCCCATCCTTGTAAAGTTCCCCACCATGCACCCCCCTTGCCCTGCCACATACACACTACACTCTTCCTCATCTCCTTATCTTTGCACTTGGCTCATTTCTACTCTCCCTCAGGTCTCAACTTGAATATTCCTTCCAGGCAGTCTTCCCAGTCCCCTGATGTCCTAGTTGAATTCTTTCCCTCTCTCCCTGATATGCTGCCACAGCAACCTCTACTTCCTGCATGACCTTTTATCACACAATACTTGACTGCCTGGACACGTGTCTGTGTGTGTCCCCCACCAGATGTAAAGAAGCGATGGTAAGGACCTTGACTGTCTTGGCCTTCATCCCAGAAGGATTTCTAATGGTTTCCAAATTCCTGCCATATGACATTTAGATGCTCAGCAAATATATGTTGAATGAATAGTGCCCTCTCTACTCCTTAGAAAACCCTAAATTTGAATTTACAATAGAGAGAATCAGCTGATAACAGTGTGGAATTTAAAACAGAGTACTGTGGTCAGAATATGTGTCTTTGTGTAGATAACTGCTTGAACAAATGCAATTAGCACGGTCACAGTATTTTCTAGAAATTATTCACAACTTTAAAGAGTTAAAATTCTCATCATGATTATTATTAAAGAGGATAGCATTGCAACAAATTGAGGGGGCTATTTTCTTTTGTTTTCTCAGCTTTATTAGTACTTACAACATCTGAGAACAGATATAAATGTAGACATGAAATGTTAATGACCATAAAACTTTCATTTCAAAACATTCAGAATTTGTCTATTCCTGAAAAAATTATTTCGAATTTATGCAAAAGTGCAACTTATTTAAAATAGATCTCACATTAATAGATTCAAAATAATATCTAAATGCCAGTTTTGTTATTTCTGATTTTTATTAACTCTAATAAGCAAAATCTACAATGCTTACAAAAAGAGATCACTACTCCCAAAATATCAAGGTAAGCTGCCTTCAGTATTTGGCCTTCTTTCTTCCAACTCACTATTCCAAAAAATATGAGAAGAAATTAATTCACTGCAATTTATAAGTGATGCTAAGAAGGGATGTATTAAATCAAGGCCTTTTCCAAAATCATATTTTTCCTAAAAAATGCCGTATTTCTTCTAAACTGAATATAGCAGCAAAATTAAAGGCAAAAGTTATGCTGTATATTATAGAATATGGAACAAAACTGCTCTTATATCCAGAGTTCACCCTATGGAGTTAGTGGTTCCTAACATCTAGTAATATCAGGGAAATATTTGATAACAGTCCTGACAATCATGGAGGAGGATGCAGTGAAAAGGGTACACTTAGGCACATATGGTGGGAACTGCCCCCTATTCAGGGCTTCTGGAAATTGATATGCTCCCAGATTGACAAAATTGCAGGGTGTGATCTCCCTCTGGAGTCCAGGGAGTTTCCTCTGGGAGCACCTGGCGCTAGGACATATGTGTCAGGACACTTGCAAAGGAGAGGCTGAATGGACAAGAGTGATACAAGTTGTCTGACAGTCACAGAAAGTGAGACATTCTTCATCTTTCAGTGAGTGGGGGCATTTTGCATGGAGAAATATTAGCAGATCATGTCACTGTAAATGGTCATCTGAGAGCACTGGCATCCCCAGAATAAGAGTCTGTGTCACTAAAACTGTTAGAAACCATGTCTTTACTCTACTGATGACTTTAAACGATACACTGACATGCTACAAGAGAATTTTTAGAGTAGTATTAGGGAAGGTGGTTTGAAATATACTAAAGCATATTAATAAAGGGCTATGTTTTTTTCAGTGTTCACTATCATTCTCAAAAGGAAATACTGAAGGTAAAAATGCCATTCAAGATTCCTCAAGGCAAAGTTCAGCTGTTTAAAAAAAAAAAAAAAAAGGCAGTTGTCATTTTGGCAACCAAGCAGTGTTAAATTTAAAAGAAAGTTATATATATTTTTTATGTGTATATATATGATTCATATGTTACTCATTGAACAACGACTGCTATAAGAAATTCCACAGAAATCCAAATGTTTTTGTTGTGAAATTCTGTGGAAATGACAGTATTTCCAGAGACATCTCAATCTCAGCAGAAAGGGGTTACCGGCAAACTAACAGAGCCAGGAAAAAGGAAATGTCAAAACAAACAAACAAACAAAAATGTAACCAAAGGGAAGTACTATCTAAACCCTAGGCACAGAGAAAATACTATCAAAGAAGCAAACCTGTCAGTTATGCTTTACTATATCTGACAACACAATAAAAAGCTGGATTTTTTTGACTTCATTTCCCACTACCTCAATCACCATAGTCTTATAACATTTTAACTATAAATATATATGTATATATGTATATATATGTGTATATATACATACATAAATATATATACATATATACATACATATTTTTAAATATAGAACCTCACTGTTTTGAATTTACAAAATATTAAAATTCATTTTTCTCAGAATGGTTGGAACATAAGCTACTCTGATTAAGTAAATGCTATATTTGGTTTAACTGAGATTTATTATGTATAATGTGTGATATATTCAATTTCAAAGACTGTGATATGGGAAATAAACACAATATACTCATATCCTAAATATCTTTAATCCTCTTATTTTGGATGATTTAGAATATGCTTGAATGTCTTCCAGTAAATATGTTATTAGAATAATATTTTAAATACTATTTTAAATTAATGTATTATTAATAAACATTAAATCAGGATGCTATTTAGAGTTTAAAATTCTAATTAACAAAATGAGAATATTTTCTTATTTGAAGCATGGCTGTATTATTTATCTTTATATTTGAAATTGGCCTATATATAAATTTTGGTTGTTCAAGAGGAGATCACCTAATCTCAGATTGCTCAAAGCTCTGTTTTTCAATACTTCAATTTTATTTCCTGCCTTTGACTGTTTATTGCCTTATCACAACTCTAGTACAGAAGATTCAGGACATTTTTAAAAAGGAAAACAAAACATACAATAATATTTACTTATATAGCATGTATATGGTTTACTATATTCCCCATTTTACAGACAAGAAAACTCAGTTCTGGGGGTTTTAAGTGAGTTTTTCAGATGCACAGAGCTAATAAGTGGAAGACTCCTAAACTACCAGGACTGACTGAAAACACAATTTTTCTTTGTTCTGCAAAATGGGCCAGTACACAATTTTATACTACTTTGGGAGTTTAAAAGTCAGAAAAATTACTGCTAAGTTTAAATAAAATGGGGTTCTCTAAATAGAATGAAACATTCCAAGTGTTCCTGGCTCAGGAACATTTCCGGAGACCTTGCATTCCCAGCAAGAGTGGGTGAAGGCCCAGCCACAAGAGCTAAGATGCAGCGGCACGAAAGTGGCAGAGTGTGGCAGGATCTGAACCCAGGCTCTCCAGCTCCAGAGTTTGTTCTGTAATGCTTCTAATACTACTACTCAGTTTTGCCAATTACTAGAAGTGGGGTTGAAGTGACTGGGAAAAAAATTCTTTACACTATTGATTAAACTTGCATTTGTGAACTCTCTTCACACTGAAAAAAATCCCATTTCTTTCATACCACAGGTTATTGGCAATCAGCTATAATTTTATCCAAACTAATGAGGAAAATTAGTTATATAACATTAACAACAATCTGCTAATCCAGTCAAATTAAATTTTGGTACAATGTGGTACTTCCATAAATAGAAATATCCTATACAACTTTTTCAAAAATGAAGATTTTTTAGAAAAGAAAGACCCATAGTTTTGAAGTAGTGTCTCCAAGTGGCTCAATATTAACTAACAGATAAGAATATTAATTGGTTGAATGTAAAGAGTAGTTGTAAAGGTTTAAAAGTGGTTCATTCTCTTAATTAGATAACTATTTCTGTAAAATTATTAATTATATTATGAATGTACTCTATATGTTTACTTAATATAATCCACATACAGGAAGCCCAAGCTTACTTTATTATAAATTCCTTTAAGTGCTATATAATAGGATTCAAATTAACATCTTCTTTTAGGGACCTTAACAGAAATATGCATATAATACTGACTGAGAAAGATTTATAATTCTTTAGTGCTTAGAAGAAATCCAATCAAACACAGTATAATGATGCCCCTGAATAATCATAATGAAGTGATAACTGACCTTAGCCATGTACTAAACCATGACATCGTGAATTCAGTTGCCAATATAAACTACAATTACCAAATCACTCGATGGTTTAGAAAATCAAACCATATTCTTCCCAGCTATTCTCCTGGCTTGGCATTACCTTCTAAATTTCAGACTTACCCAGGTCTGCTGTGGTGTAGCAACGGCCTACATTTACTGACAAGCAAATATTTTCTGTTCTGTTGCCACAAAGGAAGGATCACTCAAACTGGGAGGCCAGATTAAAAATTGAAATCCTGTCAAATGTCCAATTCTCAGCATGACTTATTATTTCGTATTGTCATTTTCTGTACCCACAGAGTTAAGTCTTGTTAATTTTAGCACATTTAAAAGAATCCTAAATCATGGGTTTAAAACTAATGGGGCTGAACAGACATTTATTTATCCTGCAAAGCAAGCCAATAAACAATTTTATGTTTCCAAATGCTAATTTGGAAGTTTGAAAGTCAAAGAATGTATTGCTGATTTTAAGTAAAATGGATTACTTCAAGTAGGCAGAAAAACAAACATACACATGCTGAAAAAATATTCTTGCATGATCTATCTATGCCCTCTTTTACTGACAAGACATAACAGAAAATAGAGAGCTTCAGTTCTTCAGTTGCTGCTTAAGTGCCAGGTTTGGGGAGGGTGAGAAAAAGGCATGAAGCCGTTTGCCTCAGTTCTTTGTCTGAAACAAAATCTGTGTCCAAAAACATTAGTTGGAATCCATGGTCCAAAAGTTTATCGCAATTCACCTGGCTCAGTGAACCAGCCTGCTGTTTACACTCTTTCCATTTCTTTTCTTTTTTCTATTATTCATTTTAGCCATTAACCTATTAAGGTTAAAACAGAGAGACAGTGAACATTGATTCCCTTAAATGGAGTTTTCAGAAAGTCAAGAATTTACCAAGTCACGCACATTTTCAGTCTTCATAAAGAAAGCTTTAATTTACAATCACTGTGAAATCCCATGATACACTAAAATAGTACATTGTCAAAAGTACCAAACTATTGGGAAAAAGATGTTAATGTGAGGATATTTCTAATTTTAGTCTATCTCTATATTACAGTCCTATAGCACCTTTCCTCCAAGGAGATCAGGATGCTTTATATTTAGAAAAAGACAGAAATGCAAATCAAAGTGAAATTTCCCCCAGAATTACACTGAAAAGATTAAGAGTCATAGAAAAAGAGATAAAGGGCATAAGGAAAAAAACAAAGCAGCACAAGCAATAGGAATCCATGCAGGTTCTGGCAAGTTGTCTGCCTTAACTGTTGTATTTTTACTGCTACCTTCTTTAAATTTAACAGCAAGGATAGACTACACATGCTGCCCACGGTAGACCTCATGTCTGGTCCAGTCTAATGTGTCTTCATATAGCACTATAAATTTGACCATTTCTATCATTCCCCAGGATCATTAATGCTTAGTTCATAATTTACCTTGGAGAATTATATAACATATAGGTTTGTCTTACAAGTTTCATTCTGCATATGTGATTTAGTACCTGATGACAGTGGGAAGGAGGGCCACTCAGGAAGTACTTTGCAGCTATTACAGACAACTTAAGGATATCTTATTTGGGTATTTTTCAGAAGTTATGAGCTTTACCCCAGACTCTCAGTCTATTTGGGTTTGGTAATACATGTTTCTGATGTCAAAAGACCCAGTGAAAAACTTCCAATAATTCAGAAATACTTACACATAAATTTCATTTTCACTTATTCAGTGGTATCTGTATATAGCCATGGAATCTGCATAAAGATGGCCTGTGTTCAAATCCTGCTACATCAACACCCGCTAATTACTATCTGACATACGTTGGGCAAGTTATTTAACCTGTGTCCCAGTTTCTTCATCTGCCCAAGTAGGCAGAAAACATTTCCTATCTCATAGGAAATTTATGAGAATTATTATGTGGCACATAAAGATAGCTCAATAAATTTATCTATTAAATGCATGAGACATTTTTTGTTCAATCTACTAACAACAGTGAAGGAATCTGATTCACTGTCCTTTGGAAACACTCCTCACCCTGCCTCCAAGGGCTAGCAGCTCAGAGTTTGGGAACCATGGATCTGCTCTAGGACTCTCCCTAGGCAAGTGAGAGTTTATAGGGTCAACAGATAGTAAAATGAAATAAGCCATTATATTGAACAGATCTTGTTTACTGCAGAGTTTCTTTGTTTAACATTGACCTATATGAGCTAGTGCAAAAATACAGTAGAGAAATAAATATAAAAACAGTAATAATGCTCATTTCTATCCTCTACTCAGTAACTTTTTTGCAGTACTCTGAAGTAAGGCACAGGTTCATCTGACTATCACAAAAATAACAGCAGACCCTATGTCACACTTCTTAGGACTGCAAGCAGGAGATGCTACATGTATTAAAATGTTGAGAATTATGTCAGTTTGATATCTTAGGATAACTAGAAAATTTTGATCAAGTATCTTGAAAGAACTGGGCAACTCTGCCAGCGGCACTAGAGAACTATTTCATAGATTTCTACTACGGGTGCCCCCTAGAGGCAGGGCTGAGAGCACTGGGCCTTGCAACCAAGTCTAGAAGCCCTGGGAAACAAATATAAGGTGCTAAGATTTGAGGTTTGGTCCTAGGCTCTGCAACCAAGCTGATGAGGCTGATATCAGGGAGGACAAAAATATCAACAGAGGCTCCAACTCATACACAGCATAGTAAATTTTCTATTTTGGATACTCATTGTAAATAATAAACATAGTCATGAGACTTGAAGATTTATCTTTTCCATTTCTTAGTTATGCTGATTCCAAGAAGTAGGTTTGAGTTAATTCACAGAATATGCTCCATGGGAAAGTACTGAATTTGCTCAAACAGGTAAAGAACACTTATGAATGGACTTCCCTGGTGGCATAATGGTTAAGAATCCGCCTGCCAATGCAGGGAACATGGGTTTGATCCCTGGTCCAGGAAGATTCCACATGCCACAGAGCAACTAAGCCCATGTGCCACAACTACTGAGCCTGCACTCTAGAGCCTGTGAGCCACAACTATTGAGCCCATGTGCCACAATTAATGAAGCCCACGTGCCTAGAGCCCATGCTCCACATCAAAAGAAGCCACTGCAATGAGAAGCCCATGCACCACAACGAAGAATAGCCCCCACCGGCTGCAACTAGACAAAGCCTGTGCACAGCAACAAAGACCCAACGTGACCAATAAATAACTAAATAATTTATTAAAAAAAAGAACACATGAATATTCAGGCATCCACTCAACTTCCATAAATCTCTCATGAACTAGGAGTTTCATCGGCAACAGTTCTTAAGCAGCATTTATAAACATATATATTCTGTTGGAAAATATAAATAATTGTTATTTTTACTATCTGGTCAGATGCTGTGATTTAAAACCTGGCCCACTCTGTCTCTTAGTTCAGATATTACTCATTCTATTCATTTATAACTTCATCTCAAAGACTTTCCCAAGAGTAAATGAACATTCTGAATCCTCTAACTGGTACTGTCAGTCTGGCTGCCCTCCCAGGTGCGGAGTCAGCACTTCAAGACCCAGCACTTTTCTTCATTGATTGATAAGTGATACCACTTTCCTGGGTTCATAGTCAGACACACAGAAACAGACAGTGCGGCTACATCACGGAGTTTTACACACACACACACGCACCTGCGCACAACTGAAATTAGACTTCCTTTTTAAAGTAGGGAAAGCAATCTAATAAAAAATATACAGCTGTAAACTATTTTATGTATATTACAGTTTCACATACACAGGAACAATTGAGTTTTTCTACCCTTGATTCTAGCAGTTGGTACCCAATCACTCATACATTCAGTCAAAAACTTGAGTGCTTATCAGGTACTGTGCTCAGTGGATGCTCCAGAAGCACCAAGTCCAATGGGAGACATCTTAAAAAGGACAATAGCATATGCTATGTGCTAAGCAAAGTGCTTGTAGTGCATAGGTCTGAACAATTAACTCCATAGAGGGAAGCCCCTGAAAACTTCCTAAAAGAAGTGATATTTGTGCTGTCTTAAAAGATCAGCACGAGTTAGCCAGGAGAGGGCACAGCATGAAGAGAGTCCCTGCATTATGAAGGTGCTTGGTGTGTGGGGTGCCTGAGACTGGACACTGACAGGAAAAAGTGGTGAGTAGCCCAAGTGATCAGAGGTGAGACCAGATAAGCAGATGAAGGTAGATTTTGTACACCCTATATGCAGAACTACAGATTTTGGAAAACAACCTGTAGATATCTTATAGCTACTGGACGTTTTAAAACTTGGGAATGACAAGATTACCTTTGATGTTTTAAAAGCAATAATTCTGGGGGTTCTTGGAGAATGGGTTGGAGTGCAGAGTGAGGCTCTGGAGACTGGGTTCAACAATGTTAAATGAGATTGAGAAAAAAAAGCTTAGAGCCAAACAGAGAAGGTTTGGTCACATATTGAATGTTTGAAAGATAATAATTCATATGACTATTGATTACCATTATCAAGATATTTGCCACTTAATAGAAATTAAAGATGTGTACAAAATCATTGGTTTATTTGTTTCATTTTAATTCTACTGCTTCATATTGAAAGGCAGTTTATTCTTGCTTTCTCTATAACTTTACCTTTCATTTACTTCTAAATACACAGCAGTTAGACTTCTGGGGATGCCATTATATTTTAACTGTTCCAGGAATTGTCTAACCTCACAGGTGCTTTATATATCTTTTGCATACCTCTTGCGGCATTTGATATAGCTGACCACTTTCTCTCCTGGAACTCTGCTCTTCTTCAGCTTCTACGTCATATTCTTTCAAGGTTATTATCTTACTTCTCTGACAACTTTTTCTCCAGGTTCCACGTTGCTTCTCCTCCTTAGCTCCCTCCTTAAATGCTGGTTTCCCCATGGTTCTGTATTTCTGCCCCAGCCCCTTCTCAGTCCATCAAGCGATCTCATTCACTTCCATGTTACTAATCACAACATATCTGCTGATGACTTCAATGAGTCATTTATTCAACAAGCACTTTCTAAGCACCTACCTTATTCCAGGCCCTACACTACATGCTGAGATTTTGTCACAAGTGTACTTAGTCCTTTTCCACAAGGAGTAAACTTCTATTTACTTCAGAGAGATGTGGGGAAAATTCAATAGGAGGATGTTATGGGATGATAGAGGAAAATTATAAACACATTTTGGGAGGGGTAGAAGATGAGTAGAAGTTGGTTAGGCTCAGGGATTCATTTCTGGCAGAAGGATAGGGAAAAAGTGGGATCACTCTATGCCTTGAATTTCATTCTTTATCAGGATTCAGGATAGAGTGTGACAAGCAATGAATTTGTAAAGAAGGCAGGTTTCAGATGAAAGAGGGCCTTTTATGACTTGTTAAGGAGCTTAGATTTTTTAAAAAATTTTCTTGAAGTATAGCTGATTTACAATGTTGTGTTAATTTCTGCTGTACAGCAAAGTGATTCAATTATACATATATGTACATATTCTTTTTCATACTCTTTTTCATTATGGTTTATCACGGGATATAGACTATACTTCCCTGTGCTATACAGTAGGACCTTCTTGTTTACCCATTCTATATATAATAGTTTGCACCTGCTAATCCCAAACTCCCAGTCCTTTCCTTCCTGCAACCCTCTTGGCAACCACAAGTCTATTCTCTGTATCTGTGAGTCTGTTTCTGTTTCATAGATACATTAATTTGTCATATTTTAGATTCCACATACGAGTGACATCATATGGTATTTGTCTTTGTCTTTCTGACTTACTTCACTTAGCATGCTAATCTCTAGGTCCAAGGAGCTTAGATTTTATTTTACAGGTCGTGAGGAGTTAAAGTGCAAATAACTCCATCAGTTACATGAAGGGATGATTAGAAAGGGACAATACTAGAGTCAGGAAGTAGTTAGGATTCTGGTTGGTAGTTAATGTGAAAGACAATAAGAGCCTGACTTAATAGATCTGTGGTAGTGGGATGGAGAGAAGGGGGCAGGTTTAAGAAGTGTATAGGAGATAAAATAAACAGAACTTAATATTTAATTCAATGAGACATCAGGGAGAGAGACTCTTCTAGGGTGTCTGCTAGGTCTCCTTAAGAGTCATGGTGCCATTAATAGCAGAATGTACAGCATCAATGGAAAAGAAAGCAAGAAACATAAAGAGTTCAATTTCGGACACGGTCCATTTTAAAAGCTGGTAAGATATGCAGACAGAGAATATCCAGCAGTTCAGTCTTATGAGCTTAGAAATTTTAGAAAAGTCTGATGGGGATACAGAATTTACTATGTGGTCTAAGTGCTCTGTGTATGTGAGCTCAACTTATTCCTCCACACAACCTTATAAGTACTATCATTATTGCAATTTCACACAAACTTGCAAAAAGTCACATAGATGGTAGGTATTAGAACCAGGATTTGAACCTGGGTCTAGCGTCCATGTTCTTAACTACTCCCCTATACTAGTTCTCACAAACTTGTAGGAAATGAGTCCATAACAGGGAATGACATTGGCCAACGACAGTGTGTGAAGTGATAAGATCAGCAGGTCAAAGGCAGAGCCCGTTGAAACACCCCAATATATGTGGGACTGGAGGTAGAAAAGGGGAGACTAGGAAGATAAAGGGGTGAGAGAGGTAGAAGAGAACTAAAGAGTACAGGAACCTGGAGATTGCAGTGTCATGGAAGGTACATGTTTTCCAAAGGAAGGAGCCAGTAGTGGTGCCAAAACTAAATGGCTGTAGGTCCATCCTTTATCACAGCTCTAAATACACATTAAAATTCCCTCAGGACGTCTCCACCTGCATTGTACCATTGCATCCCATACTCCAGAACAAGGTTTCCTAACCTCCACCCTATTGACATTTTGGGCTGGATAATTCTTTTTGTTCCTTGGGATTGTCTGTGTATTGTAAGATGTTTAGCAATAGCACTGGCCCCTTTCTAGTACATACTCATAGCACCCTTTCCCCAAGTAGTGACAACCCAAAATGTCACCAGATATTGCCAAATATTCCCAGGGGGTAAATAATACCCAGTTGAAAACCACTGCTCCAGACCTATCTAGATAACTTGCAACTCTCTGAAAATAGAGTCCTGTGCATGCTATTCTCTGGAATGGACTTCTCTTCACTTTTCTGCCAAGGTGCCTCCTGCTCAACCATCAGTATCCAGGTTGAGCGTCACACTGCCTGTGAAACTCTCCTTTGTGCTACCATTTCATACCAGTACCTTTCATACACTTTTATTCCACAACTGGCATTTTATTATAGTTCTTTCTCTGACTTTGTTTTCTACAACTAGATTCTTGCAAGTTCCTTGAGGCCTGGCACATAGAAGTTGTTCAATACCATTTGTTTAAATAAATGAATGAAAGAAAATATTTGCTTTTTTACAAATGTAATATGAATATTTTCTATTAAAGTTTTACTATTAGAGGTTGTCTTTTGGAAACCAAGAAAATATTTCTGGTTGATTCTTTCATGTGTTTTTTATTTACAGTGTATGCTTTATTTTTCTGTCAATTTATTTCTGACAGGAAATATCAGTAACTATCATTATTTTAATTTCTTTTAAAACATTAATAACCATTAATTACATTAATAATTATTTATTATAAGGATTAATCATAATTGTATTAAATTTAATAATATAAACTTATTACTTCAAATGCTTTCAAGATTATCAATTATTTAACCAGCAATTGTATATACATTTTAGTATTTTAGAAAATGGGTATAAAAATATTTGCAGGATTTTCATCTAATATTTTCAGTGCTTATAATAATGTTTTGCATCTACATATTACCATTTATCAGAGGACCACACAACCATTTCAATTAGTATATCTCTACATATCTTCATGAGAAAGCTAAATATGGTCACCTCCGTCTTGTATTTGAAGAAATAAAATGCAAATTTTTTCCTAGAAAATTCTTGACAGTCTTGAGATTAACACTAGGAATGCCTATCACCAGATTGGCTCTCCTGATGTAAAGCTGTTAGAAATATTAGCTGGGATAACTAGCATTGGTGGGCTAGGCTTCAACTCTATGGGAACACAATGAGAAGAACCACATGTAGAACTGGTTGTCAGAGAATTTCATTGGGTCTCAGATTCATACCGGGCTCGTATGACTTCCTCCTTTTAATGGTCTCAATGCTTTGTGTCTACTGTCATCATGGATTCCATAGGATTTGTGGTAAAAGTTAGAGAATCCCAAATACTCTCAAGAGAAAGCTACTAGTGGGCATGCGTGTGTGTACAAAAGAGTTTCTTAATAAGACGTGATTTCTTCATAATCCCTTTTACTGTTTTAAGTCTGGAAGCATCAGTTCACCATAGGGGATTGATTACATTGAGCAGCATTGAGTTTTAAGTCCTAAATTACAAGATTCTCAATAGATAATAAGTAAAGTTGAGTCTACTGCCAATTACAAGAATAAAAGCAATGAATAACACTTGGAATACACTATATGACATGCAGATTGAAGCCAAATCTTGTCTCAACTTCACTGGTGGACTGGGGAACAAAGGTGTCCAACAGAGCAGCAAAATTTTTTAAGATAATGAATATTCACTTTGTGGGGATTATAAACCATTGGAACCCTTTTTAGGACAGTAATTTGTTATTGTTACATTGAAAATATAAGCATACTTTAACCTAGCAATCCTACTAGTTACTTGTGATAGAAAGATGAGAAATCTTTCCTACAGAAACAAAATCACCAGTTTGTAGGGACCTAAAAACAGTGATGTTTATTATAGCATTTTATTTTATAATAGCAAAAAATTAGAAACAATCTGAATAGTCATCCATAGGGAATAACTGAATAAATTATGTGTCCATAACATTATGCAGTTATTAAAAAAATAAAGAGTTAGGTTTATATACTAGTCTGAAATGTGTTCATGTTTTATTTTTAAGGAGAAAAAGTGAAATTGCAGACCAATGTGCATATATGAATGATTTCATTCTATAAAAAAGGAAGAAAAAATCTCACACGTAAACATATATGTATTGATACACAGGTATATTTATGTGTGTGTTCACATATGCATATACACATAAATATTTGCATACATATACATATTTGCATACATGTGTATGAACACAGAGATGTGTATGGAAAGAATCATAACTATCTCTACTTTCACTGGGAGAAGAAAGGTTGCCTTAAAGGGAAGTGATTGAGAAGATTAGGAAGTTTTATATATATATATATATATATATATATATATATACACACACATATATATATATATATACAGAGTTTGATTTGCTATAATAAGCAGATCTCTTTCACAATTTGAGAAAGGCTATTTAATACAAAGTTTAAAAAAATAAAACCAGCAAAAACAACAAACAAAAACCACCACCATCCCTGAGATCAGCTAATTCATATATTTAAAAGGACAAAAATACGTATAAAATAAATTCAGGAGTAGTAGGAAGACAATAAAAGTTCAATCACAGGATAGTGGCAACGGCAGTGGTGAGGTAGGGGGAGTTCTGTCTTAGCTTTTGCAACAACATGTTAGAACAATCTAAAAGAAAATTAACACAATGAATACTTAACCTGGCTCAGGTTGTTCTTTTCATGTGTTCTTTGACCAAATTTCATACTAAGTTAAGAAAATACAAATTGAAAAATTAAGCTGAAGTTAAATCCACAGAGGTCAGATTTGGGGCCAGTAACCTATCAGTCTACGGGTTTTCACTACACAACAACTGAGATAGATATCTGAGCATACAGGGGAGAGCTGAGCATGAGGTCAAGCAACCAGCTATTTAGATAGGACTAACAAAGGAAATAATTCTTGAGTAATACAGGACAGGAGGTATTCAAGTGCTAAAAGTTGTGGTACGGACTTTCAATGTAATGTAAGAATATAGGCAGCCAATGCAAATGATCCCAGAGGGCAGCCTGGAGGAAGGAGACTAGAGGTAATACAGGTGGGCTGGAAGAGGGAGAAGGGTATCACAGATAAAAGAAACCGATCAGTGAACACAACAACAGGAAGTGAAATGAGGCTGGAGTGAGTGAGTAAGGTTAAGTGAGGTGATGTCTGAAAAAAGGGGAAGACAAACACAAAGGAGGATAGAGAAGTACGCTAGGAGGAGAGCAACAGGTGTACTGGAAGATTATAATGGGCCTGGGATGCCAGGTATAAGAGTTCAAGGTTGATGAGAGAGAAAATTGGGAGTCTCCGAAGATTTTCTGAGGAGGAAAGCAATGTGCTGTGGAAGGAGAAGTTGTCTGGCTCTGTCCATAACAAAGGAGAAGTTGAGGAAGGCATGTTGTTGAAGAAAAAGTAAAGGCTCAGCCTAGGCATACGCTGTTCATAGTCAGATTTATAACAAAGCAACCATATTGCAAGCCCCGCGGGATTTCCCATCCCTTTGTATCACTAGAGACTAGAATTGTACTATACATAGAGAAGGATACCATAAATGCATGCTGAAAAAAGAAAATAAAAGGAAATATAGGAAATGAGATGCATTTTTAAGGAAAAAGTTGATGTAACCTGATAAACAGATATAAAGAGAAACTAATTGAGATTTCAACCTTTGATGATGAAATAATAATAGCAGTGTCTTTGAATAAGACAAGAAGGAAACATAAAGAAAATAGTTTGAGGAAAATACACCACATTTCTATTTTATAAGGCAAATTTTTCTAAGCAGCAATATGATCAGTATTACTGTTGCAACACTGTAACATCTTCATCTGACTTTAAAACCAAGGAGAAGATATAATTCTTTGAAAAAGGCAGAGGAACTACCAGTGCACACACTTCTAAAATACTGATGCATGAACTCAACAAACTTGAACTGAGAAGGACTCTGCACCAGAGACCATCCAGGTGCTTGGGAGAGAAGGATAAACAAGATGACATATTTGCCCTCCAGGTGCTCACTAACCCAACTGTAAGACTGACACCATTTTGTAGACTGACTGTTTCTTTATGTAAGTGTTCTGAAAAGTGCCCTGAGGTTCAATGGTGATGTCAGGAAATTTCTGGACATTGGAGGGAACTGGGCAAAATATTTCAAAAGAGATGTTATTTGAACCTGATATCAATGTCACAGCATAAAAAGATAGTTGGGGGAGAGAAAGGGAGGAAGAGAACATTTACACATATGCAATGCACCCATGGTACCACCAGCCAGCAATGTTTTCCAAAAAAAGACATTTCCCCATGCCTACTACTTCAGAGCAGCAGACGATGCTCTTTTTGGCAACCACCTAAACCAAGATGGACAAAAGAGTTCTCCAGGCATTTGAACTTAAGGCATTTGAATTATTAGTTGTCTGGAGTGATGCATATAAAGATTGGGAGATATAATAAGCCATATCCTGCCATTTAAGCTGAATTACAGAAGCATCCAGCACATAGAAAGAAAAGATTAATTAGATGGGCCCAGAAAACAGATGTGAGGTGAAAAATAGAATCTTCACAGTGTTTAAGTGCCCAACTCCATGTATTCCTGAGGCCATTAGCGTAGGGTTCCGTTACCTGTTCCTTTTTACTTCAGGATAATTTCCTTTTTCTTTTCTTTATTTTTTCCCCTTTTGTGTTTCATTTAACTCAAATTCTGTTACAAGTGAGGAAGTCAAACTATATAAGTGTCTAATACACTCAGGCAACTCTATTTAGTGAGTTCACATAAATTACTTCACTGAATTCCTCTCAATATTCCTTGTAAGTGGATGTTATTATGCCCATTTACAGCTGAAGAAATTAAGGCTCACAGTCGTGCAGGGCTATTAGAAACTAGTCAGTGGTAGACCTGGTATACGGACCCAGATCTTGTTCCAAGGTCATTTTTTAGTCTATTAAAAAGGCATATGGCATTCGAAAAAAGAGAACTACATGTGTAAAAGCTCACAGAGCCATGAAAGAGCAGTGGTTGTTGTTAGGCACTGTATCCCTTCCATGTAGCTGGGGAAAGGAGCTCACAGGAGAAAGCTGTATAAAAAAGAAGCTTGAGAGTAGGTTAGGGTGAGTTCCTAAAGAACCTGTTATGCTGGAGAAATTTGAACCTGATTTAATTACAATGGAGAATATTCGTTCTCTTTTCTATTAAGATTTTTTAAAGCCAAGGCAGAGATGCTAACAGATTTTGTTTAAGAAAGACAATAATGGCAACATTAAGGATAGATTAGAGAAGAAAAAGATTGTTGAGGATCTCCTGTGATAATCTATAGGAGAGATGGTAAGGGACTGATCTAAAATGGGGATAGCAGAAGAGAAATGAGGTTAGAGCTCAGATATATTTCAAATAGGATGTCCAGGACCACTTGGCAGATGGAAGAGATAGAAGAGCTGAAGCTGATATCATAGTGTTCAGTTTGGACACCTGACATAATGGAAATTCTCATGACAGGGTAACTCTGAAGTCAAGAAAATGGCAGAATTGGGGGTATGAGCTGTTATGTTTTAAAAATGGACCCTTTGTGCTGCTATATGCCTCATGCTGGCATTATATTCTATGTTATTGGGTTTGAATTCTCTCCTTGAGCCTCAAAAAACAATAAATATGGAACATACTATTTTGAACATTTTGCAGTTACCAAATTTATGGAATATGGGTACATCATATTTTAAGCCTAAATCGAATATTGATAACTGATGTTAATTTCTTCCTTGGCTGATGGCTTTGGATCAAAGTTCTTCAGAATAATGAAAGAGTTGTGTTTGGGAAACAAAAGTTGTTTAGAACTTAAATGAGGGGGAAAAACCCTCTCCTTTTTGAATCCTGATGTATTATTCCCCAAGGCAGTCTCCCGAATGAATCTTTTTCCTTTGTTGTATAAGAGCCTTCAAAAGCAGTGAAGAACATTCATTTTTCTACTTGATTTTGTTACTTTGCCAGGAATAGCACAGGGGTCCCTTTAGAAAGTGAGACTAAGGGCACTAAAATGGTTGGAAATCACTGAAAACAGTAGCAGGTTTATTTGAGCAAAATCGGCAGGGTGGTGTAATATACATTTTAAAAAATGCATTTTCATTAAAATTAAAAATGAGCTTCCAAACAAACTCTGGAAAGGGCTCCAAATACAGCCTTACAAACCCAAAATGAAATCAATAAAAAGAAACCAGCCAAGCAGCAAGTTGAGAAAACACCAATTAGAGATTTTAACAAACAGAGAAGCTCACTGTGGGGTATAGTTTTTAAATCAGACAAGAGAAATTTCGGCTTTTTTCTCCACCTCAGCACTGCTCTACTGTGCTCTCTCTGGAACTGAAATTGATGGGATTCAGAATGCTCCCCAGGAAGAAACCACAAACAAGCCGGTGTTTTCGGCATTATATCTGAGCAGATGAAAGCAAATATTATTCTGATAGCTTTTCATTTTGCCCTCCAAGGAGCTTTGCATTATTATCTGTGACTAGGGATTTTAATAGTCAAACTACCACAAATTTGTCAAACATTCAATTTCTCCCTGGTTTCAGAGTACAGCTTCCGCCTATGGAGGTTAACTCAGGTCTCACCAGCCAAGGAATTTTTTGAAGCAAATCAAACTCTGATAGCCTGTCTTAGCCCATGTGCCTGCACAGATGACCTGACATCAAACTGGCAAGTAGATAAGGTACATCTTCTGTCCACCTCCCACCCAGCTATCAAGCCTGGCCAGACACTCCTGGATGTAGACACTTCTGACCATGCCCACTCTTCTGCTTCTCCCTGGCTGGCTCTCCTTCAAGTTTATTTGCCCTTCTTCTATTAAAACTGCCCTATTCTCAGATCCTCAGGAATAAGCTTTCTCCTCTTCCCAGATGAGGCAATATAGATGATCATGAAAATCATCCTGTCAGTGCTTAGGGGTTCAGCACTTTTGTTTTATCAATTCCACTTATCAGAGGCATTCACAAAACCCAAAGAATAATAAAGCAATTTCTATGTGTGGATACTGTCTTTGATTATTTCCACCTGTCGATATATATGTATATATGTATATGTGTACATGTAAATACAGACGTATGTGTAAACATGTGTGCATATGTATATGTGTGTATATTTACAAACGTATGTATTTATCTTTCTTTTCCCCAATCCTAAAGCTATTTTCTCTGAGGATGTAGTTTTAAGTCCCTACACAATAAATGCCTATTTATTAAAGGAACATCTATGTTACTATGTTTGCTTTTTGCTTTTTGCCTTCAGTTTTAAGTCAAACCTGATAATTCTTAGTGATATGACAGGTGACAGAATTGTTTATATTGTAAAAGGCCCACCAATCTAAGAATGAAACTTCTGATATGTATTCAGAATCCCACCACTTTCATCACCGCCACTGGCATCACCCTCACTGCCAAGCCAACATGTTTGCTCTCCTAACCATTTTCCTTGCTTATCCCCTTGTTTCGAGCTGTCTGTTCTCAATACAGCATATAGAGCTAATCTTTTTTTTTAAAATAGCTCACATCAACTCAGATGTTCTGGCCGCTCCTCATTTCCCTCAGGTTAAAAGCAAAATATGTGAATTGCCCTCCAGGTTCTAAATGGTCTTGTTCCTCTCACCTCTCTGTCCTACTGTCCAGCTGCTCTCCCTTAGTCCACCTAGCTCTATCAGCATTGAGACTTTATTGACCCTCTTC
Source organism: Hippopotamus amphibius kiboko (assembly GCF_030028045.1). Classification (NCBI taxonomy): domain Eukaryota; kingdom Metazoa; phylum Chordata; class Mammalia; order Artiodactyla; family Hippopotamidae; genus Hippopotamus; species Hippopotamus amphibius. Next base: position 167,178,919 of record NC_080187.1, on the reverse strand, counting down.
CACCTAAAGTCTTCCCTCTGCCTGGAATGCTCTTTCCTTAGATATGTGCTTGGTTAACTGCCCCATGTTTACTTGGTAAGTCTTACTTTGACCGTCCTACTTAATATCAAACTTGCCCACATCCTAACTTCCCATCCCAAACATCATCCCCTCTCCTGGCTATCCTAATTACCCATTTTTACTTTTTCCTATAGCACTTACCACCATGCATACCATCTAATTTAGTTCTTTCTTATTTTTATTATCTATCTCCCTTACCAAAATATAACTTCTCTGAAGGTTGGGATCTTTGTCTAACTTTGCTTTTCAGTCCCTAAGCAGGAACTTGTACATAGTAGATGATGAATAAACATTTTACTAAAGAATGAACCCTGTCCAATTAATTGAAAATGGTGGATTGTATTTTCCACTTCTAATAAATGTTGCAAACATATACATGCACATACTTATAGCATTTTAATTACGAGTTTCTACTTTATTTTTTGGTGGAATGTGATCAAGGAAATGTTAGGATGTTTGATAAAATAAGGTTTTCATTTGCTGAATGGCTTGGAGTGGTGAACAACATTTAATGAGTACCTCCCTCTGTTGTGTATTTGAGGTATAAGTTGAGCAAGTCATATCTCAGAAATATCAATGTTGGGTGGAGGAGATTGGCTTGGAAACAAAAGAACACAACACAGGTTGAGAAGTGAAGTAGCAGCATCATGCACAAGAAGCGGCAGTGACAAGCAAGAGAGTAATTCTGCAAAAAGGTAGACACTGCCGAGGTTAGAACACAATCCAGGTACCTTCAAAGTAACTCTTTAGAATAAGAAATATACGTGAGGATCTGAAATTCTGTCTTTTATCCTGTAAAGAAGACCGGGACACAAGGGCCCCGTCACCACTCTGTTCTTTAAGTGTTCCAGCTTCATTTAGGCCAGATTTTGGACAAAAGCATATGCACAGCTTGGGGCTAACATGCAGGTCAGGACAAAGTACCACAGGTGAAGGGGCAGAGGAAGAGAAACAAGAGGGAAACGACCCTCTTGCCTTTGTCGGCAGCTCACATGATGCCATATTAACACTTTTCAGTATAGAACCCAGCTGACTGACTATGACCTTCCTCTAATCCAGGAGCAGAACACAGCGAGTGTGCATCGGTAGCTACATAAGAGAGTAAATGCTCACTCTCGCTCTAGGATTGGAGAGTCCTAGTCCAGTGCTCACAGGATGGAGAAAACCGACCCAATCAAGTCTATCATCTAAACGTCAATGCAAACCAAAATATAAGCATAAATTGTGCCTATTTATTCAGTTAGTTTGAGGTCAAGATTCGTGCTTGAGTTAAGTTTCTATGGAAATTCTTATTCCATCCTGTTATAAAGAGACAACTCTGTTTCAACAGGCTTTGGATTCCGGTCCAGGCTCCAGCCTGTCTCAAAATCCAAACAGAATCCTAAAATCTGTTCCTGCCTCTACCAGAACTTGCTGTATTTTCTTTGCCTCCTGCCACCACACAGTTGGATGGACACCAAGTATAGAAAATTTCAGCCTCAAAGGAACATTTTAAGAAAGTTATGAGCCAGATTCAATTATTTGTATAATAAGAATCATCTCTGAAATAATATTATTGCAATACACTTTTGAGTACAACTTAAAATAACTACAAGTTTAAGCTCCAGATGCAGATGGACTTGGACTGGAATGCCAGTTTTGCCACTTATTAGCTATTTTACTTTGTGCCTTAGTTTTTTTATCTGTAAAATGGGGATAATAATTAAAATGGCATCATAGAGGTTTTGAAAGTCTAGTGAAATAATGTATATGCAGTGCAGAACATGTGCCTAACAAATTGCTCAACAAATTAGTAATAATTGTTTTTCATACTTATTATAATTTTCAATCAAGTCTTATATATATATGTTTTGTGACATTTCCAACAGTGAACTGGCATCTAAGCATTCTTTTAATTTTCCATGTGCAAAATGAACCCAGTGGTTACCATCATTTCTGTTGCATAGGTACGCTCTCTCCCTGGCTGAGAGAGCAGTAGATAAAAATGACAATGGTAATCATTTTCTAAGAGTTTCCTTAACAAAAGGATAAGATCGAAATGTTTGTTAGTAAATTTCAACCTCACTGTGAGAATGTTATAACAGCAGAAGCTGATTAAAAAGCAAAGTTTTGATCATTTTAAAAGGTATATCATTTAAGATTTTTTATGCTATAATACAGCATCAGCAGTACATAGCTTTAGGAATAACAGTTTTATTTACTAATTACAGAATCCATTCGTTTTATACACACTGCACCCCCCCGTCTTTCCCCCTCCTTACCCCCCTCATTAATAGATTTAGAACTGACAGTGCTTTCACTTCTCAGTATAAAGAATAATTTTCTCCTGAACATAGAGACAACTATGAAATCGAAGTTTAAAATATAGTCCTCTTCTAACAGCGATTCAGATTTCCATTAAACCTCCTCCCACCCTCTCAAATTAAAATTTGAAAAGCAGAGCTCAGAAATAAACTGACAGGCACTAGTGCTTCGTTCATTTCCAGCAAGGAAGCACCAATTTGATTCCTACCATAACAATTTTTGCTGTTGCCAGTGCATCAAATTTTTTTAACACAGCTTCTCAAGTGATAGAAATCATCCCGTCACTTTGTTTCATAAAATTGACACCCTGGGGAAATGCAAAATAGAGCAGGAACTTTAGCGAGCTGCTCCTCCAGCCCCTGCTAGGTATTCCTGAAATTCTCTTTTCCTCTTCAACTAATGTCATCAAGTCCCAATTGCTTGTTGTTCTTTTCTGCTTGTTCTGCTCATGTGCTACAGCATCCCTTGGCTTCCCTCAGCACGGAAGTTGGTGTTTTTAAAAGTGTTACTCATAGATCGGGATTCTACTGCTGGCTGATTTGAATGCAGCGACAAAGAGAAAAAAAAAAGGAACTTGATGAAATTATTTCACACACAGAGCAATAAACATATGGAATAAATTACTACAGAGGATGATTCAAAGAGTTTAAGAAACACCTGGATTTGTTTCTGGAGGCAGTGGATTAGAGAGTGGAGTAAGAAGCAGGAGGGTGAAATGAAAGCACACTCACAAAGCAATGTGTTACGGCTCTAACCTCTTACTGAAATGGCACCTTCTGCCTTTATCAGGAGCACCAGCTATGCTGCAAGTCTATTTTAAGGCAGAGGTTTCTCTAATACCCTGGCAACAAGTCAGACTAAGTCACAGGAGCTACCTTCCTAATGGGGTTGGCCTCTGGCTTTGAGGAAAGGAAGTGAATGATGGAAGGTTCTTCTCAATCCAGAAAGCGGGGAAGGCTATCTCAATATGCAGGAACTAAAATTTAGCAATTGTTTTGAGACCTGGTCCAGGCCTCCCATATCAGCCACATCTCTGACCGCCTTTCTTTCCAGGCCCTCTCTGACTTCCCAGAAACAGCCGTGCCCCTCCCCGCCCGTGGGTATGCTGCTGCTTCCTCGCACTCTTCCCCTTATTCTTCAGGGCACCCTCTCCGTGCTGTGTCAGTTTATAGTCAGGTCTCCCTCTGTGTTCCCATACCGCATGCAAAATGTCTTTATGTGTATACTTTACTCACCTCTACCTCCTCAAGCACTCAATAAAGTGCCTGGCTCATCATGGATGTTTAGTATCTTAAAAATTTATTTTGCCTCACTGTGTTCCAGAAAGGATTTAAAGTGCTTGATAGAAATAATACCTAACATCATCGAGCCTTTAACTTGTGCCAGGCACTGTTCCAAGTGCTTCACATGTTTTAACTCAGTTAATCCTGCTAAGAGCGCTATGGATGAGTGAGCTTGTCACGTAGGTACTAATATTATCCCTGTTTTGCAAGTGAGGAAATGGAGGTGCAGAGATATTAACTAACTTGCCCAGGGTCAGGCTGGTAAAGAGCAAACCTGGGACTGGCCTCGGCCAGCTGGCTCCGGAGCTAGTACTCCTGGCCATGACTCTGACTACCTGAACACCTACCACAGCATGGAAACAAAAACAGGAATAGGAGAAGGTAATAAGAAATAAACAGTTGAGATCATAAAATGGAATTCTTAGACTAATTAAAAATGCATATAATAAAGCCCTACCCACACTACACTCTATTTTTCAGCAGCCAATTTAAAAAGGTAAACTTGATCAATTAATCAGTTAAACAAAAGCACATCAGTTACTCAGGAGAATATTCCTAATATCAAAACCTGAAATAACTTCCTTCTATGGGGTTCATAAAAGATGATGGTGTGTTCAGTCATTCCTTCACTCACCATCTACATTTATACCTATCCAGCAGCAGATCTAGGTGTCCAAACAGAAAAGTGAATCACAGGACAAACATTTGGTAGACTTACATATGACTATACAAAATGATGTGCACTGATTTTACATATCCAAATGTACTACACATATCCCCTCATTCAACAAATATATTTTGAGCCTCTACTTGGTGTCACATGATGCTTTGGGCCCAAATGACTCAGAAGGATCCACAAAGGACCAAAGTCACTGACCTCATGGAGCTTAAGTTCAAATGAAGAGACAAATAATAAACAACAATGTCAGGTGGTATTAAGAGCTAAAAAGTAAAAGCAGTTTAAGAGGACAGAGAATAACCGAGGAAAGGAGGGAAGGAGAATTCTCTCTCAGATAATAGAATCAAGAAACACCTCTCTGAGCAGGTGGTAACTAAACAGAGACCTGAATCAAGAAACATCAGAAGCAGTTATCTATTTTTTCCCCTAATTATTGCAGCCTAGAAATTCGATGAAATGTTATCACCTGCTTATGTAACTTCAGGCCAATAAGATCAAACGTTCTTTATTCTGTAAGTTTCCCTTTTTCCCTGAGATGTTCCTTTATTTGTATTAAATACAAATTTTCTTTAGAGGTTTGAAGATAAGCAAATAAAGAAAATGAATGGAATATATTATGTACTACCAATTCAGCAATAGTCTGAGAGTAATGTGATTAACTGAGTCTAACAGAAATCAAAAAAAATCTATACTGGAACCATCAAAAAGAAGACAATTAGAAACAGTATTAGATAGCTTTAGAGGTGAACCATATGAAAAGTATTTCAAAAATATTTGTTCAACTTGATTTCCAAATAAAAAGAGAGATTGTTTGGACCTGTTCACTAAGAAGTATGTTACTAAGATAGTCCAACTTTGGGAAATGTAATACTTTGAACCTATTTGGTACAAGTTATTATATTCAAGTTTTGAAAATATATAGAGACTTGTGTATCTGTCATATTTGTCAATTTTTGCCATTTCATACATGAGTACAGAAAAGTCTGACCAATGGAGAGTAACTAAAACAATGCAAATTTATTAAAGCATGTTTGCCATATGTAGTCTAGATTAATTCTCTTTTTCAAAAGTCACTCATTCTTTTTTTATGTCCTCCCACCTTGTACTTTGTAGAGCAATCAGCTATCTATTTTCTAACACTGCACACTAAGACAAGGAACTTTTTCTCTATTATGACTCAATGACTGTCAGATATCTGATTAATTTTAAAAAATTGAGGTTTTAGTCTTTAAATAGCTACTTCTCTCCTATAGATGTCCTCACGGTATCTTACATGTTTGTGCTTTATTGAGGACCAATTTAAGTGAAGATAGAAGATAGGTCTAAACTGCATCTCATTATGTCGGAAAATAAAGATGCCATCATATACTTTCAGGAGCCTAGTATCTTGACCTTCTGTCCTTTTGATATTAGCAGCTTTCCTGAATTTCAATCTGAATTTCAAACAATATGCTCCAGAACAAAAGGCAGTCATTTATTTTCTTCTTCATAATGATAATGCCCTATGGGATTTTGTTATTGGAAGGTTGGGGGCCTTAATTCTCTGAGATAAACAATACAAATGGAATAAAAAAGCAGAGGGGAAAGGGGAGCTTCTACAACTGACAACATGGACAAAGATTAAAGGGATTAAGTGTATATCTATTTGTCTGCTAAAATACATACTAGAACCTTGGTAGTTTCTTTGCAAAGTTAGGGCATGTGCTTAATTTAGACTCACTGTTTCAGCATCCAAGCAGCTACCATATATGGGTGGGGTAGGGAGGCAAATTAGGTGTTGAAATCATATGATGTCACATAGACTCTAGTAAAGCACAGAGACCAGAGCGTTGTGAGTGCAGTTGCTTATGTACTATATAGTGCTTTCCTTATTTATAAAGCTGGAGCATACATTCTATTGCTCTTGTTCTTAGATTTTCAGACAGCCATAATTTCCGGTCTTTTGTTTGAAATGAAGGCCTGCCTGGAAAAATTGAGGGTGCTGCCAGGCTTACTAAAAGACATTTTTTGTAGCACACTATATTCTTTACTCTACTACCCTCCCCGCCCCCTCCCCAACTCTTGGGTGTAGGGGGAGGGGCACAAGATTTGAGAAAGAGATGTAAATTATGAAACTGAAAGCACATTAAAGCAATTTATGGACAGAATCTTGTCAAATGCTCTCTTAGCCAGAAAAACACTGACATGTACTAGTGTATAGTAATGTGCATCTAAGCATACCTCAAAGACTACGTTCCTAGGATGAAATTATTTGTGAAATGCAAGTTATATTGGTTTGCTTTTGGAGAGGGAAAGAAAAGTTAAAATTCAGGTTATATATCTAGAGGACTGAAGTAAGCAATCAAAATCAAACTTTTACATCAGATTCATTTGACATGATTTCAAAATAAACTAAGTTCAGTAAACCTGTTGGCAGAGAAGTATCATTTGTCAAGCGATTAACAGAGACACAATCTGTAATTACAAATTGCTGAAAGCAGGCCACTAATGAGAGAATGACTCACTCACGTTTTGGGGTGAAGGGGGAGGGGTCTCTCAGAGACTGTAATTTGATTTACAAAACTCTAAATAGCTAATGGCAGGTAACTCTTGCCAACTAACCAGCCAACTCTTGCAAGCTCATTAACAGAACTCCATGGTCTCGCTGAAGGATAAACCATATGGAGGTGTCACTAAAAGCTGGAGATGAGAGACTGTAATTCATGTTCATTCCTTCTGTGAGTCGGTCATATGGGCATTGATTTGAGCCTTTGTTTATCTGACATGACCTGTTCTTAAGCAAGAAAAGAAAATAAATTTTTAGGGGTTGTTGGGTTTTCCCCCCTACCGCCTTATACTACAATTTTCAATCAATTATTAAACTTCTTTATTCTGCACTTGTTTCTCCAGCTTCCCGTATCTTTGTCACATTTTACTTCCAGCAGAACAATGGAATAATATCTTTACACAAGTGCCTACTGCACTGTTTGCTTGAGCGATGACCTTAGAGGGTTGTTAAATTGCTATTCTATGATTTCCCTAGTGATTGCAAACCTGTGGCTATAAGATCATTTTTAACTCTTTATTCATATGACCCTTGTGAATGCTGGAGAAGACATGTGAGGCAACACAGAGTTAAAAGGCATCATTTTACAAGGGGCTCTGTATACTTAGTCCCTCTAACTTGGGAACAATAGTAATACGTATATATGCACTGTGATTTTCACTTGATATCTACCTGATCCAGGAATCTCTAAAAAAATTATCAGAATAACACATGAATATAGCCTTAAAAATAGTACAGAAGGCTATTTAATGGTGAGCAATTCTCCTCGTTTTTCTATAGCCTTAGTTCTATTGCCTAAGATAGTTTTAACCATTTACATGCAGAATCTTTCCTGGCTCTAAGTAATAAACTTTAATTACCAGTTCTTGATTTATTAAATTGAGATATTAGCTAGTTCTTCTGAACAGGATGAATGAAGATTTAGCTCAGTTATATCTCTTTTCCTCCTCACCCTGAGTTTCCATTTTAAATTTCTGTGGTACTAAAAATTTTTAATATAATTAAATTTTTATTTATTATATATTATATAAATACTACATATATAATAAACACATATTTTATTTATATAAAATATTATTTCATCAATTTTAGACTGTGATTATGACCTCCCCATTTTGAATAAAAGGGAATATTAGTGCACTATATTCTCTCATTTTTCTTTTCTCTTCTACCTCTAACATTTTATCAACTTTACTCTTTATTATTTGTTGCCAAGATCAATGACATCTGCATTCTATTTTACAACCATAATTGAGATTTCTTAACCTTTTCTATAGATCAATACCAAAAGTTGCTAATCAGCATTGACATCACATGGTTTTGTAAGTATTGTTTACATGTGTGCTTCTGTTGCACATCCTTTCTTATGGGGTTGATAATACAGCTTTACTACTCAAAATAGAATGTTCTTAGCATCATGCCTGGTAGTCTTTTCTCACATTATTCCAATAGTTCAAACTCAAATCTTTTTTAGTTTGCTTCATATTTGGAGCATTTTATTCCATTTTTTAAGTTTTATCAGAGTTTCTAACTGAATATGTCTAATACCATCCAGTTCCCTAATCAATCTGTTATTCTTTTCAACATCATTATTCTTGAACTCTGTCTGATAACCCTTACAGTATATGGATTGTTTTTTAGACCTGGTATGGAAGTTAGTTCCATTCTTTCTTGTATCCAGTTTTTCACTTTGTTGCTTTTCCTCTCTAAATGGATATTTATAATTGAATTTTGAAGTTACTATGGACCTGAAAATGATTTAACTTTACTTTCATATTGGTTGCCAGTTTGGTTGGGTAGAAAACCTAAGATCAAAAACAAGTCTCTCTAACCTTCAAAAGTTTTAACATCTATTAGCAGGTGGCATTGTCATGAGCAGCTTGATACCAACCTAAAATTATTAATCCTTTATAGGTAATCTGTAACTCTCTCCACCTCCTACTTCGAGTCTAATTATGTCTCCTTATCTTTAGTTCTAGGCTTTAATAACAATGTGTCTTGGTATGAGTGCTTTTTGTTCATTTCTTATTTAGGGGGGGTGTGTGTGTGCACACCTGCAAGTGAGTACCTGTCATTGCTTTAGCTAGACTGAGAAGAATTTTAAATAATGGTGGCAGTTGCCTCATCCTCATCTTTTCCTCACTTTTCTAAATATGCTTTTAGTGTTTTCACCATTCATCACAATTTAAACTGTTGAATTCAGATAGATATGCATTTTTATAACTTTTCCATCAAACTGCTCTTTTAAAAATTTTTAGGAAAAAGCCCAAATTCCTTTTGGTCATAGATTAAGGTGATCCTATTACATCTTCTTTGACATATTGAAAAATATTATTAACATATTTCCTAGTAGAATTGCAGTTGTAAAATTAACACCTTCTGGTTATTGAACTAATTGTTTTTTGAAGTGTTAGGTTTAATTTGATATTATTTTGTTATTTCTATATATCCATGGATGATTTTATAAGGCAGTTTTCTTTGTGCTAATACTGACTTTGATATAGTAATATGTTAGCTGCAGTTCATTTAGAAAGATTTTCAAACGTTATATGTTCTGAAACATTTTATAGGCAGGCATGGCAATCATTTCATCTTTGAAAATGAGAAAGGTGAAAAGTTTCACCTATAAAATTATCTATGCCTCGTGCATCTGAAAAAGGAGATAATACATTTGATGCCTTGTATGGTTATTAACTTCTTCAGATTTTCTACTTCTATAAATTTTAGTACATCATGTTTTTCTAGATGATCTTCTATTTCATCTACATGTTCAAATTTACCATCATAGTTTCACTTAGCATACTAATCCTCTCTATGGCTGTGATTATATCATCTCGTTTAAATTCTTTTGAATTTGTATTTCTCTCTTTAAACTTTCTTGCTTTGCCTATTTAAAGCTGTTCTGTCTATGTTGCCTACAAACCAGTCCTTAAATATCTTTATCAATTCTATTTTTAGTTTATTATTGCTGGTTTTGTCTCTATTTTTTCCTTAATATTCCTATCAACATGTTTTGATATATGAAATCTTAAAATTTTAACTTATTTATATTACTTTTTGCCTAACAATGAAAGCATTTGGGGTTGTGAATTTGCCTCTGCTTACAGCTTTAATTATATTCAACTAGTTTTATAAGCAGATAGGTTAGGGGGTCCCCAGAGAAAGAGAATAAGAAACAGCTTTCTTGACATAAGAAAATCCATTTTGGCCTAAGCCATTTTGTGATCTAAGCCTGGCCACAATGCTTGGCCTTGAACATTTCTGAGTAATTAATTATCTTAAGGGAACAAAGGGGGACTTCCCTGGTGGTACAGTGCTTAAGAATGCATTTGCCAATGCAGGAGAAATGGGTTCAATCCCTGGCCTGGGAAGCTACCACATGCTGCAGAGCAACAAAGCCCATGTGCCACAACTACTGAGCCTGCGCTCTAGAGCCCATGAGTCACAACTACTGAGCCCACATGCCTAGAGCCTGTGCTCCGCCACGGCAATGAGAAGCCCACGCACTGCAATGAAGAGTAGCTCCCGCTTGTCACAACTAGAGAAAAGCCCATGCAGCAAGGAAAACCCAAAGCAGTCAATAAAAAGGTAATTAATTAACTAATTAAAAGTGAAACAAAAAAAACAAACAAAAAACATTTAAAAAGAAAGGGAACAAAGGAATGCAGGAACAGGAAAAAAGGTAGTCAAACAATAGTGCAGTGAAAGCAGAGTCCTAGTTCCTTCTCAAGGAATATACATAACAATGTATCTTTGAGTTCTGCAGGTACTAAGGCACAACCCAGATGGAGGATGGAAATGATATTGTTGGCCCTTAGTTATCAACTAAGACTTGAACTCTGTTGACCTGTGCCCCAGTTCTACACTGAATTCTCCAGCTCAAGCCCCTCCATGAATATGCGTGTATGCCTTAGTTTAAAACTCCCCCAATTTTGCTGTTCAGGGAGACACTGCTTTGGGAAAGATAGCTGTGCTCTCTTTACTTGCTGCAAGTAATAATAAATCCTTCCTTCTCCTGCTCTTTGGCTTGGTTGTCTCATTTCTCAACATACACCAAGAAGTAAACCCAGTTTTCAGATAACAGTTCTGATGTGTACTCCCCTCACTGCCTTTATTTTTGAAATATTCACTTTGCAATTTTAATTTATCATTTGATTCAAGAACTACAATAATGATTGTTGATTTCCAAGCTGACCTTACTTTAAACTTTTTCTATTACTTCACAATCTCCTTTTTATTTCTTGAAAATGCAGCCATTTATCATCTATCTTCTTAATGTATTAAAATTATATTTGTTGCTTAAAATATGATTTCATAAGTAGCTATGGCTGCATTAAAAAGGGTAGTTTTTCCCTGTTACAGTAGATATATATATTGATATATAACTTGTTATGTTTTATATACCTTGTCTAATTTTTATAATATATACACATGTGTGCAAACTTATGCCTTCTAAAAACATCTTTCCACATATTGATACATGTTTATTTTTTACCAATTTTTTAACAGGAGAAAAACAAAGTTTAATAATACGTATACATGGAAGGCACCCAGAAAAACTGAATAACTCGCCAAAATGGCTAACGCTTTCACCTTACATACTATCTTCAGCTGAAGACAAATGAGAATGTTGTGGGTAGTGGTTTGGGACTTCAAAGTGGGAAGAAGGCAATTCACATAGAGATGGAAAAGCAAACATCTGCAAGTCCTGCAAATATTTGGAGTTCTCCATACCGCACCTAGTCCATATTCTTTGCAGATATCTCTGGTAATAGTGCTCTTCTTGGCTCAGGCCCTTTATCTTAATTCTTTAGACAGCTAAACGGGTAGGTAAAAAGACTTCCTGAGTCTTCTGTTTCTTAAAAATAAGCCTAAAATAATTCTCATGCCAAAGAGACATATTTTGGGGTGGCAAATTTTGCTCCCCTACAGTGCCTTGGGCCAGGTAGAAGAGGTTAATACAGAAACGCAGGGAGGAAGCCACCTGGCTTCCCAAGATCGTCCCTAATGGTTTGGGGAACTCATTTAGATACCTAAATCTGAGATTTGAGAGTGTTGAGACCAATACTTCAGGTTCATCTCTTCTTTTGCTAAGAGTCCTGTTGATTATAGCTCTGATTAAATGTTGCCTAAGAGAAGCCAAAAGGATTTGGTGCTCGCTAATTTCAATCTTGGTTTGACTGTTAAGAGTAGCTGATGTTGCGGCATGCACTTGGTAAAATTCCCCAGTGAGGCAGGTTAATAACAAAACAGGGAAGGACAAAGCAAAAATAAGAAAATGCAAGCCCCAGGGAATAAATAACTTGTGGCCTCTTTCACAGGACCCTGCCAGGGGCAGCACAAACATCTGGGTCAATGAGATAGGAAAAAACAAAAACAAAAACTAACGTATGCACTCTGGGTTCTGTACATTGCTTCTGCATTGATAAACCCAGCTATAGGCTCCCAAAAGCGCGGGAACTAGTCTATAAAAGGAGGAACTCTCCTTTAGTTGGGGGCTCAGTCTTTGGATGCGAATCCACTGGGCCTGTACGAGTACAATAATTGCTTCCTGCATTGCAAGCCTTGGTGTCCTGCCTACCTCTACCGATCCCTCCAACACCAGGGGCTAAAACTCTTTCGGGAACAAGAGGTAGAATTGGGAAATAAACTTTCCTAGGATTTCTCAGTGATCCTGCAAAAATCCCTAGGCCTCTAAGACTTCATGCAGTATGAGATTTGGATCTACAGCCATTTGCCTAGTTACCTGCTCTGTTCTGAAAGGATCCAAGTCTCCTCTCAGGAGGACCCAATAGTTACAGTCCAAAGTACGTCCCCTAAGGAGCACTATCTCCCTAGCAACGTACACTTCAAGGAGGAATGAGGCCCAGAATATTGGAGACTCCAGGTCTGGCTCTGGGAGAGATTTTGTCACCAGCAACGCCCATTAACATTTCTTGAGACATAAAAACAGAATTTGGTTAAAAAATACAGTCTAACCTTTTTTTTCTTTTGTGCTTCGTCTAGTTTCACTTGTTCTCAGGGTGCTACATGCAGAGGCCTCGCACAGCGGCCTTCAGATCAGAGTGCCCAGTGAGACATGGCTGCGCTGACGCCTCAGCTCCGCGGGCTGGACCGCATGCAGAAGCCTTGCCCCTGACGCGGCAACTCAAGATGGCGGCGGCAGGCTGTGCACAGAGACGCTACACCCAGCACGGCTCTCTGAGCGTGAGCAGCGCGCCTGCGCCAACCGGACCCCGAGGACCCGCCTCCTCCCGCGCTGAAGAGAACCCTATAAAGCAGCCCTCCCCACAGCCTGTCGGGTACAGGGCATCCTGAAGAGCTTCGGCTTGCACTTCTCCATTCTCTGACCTTTGCTTCTGAACCAAATGTGGTCTCCTTTGGCCCCCAACACCCGGCACCCAGCAGGAGGACCCTTGTGGGGGCCGGACAAAGGGTTGGTAACCTGATAAATTTTAAAAATATTTTGTTGGTATTTTGGAATGCAAATATTAATGTAGTTATATACTCATTGTAGATCATACCTTTTGAAAACTATTGTTCCATTTAATACTTTTTCTTAAATTATTGTTTTTCCTAATACTAACACCTCTTTACGTTTCTTCTTTGTATTTTTCATGATCTTAAATATTTTTGCTTGCCAGTTTTAATTTTGTTGTGTTACCTTATTTGAGGTGTAGATTATACAACATGAGTTACAACTTGTTTTTTAGCCTAACCTGAGTCAGCCATTTTGTGGTGGATTTTAATTTATATTTATTGCCATAATTGATATGTGTGTTCGTAACTGTCATCTTGTTCTAAATTTTTCTTGAAGGTTTCATTGTGATTTTCTTTTGTTTTCTATTTATTTATTCACCGACCAAATATTTATTGAGAACCGTCAACAAAACAAGAAATTTGTTGGGCGCTGATGAAACAACTGTGAACTGCCAGACAGCACTGCTATGCTTTTAGAAGTCATTCTTACAGGCGGAAGGCATTTAAAGAATGACAATAATTGAGTGCATAATAGCAGGTAGTCTGCTTACCGATGGAGGCATACAAAGCATCTGCTTTGGCAGAAGGAGGTGCAAGAGAAGGTCTCTTGGGGAGGTGACGTCTTAGCTAAGTACTTAGGGATGAGAAAAGTCTGAGGACAGAGGGCAGAGGAAACTTTACGTAGTGAGAAAAATATATATTCAAAGGCCCAGAGGCCAAAGTGTATACTGTTTGGAAGAATTAAAATAATTCAGAATAAAAGGTAGCATTCAAGATGCAGGTTAGTGGGAACAGGATGGAGACTGAGGAATTTCATATTCAGACCTATTGATATTCAAGGGTGTGTTTGTGTGTGTGTGCACACGCACATGGACGTGTCGTGACTCCAGAAAGACATCTAGATTTCTATATGTGCAGCAGTTGAAACCATGCGGATATTATTCGCCCAGAAGAATGTGGGGAGCAAGAGATGAGGTTGTAGGAGAGGACACCAAGACTGACGGGATAGACTTCTTTGATGAGTGATCAAAGATTAATCTGGATGACGCCATACTGGAAAAGTGTGGTCCCATGGATGTCATCATGATAGCTTTTCAAAAAGGACAGAAGGATCAGAAGTTTAAAGTGTTTCTATGTGGAATGTATCTTATTCAATAGATATTTCAATAGTTGAGGTTCATGTCTAGTTTCCAATTTGCCTTAAATTCCACGCAAGATACAAAGTATGGTTGTACCTGTCCTGCTCCCTGGCACTTATACCCACCAAAATATCATGGTATGTCAGATGGAGGTCCCCACAACGCAGGTTTTATCCCATTTCTCCTTTGTGAAAATCCTGAGACTGTTCTGTGTGGGTGCTTTGAATATTTTGGTCTCTGGTTGGGAAAGGTATAATTTTTAGTACTACTCAGTATATCCATATCCTGCCCTTGCCCTCAGTCCCCACTTTTCTCATTAGAAGTCACTCTGTCTTTTGCCCAAGCCATATCTTAACTGATGTTGTGCTGATTTTTTAGGAAATAGAGCTGAGGGTTAGTCACCTGTCTTGCTGTACTATAACTTACTAGAATTTCTAGTGTGTGGGTCACACTCTACCCATTTTCAATAATGGTACATATTTTAAAAATTTTATTCCTAGATTATTACCATGAGAAGCTGGAAAGGGAATGATTATTAGAATCAGCATTGCCATTTCACCTGGAGGCCTTCAGCTACTTCATTATATCAAAACCTGACAGGTTCAATTTAGGACTCTAAAAGTCAACCAAACAACCTAATTAACACTGTGGGGAGAAAATTAAAATATATTTATTACAAGCTAATGCAAGCAATATAGTGTTCTAGAATGCAATTTAAGTTTTTCCTTAGTAAACAATGGGAATAGCTCTTAATCACTTTCAGATCAGTTCCTCCCATTCTTATTTTAGTTTTTGGGTCTGTTTTTGGCTGCTCCTCTTCTGTGTTTCACATACCTCCAGCACAGGCCTCACTATATTCTATATCATATTTTTTTTCTAAGATGTGTTCTTTTACTTTTCCCTTTTTTAAAATCGAGATATAATTGCTAATATTATATTAGTTTCAGGTGTACAAAATGATTTACATGTGGTTTTTATATTAGCTGTGTAAATATTTTAATCTCTCTGTAGTTTTTCAATTCACAATTAAGCTTACAAGGATTTTAAATTATACTTAAAAAGATGCTTATTCTTCCCCAGAAGATGATCTTGCAAGACACGGGATATAGCTCCCACTGTCTTTGGCTTGTTATGTGAACATGGCATTTTGGCAGGAATCTTACAGACTCTAGGTTAAAAACAGCCTTTAAAATCCCCACCAATAAGCCCATGAAACTCCATCTCTCAGGTTATTAAACATCTTCTCTATTGACATTAATTCAGTATTTTATTGCTACCTAGGTAGGTGCGGTTACTGTACTTCTATCAGTCTCAGGGACACTTCCTCCGAAAAGCCTTCCCTGACTGCCTTATCTGAGTAAGCACACTCCTATTTTATTGTATGTCATTCCACAATGTTTTATTTTCTTCATGGAACAAATAATTACAAATCTATTACATTATTTGTAATTATTAATTGCTTTCTTTCTTTGTCAGTATTTTTGTTTGGTTCTTTCATTAGCCCTTAAGTTTTGTGGGTAAAAAATGGTATCTTTTTGGATCTCCACCATATTCTACATAATACACTTGATGTTTAATATATATTTGTTCAATAAATGAATAAATACGTTGAGTAAATAGTGTATATTGGCGATGATGAACGTTTAGCTACATATTCGTCTAATTTTCAACAAAACAATCATAAAATGTGTTAAGGGGCACTATCTATATATGATATTGAGCCAGATACTATTAAAAGAAAAACCATCTATGAAGTAAAACAAGATACACACACTAAGAGATGCCTTATTTGGGAAATAAGTGGGAATCTTATGTTTAGTTTTAGATGGAATTAATTGAGCAATATGTTGATAGGAACCTTTACAGTTTGAGGTGTAGAGATGTGTCAATTCACCCACTAAGATTCTCATACAGTTTAGAAATCTGATTAAAAATGTACTTCTCATAATTTAATTAGCTTTTTAGATAGATAACAAGTCACCAATACACTCATGCTCATTAATAAGGAGCTAATTTTGAGAAAAACAATGTGGTGCAGTAAAAGGGGCCATGGTTTGAAGCTATATATTCACCCATCCCTCAAACCATCTATCCATCAACCCCCCACTCATGTTTCTATCTGTTCAACAAACACACCAGCTCTTTACTGAATACAGCCATATATTGTAACTCTTGCTCCCCGGATTTGAATAGAGCCCTACATACTAGCGATATGCCCTGGGCAATACTGATTAATGTCCTCGACATCCTCAGCTACAAAATTATTGTGCAGTATTGAAACAAAAAGAAATATCATTAAAGCATAGTGGCTGACACTCAGAACGTCTACAAGAATATGAGAAATATTATTAGTTTCAAATAATGACTTTTATTTTATGATTACATAGTGGAATCTACATTTAAAACTTTCCAAAACTGAAACAACATTGGTTGGCATTAAAAAAAAAAAACCTATCCACAAAACCAGTATTTACAAACTAATCACACCAGAATTTGATGACTAGAGAACTGGAAGTTTATAATTCTAATGATAATTCACATCAGGAGCCTAAAATATTGCTTGTGGACCATCTGTCTAAGCTGCCATTTTTGATACAAAACAAAAACTAAAACAATATTGAATAAGAAATATACAGGATAAACATAGCTTGTTTTCTCCATCTCTGGTTGGACTTCTAGGGAATGGAAGAATTGTGCTGTGTCAGAGAAGTTTTGCCTTTTGCTTTATCTTTCCAAGCTGTCCACTTTTCCTGTTGCTTGAACTTTGGTTACTGCCTTTTTACTTATCATTTTTGCATCTTATAGAAGTGATCTTCAGAGGGCAAATAATCTTTTTTTATTCTTTTGGAAATATAGTTATTTATTTACTTTAAATTTATTTGTTTATTGACTGTGTTGGGTCTTTGTTGCTGTGCACAGGCTTTCTTTAGTTGTGGTGAGTGGAAGCTACTCTTTGTTGCGGTGCTTGGGCTTCACACTGCAGGCTCAGTAGTTGTGGCGCACGGGCTTAGTTGCTCCACGGCATGTGGGATCTTCCCGGACCAGGGATCGAACACGTGTTTCCTGCACTGGCGATAGATTCTTACCCTTTGTGAAAGGGCAGATAATCTTGATGAAGGCATTGTAGACAGTATCTCAGAAGAATATGAATAGTTCCTTTCAAGCACATAAATAATTAAATGTTCAATTACATATATTAATTAAATATATTAATAATTAATATACAGCCATTCAAAGCTGTATATTATTTCCCTTTAAAGTAGCCAAATAAACTGTGAAAGAAATGTTCCTTCCTTTTAAAACATTTTAAATTTTACTCTGAAATATTTCAAACAAAAACAACTGAAAGTTACACAACAGATATCAGCATTAACATTTTGCCGTATTGGTGATATTTACTTCAGCCCTTTTTTAAAAAAGAGATAAAGGGACACACAAATTTATAGCTCCATATCTCCCATTCTGTCCCTTTTCCTCTCTCCCAAGATACAAATAATTGTCTTAAAACTAATATCATTCTAAAACATGTATAAAAAATATTTTCCATCCATTTGGGTATTTCTAACTCGTATATTCTCTTGTTTTTGAGTTTGATATTATTCACAATTGGTATTCTGAATTTGATATTTTGCAATTTTATTCTTCATTTACATCACATTTTTTGAGTTGTATTCAAGTTGCTGTGTATAAAGTTCATTCATCTAAAATTCTAGATTCCACTATTTCATCATATACATAAATCTAGGACAATAAAATCATTTCTTTTTATCATGTTACAAACAAGGCTGCAGGGAACACCATCGGATTTGTCTTTATGTACATGTGTGTGAGAGTTTCTCAAGAAGATACCTCATATTGGTTGCTGGGTCTCGGGATATACATATTTGACTATTCTGATCTGCCTTTCTATCAGTATGTATAAGAGGTCCATTTTCCCTGTATCTTCCCCACAGTTCAGGTGATAGGATATTAATTGTGAATGATCTCCTACTCTCATCTGATTTACTACTTTTCCAAATACTAGTGAGGCTTAACATATTTTCTTTTTTTTTTTTTTTTTGCCATCTTCTATTCTGCTTCTGTGAATTTCCTGATGTCCGTTTTTCGATTGGGCTGTTCTTTTTAATTTGTGAGAATTTTCTTTTATGTTGGATATAACAGTTGGTCAGTTATATGTGTTAAAAATATCACTTTCAGTTTGTGGCTGGTCTTTTCACTTCTATTACAATGGCCTTTGCCATATAGAAATTATCTTAATTTTAATGTGAAATTATTTTTCTTCTGTCACTGATTTGTAATGCCATCTCTGTTTTTACTATAACTGTTCTATGTTTGTCTCTTTGTATTTCTAGCATATCTTTTGTTACATTTGCCTTCTGGATTTCTTACACTTTGATTCCTATTATAATTAGCATCCATTATCCCCACCCAGAATGCTTCATCACGAAAATTTTGAAACATACCTAAAAGTTGAAAGAATAATACAGTGAACACTATATACTCACCAACAATATTATACAGTTAAATTTTGCTGTATTTACTGCATCATATATCCATCTATTCATATCTGTATACATTCATCAATCTCAATTTTTTTTGTGACTCTCAAAGTAAATTGCACTTCTAAAACATCAGTTTGCATATCAACTAGAGTTCAGTACTTATCTGTTGTTTTTTAAGATAACATTTACACACCTTGAAATGCAAAAATTGTACCATTCTATGAGTTTTGACCAATGCATACACCTATGAACCCAAATCCCTATCAGTATATAAGATATTATTAGCCCAGAAAGTTCTCTCCTGTCTCTTTTCAGTCAACACTCCCAAACACTCTTCTGATTTTTTTCACCATAGATTATTTTAGCATTTTCTAGAATTTCATATAAATGGAATTATACAGTATGTACTCATGCAAGACTTCTGTCTGCGTGATATTTCTGAGATTCAACCATGCTGTTTAACATAACCATAGCTTGTTCCTTTTTCTTTTTGAATAGTGTTACACTGTGTGAGTGTGCCACCACTTCTCCATCTGATGGAGTTTGGATGGCCTGCAACTTTTTGCTATCAGGAGTAAAGCAGCAGTAAACATTCATGAACAATTCTCTTTGAGGATACATATTTTCAATACTTTTGAGTTATATCTAAGAGTGCAACTGTTCGATTAACAGAGGTATTTATTTAACTTTATAAGAAGCTGTCGAACTTTACAAAATGTATCATTTTACATACCTACCAAGAAAAAATGAGAGTAGTGGTTACTCCATGTCATCATCAACATTTGCTGTTGTCATTCTTATTAGTTTTTGCCATTCCAGTGGGTGTGTAGTGCTATCTCATTATAGTTTTTTCTTTTATAAATGTATTTATCTATTTATTTATTGGCTTTGTAGAGTCTTTGTTGCTGCATGCAGGCTTTCTCTAGTTGCGGCAAACAGGGGCTACTCTTTGCTGCGGTGTGCAGGCTTCTCAGTGCGGTGGCTTCTCTTGTTGTGGAGCATGGGCTCTAGGGGCATGGGCTTCAGTAGTTGTGGCACATGGCCTCAAAAAATAGTTGTGGCTCACGGGCTCTAGAGTGCAGGCTCAGTAGTTGTGGCGCACAGGTTTAGTTGCTCCGTGGCCTGTGGGATCTTCCTGGACCAGGGATTGAACCTGTGCCCCCTACATTGGCAGGCAGATTCTTAACCACTGCACCACCAGGGAAGTCCCTCATTATGGTTTTAATAAATATTTTCTTGATGGCTGCTAAATGTTGGGCATCTTTCTCAAATGCTTATTGGCCATTTGTATATCTTCCTTTGCAGTATCCGTTCAAATCTTTTGCTATTTTAACTGGATGGTTTGTCTTTTTATTATTCAGTTGTAAGAATTCATTTTATATCCTATTTATAACCCTTTGTTAGGTACTCATTCTGCAAATATTTCTCCCAGTTTGTGAATGTCCTATTAGTTTTCTTAAATGGTGGATTTTGGTGAGCAGAAGCTTTTAATTTCAAGAAGTCTAATGGGTTAGTTTCCCAGGGTTGCCTTAAAAAAAGTATCACAGACTCGGGAGCTAAAACAACAAGAATTTATAATTTTGAGTCTTGAGAATGAAAGTCCAAAATAAAGATGTTGGTAAGATTGGTTCCTTCTGAGGGCTTTTGAGGAGAATCTGTTCTAGCTCCTGGTGGCAGCAGGCATCTCTCCTAGCTCCTGGTGACTGCTGGCAATCCTTGGCGATTATTGGCTTGTAAATACATCACTTGAATCTCTGCCTCCGTCTTCACATGGCATTCTCCCTGTTTTTCTCTTCTCATGGTTGTCATCTTATTAGGACACCAGTCTTATTGGCTTAGGGGCCCATCCTATAATCTGCAATTATTTCCAAATAAGGTCACATTCTAAGGTAGTGGGGGTTAGGGCATCAATGTAATATCTTTTTAGGGGGACACAGTTCAACCCATAACACCCAATTTGTCAACTCTTTTTCTTTTGTGATGAATGCTATCTCACAGTATTACTTCTCCCAAGTTAGAAAGATATTTTCCCATGTTTTCTTCTAGAAACTTTTTTGGTTTAGCTTTTATTTTTCAGGATCTTTTTTGTGTGTGGTATAAAGTAATGATTGAGGTTTGTTTGTTTTTTGTTTTTTAAGTGGATATCTAACTTTTCCAAGCACTTTGATGGAAAACACTTTCCTTTTTCTCATTGCACTGCTTTAGCACCTTGGTGAAAATTCAGTTGATTATAGAAATGTAAGTGTACTTTGAGGCTCTCTGTTTTGTTTAATTGATCTACAGCCATACCTCGTTTTATTGTGCTTTGCTTTATTGCACTTCACAAATATTGAGGGATTTTGTTGTTTGTTTTTGTTTTCACAAATTGAAGTTTTGTGGCAATCCTGCATCCAGCAAGTCTGTTACCTCCATTTTCTCAACAGCATTTGCTCACTTCATGTCTCTGTGCCACATTTTGGTAATTCTCGCAATATTTCAAACTCTCCACCAGTAAATAGATGATGACTCGCTGAAGGCTTAGATGACGGTTAGCCTTTTTTTTTTAGCAGTAAAGTATTTTTTAAATTAAGGTATGTACACTGATTTTAAGACATAATGCAGCTGCACACATAATAGACTAACAGTATAGAGTAAACATAACTTTCATGTGCACTGGGAAACCAAAAAATTTGTGTGACTTGCTTTATGGTGATATTCACTTTATTGTGGTGATGTAGAACCAAACACACAATATCTCTGAGACATGCTTACATTTACCTATTCTATACCCATGCTATACTTGCCCATACTCTACACAGCCATGAGAAGAGACAAACACACAGGGAGAATGCCATGTCAAGATGGAGGCAGAGATTGGAGTGATGCATTTACAAGCCAAAGAATGCCAAAGGTTGCCTGCAGTCATCAGAAGCAAGGAGAGTTGCATAGAACAGATTATCTTTAAGAGCCCTCAGAAGAAATCAACCCAACCAACATCTTGATTTTGGACTGTAATCCTCCAGACTGTGAAATAACAAATTCCTGTTATTTTAGCCACCTGTCATGTGGTTTTACTCCTAGGATTCACATCTTTATGGTGTCCATCCAAAGTGAAGATAAAGGTGTGTTAGCAGAAACTCTTCCTTTCCCCACAGACAATCTTAGCACGAGTGTCTTTTTTTTTTTTCCCCCTGCTTAAGGTCACCAAAAGTGCTGTTCAGGCTCTGAGCTGCTACCTCCTCAATTAGCAAATTCTCTTAAGAAAAAAGTAACCATAAACCCTGGGCTCATCTCACCGAGTTTCTGTCCTTTGCCCTACTCCATCATGGCCTGGAAATTCTTTACTCTCTTATTACCTATCTCTCCAAATACTTTCCAACAGAATTTCAAACATTGACTTTGGCTTTCCTGGTTGCCCTAATTGTGAGTGCTAGTTAAAGATATCTATCCAAGAATGCCAGAGGCAGGAGTCCCCTAATATTCTTTATTTGTTCATTTTTTGGATCATTCTAGCCAGAGATAAGTCTACTTTGACACCCTTTAAGTAAACAGATTTTAGTTTTGTTAAACCTGTTTTTTTTGTTTTTGTTTTTGTTGTTGTTTTAATATATATAACCAGTGTATTTCATATTCTTCAACCTACTTTCACTAGATTTTTTTAGGGATAATCTTGATTTTTACAGAATTCTTGAATCAAGAAGTTTGAAGTTTATCAATATCTATACCTTTATGTCAACAGCAATATAAACTTAGAACATTTTATCTGCAGTGATTGCTCTACTTTTCTGCAAGTTTTTAATCACCCTATATTTTAGTTCTACTTTGTTTCATGCCCCCTAAATTGATCATTGTTTTTATTATTTAATAAAGTCGATACTTCTTTAGCTTTACCTACATGATACATTTTCTACTATTTTTTTTCATTCTGATTTCTACTTCTGGACTCACTTTCCCTCTTGTATTATTGTTTAAGAGTTCATATAGCAATGATCTACTAGTAGCAAACTGTTTGAGTTGCTGTCATTGCTGTTCTCTTAGGAATTTAAAAATTTTGAGGGGTTTGTTTTTGTTTTCTGCAGTTATCTATCTATCTATCTATGTATTTTTATTGGCTAGTATTTTTTTGTCTAATGGTCTTACTTTATAAGCAATCTGCCTTCTAATATGATTGCTTTTAAGGTCTGTCTTTTATCTTTGGTATTTAAGATTTTACTTCTATTTTTGAATTTAGGAAATAGAGTCCCTCATTATCTATGGGGGATTGTGTCCAGTAATAGCCTAGGGTACCAAAATCCCCGGATGCTCAAGTGGCATATTCAGCCCTCCATATCCATGGTTCTGCATCTGCAGATTCAACCAACCAATATATGCATCATGTATTGCTGTGTATATTTATTTAAAGAATATGTGTATAAGTGAGCCTGCACAGTCAAACCTTTGTTGTTCAAGAGTCAACTTTGTAAATATGTGCTGATTAATCCTTCTGAAGACTTTTTGTCCTTCCTGAATCTGAGAATTCCTGTCTTTTATCAAATCTGAAGAATTCTGTCATTGTCTCTTCATTATTTCTCTCACTTCTACTGCCCTCCTAGATCTTCATGCATCTATATTGAACCTTTTCCTTCTATCTGTCTATTAACCTCTCTTTTATACTTTCTATGACCTCACCTATCTTTGTTGCATTTGGTTAATTTCTTCAGGAACATTTGCCAATTCACTAATTAGCTCTTCAGCTGTGTCAAATACTCTCTATAACATATCTTTTTTACAATTTACATTTTAATTGCTGTATTTCTTGCTTTTCAAATTACTTTTTTTTTCAAATGACCTTGTTCTTTTTCATAGTGTCTTTTTCTTTATTAAGGTTTCTATTCCTCTTTAAAATCTTTCATAACTGCAAAAAAGTACTTTATAGTCTTCATCAGATTGCTGAAGCATATGAAGTTCTTGTCTCTGATCCCATTTGGTGTATGTGTGTGCTTGACATTGCTCCTTACCCAGAGAAGTTGTTTTCTGATTTGTTCCTGCCTTTATATGTGAGGCTCCCTCACAGGCTGAGTTTGAAAGCATCCATCGGGAATTTTGCATTTGTGTTTTATTCTGATAAACTCCCTAAGATACTTCTCGTGTTGTTCTTTTAAAAATGATTCTTTAAAGCTTTGGGGTTTCTGGATCATATAAAGCCTCATTTGAAGGCAAATCTCTCCAGAAAAATTTTGAGTAGTATTCCACTAAATCTTTTGCATGCATTAATTCTAATATAATATCAACAAACCTATGAGGTAGATACTACTATTATTATTTTCATGCTAGAGATGGGGAAATTAAGGCTTGCAATATTAATAGAAATATCTGAAGCTGCACATCTAAGTGGCATATGTAGAGCTCAAACCGAGGCTAGACTCATTTCAAAATGTTCTTAATATGATTTGTTGCTAGTCAGACAAACAGTTCATCACCTCAAACAACCTTTCATCAGTCATCCTTGCATACCCATTCAATTATAAATAAACAGTTGAGGATATGCTGAGGAAGGCAACAGTATGCATTAAAATTTTCTGCATATTGATTTAGCCAGTATGTATATATATGTATATATATACATTACACAAACATCTTTGTGTTGCAAAATGAAAATGGGTCTGCAGGCTGTGGGTGGACCCACTCAGTTTTAGTAGTGATAGACTCTTTTAGGCTATGCTAATGCCATTCTTAATCACCTCTCATCCCAGATTATACTCCAGTGCTATCATGCATTTTTGACTGCAAAGAGCGGCTATCCTGTATCTCATTGTAAACATCACTGCCTTCATTCTCATTTCAGTTCTTAGCGGAAAATGTTTCTTCATTTAATTATACTGTTTAAACTTTGTTTCCCTCTTGTTTTCTACTATTTAATATTTTCCTTGAATTATTTACAGTTGTTTTCTGAGGTGTTTTAAAATAATTTGTATTGGGAAGGATTCAAAATAAAATAAAATTTTCCTGTTTTCAACACTAAGTAGAGTGTAATAATTTGCTTCTGGACTCCATCCAAGCTTTCTTTAATTTTGTATATAAATTGTCTAAAAGCAACTCAGCTATATTAGTGACTATATCATAAAGTGTTGCTTAATTAAGATTTAATATGTTTGTAAAGTAATAAAGGACTTTTGTTGACATTTTGTTACCCTGTATATAAAAAAAATCTAGTACTTACAGGCATTTACCTTGAACAAAGCAAAACATTTAAGAAGTATTTTAATTAGGCTTTGGAAAGTGTGGTACCCATGAGAATGACAAAAACTAGAATAGAACACATATATCAGAGCTATTCAAATGCCCCCAAATAATGGAATTATTTATTACTGATTGGACTACCCACATCTCTCTTTGAAGAGCCACAATGTGAGATTTAATAATTGGACATTTGTTGAGTATGTAGATCTTTTGGGTTCCTGGACCCAATTCCAGTGTGGATATGTGTATGTGGGGGAGGGGACACTTCCCACACAACACCAAGCAATTCTCAGCAGTTCACCAGCAGAGTGTCCAAGAATTCAATTCAATTCTGACACTTTCTACCCAGAGATAGCATCAGATCCTACAGGCTGAGGGCTCAGTCCCACAAGACTGACCCCTCCTCCCCCTACTTTAGATGCCTATCACAAGTCCAGATTATTATTGATAGCTGTACTTGTGACCAACTGGTTATAAATCAGAAGTTCCTATGACTCCCTCCTTGGATTTCATTAAATTGCTAGAGCAGCTTACACAACTGAGAAACCAGATTGCTGGTTTATTGTATAAGGATATAACTCAGGAACAGACAGATGGGGGAGGTGCATGCATATAGTAGGGTATGGGGAAGGTGCGTGGAGCTTACATGCCCTGTCCAGGGTGTCACGCTCCCAGCATATCCAAGTGTTCTACCCAGAAACTCTCTGAACCTTGTCCTTTGAGGTTTTTTATGGAGTCTTCATTACATAGTTGTGATTGATTAAATTATTGGCCGTTCGCAATTGATTCAACCTTCAGGCCCTCTCTCTTCCCTGGAAATCAGGGAAGGGGACTTAAAGTTCCACCCTCCAATCGTGTGGTTGGTTCTCCTGGCAACCAGCCCCATCCTTAGGAGAGAGTGTGTGTGTGTGTGTGTGTGTTGGGGGCGGGGGTGGTGAGTCCAAAAGTTACCTTATTAACATAACCAGAAACACTTTTATACCTCTTATCACAGGAAATTTCAAGGGTTTTAGGAGCTGTGAGCCAGGAACCCTGGACAAAGAACAAATATATATGAGATATATATTTTGGTCATCTGAATGACCAAATACATATTTCTTATAAATCACAATATCACAATAGAGCTATTGTGGGTGATTTTAGTGTGAAAATATAAAGCATAACGTCTCTGATATTCTAATACATATATTCATTCATG
This sequence comes from Hippopotamus amphibius kiboko, assembly GCF_030028045.1. Classification (NCBI taxonomy): domain Eukaryota; kingdom Metazoa; phylum Chordata; class Mammalia; order Artiodactyla; family Hippopotamidae; genus Hippopotamus; species Hippopotamus amphibius. Next base: position 167,152,531 of record NC_080187.1, on the reverse strand, counting down.
AAAAGCCATTTAGAACAGACTCTAGAGATGTAAGGATTTTTCTCCTGAATTTGAGATTTGTAACTTTACCAAGGATAAATTTGATCGAAGTATGAGATTTATTGCAAGTAAAGGAAGTCCAGAAAACCCACTTTCTGCTGAAGCTCATTTCTTTTTTAAATCTATTTTTCACATCTTACTTTTTTGAATGAGATATGATGACCACTAAAATTAACTCATTATAGTTGTAAATACAGTGGCAAGACGTATAATGATCTACTAAAATATTTTCTGAAATTCCCAATGAACTGATACATTTACTAGGTATTATTTACATTGTTAAACTCTAACAGTTCTTCAACATTTGAATAACTAAATAATGATACGGTTTGCCATATGTTTCCATTTAATGAAGCCTTGTATTGATACTTAAATGCTTCATTAAGTCACAAGCTGCCAAAATAAGTAGTTTTTCTCTTGTCATAAATGTGACATGGTTTAACTTAAAAGTCTTGTCATTTTAAAAATTAAGAATGCTTTTATTCTGCATATGTTATAAGCAACATCTCTTTCAGTATTTCAGGTTTACATACAAAACATTTTTAGGAGGCTGACATTGTAGTTTGGGAATTTTTGTGCACAATTTTCTTGTCAGTAGAAGGTTGTGTGAGTTGTTATAACTATCATTTCATCATAAACTAAACAAAGTTTACATGCAATTTTCAAAAGCTTCTTGAAGTGACACCTGTTTCATTAATAATAATAATAATGAGCTAAAAAAGTCCTAGTCTGAGCTGTAAACACTAAACAAAAAACTGTAATTTCACCAAAATCATATTTTTTCAAGGCAGCAAGTTACCTTGAAAATGACAAGTTTGGAAAATGACAAGTTCAGATATTCTGAAAAACACACGTGGCTTGGAACAGTAATATCAGATTTTGCCTTTCTATCTTTTCAAAAAAAATACCTAAGACTGACATTATGACACAATCATAAAGTCTAATTAGTACATAAGTTCTAACTGATACTTATTTTGAGCAAAAGGAAGCTTTTAGATCTTGCGTTGTTTTCTAGGAAACTAAGTTGTATGGGAGAAAGTTCAGGCATGAATAAATGATTATTTCAAGATTGGTTCATTAAATATGACTCATCTTAAAATTAAGTGACAACTGATTATATATAACAGTTGACGAAACAATGTTTTTGCAAACCCTGATTTGCAGAAGAAAGCTATGTTTCAGTACTTGAATTTTAACACATTTTTACTATAACAGATATGTTTGAATATGTATAAATTATTCAGGACTCTGAAGCATGATCATTTCCCTTCGACTTTAATTCATGTGGCTTATTTTAATTTAGATCCCCAAACAAAGGTTTTTAAAAATATACAACTAAATATTTGTATTAGCCTATTGGATTATAATTACCTTTTTACGCTTGTTCTTTTTTTTATTACGTAAGTTATCTCTTAGTCTGGCTAATATAAGCTAATGCAGTGTTTACTTGCATAAAATATATATATGTGGATATATTTATGGGATTAAAAACTCAAATGCCTATAGGACAGACATTAACATAAATATGTGTATAAAATGAGAAAATGTAGTCATCTGTGTCTGAATGTATGCTCAGCTAAAATGTAGTATTCAAATCTAAAGAGCATATCAAACAAACAATACAACAGCCACACAAACAATACAACACACTTGCAGTTTAAATTTGGGCCTAAAGTCTACCAGATTTTAACCCCTAATATAGAGTTTTCCAATTAATAAACACTAGAAATTAATAAATAATTTATGCATATCCAATACTCTTTTCAATATATATTTATATTAAATAATTGTCATTTTTTCCTACTTTTTATCACCATTTTAGTTTCCTCTCTTTCCATACCTCAAGGTCTAAAAACCCCTTGAACTATAAAAATAAATGGCAAACCACAGAGTGGAAAAAAAAAAAAGGCAACAATTTTTTGAATAGACACTAACATGTTTCTCAGTAAGAGTCATATACAGTATTTTCATATTCTTATGAAAGGATCCCAGAATAATATCTCAAGTACTTAACAATGGTATGGTATAATATGTTGAGGGTTTTTTTTTGTTATATTTGTAGAAGTTTGAAGGAGGTCTCTTAGGGAAGCCACTTAGGACAATGAATCCTGACATTGGCTGTCCATTAGAATCTCCTGTATGTTATTTAAAACTATGGCCCCACCCCGTTGATGCCAGTGTAGCAGGTAAAAGGTAATTCCTAGAATATATAGTTTAGGAGTTGTTCTGCTGCTTCTCATTTAGAATCACTGGTTTAAAGCCTTGGTTATTCAAAGGCTCACACTGTATCAGCAAGGGCCTCCCTTGGGAATTTCTTAGAAATGGGGAATCTAAAGCCTCACCTAGATTTACTGAATCAGAATCTGCATGTTCACAAGGTTGCCAGGTGATTCATGAAAACATTAAAGTATCAGATACTTTGGATTAAGGAATGATCCCCTTGGAGCTAGCCCCTTACTGGGACTATAGGTAAGACTTGCTCTTGTTAGATTCCAAGGGTGACCAGAGACTTAATAAAATAGTCCCAAGTCCTAAGATTGATATTGACCCCAAAATGCCAATGCATTGGTTTGCAAAGAGAAATGACACCTGTCACAAATTCCAGACAACTCAAATCCATGTAACTAGCACCTTTTCTTCCAATGGAGTCAACTCTCTGAGAACCAGATTATAATCAGGAAAAATTAGAGAGGATCTCATCCGAAGTTATCAGCGAGGATAGCTAGAGAAACTTTTCTAATGTGGCCACCGAAGGAAAATAACTCTTTTCATCAAGATTCCTTCTCCTCTTTGGACAGTGTAAACTGAGTAACGGCAATCTTCTTTACTTGCTCACCCTTGTCTGTGTACTCTTCTGTTTATCTTCTGTGGCTATTTTCATTTCCATCTTTTTACCAGTATAATGTAATACTCTTGTCTGGATCACAACCTTAATACTAATGGTTTGCCTGTTAAAGATGCTTACCATTTACTGACTGCTTTTTTTTTTTTTTTTAAGATTTATTTTATTATTTATTTATTTATTTAGGCTGCATTGGGCCTTCATTGCTGCATACGGGCTTTCTCTAGTTGTGGGGAACGGGAGCTGCTCTTCGTTGTGGTGCGTGGGCTTCTCATTGTGATGGCTTCTCTTGTTGCGGAGCACGGGATCTAGGTTCAGGGGCTTCAGTAGTTGTGACACACGGGCTCAATAGTTGTGGCTTGCAGGCTCTAGAGCACAGGCTCAGTAGTTGTGGTACACAGGCTTAGTTGCTCTGTGGCATGCGGGATCTTCTCAGCCCAGGGATCGAACTCATGTCCCCTGCATTGGCAGGCAGATTCTTAACCACTGTGCCACCAAGGAAGCCCTACTGACTGCTTCTTAATTGTCAGGCATTGTTTCATTTAATATTATCATTCCTTGTTTTTGGATGGGAAAGCTGAGAAATAGCTAAGTCAATTGCCTATTTTTGCATACCTACTAAGTGATGGAGGTCAGGGATCAAGAGCAGGCTTTTCTGAATCTAAGCCTATATAGTATAGCTCCAAGCAAATGCCTATATTACCAGTCTAGAACTACCCTAGATCATCTGATTGAAAGTAATACTTATTTTGCATTATACTTTTTTAACTGCATGCTTTGGAGGCTGGACATATTTCACCTAGGTGTTGTTTTTATAGTTCAAATTACATTTTTCATCATTCCAACATTCTGGGAAAATTCTTCTGTGTAATTCTCAAGTACTAACAATTATTCTCTTTTCCAAAATTATTAAATGCTTACAAAATATTTATTTAATAATGCTTTAGAAGGGATGAAGACATAGTTAAAGAATCTCAGTAATTGGGCAAAATAAAAAGGATGCGATTAAGTTACTTCAGGTTATTTTTATTAATCTCTCCTTTGTGCTGTTGAGTTTAGCAGTGAGGAATTTTAAAGAAGAGATCAGCAATGGATAATTAACTATTCTCTATTTTCTTGATTCTGGGGTTTAAAAAATATGTTCTCAGCAACACAAATATTAATTAGATGCTAATTAATAATTTCACCCATGAAACATTTACAAAACAAATATGCAAATCCTCATAAACCAACTTGCACTCCGGTGGTGATTAGGCTATCATTATATTCAGGAGCAATTCTGATGAATGCATAAGATTTTAAGAGTATGACCTAATGCTAATATAGCGAAAACCTAAAATTTTTTTCTGATTTTGTTTCTCTCTGTAGTTCATAAGGATAAGAATACATTTCTAAGATTCACATTTAAAGTACCTTTATACCTTACTGTTTCATTTAATGTTGAAATTGTAGTTACCAGTTTGACCTAGATGATTTCTAAAGACACATTGGCTACTTGCCTTCAGCTGACTTTGCCCTCTGATTTTTTTGTTCCCAAAATCCAAACCCACCCTCAATGGAAATAGTTTGATACAAAATTCGCTATCCCAGGAGAGAGGAGATTGTTGTTTTAATACAAAACACTGAAAATGTAACTGGAATCATTATTGTTTCCTAGCTGACTACATCCAAAAGGGTAGCATTCATTTTCTATTCTGGTAGATTGGTTATGTTGTCAATTGAATTCTATATAAAATTTTTAGAATATGGAACAACACATTAGTTGTATTTTATATTTATTCTCTTTCACCCTTCTCCCCTCTATGTGTGTATGAACGTGTATTTATATGTATGTATGTGTACACAGAATTTTTATATTTTTTTCTTACATTAGGTTTCTACCCTTTAAGTTTGTGAAGATTTAAACTTTAAGCCTTCTAGAAGTCACTCAACTGAAATTAACTAGCCCTACTTAAATCTTTTCAGTTTCTTACAAAACCAATTATTTCTACATTGAAAATATTTTTCTAATTTCTTATCTTTAGTTACTGAAAAGTTTTTGTTCTATTGTATATATTGAACTTCAGAACATAATTTGTCTTGTTTTATAGTTTAACATTGTCAACATATCACTCATACTTTGATAAAACTGGCCTTTCAGTTTTCACACTTTTAAAATTTCCCTCAATATGCTTCAACTTCATTATAAGACTCTTCTATCATCTACTCTATTGCATGACCACTCTATCTTAGATTCTAACTATATCCAACTCATTCTAATTATCCTTGTTAACACTTTTTTATCTGCCTTCCAGAGATACTGCCGTACTGTGGGTGGAGTGCATTTTGCTTACTGTGCGTCTCAGACTTTCAGATTGTCACACATGTTGCCTCTACATATCTATTGGTTTCTTATTTCTTTATTAGAACTATACATAGCTTTCATTTGAAAAACTCAAGGCACTACATATAAAATACTTTTTTTTCTCACTACAAGCCTTAAACCACTTCCATAGCACAAACAAAAAATCATTGGATGGAATTTGGTTAAAAGCAATCAAGAGTAAGAATCAGTAAATGCACAAGGGGCTAACAGTAAAGTAGAAAAAAAATGAAAGAGGGATAATAGTATACTTAGAGGTATATTCTCTAGCCTAGACCTCTGCTTTCTGAAGTAAAAAATAATTCAGAGGCTCCCTACAACCTGCCCAATAAAGTCAAACTTTTAAGCAAGATATTAAGTCACTGACACGAGCTTCCTTTCTGATTCAATCTCCCACTGAACCCTATTTCATTCAGAACCCCTACACATGCTTTATGCTTTTCCACCTGTTTATCTTCATAAAGGTTTCTTTCATCAGAAAAATTTTCCTCTGCCAGACTGTCAGTTTTACTTCAGAAATATCTACAAGTTTATTTTTATAGTATCTTGGTACTTTGTCTACATCCAAACATGCTTTTTTATAGACTAGAAAACTGAGATTGCAATGGAAAGAAAGCAGCAGAAGTGAAATTTGAACACTGATAACATGGTGAATTTCTTACTGAATTAGAAACATTCTGCTTTGTAGTAGAAATTGGTATATAAGCCTTATATAATAGGGGCTATTCATTATCTTTTTTTCCAATGAGATTTAAAGTCACTTACAAAAATAAATGACTTATTTTAAGTTTTATTCTGAGCTCTTCTATTTTTCTCTAAAAAGGCGAGAGTACTTCAGGAGACGATAGTGATAAAGGCACAAGTCTTATCCCTCCTTTTCCATTGAAATGATCTGGAGTATTAACATGGAAGAAAAATCTATGACGCAGATTGGAAACTAGGGAAAGATGAAATGTGTCCGACCTAGATAATCCAGAGAAATTCTTTCAGATCTAATACACCTGGGTCCAGTTACAATATGATTAGCAAGGGCAGTTCAAGGCTCTCCTTCCTAAAGTTTAGCCGATTCATTAGGCAAACAGGAAAGGCTGCCTTAGGAAAAAGAAAATAAAATCTATTGATTAGTAGGAGCAAGGACTGGGGACAACCGTGGGCATGACTGTCCCATCTGGATTCTTCTTTGCTTCTTTAAATGCGGTGCTTAGGAAACCAGCGCTAAAGCATACCTGAGTTCACTTAGCAGCTATCTGATCATAAAAATAGCAAAGAGATATGCACTAGCATCCCTCTAGCTTGTTGTAATGTACAAAGGCAGGGCTAGACATGAGAGTAGGCATTGAGGCAGAAAGAAACCACACTATTTAGGGAATTTTTTTTTTTTTTTTTTTTTTGCTGCATGTCAAAGGCTTTGTTCAATATCTATACATTGGTTGCCCAAAGAAGAGAGCACAGAGTGTGTTGATTAGCAAAAACAGGAAGGATCCTGTGAGAAACCACTGAGCGGGCCTGTTTTGGAAGGCCAGGCCAGGTAAAAACATGAGTAGAAATGTTTATACTCACCATCATCATCAGTGAGAAAAATCCCAAAGAAACACGATGAAGAGCCCTGCTGGTATTGCCCACTTTCCCACCCCTTGGTGATTGTAGGTTGACTTCTGGGTTGGGGACAGTCATGTCGATATGTATCATGCAGATGCATGGCTCAACATCAGGTGAAAATATTTCCAGTGACCTGTGCCGACCATGAGGCAAATAAAGGACCTGCTTCCCCTTTATCTGTATGCAAACATCAAGACTGTACACACTTTTACTCTAATAAAAGTGAGTAAACAGAAACAATAAGCAACTTGGTGCCTACGGGAAAATCTGTACAGTAAATGAAGGTAAATATAGGACTCAGGTTACAGTGGGAACATATTTTCTAAAAATACTTAGTACAGAAAAGACAGTTTGATATTAGAAACGCTGCTGTATGTTAGAAATATCAATAAAACATAGACCCTATAAAATAAAAAATAAAGTTGATAAAGAAATAGAGTTGAAGTGGAAAGTTTGGTTGCTTCTCATTAGTCCACCCACTCCTTGTAGCTTCCTTTCATTTCTCTATCTCCATCTTTCTTTACTCTCATCTCCACTAAGCCATTTGCTTTCAGAGAGGCTAATTCTATCCTTGAGTTTAGGCAAGCAGCAGCTGCTTTAGGCCTTGCTAACCAAAGCACTCTTAGGCCCAGGTTGTAGATATCTGTTTTGGGTATATTCCAGGCTGGCTTCATAAGGAGCAACCTGTGCAGCTACACAGTTCCCTGAGTTCAGGAGGGTCTTGCACTTGATTTATTGTTCTGTTGTTGCTGTCTTGAAATTCTTTTCAATTTCATATTTGATCTTGTGTTTTGTAGCTGAAGTGTGATGAGACAATGAAGCATGTATGTGAGCATAGGAGGTATGTGCTGTGTGTCTGCCCCCAGTCATATATAGTATTTGCTACATGCGATGTGTGCCCATGAGCTGAGCACAGAACACCATTGGCCCCATGACACGTGGGAGTTTAGCAAGTCTCAGAGTTAGTACGAGGCGTTTCACATCTATGACTGAGTGAGAGCACTGACAGCCCCAGGAGGCCATGCTTGCCATTTGAATCATTTAAACCAGACTTTGCTTCAAACAGAAAGAAGGCAGTGCAGTTCTAAGAAACATGCATGATTAAGGAACCCTATCATGTCCTTTCTTACTTGGGTAACTTCTGTGTATTAATCAGCAGTTTACATTGAAAATGATGATATAGAAAAAAAGGGAAAGGTAAAACAACATTTTCAGTCCTCTCCTTTGCTTCTTTACGATTAAACTGAAGGTAGAGTGTAGGTAGAGTGTATGCATATCACAGAGTAAAATAGAAACAGATGAGTTGGTTTCGTGCAGGTTTTGACAGTAATGGTAAGAATTAAATATACATGCAAGTAGCAGCTACGTATTGTACAATTTTGGTGATTCTGTGTGTGATTTAAATGTTCTTCTATTTGATTTAAAATTGCCATTGCACAATGTAAAGATGAATGGTAAAAATGCTTGCTAATAATTAAAAATTTTTATTTTTATTTATTTAGAATAACATTAAGTATCAGATATAAAACACTATGACAATCAAGTAAGAGGAAGGATGAGAACCTTTATATTTTATCACATTTAATGCAGTTTTCTAAAACTGATTTTTGAACTCTTTATTTTCATGTTGCACTGAGCTCCACAAATTATTACATAGCTAGCACTGGGTGGGGGAGTGTGTAATCCACTTTGGGGCAATAAGATTGCCAATGATGTTTGTTTGCTGAGAGCTACCAGGAAAAATGCTTCTTTTGCCTTCTGAGTGTTTCTAGAAGAGACCCAAATTCTCTCTCCCTGAACACGTAGCTGGACATGTAGCTGCAGAAGTATTGGAAAGTATTTAGACTTTAATTAGGATTGACCTTTGGATGAAGGTGACACTACGGGAGGGCAGGAAAGAAACAAGGCTCTTGATGACATTGTTGAGTTTCAGTAACACCAATTGAACCTGTTGAAGGAAGGAATACATGCAGTCAATAAGTCTTTTTTAAAAACAGTTTGAGTAGTTTTTTTTTTTTTTTGGCATCTGTTAACTGTTACTTAACTTATACAAGACAGATAAAAAGAGAGCTGCATATAAGTCAGAGATCATTTTAAAGTACAACTAAAAAAATCTGAAAATATTTGCAGAAGATAAAAGTGTAGCAAAAATCAGAAACTGCATTCAACAGCAAAAAGGAAATTCAATAACATGAACAAACTTGAAGTGCTATCTGTGGATGCAGAGAAAAAGGTGGCACAAGTTTAAAACAATGAGAGAGAGGAAGCTAGATATAGAGGATAAAGGACATATTTATGTTCCCACATGCATATGATGCTTTTTCTTAAAAGGAGACCAGAACACATAGACTCTATCAATAATCTACAATATTCTGAATGTAAGAAAGATCCAAATCATTTCAAAAAAAATCAACCAAGTCATAGTTAGAATTAGTAAAATATTTGAAATACCCTGGTGATATTTTATATCTCAAGAATAAAGGAAGAATTATACAATCATCAAAGCAGAGAAGAACAGATTATCTTCAAAGGAAGTAAAATCCAGCTAGACTCAGATTGTCCTCTTTAATAGTAAATGTCAGGAAACAGTGGAACAGTATATAAATAGTTTTGAGGACTAGGGCCATGATTCCTAAACCCTGGCAGGTTGTGATTAATATGTGGTCAACATAAACATATACTTCTATACACAGGACTCAGAAACCTTGCTATCCATAGAATTTTTATACAATTTTAATGGAATCTGAAAATTACCATAGTACATATTATGGATAAAATAAACATTTATGTCAAGTACAAAAAATTTTTTAAAGGATTTTAATGTAATTAAGCCAATCTAATGTTGAATCAATAACCAGTGTCCCCAAGTCCTCTAAGCTTTAAGATTACCCTTCCTTTAAAAACTTTAATAAGTATTTTGGGGATCATTCCAAAGAGCTTAGAAGAAAGATAATGTTCTCTCAAATATTTCTTAGGATCCAAAGGATCTGTTTTATTACATTTCTTCCTTTAAGCTGTAGCTCTTGATATCTCTTTACTGTATCTACTTGCTATCCCAGATTTTTTCAGCCTGATTTATTTTGAAATATAGATATAATTATTTTATTTCTCAAGCTTGTGCCAACGTAAGACTATTACTTGAATATAGTAATTAATAAAATTTACTAAGGACTTGAAGGTTAAAGGAGTGACAACACAAAAAGAAAAACCTACAATCCATGTAGATATCTCTTCCTAAATTCCATTGCCTAATCCCACCTCAGGATCTGTGTCCCAGATCTGCCCCTATGTTTCTGGGAATCTTCTAAACACAGATATCGGCCTAAAACGTGTTCTCACTCTGCAAGTTGCAAGTCTCAGCCTTTCTCTCACTTTCTATTTCAATCCAGGAAATCAAAATATCAGTTAACAGCAATTTCAATACCTGAAGGAAATCTACTGTTTAGCATTTGTTTGTTATTCATTCATTCAATCATAAAGCAGTTTATATTTTTATTTTTCAATCTTGTCCTTCAAAAATAGTATTTTATCTCCCTCTGCCTTCTTTTGGCCTAGCTAATGACTCAATTATTTTTCCCCAAACGGTAAAAGACTTCCTACCAAGTGGGTATATTTGGATTTACACATTTAGAAATAACACACAAAGGCACACATGTAGGCAAGCATATATGCACACATGCGCGTGCACACACACACACACACACACACACACTTGCAGATTTCTAATCAGACTTTCTTTATTGAGCTTGAAGTTACCAGTAGAATTCTTTGTCATGGTTCATGTTCAAAGCACCTCTGCATTTACAGTCTTCCAAGATAGTGCGTAAGTTTAAAAATTTCCCAAATCTATTTGGAATCCTAACTCTGCTTTGGTAGTATGATCCAAAGCAGATATTTCCTTCATTCCCTAATAAACTATAGGAAAAATTCTCTTCTTTCTCATCTGCTATGAAGAATTCAAGAATATTTCAACTATATTTCAACTATCTTGAAAATTCAAGGTATTTCAACTATTTCTGTCATTGTAAATAATGCTGGAAAGAAGATTTTCTTTTATTCTTGGCATTGATAATTACAGAACATAGTTTTAAGTTTGTAGTTGTAGAATTGCTCGAAAAAGGATTATACTTTTCACTAGAGAAAAACAAAGGAAGCATAATCCCTACTAGCAAGTACAGAAACATCCAGAAACCATTATAAACAAAAAGCACAAGATAAGATGACAAATACCAATTATATCAGCTATAACAATTAAAATACAAAGACTTTTCAGAAATTCCCTGGTGGTCCAGTGGTTGGGATTCTGTGCTTTCACTGCCCTGCTAACGGCACAGGTCTAATCCCTCTTTGGGGAGCTAAGATCCCATAAGCCATGCAGCATCGCCAAGAAAAAAAAATAAAAGATTTTGGGGTTCTGGTATAGGGTAAAAATTAAAATCCAACTCTACTCTCTCAACTTTTATTATATCGATATTTGGTAATAGCAGAAAAAAAACTTGAGAAAAATAAATTGTTTCAATAGGGGAATGATGACCTAAACTGCAATGCATCCACATTATAAAATATAAAGCATTCAAAAGGATTTGGTCATGTTATATACCCTATGCATGCAACATGGAATGTTCTTCAAGACACAGTAAGTTAAAAAATCAAATTATAAAGTAATATCCAAGGTATATCATTTACTTAAAACAAAAACAGTATTTTTCACATGTACAAAAATATATGTAGGTAAATACACAGGCAGAGTTCAGAGATGATACATTCCATTTGAATGACAGATTATTTCAGGGACTAGAACTAAGAGGGATTCAAGGAGACTTTCACTGGCTATGTATTGTTTTTATTTTTCACAGTGAGAACTTATCTATAGTTCATATTTGAACTTGCAAATACATTTAAAAAATTTTAAATCGGAGCAACAATGCCTGTTATTGCTTGAATTAGACATTTTAAAATGCTGTTTCTCTTCCAAATTAGTTTATAAATTAATGAAATTCCAATCAAAAATATTTTTTTGTTTTACATTTAGATTGCTTCTACTTTTTCACAGTTAAAAATGTCTTAAATTATTCTCAATGACCCTTGACTCTGGAGAGAGGACTTAGTGATCAATTTTCTGTCTTAGCTCAATCTTCTGGATAACTTGCTGCAGCTTCCATAACAGGAGATAAGCACATGAAAAGAGCATTTTAAAACAGTGTAGGGAGTACACTTCACACTTTAATGGATAGCCAGTGGAGAATCATAAGATGAAATTGGTGAAATAGAGCTTTCTTTTCCCCAGATTTTTATTGGAGTATAATTACTTTACACTGTTGTGCTAGCTTCTGCTGTACAACAAAGTGAATCAGCTATATTTATACATATATCCCCATATCCCATGAAATGGAACTTTTTGAAGTTTAATTTGATAATTGGTGGCATACTGAGGCAGTCAATATGTCATATGGAGGAGAAAAAGAATTGAAGCAGAAAAAAAACTTAGAATTCAAGAATTGTTAAATATTTTCCAGATTGTAAAGTTCAAGATTTTTCATTTAGGGATGAGGAAACTGAAGTCAAGAAAAGTCGCAGGCCTTGTATGATGCAGCTTCAGTAGAATTCAGGTCTCTTCAAATCTAGTGCTTTATCTGCAGCTCTGTCCTATTGTTAAAAGTCTAGTGTGTCAGGTTAAGCATAAGATGATAAGGCTCTAGAGGATGATAGCCATAGAAATGAAGAAAATAAACCTAAGTGTGAGAGTAGAGAATGACAGCAGCATGGGGGAAGTGTTATTTGTATAAGATAGTCGTGGAATGCCTCCCTTAGGTGATGTACTTGAACAGAATCATGTCAGTGAGGGGGAGTCATGTGAAATCTGGAGGAGGAAAGTTCCAAGCAAGATGTACAGCCAGTACAAATCCCTGAGACAGAAATGAGCAAGAGAATTCCTGAGACAGAAATGAGCAAGGGGTCCATGACACTGTTGGATGACAAGCAAAGGTAGAGGAGTGCAAGGTGATACCCTGAGGCAGAGGCCTAATCGTGGGGGGATCTTGTAGGGCTTGTAGGCCTTATGAAAGAGTTTGGAGTTGGATACGTAATGGCAAGCTGGAAGGCTTTGACCAGGATAGTGAGATAAAACGTGTACTTTTTAGAGGATCACTGTGATTATCTGTAGAGAATTCACGATGGACAGCCCGAGATTGGAAGGAAGGCTAATAGTCTATAGGTTATTGCAATAAGCCAGACAAGAAAAGATCAGATCAGAGTGATAATGGCAGAGCTGGCAAGAAGTGATTCTATATAGATATGTTATCATTTAGCACAACTGAGTGATTGGCAGTGTCATTTACTGACATGAGTACAGTATGGGGATGAGAGGGGAAGAAAAAATTCTATATGGTTAATGATAATTTTGAGAGGACTGTAGGTTCACAATCTCTGATCTGAAAATCTTGAGACCGCATATGTATAGGAATCTATTTTTTTTTAGAATTTAGGAAGGTAATATTCTTCATACAATTCATATCACATAGCATCCCTAACAGAGTCTGGGATAGTATCTCTTAATCTTTTTATCAATCGCATCGAAATCTCTGCAGTAGAAATATTCATTCTTTTTTAAAATATATTATTTTATTAAAGTACAGTTGATTAATAATGTCATTAGTTTTAGGTGTATGGCAAAGTGATACAGATATATATATATATAATTTTTTTTCAGCAGGTTCTTATTAGTGATCTCTTTTGTACATATTAGTGTATATATGTCAATCTCATATATTCTTTTTCAGATTCTTTTCCCTTATCGGTTATTACAAAATATTGAGTATAGTTCCCTGTGCTGTACAGTAGGTCCTTATTGGTTATCTATTTTATTATTTTGTTTTTAAGTTTAATTTATTTTTTTAATCGTTATTTTTTAATTCATTAACTCATTTATTTAGGCTGTGTTGGGTCTTCATTGTTGTACACAGGCTTTCTCTAGTTGCCGCGTGCGGAGGCTACTCTTCGTTGCAGTGTGCAGGCTTCTCATTGCGGTGGCCTCTCTTGTTGTGGAGCATGGGCTTCAGCTTTTGTGGCTTGAGGGCTCTAGAGAGCAGGCTCAGTAATTGTGGTGCATAGGGTCAGTTGCTCCGCAGCACGTGGGATCTTCCAGACCAGGGCTTGAATCCACATAGGCAGCCGGATTCTTAACCACTGTACTACCAGGGAAGTCCTGGTTATCTATTTTATGTATAGTAGTTTCCATATGTTAATCACAATCTCCTAATTTATCCCTCCCCCCCTTCACCCTTGGTAACCATTAATTTGTTTTTTTTTTAGATTCCACATATAAGCAATATCATATAATATTTATCTTTGACTTACTTCACTTAGTATGATAATCTCTATGTCCATTCACGTTGCTGCAAATGGCACTATTTCATTCTTTTTTATGGCTGAGTAATATTCCATTGTAAATATGTACTACATCTTCTTTAGCTATTCCTCTGTTGATGGACACTTAGGTTACTTCCATGTCTTGGCTATTGTAAATAGTGCTGCAGTGTGCATTGGGGTGCATGTATCTTTTCAAATTATGGTTTCCTCCAGATATATGCCCAGGAGTAGGATTGCAGGATCATATGGTAGTTCTATTTTTAGTTTTCTAAGGAACCTCTGTACTGTTCTCCATAATGGCTGTGCCAATTTACATTCCTACCAACAGTATAGGAGGGTTCCTTTTTCTCTACACCCTGTCTAGCATTTATTAATTGTAGACTTTTTGATGATGGCCATTCTGACCAGAGTGAGGTGATACCTCATTATAGTTTTGATTTGCATGTCTCTAATAGTTAGAGATGTTGAGCATCTTTTCATGTGCCTGTTAGCCATCTGTGTGTCTTTCTTGGAAAAATGGCCATTTAGGTCTTTTGCCCATTTTTTGATTGGGTTGTTTGAGAAATATTCATTCTTTAAAATGGGATTAACTGAGATGCTAGATAACTCAAATCAATTCAAGTTAGATTCTGTGCATAAGGGAGTCTAAGGCAATGCTTTTTGGATTTTGGAATAGCACATAAGAAGTTGTAGATTCATATTAAATCTATAAGGCTTTTTGGGAGATAGGTAAATGATATGTGTGTAGTGCCTCCTAACTTTATAAAAACATGGTAAACTAAAGGGAAAATGGTTGTTTTATTGATTCTTCATACCTTGGGTCAGTGGGGATTGATAACTAGACATGCTATGACCCAGTAAAGTTACACTGGTTAAAACCTCTGATAAAGAGAAACTGCATGATTTTCACCCCAGATAACTAGAAGACTGTTAGTACTATTGTTGAAATAATGAAGGCAAGAGAGGTAATAGAAGCTATGTTGTCTTTTAGCAGTTTTTTTCTATTCAGGGACAAATAATAAATACTTTAGGTTTTGCAGTCCATTGTAGTGCAAAAGCAGCCATGGATAATATCTAAAGGAATGATCATAGCAGTGTTTCAATAAAGCTTTATTTAGGGACTCTGAAATTCAAATTTCATGTAATTTTCACTTGCCATAAAATAATAAACATGTTTTGATTTTTTTCAACCTTTTTGAAAATACAGAACATATTCTTAGCTCAAGGGCCATTTTATAGCAGGTAGTGGGTCAAATTTAGCTGGTAGGACTTAGTTTACTGACTCTTGCACTAGAGTGGCAAGTTAATAGCTTCATATAATGATAAGGAATGCCCATATCTAGAGGACTGGAGGTAGAGTCAGAATCAAAGAGGCAGGAATATTTTGAGAGCATGGCTCTAAAGAGGGAGCGAAGACATGAAAGAAATGGAGTCAAGGGGAGGAATTCTTTGCCAATATATATGGTTTTTCCTATAAAACAGTCACTCAGAGCATCACAGTGAGGTCTCTGTGGCACTGTTTTTCTTGCTTCCTAGAAGTCTCAATCTCTGCTCAGAGAAACAGTATCTCATGTACTTGAAGATCAGCCAGCCCACCCTTTGTGATCTGTCGGCCAAGTATTGTAGTTGACTTTATATTTCCTTCCCTTCAGCAACCTCTTAGCTATAAAAATCAACTAGATATATTCTTCTAAAAATATGAATCTTATCTCTCATAAGATGAGATGGAAAATGCAATTTTCTTTTCCAGCAGACCTAAATATTCAGCATCATACTTGTTTTTTTTTAAAGTCAGAGATTGATGCAGAATTTTATTTTAATATTGATTTAAATGTTTCTGTCTAACCCCTCAACTCCCGTATACTCCTCTTTCCCCTATTATTTGCCCTTAAGGGAAACTAAGGAAGAAGAAAAAAGAGTTTGAGAAAGCAGATCTGAAATCGTGTCTAACAGGTGGCAGAGAGAATTAAAGAGACCAAATTACTAGGTCCTTCTCTTTCTTTGTCCCCCACAGCCCCCTAATTCTGTCTCATGATAAAGTCTAGCACGCATTTATTAAAATAAAGATGGATGCTTTGACTTTTGGGTTTGATGGGACAATGAATTCAGTTTTTTCACATTAATAGCTAAGTTACTGGCTTTAGAGGTTTTTAAAAATTATTAAATCATTTTTTTAGAAACACTACAATTATTTAAATTTCTGTGTGTACTGTGTGATGTTTCTGGTTCTCTTTCACACTTAAAGCTCTCATTGAGAATAAAACAGTTTTCTGCATCAAAATGTAACATGATTTGGCATTTATATATCCCATACGAGAGAAACACTACCTGCTTTAAATTATGATTTCTAGGAGGGTTTCTGGATATAGTAAAGCCTCAGATACCAAAAAGTAAAGTAAAGATTTTGAAATTGCTTTTCCAAGGATAAGATTCATATGTCTATTTTTACTCAACACCAAATAAAGGTACCATTTCTAATCCAAGAACTTCACTCTGCCATCTTTCAGCATAACTGACATTTTCCACAGGCAGTTCTTGTTTTACTTAATATATTTTTTCTAGTTTCTCTTAATATGATATCTTAAGATTTTTGTTGCTATTGATGTAAAAATTTTAAATTATGGTTAAATTGTGGCTATCCTGAACATTATCAGAGGTACATTTACTATTTTTAAAGCCTTTTGTACTTCTTGGCTTTGATTAAATAAAACTTCAAGAGGATAATTCAGAGAATTTTTTAAAATTGTAGAATGAAAAAGAGCTCTGAATGCAAAATTAAACAGAACTTTCCAACACTGCAAGAGATTTCCATTGCTATCCATATGTAGCTGGACAAAGAATAGTTTGGGTCAAAAAGTTTAATTTTCACATAGCTATAAGATGAGGAAGGATAGTATGATTTTTCTAAATACTGTTTATTTAATTACTTTGAGGTATTTGTACATTAAAAGGCAACTCCAAATTAAAGTAATTCATCCCATGGTGTATTTAATATATGAGGTCACATTATTTCTTTCATAATTATTTTGCATTTAGGTTATTGCTTTCTAAGATTACTTGGTTATAAAACAGAAACATGGTTACAGGTTCATGATTACTATGAAAACAAGATTTTAAAATATTTGATTTCACAAGCTTGTGAGAAGGCAAATAGGTTTTCTTTCTCATTTTGTTAGGGTTTTTTGTTTGTTTTATTTAAATTTTCCCAAATTATGCCAAAAACATTTCCTGATATAATAAATGTCATTTCTGATATTTCAGTAATATCTGTGGGCAATCTTTACTGTGTCCCACACTTTTTTTTTCATGAAACATAAGCAAGAGGAATTCCCACTTTATGTGTAACATACACTTTATCCAGTGAAAAACTCAACTAGAGGATGCTGCTGAAGCCAATAGCTTTGAAAGTTTAGGAGAAAATGATTAGAAACTGATATGAGCAAAACTAACAATATCAGGATAATAAATTAGGGTAAAATAACCAGATTTATCCATGCTTATTCTGCAGAACATAATCTCCTAACATTTGCAAAAACACCCAAGTTCTATTCTTGGATTAAGTGACATGTCTGCACTTTACCACTTGTTTAGAATGGTCCCTTGGTTATATCAGTTTCCCGGTGTGATTAGATTAAAGAACAGCTCAGTCTCCATCACAGTCGTATTATTCCTACATATCCCATAATTCTAAAAGGAAACATAAAGGTAAAGGATACAAAAGTGCTTTCTCTGCCGCACCATGAAATCTATCCTACTTGCAAATGAAAAGGCTCCTGTAGAACCCTTTCTTGCCATCAAGAATCCAAATTAGCAACAGCTTGCAATGATAATCAGTTCATTTCAGTGTACTCAAAATGGGCTCATTATTATTAATTTTTGCCAACTCCCAAGCAATTCATGAACCATTTTTAGATTTTCAAAAAGCAGTTCATGAATCAGACAAAAAAAAATTTAAAAGGAACCCATCCCACAATGAGATGATGACTCAGAGTCCTTTGCTGTAGCTATGTCAACTGCCGAGCATCTGAAATCTGATGAGGATGGGGTTGATGGAGAAAAGGCCATGATGAGCATGAAACAATGTGTTGAATTTACATGTTAAAACTTCTTGTTGGTTTTGGCAATTTTTGCTGAGGATTATTGAGAAATCTATAACATCTGGATGTGGGGGAGAAGCTCCACTAAAATGATGAAGTTTATATTGGTCGACAAGACTATAAATGGAAAAGAAAATAGTTTCTTAACACAGCTGTTTCCAATTTTGTTAACATTTTAGGCCAAATTCATTTGAAAAAAAAAAAAAGAAATAACATAAAACTCTAATGTTCAAGATATACTTTACAAGTCTGACTTAATGTACACATGCTGAAAAGACACTCTTGACTCAAACTTGTATATCCAGGGGATGGACAAATAGCCACTAACCTAAGTCTAGTCCCTAACCTGTCTTTGAAATAGACACTAGCATAAGTCATTTTGCCATGAAATTTGAATTTCAAAATCAAATCATCCCTTTAGGTTAATTTGGTTTTAAGTGAAATAAAACCATCAGACTCCTGGCACTGTCTTCTGTTTCAATATATATCATATCTCTCATGTCTTAGAAAATAATTTAAGGGGTAAATCATTGACTGACTCTCAGAAGAACTAGATACCCTCCATTCTTCCCACTGACTGGGTGACATCTTACTCATTACATACTCTTTCTGACCTTTATTTTCTCCTTCTGTAAGATGAGAATTGTGTAAGAAGACAAAGAAAATGTATGCAAATGTATTTTCTAGTGCTTTTGAAAGGAACTCTGAATAAATCAAATAAATTAATAATATGCATGTATGTGCACAAATGTACCCATATACACAGATATATTTATTTAATCAATGTCATGTTGGCTTCTGATTTCTCATTTTTCTATTATTACTTTTCTGATATATCTTCTCTTATATCTTAGAAGGAAAACTATGGCAAATATTTAAAAATTTTCTATTCCATTTTCTCTCTGCCTCTTTTTTCCTTCCTTTCCGTCCCTTTCATTTCTCCTCTATTGCAGCCTTCAAACACCTGTTCGGATTTTTGCACAAAGAACAAAAGCGAAGTAAGAAGCTCAAAAATAAACACGCTTCCCTATCATTTTCATTTTGTGAACCTCTGAAGTAATTATGCAGCTAAATAAAATGGGAGCAGCATCTTTGTAAAATATTCTATTAGCTTGTTGTTGCTTTTTGGCTGGAGATGACTCTTAAATATTGATGACAATTACAATTTACTTCCTGTGCTTTTATTTTCAGAATTCTAGATTTGGTAAAGGCATGAGCATACCAATATCAGATAGATTTGTTAATTCTCTTTGACATAAGTAAGTCTGGGACAGCAAGATGTTTTAAAGATCATCAACAATATGATCAATACGGATTGCCAAAATCAATTCTGGAGTCTGATTCTGCCTGCTGTGAGCAGTTGTCACAATGTTCTTTGAGAAAATTGGCAAGAAATGATAAGGATTCTGTCAACAGACACCCATCAATAGAAAATAATCTCCCTGCAGACATATTGCATTCCCTTTGCCTTTTCCTTGCAAACAGGTCATGAATAAGGAAAGCCTGGCTGAATTTTGTAATTAATCAAGTTAATATGAGTTCTTGTCTAAGATTTTGGTTATGAACAGATTAAAAACATTAAATGGGAAAATACACTTCTCAACTTACAGAGTACTTGAGAACTCAAAAGCAATACCTACTATATCAAGTTTATTTCAAGTTTCTATAAGTAATTTAAAAAAATTTTTTATTTTATATTGGGGCATAGTTGATTAACAATGTTGTGTTAATTTCAGCTGAACAGAAATGTGATTCAGTTACACATATACATGTATTTATTCTTTTTCAAATTCTTTTCCCATTTAGGTTATTACAAAATATTGAGCAGATTTCTCTGTGCTATACAGTAAGCCCTTGTTGGTTATCTATTTTAAATATAGTAGTGCGTACATGTCCTTTGTAAACTCCCAGTCAATTCCTCACCTCAACCTTTCTCCTGGTAACCATAAGTTCGTTCTCTAAGTTTGTGTCTGTTTCTGTTTTGTAAATAAGTTCATTTGTATCATTTTTTTAAGGTTCCACATATAAGCAATATCATATGATATTTGTCTTTCTCTGTTTGACTTACTTCACTTAGTATGATAATCTCTATGTCCATCCATTTTGCTGTAAGTTCCATTATTTCATTCTTTTTTATGGCTGAATAATTTTCCATTGTAAATATGTACCACATCTTCTTTAGCCATTCATCTGTCAGTGGACATTTAGATTGATTCCATGTCTTGGCTGTTGTAAACAATGCTGCAATGAACATTGGGGTGCATATATCCCTTTGAAACTTTTGGGTAAATACCCAGGAGTAGCATTGCAGGATCATATGGTAGTTCTATTTTTAGTTTTTTAAGGAAACTCCATGTTGTTCTCCATAGTGGCTGTACCAATTTACATTCCTACCAATAGTGTAGGAGGGTTCCTTTCTCCCCACACCCTTTCCAGCATTAATTGTTTCTGCAAACAATTAATTAATTTTTTGATGACGGCCATTCTGACTGGTGTGAGGTGATATCTCATTGTAGTTTTGATTTGAATTTCTCTAATAATTAGAGATGTTGAGCATCTTTTCATGTGCCTCTTAGTCATCTGAATCTCTTCCTTGGAGAAATGTCTATTCAGGTCTTTTGTCCATCTTTTGACTGGGTTGTTTGTTTTTTTGACATTGAGCCGCATGAGCTGTTTGTAAATTTTGGAGACTAATCCCTTATCATTCACATCAAAAGAAACCATAGACAAAATAAAAAGTCAACCCACAGAATGGGAGAAAATATAAGTAATTTTTTTAATTCAATGAGATCCCTTCCATAGGTACAAAGTTTGACACTTTAGGTAGCTTGTTGATTGACTTTGGTAAGGATCCTTGTTGTTGTTGTTGTTTTTAACTTCTTAGCTTTACCATATTTAGAAAAGCTAGATATATGGTTGACTATAGTATTTCTGGTTTTAAGGTTTCCTAAAGTTTTTATTTGGGACTTTGTATCCTATGAGTTTATGAATGTCTTCAAGATGTCTATGAATTTCCAAAAATTGACTAAAAATATTTGTGTGTTCACATTTGTATTATTTATGGAGATAGATAGGAATCCTAACAATTATCTGATTTAGCAAAGTGCCAATGAAAAAAAATATATTTTTTTAAAATAGAAGGAAGGAGGGGCTTCCTAGGTGGCGCAGTGGTTAACAATCCACCTGCCAATGCAGGGGACACGGGTTCGATCCCTGCTCCAGAAAGATCCTACATGCTGTGGAGCAACTAAGCCTGTGCACCACAAAAATTGAGCCTGCACTTTAGAGCCCGTGAGCCACAACTGTTGAGCCCATGTGTTGCAACTACTGAAGCCCACACGCCTAGAGCCCATGCTCCGCAACAAGAGAAGCCATGGTAATGAGCAGCCTCTGCACCACAACGAAGAGTAGCCCCCACTCACCGCAACTAAAAGAAAGCCCGCGCACAGCAAAAAAGACACAACACAGCCAATAAAATAAGTAACTTAATTAATTAATTAAAAAAAAGAATAGAAGGAAGGAGAGAAGGAAAGGGAAAGAGCTATCTAGAACAATATGATTTTGCAAAAATTGGATAATTTATCCCTATCTAGGCGTTAATCTGTTAAAAAAATAAGTGCTTATTGAGTGCCTGTTATGTGCCATCAGAGGACTATAACAACAGAAAGCTCCATCCTTGAAGAGCTTATATTCACATGTCAGTAGAAAGGCAATAGTGTACATCAAGTTTTATGTGATACAAACCTAAAATGTAACCTTCCAATAACTTTATCCATTTTGCAACTATGGTATTAGGAAACAGTATAAAAATGTTATACAAATAACAAACAAATTTGCTTTTTTTTAAAGCAAATACTTTCTAATATCCTTTGGCAATTCCTTAGCAATAGACTCAGTGCCTCTTTTTAAAAGAGTTGTCCCTTACCCTGGGTACTTACTGACGTTTGAGTCGGTTAATTCTGTTATGAGGAGTGGTCCTGTGTATCTGTTTACCAGTGATCCTGGCCGCTACCCACTAGATGCCAGCAGTTACTCCCTCCCCAGTTATTATAACTAAAAAATTGCTCTAGAAATTGCCAAATGTCCCCAGGAGGCAAAAATCACTCTTGAGAACCACTACTGTACAGACTGCATCTGTCAATAGTTCAAGCCAATGGCAAGGTATATAGTGATAAATGCAGTGTTTTCATTGTTATAGAAAACTTCTCATGTCTTGGAGAGAACCCAATCTTGAAGGAATCAAATTTAGAATTCATCAGTCTATAATGTGGCAGGTGTGCTCCTTAGTTGCAACTCACAGGCTCCTTAGTTGCAGCTCACTGGCTCCTTAGTTGTGACATGTGAACTCTTAGCTGTGGCATGTGGGATCTAGTTCCCTGACCAGGGATTGAACCCAGGTCCCCTGCATTGGGAGCGCAAAGTCTTAACCACTGTGCTACCATGGAAATCCCCATACCTTGTTCTTGAAGGAAGTTTTTCTCTCTCCTTCCTCCTTGCTTTCCCATTTTCTTTTGCTTTTTATTTGCTTACCTATTTTTCTCTGTTTTTCTTTCATACCCAAGCTAATAGAGGGCCAATATTATAAGCATTCTCTTATTTGAACAAAACTGGCTTTCTAATAACACAATCGAGCTGTTTAAATGTAACTAACATTGGAAATACTTAATTAAAGGAGGGATTTGTAGATTTGTGAGTAGCATCTAGAAATCCAAGAAAAACAGCTAAAGGAGTAAAAGTTGAAGAAATAAATATGGATATAGATTTATTGATTTCTTTCTTTAATTGAAGCTCAAAATTTCTAGTTATTTCAGAGATTCTGAATTCAGCAGTAATAGCCGCTTTTGACTGTCACTGTCATTCTTATAATGGAAACACCTCCAGAAAGAAAGAAAACAAGGATGTATTAAAATAAGTAAAGGAAAATAGAGTCAATTTAATAAGAAAGTATAGAGGCAAGGAAAATGAAGAAGGTAAACAAAGAAGGCAAAAGATGATAAAAATTAGTTGTAAAATAGGAATAAAAAATTCAGGAAGAAAGTAAATGAAAGTAATTTTTTTAAAGAAGGAATAACTGGAAATACGCTGATGCAGGGAAAGAAAAGAAAAAAATGAATCTAAAGTAGTAGGCTACACAAATTTGCTACTTGTTCCCCTATTGATTTGCATATATGGGCGATTTAGAGATTGACCCTAGAAGGACACTCAGAACACATTTAAGACTGACATAAGGAGGGCCAGGGCTCTTTCCTTCTTCAGGAAAAGCCTCTCCAGCTCCTCAAACTAAATGACAGTCCTACTAGTCTATTCTGTTATACTCTAATTTATCAAGGATTTGAATGCTTTGTCAACTCTGTTCACCATTCAGAAAAATTGATTCCCCCTCTTTCTAAACTTCCATTGTTGTAAGGTTAAATTCACTTTTTTGAGCAGCCACTTAATTTTTACTCTTCTGTTCTTACTGGAGGTCAATAATTCAGGTCTTCTCCTTGTGTTTTGTATACCACTTGTATCTTGACCAAATGAAACTGAGTTTAGATTCCAAATTCAAGTTTTACAATTATCTATGTTGGATTGAATGCATTACTCAAGGCTATTAAGTAATTTTGTCCAGACTTTGTCATTCAGGGCACTTGCAGTTCATCTTGAATTCATGTAATCTGCAAATTTGGATAGAATGGCAGGCATTATAATTTTTTTCCCAAAGCACCTCTGCTTTCTGGCTATAATAGTGTGCCTTCCAATATAAAGGCGGAAATATAAAAATTCACTTCCCAGTCTTCTTTGTGGTAGGTCATGGGTATATAATTTAATCCTGGCCAATGGAATTTGACCATTGGAAGGCTCCTGAGAGCTTTGTGGAAAGGTTTTGCTCCGTAATAATTCACTGGGCAGGCATATGATACATGGAACTGCTATAGCTGTCTTGCAATCAGGAAGGAAGACTACGATGATAGAGTGAAGTTGGCAGAGTGATGAAAAGTCTCTGGTTCTTTGATGATATCATTAAGCCACAAATTAACCCTAAAGCAGTCTTACCCTAGATATTTTGTTATATAAGATTATACACATCTTAACATTGAGTTCAATGTGGATTGTGTGTTTGGTTGCTTGTAGCCCAAAGAATTCCAATTGATACAATAAATACGTCTTCTATATCTTCACTGATGCCTCATGATGCTTTCTCTTTAATATATTAACTTGGACTTAGGGACACAGACATATTTAGAATAGCTCTTTGGAAAAATTTACCTATCATGAGTTTCAGATTACATTATTCAGGTCCCTCACTGTTTTCAATTTATTCCATTGTTTTTGATCTGTGACTCATCCTGGGATTTAGTAAAAGGGAGAGATACAATATTTAAAATCCAGGTGTATGAATAGTGTATGGAGATAGCATATGGAGGAAAGAAAAGAAAGTCAAGAATGAGAGCTCTGGAAACTCCTGTTTTGATTGAAAGTAGAAAATATTAAACAGTGAAGTAGACCAAGGAGGGAGCAGCCAAGAGGAGGGGAAACAGAAAAGTTAGTGCCATATGTTGATAGGAAATAGGCAATTGTCAGAAAGACTTAATAAATTCCTGAATTGAATCTTTCAGTGTCCATTTTGCCCTCATCCTATTTGTAAAGGCTAGGGACTTAAAATGTATTTCCTAAATTCCCTGGCAGCTGGGCTTCTGGATGAGACTTCGGTGCTGTCAGTTAGATGCTCTCATATAATATTTAAAAGGCGAAAGAGAGGCAGAGGTCATCTTCCCATGACTAGTGACTGATAAGTGGTGAGCAGACCCCAAGTTCCAGTGTCTAGTTGCCAGCCTTGTTGGGTAAGTTCTCTGCAGCAGTGGCAGTGGTAGAAGAAGCCTTAGCAGTGACATCTGTGTCAAAGCAACAATGGAATGACTTTCAAACCAATGATACAGAGGCAGTCTCCTGAATTCTACTCCACCAGGACTTCCAACAATTTTGAAGGCATTTAAGTCCCTAGAAGATGCTTTTCAGCTTGAAATATCTAAGGTGATAGAGAAATATAGGCAACATGGTCAAATGACACTGAGAGGTTAAGATCATGACTGTTAAGAGAACTTTGAATGACAATTAAAGTTTCTAGAGAGCAATTTCATCAGACTAATGAGAGAACAGACCCAGATACCTGGAATTAAAGAATATAATTCAGAGAAATGTTGATTACAAGTTAGAGAATACAAATTCAAACTTGCATAAAAAAGAGGTGTGCTGTACCTGGGTTGCGTGTATCCTAACCAAAGGACATAAATAAGTTCATTAAATCTCTCTCTCCCATCATCTTGAACTTCACCTCTACATATCTTTGCTCATTTCTCTCTCTCTGAAGATAGGTGAGTGGCTTCCCTAAACTCACAATATGCCAGCATCCATAAATCAATTCCATAGAAATTCAGACTGGTTGGTTCACATGCCCACTCTTGGATTAATCTGTTTCCAGAAGGGGTTTGTATGTTATTTTTAAGGTCAGGTTACCCATCCTTTTGCTTGGTAGTTTAACAAGAAACACATGAACAGGGAGAAATTTTCTATACGGATAGGAAAGTACTGTAGCACATAGATGAGGGAAAGGATGCTGGAATAAAAACCATTAGAATTCCTATACAAGGAATGAGTGAATAGGGGGAGGAAGAGATGTTAATGTCTTAAGTGAGATTAAGGCTAATGTAGGATGTATAAGATATTAGAAACCTGGTGTGTATACAGACTCAGGAAAAGAACCGTCTCAGAGGAAGGGATGTCATTTTTACTGGGAAGAAGCAGAAATATTTGCTCAAAGTCTACAAATAGTTGGGGAAGTGGAGAGAGCTAATTTTTGAAAATAATGCAGAGAACGTGTTCATCTTAAATAAAAGAGAAAAAAATTATATATTTATTATACATATAAACATAATGGCCATTGATAATACATTATATGTATATATTATGTGTATATATATTGAAGTAGAGAGTAATGAACTTGAAAGATTTATTTATGATTATTCTTTAAAAAAAAACAAAAAACAGACCATTTGTTAAAATTTAGGTTTTAGGCAGGCTGGAACCTTAAGATTTTATATACCTTTGTATGTTTCAAATTTCTATGGTGATCTTATATTACATTTATTAAAAACAATGAGAAAGCCGATTAGAATGTGGGACATTTCTGAGTAATGATAAGAAATAATAGGTGGCTGTTTCAGTGAAAATTACAGCACAGTGTCACACAAGTTACATGATAACTGAAGGGATTTTACCCCTCAGTGTTGCCTTTATGAGTCAGGAGGGGTATGAGGAGTAGGAGCCGTTGCAGATGTAAAGTAGTGGTGTTGGGTAAAAAATCCAGGTTTCAACTGGAGAAAGGAGGCTAAAGGGGCAAGTGAGACAAGCCATGGACAGAAAAGTTGCATTAAATCAGGGTGTGAATTAGTGGCAAAGCCAGGCCAGCAGGCAGGACTGTGGCCCATGTGGTGTATGCCCATTCTGACGCTTTTATCCTGGGCTTGCTTGCTCAATTGATCACAATCTCTACTACTTTATTTTTCTTCTCAGTTCTGCTACCTACCTGATCTCTGAATGCACTGTAGAGTTCTTGTGCCGTTTTCATGTTTATTATCTCATTTATGCTCACAACAATTTTGTGCTCACAACAGATTTTCTTATATTCGGTTGAGCATTTTGGACGGGGGCTGGGCCCAATAAACAAAATAATTGTCTAAGATTCTTTGATGTTGTCTTCAATTTCTGGAGCTTCCATGGATAACCCATGCTATGTGGAAGGTGAAGGAGCATAAGGTTTGAACTGGAAATTTAGCTCTGATACCTCCTCTCTCTGTTTCTGTTAATCCTCTGTAGAATCTAATTTCTGATCTCAAAGAACTCGGGACTTGGGTTCAGAATATCTGGATCCTTAAATTCTATTGCTGGGAATCTAGGCTAAAAATCACAAAAAAATAAAACAAGCCTTATGAGTAAAGGCAAACAAAGCAACATTGTTTATAATGTAACATAAAAATTAAAATTTCCAACCATAAGGGAATGGATAAGCAAATAATGATAGCCTACCATGGAGCAATTAGAAATATTTATGGAGACATAAAAAATTGAGTTATATGTTAATTGCATAAAGCAAGATATGTTATATATACACAGTATAATGTGTAATAAACAGTGTATAAATAAATGCACTTATTTAAAATGGTGACAACACTTCTGCTTATGTTGTAGTACAACAGGTAACATTTCCCCTTTCAACTTTTCTATATTTTCAAGATTGTTAAAATAAAAATAGTTAAATACAAGTAATGGTCATTAAAGAGAAATAATTCTCAGAATTTAGGAGAATACCAACTGCCAGAAAAAATACCTAGGGCCTAATATAAGATCCTATAAATGAGCTGCTAAGGGAGGGAAACCAAAAACTATGTAGAAAAAAAAATGTGTTCAAATCTCTTAAAATGGAGTTAAGAGGTACTAATCGTGTCAGTTGTAAAGAGAGATAAAAATGAGTGTTTTTCGGAGGAAACATATTTTACCTTAATATATTTCTGTTTTATTCAAATTTAATATTTTTATTAGATATCGAAAACCTTATTCTTTGCACAGAGAAGTTACTGCAAAAGGGGTATCAAAGGATTTGATTCTTCTTTCTCTCACTCACTTAGTTTGACTGTTGCCATTGACCTGACTTCCAGAGAGTTGCACGTTGCAAGGAAGATATTATAGTTTATGAATTAAGATTAAATAAATTATATTTATAAAGCTCTCAGAATATAGTCTGGCACAGAATAAGCACTATTTAGAATATTGTTTTTGAGTAGCCTGACATAGCACATAAAAACAACTCCTTAATTTCCAAGTACCAGAACATAACTTGGAAATATACTTTTTTTTTCTAATGCTTTACAACAACCAAAAAAACCTTAAAAAGGTACGAAGCAAATAACTCTTTATTTTGTTTCGTAGACCCAAAGGAATGAAAATGGGTATATTCCAATTTGAATTTTAAAAAAGAATGAACAGGCACACTATCTTTAAAGCCACTGTAAATTACTGGCTTAATAAATTGCAAAGAATGTGTGTAGCTATTTATTCTTCTGTTCAGTAAAAAAAAATATATAGTTACCATGGCAACTACCAAATCTCATAGTGTGTGTGCTACTTCTATGATATGATCACTTTTTGTAATAAAGGCACGAGTAATATATCATCTGGGCTCTAGTATTAAATGTTTTGAAATGCTTTAAAACACACACATTGCTGATACGCATATTCACTATTTTCGACTCCCTTAGCTCTCTGACATTAAGTACACTTTAAATTTTAACATTTTTGTGCCTCGGATATTTTCTGAATATATAACCACGTATATCAAACCTCTGAAAACTGTAGAATTATAGTCAACACCCCAAATTTCTCAATGACTTGTAATTGGCTTTCCATGAGCACTATAGAAATGGATTAAAGGAAGTCTTTTTGCAAAGAATTTTAAATGGAGTTCCAATTTAATTGAATCTTCTATAACAAAAAAAGCACTCTTTATATTTTCTTAAAATAAATAACAATTTATATTAGAAATTGACCAAGATACTGTTTTCCAAGTCTCTATGCTCCTGTACACTTAATGCAGGGTCCCTTTATGAGACATCTAAAATTAAATATAAAAGTGCAACATTTGTTCACAGCTATTATTAGACAAAATAATATGAACCCCTAAGGTGAGCTTGTGTCTTAGGAAGTCTTGGGAACATGAACCCATGTCCCCAAGCATATGGAGGAAAGAGAAGAAAGTCAAGAGTGAGAGCTCTAGAAAGTGCTTTGTTTATTGGGAGTAGAAAATATTAAACAGCAAAGTAGACCAAGAAGGGAGCAGCTGAGAGAAAGGGGAACAGAAAAGTTGATGCCACATGTTGACAGGAAGTAGGCGATTGTCTGAAAAATTTAATAGATTCTTGAATTGGATCTTTTAACATCCATTTTGTTCTCATCTATTGCAGATTAGACTTGGGTGCTGTCAGATGTTCTCACACAATATCTGAATGGCG
The DNA here is from genome assembly GCF_030028045.1 of Hippopotamus amphibius kiboko. Classification (NCBI taxonomy): domain Eukaryota; kingdom Metazoa; phylum Chordata; class Mammalia; order Artiodactyla; family Hippopotamidae; genus Hippopotamus; species Hippopotamus amphibius. The sequence goes on along the minus strand of NC_080187.1, from coordinate 167,123,179 downwards.
GAAGAGAGGCAGAGGTCATCTTCTGCAGAATAAGATTTAGCTGAAGCTTAGATGCAATATTGGCTCATGTTTTGTCATGTCTCCTTGGCTTCCTTTGGAAAAACTCAAGGGGAGGTTATTCTTTCTGAGGATCTCATCAGGTAAATAAGAGGGCTTGGATCCCCAGGGTTGTAGATGGGATACATATTGTAAAAATTTAACCTAACTGAAATATGGTAAACTTCCTTACTCTATTATCCTCAAAATTAAGCAGGAGCTAGAATGAGCTAAATGAAGCAGAAATTTCACAAATCATAAAATGACAATCATTTAAATGCCTAATGTTTTGGGGGGTGTGCGCTATTTTGTTTGACTTTTTTTGACCTTCCCATGAAGAAGAAAGGGCTTTATTACATTTAATTTTAACGGAATTGAATTAAATTATTGTTACAAATATTTAATGTCTTACCTTATGGTAATTGTACAAAACCAAGGTAAGGAATCAGTGTTATTAGGAGGATGTTTGGATGTTATGCCAGATTTTCTCATTACCTAAATTTTATGAAAAATGAAAATAGACATCTAAAGCAGAGAAAGTCCTGTACCAAGATTGCTAAATTCTACTTATCTGCAGCTCTTTCTTTTTAGAATTCCATAAGTTTATTTTTCTTCTATTTATTTGACAACTTAGAGTTTGCATAGTGCTTTCCTAGACATGATTCCCTGTGCTCTTCACAACATTTTTATGAGAGGACAGGGTTTATAGTATTTATTTTTTATTTCTGTTTATCAAGATTTAAAGAGGTTACAATAAGGGGAGAGAGATGAGGACAGAATCAGAGATGAAGGTTAAAGATGGGGTAAAGTAATAAAATATAAAAGAAGAAAGGTGAATAAAGCTAGATGGAAAAATATCCCACAGGCTTTAAACAAGTGGATGGAGACAAACCATTCACAGCCACAAGACATGATATTGGGATAAGCAGAGAAAGCAATTGGATATCTGAGAACTTAAGAACCTCAAAGCGGGTACTGGCCTCGCAGTTCTGGATGAATGCAGGAACCAGCACTAGGAGGGTCTGAGAGGCTGAGGCAGGACACCTTCTATGGGTTATCAACCTGACCCATCAGGGCTCCTTTCCAGGAGAGGGCCCCATAATGGGAAGAACATTAAGGGAATGGAATAAATAGTGAGGAGAAATAGGGACAAGAGACACAGACAAGCAAAGGGAAGGTCTATATCTGTGCCATTCAATAACGTAGCCAATAGCTATTGTAGTGTAGCTATTGAGCACTTTAATTGAGGCCAGTCTGAATTGACATGTGCTGTAAGATATACCTTGGATATTGAAGACTTAGAATAAAAACTGTAAATAACCTTATTAATCATTTTCTTAGTTGGTTACATGTTAAAACTAATATTTTGGATCTGTTGGGTTACATCAAATATACTAAATTGGTCTCACCTTTTTTCCATTTTTAAAAAATGTGATTACTGGGAATTCCCTGTTTGTCCAGTGGTTAGAGCTCCATGCTTCCACTGCAGGATTCACAAGTTTGATCCCTGGTCAGGGAACTAAGTTCCTGCATGCCTGAACAGCGTGGCCAAAACAAGGAAAATAAACACTGTTTAAAAAATGTGATTATTAAAAAAATTTTAATTATGTAGTGCTTCATATTTGTGGTTCTCATTTCTATTGGACAAATTGGACCAGAGGTAGACAAACTATGGCTTGTGCACCAAATCCAACCTGCCACTTACTGTTGTAAATAACGTCTGATTAGCATACAGCCATGCTCATTTGTTTAGGTATTGTCTGTAGAGTTGAGTAGATATAAAAGAGATTATACAGTTTGCAAAGCCTAAAATATTTACTACCTGGCCTCAACAGAAAAAAAAAACTTCACCAATGCCTGATATAAACCAATTGGAGGAACAAAACATAGTCAGAAAATCCCAGAAATCAAGCCAGCCTATTTCTGAACACTATACAACATTCATAAAAGAGGAAGCTCTTTGAAATTAAAAAGCTTTCCTGAATCCCACCTCATTTTAGAAGTTTGGCAAAATTAATTTCATGTAAATATTAACAACATAGAAGAATCAAAGTCAAATTCAATGCAAAATTACTATACAAAGAAAAAGAATAAAGAACAGAATAATTTTTTCCCACATCAGAAAGCTAAGTCCACAATCAGAATGAAACTGAAAACCACATTTTGAAAATGAGCTAAAAGACACAAAGTGTTACAAGACTTAAAAGAAAAATATAAATCAGAATTAGAAGTCTTTGTAAATGTGACTGAACTCAAGAAATAATTCGAAATAAAAAATAAAATAAAACAGAAAGTGTACCTTTAAATAATAGATGAAAAAGAGAAACATTTAAAAATCACACAAAAAATAAAATTAGCAAGAGATGAAAAAGATTCAAGAGAAAGTGACAAATATTGAAAAGAGGCAAAAAATACAAAAAAAATTATAAGATGGGTCTTGTGTAGTCTGATAATGAGTGTGTCAAGTCTGAGATGAAGGCTTATGAACAAAACTGAAAGCAAATACAGTGTCTTAATGTCTTCGGATTAGTGAAGATTATAATCAGTCTACCCTCTTCCTGAATGTTAGTATTGATAGAGGTTAATGTAATAGAAATGGGCCTTTTGAAATAACTGAAGATTATGAGAAAGACATGCAATCTTTTAGCATGAAAAGTTACTTTAGATAGTCCAGTAGAAGGATTATTCATGCAGTGAAACTATCTTCTTGTTTAGATAGTATCCCAAGGCCAAATCATCATGAGTGCCTCATTTTCCTTCCTCTTTCAGAATACTAGCCCTTTTTATTTAGTAGCAGCGTACAGAGGAACAAGAGCCTCATCATGCCACAAACCAGACAGAAGGACAGGTGGAACATTGGGTAGGGGATAGTGAAGACGTTCAACAGGTCCAAGGTATTATGAGTGAGGGAGAGAACGAAAGGAGCGAAGAAGAAAAAAGGCCTGGGAGACACACTTTCAGATTACCCTGTGAGTCCGGGACTAACTGGGCCACCCTCCACAAATAGGCCACAAGGCTAAATTAAACAGAATAGAAATCCTACTATGAACCTCTGTACCTTTAAGGAGTCTTGCTTTTGTCACTTGACTGTGAAGTAAAGGATTGATGAAAAATTCTTTTGGACTCTTTGGGTCTTTGCTTGACCAGTGAACAGTGAGAATACATTCATGTTGTTGCAGATACTGGCTGAAATTGCTAACAGCACCCCCAGTAGTTATTTCTTACTCTCCATAATATAATACTCTGTAATAAAAATAAAATAAAAATTTAGCAGGACACATTGTTATCCAGGTTGGGACAACATTTTCCTGCCTCTTTTGCAGCTAGTTGTGGCCATGTGACTAAGTTCTGCCCAATGAGATGTGAGCAAAAGAAATTAACTGTGCCCTTAAAAGAAGTATCTTGCCCTCCAAGTTCTCTTTCATCCTTGCCACAAACAAGGAGCAGGTAGGACCTAAGGGGATGACAGAGAAGTAAGATAAATGATCTTATGGAGTCTGCCAAGTTCAAAGTTTTCAATGAGAAAGTAACAAATATTCTCTCTTACATAAGCCACTATCCTTTTGGTCTCTATTGAAGCTACTAAACAAACATCCTAGCAATGTGCTACTGCTCTTTATATGATTAAGGGTGAGCACATGGGCCCTAAGAGATTATTGGAGTGGTGGTAGGAGGCAGTGGCACACGAATCAAATTACAATGCACACAGAGCCAAATGACACCTCACCGTGACAGCCAAACCCTTAGCAAAATGGTGCAGAGGAATGGAATTATTCATTTAAGCACCATCTCAAAATATTTAGAGAAAACTCTTAGACATGCTAAAAATTTTCTCTGGCAAGAAAAGGCAATGGAGCCAACGTATGGGTTTCTTGGACTCTGTGTGTCATGCTACTGCAAATAACATCGTTCAATAAGGATTCATTCCTTGTTTCTGTATGTTTAAGTGGGAGCCCCCACCATCTGTACTTTATTCTTTTGTAAAGTAAGGGAAAGAAAGAAAAGAGTTCATCTGACATGACCCTAAACTGAAGGATAAATACCAATGGCTTATCAATTAGCTACCATGTCAATATAAAGTAGTGGTTAAGAATGTAAGTGAAACCAGTTTGCCTGAGATTAAATCAATGGTGTAACTTTCAGCCATTTATTTAACTTCCCCATGCATCAGTTTTGTCATCTATAAAATGAATAATAAATCTACCTTATTGAGTTGTTCACTAAATGAGTTAATACACACAGAGCACCCCAATCAATGCCTATTACATAGTAAATAATAAATGTTAGCAAATATTATTATCTTAGATAACTTAGTTGGGGGAAAAAACTCAAGCACCCCAAGGGTGATGCCAAAATAAAATGTTGATTGGGTATTGCTACAAAATTCTGCAGTACTGGGCATTCATGAAATAGTTGATCACTGGAAATGATCCAGTATTCTGTGGTGAATCAGTTAGGTGCCTGTCAGCTATTAACTGCAATGAAAGTTCAGAGAAGAGCCAGTAGTGGTGAGGAGGGGACCTGCTGAGACCCAAGACACTAAGCCCCAAGGCAGGATTTGTTAGAGGTGAGATAAAGCCAGTAGGATAAGGAAGCAGACTTTAAAGTAGGGCACATGCATGTAAAATTAGTCATGAAGCAATAAGTTTTAAGTTAATTAGACCCTGCTGAATATCACAAACAACGATGAGGATTGAGAAAAAGGTGATAACTTAAGGGGAAAAATTGGCTCTCCTCAGAAGACATGAGATATCACTCAATATTGAGCTAAATTTAATGAACATTTTAGTGTTCTCACCACACACAAAAAGATAATTATGTGAGGTGATAGGTGTGTTAACTTACCTTATCGTGGTTATTGCAATATACAGGTGTATCAAATCATCACGTTACACACCTTAAACATACACAATGTTGTATGTCAATTACATCTCAATAAAGCTGAAAAAGATTCTTCCAGCTTGTTACATACAGCACAAGTTCATTTATTTTACCTGCTGCATAATATTCCGGTGAGTAAATTTATTTGTTTATACTTCTACTCATGATCATTTAGATGCTTGGAATTTTTCACTATTATAAACAAGGCTGCAAATGACTACTCTTCCTCATGATTCCTGATATATACCTCTGCAGCTATTTCCCTATATTATGTTTGTACATCCAGATTTGAACTTTCTGGGTCATGAGGCATGGGCAAATTCAATTTCTCTGGAAATGGCCAAATTGCTCTTGCATTTGGCTTTACCAAATAACACACAATTCTTTTATTATTCTGTTGTTTATACTATGGTATAATTTATACCATAATTCAAAGAAGTATATTACTCCATTTTAACACTATATGACACTACATGAACTTTTAAATATGCCTTATAAATCAATGCTTACTTCATTCATGAAATTGGCTACCTATCTAACATAGGTCAAAGATATGTATGACAGATTAAGTCAAAATATCAGGGTTACAGGAGATTTGCAAAACATTAGAGTTACAAGAGAATAAATAAAAAGGGAACAACAAATCTAAAATCTTTTCTGGGTACACTTGGAGAAGCAATAAAACCAAACTTCCCAGCAAATGTATTATTCTTATTACTTCTTGTCTTTCAGTAGTCTTGTATATATTTTTACATGATAGAAGACAATTCAATAATAGGATGTGAAATATGGAAATATACTTTACATATAACTCTACGTAAACTATTTTTAAATCATTCATAAACCATTGGAACATGTTTGCATTTAGTTTGTATTTAATATCCAACTTTGTAACTGAAAGCAAAGCTAGTGAAAATTTTATCTTCATATATAACACATAATTGTGATTTTTTTTCTTCCATGTTTCTCTCTTTTTGATGATGTGTTTTTCAAAGTGAGTACTTGAGGAATAAAGATGTAGACCACATAGGTACTTCATGCTGCCTAGAGGAGACACAGTTAGGAAATGAGAAAGGCATAAACCAAAATAAGGAGATTTCACAAGTGCTCTGAATAAAGCATAAGATGCTTCAGTATGCATATGCTGCAAAATGCTATCACACTAATGCAATATTCTAGACAAGTTTTATCCCAAACAATTTTTTCTACCTTACCTTGTTAACTGCTTAAAGACCTATAGGCATAATTTTTCTCTATATTATTTATTCCATTCAGACATCATCCTTCAAGTATCTTGGAACAATTGTAATAGCAAAAAAAAAATAGCTGATTTTTAAAAGCTGAATCAGTGATAGCTTCAGTAGTGTATTGTCATTACATTAGAGACTTTAGACATTTGTGTATAACTCAGTTGTTTAGAATATAGAACTATTACTTCTCATTATTGTTTTTCTTTCCATTTAATATAATTGTTCATTCAAGAAAGCACATCATCAATTATTTTTTATCTATGTAATGTATTGCTTTAAATGTTTTTGCCTTTCTGTTTGGCCAAAAATAATTGTTCTTAACTAGCAACAAAAATGAAGTCATCAAGTCTCTTTCCACCTTAGTATCATCCATGAAATTGGCTACTGTTCTCTATTCTTTTGTTTTATTATCAAACCACAATGACTGGGGCCTTGCCTCCATTCAAAGCACAGGTGCTATTTATACTATGTCAGGTGTGCAGAGTTATTGCAACACAAATAATATTATAACAAGAAAAAAAATTCAATGCTTTAAAAACATTGAGAAGATAAAATGACTTGTTATAGAAAAATGTATTAAAACAAAGAAGAAATTCCAAACTGGGAATATATATGCAAGGCTCACAGAGGCGATGCACAGTATCTTGGGAATGTCTTCATAGCAATAACTTATGGAGTGGATGAAATTTTTATCTTTCACTTTTCTGGATTAAATAGTAATAATATAAACATGTTAAAGTTTAAATATTTTCTCAAAATTTTCCTTATTTCTGTATTTGTCTTAATCTTGAATTATACTGGACTATTTCAATGACAACACAAGGAAATACTCAATAATTGCCTGAGTTAAATTTTTTACAGTGAAAGTTGAAAGTTAAGTGGGGAGCCCATCTCTTTAACTCAGAGATCTTTAGTTATAAATATTTTTAACTTTTGGCATTGAATGTGAAATGAACAACTCATTTTGTAAGTAGCTAACTTCACAGGGTGAGCAAATTACTGAAAATAACAATTTTAAAATTATTTCTTGTTTGAAAAGATTATTCTAATATTTATTTAATGTACAGTAGCTTATCAATTATTTGTAATTTTAGAAGTGTTAAACAAGATTCTAGAGAACCTAGAATACTAACCCTCGTTCTGTCATTAACACTGTATTTTAGGAAAAATGATTTAATGTCTCTATTTTAAAATGTACAAATATCACAAAATGTAGACTTTTAGTAACGTAGATTTGAAGATTCTGGAAAAGTCTTTGGCATAGTCATAATAATGAAGTGTGTACTTGTTGGCAGAAGGAGAGATGCCAGCAAACTTGAAGGAGCAGGAAGACATGATCTAATGTCAGTGTCAATTAGGAGATAATGATAGCTCCTAATTTCATAGCCTGTACATTCACTTGCCTTTTAATCTTGACCTTCAGCCATTTTGACAGGCTCCAGGCTAATCTCTGTGGAAATGTTCTCTTTTTAGTCTTCAAATAATATCAATATGAAATAAAAGGTATTTTTTTAAAATCAGATCTGTTTTGAGCTGACATGAGAAAAAAAGTTTAAACAGTTGTTATGGAAAGGAAAAGCAGGTGACGATAATAAATTTTCCTTTTCTGTAACACCAAATATGGTGATAGGAACACATCTTCATTAGTACCTAATGCATTCAGATGGCCACGTGACATAGCTTCCTCTCTTTTCCCAGCATCCGAAATTCATTCTCTAGTTTTGTAGTCTTCACGCAAATTCATTCAACTGCATTCAACTGTGTGTTGCTGTGATGATAGTACCATTTGGTTGTGGCCAGCATGGGACAATGTATGAACATCTTCACTGCCGTTGCCTTTCTTCTCTCTCAGAGGAATGGGAAAGTGACATACTCCCACTTTTTTCTGTACAATTTACTTCTAGAATCAGTGTATTTGTTTAACAAAGTCTTTTTCTTTTATCATATGAACACATACATGTCTGTAAATATCTTATTCCCTTTTTTCCTCCCAGGTCTTGCATACTTACCTAAGGAAAAAATCTTTCTTTCTCTTCAACCTCCACTTCTTTTTCTTTTCCTCTACCCAAATAAATCAAATCTAATCTAATAATGCATAACGTTTCCAGCATCAAGGAAATAGAAATCTGTTTTGTTACAATTAGACAAAATAGAGACTCAGTGCCATTGGTTTCTGTAACCTTGGCTATACTCTTGTACATGCTTCAGGTATCTTTTTTCCCTGCTTGCAGTTATTCTCCTTACCTCACTCATAAACATTTCTAGAGCATTCTGCACTCCCACTGTGTTACCCAGTGGAAATGTGATAATAAATAAGACACAGTTCCTGACCAAAAAAGAGAAAAACAAGTACATTATATAGACTCATTTTTTTAGTTTGGTTTATTTAATAACATTCGTTGAAGCAATATTGTTTAAGTATTTTTTGGGATAAATAATATTTACATAAGTTATAACATGGGTTACATAGGTTGTGCAATAACTGCCAACTATTTACATTCAAGAAATTATTTCTGTAACACTGTTTTTACACAAAAAATTGTCTGAATTTCAGGCCACTGCCTACAAGTGCAGTTTTAGAACACAACTTACTTACGTGTAGTCTGCTTGTAATGTTGAGTTGCACCTTTTCTCAGAAGGATTCTCTAAATATCTCCACGTGTAATATCATGGGGTCTTCTTTGTTTTTCTCTGTTTTCTTTCACAAGCCATTTGAAACAGTTTACACATATAACAAAATAATAATGCATTATAAACAAGGTAAAGAGGTAGGACTAGGAAAAAATGCAAAAGAAAGCAGAAATTTAAGCCTGGAATGGGGCAGGACCAGGTGGGCCAGCACACGTGTAGCTGTGACTGTCCTGTGGAAGGGGACCTGTAGAAGGTGACCATGAGAAGGCGTTAGGCATTTGCACTCTTCTTTGGAGTTTCTTCTGAGTTGCTACTTGAAAGTGAATCCATAGGCTTTAGAAACTTGAAAAATAGATGAAAAGTTCAGAATTCTTTCAGGAAAACTTAGAAGCCATTTGAAAACGATCTCTTAAACATAAGTCACATCTCTACCTAGAAGTGGGTTTCAGAGTGGCCTATAGAAAAATTCAAGAGATTATCTCAATAAATCCGTGGAGGTTCTCTATAACACGTAATTTATTGCTTTCTTTAATCCCCCAGATTTTATCATGCAAAGCTGACTAACATGATTTGGGCTGAAAGATTTTCAGAGCAGCTATTTCCAGGTAACTAACACAGATAAATAACACCATGAATTGTAAACTTATTTTGGAATATTCAATTTTGGGTATTACATTGCCCTGCTGAATGTTCCAGAAAAAATTAATTTCTAAAAGTGTTACTGAGTAGCTCAAGATGTAGACTGTCATATAAGATTATTGGAAATAAAATGCCTCCATTGAAGAGATAACCTACAAAAAGATGGCTTCATTTTTTAATAGTTTAAGTCATTATTTGCAACAAAGATAGTGGAGGCAATTATCTTTCATGTGTCTTTTAGTGAGTGACAATGTGGTCATATCATCAGTAAATATGATGTTATTTAGTTGCAAAATAAATACTCTTGTGAATTAGACATGAGAATTCATTATTTCTATTTTACAAAGACAAAACTGAAGTGATAAAGAAAAACTTATAGTGAAAGTTAAGCCAAGGATTGAGGCTGTTCTGCTGGGCATGTGGTATACATGCACTTAATATTTGCTGATTAATTGATTGTTTTATATCTGTATGTGATAGCCAAATCAAAATGGCCAGTAGCTTTAAATAACTTAGCTTTTTTATATTTTTAAATGACGATCAGAAGTCTCATAGTGACAGAAATTTAGAATATTGGTCTTTTCCATTTTCATAGCTGTTCTAATATAGCAGTCACTGAACCCTAAATAGCTGTCAATCAGAAAGCCTTAATGAATTTTCAGTGTAAAATCAAAGACATTGAGTTTCTAAATTGGGTCATATGGGAAGCTCATTGCTTGCCTTGGCTCTTTGTGAGTCATATTAGAATTGCTTCACCCAAATTAAGTATTTACTTATTAGAGGATGGACTTTTCTAATATGCATGATCTTTGCTTTTAAAATTTACGTCACACTGTAGCAAATAAGGGCATTTAACTCAATCATATTTCTTAAAATATGACCCCAAGATTCCTTTGAAAAACTTTCTGACAAACTAGAAAATTAATTTTTTAAACATTTTACTTTCACCTAAATATAGGGCTTACCTAAATATAGGTATCACCTCACACAGATCAGAATGGCCATCATCACAAAATCTGGAAACAACAAATGTTGGAGAGGGTGTGGAGAAAAGGGAACTCTCCTGCACTGGTGGTGGGACTGTAAGTTGGTACAGCCACTAGGGAAAACAATTTGGAGGTTCCTTAAAAAACTACAAATAGAACTACCATATGATCCAGTAATCCCACTCCTGGGCATATACCCAAAGAAAACCATAATCCCAAAAGAAACTTGTACCGTAATGTTTATTGCAGCACTATTTACAATAGCCAGGACATGGAAGCAACCTAAATGCCCATCAACAAATGAATGGATAAAGAAGATGTGGCATATATACACAATGGAATATTACTCAGATATAAAAAGGGATGAGATGGAGCTATATGTCATGAGGTGGATAGAACTACAATCTGTCATACAGAGTGAAGTAAGTCAGAAAGAGAAGGACAAATATTGTATGCTAACTCACATATACGGAATCTAAAACTGGTACTGATGAACTCAGTGACAAGAACAAGGATGCAGATACAGAGAATGGACTGGAGAACTCGAGGTATGGGAGGGGGTGGGGGATGAAGGGGAAACTGAGACAAAGCGAGAGAGTAGCACAGACATATATATACTACCAACTGTAAAATAGATAGTCAGTGGGAAGTTGTTGTATAACAGAGGGAGTCCAACTCGAGGATGGAAGATGCCTTAGAGGACTGGGGCGGGGAGGGTGGGGGGGACTCGGGGGGGGAGTCAAGGAAGGGAGGGAATACGGGGATATGTGTATAAAAACAGATGATTGAACTTGGTATACCCCCCAAAAAATTAAAAAAAAACTAGAAAATTAATTTTTTAAACATTTTACTTTCACCTAAATATAGGGCTTATTATGAAATATGATAACCATATAAAATATAATAAATGTTTAAGTATACATTAAAATGCCTGTCAATTCCTTCCTTTTCCCTTTTTCTTCACTAAGCTTATAAAAATAAAACTCAATTACTCTGATAAAAAAACTCTAAACTACAGAATGTTACATAGACAACCCCCCCCAAAAACCAAAACAAGTAGTACTTGAATATTTAATAGTTTCAATTTCCAGTTTTTCTGAAGTGAATTCTATGTAAGATGTGTTTCTGAGCAATCAATAAAAATATGTTCGAAATAAACAATCATTTGGAGTTAGAGAAAACATTAAATATCTTTTTAAAAACATAAGCAGCTTTTTCATTTTTAAATTTTCATGCAAAATAGTGCAAATACAAATGCTTCTGCTGTAAATAGATTGTAGAATATTAACTAACACTGTATTGTAGGTGGCTATTTGCATTATTATAATTAAAAGATCTAAATCTTAGTTTGGGAAACAATTCATTTTGAGTGTTATCAACCAACCAAAATTTACTGACCATCTGTTATAGTCTTAATACTGAGTTAGTGGCTTTTTGGTTTGGGAATGAAGTGATATTGAAGAAGTATAGGGCATGGGGTCTGCTTTTAAGAAAATTAAAATCTAAGTTTCTGTTTGCATCCCTATATAGACCAATACTCAAATCTTTAAAGCCGTTTTCAAGAAAACACAATCCCTCTGAAAGTAAAGGAGAAACCAGAAAGAGTTAGAGCACCACAAGATTTAGGAGGTGTTCTGAATAGTTAATAAATATTATGATCTAACTGAGATGTGATTAAAACCAAGTGTAGGAAGTGTCTATACTCATTGCAGTGGTAGTTGTCACATTGCCATTTCTGCCACAAAGTGCTGCTTCACCCTTGAAAACAACCCTCTCCAGTAGCAAAGGTATAAGTCAGCTACTTGGAAATGGTTACGCAATTCTTTCCTCCAATGCTAAAAGCAGAATCACAGTTCCTGTTTTTCTTTTCCTTGAAAGGAGGTGAAAATCTGACAGCTCAAAATGAATCAAAAACCCAAGATAAAACAGACACCATTTTGTGCCCACTCAGTCTTCTTTCCAGGGTCATACATGTGTAAGTAGCTGTTTGTTTATAGTCAAGACCTTCTGTGGGTAAATCTGGCAGGATATCAAAGACATTTAGCATAGATATTTCATTTTCAATGCGTGTGTCTATTTTTTCCCCTGTTGATGAACCAAATATAACACATGCAGATGATTTTTAGGAATTTATTTTAAAGCATAAATGTTTCTTTTTTTCCCTTTCTGAGTGTTCACAGTAGTGGGGAGGCAAGTATTTGCCTACCACTCCCCTCTCATCACAGCATTGAATAGATGGGTGAAATGAAACACAAAACTACATAATGTGTTTCCCTCCTTTACTATCTCTCTGTCTCTATCAATCTACTGATTAATAATATATCCATCAATCTAGTAATCATTTATCATTTATTCATTTATCATTTATAATCCGTGGCATAGTGTTTAAGAATACAGACTTTGAATTTAGTTAAACCTGGATTTGAAGGCAGGATCTGCCTGTTATTAGCTGAATGGCCTTAGTTAAATCACTTAACCTCTCTAAGCCGAATTGGCTTATCAGTTTAAACCAGCCAATGAAAATATTTATTTCATTAGGAATGTTATGAAGATTAAAGCAGATAACTCATGCAAAGGGCTTAGCACATTGCTTGGCATGTAGTAAACATTCAATAAAATTTAAAGATTAGTCTTATTTTTTAATTACAGTAATCACTTTCATAATAATAGATAAGCATGAGGCAGAGATCATTCAAATTTCAGTTTAATATCTTTAGTAGTATTTCATTCACTGATAAAAAAAAAACCTGATTTTAGTTAACTTGGCAAAACTGGGAGATAATAAAATTTTTCTTGTTTCTTTCACCTCCCCATTTCGGATATTTTCATAACAATGGTACTGTTTTTCCTTTCTCTTAATAGAATAAAATGTTTTCCAAGTGTTCTTTTCTTTCAGTAGCAGAATACTTGTATTTATATTTTATTGAGACTTTAAGTCGATACATAACCTCCTTGTAATATAGTTTGGTGGGGTTTGTTTTATTTTGTTTGCTTGTTTGTTTGAAATGCTATCTTGACTCAGCTTGAAGCCGTAGCTAGAAGATAATCAGTTCACCTCAAGCAGCTGATTAAGTCCGTACCACTCTGGGGGGATCTCACACACCAGGACCACTATTTACTCACCAAATCGCCCTGCAGCCAGGTACCAGATAATTAGGGACAGCTCTTATGCTCTAGAGTCCAGGAAATTACTCAAATTAGCCCATCCAGAGAGAACCCGAGATACCTATCCAACTCCACCCTGCTCTGCATATATAAACTGCCCCCTGGGTATAGCTCCACCTTGTGGTAACTCCCCCCCACACTCCCAGAGCAACTCCCTGTGTGACCCTGAGTGGCAACCTTCTCTCTTTCAAAGCTGGAAGCAACAAAGTGTTCTTCCTCTCATCTATCCTGTCATCGTGTTGTGTCCTGCCACCAAAAGTCTTCAAATCTTATAAAACACTCCCTTAACCAAATTTTTATTTAAAGCCTTTGTGCTGTATTATCAGATATGAGCATTTTATTGTATGTTAAAGGACATTTTATTTTAAATATTTATTTTATAATTACTTTCAGAAGTAATACAGGGTCATTTTAGAACTTACTGGAAATATTAAAAAAAACCAAAATTCCTAAAGAAAAAAAATCCATTCACAAACTCATAAAAAGCTAATTCCAAAGTTTAGTTATACTTTCCATTAGTTTTTAACCGTATGTATGTCACTATTATATTCATATTTATATATACATCCACATATATGGAGATATAGTCATATCTATATGTGTATATGTACTTTTATCTAGTATAGCTAGACAGATATAGATATATATCTTTTCTATTTGTACAAAGATAAATAACTTTAAAAAGTCAGAATTCATAAATTTCCTTCAGAATTCATATCACAATTATAATTAAAAATTATTTATGTAATTATGTAAAGCTTAATTCCACCTCTAGATTATAAACATCATGAGTGCAAGGCTTGTGACTGCTACCTACGCTTTGCCTAATGTCGTCCCTGACAAATAGATGATCCAAGAATTTGTTGAAAGAATGAAAATAACCTGTATGAACACTGCATATAACCTGCTTTATTTTTTAATTCACTTAATCTTTTTCTGTATATCCTTAAATTTCATACTATTTCATATGATATGTTAAAAGAATATAAAACAGCAAGCAGCAGTAGATCAACCATACCCTGCTCCTAAAATACATTGTAGCTAGTTTTCAACACTGCCTATTTGAAGGAGACTGGCCCGGTCCAATTCATTTCCTTCAGTCTAATGGGTAGAATGGAATGTAGAATCACGTGCAGTGAAGCTGTGACACTCTGCAAAAAACCAAGTTTGCATCATATAAAACAAAGGGAAGTGTTGACAATTGTTTACTCATCTGAACTAAATAATTTAGGAATAAAATGTTTTGTTGTGTTTAAAGAAACCAGTTCTGCAGGTAAAATTAAGGGGCTAATTGCCAAGTTGTATACTTGGCACAGGAAAAATTGCACGCGCGCGAGAGAACCAAGAGACGGGGAAAGATAGAGACCAAGAGACAGAGAGAATAAGTCAGTGGGAAAAGAAAATTGTACCTCTATGCAATTGAGAGAGACGGCATAATCTTGAAAGAATTATGTGAGTCATTTCAGAATTTACTCAGCCCAAAACACCAATGATCAGTGAAAGGCAGGCACTGGCTGATACATGCTGATATGCTGAAAGAGCTTCAACCTAGTTAGAAATAAACATTGTGACACATAGGTAGATAGATAGATAGATAGAGATATATATGTTCAGAGAGAGAAGAGCAAATTTACAAGCGCAATAGAAGTAACCTCTTCTGCAGAAAGAAGATGTTGTTTGAATTGTTTCTTGGTCACAGAAAGAGGGGTAGGAATGGATTCTGAAGGGAGATAACATGAATAAAGATGGAGTCCTGCGAAAATGTACAATGGAGGGTATAACTGGAGGGTGTAGTGTGGGACAAAGTTGAGACCACAGATGGGTTTATAAATTGGGCTTATTTCTATTTTACCCCCTGTGAGACCAGTGGTTCTCAACCAAAGACAATTTTTGTCCCTCGGGGGACATTTGGCCATGCCTGGAGACAAATATCTTCAGGATGGGTGCCACTGGCATCTAGTGAGAATCCAGAGATGCTGCTACATATCCTAGGATGAACAGGACAGCTCCCTCCACATCAAAAAGAATTTTCTAGCCCAAATGTCAGTAGTCTAAGTTTGAGAGAGGCTGAACTGCACCAATGGTCTCCAAAATGGGATGTTTGAACCTGGTAAGTGATAAAAGATAGCACATTACTGTGCAGAAAGAAAATATTAAAATTTTATAGTTGTATTATCTCATTTCTAAAATTTTGTTCTTGAGAGTATATTTTGTAGCACAGAAAGTATATATTTGTGGTACATGTATGCAATTTATAAATATCTGTACATACATTTGTAGTGCCTGCTCTACGTTTTTTACTAATGAGTTACACAGCCAAAACGTTTGTAGACCTTTGATTTAGAAGTCATCAAAAATTTAGGTGGATATGTTCTAGAAAAACAAGTGTGGTGGTAACATTGGGAAAGGATGAGAACAAAGAAGACTTGAGGCATGGGGAAGAGTGAGGCATCTATTGCAATATTCCAGGCAAGAAACGAAAAGTATATGCTTTAAGGCGTTGTCATTAGAGATGAAATAAGGAGATCAGTTCAAGACACATTTTTGAAGGAGATTCAACAAGAATTCTGTGGTGACAGATGGGATTTGAGAATTGAGTAAGAAAGATGTTGGGGAATAACTCTAATGTATAACCTTAGACATGCTCATTGTTTTTTCTGCCTCATATTTTAACTGATAGTATGCAGGTCTCTCTGATTTTGTGTCAAGGCAGAACCAGAGTTTGAATTATCTTGGGGGCTGCTGTATGAGGGAGGACTTAGGATGACTCTGGTGAGTAACTTGTGGATAGTGAAGGTGCCATCAGAGATGACAGTGTGAGAGGAAATACAGTGGATATCTTTTATTTGAGTTGGGTATAAAAAATTTATTTGGACCATTTTGATTTTGTGGTCCTCTGGGTAGTCAGGTAAATATGTCAGATAAAGACTTGGAGACTACTTTTTCTGTTTAGGTAAAGCTGAAAGGATAAGTTTGAGGAGGTAACTAAAAAGACCAAAAATATTGGTTACAATATCTTTGTAACAGTGTGAATATCTTACTTATACCTTGTTTGATCCCTACACAGTAACCAAAAAAAGAAAGAAAGAATTTGGACTGATGCACAGCTGGGGATTAAGATGATTGGTAGAGTGACGAATACAAGGTTTAGAAGTTAAGATTGCAGCAGAAGGATTAATAGTGTGATTTCAGGCTATGGGAGTAAGGGAGAAATTAAAGTGAAAAGAGTTTTATTAAATAAAAAGAATGTAGAAGGTTTATGACAAGGTCTTGATAATGGTGAAGAGAAAGTCTAGTTTAGTGGATGGGAAGAATGGAAAAATTAGAGTTTGTGGTCCAAGAGTATAATTTCTAGGTTTACAAATTTTAGTTTTATGATTATTATTTCCATAGAACTATACAGAAGACTGTCATATAGATCAACATACACACACACACGCCTATGAAAGGAATTTGGAAAATAAACTACTCATTACAAAGAATGAGTACAAAAGTAATGGAAGGAAATTTAGTATTTGATCTTAATAAATGTCATCTTCTCTTGAATTTTCCTCTTCCTACACAGTTTAAGTAGTAATAAGTATGTTTCATCTGGCCTTCCAGATCTCTCAGTGCATTCAAAAAAAATTCTTTAAGGCCAATCCTGCAACTATATTTTCTCAAATAGAGATGGAATAAAAGAGAGGGGTGGGGAGAGGGAAATTAATCATAGACACATTTGCTGAAAAAGTCTGGCAGATGAACAAAACATGATTTTTTGAGAGGTTCTGTAATGGATAGTTCTTTTTCTCACTTATGTACTTATGTGAAACTAGGAAAGATAGTAAAGTGCAAAAAAAAAAAAAATACCAACTTAAAAAAAATTACTAAATCTTAGCAGCTTTGACTCTAGTGACTTATAGTTAAGTTATCCAAATGCTCTTAAGGCTGCCTTTTTATTTCCTTTCATTTTGACACCATAATGTAATGTTTCATTTCTCAAAATCAGAATGTGAATCAGAAAGATACAGTAAATTGATAAATTCTACATCTGTGATTTTGTCTTCAGCAGTAAAAATAATATGTCATACCGTAAGGTCAAAGATTATTAACTACAAAACATTAAAACTACTGAGTTTAAAATATTTTTTCTGTTTTCTAGAGGAAGAGGCCAAGAAGCATACTTTAAATTTTCACATTTTCTCCACACATTAGTTGGGCTACAACTTTATTTCTAAGGCATAATTAAACAAATATGCCACTTTAGGGAGATTCTAAGCCATTCAATTCAGCTTAGGTTAATAAGAATGTGAAATCCATAATAAAATATGTTGTTGAATTGTTATTGTACTTGGTAATTTTTCACAGATTTTTGCATATTTTGTATTATTTTCCTCACATTATTTCAGAAGGGGAAGTTTAGTAAAAATGGTTTTTGATGGTAACAAACAAGCAGAAATCCTTCCAGTATACCCAAGATGGCATATTGAAAACATTTTTTTCTTAATAATCTCTACTGGCATTCATTTAGAAATTTTTGAAATTCTAATGAGTCACATAACTAGCTACCATTAGAATAGAAAGCCTGCCAGATGCCATCAGCACAAGAGTTACTCTTGCTCCCCCAAATTGCTACCTACAATTTACTTTTAGGGCTACGTGCCCTAAACTATTTATATGATTGTCAAGGACAAATTGTTCTCATATTCATACTGTGCTGTTTTACACATTGCTCCATTAAGAAGAGGTTTCCTAGGGACTAAGGAATCTGTTTATTAGAATTCTTGTGTTTGTGGTGTTTCTTGTAATGAAATGATCAATTTATGGTTAGCATTATGACAAGGGACCAAAGCCTTTTTTGTTGGGATAGAGGTTTCCTCTCCATGACTGACAAAATCCTTTGATGCTCTCTCTCTGGCTATAAACAAAATACAGAATAAAGGTTTGAAAGGGTAAAAGTAAGGAGCTCTTTAGAAATTTCTCTTTCTGACCGCTTCTATCCTATGAGGGCAAGTCTTACATACCAACCTCAGATCAGGTACCTGAATGCCTGTTCTGGATTATGAATCCCATATTTCTAACTAAAATAGAAACAAAATATAGAACCTATACCAAGCTAATTATAGTTGAATTACATTCTGATATTATAGCCAAAAGGGCAAAGTGAAGGGTTCTTAGCAGATTAGAAATATTGAAATGCAGTGTATGTATAGGAAAAATGAAGAAAATTACAAGATGAAAAAGGATCTCAGAGATTAGAAGATAAAAAAGGTTGATAGCAGAAGAGATTTCTCACTTTTTTATACGGATAAAATGTTATATTGGCCTGTTAGGGACTATCTGAATCTGGGAGAATATGGAAGCAAGCATTGTAAGTGCCCCCTTGAAACGAGTATTCCTCGACCCAAGAGGGGGTTTGGCCAATATTTGGAAAATACCACTCTAAAATTTCTCTCTTCCTCTTTCCCTTATATGTAAATCACAAAGCACTAGAAGAAAGACATGGGATGATGATAAGGCATTGCATGATTAGCAAACAAATGTATAACCTTCAAGTGTGGTAGGTTTAAGAAGAGCCAAGTTGAATGAGCTAGTCCTTTTGGCTTGCTACTAAAACAGGAAATGTAATACATGGCTGAATCTCTGAAAATTCTAAATTCGATATCTGGTTGGGTAAAAGACTTAAGGAAAGCTTTTATGTCTTATTCTGTAAATGAAGAAAAAAGGACTGCTCTCTCTGTATAAGGATTCTATGGAGAAATATGTAAGACCCGCCTGCCACATAAATGTGAAACAATAGCAACAGGGGCCAAAAAAAAACCAAAAAACAAAACCAAAACCCCCCAAAAAACCCCTTTTTTTGTCAGTTAGTTTAATATCAAGATTGCATCATTTCAAACTTTCACATAACAGGACTTTGTTCACCTCTATCAAGTGTGACCCAGTCCAGGGGACTCCGTATGTCTCTCCAGTTCCCAGACCAGCACTACACAGATTTCTGAGAGTGCCTTCTGCTAGTGTCCACGAGCAAACAAGCACTAGACAAATAATGCTTGCAGAGTTCTTTTGTGACTTCATTTTCCTCGCACCCTTACTTTGTATTCCCATCCTCCCTGTCTTTCAGGGAGTATAACTGGCTGCTCAAAATACTGATTAACAGATATAGTAATTCTCAATTTAAATTCAGGAAAAATAGTATGAACTGACTCAGCTTCGTCTCTTATTTTCTTTTAAGAATGCTTTTCTTAACTTTTGCACTAAGACTTTGGACACCTGAGTTCTTTTGGTTTTGAACTCATCTAAGAGATGTTTTCTGTCTAATGCTGGAATACCCGTTTTTTTCCTTCTTTATAACCTCACCTGAATGCTGAGAGGAATGTGAATGCATCTAGTATTAGCTTGACCCATTAAAAAAATCACTAATTTTGGAGGCCGCAAAGAGTCAACATCAGCAAATTTATATGGTTCCTCATATCTAGCAGAAACTCAAATATGATTAGGTAAAAAATCTGTAATATTTTCTCCTTTCTTCTTTTGTCCTTTGTTTCCTTCTCAAATTTATTGGCATATAAAATATTCTTTCAAAAAACTCCTTATCTTGCCACTAAATGTAATATCTGGTAAGAGTGTACCTCATCGGATATACACATAATCATAAAAATTGCGATTACAGAAGTAAATAGGTCTAGAGTTTGTCCCTTGTCCAAATCCACTGAAATGGACCCCCTATTATACATGCTTGCTAATATTTTCTAATAAGCTGCAGAGTTTTGTTCTCCTTTTGTTATGTTTGGAAAATACAAGCGTTAGATTGTGTTTGACTGTGTTCAGACTGTGTTCAGACTGCCAAATGCCAATGGGAGCAGACTGCACAGCAAGAGAAGTGCATTTGTTTGACAATGTGTTATACACTATTGATAACGATTTTGAAATTGAAGTTGGTACTCTTGCCTCTTGCTCAGTGATACGGAGTTTTAAACTTGCCTTTATTTCAATGAAAGAGCAATGGTTAGTGCTGTTGTTTATGTTCATCCCTCCCGTCAGTGTATGTGTGTAATTACAACACGTAAGGTCTCTTAGTCTCCCAAATGCTTTTGAATTTAGTCCAGAACAACATATTTCTTAAGGTATTTGCATTTATTCAGCAGAGACAATTCATGATGCTGCTTGTTTTCTTGATTAAATAGTGTTTACTCAGAGTCGCCTATCTCCTCTGTTCCTAATTCCTAAGCTGGGGCCACGCATCCTAGCTGGTGATAGATGCAGGATGGACCCACAGGACTTTGAGATTTTTTTTTTCTGATAGTCCTCAATAAATATTAAATAACTTAAATGTTTATTGCTTACATTACTGTTAGAGGAAATATGGAAAGAGAAGAATTGGGATTCTTGATTTCCACCAATATGCAAATTGCTTAGCAGTTTACAAATGTCAGATTCTAAGAGTAAATGATTTTCATTTTCATCACAACAGCTTCTCTAGCTGATAAATGACGATAATTGTACTTGTCTCATACTTGAAGCCAATACTGAAGGTCATGCAAAAGGCTATAGAGAAGCAGGTGAAGAGAGATTATTGATTCAAGTGTGTGTTTGTATTTGTGTGCATTTGTCAACCTTCAGGACAAAAGTAGGATATCCAGCCTTGATCCAGGGGAAATTGCCAGATTTCAGTGAGCCCCAAAGGTGATACAAAGAGAGAATTTCCATATTAGGTGTTTCTCTATGAATTACCTGAGATAGTTGCTTGAATACTGAAAGTAACTCTAGGATGTCATTTCAAGTTTCTGAGAATTATTTCACACAGTCTACACTGTTCTCATGAAATGTCATATAAATATTTAGAAAATTTCTAATATCCCTTCAGAGGGACCGGAGAAGTGAATCCTGGCATTGATAGATGGCTAATATTTGAGAATTACTAAGGATGCAGCAAGGAGTCTAGAACTTCACTATCCAAGTTTTGTTTTCCTTTTAGTATGGGAAACATTTAAAATATATGTATTTCATGGAGACATTTAGCTGAGAAAAAATATATACCCAATAAATGAGAACTTTTGGAGGAAGAATTTACTAACAGGACAGCCGTTCCCATTTACCACATTTGCAGCTTTGCAGCTGGAGATACTTGACATGGTTCTCACCAATAAGATGTGGGCAGAAGTACCTTAAGAGGCTTTCATTTTTGTTTCCTTCTGCCATAAAATAAAAACAAAGTACATGGGACTTCCTGGTGCTGCAGTGGTTAAGAATCCGCCTGCCAATGCAGGGGACACGAGTTCTATCCCTGGTCCAGGAAGATCCCACATGCCTCCGAGCAACGAAGCCTGTGCGCCACAACTGCTGAGCCTGTGCTCTAGAGCCCTCGAGCCACAACTACTGAGCCCACGTGCTACAACTACTGAAGCCCTCACGCCTAGAGCCCATGCTCCGCAACAAGAGAAGCCACTGCATTGAGAAGCCCGTGCACCACAATGAAGAGTAGCCCATGCTTGCCACAAATAGGGAAAGCCCGTGAGCAGCAACAAAGACCGAATGCAGCAAAAATAAATAAATTTATATTAAGGAAAAAAGTACGCGAGGACAAACCTTTTGCTCTTGCTCTGCCCTGCTTCCTCTCTGTAGGGATGGCAGTCATAGAGCCTGGAAGTAGAAAGGTCAGTTTGTAACCCTAAGAACACAAGTCTTATCCTGATAATGATAAAGTGGAAGGATAGAAGCAGCCTGTGTTCTTAATGACATGATTTGGCCACTGTGCCATCCCTGGACTGTCTTTCCTGGGAATTCTTGTTGTTGAATACATATAAACTCTTTTCTTATTTAAGCTACTGTTGACCAGATTTTCAGTTTCTGGTGGCTGAAATTATTTGTACTGAAAAAGCCCCTACCATTTCATTCTCTGCACCAATGGTTTTCAGATTTTAGTATGCATTAGAATCACCTATGGGCTTGCTAAAACATGGATTGTTGGGTCCATAGTAGGTCTGTGGCGGCATCCGAAAATTTGCTTTTCTAACAAGTTCCCAGGTGATGCTGATGTCAATGGTCCAGCAGCCACGCTTTGAACACCATTGCTCAGAAGAATGATGTTTCTAAAATATAAATTTTAATATGACAATTATCTGCTTAAAATACATTAGTACTGTTCCCATAACCTTTCAAAACAAAAGCCAAACTTGCAATGGCATCTAAATCTGTTTCTCCATCTTTGTCTTTTGTATCACTTCCGTATTGACCCTAAGTTCCTGACATGCTCAGCTGTCTATAGTTCCCTGATAGTATTCTCTTCTCTGTAGCCACTTTGAAACATATTCTTTCCTCTGCCTAGAATATTCTTCTCTATTATTTTCTTGACCCTTCTAACTAGTCTTTCAGGACTCAGTCTTCACTTGGCTAAGTCATGGGGTTAAGTACCCTACAATATGAAACAATTGTTTATTTACTTTTCAGTCTCATCAATGTACTTTTCTTGGAGTGGAGTCTGTGGCATTCAGGCATTCACCTCCGTATCCCTAGTACCCAGCAAAGATGCTGAAACATAGGAAGTACTTGGTAAAAAGGCTCACTAAGTGAAAGACTGAGTATTTGTTGAAGCATCAATAATGTTATGTGTTTATGATATAGTTCTTTTATACCCCTAGTATGAAATAGAACTTCCCTCTTTTTGTATAGACCTATTTATTGTTTATAATAACACAATTTAATATTTTATTATAATTGCTCTCATCACAGTTTTAAAATAATTCTGATGGGTGACCTTTGAACGTAGTCCTTTGCAAGGGACAAAGTCCTCATTTTATCTCTCTCTCTCTTTTTTTTTTAATGCAACAGAAATTGAAACCAGAAAATTCTCACAGAACAGATGCCCTTGCAATTGAAAAGCACTCCCTCTAATAATGCTTGGCATAATTTTTGTTAGGTTTGTATCTCTGGTATAATTACATGATGATTTTAATGGAAATTATAAAGAAGTATTTTACAAAGGAATGGAATATTTTATGTGTAGTTATATGTAAATTTACTCTTATAAATATGCAAGCTTTCTTTCTCACATGGGTATTTGCTTAAGGATCACTCTGATAAATGCAAACAAGCCTCATATTATTTATTAGAAGATTGCTGAGATATATAACAGTAATTGTCATACCAATCTGTAGAATTCACTTCCAGAATCTGCTGTTGTTCCTATTGACTGACAATGCACAGTAAAAATTGCCGTATTTATAAATTCTGTTGAGATATTAAAATATCTAAGTTTTTATTTTCTTCAGATGCATAAATCACTTTTTATGTGCATGTTGTTATTTACCAAGCTAATCTGACTTTCAAATGAGGCAAAAGCTCTAGTTCGTACAGTATGATTCCTGATAGTATCATTCATATCAGTGTTAATCTAATAATAGATAAGAGAAGAATAAAAGATAAGAGAAGTTTGATCTGTAGAACCTTGTATGATACAATATATCATAAGAGGAAGGACTTCCCTGGTGGAGCAGTGGTTAAGAATCCTCCTGCCAGTGCAGGGGACATGGGTTCAATCCCTAGTCCCAGAAGATCCCACATGCTGCAGAGCAACTAAGCCCGTGAGCCACAACTACTGAGCCTCTTTGCCACAACTATGGAAGCCCACACACCTAGAGCCCCTGCTCCACAACAAGGGAAGCCACTGCAATGCAAAGCCCATGCACTGCACTGCAGAGTAACCTCTGCTCACCACAACTAAAGCCCGTATGCAGCAACAAAGACCCAATGCAGCCAATAAATAAATAAATAAATAAATAAATTTATTAAATATATATATATATATATCTCATAAGAGGAAATTTCCACTGCTAGCTGTGTTTTCCCAAGATTAAGTTTGAGGTACAAATAACATTAGTATCCGTTTCACAACAAGATGTACAGGACTATTCTTTCTCTTATAAGCTACATAGCAATTCCGTAAGAAAATTAAAACAAACACAAAAAAGCTTGAGTTCAATTCATTTCAATTACTGTAACACCACTTGTTGAGAGTCTTCTGCTTCATTAGCACTGTCTAAATATTCTGGGAAGCGTTTTAATGCTTAGATACACAAAGACATAGGAGAAGCACTAAAATTATTTTGCAATGCTTAGTATTTTAGGCCAACTTCAGAAGATAGTGGCGTGGTTTCAGCCATGGCAAATGTCCACTGCTTCTTTCCTTATTCTGTGTGCATTAAATTGTTTAATTATTCAAGAGATGTTCTTGTTCTCTAGGTGAAACTCAGGAACGGGCATGACAGGTCTCTTGAGTGATACTGAGATATTGTCATAAAGACTTTCTTTAAATGATTTAAATTCTGAAATATGGTCAGAAAATGTTAGGAGCTTAAATATATCTCAAGATATACAAATCCTGTATTGTTGAATTCTGTAGGATAGACACACTGGCTCCCTTTTTCTCCCTTTTATAGAATGATAATTATGCTGGAAAAATCAGGTAACACTTGAGGCAGAGGAAATTCTAAATGCCTTCTTGGTATAGTTGGCATCATCTCTTCATGGCAAATAAGTCTCATGATACCTAGAATCAGAGTCCTTTCCAGGGTATCGCCAAAGGAGGCAGTTCCTCCAGACCCATTCTTGATATAAGTGTTTTCTCATAAAAGTAGTCACCAGGGAGAGTGAGAAAACTATGCAGGCATTTTGTTCTGGGAGCACCCATAGCTTCAATACATCTATAACTCTTTTCCAATTACCAGGCAAATGAGACTGCTTTGCTATCTGTCTCCACTTACTAAACTTGTATTATGACTTTTTTCACCATGGATATTTTAAACCTGATTTATCTTTTTATAATAGTGTAGATGGCACCAACCTCCTGCATGGATACCCTCCCCACTTTGACACTTCAGTGTAATTTGCTCTCTGGGGGTCACTCCCTCAACCCACTTGATCTAGACACCCTATGCTGACTCTTCACCCTTGGCCCCTTCACCCTTGGGCCTACCTAGTGGATTCTGAACTAAACTTTTTGGAAAGGAAGGAAAGAAAAAACAGGAAAAAGCTTTTTGTTAAGTCTTAATTGTCTCTACCATATTAAAATTGTTCATAAGTATTCAGAAGAATTATTTTTAATTGGTCCTTTGAGGACAGTTTTCAGCAGGAATGCAGGCTTCTATCTGTTCCTCTCCTATAGTTTTAAATACAAACAAAACAATGAGCAGTGTTGGGATACACTGACAAGACAATATAGTTTCAGTTTCAGCTTGGACGGAAGAGAAGCAGATAGAGTGAGGAGCCTTGTTTCAGTTAATTCACCCTTATGATTAGAGGGCCCCCAGGAAAATAAAGACAAGATCTAGTTATAAATAATTATCTAATTCTAATAGCCTAAATCTTGAGATCCAGATAGATTCTAAATAGCTCTAGTTTCTTCAGATCCCACATATAGGATAAAACACTGATTAACAATGGTTTTAGAGGAAAGTAAATAGTACATGAAAATATTTGATAATAGGTAGAAATGCTGAAATACTCCTCTAAGTGCATAGGAAATTTTTTATCTTAAATCTTCCTTGAAATACTCTGCATTTCTGGCAAACCTTTACATAGATAAGCTTCTTTTATTAATTCAGCCAACACATTGAATTTTCACTATGTACTAATTAGGTAGTTCAGTAGAATGTGTCAAGTGCTGTGATTCAGATGAGAGCAGTATTCTCTGGATGTGCATACAATCATCCCCTCACAATATGATCAGGAAAGCCTCCCTGAAGCCTCTATCTGAGCACCACCTTGAAGGAACAGTCAAGTGAAGATAGGGCATTGGATCAGGAAATATGACTACTCAAAAGCTTGAGAACACATATTTGCAGAACCATAGATCATTCGGTTTACTGGATCTTAGTACTTAAGGTGGGGAGTTGTGAAAGGCAGTATTGTAAAGATATTCCCCCAAGATTAGTATACCTTGGTTTTTCATCAAGCACTAATCTAGGTGCTGCCCAAAGAAATTTTGCATATGTGTTTAAAATTATGTTTCTGAAAATGGAGAAATTATCTTGGATTATTTGGATGGGGCAAATCTAACCACTTGAGCCATTACAAACAGGGACATTTCCCCAACTGGAGTCAAAGAGATGCAGCCAAGCAATGAGGCAGAATGGGAAGTAAGAGAGATTTGAAGCATGAGAAGGAATTGACCCACTATTGCTGGCTTTGAAGAGGGACAAAAGCCAGGGAATGTGAATGGCCTCTAGGGGTTGAAAATGACCCCCATGAAGGTCAGCAAGTAAAAGAGAACCTCAGTTCTGCAGATGCAAGGAACTGAATTCAACCAACAATTTAAATGAGCTTGGAAGCCAGTTCTTCTCAGAGCCTCCCGTTAAGAGCCCAAGTAAAGACTTTATTTTTGTCCTTGTGAAACCAAGAGCAAACAGCCTAGTCAACCTGTACTTGTAACTGACAAGACTGTGAGATAATAAACTGGTGTTGTTTTAAGATGCTAAACTGTGGCAATTTGTTACAGCAGCAATACAAAACTAATACAGGAGTAGTGATGAAAGAATAACCGAGAGGTAGTGGTGGGTGGTATGGACAGGATATCATCCCCCAGAGGACATTGGCAATAACTGGAGATATTTTTTTTTGTCACAACAGGTGGGGGTTGAGGAGAGATGGGGTAGTGTTTGCTACAGACGTCTAGTAGGTAGAGGCCAAGGATGCTACTAAAATTTTATAATACACAGAATAGCCACCACAACAAAGTATTATATGGCCCAAAATATCAAGTGTCAAGGCTGATAAATCCTGGACGAGAAGTAGGTAAGCACTGGCTGAATCATCAAAGGTCTTGCATATCTTGATCCTAAGGAGTCTTCATTTTATCCTCAAGGCTATGACAGCATAGAAGGTTGTTTTGTGCTCTTTTCTCCTCCCAGCTAGATAGAGAATATGTTAGATTCTTTTGTTGAAACAAGGGCATCAAGCAAGACCAAGATAATTATTAGAAGCAGTTCTGTTATTTAGCAAACATCAACTGAAAAAGTAGCTAATAAATTAAATCACATCAAACTTCTTTGTTGCTGGTCTAACATAAGTAATTATTTGTCTAGGCAAATGGTCATTTAAAAACTAATAATAATTGCCAAAAAGATGACTTACAATGATGAGTCATTCTTAAAGCTGGAAGCCTAATGACATTTTTGAAAAATATTTTAAAGAAAACACCAGAAGGATGCTTTCACCTAATTAATTTCCTGTGTATTTATCTTTGTGAAGACGGCTCATCAGATTAGTGACTTTACTTATTCACATAAAATCCTCTACTTTTTTAGTTCACTGTATAATTAGGCTATTGAACATCTACTTCCTTTAAATCCCTTTGTCTAATCCTATATATATATAGGAGCACTATTGCTGAAACTTACAGTTAAAACTATGTTTACATTTGTCAGAAACTGACAAGCTATTTTGCATAGTTACTATACCATTTTGCATTCCCAGCAGCAATGAATCTTTTAGTGGTTTTTGTTTGTTTTTTGTTTTTGTTTCTGATTGTCATTTATCTGCAGCTTGAATTCCCTGGATGAGCCTAAAATTTTGTTGATCCCGTATATGCCTTAAAAAGTCAGAAATAAAAAATAAGGTCCCTTTTATCTCCTTAAACTCTCACAAACAAATTAGCATATTTCATTTTGGTGAAGATGATTGTTAAGAATAATTCAAAAGTTCTGATTGTATTGATTTTACTCACATTCTTAAAATTTCAACGATTTTAATATAAAAATATATAAAGCATATACTCACTTAGTATGTGCTTGACCTAACTTATCCCTGACTGATTTTTCCCTCCTTTAAAATAATAACTCCTATTGACTTGTCCTTCTTGATTATTAGATTGTATTATTTTTGAGTTATTACATTTTGTAGTTTATAGTGCCTTATCATCATTGGTGCATACAGGCCCTCTCTCTTGTTTTCACGGATTTGTTTAGTTTGTGTGGTTCATGCTAAGTGGGTATTTCTCTAGATACTTTTAATCATATAAATGGTATACAGTTATATACGGCATTCTGTTTTTTTCCACTAAGCACTTTCTTTTTAAACTCTGCCCACAGTATTCTACCTGCTTTCATCCACCACGGCATCCCAGTGATCTACACCCAGGTTATCTCCTCCCACTCCCCATGATGCAAATGCTGCCACTGTGACACCTTCATAGATAAAAATTGTACAATTATTTGTCTAAGCATGCGAGGCATGGCAGTGATTTCTTTGGAATGTGGATTATGGAGCAAAAATTCACAATTACAGGATATTCATCTTATACGTTTGACTAAAATATGTCACAGTTGCTACTGAAAGTACACTCTGGTTCATGAGTAACAACAGAGGTATCATCAGCTTTCTGGTTTTGTTGCCCTTTTAGCTATGCAATGATAATACATGGTAATTTAAATATCTGTTTATTTGATTATTCATGACTTTGAACATTTCTTCACATGTGTGGATTAGATTTAGGGCTTTCCTTTTATGTAAATTGCCCAGTCATGATTTTTGCTTGCTTTTCTATTACAGCTATTATCTATTCCTTGTCAATTTGTAGAAATTCTTTGTATACTATATATATTAACCTTTTGTAAATGTTGTACATTCAAAATATCTTCTCTATTTTGTCTGCTGTATATTGACTTTGTCCAAGGATATCTTCATTGAACAGAAAGCCTTAATATTGATTTAATAAAATTTATCTCCTCCTCTCTCACAGCATGGTTTGTATTTTTTTTAATTAATTAATTGATTTTATTTTTTCTGGCTGTGTTGGGTCTTCACTGCTGCACATGGGCTTTCTCTAGTTGTGGCAAGTGGGAGCTACTCTTTGTCGTGGTGTGTGGGCTTCTCATTGCAGTGGCTTTTCTTGTTGCAGAGCATGGGCTTTAGGTGCGCAGTTTCAGTAACTGTGGCATGCGGGCTCAGTAGTTGTGGCTCACGGGCTCTAGAGCACAGGCTCAGTAGTTGTGGCGCATGGGCTTAGTTGCCCCGCAGTATGTGGGATCTTCCTAGATCAGAGCTTGAACCCATGTCCCCTGCATTGGCAGGTGGATTCTTAGTCACTGCGCCACCAGGGAAGCCCAGCATGGTTTGTATTTTGTTTTATTTTTTTAAGTCATTTGCTGACTTTGAGTCTCAAAGATATTTGCCCACATTTTACTCTATTAACTTTATAATTTTCCCTTTCAAATATACATTCTTTTAATTAACTTTGTAAATTTCAGAGTAGTTTAAGACGTACAGAAAAATTGTGAAGATAGTGCAGAGTTCCAATATATCCCACACTCAGTTTTCTCTATTATTAATGTATATTAATATAAATTAGTATGCTATATGATACCACTACTGAACAAAATGGATACATTATTATTAACTGAAGTTCATGCTTTATTCAGATGTCCTTAATTTTTACCAAGTGTCCTTTTTCTCTTCTGGGATCCCTTCCAGGATACCACAATACATTTAGTCATCATGTCTTCTTAAGCTTCTCTTGGATGAGACGGTTTTTCAGACGTTCCCTGTTTTTGATGACCTTGATGGTCTTGAAGAATACTGGTTAGGTATTTTGTAAAATAAATACCTTTATTGGGATTTGTCTGATGGTTTTTCTCTGGGGTTATGGGTTTAGAGGAAAAAGATTACATTTTCATCACATCCTATCAAGGTCACATACTTTCAACATGATTTATCGTTGTTGATATTGGCCTTGATCACCTGGTTGGTATACTGTTGATTATGTTTTTCCTCTAAATAGTTACTTCCCCCCGCCTTTTCCACACTGTACTCTTTAAGAGGCAGTCACTGTGCACATCCACTTAAGAAACAGAGAATTATACTAAATCTTATTGAGGGCAAAGTATCTACAAAAATTATTGGCATTCATCTATTTAGGAGATCTGTCTATCCCCTATTTATTAATGCAATCATTTATTACAGTAGTGTGGACTCATGGATACATATACTTTGTGTTATCATCCAGCATTACTTTACTTCTTTCGATACTCAAATTGTGCCAGCTTTGGCCCTTGGGAACACTTTCAGTTGGCTTCTATGCCCCTTTGACATACTCCAATCTTCATGATTCCTGGAGTACTTCCTTACTTTCTGGCACTATAAAATGCACCGGGCTCATGTTGTGTATTTCCTGCCCCAGTCCTAGAATCAGCCATTTCCTCAAAGAGCCCTGGTTCCTTTTATTGATAAATGGTATTAGAAACCAAGGTCTTAACACTATGTATATTCATTACTACTGGTTCTAGGCCCATATACCTAACAGAGCAAGGATATATATAATACATATAATATATATAACACTATAGATGGAGGTAATATGTAACACTATGTGATAAATATATATAATACAATCTCCATATATACCTGTAAATTTACAATTATTTCTATATGTAACCTTTATACCAACATTAAGCTAAGCATGAATTCATACTGATGTCTCCAATTCTAATCCATTAACACATGTATTATTCTAAGCCTCCTCTCATTTCTTATCTGTAACTTCCTACTCCAATAGCAAAAGAGCTGGCTACTTAACTGTTAAGTTTGGGTAAGTGTGTATCTGTTTCAGAATTCTTAACCTGTAGGGTTAAGAACTAGAAACAACTAGAGCACAGTGCTTAATTACAGTTACTTTTTTCTTTAGTCTTACACAGTCCACTCATTTCCAAAGTTACATAGGTCAGCACCTTTCCACTCACCCCCTAGAACAAGATAGTTTCACACTTTTGTAGTACAATTACTTTGTTTTATCATATTTTGCACTTCATCCTAACCTCCTGAACTTTTAAAAATCTCCATACATTAAGGTTCATTCTTTGTGATGTGAAGTTCTATTGCTTTTGACAAATGCATGATATCATGTATCCCCCATTATATTATCATACAAAATATCACTCCCCTAAATAATTCCCTACTCAGTCCTCTCCCCGCAGCCCTGAACTTTTGACAACCACTAATCTGTTGCTTCCTCTATTTTTTTTGCCTTTTCCAGAAGGCCAAATAAATAGAATCATGTACCATGGAGCCTTTTTGGAATGTATTCTTTCACTTAGCAATATGCACTTAAGATTCACTTGTGTCTTTGTGTAGTTTGATAGCTTATTCCTTCTTATTGCTGTATAGTTTTCCATGGTATGAATATACCATGATTTGTTTAACTGTTCTTCTTTTTGAAAGGACATTTTGGTTACTTTCAGTTTTTGGTAATTGTCCATAAAATTATTATGAATATTTATAGACTGTATTTTGTGTGGACATAAGTCTCAAATCAAATTCAGTGATTGCTATATCACATAGTAAGAAAATACTTAACTTTGTAAGAAACTGCCATATTGTTTTCCAAAGTGAATGTACCACTTTGCATTTTACCTAGTAATGAATCAGTTTCTTTGCTCAGCATCTTTGGCAGCAACTGATATTGTCAATATTTTTCAGATGTTAGCCATTCTAATACATGTTTAATTATATCTAGTTATTTTAATTTGCATTTTTCCAATGAAAAATAATATTGAAAATATTTTTGTGTGTTTATTGCCATCTGTATATCTTCGGTGAGTTGTCTGCTCAAATCTTTTACCAACTTTTTTTTTTTTAGCTTATGGCTATTTTATTTATTTGTTTGTTTGTTTATTTATTTATTATTATTTTTTGGCTGTGTTGGGTCTTTGTTGCTATGCACAGGCTTTCTCTAGTTGCGGCTAGTGAGGGCTACTCTTCATTGCGGTTTGCAGATTTCTCATGGTGGCTTCTCTCGTTGCAGAGCATGGGCTCCAGGTGTGTGTGGGCTTCAGTAGTTGCGGCACACAGGCTCAGTAGTTGTGACTTGTGGACTTTAGAGTGCAGGCTCAGTAGTTGTGGCCTGAGGGAAGTTCCTACTCACTTTTTAATTGGGTTTTTGATTTCTTATTGTTGACTTTTGAATATGTCCTCTGCCAGATATGTGTTTTACAAATATTTTCTCCCAATTCATGGTGTATCCTTTCATTCTCTTGACAGTGTTTTTCAAAAAGCTTAAATTTTTAATTTACTAGAGTGCAACTTACAATTTTTTTCTTTCATGGATCACTTTTTTGCTGTTTTATCTAAAAGTTTATCACCAACCACAAAGCATGTAGATTTACTTTTATATTTTCTTCTAGAAGTTTTCTAGTTTTCTGTTTACATATGGGTCTATGTGCATATGTACATCCAATTGTCCAGGATCATTTGTTGAAAAGACTATTCTTTCTCCATTGCATTGCCTTTGAATCTTTGCCAAATATCACAAATGTTAACTACATTTGTTTGGATCTATTTCTGGGCTCTCTGTTCTTTTCCATTCATCTAACTGTCTATGAGGGTGAGTCAAAAATTATCCACATTCTGGTTATATTAAAACTTCTGTTGGCCATGCTGTCTTATCAGCACTTTCTATTTAAGGCTACTGTCTCCCCAGTCACTGCTGTGCAGGTGTGAGCATGTTACATCAGTTCATTTGTAACTGTTGTGCGAGCAAAAATGAATGCCCCATTTGTGATTCACACAAAGGAAGAAAAGTGTGCAGTGATTCATTTTTTTGTGGTCTGAGGGTGTGCACGTCCGCACACTTCTGCCCACACTGTTGACACTCTGCAAAAACTTCGTTTTGATGTGTTAAAGCATCCTCCCTATAGTCCCAATCTTGCTCCATTGGCCTTTCACCTGTTTGGTCCCCTGAAAGCAGCCCTACAAGGATGAAGATTCACTTCTGATGAAGTGAAGACAGCAGTGCATTCGTTGCTCACAGCTCAGCCTAAAACATTTTTTAATGAGGGAACACAAAAGCTTCTTGACAGATGGACAAAGTGTATTGAAAGGCAAGGAGATTATGTTGAAAAATGATGTATTTGTCTTTTCTAAAACTTAATTAAATTCTACAGCCAGAGTGCAGATAATTTTTGACTCACCCTCGTATTCCTTCACCAATACCATGCTGTATTGATTACTATAGCTTTATAGTAGACCTTGAAATTGAGCAAAGTGAGTTCAGCTTTGTTCTTCATATTGTTAGATAATCTATGCACTTTGCCTTTCCATATAAACTTTAGAATCATTTTGTCAATATCTGTAAAATAGCTTGCAGAGATTTTGATTGAGTTGTGTTGAATTGGTAGATTAAGTTTGAAAAAAATGGGCATCTTAACAATATTGTATCTTTCATCCATGAACTGGATATTCATTTATTTGTTCATTTATTTAAATGTCTTCTTATTTCTTTCAGCAGTGTTCTGTAATACATATAGAGGTTTTTAATTAATTTTTCATTGGAGTATAGTTGATTTACAATGTTGTGTTAGTTTCTGCTGTACAGCAAAGTGAATCAGCCAAATAGGTTTTTAATGTAACCAAGTTGACCTTTGTATATGATGTTGGTAAGGGATCCAGTTATATATGTATATATTTATTCACTGAACACCATATGCTCAACAATCTATACTCCCCTGTTGGCTTGTGGCTTCACCTTTATTGAGTATTTAATTTCGTAGACACATTTGTTTATAAGGTCTCTATTTTGTCCATTAGATTCTTTTTTGCATTAATGCTATACATAATTTTCTGACCAAATTTTTGAAATGATTATTAATACCCAGTAGAAAAGTCCCATTCTTTTTTTAAATGTTGAATTGTTGATTTAATTCAATTTTTAAATTATTTTTTAAAATAAAATTTTAAATTTATACTTAAGTAAGTATGTAGGGTTCTTAGGAAATTCTATTTGGTGTTTTGCTTGTAATTTCACTGAATTTTAGATTTTAAATCTTTATAATACATCATCCTTTGAATAACATGGACTACCTCTCAATTTATTTAGTTCTTCTTATATCCCGTGCTAAATTTTTCTTTATTAAAATTTTGTTTTATTTTTTGCTAAAGTTAATTACCTTGTAGTTTATTTTTTGTTATTAAGAATATTATATTATTTTTATTATATTTTTCACTAGATTGCTGCTACTAGAGATGAATGGCATTGGTATTTGCAGGCTTGACTTTGTTTATTCTCTCTTTTAAATTTATTTGTGTAGGTGGATGAGTGTATCATTTCCAAATACTATCCATTTTTTTTTTTACTTACCTTTCAATTTTTAAATCTCTTGTTTCTTTACCTTTCTTTATTGGTCTTGACTTTCAGAACTAACCTTAAAGAAAACTTCTAAGGTTTAAACTGATTGTAGCACTTTGGCACATTAATTTTATCAGGTTGAAAATGTTCTCTTTTATGTGTAGCTTGCTAGGAGTTGTTATCATAAATAGTTGTGGAACTGTATAAAGTGATTTTTTTTTTCTGCACTGAGTTAATTACCTGATTTTTCTCTTTTAGATGATTAGTGTAATAAATTACATTGATACATTTTCTGATGTTAAACCAACCATAGATTCCTTGGATTAATGCTACTTAATTATGATTCGTAATTTTTAGATTCACTGTTCAATTCATTTACTAGTATTTTACTTAGAGTTTTTATATCAAAGGTCTTAGGTGGGTCAATACTATAAAAGTGTTATAAGTAACTGAGTGTAGCCAAAGTAACAACATTATCATTTCACTTCAGGTTAGAAAATTTGTCAACTAAGTGTTAATAAGTAATTATTTCAATAATGCCAGCTGTAAGGCATTGTGATTGTCACTAGAAAATTCTCAGAGTCTCAATTTCACCATTTATAATGTTAAGGATTTTAAGTAGGTGATTCTTAAATTTTATTCAAACTCTAATGAATGCTTGATTCATCTTAACAGTTGAATTTTGCAGTAATGAGTTTGGGGCATACAGGCGGTATTCAAGTGAAGATGTACAGTTTTAACAATGGTAATATGGTCCTTAGAAGTTGAAGTCTGAGCTTAATAATCAACCTCTGAATGTAAGTTAAATTAAAAGGAATGAAGAAGACTTTCTAGGAGGGTTAGTAGTGTTAGAAGTGGTTAAAAGTATTCTCTCTCCTGAAAGATACCACATTTTAAGCAATAGTAGTAGAAAAAAAAGAAGCCCACTAAAGAGATTTATATGGGATGTCCTGAGTCATGAGAAAAACACAGTTTGAAATATATCTCAGGCATCTAAGAAAGATAGCAATTATGTATTAGTTTTCTTTTTTTTTATTGAGATACAGTTGATATACAATAAACTGCATATATTTAAAGTGTACAAGTTGATATTTTTTTCTTATCAATAATTTATATATGGCAATCCCAATCTCCCAATTCATTCCCCCCCAAACCCCCCACCCTCACTTTCCCCACTTGGCGTCCATATGTTTGTTCTCTACATCTGTATCTCTATTTCTGCCTTGCAAACCCGTTCATTTGTACCATTTTTCTGTATTCCGTATATATGTGTAAATATACGATGTTTGTTTTTCTCTTTCAGACTCACTTCACTCTGTATGACAGTCTCTAGGTCCATCCATGTCTCTAGGTCCATCCATGTCTCTACAAATGTCCCAATTTTGTTTCTTTTTACAGCTGAGTAATATTCCATTGTATATATGCACCACATCTTCTTTATCCATTCATCTGTTGATGTACATTTAGGTTGCTTCCATGTCCTGGCTATTGTAAATAGTGCTGCAATGAACACTGGAGTGTATGTGTTAGTTTTCTGTTGTTGTATAGCAATATTATCACAAGCTTAATGACTTAAAAAAAACATACATTTATTATCTCACAGTATCTGTGGATCTAGACACTGGGCACGATTTAACTAGGTCCTCTCAAGAGTGCAGTCAAAGTGTTTACCAGGGCTGGATTTTCATCCAAGGGTTCCTTGAAGAATCAATTTTAGGTTAGTAGCAAAGTTGAGGGGAAGGTATAGAGATTTCCCATATACCCCCTCCCTGCCATATATAGCCTCCCCCATTTCAACATCTCCAGCAAATTGTACATTTGTTACAAATGATGAACTGACATTGACACATTACAATCACCAAAGTCCATAGTTTACATTAGGGTTCAGTCTTGATGTTGTACATTCTATGGGTTTGGACAAATGTGTAATGACATAGACCCAACATTGTAGTATCATACACAGTATTTTCAGTGTCCTAAAAAATCCTCTGCGTTCTACCTATTCATCCCTTCCCCTCCCCACCAGCTCCTTGTGATTGCTAATCTTTTTTACTGACTCCACAGTGTTCTTTTCTAGAATGTTGTATAGTTGGAATAGTATAGCATGTAGCTTGTTCAGTTTGGCTTCTTTCACTTAGTAATATTCATTTAAGTTTCCTCCATGTCTTTTCATGACTTGATAGTTAATTTCTTTTAAACACTGAATAATATTCCATTGTCTGGATGTACCGCAATTTACTTATCCACTCACCTACTGAAGGACATCTTCGTTGCTTCAAGTTTTGGCAATTATGAAGAAAGCGTCTGTAAACATCCACATGCAGGTTTTTGTGTGGACGTAAATTTTTAGCTCCTTTGGGTAAATACCAGTGAGTGCAATTGTTGAATTGTGTGGGAAGAGTATGTTCAATTTTGTAAGAAACCGCCAATATGTCTTTCAAAGTGGCTGTACAATTTGCATTCCACAAGCAATGAATGAGAGTCCCTGTTGCACAACATCATCGCCAGTGTTTGATGCTATCAGTGTCCTGGATTTTGGCCATTCTATTAGGCGTGTAACAATTCTCTTTTAAACTCAGGTAGCTGTTGGTCTCGTGTTTGTAGGACTGAGGGCTTTAGTTTCTTACTGGCCTCAGTTCCTGGAGGCCATCTGTGGTTCCTTGCTTCACTGGAGTCCCTAATATGACTGCTTGCCTCCTCAAAACCAGCAAGGGACCAAGAGACACCAAGAGATTTAAGTAGTGTCATGTGAAGCAAAGAGTTCCATTAAGCTGAAGATTTTTAAAACTGTTTATTTAATTTTGTAACTATATTTAGTTGAATTAAGCAGTGATTTGGAATTGATAAAAAGAAAACCTGATGTGCACACTAGTACTCCCTAAAGCTAGACTGTACAATAAGGAAAGATAAAAAGGCAGTTCCTAAAGGCATATATATAGGAGAAGGGAAGGTTTAATGTTGCTTTTTTGTTGTTGTTGTTCCTTGGGTAGGAAAAATACTGAACAAAATTAATATTTCTTCAATGCTTTAATAAAAAAATATATATTTTATGGTAATGTCCACCTTTCTACTTCTTAATAATCTACACTGAAGGTGGTTATCCAAGCTGGTATTGTTTTAAAATATTTATTTATTTATTTGACTGCGCCAGGTCTTACTTACAGTACACGGGATATTCTTTGCTGTGTGTTGGATCTTTGTGGCATGTGGGATATTTTAGTTATGGCATGCGGGATCTAGTTCCCCGACCGGATCAAACCCGGGCCCCCGGCAGCACAGAGTCTTCACCACTGTGCCACCAGGAAAGTCCCCTAGTATTGAGTTTTGATAGCAATATTTTTATTTAAATTATGGCTTAGACTTTACTAAACATCTAATATATATTCATTTATTTCTTTACAATGTGCCGAGTTTTAAGAAAACTTCTGTGGTAACACTATTTTATTTTTATTTTTCCTTTATTATTTCATTTATTTTTCATAAAAACTTCACAATATGTTGCATTCTGTTCCATTACAGTGCACTATTACCTCATGTAACATTTGAACATTGAACAGGGCATTTGAAGTAGGTTAAACTTTAAAATGTAATTTATTCTGTTGTTTGTTCTCATATATTTTCCAGAAAGAGCAAACATGGCTCCCAGCCCCTCCAGATGTATAACATCTCTTTTCCAGTAATTCCAGCTGTGGTTCTGGGCTGAAACATCACTGAGATTAATTGCCCAGTGTGTGTCCTGAGCCCACCAGTTGTGTAAGGGAAGTGAGGTCAACCCCACCCTGAGCACATGGACTCAGATTGGGAGGAGTTCCTCCAAGGAAAGTCAGAATGTTGTATCAAAAGAAAGAGGAAAAGAGATTAAGCAAGAACAATTGAGATGTTGAGGGTAATAATGCTCTTGGAGGGTAAGTATATTGCCCAGGGTACAGAACTTGTTTGTTGTAGGAGATGGCCTCAAGACCTCGCGCTTGCATTTCCAAATACAGTGCTTATTCCACTACTCCAGAATTTCATTCGATTCAGGAGGAAGCTTAAACTTATTTTGTGAAATATGTTGGCATAGTTATTTACAATTTATAGAGTGTTTTTGTACATGTTATTTCACTCAAGGAGGCAATATATGTATACGACATACAAGTTTCCCATCCTGAATTCCTTTAGCTTTTCCTGGCAGGCTTCACTTTGTTAAACTGACTCGATGGAGCAGAGTAGCACTCAAAATCAGAGCTACTCTCTCAACTTTCATG
This sequence comes from Hippopotamus amphibius kiboko, assembly GCF_030028045.1. Lineage (NCBI taxonomy): Eukaryota > Metazoa > Chordata > Mammalia > Artiodactyla > Hippopotamidae > Hippopotamus > Hippopotamus amphibius. Next base: position 167,084,253 of record NC_080187.1, on the reverse strand, counting down.
TGGCAAGAGCATGTATTTATAGTTAAGTCATTATATTACATTCCTACTGTGATGTAGCCTGAATGTAAAGTAAAAATAGGAAGAAAGACTGAATCAACCAAAAAAAATATAGTAAAGCAGGATATGTGCTTTCAGCAGAGCATCTCCAGTAAGTGCTGTTGATAGATGTTGACATGCAATTCCCTGAAGTATGAGTAGTCCACTCTGAGATAACAGAGGGTTGATTATAAATGGAAAATAAGTTAGAGCTTCACATTCCCAGTCAAGATTTCTGACATTGAATTACTCTGCAGCGTAATGAAAGGACTATTTTAACCCAGCAAGAACATTCTATTACAAATCAATTCAAAAACTGAAACCAACTTATTACACAGGGCAAACCCAAATGCAAAAATGGAATGACAAGTAATGCAAAAGGATAAAATTTCATACTTTGTACATAATGATAATCATTATTACATTAGATTGAATTCAGTTCTCAGAAATGTTTCTTTTTTTTCTAATCTGAATTTAATTCCTTAAAGGTTCATTCAGCAACCTGTAATAAATGATGACCAGTGGAAACCTGAAGAAAAGTTTCTAATGGCTTTATTACTGAAATGTATGATTTCCACAAAGTTTTCATGTAATTTTTTTTTCAATTTTGCTTAAAATATTTTGAGATTTTTTTTTTTGTCTCAGTTTTATCTTAGGGTAGACATATATTTACTAATTGTTTCCTACGAGGATGGCTATCATTTACTCTATCATTTGCAATGTTTGCAGTTTTAATTTTTTCATTTAAAAAAGGTGATTTGGGGGTTGAACATGATTGACCAGATGCACGTTTCCTTACAGATAGCTTATTGCTCCATCATGAGCAAGAAGCCTGTACGTAAACACCTATAATGCCATACAGAGTGTGCAGGTATAAGCTTATGCTTTAAGAAAGGAATGGTTATTTCCAGTTGGCAGCACCAGAGAAGAAGTATTGGAGAAGGTAGCATTTGAGCTAGATTGGACACTAAACATTTGAGGTAAAGGAAATAGCAAGAGGAATATTCCAAGCTTGCTGTTTGCTCTCTCTCTCTCTCTCTCTCTCTCTCTCAGCTACCCTCTAGAGACATCAGACTATATATTAGTTCCTAAACACGCTATGTTCTTTCAGAGTTCATTTCACATTAATATCTGGAATGCCCTCACATTCTCTAAAAGAACATTATCTTCAGAGGTCAATCTAAAATGCTACCTTCCCCGGAGAGACTTTGAAGGTGTTTGAACAGTATTGTGACATGATCAGAGCTGTGTTTTTAAAGTTTAATATGACAGCAGAGTAGAAGATGGTTTGAACCAGGTGATAGGGAAATGCAGTTGTGTTCTTGTGAGGAATGAGGACTTAATATTAGACAATACCAGTGTCTAGGAAGAGGTAGAAAGAGTTATAAGAGAGATTTGATTGATCATGCTATATTTCGTGCTTCCTTATCTTGGAGTAAGGTGATTCTTTTAAGATAAAATGGGAACATGGAAGAAGGGAAAATTTGAGGGGTGGAAAATAATGAATTGGATTCCAGTCATGTTGAGTTAAAGGTGTTTGTAAGGCATCCAAATGGAGATGTTCCATGGACAGTTGGTAAAGAAGATCTAGAGCTTATGAAGATAAAATTATCTAGAGCTTGGCCCCTTGCGAATGCTCATTGAAAGAATGAAATTAGACTACGATGCTAAGCGAAATACACAGAAATGAGGAAAAGATACTGCAGTTGTAATTCTGTTGCTTTAAATATATGTTCATAAATATTAGTATCAGCTACCATGGGAAGTGATGAAATGTTGATATCTGAAGATGCTTAAAGATTAAATACACTCCCTTCTGCCATGGTTTACCTCTACTAAGCATTCACGAAGGATTCACCAAGACTATTTCATTCTAGTGTATTTGACCATTTAAAGATTAAAGAGCTAAATACACAATTGAGGCAAATCTCCCCAAAATAAAAGGAAACAAAAGACATATTCTAATGACCATCTGTGACATTTACTGAAAACACTTTGGTGAATTCCAGGTGCTGTTTTTATGTTGTTAAAAAGAAATCTCCACTAGATGGTGGCTGAATTGTCAATAAGAGTAAATATTCTTTGCCTGTCTGGAGGATAATGGAATCATACTTAGTAGAAGTTATTTTAATTAGAAGTTATTTTAATTTAATTTAAAAAATTTTTTGTCTTCTGATTTTATTGAGATATAATTAGTAGAAGTTATTTTAATTTAATTTAAAAAATTTTTGTCTTCCAATTTTATTGAGATATAATTGACACAGCACTGTGTAAGTTGTACAGCAAAATGGTTTCGTTTACATATGTCATGAAATTATTACAAGTGTAGTAAACATCCATCATCTGTTATAGACACAAAATAAAAGAAAAAAAATGTTTTTTCTTTGTAATGAGAACTTTTAGGATTTACTCTCTTAACAACTATCGTATGTAACGTGCAGCAGTTAGCTATATTAATCATGTTGTACATTACATCCCTAGTACTTATAACTGTAAAAGTTAATTTTAAAAATCTGTATATTATAGAAATATGGATTATTTAAATGGATTTTAAAAGAGCATAAGTTACTTTTTGTTTCAATCTTGTTCAGAAACAAAATACTATTTAATTAGATTTTCTAACCACACTTTCTTTTGTCAATGGTTTCAAGTTCCATTGTTTTTAAAGCTTATGTTTAGAATTAACTCAGAAATTAGAACTATATGGAAATTTTAGTATTACTAGTATCACCATATCCCATCTATTATTTTCACCAAACAAAGGTTGATGGATCAGTCTACTTTATTACTGTCAGCAGTCATTTCAATGTAATTTCTTTTAAATTGGATTTTTATTGAACACAACAAATTTTAATAGATTGAATCATTTCTATATAAGGTGTTTATAGTTCATCTAACTTAACAAATATATATTTTAAAGTATGATTGACTACATCTAATCTTGAAGAATCAAAACTTTCTATCTTTAACTTCACAGTTCATGTCAAATTATCTTTCCTCTTACGCAATTTCCTGCTTAGCACTAAAACGTAAAACGGCAGAACATCCCAATCCTAGTCCCTGTGGGCCCACAACATGACCTACTTAAATAACAAAGCAAATTATTTTGAGAAGGGGGAGCAGGATCAAAATACACATTTTTTTAAATTGGAGTACAATTGCTTTACAATGTTATGTTAGTTTCTGTCATACAGTGAAGTGAATCAGCTATATGTATACCTATTTCCCCTCCCTCTTGGACCTCCCTCCCATGCCCCTCTTCCATCCCACCCATCTAGGTCATCACAGAGCATTGAGCTGAGCTTCCTGTGCTTCATAGCATGTTCCTGCTAGCTATCTATTCTACTCAAGGCAGTAGAATATGTCATATAGTGCATATATGTCAATCCTAATCTCCTAGTTCATCCCACCCACGCCATCCCCCCTTCCCCATGTCCACATGTCCATTATTCTACATCTATGTCTCTATTCCTGCCCTGAAAATAGGTTCATCTGCACCATTTTTCTACTTTCCACATATATGCATTAATATATGATATTTGTTTTTCTCTTTCTGGCTTACTTCATTCTGTATGATAGACTCTAGTTCTATCCACATCTCTACAAATGACCCAATTTCGTTCCCTTTCATGGCTGAGTAATAGTCCATTGTATATATGTACCACATCTTTTTTATCCATTCATTTGTCATTGGACATTTAGGTTCTTTCCATGTCCTTGCTACTGTAAGCAGTGCTTTTGAGTTTGTTGTAAAGCTAATTACAAAGCTAATTCTTCCAGACTCAACGGGACTAAATATTTCATACAGAAGTCATTAAGTGATACGATTTTGCAGAATCAAGTAAATTTTTCTAATATGTTTAAATAATCCACATTATCATTTTACAGAGCCTCAAAAACTATATAAGGTACTGAGTTAAATATATATAAGTGAGTAAAATAAATATGGCCCAAACACATGATGGATTTAAATTTTGTCCCAAAATGCCGAAACATTTGTTAGGCAGGAGTTCTTGATGGTATGGCTAAACATTACAAACAAAACCAGCTGACTGTTGCTCTTTTGGCCTCTTTCAAATAGGTGATGTGAATGTGAGCTAGACACAGTCCAAGACAGCCATCATCATTTCTCATCTGTTTTGCTAGCTTTTCCTGCAGAGAATGTTTTTCTTCTCCCTACCATAGCAATTTGACCTCATCACTCACAGTCTAGTCTTCATTTTCTGTACCTGCTTTTTAACCATGTGAATCTACTTTTACGTAATAACTTGGCCACACCTATCTTGTTGCAATTTGGTCTTTATTCAGGAGTGAATAAGAGATTACCAAAGAGAAAATCATTTTCACTGGTTCCTCTTCCCCTAGGGGAAGAAAGCAAAAGATGTTTGCATAATCTTCCCAAGAATCACTCATGAGGGGATCTCAGTCTTGCACCTAGAGACTAGAGGACTGAAGTATCCCTGAGCAAAAGTTACAACAGACTATTCACTTGTAGATCCTGTCTTAAAGAGTTTGAGATGAGCAGGAACCTAATCAGGATTTAGATAAGAGTCTCCTTCTAATTTCTTGATGAAAAGTGGGTTAAATTGAGAATTTTAACTGTAAAGATGGCTACCTCTGCATTCTAAAAGAGACTCCTTGACACTTCTAAGAGCATTTAAATAGGTAACAGTGAAGTGACTCATCTGTATGTCTAATTTCATTACAAATGTTGCAATAGGTATTTAGCAGATATACTTACCATCTGTCTTGACTCATATATAAAAGACGGGGGAAAAAGGAAAAGGGAGCTTTTCCTAACCTAAGTGGTCTTAGTTTGGAAGAAAAAGAAGAGGAATAAGGAAAGGGAGAATGTGTGAATATGCCTGAGAAAGACATTTCCAAAAGCAGAATTAACTGAATTAGGAGAGATAAAAGAAACACCAGGCAAGACTCGGTCCAGGAACTCTGGACTGGAAACCAGACATATTTGTTGGAATTAAACAGTTAGTTGGAAAGGAAGTGAATTCTAGAAGCTGGTAAGAAGTCTGGATATAGACTATCTGGCAATCCAATTAAGTAGCCACATTTACAGTAGTGTTCTTCCAGACAAAGAGAGCCCAGGAGCATGGATTCAAGCATTGGTAGCATACAGAAATGGCTATAAGCAGGTAGGACTTAGATACTGGTCTGGAATTCTAGGGTTGCTAGGTCTCCATCCCTAGTTAAAAAAGGGATAATATAGACAGAACTCCCAACATAGAAGAATTGCAGTATCATGCAGGTTATCATTACAAAATTTTAGGTCACATCTTAGCTGAAGCAGTGTAGATGTTTCACCATCAGGACTAAAGTTTAAGGTAGGGACTTGGTCACAGGAATAAGGGAAGCTAGAACCAATAAACATCATTAAAGGGAAACAATAGCAAACTGAACCTGACTCAAATATTCTGAACTAGACCTCCTTTACTGTCCACTGAATGGAAGGAGATTGATTCCATATTTCAGAGTAGATTTGTAGTTTTATATAGAAGTTAAGTTGCTCCAAAAGGAGGCTTGTAGAGGAAAAGATAAAGAGCTCATTTTGTACTTTATTAATTGATGATTTATTCAATCAAATGTTTATATATTTATTGCACCTCCCCTATATTCAAAGCTCTGAGTTAAGCAGGATACAAAAATGCTAAGGTATCACTCTAACATCAGAAGGTCTAAGGTATAGCTGTGAAACAGATAAACATGAACTGTATGAAAAAATACTGTATCAGACTTTATATATTAAGAAGAAAATATTATGGGAATACAGAAATTCCAGTAAGTTGGGAGATGTCAAGAAATATCCCTGATCAGGTGGCATTTGAAACGAATCTTAAGGTTAAGTTTATTTTTTCTGTCTGATGATACTGGGAGAAAGTGAGAAGTAATAAAGTACAGAGTAATTAATACTGGTATCTACCACTTAAATGATATTAGTGACTTTCAATTAGAGTTATATGTGTCATGTTCTTTAATCTTGACAACAACTCTGAGATGTACCAATTATTACAGTTTTACAGATGTAGAACTGAGGCTCTAAGAGGTTAAGTCACTTACCCAAGTTCCCAGAGCTACAAGTGAAAGAGCTGGATTTTGATTATTTTCATTTTGTTTTCCTTCAAAAACACCTGCTCTTTCTATTATACAGTAATGCTTCTGACATGTCCTGAGTTGTGTGAGAAGTGAAATATGTCAGGAGTGTAGACTTCACAGGCAATGTTTTCATGGGAAATGGTGAAATTGGAGAGGCCCGAGCTAGAGTGGGAAGGCCTTTGCATGAAGAGGTAAGAAGAAAGAAAGAAATTAAGCTTAAGAAGAGCTCTCAGGTCATAAGGTTTACTAAGATAGTAAATTGTTCATCATTAGGATGATGAAACCATTTTATTCTAAGACTTGTAGTATTTTTGAACTAGAAAGAATTTAGAAAACTATGATGTCCAGCTCTTCAGACTTACAAGTGAAAAGATGGACACCCAGGTCAAGACTGTAAATTAGCCTGAAATTAAGGCTTCTTTAGTTCTGCATGGGAGCTCTACTGAGCCTACACTTCTCCCTTGTAGAGTAAGTAATGTAGGGCCACAGTTGGAGTGGAGAAGTGAGCTCAACAAGATGAGGAAAAGGGACAACAGGGTGTCAGACAATTGAGTACCATGAACATGGGATTAAGAAATGAGGCAGCCAAGTACTCACTCCTTTGGTTTTCTGAATATAAATCAATTAACAAACCCTTCCAGTTTTTATGGTTGAGATCCCACAGGGGTGTTTGGGGCCGGAAAGTATCAAAGAGATTTTCGTTAATAATAACAAACTTCAGTTGTAAGTGACCAACACAGTAACCCAGAAAAGTCAACTGCTTAAGTGTGTTCTTAAAATTATAGCCTTTAGTTCTACTATGACTTTGATAAGTACAACTGTGTTCACCTATTAACCAAAGGCTTTCTCATCAAAGAGAAACTGAGCTGATTCCAAGATGCTCATAAGAAAAATAAAGAAAAAAGAAAGAAAGAGAGAGAGAGGAAAGAAAAAGAAAGAAAGGAAGGAAGAGAGAGAGAGAGAGAAAGAAAAAGAAAGGAAAGAAAGAAAGAAAGAAAGAAAGAAAGAAAGAAAGAAAGAAAGAAAGAAAGGAAGGAAGGAAGAAAGAGGGAGGGAAGAAAGGGAGGAAGGAAAGAAGGAAGGAAAGAAAGAAAGAAAGAAAAGAAAACAACCCTCAGCTGTGTCCTAACTGTAGATTTTTCATTACTGTTGACAATAAAAATGAAAGTCATAAAGAACACAGCTGGAATTTTAACTCAAGTTGAGATCAAAGATTTGGCAGTTAGAAAAATCATCCTTCTGACTTGTAAACAAAACAAATCTTATATGGATGTCAGAATAAATAAAGTATTTCTTTTTTAAACAGTTACTGTTTTGGCTAAACTGTACTCATCATACCTATTAAGAGATTTAAGGTAGAGAATTTATCGCTCTTATTGCCATCTTAACCTCAGACACAATCATTTAAAATGAAATAAATATATACTTAGCAAACAAGGAAGATATATTACTAATTGTCCACTGGGCAGTCAATTGCCAGTTAGAGTAGCCACTTGTGTAAACTCTGTCAAACATGCTGACCCAAACACGTCTCTAGCGATTTCTAACATCTGGCTTAAAAGCTTCCCTGTAATTATTTTCATTTTGCATAAGCAAAACTCACTAAACCCTGCATCTGTGGTGGTGATATACAAAACATATAAATTTGGAGGAATTCATTAGATAATGCCAAAGAAAATGCACCAATGGCTCAATGCCATTTAATTCCTACGCTTTTGGTGCGTTAGCCAGCAGTGAAGGCCCTTTCTCTTCAAAAGATTATACAGATTATACACTGCTTCTTGGCTTGTTTCTGTTGTAGTTCTATCGGAGTGTTTAATACATAGAAATTTACATATAGCAAAGTTACAAAGATGGGAGTACTTTTTCTTGATGTACTTGCCATCTCTGATTTTCTACAGAAAAAGACAGATAATAAAATGATACAGGTCTCAGGTACATAAATAAGAGCTGCTACCTAGAATTTTTGCTGCTTTGAAGCTGTGGGTCTTATATTGGTACAATTTTCTTGTAAGAATGCTTAAAACATATTTAACATATTGTTTTATGAAAAATTTTCCAAATTCTAGCAGTGTGCAAACATCTAGATTCTCAAAACATTGCAAATAGTTTACAATCCTAAAATATAGCTGCATATATTTGTGAATGGAGTATAGACATATTTTTTCTGATATCAGCAAAATCTTTAAATTATATCATAACTTCTAAACTTACTGCGTCCTAATTGTATGTTGGGATGCACAATAAAATACTACCTGATTATACTTTGATTTATTAACCTTAGTTAAACATACTCATTCATATCAAAATGTTCAAAATTGTTTTGAAGACATGTTTATTAGCACTCATCTTTGGTTAGTTACTTCTCACAACCTGTTCTAGGGAAACTGGAATAGTCTAGGTCGGATGATGTATATTTATTAGCTTCAGAACCACATCTGTGTGTTCAGATTGGAGGAAAGGTCATAAACACAATGAATGTTGCTAGGAAACCATGCCTTTTAGTCAATTTAGTTGTGAAGATGAAAGCGTTTTTTGGTACAAAGATGGGCTATTTGTACAGTACAATGAATAATCATTTTATTTTGATCTTTGAATTTCTCATTTAAAAATAACACTTTTCATTAGTAGCTTTTCCTATTTATTACTTACTTGGATTTCAAATGTTTGAAATTCAAGACATGAATGTAGCTTTCTATGAAAAGAAAGATCTGTTGCAATTTTCATTTAAAGAAGATAATCTTGTTGGTAAAATTTAGGGACATCTAATTCTTAAAGCAAATCATATGAATCATAAAAAGATTAATAATCACGTAATAAAAGTCAAGGAACAAGTAACTAAGTCCCTTGAAATAGCCATTAAAAGGATTTTGAAAGCTCAAGTGCTATAAACAACCCTGAGACTTCTTTTTGTGTTTCAAAACTAGAGCACTGTGATCCTGGCAACTTCTCACAAAGATTAACCTCAGAGAAAATAGACATGTTTTACCGGTCAACAACAATTAGAAGATCCTTGGACATAACTAAGTACATAATTCCGCAGCACTGTATTAGTCCACTTAAGCAACGAATTAGAAGCTTATGTTGGCTGTGCCTGTATCTGTTGACTTTGAATCAAAATGTAATTTTAACCATGTAATTTTTTATTAGCTCCGTTTCACATGAATGTCTGAGCAGTATTTGGTGCTACAAGTTATGTTGATATGACATTTCTAGCATGTTAGTGCTGGAATAGACATCTGGTTTTTTGAGTCTGTGACTCACATCCCTTGTTTTCAACAGTGTTTCTCCCATTCCATTTGATTGTGGTAGCTCTGTCAATCACTTGACCTCATCCTCCCTCAACAGGGGTGAATGTCACTCAAGTTGGCCAAGCATAATAATTCATTGGTCACATATGTTTGAAAAAGAGAAAGAAGACCAGTATGAATGAAACATAATCAGGGGTGAGGTGATAGGAAGTGAGGTTACGGAAGCAGAAAAAGCCCTTATGGGGCGGAGTAAAAAAATTAGAGTTTATCTAAATATAATGGGAAACTTGGGGTTAGGGGAGTGTGACATGATTTAATTTATGATTTTGAAAAGATGACACTGGCTGCTAACTCAGAAAAGACTGAGGGGCCAAGCTAACATTTAGTAAGCTATTATAGTAGTGCTAGTGAAAAATGACGCTGGCTTGTGCTAAAGGAGTAGCAATGGAAATTGACAGAAGTTGATGGACTCAAGATAACTTTTGAAGATTGAGCTAACAAATTTGCTTGTGAATTGGGTATATACTATACCCAAGGATGACTTCTAGATTATTAGCATAAACAATAAAATGTCGTATTGCTGTTGAATTAATGGGGAAAACAGGAGGAAAAACAGTGTTGAGGGTGCAATTAAAAGTTCCACTTTAGGCAAATTAAATTTGAAAGTATTTCCAAGTGAAGATGTTAAGTAGGCAGTTGACTATGACCTTTGGAAAGGTGGGATCAGTATATATCAATTTTTGAGTCAATTACAAATAGTTATTATTTAAAGCCATGGGACTAAATGAGATCACCTAGGGAGGAAGTATCCATAGAAAAAGAGGTAAGAAAAGGACAAGACACCTTTGAACAACACACAATTTAAAATACATCCGATGATTGATTAAAATGCCACTTTTTGCACTTATCTACAATATGCTCTTTTATATGTCATGCACATGATATGAAATTAAAACATGCCAAGTGTTCAGAGCAGTTTATTCTTACCACTGTATAGATGGGAAAATTGAGCACTGAGATGAGATTTCGAGACTCATGACCACACTGCTAGTAAGTGGTGGAGTTAAGCCCAGAACAGAGAGCTTTCTAACTCTAATCCATGGCTTTTCCTGTTTTACCATGTTGGAAACTTTCCACTTGCAAAGATACAATATCCCCAGGTTTATTACCAAGGCTGTTTGCCTCTACATTAACATCCCAGTTTATGATGCTTGAGTTCCAAAGTCTAATTAGTTTTCTATCCTAGCCTTTGTTCTCTAATGTCACATCTTGCTGCAACCTGCCTCAGAGAGTTTCTTCCTCTAGTGATCTACTGTTATTATGCTATAAGCTGTGAAAATAAATAATCAAGACATAGAATTATTATGAGTATAATAAGTAAAAACAGTCATTGAGAGACTCTGATTAGTTATATGCCATGACCTTACTGTATTGTCTTAAAACATGTATCATGGCTATTCAAAGGCTTTTGCTTATTTGTTATTATTATTACTATTATTATTACATTAGCATTAGCATTTCTGTTATGAACTGATTAACTTACCAAATAAATGACTTCTGATGGGTAGTGCAATTTTTAACACTCATGCATCTTTTTCTCAGCATGGACTGACCCAGTCCACACTAATAAGAGTGCAGTAGATACTTTCAATTTTTGGGATATCTACTCTAAAAAATCAAAAAGAAGTTTTTGATTGTTCTCTCCAGACAATGGAACTTATAAGAAAGCAATGCCAAGCTAGACCTTAACAAAGAAGGCTACATTTTTAAACAAATTGGCTCCTTTGTTCATGAATAGGGTCTTCTAGGAAGCAAGTCTTTCTCTACCCATTCAGCTTGGGTGTTTGAGAGGCTAGTCACTCCTCCCACCTCCTCAATCCTTTCTGAAGCTGATCTTCAGTTTCCTGTGCTTTTTCCTTTGGCAGACACAGTTCCTGTGCTCCCACCATTGCATTCCTCTCATCTCTCATGCAGTCTAGATCGCAATTATGTTTAAAGTTTGTGGATGTCCAGTCCACAATATCACCTCTCACCAAATAGACCCCAAAGTCCTGGATTTTTCCAGATGCTTCCTCAAGCAATAGTTTTGGCAGCAATGTAAATGATGATTTTGAAAGGATGATGATAGAGGTAAGTAGAGCCATTACAATGCAAAGTTTCCAGTGAAAGTTGGAAAGAGTATGAACTACCCAATAACAATCAGAATAGGTAGGAGAGAACATATTTTAGAGATATTTAGAAGGCAAAGTAACGTAGGACTTGGCCATTCATTGGAATGTGGGGTGAAGGACAGGGGATAAAGTGACCCCTTCAATACTAACGAGCCAGTAATAAGTCGTGTCATAAAATGTGGTAGAGATATGAGGGTAGAGATGGGGAGGTAATGGATTTTGTCTCAGGCTGGTTTACTTTGAACTGGGTCTGGAATTTGGAGAGAATTCTGGGGACCAGAAAAAGTTGGGGAGACTTTAGGATGTAAGTGATCATTAAAGCCATTTTAACCAATGAGATTTTTTAGGGGAACCACTGACTGAAACTGACAACCCTGGCCAGGCCCGATAGTAACCACTTGCATGAGTTATCTTAGCAACAGAAGGTCCCGGTAAGGAACATGGAACTCACAAGCCACCATTAGCCAGAAGAATTCAGGAAAGGTCAAAAGGAGACAGGAGACACCAGTCCATACGTCCTCCCAGAATCCTTCTCGCTGGAATCATCTTGGCTGAGTGATGCATGTACACCACTCATTGATTCAGGAAGGACCCTGAGTCAGAGTGATTGGCCAGAGACAACCCGGAAACTAATCCCATCACCATAAAACCTGAGACTGCAAGCCACATGGCAGAGCCGTCCTCCTGGGTTCCCTCACCCTCCTGCTCTCCGCCCAGGCGCCCCTTCCCAATAAAGTCTCTTGCTTTGTCAGCACACGTGTCTCCTCAGACAATTCATTTCCAAGTGTTAGACAAGAGCCCACCCTTGGGCCCTGGAAGGGGTCCCCCTTCCTGCAACAAGATTACCCAGAGAAAGTACTTTAAATATGAAAGGAAAAGTTGGAACACTACAAAAAGGCCTTTAGGAAGTAGTTAGAGAAAGAAGATTTTGCTAATGGATAATGTGGAGAATCAGGAGAGTTGGGGTCATATGTGTTAAACTAAAGGAGAGAGTGACGACTAGGGCTGAAAGCCTTAGAGAGGTGAGACAGATGAGGACTGAAAATTATCCACCGAGTTTGGCAGCAAAGTGAATCTTCTTAGGGAGATTTCTAACTGTGGGGTGGTGAGGAAAGAAATCCAATTAAGAGAGCTGTGGAGAAAATATGACTTAGGAGTTGAAGAAACAAAGGCTAGACTGTTTGAAACACTGATTAGTAAAGGAAAGGAGAGAGACAAGGCCATGGTTACAGTGAGAATAGAGCTTAATTTTTTTTTTAACTTCTAACCAGGAGACACTTAACCTTGCCTGTGTGCTGGAGGGTAAAAGGCAGCAGTAAAGAGAAATTTTTGATGCAGAATAGCAATAGAATAGACATGACTTTGGGGTGAGAAATGAGAGAAGTAGGAGGTGAGGTCAAGATCAAACAACTTTGGGTATTTCACCGTTCCCTACGAACCGAATTTAGGTGTAACAACATTTAAATTATAAATACAAGGAACTGTTTTTAAATGTTGAATGCTAAAATACTCAATCTTCGCCTTATTTCAAGTGCTAGTATGGAGTATTATGTATCAAATCTTATCTGCCATTTCCACAGAGCATTTCCAGTATTGATTATATCCACAGTTAAGTTCTAGGCTAGTGAAGTTACCTTATTGCAAAATCTTTGAATTGGTAATCAACTGATAGAATTGTCCATCTTTAATTTTATCTGCTTTTAAGATTAGCCAAGAGTCATACAACTTAAGAAATAAATGTACCCCAGTTTTATTTTAACCATTATTCAAATCAAATAACTAAAGGAAGTAGCTGTAAAAGTAATTTTTCTCATCAGTTTCAATCATAGGAATTTTGATTGAAGTATATAGTCCAAATAGAATTGGTTAGTTAGGGACTGCAATCCAATTCATTTTGCTGTTGCCCACCTAATATCTACAGAGCTCCTCACAAATTAGAAAACCAGAAATCATAAATTCTAATCTCATCTCTGCTGTATACAAAACAAACAACCTTTCTGAATGATCCAGAGAAGTCTTGATGCTATTGTTATACATTGCTATGAACAAAAAATCAGTTATTTTTCTAAGTAGATATCAATTGAAAGGCTGTCTGGTATTGTGGTTAAATGTAGAGACCATAATGTTAAACAGATCTGGAGTCAAGTAATCATCCCACCACCAACAGGTGTGTGACCTCAGCTTCCTCCTTTATAAAATGAGATTGAGTGTTACTGAAAAAAGAAAAGATCATTCATGTAAAATGTTGATGATAATAGTTGACATAATAGGAATCCAAACAAGTAAATAACAGTATAATTTACGAACTACCATAGTAAAATCATATAAACATTTTGCACAGGATGAATCATCCTACGTACCCACTCTCTCATTGATGATACATGGCTTATTATTCAAAATGCTAGTCACTCACTTCCAAACCAAAATAAGAAAGAAGGTACAAACTTCCAAGATTTCATGATGAGCTCAATGAAAAGTCTTTTGATCTTGATCTAGAGAAATTTTTTTTAAATGACAAAGAATAGGGACTACTGTAAAAATTAGGATTTTTGTAGAAACTGGTAAAAATGCTGTGTGTATGTGACAAAGATAGAGATAGAATGTATGCCAAAGTAGAATTTACATTAAAATAGTACACAAGATACATGTCAATAAGGACAAAATGTGCACAATTTTGCTTATGGGAAATCAGTATTAGTAATAATCTTAAATCATCTTATGAATTATTTGCGCCTGCTATCTAATGACCTTTTAATTGCACAAATATAACTTTATGATCCAATATAAACTCATTGATTAGTTTTAGCTAATTTGGATCATATGCCTATGGAAAGAAATGTATATGTATAGGTATAGTTCTAGTATCTAGATCAATCATGACCTAAGCCTAGAACACTAGCATTTCAGACAGAAATTTCACTAAACACAAGCATTTTATCCATCCATGTGTTTAAAGTGCCTGAGATAAACTTTGGAAGTAGTTGTAGGTCTGTCATATGCCCTTTGGTGTTATAAAAAAAAATGATAACATCCCAGTAGATCAAAAACTCCAGGAAATGGTCATTTTGTCTGTCCTATGCAATGCTGTATCCCTTGTACATAGAACAGCTCTTGCTGATAAAAGATTTTCATTATATAATAATATTACAATATACAGATTTTTTCATGAAGAGAGAGTAGTTTTTGAGGTGGGTAGCATCCAGTCAAGCAAGAACAATTACAAGAGGCAGAGGTTAGTTTTAAGTGTCATTAGGAACGGAGAAATGTTGAGAAAATTCTTTTAAAAGGGTGGGGGAGCAGTTAGGGAAAAAGGTAACATAGTCGTCCCTCGGTATCCACATGGGATTGGTTCCAGGACCCCCCTCTGGTACTGAAACCCAAGGATGCTCTAGTCCCTATGACAAAATGATGTAGTATTTGCATACAATCTACTCACATCTTCCTGTATACTTTAAATTGTCTCTAGATTACTTATAAAACCTAATACAATGTAAATGCTATGTAAATAGTTGTAAATACAATGTAAATGCTATGTATGCAAATAGTTGCCTGCATGACAAATTCAAGTTTTGATTTTTGGAACTTTCTGGAATTTATTTTCTCCAATATGTTCTATCCATGGTTGGTTGAATCCAAATGTACGGAACCCACAGACACGGAGGACCGACAGTACTGAGTTTTTGTTTTTGGAAGATACAAATGAATATAGCCCCAGAAAGGCACCAAACATTAGTATCAGGCCACAGAGGAAACGGAAAAGAAAACAAGGTTAAAGAAGCAGACAACACAGAGAAATAAGTAGCATTTTAAAAATATGTACTTCTTTGCTAGTCAGCTAATCTAAGGGCATTACCACTCTTAATTCTCACAATCATAGTATGAGGTGGCTACCCTCATTTTACAGATTAGGAGACTGACACATGGAGAAATTTGGTGACTTGTAAACAAAATGATCCAATTAGGAAATGGGGAAGTCAGAGTCTGAACTTCAGTCAGCTGGCTCTAGGATGCACATTTTATCTCATCTGTCTTCACACAAAAAGTCTGCATGGTCGTGGGCAATGTCTCCTTGGAAATAACTCAGTCAGTGGAATGCAGCACCACTTAGTGTGTCACTCTGCTCGCTGCCACTAAGTTGCTGATGGCTGGGCAAAATGGTAGTGTCTCTGTCAGTTTCCTCATCAATAAAATTAGTATTGTCCAGATCTATCCAGACTGCTTTGCTTTGGTATTGTGTGAAATAACCAATCAATAATCATAAAATGCTATGAAAACATGGAGTGCTAGATCCAAGATCAATATTATTATATGAGATTACAGTGTGATAGCACAGCCAGAAAGGTCAAAGCTATTTTAAACTGCCTACAGAAAGGCACACTGATGTATGCAGAATAGAGAAGAAATTGTTGTCTTTATAGCCGGGGGTCAAGAAATTGGGGATATTTTAATGGAAATATTTATCTTATTTGTAGGTGCTTAAGCACCCCAAAGCAAAATAATTAATTGGAAGATAAAGTAAATATAAAGGGAGAAGAGGTTACATTACTGCACCAAATACTAAGGGAGAAGAGTGATCAGATTAGGATGAGGAGCTAAAGATGTTAATCTGGTTAAGAGAAATACCAAGCTAAATAAATTAACCAACTGCAAACATCTGAAATGTGTAAATAAAAAGAATTTAGTTTGAGAATTGAAGGAATGACTGGAAATACAGAAGGAAAGAAAAGGGAAAGAGAGAGGGAGGAATGAAACGAGGGAAGGAGAAAGAAAGGGAGAAGGGGAAAGAGAAAGAAAGAAAGAAATTTGTATTTGGGCCATAAAAAATATTTACTGAAGTAACTCCAATTTGATTTGGTATTTTAAAGATTGTGGCTCACTGACCAATTGACTCAGCTGCAGTATCAGCATCTATCATGTCAAAGGTCAGCATCTTTATTCCAGAGGAACCAACTAGATAACTTTTCCATCTACCTTATGTAATTCCTGTGATTTTGAGAAATAGGCAGTATGTCAAATAGTTGATAATGCTGGACGCTGCGGCAGTGGTTGAGTAAGTGGTTGAGACACCTCAGTGTCTTACTCAACTTGTAGATATATCCTCAACCAATGTGA